>NC_140503.1:132360801-137160801 GCF_964339955.1 Pipistrellus hanaki | reverse complement strand
ATTTACCAGGGTTATTTCTTCTTGTTGGATTGCTCCCTTTAGTATTATGAAGTGGCCTTCATTATCTCTTGTTATGTCCTTCACTCTGAGATCTAATTTGTCAGATATAAGTATTGCTACCCCAGCTTTTTTTTTTTCATTTCCATTTGCCTGGAAAACCTTTTTCCATCCCTTCACCCTCAGTCTGTGTGCTTTTTTTTTTCTGAGGTGGGTTTCTTGTAAACAACAGATATATGGGTCTTGTTTTCTTATCCAATCCGTTACCCTATGTCTCTTGATTGGAGCATTTAGTCCATTTACATTTAAAGTTATTATTGATAGATACTTATTAGATGCCATTTTTATTCTATACCCCTGTGTTCCTTCTTTGCTTTCTATTTCTTTAATTTTACAGTAGACCCTTTAGCATTTCTTGCATTGCTGGTTTGGAGTAGATAAATTCCCTTAGTCTGTTTTTGTCTGTGAAGCTCCTGATTTCACCTTCACTTTTGATTGATAGCCTTGCTGGGTACAGTATTCTTGGATTCAGTCCCTTCCTTTGCATGACTTTGTATATTTCATCCCATTCCCTTCTGGCCTGATAAGTTTCTGTGGAGAAATCTGTTGCTAGTCTGATGGGGTTTCCTTTATATGTAACTTTCTGTCTCTCTCTGGCTGCTTTTAAAATTCTTTTTTTGTCGTTGGTGTTTGCCAGCTTAATTATAATGTGCCTAGGGGTCGGTTTTCTGGGATTCATTCTGCTTGGGACTCTGTGAGCATCTTGGATTTGTGTGGGTTTTTTCTTCTCTATCTCAGGAAAGTTTTCTGTCATTATTTCTTGAAATACATTTTCCATGTCTTCTTCAATTCCCTTTCCTTCTGGAACCCCTATTATTCTAATATTGTTTTGTTTTGTATTGTCCCAAAGTTCCCTTAGACTTTCCTCCTGTTTTTTAATTTTTTTTTTCAGAAGCAGAGGAAAAAATTTTTTTTCTTCCTCTGCTTCTTCTAATCTACTCTTGATGCTTTCTATTGAGTTCTTTACAGAAGCGATGTCATTTTTCATTTCTTCTTGATTCTTCTTCATTTCCTCTTGGTTCTTACTCATATTGTCAAATTTGTCTTCCATTCTTTTTAGCCATCTTATGATCATTACTCTGAATTCTTGCTCTGGTAGGTTGCTTGCCTCTATCTCGTTTACTTCCTTTTCTGGTGAAGCCTCCTTTTCTTTCATATGCGGGCTGTTTTTTGGTCTCCCCATGATTTAGGATGTCTGGTTGTGTAGTTCTCTCTCTCCTGCTTTGATTTAAAGGCACAAAATATAGCACAACCAGGTACAACTAGGCACTGAATAGAAATGTGTTTGCGATATTAATAACCACCAGTAAAGGTGACTAGAACCCAGCTAACAAAAACATACAATCAAACAAAAAGCATAGGCAAATCAATCTTATAAAAAAAAGCATACAACTTCAGTATAGTTAACATTCAACATACAACTTCAAAGAGTTAGAAAGAAAGACTGTTTTTTTGTTGTTGTTTTGTTTTTATGACAACTGCGAGGGAGGTGTGAATGGGCTTGGAGCAGGTAGTTGGAAATTAGATATATTCAAGTAGGGTGAAATTTTAGGAGGGGGTAGACAGAAGGAATGGGGAAAATCTAGAGCAGGAAAGGGTTAAGATAAAATGGGTACCAAAGGAAAAGATCGGAAAGAGGGTGAAGGCATAAAGGTAGGGTTGAGATAGAATAAAGTGTTGGAGAAGGAAAGCTAGATAAAGACTGTAGAACAGTAATCCTGAAATTATATATATATATATAATAAAATGAAATAAAAATAAACAAAAGAAAATAAGATGAAAAAGGTAAATTAGTAGTAGTAATAATGTTGATTACGTATACAATGTAATAATTATAAAGATAAAATCAAGTGAGGAAATAGAAAAAAAAATAGTTTCTTGGGTAAACGTTGCAAATAATGAAAACAAAAATAAAAAACAAAAATTTAACAATTAAAAAAAATAATAAAATTTTAAAAATTTAAATAAAATTTACAGTAATGAAGGTCATTCGCTTCCTCTATTGTTATGATCCAGTCCTGATTTTTAGGCAGGTTTTGCTTTGTTTTTATTACACTAGAGTCAATTTGTGAATTAGCCTCCGGGGGCAGTGTTTCTAGGTTGACTTCCCAGACTCTAGAGCAGAGGTTCCCAAACTTGTTTGTGCCGTAGACCCCTTGCCATGTTTTTCGGTTTTGGGTAGACCCCCTACTTACCTGATATTGATTTTTTTGTAAATTTCTAACTGTAGTGAAGTTTAGTGTTAAAATTTAATAAAAAATAATGTACCTACTTTTCTCCAGCATTCTCAAACAAAATAACACTGATTCACTATAATTTGTATGATAAACTACCAGTTTATATATTTTTTAAATATTTTCTTAGCACTTTCCTATTCAAGATTCAGAAAACGAATGAATGTATTTTTCTCACATTCATATTTATAGAGTGACGAATTGAACAAGTCGGTGCAAGTTCGCGAAGCTTTGAGACAAAAATTGGCAAGAATGTTTACTGCGTGTATACTTGTAACAAGATGATACTGGTATATCATTATGTGCAGGTTTTTATCCTCAACTTACACGATTTTATAAACATATATAATAAATTTTTTACTTCATAGGTACTTTTATAAATAATGTATATGTTTTTATATTATAAGATAATATGATGTAAGTAAATAGGTACTATCAGTGTATGTTGAGATCCACTATCGTGCACCCCCATTTTCATTTCATGGACCCCCAAATTTTTTTTTGCTGACGTAGACCCCTTGCAGGTTGTCATAGACCCCTGGGGGTCGATATAGACCACTTTGAGAATCACTGCTCTAGAGCCTCTCCAGCTTTTTTTTTTCCCCGTCCTCTCTGAAGCAGGAACTACGGAGGGGGGAGGGGACAGGTCTGAGCAACTGCAATCTCCCGCAACTCTCCGATATCCCTCAGAGCCAGATCCAAATGTGTTGCTCTTTAGATATCTCCCCTGTTAGGAGTCCCGTCCACTTTCACGGGTGACACCCGCACAACAGCTGGGGCTTCTACTTGTAATCACCGCCCTTGTCCTCCAGCTTCCCTGTGCTCTGTGCGCGCAGGCTTTGTCGTCGCCGCCAGCACTCTCCACCCTCTCGCCGCGAAATCTGACCTTTTTGCCGAGCAGTGGGGCACTCCAGTGCAGCCAGGTGTTCAGGCCACCTGGGATCCGCGTTCTGAGGGTCACAGCTGCTTGGTGGTCGCTGAGGCTGTGGATATTAAGGCCTCTGACACGATCCTATCTTCCTCATCAAGATGGCGAGGTTTCCCCGTCCAAGCCGGTAGGTAGCTCCAGGCAGGGATGTAGCCCTGCGTGGGTGCTTCCCTGTGAGGGGTACCTCTGTCAGCGGCACCCCAGCGGTTTCTTCTGGTGTCCGCTGTCTCCCAGCTTGCTAATAAACACTCACAGCTCAAGACCCTCTTACTGACTTTTAAGGCTATCACCAAACCAGTGATTGGCAACAATAGGCATTCATTGAATATTACAAATATGTAAATGAATCCTATCTAATAAAAGAGTAATATGCAAATTAACCAGCACTCCTCTACACCCACAAGCCACACTCTCCAATCAGGAATGAGTATGCAAATTAACTCAACCAAGATGGCTGCAGCCATGGAGCAAGCAGGAGGCTTGGGTTTCCCCGACAATGGAGGAAGCCAAGCTTTTCACATACCCTGGCAGACCCAGACCTCTATTTAAGGCTACAAAGTTTCAATTACAGAAGATAAATAAATTCCAACAAAAATGGCAGCAGCTATGGACCTGGAGAGAGCAGGAGGCTAGGGTTTCCCCAGCGATGGAGGAAGCCAAGCCCCCGCAGCTCTGGCTTTCCTTGGCCTCTTTTACAAAGTTTCAATTATAGAAAATAAATAAATATTAACAAAAATAGCTGTAGCCACGAAGCAAGCAGGAGGCTTGGCTCCACTCAAGGCTACTAAGTTCCAATTATAGAAGATAAATAAATCCCAGATACCAGGGCCTCTGCTTGGGTTGCTGGGGGGTGTGGCTGGCCTGCAAACAAACCACCACAGGCCCCTCACCCAGGATACCCCACGCCCCAAAGGAACCCCAGCCTGATCAGTGGCACCCTTCAGGGCAAACCAGCTGGCCCCCATCTGTGCACCAGGTCTCTATCCTATCTAATAAAAAAGTAATATGCAAATTAACCATCATTCCAACACACAAGATGACTGCCCCCATGTGGACACAAGATGGCCATGACAAGATGACCAGCAGGGGAGGGCAGTTGGGAGGGACCAGACCTTCAAGGGAGGGCAGTTGGAGGCAATCAAGCCTGCAGAGGGCAGTTATGGGTGACCAGGCTTGTAGGGGAGGGCAATTAGGGGCAAACAGGCTGGCAGGAGAGCAGTTAGGCATCAATTAGGCTGGCAGGGGAGTGGTTAGGGGGTGATCAGGTTGGCAGGCAGAAGCAGTTAAGGGCAATCAGGAAGGCAGGCAGGCGAACAGTGGGGAGCCAGCAGTTCAGGATTGTGAGAGGGATATCCAACTGCCTGTTTAGGCCCAATCCTACTGGGATCAGTCCTAAACAGGCAGTTGGACATCCCTCGAGGGGTCCCAGATTGGAGAGGGTGCAGGCTGGGCTGAAGGACACCCTCCTCCACCCCATACAGGAATTGTGCACTGGACCTTTAGTAATAAATAAGTACATAAAGTGATTAATTAATGAGTTAATGTAATGAACTTGTATTTATTCCTAGATGTCATGGGATGGACAAAGCAAATGTAATTATATTTTAAAATATTACAATCTTTTCCTAGTCAGATGAAATCATGAAGCTGTTTTTTGTTGTTGTTTATTTATCTTCTCAAAATCTTTATCAAAGGTTCTAGATGCCCGATGCATAACATTCATGCAAGGGGCTCAGCATTCACAGGCCCAGCTTCATCTGGAAGTTTGTCTGGAAGGACATCCAGAATTTCTTTCAGGTATCTGGTCTAATTAGAATATTATGCTATTATTATTATAGATTACCTATTACAATATATACATTTTTAAAATATATTTTTATTGATTTCAGAGACAAAGGGAGAGAAAGAAACATAAATAATGAGAGAGAACCTGCCTTCCTTCCTGATTGCCCCTAACTGCTTCTGCCTGCCAACCTGATCACCCCCTAACCACTCTTCTGCACCCTGCCCTCCACTAGGGATCAAGCCCAAAACTGGGCATATGCCATGACTGGGAATCAAATCATGGCCTCCTGGTTCATAGGTCAACACTCAACCACTGAACCACATTGGCCTGGCAATATCTACTACATTTTGATATTTAAAAATGGTTGTATTTTTAATAATTTATATTATTAATCTAATTAATATTTCTCATTTTATGTATTAATGTGGTGTATGTATTAATGCCATTCTTTTTGGTTCAAGAGACCCTATGTCACTTGATTATCTTGTATATTAGTAAATTAAATTTTGGGGGAAAAAGATAGAATGATTTGATTATGCTGCAGATCATATGCCAGTATTCTAAATATTTCTAAGTATGTGCTCATACTAAAATCAAGCCACTTCTTCAAGTTTCTTCTTATGTATGGAAACTGAATGTAATAATTATTTATCTGTTTATTAAGCCATGCTGTGAGGCAGAATCAGGCCGGACCTGATACTGCCTCACAGCATGGTTTAATGCCCAAGTGCTCCCACTGCTTTGACTCTTGTTGTAAATATGAATTTACAGATCATGGGAAAACCTACAGTGAATTGCTCTGTAGAAAGCAATTTACTATCCCACCTCTTACTCAATACTGAGAGAAATATCTGGAATGCATAGAATGCATTTAAAACGGCTCTTCTGCCTTTCTCTCCAACTCTGCGCTTCCACAGATTCCCTTTCCCTTTAAACATTTCCGTCTTTATACCATATGCCTGTTGATGTTTATTGTAGATTGTGGTTAAGAACTATCAGCAGGGTTTCTCTGGCAGATCTATAACAGGTGGAGCTGTTCTCATAATCTGAAAATAAATTGCACCACGTCTTTTGGGTCATATTTGTTTTAATCTGAGCCCCAGTGGATGAGCTTAACAGAAGTGGATTTGTTTATCACAAGTGGAGGACAGTGACTCTTGCTGCTCCTTTTAACTGGATTGGTTATTGTGCTTTCATAAGCCAGAAGGGTGCATTAATCTATAAATACTCCCCTTCCTACAGCCTTCTTTTAAGCCTAGAAAATCTATGTGATCCCCCCCCCTTTCAAATAACAAGGCCATTAATAAAAATGAGCCTGGCCTTCAGTTCTGGAGGGTGACTGACAAGTCAGATAGCTGGCAGACTGTCCTGATAGCTTTTTGCATCTTTCTGGTGAATGCCCACACTCCTTCCCAGGTCACATAGTTTAGAAGGCACATCTATACATTGTTAATAATTTTTAAGTTTTTTAAAAATATATTTTATTGATTTTTTACAGAGAGGAAGGGAGAGAGATAGAGAGCTAGAAACGTTAATGAGAGAAACATCGACCAGCTGCCTCTTGCACACCCCCTACCAGAGATGTGCCCGCAACCAATGTACATGCCTTTGACCGGAATTGAACCTGGGACCTTTCAGTCTGCAGGCCAACGCTCTACCACTGAGCCAAACCGGTTTCGGCAATTTTTAAATTTTTGAGTTGAAATAAATATATCTATTTTTTTCTATAAACCTTTCTATGCATGCATTTGAAACAGCAATGATGGACTAATATATTATATCCTAAGAAGCCATTATACAGAGAATCCTCTTTTTCCTGAAGTCATGATTGTTTGTATATATATATATTTTTTTTCTTTTTTAATTTTTTTTTTTTGAAGCTAAAAGGTGAGGCAGTGCTACTGTAAGTACATTTAGACATGCTCGTATTTAGTTGGAGTTCTACAAAAGTAAATGGTTTGGGTAAAGTACACACAATAAAGTGCACTTCAGAGTAACGGAAATAAATTTCTATGGCCAACAGGATAAGACAGAAACATGCTGTGATGATCACACTAGAAAACTGACTGCAGTTGGAAAAACAGAACCACTGCATGACAGCAGAATCCAATGTAGGTGCTGTCTACATTTAACAGTGTGAGTGCCACTATCACCTAGTCTTACGGCTTTTAATAAAAGTTTGATCTCCAACAAGGTTTTGATAGATTGCATGAAGTAGCCCATTAAATTATTTGTCAAAAAATCAACACAAAAAGAAAGAGGCATGGGTTCTTCATCTAATATTTGGATCAATTAACTAGGTGTTTATAGCCTTCACATGTTAGTCCTGTGTCCTCATCCACAAAGTGAGAAACTTGGCCATTGTTGCAGACAGACCTTACTATAGATCCTGATGAGACACACCCTCCCCTGATATCGATGCCTTGTTTTGATGGCCTTCCTTGCGGGGAAGGGTATCATGGGAGGGTGTGTCTCACCAAGGTCCATCATAAGGTCATGGCTGCCCTATTTGATTGCTTCCAGCCCTAGAATATGGCAAAGGTAATGAGATCTCACTTCTGCAATTGGGTTACCTCAGATTGCAGCTTCTGAGTCATTAGCAATGTCTCTCTATTGCCTTCTCAACTTACATCCTTTGGTAGGGCAAGCAGTCACATTGGAGAGGTCTAAGTGACAAGGAATTAAAGATGGACTCTGGTCACAAAACAGCTGGGAATCAGGCCTTCAGTCTAACAGTCTTCATGGAACTGAATCCTGCCAACAACCAGCATGCGGTATACAGACCATTCCTTGTTGAGCCATGATATGGGACCCAGACAAGGTCAACACCTCATTGCAGCTTATGGAGACTCTAGAGCAAAGCATCCAGATCCTTCATCCCTAGATTTCTGATCCACAGAAATGCTGATATAGTAAATGTGTGTTGTTTTTAGCTGTACATTTGTAATAATATGTTATTCAGTTATGGATAGCCAATAGAATTTTTTATTGATTAAGGTATTACATATGTGTCCTTATCACCCCATAGCCCCCCCCCCTCGCCCTGCCCCAACTCATGCCCTCACCCCCCTGTTGTCTGTGTCCATTGGTTAGGCTTATATGGATGCATAGAAGTCCTTTGGTGATCTCTCCCCTTTAGCCCTGCCCTCTCTACCTTCCCTTTGAGGTTTGACATTCTGATGGATGTTTCTCTGTCTCTGGATCTGTTTTTGTTCATCAGTTTATGTTGTTCGTTATATTCCACAAATGAGTGAGATCGTGTGATATTTATCTTTCTCTGAATGGCTTATTTCACTTAGCATAATGCTGTCCAGTTCCATTCATGCTGTTGCAAATGGTAAGAATTCCTTCTTTTTTACCATAGCATAGTTTTCCATTGTGTAAATGTACCACAATATTTAATCCACTCATCTGCTGATGGGCACTTAGGCTGTTTCAAAATCTTAGCTATGGTAAATTGTGCCACCATGAACATAGTGGTGCATATACCATTTTGATTGGTGTTTCTAGGTTCTGGGGATATATTCTTAGAAGTGGGATCTCAGAGTCAAATGTAAGTTTAATTTTTAGTTTTTTTGAGGAAACTCCATATTGTTCTCCACAGTGGCTACACCAGTCTGCATTCCCATGAGCAGTGCAAGAGGGTTCCTTTATCTCTGCATCCTCACCAGCATTTCTCATTTGTTGATTAGTTGATGATAGCCATTCTGACAGGTGTGAGATGGTACCTCATTGAAGTTTTGATTTGCATTTCTCAGATGATTAGTGACTTTGAGCAGGTTTTTATATGTCTATTGGCCTTCCTTATGTCTTCTTTCAAAAAGTGTTTATTTAGGTCCATTGTCCATTTTTTTTGATTGGGTTGTTTATCTTCCTTTCGTTAAGATGTATGAGTTCCCTGTAAATGTTGGAGATTAAACCCTTATCAGTGATAACATTGGCAAATATGTTCTCCTATGAAGTGGGCTTTCTTATTGTTTTGTTGATGGATTATTTGCTGTGCAGAAGCTTTTTATTTTTATGTACTCCCATTTATTTATTTTCTCTTTAGTTTCTATTGCCCTAGGAGCTGTAGTGAAGATAGTGCTTTGGCATATGTCTGAGATTTTGCTGCCTGTGGATTCATCTATTATTTTTATGGTTTCCCATCTTATGTTTAAGATCTGTATCCATTTTGAGTTTATTTTTGTGCATGATGTAAGTTGGTGATCTAGTTTTATTTATTTATTTATTTATTTATTTTGCATGCATCTATCCAATTTTCCCAACACTGTTTATTGAAGAGACTGTCTTGACTCCGTTTTATGTTCTTGCCTCCTTTGTCAAATATTAATTGAGCATAGTGGTTTGGGTAGATTTTTGGGTTCTCAATTCTATTCCATTGATCTATATGTCTGTTCTTTTGCCAGTCCCAGGCAGTTTTGAGAATAGTGACTTTGTAATATAGCCTGATATCTGGTATTGAGATCCCTTCTACTTTGTTCTTCTTTCTCAGGATTGCTGCAGCTATTCAGTGTTTGGAGAGTTTTTTCTAGGTCTGTGAAATATGTCCTTGGTATTTTAATGGGGAGTGCATTGAATCTATAGATTGATTTGGGTAATATGGACATTTTAATGATGTTGATTCTACCAATCTATGAACATGGTATGTTCTTCCATCTGTTTATGTTTTCTCTATCTCTTTTTTCATTTTCCTGTAATTTTCTGAGTATACATCTTTTACCTCCTTAGTTAAGTTTATTCTTAGGTATCTTTTTTTTTTTTAAGCGATGGTAAATGAGATTTTTTTTTTTAAGTCTCTTTCTGTAAGTTCACTATTGGTGTATAGAAATGCCACATATTTGTTGGTGTTAATTGTTTTATAGACCGTTTCAGACCTTTTCACTTTTAATGATGCTTCATTTCTATGGCAAAAGATCAAGGAACACAGAGTGTGGAGCCATCACTTGTGTTTGAAACTTACCTCTCAATTTAGTTATTCTTGGGCTTGTTACTTAATCTGCATTTTGTCTTACTTTCCTCAGCTTTTTCATGGCATAATATGTGCTTTAATGTACTACTGTAGGGATAAATGAGTTAAGACATGTAAAATGTTTGGGACCATGCCCACTACAGCAAAATATTAACACGAATGGTCTGTAGTGATTATCATACCTCCAGATGTTAGAACATTCTTCCTTTGCATCTGAGACACAAATGAACAAGAGTGGACACTGGGAAGAGGAACTGAATGTAGCATTCCTCCTCACTTGCAATGGGAGTGGCTTTCTGAGGTGCCTATACCTCCTGACAGGGGGCATTTATGTGAAAAGGAAACTTTACATGCTGTGGGGAAATACCCACTCCTAATGTTGTAGACCTGATACTCAGGACAAGCCCGATGTGGTAGCTTCTATATTCTACCCAGTGAAGAAGTATCTGTATGCCAACCAGGATCCTTCTCTTATCAGTGATTCTTCCAGAGGCTGTTTGTGGAGCCCGGGAACATTGTTGGCACCATCATCAAGGAGATTCCACATAAATAGGAAAGACCTCAGGACAGCCTCAAACTTGTAACAAGTGTCTCTGACATCAGTGAGTGAATGAATGAGAATAGGGATCCTCACACTTGCCTGGGATTTTTAAAACTCTTTATGTCACATGAAGGACAGTTGGCTCAGGAATAGTGGCCAAATTCTTGCTGTCCTTTTCTGTGAGGGGCCAGTCTGCCCACAAATGCAGACAGAATAACAACATTTTAGTTTTTGCATTAGATTAAAATATATTCGGTATTTTTTCAATGCTTTTTCTTACCTAACATTATAGTTAATTTAAGGAATTAATTTTCGGCAAATAGTCACAAAAGAATGAAGTCAGAAACTTTTAGTTTATAAAATGTGAAGTCAGTTTTGTGTCTTATTTTACTTTTTATTTTGAAAAAAAAATTTTTATTCTTAGACAATAATTCCAACCAATAAACTCTCTCAAATGAAGATTAGCATATTGGAGAATCAGTGTTCAAAATCATATTTAGAATTTCTATTAATCAGTTGTGAGTACCATTTTTAAGACAATGTTTTTAATGTGTTTAATTATAATGTTTGATGTAGTTAAAAAGTAAGGTATCTTACCATGGTTTTTGATAATAATAATCATAGTACTGCTTCTCTTCAAAGACCTGTGAAATTTCCTTTGCATAGGTCATCTTATATTTTTTCTTTCTTTTTTCTTAATATGTTTTTATTGATTTCAGAGAGAGAGGAAGAGAGAGGGAAAAATGGATAGAAACATCAATGATGGGAGAAAATCATTGATCAGCTGCCTCCTACAGGGGATGGAGCCCATAACCAGGGCACATGCCCTGACTGAATCAAACCATGACCTTCTGGTTCATGGGTTGATAGTGAACCACTGAGTCACACCAGCTGGGCAGTCATCTTATATTTTTTAATAGAGATACATTGAAACAACCAATGGAACTCATGATTGAGCTCATGTCTCTGTTTTGTCACTCACCAGATATGGAAACTGGAGATACTGATCAGAATATCTGTCTTGGTTTCCCCAATTATAAAATGAAGGAGTACTTCATGAAATTGTTACAGAAATTAAACAACACATATTTAAATTATAAATAATTAAATTAATATAATTGCTATTATACACAGTAATATTACAGTATACTATAAGGATGAGAAAGTCTCTAGAGTTCTTGAGAGTCCATTCATGTCAGATAAACATTCTCCACAAATAATGTAGAAACACTGTAATGTAGAAGCAGTATTTAACAAATTCAGGCTAAGAAAAAATAGAAAATGATTATTCATATTTTCTTGGTGGCTTTGACAACATAATCTGTTTCACATATGTTGCTGTAGACTCTTCATAAAACCCTTCATAAAATTATGCAAAGCTGATTTCTCATGTTTTCCTCTTAAATTTTACAGTCAGAAGATCTGGGCTTGGATGTGTTGTAATGTATATAGAAATTATATGTAGTGCAAAGCAAAGCACAACTCCCCTATCAAAATTAGAGCAGGGCCAAGAGAAAAATATGTGGGGTGCTCTTCCTTTGATCCCTGCTGTGTACAAAAGCTTACTAAAATATTTGTGTCCTCACATCCTGAAAGGAATGTAGAAAACTTGATGTGATTTTGAGTTACTGGATGTTGAAAAGATAAGAATGTCATGGTAAGGGAAAGACTGGGCAATGATATTCATAGTATCTGTGAGACATACATTGTTTACACCGTGTAAAGAAGGAAACTTGTGACACAACCAAGTGCCTATATGCAACATGTTCAAGTAACATTTATACAGAGTTCATGCATATGAAAGTAAAAACAGAAATAAACTAAGGAATATATTGAAGATGAAAACCCAAAGTTTTTGGGAAAAACTGAACTGAATCATTTTGCTCCATATGGTGTATAAAGGGTTCACTTGATGATATTTATCTGGTAGATGAGCTAGGCTGGTCTAGAGAATCTAAGACAGCTTCATTCACAGGTCGGGTGCCTTGACTGGGATAGCTGCTAAGCTGGATACAGCAGGACCCCTCTTCCTCTCCGTGAGTCTTAGGGCCTCTCAATATGATCTTTTCAGCAAGGTTATTGGGCATCTTGCATGGGGTTATACAGTAGTCTCTCCTTATCTGCAGTTTTACTTCCCACAGTTTCAGTTACCCACAGTCAATGGTGGTCTAAAAATATTAAATGGAAAACTCTAGGTATAAATAGTTCTTAAGTTTTAAATTGTTCAGTTCCGAGTAGCTCAATCCTGCCCAGGACAGGGATCATCCCTTTGTCCAGGTCTCCACACTGTAGGTGCTTAATAATTTGGTAGCGGTCTCAGTTATCAGATTGATTGCTCTATTCCTATGCTTGTGTTCAAGTCATCTTCATTTTACTTAATAATGTCCCCCAAACACAAGAGTAGTGATGCTGGTGATGCATATATGCCAACGAGAGTTCGTAGAATGCTTCCTTTAAGTGTAAAGGGAGTACAGTACAATAAAATATTTTGAAAGAGAGACCATAGTCACATAATTTTACAGTATATGTATTATAGTTCTATTTTATTGTTATTACTAATCTTTTACAATACCTGGTTTATAAATCAAACTTTATCACACATATGCATGTATTGAAAAAAAAACGCCATAGTATAATATATATAGGGTTTGATACTTTGTAGTTTTGGGCATTCACTGGGGGTCTTGGAACATATCCCTGACCAATAAGAGGGAACTATTATACTGCCAATCTTTTTGAAGACTAGAGCCAGCACCTGCACAGCATCACCCCTCCCATACTTCATTGGTCAAAGAAGTCACAGTCCAGTACATTCAAAGAGAAATGAAAATAGAACCCACCTTGGTGGGATTCTTTGGCCTAAGAATGTATGTCATGTTTAATGCGCCACAAATTTTGCCTTGTAAATTTTCATTTTATGTTATATTACTAATCCTTCTGCCTTAAGATTTGTTGCACCAAAGGTTCCCATATCTTCCTGAGATGTCTGCCATTATTACTTTGTTGACTACACTCTGGGCAGCCCATCACTCTTTTTCTACTTCTCTAACTTGTGGACAGTGTCTTGAATCAGTGGTTCTTAAAGAATAGTGCCAGAACCAGTAGCATCAGCATCACCAGGGAACTTGAGATTCTCAGGTCCTATTTCATAACTACTAAATATGAAACTGAGGATTGGATCCAGGAGTCTATGTTTTTAATAAGCTGTCTTGGTAATGTTGAGGGCCACAGTTTTAGAGTTGTACATTAATTAATGAAAATTAATACTATCATAAACTAGTCTCACCGGAAACTAAAGTTTGTTAGGTGTTTGTTTTTTGTTTTTTTTAACCACAGTTTCTTAAAAAAGAATGTATTGAATATGTAAATATTACAGTGGATTATATGTAGCTTTCTGAGCAAAAATAAGCAATGCCAAAGAAAGTCCAGTGGCTTTCTCTAATTGATGTCCTCTCTCAGCTGACAAAATCCTCTTCTACCTACATGGCATGCAGGAGAGACTTTCTTCCACCCACTCAAGGCACACTCTCCAAAGACATCATACCTGTTTTCTAATGGATTGCTTGTGAAAAGAACTTGTATTGTCTCCATCTTTATAATAGTTATTTCACAGTTTAAAAAAATGGTAATTTTGTTGATCCTCTCTATGACACCTCATTTTCTGTGTTGTTGTTTTTTAAATTTCTGATCTTAATTATTTCTTTCCTTCTGTTTTTGAGTTTATCCTATAGTTAATTTATATTCAGGCTCTCCTATTATCTTTTTAAAATTTAAATGATTTTTTATTTTTCAATTACAGTTAACAATATTATATTAGTTTCAGGAGTATACCCCAGTGACTAGCTATTATATAACTTACTAAGTAATCACCCAATAAATCTAGTATTCATCTGACATAATACTTAGTTATTAGAATATTATTGGCTACATTCCCTATGCCATACTTTATATCCCTATGATATTCTGTAACAACTAATTTGTACTTCTTAATCCCTTCACATTTTTCACCCATACCTCCCCCACCAGAATCTCAATCTAGCAACCATCAAAATGTTTTCTTTATCTATGAGTCTGCTTATTCATTTATTTTGTGTGTGTTTTTAGATTCATTTTTGATAGATATGCATTTATTGTCATTTTATAGTCCTCCTCCTCTTCTTCCTCCTCCTCCTCCTCCTCCTTTTCCTCTTCCTTCTAGAAGATCTTAAATATTTAATATTTCATGTAATACTGCTTTGATAGTGATTAACTCCTTTGTCTTTTACTTGACTTATAAATTCTTCATCTGTCCTTTAATTCTAAATGATATATTTGCTGGGTAGAGAATCTTGGTTGTAGGTCCTTGTTTTTCATCACTTTGAATATTTTTACCAGTCCCTTCTCACCTGCAAAGTCTCTGTTGAGAAATCAGCTGACAGTCTAATGGGAGAACCCTTTATAGAACTCTTATGTCCTGGAGGATAAAAACAAAACACATAAAAAAACAAAATAGATACCTCCACCAAAACTGTATCACAAGGATTTAATTAATAATAAAGTATCACTAAAAGAATTATCAAAACACAAGAAGTCATATTCTGTAATACTGGAATACAAACAAAATATTATAGCATGGAGGGAGCTGGAGAGTATTATGTTAAGCAAAATATGCCAGTCAGAGAAAGACAAGTATCGTATGATCTCATTCATATGTGGAATCTAATAAACAAAATAAACTGATGGAAAAGATAGATCCAGAGACACAGAAGCATAGAAAAGACTGTGGAATCTCAGAGAGAAGTGGGGGAGGATGGATAGGTAGAAAGTGATCAATCAAAGAATTTGTATGCAAATAAACCATGGACACAGACAATAGGATAGTAAAAGCCTGGGGTGGGGCACAGGGTAGGCTAGAATGGGTTACTTGGAGGGGAAGAGGACATATATAATATTTTCAATAATAAAGACTTAATTATTATAAAAATATTATAACATACTATGCTATCATATAACATTTATATATAATATTTTATTAATCTATTTTTCATTGATTTTTAGAGAGTGGAAGGGAGGGGGTTGAGGAAGAGAGAGGAAATAACATGTATGAGAGAGAAAAATTGATGAGAGAGGGATGCATTGATTGGTTGCTTCCCATATGCACTCCAACAGTGGCCAGGGATCGAACCTGCAACCCAGATATATGCTCTTGACCAGAATCAAATCCCAAGACCCTTCAGTGCAAGGGCTGATGTTCTAATCATTGAGAAACACTGGTCAGGGCTAACAATTATGTTTTAAATTCACAGATTAAAAGGGTTGATTGAAAGTGCTCCATAATCACCATAAATAAAAAAAGATGAAGGATGTGGTGTCTCAGAAGAAAAGAGAAGAAGGTTACACAGGAAGACGGGAGGAGATGTTTAAAATACCCTGTTCACACATTTACCTGTGTTCCCTTCTTTTTTTTTTTTTAAGATTATGAAATTATATTTATTTTTTTTTAATTTTTTTGCCCCCCTCCCTCCCTCCCATACATCCTCTCCCTCCCTAGAGTTTTGTGTCCATTGGTTGTACTTATATGCATGTATAAAAGTCCTTCGGTTGATCTATTATCTCCCCCAGATCTTCCTCCCCTCCCCACTGTAATTTGACAGTCTACTTGTTGATATACTGTCTCTATATCTATCTTTTGGTTCATCAGTTTATAATGTTCTTTATTATCCACAAATGAGTGAGGTCATGTGGTGTTTCTCTTTCATTGATTGGCTTATTTCACTCAGCATGATGTTCTCCAATTCCATCCAGGTTGCTGCAAATGCTGAGAATTCCTTCTTTTTTATGGCAGCATAGTATTCCATTGTGTAGATGTACCATAGTTTTTGGATCCAATCATCTGCTGACGGGCACCTAGGCTGTTTCCAAATTCTGGCTATTGTAGATTGTGCTGCTATGAACATAGGGGTGCATATATCCTTTCTGATTGGTGTTTCTAGTTTCTTGGGATATATTCCTAGAAGTGGGATTACTGGGTCAAATGGGAGTTCCATTTTCAGTTTTTTGAGGAAACTCCACACTGTTCTCCACAGTGGTTACAACTAAATAAAAGGAAGATGAATAATCCAATTAAAAAATGGGCAATGGACCTAAATAGAACATTTTCAAAAGAAGATAGAAGGAAGGCCAAAAGGCACATAAAAACATGCTCAAAGTCACTAATTGTCCGAGAGATGCAAATCAAAACAACAATGTGGTACCATCTCACACCTGTCAGAATGGCCAACATCAACAAATCAACAAACGACAAGTGTTGGCGAGGTTGCGGAGAAAAAGGAACCCTCGTGCACTGCTGGTGGGAATGCAGACTGTGTGTTCCCTTCTGAAAACCTACTAAAATGAACCTAAAGGGTTTTAAAATATATAAAAGCCTACAGAGATAAATGAAACTGGAGAGGAAGTATCAACTCTAAATAATCAGGTTGAGAGGCCACACGTACCTGGTATGCCAGAAACATTATTTTGCAACATATGCTCAACTCAGCCAATAAAAGAACGCTGATGCCGATTGAACTCCCTGCTCTGTGCAATCTGTTAAATTCTGTGCATGTGGGTATGTGTGAATAGAAAAAAGCTGTTACTGCCAATATCCCTGTGAAAACATTTAAAAACCAAACAACTTGTTCTTTTAAATCTGAGGAATGAGTAATTTGGGAATAACATGTTGTTACAATTACTTCTCACCAAAGAATAACAACACTGCTCACTACTGAATTTTCACTTTTTATTCCTCCTTAATCACTTTGTAAGTGTATATCTATTTCTTGTTCTTACTACTGCTAATAATATTCTCAGTCTATTATGATGTCACTCTGGCTCTGCCTTGAACTTGTATGAATCTGAGCCTTCTTGCTGCCGTTGGTGAACATGGTCACCCACACCAACCTTCTCTCTCTCTCATGAGTTTCTGCAGGGCTGTCCTCAACATCAAAATCCTACTGCCACTGCCTTCACCTACTTCAAACATGGGAGGATCTTTTAACATTTAAGGATCTTTTAACATTTAAGTCATGACTTCTTGATCAAAACCCTGCGAAAAAAATCTCCATTTTACTCAGAGTAAGTCCAAATCTCTATAATAGCCTTCATGATCTGCACTGCCCCACAAAGCACAAAGCCCCTGTTACTGTAGCCCTCTTCCTCCCACTCCTCTTATTTCACTGCCTTGAAAGCCTGGGTTTCAGGCTAGCTTCACCTTAGGGGTATATTCTGAAACTCAGTCTCTGCTTGATATATATACTGAATGGCCAGATTATTATGATCTCTGAATGCATAATTATCTGGCCACTCAGTATATAATATTGGAGGCCCGGTGCATGAATTCGTGCATGGGTGGGGTCCGTCCAGCCTAGCCAGGGGGAAGAAACATGGGTGGTTGGCCAGCCTGCCTGCTGGTTGAATTCCTGGTTGAGGGGACAATTTGTATATTAGCCTTTTATTATATAGGATATACACTGAGTAACCAGATTATTATGCATTCAGAGATCATAATGATCTGGCCACTCAGTGTATATTTTCTGCCAATTTCTAAATTATTTTACTTTTCAATTCCAGGTTTCTAGAGCAGTGTTTGGTACAGAAACATCACCCCATAAGTGTTTCTTGTGTGAATAAAAAGGATGTTGCCATTAGCTATGTTGGGAGGGTGCAGAAGAAGGGAGCAATTTTGTACAGTTAAAATATATATATACAATATATATATATGTATGTATATATATATATATATGTATATATATGTATGTATATATATATATATATGTATATATATATATATATCCTGGACTGTCAACTTCCCAATGCTATCCTGCTCATTTGTCATATTCTGCACACTTTGTTACTCATTTTCTAAGTCTGCATGCTTCAGATAGAGATTGAAACAAAATTGTATAAAGCTTGCTTAAAATAAAATCCTTGGCTTAAGCCCCAGTTTTCAAATATGGGCAGGAATCAAAGTGTTCACTGAAATGAAAACGCCCACATCTCTGACAAACACAACCATACCTACCATAAGATCATACTTTCCCAGTTCCAACATGCCTTAGAGAAGTCTGGGTGTGAGGTATACGGATACAGTCTCATTTCCTTGAGAATTAGAGTAGAAACATCCAAATAGAATGCAATGGACCACATAACTACTAAACAAGTGGAATTACAAAACTTCTATTTTACAGCTATTTGAGAGTTGTATAGTAGAGAACTAGATATATTGAAATTCGACAGACAGAAATAATATTTCTAAGTAATCTGATAATTTCTGGCCATTTTTCTAGTAGGTGAGCTAATGATAAAGCTGTCAATACAACAAAATAGCACACATATCAAATCACATGTATATCAACATATGTGTAAGTCCATCTATTGAAAAAAAACTTCATTATTAACCAGTACACCTGGTTTACAGAGAAATTCCAGGGTACAGATCATCCCAAACAGTACAATTTGAAAAATAAACCACACATAAGAATGGGAAGAAAAAGTGCTAAAAACAAAAAAGAAAGAGAAAAATCTTAAAATGAATCCAGGAAATAATATTACCCTCCTCCCCCTCACACACCTACTTTCAAAAGAAAAATAATAAGAATAAATCTGACTAATCACTGCTTAAAAGTGTGTATTGATGTTTTCTATCTATGCTGGAAAGTTCTTGGCCGTTAACTCTTTAAGTATTTTTCCTCTCCCATTTGATTTACTTATTTTTTCTTTCTGGGATCATAATTATGCATATGTTAAAGCCTTTTTATTATGTTCTAATAATATTTCTACTTTTTTTTCTATGTTCCTTTTTTTCTTCTGATATTTAGTGTGTATATTTTAATTTTTTCCTTTTACAATTCAAAAATCTTGTCTTTTGCAATGCCTAATCAGCTACCAACCCTATTAAATTAATTCAACTTATAATTTTAGAAATATTTTTAAATTCTAGAATTTTAAAAAATATTTTTTAAATTTATACATTTTTTAATTTTAACTCTAGAATGCTATTTAAATATTTATTAATTTTATCAATTATTTCATGGGGATTAAGCACAGAAAATATGGGTGTGTGAGTAGTGATAAATATAATCTTTCTATGAAGTAAGTTATCCTATTATTTGGTAGAGATGTTAATTTTTGGTACTTGTTTTCTTTTGTTTTCAATAGATTCTCTTTTTCTGATGATAGAAGGAATTTTAAGAGTTTATATATAAAGGCTGTTCTCTACATAGACAAAGAGTACAAATCAATACCCTAAAAATAAAATAAATATCTATATTAAAAATAAATATTCTAGCCAAATGTTGTGGGAGTGGCTTGAGGCTTGGAGAGAACTATATGGCCATTCATATTCTTCTTTGGAAAAGTATTTAGGTCTTTTAGTATTTTTTAATCATATTATTTGGGGGTTTTGCTGTTGAGTTGAATGAATTCCATATATATTTTGCACATTAATCCCTTGAAAAATATATACATTTTAAATATTTTCTTTCATTCTATTGATTACTTTTATTTAATTCTGTTGCTATACTGTGCTAAATATTTTTAGTAATTACACATTTATTTTTATTTACTTTTTAAATTTTTTGCTTTTGCTGCTGGTGCTTTTGTGTGTCATATCCCCTGTGCCCCCTTCCAAAGAAATAATTGTCAAAACCAATATCAAAACTATTTTCTTCTGTCTTTTCTTCTTCTATGAATTTTATAGTTTCAGCTATTACATTTGAGTATAATTTAATTAGAGGTAACTTTTGTAAGTGGTGTAAAATAAGGATCCAATACCATTCATATAGATGTGAATATGCAATTTTCCCAGCATCATTCATATATATGCAAATATCCAGTTTTCCCAGAATAATTTATTGAAGATATTATTTATTTCCCAATGAGTATTCTTGGTTCCCTTGTCAAATACTAGTTTACCATATATGTTGGCATTTATTTCTGGGCTCTTTATTCTGTTACATTTGTCTACATGTCTGTGTTTATGACAGGAGTATACTCTTTTGATTACTATAGCTTTTGTTTTTCCAGCTTTAGTCACATGAAATTAACATAAAACATTGCATAATGATTTCTACAATAATTAGAGCACATATTCATCACATCTATATAGTTAAATTTTTTCTTGTGATGATAACTTTTAAAATCTACTTACTTAGAAACTTTCAAATACACAATTTAATATAGTTTGAAATCAGTGTGACGCCTCTTACTTTTTTATTTATTTATCAAGTTTCTTTAGTTATTTGGATTCTTTTGTGGTTTTATATATCTTTGCAAATTGTTTTTTCTATTTCTGTGAAAAATGCCATTGAAACTTTTATATGGATTGAATGAATCTACAGATGACTTTAAGTAGTATAGTCATTTTAATAATATTAATTCTTCTGATCCAGGAACATGGAATACCTTTCTTTTTTTAAATTCTTAATTGTTTAAAATATTACATATGAATAAATTACCCCCCCCCCCATTGACCTCTTCATGCTCATCCCCCTCCAGCATATGCCCTCAGCCTGGCTACTGATGGTGTCCATGGGTTATACTTATATGCATGCATACAAGTCCTTTGGTAGAACTCTCCCTTCCTTCCCCCTTCTTCTTGAGGTTGGATGTTCTGTTCAGTGCTTCTATGACTTTGGATCTATTTTTGTTAATCAGTTTATGCTGATCATTATATTCTACAAATTAGTGAGATCATGTGAGATTTATCTTTCTCCAACTGGCTTATTTTGCTTAGCATAATGCTCTCCAGTTCCATCCAATACTGTTGCAAATGGTAAGCCTTTCTATCTGTGTCTTTTTCAATTTCTTTCATCAATATCTTATAGTTTTTAGTGTAGACATATTCAGCCACCTTGGTTGAATTTATTCCTTGGTATGTTATGGTTTTTCATGCTATTGCAAATGTGATCTTTTTCTTTATTTTTTTCAGCTAATTATTATTAGTGTATAAGAAAACAACTAATTTTTGTGTGTTGGTTTTGTATGCTAGGACTTTACTGAATTTACTAGTTCTGTTTTTGAAGGAGACAATTTTGCAAATTGTCTTTACATTCTTTAGAAATCAGATACCTTTTTATTATTTTTTCTTGCCTAATTGCTTTGACCAGGGTTTCCAGTACTATGGTAAATAGGAGTGATGAGAGTGGGCAACCTTGTCTTACATATAAAGTTCCAACCTTTCTTTTATTTTTTTAAAGAATGTCTTCATTTCTTTTGACTTTTAAAAAAATATATTTTATTGAATTTTTTACAGAGAAGAAGAGAGAGAAATAAAGAGTTAGAAACATCGATCAGCTGCCTCTTGCACACCCCCTACTGGGGATGTTCCACAACCAACGTACATGCCCTTGACCGGAATCAAACCTGGGACCTTTCAGTCAGCAGGCTGATGCTCTATCCATTGAGCCAAACCGGTTTTTGGCTCATTTTATTTTTTCCATAACAATTTCTCTTCTCTATGCCCACTCTCTTCCAAGTAGACCCTCCCTTCTCTCCCCACCTCTGCAATCAACACACTGTTTTGCATGGGTTTATGATTCTTTTTAATTAATGTGCTGTTAAATTTGGTTTAATAGCAGTCTAGTTAGAATTTTTGCTTGTATCTTCATCAGGGATATTGGCCTATATTTTCTTTTCTTGTAGTGTCCTTGTCTGGCTTTGGTATTAGGGTAATGCAGACCTCATAAAATGAGTTGGGAGTGTCTCTTCCTCTTCAATTTGTTGGAAGAGTTTGAGAAGTTTAGAATTCTGGGAAATTTGCATTACTCCTTCTTTAAATGTTGGTAGAATTCACTAGAAGCCATTTGACCCTGAACCTTTTCTTTGTTGGGAAGTTTTTGATTAAAGCTTCAATCTCCTTACTCCTCATTATTAGTCCACTAACATTTTCATGATTCAGTCTTGGTTGATTATAATGCTCCTAGGAATTTATTTATATTTTCTAGATTGTCCACATTTTGGTGTATAATTATGGTACGTAATCTTTTATAATTATTTATATTTCTGTGTTATTAATTTTAATGTTTCCTCTTTCATTTGTGATTTAAGTCTTATCCTTAGTTTATTAGCCAGCTGTACTTTTTTCCCCCCAGTTTTATCTTTATAAAAACAACTCTTAGTTTTGTTGATTTTTTCCATTGTTTTTCCAGTCTCTATATCTCTTATTTCTGTTCTGACCTTTGTTGTTTTTTTCTTTTTACTAACTTTAAGTTTATATTTTTCTTCTCTCTACCTTTCCTTGAGGTATAATACTAGGCTGTTTATTTGAATCTGTTTCTTTACCATGGGCACTTATCACTGTAAACTTTCCTCTTAGAACTACTTTTACTATATCCAATAACATTTAGTATACTGTGTTTCCATTTTTGCTATCTCAAGATATATTTTTTAATTGATTTAGAGAGAGAGAGAGAGAGAGAGAGAGAGAGAGAGAGAGAGAGAGAGAGGAGACAGGTAAGAGAGAAATATCAGTGTGAGAGAGAAACATCAATCGGTTGCCTCTCAGAATAGCCCCAACCAGGTATTGAACCTAGGTATGTGCCATGATCAGGATCAAACCCACAGCCTTATGGGGTACAGAACTATGCTCCAACCAAATGAGCTATCCAGCCAGGGCTCAAAATATGTTTTCTTTTTCTTTGAACCCATTGATGTTCCTAGGTGTGTTATTTAATTTCCATGTAACAGTGAACTTTTCAGATTTCCTTCTGATATGGATTTCTAGTTTTATAATTTTGTGGTCCGAAACAATATGTGATAAAATTTCTATATTCTTTGTTCAGACTTGCACATGGCCTAATATATGATCTGTCCTGGAGAATGTTACCTATGTGCTTAAGAAGAATGTGTATTTCTCTGCTGTTGAGTGGAATGTTCTAATATGTCTTTTATGTCCATTTGGTATATAGTATTGTTTAAATCCACTGTTTCCATAGTGATTCTCTGTCTGAATGATGCCTCATTTGTGCAGAGTGGTGAATTAAAGTCCCCTACTACTATTATATTGCTATATTTTGTATTTATTTCTCCATTTAGTTTTATTAGTATTTGCTCTATATGTTTAGATGGTCTGATGATGGGTGAATAAATTTATCTTTATAATGGATTGACCTTTTTATCATTATATACTGACCTTCTTTGTTGTCCATGAATATTTTTAGCTTAAAATCTATTTTCTCTGGTGTAAATAAAGCCACCTTGTTCTCTCTCATTTTATATCCTTTTACTTTTTGCCTATTTTCTTAAAGCTAATGTGAGTCTATTTTTGGCAATCTATTATTGGATTTAAAATACACACACACACACACACACACACACACACACCATCCAGTCATTCTATATCTACTTATTGTGAAATTTGATATATTTTAATTTAAAATAATTATTGATAGGAAATAACTATTACCATTTTAATTTTTTTTTCTGTTTTGTACTTTCTTCCTCTTTTCCTGTCTTTGTGAATTGGTGACATTTTTTGTGATTATATACTTTGATTCTTTTATTATAAACTCTTCTGTGTCTTCTATATTTTTTTTCTTTCTGGTTATGATTATCCTTATATATATTATCTTATAGTTATAACATTATAATTTAACCTAAGAATAACTTCACTTCAATAGCATATAGGAACTTAATACTTTTACTTCTCCTTCCAAATTTTAAATTACTAACGTTACAGTTTATACCTTTTCATATTGTGTATTCAATAACATGTTTGTGATTAGAATTACTTTTAATATGTTGTGGGTTTAAAAAAAAAAAAAAACACCCAGAGTTTAGTGTTTAAATACCACTATTACAATATTAGGGAAACTGACTGACTATATATTTAGTGGTGAATTATGTTATCCTGTGGATTTCATTACCAGAAATAGAACATATATGGGAGGCATTGAGTTTTATTTCAGGATGTTTAGAAGATTATGGTGCCTGGAGTTATAGAATGCTAACTAATTTATAAAGTGCGTTGTCATAACTCTTCAAGTATAGTGTCCACATTTGGGCAGGAGAAGCAGTGGAATGAAGATTACAAATGTAAGTTTTTGAAAATAATTAAATTCTAACTATTCTTTATCTTTGAAGGTTCTTACAATATACTCTGTAAATTTTGTGAATAGATGAACTACTTCATTCCAAGAATAACTATTGCACTATTACTTATGTGCTGCTTTCTAGAGCTTAATGAGGATAAAAACCTCTATTGAGATTTGAAGGTCATGCTTCTTATGTAACAGGCAGATGAAAAAGTGATTACTTAAGATATCTTAAATATACCCCTTTAGGTTTTTGTTCAGCTGTTCGTGTGAACCATTAAGGATAATGAGTGCTAAACAAGCCATTCTGAAATGGAATAATGACGTGCTTCATTTGTTTCTAAAGGCTCTAGCTGCTTTTCCACTTTTCACAAAGCTGTGGATCATGATATCCCAATGCTACATCATTTTTCAAGTTAGGTACTGGGGGCTGCCTTACCAGCATTTTCTCCAGTGGTTGGCAAACTCATTAGTCAACAGAACCAAATATGAACAGTACAACAATTGAAATTTCTTTTGAGAGCCAAATTTTTTAAACTTAAACTTCTTTAATGCCACTTCTTCAAAATAGACTTGCCAAGGCCATGGTACTTTGTGGAAGAGCCACATTCAAAGGGCCAAAGAGCCATTTGTGGCTTACGAGCCGCAGTTTGCAGATCACGGTTCTAGGCTGTGTTAATATTAATGTTTCATTTAAACCCATGAAGCAGCTTCCTGTCTTTCTCCACTTAAATTAGCCTTTCATACATTTCAAAACCCAGTTTTGGTCATTGCTGTGGCCAAGGAAATCCTGAATAAATCCTCTTCTTTCTGTAAATCCTTTAGCTTCCGTGAAATGTGGCATGTGTTATACTGGTTGCTATTTGTGAAACTTATTTTTCTGAACGTGTACTATTGTCACAGGTGAGGGTTTCTTACTAGAAATAAAGAAAGATTTTTATGAGGTGACACAGTGTATGGGCATGAGGGGAAGAAGCTGGGATGAGGAGAATGTGGCCTCCACCAAGGTCACAGAAGGCCTTGGAGCAGGAAAGGTGCCCTCGACTCCTTCTCATTTGGAGCACAGGGATCACCTGGATGTGGGCACCCCATGCCAGTCTGTGGTCACCTGGAGGAGAACACACTTCCCAGAGGTCCCCGGGTCAGTTGTCCTGCAGGCCAGGGCACTTTCCAGAAGGACATGATCCTGGCTGTGAACAGTGAGCTCCCAGAGGACCCTGAGTTCCCTGCCCTGCAGGTGTCTCTGGGAGGTTATATTCTCCACCCCTTCCTCACCTCAGAGTCCTGGTTGGTAGGTTGGTAATTTTGAAGTTTCTCATTTAATGTGCAAGTCAAGTCACTTACAATTATGCAGTAAATAAGCACAAACATAGGCAGTTGAAGGGCATTTCATGTCAGGAAATTGTTTCTATATTTTTATTTATATTATTAGAGGCCCAATGCATGGAATTCATGCCCTCGGTGAAGGAGCGGGTCCCTCAGCCAGTCCTCTGCCCTCTTGCAGTCCAGGAGCCCTCGGGGATGTCTGATTGCCGGCTTACATCCGCTCCAGGCCTAAAGCAGCAGTTGGACGTCCTTTGCGTTGCCTCAGAGGTGGGAGAGGCTCCCACCACCACCTCTGTGCTCACTCCCATCACTGCCCGTTAGCTCACTAGCTGTGAGCCTGGCTTCTGGCTGTGTGGCCCTCTCTCTGTGGGAGCATGCTGACCACCAGGGGACAGTTCCTGCATTGAGAGTCTGCCCCCTGGTGGTCAGTGTGCGTCATAGCAACTGGTTGTCCACTGTCGGCTGAAACAGGCTCGCCAACATCCCCTGCAGAGTCCCCGATTGCAAGAGGGTGCAGGCCAGGCCAAGGGCCCCCACCAGTACACTAGTGGGGCTTGGGATGGATATGGGTAGTTGGAAAGCCTGGGAGGGACCATGGGAAGGTTCTAGGGTGTGTTCGGCCCACCTTACTCAATCCCAATTGGCCAGATCCCAGCAGCAAGCTAACCTACCAGTGGGAGCATCTGCCCCCTAGTGGTCAGTGCACATCATAGCAACTGGTCGATCGACCAACTGTCTTCCCCCTGGAGGTCAGTGCATGTCATAGTGAGTGGTTGAGCAGCCTTAGTGTACCGTTAGCATATTATACTTTGATTGATTGAATGGACAACCAGATGACTGGACACTTAGCATATTAGGCATTTATTATGTAGGATATTATACCATACTGCATTTTATGTATCATGGTACATGATATATGGACTTATTTATATTATACTGGAGACTCGGTGCACAAAATTTGTGCAAGAGGGGAGGGTCCCCTGAGCCTAATCTGCACCCTCTCCAATCCGGGACCCCTTGGGGGATGTCCAACTGGCAGTTGGATATCCCTCTCATAATTCTGGACCTCTGACTCTTAACTGCTCACCTATCTGCCTGCCCTATTTGCCCTTAACCCCACTCCTAACTGCCTCTGACTTCCAGCCTGATCGCCTCCAACTGTGCCCCCTTGCCTGAATGGTCACCCCACACAGCCTGTTCAGTAGTCCGTCTGATTGTTTCGGTCATGAAGGCCCCTGGCTTTTTATATATATGGATAGTTATACTCACTATATGATAGAACTACATATTAAATATAATTATATAATTATTTAATATAATTTACATTTATGTTATGTAGACATTTATATCATATACCTGTATTATATTACATATTATATTGACTTGTTATATTTTATGTACATTATATTTTTTCTTATCCCTTAGTTTGTTTTTTTTCTTACGTAAGTACATATTTAAACTGTTTACCTTTTAGTGTTCTTGAGTTTTACCCATAAAATCTCATATTATCTTACAAGGCCCAGCTTGAATCAGCTTGTCTAATCCCCCTCGTTTTTGACCTTCTGTTCTCTGCTTTGACTTTATTCACCCTTACCCTTATGTACCATGTGCCTCTATATGGATTTAAATCCTGTCATCACCTTCTCCCAGGTGAACAATCTTGGACAATTTATTTAATGTCTGTATGCCTAAGTTCCTGTCTCTAAAGTGGGATAATAGAAACACCCACTTAAAGTAGAAGGAAATGGGTCACATTGTGAATCACTGAATGCATGTCTTACACTGCGTGATCAGCTGGGACATGACAGTCATACTTATTGCCCTTGATTTATCTTTGAATTTCCTTGGGGACTGAACAAGTACTTTCCAGAGAATAGACTCTTTGTCAGCTTGTGGGAGGAGTGAATTTCTCTTGTCTCTTTATACCTGGGGCTGGAGTCCCTGTCTTTGACAATATCCATCCAAAACCTATTTTCTAGCTATAGCTCAGTTCCTTCTATATACTGCAGTTCCTAACTTCTTCGACTCTCACTAATTTGTCTCCTTCCCAATTTGACAGTACGTAGTCGCAATGCCCCACACAATTTAGCACTCAATTACAAGCTGTCTTATACTCACACTGTGTCATGCTTTATAATCATCTTCTTAAATACATTGTTAACTCCTTGAGGGGATCATATTGGAAGCTATTAAAACTGTCAAAAAGCTGAGCTCAATTTTGAGTCAGAGTGAGCCTCCAGAGATATTTTGAGGATTTTTCTCTTCGTCCAGTATTGACAGAGCATGTGCTGAAAGCGATAGACTTTTGGAGTAGTGACTAAGCACATGGGATGCTACATGGGACTTCTTACACAGAAATGTCACTAGAGAAAAGTTTACTGCAATAAACACAAAGGGTGTATTCTCAGAAGGTGTAGTAGCAGATATAAGGCTGGGGGTGAATGGAACCCTCACAAATCTCCTCTCAGAACTGTACTTGGATGAAGGGTGATGGTCCAGCTCCTGTCACAGATGAAGTCTGGCTAGTTTTTGGATGCCCATGGCTCCTACATGACCTTTACAAGGTCACCATTCAAATCATCTGGATCAACCCTGTATCCTTTCTTGTTAGTGCTGTCTGGAGGAATTACAAATGTCATAGAGGGATGACAGGGGAATCTACATGTAAGTTTCCCTTCCTGTTGGGCAGGGCCAGCAGCGCTCAGCAAGTTGTGCAGCAACCAGTGGACAGGGAAGTACGTGTTTCAGGTCTAGCTCAGTAGTGCTGACCCTCCTCAGTTCCAGAGAAGGAAGGAAGTTTTAGAGATAATATGCATGCTCAGCAGTGCAGAACAAGACTGGATGCCCTCAGCAAACACCAGTACATGTTTTAAAAGTTTCCTCTACACGAAAAAGCTAAAAGAGTGAAAATGGAGGAGATACGCGATGATCCCAAGTCTAAAATAATAATAATCAGCATGCCAAGGATTTAATAATATTTATATGTACGATTTCTTTTTACATTCCCAATGCAATATTTTTAATATAATATCTTCTTTCATCTTTAGTGCTTGGTACTTATGTTACGGACACACTGGGTAGAGGGCACTATAAATCATTTTAGAAAAATAATCATATATAGTATTTACTTCTACCAAAATCATATCATATTAATGACCAAAATGAAAACAATACCAAAGCTGAGTTTACCATTCAAACTGTTATCAAAGGAATGCAACTGTCTTGCTCAGGAAAATGTACTTTAGAATGCTGTATCTTATTTTTAGTGCTAATTATAAAACATTTCATTAAGATAGGTTGATATGCATTTCATTAAGTTAACATTAAAAAGTTTGAATAGTAAAGGATTGGTTTACTGATACATAAAATTCAGCATTGTATTTGATCATTAATTGAGAAATATATTCAAGGGAGAGATAGCTGAGTTAGACAAAGTTTAACAAACAATGTTTGCTGAATTTTATCTGTGTAATTTTAACTGGATTATCAGCTATTAAATATAAATATATTAACCATTCAACACAAAAATATTTGAATCACTAAGCTTCTAAGTAAAATAGAAACATTAACTTTAAAAGTGTAATTTTTTTTCAGATGGTATCTGTAGACACACTTAAAATTAATGTATATTTAGTTTTAAGAATTCTAAACCAAAGTTGTTGAAATTGTTTTATAATTTGATTTTTAAGAGTGTGGAGATTATTTGGAATGCACTGGATATATATAAATATGGCCTCTTGTTACTTAAGTGTATGAGTAAATCATTGTTAACTACAACTTAATAGAAATGATTTATAAAGATTATTGGGGTTTTGATAATTGTGATGATTTGTACAGAATTTCAATAATGTCAAACATCAGCAGAATCTGTACTTTCTTTATTATTGTCCTCTCTACAACACAATACCCCAGAGTTGCCCATATAAAAAACAGCTAGAGGAAAGAGCAATACTTGCCATTTATAGCACTTGCTCTTATGTTTTGCTGATTTTCATAGTGAAAAAAAATGTTAAAATGCAACCTCAGATATTTGATATAAGGAAGCTATTTGAAGGAATAAGAGGGATCCTACATGTTAGTAATAAATTTCTCACTCTGGATGGTATAGCTCAATTGGTTGTAGCATAATTTCTCAGGTGAGGATTAAAAATATTACTACTACTACTACTAATTTCTCTATATTCGATATCACTCAAAATTCTGCTTGCTGTTATCCTTGAAATACAATTTTAGCTGCTGTGGTGACCCAGTATTTGGCACCCAAATAGTATTACCTTTGGCACAGCATTGCCATTTATGCACACTTTTCCATTTAGTGTTCATTTTAAAAAACGTTCACCCTTTGATTCTTAGCATATTGGATTTTAGGTTCACATTTGTTTCCTCTCTCGCTAAACCTTTAGTATGACATCTTGATTCTAAACTGCAGTGGGTGTTTAGCTTAACTTCTCTCTTTAACCTAAATTAATTTTCTGGTTGCTGCTCCATTGATGGAATTCTGCCCCTTTGCCTTGTGCATAGTCTGTAGCATCGGGAAAGATCATGTTTTGTCCCTTGTGATAATATCAGCACTTTCCAATTGGAGTCAGACACTTTCTTTGCAATATCATCAAGCATCCTCAGTGCAAGCCGTTGATCAATATTTCACTCATTTAACATTTCACATTTTTTGTGAAATTTAGCAATTAACAGCTCCGATAGGGTCAGCTGGTCCTGGAAGACGGGAGCATTTTTTTTGTTTTTTTGTTTTTTTGTTAACTGATCTCCTTGGATCAAGAATGGTTTCTGGCTGGGCTGGTGAGGGCCTGTGATTGACCTATGAATTAGGAGATCACAGCTGGATTCCAGGTGAGGGCACATGCTGAGTTGTGGGCCCAGTGTGGGGCATGCAGGAGGAAGCTGATCAATGATTCTCTCTCATCATTGATGTTTCTATCTCTCTCTTCCTTTTCATTCTTCTCTCTAAAATCAATAAAAATATATTTTTTAAAAGACTGGTTTCTGATTATCAAATCCTGAAACACAGCAAATTATGTAAGAAGCTGGTATGAGTGCCATCTTCCCTTGCCATTATGTCTCAAAGTAGGTTCTGGAGTACTGGGAAACAGCTCTGTCCTGGACACACCAGGCCAATTTTAAACGTGTTTGCCCAAGAAGGACTTACCAGAAACTTTAGTGTGTTGCAATACAATTTTTGGTTGAACAGAGGTTTATTTTCACAGATCTCTAACAAAAGAAGCAAAAAAAAAAAAAAAGATATAAAAGGGAAATACTACAGGGTTTTTTAAAAAACAGTTAATTACTAATGATAAAAGCTCCAAAAGGTTGTCTATATTAATAACTGTTAAAAATTTCAGAGATTATTCTGTGCAGGTAAGGACTTGGCCTTCACACTTTTAACATGAGCATAACGATTACACACTCTCTGGGGAGAGCTATTCCTTCTAATTCATCATCTTCTACTTATTCAAAAATAGGACTTTGATGTCAGGATTCTAATTAGGTTTGTGAAACAGCATAAACAGGGTTGGATTTTCCAAAGAAGTATATTTTTCAGGCCCTAGTCTGTTATAAAGAATGCAAATAAAGATCTTGATAATAGAACAAAATATTATTATCTTGTTCTAGATTTATTGAAAATTTGTTGAAATTTTGACTTTGAAAGATTTACCTTTTTTCACCTTTTCACCCTGGTGGTAGTGGTGGTGGGAATAGTAGGCGTGCATGCTGTAGGAAAATAAGTAGAGAGCACAGATTATCCGTTTATGTGTCAAGCTCACACACACACCAGAAATGAGAAAATGCCTGTGCAATCCGAGTTTTAACATGCAGGTTCGATTTCATTTTACGTCTCAGTTCACAGGAACATGCAAACCAATAATGCTGGCTTGAGGTAACATATGGATAAAATAAAAGCTTCCATTTTTTTCAAGCTTTGAATGGAAATAGGGAAAAAAAGTTAATTTTGGAAATGAATCTGAGTTTTTCCAGAGTTGTGATATGTACTGGTTGGAAGCACAGGCATTCCCAATGGAAAAAAAAATGACTTGTGGAGACTTGGGAGTCAAATCATGGGCATCCTTTTTGAGGTTATGTTTTCAGACATCTTACCAGGCTGTGTTTGCAGATGCTGGCTGAGGACTTTATGTTTGTTTTTGGAGACGAGTGGGGTGGCATCATGGGTGTTAACCCAGATAAAGCCTTAGTGAGTATGAGTGCAGGTTGGCAGGTGGGCGTGTCCTTTTTTGCTGCAGGTGGTGTTCAAACAGTTTCAAACCGTCCCTTTTTACACATGGTTCTTCAAGTGATTTAAACAACTAGTTTAACTTCTTCTAGCAAAACACGAACTCATTTGGACAATATTTTACTCATACACATCCTACCACTTCTCAGTGAAGCCCATTTATTAAAGTAGCTTCATACTCATCTCTTTATGTAGTTACATCCTGTTATCTTCCAGGAGAGTTTAATATATTCTTGAATATAATTAAATTTGCTTTTATATGAAACTATTTTAATCTTTTACTTGAATTCAATTATTCTTCTACAAATGGTCAAAAAGTACCATTTTATTAAAATTTTGTGTTGCTCTCACTAATATTTATGAAGCCTAGGGGAAGAACACAAGTCAAAATGTATATGGTGTATATCTATTTCAATGTCAAAACCTGTGCTAACAGTGGTAGTTACTGTTTTATGTCATTTAGATACTATATAACCTTCATTTTTTTAAATATGAACCAACACCACATTCTGCTGGGGTCTTATGAGGGTCTGAGGAAGTAAGTAAAGGTAAGTTCTTCCTGGTCCATTTAAAACAAACAGTAATTTTAGCTCCAATTTTCTTATGTTTCACCATAACTTTTAAATACTGACTTTCAGAAATGGCTGATCTCTTCTGTCCGCCACAGCCCCATGGCTAATGACTGCCAAGTCTGAAGTTTGGCAAGTTGGAAATCTAGTGCACCACCCAGACCTTGTCTGGATATCCCAGAGTGTGGTCAATAACCCAGCTGCCAGGTCCCCCCATCATTGTGTCCCAGGGTGACTTGGTTCTCAGGCACAGAAAGTGGGTAACAACGCTCAGTGATGCAGCTCTTCAAGTCTCAGGTACAGCCCCTTCCTCGTGTGACCATTTTCCCCAAGGGTTCCCCGCCATCTAGATGAGTTTTCTTCCAAAATACCTTCATTTACCTTCCTGACATCTGATATTGGCTGGGGACATATTTGTTTTCCAAAACATGTTTTGATAAACTCAAGCCTCCAACCAGAGGCTGGGTGTAAGCCAGTCCCCACTTTCATTCCCCTCCGTCAGCAGGTCCCACAGAGCCTTCTGTGACGATGGACATTTCTGTACCTGTGCTACCCGCGGCCGTCATTGGCTAGCCACATGTGGCTTTTGAGCATATCACATGTGGCAACCAAGACACTAAATTAATATTTGTTTTAAATTTAACATAACTTTCATTATTTTTAATGAGTTCATATTTCAATAGACTCTTGTATGGCTAATGGCTTACACTATTGGGCATGATAGTCTGAAATGGTACCTCTGCCCCTATATAAATGATGGACATACATACCAGGATCAACCTCCACCCATATTTCAGCCACAACGCACCAAACCAAAATGCTGGTGTACTTGTTGGAGGAGCATTAATTAACCCTTCCTAGCAACAGCATGGAGGCCTCAGGATCGTGCAGAGCTAAATCTGTCCTGTTATGGATGTATCAATCTTTACTGATCAATATGTATTATTTTAAAAATAGAGCTTTGCTACTACATTGAAGCTGCTAAACTCTTTCCCATGGATTTTAATCATATGCATTTTGTTTTTCCTGCTCTTAATCAAAATCAATCAATCCTGAATTTGATCAACTGCTGTAAAAGTTTTTGAGTAAGGATCATTATTTGATGAACAACAGGGAACAACCATCCTGTTTCCGTGTTTGAACAAATAAACAAAACAAAACAAGCAGTAAAAAAACATGAAAATCCAAATGAACTTTTGGCAGCTCAGTGCCAACAAAGAAACTCTAATGTCTGCAAAATGTTCAATGCATTCTGTTTGACAAGATGGGAACTGGAGTGTCTGTAATGTCACGTCTGGGGAAAATTTAATGATACCTGGAACTCAGGGTTTTTTATGTACAGTAGAATTAACCAGGCATTTGGAAAGATGATGAGATAACATAACCCTCAGGTGAATGATATCAGTCTTAATGTGATTATTTCCAAATGTATGTCTTTCATTTTATGAAACTTTTCTCTATTTCCTCCTTATACAACAGTTTCTCATCTGTGGGAATTTCAGCAAGAACTTTCTCAAATGTAAAGAAATGCTAATAGGACTGAAATGCATTTCAAATAATATCTTCCTTTCCTTACCTATAAAATAAGCCATATGTGATTGCTAATTCAGCATTATACCTACTCTTATTCTCAGCACTCCCAGAATCAAAAATATACTCACAGATTAGTTTTTGAGAAGCAGATCCTGAGACAAGTATTTGAATGCAGGAGTTTATGGGGAGTGAAGGCATCTGTGATGAGGAGGTAGCAGAGCTGGCAGAGGGAGAAATTGAATGGAGATGCAGTGTCAAGAAAGGCTCCAGCCATTCTTCCACGGAGCTCTGAAGCTAGGAGGCAAGGGGGTCTGCCTTAATACCCCGTGGGAAGAAGGCGTGTCATCAGAATGGGCTGCCCTGGAAAGAGGGCATATCTTGGGGGAGGTGGAGGGATTATAAAAGAGCTCCTCAAAAGCTGCCTCCTCATAATTTTCAGAAGCTGTTGTTTGTGGCTAGAGGGGAAATCTTCAGGTAGATCAGATACCCATTACAGGTGGCAGAACTTAGAGAGAACTAAACTGGTTTTAACAGGCTTGGTCGCAGGTAGAACTTGAAAATGACAAGTCCTTAATGCCTGGGGTCCTAGCTGAAACTAGCATGCTCTGATCAGCTCAGTTTGAAAAGCAAAATCTATTAAAATGATGCCTATTCAAATGAAGACTAGGGATGCCAGTGGTTTCTACAGGGTTGAAACAGCACTTTCAGAAAAGTGATGAAATATGTTTTTTGATTATGTAATTGTGACATGTTGATGTTTTGCTTCAAAGAGATAGTAGTAATTGCTTTGACTTCAAATTAGAAGGAAAGCACCAGTACTGTGATATGACTTTTGTCTAGATATGAATGTTTGGAAAAAGATGGTTATTGTATCAGAAGGTATATCTCTAACTAATACATTGTCTTCCTTGAGAAAGCATCCCACAAGATTTTTGCAGGGAATAAGCTACTGAAAAGGAATAAATATGACATGATATAGAATTATCTCTTTTAGAGGATCATGGCATTTTAACTACTTCTTATTATGGGATTTGGTTAGGTTGTCACCTAATGTGACTTACTAAATATTTAAGTAGTCTTCCAGGTGTGAAGGCATAAAAGCTCAGAGTGCTCAAAAATTGTAAAAAAAAAAAAACAAACCTCAAAACATTAAGTCTTTCAACCTAACTTGTTTATAAGAAAAGACTTGTAGGAATTAATTTAGAAAAGGCCTATGGAAGATGTCTACACAGCTAAAGAACTAATAACTTTATTTGAAAATTGAAATGCATATATTCTATTATGAACAATCACCTCTGGTTTTAAGTCAAGGACAGCAAGCGATATTCTCTCATTTTGTCTTGATTTACATATTTTCACCAATTGAGGTTTTAGATTGCTGACCTGGGATTGAATGTGGTGTAGTGTTGGACTGCATGGCCTCTGTTATAGGTCAAATTGTGTTAAGGGCTGAATTGAGTTACCTAAAACTCATATGTAAAGTCCTAATCCCAGAACCTCAGAGTGGGCCTGTGTTTGGGGATGGAGCCTTTGCAGAGGTGATTAAGTTAAAGTGGGGTATTGGGGTAGGTTCTTATTCAATAGGATTGATGTCCTTATAAGAAGAGAAAATTAGGACAAAAACACACACAAAGAAAATGCCATGTGAACCCACAGGGAGAAGCCATCTGCAAGCCAGGGAGAGAGACCTCAGGAGAAACCAACCTGCTGATACCGTAATCTCAGACCAGTCTCCAGAACTGTGAGGAAATACATTTCTGTATTTTAACCATCCAGCCTGCGGTACTTTGTTATAGCAGCCTAATAAAACTAATGCAAATTATGTCTCCCCCTTATGCTGAACTCTCAATGCCCCAAAACTCAGAATGTGACCTTACTGGAAATAGGCTCTTTGCAGAGGTAAATAAGTTAGAATGAAGTCATTAGACTAGCACGTAATCCAGTGTGACCAGGATCATTATAACAGGGGAAATTTGGACACAGACAGAGACCTGCACAGAGGGGAGACCATGTGAAGACACACAGGCCATGTGAAGACGGAGGCAGATATTAGAGTGATGCAGCCACAAGTCCTGGTATGCCGGGAGCCACCAGAAGTTGAAAGAAGCAAGCTGGACTTCTCCCCCCGAACCCACAGAGGCTCCTGTCTCCTCTTTTATCAGTTTAATGCATGGTTTCTCTTTAAGCTTCCCTTGAGATTACCAGTGAATATCTCTCCCAGCAGCTATGCCCTGTGTGCAGGGATATGTAAGCAAGATCACATAAAGGAAATGAGAGTTAACGTGATTGTCCAAGAACTTTCATATGTCTCCAGTGGCTTTTATTTCTCTTTGGATCATACTTCCTTTTTCTTAATCATTCAGAATAGTAAGTGGTGAAGCACAGGGCATATTTTATTGCTGTGTTGTATTCCTTTTTCTAATACAGGATGTTATATAAACTTGGTTTTGTCTTTTCATTGATGAACTGGCCCTGATCTGCAAAAGGGTACACATGCAAAACTTTCTTCCTTAATGTTGTGTCTATAGCTAAACTTACATGTCATATTTCAATTAAAAGTATCGATGTGACTATTGATAAATTACTGACTCTTGAATACTCAGCTGTTAAATATACCATATTGAGCCGAAACCGGTTTGGCTCAGCGGTAGAGCGTCTGTCTGCGGACTGAAAGGTCCCAGGTTCGATTCCGATCAAGGGCATGTACATTCGTTGCGGGCATATCCCCGGTAGGGGGTGTGCAGGAGGCAGCTGGTCAATGTTTCTCTCTCATTAACGTTTCTAGCTCTCTATCTCTCTCCCTTCCTCTCTGTAAAAAATCAATAAAACATATATATATATATGTTTTATTGATTTTATTTCAATATGATATATATATATATATATATATATATATATATATATATATATATATATCATATTGAAATACTCTGTAAACTTTAAAATGTCCTATAATAATTAGCTACTAATTCTGCTGTTGTCTTTCTTATAGCTGGAATATGTGGTCTTGATGAGAGCTAAACCATTCCATTATTATAGTTGGGGCTATTCAAATGAAGATAAATTAGTGGAAAAAAAGTTGGGTAATTATAATATTTAGAGAAAATTAAATATTTTTCTCCAATCAGGCACATTCTCTTGGAACACTCTTGTTTTTTCCCCACATCATAATCCCCTCATGCTTTTTCCTATAGTTGTACATAAAGCTGTTGACACAGAAAAAACTAACAAAATCAAAATACCAGTACTATGTGACCTCTGATATTGACCTGGTGAATTCCTGACCTGTATCCTCCCAGTCAGATCACCTATTCAGATGCCTGACTCTGGACACCTGAGTGGCAACTACCATATTGCAGCCTTGCCCCAATATAAGAGTGTCAAATAAAGACCAAACAATTGTAGAGGGGAGTTGAATTTTTTTTAATCCTATGATAACTTCCTTTGGGTCATTTTGTTGTTAATTGACTCAGATCAGCCCACATTAATAAATCATGGAAGTTATCTTAGGAAGCACACTGGGTATATTAACAGCTAATGAACTTAAAAGCAACTAAAGTGTCTCTCTTTCCAATCCTGGCTTTGTTTTTCTAACGGAAGCTTATTTGCAGGCTTATAATTGCAATGAGTTACCTTTAATTAATAGAATAAATTTTAATGTAATTAATAAGTCGAGTTTTTACTGACACTCTCAGGTGATTATGCTTTTTGATTGGTAACGATGCAATTTGCATGTTATTAAAATAATCAGAAGGACTTCAGCATTAGAAGTAAGGTAACATTTAATTTTAGCTCACTTAAATCATTGTGTTACCCAAAGCAAAATGAGTGCAGATATTCAGATGATTCATTAACAAGTTACAGCATATGCAAGCTGTGAATTTTCACTTGGACTTCAGAAGGGGAACTGGAAATATACCCTCTTTTTAATTTTCTCTCTCTCTCTCTCTCTCTCTCTCTCTCTCTCTCTCTCTCTCTCTCTCTCTTTTTTTTTTTTTTTTTTTTACCTGAGTGGCCCTCCCCTGAATGAGCAGTATTAGAATAGAGGGGACATAGTGTGCCCTGTAGAGCTGGTCAGGCCCAGCCCACAGTCATGTAGTTACTATTACCTGAGGGTATTCAACTGGAAGCTTTCTCTCTAGTTGCTGAGGTGACTCTGCCTCTCACCCAGTGGACAGCAATGCCAGGAGACTGCTACAGGTACCACACCACTTCCCTCGTTTGCTCCCTCAAGAAGAGAGTAGGGCTTGATTTATCTCTGTCCTAGGGTACGGAGGAGCCCATACAATTTTCCTAAGTTTCCCTGCGTAAGAGCTTCCTCACCCACAGAGGAGCTAAATTACCATGATGCCTTGATTTACTGCTCCCCTTCCTCCCCACCTATAGTTTCCACTCCTCCCAAATAAACTGCTTGTAGCATGACCCTTGTCTGGGGTCTGCTGCTGGGCAAACCCAAGGTCAGATGGGACCACACCAGGAGACATGTGTGTTGTTGTGATTTTATGATGTGGGATCTAAAGCTAAGAGATTCTAGGTAGGAAAGATGAAAGTAAAGGCCTGGACCTCAGCTCAGGCCAGTTGTCAAACCAGGGGAGAGAAGGCAGCCTGACCTGAGAGGGCTGCAGTGGGCTCTGATCTGAGTTTGGCATTTACAGAGCCCTGGAGCTGAGAGGGAAGGGCAGATGTGCACGGTCTAGGAGCTCCGTGCCACGGTTGATAGGAGGTAGACCAGGTCAGCCAACCAACAAGGGAGCAGGGTAGGGTGAGACTAGTGTCTAGATTAGGGCAGGAGGAGAGCCTATGAGTCTGGGTTTTGGGGGTGATAGAAGCCAGGGCAGTTTGTCCTGCTGGCCCCAATGCTGGTCAGGTGAGAGCTGCAAAGGTTGGGGGATGGTCTTACCTGAGCACTCAGTGATAGGCTCCTGCCTGAAGTCCTGCAGGGGGACAGTTTTACTCTAGGGGTGTGGATTCTTTCTTGACTCCCCAGAGCAAGTTACTCTGAGCCTGGCCACCTCGTCTTGAGCCCTGTTGGAAATGAGGTCTTACTCTGAGCCATGAGAACGCTCTCTACTTTGTATCACTTTCACAGAAGCATCATTTCTCCTTTTAAAACTTATAATATGATACCAATTTCTTTACTTCCTCATTGTATTACTTAGGAGCAGTGCAGGTTTCAGACTCATGTTTGTGCTCCCTTTGTTATTGGTGACGATCTATCAGGAGCAAAGCGTTTCCTTCCTGATCCATTTACTCAGAGCCCGCAAGATCTCTGCTAATGTCCTCACCTGCCTTGCCTCACAAGCCTCTGTTCAAATCAGGCATTTGAGATGGTCCTTATCTACCGGGACCATCTCAAATGCCTGTATAGTGAATTATGTTTTTAACCACTATACAGTTAGAGAATCATCTATTCTCTTTAAATGCTCTCTATATGTATTTCATAAAATACTGGTATAGTCAAACTAAAGAACATAAAATTTAATGTTTTTTTGAAATCCAAATTCCACTTTTAAATTGTTTTTACCAGAATATAATATTAATTGATTCAACATTTATGTTTAGTGAAGTGTCACAACTCATTTTTATAATGCATGCACAATAATTATTATGGGAACTACTTTTCAAACGTATTTTTTTTACTCTTTTCATTAATTTGACATATAAAATACAACTTTTTAATTTTGCTAAAATATGACCTTCAAAATGGATAAAACTCTAACATTCTTGAGACTTTAAGTAGATTAAAATATTCCGTTGGTTTATGGTTGTATGCTTATCAGAGGAAGATAATCTCTCTCTCTCTCTCTCTCTCTCTCTCTCTCTCTCTCTCTCTCTCTTTTTGTCTGATCAAAGTAGTTAAGTCAGAAAATTCTGCTAGGAAGGTCTGTGAACAATAAAGATGATTTTAGCCAATTTATTCACAAAGTAATACCTCTTTAGAACATATATATCAGACATATTTTTAGAATTGTAAGATCATTTTCAAAAATCAATTCACAGCATGAAGTTGCAGCCTGCAGGTTTTTCAGAGCCATTTGTTTTGTGAACAGAAACTTGCTTAAAGTGCAAGCATATTTTAATCCTCCAGGCTAATTTTGATTACTTAAAGCTGTGCAAAATGACATACTTCAAGTTCATAGCTCACAAAACAAAGGATTATTTTGCAGAGGAGTCCGAGACAAGTGCCCCCATCGGTCAGAGAATCACTTGAAGTTGTGGAACCATGTTTTGTCTGTTTAACAATACAGCCTTTACAGGGTCCGTCTGGTTTTTAGTGTTAATAACACCTCCATTTAAACTCGGGAGTGCAATTGGCTGTGATTGTCCTGTGGACAGACCTCCCCTGTCCACCATCTACTGAGTAACTGTCTACTGTAGGGACAGATGGCAAAGTGCCAGTTGCACAATGATATTAAACAGTCTGGTGAAATGTTTTGTTGTAAAGGAAATAGAATCAACTACAAAATGAAATCAGAGTGCCTGTGGATTTTATAATTCATTCTAATACTCTGAGTAAAGGGGACTGTCCATATGAAGTAAGGGCTTCCTTATGAACAGCCTCCATCTGAACTCATGTATTAATACCAGACCACACATTCCACTCTGCAGTCCTGGCTCAGCCAACCTGAACAAGAGCCTTTCCTGCAGGCTGTGTTCTAGCCTCACTTCTCACCAAGGTCCCCAGAAAAATCCCTCCTTCAGGCTCAGACACTTATTCTAACGTGCAGTCATGCCTAAGTGATGCTTATTTTAATGCACCAGGATGTTTTTTTCTCATGTTCACAGGCTGTTCTATGCATGTGGCAAGTGGCCTAACCCATTATACTTTAAAGAGGAGTTCAGGAAATCTTACTCAAGTTACCTCTACTCCTGAACCAGCCAGCTCTCCCTGGGCATCCCGCTAGGAGCAGTTTCCACAATAGCAGGCATCCTCTGTGCCTTTTATTCTCTGGCATCTAGAAGAGTACCTGGCATATTGTAGATGCTCAGGATATCATTGTGGAATAAACAGATGAGTGTGCTCCCTGAAGTGTGTTGCATTCCATACTATTACATATGGCAGGACTTTGTAATTATTTACATACTAGAGGCCCAGTGCATGAATTCATGCACAGATGGGGTCTGGCCAGCCCAGCCCTGATCAGGACAGATTGGGGCTGAGCCTTTTGGGAAGAGGAGATGGTGGGAGGTTGGTTTGTTGGCCCTCCCCTATTGGGGCCCAACAGGGCTGGGCTGGGAAGAGAGAGGGGCCATGGGTGATTGGCCAGTGTGCCCCACCCTTGATTGGGGTGGGGGGCCAATTGGGGTTGGGGACAGCGGTAGGGAGGGGCTATGAGGGTGGGCCGGCTGGTCCTGCCCCCAATTAGCGTATGTAGAGGGCCGATCAAGGGCAGGGCCAGCTGGAGGAAGGAGCAGTGGGTGGTAGTCACCAGCTTTGCCCCTGACTGGAATAGGGGGGAGGACAATCGGGGGCAGAGCTGGCTGGGGGGAGGGGCCACAGGCCAATCAGAGTAGTGTGGGCTCATGGGGGTGGGACCAAATGTGGGCAGGGGCTGAGGGCAGGGGGCCAGCCAGTCCCACCCCTGAATGGGATAGGGGGTCTGATGGGGGTAAGGCCAGCTGGGGGAGGGGCTGTGAATAGTTGGTTGGCCAGCCCTGCCCCTGATCAGAGTGGGGGGCTGATCAGGGGCCGAGCTGGCTGCGGGTAGGAGCTCACTGGCAGAGGGCTGTGTGCTGATGGAATGTGGGAGCTGATCATGGGTAGAGCTGGCCCGGGTGTGGGGGGGCCCACAGGCAATTGGCCTGCTGGCCCAGCCTCTAATCATTATGGGGGTCCAGTTGGAAGGAGAGGCTGCAGGCGGTTGGCTGGCCCCACCTCTGATTAGGCCAGTTCACTGGCCCCAGTGGGCATAATAGCAACCAGTTGTTCTGGCCATTACAGACTTATGGTTGTTGGCTTTATTGATATGTCTCTCCACCATGACCCAGAGTTCCCTGAGGAAAGAAAGTCATTTCATCCATCTTTATATCCTCAGTCCTTATCAACGAGCCTTACAGTCTTCTTAAGGGATGGATCGATTAATGAGAATTGTATTCAAGGTAATTATCATGCAAAGTTTATTTGTGGATTCAGCCAGTGCTCATGGTTGTACATTCATCTGTTGTATGGATGAAATTACTTATTAGAAAAAAGAAAACATTGAAAAGCTGTTTTTAGCTGTTAAGAACTACTGTTTGCTACCCTTCTCTAACATCCTCTGCTGATGGAGTTAGCCACTCTCTAAATCGCCATAATAGTCCAGAATATGCTGATCACAAACAGTGGAAACTGGTTTCCTCTGGCTGATGGTAGAGTTTCCTCTCCAGTATAGCCCAACAAGTCATTTCTGGGAATAGTACCCAGTGGATCAGGAGATTAACAGTTTGCTGGTTAAAAAGGGGAAGAGCATATTTACTGGAAAGAAAGCCATTGCCACACCAGAGCAAAAATAGCACCTGGCTAATACTTAAAACATGATGCTGTTATTTTAACTGGTTGGTATTAGGAGGGTGGCTTATATCCCTCCTGACCTCAAAAGGGTTTGGGCCCTGATGGAAGCAGAGCTCAATACACATTGGGTAGAAAAGAGAGGCTGTGATGGAGAAAAAAAATGAATCCTGAAATGCAAAGCAAACAGTTTTCAACAAAATTGAGTTGCTTTGTATTTCAAGGATTTTTTTACTTATTATAGTAAACTAAGCAGGAGATAAGTGCAGTGGATAAAAATCTAATGAAATAATTCAGTAATTCTTTCCCAAGTACCTACTATAGGTGAGGCTCTGAAAACTGTCCATTGTAGTATAACTTATGGTTAAATATACATTCATGAACCTCTTTTGGGAACTGTTTGATCCAGATGAGGTAGGAAGGGATGGCAGCGAGCCGCCTCAAACCGTAGATCATGTAATTAGAGTCAAGCTTTTCTCTAGGCTGAAAAGTAATTGTTGGCAGGTGCACATATCACAACCAATGCCAAATGCATAATGTTGAAGAATTGTTATTCTCGTTATCACAACTTCCCGCAGTAATTCTAACTGCCAAGCTTTGCTGAGTGATTATATAAAAATAGATAATAATATGGACTTGTGTTGAATTGTGTCTCTGAATAATTGCAATGTCATATTAAACCATTAAACATACTGAGGTATTATTTGTACATATTCTTGGCCACAAACAAGATAAGCCCATTGCAGAACCTGGACTGAGGCAGGATGTTACCAACACGGGTTGAATCCCTGTCATAGGGGTGGCTAGTATGGTGCATGCCCATGGACAGACACACATTATAAAAGGCCCAATAACCAGGGCATAAATGTTCTAAAACTTCATCATAAAGATTACTCTAAACCATGAAAAATATATTTGAACATATAATTTAAGGAAAACTGAGGGTCATATTTATATTTAAGAAGTATTTTTATGCAAACTGCATTTTATAGGCCCACCAAAAATTGAATTTCATAGGGACTGAACAGGCTCAAATAAAAATAACTTTATTCATTTGTTCAAAATATTTACTAGAAATTACAGGAATGAAAGTAGTATGCTGTACATACAGGAAAGTTTTGTTGCGAACTGTTAAAAAAGACTAACGTGTTTGTCCTTCCCTTTTTATTTCCGTCCTGAAACCTCTCCAACTCTATGTGTGTATGTTTGTGTGTCTGTGATATAGTGGTATATTTATAGGTGTACTTTACTACCAAATACTTCTGTACAGCCAGGAGCCTTCCTTCAGGGTTGGAGGAAGGCTGTATCAACTATTTTGAAATCTTAAGTTTAAAGTCTATTTTGTCAAATATAAATATAAATATTGCTATGCCAGCTGTTTTGTTTTGTTTTTTTTCCTTTCCATTTGATGGTAATATCTTTTTCCATCCCTTTACTTTTAGTCTGTGTGTATTTTTCATTCTGAGGTGGGTCTCTTGTAGACAGCATATATGGTTCTTGTTTTCTTGTCCATTCAGCTAAACTATGTATTTTGATTGGAACATTTAAGGCAATTATATTTACAGTGATTCTTGGTAGGTACATATTTATTGCCATTTTGTCCTTTTAGCTATGTTCCTCTGTTTTCCATCTCCTTCTTTTTCTTCCTTCCTCCTCCTCCCTTTTTCTTTTTTCTTTTCTTAAAGCTGACTCTAACATTCTTTCTAGTACTGATTTGGCACTACCTTGGACTAAAAAGTTTTGTGCAGCAAAGGAAACCATCAACAAAATGTAAACACATCCCATTAAATGGGAGAACATATTCTTCAACAATAACTCTGGGAAGGACTTAATATCCAAAATATATAAAGAATTTATACAGCTGAAACTGGTTTGGCTCAGTGGATAGAGTGTCGGCCTGCAGACTGAAAGGTCCCAGGTTCGATTCAGGTCAAGGGCATGTACCTTGATTGCGGGTACATCCCCAGGAGGGGGTGTGCAAGAGGCAGCTGATTGCTGATTTTCTCTCATCAATGTTTCTAAGTCTCTATACCTCTCTTGCTCTCTGTAAAAATTCAATAAAATATATTTTTAAAAAGAGTTTATACAACTCAACACAAAGAAGATAAACAACCCAATTAAAAAATTGAATAGACACTTCTCAAAATAGGACACATAGATAGTTAAGAGACAAATTAAAAGTTGCTCAACATCACTAATCACCAGAGAAATCAAATTAAAGCCACCTTGGCTGAGGTGAGAACTCTTCATAAGTAAGAGCTAAACACTGACCTAGTCATTATCAGACACAGAGTTAGACATTACTCCTGAAGTCCTTTTACTCATGGGAAACCCCAACTTCATGGACCAATAATCTAACTGCATAGAGAGGGAGTTTCATCATATGGCTAATAGTTAAAAGAGGCTGACCAAGCAGCAGGCATGGCCACTGATTCTAGGACTAAACCAATGTCAAATACTGTATTTTTAAGCACATGGTAACTTTTAACACATGTAAAAATGTCCTTTTTTCACTGTCGAAGTTTGTTCACATATCTTTGGAAAAGTACACAACCATTATTCACCAAGTTCCACCTTCTAAGAGCTCACTGCTCCAAATCTAAATCATAAAGTGAAGCTGTATGCTTCACTGTTACTTTTTCCACCCTTGATTTTAAGTTACATCCAAATGGAAATAAAAAGTAGCCCTCAGGGCCATGTAATTAAATGGCGTTTATCTCACATGGCAATGAAACCAACCATCAGTCAGATCTGAATGAAATCATCAATCAGATCTCAGAGTTCTCTCTATTCTAAAACCAAGACAAAATCTCCTTTGAGTTTCATTGTGCTTCCGATGTGAAACAAAGAATTAAAATCTGAAGGCTTTGGGATAAGACTACAAATAGTGTCAAAACACAACAAATCATTGTCAAAGCAAACCTATGGAGACAGTATTAAGATGTCAAAATTAAAATGATGTCATTGTAAATTATAGTAGCAGTTTTTAAAAATGAAGCATGAGGGCCTCTATTTATATGAGTGTACACTGCCAGTCATTTCAGACTAATTGTTTGTGCCAGGTGTGTAGGAGGTGTGATAAGTGTTCCTAAGTTTTCATAATATACATTCCCAAAATAGTTAAGGTATTGTTAAATGTGAGTGACAAATTTTCTGCTAGTTCTGATAATTACTTTAAATTCACTTTATTCTTCACTATTGTGTCCCTATTTTCTCTTAGTATAGATACATATACTGCATAGACAATTAAATAAAAATTATAAATATAACTTGCTTTCTATTCTTATTTTCTTGTACACAGCCTATAACAGTATGATATCAATAATGGTTGTTTATTAGATGAATAAATAAACAAGGACAGTGGAATTTATTTTATGACTTTATAGCTTGAGATTGTGAGAATTAAATTATTATTAAAGGGAAAAGCTTCCTAATGGGAAATTTAATAAATCTTTTCCAATTTTCAAACTTGTTATTTTGTCATTATGTACATTCAAACTGTCTTTTAGCTCATCCTTGTTGAACATTATCTATTCAATGTTGAAATGTATCTTTCATAGAAAAATTAGCTATCTTATATTCTTTCAGAAATTGAATTTGATGATGTTTATATCATAACTTGTAACAGAATTTTGTGAATTGATGATGTGCAAGTTCTAATGATCCCACTAGTTAGATGAATAATTCTTACTTTTTTTAATAATGTATTTTAAAGAAAATCATTTTCCGGTATTGAAGTTTAAAAAAAAAATATTCACAGCTCTTGAAACTAAGTTGTAGAAATTTCTTATACATTAACATACCTTAGCATTGCCTCAGTTGTTATTTCTATATTAGAGGCCCAGTGCACAAATTTGTGCATGGGGGGGGGGGTGTCCCTCAGCCCAGCCTTCACCCTCTCCAATCTGGGACCCCTTGAGGGATGTCTGGCTGCCCATTTAGGCCTGAGTCTACCTGGATCACAATCCAGGACTACTGGCTCCCAACTATTCGCCTGCCTGCCTTCCTGATTGACCCTAACCGCTTCTGCCTGCCAGCCTGATCACCCACTAACCACTCCCCTGCCAACCTGATTGATGCCTAACTGCTCCCTTGCCAGCCTGTTTGCCCCTAACTGCCCTCCCTTGCAGGCCTGGTCATCCCCAACTGCCCTCCCCTGCTGGCCTGATAGCCCACAATTGCCCTCCCTTGCAGACCTGGTCCCTTCCAACTGCTCCCCCCTACTAGTCATCTTGTGGTGGCAATCTTGTGTCCACATGGGGATAGTCATCTTTGACCACATGGGGGCAGCCATCTTGTGTGTTGGAGTGATGGTCAATTTGCATATTATTCTTTTATTAGATTGGATAGAGACCTGGTACACGAGTGGGGGCCAGCTGTTTGCCCTGTGGAGGGTATCCTGGATCAGGGTGGGGGCTCCCTTGCAGCATGGGGTAGCCTGGGCTAGGGGCCTGTGGTGGTTTGCAGGCTGGCCATACCCCCCAGAAACCCAAGCAGAGGCCCTGGTATCTGGGATTTATTTATTTTCTATAATTAAAACTTTGTAGCCTTGAGTGGAGCCAAGCCTCCTGCTCTCTGTGGCCACAGCCATCTTGGTTGGATTAATTTGCATATTCACTCATGATTGGCTGGTGGGCGTGGCTTGTGGGTGTAGCAGAGGTGCCGTCAATTTGCATATTACTCTTTTATTAGGTTGGATGATATGCATAGTAGTTATGTCTTTGATGGTTATTGAGCACTGAATACACAAAATAATTATTAACCTCTACACATTATAACATTATTATATATAATATAATAATTGTATATAAAACGTATTATATATATTATATTGGTATATATTAGCATCTTTCATTAGTATGATACACTTATTATAATTGATGAAGCGCTATCAATACATTATTAACTAAAGTCTATGGTTTATATTAGGGTTCATTCTTGGTGTGGTGCATTCTTCAGGTTTGAAGAAGTGTTCAATGTCATGCATGTGTCCACTATTATAATATCACACGGAATAATTTTACTGCCCAACCATCCTGTGCTCACTCATTCATCCCTACTTGCTGATCTTAGAGACCCAGCACTGAAATTACACAATGCAATTTTCACCAAGGTCACTAGCCAGTTCAGGTTCCAGGTAAGGGATGAAGCTTCCACTCATAGAGTGAAAAATAATTTGGGACCATTTCAGTGCATACAGTTTATCTTCTTTTCATAAGACCCCTCCCATTGTATCTTTAAGCTGAGCATTTGTGACCTCAAGATTGATGGGATCTGTGTGTGGGCAAGGCCTTTTCAGCTGCTTCTGTAGGACAGATGTTAGAAGGCAGAGAGACCTGTGATCAAAGTGACCAGTAGTCTTCCTGCCACACCCAGCCCCCATCTAGAAGAATGAGGATGGTTGACTAAGATGAGCAGGGAAAGTGACAGTCCTAGGAGTCACTGCTCCTCAGGTTTCAGCGGAGCCCAGGCTCTAGAGTCACCTGCTCCTCCTTTATAAGAATCTCCTGTGAATCCCAGAGAGCAAATTTTCATCAAGTTAGATTCTTTTATCTGAGGTTTGGCTTTGTAGTTGGACTCATTCTACCTTTTCCAGAGGAAATGGCCTTTTTAAAACATTGAGTAGCTTTTTCTACCTGTAGAAGTTTCAGAGCCCAGACTCATTTTAGCTACCTCTCTCTCAGAACACACCCATTCATCCATTCAGGATGGTATTTTACTGAAGTGTGTGAGATTCCTACAGGTCCAGAAGAAAAGACAGGGGGTCCCAACTCTAACCCTTCTGAGGTCTTAACAGGGGTCTTATAATTACATTTGGGGCCTATCTCTTGATTCTGAAGCCACATTTTACTGGTGAAATTTTGGATTTGATCTCTGCCTTTAGGCTATTTCTAATTTTGAGATTCTTACATCAGTTAGGGAGGCTGAAAATGGAAAACAAATTTAGTTCTCAAACAAGGAGGTCCTTGGTTAAAGTCTCCCAACCTCCAATTCTGCTGGCTTCTTTTTCCAACTGATTCCCTACAGTAGATTAGACATTCATCCTAAGGGAATAACAGAGGTATAGGGACATATCAGAGGTAAATGGCCAATCAGCTTGTAATTATTTACTATAGAGCAAAACTGGAAGCAATCTCTGTCCAAGAACTGCAGATTGACTCGTTATAGTTTGATAGTTGAAAATTATAAGATGGAAAAAATATAGCTTATTTTTTATAAAATGCAAATTTTACTATACATTCAAATGAATAGAGAATAATATGCATCAAACCATCCATCATCTGAACAGAGGAATAATACATTAATATTATTTTTTCTCTGATATTTCAGTTTCCTTTCTTCTTATGCCTTATATATTACCTTCACTATTGTTTTATTACTTTTACTAATTATGCAGTTTCTGGATTCTATGAAGTAAACCCCAAACTCAGAATGTGAGCAGCCTATATATGTTATAGGATTGATGGTTGTTAGAAGACCCATATTATCCTTATGTCCATTTATCAAGGACAAATATATGACCACATGTCAGTGTGTCAGTCTGAAGAAAGCACTAATGGCACATATGTTTAATCTGGATCAAGCAGATATAGTTGAAGTAAATTTGCACATGAGTAATTTTGCAAGAATCAAACAGAGCATCAACCACAATGGGAACTTTGATGATTAACTGAAGATTTGGTTTATTTTTTTAAATATATTTTTATTGATTTTAGAGAGGGAGAGATAGAAACATAAATGATGAGAGAACCATTGATTGGCTGACTCCTGCATGCTCAACATTGGGGATCAAGCTAACAACCTGGGCATGTGTCCTGACCAGGAATCGAAGCATGACTTCCTGATTCAGAGGTCAATGCTCAATTGTTGAGCCACACTGGCCAGGAAAGAATTGGTTTATTTATTGAGTGTTTCAAAGAGTCACATGGAGAAATTTAGGCAGTAATGTGTTTCTTTGTTGAAAGATTTGAACATTTAAAACGCACACTTGTAATTAATACACTGCACACTGCTCATTGATAAACTTGATCAGGGAAGAATGCTGGCAGCTTGATATTAAAAATACAAAATAGAAAGCTGAGGAAATCAGCATCTGTGGTAATAATTCCATTTTAGTCCATTTGCTTAATGCATTTTTGTTGTTATTAAGACAACAGATTGTAGATAGATTTAGGCTCAGTATCATTGCATAACATAGCATCACATGCTGTGCAGATGATGGAAACCATAGTCTCATAAGCTGAATCTTGTAAAACATACAAATGTTAGAAAAATAAGAAAGAAAAATCAAAGTTGGATAGTTATCAAAGGGCATTTTAGTTTCTGAAAAAAACACAGCTGTTATTAAAATGTATTGCTTCCCTAACAAATCAATATAATCTTATTTTCAGTAAATAAGAATGTTTTGTTTATTACATAAAAATATATAGATTTGTCAAAGATTTCTGCTTTAGATTTCTATGTGTTAAATGAATACCTAGTAGACTTTATTTTTTTAGATACATTTTAGATTCACAGATTCTGTGAACAGAAAGTACACTACCCATCCCACAAGCAGTGCAGCCATCACATTATCAAAACGCCATGTCAGGATGAAAGTTTGTTACAACTGGTAAATCTACATTGACAAATCCTCATCATCCCCAATCCATAGTTTACATTATGGTCATTTTGGTGGTATACACTCTATGTGTTTGTGCAGTTTACAATGACACATACCCACCATTATAGTATCATTCTAGTATCATACAGAGCAGTTTTATTGCCCTAAAATTCCTCTGTGCTCCACCTGCTCATCCTTCCTTTCCCACACTCCTGGAAACCACTGACCTTTTTACTCTCTCCATAATTTTGTCTTTTCTGGAACCATGCAATATGAAGCTTTTTCATATTGGCTTCTCTCACTTAGTAATATGCATTTAATGTTCCTCCGAGACTTTTCATGGCTTGTCAGCTCATTTCTTTTTAGCTGAATACTATTCCATTGTCTGGATGTACCACAGTTTATTTATCCATTCACTTATTGGAGGACATCTTTGTTGCTTCCAAGTTTTGGCAATGATAAGTAAAGCTCCTATTAACATTCCGGTGCAGGTTTTTGTGTGGATGTAAGATTTCAACTCTGGGTAAATATTAAGGATCACATTACTGGATCATATGGTAATGATATGTTTAGTTCTGCAAGAAATGACTGAGTTCTAAAGCGGCTGAACCACCTTTCATTCCCACCGGCATTGAATGAGAGTTCCTATTCCTCCATATGCTCATCCGTATTTGGTATTGTGTTTCAGATTTTGGCCTTTCTAATACATATATAGTTGAAGCTCATTTTAATGGACATTTCCCTGATGACTTATGATGTGAAGCATCTTTTCATGCACTTATTTGCTATCTGCATGTCTTCTTTGTCTAAGATGTTTGTTAAGGATTTTAACTCAATTTTTTTTTAATTAGGGTGTTTATATTCTTATTGTTAAATCTTAAAATCTCTTAGTACATTTTGGATGATAGTTCTTTATTAGATGTGTCTTTTGCAAATAATTTCTAGCAATCTGTGGCAGCTTGTCCTCCCATTCTCTTGACAGTGTATTTCTCAGAGCAAAATTTTAAATTTAAATGCAGTCCGGTTTATCAATTTTAAATATTTATTTTATGGATTATGATTTTGGTGGAGTATTTTAAGTCATTGCCACATTCATAAAGTCATATAGATTTTCCTTTAGTTACCTTCTAGAACTTAATGTTGTGTTAATGTATGATGTGTCTAGATTTACCCCCCTCCCACTTTTTGTTGTTGCATGTGATGATTAGTTGTTCTAATACTATTTATTGAAAAGACCGTCTTTGCTCCATTGAACCTGTCTTCATCAAAGATTGGTTGGTTATATTTATGTGGGTCTATTTTTTGGTTTATTTTCTAATCCACTCACTTGTTTTTCCAGTACCACACTGTCCTAGTGTAGCTTATGATGAGTCTTGAAGTTGGGCAGTGTCAATCCCCCAACTTAATTCTGTTCTTTTAGTATTTTGTTGGCTATTCTGGGTCTTCTGCCTCTCCATATAAACTTTAAAATCAAGTTGTCAATAACCACAAGCTAACTTTCTGGGATTTTAATTGAAATTGCATTTGTCTTTCTCTGTCTGACTTATTTCACTAACTTATTTCTTGTTTCCTAAGGTAGAAGTTTAGATTGTTGACTTTAGATTTTTATGTTTTCTAATATGCATTAAAATCCCTCTAAGCACAGCTTTAGCTACATCCCACATATTTTGATAGGTTATGTTTTAATTTTATTTTAGTTCAAAATCAATTAGTTCAAGTTTATCTTGAAATTTTCATTTTGATCCATGTGATATTTATATGTGTTATTTAATTTCCAAGAATTTTGTTTTTTTCAGCTACTTTCTGTAGCTGAGTTCCTGCTTAATCCACTGAAGTCTGAAACACACATTGTGTGATTTCTGTTATTTTTAATTTATTAACATGTGTTTTACGGACATGTGATCTATCTTAGTCAATGTTAAATGTGATCTGTCTTAGTCCATGTTAGAGTTTGAGAAAAATGTGTGTTATGCTATTGTTGTATGAAATAATGTATAGATGTCAGTTATAGCCAGTTGATTGATCATGCTACTCAGTTTGACTATGTCCTTACTAATCTTCTGACCACTCAACTGATTTTTCCATTACAGATATAGGGGTGTTAAAATCTCCAACTATGAGAGCAGATGCATTAATTTCTCCTTGCTGTACTATCACTTTTTGCCTTATGTAATTGATGTTTTGTTTTTAGGCGCATACATGTTAAAGATTCTTGTCTTCTTGAAGAATTGACCTCTTTACATTATGTAACATTTGTGTTTATACCTGGTGATTTTACTTGCTTTGATGTCTGCTCTGTTTGTTAATCTATCTATGCCCACTTTCTTTACAGTAGTGTTATCATGGTATATTTTTCTTTGTGTCTTTATACTTAAAGTAGGATTCTTATAAACAGCATATAGTTGGGTCACTTTTTGGATCCACTCTAACAGTCTCTGTATTTTAATTGGTGTGTTTAGGCCATTGATGTTTAAAATTATATATATATATATATATATATATATATATATATATATATATATATAATTTAAATTGTCCCCTCAGGAGTGTGCACTGACCAACAAGGAATAGCACAGAATGAAGGAAGGCCCTGATATTGGGCCAGGCCTAGGGACTCTACTCGTGCACAAATAGTAGATTTAGGATAAAATTACCTTCTGTGCTATACAATTACCTTAATTATTATTTTTAGGATGCTGTCACATATTGTAATATTCACAAGATAACTCAAAGTAAAATCAATTATTTTATGAGAGTAAAAAAGATATCATGAATCATAATATTTTCTAAGAAAAAGTATTTATATCTTAAACTGGGGAGATGTGGTGGAGGGAGAAGGAAGTCAAACCTTAGCCATATCATAGGAAACTCCATGGCTTCAGGTTCGTCAGCTTTCTTTGGGTTGCTTCTTCAAGGGCTGAAACCCCTTTAGCATTAACATGCTGCAGGTGCCCTGTGCTTGACTTTTACATTATTGCTCTTGCTATTACCATGCATGCATTATTTATGTGGTTGGCTATCATGGAAAAAAGGCAAGCAATTTACTTGTCAAAACACATTAGAATGCATGACTTTAAATCAGAGTCACCTAGGTTGGTAAGAAGCTATAATAAATGCACTTTTGCTAATATGTTAGCGTCATGCAGTTTGAGAAGGCCACTTTATTGTCTGAGAAAGCAGTGACCATTTCTAGAACTCTGAGTAGAATGGCACTTCAAATTACTTCCACTATGTTTTTTAATTGCATAATAGTAAACCCTATTATTTTATTTTTTTCTCTCTGTCAATGAGTTTTAACATTAGAATAACAAGTAAGCACAAATTAAATTCTTAATGATAATAGTTCTAGAGTTAATTACATTATTTATGTTCTGAACGAATTATGTCTCATAGCCAATGAGTTTCTTTTCTCTTGATTTTTCTAGTCAGTTAAGCATTTCCATTGTTAGTTGGCCTTCTCATTACTACACAGAAGTCCCATTTTCTACCAGAACAAATGTTTAAGCAAATGCCAGCCCCCTTGGTAGGCATACCTGAAACAGTTATGACATCTATATGAGGACCACTGTGTCCAAGACAACTGACAGAGGTTCCCTCAGAGAAATAGTTCAAGAAATTGATTTTTAAAAAATCATTCAATTACAAATTTGTTGTAGGAGTAGACAGAGATTCTGAAGCAGTCAGCATCATTGGGGAATTTTATCTTGTGCAAGGAGAGTAATCAAGTCCCTGCCTTGCAGAACTTTCTCCTATCTCACAACATTGTCCAATATCTTGAGACTCTAATACAGTGATTCCCAAAGTGGTCTATATTGACCCCCAGGGGTCTATGACAACCTGCAAGGGGTCTACGTCAGCGGAAAAAAAATTTGGGGGTCCATGAAATGAAAATGGGGGTCCACGATAGTGGATCTCAACATACACTGATAGTACCTATTTACTTACATCATATTATCTTATAATATAAAAACATATAAATTATTTATAAAAGTACCTATGAAGTAAAAAATTTATTATATATGTTTATAAAATTGTGCAAGTTGTAGGATAAAAACCTGCACATAATGATATACCAGTATCATCTTGTTACAAGCATACGCGCAGTAAACATTCTTGCCAATTTTTGTCTCAAAGCTTCGCGAACTTGCACCGACTTGTTCAATTCGTCACTCTATAAATATGAATGTGAGAAAAATACGTTCATTCGTTTCCTGAATCTTGAATAGGAAAGTGCTGAGAAAATATTTAAAAAAATATAAACTGGTAGTTTATCATACAAATTATAGTGAATCAGTGTTATTTTGTTTGAGAATGCTGGAGAAAAGTAGGTACATTATTTTTTATTAAATTTTAACACTAAACTTCACTACAGTTAGAAATTTACAAAAAAATCAATATCAGGTAAGTAGGGGGTCTACCCCAAACCGAAAAACATGGCAAGGGGTCTACGGCACAAACAAGTTTGGGAACCTCTGCTCTAATAGGAAGAGAGTGAATTTAACTTGATCGTTATTTGCAATTGAAGAGACTGAGGAGTCCTCTTCACCTAAATTCACCTCCATTAATATCTTACCCACCTAGTTTAAATGTATGATTACCTCATCACAGTGCTCCATATTAGAAAAGTCTGAAGATATTACCTCAACACAGTGCTTCATATTAGAAAAACTAACTAACATATAAAGTCCAGAATAGTTATATCATTCAGCCAGTCTCAAGATATTTGGACCTAGGAAAGATGCATTTGCCATCTGTCTAGTGCTATAATTTAAAAAAAAAAAAAAAAAGATCTTGTAACCCTTATAAGGCAAAAGGATCAGATATATCTTTAAGACATCATAGTGGGGGTATTCTGACATTTTCTTACAAGTTGCTATGGTCTACCAAATGGTCTAGGGGTGGAGGGAAAATATTACCCAAGAGGTTTGGGACTCTTCAGAAACTGGGAGGGAGCCAACATCAGGTCTGAACCTCTAAGACACAGTGTCTGGCATTGATCTGAGAAGCCAGAGTGCCTGGCCATCAGACCTCCAAGAAACCTGTGAAATTTAACCAAGTAGGTGAAAGACCTGTGCACTGAAGCTATAAGTAATTGATGAAAGGAACTGAAGACTCAAATAAACAGAAATATATACTCTGTTCCTGGATTAGAATAAATGATAGTGTTAAAATGTCCATAGCACCCAAAGCAATCAATAAACTAAATGCCATTCCTATCAAAATTCTAAGGAATTTTTTTTACAGAAATAGAATATATATATATATATATATATATATATATATATATATATATATATATATATGGAAACACAAAAGGCCATATATAGTTGAAACAATCTTAAGAAAGAAGAACAAAGCTGGAGGCCTCATCCCCTCATATTAAATTTTATTTTTTTAAGTTTTTTTTATTGTTGGTAGTAAAACAGATACCCCCATTTTTACCCTCTCTTTCTCCCCTCCTGACATACCCTATTATGCCCACACTATACTATTCTTATTACTATAGTTTGGTGTTTAGTTTGACATCAAGAAGTGTGGTGCCTCTAGGTTTGTTCTTTCTCATGATTGTTTGGGCTATTATTGGCCCTTTGTGTTTCCATATAAATTTTAGAAATGGGGACATCTGTAATAGCGTTAACAATAAAAATAAAGTTAAAAAAATAAGAAAGACCCATGTATAAATAGAACATAATCTAGAGTTAAGAAATAAACCTGTGTATTGTGTGGTTAATTAATCTATGACAAAGGAAATAAAAACTATATAATGGGGAAAGGACAATCTCTTTAATAAATGATGTTGAGAAAACTGGACAGCCACATGCCAAAGAATGAAACTGAACCATTACCTTATACAAAAATAAATTCTAAATGAATTAAAGACTTAAATGTAATACTTGAAACCATAAAACTCTTAGAAGAAAATGTAAGAGGCAAACTCCTTGACATTAATTTGATAAATTTTGAAAATCTGACACCAAATGAGAGGCAACAAAAGCAAATATAAACAAGTGGGACTATACCCAACTGAAAAACTTCTGCACAGCACAGGAAACTAATAACAAATGAAAAGGCAACCTTCTGAAATATTTGCAAAGTACACATTTGCTAAGGAGCTACCAATCCAAAATATACAAATAACTTATGAAACTTAGTAACAAAAATAAATAAATAAATAAAATTGGACCAAAAATTCATACAGAATATCAATAGGTACATGAAAAGATGCTCAACACCATTAGTCATCAGGAAAATGCAAATCAAAACCACAAGATTTTGTCACCTCATACCTTTTAGGATATCTATTATAAAAAAGACAAGAAATAACAAATGCTTGCAAGGATGTAAAGAAAAGAAAACCATTGTGCACTGTATGGGAATGTCACTGTTACAGCTATCATGGAAAACAATATATAAAGATTCCTTAAAAAATAAATAAATAAGTCTACCATATGATCCAGCCACCTCACTTCTGGGTATATACACAAAGGAAACAAAACCACTATCTAGAAGAGATATCTGTACTTCCATGTTCATTGCAGTGTTACTTATAATAGCCAAGACATGGAGACAATTTAAGTGTCCATCAACAGATGAAGAAAATATGCTATATATATGTACAATGGAATATTACTCAGCCACTAAGAAAGAAGGATATCCTGTCATCTACAACAATGTATGGATCTTGAAGGTATTATGCTAAGTGAAATAAGTCAGACAGAGAAAAATAACTACTTCATGGTATCACTTATATGTGGAATCTAAAAATAGTAAAATTAAACTAATAGGAAGAGAGAGTAGAAAAATGATTAATGACATTAGGGGGTAGATTAAATAGGGAGAGTTTGGTAAAAGGACACAAGTTTTTTTAAAATATATTTTATTGATTTTTTACAGAGAGAAAGGGAAAGAGATAGAGAGCTAGAAACATCAATGAGTGAGAAACATCAATCAGCTGCCTCCTGCACACCCCCAACCAAGGTACATGCCCTTGACTGGAGTCGAACCTAGAACCTTTCAGTCTGTAGGTCAATGCTCTATCCACTGAGCCAAACCGGTTTCGGCACGATACAAGTTTTCAGTTACAAGACTAATAAGGTCTGAGAGTTTAATGTAATAAATACATGATGAGCAAGGTTGATATCACTGTACTATATAATTGAAATTTGCTGGGAGAGTAGGACTTACATATTCTCACCAAAAATAAAAAAGTAAATATGTGAGATTATGGATGTGTTAATTATCTCTATGGGGGAAATTTTTATTTCTTAAGTATAGTTTTATTGATTTCATAGAAGAAGATAGAGAGGGAGAGGGAAAAAGTGTGTGAGAGAGAGAGAGAGAGAGAGAGAGAGAGAGAGAGAGAGAGAGAGAGATTAATGATGAGAGAGAATCATTGATTGGCTGCCTCCTGCACGCTCTACACTGGGGATGAACCTGAAGCCCTGGCATGTGCCCTGACTGGAAATTGAATTGAATCATGATCGCCTGGTTCATACGTTAATGCTCAACCACGGAGCCATACTGGCTGGGCTTGGGGGAAATCTTTTCACTATGTATATGTAGATATGTCAAATCATGACAAGGTATATTTTAAATATCTTAAAATTTTAATTCTCAATTATACCTAAGTATAGCTTACAAGAGCACATAGAACATTAAATAATGCTTATTATATCCTGGAACACAAAATATAATAGGAACAACCCACATAGTTGGCCTCTTGGTTCTCTGAGGTTACATTACAGCTATTTTAACATTCTGTTTCTCTTAAAATGTTTTGAAAATTAAGCTTTTTAAATTACAGAAGTAAATTTGTATGTTGTAAGATATTTTTAAAAATTGCCAAAGAAAAAGGAAAACTAAAAATAATATGCCTTTATAAAAGCAAGTAGATATCTTATAAAATATGTGTTGATACCTGGATTTTATAGTATTGGTTTGCTATTTGGGGGGAAATAGTAAGGTCTGGAATGAGCAAATTCAATGAGGACCCCACCGGATTCATGCACTGGTGGGGTCCTTCGGCCTGGCTTTCAAGAATCGGCTGAAACTGGCTCTCAGACATCCCCAAAGGGGTCCTAGATTGTGAAAGGGTGGTTCTCAGGTGACACACCCTGGAATCAGGCTCCCTCCTCTCTGGTTCTGGGTGCATAACCAGAGAACCTAGGCTGCCAAGTCACAGCAGCTCAGCAGCTCCTGCATTGAGCATCTCCGGTCCACCCCCCCTCCTGAGGTAATTGCACATCATAGATACTGGTCAGAGCGTCTGCCCCCTGATGGTCATTGTGTGTCACAGCTATCAGACATATGGTTGAAAGATTGGCTGGTTGGCCAGTTGCTTAGGCTTTTATATATAAGATATCCTTTGCCACTTTCCCTTTTAGTTTTTATTTATTTTTAAATATATTTTATTGATTTTTTTACAGATAAGAAGGGAGAAGGTTAGAGTTAGAAACATCAATAAGAGAGAATCATCGATCAGCTGCTCTCTCCTACCCCAGGCATCCAGCATCCTCTGAGCTCTCTCCCCACCCCACCTGCAATCATGGAGTTCATTTCTGTGAGTCTAATAATGGTCTCTGGGAGAGAGCTTCACAACCAAGGTACATGCCCTTGACCAGAATCGAATCTGGCACCCTTCTGTCCTCAGGCCAATGCTCTATCCACTGAGACAAACCAGTTAGGGAGCTACTTTCCCTTTTAATATTTTGCATTGAATAAAAAAATGTTGGGTATGCTCCAAGTTATAATAATTATTATTAATATTAGGGGAGATAGGTAGCTTCAAATTCACTAATGCACAAATACTACTGTAATAACTATTACCTCATATAAAACTCTAAATTGGGTAAATCTTACAGCATTTATTTTTATTGTGCAGTTATGTTACTCTAAAAAAAGATATTGTCTATGGTTAGTCTGAACTCTCACATTTCGGAGTTTGAGCTTTACATACTATTCAATTTTATTTAAAAGTCAAAATAAAATAAAACATTATAAGCATTTCATTTATAGACTTAAGGGCACAGTACTTCATAAAGGAGAAAATTTAGAGCTTGAAATTAATATATGACATAAGGCTTGATTTAGCTCACTTGAAACTGGCTATAACATTAATCTATTTCTTTGGGGGAAAATCACAAATACATGTTCCCAACCAATGTATGGTTAGCATATGCATAATTTCTTTACTTAAACGTTCTGCATTTAAATATTTTAGTCTTTAGGCAAATACGTAGGTTAAATACTGGCATGTATTTTCAGGATGCATGCATAGTTATTATAATTATTATCACTGAGTGAAAGAGGAGGGGTATTTATTGTGCCAACAATATACTAAGATTTTTGAAATCCCCTCATTTTTATTTTCTTATTTAATCTCTCAAACCCCATCAGCATCCTTCACTATGCTGCCTGTTTCATTGTTATTAAATTCATACCGCTAACATTTTATAGCACTTTAGAGTAGGAATGGATTGCTTTGGAACCTAAATGGAAACACCATTGTACTTATTCCACTCGATTTCAGGAATGGGTTGAGCCTTCACAAACTTCAGGGAGGCAAGAGTCACCTTTATGGGAACACATTACCTGATTCACAATGTGAGTCTTTTCCTTTTCACAAATATAAAAGCTTCCAAATAATGAAGACACATAAAACTCCCTCTAGTTGAGAATAGTTAAGATGTAATGGGGGAAGGAGGATATATTACCTATGGAAGAAGTGAAATTAAATTATTTGTAGGGAGGTATGTGGGAATTGGGAAAAAGGAAGGTTGGTTCAGAAGCTGCTCAGGGGGCAGAGACCATTATTAGACTCACAGAAATGAACTCCATGATTGCAGGTGGGGTGGGGAGAGAGCTCAGAGGATGCTGGATGCCTGAGGTGGGAGAGAGCTTCTGAGGGTGGAGGAAGGGAGAGAATCCTAAATCATGGAAAGTGTATGATGCCCATTCTGAATTCATGTCCAGTGAGCCTTTGCTTTATATTCTGTTAGATACAGAGAATAATTCTGAATACACATGTAACACAGTCTCCTTTCCCAAGGCAAGACAGTCCAAAGATACCTGGAAAAATTCAGGAATGGTATAAGACCATTCAATCAATAACAGAATGTATAAAGGCAGTCTGAGCTAGCTTAGGGATGGGCATGGCTTTATGGTGACAGAGCAATTACATGCAGAAAGATAGAAGCCGTGGGTGGGGTGGGCTTGGTCAACTTAAGGAGTATTGAAAAGATTCAGGCTGATGTGTTGTGAACTGGGTTCAGGCCTGGCTGAGCGAAGGCCAGTGATGGGAAAGCAGGCGGGTCAGTATTGCAGTATTGACTGGGTGCTACTGATTTTCACCAAATAAGTCTAGAAAATGAGGGCGTTGGAGCATGTGGCATGGGTGAAAGGCAGGCCTGGGATAGAGGGCCTGGGTGGGGTCTTACACAGGCTGGTAGTCACCTGGGAACTCTGGATCCAGGGGCAGCTGTGCACCAGGAAGAGGTTACTACCCATCCTTCCCAATCTGAAACAGAGGTGGTTACCAACTGGCCTCTATTCATTAGCTTTCGGATATAATAAAAGTTTCTATGTAAAACCTCAAGAGACTTATACAAAGAGAACACTCTGCCCCAAGATACTTATATTTCAGTTCAAATACTTTGTTGGGTCTAAGAGAGGGCCTTGTATGATAATTTCTACATAGAGACAAATTGTTTTTTGAATCTGTTTATTTCCAGGGTTAACTGTACCCAAATTCCTTTACCCAAAAGCTATACTAAATTCCTCTTAACATCACTGAATTGTACATTTTTAAAACCAATCTTTGCCAAATTGCCACTTAAAAGTGGTGACATTTAATGAGGTTTTATTGTGCACGTCCTTGCTCAATAAAGGTAACTTGGGAGGGGTCTGTATGTCCTTCTGAAAGCTGTGGGTTGAGCGCCCGCCTGAATGCATCTGCCATTCACCTATCCCAGGTTCTGCCTTTTCCAAGCAGCCCGCAGTCACTGGAAATAATCTATGACCAAATCCTGCTCTAAATCAGGTTTCATGTCTTTACGCTCAGTAGGCTCTCCCCACCTAGAAATCAGATAAATATTAATCAACATTTCCTCCTCTTTCTATGCTTTGATTTTCCCTTTATCTCTTGAATCCATCTAGAATTTGATTATGAATAGTGTGAGTACATATTTTCTCATAAAACCAATTTTCAAGCTGCATTTATTAAATAAGTCAAACCCTGTACTATTTTAGGCTGCCACATTTTACATACAAATTGATTTTACATTTTTTAAAGTAAGGTTTATATATAAAACTAGTGGCTTGGTGCACAAAATTTGTACACATTAAAGGGAATTAATTAGAGGAAATATTTTAATATTGCTATTTGCCCTTGCTCTATAATAGAAGTGTCAGAGATTAAAGAAAACTAGCAAAATGTATATGAAAACCTCCCTCCTGTCAGAGTCTGGGGTGCGCTGTGGGACTCAGAGTCAAATCCTCACCCACCCACACATGCTTCAAAATCACAAGAGACCCAGACCAAGCCAGCCCCATCCCCATCAAGCCCTGCCAGGCAGTGGATACAGCCTCAGGTCCCCCATCAAGCCCTGCCAGAGGGTGTGGCCTGAGGTCCCCCAGCCTGGTGCTCCTGTGAGGGGATTGGGCCTGAGGTCCTCCTCCAAGCCCTTCATGGCAAAGGGCATGGCCTGAGATCCCCCCTGGGGCCAGGCAGGCTCCACACAGCCTCAGGTCCCTGCTGATCAGTCTTTATGAGTCACAGTGTGATGACCATTTGCATATCAGCCCTTTATTATTACCATGAGGCATTGAAGAACAAAACAAAACAAAATAAAAACAATAACTAAAAAATAAAATCTCTGCTATGATTTTGAAATTTTCTTATTTTGTTCTTACTTTCTTATTTTGTTTTTATATTTTGTTGATAGGAAAGGTCTTCTTTTTAAAATATCTACAATTTCAGAAGAATTGTTCTTTTCAAAATAGTTTGTCTTTCCAAATTGAAAGATCTTTCATGATACTTAATTTGAGTATTATTTCATACCTTTTTGCTAAGCCAAATTTTATAGTATTTTTACATTGTTCCTTGGCATAGCCTGGAGAGGTTATTAGTTAACATTTTGCTTCTTTTATAAATAGTTTGTCCTATATGTTTTATTTTAGTTTATTATTTTCTCTGTGTGAAGAGCTATTGACTTTTTATATTTGTAAAATGTTAGATAATGTTTTAAAACAATACTAAACACAGGGGTCTATAATAATAAAAACATAATATGCTAATTAACCAGATTTCCATCTGGATAAGCTTCCAGTTGAAGCCACAATGGAGGGGCCAAGGAGACTGCGGCAGTGGCAGGGGCCAAGGCCATTGCACAAATTTTGTGTATAGGTCCTCTAGTCACTTCATAAAATCATTGTGAACAGAACAAATACATGTTGAGTATCTGATTGAAGGAGAACAGAAAGAAGGAAGGAAATAACACTAAGGGCCTTGAAAATTTATTTAATGTGGCCAGTACATTTTTTGGCACTAAAATCACTCATGAAGAGCATTTCCCTTTTCAAAAGGGAAATTAATAGCCCTCATACACTGAGATACAAAAAGATTTTTAAAAAATTAACAAAATTAATAAAATCATATTAAGAGATCATAATTCATTATGATCAAGTTGCATCAGTATAGAAAACATTTTTTTAAAACCCTAGCTGGTTTGGCTCAGTGGATAGAGCACCAGCTTCTGGACTGAAGGATCCAGGGTTTGATTCCGGTCAAAGCCACATACTGGGTTGCAGCTCCATCCCCAGTGAGGTGCTAGCAGGAGGGAACCAATCAATTATTCTATCTCATTATTGATGTTTCTCTCTCTCTCTCTCTCTCTCTCTCTCTCTCTCTCTCTCTCTCTCTCTCTCTCTCTCTTCTCTCTCTCTCTCTCTCTTTCCCTCCCTTCCCTTCCTCTCTGAAATCAATAAAAATATTTAATTTTAAAAATATGTTTTATTTATTTTAGAAAGAGAGAAGAAGGAAGAAGGAAAATGTGAGACCGAATCATCTATTGGCTGCCTCCTACATGCACCACATTAGGGACTTAATGCTCTATCTGGGCATGTTCCCTGACTGGGAATCCAACCGGCAAAGCAACCTTTCAGTGCACAGAAAGACACTCAACCAACTAAGGAACATGGGCTAGGACCCAAGTGACATCTTTAATGCAAGATTTTTAAAAATCATATGATTAATTAAAAATCATAATTCACCACATTGACCAAATAAAGAAGTAAAATAATATATTTATTCAAATGTATCACATTTATAATAACTCTTAGAGCATTAAAAATGAATAGGAAATACTTTATCTGAAAGAATACCTCCAAATATGGAGCATTGTATTTGTGGGTAAAATGTTTTGGGTTTTATGTTTGATAACAGGAGCAAAACCATAGTATTCACTACCGTGTTTCCCCGAAAATAAGACATCCTCTGAAAATAAGATCTACTTACAGGTTTCCTTCTGAGTGAAATATAAGGTATCACCCCAAAAATAAGGCCCTCCCCCTAGACTAAACATGAAAGATTTGGTCCACTGATTCTGAAAAGAAATGGAGTCACAAGAAATTCACCAGGAAATTCAGGAATTAGATTGTTATGATGATGTTCCAGAAGATGATGACATGATTGTCATTGAAGAAATGAGTAAATTCTTGATACTGTAGGATTCACAGTTTGTCTGGTTTGTGTTGACAACTACCGTACTACCGTACCGTATACAGGTAATAAATTTCCTTTATTTTCATTTAACAATAAATGTGTACCATATTCTTCTTCATGGAAAAATAAGAAATCCCCTGAAAATAAGACCTAGCACATCTTGGGAGCAAAAATTAATATAAGACACTGTCTTATTTTCGGGGAAACAGGGTAGATATTGAAATAAAAGGCAAGAAGGGTGGAAGGAAAAATAAACCTGTCATTGTTTGCAGATTGTATGATATGGACATGAAATTTTTGAAAATATTGGCATTCAAATTTATAATGAAGTTTATTAAGTATGCTCAATACAAGGTCAGTCACTTTAGACAACTGCAATTTTATGTGTCAGCACCAGCAGGTAAGAATAGAAATTTGAGGAGATAGCAGATAGCATTTAGAATAGCATGAAAATATACTCAACAACTAGGAAAACAGCCAAACAAGGTCTGAGTAATGCAGAAAGGGACTATCAAACCTTTTTGAAAGAAAACAACAGCAAATGAAATAAATAAATGAAGAGATACTCCATGTTTATAGGTTGAAAGACTCAACATTGTAAATATATTCAATTTTACCAACATTGATCTATTGAGTCAATTAAATCTAAATCAAAATTCCAACACAGTGGTGAGATGTAGGAGTACATGTGTGCAACTGGATAAGCTAAAACGCAAATAACCAAAAGAAACATAAAAATTTTGAAGAAGACAAAGTAAAAGAACTTATACCACTTGATATGAATATTTATTTTTACAATAATTATGACAGTGGCATTGGTACAGCTAGAGACATATATAAAAATAATTTAGGCTATAGAAATAAACTCACATGTAGCATTGTAACGCCATGAGAAGAAGATCTATTGAATGTAGTGTTGAGGTAATTAGATTTAAAAAATTAAAACTTGACCTCTATCTATACCATATATGAAAAATAATTCTGGATGAATTTTAAATCTAAATATAAAAGGTGAACCAATAAAACCACTACATATCCTATATAATAAAAGTACAATATGCAAATAGACCAAACAGCGGAATGACTGATCACTATGATGTTCACTGATCACCAGGGCACAGATGCTCAACACAGGAGCTTCTCCTGGTGGTCAGTGTACTCCCACAGGGGGAGTGCCACTCAGTCAGAAGCCGGCTCATGGCTGGCAAGGGCAGTGGTGGAGGTGAGAGAGGCTCTGATGCAGGCAGCGGTAAGGAACAAGGGGTTCTGAACTATGAGAGCCCCAGATTGGGAGAGCAATGTCTGACTGCTGGCTTAATCCTGATCTCTGTAGGCCAGGCCTAGGACCCCACTTGTGTATGAATATGTGTACTGGATCTCTAGTATGCATATAAGATATTTGGTCAATCTCTTCCCTCCATTCCCCTCTCCCTACTTCCCTCTGAGATTCATTAGTCTGTTCCTGTCTCCATACTTTGGTTTCCATTTCTGCATTGGGTGTCTGACCCCTGGTGGTCAGTGCACATCATAACTACTGGGCAAACAGTCAAAGGGTCAGACAGTTGCTTAGACTTTTATATATATATAGATATGCATTACCTATGGACACAGACAATAGGGTGTTGAAGTGCTGGGAAGAGCAGATCTGGGTCAGGAAGGTAATGGGGACAAACAGGAGACATTTGTAATACTCTCAACAATAAATAGTTTTCAAAAAGGCTTGTAAAACCTGGTGTTGGTTTTCTGTGAAACAAAGGGAATTCTCGTACACTGATGGTGGAAATATAACTAATTGGATATATGCACATAATAGAACCCAGAATTTCCACTCTAGAAATGCTCCAAATAGAAATGCTCATACACATAAACCAAATGTCATTTATAAAAGTATCCATCCAGTGTAGAGTAGATAAATGATATACTAGTGTTGTATAAGGGGACACTAGTATATAGTAAAGAAAATGAAAGAACTATAACTAATACAAAAAAAGTTGAATAATCTAACAACCAAAATACTGATTTAAAAAAGTGGGCAGAAAAAAATCATATAATTTTGTTTATGGAACATTTTAAATCATGTAAATGAAACTAGAGAATTTAAAATTAAGATAGTGATTATTTTGTGGAGCACAGAGTATATGCTGTTGGAGGTACATAAAAGATGCTTCTCATTTGCATTTATTAATATGGAATTACTTTTGTAGATTCTCTGTTTTCTAGCTATAAAATAAATGTGATAAAAAAAAAATCTGAAATGATCTTCAGAATTGTTGGGTTACCTCCAATAATGCTTTAGTGGCAAAGCTCTAAAAATAGAAAACTATAATGGTTTGCTGCAGTTTGACACAGGGCTTTATATTCTATTAGAGTCCTGGTGCATGAAATTTGTGCACTTGGGAGGAGGGGTCCCTCAGCTTGGTCTGGACCTTCTCACAGTCCCGGAGCACTCAGGGGATGTCCACTGTCATCAGTCAGACATTCTTAGCCCTGCCTTGGAAGCAGGAGAGGCTCCTGCCACCACCGCTGTGCTCACCAGCTATGAGCCAAGCTTCTGGCTCAGTGGTGCTTCCCCTGTGGGAGTGCACTGACTACCAGGGGGCAGCTCCTTCATTGGACATCTGCCTCCTGGTGGTCAGTGTATGTCATAGCTACCATTCGGTCGATCTGCATATTAGCCTTTTATTCGGTAGGATAGAAAGTCAAGGAAGCAAATATAATTCTCAAATGAGTCATGAAAATAAAAATGGTAGATTATGTTTTGTAGATGAAAGGTCAATACACACAAAAAAATGAACAACATTCACTTAAACAATAATAGGTTAACAAGTGTACTGATAAAAATAATATATTTTAATATTTAAAAGAGCACCAAAATAAGAATGTTATGAAGAAGTCTCATGAATTAGGAAGATTTTAGTGGATAAAAATTGAAAATAGACATATAAATAATGATTAAATGTTACTTCTTTTATTTATTTATTTATTTATTTATTTTTATATTTTATTGATTTTGTACAGAGAGGAAGGGAGAGAGATAGAAAGCTAGAAACATCGATGAGAGAGAGTCATCGATCAGCTGCCTCTTGCATGTCCCCTACTGGGGATATGCCCGCAACCAAGGTACATGCCCTTGACCGGAATCGAACCCGGGTCCCTTCAGTCCCCAAGCCGACGCTCTATCCATTGAGCCAAACCGGTCTCGGCATAAATGTTACTTCTTTTATTACACAGTAAATAACATCTGCACTGTCAGTGACAGAAATGACAATGAAATATTTCCATTTATTCACATTAATATCCATGGAGAGATTTGAGACTAATGTAATAGGTCATTGTCCTAATTGTAATTATTTAAGATATTTCTCTTCTACTGGATACAGAAATAATCAATTAGTAGTTTTCTGTCATACTATATGCAGTTAATCTACTCTTTTGCAACATCATTTGAATATTATAGAGAATAATATCTGCCAAATAACATGATGAACTTGAATATTTTATCAAAAAATACAAAAAGAAAAGAGACAAAAGAAATTTGCTGACATTAAGGACATAAATATTTATGTCACATGAACATTAATATAGAAATCAATGGAATACATATTAATTTATGCTAATAGACAAAAAAAAAGAAATAGTAGAGGAGATACTAACTTTGTGTGCATACCCTTTTTTTTCTTCTTCCTTTTCAGGGTAGGAAAATCCAATAGTGCAGAGTAGGAATTCCTTCCAATTGTACTCTGTAGTATGAATTAAATTGCAACTAAATTAAACAATAAAATTTTTTTCACATTGGCTTATTTTTTTAGAACTTGGCAAAATGATCTAAATTTAATCTGTGCTTCTCTGTGAGAGTTATTTGTCATGGCAATATATAAAAGTGAAAATAATTACAGAGAACTCAATCGCTCTAAATAGAATGAAATAATTCCCCTAAATATCATTTGTATGATGGAATGTTAAGTAGTTATTAAAATGAGATTCATGAAATATCTTTACTGGTAATAAGTTTTCACACAGATAAACACTTACATTCACACCTAGAAATGTTAACAGATTTTATCTCCAGATGTCCTGATCAGAGGTTACTTTTTTCTTTGTTTATCTGGCATGTTTTAATTTTTTATTTTTTGCAATGCGTATGAGCAACTAGTGTATAAAAAAGAGGTGAATGAGTTGATAACAAATTACATATACTGAATATACAATAGGCTTTCTAAAGCTCTTATTAAAATAAATTAATTTTTTAAAAAGAGTATAAGCAAACAAATGCCTCATTTTTTATAAAAGGAAGCATTTTAGATGTTACAAGTAAGTTTTATGTCAATATATTAAAGTTTTTGATAAGATAAAAATGTCCAGAAGGTCGTTCATTTGTCCAGTCTAATTAGCATATTAAACTTTTATTATTATAGACTAGAGGCCTAGTGCACGAAATCATGTGTGGGTAGGGTCCCAAGGCCTAGCCTACAATCAGGGCCATCTTCCACCTGCTTGCCAGTCCCCAGTCCCACCACTGCCAATCACCTCAGTTACCTGTGGTTCCCTGTTGGCCATCCAGTGATGGGAGCCTGCGGGATGTGGGGACGTACTGAGAGGTAGTTAATGCACCTCATACGACTGGTTGATCTGGTCGTTATGCCATTGTAGTTGCTGGCCTTTTATTATATAGCATGTTATTTAAAAATATTTTCCCCCCATTCCACAGGTTGTCTTTTTACTTCTTGATTGTTTCCTTTAATAAGAAGAATATTTTAAGTTTTATGTACCCAATTTATCTATTTTCATTTTGTTGACTGTGCTTTTGTAGTCATATCCAAGAAATCACTGTCAAGACCAATGCCATGAGGCTCTTTCCCTAAGTTATCTTCTAGGTTTATAGGTTTTATTTTAAGTTATTAATCCATTGAGTTAATTTTTACATGCAGTATAAGGTAAGGGTCTGCCTTCATTCTTTTGCATCTGAATATCTATTTCTTTTACAGAAATTAGAACTTCTGGGTTTTCGCTATAGGTCTAAGATTTCCTCACACTTTAGCCCAGATCAACAAGATGTATTGCATTGAGAAGTGATACTTGGAATTTCTGGATTATGTCCCTATAAAAAAGCTGCTTGTTCTCATCTTTTTATGCCCATTATTTCATGGAACCATCCATATTGGGGATAAAGCTCACTTTATCTAGAGGACAAACACAACTCACTAGAAGATAGCAAGGAACAAAGATAGGAAAAACCCGTGGCTCTGAATTACATAATGGGTTGGAGGTGAAACTTGCTCTGAATAGCTCTCCTTCTACATTCTGAAAGGGAAAAAAAATAAATTTACTATTTGGAGAGCAGGGGTATTAGACAGTATCCTAAGTAATGCAGAAATTGGTATCTGGAAGTATGTACTAACACTATAAAAACCTAAAGTATATGACATTGTCTTGGTTTTCAAAGCAGGGATGGAACAGACAATTCTTTAAAGAATTGAGTTTCCTAGTTAGGACATTCTTTTTTTAAAGTATAGCCTGAAATGCATTGAAAGGCAAAATTCTTCTCTATTGAACTTGCGTTTCTAGGGAAAATAGTAAAAACATCAAAATTCATTTTTGGTTTTTTCCTTCATGATTACTTTACCAAGATTAAGTTAGACAAGAATTAGCTGGTTTGGAAGTATGAAAGGGATGAAAATAAAGTTTTGCTAAATGAGCTTATCTCACCTTGTGGTCAGAAAAATAAGAGATTTCATATACCTAGGGACACTGGTAAGACCATATACTCACTGTGATTATGTTTTACTTCTGAACAGAAAATGGTGCAACCATATAAATAGCAGCATGGAGATTACTCAAATTATCCTAATATATAAAAATTCAGGGTCCATAGAGAGACACTTCACTCAATCATGCAGCCCAATTCTCAGAGCTCTCAATGTACTTTCTTCTTCTTCTTTTTTTTAAATATATTTTATTGATTTTTTACAGAGAGGAAGAGAGAGGGATAGAGAGCTAGAAACATCGATGAGAGAGAATCATGATCAGCTGCCTCTTGCACACCTACTATTGGGGATGTGCCCACAACCAAGGTACATGACCTTGACCGGAATCGAACCTGGGACCTTTCAGTCTGCAGGCCGACACTACCCATTGAGCCAAACCGGTTTCGGAATATCTCAGCATTTTCAAATAAACAGTAGCTTCCCTTGTCTTTCTCTTTTAAAAAAAAATATATATTTTATTTCAAAGCTGTAGGGAGAGGGAAAGAGAGATAGAAATATCAATGATGAGAGAGAATCATTGATTAGCTTCCTCCTGCACACCCCCTACTGGAGTTTAAGTCCCTAACCCTGGCATGTGACCTTGTCAAAAATCGAACCTAGGACTCTTCAGTTCACAGGCCAACGCTCTAGCCACTGAGCCAAACCAGCTAGGGCCCTTGTCTTTTTCTAAAACTTTTTCTGGGAAGTTCCATGAGTGCCTCTGGTTGGCCCTAAGCAAGTTTCCATCTGTCTTCTATGCAGTCTCATCCTACACTGAACTGCCTTTCAACTTTCTAGTGTGACTTGTTTTATAATAACAAAGTAATTGTTTTTGGTACTAATTATTTTTTATCATACTAAGTACATAGTGAATTGATACCTATTCCCCAGTGAGTTATTTGAAATTTTGTCCATTAATTTATTAAAAGTCTCTATATTTTGGTAAAGGATGACTCATTACTTAAATTTTTGATATTGTCTTTGCCTCCATCACTATCACTAGCATTTGAATTTTTTATGCCATTCCTCCCTCCATCCCCCCTCCACACACACATAGGAACATATTGTGTCTCCAGGAGACTTACATGTGAATGGTCAACAAGAGGGCTCCCATTGGAATGTGGACACTGGATAGTCAGAGAAGGTAAGTAATCACAAGATGTTCTATCCATTCAGACTCACAAATAGCTATGTATAATATACTGTATGACACATGAAAATAATCTAAAGTGGAGATAATACTTTTTTAACCCCAAGAATTTGTTTACTGTTAAAGTGTAGGAGTATTTATATTAAAGATTTCAGAAAACATGCCTTGTTTCCTTGAATGCACATTTTGAGCTCTTGAGTTAAATCTCAGAACACCCACCCTGTTGACTTATTTCAGTATTATCTAGAAAATGCCACAAAAGCCCTACCTGGTTTGGTTCAGTGGATGGAGCATCGGTCTGTGGAATGAAGGATCCCAGGTTCGATTCTTGTCAAGGGCACATGCCTGGGTTATGGGCTCGATCCCCAGCAAGGGATCTCTCTCATCATTGATGTTTCTATCTCTCTCTCTCCCTCTCTCTTCCTCTCTGAAATAAATAAAAATATATTTACAAAAAGTAAAATGCCACAAAAAGGAAATAATTCAAATAATGTTAAAGTATAGTAATTACTAAAAATAATGTAACTTGGATAGAATAATGTTGCTTCTCAAATTAGAACAGGACATTGGGTAAAAATCTTCCAAATTTTACTTAAGGTGGGAAATACTAATTTATGTTTTATTTCCCATTGTGCTTATTAATGAACTAAATACAAATACTTTAGGTAAATTATTATTTAAACATTTGTTTATTCTCAATACTGAAACATAATTCTTAAGAAACCTCATCACCTAGAGAAGGGTCTGGCACATACTAGGTGCAATGTATTTTTAGTAGACAAATGAGCAAGTGGTTAATTATAATTCATGGATATATCTATCTTTATGAGAAAGCTGGGTTCTAAAAAACAGATAGGATTGGTAAAAGGGATGGTGGTACTATTCCAGGTGGCAGGACAAATATATTGTTTGGCAGGGTTAATACAAAATGTGTGTGTGTGTGTGTGTGTGTGTGTGTGTGTGTGTGTGTGTGTGCCTGCATGAGGAAAAGAGGGAGAGAGGAAATAGAAAGTGAGACCTAGATACTTAGAGTGAGGTAGTTTGCAGAGTAGAGTATTTTCAAAAGCATTTTAAAAAAATTTTCTTCACTGTGTACATTTCAGATGGTAGGCATTTATGACTTAAGTCCCATGAATATGAATAAAAACAAAATACAATAAGGGTTGCAAATTTAGCAATGCTAAAGACATATTTCCTGTAGGAATTAAATCACACAAAAATAAAATATGCTTTTATTTGTAGGCAACAATGTTCCTACCCACCCATTGACTTTAGCATCTGCTCTCTGCATTATTGCATTTAATTTATACACTAGTAAGGCCCTTGAATATTTATTTTATACTTAATTCTGTTTTAATTTGAGAGAATATCAGTTCTTTTACTTATGACAGCATGAATAAGTGACATAGATGATTGCTTCATTTCAACTGCCCCAAAGAATGCATTTGAATAAAACCATCACATTTGTGACCCAAAATGCTCTCTTGGGCAACATGCATATTGGCAAAGAGTTCATATATGCCAGGTTGCAGGTTTAAACAAATTGACTGCTCAGTGATAAATTCCTGGAATTGGAGAAGGGGTCAGTGCCCATAAAAACTCTCACATAACCTTAACTACAGAGGTATGAATGGCTTTCCACAGCTACAATTATTTCATAATGTGCAGGAGGCTTTATCAGGCTAAACAGACCATATGGTGAAATGAATCCTTAAATTGAAAAACAGGCATTTTTAAAGTGTCAAAGAGGAGATAAAGTCATCTGCACATTTGTGTAGAGGAGGTATAAGAATGAAAACTATGGGGAAAAATACATGTCCCAGTAAAAAAAAATAAATAAATAAAATAAAAATTCTGAAATCTGTTATTATAATATTCATAATATTTTAAAATGAACCTAAATTTGGCTAACATGGGGATTTATTACATGAGAAAATTACTTTAGACAAACATGTTTTTTTTAATAAAAATATTATTTCTATGATACATTAAAACATATATAATTCTACTTAGGCTCAGTGTTTTCTCATGTTATGATTTACTCAAAAGCAGAATAAAAGTCAGTTTGTTATGTTGACAGGGGGTAAAAGTCATCTAGAAAAATTAGTTGTCACTAATAAACGATATTAGTTACCAACGCATGTGCCATTCTAGAATGATTTCAGAATAAAAAAAACAAACAAGTAAAACTGTCTGAGGATGTTACTGAAGCTCCGTCTAAAAGGGGAAGGACCTTTCACTTTCTTGTATGTCTTTACCTTCATCAGAAAATGCACTTTGAATTGCAAGAGCTGACCCAAGTTGTTGGTAGTGTTCTACTTACTCTTCAGGTAAACAACCTCACCCGGCTGTGCGAGGGACAGGTGTTTGTCAGTCTTTTGTTTGTTGGGAAACAAAAGACCAGCAAAACCCACCTGCATGAAAAATAGGCAGCTGAGTGGAATATGGCATCTGCTCTTCGCTAATGTAATTTCTTCTGTTTAATTGCTTTCCGACAGCAATCCCTGGATTTTTCAGAAGCCTTCTGTCCAATATTTAGCTACAGAAGATTCTCCCAGACCTCTTAATTGGTGCCAAAACCAGAACATTTAAATTATGTAGCCACATTAGTAACATTTCTATTTAAGCATTTAAGATTATATGGCTGTGGATATAGATATGGATATGGATATGGATATACATACATCTGTGTCACCTTCCTCAGTATATAAATCATGATAGACTAATAGTGGAATCAAGAAATATCTTTAAACATGTATCAAAATTAACTCCAGGATTTCATCTGAAATCTATTTAATATACACATGCACTTACACATGCGATAATTCTGCTTTTCCATTTTGATTTTTGGAACTTGAAGGACTATTTCCCATTAGAGAAATGAGCAACATGGTCAAGACATAATGAAAATTACAGTCATTTAGAGTTGAAACATGTTCTCATATAGTTAATTTTGATGAAAAAATATATAGGGGCTTTATTTCTAATTCATTCTATGAAGAGAGTTAAAAAAAATAAAAGTATATGGAACAACATTGCCATGGGCACATCCTGCCTCTAGAAGTGTCCTGATCTTTTCAAAATTTAAGTCTCTACAAATGATTAAATCACCAGTTTTCTCTTACTCTCCTCTTTCTGACTTAGGTTTTATTTACTCTTCAACTCAGTTTTATATGCTGGATCATGCTCATCTATTTTAGAATGTTAGAAAACTAAAGATTCATGTTTTAGGTTTCCCTGACTTCATAAACACTTGCATTATTTTTTTTGGGGGGGGGAGGGTAATTTATTTGTATTTTTAAAATCCTTAATGTTGTAAGTATTACATATGTCCCCTTATTCCCCTACCCCATTATCCCCCTTTTAACCCACCTCAAAATACTGCCCTGGGCCTTCACCACTCTAGGGTGTGTGTGTGTGTGTGTTTTGTTTGTTTGTTTTTAGTTAGCTGATATTCTGTTCTCCTATATTTTGATTTTTAAATATCTCTTTTATGTGGTGTAGAATAAACGATATGGCAATTTATTTTGTCACTTGTAATGCAGGCATTTTATTTCACCTTGCTTTTTATTGCACTTTGACAATATTTTTTACAAACTATTTTTTACAAATTGAAGATTTATGCCAGCCCTGCATTGAGCAGGTCTATTGGCACTATTTTTACAACATACTCAGATGATGGTTAGCATTTTTTAGCAGTAAAGTATTTTTAAATTAAGGTTTGTATATTTTGGGGGCATAATGCACACAATAGATAAAAGTATAATGTAAATATAACTTTTAGATGCACTGGGAAACAAAAAAATTCATGTGGCCTGTATTTTTGGGATAGTTGCTTTATTGGACTGGTCTGTATCCAAACCCTTAAGATTTTTGAAGTATGCCTCTATTCTCACACAGGTGATGAGTAAAATGCCCACCTGTGGGGAAGCACGGGACTTGGTTGGAAAGTCTGTAAGGAGGACTCTCTAAAAGGCTGGAGGATTCTAGGAGACCTTGCTGAAGGTGGCAGACCCTACCTTGACTTTTTCAAACAAGTCTGAGCTCCAAGGTGTTTTGCTGGAATCTTTATGTTTATTCTTTAAACATCCTTGTTTAGAAGACACTACAGATACATGTATTTTCTCAAGGATACTTATCCTGCTCTAGAGGCTAATTTTAGTTCAAGCTGTTGTTACAAGAAAAGCCTAATGAGGCAGGTGAATGGGGATGTCTGGTTCCTTTAGCCAGGCAGTCCCTTAGCCCTCTCTTTCACAGAAACCTGTGTCAGAGTAATCATTCATACATTGCTCAGAATCTGCTGATTAGTCCAGGCATCCTCTCAGTCACAATGCTATCAATTGTTATAGATAAGTGTACTTTCAAAATTAGGAAGTACACACACTGATAATCATAAATTGTGGAAAAATTAAAATAGCTGAATCTGTGGCTTTGTTTTGGTAAAATGTCTGAAGCAACTCATTTACTTATTAGTATTTTGGTAATCTACATAGATTTTCTCTCCAGCCATGTATCTTATCATGTTTAGTTTCAATCTCTCTATCTCTCAACAGATAAATTGGTTGGCACTTATGATCAGACATCATTTATGAAATCATTTTTCGGTTATTTTTAATTTTGAAATTGCTTTTAATTTGTGACTCCATAGTTTAAACATAAAGGTTAGGAACAAAAATTGTGAAAGCAAACTCACCTGGGTTCAAGTCCTCACTCTTTTATTTACTAGATGTGTATTTTTAAAATATCTTCTTTTCTGTTCTAACCCTCACTCTCCTATGTTAAAATGGGGGAATGCAAATACATCTCAAGTGCCTATTCCCTGTCAGTCAGTGATGGTCATCATGTTGATGTTGATGATAGCTATGTGAAGGAAATGGATAGGATGGCCTACTTTTTCACTCAGTTGCATTTGATCATTAATTTCCTTTACTGTCCACAGTGGAAATAGAAAATGCTCTTGCTTGAGGAATATGTGAGCCTTTCTTTCACAGTGTGGTAGTTGAGAAGTCTTAGACAAATTTACTAATCCATAGGACTCTCTGTGTTCTTGTCTAGGGAAGCCATTGCTAGCTAGTCTTTCTATCTAGTTTAGATTATTGGTAGCCCATTGCTCAATGAAGTATATTAAAAACTGCATAAACCAGTGCAAGTTAAAATGCCTTTTAAACTGCAAATTTCAAAGATTTTAAATTATTTACTTAGTTTCAAATGTTTAATTAGATTTAGGATTCTCATTAAACATAATACATAATTATGATACAAGGAGTAGTTAGTATGTAGCTCTCTCATTGCTGTGAGTTTGGGGTGGTCAATATATCTTCTCTTTGTAAAAACTCCCCAAATAACTTAATATAGGTGACCAGAAGGCACAATTTGAGAATTCTAAAACTATAAAAAATCATGAAATTATGGGGGAAAATAACAACAAAGAAGTACCTAGGTGATGGGGTGAAGAAATGTCTAAGTTTCGTAATAGATCATAATAAATTATGATTAATAATTAATCTGAAGATGGCAATTGTCTTCTACACAGCTGGTTTTATCTATTATTGATTTATGAATATTATTCCTATGTTTGACCTAAAATAAATCACATGAAAAATGTCATTCCAGAGAAATAGAAATATTAACAAAAAAAAAGATAAAACAGTGCTATGAGGCTCTTAACTATAAGTTGAGGACTGATAGTGGAAGATCTCTGAAAGAATCCTCTCAACATTCTAAAATTCTATTCTGTAAATTTAAAACACACACACACAACAAAACAAAAATCAAGATAGCTCAATGATGAATTTCTGGTCCATTCATTGTACTTTTTCTCTCCTATGGCAGCAGAGCTTAATGGTCCTAGAAAATTAAGAGTAATTTGGAAAGGAAGAGCTGTTGCTATTTGTCACTACTGGTGAAAAAATAGTAGTCAATTATATTTAACATCAAGTTATCTAAGAAAAATTTATTAAGTGATCCAATTAGTATTTGTAGCCTTATTGCTTATATTTAAGTTCAAGGTGGAAACGCTTTAGTCACACAACTGTGTGAATTTATTTAATGCTACAGAACTATACACTTAAAAATGGGTTAAAATAATACATTTTTGCTGTGTATTTTGAATAAAAATGGTTGGATATATTTTACTATACATCTTGGCCACTTGTACAGCTAATAGCAGTTCTTTAATTCCCAATTAAAACATTCTAAAAGAAAGGAAATACCCCAGCTAGTGTGGCCCAGTGGTTGAGCATTGACCCATGAACCAGGAGGTCACAGTTTGATTCTTGGTTAGGGAACATGCCTGGTTTATGTGCTCAATCCCCAGTGTGGTGAGAAGGGGACATGCAAGAGGCAGCTGATTTATCATTCTCTCTTATCATGGATGTTTCTGCTCTCCCTCCCTCTCACTTCCCCTCTAAAATAAATAACAACATATTTTTAAAAGAATGTAAATAAATTATTATAAGCATGCCTGAGAGATTTTAGATAAAATAATCTAGCTCATGTAAGATAACTCAAAATATTAATATTAAAAACTGATATAAAATATACATCATAGTACTAGGTTTCCTGTTCCTTCTGTCTTATAGTCACACATCTTTAATGTTGAATTAAAAAAACCTAAAGAAGGATCCATTGAAACCAATAAAAGAGCAACTATGAGGAAGATTATCAGTTTGTTTCATTTCTGTAAATCTGTGAATGCACCAGTAACTGAGCAAGTCCAAGAGGGCTCTGATATTCAGAAAACAGGGAAAGTGAGATTACAGGAGAGCTGCATCTGTCAAAAGCTAGGCTTGAAACCAGGCTAAGAACAAAGGCAGTCCAGAGTCAAGCAGAGGGGCAGAAAAAGCAGAGAAACAAAGCCAGTTCCTCCAGTTAGGTTACATTAGACTCGTATGCTGCCCAGCTTCTGAACTGTTCTTAAAGATTTAAAACAGCCAACTCTTGCATGAGGTCTGAATAGATGATAGAGAATTTCAGAAGTGAATTGAACTATAAATGGGGAAGCCAATGTATTGGAGAAGTCATCCAAGAAAATTATAAAGGAATCATGATTTGAGATATGAAATTTGAGATAAGGAAAATGGGATGCATATTTGCCTAATCCCAAGGGAAAAGGGGAAACTAATATATCAATATATCATGAAAGCAAAGGAAACAGTAATAAAAGAAAAAGCAGGATGTTACAAAAACATCCAAACTAGATTGTCACTGGATAGTTACTTGTGTAACATCTCTGGTGACTTGAGGTTTAAGGAATACTGTTTGAACAATGCTGTGCTAAATGCATTGCCAATAAAATCATGGGAGGGAGGTGGAGAGTAAAAAAATGTTTTATATAGCACTGATTTTACTTTTGTTTTGAATATATAGGACAATGCAAGTGGAAGATGAAATACAATAAATTATGGGATAGTTGAAGTACAATTTTCACAGAATATAAGAAAATTTGCTCTTTAATTTGTAAACTCAAGAGATTTTGTATAACTTTTTTATATTAACGTTATACTTTTATTTATTTATTTTTTTACACATCCTTTCAAATTAGTGTTTTGGGGTTCTTCAGATATATGACTTTTTAAAAAATATATTTTGTTGATTTTCTTACAGAGAGGAAGGGAGAGAGATAGAGAGCTAGAAACATCGATGATAAAGAAACATCGACCAGCTGCCTCTTGCACACCCGCTACCGGGGATGTGCCCGCAACCAATGTACATCCCCCTGACCGGAATCGAACCTGGGACCTTTCAGTCCACAGACCGCTGCTCTACCACTGAGCCAAACCCGTTTCGGCTGATGTTATACTTTTAAAACACATAAAGGTTAATGATAATATCAAATTAGTACCAAAGATGATAGAAGGTGATAAAATACAATTAAAATTTTTAAGTGTGCTGTATATGAGGTTACTAAGAAAATTTAAGTAATACTGAAAATAAAAAATAAATTCACTAGCCACTTTGATAATAATTAAGCTAACCAAATATTAAGAACAAATCAGAGAAATAAATCCCAAAACGCCATGAATTTATTTTAATAAAATTCACTTTAGAAACCTTGAAGTGGTAGTCAAATGCAGAAAATCTAGCAATGAAAGACCAGAATATGCAATAAGAAAAATATTAGATATAAGATTTTTAGTAAATAATAACAGCAACAAAATAAAAGGAATGAAATTTAAGAGAAAAAGCATACATTTGTGAATGAGATCATTAAAAATATCAAGAAATTGTTCTTGTAATAAAATACATAGCTCTCTGGCAATCTGTCATGAAATGAAGGAACATAGAAATAAACTTTAATAATAACATATTGGGATATGTAGCCACAAACTTAAAATTTTTAAATTATAAGAAACTACTGTGAAAAAATTTTCACTAATATGTTGGGAATTCTAAGTAACTGACATGAACAACACTTTCCAAAAATTAAATATCAAAATTACTTCTGGTATAATATACATGTTGAATAAATTAACAATCACTGAAAATTATGAAAGACAGGGGAGAAACCAAGATGGTGGCATAGGTAAACACCTGAACTGCTGCCTCACACAACAATTTCAAAATTACAACTAAAAGACAAAACAGACATCATCAGAACCACAGGAAGGCTGGCTGAGTGGAAATTCTACAACTAGAAGGAAAGAGAAAAACACACTAAGACTCACGGGAGCTGCAGAAATGCAGAGTTACGGAGGCGTGTGCATGGAGAAGGCTGGCAACTGAGTAGCTGGCTTTCTCAATCAGGAGGGAGACAAAAACTCCCAACTGTTCTGAACTCCAGTTCTAAGTGAGACTCTGGGGACACCAACTCATATGGGGAGAAACTGGACTGTCTGGCAGCCGGCAAAACTCAGGGATAGCTTTCTCTCAGAGGTGTGTGCAGCAATTACTGAGGGACACTGAGACCCAGAGACCTCTTAGGGCAGGGCTTATGAGAAGCCACTGCTCTTTGCTCTGCCTTGAGATCCAGCCCCATGAAGCCATTGCTGTTTGCTCCACTCTCAGATTCCGCCCCATCCAAGTTGAGCTTTTGATATGAATTGCCTGGTCTTTGAATTCTAAACTTACCTAACAAACTGCAGGTGAGTCTGTGAGACCCAGAACACCCAAAAGAAGGCCTAAGGCCCTGCAGCAGCTTGTATTGCTTCACAGCTGGGCCTCATCTGGGCACCTCCAAAACCCAAATAAAGAAGAAGAATATGCAAAATCTCTCCATAGTTCCTGCTGGGTTGCCTCAGGCAGAGGCTAAATTACCACCTCCTTGGAGATCCAAGAGCCAAGTGTACCCATGGGTCAAAGTAGGACCATCCAGATTACAACTCCTCAGATCCATAAGGAACACACTCAGGGGGCAGACTCAGTGAACATCAAAGCCACACTGAAGCAAGTCTTGTCTCATTAGGGTGTCTCCAGCCCAGAAGTTCTCCCATCATAGACACAGCTAATCCTCACAGCCAATTGGACTGGAGGTCAATTCCTCCCAGTGATACCAGCAACAACCAAGGCTTAACTACAATAATACTGTGCACATAGCCCCCAAAGGAGTGCAATAACAGTGTCCACCTCAGGTAATTGGGGAGGCTGAGCAACTGGACCCTATAAAACACCTGGCACACAAAGCAACTCTATCAACTCAGGGAGGCAGCCAAAATGTCCAGACAAAGAAACAGGTCATAAATGAAAGAAATTGAGGAAAGCAAATGACAGGACATAGAGTTCAAAACCATGGTTATAAAGTTTTTCAAGAATTTTCTAGAAAAGGCTGATAAATTTAGTGAAACACTCAAGGATATAAAAAGGACCAACTAGAAATTAAGCATATACTGATTGAATAAAAATAGTACACAGAGATCCAACAGCAGATTAGAGGATCGCAAGAATCAAGTCACAGATTTGAAATACAAAGAAACAAAATACACCCAACCAGAGAAGAAAAAAAAAAAAAGAATCCAAATATATGAAGATAGTGTGAGGAGCCTCTGGGACAACCTCAAGCATACTAACATCAGAATTATGGGGGTGCCAGAAGAAGAGAGAGAGCAAGACACTGAAAACCTATTTGAAGAAATAATGATAGAAAACTTCCCCCTCCTGGTGAAAGAAATAGACTTACAAGTCCAAGAAGTGCAGAGAACCGCAAAGAAAAGAAATCCATAGAGAACCACATCAAGACACATTATAATTAAAATGCCAAGAGCAAAAGACAAAAAGAGAATATTAAAAGCAGCAAGACAAAAATAGTTACCTACAAGGGAACACCCGTACAATTGTCAGTTGATTTATCAACAAACACTATGCAAGCCAGATGGAGTGGCAAGAAATATTCAAAGTGATGAATAGCAAGAACTTACAACCAAGATTACTCTATCCAGCAAAGCTATCATTCAGAATTGAAAGTCACATAAAGAGCTTCACAGATAATAAAATACTAAAGGAGTTCATCACCACCAAGTCAGTATTATACAAAAGGTATTCTTTAAGAGGAAAAATAAGAAAATGGTAAAGATAAAAATTATGAACAACAAATACATATCTATCAACAAGTGAATCTAAAATTCAAGTGAATAAAATATCTGATGAACAGAATAAACATGAATATAATAGAATCAGGGGCATAGAAAGGGAGTGGACTGACAATTCTAGTGGGGGAAAGAGATGTGGGGGTAAGTGAAGAGACTGGACAAAAATTGTACACCTATAGATGAGGACAGTGGGGGTGGGGAGGTAAGGGTAGAGTGTGGGGTGTGAACCTGGTGGAAGGCAGCAATGGGGGAAAAAGAGGAACAACTGTCATAATCTGAAAAATAAAGATTTATTAAAAAAGGGAAATTAGGAAAGACAATAACAATTTATGAAGAGATTTTTGACTGAAATAATTTTATGTTTAAATTGTATGAAATTTCAAGAAAACAACTCTTACATTATTTCGACATGTACAGAATATACAGAGAGGAAAAGTTTGCAGATTTAGGTTTAGTGGCTTATATAACACTGCTAACAACACTTCAAGTGTAGATCACACACATGCAAACACTATATATATTTGTGTATAGGTGCCAATTTTTCTTTTTAATGAAATATGGAGCATCCGGAGCACAGCAATAGCCAACTGAATAGCAGTATGTATAAAGAATATGTGACAGGAAGTGAAAAATTGTCTATGGTAGGAAATTTAATAATGGAATGAATTCCTCTCTTTACTAAGCTAAGGGAAGAAAAAAGCTACCTTAACTTGATTATACCTATTGGAAGCCAAGGGAATGTAATCTATCTATAATAATAAAAGCCTAATATGCTAATTAGACCAGACATCCTTCCTGGTGTCCTTTCTTCCAGACAAAGCCACAGGGGCCTAGGCAGAGGGTTAGGGTTAACCCTAACCTGAATTTTGTGCACAGGGCCTCTAGTTTTATATAAATTTGATATGAACTTAGGTGTACTGATTTTTATGTGAACATAAGTTTCCATTACTCTAGGTTAGATATATAGGAGTGTGATTGCTTAATCATATGGTAAATATATATCTAATCTATAAGAAACTATTTTTCAGAGTGACCATCCCATTTTACACTCTTATAGCAATGTATGAAAAATCCAATTTTGGTTTGTATCTGAATTTTTCTAATGGCTAATGAAATTATACATCTTTTTGTCTGCTCAAGTATAGTAATCCACATATCCTTCTTGCTGAAGTGTCAATTCATAACTTTTACTCATTTTCCATTATTTATTACTATATTATTGTTTATTACTATTGAATTTTTGAGAGTTCCCATTGTCTGGAGATGAGTTCTTTGTCAGTTTTATGGCTTGCAAGTAGTTTATTCCATTCTGTTCATTGTCATTTAATCTTATCAGAACTTTTATAGAGCTTTTATTTTTTTCATTTTGGTGAAGTCCATTTATTGTTTGATATTTTCTTTTATGGATCATGTTTTGGTGCTATGTTTAAGAATGCTAATTCTAAATCCTTAAGCTTGCCTCCTATATTTTCTTCCCAGAGTTTTATATTTTAAGTTTTAATATTAAATCTGTGATCCATTGTTAATTAATATTTTTTTTAAGTTTTAGTGTTAAGGTTGATGCTCATTTTCTGTGTAGGATATCCAATTGCTTCAGCATTGTTTGCTAAAATTATTATTTTATCTTCATGGAAATACTTTTGCACATTTGCTAAAAAATCAGTTGGATGAAAAAAAAATTGGTTGACCATTAATGAATGTGTCTCTTATTGAGTTCTTTGTTATATCCTTATGATCTATGTGGTTGTTGCTCTGCTAATACAAAAAATGTCTTGAGTGTGCAGATATGTAGTGAGTTTTAAAATTGAGTGCTGTGAAACCTCCTGCTTTATTCCACTTTTGCAAAAGTGTTTTTTTCCTATATGAGTCCCTTTCTCTTTTCATATAATCTTCTGAATAAGCTTAACTATATCTATAAACATTTTACTTGCAGTTTAATAGAACTACATTAAAACTATATGTCAATTGGGGAAGAACTGGCGTCTTTATTATTTTGAGTCTTCTTTTTTATTTTTTTATTTTATATTTTATTGATTTTTTACAGAGAGGAAGAGAGAGGGATAGAGACTTAGAAACATCGATGAGAGAGAATCATCAATCAGCTGCCTCTTGCACACCCCCCACTGGGGATGTGCCCGCAACCAAGGTACATGCCCTTGCCCGGAATTGAACCGGGGACCTTTCAGTCCGCAGGCCGACGCTCTATCCACTGAGCCAAACAGGTCCCGGCTGAGTCTTCTAGCCCATGGTTGTCATAAGCCTTTCCATTTATTGAAATATTTCTTAATTTCTTTCATAAGCATTTATACTTTTCTTCATATTATTTCTTAACATGTTTTCTTAGATTTATAATTAACTAGAGGCCCAATACATGAAGATTCATGCCAAAAGGGGCCTGCCCTGGCTGCTGGTACTGCTTTCACTCTGGCCCGAGCTGCCTTTTCACTCTGGCCTGGAGCCGCCCTCCCATCTTTTCATGCTGCCCAAAGGCACAGAGTGACTGGGGTGGTGCAGAACGCCCACATCATCACCATGGCAATAGCCCCTTGCCGCTGGACCCCTGTGTATGCAAATTAACCCACCATATTTGTTGGTTTAATTTGTATACTCACTCCTGATTGGCTGGTGGGCATTGGGAAGGTATAGTCAATTTGCATCTTACTCTTTTATTAGTGTAGCTATTCATTTTTCTTGAGCAATTTATTGGTATTGTGTTTTTAAATTGGTTTCCTCTTGTTCATTACTAGTACATAGAAATATAATAGTCCACATTTTTAAAAATTTTTTCTAGGAAAAAAATCTAAGATTTTTTTTTGGAATAAGTGTGTTCAATCCATTTACATCTAATTGATTGTAATATATTACATCTGATTGTAATATCAGCAATATTATGATGTAATTTGGAATCATATTTCATATTTTCTATTTTAATACCTTCTTGCTGTTTTCTTTTGTCTGAAATATTCTTTGTGTTTTCTTTTCTCCAGTGGATTTCAAGGGCTAATGCCTAGATATTCAAATGATATAAATATACATTAACATTTATATTACTCCTAGTTTTAATATGGGAAATAAAACTGTATCTAGTGAATTTGTTTAAAATTTGGAGACATTTTCACGCTAATATTTATATCCTACCTACTGCCTACTGATAAGTAATGCGATTATCCCCAGTGATCTTAATTGTGAAATGTTCATAGTGGTGTTATGCATGTAAATACTTTGTTTTATTTTACAACTATTGTTATATAGAGTTGGTTTGAAGAGAAAATGAGTTAACCTTCATCAAATGCTTTGGGCAAGTTCTTTCTCAAAGCAGAAGCTCAATAGATGTTGACAAATATTATTACTCAACTTATTTGGATTTTGTTTAAAGTGCTGGCCATCCAAATTTAGGAACATAATGCCACTAAATTCAACCAACCAACTAAGAAAACAAAAACAAGAACAGCAACAAAATTGATTTATCCCTCAGCTTTACTGTAGTATAACTTCTGATAGTTTTTTCCAGAATGAGTTTAGACATAGCATACAGGTGTATTCTATTATTTATAATAATAAATGCATAATATGCTAATTAGACTGAACAGCAGAACAATGTTCCAGGTGTCATCATTCTGGACTTCCTTCCAGATGAAGCCACTGTGGAGTGGGGCCGAGGCAGAGGTGGTTTGGCAGGCAGGCAGAGTGGGGAGGGGCAATCAGGCAGTCAGATGAGTGGTTAGGGGTGATAAGAAAGGCAGACAGGGTGGTTAGGAGTCATCAGGCAGACAGGCAGGTGAGCAATTAGGAGTCGTGGTCTCAGATTGTGAGAGGGATGTCTGATTGCCAATTTAGGCCCGATCCTGCAGGTAGTCAGACATCCCTGAGGTACACCGGTTTGTGAAAGGGTGCAGGATGGGCTGAGGGAACCCCCTACCCCACACACAAATTTCATGCACCGGGCCCCTAGTCTTTTATATTATTCTATATAGTTTAAACAGATTTTTACATAGTTTTAAGGGTAATTTATGCTCTATTTTATAGTATAAAATATATTATGAATAAAATGAGCACATTTATAGTTTTATATAGTTTTTACTATATTTTATAAAGTGCAACATTATTTTAATTCATGTAATGAACTGAATTGCTTCCATAATTCAAGCTTTACAATTATTTTCCTCATAATTTTACTGATCTTATTTCATGGTATATATCTGTCAACCAGCAATTTGGTGGTGGTGGGGGGGGAACAAACTAAAAACAACTTCTATTTTTTAATTTAACTTAAATTTTTTTTTATAATTATCCAAAAGTCTTAAAGTAATAGAGAGAAAAGAAAGTTTCTCTCTTAGTTGGTAACACAGGCTGTAATTTAGAGAGTTCCATTGCATAACGCGGACTGAATATATTTGTCTGTCGATTCATTAGAGAATGAGATTTGTATAAAGTGAACTGCTATTAGTCAAAATGCAATTGAAATCAGTAATTAATACGACCATCTGGAACCAGCCCCAATTACCAGGGAACAAAGCTGCTGCACACAGGACACAGCTGCTGCGTTTGAGTGGATTTGTACTTTATCCTCACAAAGGGTGCCCAACATTGAAAGGAGGCATACAGCATGTGGTGCTGGTGACCTGGTAGTGAGAACAATGGAAAATTCATGGAACTTGAGCAAAACCTAGATGTGTATCAAGACAGGGTTAACAATAATGGTATGGTTGTAAACTTTAATTGTCTTTAATTGAAATCCCTGCAGTACAAAGGGGATATGTAAGTCTAAAATTTATTAACTCCAATTTTAATATTGAAGCAATTGTTTTTTAAAATACTAGAGGCCTGGTGGTGCACAAATTTGTGAATGGGTGGGGTCCCTTGGCCTGGCTGGTTATCAGGGTTAATTGGGGCCATCTCACCTAGATCCGATCTGGGCACCCTGGTGCTGGCTGGTGGGGGGAGGGACTGCAGGAGGTTTGCTGGCCATGGGAGATTGGTTGTGAAGCACACCAACCACCAGGGGTCAGTGCACATCATAGTGACTAATTGACTAGTCATTTAGCCCACTGGTTATATGGTTGCTTAGGCTTTTATATATATTGATTTTGTTACAACTTCTTTGTACATATATAACCTGCACAATTTTTAAAAAAATATGTATTCCTGTATGTATGCAAATATTTATTTTCTGGTTTATTTTGCATTGGAAAGGGGGCAATTTTCCAGTAAATTTAGGTAACAAAGTCCAAGTTCTGATTTTTAGGTCTTTTGCTTTTATAGATTCTGGTTCTTTTCCAATCCAAGAATGTTTTCTTTATGCATTTTTTTAATTTAATTTTTTTCTTTTGTTTTATCTAGTCTAAAAATTCCTGAATATAGATATTTCTATCACCGATTTGAGTCTCTGCAATACATATTAATCTATTTTCAGCTTTAATGAATTTTGAGCAATGCCATATCTTTTCTCCTTTTATTCTTTTGAGCATCACATCTCTTCATCACCTCTTTTGTTCTTGTAGCTAACTTATCCTTTCCTGTTTCTTATAGCCCAAGGTACTTTTCGCCATTTCTAGACAGTTCAAAGAGATGCTGTTTACATTTCAAAATGTAAATATTTTAACACTAAGTGAGATATTTCATCATGCTCTTTGTGATAGATTACCTTTTAACTCCTTACTCTTTTGGGAGCTTCCCTTGTTGTATTTCTATTTTATCATTTGCATTGATTAAAATTCAACAAATATTAATATTTATTTCAAAATGATGTTCATGGATTCTTATTTTTTTACATTTCCCTAATGCTGTTAAAATCTTCTTTTCATATTTTAAGTTTTATCTTGCTTTATATAAATGTAATAGTTAGCTTTGGCTGCTGTAACAAAATACCATAAACTAGGTGCCTTAAATACCCCAGACATTTATTTTTTATAGTCAGGAGGCTGGAAGTCTGAGATTAAGGTACTTCATATTCAGGTTCTGATGAGAGCTTTCTTCGAGGGATGCACACTGTATCCTTCTTGCTGTCTCCTCACAGGGCAGAGAGAGATAGTAAGCTCCCAAATGAATTTGCTTATGAGTACTAATCCTCTCATGGTGGCCATCTTCATGACTTCAGCAGGTCCTAATGATCTTTTAATGGTGCCATCAAAAGTGTTAGGGACTCAACACATGACTGTTGGAGACAAAGACATTCAGTCCATAGGAATTACTTTACCCACTTAGCACAGGCTATGGTTCAGAAAGGGGTGAGGATAAATTATATTTTTGGTTAGTTTTCTACTCTGTTCTGAATAAAGCCTTCCTTTGTGGAGAGCTTTGGGGTTCTCTGTAGTTACTATTTGTTTCTCCCTGGACAAAATCTCCGAGCCACTGATCTGAGCTGGGGTGGGGACAGTGGCTCCTTGAGCACATTTCCAAAGACTTCAAATTATTTTCAAAATAATTTTTACTAGTTAACTTGCTTTACTGGGTCCTCAAACCTCCACTACAACCATGGATCACCATTGGTTTCATAAAACAGTGGTTGGCAGTGCTTCTATATTACCATCTTTCAGAAAAGCCCCCAGAGATCTTTTCAATACCCATTCTCTTCTCTCTCCCCAATAAGATATTGACAACATGCCAGAGTGAAATGGTACTAGAGGATCTTAAGAATCAGGGAATCTAATGGTACGGCCTCAGGGAGCCATCATGGGTCTATTTTCTTATTGTGATAATTGCTTCTTTTAAATACAAAATAAAACAAATGTGTATATAAAACTTAATTCATAAAATAAAATTGGATTCTAAGTGAAAAATAAAATCCATAAGCGTTGTCTGTCCCTTTTACACCCCTATTTTCTCTCAGACCCATGTTCTTACACTGGCTTAGTTGCTCCTCGGGCATAAGAGTTTTTTTTTTAAATATATATTTTATTGATTTTTTTACAGAGAGGAAGGCAGAGGGATAGTTAGAAAGATCATTGAGAGAGAAACATTGACCAGCTGCCTCCTGCACATTCCCTACTGGAAATGTCCCCACAACCAAGGTACATGCCCTTGACCAGAATTGAACATGGGATCCTTCAGTCCACAGTCCAATACTCGATCCATTGAGCAAAACTAGCTAGGGTGAGCATAAGAGGTTTAACTGATTGTTTTAGTAAATCTGGGAAACATAAATACATGCCTTCTTCCATGTTCCATGCTCATGTATTAGATTTTAATAAAATTATCTTGCTATTATATTATTTTTAGTTTTATCTTTGTTACTTTTTACCCATAACTTTCATAATCACTTTTAATCATTGCTTTTATAGATAAATGGCTGAATGCAGGCTAGTTCCAGTCATTCAATGTACATATAAGAAGATTTTAAAAAATAGAAATCAAATAAGCAATATTTGAAATATTATATAGTTACCTAATTATTATTTTTCATCTAGTGAATGCAATTTTGTGTCACTAAGTTTGAAGAAGTCTTACTTGTAAAGTTAAAAGTATTTGTATTCATTATACTCTTACTGAGAAAATTCACATTTAATCTTTTATTTTGTATGTCTTTGTTTTACAGATTTATTTGTTTTATACTGAATTTATAACATTTTTATTTTGTTAGTATTACTATCAGATGAATGGCTCAATAATTAACTCTCAAGTCTCATGTGTTCTGTATTAAATAAAATTTTAATTCTTCTCAGTAATATTTTGAAGGTTCTTTCCAAAATGTTTTTGTAAAATTCATTTATTATTTTAATTTTTTTCTATTTTCTATTTCTACTTTTTTGTGGTAAGTACACTTTTGTGAGATATACACTAAAACTTTTTAAGTGAACAATACAGTTTTGTGAACTGTATGTACAATGTTGTATAGAGGATTTCTAAAACCTGTTCCATATTACATAAAGGAAGTCTTAGCCTTTTGCTTAGCAACTGCCCATTTCCCTCCTCACAGCCCCTAACAGCCACCATTTCACTCTTAGATTCTATGAACTTGACTATTTTTGATATCTCAGATAAGTGGAATCCAGTATTTCTCATTCTGGGACTGGCTTACTTCACTTAGTGTAATGTCCTCAAGCTTCAACTTCATTGTTGCAAAAGACAGAATTTCTTCCTTTGTAAATTTTTGTAATATTTTATTATATGTGTATGCCACATTTTCTTTATCCATCCATCCATTGATGAACATTTAAGTTGTGGCTAATAATGTTACAATGAATATGGGGATAGGGTATCTCTTCGAGATCTTGATTTCATTTTTTTTTTTTTTTTTTTTTTTTTAGACCCAGAAATGGGATTGCTGGGCCATATGGTAATTCTATTTCAATAAAGAATCTCCATACTGTTTTCCATAGTAACTTCTCCATTTTGCATTTTCACCAATAATGTATAATGGTTTCTTTTTCTCCACATACACATAATCTTGATGAATCTTTCTAACACATGTTAGGTGATATCTTACTGTGAATTTTTGTTGCATTTCCCCAATGATTAGTGATGTTGAATATTAAAAATAAATAAATATATATATTTATATTACTAGAGGTCCAGTGCATGAATTTGTGTACCACCAGTAGGGTCCCATGGCCTGGCCTGTGGGATTGGCCAAAACCGGATTTCCAACATCCCCCAAGAGGTCCCGGATTGCAAGAGGTTGCAAGCCAGGCCAAGGGATCCCTCCAATGCATGATTGGGGCTGGAGAGGGATGCAGGAAATTGGCCAGCTGGATAGGGGGAGGAGGGACCATGGGAGGACTCCAGGGCTTGTCTGACATGTCTAGTTTAATCCCAATCAGCCAGCACCAGCAGCAAGTTAACCTACCGGTTGGAGTGTCTGCCCCCTGGTGGTCAGTGCACATCAATAGTGAGCAGTTGGGTGGCCTTAGCATACAATTAGCATATTACACTTTGATTGGTTGATTGGCCAACTGGACACACAGCATATGAGGCTTTTATTATATAAGATTGACTATTTGTAAGCCTTCTTTGAAGAAATGTCTATTCAAGTCATTAGTCCATTTAGAAGTGTTTTGTGTTTTGTTTGTTTTTTCTAATGTATAATGTGCCCTCTTTTTTCCCCATTAACCCCTTATAGTCCAACCCATACTTCCACCCCCTGCCCCAGGCCTTTACCATACAATGGTCCATAGGTTATGCATATATGCTACAAGTTCTTTAGTTGGTCTCTTGCCACCCACCCACCCACACCTTCCCTCTGAGATTTGATGTCCTGTCCCATGCTTCTATGACTCTGAATCTATTTGTACGTGTTTATTTATTTTTTTTCTTTAGATTTCACATATGAGTGAGATCATTCATATTTGTCTTTCTCCGACTGGCTTATTTATTTTGCTTTTCACCATATTCTCCAGGTCCCTCCGTACTGTCTCAAAGGGTAAGATATCCTTCTATTTTACTGCTGCATTGTATCCCAGCTTTTTAAATGTACCACAGCTTTTTTTTTTTTTTAATCCACTCATCTACTGATGGGCTGTTTCCAGATCTTAGCTATTAGAAGTTTTTGTTTTGTTTCTAATATTTTGTTTCTGGCATATTTTGGAGATTAACATCGTATTAGATATATGGCTTGCTAATATTTTCTCCCACTCCATAGACTTTCTGAATTTTTAAAATTAGTTCTGACTATTTTGGATGTAGTATTTGTAGTTTTCTATATGTAATATCATGCCCTCTCCAAATAGGGACAGTATCACTTCTTCCTTTCTGATTTGGATGCCTTATTTAATTACTTAATTGCACTTGCTGGAGCTTCCATGTTGCATAGAAGTGGTGAGGGTTTTCTTCCTTGCCTTTCTCCTGACTCCAGATGAAGAGTTTGCAAACTTTTCACTGTTGAGTTCGATGTTCACTCTGGGCTTTACTATATAGAGATACTTTTCTTCTGTACCCAATTTGTCAAATTTACATCATGAAAAGATGTTAAATTTTGTCAAATGTTTTTCTGTACCTATTGAGATTATCCTGATTTTTATTCTTCATTCTGTTAATGAGGTGTATCAATCATATTTATTGATTTGCATGTGTTGAACTATCCTTACATCATAGGATTAAATCCCACATAAATCTCAAAGAGATACCCTATAAAATAATTGTAATTTTTATTGTGAATCTTTAAATGTGCTCTTGGATTCAGTATGCTAGGGTTTTGGTGAGGATTTTTTCATTTCTATTCATCAGGGATATTGGCCCTATAGTTTTCTTTCCTTATAGTGTCCTATTCTGGCTTTGGAATTGGAATAAAGTAATCCTGATTTCTTATAATGAGTTTCTGAGTGTTTCCTTCTCATTTTTTTTTTTTTTTTTGGGTTGGGGGGGAGATTGATAAGGATTGTTTAATTCTTATTTAAAATCTTAGTATAGGGTACTGAAGGCATGGGGTGGGGGTTGGAAGTGGACTGGTGGGGGTCAATGGAGGGGAAAATGGGGCATATGTAATACTTTGAACAATCAAGAATTATTTTTAAAATCAAAGAAAAGTGAGGAAGTGAAAAAATAATATTGGTAGAATAATAAAGACATGTAGTAATGGGACTTTTTTTTTCCTTGTACGTTTTTGATAACTGATTAATTTTTCTTACTAGTTGTAGATCTTTTCAGACTTTGTATTTTTTATTATTCAGTTTTTTGTACATTGTGTATTCCTAAGAATTTATATATTTCTTCTTATTATCCAGTTTGTTAGCATATAGTGGTTCTTATTATCTTTTCTTTTTCTTTGACATTGTTTGTAATGGCTCCTCTTTAATTTATGATTTTATTTATTTAAGTCTTCTGTTTTTCTTAGTTAATCCAGCTAAGTAGTTGCCAATTTTGTGTGTCTTTCAAAAAAATCAATTCTCAGTTTTGTAGATTTTTCCCTATTCTCTATTTTCTTTATATGTACTCTAACCTGTTATTTCCTTCCTTCTGCTAATTTTGGGCTTAGTTTAGTCTTATTATTACAGTTCCTTAAGGTGTGATTTTAGGTTTTATTTTATACTAGAGGCCTAGTACACAAAATTCGTGCACTGGTGGGATCCCTCAGCTTGACCTCTGCCCTCTCACAATCCCGGACACCGTGGGGGATGTTGGGCTGCTGGTTTTGGCCCAATTTCCTGGGCTGCAGGGATCAGGCTGAAACCGGCAGTCCAACATCTCCTGAGGGATGTAGTAGTGCACAAAGTGGCAGGCGGCAGGGAGGATCTTGAGCCCAGGCTGGGCGCCATGCTGTTCCTGCTCATCCTGGCCCTGCTTTGTCTGCCACAGCCACAGGTAGCATTGCTGCAGAGGTGGGAGAGGCTCGCACTGCTGCAGCTGTGCTCACCAGCCATGAGCCAGGTGTCTGGCGCCCATCAGTCAACTGAGTGGCACTTCCACTGTGGGAGTGTACTAACCATCAGGGGGCAGCTTCTGCATTGAGCATCTGCCCCTTGGTGGTCAGTGCACATCATAGCGATTGGTCAACTGGTTGTTTGGTCATTTGGTCACTTAGGCTTTTATATATATATATTGTAGATTTTTCCTCTTTTTAAATATAGATGCATTATGGTAAAAAATCCTTTTAATATTGCTTTTGCTGTATTTTATTAGGTTTGGTATGTTCTGTCTTCATTTTTGATGTATTGACTTCTTTTTATGATTTTTTTTTGTTTCCCCTCTGACCCACGGCTCCATGACTATTCAAGTGTCTGTTGTTTAATTTCCACATAATTGTAATTTTTCAGTTTTTTTAATGCTAATTGATTTTAATTTTATGCTAATTGTATTCAAATATGGTAAAAATTTGTTAAGATTTTTTTTTTTTTTTACCTACCACATGACTTACAGTGGAAAATTTTATATGCACATGAGAAAAATGCTGCTGGTGAATGGAATATTCTTTCATATTTGTTGGGTCTATTTGGTCTCAGTTTCTTTATTGATCTTCTGTTTTGATGTTCTACCCATTAAGAGACAAGGAAAGATATTATGTAATGATAAAAGCATCAATACAACAGAAAAGTACAACAATTTTAAATATATATGTACCCAACATTAGAGCACCTAAATCTATCAAGCCAACATTGACAGACCTGAAGGGAGAAATAGGAAGCAATACAATAATAGTAGGAGACTCCAATATCCCACTTTCAATAATGAATACATTTTCTAAGCCTTTTATGTCAGAAACTGTGTTTCTTAAGAGTGATAATTTGGTTTGATGTGAAATTCCATCTTGAAAATGACCCTCCTTCTGAAATTGAGATAATGTTTCTTTGCCTTCAAGAATGAATATTGCCAATGTTTTCAGGCTCCTTTTTGCTCTTTTGAAGGTAAAGTGTTCTTTTTTTCCTCCTGAGAAGCTTTTAGGAACTTCCCTTTGTCATTGGCCTTCTATGTGTAATTCATTAATTCATATAGCCTTCAGCATGCTGATGACTCATATTTCTTCAGCACTTAAAATATAATTTTAATTTAATATAATAGACATAATGGCTTATCATCCCTCATATTTTCTTTATTCTGTTCCTGAAAAATCCTTTAAACTATATATTGCCATTCTTGAATAGTTTTGCTTTCTAACTTTTTCCACCTATTTTATACATTTAGTTTGTTCTAATTTTATGAGTATTCTAAAATTTATAATATAGGCCATTTTTAAATCTTAGTTAATGTATGTAACTGTAAATAATTTTATCTCATGATTTTTTAAAATCTCTGGTTAGTTTCTTTGTTAGAGCAACCTAAATTTACTCATTGTATGTTTATGTTCCTCAAGTTTTCTAAAAGGTATTAAGTTAAAAATTTTTAAATTTAATTGGTTTTTGGTGACAGTTTTTCTGAATTCAGTAGTTTATTTTTTTCCGTTTGTATTTATACTTACCTTTTGTGATGTCTATTACCCTCAAGTTTTGGTAATAGATGTGTATTCACACTACAACATGAAGAATTAAAATACATGCCTCTTGCATGCCCCACCCTCACTCCCCACTCCCTCCACCCCAGCCCCACCTTCCGCCATGGAGTCTGCAGCTCCAGGCATGTACTCTGACCAGAAATTGAACTGACAATCCTTTGATCCACAGGATGACACCCAACCAACTGAGCCACAAAGGCCAGGACAGATTATTTTATTGATGTACAATGCTGACACTACCCCCCCCCACCCCACCCCACCCTGCCCTTTCTACTTATGGTCTGGTAATTTCTAATAAATGGGGACACTTTGGCAAAGCACTTTGTAGATGGGTTCCGTTTGCAATGCTAATTAAGCTTCAGTTTGAATTGGCTGCTTTGGAGAATGGTAAATTGGCTGAGACCCTCTCTCAAGTGCCAGACTTTAAGGACTGATCCACCCTGAAGTGCCAAGCCCTCCACCGGGAACAGAGCCCTCCATGGCAGATTATCCAATGCATTTTGAATACTGTTTATTCTTGTGTAGGCAAGCGGTGCTGGAATTGGGAAATGAAAGCAACACGTGTAAAAGAGGATCTGTACAGCTCTTCTACAAATAACCTATTAATTAACCATCCTGGCTTCTCTACTCCCTCTATATATGTAGCAATGAATCTGGAGCTCTTCCAAGAATATCTCCCTTATACATTAAATTTGTATGTATTTCTTGGGATTTGAGAGTGGTTTATTCTTCTCTGGTTAATCCATTAATATGTCCCATTGATTTCCTATCTTATACAATGTTGCTGAAGTATCTAGTCCACCCGTACCTATTGTACTTTTCTTAGAGCAATAATGAATGCATTCCCTTTTGTACATTTTACTTTTATTCCAGTTATGATTGGGGAGGAAAACAGGGTTGAACATATATGGTAATACTTATTGTTTACTGTGTTATGTTGGTGTGAATTGGTAAAAAAAAAAAAAATAATAATAATAATAATTTATCATGCAACAATGACCACATTCTGTATGCTTTCTATAAGCTTACTCTGAATATTTATTACCCATTTCTACTAGGATTATAGCATCTCTTTCTAACCCTCATTTTATGGGAGAAAATTCAGTAAATATTCAATGCTAAGCCAATTCCCTAATATTTGGCATCAAGCTCACATGCACCCTACACAATTTCTCCAGAAGGTTCACACATCAACTCTAGTCAGATACCATGTTTGGGTAACTGTTGTCATTGTTACTTGTTTGCATCAGCCAAAAAAGCATCTCATACAATAAAAACAAAAAATATGCGAAAGAAAATTGAAACCCTGGAGTTGATTCATGAGACAAATTGATTGCTCAAATTAGAGACACAGGAATTGGAGCTCTTCTCTAGGAATGGATATGCTTTTACTCACTTCTTTTTAAAAAAAAAGGCTACAATGGTGCAAAAATTATGACATATTCTTTGGCTTTAAAGGATTCTTCTTTTTGGAAAACAGAATGCCAAAATTTGTCAAAGAAAGGTCAGAATCTGCAACACTAGTAAGATTAACATTGTTCTATAAAATCTGATCTAAAACTTAAATTTGTCAATAGGACTAACATAAACACTAGTGATTCAAAAGTTCCTAGTGTTTTTAACCTAGAAAGGTTTCCTGGAAATACCTTGAGATAAAAATAGGATCATTTTCTCTTGTGTAAAAAAAAAGTTCATATCACCAGCCATGGGAGGTAAATTCCTAAAACTGAGCATTATCAATACTCAACTCTATCCTGGCTACCTTGAGAGATAATAACCTAGGTTTGATATTTCAAACTAAAACCTATGTAGTTGGTCAGGAATTCTGGCACTTTTATTTAAATTCACAAGACATAAATATCATATCACAATTTAGAAAGAACTTTTGGAGGACCTATTCTTCTGTATCACTTTATAAATTCCAAAGACAATGCAGATGAACTTAATTATTATCTTCTCCTGCTTGAGCATGCTGTGAGAAAAGATTAAGAGGAGAGAGAGGAGGAAGGGATGAAATATACATGACACAAATTAGTATTTAGCATATATTTTTTGAAATCATGCTGTTTCTGCCAGCATCAGTGCTTTTCGATTTTGACATAGAACAGACCTAAACTCTTCATTTTTTAAGCTTAGTCATTTTACTGTCTATGTTTAAAGCATGTTTTCTCCTAGGTTTCTGATATCTCTAAATTTACTGCACTATGTATATAATTCTGCATAAAACGAATTAAACTTGATCAGGTTAAATGTACAGAATTCTGCTATAAGGGCTAAGACATACCCTTAGTACCATTCTTACCATTGTGCTTTAAGCTTGAGATAATCTAGGTTTTGACCTTAGCATTTAAATAGGAACTAGGATATCATCAAACTGCCAAATTAAATAAGAAATGTATTTGTACAGTATGTAAAATGAGTTGACAGATTTAGATATCTATTTCAATTCTCAAATAAATAACTTGAGAAAGGCATTTTGTTGAAAGCTAAAATCTAAGAATGACTCGAAGTAATGCCAGTTAAAACTTGTACATATAATATTTACATCAACCAACAGCAAACAAATTTGAAATCAATGCACTCTTTCATTAGCAAAAGACTTCCAAGCAGTAGCCGAAGTTCAAAGAAGCCATATGAAGAGTTCACCCCCTTATATCAGAGCCCTCCTGTTTGCCCAGATTTTGCCACTAAACTTTTCTGTGATTGGCTTTAGAGCTTTATAATGCAGGAAGCTTTTCCTTCTATACTGCCACCCCTATATTGTACAGCTCCTGAGCATATAAAAAATGCAGGCCTCTGAAGGACTGAAGAATGAAACTGGGCTCAGGTCCTGATATCAACAGTGGAGTTCAGATTTGGAATTTGGAAAGTCAGAATAGCTAAAGAAAGGTTACTTCAGAAGTTTGTGTGACCCAGTCTAAAAAACAAATACGAATTAAAAAAATAAAAAGTGTAATCTTAACAATCCATACTTATGTCCTTTTCATAGATACTCACATTGAAAAAGTAAATCATCTAGAAAATTATAAAGTGGATGGAATTAATACAAATCCTTTTATAACTCCTTTTCTCTCTTCCACCCTGCACCAAATACACTCTAAAAGTCTCACACAGTGATCTTTACTCAAAGAAATGGGGGGAGGGGGAAGAGAAAGGAAATTATATGTACTACTATGTGTAATACTTTAAATAAAAACAAAACAAACAAACAAACAAACAAAAGAACAGATCATTGAGAAAACTCGAATAGAAACACTCTACTGTCTAACCTAGGAGATTCTAAGGTAGTGATGCACCCATGTGCCTGTCATGCCACCTCACTGCCCCCTTGATGCACCTCAGGTGTGCAGGAAGCTTTGAATCTTCATGGACATGGAACTGTTTAAGAACTCTTTCAAAGATGGTGCAGTCTTGCTCTACCACCATTATCCAGCAATAAACAACCCCCTTAACTTTCCAATGCTTAGCTTGTTCTACAGCCTGGACATGCTTCTCTTAGCCATAGCCATTGAAAGATGACCAGACAGATATCCAAGCAGATCCCCTCACAAGGTCTCCTGGAAGAAGCTGGCTTTTGCCTTTGCTATATCTGGGAGAAGTGGCCTTCTATTTCACCAAAAGAGCAGAATTACAAACTCAATCATTTCTGATCCAACTCAAAAGAGAATTATTTCCTCTTATTCTTTATCTAAGGTGAACCTGTGACCAAGTGTCCTGCCATCTGCTAACAACATGCATGCAGATCCTTTTTATAGTTTTGTTATTAATACTGAGAACATGGTAGAAAAAAATAATGGACATTTAAGTGAATAAATGGCTACATTAAGAGAGATCAAACTATTCCATCTTTTATCATTGCTATCAATCCTTAAAGGAAACCCAGTAATATTCCATTTGCTAAAAAAAAAGATTTTACAATTAAAACTATATGAAGCTGTTATGCAAAAATAGAGAACTGTTAAACCTGAATAATTAGACATAAAATAATTATTGCCTTAACAATTCATCCAAGATAGTGATTAACATCAGGATAAGATTTTAAATACTAACTGAGGAGGCCATACTGGGAAATTATTCTATGAATGAACTAAAATTATTAACATAAATGAATATTAAGAGAGAAAACTTGAGAACTATGAAAGGAAATAAACACAATACATGTAAAACCCCTATAAGATGTTCAGGTAAAAGGAGTAATAAGAGATGCAATAGTAATCAAAGATACAATGGAAGAAATGCTTTTTGAGGTAAAAACATACTCAGGTTGGGGGGTGAGGAGAGATTAATAGGAGAATCTACATGCATAGCGCATGGACACAGACAATAATATAGTAAAGGCCTGGGAAGTGTGGGTGCAGAATGGAGGAGGTTAATGGGAAAAAGAGAGAAGGGACATCTTTAATACTTTCAACATTAAAAATAAATTTAAAAAAACATATTCAATTTTTTTAGATGAAAATAAGATACACATATCCTAGTAAAGTTGATAATTTTAAGGATCAAGAAAGAATCAACAAGCCTGCAAATAGAGAAAATATATTACGTAGAAAGAGAAGATCAAATTAACACCAGGCACATTAACTCTAATAACAGTAACACCTCATAGGGTGTCCTGATGGGTGAACTTGTATAAATAGCATAATTACTTGACTGGCAAAAACAGAAGCCTATATGTTTTGTATTTTTTACTATTACTTAACAAATAATAATTACTACAATAGAATAAAATACTTTTGTATCCCCAGGAAATTACAGAATTAATACTTTTGTATCCCCAGGAAATTACAGAATTGTGAGCTGAGTGTATTAGAACAGGTTGAAATGTCCTTCATATCTTCTGGGGGAAAAGGCATTTTCAGACAAACATGGAATAGTAGACACTTGTAAAATAAGTGTCTGAAATCTGTCAAATTAGAATTGAATAAGGGGGTAAAAGCCAAAGACAATGGCTGATACGACATAATAAGAACATGGATGAGGATTGAAATGAGTGCATTCTGATTTAAATATAGAAAAGCTGGTAGCAGTAGCTCAAGTATAATGAAATTATTAATAGCATGCTGTTGCATTTTCATAATAAACATAGTATTAAAATGAGCAGTCACCTGGCACTAACATTCTGGATAAGTTTAGCAAATAGGGATATGGGTATAGGAGAATCAATGTAACATTTTGCTGAAAGTCTCATGATGGGCTAGGATGTTGGTCTGATCTATTATGTATTTCCTGATTTTGATAATTATGTTCATGCTCAATTATGTTTCACTCATAAATCAAAATATCCAATAGTGAAATAAAAACAGTGAAAACCATTTATGGAGTTATTTAACAATTCAGCCAAAGCAAGGGAAACAATAATGAAAACACAGAAAAAATAATATATTAGTAAAATATAAAATAGGAATGAATTAAGATAAAAAAGAATTACAAATGGAAAATTTAAAAGTAAAGGAATAGTGTCATTTATAATGTAATAGAGTATACCATATAAGGAGGTAATTATAATTTACTTATCAAAATCTAAAGTGCAAAATAGTACTAATATAGCTATTATATTTTACTTCATTAGTTTTGTATGAAAATGAAGTCTATTTTATTTTTATTTCATTTTATTGAGGCTTGATTAAAGTACACTTCACTGCATATATTTAAGGTGTGAAATTTGAATAGCGTTGTATACACTTATAAAACCAGCACCAAAATCAAAGTAACACAGCATATTTTATTTTAATGTGTAAACTATAATGACTTCAACTTCACACTTCTATAGGCTAGAAGTTTAAGATCAAGGTGTGGGCAGGGCTGGTTCCTCCTGAGGGCTCTCTCTTGGGCCTGTAGATAGCTGTCTTCTATGTCCTCACATGGTCACCTCTGTGCATATTTGTACCCTAATCTACTAGTATTCTTATAAGTGAGGAGTTAGGAGTGGCTAGGCAGTTAGGGACAGGACTATGGGAGAGGAATATAAAGGGGAGGTGCAGCTGGATACTCTGGACAGGGACAAGAACCAGTTCTTCAGCCATACCCTGTCCCATGTAAAATCGAAAGAACAAAGGGCCCTGATTCTGGGCTGACCACACAGGGAGAGGAAAATAGACTGGACCCCTGCAGCTTAAAATGTATGGATGTTGCTTGGGTCGAATTTTTCGAACCAACCAATGGAAAGATCACAGGGCACATATTAACCCCTAGACCAGTGGTTGGCAAACCGCGGCTCAGGAGCCACATGCGGCTCTTTGGCTCCTTGAGTTTTTAGCAAAGGCCAGCTTAGGAGTAGCCTAATTAAGTTAATAACAGTGTATCTATCTGTATATAATTTAAGTTTAAAAAATTTGGCTCTCAAAAGAAATTTCAATCATTTTACTGTTGATATTTGGCTTTGTTGAGTAATGAGTTTGCTGACCACTGGTCTAGACCAGAGGTTCCCAAACTTGTTTGTGCCGTAGACCCCTTGCCATGTTTTTCGGTTTTGGGTAGACCCCCTACTTACCTGATATTGATTTTTTTGTAAATTTCTAACTGTAGTGAAGTTTAGTGTTAAAAACTTGAAATAAAAGCACATGTTAAGTTTTATACATTTATTTATTGAATTTAAATTAAAACTACTCAAAATAAAATTTTGTATCTGTTATATAAAATATACGTAACATAAAATAAACTAAGCAATAAGTAAATGTTTTTAGTGGGAAGGATGAACCTGATGCTTTAATACTAAATTATCAACATTTGGTGTCAATTTTGTAAGGTTTAATCTTAAATCTCCTCGGCTAATGATGTCCAGTCTGTTTCTTTTTTTCATTAGGAGATTGGTAACAGCGCTAAACCCCTTTCCACAAGGTATGACGATGGAAAGGAAATAAAAAATTTCCTCTCTATATTCCATAATACGGGATAAGTAACGGGTATGTTTTTTTGCAGCCAGAATTGCTGATATCCGTTTTTAAACTGAACCTTAAGTTCTTCGTTTGTACTTATTTCAGTCAGTTCCTCTTGTATTATGACATTCGTTTCTTCTATTTCACCATATGGGTTAATTATCCACGGTGGTATTACTATAGTCAAAACATCATCAAACCTAGTTTCAAAATAATGTACCTACTTTTCTCCGGCATTCTCAAACAAAATAACACTGATTCACTATAATTTGTATGATAAACTACCAGTTTATATATTTTTAAAATATTTTCTCAGCACTTTCCTATTCAAGATTCAGGAAACAAATGAACATATTTTTCTCACATTCATATTTATAGAGTGACGAATTGAACAAGTCGGTGCAAGTTCGAGAAGCTTTGAGACAAAAATTGGCAAGAATGTTTATTGCGCGTATGCTTGTAACAAGATGATACTGGTATATCATTATGTGCAGGTTTTTATCCTACAACTTACACAATTTTATAAACATATATAATAAATTTTTTACTTCATAGGTACTTTTATAAATAATGTATATGTTTTTATATTATCAGATAATATGATGTAAGTAAATAGGTACTATCAGTGTATGTTGAGATCCACTATCGTGGACCCCCATTTTCATTTCATGGACCCCCAAATTTTTTTTTTCGCTGATGTAGACCCCTTGCAGGTTGTCATAGACCCCTGGGGGTCGATATAGACCACTTTGGGAATCACTGGTCTAGACAAAGGAGCTGCTGTGGCAACCTGTTTTGGTCCCTTCCCTACAGCAGGGAGCTTTTCTGTAATAAAACTTTGCTTTCATTTATCTCTTTGTCTCTGGAACTCATTCTTTAATTTTGAGAGACAATGAACCTGGACTCGACACAAATTTTGGTTTTACAAAGTTACCAGTTCTGTTTGATTAGAGCCCACTCTTATTACCACTGAGTGGCCAGATTATTATGATTCTTCCTGAGGAACAACAGGCTGGGCAGATATGGACAACTGGACCTGGACAGGATCAGCCAAGCCTGGCACAAAAGAACAGAACAAGTTGACCCATAGAATTCTAAATATTTATCAATAACGAACATTCTTGACCTAACTAGTTGGGTTCTTGATAGTGTGTCAGCCTATGGAATGAAAAGACCCAGGTTTGATTCCAGTCAAGGGCATGTACCTTGGTTTCAGGCACATCCCCAGTAGGAAGTGTGCAGAAGGCAGCTGATTGATGTTTCTCTCTCATCGATGTTTTTAACTCTCTATCCCTTTCTCTTCCTCTCTGTAAAATCAATAAAATATATATAAAAATAATTAACATTTTTTGATTAAAGGGTCAAAAATTCAGTGCATTAAAATTTCTCTATTTTGAAGTATAAAGTTACTTTTATAGGGACTTATAAGTATATATATGAATATAAGGAGACTTACTTATTAATCACTATACAAGATGCTGGCCATCATTCTACATATTTTAAAAGCAGTAATGAGAAAGCTTCCTTTTAAAACATTTTAAGATTTAACTGAGTGAAATGTTGGGGCAGAACTAAGCAAGCTTCTTTCAGAGCTGTGTCTCAGTTTGATCTCTCTGATATTATAGACCCAACTGTTCACCTTACTGTATAACTTTTGTTCTAAATGAATAATGATATTTCCATGCAAATCACATAAATACCATTAGCTTAAATTTAGATAAACTGTCATATTGAGTTTTAATTTAACGGTATCTTTTCAAAAATTAAAATTAAAAAAGCTAAAACTGTCATCTGTAGAGAGCTATCTAGGAAGGCACATGGACATTCTTTTAATTCTTATCAGCTGATCCGGAGGGCACTGGTAGAATTCTGTTATCAGTACTGATTTCTTATCTTTATCCATGTGCTTGGAATGGGTTGTTTATCTTCCTTTCATTAAGTTGTATGAGTTCCCTGTAAATGTTGGAGATTAAACCCTTATGGGTGATAACATTGGCAAATATGTTCTCCCATGCAGTGGTCTTTCTTATTGTGTTATTGATGATTTCTTGTGCTGTACAGAAGCTTTTATTTTGATGTAGTCCCATTTGTTTATTTTCTCTTCAGTTTCCATTGCCCTAGAAGCTGTATCAGTGAAGATAGTGCTTCAGCATATGTTTGAGATTTTGCTGCTGTGGATTCCTCCAGTATTTTTTATGGTTTCCTGTCTTGTCCTTTATCCATTTTGAGTTTATTTTTGTGTTTAGTGTAAGTTGGTGGTCTAGTTTCATTTGTTTTTTTGAAAGTATCTGTCCAATTTTCCCAGCACTATTAATTGAAGAGACTGTTTTTACTCCATTGTATGCTCATGCCTTCTTTGTCAAATATTAATTGAGCATAATGGTTTGGGTGGATTTCTGGGTTCTCTATTCCATTGGTCTATATGTCTGTTCTTGTGCCAATGCCAGGCTGTTTTGAAAACAGTGGCTTTGTAGTATAGCCTGATATCTGGTATTGAGATCCCTCTTCCTTTGTTCTTTCTCAGGATTGCTGCAGCTATTTGAAGTCTTTTTATTTTTTATTTTTTTTTATTCCAGGTCAATTTTTGGAGAGTTCATTCTAGGTTTGTGAAATATGCCATTGGTATTTTGATGGGGAGTGCATTGAATCTATAGATTGCTTTGGGTAGAATGGACATTTTAATGATGTTGATTCTACCAATCCATGAACACAATATGTTCTTTCATTTGTTTATGTCTTCCTCTATCTCTTTTTTTGGTGTCCTGTAGTTTTCGGAGTACAGATCTTTTACCTCCTTAGTTAAGTTGATCTGAAGGTTTTGTTGTCTCATTAACATGCTCTTTTCAGAATTAGTTTATCAGTTTGTGTATTTTTAATGTATGTTACTGATTTTGTTCATTTTGTGTAAAATTGTGATTTTTATGAATTTATAGTCTCTTTTAAATTATTTTCAGAAATAAAAAAGATATTATTAACCCCATTTGAATCTTTCAGAATTTTTATAATGACTAGGTTTCAATATGAGAGACTTCATTATGGAATTTTTAAATTTTAAATTTAATCTTTATCCCAATGTGAACTTTTATATTCTTAAATTGATATTCTATTGACTTTTTTATGACTATAATAAGAAGTATTATTTTTATTTGTAAATTTTATTTATGAAAAATAAACATTTTTCATAAATAAAGGGTGAGTTCTGCCACAAATAATCTGTTTTTTTAACTAAATGGAAAATTATTATTAATATTAATAATATTATACTACTAATATTATAGACAGTATTAGCATTAATATTTTGTTAACATTGCACATCATTGCCCGAGGACATAAAAGATGTTATCCTACTCTTTAACAATTGTTTCTATGTACAATATAAGGCACCATATCATTAAATTAATTTTTTTTCAGAGGGAATTTTCTTAGTATAATGGTGAAAATAAAAAAAAATTTATGACAAAATAGAACTCAACTTGGGAGTTTTACACACCACTGGCTATTAAAATAGATTCTGGAGCAGGATAATCAGTCCAGAAGAGAAAGGTCTTTCATATATGTTCATTGTTCACATGCTTCAGCCCATAGTATGTCTTTAAGGCTGAGATGGTAAAAACTGCAAGTAGGAAGTCTACTGAAAGTCATTAATTCACAAAAAAACAATAGGATGGTCTGACTTATCTGATGGAGCTAAGCTTGGGAATATAACTACTATGATAATTATATAAGGGTACTGTGGGAAAAAGATAAACTGTAACAAATGGAAAAAAACACACAAAAATGTGAAAACATGTAAATTAAATTAATTACATACAGTAGAAAAAAATAAAACAAGGATTTTAATGAAATCCTTCAAGGATAGTCCCTGGTAAATAAAAGTATAATACTAATATGAAGTTAAGTAAATATCTCTTTTTAATGTGATGATCAAACAACATAAGGATTCAGATTCAGGACCAAAGGAACTATTATTACAGATCTACTATACAACTAGTGAGATGTCAAGAAACTCTCTAGGCATACAGGTTGGAGGAGACACCTGTTTAGAAGACAAGGAAAGAAGCCTAAGGAGAAACCAATCCTGCTAACGCCTTGATCTTAAACTTTCAGCCTCCAGATCTGTGAGTAAATTAATGTCTTCTGTGCAAGGTCTCCAGTCTATGGTACTTTTTTGCACAGCCCAAATCGCCCTGTGTTCAATATGGTGTCCAAACTTACACAGTGCTCCAGGGTGCTGGCGTGGGGAAAGAGTGTTCAGATTTAGGTAGAACATTTCACAGTAAAGTTTTCTGCCAAAACTCAATGAATTAGTAACTATCCCAATCTGAGGAATAAAATTTCAACAGAACAGATAGATACTCCCAACCACACACAGTAATAGGCCAAGCACAGTAAATGACAACATCCTAAAGCATTGCCTCTGACATAATCCAGCCAGTGAAGAAAGAAAATGAAAAACTCAGAAAGAAAATGGGGAAATTGTGACAGAGAGCAACAGTGAGCATGAGCCTAGGAGCAGCTGCACCATGTCTTGTATGCGCATCATGGAGACTGTAGTTAATAATATTGTATGGTATATTTGAACATTGCTAAAGAAGTATATCTTAAAAGATCTCATCACAAGAAAAATAATTGTAACTATGTGTGGTGACAAATGTTAACTAGACTTACTATGGTGATCATTTCACAATTTAGACAAATATTGAATCATTATATACACCTGAAACTAATGTAATATGTCGGTTATATCTCAAAAAGTAAAAGAAAAAATATTTTAAAAATATTTTTCTTATTGATTTTTAGAGAGAGGGATAGGGAGAGGGAGAGAAATATCGATTGAGAGTGTACCATTGATGGCCTGCCTCCTGAACACCCACTGCTGGGGATTGAGCCCACAACCCAGGCATGTGCACTGACGGGGAATCAAACTGGCAACCTTTTGGTGCATAGGACACGGGACAGATAAAATTCAACCAACTGAGTCACAACAGACAGGGCAAAAGAACAAACCTTAATAAAAACATTTTGGTAGTGGACATAGCAAAGATATCATAATTGCTTACAAAATAAATAAAATAATAAACAAAGTAAACAAAACCAGCAAAAATGTCAAAAATTATGGAGAGCAGGACTGAGTTAGGAATTGAATTTCCTTTCTTTCACAGCAGCAGTAACACATATATTAAAATTGTTGGTGGAGAAAATGGCACCAGCTATTAGACTGGTGGAGTCAGACAGAACTTTGGTTTAGCAATCTCAATACTTTGATTCTGATGAGGAAAGAATTCAGAACCAAGACTCAAACTATAAGAGAAAGTTTATTTAAAAAGTTGCAGAGGTCAAAGAAGTGAGTTGTAGACAAAATGAGCTCAGGAAACAAGTTAGAGGCAAAAGAAGGGCCCATGGAACTTAGGAGAAAAAGAGAGGCAAGAAAAATCCATGGGGGTAAAGTGGGGGTGGGAGTGAGGGGCGAGTGTGGGACAGATGTGGGTGTGCTCCCTAGAGAAAACCCTGTTGAGTCCTCTATCTTGAGGGAATTTATCTGGAGGTCTTGGAGGAGGACCCCAATAGAATATACATTAATTTTTCAGGAGTATCCTTTCAGATCATTATTCAATGCAGCTGGTCATGATGTCAGCAATGATATCCTTGTATGGTTTTGCTGATTTTCTGGGCCTGAAATACCCACATGTATTTGATGCGAGTCAGAATCTCATTGTTCTGGGGGCTTAATGCTGAAGGGCTATTTTACAACCCCTTTGTTTGTCCCTCTCAAAGGGGGTCTAACCAACATCACCAGCAACATGCCAGGGAAGGAAAGATCAGGGAGGGTCTGAACCACATGATCAGCCACATGAAAGATCAGGGGGTCCAAAAACATGATCAGTGATATGCTAGGGGAGGAAAGGTTACTCTGGGGATGAGGTCCTGGTTTTCCCAGTTTTGCCCATTGCTGGGCACCCAGGGATTTCCACCTGGTGAATTTCTGTGCCTGGCACATTGTCCTTGCTCTGCTCATGACCATCTAATTGCCTATCACAAAACAAGGAACAAAAATCACATATGTCATCCACTCTGTTTGTTCTTATACTTATTTTTAGCCTTAACATGGTCACTTAAGATATACCCCATTAAGAAGAAGAACTTTCCTGAAATTTATTATGATTTCTGTTTAACTTAATTCTTATCCTAATGTGAAATTCAAGTAAGTTAAATTAAGATATTAAACACCATGTAGACTCCAATTTTATTTATTAGTAAAGGATAGATAACTTCCTTTTGTCTTTCTCATTATCTAATCACCCTCAGTTTTGTTTAGTTTTTATACAAACTCGAACACAAAGACACACAGATTTGCTTGATTATGAATTACCTACGAAAAATTATAAAACTGGCATGGAAACTGAGGGAACTGAGGATGACTTATTGTTTCCTAATTATATTGTAAGCCTTGCTTGAATCTCTACAATAAGATTATGAGCTTACAAAATAATAAGATGAGGTTTGGTTAGTTGGTTGGGCGCCATACCTTCCACCAAAATGTTGCAGACTCCACTCCCAGTCAGGGCATAGCACATGCCCTTGTTGTGGGCTCATTCACCAGCAACAAGTGTGCAGGAGGCAATGGATCAATGTTTTGCTCTCACATCAATGTTGTTTTTCTCTCCTTCTCCAATCCTCTCTCTCTCTAAAAGAAAATCAGTAAAATATATTTAAAATATAATAATAAGCTGACTATTATATTAAAAATTAGGTAGCCATTGTTAGCAGAAAGTTAGTATTTCAGAGAAAAATATTTTTCCTTTCTTTGTATTTATTAGTGTGTCACAGAATCTTCCTACTTCTTGTCCCCTTTTATTTTGTTGTTACTTATTCTTATTCCTGGTGAACGTGTGCAAGAGAGGAACTATGGTGTTATGAGGAAAGGTGAGAAATCCTGTGTGTGAAATGAAGATGGCTGTGTTTAGTGACCACCACACTTTCTGCCTAATCATTCTATGGTTTTCAAGATGAGTTACCAAGACTTTCTTTTCAAGTTCTGTTGCTATGGCAACATTTTCTCCCAGCTTGCTCTCTATATGTCATTTATTATTCTATTACCTACATTTACTCATTACCTGTTATTATTATTTTTTTTTACATCAACCCATTACTTCTTTTCATGCTCTATCTTACCTAACTTCTGGTTTCAGTGTTTGAAGAATTTGGCTCATCTACACATCAATAACTTCAACGTCAATATTTGTAACTATAGACACATGCTTCACCTAGTTCAGATTCTTCTTCACTTTCTTCTCCCAATACTTCATTAATGAAATGTTTATTGTCACCTTTTACTCTCCTCCCACTTAATCTAACTGGTTTTAGCTCACTTTATTCATAGTTGGTTTTGAAAAAGAGCTCACTGTTGACCCATAACACCTGCACAATGTTCTAGTCACCGTTACTAAGAAACACAGCTCTGATTTCACATGTTTAATTATTTACTGCTGAACATTCTTCTCTTTTCAAGGACGAGGGTTTTTTATTTTCCCCCTCTAACATTTTGAGGGAAAAACACACACAAACGAGCTCTTCATTTCTGACACTCTCCTAGCTTCTCTAGTGAAGGCATATGATGCTGTCAGTTTTTCTAATTAATCTCCCACAGTCTGTGTCTGAGTAAATGGTTTAGCGTGACTCGTGGTCTTGAACTTTTATGGGGGTTAGATTGTTGTGACTGATAACTACATATGCTAAATAATTTAGCATGTCCGTTACAGATTCAAATATAAATACAATTTTTATACTCTTATCGAATGGTAAATGCTGTGAAGAGCCCAATTCTGAGAACACTTAGTTAGGTCACTAAGTGGTACTTATCAGCTTAGAGTCTTGGAGGGATCTTGACACATTGGGATCCTGCGGAGTAAATAGAGATGAGAGTCCCAGTGGGCAATAGGTGACCACTTTCTATTGCCAGAACAACAATGCTAGAACTATCATTGGGGAAAATTGCCGGGGGGGAGAATTACTAAAAGTGAGGGTGATGACAAAATCAACCAAGCAACAAATTTATGAGGTCCAATAATATTGACAAATACTTTTATATTAATTTAGAGATCTTTGATAAGTAAGTATTTCTATATTGCTCTTTTTTATTGGATTTTTGCCAACAATAGCTTATTAAAGCTAAATTAATACTGCTGGTCAGCCACCATTTTCAAGATGCTCAAATAAGCAAAGAGATTTTGTCACAGAACAAATTGTGAATTTTATTACATATGATTTAATCTTTTCTATTTACTCTTCTCCTTCCACTATTAAACTATCAACTTTTATAAGTGAAGAGAAGAGAAGAAAATGAAGAGGAGAGGGGAAGAGAGGGGAGGAGAGGAGTTTCTTTGAAGTAGGCTGAGAAGCAATATTGTCACTCCTACAATGATACTTAGGCGGCTTTTGGTAACTTGACAATGTTACCTGCTGACTTGGAAGTTGGGTGCAGCCATGTGACTGACTTTGGCCAGTTAAATGTGAACAAAATTTACAAGCCTTTACTGAGCACACATAACCTTTCTTGTGTAAATCCATTGAGTTTTGGGGTTTGTTACTTCATCTAACTATGCACCTCTTGTCTGATGCACCATGTTCTTTGCAGAACAGATGTTGCCTCTCATTCATGATTGCATTCCAAATTTGGCATTTTTTCTGATTGTTTTGCACCAACTGGATGAATCAAACTAGGTATAATAAAAGGAGACTAGATATTCAACTCATCAAATATGCCTATTTCATGGACTCACTTCAGAACACCTGCTTGACAGACTTTCTCAATCTTTGCAAAGAATATTAATTGTGCCCCCAAAATATTTTTTCCCATTATGAAAATTATAAAATGTATAAATGTATTAGAAAAGAAGAATGTAAACATCTCACAAAGTGCCTCTATTTTCTAGTGCTTGCTTTTGATGAATTTTCTTAAAGTGCCCCACTGTGCTGCTGAAGCCAAAGAGTTTAAGGTGCTCTCATTCTATTTTTAAGACAAATTTAGGACTGGGAATACTACTCTAAGATTGGACATATTTTTAGCATCTCCTCTCTTCCACCCAATATCATTATCATATATTAGAGGCCCAGTGCACAAAATGCATGCATGGGGAGGTCCCCTCAACCCAGCCTTTACCTTCTCCAATCCAGGACACCCCTCTTACAAACCTTGACTGCTGGCTACTAACTGCTCACTTGCCTGATTGCCCCTAACACTCCTTCCCCCCATCCTGATTACCCCTAACTGCCTCTGCCTGCCAGCCTGATGGCCCTTAACTGCCCCCCTGCTGGCCTGGTAACCTCCAACTAACCCCTCTATTGGCCTGGTCACCCCTAACTTTCACCCCCTTGCTGGCCCAGTCACACCACACAGCCTGCTGTTCAGTCATTAATCATCCCTCACTAACCCCCTTGCTGACCTGGTTGCCCCACGCAGCCTGCTGTTCAGTCATGTGGTCATTCCTCACTAATGCCCCTGCCAGCCTGGGTGCCCCATGCAGCCTGCTGTTCGGTCATTTGCTTGTCCCTCACTAACACCTCTGCCATCTCAGTTGTCCCATGCAGTCTGTGTTTGGTTGTCCATCGGTTGTTTCGGTTGTGAGAGCCCCTGGCTTTTTATATATTAGTATACTTTGCTCCCTGGGTCATAGTATTTTCATGGTATTGTAATTCATATAGTCATTAAAATACTAATATCAATTTGACTAAAATTATTCAATTATTAAAAATTCAATTAGGAACCTTGTGTAATTGATGCCCAATTTATCAAATCTAGCCTTTTACCACATTCTGAGCAAACTGCTAAGTTAAAAAGTTTTATCCTTCTCCCAGATACATTGTCTATCACATTACTTTTGGCTGAATCCATGTATAATAGCTTGTGGTTAAGGTTTAGAAGATGTTCTTTATAAAATATACAGTTTCATGATATTGAGAAAACTTTATCAGGGGCTTATTAATATAATTTCCTCTGTAATAAGACCTTCATATATGGTGCAACATGAATTTTTGTGGGTAGGAACAGTAATGAAGAGGAGGCATTATAGCAGTCTACAGTAGGCAAGATAAAACACCCCCTTGGGCTTTGAAAAGGAGCCCAGAACAAATATGACATTTACTTAACTACAGAGGCATGAATGGTAATGCTATAATTATGTTAAGAACTGGAGAAGTATTGTTAAAATCTTTTAACATAGCCCATCTTTCCACCTTTGGATGTTTCCTTTGTCCTTTTAGAAATTGCCACTGCAGTGAGTCCAGGGCCAGGTGCTGTGGAGGAAGTGATAAAATTTGGCAGCTGCTTGTCTGAGATCTGAGATGGTCTATTTTCATTAAAAAAAAAAAGTCCCATGAATTACTGTGTTCACTAGCTATACATCCCCTTGTCCACATTTCTAGTGGCATTATTATGCATTGTTGTTACCTCAGGTGAACATCTCCTGTTTGTGTGTACGTGGTTTTATTTGATATTGGTCTATTTTGTTTCTACTTTAGAATTTCTTTTGTTTATTTTTTTATTTGTCACCCATATACTTTTGTAATGCAGATAATAAACAATGGCCTGTCTTTATTTAATAGCAACTGGATATACACAGAATAACTCCTCTTGAAGAATCACCCAAGTGACTAAAATACTATTAAGTCCTCTATTTTTCTGTCTATGACTAGTAATTACCATCTTTTTTTTTCTACAATATAAGTAACTATTGGAAGTAGAATAAATATTGCAGTATGTAGCCTTTCTGTATATACCGATTGCTCAAAATTCTTTCAATTAAACTTCAGTCATTGGTCAAATAAAATTTTTTGGATTAGCTATTATTATTATTATTATTATTATTATTATTATTTTATTGTGGATTAGGTGCATTCTGAAATAAGATGCTTCTCATAATAATCTCTTGTTTGGTTCTTTAAGGCAATAATATCTTGAGATAGTGAGATTCTAGAATAATTTATTTTTAATTACACTGAGAAACAACGGGTCAATATTGCCATACATTTTGTTGGTTTCCTACAATGATAAGAAGGACTTTACTTAAAAGAAGAAGAAAAAGAAGAAGTAGAAGAAGAAGAAGAAGAAAAAGAAGAAGAAGAAGAAGAATTTTACTGCTTAAATCAATAGCAGTATATTAGGTTTAGATGAAAAGAATGAATAATTGAATATTTATAATATTTATGTATTATATATATTTTCATTTTAATGTACCCAAGAAATATATATTCTGTGTTCATATTTTATTAACTTTGAAGTTTTCTTAAAGAAAATGAGCATTTCCAATCTTCATTACAAACCTTAATAATGAAGAACATAAAACATCCCAGGAAAATCAATATTTGAGTGTTGCCCTAAGCTATTTTTGGACATTATTAATTTTTATATGTCTCAAATTAATATCATTAATAAATTGACTCAATACATTATAATAATTAAAATACCTACTAATTCAGTATTTTTGAAAATATTTTTTCTCTTATCAATATATTATGTGTGGTATATGAGATCTTTGAAGATAATGAAATTTTGTCCTCAAAACAAGCAATAAGTTATAAATGTGCTGATGTCCCTTTACTTACAGTTCTTATTAACTAATGATAAAGCTTCAGCATCTTAAAATATGCATTATTAAGATAATATAGTTCATAATCCTGTATTTGTTTTTGTTCCTCTTAAGAAATGGATAACACTGAGTAAGAAATGGAATTTAGCAAGGCAACTACTTAAATGTGTCTTAACTTCTTACTTGAAGCTAACCCTTTATTCACATGTGGTGTTTTCTTTCTGGCATCTGACCAGCTAGCTCTCTGAGAAGAATGAGAGCTGTACATTGTCTTTCATCAGACAGGAGAAGAAGCCCAATTCAGTTTGGACAAGTGTTTATGAATGACCCTATGAATGAGCACTTCACTAGAAAAGACACAAATAAAAGAGAAACTAAGTGCTCTGTCTTTGTCCCTGAGGAGTAAGATATACTTCCATAAAACAAAAAACAGGTATTTTTTGGACTAAGGCTCATTCTGCAAAATAGATGCCAAGAGGTCACAGTATAGCCAGCCCAACACAAACACGGGGGTTCAATCTGGTAAGTCTGTGTTCAGAACTTCTTCCAGTGATATTGTCAACTCAATTAAATTTCAGAATCTGGCACCCATATAACTAGGTAATTTACCAAGTGATAGTCAAGTAAGATATCATTACTTAACCTAAATAGGTATATGTATCTACATCTATCTATCTCTATATCTATCAGCTCTATCTCTATCTCTATTTCTATCTCTTTCTCTATCTATCTCTATATCTCTTACACATATACCCACATCATCTCTAACATCTATTATCTATCAACAAATACATACTTTGTATAGTAGTATACAGAAACATTAAAATACTTAATAATGAGTCCAAACACACATGATATTTCACCATTTCTACTCTAAAGAGGACTGTGATATATATATATTTTTTTAACATTTTCTTTTAGTCTTGGGTTACTTAACAATATGTTTTACACATAAGCTACCATACATCCTAGCTTCTGCCTATTGTTCTGACATCTTTTTTGGTTTAGAGTTTGCTTTATTTTATTTCTTTAAAACAATGTTTGGTTTTAAATTTTATTTAAAAAAAGTTAGGATAGGTATAGTAAACTTTTATTTCCTAGTTCCAGCTATTGTTGCTCTTAATTATTGATCAAATCTTGAAATCATTAGTGGTAGTGCCTTCTCCTTTCCCCAGATTCTATAGTTATTAATTGTGACTTGGCTGCTCTAGATAGTCATGTCCTGTGCTTGATCTATGTGGAAGCCTGTGACATGCATTCAGTGGGGCACAGGAAACCAGAGAATCATGAGTTAACTGCTCTTAAAATAGGTGGACAAGGAGAAACTTAGCTAGTTTTGCCATAAAGTGTATATGAAATAATCTAAGATTCTCAACATTATGTTGTAACACCATTGCCATTTATTAAAAGGTATTAATCTATAACACTTTATTTAATAAACTTTTTGGATAGCCATAAGCTAAAGATAAAAGCATTTGTTTAGTGAAAAATTAAGCACTAAATATCTGCTCTTAAAAACAACAAAAAATATAATAAGTATACACTCTCAAAAAACATTTCCCTGAGAAGCATCACCCACCACTGTGTACAAAGACCACATGGATCCCAAAGGACATAAATCTGCTGAAGATCTGCGGGAATGGATTCAAAAGTCATTTGTCCTCTTAAAAACTCTTTATCTAAAGATGATGGTTTAACATATGCAGCTAAAAAAAGATCTTGTTATAGCAAGTACATCTCTCTGTAAAGCTTATTCCAATAGTTTTGAGTTATTTTAGCCAACTAATGGGCCTCCTCATATGGTCCTATGTGACTCCCAGTATTTCTTGAAGATTTCTCCTTGATGCTTTCAGGGTGACTGGTAAGTAATCACCTTTGTTGAAGAGCTCTTGAAATATATACTGAGCTGTGTGTCCTTCTTCTTTGCATCAGATTTCAATCTGCCTGCCCACATCCTTCTGCCTGGCAGAAGTTAATCCTAATTCAAGTTCTGTATGCTATTATGAATGTGTCTGCTTGTTTTCTATATATTTCTTTCCATGGGATTTCTTGAAAGTTGGGAAAATAATATCTGGGTTCATTAATTTATGAATTAGAATTCTCTCCGAATCTTGGCAATTGTGAATAATTCTGCAATGAACATTGGGCTTCATCTAGTAATTTGTGACAACAGGAATGGACTTAGAGGGTCCATTCAATTATGCAAATTGAAATAAGTCAGACAAAGACAGACAAATACAGTATGGTTTCACTTATATGTGGAACCTAAACCAAACAAAACAAATGAATAAATAAAACAAAACAGAAACAGACCAAAAAGGATGGTTGCCAAAGTGGAGGGGGTATAGAGATGGGTAAAAATGGTGAAGGGGAATATAGCCAATAATATCAGAATAAGTTTTCATGGTGACAAATGGCTACTAGAATTAGTGGGTTATCACATGGTAAAATATGTAAATGTCAAATCATTATATTGTACCCGACAGTAATATAATACTGTATACCAACTATATTTTAAAAACCAATATTAATGAAAAACATTATTCTCTGAGTCACACAAAATTTTTAAATTAATTGGTTACAGCATACATGCAGTGAAGTGCAAATATCTTAACTGTACAGCTGGATAGATTGGTCTACCTATGGACCCAACTAGACACCACCCAGATAATTTCCAGTACCCTGGGGACCCTTCATTTTTCTTTGCATAGTTTACAAACTACAGAGGTCATCTCTCCTCTGACTTAACATAGGGACAAGGCAGAGGAAGTCATTTTTCTATTAACTCCCATCTGTCATTTGCTAGGGCTGCTTCTTCTGGCTATAACTCTCTAGAACTTTTGGCAGGCCAAGGGTTTTCTACCGCCAGAGGAATCCCTCAGGTTGGGCTACAGGCACCTGTGGGACGATTGGAGCCAACAGCTTGCAGGGGAGCAATGAGGTCTGAAGGCACACAGGCAGAGCATCAACAGACGGCTGGGTTCACCCATGCATGCCATTTCCATGCTTGCCCCACATTAGAGTCACTTTGTCCTGTTACTGATTCTTTAAGAAGGGGAAAGTCACAATTTAAACAAACAAACAAAGAAACAAACAAAACAAAACAATAACAACCCAGAAACAGTAGTGTGGGAAAATACAAGCAATAATTCCCACCTTCACCAGAACTGATTCATATGCATATTCACCATCAACTCTCCATGCATTCTAGATCCTCTTGGGCAGTGGTTGTGCTGGTCTGGATCACTTGCCCAGTGAGATTATCAGAAATCTATCCCATAACTTCACTCCATCTCTGATTATAGGTCAGGTCAGTGGTGGCTGTTGAAATTTCCTGTTGACAATAATCTCAAGAAGTGGGAGCCCCCAGAGTGAGGATCTCCAGGGATCCCTTGAGTCCCAGGCAAACAACTTTCCTATTCCAGTTATGGAGCAAAAAGACAATCTTCTCACACTTATCACAGTCAATTGGTAAGTAACTCCTTTCTGCCAAAGAGAGTGGTTATAGATTTTATAAATTCTTTGGTCTCTGAAATATAATTAGCACACACACACACACACACACACACACACACACACAAAATAAAAACTTCAAATCCCTACTCTGTCACCCTGAAGACTAAGTGTAGATGTCTTTATTCTACTTGGTGTGTTGTCAATATTTGAAGAAAAATTTTAGACCTCTTAGAGGTCATTGTGGATGGAGAAACTTAAGACATGTTGCCATTCAGTAACAACAAGAAGGGTGGGGAAATATATGCATCCATGTTCATGATAAACCAAACAAGAACTTATGGCTAATGTGCCTAGTGGTCAAAGACTAAATTTGCCAAATCATTTTAACAAATGGGATTTGAACACACACATACCACTACACATACCTCATGATTTCCTGGTGGTGAGAATGTCAGGTTCAATGGAATTCCTATTGAGTCTTGTGAGTGAAGAGCCTGGTTCCACTTCTGGAAGTGACAGAAGACCTCACCACTGAGGTTACTGTTGCATTTCAGGTCCCCTTGGATCACTGGGAGACCATGAGAGGGCCCATTCCTATCTGCTATAATTGCATCTTCTATCAGGGATGCAGATTCATACAATGGTCATCAGTTCAAAATGCATAGGGCATCTTGAAGAACCGTGCTCGGGTTTATTGTCATGCCCAAGCAGTGGCCTTACTCAACATTGAAGTTGACGTTCTGGCATTCCAAAAGGCTTACAGCCATAACATAAAAACCTCATAAACAGAAGTGAATCCAAGTATAGGAAACAGAAGCACTTCCCATCTGGAGTGAGTTGTCTCCAGTGGTCCAGGAGAAGGCCCAGAGGCAGAAAGGCTGAGATACCATACAGGTGCTATGGTGGGAGGCTGTCAGCTACTCAGTCTCCATCCATGGCCCTGGGGTCACAGTGAGGCAAGGATGGGGTGAGGGAGCCACGGGCTCTGCCATACTTATTCTTGTATTGTGTGGTGTGCGAGAGACTTTATGCTATAGAACCCTATTATTGCCATCGATTGTTATTAATCTTGGTAATTAATAGAGTACAGCAACACATAACCATGTACATACATTATTTAGCATTTGTGCAAGAGTTACTGCAGGATAAGTTCCCTTACAAGGCAATCACTGCTTTTTCTCTCTTGCTTGCCTTTCTTTTTTAATTAAATAAAAGTGGTAATAATAGAAATGTCTTTCTGTCTCTGGCTTTACCAGAAGTGTTTCATGTTTTAAATCAAGAGGCTTGATAATATTATTTGGGGTAAAATATTTGTATTTAATTCTATTTATTATATCCACAAACTCCCATTTTGAGTGTTTTCTTTAACTAATATAGTCAGTAAAATTTAGCAATTGCATTTTCAGCATCATATATTGTCTCCTTCGTTCTATTAATATGAGGAATTTTATTAATATCAAATTGTCTTTTCATTACTGAAATAAATCTCACTTGATTGTAATGTATTATTCTTTTACTATAAACCTGGTTTATGTTTGCTAATATGTCAAATAATACTTTAGCACTAATATCCACTATGGGAATTGTTATAATTTTATTTTATTGTACAGTATTTGTTAATTTTATATTGAAAACTTCATGATAATATTTGCAAAATTTCCATCCTTGTACTGCTTTAGATTCTGCAATTAAAAGTTTAATAGGCCCTAGCAGGTTTTGCTCAGTGTATAATACTTTGGCCTTTGTACTGAAGGGTCCTAGGTTCAATTCCTGTCAAGGGCACATACCTCAGATGTAGGCTTGATCCCTGGCTGGGGTACATGCTTCAGGCAACTAATTGATGTGTCTCTCTCACATCAATGTTTCTCTCTCTCTCTGTCTCTCCCACCCTTCTACTCTCTAAAAATAAATGGAAAAATATTTTCAGGTGAGGATTAACAACAACAAAAAGTTTGATAGAATTCCACTGGGACAGCGATTTTCCACCTTTTTCATCTGGTGACACACATAGGCTACTTACTAAAGTTCTGTGGCACACCAAAAAAGATATATGATGTTTTTGCTGATCTGACAAAAAAATAGGTATAATTTTTATTCATTCACACCAAATGGCTATTGTTGTGTTGCCTGTTTGTTTATTTATTTATTTATTTATTTGACAACCTAATGAAAAAGAGGTCAGTGCCCTTGACTAAATATCAATTATTGCATTTGAAAAAAATTCTTGTGGCACACTGGGTGAAAGTCACTGCTCTATGAGGTAATAGATATGGTGCTTTTGGGAGGGGAAAGGTTGCACTTTGGTAAACATTTCAGGTCTCTCTCTCTTTTTTTAATCCTCAGCCATATGTTTTTATTGATTGTTTTAGAGAAAGAGAAACATCTATCAGTTACCTCCCATAGGCTCCCTGACTAGGAGTTGAACCCACAAACTAGGTATGTGTTCTGACTTCAAGTCGAATCCACACCTTTTGGTATACCGAATGATGCTCCAACCAACTGAGGAAGCTGGCCAGAACTTCAATTTCCTTTGCAGCAATTGATTTGCATATATATTATATATATATATATATATATATATATATATATATATATATATATATATATATATAGGCCTAACTGATACTTATGACCAAAGGACCAGAACGACCGGTCAAGCAGTTGCTATGATGTTATGATGTGCATTGACCGCTAGGGGGAAGATTTTCAATGCAGGAGCTGTCCCTTGGTAATCAGAGTGCTCACACAGCCAACCTCCCATGGCCAGCCAACCTTCCCCTATCCCTCCCTGCAGTCAGCCAGCCTCCCACTTTCCCTCCTTCTGGCAGGCCAACCTCCATAGTCCCTCCCTTTTCTAGCCAGCAGGCCTCTATCAGGACTGTGCAAGTCAACCCTGATTAGCCTGATCACCAGCCAGGCCCAGGGACCCCATCCGTGCATGCATTCATACACGGGCCTTTAGTATGTTATATCTCTTCATGAATCAGTATTAAAAATTATTTTTCCAAGAGAATAATCAATTTCATAAGGTATTAATATTTAATAAATAATTTTGCAAAATATCTTATTAAAGGATTCTTATTTCTGAAGTTACATATCATTTATGATTTATTGCATTTTAATCTTTTGTTTTTTTGTTTTAATTTTTTGATCATTTAAACTGGTGGTTTATATAGTCATCAAAAGATTTTTGAGAATTAGGTATTTTGATAAATATATTAGATCTGTTTTTCTGTGTTCTGCCCTTATTTTTATTATTTACTTACTAGAGGCTCAGTGCACAAAATTCATGTACGGGGTGGGGTGGGAGGAGGAGTGTCCCTCAGCCCAACCTGCACCCTCTCGAATTGGGGACCCCTTGAGGAGGTTGGTGGGATTGTGCCTAAATGGGTGATCAGACATACCTCTCACAATCCAGGACTGCTGGCTCCCAACTGCTCATCTGCCCCTGCCTGATTGCCCCTAACCACTTCTGCCAGCCAGCCTGATTACCCCCTATCCACTCCCATGCCAACCTGGTCAATGACTAACTGCTTCCTGGCTGGCCCAGTTGCCCCTAACTGCCCTCCCCTGCTGGCCTGGTCACTTCCAACTTCTCTCCTCTGCTGGCCCAGTCACCCTTAACTTCTCTCGCTGCTGGCTTGATCACCCACAACTGCCCTCCACTGTAGGCCTGGTCCACCCCAACTGCCCTCTCCTGCAGGCCTGTGTCCCCCCCTACTGCCTCTGTTGCTGGCATGTTCTCCCCTAACAGCCCTCCTCTGCCAGCCTGGTCACCTCTAACTGCCCTCTTTTGCTGGCCTGGCCACTCCTAATTGCCCACAACTTCCCTCCCCTGCAGACCATCTTGTGACGGCCATCTTGTGTCCACATGGGGGCAGCCATCTTTGACCACATGGGGATGGCCATCTTGTGTCTTGGAGTGATGGTCAATTTACATATTAATCTTTTATTAAATAGGATTTCTTTGTATCTTTAGTTTATCAAAATCTTAAAATTATTTTCAGTGAGTACTTAAATAATTTATTTCACTCTTTTTATTTTTTTAATTTTCCTTTGGCTAAAAAGTGAAAAATAGCTTTTATTTGTTTAACATCTTATTGGGTGGATCTTTTTGGTTTTCTGCTTCTTAATTTATTTATATTTGTATTGTATTGTGATTAGAAATATTTCCCCAAGCACTTCTGTTTTCTGTAGGTGGGAATTATTGATTTGTCTTAATGGCCTGCTTATATGGTCAATTTTTGTAAATTTTCCATGAGTTCTTAAGAAAAGTGTATACTAGAACATAAAGAATTTTATATTCCTAAACCTCTCCATAAATATTATCTATCTATCTATCTATCTATCTACCTACCTATGTATCTATCTATCCATCTATCTATCTATCTATCTATCCATCATTTATCTATCATCTATCATTTATCTATCTATATTTTCTATGTTTACCCCCTATCTTCTATCATCTCCATAAGATATAGCTTATTATATTATTGTCTATATTCTTATTTCCTTTTGTCTCCTTCATATCCTATAATACAATAATATAAGTGTCCTTTTGTCTGTTTTTTTCTAGTTCTTCCCATAATTTTTACTTTATGATGACAACTATCTGCTATTATGTATATTAATTTTCATAACTGCCTTGTGCTCACAGTGCATACTAATGACGAACAGTGCCCTCTTTATTTTCTTTCAATGGTTTTGAATCTTTTTTCAGACTTGCCTGATATTAAAAATACACCTTGCCAGTTTGGCTCTGTGGAAAGAGCATTGAACTGTGGACTGAAACTGTGGACTGGACTGAAACCTGCAGACTGAAGAATCTGGGTTTGATTCTGGTCAAGGGCCTATGCCCAGGTTGCGAGCACAGAGAAGGACCCTCTCTCAGTGGTAGAGTACTTGCTCTCTTCATCATCTCTGCCTCTGCTGCCCCTTCCAGGCTTATGGATTCTCCCCAACTTGTCCATCTCTGTTTCCTGCTTGGAATTTAGTGGCTTTAGTTACTTTGGAAACAATAGAACATTTTAAGACTTCTCTACCTCTTAATTTTGTTGAATTCAAAGATTTACTTTTGATGGCATTTTTTGTATGTGTTTGTTTTTTGTTTGTTTGTTTGTTTGTTTCACCTTATTTATCTGTATGTGTACCAGGAGATAAATTAATCTGTAAGCAAGCTACCATAGTTATATCAGGATATGTAATTATATGCCATGATTTGGTAATAATTTCTTTGGAGGAACTCATAACTAATTTGCACTTTGAGATGATTTTTTTTTTTAGTTGTTCTTTTCTCAAGCCATCAAAAAAATATACATTCCACATGTTGTCCTATTATTTGTTCTTTCTATTTCAGACATCATATGCCTAATTACAATAAAATTATTTACTGATTCTAAGAAAACATAAATGTTAAACAAGAAAAGTTTATTGTAAATTAATTTTATTTGTATTTATCATTATTCATTACTAAAATGATATGTAATAAAGTACACGCTTTTAAGAGTGCAACCAACCTCTATGTAACCACAACATGAATATAGACAAGATATATTTGGAGATATATACAATGTATGGTGCCCTAGAGAACTTCTGCATGCCACACACCACTCAGCACCACTCAACACACTGCACTCCCAGATTATTCCACAGACTCGTTTTGCCTGTTTTTACACAGTATACAATGGAGATAATTGCATTCTTTTGCCTCTAACTTCTGTCACTCAACATTAGATCTGTGAGCGCATGTAGTTGTGCATTCCAAGAGTACTTTTTTCATTGCTATGTCATGTTTGATTTTATGACTATATCAAAAAATATTCACTCCTCTGTAATATTTCTAATATTTTTATCTTAAGAATATAGCTACCCTGAAAGTTATCAAATGCTTCTCTTGGTAACATGTGTTCATCTCTCCAGGGCATATGTGCAAAAAAGGAAATGCTGGATGATTGACAGTAGGGATATTTTTCCAAAATGGTTTTCCAGGAGGGGAGTCACAGCATCAGCAGACCACATCTCCACCAACACTCAGGGCAGCTGCTAATTTAATTGTGGTGAAAGTATTTCTGAAGTTTTAATTTTCATTATGATGGTGATAAATTATGTTCAGGACCTTTAAAGACTTTTTCTTGGCTATTGGGTATTATTTTCTCTAGAGTCTATATAAGAATTTTTGTGAAGCTTTATAATCTTTTTAGAAAATATATTCTTATTGATTTCAGAGAGGGAGAGAGAGATAAACATCGATGATGAGAGAGAATAATTTATAAGTTGCCCCTTACTGGGGATCAAGCCTACAACAAGGGCATGTACCCTTGACCAGAATCAAACCCACTACCCTTCAGTCCACAGATTGATGCTCTAACCACTGAGCGAAACCAGCTAGGGCTATAATGTTTATTAATTTGTTAAATTTCTTTATATGTTCTGGATCTGAGTTATTTAGGTAATGTTTTGCAAATATTTTTGTCCTTTTTTTTTTTCTATCTCACTTTTTCAATGGTATGTTTTGATGGGCTTGAGGTTTATAAGAAATCTTTATCAAATCCAAAGTGATGCTGAGACCGGTTTGGCTCAATGGATATAGAGCGTCGGCTTGGGGACTGAAGGGTCCCGGGTTCGATTCTGGTCAAGGGCATGTACCTTGGTTGCAGGCATATCCCCAGTAGAGGGTGTGCAAGAAGCAGCTGATCAATGATTCTCTCTCATCGATGTTTCTAACTCTCTATCTCTCTCCATTCCTCTCTGTACAAAATCAATAAAATATATTTTAAAAAAAATCCAAAGTGATGAACGTATTTTATTGAACAAACATATTTTCACTCTCATATTTAATTCTATGAATCATCTTAAATTATTTTGGGGTATGATGTTAGAAAGAGGTCAAAGTACATTTTTTACGATGTAAATTTTCAATTGCTTTGCTTCATTTATTGAAAAAACCATCTTATCTTATTCTCATTACATTGCACTGGAACCTTTGGTATAACTCAGGTGGCTATAAATATAGAGACTTATATATTATTTATTCAATTCCATTAGCTGAATTAACCATCTTTGAGAAAATAATAAATTGTCTTATTTAATGTATGTATGGAGTATGTCTTTATAGCCAACAATGTAAGTTCTGTAATTTTGTGTGTTTTTTTCTCCATTGAATATTGCCTAGGTGAAATTACACCACCACTAAGCAGCTGGCATCAGACTTGCCCTCCATAGTGGAAAATTATGAACGTGAACAAAACATAAGGTAAATACATGTTTTCAAATATTAGACACTTGAGATGTGGTGCATGAAATTCATGCACGGGTGAAAGAGGTCCCTCAGCCCGACCTGCAACAAAGCCAGTGTCACATGCCCTGGCTTGCCTCTGACCAGAGGCCTGCTCACCCTCCTAACCTCCTTCTGCAGGCCAGGGTGAGGCTGCCAGCCCTGGCCACTATGGGTGCCACCATATTTGTGATGGAGTGATGGTTAATTTGCATATTATCCTTTTATTAGATGGGATTATCTATCATTTTACAATATAATTGATATAAACACATATAAGTCCTTGCTTTGTCAGCTGAAAGGGCCTAGAAGCAATGCCACCTCCGTTTCATTGAGCACAACTAATACCCAGACTTTAGTTTCTAGTAGCAACCAGGGCTCTTTTGAGAAATGGCTGATTCTAGGATCAGGGCAAGAAACATTCAAGATACGCTTTGTGGGATAAAGTAAGAAAGTTCAAAACACACACACACATACACACAAATACCACACACATCCACTGATGGGGAATGTAAGAAGGATAATTTGAGCAACAAAATGTTTAAAGGAGTATTGGTTAATAATTCAAGGTATAACATAATGTCAATGAGTCTTAACTTATATCAATGGTTGAATAAATAAATTAATGGAGGATAACTGATTAAATTCCCCATACCCAAAACATCTAACTAATATATGTATTATACTCTACTCCCCGGAACAGAGTACAACTTCTTTCTTCAGTGGGAGCACTCATTAGAGGCTTCTCTCCTAAGAGCATATCATGGATAGAATATGGGGAAGAGAAAATTCACATGGAGCAACTTGACAGTACTAGCTCAGTCAGGTCATCAAGGTCAACATCAAAAAAACAGTGATAAAGCATGATCTGCTGCGAGGAAGTGGCATTGACCTTGCTGGTTTTCTTCCTGCCAAAACAAGCAAAATGTAACAAAACAAAACAATCTATTCATGAGGAAAAAATCAGACAAATTTCAACAGATAGGCATTCTATCAAATGCCCAAGCAGCACCTCTCAAAACTGTCAAAGTCATAAAAAAATAGAAAAATTGTCTCAACCAGGAGGAGCTTAGGGAGATATGACTCCGCAATGCCATGTGAGTCTTGGCTGGCATCCTGGAACAAGGAAAGGGCTTTTGATAAAAATGAAGGTTATCTGAATAAAGGATGGGCTTTAGTGAATAACACTTTCACTAATTGTGGCAAATGTGCCATGTTAATAAAAACAATTAATACTAGAGGCCACTAGGTGTAGGGCATATGGGAATCTCTGTACTATTTTCTCAATTTTCCTGTAAATCTAAGACATTTCTGAAAGTAAAGTCTATTTAAAAATAACAATGAACAAAATCTACTCCCTGCTTTGGAAAAAAATATATACTTTTGCAATATTTTATTTTTCATTCCATGACAAAAATTATTCTAGGAAACTGAGTATATAATAACTATGCTCTTTAAGGAGTATTTTCTTTAAATTAGTAAGTAAATCATTGGTCTAGGAATTCATTTCTTGAGGTTACATTTTTAAGTTTACCAAAATATATTTCAAAAAGTTCTACATTGTAATAAATAATTAAATACTGTGTTTTTGAGGACATATGTTTATTATATTCCAAGTAGTTGTCACCCCTTTTTCAGTAAATTTAAAAGAGACTTCATTTCAAAGGTAGGTTAAATACTATATCCCACCACTAATCATGTCTCTTTATTATTCCTCTTATGCCAAATAATGACTAAATGAGTCAAATTTGAAATCTATAAAATGGAGTTAATATTGCATTTTTACAATTTTTTCCTGAGGATTTTGTTTCCTACAAAAAGCAACTTGCCTTTACTTTCATATAATGAAAAGCTTCACTTTTTCTCCAGAAGAACATTGTCAGAACTCGTCAATAGTAAAAGTGTGTTTATTTTTTTGCCTTTGGCAGGTCATGTAGGATGTCAGCTTGAGTGACTTAGAAAGTTGCACTCCTCAGAATTGAAAGGAAGTGCCTAGAGGTATGAACAGAACAATATGGCAAGGGGAAGAGGAACACTCCTTGAAGAATAAATTAATTCCAGGCTCTTTGTCTGCAAATAGCTCCAGGCTTCCATTGTGTAGCATTACAAGATAAAAAACTCTGGATAATGTTAACTATGGGCCAATGCTGTATTTTTATATTTATTTTTTTGGAAGGGCACACTTTGCTTTAAATTATACATGGGGGAGAAGAGAAAAATCTACAATGAAATTGGAGTGAAAACAACATTGATTAGGATTCAAGTAGTTTGAAGTTTGTTTCTTAATTCTGCCACTAATTAAATGTGTCTCTTTGAATAAAGATACTCATACCCCTGAAACACAGTTTTCTTACCTGTAGAATAGGAATCATAACAAGAATTGTTAGTCACCAAATGTCTGTGTCTTCTTAAATTCACATATTGAAACCTAAGCCCAAATGTGTTGGTGTTAGAAGATGAAGCCTCTATGAGGGGATTAGTGTCTTTATAGAGGCCCTAGGAGCGCCCTGTCACCACAGGAGGGCACAATGAAGGGATGCCTTTCTGGAAACAGGTTCTCCCCAGATGTGTCAGCTGGTGATTTGATCTCAGAATGCCAGCCTCCAGAACTCTGAGGAATGAATGTTTTTGTGAGCCACCTAGCCTGTTGCATTTTGTTATGGCAGCATGAATAGACAAAGACCTGTGTCAGGCCAGATTATGGTAGATAATACGTGCACTCAACATGCTTCAGAATTAAACTATAATTGATAGGTATTTTTAGTGGATACTGTTATGCCCAGACTTCGTGATCCCCAAGGACCACCAGGGAGCCGAGTCCGATGCAATAAACAAAAGAGCCTTTTCCATGCTAGCATGGGCTCTTTCCCACTCACGCCGGCAGCATGGCGGAAGAGAGAGCGAATTTCGCCCAGTCCAGGGGTTTTACTCTGGTCCGTGGTGATGTCACTGCCTCGGCTAACCCTGATTGGTTGGGTGAGGGCTAGGGATAACTCCGCCCTGCAGGGCGGAGTCGGGAGCTCATCCTCGCCCCGCCCTGCCCTCTCAGATACCTACTGTTTTTGTTCCTTGCTATCCATTGCCCATTCTACTAGTATCCCGTTTTCCTTTTTGGGGAAAAGAGTGTGCACGTGGTGATTGTATAGTTTCTACTGTAGTCAGTCCTCTAACTCAAAAACAGAAAGGGAGTAGATGCTGCCTCTCCCTCTCTCCTTCTCACAGGCAGATGTGTGAACAAAACCTGCCAAGCACAGGCACTTGGCAAGGAATTTAAAGCATAAGCCAGGGACCTAACATCAGACCTTCCATCATAGTGTGAATGACTGCTTCTGCCTCAGGTTTGCTCTGTTTGTCTTACCCAGAATGCTCTCAATTTCTATTCTTCCCGCTACTGTTCCCAGCTCTCCATCAAACCTGGGAGCCCTCTCACATCCTTGAAAATATTTTCCCCGTTAGCTAAAGTGGGCTTGAAATACTGTGCTATCTTGGGCATGCCATCTGCAACTTTAGATTCTTGATATGTGAAATGGGGATGGTAATGTCATGGATTTATAGGGTTTGTGATCATTAAATTAATTTATGTAATGAATTCAGCAAAGAATATAATTATTTGTCAGTACTTTCATTTAACTGACTAAACATATTGTGATACTTCAAGGCCTTTGATTTTAATAAGCACTTCTTCAGCACCAATATAGGGATATAAAACTTTAATTTAGAAAAACAAACTTTTAGAACAGGTGTAATATCTACAAGTGTTTTCCTAAACACCTTTTTTTTTTCCCCCTCAACAATTGCTCTACAATCTTCTGTGGATTTGGTTGATGGGTTTTCTTTGTTATCAAATACCCAGAATGCTTAAACTATGTTTAGAATTGCAGTTGAATCTTTAGAAAGACAGTTCTGCTCTCTAAATATTTTTTCTTAGTTTGTTTAGAACACTGATTTAACCCATCATACTATATTAAACAACCCAGACTTCTCTCATTTTTATTAGCCGTAAAGTAGTTACAGCAATTCTAAAATAACTAGCTTGCTCCTTTGGTCCAAAAAAATCAATCTAGTTGTGTCCCACCTATTCATGACAGTGATGGGTTCCAGGGAATCAATAGAGCAAAGTTCTCTTTTATTATAAATAGGCCATGAGGGGAGCTGGAGGGGAAGCTAAGTTTTCATAACTATGATGTGCTAGACAAGGCTCAAAGAGTTTTTATATTTTACCCCACTTTATTTATAAATAAACTTCTTGCAACTGAGAACTACAAAATATGAAGCGACACATATACATTCAATAAATATAAAATAAGGAGTTGCAAGTTATCAATAGAGTGTCTGAGGCAGAATAACTTTTAAAAACTTTATAGTACTTTTTACACCCAAAATATAATACATTACATCAATTAAATGCTTAGCATCTAACAGTGACCACATTTCAAATATTTTGGTAAATTATGGAAAGACACATGTAGAAATATTTGTCTTTTTAATACATCTTTCCATGTATGTGCCGATCCTTTCATGAAGCCAATTAGGATAACTTTGCTACTTAAATCTAAAAAAAAATATCTGAATTCAAACTGCTGCCCAGGGAATAGTTCTTCAGTCTTTAGCTACTTGGCATGATGTACTTCTGTACAAAATTCACTATTTAGTATAAGAATAATTCAGTTGCGAAGGGGAATGAGTGATAAAGTCAGTGTTGGGCTTCATTGGGTCCAATTGGGAACCATGAAAACCTCAGAATGCTGTGAATGCTCAGGTGTGACTTGAAAAGGCAAGTAGTGTAAGAGGAATAACATCAAATGTTCTTTCTGAGGAAATAAGACTCAGTTGCCATCTTTGACACATTATCTTCATTGCCTGGTCCTAGTCCCTCTTCCAAAGTGATTTTCAGCTTCCTCAATGACAGGGTTTCTCAGAGCATCCTATTAAGATGCCTCAAGGTCATAAAGCTAACTTAAGACACAAACAAAGTCAAAAGCTGTTATTTCATAAGAGAGAGAAAAAACAGTACATTGTCATAAACTATATTAAACCTTCACTATTCACTTGGTAAAAGCATATGCAGGCTGCACTGAAACACATTTAGGCTCAATGCCAAACATTGCAACTGAGAAAAAAAATACTATAGTTTTCATCCAACATACTTCCATATGTTTAAGACAAGAGACCAAGCATAATATAGTTCAATGTAGGGAAAGTAAAGAATCTCTTCATTTTGCTACTTTTGCACATTATCTTCATGAAGGTAGAATTGGAGTGTTAACACTTTAAAGAGCTCAGACCTACAGAAGAGAAACAGAATTGTAAAGCAAGTGCAGAGGGTTTATAATTGTTAATCCTTAAGTACTTTATAGCAGTGCCTGAACCACCCAGCCAAAGTACTGTCGGGGGAAGGGAAGGTGAGGCATTTCCTAAGGGAGTTTTTGTTTAGTCACTGCAAGTTGGACAAAATCAAAAGCTGTTGGAAGTAGTTGTAGTAACTCAAAGGAGTGTGAGAGAATTCTTTCAAATTATAGTTGTTTATGAAATGACATTTATTTTGCCCTCTTTCAATTCTCTACTGACTAGGCATGTTCATTGCTGGTCCTGAGGCAAAGTTCAAGATCTTCTGGTTCAGTGACAACCCCCAACTTACTACTGTTTTATCTGTGGTGATAAATATATTCCTTTATCTCTATATTTCCAAGTGTCTCCAACATATATAAAAGAACAATATCTATTGTTCTTTTTATTTAATATATCCAAAATATTCATTTTTTAATATTGTTAGGGATGTTAAGTAGGACTTTTTAGCATAAATTTATTATAGGTTTCTTAGGAAATATTCTTCCATTTGTGAAATAAGACTTGCAAATTTATTATATTATATGAGGTTTCCTATGAAATATCCTTCCATTTGTGGAATAAACATTGCAAATTTTTGGTGGGATAGTCTACTTATAGTTGTGATATTTTATAATCTAAAATGATATAGTGTTTTATTTCATTTTCTTAGAGCCAGGACTATATTTGTTTTAAAAGCAGTTTCAGCCCATGCTCATTTTGACAGTGGGCAAAGAACAAGTTTTTGCCTGGCAACTTGCAATTACTCGTCATTCAATTGGAACCTGAGGATTTGGATACTTATGTCTTTGATAATACTTTCAATTTCCATCATCCAAATTGGTTAATGAAATAAAATTTTTCTTCTGGCCACAATGTTTAACCATTGCATTAGTATTAATTAATGAAGGTTTCATGACTGTGTAGAATTCAATATACAAAGAAGAGAGAAAAGAGCCTTTTATCCATCAGGAGGAGCATGTGGAAAAACCCACAGAGGAAGAATAATGAATAAGGCCTTAGGAGCAGAAATCTGTGTGGCTGGAACACAGATAGACTTCTTTTGAGGGAAAGGTGGGGATTAGGAAGGAGCTAGATGATGCAAAAAGTGTTACCATGTTAAGGAACATTCTTTTCACTTTTAAAATAACAGAAAACAATTGGGTTGTTTTAATCATTGATAACACAATCAGATCTGTGTTTTGAAACCATCAGTCTGGATGCAGTGTGAAGGTGGATTGGTGGCAGAAGATAGGAACTAACCATTTAGGAGAAAAGTTCCATTGGCCAGGATAAATTTTTTGTTGGCTGAAAGTACCAAGTGTGCAGATGTGAAGAACGGAGATTACAGGATAAGATCTTAGGGTCTGACTCTGGTTGAAGTGTCAGGTCTTGTGTGACCCTCTTGGTGAATTTGGGCAGATATGCCAACCTCTCATGTTTCAAATTCTTCATCTGTTAAATGGGGACGGACATTTATCTCACAGAGTCCTTGAAAGGAATAACGGGGATCCTACCTAATAAAAGAGTAATATGCAAATTAATCACCACTCTGCTACACCCACCAGCCATGTCCACCAGCCAATCAGAGCAACTATGCAAATAAACCCAACCAAGATAGTTATGGCCACAGATTAGCAGGAGGGAGGCTTGGGTTTTTCAGGCAATGGAAGAAGCCACGTTTTCTGCCTGCCCTAGCCAGCCTAAGCCTTCACTCAAGGCTACAAAGTTTCAATTATAAAAGGTAAACAAACCCTAACAGAAATGGCAGCAGCCATGGAGCCAGCAGGAGGCTTGGCTCTGTTCCAGGCTACAAAGTTTCAATTGTAGAAGGTAAATAAATTCCAGATACAGGGCCTCCACTTGGGTCACCAGCCGGTGAGGCTGGCCTGCAAACCACCACAGGCCCTTTGCTCAGGCCCCCCTATACTCCATGGGAATCACCACCTTGATTTGGGACACCCTTAAGGGCAAACCAGCTGGCCCCCACCCATGTACCAGGCCTCTATCCTATATAATAAAAGAGTAATATGCAGATTGACTATCACTCCAACAAACAATAGCTGTCCCCCAAAGATCCTGACCTCATGTGGACACAAAATGGCCACCACAGGATGGCCAGCAGGGGTGGGCAGTTGGGAGGTACCAGGCCTGCAAGGGAGGGCAGTTGAGAGGGACCAGATGTGCAAGGGAGGGCAGTTGGAGGCAATCAACCCTGAAGGGGAGGGCAGTTAGGGGTGACCAGGCCGGCAGAGGAGGGAAGTTGGGGGCAAATAGGCTGGCAGGGGAATAGTTATGCATCAATCAGGCTGGCAGGGGAGTGGTTAGGAAGTGACCAGGCTGGCAGGCAGAAGTGGTTAGGGGCCAGGCAGGTGAGCTGTCCTGGATTGTGAGAGGGATGTCTGACTGCCCATCTAGGCCAGATCCCGGTGGGGTCCCAGATTGGTGAGGGTGCAGGCTGGCTGAGGGACAACACCATCCTGTGCATGAATTTTTTGCACTGGGCCTCTAGTTATAAAGTATTTGGAATAGGACCTGACCCAAAAGAAGCAATAACTAAGTGTTAGCTGTTATTATCGCAAAGACACTAATTTGGAATGTCATGAAATTTGAAAAACAAGAGAAAGTTTAAGATTCAGTTGCTAAGGCAATGGTATGGAAAGAATTCTCAACTTTTTCTTTTTGTATTCCCTAGAAAATAAAGGTATTAAAATAAAAGACCTGAAAGGTTAAGAAGTTAAGGGGTAAATTAAGGACAAACATACTGATATTAAAATCTCAAGAAAAAGTCTAACAATACAAATTGTTGAGCTTTTTCCCACCACATTTGCTTAGTAAACTTTTGTTTCTGATTAAAAATGAATGGATTTCCTTAGACAATACTTTTTATTTTTTAAACCAAGACTCGAGGAAAATAAATTATTCAGGTTCCAGTTCATTTAATAAACAGATTGTATAAAATAACTTCTAAGTGAAAGCAAATATTTTGTAAAATAAATGGCATTTGGAAAAGGAAATGTGGCAATCTCTTCCAGATGTGGCAGTATCTGTTTTAAAACGTTTTGTTGGATTTTGAGTTAAATCCAAATGCGGAACTCCTTTTGCCCCAGATTAGATGTTAGTTCATTTCACTACTGAGCTACATGACTTCCCAAAATAGTAAAGGTAGGACTTCGAGATAATGTCTGTCAGTCACTGATTTCCACATTTTAGGTATGAGACACATAAATTACAGGTTTCAACTTGAGGAAATCTGCATGGGTGAGGAGCATGTCATATACACCCTCATGGTCTCTTGCTGTTACTAGTTCCTTTACAGACTCTCTCATATGGCTTCAAATGTCTGAGTCATGCAGCTTCAGTCTTCTGACATCTGACCTCAAATTTATCTTGACATCTTAAGTTAGATGCCAGTAGTTCCTGATTTGCCTCGTTTGAGAGATTTACTATTTCCAAATCTTGACCTCAAAATTCCAACCCCAAGCAACCTGACCCTTTTTTCTAGTTTCTTCTCTCACTTGACAAGTGACTTAGTGGGCAGTGATATGAATATAATTAGAATAGGGATTGTATAGAAGTTTTAGTAATGTTTAAGTTCCTCTGGTCACATGCATAATGGACATGATGTCCACTTCTTCACTAATTTGGATGTAGGTAGTTGCTATCTTTTATATTTTTCTCTGGATGCACTTGTATTTTATTTATGCACATAAGTTTTAAATCTTAAATGATAAAGGGTTTGACATTTTACCCTGTTAGAACACTAATATGTTAGCCAACCGCAGTGTCTTATATGTGTAGACAGCAGACTCAGACCCCAGAATCAGAGAAAGACACAGTGTATTACTCACAGCACAAAGCAGTGACCAGAGTAATTACTCTATTGGTTCCCCACTTCCCAGTTCCCACAGGATAAAATGCTAAGGGCCAGATATTTACTCACAAGAGCAGTGGTTTGTACCACATGGAGGGGACTCTGAATTTTGCTCTATTTTTTGTTTTGATGAGCTGCTGTCATATCTTCCGGGCTTTTCCTTTGGAGAGGATGATTACTTCCTAGTCTGGAAAGTAGGCCGATCTTCTCCATGATTTGGTTGGCAGCAGGTGAGGAAATTCCAACCAGCAAGTGGCAAACCTTGGCCTCATCTATTTCCATTTTCACTTCTGCTATAAGGAGGAGAAGAATGTGTCCAAGCTTGCCCTTACTGCTGGTAAGAGGATGAGAGCAATGTGGTTCTGAGCTTCCCCAGCAAACCACCCCTTCTATCCAACTGAGCCACCCAACTGAACCCAACTAAGATTATCCTATCCAAAAACCTGAGAAAAATATCACTGAGATTTTGTGATTGGTTGTTATACAGTAGATGTACATTAATGCAAATAGCAATGTGAATTTTTAAATTAGATAACCCAATTTGGTATTTCTCAACACTCTCCTTCATTACCAGTGTAACACATTCTATATAGCATCTACTTTCTATACATTGGTGTGTGTGAGGAGACAACCCTCCATGGGTGTGCACACTAACTGAGAACAAATAAATATCATAGAAACTATTTCACATCTAATTCTGATGTCTGTCTTCTGGGGTGTAGTGGATTCTCAATGAAGGAATGACTGATTTATGGACTTTCCCTCATCTGTAATAATTGCACCCAAATAAACCAAACAGGGAGGGAAAGGAAAATTTGCATATGTTAGGAAAACAATCCTTCACATTTACTACTCTTTGAGAAACTCGGGGATTGAAAATTGTTCTGCCTTATAGACATTGCTGTGAAATGCCACTTCTTTAATTAAGGGATTAAGACAAAGCCACATTTAATTCTGTAGAGAGGCTCTTAGATGTGCTCTGAAGGAGGTAATCAAAGTCTTACTCTGTCCCTTCCCAAGCTTTCTTTTTGGTGGTATGTGTATAGTTTCAATGCTCTGTAAGTGATGGCATAGAGTAATGTCTTTTTCTAAAGCATAGCGGAAAGGATTTAGAAGATTGTAGAATAACAGTGGGGTGATTTCTAAGACTCATATTTTTAGAGGAATGAATGGTGGTAAGCTGGTACTCCTCTGCTTTACAACTTTGCTTTCATAATCCCCCCCCTATATTTGGAAATATTGGATGTCCAGGTAGAAACCCACTAATGGGTCATACATTCCTCTACAGTCAGGCTCAAAATCCCCAGGACTTTTGTTGACAAAACCTTCTATCAGCTTCCACATTTTAGAAAAGCGAGCAAAGGTAAGATTCTTTTGTCCTCTGTGAAATCCTCTGGGCCAGACTGATCTATAAAGTCTGTGGAATATTAACAAATCATCACAGTCTCCTAGAACTTACATTGCTCTTATTATTATGTTCAATGACCATCTTCTCCTCTAATCTTGAAAGCCTCTTGAATAGATATCTTTTTACAACTGACATTTCCCCATCTTGTCTGACATAGAACTCAATAAATATCCTTTAACTATCCATAGGTGTAGGCCCTAGTTCCCTGTTTGAACTTTGTTCAGGTATTTTATAAATTAAATCCTCTTTCAAAGAATATTTCAAACTGAAGACTAATTTTGTGATAGTTACCAAGGAAATTCTTAAAAGAAACAATTTCTTGTTTTAACAAGAAAACATTTTTTTGAAAAAAAGAAAAAAAGAAAAAAAAAAGAAAAGGTCTCTTTTGTTTTGGACTATCCCAATTTTAAAAGGAAATTAAGAACCCAGGAAGAGCCGAAACTGGTTTGGCTCAGTGGTAGAGCATCAGTCTGTGGACTGAAAGATCCCAGGTTCAATTCCGGTCAAGGGCATGTACCTTGGTTGTGGGCACATCCCCAGTAAGGGGTGTGCAAGAGGCAGCTGATCGATGTTTCTCTCTCATCGACGTTTCTGGCTCTCTGTCCCTCTCCCTTCCTCTCTGTAAGAAATTAATAAAATATATTAAAAAAAAAAGAACTCAGGAAGATTTGATACCTACTTGACAGGTTAGAAATAAAACTAATAATTTTGACAAAATTGTAAAGGTCTATTCTTGAATATAAGAGAAAGGAATGCAATTACTCTGACTGTTGTTATTTTTCTTTTTAGGCTCCAACCAGTGATTCTTTCCAATGAACCCTCAGGCATCCATTTCTTGTCTGGGAAAGCTTGGATTCTCACTTAATGTTTTTGAAGGGCAGACAAATTATTCCCCAGACCAGCTAATGCTGGCAGAGCATATTTGACAAGTAGCCACCTGAAGGGATCTGAAGCTCCAAGCATGTTTTCAGTTAAATTTTAAAAACCTAGCTCAGCTGGAACTTTCTCTCCTGCTCAGAGCAGTCTGGCCAACACTACTGGCTGCAGGCGGCTCTCTTGACTCAAGTGAATGGAGCTTTTTAATTACCGAAGTAGCTCAGTCTTCCCGCCTAACGACCAAGACAAAGCATTTGCTTCAGAAGGCTCTGTGGTAATCACTGCACTTCCAGGGAAAGACAAGCTTCCCTGAAAAGATAACTCACCAAAGAAATGACTGCCTTCTGCCACATAAAACATGATGCTCTCCTCCTGCAGATGGATGGCTGAGATGAAAAATTTTGGGGGAAAATAATCTGTCATGTTAAGATAACATTACCCAGGGCATGAAAAAGAATTTCTCTTCCTGTTCAAAGCTGTTCAACCTACCACTGAAAATGTGTGTTTTTAAAATGTCAAGTCCTTCCTCAAATAGGAAAATAAAATGGCAGAGCACAAGATTATCTTCGTTAAGAAAGAGTAGTAATTATACCCTGCTTGGCCCTTGATGATTAGCTATACATATTTTTTTTTCTTTTCTTTCATAGAAAGGTGAAGAAATATCTCTACAAATAAGAATGTAGTTCCTTCCAATGAAAATCAGCCAGTGGTTTATTAACTATGTGATATTAATTTTTCTGAGTTCCAAGTAAAAATTACAAAGGAAATAAGATAAAATTCCAAGTGTAAGCAAACAACCACTAAACATTTACTAGAAAGGTATTGTATCTTTAATAAATACAATATATATATACACTCTAGTAGGAAAAAAAAAAGCACCAAAATCTTGAAAAGGCTTATAAAATAGTTTACTGGATGCTTTGGATTTCATTGGAACTGCTCACCATTGCCAACAGTCTCTGTCCACTTAGTCTTTTAAGTCAGCATTGTTATTTATTTGTTTGTTTGCTTACTTATTTATTTGAGAAGGCGGAGGGAAGAGAAAAACCTCCTGCATGGCTCTTATCAGGTATCAAGCCCACAACCTGGGCATGTGCCCTGACAGGGAATTGAACCGGCAACCTTTTGGTGCACAGGACAACACCCAACCAACTGAGCCACACCACTGCTCTGGCTTTTGTGACAGACTTAATAATATACAGTGTTGCCAAGCATGTGCACAGCAGTCGAAGTCAGTTTCAGTTTCAAGTACAGGACCCCAATCTGTCATGGAGGACATTAAAATATGTGGGGACAAAACAAACCCTTTATTACATTAAGCCTGAGATCGAGGTGCTTTGCTGTCATTTTATTTTGTTTTGTTGGTCTTATACACTAATAACATTTCTAGCATGAGGTAGACATTCAATTGAACTTTGCTGAATGTATATATAAATAAATGAATATGAGAGAATATGTGAAGCAGTACTTATATAAAGACAACCTTAATTGCATATTTGGTATTCCTTAGAAAATAATCTGCAAGATTTATATTCACCCTCTGCTTAACTGTGTTTATCATCATATATTCCAAAAATTGTAATTTCTTTTTGTACATGTAAATGAGCATTTCCAAATGAAACAAAAAATATGGCCAACCAGCAGCATGCTTTGAGGCCATGCTTGGCAAGCACTCAGCTTAAAAACAGTATATAATTACCCAGTGTTTTTATTATCTCACTAAAAATATTGTTCATTGTGGAGAATCCTGCCTTTCCCAATTTCTGAAATTAAAGGACTTGGAGTCTGGTTTCAAGGTGATAAGAAAAATCCATGTTCTTTGACATTCATCTTTGTATGTAATTACCTGCAAAGCTATAACATGATCACTTTATCATTTTTCTCTTCATCCTACTAAATCTATAGTGTGTGTGTGTGTGTGTGTGTGTGTGTGTGTGTTTCCTATTGATGTCTTAGAATATAAAATTATATAAAGCATACTCATCTGGAAATTTTGTGATGAAAATATATCCATACTATTAGTGGATCCAAATTTTATGCTAGGGTTTCTGCTGATTTCTCCCTGTTGCATGACAAGTTCATGAATTTGTCAGAATAGAATGTTATTCTCAATCTTAGTGCATTTACGCTGCAATGTATGTGAATCTGCCACTGTCTTGGATTGCCAACTATTTTGAGTAACAGTATTAAAGCTGCATTGTTATTTAGAGAAGTAAGCAATTTTATGTCTGATTGAAATGTTTAGAGTAGTTATTATTTCTTCCTTAAGAAACTGTACTATTCATTAGGCAGATAAGCATTTGATTCTTTTTCAGCTGATAAAGTTTTAATGCACATTAAAATGTAAGTCTGAAAATATAGGGGGAAATATAGGAGGGAAATAAAACAAAAACTTAAAGGTAGCCCATTTTGAAATATATAAATACTAGAGGCAGGTGTATGAAATTCGTGCATGGCAGGGGGTGTGTCCCTCAGCCCAGCCTGAATCCTCTCCAATCAGGGACCTTTTGAGGGATGTCCAACTGCTCATTTAGGCGGCAGTAGGATATCTCTCTCACAATACAGGACTGCTGGCTCAAAACCACTCGCCTACCTGCCGGCCTTATTGCCCCTAACCACTTTTGCCTGCCAGCCTGATCACCCCCTAACCACTCTCCCGCAAGCCTGATTGGCAACTACATGTTTCCCTGCTGGCCTGATTGCTCCTAACTGTCCTCCCCTGCTGGCCCAGTCACCCCTAACTGCCCTCTCTTGCCAGCCTTGCCACCCCTAACTGTCCTCCCCTGCATGCCTGATTGCTCTCAACTGCCCTCCCCTACTGGTCCAGTCACCCCTAATTTCCCTCCCCTGCAGGCCTGGGTTACCCCCATCTTCCCTCCCCTACAGGCCTGGTTGTCCCCAACTATCCTCTCATGCAGGCCTGAGTCCCCCCAACTGCCCTCCCTTGCAGGCCTGGATCTTCCCAATTGCCCCCCACTGCTGGCCTGATCACCCCCACTGACCTCCCCTGCCAGCCATCTTGTGGTGGAATCCTGTGTCCACATGGGGGCAGCCATCATTGACCACATGGGGGGTGGCCATCTTATGTGTTGGAGTGATGGTCAATTTGCACATTACCTCTTCATTATATGGGATTATTATATAGACTACCATTGTTGTCAAGAATAGGGTGCACATAACACTTTGTTAGCAAGTGCTTCCAACAATATATATTTTTTTCTCTTACAGTGAAATCTGTGAACTCTCTTGTGAATTAAAATACCCATTTCCAAAAGATGTATTAGTGTTTTTGAAAATTAATGTCATTGGTATCACTTCATGACAACTAATCTAAGTGCTAACTCTCAGACTCATATTCTTCCATTTGTTAAGATATATTAATATCAGGCTATATGACTGAGGGAAAATGCTCTCTGTTTGGCAAGATTGTAGATTTATTCCTATTATTCCTCAGTATTGTACCATTAGACTTCTATTTTCGTGAGGGTCTCTTTCTTTCATTTTCTTGCTGCTAAAAAGATCATACGATCTCTTAACTGCTTTCTTTTCATAATCCTCTTTAAGCAAAGGCATTTAAAAAAATCTTCATCCAATGTCATGTTTGTTTATTTTTAGAGAGAAGTCATATATATATATATATATGTGAGAGGCCCAGTCCACAAAATTTGTGCACAGGGTGGGGTGGTGTCCCTCAGCCCAGCCTGCAACCTCTCCAATCTGGGACCTCTTGAGGGATGTTAAACTGCCAATTTACACCCAATCCCACCGGGATTGAGTCTAAATGAGCAGTCGGACATCCCTCTCACAATCCAGGACTACTGGCTTCCAAATGCTCGCCTGCCTGCCTTTCTGATTGCCCCTAACTGCTTCTGCCTGCCAGCCTGATCACCCCTTAACCACTCCCCTGCCATCCTGATTGATGTCTAACTGCTCCCCTGCCAGCCTGTTTGCCCCAACTTCCCTCCTCTGCAGGCCTGGTCACCCCTAACTGCCTTCTCCTACAGGGTTGACCACATGGGGGAAGCCATCTTGTGTGTTGGAGTGATGATGAAGGAAGATATATTTGACTACAAAAAAGGAAAGAAAAAGCTGTATAGGAACAAACACAATTAGAAAAACAAAAACCTAGCAATCATGATAAAAAATGTTTTAAAGATAGAAAAACAATATAGATAAGTATTAAATCATTAGATTGTATACCCAGAGCTAATATGATGGTATATATTAATTCTACCTCAATAAAAAAAATAAACAAATAAGTGTCAATTTGGAATAATGCTCATGGCATATCATTGAATAAATGAGAAAGGCTGTAGAGATGTTAAACCTTATTTTACTTATGAGAGATTATATACATTTGTGCATGTATGTAAGTATATGTGGGCTGGTATTGGGGGCAACATTTATTAATCATACAGTTGATACTATTATTCCCAGGTTGTATAAATTTTAATATAATTTTGACTATCTTGTTTTTCACTATTTTATTATTTATGTTTTGTGTTCACACATATATAAAATAGAATCATTTTATAAAATATTAGAGGCATGAAAATTTGTGCCTCAGCCCAGCCTGTAACTTCTTGCAGTCTAGGACCCCTTGGAGGATGTCCTGGCTGATGGTTTAGGCCCACTTCTCTGGGGAGCAGGCCCAAGATGGCAGACAGACATCCCTCTGGCATCCTGGGAGCCCATGGGGGATGACCAACTAAAAGCTTAGGCCCGCTCCCCATGAGTGGGCCTAAGCCATTAGTCGGACATTCCTATTCCTGCCATGGAATCAGAAGAGGATCCCGCCACCGCCGCTATGCTGGCCAGCCATGAGCCAGCTTCTGGTTGAGAGGTGCTTCCCCTGTGGAAGTGCACTGACATCCAAGGGACAGCTCCTGAATTGAGCATCTGGCCCTGGTGGTCAGTGTGCTTCATAGTGACCAATTGTTCTGCTATTAGGGTCAATTTGCATATTACCCTTTTATCATATATGATATTTAAAAAAATGAAATGTGATTTTTAACTCAATCATCTTTAATTATGCAGCTATTGGATCATTCATAATATTTAATAAGTTAAGGGAGTCTAGAATTAATCTCACCTAAATTTGGCTTTATCCCCATAAACACCACCTTGAAATTACATTCTCCTGCCTTAACTGAGATTTAGCTAAAAAAGTTTCTCAAGTTGGTCTTGATATTGTGCCTCAGAATAGAAGAAAGAGAAACATTGATTTTACAACATTTGCTCTGAAGAACGTCATAATTTTTAAATACATTTAATCCTGGTAATAGCCTGTTTCTCATTGAAACAAAGAAGAATAGACATTAAAATGATCTATCAAATTGGACGAGGAAATTACATTTCAAGCTGGGATGTAACAATTCAAAATGCCAAATTGCTTTCTTCAGTTTGCAATTGTGGAAATTTCTGCACATTACTTGATAACCTCTCCTGAAAAAAAAAATAGCGTCATCATTGAGAAATTGTATAACTGTGTCAGCGTTTTACAAAAACCAATTCCAGAACAGAGGTGGTTTTGAACTTTTAAAAAACTGTATGATTATTACCGTTTGTCCCGTGCATCAGAATTAGCAAAATAATGCTTTAGAAATGTTTGCCATTTGTTTGACAATTCTTTCTGAAATAAGAATTTGCAAGTTTGTAGCTGAGTTTGGAGAGTCAGGAGAGTCTCATGCATGACCAAAGAGCTTTGTTGGAACACATGCACAGGTATTGTGACAGAGGAGTAGGTCCACTAAGTCTAAAGTATTCAACATTTCAGTAATGAGCAGAAAAAGATATTTGCTGGCTCATGTTTTATTTTGCATCATTGTTTTGTCTATATTGCATCTATCTATACTGATAGATACTGTTTCTATCTATTGTTCTATCATCCAGAATGGTCCTGCTCAAACTAGAAACAGATGAGGCCACTTCTCAAAACCACTACCCTATGTCAAGAGAAAAACTTCCTACAATGGACTAGAAGTTGGCCAGATGCTTTATGGTTCAAATTGGCTTATTATTGAGAGCAAAAGGGGGAGTTATCAATAACTACATTTGAATACAAGGCATGAACTTGGTTTCCCTGAGATAACCTAGTAAACCTTACCTTTGGGCTCCACACAGTTTGACCCCATTCATTCTCTAATCTAATCTATGATAGTCTTTGGTCAGCTCCAGGTCCCATAGCAAAATGCCACAGACTAGGCGGCTTAAACAACACACGTGTAATTCTCAACATTCTGGAGGTTGGAATTCTGAGATCAGAGGCTGCCTGGTGGGTTCTGATGAGAGCCCTATTCTTGGTTGCAGAGGGTGCCTTCTGGCTATGTCCTTACATGGGAGAGGAGGAGGGGTAGAGAGGAAAGAGAGAGAGCGAGAGCGAGAAAGAGAGAGAGAGAGAGAGAGAGAGAGAGAGAGAGAGAGAGAGAGAGAGAGAGAGAGAGAGAGAGAGAGGTGAGCACTTTGGAGCCACTTCCTATAAGGGCACCAATCCTATCATGGAAGCCAGACCCAATAAACTCATCTAACCCTAATCACCTTCTCATCTCCAGACACCATCACCTTTGGGGTTAGGATGTCAACAAATTAATTTTAAGGTCACAATTTAGTCAATAGCAGATCTTACCTCCTACCTCCTACTTCCATCCCCTTGTTCACTCCATCTCAGGCCCACAGACCCCCTTGTTCTTTTCCAAATACCCTTGGAACTCCCAGATCAGAGCCTGTTTTTCCTGTAGCTAAGGATACACTTTTCATGCCATATTGTGCCTCTCACTCCTACAGAAACTTCTCAAACCTTACCTTCCTTTCCTCTTACCTATTCACCTCCACTTAACAATGCAGTTCAGCTGCTCATTCTTTATTTTGTTGTTGTTAATTTTTTTTATTGTTGTTGTTAACCCTCACCTGAGGATATTTTTTTCCATTGATTTTTCAGAGACACACAGAGAGAAACAGACACACAGAGAGAAACATCACTGTGGGAAAGAAATATTGATTGGTTGTCTTCCACATGCACCCCAACCTTCTTCAGTCCATGGGCGGACACTCCATCCAGAGCTCAGCTACTCATTCTTAACACCCTCTCAGCCTTTTTAATTCTCTATGGAAATTGTCACTATAACACAAGTTCCAGATGGTGAGAGAGGAATTTTTGTTGTTATTTTTTGGGACTTCTTTTGCATATTTTCTTTATTGCTGTTTACCCAATGCTGGGAAGGATGTCCAGAGCTATGTAGCTGCTCCAAATGTATTTATTTAAAAAGAAAATTAATAAATGAATAAATAGGCCATGCTCAGTCCATTGTAGCAGGAGGAAAATAGCAGGTTATCAATTTTCTCTGAGATAGCACTCATAGGAAGAATACCATGAATGTAGGTATTTTTCTTTTCTTTTCTTTTCTTTTCTTTCTTTTTTTTTTTTTTTTTTTTGAGAGTATGTTCATTATATCAGGGAATAATGAAGCAAGAAGGGCCTAGGATAGAAGCAACAACAGGAGAGTATGTGGGAAAATTATCCTAGGCTGGGCTGCTTTGGCTCACTCATAAGTCAGAGAAAGAGAGGCCTTGGGGATAGGTGCAGGGGTTGGTCCTGGATGAGCTGCTACTGCCCATTGCTCCCTGGTTGCAAGCCTTATGGGCCCACTTAGAGTTTAGGAGATGTGTGCCTGTGGAGGAAGGAGAGAGGAAAGGGAATGGTACAATTGAGTTCCTGGGAGGGAGAGTGCATGCTGGGAACTTCTTTTTGAAGGGTTTTAATGGCTGGGAATTTAGGGGAGGACTTAAGGGAGGATTTCAATAGAATATTCATTAGTTTTATGCTGATGTACCAAAATGAAGATTTTTTTTCTTAATTTCATGTGTCCTTGGGTGTGGTTGGCAAATGGCGCTAATTGGACTTCTGCTTTCTCTCTCCTGAGTAGGATAATTTAAGCTATTTACCCTCTGGTTGGGGAGAAGTGTTAAACATTTACTCTTAAGTGTCCTTGGTTATGGAAGATAGGATTTTGTGACTTACAAAATGCAATTTTTGTTTGTTTTTCATCATTTACCTATGAGGTTGGAAAGTAGTGAGAAGTAGAAAGAGAAAGATAATAGTCTATGTTCTCTACTATTTTAATGAACTTTGAGTTCAACTTGTCACCAGGAAAGCTTTTAAAAAAAATTAGACCAACCTAGCCGGTTTGGTTCAATATTTAGAATGTCATTCCACAAATTAAAGAGTTGAGGGTTAGATTCCAGTCAAAGGCATGAATCTCAGTTGTAGTCTCTATCCTCACCCAGGTCAGGTGCAAGCAGGAGGCAACCAATATATGTGTCTCTCTCACATTAATGTTTCTTTCTGTGTATTTCCCTCTCCTTTCTACTCTCTTTAAAAATTAAGGAAAAAAAATCCTCAGATGAGGATTATTAACAACAACAAAAATTAGATCATTCTTGACATGTTGCTTTGTGATCTTCTATTTCCTTATTGTAATTATATGTCAGAAAATAGTTCTATTTTAACACATAAATCCAAAAGCAACTATATATATATATATATATATATATATATATATATATATATATTTCTAACTCTCTATCCCTCTTCCTTCCTCTCTGTAAAAAAATCAATAAATTGTATATTTTAAAAATAAAATCAATTCTCACCATTTTTTCATTAATTATCTTGGCTTTTCTGTCATATAAATGTGCACAATCATTTTTCCTCTGCTTTTTAAATATTTATACTTATTATTTATGTTTTATGATATGCAGCTTTGGGCAGCTGATGTTGAATAATAGAGGTGCTAGGAGGGGAGACAGTAGATAGATTTTGAGTCCTGGGTCCTGAGTTCAAGACCAGTTTTGAGCCTGCTTAGTCACATAACCCACTCAGGGCCCGGCTCCCTCTGCTCAGAGGAAAAATGATGCTGCTTTCCTTACCCTGTGTCCTGGTGCACAGAAATAGTATCCTGTTTTTTTTTTTTTTTAAGTACAGTTAATATACAATATTATATTAGTTTCCAATATACAGAAAAATTATGACATTTAAATAACTTACAAAGTGTTCAAACTGATCAATCTCATACTTATCTGATACCATACATAGTTAGACTATTCCCTATGTTGTACTTTACTTCCCTGTTACTGCTTTTATAATTGTCAATTTGTACATTTTAATCCCTTCACCTCTTTTACCCATCCTCCCAACTCCCATCCCCTCTGGCATCCATCCATGTTCTCTGTATCTATGAGTTTGTTTCTCTTTTATTTGTTTATGTAATTTGTTTATTAGATTCCACATATAAATGAAATATGGTGCTTTTCTTTCCCTCTCTGACTTAACTCACTCAGCATAAAAGCCATTAAGTCTACCCACATTGCTGTAAATGGCAATATTTCAGGCTTTTTATGGCCAAGTAATATTTCATTGTATATATATGTATCACCTATTTTTTATCGATTTGTTTAAAAAGCTGTAATATATAGAAAAAAAGAAAAAAGATAAAAAGCTTGAATATATAATACAAGATATATATGCCATCTACAAGAGATCCACCTTAGAACAAAATATACAGACAAACTAAAAGTAAAGGGATAGAAAAGGTTATTTAATTCAAATGGAAAGGAAAAACAAAGCTGTGGTAGCAATATCAGACAAAATAGACTTTAAAATAAAGGCTATAAAAAGAGACAAAGAAACTACATAATGATAAAGGGATCAATCAAACAAGAGAATATAACCCTTTTAAACATTTATGCATCCAACATAATAGCACATCCAACATAAAGCAAATTTTGATGGACATAAAAGGGAGATAAAGTAATGCAATCATAATAGGGGATTTAAAAACCCTATTAAAATCAATATATAAATTTTCCATACAAAAAATCAACAAGGAAACAGCTGCCTTAAATGACACACTATATCAGATGGATTTAATTGATATCTTCAGAGCATTTCACCCCAAAGAAGCAGAATATACATTATTTTCAAGTACACCGGTAATGTTTTCTAGGATAGACCATATTAGTTAACAAAACAAAGCTCAATAAATTTATTTTTAATTAAGAAGACTGAAATCATACCAAGCATTTTCTCTAACCACAAGGGTATGAAACTGAAGATCAATGGCAAAGATAAAAAGCTTGAATATATAATGCAAGATCCATATATATGCTATGTACAAAAGATCCACCTCAGAACAAAATACATAGACAGACTAAAAGTAAACCTAAAACACACAAACACATGGAGGCTAAATAACATGTTACTAAACAACAAATGGGTTAATAATGAGATCAAAGAAGAAATTAAAAACACCTAGAAGTGAATGAAACTAAGAACACAACCCCAAATCTATAGAAAACAGGAAACACAGTCTTAAGAGGGAAATACATAGTATTACAAAAAACAATAAATTTCTCAAATAAATAATCTAATATTCGATTTAAAGGAACTAGAAACACACACACACAACAAAGTCCAAAGTGAGTAGAAGAAAGGAAATATTAAAGATCGGAGCAGAAATATATAAAATAGAGTATAAAAATACAAAAGATCTATGAAATTGAGAGCTGGCTCTTTGAAAAATAATAAACAAGATTGATAAATCTTTAACCAGACTCATTAAAAGAAAAGAAAAGAAAAAAGAAGAAAAGAAAAAAAAGAGGACCAAAATAAATAAAATCAGAAATGAAAGAGAAGATATAGCAATTAATACAACAGAAATACAAAGGATTATGATTAAATACCATGACCAACTATATACTGACAAATTGGACAATCTGAAAGAAATGAGTAAATTCTTAGAAACCTAAAATATCCAAAAACTGAATCTAAGTGAAACAGAGAAACTGAGCAGACCGTTTATAACTAATGAAATTGAAGCAGTAAATTAAAAACAAACAAACAAATAAACAAAAAACCCTCCAACACACAAAAGTTCTTAACTAGATGGCTTCACAGATGAATTTTACCAAACATTCACAGAAGAACTAACACCTGAACTTTTAAAAACATTCCAAGTAATTCAACAGGAGGGAAGATTCCCAAACTCATTCTACAAAGCCAGCATTCTCTTAATTCCAAAACCAGCTTAAGACACTACAAAGAAAGAAAATTATAAGCCAATATCCTAATAAATATAGATTCTAAAATCCAAAACAAAATGTTAGCAAACCAGATCCAGTATTACATTAAATAGATCATACACATGATCAAGTGTGATTTATTCTGGTAATGCAAGGTTGGTTCAATATCTGTAAAAACAAAATGAAGGATAAAAATTATATGATCATATTAATAGATTCAGATAAAACTTTTGACAAAAGTCCAGCACCCATTTATGATAAAAATTCTAAGCAAAGTGGGAAAAGAAGAAGCATATATAAATATAATTTTCCCAGCTAATATCATATTCAGTGGGGAAAAACTAAAAGCATTTTTATTAAAATCAGGAAAAATATAGGGATATCCACTTTAAACATAGTACTGTAGGTCCTAGCCTCAGCAATCAGGCATTAAGAAGAAATAAAAGACATCCAAATTGGAAAAAAGAAGTAAAAAATTCATTATTTATAGATGATAACTTTAAATAATACACTAAAAACCAAACAAACAACAACAAAAAACTACTAGAACTGATAAATAAATTCAGCAAAGTAGCAGGATACAAAATGAATATTCAGAAAATGGTTGCATTTTTACATACCAATAATGAACTATCAGAAAGGGAAGCTCAAAAAAAAATCCTATTTATAAGTACATTAAAAACAATAACAGCAACCTAGAAATAAGTTTAACCAAAGATCTAAGACATCTTTACTCAGAAAATTATAAGACACTGAAAAAGGAAGTTGAAGAAGATATAAATAAATGGAAGCATATACTATGTTCAAAAATAGGAAGCATTAACATTGTTAAAATGCCCAAAGAAATAAATAGATTCAATGAACCTAAAGAACAATTTTCTATCGAAATACCAACAAAGTATTTTACAGAACTAGAAAATATAATCCAAAAGTTTATATGGAACCACAAAATACCCATAAGTAGCCCAGCAATCTTGAGAAAGAAGAGCAAAGTTGGAGGAATCACACTACCTGATATCAAGCTATGCTACAACAAGGCCATAGTAATCAAAACAGCATCATACTAGCATAAAAACAGACATATAGATCAATGATACAGAACAGAGATCCCCAACACAAACGCTTGCCTAGTTGGACAATTAATATTTTAAAAAGGAAGCAAGAACACACAATGATGTAAAGACAATCTATTCAATAAATGGTGTTGGGGAAATTGTATATATACATGAAAAACATGAAACTAAACCACCTTCTTACACCATACACAAAAATAAACTCAAAATGCATTTAAAAGTTTAATGTAAGACTCAAAACCATATAACTCCTAGAAGAAAACATAGGCAGTAACATTTCAGACATTTCTCATAACAATCTTTTTACCAATATCTCCTTGGGCAAAAGAAACAAAAGAAAACAAACAAATGGAATTACATCAAACTAAAAACTTTTTACATAGCAAAGGAAATCATTAACAAAATGAAAAGACAACTAAATGGAAGGTCATATTCACCAATGATACCTCTGATAATGGGTTAGTATCCAAAATTTATACAGACCTCATACTATTCAATTCAAAAACAAATATCTCAATTTAAAAAATGAGCAAAAGACCTGAATAAAAACTTCTCCAGAGAGAATACAGATGGCAAATAGACATATGAAAAGTTCTCAATGTCAGTAATTATCAAAGAAATGCAAATTAAAATCACAATGAGATATCACCTAACACCAGTCAGAATGGCTATCATCGATAACAAACAAACAAACAAACAAACAAACAAAAACATGTGTTGGCGAGAATGTAGAGAAAAGGGAGTCCTGTGCACTGTTGATGAGAATGAAGATTGGTGCAGTCCCTGGGGAAAATATTATGGAGTTTTCTCAAAAAAAAAAAAAAAAAGAAAGAAAGAAAGAAACGTGGGACTGCCTTATAAACCAGTGATTCCACTTCTGAATATGTATCTGAAGAAACCCAAAACAATAATTTGAAATATATATGCAACTGTATTTTCACTGCAGTGCTATTTACAATAGCCAAGCTATGGAAGCAACCCAAGTGCCCACTGATAGGCATCAATAGACCTAAAGTGTATTATGGTAAGTGAAATGTCCGTCAGAGAAATACAGATACCATATGATTCCACTTATATGTGGAATCTAAAGAACAATATAAATAAACAAACAAAATAGAAAGAGCCTTGTAGAAACAGAGAACAGACTAGAGGAGGTGATGGTGGGGGCTCCGGTGAAAAATGTGAAGAGATTGAGAAGTATGAAATAGTTATGGGGATATAAACTATAGCATAGGAAATATAGTCAATATGCTGTAACAACGGGACGACTGGTCACTATGATGCCCAGCCCCTGCCCTCAGCTGGCCCCATTCCTGATCAGCCTATCCCACCCTGATTGAGGGTGGGGCAGCTGGCCAACTTCCCCCACCCCCATCCCTCGCCCAGGCCGGCCCCGCCCCCCAGCAGGGACCTCCACCCTTATGGAAGCATGGTCAGCCTGCAATCCGCCCACTAACCCTCATTCAGGATAGCCTTGGCCCCCAATGGGGACCCACGCCCTGATGGGGACATGGCTGGCCTGCAAATCACACCTGTCCCCTCACCCTGGCTAGCCTCGGCCACCAGTGGAGACTCTCCTCCATCCAGATCCAGAACTCCCATTAGGGCAGGTCAGCTGGCTCCCACCAGTGCATCAAGCCTCTATACTATATAATAAAAATGTAATATGCAAATTGGCCCTAAAGGTGGAACAATCAGAATGACCACAGGACCAGTCACAATGAGGTGCACTGACAGCCTCTCAGTTCCTTTCCCTGGCCTGCAGGCTCTAATTGCCTGATGACTAACAAGGAACAGGGGGTGGTGGCGGGGGATACAGGCCATGCCAGACCTAGGCCCCTGCCCACCAGCCACCCCATACACAGAGGGGTGGGGCTGGTGAGTGGGCATAACAGCCAACCTCTCAATCCCTTCCCCCAGCCATCAGGTACTGATCACCCTATGGCAAAAGGGGAACCAGGGGTGGGTGGTGACAGGTTTCAGGACCGGCTGTGGGCAGCTAGGGAGGATGGCCCTGATCACTGGCCAGGCCTAGGGACTGTACCCGAGCATGATTTTCATGTGCTGGGCCTCTAGTATTATAATAATGATGTATGGTACCTGGAGTGTATTGGAGATTTTAGGGGGAACACTAAAGTATGTGATTGTCTAACTTCTATGCTATACACCTGAGACTAATACAAAATAATATTGAATGTAAACTATATTTGGAAAAAAAAACTAAATAGATAAATAAAGAAGCTTGACTAAACCTTAATTTATTTATTATTCCTCCTTGTAAAATTTCCATCTTTTGTTATAAGTACTTCCTGAACACATACACACAAAAATAAAATTACAATACATCTGGGACAACAGCAAATATTTTCAGTTCTTCTCTTTACCTCATATTTGACTCAGAATCTTAGTTTCCCTTCTTATTATTCTTGTGGGAATTTTGTTCTTTTGGATAAACTTATCGGTACATGTTACTTAGAAATACAGATGAGAGAAATAAGTAGCATATCCATCTAGGGCTTGCTCCATGAATTTAAGCATGTTTTAATGTCAGGAAACTCAGTAATTACAGTTATTATGTTAAGAGACTAAAGGAAAAATATAGAACTAGATTTTTCATTTATTTCTCCATGAATATATATTGCATTAATTTTACAAAAAACCCCATTAACTCGGGATTGGTAGTATCACATTAGCAAAGAAACTTGCTGATGTTCTGGATTTCTCTCTTTTAAATTAGTAGCAGAATTCATCAAAACTCTTCAGTGAAATGATGGATTCTTAACATGGCTGAATGTTGGATATAACAGCTCTTATTAAAGCCCCAACCACAGAGTTGCAGAATGTGTAGTAAACATTAGGTAGTTAAACTCTGGGACAGAGCCCAGGAAGCTGCTCCTGCTCTCTGTTTGGCCTAGAAAGGCATCATTGTTTTTAAGGAATGCTTGATCTTTTTACCTCAAAAGTTAAAGTTCTGCTGGGCCAGTGTTGCTAAGTGGTTGAATGTCAACCCATGAACTAAGGAGTTACTGGTTCCATTCCTGGTCAGGGTACATGCCTTGGTTTCAAGCTCTATCCCCAGAGGGGGGCCTACAAGAGGCAGACAATCAATGCTTTGCTCTCAATGATGTTTCCATCTCTCCCTCTCTTTTCCTCTCTCACTCAAATCAATAAAAACATATTTAAAAATAAATAAAAACCATATATATATATATATATATATTTTTTTTTTAAATATATTTTATTGATTTTTTACAGAGAGGAAGGGAGAGAGACAGAGAGCCAGAAACATCGATGAGAGAGAAACATCGACCAGCTGCCTCTTGCACACTCCCCACCGGGGATGTGCACGCAACCAACGTACATGCCCCTGACCGGAATCGAACTCGGAACCTTTCAGTCCACAGACTGATGCTCTACCACTGAGCCAAACCGGTTTCAGCAACTATATATATATATATATATATATATATATATATATATATATATATATATATATTTTTTAAAGTTATAGTTAGGCAACAAGTATACATTTGAGGGGCCAGGTCCTGGTCTAAACAGAACCTGCACATGGGCAAGGTACATAGCTCTCTTGCTTAATATTCAATGTTACACTCAACCATTAGAATTGTGCCTGAAATATGGAACCTTGTTATAATGCACTAGAGACCTGAAGCACAACATTCATCAAAGGGCTTGGCCCTTTCAGCCCCAGCTTCATCCAGAAGGTCATCTGGAAGGACATCTGGAAGGTCATTTGTCAGTGCAGTCTAACTAGCATATTACGCTTTTATTATTATAGTTGTGAATCCAGGTATACAGGTGTGTATAAGTTGCTGAACATCTGTGAGGTTTATGCTCACGCATTATTTTCTACTAGAGGCTAGGTGCACAGATTCATGCACATTGAAAGGAAATTAATTAGAAGGTGGCTGGTGGGGCGGGACTGGGCAAGACAGGCCAGACATGCCCTGGAGCCAGTCTCCCAAGATCCTTCCTTGGCCTGCTGCACCTGGGGTGGTGCTGGGTTTGAAGGGTATCTATGGAGTAAGCAGCTTCCCTTCAGCAGGTTGAGTCCCTCAACATGGCCTGTGAGGATCAGGCTAAAACTGGCAGTCCAACATCCCCCGAGAGGTCCTGGAGTGCGAGAGGGCACTCTGCAAATTTGCTGTCGCTAGGCAGCTCCTGCATTGAGTGTCTGGCCCTAGTGGTCAGTGTTCATCATACCTACTGGCCAGTTGTCTGGTTGCTTAGCCTTTTATATATATTGAATATAAATGATTATGGTGGTCTCAGGAAAATTGCCAGGCAGGAATGCATATTTAAAGTTCACTGTGGCTTAGGACAGATTTTTCAATAGGAAAGATAAGGTTGATTCTTTTAGAGGACAGTTTATCTACAGAGAGGATTTACTGCTAATGTTCACTTTGGCCTAAGTCATTTGTGTAAGGCTTGCATCTCAGACAAAATAATAAACATACAGCCACTGAACTATAACTCCCCCCCCCCCTGCTTTTAAGAATAATCTCATATGTATCAAATTTTCAGAAAAAACAGTGACATTGCAAGGAACATAAATGACAGTAGGCTATTGAATAAGGTGTGACAAATCTCTCCACATTTTCTTTATATAAATATTATTAAATATGAATAAGTCCTCTGCAATGCCTAAGCCCTTTAATCAACAATGACCATAGCATTCTATTTGAAATATTTAATGAGAACTCCAGAATTAACACAACAACCTTATCAAACCCACTGCATTCCTCATTAGGTTGTGCTTGCTAGTGCAGTGCTAGTCCTTCATTGTTACTTTCTTAATAGAAGGGAACATGTGAATCCAGATGTAAATTATTAATTTCTTCTCATTGTACAAATAACAGCACTGACTACCATATTAAACCATATTATGAACTATCACTTTAGATAAAGAACTACATACAACTCATTTAAGAATATTTTAAAACATTTACAAATTTAACTACTCACTCACTGACAGCTATAACCAGGAACATTGGATTTTTTAAATTAAGGTATAATTCACATAACTGTAAAATCTATCTTTCTGTAAGTGTTGGTAAATACATTTTTATTGTGTTATTCTACTGTATGAATGTACTAGATGACCATACTCACATGGCATATGTGAGTCTTCAGATTATAAAACAATATCTTAAAACTATATTAAATTAAGGAAGGTTTTGCAGAAAACATCTGTGCTACATTAGAAGCACGAATAACAGATAAATATTGCCTGATCCTCTTAGCATTCTTCCTCTGACTCCATCTAAAAATGGTGACACCATTATAAATGTCCTAAAATATCAGAGCAGCATTTTGTGCCTATGAACCATTGAATGCTCTGGCATCTTTTGCACTTGGCAGGCTAACTTTGAGGATGACACTTAGGTATGTTCACGTTTTCATCTAGACTCTGTGGGTGTATTATTCTTCTGCAAGGCAGTCACAAAAATATTGTAACTATAGTTGATGGGACTCAGCTCAAATGATGATTTTATGTCTTTTGAAGCATTTGAAAAAGAAGAAATACCACAGTGGATTAGGGGAGAATCCTATATAATAAAGATGTAATGTGCAAATTGATCTTCATAGCCTCATAAGATGGCTGCCTATGACCAGGCTGGCAGGTGGGTTACTGAGAGACGACAAAACAACTGAACAGCAGTCTGCGGGGGACAACCAGGCTAGCAAAGCGGGGGGCAGTTGGGAGTGAGCAGGCCAGCAGGGGCGGGGGCGGGGGGGAGTACGGGGTGACCAGACTGGCAGGGAGGCAGTTAGGAGCGACCAGGCTGGCGGGGGGTGGGGGGCAGTTTGGGGAGATTAGACCATTGGCAGGTGAGCAATTAGGAACCAGAGGTCCAGGATTGTAAGAAGGATGTCCGACCAGCAGTTGGAAATCCCCCAAGGGGTCTCGGATTGGAGAGGTGCAGGCTGGGCTGAGGGGAAACACCCCCGCTCCCTGTGCATGAATTGCATGCACCAGGCCTCTAGTAATGCTATAATACTCCACTCTTAGATAATGCAGCTTTCACGTCTGAGTGTCAAACATGTGTGTTGACTTCTGCTTACAATAAATTCTTGTGATATAATGATAATGGTTCCCCACTACTGCAATTATGAGGAATCTTCATACTAAGTTCCTGCTCAGCTCTGGTCTGGAATGTGTCCAGTTTGGGGTAGACTCCATGAAGACATAGCTTTATTTGGAGCTGAAATAACCTTGGAACTAATATACCTGTACCTAAAAAAAAATGCAGGTCCAAGGCTAGCATTGGAATGCTGCAGAGTAGGAGATTAATTATGTAACAAATCTTCCTTCTCATTGAGAACCTCGGGGCCCTCTCTTTATTTTCCTCTATAAAAACCTGAAGCAAATAAAGGCATTTTATCATTTGTCCCAACTATATGATAAATGTCCTATGTCACAATGGCACTATTCTAATTTCATGATTAATCAAATATTTAAGACAAACTTTCAAGCCTCATTTGAGAGGCAAGCGCATGAATGTGCCTGTTGCACTTGTTCTGTCACTGTGAATATTCACAGTTTCACAGCCAGGAGCACACACAGCACGACACTCATGCGTGATTAACAACCACGCACTTGTCTGAGGTTGAAAATGCCACATCAAAGATTATAGTGACTTTATCAGGAAGCCATATTTTTGTCCTGTGATAAGTTTTTTTTTTTTTCTCTTGTGATATACTTATGTTTCTGTTCATAGAAGAATCCATTTGTATGTATAGCTCTACATTTAAAATCAATTATCCTTGTTAAGTATATGCATATTTGTAATTATTATGTATTTGTTAAGACTAGCTTTTTATGAAAGAAATTAGTCCAGAATAAAAATATAACGAATAATACAATTCACATATTTGCTATGCATTGCAAATACAGATATTAAAATAGGTCACATAAAAGAAATTTAATTCTGTATGTTGTAAGGATAACATTTTGCATAGGCTTCATTTTTATTAGCAATTCTATGCCCCATATGAAGACTAAGTTATTATTCCTAATGAAGCTATAAAACCCTCAAATAAATAATAGTTACTTCTAAATATCTTTACTTATCTTCATAAAGAGTGGCCATTATTGAAACCAAAGAAGAGAAAAAAAATAACATTTGGCTCTTAAACCAAAATTCTGCTTTTGAAGTGACAAGAAGTGGGTATTCTGCCACACTCTCTAGAGAAGATAAGAAGGTAAATTCCTGGATAGAGTGGATGATTTTGCAAGGACTGTTCTGCTTTCTTTCTTTCTTTTTTTTTGTCAAGCAACTTCATTTTCTGACAATAAATGCTGTCAGGACAGTGTTATTTTCTCTCTATAAATGTGAGAGTGAGTTGAAATAATGTAGTATTTACCTAGCTCAGTGATTCTCAAATTTTAGCCTGCATTGTAACCCCCCACATGTGGGGGCTTGTTACCATGCATGTTGTGGGTGCTGTCTCCCTAGGATTCCAAAGTCTGGGGCCAGGTGTCTGCACTTCTTTTTCTATTCTCACCCAGGAGAAGTTTTATATATATATATATATATATATATATATATATATATATATATATATATATATATATATATATATATATATGTATGTATATTTTATTTATTTTTTTTTAGAGAGAGAGAGAGAGAACGAAAGAGAAACATCAATGTGAGAGATAAACATTGATGGGTTGACATACATCCCCGATTGAGGGTTGAACTCCTGATCTAGGTAAGTGCTCCAAACAGGTATCAAAACTGCAATATTTTGGTGTATGGACTATGCTCCAACCAACTGAGCCACCACAGCCAAGCGATGGTGTCTTCTAATAAGTTCCAGTCTGTTGGCCCATGTCCGTGCTTTGAGCACTGATGCTAGAGGTATTAGTCAATACTCCACACAGAATTCAGCCTTGTGGGGTCTGGCCATGCTATGCTGAAAGAATCTGCCCCTAAGCACATCTCCTGGACTAGACTATAACACCATGAGAGTAGTCATCTCTTGTCTTAAACTCCAACACCAAGTGAGCATCTGGCTCACTGGTCTTAAAGCAACATTTGACAAATGATTTCAAAAATACCAAAGGAATTTGACAAATGATTTCAAAGACATCAAAGGAATTTTGGAATAGGAGTATCTAATAAACAGTGAATATCACCTTAAGGGTTTTAAAGAGTGTATCAGTAACTAAAGCAAAAACCTAGTATTTGTTTTAGAAATTAAAACTTGTTCCAATGAAAAACAGAGTTGCTTAGAAAAAAAAATAGAAGTCCATCAGAAGTTGTGTTAGGCATAACACCTCCATGCATGCAGCACATGAAGAAGGCAGCCATGTCTGTTGAATTTGATCACTGTGGACAGCTAATTTAGTTGATTGAAGGATCTATATGTTCTTTTCTTTTCTTCTGGATCAAGATTATCTGTTTCTTATGATTTGAGGACTCAATAAAATGAATTCTAGTGTACATTAGTAGGCTATGGAAACCAAGCGCAAACACATCCCTTAAGTAAACTACAAAGCAATCCATACCTGTAAAACATTTTTTAAAAAGATTGGAACAAGTTACTGACAGAAAAGTGCTAGAGTAGAAAATGTCACTGTGGGCTTAATAAATTACTGGGAGTAGGAACATTGATAAAAGGTTCACACTCAGACATGATAAAACAATGCAGAGCATGAAATTTAGAAAATTAATGAGCCATGTTCCATGGCACTTTTGTTGTTGTTAATACTCATCTGAAGATTTTAATTTTATTTTAATTGATTTAAGAGAGAGGAAGGAGAAGAAGACAGCAATAGAAACACCGATGATGGCTGAAACCGGTTTGGCTCAGTGGATAGAGCGTCGGTCTGCGGACTGAAAGGTCCCAGGTCCCAGGTTCTATTCCGGTCAAGGGCATGTACATTGGTTGCGGGCAAATCCCTGGTAGGGGGTGTGCAGGAGGCAGCTGGTCGATGATTCTCTCTCATCGATGTTTCTAGCTATCTATTCCCTCTCCCTTCCTCTCTATGGAAAATCAATAAATATATTTTAAAAAAGAAAAAGAAAAGAAACACCAATGATGAGAGAGAATCATTGTCTGTCTTCCTCCTGCATGCACCCTACTGGATTACTGGATTGAGCCTGCAACCCAGAGAGCCTGCAACCCAGACATGTGCCCTGACCAAGAACCAAACCATGACCTTCTGGTTCATGGGTGTTTGGAAACCTCCTTATGTATTAACCTTACTTCCAGCAGTCTGAAAGAGTCAGTCAAGGGAATACTCTTAAGAAGGCATTGCCTGTGCCTTCTAAGATCACACCCACACAGAACACATGAACATGTGCCCACAGAAACAGAGGCCAATTGTTTTTAACACCAGCCAATTTCACGTGTGCCTCCTCCCCTTCCCACCTCTCCACCTTTTTCTTTATTTCTGGTCATCAGTCTTTTTATGGCATTAATTGTTGCAGAATATTACAACAAAGAGTTCCATTTTATTCTGTAACAGTCTTGCTTTCTATTGCCGTCAGGATTAATAAAAATATATATTACTATTACTGTTGTATTGTAGAAGGAAGTCTAGTATGTTTAGTGTATCTCACAAGACTACACGCAGTCTAAACCCAAGTTACCTGCTAGAGAAGGTGCACTGGGCTCTCCCCTTTCATAACTGTTGCTTTCCACAATATCTTTGCTTTACTAACACACTTTCTGATGGACTTTTTTAAAAAAATTTATCTTTATTGTTGATAGTATTACAGATATCCCCTTATCCCCATTTTGTTCCCCTCTACCTGGCTGCCACCCCACCAAGGCCTTCATCACACTATTGTCTGTGTCCATGTGCTATGCATATACATTATTTGATTAATCTCTTCTCATCGCATCCCATCCCCCACTCTGAAATATGCAAGTCTGTTCCATGAATTCATGTCTTTGGACCTATTTTGTTCATCAGTTTGTTTTGTTAATTAGATTCCACAAATAAATGACATTATGTGATATTTGTATTTCTCTGACTGGCTTATTTGAATGAACATAATATCTCCAGGCCCCTTCATGCGTCTCAAGGGGCAAAAGATCCTTCTTTTTTTACTGCTGTATAGAGTAAATGTACAACATCTTTTTTATTCACTTAACTACTTGTGCTGTTTCTAAATCTTAGTTATTGTAAATTTCACTGCTATGAACATAGAGGTGCATATATTCTGTCTGACTGGTGTTTTGTGATTCATATAGCCCAAATGGGTCACACACTAGTTCCATTTTTAATTTTTTTAACAAACTCCATATTGTTTTCCATAATGAGTGTACCAGTTTGCATTTCCATCAGTAGTGAACTAGTGTTCTATTTTCTCCATAGCCTCGCCAGCACTTGCTGTTTACTGATTTACTAGAGGCCTGGTGCATGAAATTCATGCATGGAGGGGGGATCCCCTCAACCCATCCTGCACCCTCTCCAATCCGGAACCCCTCAGGGGATGTTTGACTTCCGCTTTAGGCCCAATCCCCAATGATTATGCCTAAATCAGAAGTCAAACATCCCTCTCACACTCCTGGACTGCTAGCTCCTTACCACTCACCTTCCTGCCAGCCTAATTGCCCCCAGTTGCCCCCCCTTCCAGTCTGATCACCCATCACTGCCTCTGCCTGCTAGCCTGATCACCCCAACTACACCCCCTTCTGGCCTGGTTGCCCCTCACAGCCCCCTCTTCCAGCCTGGCCACCCCCAACTTGCCCTCTCTGCCAGCCTGGTTACTCCTCACTGCGCCCTTTGGCCTGGTCACCTCCAACTGCTCCCACTGCTGGCCTGGTCGCCCCATGCAGTGTGCTGTTTAGTTGACCAGTTGTTTTGGCCATCACAGTCACTGCCTTTTTATATATATAGATTGCTGGTAGCCATGCTGGTAGGTGTGAGGTGATATCTGATGTAGTTTTAATTTACATCTCTTTGTTGATTAGTGACATTGAGTATCTTTTCATATGTCTCTTGGTCATCTGTATTTCCTCTTTGGGGAAGTATCTATTTTTCCCATTGCTTTAATTAGATTATTTGTCTTCCTTTTGTTGAGTTGTATGAGTTCTTTATGTGTTTTGGAAATTAACCCCTTATCAGATGTATCATTGGAAAATATGTTCTCCCATACTTCTCATTTTGACACTGACTTCTTTTGTTGTTAGGAAGCTTTTTAATTTTATGTAGTCCCATTTGTTTTTTTCCTTCATTTCTATTGCTCTAGGACAGTGTTTCCCAAACTTCTCTCATGATGAGAATCACCTGGTAGAGTTGTTAAAATACAGATTCCTGAATCCCAACTAAGAAGTGTTAAACTAGAAGTTTTGGGAACACTAGTTAAGTATACAATTTTACCTATATGTTCCAAAAAATTCTAGTTTAGCACTTCTTAGTTGGGATTCAGGAATCTGTATTTTAACAACTCCACCAGGTGATTCTCATCATGAGAGAAGTTTGGGAAACACTGCTCTAGATGTATCAGACTTTTTTCCTACATTCTTTGTATCACCTTTCAATATTTTGGAGAGTTAAAAGCCCTCTCATCTACCCACACCTGAATAATGACATAGAGAAATCATGAGGAAATATGAAAAATAAGCCCCCATACTAAGAATTTTATAAAACTAAAGAAAATCATCATATACTCTATTCAGTACTTTTCCAATGTAATCTCTTTCTGACCTTTCTTTGTAATGAATAGTATTGAGATGGGATATTTTTCATACATCAAATTAATCATTATTATTGTTCTATCACTAGAGACCTAGTACATGAATTCATGCACAGGTGGGGACTGATAGGGCCAGGCCAAATGGATGGAGGGTCCAAGGAAGATTGGCCTTCTGGTCCCTCCTCCCCAGTCAAACTCCCAGTCAAACTTCTGATCGAGGGGACAATTTGCATATTAGGCTTTTATTAAATAAGATAGATATTATCACGAAGTCTATTCTTTCACCTGGGGATTCAGAAGACAATTATTGTTAAGCAATTAAGATAAATCAATGAATTTAAAGGAGAGATGACCAGCACTAAATGTGGCAGAATTTCTCTCTCTGTTTTGAAAACTGTAGGATGTGCCAGGCTATGGGTCAGTTCCTCTGTGGTTGACTTTATTGAAGATGACTTTGTTGTCAAATTCACCGAATCTGGTCACATTCAAAGATTTCTTTCCACCCTTCATTTTGGGAAAGGAAATTCTATAGCACACTGCAGAGGCTAGGGCTTATTATCTCCAAATACCACTTGAAAATAAGTGATCAGAACTGTGGAATCATTAAATATACACAATTGGATTATTGAGTTTATAATCTATGAGAACGACCTGGAATATATCTCCTCGTTATTTTATTTTATAGTCAAATACATAACTTGCATTATGTTTCAGTGAACAATGATTATCAAACCCTGACAAAATTACCTCATTTCTTTTTTATGCTTTCTCAATACAGGCAAATGTATTACAAACTCTAATTTATTCTGACCCAGAAATTGCTCAGTGGCATATTTCTGCAGGCCCTTGTGTGCATGAAACAAGAAGTCATTCAGCGTAGAATTATTTTTTCTTATTTTGTTTCCAAATTATTACTTATATTCCCAAATGTTAGAAAAGTCAAATGAGCTAGTCAGCTTTCATTATAATATTCCTAGATGGTAATGCTGTTACCTAGGAGTAATGCTGTTCTACTACATCTACAAACAGCTATGAAAACAATTGTACCTTAGTCATATGGTTTGATGCTGTGTATCTGAGTTTGTTTTGCATTCACTGAGTATGGCATTAAAGACAATCACAGAGAGGGAGACCCAAGAGTGGGCCTGAGAGGACGGAAATGCCAGCCATTAGGAATGGTGTTGGCCGACTTTCTTCATGGTCAGAATCTGCACCATGACCACTGTTCAGCTTCTGGAGAAGGATCTTAGATTGGCACTCTTAGATAAGCATCCCTTAATATGGAAAAGCCCAGACATTTTCATTCCTGTATGAACACAGCTTAAGAAGTCACTGTTGAGTGACGGAAGGCAGCCACAAAAAGTAGACACTATATGATTGCACTCATACAAAGACTGAAGCAGGCAGAACTAATCAGAATTGTAGTTACCAGTGGGGGTGGGGAGGTTCTGTGGACTGGGAGGGGGGATTGAAGGGGTGCTTGCAGGGATCAGTGGTGGTTGTAAGGGTGTGCATATTGGCCAAAATTCATTGGGATGTACACTTAATATTCGTGCATTTCACTGTAGGTTTGTTATACCTAGCACATATTTTAGAGTTTTAAGAAAGAAACACAAAAAGGCAGGATTGAGAATAAACAGTTTATAACCATGTCACACTCCCCTAACACACACAAAGGGAAAGGGGACAGAGGCCAACTGCTAGGAGCCTGAAGTACACAAGGGCCATCTGTCACCTTTCCAGCTTCTCTTAGATCACTCTCACACTTCCTAAATCTTCTTTGTGGTCCAGACAAAACAGCAAATGCTTTCCCACTGTGGTTCTCAGAATGTGCTCCTCTGGAAGGTAGGTTTCTGAGAGCTGGGCTGAGCATGTTCTGTTACTGAAACTGAATAATAGTAGCCTTTTCCCCATTTCACAGAAAATTGAATGAGTAATATTTTCTTTGTTTGATATCTGTTCATTTAGTAAAATTTCTTTAAAATCTGTGTTACCTACTATCACCATTATTTCACTGAGCTTTACCAAAAGACAAATTTGGTGAGAAAATAGGCAATTTATTATATATTAGAGAAAAACATACAAAGTGTTTCTCATGTGAAGTTTGACATCTCAGATTTTTATGGATAAAGGTGTTGGTTATACATTAATGATTGTAAGATGTGATGAAATACATCAACGGTGTACAGTGCTTCTTAAATGTATAAAATTGTAAGATAACTTTGGGTGCCAGTTTCCTGGGCATTGGACCAGTTAAGGAGCTTTGGCCCTTTGAAGAATGGGCCTTTCTCCACAGGAACCAACCCAGTTGTATATTCCAGACCCAAAGCAAAACGGGTGTATTTCAGTCCTTCAACCTAAAAATTAATATGATAAGTAAACACCAGACCCTCCAGCTGCACCATGGCAGGGCCTCACTATAAAGCTTTCTGTAGCTCAGAGAAGGTGATGGAGTAAAGAGTGAAAGGAAACTGAGGAGGCTGTGCTGTTTGGTTTTCTTATGCTTTAACTTTTCAAAATATTTTAGCTATGAATTATTCTAAAACAATTACATGTTAGTTTTGTTTTATATATTAGAGAATAAATATTAAGAATAACTAAACAAACTATTAAATATATATTTAGTTTGGGGCAAAGGCTAGATTTCTAAGCTAAAATCTCTCACCATGGACCTAAGATTTTTTTTTTTGTACCTAAATTGTATTAGGTTGACCTTTCTGTTATGTTTAAGACAATTTTTTTAGAGCAGTTTTAAGCTTACAGCAAAGTTGAGGGTAAAGTACAGACAATTCCCATACATCCATAATCCCATTACATGCACAGCCTCCCCCATATCAGCATCCACACTACATGGTACATTTGTTACAATTGATGAACCTACACTGACACATCATCATCACACAAAGTCCATGATTTACCTCAGGGGTCACTCTTGGTGTGGTTCAGTCTATGGGTTTGGACAAAGGTCTAATGACTTGTGTCCACCATTACAGTGTCATGCAGAGTATTCTCGGCCCTAAAACTCCTCTGTGCTCCACCCATTCACCCCTTCCACTGAGCCCCTGGCAACCACTAATGTTTTTATTGACTCCAGAGTTTTGCTTTTTCTGGAATAACCTATAGTTGGAATCATACAGTATGTAGCCTTTTCATCCCTAAGATTTTAATCAATCCATTGTTAAAAAAAAATGTTTATTGAACAATTTCTTTGCTCAGTGCCCCCCTACCTGGCACTGGGCATATATCATAATTTTGAATCAAGCTAGCAGATTCCTGTTCTGAATTATGGGACACTTAACAGTTACTTGAATAAAAATATTTATGATTTCACCAAAGAATTTTATCCCAGGAGATTCAATAAGCATTGGAACTTTTTGTCCTTGTCTGGGTCTAAAAGACACAAATCTCTTTACGTACCACATTCTTGGAACTATATGCGGGCAGCAGACTTCTTCAGGGACTGATGTTGTTAAAACAGAGAGAAATAGATGCAGGGAAATGGGGCGAAAAGAAGAGATTGGGGGTGGGGAGCCACTGCTGCTGGTGATGAGGGACTAGCTGGTCCCTCCCCTGTGTCAGCCAGGCCTGGGGGCTACCAGGGGAAAAGAAATGTCATCAGGATGACACATATATTTATAGATAAGAAGCCAAAAGAAAAGAAAAAAAACGACAGATAATTAAAAATCCAAAGCATGCTGTTCACAAAAGGAGCCTTGAGATTTTGAAGATGATTTTTAATTTTGGGTTTAGGTAAGTGAAACCTGAGATGAAAGGTCCACGGTAAGGTAACTTCAAAGCAGCTGTCTTCCCTTCTGAGGAGGAAAATGATTATCAAATCCCCTTATTGATACCATCAGCATTGCCTGGCTCTTTGGTGTTATCAGATAATTTGACTGCTTTGTGCAGCCGACTTTCCTCTACCTTTCATCTCCCCAACACCTCATGGCCTCACTATCTCCTCTTCTATCTAAGAATATGAAAAGGGACTTTATGAAGTGACACTGAGGAGCACAGAAAGGAAAGCAGATTGAGACTTCTTGTCACCCAAGTGCATGTTTGGCCACTGAAGATACCACATGCCACCCAAGGGGCCAGGGTGAGGTAGCTTTCACGCTGAGCCAGTTACGGTCTTACGTTCTAGTACTGGGGGTTTGCATCTAACTCCAGTAAATGTCACTTAGATATTTAAGTCAGATACCTAAACTCTTTGTCTTCTTTTCACTGTGACAACCCACTCACTCAGTACACTTTTTAAAGTTAGCTTTTCTATTTTAGTGATTTCAAAATCCCAAGCAGCTGCATAAGCCTACTGATGAACACCATGCACCTGGAGGACTATGGGAGACTGAGATGTGTTACCCAAGGTTTGCCTGAACAAATCAGGGTGTCAGGGGAAACTGCAGATGGCCTTTCCTTTGGAAACAGACACTCATGCATGTCCCAGGACCTGGTGACCTGCCCTTATTGTCACATGGTCTGGTGTGGAGAGGAGTGGTTATGATGTGCATAGAGTCAAAGTACTAGGCTGTCACCTGCCATTCAGTCACCTTGGTGCATGATTTTATTGCCCCATGATATTTCCTGAAAATAGCATTGCTTTTAGTCTTAAATGAGAAAGTGTCTTACCTGATCTATCCTAATCTAGTACCCTATCCCCTAAATGAGGACTGATTCATGGTTTCATCCTGTAAATATCCCGATGACTTAATGATCATATCTCTCTTAAAGAAAGAAATAAGGTCATTCACCTCATTCACACTATAAGGTCTTGGGACTAGAGGGGTGAGCTAAGGCAGCAGCATTCCTGCTCCAAAGGTTAGAGTTCCGGATGGGAGCTAAAGAAGAGCTGGATGGAGCTCCAAAGGGCACAGGAGGACCTGCCTGAACCAGGAGCTCAGGGAAGCCCCTGTAGTTCCCCCTGCCCCACTCAAATCACAAGACCAATGAGCAACACCATGACGGGTGACTCCAGTCTCTAACAGCTAGCTGCATACTTCCTGCCTGGCACCTGAGCTCCATGGGGATTTCTCCAGGAAACTCAAATTCACGGGATGCAAAATGGAATGGTGAGCTCTGAAAGCTCACTCTGAAGAGCTGCAGAATCCTGTGTCCCATTCTCTGCTGTGCCCTGACCTGGCAGAGCTGCTTGGTTACTGCTATTCATCCTCCTCAAAAACTTGTTTTTAATAGTCTTATATGGAATGACATATGCCTCAAATTTTGCCATTGCCTGTGTATGATTCAATGATTTTTGTTAGAAAATGTTCAGTTCTTCAATCATCACCCAAATCCAGGTTTAGAACATTGCTATCACTGCAAACAATTCCCTCCAATCTGTTAACAGTCAAACCTGCCTTCTCCCCAAACCCCTGACAACTGCTCATCTGATGCTTGTATATAAGTTGATTATCTATGTTTTATACATTCTATTAGATGCCCAGTGTACAAAATTTGTGCACAAAATTCAGCCCAGCCTTCACACTTTCCAATCTGAGACCCTCTCAGAATCTTGTGACACTGGCTCCTAATCACTCACCTCCCTGCCTGCCTGGTCACTCCTAACTGCCCCCACATTAGCCTGGTCAGCTCTAACTGCCCCCCCGCCCTGCCAGCCTGGTCACCCCAACTGCCCCCCACTGGCTTATTCACTCCTCACTGCCCTCCTGCCATCTTAATTGCACCCAACTGCCCCCCTGCCAGCCTGGTTGCCCTTAACTGCACCCCCTTTCCCCCCGCCAGCCTGGTTGCCTCTTACTGCCCCCTTGCCAGCCTGGTTGCCACCAACTGTTCCCCTCTGGTGGCCTGGTCACCCCTTATGCTCCCTCCTCTCTCTGCCCTTCCCCTCCCCTTCCCGCCGGCCTGGTTTTCCCATACAGCCTGTTGTTCAGTCATTTGGTCATCCCTCACTAACTCCCCTGCTGACCTGGTCATAGGCAGCTATCTTGTGAGGGTGTGAGGGTTAATTTGCATATTACCTGTTTATTATATAGAATAAGAGGAATCATATAATAGGTAGTGTTTGGTGTCTGCCTAGTTTCATATAGCATAATCATTTTGAAGTTTATTCATGTTATAACTGTATCAGTATTTTATTTATTTTTAAAACTTGTTTTCCATTGTAAAAAAAAAAATTCCTAATTTTGTTTATGCGGTAATCAGTTTATGAATATTGGGTTGTTTTTAGTTTTTTGCTATTATGAATATTTTTGCTTTAAACATTTTTGCTTCTCTCTGTGGGAACACATATATTTATTTATCTTGGGTAGAAACCTAAGAATGGGATTTCTGGGTTGCATATTAACTTTATGTTTAGCTTTTTTTAACAAGCTGCCCAAACCATTTTCCAATGTAGCTGCACAATTTTACAGTCCAATTATCAAAGAATGAGGATTTTCAGTTATCTTATTTTGTTGTTATTGTTGCATTGGTAAATGGAATTGATTTTTTAGTTTCTCTTTCTGAGAGATTTTGTATCATGATACCTTGCTGAAATCATTTATTTTTATTTATTTATTTTAAAATCTATATTGTTGTAAGTATTACATATGTCCCTTTTCCCCCCATTTACCCCCTCCAGTCTGCCCCAGCCCCTCACCCAGGCCTTCATCACCTTATTGTCTGTGTCCATAGGTTATGCATATATGCATACAAGTTCTTTGGTTGATCTCTTCCCAATCATCCATCCACCCTCCCCCGCTTTCCTTCTGAGATTCAACAGTCTGTTCCATGCTTCTGTGTCTTTTGATCTATTTTGGCTTTCCAGCATCAGTATGCAAATAAGTTCAAGAAAAGCCAAATTTACTGTTTGGCATTTTTTCTTTTTAAGTTTTGGAGTGACATTCTTCTCAGCTCTGCAAGTTTCAGAAGAAACTGGAAATCACTTGTAATATTTTTGTCTCTCAAAATTTTACTTTTTTCATGGTAAAAATATATTGAAAAGGTTTGCCACAAATAATAAAAGAGTAATATTAATTTTTATGTATGACAATTTAAGTGACATTAATTTTAATGTTAAGAATGACAATTTATATATTTATCATTTTCTTTGGCCAGACACTGTACAAGGTACTTTACAGAACATTGAATTTAAAAGAACACACACAACAAGATATTATTTTCCATTTTTATAATTTAGAAGATTAAAACCCAGAGTTTATTTCACCATCACAAAACAAAAATAAATAAAACATAGGTGACTAAAATATTTTTAAGTATCACTTCTGTTCATTTAGGGTGTCTATGGAGCATAAGTAATATAATGCGTACATACATACAAAATAATTATCTTTAATATACACTATAGTTTTCATATATGTAGAACACAGTTCAAATAAGTTTATATTACCATTGACGAGTTGTTGGAGAACCAATCCCTGCTTATAATAGTTTCCTATATAAAGATTTCCAAGGAATAATAACCACAAACACCATTATTTTGTGATACCAATGTAATTCATTAATCTGCAAATAATGGATATCCAGTTTCCCAAAATATATTTGGTAAAAGTTTTTTAGATATAGCACCAAATGCTCATTCTGTGGAAAGAAAAATTGATAACTTGTGCAGTATTGGAATTTTAAATTCTGCTTTGTGGAAGTCACTGTCAAAAGAATGAAAAGAACAGACCAGAAGAAAACATTTGCGAAAGAAAAATCTGATATAGGACATATATCCAAATCCTAACAGAATACGCAAATTGACCATAACTCCACTACAATGATGTTGGCACCCACAGCCAATAAGGGGGGAATATGCAAATTTATATGACAAGGTGAGAGCTGGAAGGCATCTCCAGGCTGGACTGAAGGCAGAAAGGCAGCTCTGGGCTGGAGTGAAGGCAGTGTCAACACCTAGGGGAAGAAAGGCCTATTTTGCATGAATCTTCATGCATCGGGCCTCTAGTTATATAAATAACTCTTAAACTTCTACTATAACATAACAAATAATCAATTAAAAATAGACAAATGATCTGAACAAATGATCTTACTGAAGAAGATGTAAAATAAGTGATGAAAAATAGTGTATAAAAAGATGCCTAACATACTGTTATTAAAAAAATCATGGCATAGCTATCAAAAATGTCATTAGATATTTTTATTATCATACTAGAGACCTAGTGCATGGATTTGTGCACAATTGGGTTTCCTTGATCAGGGCCAATCAAAGTCATCTCACACAGTCTCTATTGGGGTTATTGGGGCCATCAGGCTGGGGGGAAGAGGGGCTCTGGAAGGTTGACCAGCTGGGGGGAGGAAATGAAGGAGGTTGGCCTGCTGCAGGAGGTTGTCTGTGGGAGCGCATTGACCACCAGGGGGCAGTCCCTATGTTGAATGTCTGCCCCCTGGTGGTTAGAGAACATCAGAGAGATCGGTTGACTGGTCATTCAGCCATTTGGTTGTTCAGTTGTAAGGGTCACTTAGGCTTTTATATATATAAATTTATTAGAAAGGCTAAAAACAAACAAACAAACAAAAAAAAACCCTGACAATACAAATTGTTGGACAAAATGTGGAACAAGGAGAACATTGATTTACTTCAGGTGGGAAAGCAAAATGATGCAGTGACTTTGGAAGAGCATTTGGCAATTTTTTAGAAAACTAAGCATAGTCTTATATGATCCATTACTCATGCTCTTAAGGATTTGTCCACCTGATTTGAAAACATATGTCTGCACAAAATCCTGCACAATGATATTTATTAAAGCCTTATTCCTAACAGACTCCAAAAAGAAAACAAAATTCAATCAGTGAGTTGATTTCAAACCCACAGTGAATTATTATTTAGTGATTTAAAAAATTAAGTAGCAAGTCATAAAAAGAAAATAGTGAATCTTAAATTCATGATTCTAAGTGAAATAAGCCAGTCTTTAAAAGGCACATATTGATGTTTCCAATTATAGGATATTCTAAAAGGGAATACTATAATGATGATTTAAAAAATAATTGTTTTTCAGGGTTTCAAAGTGGGGTAGGGTTGGATAGGTGAAGCATGGGAGAATATTTGGGTGATGAAACTATTTTGAATGATGCTTTAATGATGAATTCAAGACTTGGAACATTTGCCAAAATTCATAGAACTTTGTAGTAGAAAGAATGAACCTTAATATATATAAATAAAATAAAATTATTTATGAGGTTAAGGATACCAGTAGTAAATGTAGAATGTGGCAAATAAATGTAATTGTATTACACATGTATGAAAAAGTAGAAAACATAGGAGCATTTATAAATGTCCTAAGAAAACCAACACTTGATATCACAGTGGATGGTCATGGTTGTAGATGCAAAAACAATATTAATCATTACTATTAGTTCAAATACAGATTGCAGATCCTACTCAAAGAACAATCACTGTCCCTAGGCTTCCTCCACACCCAAAGTAGCACCTTATTTTTTTGTACAATTATGTGTCAGCATTATTGTCAATTCTTAAGTTAGCCTTTATCTTGCTGGCTAACAAGTTAATTTTTGTAGATAATATCTTTATTTTGGTGACTATTTTTAAAAATTTAAATTTTTATTATTGAGAGTATTACAGATGTCCCCCTTTTCACCATCCATTACCCTCTCTACCTGGTTCCTACTCCTCCCTAGGCCTTCACCACTCTATTCTCTGTGTCCATAGGTAATGCATATATGCATAGAAGTTCTTTGGTTACCCTCTTCTTATTTCCCCTCCCCCCTTCCCTCTGAGATTCATCAGTCTGTTCCATGTTTCCATGCCTTTGGTTCTATATTATTCATCAGTTTATTTTGTTCAATAGATTCCTTGTTAGTTTGTTTTTATTTTTAGATTCAATTTTTAATAGGTATGTATTCTTTAAAAAGACTATTAAAAAATTTCCCCAAAAGTCCATGGCTTGTCTTTCCTCCAAGATGAAACTGTATATATGTTTTTCCTTAAAATGAATCTTTTCTTCTCAAATAGCTGCACCTATAAAGATTGACTTATTGCTGACAGTTCCCCCAACTCATATTTTAAAACCACCAACCATTTGCCCCAACCTACATGTGCTAGGGCATGCCCCTGTGCATAAGCCGAAGGCCTTTCTCAGTGTTTTACTTGTCGCTTTTTAAGTGACTGCACACATCTTATTTTATTGTCCCATTTCTCTTACTCATCTTTCCTGTGGGGAGGTCTCTGATTTCAACTGCCCCCCTGTCTTGATGGAACATGTGACATTCATATAATCACTATCATCTATTTATCTGGAAGTTGCCTGGTTGAAAAAACAATATGAAACTTGGAGAAAGAGGGAAATTCTTGTTTCTGAATATCCTTTATCTCTTTTCACCTGGCTCAATTTCAGACATCCTGATAACTCCCTAAACTATCTCTCCTTCTTGTCAGCTTCCCCCCACTCCACAGCATGGGCTGAAAACCCCTCTTCACCCCCCTTCGTGTTAGGTAATTAGCTTTATTATCTTATGAATGATACATTTAATCCTGCACTGAACTTTGCCATCAAGTATATCTTACTTTTAATTGAAATAAAACCATTTTTCTTGGGCCTCCAAAGATTATGATTACCTTGGTTTTAGAGCCTGTACTAACTTAAAATTTAAGCCTAATTGAAAGGCTAACATTATAAGTGGCAGGTTGTAGGCACTCAGTAGATACCAAGTGGGTGCAGTAGATTGGCCTTGAATTTATATTTTGACTTTTCCTGAATATTCCATGGATGGAAAGTAGATATAATCATTTAAATGTGACTCATATAGACACATTATATTTTCTGCCTTTCCAAAAGCCATGGTTATTAGAAAGAGTTACATAAAAGAAAATTGGTTGGGGAAGAAAGAAGTATAAAATGTCTAAGGGAAAAATATTTGTAAATAGTAAATCAACTAACATTTGTACCTTCCACTTCTATAACTTCCTGTCAACTCCAATTCACCTAAATGCTAGTTATATGACATCACATTTATTCTAGGAAACACAATTAAAGCACACTGTTTCACTGAAGAGTATGATTAAAATGTGAGTCATTTGTGTACATATATTATCTGTGTACATGCTTCTAGTAAACACCCTGTATATTTTTATGAATTTCACAAATAACAAGTTCACTTTCCTTGTAGTATAAACATAGCCTTTTTCACAATTGCATCTACAGGAAAGGTGATTTACTTAATATATGGCACCTAGAGAGAGGAGAAAGGCATAGCCTCTTTAATCTTCGGCCTGTTAATATAATGAAAATCATCACATAAAACCCCATTTTTATTAGATAGATGCAGGACCATAAAAGCCTGAAAAGTCAGTCAGACTCTCATTAAGCATAGATCTTAATCAGCACCATGCTGAACTGGTGAACAGCCAGGGATACAAGCAAGAAAGCTGACAGGGAGGGATCCTAGGAAGGGCCCAGCCAGCCAGTGCTGCCCCCTGCAGGTATCCATCCTGCACTGAGATGCATTCTGGTTTGGGAAAACTGGTCATTGTGACTTCAAAGGTAGAAGGAGGCAGGTGTTGGCAGGGGGGTTAGTTTTTATACTTAGTCACACAGGAGAGATCATCCAAAACTAAATTCGACCCTCCAGTTTGACAAATCCCATAAATACATAAGTTCAATACTTATTTGCAACAAACAAACTAGATGAATCCATTTACATCTTACTAAAAAAATCCTTTGATGAGAAATGCCTTATCTTCCAGCTAGTAAACGTCATCAGAATTTTTCAAATGTTCTAGTGCCTAGTAGGAAAGAAGGAATGAGTTATAGATTGTATAAACTCAAGTTCTCTCTGAAAGCTGAAGTTAATCTGTATTAATCAGGGTTCTCCAGAAAAATGGAACCAATAGAAAGTGAATCTCTGTATCTGTATCTGTATCTGTATCTGTATCTGTATCTGTATCGGTATCTGTTTCTGTATCTGTATCTGTATCCCAATCTCTATCTCTATCTACCTCTTTGTCTACATGGAGATTCAGAATTGGCTCACAGAATTGTGGAGGCTGAGAAGTCCCAGAGCCTGCCATCTGCCTGTGTTGTGATTCATCCTGAGTCTGAAGGCCTGAGAACAGGGAGCCCATAGTATTTAAGTGCCAGTTTGAAGGAAGGAGATAGATCATTCATGTTTCTGGGCCCATTTATTTAATTGTTCTTGAATTCTACAGAAAGGCATCCTGAAGTCTCTCTGTCTTATCAGTCCATCAGAAAAAATTGTTACACTCTGTGCTCCCATGAAAACTGCATTGCTTTTTGCAGTAATCCTTTTAAAACATACATAAAATTACTTTACTTTTCTGCTCAACATTTTCCAACGTTTTCTAAATGCAGTCAGTGGGACAAAGGTTTCTTTGCCCCAGGTATGCATATATTTTTTCATGTTGAATTTTCATTACTATTGTCCGTGTGTCTGTGTGAGTGCCTTACTAAACTTGCCAATGTATAAGCACCCTGAGGGGGCAGATTTGTTTTATTTTTGTTTGTTTATGACCCTCAGTGCCTAGAACTGCTCCTGGCACAGGTTAAGTCTCCATACGTATTTGCTCAATAATTGACTGGATTTGGTTTAATATCTTAGACCAATTCTGCAGATTCAATAATCCCTATATCCTTTTACTTATATGTAGAAAAGCCTGAAGAGATGAAACTTATCTGACTCAAAAGCATTATGAATTACATTTTTAAAGCTAAATATATAGTAAAGCTAAATATATAGCAAACTAGAGGCCCAGTGCACAAAATCTATGCATGGAGGGGAAGCTCAGCCCAGTCTGCACCCTCTCCAATCTAGGACCCCTTGGTGTATGTCTGATTCCAGGTTTAGGCCCAATCCCAGTGACTGGGCGGGCCTAAACCAGCAATGCAACATCCCTCTCACAATCCAGGACCACTGGCTCCTAACTGATCACCTGCCTCCATGCCTAATGGCCCCTAATTGCTCCGCCCCCTGCCAGCTTGGTCGTCCACAACTGCCCCCGCCCCCGCTGGCCAGGTTGCTCCTAACTGTCCCCCTTGTTGGCCTGGTCATCCCCAACTGCTCCCCCCTGTTCAGTCATTTTGTCATTCCTCACCAATCCCTTGCCAGCCTGGTTGCCCTATGCAGCCTGCTGTTCAGTTGTTACTGTGACAGTGTCCTGGACAATTTGCATATTCCTCTATTATTAGTATAGACTAGAGGCCTGGTGCACAAAATTCATGCACAGGGGTGGGTCTCCTCAGCCCAGCCTGTACCCTTTCCAATCCGGAACATCCCTCTCATAATCCTGGACTGTTAGCTCCTAATTGCTCACCTGCCAGCCTAATCATCTCTAACTGCCTCTGCCTGCTGACCTGATCTCCCCTAACTGCTCCCCCTGACAGCCTTGTTGTCCCTCACTGCCAACTCCTCTCTCCTTCCCCCCGCTGGCCTGGTTGCCCCCAACAGCCCCTCCACTTGCCAGCCTGGTTGCCCCATGCAGTCTACTGTTCAGTTCTTTGGTCTACCCTCACTAACCCCCTGCTGGCCTTGTTGCCCCATGCAGCCTGCTGTTTGGTCATTACTTTGAGGATGACCTGACCAATTTGCATATTACCCTTTTATTAATATAGGTATTGATGCCCTGCTTAGATATTCAGTTTCTGGTTGCTGCACTTCCTAAGTGGCCATAGAGGGGGTGAAATAGAGTAAAGAAAAGCGCCTTCTTTTCAGACTTACCTGTTCCTGATAAGATAAAATGGTGTTGGAAGAATTGTACAGACACACACACACACACACACACACATCTCAAGAAAGTTTCACCAATTGTCATATATTTCCAAAGTAGATCCAATGTTGAATAATAATGTCCCTAATATCACATTCTGATTCAGTTGATGTTCGCATACCTCATTATCCTCCTCTTGAGTTGAGATACATTTTACTCTGAACCCCTATTGACTCCTTATACACTGTAGGGTATAAACTGAGCCTTCAACACAGCCACTGTTACTTCTTTACATGAGGTTCACCCTGCTATCTCAGCCTCTGATTTGAGCACTGAGCTCTCTCAATGGCAGAAAACACTTTGGGCTAAATATCTTTGCCCACAGATTTGTAAAACAAATGTCTGATTAGCACCGAAGGCAGGTGTTGGGTGCATTTATGGATGATACAGTACCATGACAGAAAATTTGAATAGCTTATGCCGGTGGACATCATGAGTTCGGGTTACATCGCAGGGGTCAAAGTTCTCCGTCAGGGCTGTGAGGCAGATCTGCCCTGAAATGTGAGGGGATTTGAGGATACACCACATACAATTTGTAGCCTTCTGCCTCTGATCAGGATTTGTGTAAGAAGCCATGCGTGGCTGGCTGTGCCTCTAAGCCTTTTGGACAAGTTTCCTGGCCGCTCTCTCCCTAGTCACTGCCTGACTCACAGCAGATGACGCTTTGTGAAACAGCAGGTTAAGCCTCTTTGTCTGCGCAGGAGCACTGTGGGCCTGGAGGTCCTTGGGGAGATTTCTAAAAAGGCAGCTTTGCCTCGAGCTGCACACTATGTTGTCTTGTCCATTCCTTTCAGGTTTGTCTGAGCCAGTGGCGTTTCCATGGTGGAAAGGTCACATGCTCTGTCCCGAGGTTCTAGAGGAACCCATTGATCCGAGGTCCTGAGCAAGGCTCCTCATTTCTGTCTGACTTCTGCTCTGGCTGCAGGCTCTGCATCTGCCTGTGTGGATACAAACATTCCTGGTTGGCGGCACTTGGTCTGCTATTGCAGAGATGATTGAGAGAATAGCAGGTAACAGGCCAAGGTCAGGTAGAATCAATCCCCCTGGCGTTAAACAACAAATAAAAAAAGGGTCCACCTTCCAAAGCACAGAGGTTTATGCATCTCACTATCTTTCTCGGATAAGTAGGTGAGTAGAAACATATAAATGTGCATGCACATGTGTACGTCCACTTTGTTAGGTGGTTCTGTGAACAGTATCTCAAAGGTAAAAATGGAGAGCTATAGCAAACCGGTGACATGTGGTAAAATGTGACTTAAGTATTGCTATGGATTGAATGTTTGTGTCCCCCCCAAAAAAAATTCATATGTTAAAACTTAACCCAGAAGGAGATGGTGTTAGGAGGTGGGGGCCTCGGGGATTAAGCCCCTTATAGAGAGGCCTCAGGGAGCCCCTGGCCCCTTCCGCCATGTGAGGACACAGTGAAAAGACACTGAATCAGGGAGCGGTCCTCCACAGATACCAACCTGCTGGTGCCTTGATCTTGGACTTCCAGCCTCCCGAAGCACGAGGAATACATATTTGCTGTTTATAACCCCCCATTCTGTGATAATTAATTCTGTGATAGCAGTTCCAACAGACAAAGACAAATCTATAGTGCAGAGAAAGCACAAATAAAACATAATTATCGTAATGATGCCACAATGACCATGCCATGTGCTTTTAGGGATATAGTAGATGTAATTAATAATGAGTGAATTTTCCCTTAAAGTTTTGATGCTCCCTCACAATTTTGATTTTAGAAATAATTGCACTTCCATGATGCATGCATTAATTTAATGGGAGGTATAAGAATTTAACCACCTTGCAAATTAGACAAAAGGAGATGTGATGAGTAAAATGTAAAAAACATACTCATTCATAATGAATGGATCAGAAAGGACTTACAGGAGAACAGAGTGCTGAGAACCATTGTCTGTTTGCAAACCATCCTTTTTCTCATATAATGATCTTATCAGTAGTGTGCCATTTAGAAAGTTATAAATTAAGATTCACTGGATGTTCCCAAGGCTTTGTTCCGGACAGCTTTCCACAAGGGTGATGGATCTGAAACATCCATCCCACTGGGTCCACTATCCATGGAAGCTTAGTTCTCGGCCAACATAAGATGAGCAGCTGAGTAGTGACTAAAATGCGCACCTATTTGTGTTTATTTACTTTAAAACCACCTGAGGGGGTTCCTTACAGCAGTATTAGGACTCTCAATTCTGCTCCATTACCTGTGTGTCTGTGTTTCTGCCAGCACCATGCTGCTCTGACGACTGTAGCTCTGTAGTACAGTGTAAACTCGGGGGCAGTGATGCCTTCAGCTTTCTCCTCTTTCTCAGGATGGCTTTGATTATTCAGGGTCTTTTATGGTTCCATACAAACTTGAAGATTCTTTTTGTTCTATTTCTGGGGAAAATGCCATTGGGACGTTAATGGGGATTGCATTAAATCTTTAGATCACTTTAGGTAATATAGGAATTTTAACAATGTTAATTCTTGGGAGATAGTTGAAGTGGGTAAAGGGGGTCAAATACATAGTAACAGAAGAAAACTAGATTTTGGGTGGTGACTGTGCAATAGTGTACACAGATATCGAATTATAATCCTGTACACCTGAAAATTATGTTATTAACCAAGGTTATTCCAATGAGTTTAATTAATAAAAATAGTATTAGGAAAGAAAAACTGAACATGGTTAAAATATTAAAATACATGATGTACAAATTACTTATAATATAGTTTAACATTAACACAATAGCTTCAACTGCAAGTTGCAAAGTCATTTCTTACATTTCATGTTGATTCTTCTTGGTGTCTCCAAAGCTGCCATAGCTACTCTAGGGTAATTCATAAAAAGAAAAGGCCCTTTAAAAAAAAGTGAGTGTATTCTCTGTTATATAATTTTCTGATTATACCTCTGATGTCTTTGGGGTTTATATCCATTGGCATGGAAGAGAAATGCAGCCAGGTTCAAAAATTGCTGTATTTCTCAAATCTAAGTATCCTCAAATATAGAATGTTTAAAAACAAAAACTCGTAGATTGCTTCCACAGAATTGCTGTGAGCATATTACTCACTGCTTTTAGCAACTCCTGCACAGAAGCAGGAAGGCTCTCCTGACTACCCCCAATATCAGATGCCACCAGTGTTAGGTTTGGCATTTCCATGAGATTAAGTGGTGCCACATTGACAGTTTGCAGACCTAACACAGTGGGTTGTGCGTGCACCATGTAGAATTTTGTTCTTGGGAGTATCAGTTCCAGAATTTCTAGACCCTCCTGAATCTTCGTGAGAATTCACAAAACAGAGCTTTAACTGCTACACCTATTCTTCCAAAATGAAACAAACCCTAATGAGATGTGACATCTCCTGGGGGAAATGGAGCTAATGAGGTAACTGATATGCTCTATGCTTTCCCACTGGCCTTCCCTCCTAGGAAACAGCTCCCTCCCTGGGAAATCATAGTAGTCCTCACCTTCTCTCTCACTCTCAGGTATCTGCCTCTTAGTTCTACCCTTTGGCTATAGTTGAAGATTCATTTCCAGAGAGCCTCCATTTGCATTTTGTTTTCTTAAAAGCCTGTAGGCCAGTAACAACATCTGGAAAGGTTGTTAACACAGAGGGCTGTTCTCAGCCTAGAGTTTCTGATTCTGCAGGTCTGACATGGGGTCAAGGTTTTGCATTTCTAGCAAGGTTTAATGCTGCTGCGGAGAGGTAAGGGGGGGTGGGAGGTGAGCGAGGGTCCATTCTTAGAGAACCAACACTCCACACTGCTCAGACCACTCGCTCAGGGAACACTGACCCTGTGAATTTATAAGGTTCATAGATGAATTAAATACTTAAAACATGCTCTATGACAAATATGACATTCATGATTCACTTGTTACAATTTACATTTAATACAAAGCATGGAACTCAAACACATTATGTAGGTGAGAATGGTGGGGCTATAGAGAAATAGACACTCTCATTCGGGGAGGGAATTAAATGAGTGCTTTTCAAGGATATACTTCTCAAAATGCAGTAATAAGCTACAGAACCTATTCCCCTTGGACTTAAAGGAATAAAGGTATGTAAATAAAGATGAACATATGGGAAATGTAAAAGTGTGTTGAAGCCATCAATGTTTACAGAGTAAAAAATCATAAACAGTCTAAATGTTCCATAGTTAGGGAATGGATATATAGATTTTTTTTTTCATTTTATTAAATCTATTGGGGTGACTTTGGTTCATAAAAATATATAGCTTTCAAGTATACAATTTTATGATACATCATCTATTTGCTCACCACTTAAATTCAAATCTCCTCTATCATCATCTATTTGACCCTCTTTACTCTTTACTACCCCCCTTTCCATCTGGTGATCCCCAATACAGTTGACTGTGTCTGTGAGTTTTTGTTTGTTGGTTTGTCTTAGTTATTCATTTGTTGCTTTCAGTTTTACCCTTAATTTAGGTAAATCCTTAAGAAAGAATACACTAAAACTTTTAAATTTAAATGCAATTATAGAATAATCTTTCCATCCAAATGCCTATGAAAGGAACGCTGACTTTAAGAGAATGCCCATGTCAACAGCATAAATCATGCATTTAAAAATATGAGACTTTTAAACTTTAGGATGAAGTTCCACTTCCTTATTTATCTTCTGTGAAGAGCAATGCCCTCCAGGAAACTACAGAGTGGTGCCAGGTACTAACAAAGAAAATAGCAAGGGCGTCTGTATTTTCATGTATTCCTCTGGGATATGCCAGTGCCCTGCCTCCAGCTAGTGGTGATGTCATGGGGCTTTCCCTAGGCCTGCTTTCTCTCTCTTCTCTGTGGTGATGGCTCCAAGATGAGGGAGGTACGTGAGGACATTCATCAAAGGAACGAGAACCATTGCTTGATTCAAAACATTTAAGCAATATATTCAATAAATCAGGTGTTTTTCCTCTGCAAATATTCAGTACAGACGTATTATACATCTAAGAAATTTTTTATTAAAAAATATCTCACCAGTCTGTCTCTTTAATTAAATAAAGCCTGTTTGGTATTATTCAAGGCACAAAGAATTTATACCCCAAATCCAGGTTAATTAAATGCCCGTAGCTTGGAAAAACAGACTGGTATAAAGACAAAAATAAATCAATCCAAATGTGATATTTATGAATACGAACCGTTTGTGAGAAAAATATAAGTAATTGAGACGGAGTAATATATATATCTAATAGATGATAGGATTATTTTATATTATAGAATGTATTTACATGCAAATCTGAAACCGAGTTTTGAATTAAGGTTTCTATTTTTAACATCTATTGCTCATTCCAGAGTGATGATCGTTCTTCCTGGCTAATCCCCTCACAAATCCTGAAGCTTTTAACTACCTGCTCAAATGCATCAGGAAAGTGAGTCCAATGTGGAATCATCTCCCTTCCTGCCCAGTTTGGTTTATTCTTACTCAACGTTACCCTTATCTCCTGTGGGGAAGCAAAGGGACTTGATTGGAAAGTCTGTAAGGAGGATTCTCTGAAAGGTCAGAGGGCATCAGAGGGGACCTTGCTAAAGGTGGCAGCCCCTACCTTGACTTTTCCAAACAAGTCCAAGCCCCTGGTGTTTTACTGGAATCTCTATCTTTAATCTTCAAACCCAACCCTGTAGAAGCATATGCTTTCTCAAGGATACTTACCCTGCTGTAATCACAGAACCAATGACTTAATTTTAGTTCAAGCTATTGTTATAATAAATGCTGATAGAGGCAGGCAATTGAGGCTGCTTTGTCCTAAATTGAAATAGCCCCTTAGCCTTCTCTTTCGCAGAAACGTGTATCAGAGTAATCTATTCATCTCTCGCTCAGGGTCTGCTGGTCAGCCCCAGCCAACTCCCCAAATGGATCTCTGCCTAGGACCTTATCAAGAGTCATTGGGGCCTGCTCTTACCCAGAATTTAAACATAATATGTTATTAGTCTGTTCACTAAGTAAAAGAAAAACTTGGTCTTTGGCTACATTTTAAGTGATAATACAATAAAAATGTTTGATGATTTTTAAAGCTAAAAAATGTATAACAACAAATTCACACATGGAAATGACCTGTTTTCACAGACATAAACACACACATCTTATTTTATTCTCACTACAGCTCTATAAACTTGAACTCAGACATTCTGACTATAACTCTGAGACTTATTCAACTGCTTCCATAGTATCTAATATTCTAGGGGAGAAGAAAATGATTTTAATTCGATTACTGTTTTCAGTTAGAAGGGAGTAAGGCCCTTACTGACTTGGAATTCTGTCTTATTTACAAAAATTTTGGCTGAGGAGAAATTCTCAAGAAATGTAGGTTCTCTGCCTCATTTTTCATGTTCCCCTTTCTTCCTCCTTCTTTTTTTTTTTTTCTCCTAATTCTTTGCAACCTCCCTATTTTTCTTCTTGTTTTTATGTTGCTGTCCTATTTCAGGAGAAAAATAAGGATGACAATGAGGATAAATTATATACTTCATCTTTAAACAAAGCAATTATAAAATGAACATGAGTAGTGGACATAAAGTGATATTTTTAGTCAGTAGGCAAAAGAATGGTTTATTCAAGAGAGATTATGAATATTCAGTTAGGCAACTTTGGGTGATCCTTGCCAAATACCAATTTGAAAACTAAATTTTAAGAATATTAGTGAACATCATAAAAGTTGTAGAGGAAAATATGAAAGAACATCTAATGTTGTGTCTTGGAATTTCTTATTTAAGCAGATACCATAGAACCGATGACTCAAAGATTTAACCTTATCAAATCACAAATCACTTGCATACACACATTAAAATGTGCACACACATACACATACAGATACTACAGAGACACATGGAAACACACACAGGTGTATAGCAAAGTCATAAAAAATGAAGTATTTGAAAGAGAGCCTGATATAGGCATGTTATGTTAGCTTGTATTGTTATCATAATCATTTTCATTATTATTTAAAAAGTAAGTAAATAAATTATTTAAGGTATTTAATTGTAACATTCAGGTCAACTGAATACTTGCAGTACTTTTTACCAATATATTTTGATGTCTTAATGGTTTCCATTTTTAAAGAGTTTTTATTTTTTTAAAAATATATTTTATTGATTTTCTACAGAGAGGAAGAGAGAGGGAGGAAGAGCTAGAAACATAGATGAGAGAGACACATCTATCAGCTGCCTCCTGCACACCCTCCACTGGGGATGTGCCCACAACCAAGGTAAATGCCCTTGACCGGAATTGAACCTGGGACCTTTCAGTCTGCAGGCCAACACTCTATCCACTGAGCCAAACCGGTTTCGGCTTTAAAGAGTTTTAGATTGATTTAATTCATTGTTATTATGGTCACATGTAGAAATGGATCTGATTAGTTCTATCTATAATAAAATTTAGCAAAATAATGAGGGCAATTTTTTGTTACATATATGTAATTTTTATTATAGCATCCTAACTACCAATTACTCATATGTTTAAAAATAGTAATGCATTTGACAGTAATGCATTTGAAATGGTGCAGGTGATAATAATCGCATGCCCATATTTAAATAAAAAGCCATAGCTGAAAATGCTACACTGTGTCAGAAATTTACAAATAACAGGAGTAAAACCAGTGAGTCACCAAAGTAGCAATTAGTAAAAGTTTATTGTGCACACACCAAAAAGATATTTAGAAAACCTGGAGAACACAAACAAAAACATGGAATGGAGCTCAAAGGTATATTGTTATAAAGCAACTCAAACTCAAATAATGAGAAGACAGTGACTATGTAGTCCTCACAGTGACAGATTATAACATTAGAATATTTGCAAATGATAGGGAATGGTCAGTGGCTACCTCACACCAACCTTGGGAAAATGTTAAGTTTTGTCTGTGATTTCCAGAGGCATAACAAGAAATGACCCATATCAAGTTCATCTGGCAAAATAAGCTAAATTATACTTTGCTTCTCTGACTAAACTGGTTTTGTAGGATCAGAATTTTCAAGCCCTATTTGTTTGTTTTTGATTTTCGCAGGGGCATGCAAATTCACATTGCATAGTCATCACCAAAATGATGAAATTGCTTTTCTCTTAGAAGTAATGGGAGACCTTGGATAATTCACACGCTATTAAGACCTTCCCTTGAGTTCTCCCCTAAGATTTTCAATTGCAGGAGAGAGAGAAAATATACTCAACACAAAGAACCCAGTTCGTACTCCCCATTGAAGGAGCAGGCTGTTATCTGCTAACCTCTAAGAGAACCCATGAGACTTGCAACCAGGGGAGCAATGGACATTGGCAGCTCATCCTGGGTTAACCCCCAGAAACCTGTCTTCAAGTCATCCCCCCTTTCTCTGACTTCTTAGAGAGTCAAAGGAGCCCAGCCTAAGCTTTCCTGTTGCTTCTTCCACACCCTTCCTTGTTTTATTGTCCTAAATATATTTTTGCTGCCCTCACAGACACAATACCCTTTGACTCAGTGCTATGTAGCCCTTCTCTTTGGCGATCTCATCTCCCATCCTCTTTTCTTTAAATAAATTCATTTTTACTGTAATCATAATCTGAGATGACTATTTATCCTGTCCATGCAGACCTACTTGAATGATTTACATCCTACTTACCAGAAAAAAAAAAAAAAAGTTTTAAACTCTCACATTTTTTCAACGAAAAGTGATAGTGATGTGTTAGTGCTCAATCTGTCTACAAGTGTAAAGAGTTTTGGTGCAGTGATGTGTTTTTTATTTTTATCTGAATACGAACTTTGTAATTTGCAGTCCCTCCCCCCCCCCGTCCTATACACACACACACAGACACACACACACACACACACACACACACACACACACACGCACAGGTACACGCATGGTGGACCAGGACTGGGGATTGAACCTGAAACCAAGGTATATGCCCTTGACCAGGAATTGAGCCTGAGACCCTTCAGTCTGAGATAAATGCTCTAACCACTAAGCAAACTGGAAAGGGCTGGAAAACTTACTTTGAAAAGATTTCTGTTTCATAGAATTATATTTGTAAAGAATTGTCAGTTTTGTAATTGGTGGGATCCAACCAACGCTCCCCTGCTTGTTCACCCAGTTCCTGCCTACTATTTCTTTAACTAGAAAAACCTGTGACATCATTCAATGCACATTCTTCTGAATTAGGTGTTTCAATTAATCTCCACTACTTTGCCTTGGGAAGACACCCCATTGTGAGCTGCAGGAAAAAAACTGATGGAGATCATGCCTCCCTTGGATATGCTCCTCTTAAGGCCTTTCTCAATGAGAAAATGTTGAAATGTGAAGGATAGACGTGTTGATGAGTATTTTTAATGCAACTTGAGCACTCCCACATGCCATTGCTCCCTCAGACAATGAGTGGAGATCCTCCCAGCTGGGAAGACCACAGGGGCCCTCCTTGCTTCTCTGCTGTACCAGATTGTAATGTTCCTGAACTCTAAGCAAAGAGGAGACCCTGAAACTCTGCAGATTTGATCAGGAATACAAAAAGGATCTCAAAATATTAAAAACTAGAGACTTGGTGTGTGATATTCATGCTGGGGGTGGGGTGGCCCTCAGCCTGGCCTGTACCCTCTCACAATCCAGGACCCCTCAGGTAGGGTACTAGGACTGACCAGTGATCAGGGCCTATCAGGGCCCTGCCCCAGCCACTGCCACGCTGCCACTGCTTGCTATCTGTGCAGCACAGCCTCCCCTCCCCTGCCACCAGTCTCCTCCCTCTGTGGGCAACAGGAGTGGGGTGTAGTCGCATGGCTGCCTTAGCCTCCCTCTGTGGGGTGATTGCTGGCTGGCTCCACACACCCACCACAGTGTCACTAGCTGATGGCCTAGGCCTCCCTCTATGGGGAAATACATTGCAAGGCCCCCAGATTGATCTCCCTGCAGAGGGAGGCCCCGCCCACCCATCACAGAGTCTCAGGCCAGGTAGCCTGGGCCTCCCTCTTTGGGGCAATCAATCATGGAGCCCCCCATTGATAGTCCCACAGAGTGTGGCCTGGGCCTGCCTCAGTGGGGCGGTTGTGGGGCAATCGCGTAGCACCCACCTTGGCTGGCCTGGTGCCAGTGCATGTCATAGCCTGGTCTCCGGGTGGTCATTCTGCTATTCAGTCATTCAGTCAATCTGCATATTATGCTTTTATTATTATAGATTCTTATTTGAACTGTTCAACTTGCTTAATAAAGTTTTCTTCTCCCGCTTCAGAAACCATAGTGAACCCTTGCATGTTGGAAATAAAACCGTTTTGGTCCCAACAGAACAGATAAAGTTCTGGACTTTCACACACACATTCGCAGGTTGTAGGGAACTCAGGTCTCCCACCTCAGAGGCGTCAGCTTTGACATCTGCATGGACCAGCTGGCAATGGTTAGCTTGTTTCCCACCATTTGTGATTGTGAATTGGGCTTGTTAATAAGAATGGATGGGAGGCAGGTGTGGCAGTTTCTGGGTTGTTATTGGCAGGTAATTGCTTCAGGCTATTGTTTTAAGCAGTTTCCATTGGTACATTGTTCCAAGTACAGCTGTCAATAGAGGCTCAGTTAGGAACGTGCAACTATGCCATCTAGGCTCCAATTACAAATCTAAATTAGTCATGAAAAGCATCCAGATCTGACAATTTCAGCAAAAACGTTAATAATGAAAGTGGAGTTCATTATAGCTGAGCTGGTGAAAAGATAAAACTCCCAATCTTTTTCAGGAATTTCAAACATGAAAGTTTACTGGTAAATTTAAAAATCCAAACGTTCACTACATTTTGCAATAAATCAAGACTAAAATACAATCAATATAAAAAAATCATTTTAGAACATCTCTCTTAAGATGTTTAGTTGTTTTTATATATTTTAACTTAGCAATTGCAGCAATGGTGTCAAGATGGTCTTATTGATCACAAATGTGATGTACTTTTCTAAAACAAATTAGTAACCTGCGTAGAAATGTCATTATCAAGTGAAATTTCCAACCTGAAATTGTGTCCGCTATACCTCAGTGAGGAAAAAGAGGGGGGCTGATTGTATGGGGCTTTTGAATATTTTTTAAAAATCTGTAAAGTGCTTTTTTTTATTAAAAAAATTATTTATTGTTGAAAGTATTACAAATATCCTCTTCCTGCCCCCACATCGACCCCCTTTACCCTCTCTAGCCCCCTCTTTAGGCCTTCACCACCCTTGTTGTTTGTGTCCAGGGGTTATGCATATATCCAATTAAACTCTTTGGTTAATCTCTTCCCACCCCACCCCCACAGCATCTTCCCTCTGAAATAAGTCAGTGTGTTACATGCTTCAGTATCTCTGGATCTATTTTATTTGTCAGTGTATTTTGAACATTTTAATTGTCAAAATATTGTTATTTTGTGCTTGAAATATCACAAAGGATAATAATTTTTTTGTTTAGGGCAAAGGAGAATGGCTTGAAGCCCTGGTGTTGTCATTTTGCTTTTCAAGGAAAACATTAAAAATAGAGTTTTATGAGGCCACTTATTAAAAATATTTCTGATGTTATGTTGTACCCAGAAGTGAGAGCAAGCTGCTGTATTCCAGCACACAGGCCTCAACGGTGACTCTGCTTTGATCAGTGGCTACCTGCATTGGGACATGAGACTACTTAAAATGTCACATGACCTTGAAGGGGCTTTCTTATATTCCATCACAGGTGGGAATTTGAGAACTAAAGTTGCTTGTCCAGAATGACCTGTAGTAATAAAAGGCTGCAATAATTGCTTATCAACACTGGGCAATAGCGGATGGTGGTCCTAGAGGCAGGAGCTCAGAGGGCAGAGGTGGGAGCTTCAGATAAAACACCAGTGCTTAGACTGGTATTTGCAGCATTCTCACATCCAGAGAAAGGGCCAAGCAGGTAAGAATATGGAAACTGAGACTCACAGAGTCTCAGCACCTGCCCAACACAGAGCCCGTCCTGGGGGCCTGACAGGCTCATCTCCAGATTGACTCCTGGCTGAGCTGCTAGGTTCAGGGCCTGTCACCTGGGCAGGGCTCCAGGAATGTCTCTTTATGAAGCACACGAGGCACTGCTTCCTGCTTCCATTGGAAATGGCTGCTTCTCACTCACTTTTCTGCAGAATGCTGGCATCCAGTGAACTAGATTAAGGTGTTTGCCACCAAATTGTATAGCATCACTTTCAAACCAGTGTTTCATGAATAGAACAGTTTAATGAATAAAAACGTTTGTATGCTTTTTACATTTCCCTCATATTTTCCCCTTTGGTATCCTCTAGAAAATGCTTGAGAAAAGTAACAGGTGATGGAATATACAAAACACTAGTGAACTAAAATGAACTGAGAGTATTAGGAATAGGTGAGTGTGTATAAATGGCAGCATAAAACTGTGGTGGTAATTGGGCATCATATGAACAGTACTTGGTCATGTTCCCTCGACATGGAATTGTTAGTTCATGAAGTGACCTCAACATGCCGGTTCTTCACTGTGTCAAGCAAAATGTCACCAGTGCAGTGAATCCCAGGGGGCCAGCTTTCTGAAGACATGGTGATGTCCTCAAGGGCTGTTTCTGTAGATGTTAGTCAAAACTGCTTTTACTCAGAGCTCACTGGCAATTTTCCTGATTGTTTTATTTTTTATTTTATTTTTTATTATTTTTTTTAAATTTCAATTTGTGCTCTTTTCTTAAACATGGCCATTGAAAAGTGGAATTTACTGGGGGTGTGAAGGATACAATTTTATTTCATTGGGACTGCTCTGAGACCACATGAATCTTGTCCTGGAATTGGATGGGTGCTACAGACTGAATGCTTGTGTCCCCCATTCAGATGTTGAATGCTACTGCTGAGGTGATGCTGTGGGCAAGTGAGGTATGTGGGAGGGGATGAGGCCCTGAGGGTGGAGCCCTGATGCTGGGGTTAATGCCTCATAGACAGAAGCCAGAGATGCCCTGGCCCTTTTCACCACACAAGGGCACAGGAAGGAAACTTTCTCTGCAATCAGAATGTAGTCCCACCTTGTCAATACCTGGATCTGGACTTTCAGCCTTCAGAAGAGTGACAACTCAACATCTGCTCCTTAGAGGCTCCCATTTGTGGAATCCTGAACCGGCTGCCCCAACAGATTAAGACAGAGGGCCCTGACAATAACTGCTGTCAGGAGCAGTACCTGGCATGAGTCACCTGACCATCTTCCTCAGCTCCTGGCTTGTTGATGACCAGGGACTAACAGACTGTCTGCCCCCAGGGAAGCCTCTGCAGAAGGCCTCTCAGGTCCCAGAGGAGGGGAAAGGTCAGAGAGCAGCCTTCAGGGGTCAAGCAGCTCTAAAACCTCTCTCAAATGACCTTGAGCTTTGCCCCACAGAGCACCACTCAGGGGGTCAACTGCCTGCTTCCCCAGGTGCAGCAGGTCCTGGCATAAGGTCTTTTAGGTGTAACATGATGAAACTAAATGCTTCTTGGCTGGGGCTAGGTCTCTGCAAAGTTTTCCCCAGGTCTGCTTGTGTGGGTTTTCTCCATTGACTGATTTACTCCTTTGTCCCAAAGGTGAGGTTAAACAGCCTGTAGGCACTTTCCCATCCCAGTGACTGTGCCTTTGAGTGGCCTTATGATGGATGCTTCCTGTCCAGGGTGGTCCCACCTTTGACCAGAGCTTCTGGGAGAGGCTATTGACACTCATGACCATGAATTGGAATAAGAGGATGGGAATATAATGATCTTATGTTTATTCATGTTTCTTAAATATATGTTTAGCTCCCATTTATTTAAATGTTTTACTATTAAATGTGTTTGGGGTTTTGTTTAGAAGTTTAATGTTTTTGTGACCAGAAATATGCCATAGAAACTTAATCCTTGTTTATATCAGTTCTCTTAAGGTAAACTTGGTATCCTTCTATGTTGATTCTCTTAAAGTCACAGGTTCCAAGAACCTACCAACAAAGGTGAGAACTCACTGCAATGATGTTAGTGGCTTGCTTGCTGCTTTGTTTTTCTCAAAGGAAGCAATACACCTAAGCCCACTTTCATGCTGAAATGACAGTGATGTCTTGTTTCATAAACTTTGAAGCAGAAGCAGGCTCTTCTTCTAAGGATGGTGTGTGGAGATGGACCCTCTGCATGCATGGGCTCAGCTTCCTTATACTAGCTGTTCACCTTCTGACCAGGATCCTTCAAACTGAACCCATCCACTCTGGATTATTGATCCCTTCCTGTCCCTTGGTTTGCCCCAGGATCAGGAAATGACAAAACTGGCTTGTCATGGCTCAGACATCCTGGTTCAGGTCGTTTCTATCCAACCACCTGTTTTAAATAGTGGCCGATTGGAAGGACCAGATATAAGTACACCTGAAGCTACCACTTCCCTGCCCTGATGCACGGACCCGTCCACACTATGTACACCTGGATTGTGACAGCTCCCTAATGTGTCCCCACCTGCCCAGGATGTTCTCCACACAGCAGCTCTAAAAGCAAGTCCAACTGCAAAACCTCAGCTCAACCTCCTGGGAAGGCCCTTCTCACGCAGAATAAAGTGAAGGCATTTCTCAAGGCCACACATGCCCTACTGGTGATGCCTAACCCAGCTGCAGACAAGAATTCCTCTTAAATATACTTAAATATACATATTGACTCCAATTACCAAGCCAGGGCATGGAATTAATGCTTAGTGAGGGGCCTGGAAATTGGTGTTCCTAAAAGCCCCAGGTGATTCACATACAGAGCTGAGGCTCCCACCAGCCCCTCCTCCCCAGGCCTCTAACCTCCCATTGATCCCCATTAATTCTGCAGCCTCAGCAGAGGACCCAGCATCCCCGCTCTGAATTTTGGACTGAATTAGTCAAGGGGCCTTTGGGTGAAAGGCCCAGAATGTAACAGCCTGTTTTTGTTTGTTTTGTTTTCTTTCATAGATTTTTTTTAGTGACTTTTGTTTACATTTAGATTTCTAAACTTAATATTTAAGAACAATAAAAGAAACTATAGCATATATTTTACCCCAAATCAACAATTTTTATATTTTCTTTCAGTTTGTCTAACTCCATCTCTGGTGTGGGGCTCTCTCTGTTTCTTTCTCTTTTTCTCTTTCTCTCTGAAAGACAGCCTGTGTCTCTCTGAGTTTCTGTCTCTCTCTTATTGAATCCCTCTCTCTTTTTCTCTCACTGAGTCTCCTCTCTATCTGAGATTCTCTCTCTCTCTTTCTCTCCTTCTCAGAATCTTCTCCTCCCTGTTCCTCTGATTTCCTCTCTACCTCTCCTAGTCCCTCTTTCTCTGAATCTCTCTCCATTTCCCGGTTTTCCTCTCTGAGACATACTAATGTCTGCAACTCTCAGTCTATCTGTGCATCTGGCTATCTCTGAGACCCTTTGCCATGACTTGTGAGTCTGAGACTCGCTGTGACTTGTGTGTGCCTGAGATTCTGTGATACCATGTCTCTGAAACTCTCCTTGCGCCTCTGTATGTCTCTGTAATGTATGTGTATTGAGATCCCTCTCTGTGACTGTGTCTCAGAGACTGTTTCTGTGTCTCTGTGTGACTTGCTCACTTTTCCTGGTCAGCTGTCCTCTGACTGTATCTGTCTGCATATCACTATTGAAATTTCTGTTTAAGATTAAATTGGGAGCCGGGACCGGTTTGGCTCAATGGATAGAGCGTCGGCTTGGGGACTGAAGGGACCTGGGTTCGATTCCGGTCAAGGGCATGTACCTTGGTTAAGGGCGCATCCCCAGTAGGGGGTGTGCAAGAGGCAGCTGATCGATGACTCTCTCTCATTGATGTTTCTAACTCTCTATCTCTCTCCTTTCCTCTCTGTACAAAATCAATAAAATATATTTTTTTAAAAAAAGATTAAATTGGGAACATTTCCCCATAATATAATTCAATCAAATATATTATCTTTCATATTGAAAACATTACAGACATAAAATGTTTACACTGATTTAATATCCTATATGTTTCATATCCATATTCCGTTTGCACCACTCTTCCCAGTAGTATTTATACAGGAACAGCCTGCTGGTTCAGGGCTATAATCAGCACTGACTTCTCTCAATTTCTTCTTGTGCTGGACATGTGTGAAGACAAGGCCTGTTGCATTGCAAGTTGTCCCTCCATTTGGCTTTGTCAGGTGTTTTGTGATTAGATTTGGCTTCTGTGTTTGGTGGATCCTCACATCAAACCTGATGCTGGAGTGTCCCCAACTGTGCTGGCACTGACTGATGCTTTGTCGAGTAGCTGTCCCTCAGGTTTCTGCACTATGAACCCACACTTTTTGTGTTCTGAAACTAAAACACCGTTTGTGGGGGACACTTTGAGGCTCACAGAGGCAGGGAGTACAGATGAAGGTGCCAGGGGTAGGGACATGGGGAGCTGGTGGCCAAGCTCTCAGGTATAAGATGACACACTCTGGGGGCCTGGTGTGAGCTCGGGACTGAAGTTGACAGCGTGTGCATTTGGATGTTGCTAAGAGAGCAGAGCTTTAACTGCTCACCACCGCAAAGTGGTCATATGTGAGGCAACGGATGTGCTAACTAACTTAAGTGGGAACCACTCTGCAATCTGCACACATATCACATCATTACACTGCACACTGTAAGCTTACAGTGTCACACATCAGGTATAGCTCTGATCTGGGGTATAAGCAAATTCCTGCCACACTCTTGGGCCTGCTCTGAGGTGCTGACAGTGAAGGCAGGTGGCTTGCTCCTGCCTGCCCCTGGGGCACTGTGTCAGTGGGAGACTCGGGACCAAGTCCCACCTGCACTGATGCTCAGAGAAGCCAGTGTCCCACCCTCCCCTCTCCACTGAGAATTGTCCTCACTAACAAACACAGGGTCCTGCAGTCACCAGCAGAGTCTAGGGGAGGCCTGGCCTGTAAATGTTCCTATGGGACTTCCTCCTCGTGGGCCTGACTCTGTGACCCGGGTTCCACGTCCCATAACACAGCTTGTAGTAAAATACACAGGTGTCTCTTCATTTGCTGTAAAGGAGAACTTTGGTGAGAAGTTATACTCCATGCCTGGCTGATGTGGCTTGGTGGTTGAAGGACAACCTTTGAGGTCATGGTTCCTTTCCAGGTTGGGGCACGTGCTGGAGTTGCAGACTCAATCCCCAGTAGGGATTATGTAGCAGGTATCTGACTAATGATTCTCTCTCATCATTGATGTTTCTATCTCTCTCTACCTTATCCTTCTTATCTGAAATCAATAAAAAATGTAAATCAATAAAAAAGAAATTATACTTGAAAGTCCCAGTAACTATGTTATCTTTTTGAGTAATATTAAAGAAAAACAAATGTTCTGATATTATTAGTTATATATATTAAGGACATCCCAGACCAAGTATGCTGCTAGTACTTGTGAGTCACTTTGGGAGACTATTATAGAGCATATGCACAGCTATAGCAGCTTATGTGTCAGTTCCCTTCACCTCTAACAGTTTTGGCCTCATGTGGGTCTGTGCTCTGTTGCTGGCTGCATGCCTGTTTAGAAGTGCTGTCTCTTCTGTGACCCCTCTGTGACAATTTATTGTCCCACTCTTTTCCGATAATCATTTTTATTCTAAAGTATGCTTTTCTGTAATTGCTATGCATACTTACACTTTTTTTTATTAGCATTGGTATTAATATCTTTCTTTATCCCTTTAAACTGCCAATTCTTTATATTTGGTTTCTTTTTTACCATCATAGAAGATAGTTTAATTGCTTTTGGATGACTTAAAAATAACAAATGCTTACCTTAAAATTATTTATAAGCTTTAGAGAAATATAAAGAAAATAAAAATCTCCAGCAAGTGCCACTAAGATAATCACTGTTGATATTTTGTGGTGCTTTTTGTTGTTTGAAAATGTTTTTTATAATTAAATTTTAACTCTTGTTGAGGTATAATTGACATAATATAATGCTTTCAGGTGTACAACATAGTGATTTGATATTTGTATGCATTGGTAAAATGGTTACAATAAATTTAATATCTCTCACCTTACATAGCTATAAAAATATTTTCTAGTTTGGCTCAGTGGATGGAGCTATAAAAATATTTTCTGGACTGTGGACTGAGAAGTCCCAGGTTCATTTCTGGTCAGGGGCATGTGCCTTGGTTGCCGGCACATCCCCAGTGGGGGGTGTGCAGGAGGCAGCTGATCAATGTTTCTCTCTTATTAATGTTTCTAGTTCTCTATCCATCTCCCTTCCTGCTTGTAAAAATCAGTAATAAATATTAAAATATTTTCTGGGAATGAGAACTTTTAATAACTATTCTCTTAGTATAATTAATATATGCAATATAGTTAGTATTAACTCTACTTACCATGCTATGCATTCATAAGTAATTTATTTTATAACTAGCAGTTTGAAACTTTTGACCCCCTGTACTAATTTTTTCCACATCACCCCTACCCACTTCTGGCAACCACCACTCTGGTTCTGTGTTTCTAGAAACTTGGGTGTGGTTTTGGCCTTTTCTATAATTCCACAGATAAGTGAGATCATGTAGTGTTTGTCTTTCTGTCAGACTTATTTCAATTAACATAATGCCCTCAAGGGCCATCAATGTTATCACAAATGACAAAATTCCATTCCTTTTTAAAATAGCTGAATATTTTGTTCATATATATATATATATATGTGTGTGTATATATATATATATATATATATATATATATATATATCACATTTTCTTTATTCATTCATCCATCTATTAACACATTGTTTCTTTATCTTGGGTACTGTAAATAATGCTGTAGTGATCATTGTGGTGCTTATGTCTTTTAGAGTTAGTGTTTTTCATTTTCTTCAGGTAAATAGCCAGAAGTGAAATTACTTGGTCATATGATAGTTCTATTTTTAATTTTTTTTATGGAACCTCCCTACTGTTTTTCATAGTGGCTTCAACAATTGACATTTTCAAGGGTTCTGTTTTCTCCACCTCTCTGCCAACACTTGTTATTTCTTGACCTGTTGCTAATAGTCATTCTAACAGGTGTAAGGTGATCTTTCAATGTGTTTTATTTGCATTTTTATGATTACTAATGTTTGAGCATGTTTTCATATACCTTTCATGTACCTCTGTTGTATTTGAAAAAGTTTTCTCTCCAGTTTCTGTGTCAATTTTTTAATCAAATTGATTTTTGCTACTGAGTTTTTACATAGTTTGGATATTAACCCCATACCAGATACTATTTGTAAATATTTTCTCCAGCCAGTAGGTTGCTTTTTCATTTTCTTTTATTTTAATTTTTTTATTGATTTCAGAGAGAAAGGAAGAGGGAGAGGTAGAAACATCCATGATAAAAGAAAATCATGGATCGGCTTCCTCCTGCAAGACCCACACTGGGGTTTGAACTCACAACCCAGGCATATGCCCTTGACCGGAATCAAACCTAAAACCTTTTAGTTCACAGGCCAATGCTCTATCCACTGAGCAAAACCAGCTAGGGCAACTTTTTCATTTTCTTGATTATTCCTTCTACTGTGCAAAATCTTTTTAATTCAATGTAGTTCCATTTGTCAATTTTTGCTTTTGTTGCTTTTTGGCATCATTTTCTTTTTTTTAAAGTCTTCACCAAGACCTGTGTCAAGGAGCTTACCACCTATATTTTCTTCAAGGAGTTTTATGCTTCTTGGTCTTGCATTTTAAGTCTTTAATTCACTTTGAGGTTTTTTTTGTGTATCTTTTAATAGGGGTTCAATTTAATTCTTTTCTATTGGACTGTCCAGTTTCTGAACACCATTTATTGAAGGGACTGTCTTTTCTCTATTGTATATTCTTAAATTCTTAAATATAAATTAATAAACCTTATAGGAATGGAATTATTTATGGGCTTTCTTTTCTGTTCCATTAATCTCTGTGTACTGATTTTATGCTAGTACCATACTGTTTGATTATTATAGACTTGTATAGTTTGAAATTAGGTTGTATGATGCATCCAGCTTTGTTGTTTTTTCTCAATATATATTTGGCTATTTGGTGTCTTTTGTAATTCTTTACAAATTTTAGAATTATTTGTTCTGTTTCTGTAAAAAATGTCTTTGGAAGCTTAATAGGAATTGCATAGAATTTATAGACTGTTTTGGGTAATATAGACATTTTCACAATATAAATTATTTTCAATCCATGAGCACAGAATATATTTTTCATTATTTGTGTCTGTTTCAATTAAGTGTTTACAGTTTTCAGTTTTAATAAGTCATTCAACTCCTTGATTAAATGCTTAAATATTTTATTTTTGATGCATATATTTAGTTTCTTGTTGATAGACTATAGAGTTGGGAACATCAATTTGAATTTATATTTTACTCCATAAAAACACCAATGGATAATAAATATCTATAAATATTTTAATTAAATTTAAATAATATATATACATATTTGTACATATAATATACATATACATCTCTTTGCTTTGCTAGCTGACAAGAACTGGAAGTAACAAGGGGCCCAGTGGCAATGAACATACCCTGTGCCCAGATCTTGGTTTCTAATACCACTCTCTAAGCAAAGAATTAGGTGTGCTTACAGAAATGGCTGACCCTAGGACAGGGAAAGGGAGTGCATAGGATGAGCCTGGAGCATCTTCTCATACCAGAATACAGGAAGTGTTTAAAAAACAAAACAAAAAAAAATAGAGTGTGCCAAGGGACATAGGAGTAGCCTGAAGAATCTCTCATTGTTCAATACTGAAATAATTTGAACAACAGAATAAAGTAATATTATATGATAACCCACAAAATAACATAAGTGTTCATAAGTCCAGACTGACATCAACAAGTAAATATGTAAATAGCAGAAATAGACAAGTCTATACAGCTTTCTAAATAATCCATGTAGTTTAAGGAGGTGAAATAAAATGCTCTATTTCTTAAGCATAGGCTGTTCTTATTGACTTTCTTTTAAAAAAATAGAGTATTGAAAGGTAGAAAAAGAAAAAGAAAAAGAAAAAGAAAAAGAAAAAGAAAAAGAATGCTTTTACAGTGGAGAGCACTGCCTCAGCCTGGAGATCAAGGTCAACACCAACAGTGATAAGTCATGTTGACAGTATGCACCCTTGATATGTTGTGTTAACAATGCCTCTTTATCTCTGTGGTCTTCCTCTCCAAAGACTTTAGCCCAGTGTAATCATGAGAAAGACATCAGAGAGCTCCATGTAAGTGACAGTCTACAAAATGCCTGACCAGCCCTCTTCAAAACTGTCTGACTCACCAAAACCAGACAAGTAAGACACTGTCACACTGAGGAGCAGCATAAAAAGACATGACAACTACATAAATGTAACGTGCTGTCCTAGGGATCCTGGGGAGGGGGAAAGGACATGATGTAGAAACATAGTAAATAAGAATAAAATACAGATATTAGAAAGAATAAAGGATCCACACTCATTCCCGAGTTCTCATATTATTATGGTACATTGCTCACATGTTTTCAATAACAGAAACTGGATGTGTGGAGTAGATGGAAAATTTCTGTAGTATCTGCAAATTTTCCTGTAAACCTAAATATTTCATATAAAATTTAATTTAAAATATGGACTATAGAAGTTCATAGTTGACAAGTACACACTTTTGCATAAACAAACCTTAAACCATATTCCATGAATTAAAATATACCATACAATAAAAACGCTACTAGACACGGGGCTCATTCATTATATGTCACCAGAGGGAAACACTCCTTTGTTTATACTCCTTCTCAGAGAAAAACATAAAAATGTCAAGGGAAAGGTTTCCCCGGAAGAGTACAGGTCTGAACAGAAAACTGTAGACAGCAGCAACCGACCCTCCAAGATATTTATGTTGTACTTGGATCTGGCAGAAATGCTAAATGCCTTCAAGGGATGCAAACCGAACACATGGGAGCACAGCAGAGGAGGAATATTAACACAAACCCTGGAGCAGGAGGGGTCCTCAGAATGCCCCCTCCTGATGCCAGTAAAGCCTAGTCAATTTCTTTTATAATTGCTCCCCCACTAATGTCGCCATCCTAATGAGATCACTATCATTACCCTTCTCTTTCATCTGTTCTTGCATCCTATGAAGTGTCCTTGTTTGCTGTAAGAAACTCTGCAAATTGAAAGGATCTTGACTGAGAGAAAAGATTACCCAGAGTTTAGGCTGCTGTGGTTTGCTTTTGTCAACTTGCAATCAATTGGGAGGGAGAAAACCTGGTTGTTCAGATCTCATCATCAAGGCACTGAGAAGCCTGCCAATTCAGATCACTGCCTTTGGGGCAGAGTGATGAAAATAAATGGTCAAGTCTTCCAAAGTCAAAGCCATTTGACCTTCTCTTCTATCAAAGTGCAGAATAACATGATGTGTGCCACATTTTATAGACACAAGACTACAATCCAGTGACAAATACCTGAACTTAGCAGGCTCCACATCTTGACTTTACTGACTCCTTGTACAGTGGAGGCCACGATGTAAAGTGATAGGCCATTTTAGGAGGTATTTGAACTTGACAACTTATGAACATCTTTTTAAGACGAAAAAAAAAATTAACTCATTATATTCAAGAAAATTTAATTTTCTGCCTTAATTCAGAATCTGTTAAAATAATATTTCTATTTACAAATATCTTCAAAATCATACAAGATACCTAAGGTCATATTTCAGAATTAATTTTTATTGGATTCACTACAGAATTTGCATGCTCCCTGAAAACTGGAATGTAGAAAGGAGTATAGTAGATTGGCTATCATTTCAGATTCCATTCTGTTCAAAAATGCTAATTGAAGCAGTGGGTCAGATCTTGCAGTGTCAGGGATGCGCTGTTCCTTTCCATGGGTAAAATAATGTGCTGCTGCCGCTACATGAGTACAAATCTGACAGCTGCCAGCAAAGGGCAAAAAAACACATGCTGACAAGATTTCCCCTTGCTGAGTATTATGATGAGGACACAAGGAGAGTGAGTTACGTTACTGATGAGAGTTGATCTGAGGTAGAATCAAATGCTGTTTGGATTACACGATGTAGCCTAGTGCATGCCCCTCATTTTAAATACCCTGGGAATTATGTACTGACTGGGGATGATAGGATGGTGAATGTGTATTCCGAAAAAAGGAATGAACATATTTTCATTCGTTCTTTCTTCTGGAGTAAAACAAATTTTCCACCAATCTTAGATTGGATATTTTTGTTCATTTTCAATTTTGTTTTCTTACAATGTGTATATTTTAATACTCTCATTATCATCTATCCTTTTTTTTAATAGTGATCATTTACAGTACATTTTTAAAAAGAAATATTCTCTCATATATGTCCAAGAAGGGGATTTTCAACCATTTTAAGATATATACTTTCATACTTATGGAATTTTAAGCAATAGAAACATTACTAAAGCTCATAACATTTATGAGAAATGACTCATCCTTTTTTCTCATCTCTATGAATTATTATGGAATGATATAGTATTTGTCCATATGGATTTATTTATAAATTTATAAATTATTGAAAACTTTTTATGTAACTATTTTTCAAACATTAATTTATCACACATTAGGAATAATTTTACACTTTTAAGATTCTCATCCCTACAACCCCACTTCTTCCCTATATCTATGGGTTTATTTCTCTTTTGTTTTGTTTTCATAGCTTTCACATTTCAGTGAAGTCATACCATATTTTCTTTCTCAGACTTATTTCACTTACCATAACCTCCTCTAGATCCATCCATGTTGTCACAAATGGCACAATTTTATTCCTTTATATTGCTGAATAATATTTCATTATGAATTAATTTTTATTGGATTCACTACAGAATTTGAATGCTCCTTGCAAACTGGAGTGTAGAAAGGAGTATATTATAGCACACACACACACACACACACACACACACACACACCACTTCTTTACCCTTCATCATCTGTTCACAAACACTTAGGTTGCCTCCCTATATTGGCTATTACTAATAAGGATACAGTAAACATAGGGGTGCATATACCTTTTTGAATTAGTGTTTTTGTTTTCTTTGGATAAATACCCAGAAGTGGGCTTGCTGGATCATGTGACAGTTGTAATTTATTTTATTAGAAATGTTTTTAATCTATTTTGTGTGTGTGTGTGTGTGTGTGTGTGTGTGTTTTGAGGGGGGGGGAGATGAGAGAGAGAGAGAGAGAGAGAGAGAGAGAGAGAGAGAGAGAGAGAGAGAGAGAGAGAGAGATTTGTGCTTCTTGTGTGTACTCTGACCAAAGATGGAACCTGCAACTTTGTCGCATCAGGATATAGGTCTAACCAACTGAACTACCTGGTCATAGCCTAACTGCCATATTTCTAATTTTTTAGGAATATCCATACTGTTTTTCATAGTGACTGTACTATTTTATAATCCTATCTCAGTGTATGATGGTTAGGAGCCTCACCAGAATTTGTGTGCTGATTTATTGAGGATAGATATTCTGACCGGTGTTGGGTGATATATCCTTCTGGCTTTGATTTTTCATTTTCCCTAGTGAAGTTGAACATATTTTCATATGTCTTTGACCATTTGTATTTCCTCATTGGATAAAAGTCTGCCCATTGGTTTCTGCCCATTTTTTTTAATTGAATTGATCCCTTTTTTGGCATTAAATGGTATAAGTTATAGGTTTATGATATTAACTCCTTATGGGATGTATTATTGGTGAATATATTTTTTTATTCAGTAGGTTGTTTTTTCCTTTTGTTGATGGTTTCCTTTGCTATGTAAAAAGTCCTATAGTTTTTAGAATATAGGTCTTTCACCTCTTTGGTTAAGCTTATTTCTAGGTACATTGTGTTTCTTGATGCTATTGCTAATGGTATTGTTTAATTAATTTTTCCTTCTAATCATTTGTTATTGGTGTATAGAAATGCAGTAAGTTTTTATATAATGATTCTGTGCCCTGCAAATGTACTGAATTTATTAGTTCTATCAATAGTTGTGCTTTGGGTGGGGTATTTAGGGTTTTCTTTATATAGTATTATGTAATCTGCAAATAATAAGAGTTACTTCTTCCTTTCTGTTTTGGATGCCTTTATTTCATTTTATTGTTTGATTGTTATGGCAAGGAATTCAAACAATATTTTGAATAGAAGTGATAGTGGACATCCTTCTATTTTTTCTAATCTTAGAAAAATACTTTCAACTTTTCACCAGTAGTGTGATCTTAACTTTTGGTTGGCATATCTAGCTTTTATTATGTTACCCACTTTGTTGGGAGTTTTTATTACAAAAAGATGCTGAATTTTTTGAAATACATTTTCTGAATCTTTCATGCTATATGATTGTTATCTATATATTGTCAATGTGAAGCATCACATTGATTCTTTTATGAATTTTGAAGCATTTTTTCTTCTCTATGATGAATCCCACTTAGAAATATACACAATTCTTATAATAAATTTTATATTCAGTTTGCTTATATTTTGTTGAAAATTTTTAAATCTATTTATATCAAGGGTATTAACCTACATTTCTTCTGTAATGCCTTTATCAGAGTAATGCTGGATACATGACATGAGTTTGAAAGTGTTTCTTTCTCTTCAATTTGCTGAAATAGTTCAAGAAGAATAGCTATTATTGTTACAATATTTGGTAGAATTCACCTGTGAAGGCATCTGGCTCAGAACTTTTATTTGTTGGTAGTTTTGTGATTATTGCTTCAACTTTTTCACTAGAAATCAGTGTGCTTAGATGTATTATTATTATTATTATTATTATTATTATTATTTTTATTTTTACTTAACCTTGATAGATTATATACTTTTAAAATTGTTCATTTCTTCTTGACTATCTAATTTGTTGACATGAAATTATTCATAGCATTCCTTAATTATCCTTTCTATTTTTGTGGTGTCAGTTGTAATTACTCTTCTTTCATATATCATTTTATTTATTTAGGCTCCTGCTCTTTTTTTCTTGATGGTTTGGCTAAAGTTGTGGTAATTTTATTTATCTTTTCAAATAATCAGCACTTCATTTTTGATCTTTTCTTTTTAAAAAAAATCCTACTTTGTCTCCTATATTTTATCCTTTTTCTCTAGTTTCTTTAGGGGTTGAGTTAGATTATTTGAGATTTTCTTCTTCCCAGAAGTGGGCCTGTATAGTTATGAACTTCTTCTTAGAACTGCTTTAATTCATCCCATTAAAATTTTAAAAATACATATTTTATTGACTTCAGAGAGAAAGGGAGAAGGAGAAAAAGATAGAAACATTAATGATTAGCTTCCTTCTGCACACCCTCCACTGGGAATTGAGCCTGCAACCCAGGCATCTACCCTGACTGGGAATCAAACCGTGACATCTTGGTTCATAGGTTGATGCTCAACCACTGACCCATGCCAGCCAGGCCATCCCATTAACTTTGAAAAGTTTCTTTTTCTTTTCTTTTTTTCTTTCTTTTTTTACTCTTCAGCTGAGGATATGTTTTATTGATTTGGAAGAGAGAGAGAAGTAGAGAGAAAGAGACATCAATCAGTTGCCTCTCATATTCCCCCAAATAGGGGTTGAATTCACAACCTATACATTTACCCTGACCAGGAATTGAATGAACAACATTTTTTGACAATACAACACTCTAAACAAATGAGCCACCTTTGGGATGAAAAGATTTTTGTTTGTTTGTTTGTTTGTTTAATTTGCATTTGTTGCAAAATAGGCTTGGATTTTCTATTTGGTTTTCTTTCTGATATATTGGTTATTTAGTTGCATATTGTTTAGTCTCCATGTATTTGTGTTATTTCCAGATTTCTTTCTGCAGCTGATTTCTAATTTCATGCCATTATGATAGTAATAGATTCTTGATGTGATTTCAATCTTCTTGAACTTAAGGAGGCTTGATTTGTTGCTTAATATTTGATCTATCCTGGAGGATGTTTCATGTGCACTTGAAAAAAATGTGTATTTTGCAGTTTTAGGTTGAAATGTTATCAAAATATTTATTAAATAGATTTGGTCTAATATGACATTTAAGACCATCATTTCCTTATTAAATTTCAGTCTGGTTGATTTATCTATTGATGTGAGTGAAGTATGAAAAATCTTCTACTCTTGTGTTGAATTTTTCCCTTTTATCTCCATTAATAATTGTTTTATATATTTAGGTATTCCCATGTTGAGTACATAGATATTTATAGTTGTTTTATTATCTTCTTGGATTGTACTTCTTTGTCTTTTTTTAAAAGCTTTATTGCTGAAAGTATTACATATGTTCCCCTTTTCTCCCATTGAGACCTTTAGTTTGTACCCTGCTTCCAGCCCCAGGCCTTCAATCCCTTATTGTCTGTGTCCACGGGTTATGCATATATGCATACAACTTCTTTGGCTGATCTCTTCCCATGCACCCGCCTACCCCCGCCTTCCCTCTGAGATTAATTTTTACAGCCTATTTTGCTGATATGAATATTGTTTCCCCAGCTTGATGTTTATTTCTCGTTGCATAAAATATCTTTTTCCATTCATTCACTTTCAGTCTGCATATGTACTTTGATCTGAAGTTGAGTTTCTTGTAAACAACATGTATATGGGTCATGTTTTTAATCCATTCAGCCTTGAAAAAAGTGGCCTTATGTGGAAGCGGTCTCTGTACAAACTGTGTGTACCCGGTGATTTTGGCAGGCCATTAAAGTAAGAGCTGAGCAGGTGCCTAAGGTGTCCATACCAAGACAGACCTGCTCCAGGTGGGGAGGCCAGATGTCTGAAGCAAAACCCTCTTGATCTGCTTGCTCCCATGTTGTTTGGTGCTTAAATGTGCTTCTGAAATAAGTCTGGAAACACCTTGCTGGAGCATCTGGGTAGAGTTCTCACCCACATTGGGTGTGAGAACAATGAGACTCACCAGAAACTCTTAACCCGGAGAATTCCTGAAATTCTGGAGAGCTCCAACAGCTCTTCAATTTTCTCTATATAGTCTCATTGGTTGTACAGGATGTGGTCCCATGTAGAAGTAGCTTCTGTGTAGGCTTTATGTGTCAGAGAATTTTGGGATGCCATAACAGGCACTATGGAACCATGGACACTGGCTTGCCTGGCCAAAGTGGCTGTTAGCAAAGAGGTTAAGGGCATGTGCTGATGCCCTGTTGTTCCTGCTTGCTCTTTTTTAATAGAAAGCAAAGGTTTTGGGCAATATAGCTACAAACACGCAGGCAGTGATTGCAGTTTAGCCAAAACACCTCAATAGGTCTCCCTCATCCTACTGAATTAGAGGGGAATATGAACAGTGGCACTGGTAACTCCTCTGGGCAGAGAGTTCTTACAGCACTCAGAAAGCTCCAGTTGCTTTCCAGCCTCTCTATTCAGGATATTGTCTTATTTGTTGTTCAGAAGCTGTTCACTCAGCCTTCAGTTTTGTCACATGAGTACTTGATATCTACAGTGCCCCCACAAAACTGTGTATATACACTTTGAATAATTATTAATTCCAATGCATTAAATCTGAAAAGAAAGAAACATCAATTGAGCTATCAAAAATATGTGTATATATTTTTTGGGAATACCCTATATATATGTGTGTGTGTGTATATTTGAGTTTGCTCTCTAGAAAGAGTGAGCTCAGTGTCCTCCTATACTGCCATTGTCTTGATGCCCCTCAAAGTCTTTTTAAGTCCATTTTGTCTGATATCCCAGTTTACTTTCATTTTTTTTTCTGTTTCTGTTAGCATGAAATATCTTTTTTCATCCCTTCATTTTCAGTCTATGTGTGCCCTCTCTAAAGATAGAAGCAGATTTTTATTTATTCTTATGCCCAGTATTTTCAAAATAGTTAATAGTGAATTAATATGGGGTAAGTTAGAAACTGGTTTAGAAATAATATGAAAGACCCTTCTTATATTGCTTATTTTATATTATCATCAACTCTTTTTTTTGCTTTTGCAGATATCACTATATATGTTTTAGAATTATTTAAAAACTATAGCAATTAATTTAATCCTTACATTTCTAAAAGACATTTCATAACTTAAAATATTTATGTTGTTTTGGTAAACTTTGTTCATAGTCCATGGGACAGGTCTTATTATATATTATAAAGTACTATCAAGGGGAGTACAGATGTCAAAAGTCACAGGAATATATTTGGTGCTCACTGTCACCGCCACACTTTTTTCAAAGGTTTTGACAAATTTAATGTGTCCTGATTTTTATTTTTATGACATGCATACACAGAATTATGCATGCACATGTGAAAATCCATGCTGTTTCTTAATCAACTTCAACCAAGACACCACATTAAAGATACAGATACAGTAGCTATAATTAAAGTAAATTAATCAATAAGTAAGAGATCAATAATAGTCCAACAAAACCTTATATAAAACAGACTGCATTTAAAAACACTAAACAAAATTGAATGACTCTAAACAATGCAATTTATGAAATTCTCATTAAGGGTCACTTTTAGTCTTATAAACTTTTATTTATTTAGAGATCATCCACATGGCCATCCCAAGAACTCAATACTATATTTGTGAAATGAACTTTTAGCCTCATATATTTTCAATTCTTTAATCATCCAGAAATACACACTGTTAATATGCTCCATGGTTCTCAATCTCCATATATTTACTTATATATTTTCTCTGCCTAAAAGTGTTAATTTTGAATATCTTCTCCCTTTCTTTCAGATAGACATTCTTATAGAAGAACTTCCTCCTTCAAAATAATTTTAAATACCACTTTGTCTCCGAACACTTATCTATGTAAATTCCATTCTTCTTAGATCACTGTTCATTTGATTTTTCAATTATTTTTCATTTATTTACTACTTCTTATAAAGCAAAACATTTTTTAATGTGTGCAACACCCACATATTGGAATCAGTAATTGTGAGGTCTCCAACTTTGCTTTTCTTTCTCAGGATTGCTGAGACTATTCGGGGGCTTTTTTTTTTTTCATTCCATATAAATTTTTGGAATATTGTCTAGATCTGTAAAATATGCCATTAGTATTTTAATAAGAATTGCATTGAATAGTATGGACATTTTAATGATGTCAATTCTTACTATCCATGGTAATGGTGTATGCTTCTACTTATTTGTATCTTCCTCAATTTTTTTCTTTAATGTCCTATAGTTTTCCAAGTATGGGTCTTTTACCTCTTTGGGCAAATATACTGTATTGCTAGGTACATTATTTTTTTATATTGTTGTTATTACAATAATAAATGGGATTATTTTCTTAATTCTTAATCTCCTTTCCTGATAGTTAATTATTGGTATATAATAATGCCACCAGTTTTTGAATATTAATTTTGTATCCTGATACTTTGCTAAATTCATTTGTTAGATCTAGTAGTGGTTTTTTTTGTTGTTTTTTTAGAGGTTATTTTTTAAAATATATTTCTATTGATATTCCACAGAGAGGAAGGGAGAGGGATAGAGAGCTAGAAATATCAATGAGAGAGAAACATTGACCAGCTGCCTCCTGCACATCCCCCACCGGGGATGTGCCCCCAACCAATGTATATGCCCTTGACCGGAATCAAACCGGGGACCTTTCAGTCTGCAGACCGATGCTCTACCACTGAGCCAAACTGGTTTCGGCTAGATCTAGTAGTTTTTTGGTGGATTCTTTAGGGTTTTTTATATACAATATCATGTCATCTGTGAATAATGTCTTACTTCCTCCTTTCCAGTTTGAATGGGTTTTATTTCTTCTTATCTGATTGCTGTGGCTAGGACTCCCATGACTATATGAAAAAAACAGTGGTGAGAGCACACATCCCTGTCTTGTTCCTGATATTAAGACAAAAGCTTTTAGGTTTTACCCATTGAGTATGATGAAGGCTGTAGGTTTTTCATATATGGCCTTTGTTATGTTGAGGTCTGATTCTTTTATTCCCACAGTGCAGAGAGTTTTTATCATAAATGGGTGCTGCATTTTATCAAATGCTTTTTCTGTATCTATTGATAAGATCATGTAATTTTCATCTTTCATTTTGTTTATGTGATGTATCATATTTATTGACTTGCAAATAGTATACCAGCCTTACACCCTAGAATAAATCATCATGTGTGATCTTTCTCATGTATTGCTGGATCCAGTTTGCTAGTATTTTGTGAAGGGTATTAGCATCTATGTTATCAGGGATATTAGCCTATAATTTTTTTTCTTTTACTTATTTTATTTTTAATTTTTTTCTTCATATTGTATTTTTCTAGTTTTAGAATTGGGATAATGCTGGCCTCATAAGGAAAGCTTGGAAGTCTTACCTCCCCTTGATTGTTTTTTGTTTTTGTTTTGTTTTTTTGAATAGATTGAGAAGGATAGGTATTAATTCTTCTTGAATGTTTGCATGTGAAGGCATCTGGCCCAGGCATTTAGTTTGCTAGGAGGTTATTTTTTTTTTCTTACTGCTTCAATTTCATTAGTTGTAATACAAGGCCACTGTAATAAAAATAGCTTGGTACTGGCATAATAACAGGCATTTAGATCAATGGAACAGAACAGAGACTCCAGAAATAAACCCATACCTTTATGGTCAATTAATATTTGACAATGGAGGCAAGAGCATACAGTGGAGTAAAGACAATCTATTCAGTAGAGTTTGGAAAACTGAACAGGTACATGCAAAAAATGAAATTAGACCAACAACTTACACCATACATAATAATAATCTCAAAATAGATAAAGACTCAAATGGAAATAACAAAACCATAAAAATCCTACAAGAAAACATAGGCAGTAAAATCGCAGACCTCCCTCATGGCAATATTTTTGCTGATACATGTTCTAGGGCAAAGGAACCAAAAACCAACCAACCAACCAACAAATAAATAAATAAGACTGCATCAAAATAAAAAAGCTTCTGCGAGCAAAAGAAACCATCAACAAAATGAAAAGGGAACCCGCTATAAAGGAGAACATATTTGCCAGTGGTACATCTGTTAAGGAGATAATTCCCACAATATATGAAGAACTTGTACAAGTCAATATCTGGAAGACAAACAATTTAATTTAAAAAATGGGCAAAGGACCTGAATAGGTACTTCTCCAAAGAGGACATACAGATGGTCAATAGACATGAAAAAAAATGCTCAATGTCACTAATCATCAGAGAACTGCAAATTAAAACTACAATGATTTATCAAGTCATAACTGCCAGAGTGGACTCCTTCAATAAATAAACAAGTTCTGGCTAGGATGTGGAGAAAAGGAAACCCTGATGCACTGCTGGTGGGAATGCAAACTGGTGCAGTCACTATGGAAAACAGTATGGAGTTTCCTCAAAAAGTTAAAAATGGAACTGCCTTTTGAACTAGTGATTCCACTTCTAGAAAACATATGCTAAAACCTCCAAAACACCAATTTGAAAGAATATATGCACCCCTATACTCACAGCAGCATTATTTACAATAGTTCATGTACCCATCAGTAGATGAGTACGTAAAAAGTTATGGTACCTTTACACTATGGAATACTAGGTGGTCATAAAAAAGACGGAACTCTTATATGTATGCATATTAGCATAACTAACCAATAGACATGGACATAGGGGAAGTGGGGGCTTGTCATAGGGATGAGAGTGGCCGGGTAAGGGTTGATGGGGGAAAAAGGAAACATATGTAATACTTTAAGCAATAAAAAAACAACAACATGCAAATGTGGCCCTAGCAGGTTTGGCCCGGTGGATACAGTGTCAGTGTGCGGACTGAAAGGTTCTGGGTTCAATTCCAGCCAAGGGCACATACCCAGTTTGCTGGTTTGATTCCCAGTAGGGAGCGTGCAGGTGACAGCCAATCAATGATTCTATCTAGTTATTGATATTTCTATCTCTCTGTCCCTCTTTTCTTCTTTGAAATCAATATATATAATCAATATACCCTTTGCTACAGCATTCATGGACCTGGAGATTATTATCCTGAGTGAAATAAGCCAGTCAAAGGAAAACAAATATTATATGATCTCACTTTTATGTGGAATTTAATGAACAAACTAAACAGATGAACCAAATAGAAAAAGAGCCAGGAATACACAGAATGGACTGACAGTCATCAGAGGGGAGGAGTGTTGGGAAGACTAAATGAAAGCAGTTGAAAGGATTAACCAAAAAGCATACATATAACCCATAGTAACAGACAACAGTGTGATGATGGCCAGAGGGAAGGGGGTAGGGGGGCAGTGTCTGGGTGGAGGCTGGCAAAGAGGTAGGGGAAATGGGGACATCTATAAAAGTGTCAAAAATAAAAAAAATACAGTTTAAAAAGCCCGTGTTCAAATTTAAGTGATATAAGAAGAAATACAGTAAAAATTACCATTCATGTCTTCTTATCAACATTTTTATTCTATAGATGAAATTGATGTGTTCAATTATCTCCTATTATTTCTACATGTATTTTATGTATAAGCAAAATATTATTTTTTCTTCTTTACACAACTGGTAACATTGGGATTTTTTAACTGTTACTTTCAGTTTAAATGAATATTGGAAAATGTACTATATCAATAACAGTTTCTTCATTTTTGTGGGCTCCAGTGTGTTTTCTACCACCTATCATTTCTTTGTTTGTCTGATGATGATCAGCATTTAGATACCTTTCAATATTCTTCTAGCACAATATTGCAACAAAATTCTTTTATATACTCATTGAAATATAAAATAAGTTCCTAGAAGTAAAATTGCTGCTCAAATGTATTTGCATTTCTTGATAATGTCTTTAGAAAATGTATTTTATTTTATTCAGTTTGAATAAAGCCTATCTATGATGAACTTAAAATAAGATAAAAGCATAATAACATCAGTCTGCTTCATAATCTATTCCTACAGGCACTCAATTTCCCTCTCTAGAGACAACGAATGATATCAGATTATTATATTCTTTCAAAGATATTGTCTGTATATATAGGAGAGTTTGTCATATTTTGTCATATTTGAGAGTTTTTATATATTCCATGGAGGTAAGAATGCTCTTGCCAAGAAGCTGATTAACAAAATAACACCAAGTTTCAAGGTAAGCAGTGAAATTCAGTGTCAGTTAGATACAATCCAATCAAAAAGTTATTAAAGTTATAGTGCTATTTATGTTTACTATTATTCTCAGTTGTAATTGAAAGGAAACACACATATATGTACAAGGCCCTGCAGTATATCTAGCCAAAGATATTAAATCTTATTACAATTTAGAATAGTTGTCCTCTACATTTTGTCCATGGTAATCATTACAGAATTTGCTGCACCATTATCTTGGGTTTTTATTTTCTCTTTTTTTGTTTATTTCTTTTATTGAGTCCTCTTAATCTATATTTGGGAACCCATACATAGAGCAGAGTTGGTCTTGGGAACAAAATAGAAACAGAGGTATGGACACATGGAACAGACTGACAGCTCTTAGAGGGGAGGTGACATGGGGGCCTGGCTGAAAGAAGGTTAAAGGATTAGTCAAACAATATATATGCATAACCTTAGACACAGATGATAGTGTGGTGATGTCCAGAGGGAGTAGGGGAGTGGGGGCTGGGTGGAGGTGGACAAAGGGGGGGGGGGCAGCATGTGTGATAGTGTCAACGATAAAAATTTAAAAAAGCTCATCTTTGTCTCTTTCCTGGATCTTGTTTCTTTAAATGTTGGTTGTATATTTATTTCTTAATTTATGCCCTTGATTTGGTGAAGCACATCCTCAGATAGTTTTTGTCAAAATATGTATAAGAAATAAAATTTATCTTGAATTCATAAAAAATAGTGGTTCCTTCATGACTAATTGGGAATAGAATTTTAAGAATTTTTTTCTTCAGTGTTATGAAATCACTTATTCAATGTTTTCTAACTTCTAGTGCAGCCATTGAGAAATCTAAAGATATTCTAACTTTTATCTTTTAGGTAAGACTAGAATTTTTTCTATAAGTATTGACCTTGCTGTTATCAAATTTTTCCAATGATGTGTCATAATGTGGGAGTGTGTAGTCTTATTTTTTAATTGTAGGTAGAGTGAGCCCTTTTGACTAGGAAATACTTTTTCATTGTTGGGATTCTCCCTTATTTTTGGATTGTTTAGTTTATTCCCTCTCTTTATATGTATGTTTTTCTTTCTGAAACCCCTAGTATCATACAGATGTTGGGTTTTTAGAATTGGTCTTTTGGTTTCCTTTCTTTATATTGGTGCTACTTTTTCTTTTTTGGTCTATTTCTAGATGAGTTCTATGTTTTTCAATTTTTCTATGAAGTTTAGTAGAACTTCTAAATATTTAATTATCAAAAGCTTTTTATCAGAATACGATATAATTAAAGCCCAGCAACCATAATGGCAGAAAGACCAGAATGACCACTCAATCAGTCACTATGAAGTGCACTCACCACCTCTCGGTCCCTTTCCCCAGCCAGCATGTTCCCATCACCTAATGGCAAATGAGGACCCAGGGGTGAATGGCGGGGGATGCTGGTGGCACTAGGCCAAGGCCCCCACCCTGCCAGTTGCCTCCCCACACAGAGGGCGACCCACAGTGGTGGTGGGGCCACGAGTGGGCAGGCCTGGCTGACCTCTCAGTCCTTCCCGTCTTGCCATTAGGCTCTAATTGCCTGATGGCAAACTGGGAACCTGGGTAGGTGGTGGCAGGGGGTGGGGGGCTGGCTGCTGGCAGCTGGGGAAGATGGCTCTGATCACTGGCTTGGCTTAGGGTCCATACCCACGCATGAATTTTGTGAGCAGGGCCTCTAGTATAGTTATAAGAAGCACTGTGTTTTTGTCTCAGGCATACAAGTTTTTTCTATCACTGAGAATGAAAATTGCAGATTGTTTTGAATTTTTCCATTCCTGTGATTCTCCTTATCTCTCAGTTATTTGCTTGTTTTCTGATTTATATTTATATTTCATGTCATAGATTTTTATTGGATATTAAGATATCCATTATTATCTGCTTATTGATGAAAACAATTAAATAAAATGTCATTTGGAAGGTATGAACAGGATATTGGATTTGTCAATTTTAAGCTTTATCATAAAGTAATCTTCTGGGGACCACATTTGTTTCTTGTGAAACACACAGAAGCTTATTTTTATATTTTCTTCTTAGGTAGTTCAAGTTTTTCATAGGATACTTCTAATAGTGCTTGGGGAGTCAAGTTTGGAAAGCCCATGGAAGCCAGCCTTCACAAAGGAGGTACATCTATTTCTGTTTGAAGAAAGTCATCTATTAAGTGACAGGTATTTTCATATCCTGAAAACCTTCGTTACCCTCATAAAGTAATTCAACAGACTTGAGTAAGTTTTGCTTGTTAGGAGTCTACTCATATACACATGTGTTAATCTGGTTCTTCCAGAAAAACGACCAATACGATGTGTGTTTATAGAAATACTAGAGGCCCACTGCACAAAATTCTGCAAGGGGCTCGGCCCTTGCAGCCATAGCAGCTTGCCTCGGCCCTTGCAGCCCTGGCTTTGTCTGGAAGGTCATTCAGCTCCCTGATCTAATTAGCATATTACACTTTTATTATTATAGATGTGTGTGATAAGATACATAATTATTACAATGAATTGGCTTATGTCATCATGGAAGATGAAAAGTCCCAAGATCTGCAGTCACCAAGCTGAAAACACAAGAAGCTGATGGGTTAGTTCCAGTTCAAAGGCTGGCAGGCTCAAGACCCCTAAAGAGCTGCTATTTTGGTTTGAGTCCCAAGGCCGAAAAAACAGCGATGTCTAAATTTAAAGGCAGAAAGGCATGAGGGATTCTCTCTTACTCAGGGACGGTCTTTCTTTTTGTTTCATTCAGGCTTTCAACTGATTGATGAAGCCCACCTACATCATGGAGTGGCATCAGATTTACTCAGACTGCTGAATCCAATGTTCACTTCATCCAGGAGCACCCTACAGACACACTGGGATTCATGTTTGACCAAATGTGTGGGCGCCACCTCCAATCAGGTTGACATATAAAATTAGCCACCATAGTCCATCTCTTTGATTTAATCCCCTTCTTCATCTCCAAATAGGATAGTCTCTGAACCTATTGAGGAATTTGTGATTAAATCTGATTTATTTTTGTTTCCTCACGATGGGCTTTTGGTACATCTTTGGGTCTGCTATATGAGTTTCTATTTGCCCATCATCTTTCCAGACTTAAATTGACTTAGAGCTGCCTGCTCACCAGATGTTTTTAACTTGGTGTGTATTTCTTTTTATTTCAAATGGTTTTAGATCTGGTGATTTAAAGGAAGAAGATCTCAGAGAAACAGAAAATTTGTTCCACTCTCTTAACTCAGAATTGTTTTTTACTTAGTAAAATATAACTTGCTTATTTAAAACACTAAATACTAAGTTGTAATAGTACCTATGCTAAGTATGCTCCATAGATGCTTGATCAACAGGATTTTGTGTGTACGCACATACATTCATTAGCACAAATACATATGAAATATGTGTACTCATGTCCATGTGCAAATATTAATGCATTTAAATGTGTGTGCATGATTAAAATAGGATGATATTTCTTTATTAATTTACAGATATTCTTGCCATCATTCCCTTTGAAGGCTGGTGACTAAAATGCTATAAAGGAGAAGTATGTTTGAGTAGTTATAAACTTTATAAATCCTATTAAGGAATCTTAAACTGTATTTTTTTCAGTGAGAATTGTAAAATCTTAGGATGCTCTAAAATCTTTCACATCTTATGTAAATTTCTGTAGATTTTTCAAACATGTCTAATGTAGTTTCTAATTTTACCTAAACAAATTATAAGGTATTTTGGTATGCAAAAAACATGGTTATTACAAGTCCTCTGAAACTGATTTTATAGTTGTTTCCAAATATGACTGAGTATAATAGTGGTGTTTAGTAAGTACATTAAATTCTGTACTTCTCAGTGCCATAGACTAATGGAATCTTGCTATACTTTCTAATGGTTATGTGTCCACACTGAGTTTCAGGATCATAAGGCTAAAAATTCTACATAAGTACATAAGGAATTTTCTGCATTTCTTGGGTTATCTTACTTTATTAATTCTGGGTGATTTCTTTCCTCAGAACCTAATTTAGATATCTTGCAATGTGCTCATTGTTTCATCTGCCTTATCTGGACTGCTTGCTTTATTTTTCACTTGCTTGTGTCATCTTGTGTAAAAGTATTTTGGGTTGTGACTCTTTTTTTGGTATCAGTTGATTAAATCATAGGCTCTTAAATGAATCCCTTGACTACTGTCAAAACATATTTATGTCAAGGTCTCAATCCCTGTCATAATTTGAGGAGCCTTGATTAGTTCACTGTGAAGTCTCCCCTTTTTATAAGGAGAGCATTTCTTAGCATCTTGACCTTTCAGATTATTTATATCAGAACTAATATATTAGAACATTATTTTTTAATGAACATACAGTTGAACTCATTTCCATCTTCTACTTATACTCTCTCAAACATGTTATTTCTGATAAGTCACTTTTCTCTAATAATTATTTTAATGTGATTAAAAATGATGGATTTCCATGATTATATTATTGATATATGATGCTTTACTTTGCAAATGTATAATATACAAACATTAATGAATTTATGAGGGTACATTCATTAAATAAGTTTTAAGATACTAGCTATATCATTAACTCTTCTGTGTGCTTTTTAAAAAACCCATTGCCCTGCCTGCCTGACTTAGAATAAAAACCCTCTGCTGGATTCTGTGTTTCGTTTCTTTCTTATTATTTTTATCAAAGTATGCATCCCTAAACATTATGCTCTTTTAAAAAAATACCTTTATTGTTAAAGTATTACCAATGTCCCTTTGTGTTATTTTTTCCCCACTTACCCCGTCCACCTCCACCTCTACCTCTACCTCTACCTCTCCCTCTACTTCTACCTCTCCCTCTACCTCTACCTCTACCTCTCCCAAGCCTTCACCAGACAATTGTCTGTGTCCATAGGCTATGCATATATGCATATAAGTTTCCACATTACTAGTAATGTCTCTCCACCAGCCCCCCTCTTTCTACCCCCACCTTCCCTCTGAGATGCATCAGTCTGTTCCATGCTTTTGTGTCTCTGAATCAATTTTGTTCCTCAGTTGATTTTGTTCAATATAATCCGCATATGAGTGAGATCATGTGATAGTTATCTTTCTAATAGAGGCCTGGTGCACGAAATTCATGCACTTGTGGGGGGGGGAGCTCAGCCTAGCCTGTGCCCTCTGAGCCCTGGGGGGATGTCCAACTGACAGCTTAGGCCCACCAAACCATCAGTCAGACATCCTTAGCATTACCAAGGTTGCGGGAGTGGCTTCCCCCATTGAGTGTGCTCACCAGCCGTGAGTCCAGCTTCTGGCTGAGCAGTGCTCCTCCTGTGAGAGCACACAGACCACCAGAGGGCAGCTCCTGCATTGAGTGTCTGACCCCTGGTGGTCAGTATGCATCATAGTGACCGGTCATTCCACCATTCAGTCATTTGCACATTAGCCTTTGATTATATAGGATGACTGGCTTATTTGTCTTAGCGTAATATCCTCTAGGTCAAACCATACAGTTGCAAATGGTAGAAGTGTCTATTTTTGTTCTTTGCCCATTTTTTAATTAGATTGATTGTCTTCATTTTGTTAAGTTGTATAAGTTCTTTATTTCCACCCACCTCTTTCCATCTAGTAATCATCAATTTATTATCTGTACATATGTATTTGTTTCTTTTGTTTGCTCATTTTTTAAAGTTCCACGTATAAATAAAATCACATGGTATTTGTGTTTGTCTTATTTCTCTTAGCATAATACCCTTTAGGTCTATCCATGTTTTCACAAATGGCAAGATTTCATTAATTTTTATGGTGGAGTAATTTCTATTGTGTATATGTATCACATGCCCTCAGCCCCCCATTGTCTGTGACCATTGGTTATGCTCATATGCATGCATACAAGTCCTTTGGTTGCTCTCTTACTCCACCTCACCCCTTATCTAAGCCTTCCCTCATAGGTTGGACAGTCTGTTCCATACTTCTCTGGATCTATTTTTATTCATCAGTTCATGCTATTTATTATATTCCACAAAGATTGAGATAATGTGATATTTACCTTCCTCTGACTGGCTTATTTTGCTTAGCATAATGCTCTCCAGTTCCATCCCTGCTGTTGCAAATGGTAAGAATTCCTTCTTTTTCATAGCAGTGTAGTATTCCATTGTGTATAGGTACTATGGTTTTCTAATCCATTCATCTTTGTGTATATGTACTACGGTTTTCTAATCCATTCATCTGCTGATGGGCATTTAGGCTGTTTCCAAATCTTAGCTATTGAAAATTGTGCTGCTATGAACATAGGGATGCATATAACCTTTCTGATTAGTGTTTCTAGTTTCTTGGGATATATTCCTAGAAGTGGGATTACAGGGTCAAATGGAAGTTCTATTTTTAATTTTTGGAGGAAATGCCATACTGTTTCCATAGTGGCTGTATCAGTCTGCATTCTTACCAACAGTGCAAAAGGGTTCCTTTTTCTATGCATCCTTGCCAGCACTTGTCATTTGTTGATTTTATGATAGTCATTTTGACAGGTATGAGATGGTACCTCATTGTTTTGATTTGCAACTCTGAGATAATTAGTGACTTTGAGCATGTTTTCATGTGTCTCTTGGCCTTCTGTATGCCCTCCTTCGAAAAGCGCCTATGTAGGTACTTTGCCCATTTTTTGATTGGATTGCTTATCTTCCTTTTGTTAAGTTGTATGAGTTCCCTGTAAATGTTGGAGACTAAACCCTTATCAGAGATAACATTGGCAAATATGTTCTCCTATGCAGTGGGCTTTCTTGTTGTTGATGATTTCTTTTGCTGTGCAGTAGCTTTTTATTTTGATGTAGTCCCATTTGTTTATTTCCTCCTTAGTTCACCCTAGGAGATATTATAAAGATATATAAAGATATTGCTACAACAAATGTCTGCTATTTTGCTGCCTTTGGCTTTCTCTCAGATTTTTGTGGTTTCCTGTCTTACATTTAAGTCTTTTACCCATTTTTAGTTTATTTTTGTGTACGGTGTAAGTTGGTGGTCTAGTTTCATTTTTTTGCAAGTATCTGTCCAGTTTTCCCCACACCATTTATTGAAGAGACTGTCTTGACTCCATTGTATGCTCTTACCTCATTTGTCAAATATTAATTGCATTAAAAGCATATGGCTTGGGTCAATTTCCAAGTTTTCTGTTATGTTCCATTGGTCTATATGTCTGTTCCTGTGCCAGTACCAGGCAGTTTTGAGAACAGTGTCTTTGTGGTAGAGTATGATATCTGATATTGTGATCTCTCCAACTTTGTTCTTCTTTCTCAAGATTTCTGCAGCTATGCAGGGTCTTTTTTATTCCCATTCGAATTTTGGAGAGTATGTTCTAGGTCTTCGAAGTATGCTGTTGGTATTTTAATGGGGATTGCATTGAATCTATAGATTGCTTTGGGTAGCATGAATATTTTAATGATAATTCTACCAATCCACGAACAAGGTATATTCTTTGATTTGTTTATGTCAAACTCTATCTCTTTTTTCAATGTCCTGTGATTATCTGAGTACAGGTGCTTTACCTCCTTGGTTAAATTAATTCCTAGGTATCTTAAATTTTTGTGTTTGTTTGTTTTATAGTTTCTCTTTCTGTGAGTTCATTATCTATAATAATAAAAACATAATATGCTAATTAAATCAGATAGCCCATCAACCTTCTGGACTTCATTCCGAACATCCTTTTGAATGAAGCCATGGTGGCAGGGTCAGAGACAAAGGTGGATAGGAGTGATCAGGCAGGAAGGAGAACCGTTAGGGGCAATGAAGCAGTCAAGCAGAGGGGTTAGGGGCAACCAGGCAGGCAGGCAAGTGGTTAGGAGCCAGTAATCCTGAATTTCGAAATGGATGTGCAACTGCCAGTTTAGGCCTGATCCCACAGGTTTCAGGCCTAAACTGGCAGTTGGACATCCCCATTGGGTCCTGGATTGTGAGAGGGTGCAGAGAGGGCTGAGGGAACCCCTCCCATGTACAATTTTGTGCACTGGGCCTCTAGTTGGTACATAAAAAAGCAATTGATTTCTGGGTATTAATTTTGTATCCTACTACATTGCCAAATTTATTTATAAGTTCTGATAGTTTTTTGATGGAGACTTTAGGATTTTCCATGTACAATATCATGCCATCTATGAATAATGACAATTTTACTTCTTCTTTTCCAATGTGGATGATTTTTATTTCTTCTTCTTCTCTGATTGCTATGGCTAGCACTTCTAGTACTATCATGAACAGGAGTGGTGAAAGTGGGCATTCCTGTCTTATTCCTTTTCTTAAAGGAAATGATTTTAGTTTTTGCCCATTGAATATGATATTGACTGTAGGTTTGTCATATAAGGCTTTTATATGTTCAAGTATGATTCCTCTATTCCCACTTTGCTGAGAGTTTTTATCAGGAAAGGATGTTGGATTTTGTCATATGCCTTTTCTGCATCAATTGATATGATTACGTGAATTTTTTGTCTCTCAATTTGTTTATGTGATGTATCACATTTATTGATTTTCAGATATTGTACCAGCCTTGAATCCCTGGAATAAATCCCATTTGGTCACGGTGTATGATCTTTCTAATGTAATGCTGGACCGACTTGCTAGAATTTTGTTGAAGTTTTTAGCATCTATGTTTATCAGCGATATTGGCTTGTAATTCTCTTTATTTGTAGTGTCTTTATTTGGGTTTGGGGTTAGGGTACTGCTAACTTCATATAAAGAGCTTGGAAGTGTTCCTTCCTCTTGAATTTTTGGAATAGTCTAAGAAGGACAGGTTTTAGTAATTATTTGAATGTTTGGTAAAACTCCTCTGTGAAGCTGTCTGGCCAGGGCTTTTGTTTTTGGATCCAGTTCTTATTCTGAGTGATCATTATAAATGAGAGTATTCTTTTTTTGTATTAAGGGAAAAAAATGTGAACATAAAGGTATTTAAGAAAATGGGGTTATAAATAAAATCATACTGCATACCCCAATCATTATGGAATCTACAACAAACAGATGCTTGTATTCTTATTTCTTTAACATTTTTTTCTGAAATTTTTCGTTGCATACTTTTTCATCTCATTTGCAATAAAAATTTATATTCTACTTTGTGAATAGAAAGCTCCCTCTTCTAATGCTGATTAAAGTTTATTTTCTCATTATTATTATTTTTTAAAGAGTATCTTTCAGATCTTATAAGTGTTATATTGGGAATGCCCTGAAAATATTTCTGCACTGTTATTAATTTCTTTTCAAAAGTCTCTAGCATCAGTTTTATGAGTCATAGGACTTGAACGTGACCTCCATAGGCTAGATTCTGCTTTTCTACATTTCAGACATGTGTCTCCATGATATGTCCTTGCCTGTGCCAGCGTAGCACACATACAGGTTATCCCTGGTCCTTAGTGAGATTCTGGTAACCATCTCACCTCAGGAGGCCTGCCTGTATAACCAAATTCTATACAGACATGACTGCTCATAAATCACAGAGCCCTATACCAGTAAAACCAAACTGCATATACATCAACTCAGGTTTAAATCCTCAAAGGGGAATGTCCCCTCCAAAGTCCCTACATAATGGAAACGTGAGTATCGTTATTTTCATGGCAATATACTTTCATGAATTTAAAACAAATATGTTTTCCTTGTAACAGGACATAATTAGAAACAATTATATTACCAAGGCTTTGACTGGAATGTTATATTTGAGTTGTTCACAGAGTCAGAGATAACTAGACAGCACTAAGGCACTATAGTTGACTTCATGGAGGCAGTAGCCCCTTGGAAAAATCAGCCTCGTGGCTTGCATACAGGGTCACCAGGTGAGTAGGGAAGGGCATCCTTGGCAGTCCCGGGACCTCAGGATATTTTGAGGACCTGAGGACAAGGGGAGTTCACTCAAATCTGTAGGTGTTATAGGAAAAGTCTGCTTGCAGGTCCTTGGCTCCTCCACATCCCTGATAAAGGGAAATGAAATATCAGGAAAGTCACATTCAAATACAGTGCTTATATATCAGTCTTGAAGAAAAGTTGAAACATTTTACTTTTACAGATTTCAAAAAAAATATTTGATCAGCGTGCAAAATATCTCCCAGGGCCTTGGAAGTGGCTGATGAAATAAGGGGTCACTGAAGTTGAAGCTTCATTAGGTTCATGGTAGTGATGTTCAGATTTCCTTAAAAAATGGAGCCCACAGTTCCACCCTGACCAACTAAATGGAGATTTCTGGGAAGTGGGATGAGGCTCTACACTTCTAACATGCTGACCCTTCCAAAATGATCTGGAAGCTCTGTAATGTCAGGACAGAATGTTTTCCCTAGCACATCCACAGTGCTGGGCTGGTCCTCTTCTTCCAGGGTCAGTGAAAATTATTTTTAAAAACCAAGGATGTATCTATTTCCAGAAGATCAATCAATCATTGCAACTTATCTCAGGTTTGAACCAAGTAAGCTATTTGTATGTAAGGGGCACAGGCTTGTATTTATGCAGTGAGTATAACAGATGCTAAAAGTTTATTTGTAATACCTATAAGTTTATGTTGGCATTTAGTAATAACAATGAATTTTTATTCATGATTTAAAATTTCAACAATAGATTTAAACTTCATTGAGTAATTATTAAGTGCGCACATAGAGAGTATTTTTTTTTTTTTGTCACAGGGATAGACAGAGAAAAGCATTGTTGGTATGTAGGGCTTTGCAGTACACACTATTTATTAAATAAATGAATGAGCCAAAACCGATTTGGCTCAGTGGCTAGAGCATTGGCCTGCAGACTGAAAGGTCCCAGGTTCAATTCTGGTCAAGGGCATGTACCTTGGTTGCGGGCACATTCCCTGTAGGGGGTGTGCAAGAGGCAGCTGATCAATGTCTCTCTCTCATTGATGTTTCTAACTCTCTATCCCTCTCTCTTCCTCTCTGTAAAAAATCAATAAAATATATTTTAAAAAGAATTAAAAAAAAACAAAATAAATTAAATGAATGAGTTATTTGAGCATAAAAAATTGAGGCAAGAGATTAACTGCCAAATTGTGACAGTTCTGGGATATCTGCCCTTCTAATTCTAGTCGCCTTCTCTATAATTCATACCTTGTTTCAAAGAGATGAGTGCAAATTAAACATTTATTCTGGGACTTGAGCCATATTTGATGATGTCATAGAGCAAGTGTCTGTTTAAGACTTGTGTCCTACTTCATATAATGCGAGCCATTTCCTAAGCACCTTATAAACATTAACTTATTGATTGCTTGTTGCAGTGCTGTAAGAGAAATATGATTCTTATGTTTCACAGATGTGTGAAGTATGACCAGGCTACAGAGCTTCTTAAGTCCACCCAGCTAGCATACAGAGACATTCACACTGATGACCAGGGTATGTGGTTCTAGATGTTCAGTTTTCCACCATCTATGACATTGATCTCATATGTGTACACATAGATCTAAGCATGGGGAGGAAGCAAATCCGAGGATTTGAATTACACAGATGACTAATAATTTTTATTTGACCCTGGGTTGCTTAAATTCTCCAATAATCATAACATTGTCACTTTGTCCACCAATCCCCTTTTTAAATATGGTGGTAGTTCAGACTTTAAAAATCAACACTGGCTGCCCCATTTTGGCTATTGCTTATTCTCATGGAACACTAGTTAACTTCATTGTTGAACTTTCTGGACATTAGCACATAATTCACGAGCTGATAGAGAGATGAAATGAAGTGATGTATAAATGCTTCTAACGTGGAGCTGTCTTGGGTAGATGGCCACACGCAGTAGCTATTCTCACTATCCATGCAGTGCACGCCTGTCATTCACCACAGATGGCTCAAGTCATTACAGGGCTGTTTTTAAGTGCCCCATTCCTTTCAAATACCTTCCCCATCCATTACCTGTGAGTGCTCCTTTAACTTTTAATCTTTCTCAACACTTTTTGACCTGGCTTGTGTTTGTGTTTTCTCGCCATAAATCATCTCTATCTAAGAGAAGCCTCTCATCAGTCAAGGTCTCGTTGCATTTCTACTCCCCCAAGGTTCCTCCAATTTCCGAGGATTAGGGCTAGAATCGCCTGAGAGCATGTAGATAGTTCAATAAACTGCTTAAAAAAACAATCCTGCCCTTCTCACACAATCCTCTCTGTGGCCTTCATTTCTGCACGGTTGTTATCCCAATCAATACTGGTATCTCAGTAATTAAAGGCTCCCAGGTTCAGACGTTGGGCCTTCTTGCTGGCTCCCCTTATCTGCAGAAACACGGCCTCATACATTTGCTTCAGCTGTCCTTGACTCTCCAGCTGCCATCAACAATTACATTGCTATTTTTTATTCCAAATCGACTGCTGTGTCAGGTGAACTATTCAAATGATCTTTGCTCATACAATCATTACTGTGGCCCTCCCTAATAATATTTGACAGCACCATTTGGTTTGTATTTCTTATCTTGGTACTAAGCTGAATTCCCCTTCACTCGTCATAAATCTTTTCAGGATAAATAAGTACATCCCATTGAGTTATGTTTACCCATCTGTTAGTGTCCTGACAGGACTGCTCTGGAAAACGCCTCATGGCTGCAGAGGCTTCTGCTCTAACTCCACCCTTCTAATGATCGATATCTGCACTAAAAATGAGAAATTCAGTCAAGCACAGGCATGACTGCACATAGATGAATATATGATCTTACAGGTATTCTGAAGAATTATAAAAAAAACTGCCTTACTTTAGATCTCGTGGAGAAAGCCAATCCTGTAGCTGTGCTTAGGTAATGAGAAGATCTTTGATTTGTCAAGCCCTGGACAGAGGTTAAAAATAATTTAGATACATTTCCTCAGACCTCTCCCACTCACTGATGCTGGATGCTTTGCTATACATTTTGCAAGATAGCAGGATTTGACTGACTCTTACAGAGGTACAGATTCTGTTTCAACATCACTGCCTAAGATTCCACAGGCAGGAGAAATGTGGAAGTGGTAAATTAAGGAGAAAATATAAATAAAAACAGAAAAGCAATGTAGTTTCAGTCAAGCCTATCATGTGAGTAGACAAAGGCCCCAGTAATAGCATTTTCAACAATTGCCCCCCACCACCACACCATCAGCAAACACTAAATGCTACCATCACCATCAACCAGCATCCTGTCACCATCAACCACTGACATCCACAGCCCACCACCAACAAAAATCAACAAAACCAATAACCACCACTTAGCATCTAATGGGGGAGTTCATGAAAAAATAGTACTGGTCAGGGAAGTCATAAGGCAGTAAAAAGATAGAATCAGGCCATTGAGGAAATCCCAATCTTAACAACCCAAGGTCAATCTCAAAGCTGATAAACAGGATAAAAATCAAATTTGATGGTTTGTGCACAGGAATTCATGAGCAATAATATGAAGGTTATAACCATTTCTTTGTGTGTGTGTGTGTGTGGTTTTTTTGTTGTTGTTAATCCTCATGCCAGGATATTTTCCCATTGATTTTTAGAGACAGTAGAAGGGGGCAGGGAGAGACAGAGAAGCATCTGTGTGAAAGAGGTTGCCTCCTGCACATGCCCTGACTAGTCATGTGCTCTTGACTGGAATTGAACCCAGGACCTTCAGTCCATGGGCCGATGGTCTACCCACTGAGCCAAATCAGTTAGGGCTAGAACCCTTTCTTAAAAACAAAATATTAAATACAGCATAGTGGAGAATTGATTACAATGGTGGAAAACTATAAATTAATAACAGAATTTGTCTGTGTTTGCTATGATGCAACCCCAAAACAAAAGTTAAAAATATCTATGAAGTGACCATAGTGAAATTGTTCATATTCACAGGTAAACACATGATCAATGGATCATAAGAGCTTCACAAAAGCTCATAACAAACTGCAGTCTGTACATTGACCCAGATGGCTCAAGCCTTCTCTCCACACAAACTGCGATGGCGTTATTTTCCAACAGACACTACCTATATTCAATGAAGAGTTAAAGCATTCTGCTTCAGGTGGATCTTTGTAAATTTTCCACTTCCAGCTTTAACAATCTAAAAACTGCTCAGGTAATTGCACATAATAGTAAGTGGGCAGGGGAGTAAAGAAAAAGAAATCAATAAAAGATTATATAATTGTATTTCTTATCTTCCAGTGCTGAAGTTATCCATAGAAAATCTAGTTATCAGAAGACATCCAACCTTGACAAGGTTAGCCTGGATTTGTGGTTACAGTAGTTTGTGATTTTTAAAGTATTATAATTATGATGATAATCATTATGGAGTTGTAGCATGTACCTTTTAATTTGGTTGTCAAGGGAGACAGGGAGTGATAATTAAGGCTAAAAGATGGAGAATGGAAGCCTTATTAAAGGATATATTGAAGATGGGAATTTGATCTGAGAATTAGATTATGATGAGGGTTTTTAATGCAGCTGTGACACTCTTGAGTGACAGGGGAAGTGAGCAGGCAATTACAACGACAGGCATCTCCCCTAATCTTTGCAATCCCAAACTCACAGTCACATCCATTTAAATTAATTTTTATGAAGCCTGCACACTTATGGCCTCACCAAATTGGAAATTTGTTTGTTTATTGTCCACAGGAAATAATTTTAGGGAAGCAAGTGGCAGTGAAAGCCATCATGCCTGTCTGTCTTGTCTTTTTAACTTGTAAAAATTAATAACAGGAGATTAATCTGAAGGCTGCTGCCTTTATGAAAGCTGGCTGATCCTCAGCAGACAAGCGTTATTGTGATTATCAGTGGGAAGGTTAGAGGAAGGCATGTAAAAGTCACAGCTGATTCATGAGTTCCTACGTTAAGCAAAGGATTTGAAAAGAACAACAACAAGGCTTGTGTTGCTCAGTGTTGTATGTGAGAAATCAGTCTTCCTCGCATTGCTGAAACTGAAATTTTCAGGAATGGATTTTAAACAACTTTGGACATAGTTACTTTAAGATGTCTGTTCAGTAGAGATAGCAATAGCTCATTACCATGCATGCCGAAAACCTATTTTAAGAAGTACTTTACTGCACAAAGAATAATTTGCCACATCATATTTTTCCTCCCAGTAATGCTAATATAAATAATTGTTGTGCCTTAAATTGGCATTATGTTTTGATAGCATAGTTTTTAATATACAAAGAACTGTTCGGAGGAACTGTTCAGAAACATGGAAATGGAGACAAAAATAGGAGTCTTTGGGAACAGCTCTTAATTTAAATCCCATTTATTGTTCTGATAGAGTACGGTAGCTGAAGTTCCAACATAATGATGGAATCATGATTGTTTTGCAAATAAGTTTTAAAATATATCAGAAATGTGCTGTGGTTTAGATATGGAGAAATCTGAAAAATCACACTAATTAAGTGTTCTTTATTATTTCATCTGTTATTATATTTTTTAAGGTTATCTAATAAGGCTCTCTTGTATATATGTATATAATGTTTGGAAAAGTTATGTGATAGTGACTAGTAGGTGTGTGCAATTTTCCTAAGTTCTAGTAATGAAAGGCTGTTAGTGTATGTCATCATCTTGCAAAACATCAATATATACTACCTGTAAATGATAGAATAAGAAATGTGATATATAATGAATACCAATAGTTAAAAATATTAGAAAGATAATAAATGTTTTAAGGAGGAGCTGAATCCTCAGTATATTGGAAAATTATTTATAATCTCTAATGTTCAACAGCACAAAACTACTATTTAGAAATAGGATGATTTTGAAGAAGAAATAATTAAATCATCCTATATAATATAAGCCTAATATGCAAATTGTCCCCTCAGGTAGTTATTCAACTTGGAGTTTGACCAGGAGACTGGGGGTTCAACCACTTGCTATGATGTGTGCTGACCACCAGGGGGTGGCGTGGAACATGGCGTGCACTAGTGACATGGTGCTGGCAGCAGGCAGCAGTGGAAGTGCTGCCAGCCCTGATGGGCACCTATGAGAGCAAGACCCTGGCAGGATGGTGGAGCTGGTGAGCCGGCAGCACAGGCCAAGGCAGAGTGCCAGCGGGAGCTGTGGGGCTGTGAGCCTGGGGATGCAAGCTGAGGCTATGAGCCTGGGTGTGTGAGCTGAGGCCTGATCCCGGTAGGCCACCCTGAGGGACTCCACCTGTGCATGAATTCGTGCACTAGGCCCCTAGACTGAGTATAAAGATGCTTCTTATAAGAGAGTTTTCATTTCATACGACTCTTTAGTCATATGCAAATATTTCTGAGAAAATATTAAAATCTCATTTTAAATATTTTCTCTATATATGTGTATGAATGCATATGTATGACATTGTATGCCATAAGCTATCAATCATAAAGTGGATTCCATTTATCTTTTGTGAAAGACTAGATATCCTGAAAAAAAACAAAAAACTTTGCTGTTGTTCTTTTACTTTGTCATTTTTAGCATGATGGTGAATAACTCAGACCGTTTTACTTCATTTCCTGCATATAAAACTCAGATGGCAATAGCTACAGTATCAGTGTGTTGGGGTTCAAATTAATTATGTAGATTTAGTAATGAGCATGGATTATATAATTTTCAGTGCCTGAGCTGTGATTAAGACCTGAGCGCATTGCAATGTTGGCAGAAGGCACTGTCTTTCTACCACCAACAACTGGGTACAATATAAATTAACAACAGAGAATGGGTCCAAAGAGGATTCAACAGAATCACCTCTCTTCTCAGGACCACCATTTGCCTTTGTGAGAACTTAGGAACCTCCGTCAGTATCGTGGTTCTAATATAACCTTTGCTATGCAGAATATTGCACACATATTGCACTAAGGCTTGATTGATTGCTATACATTAGCCCTTGTTATATAGTTTATTAAATTGATTTAAGGGAACATTCCTGGGACTGTAAGATCTGATGGGGATAATTTGATGTTGGGAAGGTTACTGTTCATGTTGTCTTATATTTGAGTATTTTTTCCATGTGCATTTACAGAGGTAGTGAGCATTAAACTGAGATTTAGAAGATAAATATATTGTCTATAATATGCCAGGTTCCAACCTATCACCCTGGCAAAGTGGTTAACCAGAGTACTTCTGTGTGTATTATACATGCTCACTGTTACCTTCCCTTTTTTTCCTGTTCTTCATTTAACATGTAAATGTTAACATTCACTCTGTGCCTGAAAATGACCAACAAGACAGACAGACTTTAAGAAACATAAATACAAAACAAGACTGTGTCTATAGAGGTCATTTTCCTGGTGGAATTGTTAACATTATCCAGATTTTAATTTACCCCTCTCTAAAATCTAAAATGTGAAAGTCCAAGGATGATTTTAGTAAAGGAATTTTAAAAAAGCAAAATTAAAGTTAAAGGAGAAAATTAAAGGAAAAAAATGAAAAAAAAATGTTCAGAAAATGTAGAAAACAGTAAGAATGGTTTGAATATAAAAATGCAATTAAAATCAAAGATTAAAAAAAGGAAAAAGTGAAAATTAAGTGGATTATCCAGAAACAATTAAATAAGCAAAACAAGGAAGTTTTCAAGTGATGTTGGGATAAAGGGACTTCTCCATTGTTGGTGGCCACAAAGACTGATTTTATGTTCCTAGATAACTTGTGATAGAAGTAGCCTTTCCAAATAGAATGCACTAGGAATAGCAGAGGACTGGGAGATATAGTTTTTGGATTCAAATCTGAATTTTTTGCTAATAGGACTTTGAAAATCAGAAATTGAATTTAACTTCATAAAAGTGGTCAGCTCGTGTGTTAGGAAAGAAAAAGAAAAAAGAAAAAAAAAACAACAACAAAAAAAACATGACCTCTTAGAATTACTTTGAGAATAGAATGAGCTAAGTCATGAGGAAGTACTTTATATATTTCCAACTAGCATTTATTGTTTTCCTTTTGTAAACTCCAACTGGTATAAATCAGACTCTTATGAACAGATGTATTTATTGTTATTCGGTAGTACCTTAAAGCACTGGAGAAACTGTTATATTCTCTTCATTATTTTTCCTTATCAAGAAGGAAAATACTTTTATCCATTCCTAAAGGAATGCATTTTTATTTTATTTTATTTTTTTATTTTAATTTTTTTTAAATATATTTTATTGATTTTTTTTACAGAGAGGAAGGGAGAGAGACAGAGAGCCAGAAACATCGATGAGAGAGAAACATCTACCAGCTGCCTCCTGCACACCCCCAACCGGGGATGTGCCCACAACCAATGCACATGCCCCCGACCGGAATCGAACCTGGGACCCCTCAGTCCGCAGACCGAGGCTCCACCACTGAGCCAAACCGGTTTCGGCAATTTTTATTTTAAAGACTAGGGGCATGGTGCAAAAATTTGTGCACGGGTAGGTTCCTAGGCATGGCCTGTGATCAGGGCAGATCAGGTTCCCTGCCTCCCTGCTTCCTCCTTCCCTCACTCCCTCAGCACTCTGCCATTGCTGATTGCCTGTCATGTTCCGTGCTGCCCACTGGTGGTTAGTGCACAGCATAGTGAAGGATCAAACTCCTGGTCAAACTTCCTAGGGAACAATTTGCATATTAGCTTTTTGTTATATAGGATTAGTCATTTATTTATAAATCTATTACACATATATATTTTTTATTTTCTAAATTTAAAGAAATTGTGTCATGTTCTGTGCATTACTCAAGAGTTAAATTATATTGAGATAAACCATGTCTCTAATTTTATATCTGGCTGGGTAGAAAGACCTTTAAGATTTTCTTTTGTTATCCAATCACTCCTTTGAGGTTTAAGGTACAATTAAAATGCAATTAAAATTGCATTTTGGGTAAACTTTCTTAGTGTTGGTTTTCTGTTTAAGAACAGTTTTTAAAGGTTATAACTTGAATACACAAATAAATATAAACTCCTCTGAGCATCAACTGTTGGCCATGACTGTGTATATAATGGAATTCCAAGGTTTATATACGTTACCTTTCTTTAAGGTGCTTACTGTTGGGCTGGAAAATGTGAATATGTATACCTTACCCCTAGAGTAGCTCCAAAACTCCTTTTATAATTGTCCATGTGATGATGTATGTTATTTCCCTTCCCCCCTCCCCCCCCCCCCCATTTTTCTCTCCCCATCTCAACTCACAGGTAGGGAGAGACTCTGTGGCAGAGTCTTTTCTTTCCCAGGCACAATGGTCATAAGAAGCTCTGACATTACCTCCTCAATAATGAAGACATGTGGATGCAGACACTGTCCTAATGTAAAAGAGGATTCTGAGATGACATCCAGCCCCTGCCCCACCCGCTCTGCAGCATTAGGGGTTACTTAATGGGAGCCTCTCTTCTGTTTTTTTCCATGGGGATTAGAGGGCAGTCTGAAAGCCCACTCGCTAGGAGTCTGATTGTAATGGAGAGTGGGGAGAGGCTTCAAATAACCAACACTAGAATCTTGTCTAACCCAAGTCCTCCATGCAAAAATCAAGTAGTTATCCCAACCAATGGCTTTGCTCATCTACAGAACTAACTCAAGGTACAGTTTGACCAGAGAACTTTGGAAGGTATAGGTCTGCCTGATTCAGGTCCTCAAACAAGTTCCACCCAGGCAGGAGAGCAGAGCAATCTGACAGGAAGGGCTCCCTAACACATCCATAACTTGCTGCAACAACGTAGAAAAAAAGGTGGATGAGCAGAGCTGATGGCTCATAGAGCAAAGACAATGACCCTGTTTGACCAGGAGACTTCGGATACAAATCAGCTTGAGTAAAAGTGCTGAAAATAAAATCCTTAGTGGCCTTGGATCTTCTTTTCCCACTGTTTCCAGGCATGGAAACTAATTTTTAGCCCCATTTACTGTTAAATAGAACCTTTAGCCTGTCTGACTAAGGAACTTTATTAGAATACTGGGAAGTGCTTAAAAGGACCACAGCCTCTGGCTTTCCTCCTCTGCTCCATCTGACCAGGATATTTAGTGCACTTTATTGCCTGATTCAGGGTCCCCCCAAAATGAGCCATGCAGGCCCTGGGTCCCATTCTGCTATCCCAACTAGGGCAAGTAAGCTAATTTATAGCCCCATCTACTTCCAAATATAATATCCAGTCCTGACTGGAAAGTCTCCCAGAGAATCCAAGCAATTTAGAACCCATCCTAGAACCTCAATTGGTCAGGGAATCAAGCCAACATCCTTATTCAGCTATTCTCAGCCAGTGGCACACACCTCTACTACCAACCTCACAGAGCAAATAATTGCCTCACTCAAAAGTAGACCTAATAGAAGGCCACACTCGCTCAAGGATTTTATCAGTACATACTTCAGAGTGGTAAATTGAGCTGACTAGTAAAGGACTGTCTCTTCAAAAGCAAACTTGCAAAGTTTGAAAGAAGAAACCACTTATTCAAATGTACAGAGACCAACATAAGGAATGAAGGATCACAATAAATAAATAAATAAATAAATAAATAAATAAATAAAAGAATAAATAAATAAAAGTAAAAAAATAGGTAACTATATGCCACCAAAGGTAACTAAGAAAAGCTCAAATAATTAACACTAAACAAATAGAAGTCTATGAACTTTTAGACAAAGATCTCAGAATAATCATCTTAAAAGAGTTTAGTGAACTACAAGAACACATAAATAACAAAATTAATAAAACAGAGCATGAACATAATGAGAAGTTAAATAGAAAGAATAAAAAATATCTATTAACTAAAGGGCTCAACAGAGAATTTAAAAAGCAGACTCAGACAGAAAGAAGAAAGAGTGAGGGTTCAAAAATGGTGGTGGAGTAAGTGGATACTACACTGACATTCTCCCAGGACCACACTGGGATTACAATTAAAATACAGAAAAAGCATTCTATCTAATAAAGAGGGAATATGCTAATTGACTATCACACCCTCAAAAGATGGAGGCACCCACAACCAATAAAGAGGGAATATGCTTATTGAGTATCACACCCTCAAAGATGGTGTCGCCTAGACCCCTCAGACCCACTGAAGTAGCCAGCAAGTGGCATGGCTGGGCTTGCCCCTAGGTGGGTCTGGCCACTCTGCATGCCTGCCTATGGAGTCCCCCAGTCCCATCAGCCACCCAGCTACCCAGGGCTGGCCTGATGCACAAGCAAGCCCTGGATGGCAGCTTCCCAGTTGCCCAGGACTACCCAAGGCTCAGATAACCAGGGCTGGCCGAGGCTTGTGCTGCTGGCAGTAGCAGCAGCAGAGATGTGATGGGGGCATTGCCTTTCCCTATTCACCAGGTTGCCTCCTGCCTCAGAGGGCTCCCTATCTCAGTCTGGGAGCCCTACTTGGGCTGAGGGATCCCCCTTCCAGTGCATGAATTTTCATACACTGGGCCTCTAGTCTTGTATAATCAACTGAACACTAGTTGGAGAGAAGCCTGATAACCAAGGATAGAAAGTGGAGACTTGGAAGAAGTACAGCAGCAGAAAGGTCCTGCTGGGCTCATGTAGACAGAGGCTGAAGTTCCAAAAACATATATCAGCTGTGGGATTTTTCAATGAGAACTCTGGGATCTAAACCTCAAGCAGGGTGTCCCATCCCAAAGAACCAAAATTGAGAAAGTTGCCTACATAACATCTGGCTGTGAAAAGCAGAAGGGTGTTTTTTTTTTTTTTGCCACAGAGAGATGACTAAAAATGCAGGCACTCTCTTAAAGGGCCAACACAAAATGTTGTGTGTAGCCACTCACCTCAGGCTCCATCAGAGGGAGGGAAGGGTGCACTGGAGGTGTTTTGAGGAAAAGTCCAAGGTAGAGGGTCTCTGGGTTAAAGCTTAGAAGGCAGCCTCCCCAGTTTCTTGTGCCAAGTCATTCCTTCATACTGCAGAGGACATCATTCTCCAGAAGACCTTACCATCAGGCAGCTTTATCATGGGGGTGAAGCAATTGCCCCACACTGTTGGAAAGTCTCTTACTCCACCCTGTGGAGCCTATGCATTGTTGTGATCCATAGCCTGAGGCTAATAAAGACTGTATAACAATCAGATGGAAGACAGAGGAGAATCTCTGGAGGCTGTGAATCTTTTGCCTGATCTCCTTCTGGACCCAGGACTAGGAAAAACAGAATCTGATGCACATTTTCATCCTTTCCAAAGGTACCCAGTCCCATAGAGGAAGCCACAAGCAATGATTCTGATAGCTCCAAACAGGGGACTCAGGGCCAGTCACAAAGAACTTCTGACATTGTCCTGCACTAGAGCCTGGGAGTCATAGCAGATCTACCTAATACATAGATACAAACCCATATAGGCAGCCAAAATGAGGAGACATACAAATAAGCTCCAAATGAAAGAACAGATAATTTTCCAGAAAAAGAGCTAAATAGGGATAAGAAATTTATCAGATATGGCATTCAGAATAATGATTGCAAGGATGCTCAACAGCTTGAGAAAAGATATGGAAACTATGAAAAAACAGCAGTCATAAATGAAGAATAACAGCACTAATAAAGAACACATTGGAAGGAATACACAACAGATTTGGGGGATGTGGAAAATGATTAACCAAAGATACTATATGCATATTTACATTGCCTATAGTAACAGAAAATAGGGTGGTGAAGGCCTGAGCTGGGATAGAAACCACGTGGAGGGGGACAATGGGAGGATGAAAGAGTACATCTGAAATACTCTCAACAATAAAGATTTTAAAAACAACTATTGGTGTGACAATGCTGTGGAAAATAATTTAGAATCATTTTACTAAGTATCCCCAACTGTATATTAATTAAAACACTCATGATGTACAAAAATTATCTCTAGTATTCTTTTTTTAAAAATATATTTTATTGATTTTTTTACAGAGAGGAAGAGAGAGGGATAGAGAGCTAGAAACATTGATGAGAGAGAATCATCGATCAGCTGCCTCTTGTACACTCCCTACTCGGGATGTGCCTGCAATCAAGATACAGGCTTTTGACTGGAATCGAACCTGGGACCCTTCAGTTCGCAGGCCGACGCTCTATCCACTGAGCCAAACCAGTTGCGGCTATCTCTAGTATTCTAACACTCCTCTCAGAGGAAGCATAGTGACATATTCTTAGGAATTCTCATGGCAACACGTTGGTAACCGCCAGAGAAACATCTATTATCAGAAAAGTTACTAAACAGAATATGGTATATTCACATAATAGAATATTACTCCCAATGTAAGTAAATAAGGTACAGTTATACATAAACCAACATAGTGTGAAGTGAAAAGTAACATTTTTAGAAGAGTACACATAACATAATGCCATTTATATGAAATCCTATAAAATAAAGAGGTAATGTGCAAATTGACCATCATTCCAACACACAAGATGGCTGCCCCCATGTGGACACAAGATGGCCACCACAAGATGGCCAGCAGGGGAGGGCAGTGAGAGGAACCAGACCTGCAAGGGAGAGCAGTTGGGGACAATCAGGCCTGCAGGGGAGGGCAATTATGGGTGACTGGGACAGCAGAGGAGGGCAGTTAAGGATGACCAGGCCTTCAGGGCAGGACAGTTGCAGGGGGACACAAGCCTGAAGGGGAGACCCAGGCCTACAGGAAAAGGCAGCTGGGGCGGACCTGGCTTGCAGGGCAGGAAAGTTAGGAGGGACCAGGCCTGCAAGGGAGGGCAGTTGGGAGGGACAAGGCCTTCAGGGGAGAGCAGTTGGGGGAACCAGGCTGGCAGGGGAGGGCAGTTGGGGGGGACCAGGACTCCAGGGGAGTAGTTAGGGGGTGATCAGGCTGGCAGGCAGAAGCAGTTAGGGGCAATCAGGCAGGCAGGCAGGCAGGCAGGTTGTGAGCCAGCAGTCTTGGATTGTGAGAGGGATGTGCAACTGTTCAGTGGGCTTGGACCCAAATGGGCAGTCCAACATCCCTTGAGTGATCCCAGATTGGAGAGTGTGCAAGCTGGACTGAGGGACACTCCCCCCAACCCCATGCATGAATTTCATGTACCGGGCTTCTAGTCAAAAGTATGAAAACTGAAGAGTATAATGTTTAGGGATGTATACCTAGATAAAACTAAAAAGGAAGAAATGAAACACAGAATCCAGTAGGGTGGTTTTCCTCCAGTCAGGCAGAGGAATGGGTTTTAGAAAAAGCACCCAGAAAAATTAATGATATAAGTAATACCTTATTTCAAAATTTGTGTTTTGAGTTCATAAGTATTCTAACATTATGCTTCATAATTTATTTATAGTTTATATTCTCATAAGTTCATTAATAATTGTATGTTATATATTTATAAAATAAAGGATGATATAATAACTTCATTATTTTTTAACCATTCGAATGTAAAAAATAGAAAAAAATAAGTTACTGAAAGCAACTGTATATTAAAACATAACGTTCTATTAGTTCTGTTATAAATTGTCTGAAATTTCAAGATGCTAAGAAATGCTTTCCTTATAAAAGGAAAGTCTTCAAAGTGAACTAATCAAGGCTTCACAAATTATTACAGGGATTGAGGCCTTGAAACAAATATGTTTCATCAGTAGTCAAGGGATTCAGAAGAGTCTATGATTTAATCAACTAATTCAAAAAGAGTCCAACCCACCGAAACCAGTTTCACTCAGTGGATAGAGCATCGGCCTGCACACTGAAAGGTCCCAGGTTTGATTCCGGTCAAGGGCATGTACCTCGGTTTTGGGCACATCCCCAGTAGGGGGTGTGCAAGAGGCAGCTGGTCGATGTCTTTCTTTCATCGATGTTTCTAGCTCTCTATCTCTCTCCCTTCCTCTTTGTAAAATATAATAAAATATATATTAAAAAAAGAGTCCAACCCAATATAGTTTTGTACAAGATGAAACAAACAAATTAAAAATAAAGCAAGCAGTCAAGATAAGGCAAATGAAAACAATGAGCACATTGCCAGATACCTAAATTTGTTTCTAGGAGAGTGTTATGCTAAGTGAAATAAGCCAATCAGAGGAAGACAAGTACCATTTGATTTCATATGTAGAAGGAACAAAATGAACTAACAAGAAAAATAGATACAGACTCATAGAGAGTAGGCTAACAGCTATTGGGAAGGGTAGTGAGGGGCTGGATGGGGTGAAGGGATTAAGCAAAAAAAGAAAAAAAAAGGAAAAAACTCATAGACATGGACAACATTGCTGGGATGGGAGGGATATGGAGAAGGGTATAGGGAGATAAATAGTGATGAAGAAGACTTGACTTGGGATGGTTGAACACAATACAGTGTACAGGTGATGGGTTGTGGAATTGTGCAACTGAAATCTATATAATTTTGTTATCTGGTGTAACTTCAATAAGTACAATAATAAATAAATAAATAAATAAATAAATAAATAAATAAATAACTTTGATTCTAGGAAAGGAAATAATCCAGAGTTAATAAATTAAGATAACTCCCTAAAAGTTCTGAAAATTCCATATATACTTATTACTATATAAATTTTTTATTTTTATAACCTTGAAGCTCACTGTGGGAATTGTAACCCCAGGTAAGTAAAGCAAAATTCCATTATTTCACAGTGCTGTAAAGCAGAGACTGAAATTCTTACAAAAAAACACCATTACTATACTCAACCATATTTCAAACAAACTACAAAACTAGAATTCAGAGGACCAGCTACAGCCATGTTAAAATACCTTATAAATTTATGTAGATAAAATTGGATACTTTATTAGACATTTTCATTAGACATTTTGGGGAAAATTGCCAATAATTCATGTTAAAATGAAAGATTTTAGAGCTACCTTGGACATTGTCATTATCATTGAAGAAATACAGTTTAAGGTTCCTTAGTAGGATTTTTAAAATACTACTTCTCTAAGGGAATGATGTTAAGAATACTTGCCAACTAATAACTAATATAAAGAAATATTAACCCACTTATACACATCCTCACATATTCACATGCATTAATATTTATACATGGATATGAGCACACATAATTCCTATGCATTTATGTTAATGAATGTATGTGCATACACTTATAATTCCAATAATCAAGAACTAATGGAACACACTCAAATATGTACTATTACAACTTAATACTCAGTGCCTTGAGTAAGTGATTTACCATATTTTATTAAATAATGGGCAATTGTGGGTTAAGACAGCAAGAACAGATTTCCCATCTCTAAGAGAATTCTCTCCAAATTCTCAGAACTAGGCCATTTGCAATTATAAGATAAATGCACAAAGATGAAAACAACAGGTGAGCAAGAAGCTATAAGTCAATATTAAATCTGAAAAGATGATGGGCAATAAGAAACTCATGTAGCAGACCCAAAGATATACCATAAGCCCATCGTGAGGAAAGGAAAACACACACACACACACACACACACACACACACACACACACAGATTAAACAGATTCCTCAATAGGTTCAGGAACTGGCAGCACCAGTATCATTGGACTTAGGGATGAAGAAGGGGATTAAATCAAAGAGTTGGACTATTGTGGTTAATTTTATCTGTCAACTTGACTGTTGCAGGGGTTGCCTAGAAATTTGGTCAAATGTGGTTCTTGTGTTTGTGAGGGCGTTTTTGGATGAAGTGAACATTTGATTCAATAGATTAAAGTCATTGTGCATAATGTGGGTGGGCTTCAACCAATCAGTAGAAGGCCTGGATAGAACAGAAAGAGAGATCCACTCTGAGTAAGAGAGAATTCCTCCTGCCTGACAGCCTTTGAACTGGATCATGGACATTATTTTCCTGCCTTGGAACTCAAACCAAAACATCAGCTCTTTTGGGGTATCCAGGTTGGTAATTGCAGATATTGGGACTCTTCAGATTCCATAATGGAATAAGCCAATTCCTTATTAAAAAAAAAATATCTTGTATATGTGCACATGGATACACAAATAGTGTTGGCTGTTTCTCTGAAGAACCCTGACTATTACAAGTCCATAGAATTTTGAGAAGCAATTTTATCCTTACGTTGTTTTCCTCATCTTCAGACTGCTGGGTGACTGACCTTCCTCTGATTTACTCAAATAAATCAGTTTATTCTGTGTGGAGGCCATCGGAGGTCTCGGTGTTAGAAAACACCAGTCAGTTAAGGACAGGACTGTCATTCTGAAAACAAGAGAAGCAGATCTACCTTACTCACTGAAAGCTGGCCCAGTGGCCTTTCTAAACTTGGCTCTCCACTGGATATATATCTACCTTTCAGAAAGATATTAGATAACCCCTTAAAGAAGAACAGGAGAAGAAAGATGTAAAGATAGGGTATTTTGTGTTTTATAAAAGAAAAAAAAAGTGTTATTTCTCCCCAGATCATTTTAGGGTCTAGGTGAGTGTTTGACAAACTCATTAGTCAACAGAATTTCAACAGTGCAACCACTGAAATTTTTTTTGAGAGCTAATTTTTTTTAAACTTAAACTTCTTCTAATGCCACTTCTTCAAAATAGACTCGCCCAGGCCATGGTATTTTGTGGAAGAGCCACACTCAATGGGCCAAAGAGCTGGATGTGGCTCACAAGCCACAGTTTGCTGACCATGGGTCCAGGTCAAAACTGACAAATCCTTCTCAGAACCAGCAAATTGCATTTGATTCCATTGTTTTCATTTATAAACAGACTAGAGGCTGGGTGCTTGACATTTGTGGACTGGAGGGTTTGGGGTGTTCCTTAGTCTGCCCTGTGTCCTTTCACAGGGAGCAGGCCTAAGCTGGCAGGTAGATATCCCCCAAGGAGTCCTTAGGGCTGCAGCAGAGGCAGGGGAGGCTCCCACCAACGCCGCTGCACTCAATAGCCCTGAGCCCGGCTTCTGGATGAGAGGCACACCCCCTGTGGGAGCACACTGACCACCAGGGGGAAGCTCCTGCGTTGAGTGTCAGCTCCCTGGTGGTCAGTGGGCATCATAGCAACCGGTTGATTGATTTGCATACTAGCCTTTTATTATATAGGATAATCGTGGGTAACCTGATATTTAAGGAAAGTCTATGACACTAAATATAAAGTTTTGGTAAAAAATAATATCAGTAAACAACTTAAATATAAAGAGACTATACAGAGATTAAAAAAATTGTTTATTATCATGCTAGAAAAATATTGAAAATGATTCAAATGTTTATCATCAGGATTAGTAAAGAAATGATATATGATAGTTAGAAAAGGCCCTGAAGCCAACATGTAAAGAAACCAGGCGTCAATATAAAACATTTTCCAATATTCATTGCTGAAATCAGCAAACTTAAGAATTTATGTTACCATTTGTTTAAAGAGAAAAAATATTGTCTTGCTTAAACATGCATAAAATTCATGAAAATAATAGGAGATAATTAAAGATTCAGTTTCATTTAGAGAAGAAAAATTATGGTAAGGGGACATGACCAGTAATGATTTTCACTGTATCTCTTCTTATACCTTTTAGATTTTAAACATGTGGGTTTAGTACCCACTTAAAAATGTTTGCTTTATAAGAGGTCAAATAAAATAAGTGAGAAATAATTAGGAAATCAAATGAAGATGAATGATCTAAGGAAGAATGAATTGTTTACAGAATTTTTTTAAGATAAGTGATTAAAGGGAATGTGTTTTATTAGATATTTTTTTATTGATTTCAGAAAGGATGGGAGAGGGAAAGAGATATAGAAACATCAATTAAAAAAGGATTCATTGTCGAAACTGGTTTGGCTAAGTGGATAGAGCATTGGCCTGCACATTGAAAGGTCCTGGGTTTGATTCCGGTACCTTGGTTGTGGGCACATCCCAGTAGGGGGTGTGCAAGAGGCAGCTGATCAATGTTTCTCTCTCATTGATGTTTCGAACTCTCTATTCCTCTCTGTAAAAAAAATAAAATATATTGGAAAAAAATAAAAAGAGACTCATTGATCAGCTTCTAGGAACTACAGAAACTGTGGAGCCCACATCTGCAACTCAGGCACATGCCTTAATCTGGCTCATAGGTTGATGCTCAACCACTGACTAACACCAACTGGGCAAAGGAAATGTGGCTTTTAAGATGGTCTTGAAAGGGGCATATACACTGAGTGGCCAGATTATTATGATCTTTGAATGCATAATAGTCTGGCCACTGAGTTAATATCCTCTCTAATAAAAGGTTAATATGCAAATTGTCCCCTTGACCAGGAGCAGGACAGCCAACCACCCATGTCCCCTGTCCCTGGCAAGGCTGACTGGATCCCACTCAAGAATTCATGCACGTGCCTCTAACACACACACACACACACACACTGACACACTGAGTGGCCAGATTATTATGTGTTCAGAAATTATAATAATCTAGCCACTCATTGTATTTCTGAAAGAATATCTATCTGCATAAAATAGAAAACAGATCAGAATTAATATATTCAGGTAGAGAAAAAACTTAGGGGGATACATGGAGATGGAGAACCATTGACCATATTGACAATGGTATTTCAGGGTGATTGAACCATATGAAACATGTAATGAAATAACTAGCATAAGGCAAAACATTCATGTCATGAAAATGTTATTATTATTATTATTTTTAAAAATATATTTTATTGTTTTTTTTACAGAGAGGAAGAGAGAAGGACAGAGAGTTAGAAACATTGATGAGAGAGAATCATCTATCAGCTGCCTCTTGCACACTTCCTACTGGGGATATGCCCGCAACCAAGGTACATGCCCTTGACCGGAATCGAACCCGGAACCTTTCAGTCTGCAGGCCGACGCTCTATCCACTGAGCCAAACCAATTCTTGCTTTCTTGGGATGGCCATGAAAATGGACTGTGTGTGAATGAAAGTTTTGGAAACTAAAAGTAACCCTTAATAATTTCAGAAATTTCATTGCTTCTAGTCATTTAACATCTTGTGTAGTGTTTTAAAATGCAGTTTATATTTTATACATGATTTTTCTGGATTATTATTGTGTCTTATTTATTGATTAACTTATTCTTATTTTATCTGTTACTTTATTGTAGAATATTTCTCACCTAAGGTTTGTTGAGTAATAGCATAGATTGTCACACACGCATGCACATTTCTGTATGTGTGCATGTTATATAAATTAGGATACATTAAATTTGTCAAATCTTTAAAAATAAAAAGTGTGGCAGTAACAGTGTACACCAAATACACCCCTGAGTCCTGTGGCATCTTCCACTCCCCTTGACAGTATTTTAAGACATATGACAAGACCTGGACCATGGACTATGAACAATATTAATTTAATTGCATAAATATTTTGAATTATGAAGTCTTCTGGAAATATTAGGGATTGAATTGATACCTGTAGTATTAAAATAATACTAAACCCAAACAAAGACATATGTGTAATAAAGACTATGCAGAGTAAGTGCATTTATTTATGACATAAAATAAATAATGTATAAAGTCTCTTCCAGATTGATTTCTAAGACACTTTTTATCTGGCTACAATTTAATGCATTTATTATTAGATATTTTCCAAATTCTGGGCATAAGAAAAATAAGAAGGTGATCCTATCTTTAAGGAGAGCACACATGGACTGAAAGTGAAGAGACAGAAAAAAGATGCTCCATGAAAATGAAAATAAAAATAAAGTTGGGGTAACCATACCTATATCAGACAAAATAGATTAAAAAAAAAAAAGACAAAAAAACACACAACAAACCATGAGGAGGCCCAATGTGCTGGTGACATTGAAGCAATGTGCTGGTGACATAGAAGGATGCTAAACTCACCCTTTCCCAGGAACAAACTCAAATATATATGTGTATAGACAGCAATTATGTCTACCAGATAACTGAAAGCTGAATGAACAGCTTCTGAATAACAAGCAAGAGAAGAAACTGAATAGAGTGGCCTTCCAATAGCTGCAGAAACTGTCCGAGCCAGAGGGCCTCCTGAGGTCCATGGTTCACTTTCATCTCCAATTCAGTAGGGGGTGGAGTAGATCTCTTTAGGTGTTTTGGCCTATCTACAATCTCCACCTGCATGTTCCCAACTATATTGCCCAAAGCCATCTGCCTTTTAACAAAGGGAGCAAACAGGAAGAGCATTTGATTCTACCTCAGATCAACTCTCATCAGTAACATAACTCACTCTCTTTGTGTCCTCATCATAATACTCAGCAAGGGGAAATCTTGTCAGCATGTGTTTTTTTTTGTGTGTGTGTTTTTTTTGCCCTTTGCTGTCAGCTGTCAGATTTGTATTCATGTAGCAGCGGCAGCACATTATTTTTCCTATGGAAAGGAACAGCACATCTCTGACATTGCAAGATCTGACCCACTGCTTCAATTAGTATTTTTGTACAGAATGGAATCTGAAATGACAACCAATCATCTCTACTCCTTTCTATATTCCATTTTGCAAGGAACATGCAAATTCTGTTGTGAATCCAATAAAATTAATTCTGAAATATAACCTTAGATGTCTTGTATGATTTTGAAGATATTAGTAAATGGGAATAATTCATTTTAATGCACATTCTGAATTAAAGCAGAAAATTAAATTTTCTTGAATACAATGAGTTAAACTTTTTTCATCTTAAAATGATACATGTAATCATTTTACATCATGGCCTCCACTGTACATGGAGTCAGTAGAGTCAAGATGTGGAGCCTGCTAAGTTCAGGTATTTGTCACTGGATTGGAGTCTTGTGTCTATAAAATGTGGCACACATCATGTTATTCTGCACTTTGATAGAAGAGAAGGTCAAATGGCTTTGACTTTGGAAGACTTGACCATTTATTTTCATCACTCTGCCCCAAAGGCAGTGATCTGAATTGGCAGGTTTCTTAGTTCCTGGATGATGAGATCTGAACAACCAGATTTTCTCCCTCCCAATTGATTGCAAGTTGACAAAAGAAAACCACAGCGGCCTAAACTCTGGGTAATCTTTTCTCTCAGTCAAGATCCTTTCAATTTGCAGAGTTTCTTACAGCAAACAAGGACACTTCATAGGATGCAAGAACAGATGAAAGAGAAGGGTAATGGTAGTGATCTCATTAGGATGGCGACATTAGTGGTGACAATTATAAAAGAAATTGACTAGGCTTTACTGGCATCAGGAGGGGGCATTCTGAGGACCCCTCCTGCTCCAGGGTTTGTGTTAATATTCCTTCTCTGCTGTGCTCCCATGTGTTCGGTTTGCATCCCTTGAAGGCATTTAGTATTTCTGCCAGATTCCAAGTACAACATAAATATCTTGGAGGGTCGGTTGCTGCTGTCTACAGTTTTCTGTTCAGACCTGTACTCTTCCAGGGAAACCTTTCCCTTGACATTTTTATGTTTTTCTCTGAGAAGGAGTATAAGACAATGGTAATGTGTAATGAATGAGCTCAGTGTGTCTAGTACAGCTTTTATTGTATGGTATAGATTAATTTATGGAATGTGTTGTGACTAAGGTTTGTTTATGCAGAAGTATGCACTTGTATATTATGAACTTCCAAGGCATCTATTTTAAATTAATTTGTATGTTAAAATATTTAGGTTTACATAAACATTTGAAGATGCTATAGAAATTTCCCATCTACTCCACATATCCAGTTTCTGTTATTGAAAATATGTGAGCAATGTACCATAATAATATGAGAAGTAGGGAATGAATGTAGATACATTATTCTTTGTAATACCTGTAGTTTGTTCCTATTTACTATGTTTCTACTTAGTGAACTTTTTTTTACCCAGGATCCCTAGGACAGCACTTTACATTTATGTAGTTGTCATGTCTTTTTAGCTGCTCCTTGGTGTGACAGTTCCTCACTTGCCTGGTTTTGGTGAGTCAGACAGTTTTGAAGAGGGCTGGTCAGGCACTTTGTAGACTGTCACTAACATGGAGCTTTCTGATGTCTTTCTCGTGATTACACTGGGCTAAAATCTCTTGGGAGGAAGACCATGGAGATAAAGTGTCATCTTTATCACAACATATCAAGGGCACATACTGTCAACATGATTTATCACTGTTGGTGTTGACCTTGATGTCCTGGTTGAAGTAGTGTTTGTCATCATTCTCCACTGTAAAATCACTCCTTTTTCCTTTTTCTACCTTTCAATACTCTAATTTTTGAAAGGAAGTCAATAAGAGCAGCCCACCTTTAAGAAATAGAGCATTATTTTTCACCATCTTGATAGGGAACAGCTTCATGAATTAATTTGAACTGTACATAAACTTGATACTTCTTTCATTAATACATTAAGTAATTAATGCCAGTATGGACACATGGACACTTGTGTTATTCTCTGTTACATTATAATGCTATTCTATTTTGTTGCTCAAATTATTTCAGTTTTGAACAATCAGATTTCTCAGTTGGCCTCTGTGTCCCTTTGACACACTCTCATTCTCTCATTGCTTTTTAGCTTTGAACACTTTATTTTTGGCATTATTAGATACTTCAGATTTAACTTAGACCCTCTCTTCTACAGTCCTAGGATACACCATTTCTCTGTGTACATCTGGATTCTTTAATTAGAGAGGGGGATTAGAAACCAAAATCTGGGCATAGGGTATGCTCATTGCTACTGGGTATTGTTATTTCCAGGTCTTGTCCGCTGATAAAGCAAGAAGATATTTGTATTCTATTTCATACACATACAAATATAAATAAAGATTATTATATATATATATATATATATATATATATATATATATATATATATATATAATTTTGTGTCTATATGAAGTAAATACTAATTCATACTGATGTTTCCAACTCTAATAAAATACTTTATGGGTCATTCAGGTATTCTCCCTTTGTGTATATCCTCTCAATCTACCCATCAGAAATGTGTCCCTTTTCATCCACCATCCACTAACTTAATTGTTTAGTTTTAGAATTTGTAAGCTGTGGTTTCAGAGTTGTTAACCTTCATGCTGTGGTACACCTTTATCAACTACAGCACAGAGCTTATGCACAGTCCTTTGCCTTCATCTTTCAGACCCTACTCATTTCCAAAGTTGCTTAAGTTTTCACTGTTTCCCCCATCACTTTTATGGAGGTTGTTTCATAAAACTAAGATGAATTTATAGATGCTTTTGTCCTAGTCTGCATGGCATCTGAAATTACCCAACCTCTGGGGGTATTCATTTTTAGTTTTCACACACAAAAGATTCATTGTGCTCTAAGCTTCTATAGGCTTTGATGAATGTACAGTGTCCTATAGACACTATGATAGTAATGTATAGAATAGTTTCACAGCCCAAAATTTTGTAAATCTATTTCTATGTATTTCTATGATGTGTTAATTTTTGTTAGAAACTAAATGTATTTGAAGTAGACTATTTGGCATAAAAGAAGAAAACACCAATAATTCCGAAATTCACTGTGGTCCAGAGAGTTCAATTTGACAAAATGCCTTGCTGAAAAGAAAAATCAAACCAATGTAATGCATCTTGGAAATTCATTAGGTCTTTCAGTTGACTATCATTAGACTTAGGAGAGGTTCAGAAAGGTCAGATAGCAATTATTTGGTCACCTTCATTGTCACTTTGTACAGACTCTAAGTGGGTCCATGTGTTCTATATTAGGAATCCCCTCTGAATGAATGGGAGAGATTTTGTTAAAGAGTAGTAGAGAAGTGGAAAGCTACGTGTGCCTACTACACAAGAAGCTATGAAACCTACCTCTCTCTTTTTTTTCCCAATATAATTTAATTATACCTACCAAAAGGCAGATATTGTCAAGGTGGACAACAAGACAAGGCCCAACTATTTTCTGTGAACAAAAAACAAAATATCCTAGTATGCATCAAAAAGTTTAAAATAATTTAAACAAGGATGTAAAAATACCCAAACACTTATATACTGAAAACTACAAGTTGTGATACCATTTATACAATGGAATATTAGGCAGCTATAAAAAAAAATCTCTTACCCTTTGAGGCTGTATGGAGGGACCTGGAAAGCATTATGCTAAGCGAAATAAGCCAGTCAGGGCAAGGCAAGTACCATATAATCCCATTCATATGTGGAATCTAATTAACAAAATAAACTGATGAACAAAATTGATCCAGAAAACAGAAGCTGGGAACAGATTGACAAATCTCAGAGGGAAGGCAGGGGAGGGTGTGGGGTAGGTAAGGGGTGGGAAGAGATTAACTAAAGAACTTATAAGAATATATGCATAACCTATGATCAGACAATAGTGCAGTGAAGGCCTGGCAGGGGAGTGGATGTGGGGTGAAGGGAATCAATGGAGAATTAAAAGTGGACAACTATAATACTTTCAAATTTTTTTTACATTAAACATATTGAAGGGTACACAAAAAAGGGAAAGATATTCTGTACTCATGTATTGAATAATCAATATTGTAAAAATGTCCATAGTACTGAAAGCAGATTCAGTGCAATTGCTATAAAAGTTCCAATAGCATTTTTCATAGAAGTAGGACAAATTCATAAAATGCATATGGAACACAAAAGACCACAAATAACCAAATCAGTTTTGAGAAAGAAGAAGGAAGCTAAAGGAATCACTCTTTCTGGTTTCAAACTATACTACAATGTTTTAACAATCAAACAGTATGGTTCTGTTGTAAAAACAGACACAAAGGTCAATGGAACAGATTTGAGGGCCCAGAAATAACCTAATTCCCACATGGTCAATTAATTTATATCAAAGAAGCCAAAAATATGCAATGGAGAAAGGGACAGTCTCTTCAATAAATGGTGTTAGGAAAACTTGACAGCCAAATGCAAGAGAATGAAACTGGACCACTTTCTTATACTCTCCACAAAATTCAACTCAAAGTGGTTTAAAAACTTAAATGTACTGGTAAGATCTAAAACTATAAAATTCCTGGTATAAAACATAATTTTCAAGCTCCTTGACTCAAGACTTGGTGCTGATTTTTAAAAAATCTAACACCAAAAGTAACAAAAGCAAAAATCAACAAATGAAACTACATTGAATTAAAAAGATTCTGCACAGGAAAGGATATCATCAAGAAAATGAAAAGGCAACCAAAAAATACAAAGAAAACATTTACAAATCATACCTGATAATGGGTTAATATCCAAAATATATAAAGAACATACAAATCTGTAGCAAAAAACAATCTGATTAAAAATCAACAGAGAAACTGAAGAGACATATTTTCAAATAAAATATACAGAAGGCCAAAAGATGCACAACTTTACTAATCATCAGGAAAAAGCATATCCACATAACAATTAAATGTAACTTTAAATATATTAGTATGACTACTATAAAAAGATATGAGCCAGCCAATGTGGCTCAGAGATTGAGTGTTAGCCTATAAATCAGGAGGTCATGATTTGACTCCTGGTTAGGTCATGGTTTGATGCCCTTGTTGCAATCTCAACCCACAGTAGGGGATGTGCAGAAAGCAGCTGATTAATGATTCTCTCTCATCATTGCTGTTTCTATCTCTCTCTCCCTTTATTTCCCTCTCTGAAATATATGCATACATTTAAACAAGACAAGAAATAACAAATTTTGATGAGGATGTGAAGAAAAAGGAACACTTGCTGCTCTGTTGGTAGTAATGTCCCTTGGTGAAGCAACAATGGAAAAGAATATGAAGGTTCCTTTAACATTTTTAAACAGAACTACCATGTGATGCAGCAATTTCACTATTGGGTATTTATCTAAAAAACTAAAAAAGCTATATGTCCCCCATGTTTATTGCAGCATTATGTAACGTAGCCAAGGTATAGAAATAAACTAAATGTCGATGAATGGATGATTAAAATGTGACTATTGTTCAGCAATAAATAAATAAAATTTTGCCATTTGCAACAACTAATGGATCTACATGGTATTATGCAAACTGAAATAGGTCAGACTAAAAGGCAGTTACTGCATGATCCAACTCATCTATGAAATAAAAATAAAACAAGCTCATAGATATTTAGAACAGACTAGTCTTTGCCACAAGTGAAGGTTGGGCAAAATGAATGAAGGGGATCAAACCCTACAGACTTCCAGTTACACAATAAATAATTCTTAGTGACTGTAGTTAATAATGTATTGTATATGTAATATTTGCTAAGAGAATAAACTTTAAATATTCTTGTATTAAGAAAAATATTTTGTAACTATGTAAGGTGATAGATATTTCTAATCTTACTATGATGATCATTTTGCAATGTATTAGTATCAAGTCACTATGTTATACATGTGAAACTTATATTATCTCCAGTAGACTCCAATACAAATGTTTAAAATTTTTAAATTAAAAAAAACATTTTCAAACAAAAATAAATAACAAAATATAAACTGGTTATCTCATCAGGAGTTTCTGGAACTTTTAATTTTATTCTTTATACTTCTGATTTTTACAAACAATTTTAAGATAAGCATTTGTTACTTTTTTTAAAACATTTTTATTGATTTCAGAGAGGAAGGGAAAGGGACACAGAGATAGAAACATCAATGATGAGAGATAATCATTGTTTGGCTGCCTTCTTCATGCCCCGCATTGGGGATCCAGCCCATAACCCTGGCATGTGCCCTGACTGGGAATCAAACCATGACCTCCAGGTTCATAGGTTGATGCTCAACCACTGAACACATGGATTGGACAAGAATTTGTTACTTTTAAAACAGAGAAAACCTATTTTAAAATATCCTTTTACAATGGTTAAAAAAAAGAAACCAAATATAAAGACATGCTGGCTTAAAAATTAAGGGGCAAAGAAAGATATTAATAATAATACTAGGAAAAAAGGGTGGAAATATGCACACCAATTTTAGAAACTTGCATACAATTAAGATCAGGAACAAAGTAGCTTGGATACTGTTATAAAGGGGCCCCAAAAACCACAGCATTTCCAAACAGGCAAGGAGCCAGCAACAGTGCACCAACACACACGAGGCCAGCACTGTGAGAGGTGAAAGCAACTGACACACTCACTGTTAGAGTTGGAGATGGCAACACCTCCCTTTAGTGACCAGGATTTTTCAAAATAGTATTACACAGTATCATGAATATGATGCAACAAGGAAGAAAATCACTATAATACTCTCCCTTAGTGACTGACAATTACTAACATTACATTTTATCTGGAATGTTTTAAATTTGCTTTTTAAAAACATTACTAAGAGTCGCGCACATTGCTAGCAGAGGATGGAATGTTGACTCTGATGCTAGATTGGCCTAGCGGGAAGGAAACAAAAGCTCTGGCTGTGTTGAGCCCCAGTTCCAACTGCTCTGAACCCCAATTTGAGGCCAGAACTTGGGGATCCAGGCTTAAAGAGAGGGAGCCTGGGCTGTGAGGCGGAATCCCAGGGGAGCGGCGAAAGGCAGAGGCCCCGGAGTCATGCACATTGCTCATAGAGGACGGCTATAACTGATGTGTGTCACTGTAAGCTTAGAGTGTGCAATGTGATGATGTGATATGTGTGCAGATTGCAGAGTGGTTCCCACTTAAGTTAGTTAGCACATCCTTTGCCTCACATATGACCACTCTGCGGTGGCGAGCAGTTAAAGCTCTGCTCTCTTAATAACTTCCAAATGCACACGCTGTCAACTTCAGTCCCCAGCTCACACCAGGCCCCCAGAGTGTGTCATCATATACCTGAGAGCTTGGCCACCAGCTCTCCATGTCCCACCCCTGGCACCCTCATCTGTACTCCCTGCCTCTGTGAGCTCACCTCTCCCAGGCCCACAGGGAGGCAGCTGCAGTGCTGTCTGGCTCACTTCAGTTTGCTTCCTGAGTGGACATGTACGACCCTTGGGAGCCCAGTTGGGGACAAGACGTGCCTCCTGTTTTGTGATATGTTGTGTGAACATGGTTACCTGTGTCTGTCTGTACTATTTCCATGAGGTGAGTCCATCCCTGGGAACTGTGTGTTCTTTCAGGAGTTTAAAGGCCCAGCACCTAGCATACTGTAAACGGTTTCCTTGATTTCTCAGACACTGTTTGGAGTCAGTGTGCTTTATACCATCTCAAAGGAAAATGCCACGTGTGTTGTCAGATGCCTGTTTAGCTAGAAGGATGATTTCCCCTTTCTTTGCATCAGTTTGGATGTCCTGTAGTCAGAATCTTTTGGTATTTCTAGTCTACCATATAGACATTTTCAGTAAGAGAAGTCCATCAATAGTCCCTATAAAAGATATTGTATTTTAAACCTAGCAGTCATATGATTATTTTCATCAGCCTTATCTTTCATTTATTATCTTTTTATTTCCTCTTATAATTTTATTTTACCTTGAATTTTCTTTTCAATTCCAGTATTTTAAAAATACGTCCCTACCATTCAGTTATCTGAATTGTCCTGGAATGTACTTGTTTCTGTAGATTTTTTTGTTTTGTTATTATTTTAATGGTTTTGTTATTCCCCACAGCCCCCAGTAAAAGCCTGAGTGGCCTATGATAAAACCTTATCCCAGCAAAGAGAATACAAATTGACTTCTGTGATGTGTTCCTCAGGCATCCCCAACCCAGATTCAACCTCAATAGGAAGTTTTCTGAACCAAAAATATCAGTAAAAATGTGATTCCAAAGCCCACATGGGGCAGTGTTGGTTTGTAACTTTCTGAGAAAACATTGTTTTCATGCAGAACCAGACATATTTCTGTCTGTCTTGTTAGAATATCTGGCCTTTTCCAGAGTTTATTTTCTTCTGAGATCCCTGCCACATGTATGATCTTGACTTCACTCCCTACTTACAGTCTCACTCAGTGTTTGCTCACAGCAGCTCTTTGGGGCCATTAAAACAACACCAAAAACAGAGAAAGACATTACACAGAAGAATTACAGGCCAATACCATTGATGAACATAGATGTTAAAATCCTCAACACAATTATAGCAAATCAGATATAGCATTACATTAGAAAAATCATGAACTGGGATTTATTCCAGGGATGTAAGGCTGGTACAGTATCTGCAAATCAATAAATGTGATACATCCCATAAACTGAGAGATAAAAATCTCATAATATATCAATTGATGCAGAAAGAGCATTTGACAAAATCCAACATTCTTTCTTGATAAAAACTCTCAGCAAAGTGGAAGTAGAGAGATCATACCTCAACATAATAAATGTCTTATATGACAGTCCTACAGCCAACATCATACTCAATGGGCAAAAACTAAACTAATTTTCCCTAAGTACAGGAAAAAGACAGGGATTGCCCACTGTCACTACTCCTGTTTGATATAGCACTGGAACTGCTAGCCATAGGGATCAGACAAGAAGAATAAATAAAAGGCATTCAAATTGGAAAAGAAGAAGTAAAACTACCATTATTGACAGATGACATGACATTGTACATAGAAATACCTAAAGACTCCATCAAAGAACTACTATAACTAATAAATGAATTCAGCAATGCAGCAGAATACAAAATTAACACCCAGAAATTTATAGCTTTTTTATACATTCATAATGAACTCACAGACAGAGAAAAAAAATACAATTTACTATTGCAACAAAAAAAATAAGAAACCTAGGAATAAATTTAACCAAGGAGGTAAAGCACCTGTACTCAGAAAATTACAGGATGCTGGAAAAAGACATCGAAGAAGATATAAACAAATGAAAGAATATACCATGTTCATGGGTTTGTAGAATCAGCATCATTAAAATGTCCATACTACCCAAAGCAATCTATAGATTCAATGCAATCCCCATTAAGATACCACATCATACTTCAAAGACCTACAACAATCTCTCTAAAAATTCAAATGGGGGGAAATAAAGAAAGATCCCGAATAGCTGCAGCAATCTCGAGAAAGAAGAACATAGTTGGAGGGGTCACAATACCAGATATCAAACTATACTACAAAGCCACTGTTCTCAATACTGCCTGATATTGGCACAAGAACAGACATATAGACCAATGGACTAGAATAGAGAACCCAGAGATCAACCCAAATCATTATGCTCAATTAATATTTGACAAAGAATGGAAGAACATACAATGGAGTCAAGATATCTCTTCAATAAATGGTGTTTTGACAATTGGACAGAATCTTGCAAAAAAAAATGAAATTAGACCACCAACTTATACCGTGCACAAAAATAAACTCAAAATGAATAAAGGACTTAAATGTAAGATAGGAAACCATAAAAATCCTAGAAGAAGCCATTTAGAAGACATTTGTTATAGCAATATCCTTACTGATACAGCTCATAGGGCAATGGAAACTAAGGAGGAAATAAACAAATGGGACTACATCCAAATAAAAAGCTTCTGCACAGCAAAGGAAGCCATCGACAAGAAAGCCCGCTGCATGGGAGGATGCTGGGGGTGGGGTGGATTCTGGGTCCTCTGCTGAGGCTCCAGGATGAACTGGGACCAGGAGAAGTTGGGAGCCTGGGGAGGGAGGGACTGGTGGGTGCCTCAGCTCTGTATGTGAATCACCTGGGGCTTTTAGGAACACCAATTTCCAGGCCCCTCACATGGTTCCATGCCCTGGCTTGGTAATTAGAGTCAATATGTATATTTAAGGCCCCAGAGGAATTCTTGTCTGCAGCTGGGTTAGGCATCACCAGTAGGGCCTGTATGGCCTTGAGAAATGCCTTCACTTTATTCTGGGTGAGAAGGGCCTTCCCAGGGTGTTAAGCTGGGGTTTTGCAGTTGGACTGGCTTTTAGAGCTGCTGTGTGGAGAGCATCTTGGGCAAGTGGGGACACATTAGGGAGCTGTCACAATCCAGGCGTACACAGTGTGGACGGGTCCGTGCATCAGGGCAGGGAAGTGGTGGCTTCAGGTGCACTTATACCTGGTCCCTCCAACCGGCCACTATTTAAAATGGGTGGTTGGAGAGAAAGGACCTGAACCAGGATGCCTGAGCCACAACAAGCCAGTTTTGTCATTTCTTGAGACTGGGGAAACCCAAGGTACAGGAAGATGGGCTATTGGGATCGATAACCCAGAATGGACGGGTTCAGTTTGAAGGATTCAGGTCAGAAGGTGAATAGTCGGGTGCAAATAAAGGAAGCTGAGTTCACGCATGCAGAGGTGCATCTCCACACACCATCCTTAGAAGCAAGAGCCTGTGGCTGCCCCTACCCCTGCTGGCCATGGGGTTTTCACCCACAAAATGAAAAAGTTTATGAATCAAGACATAACTGTCATTTCAGCTTGAAAGTGTGCTTATGTGTATTGTTTCTTTAAGAATCAAGAACAAGACAGAAAGGTGACAGCCCTGAGCCTAGCAGCTCAGCCTGGAGCCAATCTGGAGATGAGCAGGTTAGGCCTCCAGGACGGGCTCTGTGCTGGGCAGGTGCTGAGCCGTATTCTTACCAGTAAAATGGAAAAGAAGCAGAGTATCTGAAACATGAATTTTAGGAGGATTAAATGAGACAATTTGAAGTGCTTAGAGAACTGTCTAAGGTGAGTTTAATGTCCAATGTATGTTATCTTTACATAAACAATCACAAACAACATTACAAACATTGATCCATGTTTGATCTTTACAGATATGGATACAGTGACTCCGAGAAGCCAAGTGCATCTGAAGCTCACATGTGAAGAAATGAGGACTGGAATTCAAAGCCTGGTGTCGGCGCCTCCAAAGCCTCTGTCCTCCAATCCACAGGCCAATCCATGACATTGGAAAGACTGTATCCTAGAATGTGCAACAGTTGGAAAGTTGTACAGTTAAGGTTATCAAGAACATGTCTCACAATTTCCTTCATAAGAAAGAAGACTTTTCCTTTTTTTTTAACTACATAAAATAACTTTTTTCTCCATCATTATGATTTTAAAAGTGCACATATGTGGAAGAATGATTTGAAAGATAATATCAGTGTCAAGAAGCCCAAACATAACAATACTGCAGGCGTTTTCAGAAACTCTGAAAATGAGAATAACAATGCAGGCAAACATATCGCCAGAAAAACTTGGATGTTTTGTAACCATTGGAAATCGCCTCCTGCAGCCCCTATTATAGAGAACACTCCCTCTGTGTATGTCCAAGTATCTGTGTAGTCATGGGAGAGAGCACTACATGGCCCTTCCCTTGGATGTCAGGATTCTACAAATACGGGTCTATGAACCCCCATCTCATTGGAAGCTCCCACCTCTGCCCTGCCAAGCTACCTCCAGCAGGACTCAAATCTCTGCTATTGCCCAGTGGTTGATAAGCAAATATTGCAGTCTTTGATTAATACAGGTTGTTCTGGACAAGGGAGTTCATTTTTCAAATTCCCCCATGTGACAGAAGATAACAAAGTTCCTTCAAGGTCATGTGATTATCCTATGTCCCAATGCAGGTGGCATCGTGGAAGAAACAGCCATAATTACAGCCGGGTGTGCTGGGATAAACCAGACCAGCTCTCATGGGTGCAATGAAGCTACAGAATGATTTTTACAAGGGGGCCTCTCATAACTCCATTTTTATTTTTTTCATTGAAAAACAAGGCAAGTAGACCAGGGCTTCAAGCCATTCCCTTTTATCCTAATTTAGCAATTGTTATCCTTTTAGATTTTCAAGTCTGGGATAAAAATATCTGCATAATTAAAATTCAGAAGCACTATACTGATCAGCCCCTTTCTTCTCCCCAAATAATATGCAGCAGACACAGTTTCATGTTGGCAATTTCACTTAGATATATTTCCACATATTTCACTGAGTTGTGTTGACTTAGAAAAATACATCACATTCGTGTTCAGTAAAGAGATCTTTACACCATTGCCGCAGTTGCTAAATTGAAATATATAAAATGATTAAACATTTTAAGTGAGATTTTCTAAAATGAATTTTTTAATCCTGATTTGCATTTTAGTCTTGATTTACTGCAAATGGTCATGAAAAAATCTTAGATTTTTTAAATTTACAGAAGCAGTTCACCTCTGAATGTAGAGTTTCATCCTTGAAATTTTTAAAAAGATTGGGATTTTTTTCTATTCACCAGTTCAGCTATTATGAGCTCTGCTTTCATTAGTAACATTTTTGCTGAAATTGTCAGATCTGGATGCTTTTCATGATTAATTTAGATTTGTAATTGGAGCCTAGATAGCATAGTTGTGCATTCCTAACTGAGCCTCTATTGACAGCTGTACTTGGAACAATGTACCAATGGAAACTGCTTAAAACAATAGCCTGAAGCAATTATGTACCAATAACCACCCAGAAACTGCCACACCTGCCTCCCATCCATTCTTATTAACAAGCCCAATTCACAATCACAAATGGTGGGAAACAAGCTAACCATTTCCAGCTGGTCCATGCAGATGTCAAAGCTGAAGTCTCTGTGGTGGGAGACCTGAGTTCCCCACAACCTGCGAATGTGTGTGTGAAAGTCCAGTACTTTCTTTATCTGTTCTGTTGAGACCAAAATGCTTTTATTCCTAACATGCAAAGGTACACTATTCCACTATGGTTTTTAAAATGGGAAAAGAAAACTGTATAATACAAATTAAGCAGCCTAAATAAGTTTTTTTAATATTTTGGAGACTTATTTTTTTAATCCCTGATCTAGTCTAAAGAGAGACATGCAGGGGGTGGGGGGGAGGAGAATAAGGACCATAATTAGAATTACAATACATCAGCCAAACCTGAACTAGAAGAAGGACATATAAAATTACCATATAAAGACATTGAAACAATTATAACTATCGATATTTCATATATTCAATAGAGACACAGAGGACAAGAATGAAAGAACTCACACTGAACAAAAATTATGTCAAAATGGGAAAATATCTCATTTTTAAATCAGTAACTATAAAATTCCTAGGAAATAACATAGGAAAAAATATTTTAAATCTTGGTTTTAAAATTTAAAAAAATCTAATACCAAAGCATGGTTCATAATACTTTTTTAAAGTAAATTAAACATTATCAAAATTACAAACTTTTCTTTGAATGAATGTTAAAAGAATGAAAACACAAGACCTGGAAATATTTTGCAAAGAACATATGGAGGGTTTGATTTCAGGATATATTAACATGTATAAAGAACTCTCGAACCTCAATTATAATAAATCAGGCAATACAGTTAATCAATATACAAATAATTTAAACAGGAACTTCACCAAAGATAGAGAATGCCAATGTAAATGAAAGAAAAAAGTTATTAGTCACCTGGGAAATGCACAAGGTAGCAACAGTGAATGTGCCTATTAGAATGGCTAAATTATTTAAAAAGATTGCCTTGGCTGGTATGGCTCAGAGGTTGAGTATTGACCTATGAAACAGCAGATCACGTTTTTATTTCCAGTCAGAACAATTACCTGGGTTGTGGGCTTCATCCCCAATGTTGGATGTGCATGAGGCAGCCAATCAATGATTCTCTTTCATCATTGAACTCTCTCTCTCTCTCCTTCTCTCTCTCTCTCTCTCTCTCTCTCTCTCTCTCTCTCTCTCTCTCTCTCTCTCTCTCTCTCTCTCTTCTCTCTCTCTCTCTTTTCCTTAATCTTGAAAAGCAATAAAAATATTTTAAAATAAACAAATAAAAATTAAAAAGACCAACCAGAACAAATGTCAATGAGGGCATGGGTAGTGAGTAACTGGTTCTCTTCTACGTTACTGGTGGGATTGCAATATAGTACAACTACTGTGAGAAACAATTGGGCATTTTAAAAAAAATAAACATACAATTACCATATGATCTAAGTATATGGCCTTGCAATAAACATGGATGTCCACAGAGGCTTTATTTGTAAGAGTAGAACCCTAAAAATAACTCAAATGTGCATAAACTGGTGAAGGGAAAAACAAAGTGGGATCTATCCCTACAATGCTACTTAGCAAAGAAAAGGAATGAATTAATGATATATGCAACACTGATGAATGTCAAAGTAATGATTCTGAACAAAATGAGTTAGAATATAAAGAGTGCAAACTCTATTTTCATTTATAAAAATACTAGAGGCCTGGTGCACAAATTGTGCGAGTGGGGGTTCCCTCAGCCCAGCCTGCATCTTCTTGAAATCTGAGATTACTGGCTCCTAACTACTCGCCTGCCTGCCAGCCTGATCACCCCCAACTGCCCTCCCCTGTCAGCCTGATTGCCCTTGTCTCTGCCTCAGCCCCTGCCAGCATGGCTTTGTCTGGAAGAAAATTCAGAAGATATCCAGTCTAATTAGCAAATTACCCTTTTATTAGTATAGATCCTAAAAAGGGGAGATACAGATATAGTAGGCAGTGCCACTGGTGGGATAGTTCTCAAAGGAGCTCCCCAAAACTTTGTGTTTATGTGCTTTCTATATGGATCATGATATTCAATAATTATTTCACAGATGTGTACTCATAGCTTACCAAATTATACACTTTAAATGGAGATAGTTACTTTTATGCAAATTATACTTAAATAAAAATAATTATTTATTTAAATGTGTGGATTGTAAGTATACATTTTTATATCTGGAATTTTCTCTGAGTCAAGACATTAGGGCTTTGACTTCCTTATCTGTTAATTAAACATCAGAGATAGGTGTTTTGAAAGTCCTCCAAAAATGTTGATTTTGAGGCATTTGTCATTTCCTCCCCCTGAGATCCATCTGATGGTATTTATTCACAATAATGTTTGGTTATCTTTAAATTATGAAATATGAAGTTTGGCATCATCCCCCATGCATACAACCCCCAAAAGCCATTTAACGAAATTTATCCCATAGAAGTTTCACTGCAGTTAGTACAAATGTACTTTTAAAGGGGTCTGAGAGAAATGAGAGAATCAATTTGTGATTTTAGCCTATTGAAAAACCATCCCTAAATAGCAATGCTCAATCTCCCACTTGACAAATCAGTGTTAAGGGAGGGCTGATAATATTTCTAGATGCCATATCAGTTTTTTTAAAAATCTCTAAATTGCCCTTTAATCAGAATAATAGTCAAGGAGAAGAGTATCCAGGCAACTACACTGAGACAGCAGGAACGAATAGCAAGGCTTCCTCAAACCCTGGGGAGAAAATCAATCCACTCTCCCATTTGCAATAAAAGTATGCTGCATGTCATCATATGCAATTTGGGGGGTGATTATAAATGATGGGAACCGCCTTTTAAAAATCCTGTAATTTTTCAGTATGCTGAGATGTTACATGAGCTTCCCCAACTCCATAAGTCTTTATTGCATAACCCATGGTCAGGAGAACTCCCTAGAACACCAAAAACTGGCCAATGAGAATCTATCACTGAAGATCTCTGCAAAGCCTTCTCCATCAGTAATGCAGACAAATGTTAGTGTGCACAGCACTGGAGAACACATAGATGTAACACAAAGTAGATGAAAGGATTGGGCTCAGGGTTAAGCTTGTGAACTTCTCTGCTTTAGCAGCATTTGTCTTGTTTTTTATTGTTGATTTTTTTTTTTACTACTTTAATGTGACTCACAAAATTTTCCTTTTATTTAGGCATGCATTTTGTTTGAGGCAAAAATCACTCATTCAAGAGGACATTAATACATTTCCTCATTTCTGTTGTAAGTTAATGAATTCCTTATCCTTGAAAAGCATTCATTATTACCAAAGAGATATTAGCCTCCCACAAATACATATGTTGAAACATAACCCTCAAAGTGAAGGTATTTTGGAGATGAGGCCATGGGAGGTGAATAATGGAGTTTATGCCTTTATAAAAAGAGGAAGATAATATAATCTATATGTGTTCAACGGCGACGTGAACATGGAAGGTCATGTGAGTACATCATCAGGAAGAGAACTTGCTAAGAATTCTACCAGGCTGGAAACTTGATCTTGGAATTTCAACCTCTTGGTGGTTAGAAACTAAGGGTCCAACAACTTGTACCCTGCACGCAGACTTTAGAAACTTATGAGAAGTTGCAAGACTTTTAGTTTAATGAAATCTATTTTTTATTCTCTGGGACACATATTTATGATCAAGGCATTTAGGAACCCTACCACTTTTATCCTTCCAGGTAATGTCAGCATGTGATCAACAGGAAAGATCACCAGTATGCACTGTGGACTTGTAGAGTCATTGAAGTCCCTTTGAAATTAATTATGACACTGAGCCAGAGATCTGAGTAACACCTAGGATCCATTATTATTGGAATAGAAAAACAAAACAGAAGTATTAGCAGGATAAACAGCTGCTTACCGCATGTCAGGGCTCCCAGTAAATAAAGTAAAATTAGAACGCCAGATGCAAGTGAAGTTAACCATTCGATACATCTGTTTTCTAGTGCAGGCCACATTGGTTAGCTAACCATGGGTCAATAAAAGTCAACAGCCCTGCTGCTTTTAAGATTCCTTGAGGATACTGATATTTATGGTTTCTCCAGGACTGTGGTACAGTTTATTTATTTATTTATTTATTTATTTATTTATTTATTTGGTTAGTTAGTTATTTTACTTTTTATTTTAGAAGAGAAGGGCTTTCACTTTTAATTTGCTATCAAGCTATTCTTTGTTTTAAAATAGTGACTATCAATTATACATGAAATATTTTTTAAAAATGTTAAGTTATTTGTTTCACAGGTCAGTAAAATAAAAATGGCAGTTCTTCCATTTACTGATAATTTATTCAAAAACTATCTGAATTGGGAATAGCCATGACATGGGTCAGAGAATATACTGGGTCTGCAATTAGAAAGACCTAAGAAAAAAAATATGTCTGCTAATCTGTAACCCAATATTCTGACCGCCAGACCACAACTGTATTCTTTCCCTAGTGTTCAGTTTGTTTTGACGTCTATGTGCAGTTAGCTCTGAAATGCTGGATATTTCTCTTTGATGATTCCATAATTTGTATTTTTAATATATGATGTTATCAGGTAACTATAACTATCGTGTGTTTACTATAACCCAGGTAAATGGGCACCGGTGTGGAGACCTGAATGTCCATGGTGCTATTTGCAGCATTACTCCCCAAATAACACTATTTTCATTAATTTAATCACGTTTGATATGTAATAACACTTAGGTCTGGAAATTGGGTGAATGACAGCCTTCAGACAGGACTCATCAGACCAATATTTTTGTTTGTTTGTTTGTTTGTTTGTTTTTTAAATATATTTTAATTGATTTTTTTACAGAGAGGAAGAAAGAGGGATAGAAAGTTAGAAACATCAATGAGAGAGAAACATTGATCAGCTGCCTCTTGCACACCCCCCACTGGGGATGTACCCACAACCAAGGTACCTGCTCTTGACTGGAATCAAACCTAGAACCCTTCCATCTGCAGGTCGATGCTCTATCCACTGAGCCAAACTGGTTTACGCTAGAGTTTAGACCAATGTTTTAAGGCATAAAAATCAATTAGAAATGTTAATGACATTCCCACCTAGTTTGATCAAATTACTCATCCCCATTGTTTACCATTGGTCATAATTATTGGTCACATATTTTCAGGTGATTAAATACAAGCCATGATTTTGGTAGCTCCTTTTAAATGATCAAACCCATTTCAACTGGGTGTTTGTCACCTGCATCACCTACCTTCATTAAATAGCATCCAAAGCACATTTCAAAGATAATGCAATGCCCCACAAGAAGCATTTTATTATCAATGTTTTCACAAAAGAAGTACATACTGAGCTCTTTTGGGAATAGGAGATGGGTTTATGCATTACAAATGAATCATTCCTGTCTAAGTCTTCAGGTCACTTTCCACACTTCATAGCAGGCCATTTCAAACATTTCAGGTTCATTTAGCTATGGGTAACACAGATTACACATTCCACAGAATCAACTGAGGCAGAACTTAAAACCTCATGCAATTCGATTTATCAGATTTAATCTTGAATCTCTTGAAACTTCATTGCCATAAGCAATTTCTGCCTAATCTAAACTCTCCTCTTTGCTCCTTAGATTGCACACATAGGATACAGTTCTATGCACATTCTTCAGGAATTCCCTGATACACATTCAAAACATTTTCTCATTTATTTGTGCATATCAATTTTGAAGAATTAGTATAGTTGGAAGCCATTTGGAGGGATGTAGGAACTCTCTTCCAGGTATACGGATGTAAGAAGAAACAGCAACAGGGGAATAGCTGGAATGCAGTATGGGCTCTGAGGGTTGGTAATTTTATTTGGCTTTGATTTTTAAGATAAAAGTATTCAGTTTATTTTAATGATAAATGGAAAGGTTACTTAAGGAGAAAGAGAATGAAATTAAAGAGATAAGAGGATATAATAATAGAAGGAATGGAGAGGAAGACATTGGGTCTTTCAAATGAAACCTTCCTGAGTCAGAGTCAGTGCTTGTTTGGGGGATTTTTGTAAAGCAGTGGAGGAAGAATGACCTGATAGTAAATTGGTTACATCCTGTTATATCCTGGACAATTATAACTCAGTATGAAAGATAAAAAGGGCTAAGAGTCAGGGTTTCAGACAGAACACAGGTTGCTTGGGAGGTATGGGCAGGCTAGAAGGAGCTTTGGGTTTAAGGGGATTAGAAGAGTGGAAAGGATAGAAGATTAGGAGGGTGATTTTATGTAACATCCCCATGTGTTGTCAGCACTTTGAAAAGATCAGCCTGTGGACGTAAACGTATTGTGTGGATATCAACTTTGTTTGGCATAATAACTTGATGTTGCAGTCACACTGGGTTTCTGTGTATTAACCTCCCAGACTTAGTGGAGAATTAAATGTTCCTATAAAATGTTACAGCTGGAATGTATCTTGGATAATGAGGTACAGATGCACATATATTGACTTATATCTTCATTGATAACCATAGCTCTAGCCAGTTCATTGTTATTTTTTGTCAAAATAGTAGGAATAGCTACTTAGAAACATGAGGACAAATACAATAGGCACTACCCCAAAATGAATGTAATTTACTGCCAAAGAAACATAGTTGGGGGATAGGTGGAGGGAGGAGTGTAAGGATGAAGGGAAAAGATAACTGCTTTTTTGTAAGGCTGCAACTAAACTTTACTTTTAAATATATCTACATATATTCTAAGGACAAAAATAACAAACTAAAATACAAGAAAGTAAAAAGAAAGAATCAGATGTCTGATCTGTGTGTAAAGTATATAAACTGAGCGAGTTTGGGTACATGGAAGTCAGGCCATGTGTGGGTGCAAAGACAGCAGCTGGTGACATAATATAAACAATGCAGTTGTTGGCTCCTGACCTCATAGAAACCATTATTTAAGACAAATTAAACATTTCTGCTTTCATCTATATTGCAGTAGCTTATATTGAACATTTTTCTTTTTAAATCAAGAACAACCAAAATAACTGGATAAAATGCACAAAACTCCCAACTATTATACTTAAGGAAATTCAAAAGCAATCAGTGTAGCTAAGACTTGAGGATGCAAGACCCTGGAGAAAAGAAAAGTACAAAATACTGAGCGTGGCATTTTGTGTGCAATTCCTCTCCAAACATTTGCCAAATTGTGAGTTGCTAAAGGGTGAATCACCAAGAAATCAGAAATAGTGACTAAGAAGCTGAACCCTAAGCAGAGCAAAGTAGGTACTTTGGTAAATACCATAAGCTTTCTCAGGAAACGCTTAATGGACTGCACCTCAAGAGTAAGCAGCAACGCTGAAAAGAGACCAACTCTCACAAAGCCACTTCAGTGTCGAGAGCATCAAAGTGAGCCTTGGCCATCGTAACTGTGACCTAGAGAAAAATCAAATGTGGTCCAAGAAAAGACATCATTATACATGGAACCCACTATGTTTCATGTGTAGCCTTCAGTAAAAGGAGTCAGTCCAGGAGTAGACCCCCAGGTAAAGCAGATGTTATCTGTCTAAAATTCTGAACTATGATGAATATGTTAAAAAAATATAGAGAAGAGAAAATTTTACTGGAGAATAGAATCTATAAATAAAATTTAAAGGGAAGTATAGATCTATAATTAAGTTGTATAACTATTATTATACTAATAATTCAGTTGAAGTGGTTAATAGCATGTTAGAACAGAAGAGAGTATCAGTAAACTAGATGGGAAAGACAGAAAATATATATATATATAATCAGCATAAAAGGCATAACATACGTGTAATTTGAGTCCCAGAATAATAAGGAAGGATGAGAGAGAAGAAACAGACACAATATTTGAAAATGGGTGTTCACAATTGTTCCAGATCTGACAAAATAAATTCATATATTTAAAAAATCAGATTCAGGCCGGGACCGGTTTGACTCAGTGGATAGAGCGCTGGCCTGCGGATCAAAAGTTCCCAGGTTCAATTCCGGTCAAGGGCATGTACCTTGGTTGCGGACACATCCCCAGTAGGGGGTGTGCAAGAGGCAGCTGGTTGATGATTCTCTCTCATCGATGTTTCTAACTCTCTATCCCCCTCTCTTCCTCTCTGTAAAAAATCAATAAAATATAATTTTTAAAAAAATAAAAAATAAATAAAAATAAAAAATCAGATTCAGCACCAAGTCAAATAAATATAATGCAATCACACATTGAGAAAGAATGTTAACTTTCATAAAACAAAGAAGGGGTAGGTAAAAAATAACAAAATGTATAATCATCCATCAATTTATCTTTAAAATCCAGAGCATTTATTAGTAATTATTTTTTAAAGAGACTAAAGCATAAATGATGAGAGTATACTGGTAATGACAATGGAATAGCTTCTTTAAACTGAAACTCATATAAAACTAATTATGATTCTAGAATTCTCAGTTAAAATAGACCTTAAAAATGAATACTGAATAAAGACATTTTCAGTCAAACAAAATCTGCACCACTTGACCTATCGAAATAAGTCTGTTCATAAAAAAAAGCGATTGCAGAATCTTGGTAAGGCAGGACTCAGGGGAAAACCAGGAAGGACAACACTGAACTAACAAAATGTTAATTATTTCAAACTATGATTGTATTAGTATATCGAGTTCAAAATCAGACTTCCATCCCTCTAGCTGAGGAAAGGAGCATGAGGTGTGGGCCTCACAGCTGAATCAGGCTACTGTCCTCCCATAGTTAACGTTCCCGATGCCTCCTTGAATCCATGCTTCAGTGTTTTGGAGATGGATCTTCCTCTGAACCACCACAAACCTTTTAACTTAGCTGAATAGTTGAAGAACATAAAACACACCGGGAAATTATGTGAAACCCCTAAACTCACAAGCTTACCTCCTATCCTGCCCTCTGGCCCCTCTGCTTTTCCTGCCTTTAAAGATGAAATTGAACTTCTGAGCTAAAAGCTCCTGTTCTCATCTCAAGTCTCAATGGTTTTTATTTCTAGTCACTGAGCTGCCTTTGCACTAAAAGAAGACAACAGTGAAGAACTGCTCTCTATTCCCCCCAAGTATCTTGTTTTTTGCCATTTTAGAGGAATATGACTAGAATAAAAGTCTTAAGCCATAAAATTGTGTGTACTTAATAATCTCTCATCTGATTCTTTTCTTTTGGGTTTCACGATATCTTTGGTCTTAAGATTTGTTTGTGTTAGGCAAGAGTAAATTTAAAATATGACAACTTGATTTCCAGTTCCAGACAAGATGGAGTAAATGCGTTCTTCCCTATTCTTCCAAATTACAATTAAAGACCTTGGACAAAATATAAGAAACAAATATCTCAAAACTGTGAAATGATGGAGAAAAGAGAAGTCAGACTGGTCAAGAGTGTTGAGATATGAGGTATGAGTTTCTTGTATCCCATATGTGGAAAGCACTGCCTCCTGTGTATGCAGACTCGAGAAATCCTTGACCTTGAAATGCAATGTGTAGGAATGAGGGGGAAAGGCCTGAGAAAGGTCCTCCAAGGAGTCTGGAAGGGGTGACCACCAGGATGAGTCATTGACAATACCCAGCCAACCCCAGCCAGGCACCAGGAAATGTCCACACTCACCCCCTTCCTCAGGGGGCTCATGGCTGGCAGGGAGCTGAGTGGAGCCCCCATCTATGCCTGCTTTGCAGTAATAAAGGCAGAGTTTTCTTCCCTTGCAGTCAGAGTATGAGGAGGAACTGGGAGGGGGATGAGCTGGGATAGGGCTTCCTCAAGGCTGTATGTGAAGTCTGAGGAAACCCCATGATGTGGACCTGACAAGTACCAACACAGCCAAAGGCTTGAGAGCTGAACTGGAGTGACAAGCTCTGCTGAGGTTTCAGATCAGCCTTGGTGAGGCACACCGACTGGGTGACCAGACAGAAATCAAAGTAGCTAGGACATATGTGCCAGATCTAAACAGGATGCCTACCTGCTACAATAGATGATGTAAAGAGGAATCAAGGTCTCATAACACAATACCCAACATGTCCAGAATGCCAATGAAAACAAGTTGGACACCAAGAAACAGATGAGATCACATAAATAGCACACACTAACAAGGTGATAAACAGATGCTGTAATTATCCAACAGGATTGGTTGTCTTCAAGTGGTGACTGAAAAATACTCTGAATAAAATGTGTGCTGTTTTGCTGTGGAGAGTAACCTGCATATATAAATTTCCCTTGTGGACTCTTAGTTGAAGATCAGATAAAGAAACTGAAAGACTCTTACAACTTGTGATGAGTCAACACTATCTGGGAAAGGAAAGGTGACAGACTGGGTTGGGATGTAACAATCAGGCGCACTCTCTTGGACAAAAGCTGTTACGCTCTCGGGAGAGTTCCTTGGACCAATAAAACACAGAAACATGCGTTGGTTCCAGGAGCTGTATATGAACCCTCCTCCCCACATCCCCAATGTCCCTCATGTGTTGCCAGAGACACTCTGAAGCCACCAAGTCTAGCACTCCTCTTTAAAAAATGTTTATTTATGAGCAGATGGTGACACCACCCTTCCCAATAAAATGCAATGATTAAGACTTACTAAATGTCCTAGCAGGAGTGGACACCTTGGCCAACAATGCTGTTTTGGGGACTTCTCAGCAGCCCTTGATTTCTTCTCTTCACAGAGTATCTTCACAGCATGACTTTGTCTCTCCCATCTTTCTATTACTTTCACCTTGTACACAGGATGTACACAAAAATAAGTAATGAAATATTACAAAATTGGTCATCAAAACCAGAATCTGAAGAAATTGTAGCACTAAACTAATAGATGAAAAACTAAGAGAATAAGAATATGACAGTAAACAATCTCCACAGCACTGAGTTCCATGCTTTTAAATTATAATTCATTGTTGTTGTTGTTTTATGAAACATTAAATCCAACAGAGGGTTGCTTAGTGACAAATCAGAAAAGGTCTAAGTTGGCCCCTTAAGTCCCTTGCCCCACAAACTTCATGCACAACTGTTCTTCAACTTTAGTCACCTGTTGTGGTTTCACCACATAGTCTGTGACAGGGACAAGGTGAATAAATGAATGAATGGTTACTATAATGAGATATAAGTAAAATGTCTTAGTAATTACTGAAGTCCTATTGATGTCTTTGGGCAAGCAGTATTTACTCCATGGAGCCACTCAGAAGCAGCCCAGGCTGATGGCCGTCTGTCATGAGTGCCACTTAGTGCTGATACTTACCCTGGTCAGTGACACTCAGTACTCAGGGGAAAGAGGATGAAACGGTGGGGGCTAGTGAGCCTGACATACAATGGTGTATAATAGTTCATGCAACATCCAGGAGCCACGCTCTGCCTAACTGAAGGGGCTGCAGGACCTGACCCCTCCTAGACAATCACTCCCCAGTAGTAATGGAACAAGAAAGAGTTTCGGTGAACATCTACATGTAATTCCAAAGTTAATAAGTAATTATTTGGAATTAACATGTCACAGATTATAATTTTTTAAAATATATTTTATTGATTTTGTACAGAGAGGAAGAGAGAGAGATAGAGAGTTAGAAACATCGATGAGAGAGTCATCGATCAGCCGCCTCTTGCACACCCCCTACTGGGGATATGCCTGCAACCAAGGTACATGCCCTTGACCGGAATAGAACCCGGGTCCCTTCAGTCCACAAGCAGACGCTCTATTCATTGAGCTAAACCGGTCTTGGCAGATTATAATTTTTTGAGTACATTATTTCCTGATAAATTATACTGGTTGATGTCTATACCTTCCCTGGGCTTTCTCTAAGTTACTGAATGAAATATAATTTCTATGAGGTTTTGTATGAGATTCTTCCAGAACAGCCCATGCTGATAGGTGGGTTTCAAGCTTCTCTCACAGAGTGGACCTCTTCCTAGATTTTTGTGTCTGTGCTCTAACTTTGTATCGATTACTTTTTATAAATCTAAAGTCATGGACATTATCAATTGCTTGCCCTAAAACCTCCATTTTTCTGACTACTACAAATAAAATGAAGTCATTTACATTTTATCCAATTATGACTTTTCCTACAAATGTCTCTAAAGTATGGCAGGTTATTTTGTATTAATATAGGTGTTAGATTCCAATAATAAATGCAGGTAGGTAATAAGTTTTTCCAAGCTTATAATCCTAATTTACTATTTATACCCAGAGTCCCAAAATTATAAAACCAGCCTGATGTGGGAAATATTTTAGAAAGTATTATAAACAAAAAAATTAATATAAAGCCTAAAAGACATGTATAAGATATGCAGTTTTTATGAAGAACATTTGACAGTTTATCAATATAATTTTTATGTATTTAAAATTCTAATAATATAAATTATCTTAGAATTGTGTATATGTAGGATGATTATATTTATGGAGAAATGATGTACACTAGTAGTGATGCTTGTTCAACTTACACCAAAAACCTATATATTTATATAAAATTCTATCAGCCTATTTGTTCCTGTGTGTTTATATTTATTTATTTACTACTGGCCCTGTGTATGGATTCGTGCACATTGAAAAAAAATTAATTAGAATAAAGATTCAAGTGGTAATTACATTACTGCAAAAAATTATATGTCAAAATAGTATATATAATATAGTATTATAAAATTAAAACACACATGTGATTGGCACCAGTGAGAGTTTTATATGTATTGCGCATATGTGAGTCAACATTTATTTTTAAACTAGAGGCCTAGTGCATGAAACTTGTACATGGGGCAGATTGGTCCCTCAGCCTGGCCTGAATCATCTCATAATCAAAGAATCCTTGGGGGATGTCTGATTGAGCCTAAATTGATAGTTGGATATCCCTCTTGCAATCTGGGACTGTTGGCTCCTAAACACTCACCTGATTAACTGCCTGATCTCCCCTATCCACTCTGCATGCCTGCCTTATGGCCCCTAACTACCTCTGCCCGCCTGCCTGATCAACCCTAACAACTTGCCTGCCTGATTGATCACCCCTAACTGCCACTGTCTTGGCTTCCACCGCTGTGGCTTTATCTGGAAGGACATCCGGAAGGTCATTCAGATGTCTGGTCTAACTGGCATATTATGCTTTTATTATTATAGATTGTCAGTGTGCTTCATATGTACCAGCCAGTGAGACTGTCAGACAGATGTACTTATGGTCAGTCACTTAGACTTTTATATATATAGTTAATATGTGTATCTGATATTTTAGCAAAATGAAAGAATTTATTTTATATTTAACCCATTGTATGCCATTATCTGTAGATGCAAGCGGCATGCATCTATATATAAAAAAAAAAAAAAAATGTTTTCCCTGTATGGTAGCCCTGACGAACTTTAAGATTATTTTTTGTGAGAATTTTCAGCTGAAAATATTCAAGAACACTTGAATTGTGACTAATATATTTATTTTTATAATACTCATTGCAAATTTATTTTAAAATGTTTTTTTATAATTATTATTATTGTTGTTTTTAATTTTTATATTCAGATTATTATAGATGTTCCTCTTTCCCCCCCCATAGTTTCCCTCCACCCAGTTCCCACCCTACCCTGGGACCTTGCCCCCCAACTGTCCTAGTTCATAGGTATAAGTTCTTTGTCCAATCTCTTCCCACACCCCCCAAACCCTCTTCCCACCAAAAAATTGTCAGTCCACTCCCTTTCCATGCCCCTGATGCTATTACATTCACCAATTTATTCTGTTAATCAGATTTTTTTTAATTTGATTTTTAGATTGACTTGTTGATAGATATGTATCTGTTGTCACTATGTTTTTCATAATTTTTTTTATCTTTTTCTTTTTCTTCTTTCTCTTCTTAAAGAATACCTTTAAAGTTTTTGTATAAAACTGATTTGGTGGTGGTGAACTCCTTTAGCTTTTTCTTGTCTGTGAAGCTCTTTATCTGACCTTCAATTCTAAATGATAGCTTTGCTGGGTAGAGTAATCTTGGATGTAGGTGCTTGCTATTCATCACTTTGAATATTTCTTACCACTCCCTTCTGGCCTGCATAGTTTCAGTTGAGAAATCAGCTGACAATTGTATGGGTACTCCCTTGTAGGTAACTAACTGTTTTTCTCTTGCTGCTTTTAAGATTCTCTCTTTGACTTTTGCCCTTGGCATTTTAATTATGATGTATCTTAGTATGCACCTCTTTGGATTTCTCTTGTTTGGGGTTCTCTGTATTTCTTAGACTTGTAAGTCTATTTCTTTTACCAGGAAGGGGAAGTTTTCTGTCATTATTTCTTCAAGTAGGTTTTCAATATCTAGTTTTCTTTCTTCTTCTGGCACCCCCATAATTTGGATGTTGGTATTCTTAAAGTTGTCCCAGAAGATCCTTACACTATCTTCATATTTTTGGATTCTTTTTTTTTTTTTTGCTCTTCCAGTTGGGTGTTTTTTGTTTCCTCATATTTCAAATCTTTGACTTAATTTTTGGGATCCTCTAGTCTCGTGGTAAAGAAAAATGAAGAATGGAACACAGATACATAGAAATTAAAAGTGATTTTAGTATTGACTATAGTACTTTTATATGTACTGTTCTTTATTATATATTTTTATATATTTTTAGTTTCTAAAATAACTATGCTTTCTGTAATCAGGCAAATAATAAAATTTTATTCACATTTATATATAAATAGTCTTTATCTATACAATGTGATTGTATATAAAATGTTCTTTATACATAAAATATTTAACCAGTTAACTGCCCCATGCCCCAAATGGAAACCATCCCCACATGCCATGATATTTTGAATTTAATTTAAAAAATCAATTTGCGGAGAACCACAATGGTGGCATAGGTAAAAAATCAATTTGCTGCCTCTCACAACCACAAAAAGAAAAGAAAAAAAGGAGGTGCTGGGAGCTTGCATCTCAGGTGGCCGTGGCTACCCTGCAGACAGCCATTAGCCCCTCACCCAGGCTGGCCAGGCACTGAGCAGGATCCCTCACTCTGAAGGGGGTGTGGCAAGCCTGAAAATGTCCCTCAACTCCTCAGCCAGGCTGGCCAGGCACCCTAGCGAGACCCCAACCCTGATCCAGGACACCCTTCAGGGAAAACCAGCCAGCCTCCAACCGTGTACCTGGCCTCTATTTATACTAATAAAAGGGCAATATGCTAATTAGATTGGGAGACCTTCAGGATGTTCTTCTGGACCAGGGGTCTTCAAACTACGGCCCGTGGGCCACATGCAGCCCCCAGGGGAGTCTGATCCTGCCCGCCAGGTTTTTTGGGCAGTGAGCGCAGCCAAGGTGTTACAGTAGGGATTAGTAGTTCATATAGTCCAGTCCTCCAGCTCTCTGAGGGACCGTGATCTGGCCCCCACTTTAAAAAGTTTGAGGACCACTGTCTGGACAAAGCCATGATGGCGGGGCCAAGGTAGAGGTGGTTAAAGGCCAAGAAAGTAGGACAATTGTGAGTGATCAGGCCAAGATGGGACAGCAGTTGTGGGTGATCAGGCTGGTGGTGGGGTGTGTGTGTGTGTGTGGAGCTGTTGGAGTAAGCAGTCCAGTATGGAGGGGGCGCAGTTGGGGGTGAGCTGGCCTTCAGTTGGGGTCAGTTGGAGGAGATCAGGATAGCAGGGAGGGGGGAAGTTTGGAGTGAGCAGGCCAGCAGGGGAGGCAGTTGGGGGCAAGCACACTGGCACAGGGGGAAGTTAGGGGTGATCAGGCTTGTGGGGGGAATTTCGGGGTGAGCAGGCCAGCAGGCAGAGTAATTACGGGTAATCAGGCAGGCAGGCAGGCAGGTGAGCAGTTAGAAGCCAGTAGTCTCGGATTGCAAGAGTGATGTCTGACTGCTGGTTTAGGCAAGTTCCCTGTAAACTGGAAGTAGGACATCCTTTGAGGGGTCCCAGATTGGAGAGGGTGCATGCAGGGCTGAGGAACACCCTGTTCCCCCATCCACGAATTTCATGCCCCGGGCCACTAATGTTATATAATTGGAATCACACATATGTAGCTTTTTCAGATTGGGTTCTTTCACTTATTAATACTCACTTAAAGTTTCCCATGTATTTTTAGGGCTCGACAGCTCATTTCTTTTTAGTGCTGAGTGAAAGTCCACTGTCTGGATGGAGCACAGTTTATTTGTCCATTTACCCACTGAAGGGTATCTTGGTTGCTTACAAGTTTTGGAAATTATGAATAAAACTGCCATGTTTGTTAGCCATGTGCAGATTTTTCTGTGAATATACATTTCAATTCCTTTAGATACGTACCAAGGTGTACAACTGCTGGATCATATTGTAAGACCATGTTTAGTTTTATAAGAAACATCCCAACTATCTTCCAAAGTGGCTACACCATTTTGCATTCCCACCAGCAGTGACTGAGAGTTCTTGTTACTCCAGATCTTCACCCATATTTGGTGCTGTCATTGTTCAGGATCTTTGCATTTCCAGTAGACGTGTAGTAGTATCTCATTTATTTAAATCTGGTTTTCTCTAATGACAAATGACAGGAGCCTCTTTTCATGCAGTGCATATGAATATCTTCTTTGGTGATGTGTCAGTAATTTGTTAACCAGTTTTATATTTTCTTATGAGGTAGTTTTAAGAGTTTTTAGTATGTTTTGGAAAATAGTCCTTTATCAAATCTGTCTTTTGTAAATGTCTTCTTATTCTCTTGACAATGTCTTTTGCAGAGCATAAGATTTTCATTTTAATGAAGCTCAGTTTATGAATTCTTTCTTTCATGAATGTGCCATTGATGTTGTATCTAATAACTTATCACCATACCCAAGTTCCAAGTTCATACAGGTTTTCTTCTGTGTTATCTCCCAGGATTTGCATTTTATTTTAGATCTATGATTAAGTATGAGTTAATTTTTGTGAAGGATTAGGACTGTCTCTAGATCCATTTATTGTGGATGTCTAGTAGTTCCAGCACCATTTGTAAAAACAAAAATTAAAAAAAAACTTTGGTCTATTATATTGTCTTTTCTTTTTTGTTAAAGATCAGTTGACTGCATTTACCTGGGTCTATCTGGGGCTTTCTATTCTGTCTCAGTATTACATTTTTCTATTCTTTCTCCAATATCACACTGTCTTCTTGATTACAGCTTTATGTTGTCTTGAAAATTTATTGCTTTTAATGATAACAAAATTCTGGAACTAAGAATTTTTAAAGCCCTGAAATACATTTTATTTCTTTAAAAAATAATTGAACTGTTCCCTTAGTGTTCTAAGTTTTGTGTTCTTGAGGAAACTGGATGCTGCAGGGACTCCTTCTCTGTGGCTAGTGCCAGGGGCAGGATTAAATGTATGTTACAGCCCAATCGCTGGAGACCAGTCACTGACAGGAGGTTGCAGAAAACATGATGTGACTCAAGTCCATGAAAATCTGTGCATTATCTGTTCTTACAAAGGCCACGGTATTTGCTTTGCTTGATGGGATGATGGACTCTGTAAATGTGAAATGAAATTTTATTTCCTGGCAGTGTGAGGAGTTGGAAAAGGTTGTGAGTTAGAATACGACTCAAATGAAATCAGGAAGAATGCATTCAGCTGATGCTCAGCACAATGCCGACATTTGAGGAAATTTAAAGCAGATACTTATTTGTCAAACCTAGATTTCTTATTTTATTATTTATGCACTGCCTTTGAACAGACACTGTGCTATCAAGTGATCCTGTGGGTATTTCAGGTTAAAGGCATGAGAAATTGATGTTCAAGTCCCTTAAAGAAAAGAACATGGAAGTAGTTTCTCTTCTCAGTTGGTGAGAAAAAAAAATCAAGTATTACTTTTATTTTAGAAAAGATTTATTCACCTGATACCATTCTGAACTTCTAAGACATAAAGTGACAAATATAAGTCTCATAAAATACCCTGGTTCTGATGAGTAAGACAGCGGAACTCGATAACAAATCCTGGATGGGAAATGTGTTAGCAGAACCACTCAGCCGGAAATGTGAACCTGCCAAAACACCCTTTAAAAAGAAAGGTAGAGAAACACTCTTCAGAAAGGGCTCTGGAGCAGCCAGAGGCCATCCTGCTTTTCTGCAGAAATGCAAGGAAGACAGATTGCATTCTCACGCTTGGATGTGCCACACCTCTGCCCAGAGCACTGCTGAGCTATGCTTATTTTTAAAGGTAATTTTATTTTAAAATACAAATATAGTTAGTATAAAACAGGAACAAATGTTAATACATCTAATGAATTCATTTGCATGGTCTCAGAAAGCCAGGAAAATAATCCACTTTTTTTTTTTTTAAAAGAAGAGGGGCATTTCTCTTTCCAAAATTTTCTTCTAGGGTTTTTATTTTTCCTGTTAAAAATATCTTTCTATTTTTAGATTAAAGTAAATGAGAATTTGTATATCAATACATAGATCTCAATCAGAGATCTTCCCAAGCACATTCACCAACTGTGTGCCTGAAAGATACTGTGGACCTGGGAGTGACTTATGGTGACAATATAAAGCTGACATTTAACACCATGCCCTTCAGAAAACCTTCCTCATCAGGAATTTGTCTTGTGTGTATATTTCTGGGCAAATAATAAAACTTGTTGTTTCTATTACCAAAAACAACTTTAAGTTTTCTACTTGTGTCCTAAAAGTCACCATTTCTTCCTTAGCCCTTACCATAGCTTCCCTGTCCTGACACAGAATTTACAATCTTTATTCTAAATGATCCCAAACATTTATTTGCCATTAAAAATCTGAACTAGTTAAACTTTGCTTCAGTCTTATAATTACTTTTTCCAACAGTGCAGAAATCTCAACTGTAGAATAACCTGATCAATACAGGGGTGGGAAAATGTAGGTTTATGGTTGTGAATGCACAAAACACAGCTTACTCTTGTATTATTATTTATTAACTAGTGTCCCAGTGCATGGATTCGTGCACATTGAAAGGAAATTAATTAGAAGGTGGCCAGTGGGGTGGGACTGGATGAGATGGGCCAGACACACCCTGGAGTTAACCTCCCATGGTCCCTCCGCGACTGGCCATACCTGAGTGAGTGGGGTGCCTCTGGCAGGTGGGGTCCCTCAGCCTGGCTTGCAGGGATTGGGCCAAAACTGGCTCTCTGACATCCCTCAAGGGGGCCTGGAGTTCGAGAGGGCACTCTGCAAAGTTGCTGTCATACAGGGTGTGGATTGCAAATACAAGTGTGCAGTAAACCAGATTCAGGGCCGGCAGTGCCCCAGCAAAAACATAACCCAGGGCCCAAGGTGGAATCACAGGGCCCTGTGAGAAATAGGCTCCCTCCTCTCTGGTTCTAGGTGTGTCACCTCAGAACCACCTCTGCCAAGTCATCACAGCTTGGCAGTTCCTGTGTTGAGTGTCCACTCCCTGGTGGTCAGCTACTGGTTGGACAGATACATAGTCATTTATATATAGATGATTATATTCTATTCTATAAGAACAGTTGTAAACATACTTTTGTCCACCCCTATATATTCTTTATACAGAATATCCATTTATTTCAATTTTCTATAAATATAAAAGTGACAATAGAAGGATTTCTGAGGCCAAATTGCAGAATTTTAAAATAGCATGACTTGAATAATTTTAGATAAAGATTCCACTGATCCCATTTCAGGCACAGGATTTCCTCTTCAAAGTGATGATATCTGTGCCTGGTTTGTGTGGTGATCTGTTGACTTCTTATGCATAGCTGTCTTCAACAAGGGCCAGGGCCACCTCTATCCTCATACCTCCCACCCACCAAACCCAGGGAGGATACAATATATGGCACGCCTCTTTGAATTTCCTTTCAGTTTTAATCTTTTGCCTCAAAAGTAAAATGCAAGTATCTGAGCTAAATCTAAGTAAAATGGATTTCAAAAAGTTGAAGATAGGACGTCCTCTCACCTGCCTTGACTATCCGTTTCTCCAACGATTCTTTCCTAACAAGAAGGATAAATAATGCAGTCCTCACCTCAAATTCTGAAGTTATAGTTGGTCTCTTTACTAACTGTTAGTGCAGGTCTTTCAATATCTCTTGACCTCATTTTCTATATGATGTAGACTATGTTCACTTCTCAGCCACCGTACTGGCAGGTGAGCCTTCCAGGCCCTTTTGTAGCATTGCAGAGGCATCACTGTTGCTTGTTTTTCCAGTTCACTTTATACTAGTTAGTTGTTCATGATGTTTATAGTCTTCTGCATTATCTTGCACTTACCAATGTCCAGTGACTTCCTCCCTGTTCCAACATTTTTGTCCCATATGCCCACAGTGGAAATGACTGCTGGTAGGACATCTGTAGAGCTGTTCTTCCAAGTTTCTTTTCATATGCCTTCATATTATAGTGGAGAACAACCCCCTTTGTTCATTATTGTTTAGTCCTTGAGATTGTAGATTCTTAACTCACCAGAGAAGTAATTTCCTGGAGTTGCCCCAGAATATTTATTGCAAAAACATTGGAAAAAATAAAAGTCAAGTACATGAGAATAGAATAGCCCAAATCTACCACATATAATCCTTCCTTAAATGATGAGCTTTTGATGGAAAAGGAAAATGGATATGTGCCAGACTACAAAGGACATATAACTAGCTCTCAGTGAGTCAGTATATGCAAGGGAAACTCAAGCTCAGAGCAGCCAAGTTTACCTAATGACAAGCCAAGCTATTTAATGACCACTAATCTTTTTAAAAAATATATTTTATTGATTTTTTTACAGAGAAGAAGGGAGAGGGAGAGGGATAGAGAGTGAGAAACATCGATGAGAGAGAAACATTGATTTAGCTGCCTCCTGTAAACTCCCTACTGGGGATGTGCCCACAACCAATGTACATGCCCTTGACTGGAATTGAAACTGGGACCCTTCAGTCTGTAGGCCAACACTCTATCCACTGAACTAAACTAGTTAGGGCTGACCACTAATCTTAAAACCATGTTTACCAGTTGTTGAATTATAGTGAGGGACCACCAGCTTAATAAAACCATGGCCAGAACTTACTAAATACATTGGAATTACACACTTGTGACAGGTCTTTAGCAAAGTTGTGAAACCCATCTCCCAACCCAAATTTACTTCTTTGCTCTCATTTCTCTCCTTTCAAATATTCAGTGTATTTCTAATGCTTGGAGGTGTTGCTGGCCCTAGAGCAGTATTTCCTTCTCCTGACCTCTTTGTCTCCACTTAAAACTTACAGCTTTTAAGAACGGTATGATGATGGCTATCTTCTCAGCTGCCCAGGAATAAGGGGTAGGAAACTATTCAGAAAAACCTACCTGCAATAATATCTTCATATAGTACTTGTGCTTTCATGGGCTCACATATCTCATCAATCAATTAATCTAGCAACAATGGCACACCCAGTAGGTGACCTGTAATTGCAAATGGAGAAAATAATTAGGAAAATCTCCCCATGGTTCAGGAGTTTACATTATTTATGAATGGATAGATTAATACAATGGCAAAAATGGAGTTGTCTCATTTACTGTAAGAGTCAACTAAAGGTCCAGTTAAACTTTGCGTACACAATTTGGAGATGAAGACCTTGAAGGCAGGTGAAGGGGACCACAAGCCAGAACTGGACTCTAACCCAGGTCACCTAATGTTAAATAAATTATTTTTCTTCTGACCAGTAGACAGGCAGAGAACTTGGCTTTAAAAAGTGAGATCAGAGCTAAGGTTTGGCCATGGGGAAGACTTAAGAGTGTAAGATTATAAAGTCATTAAAAAGAAGAAGCAAGCACTGAGAGTTGGCAGTGACTGAAGTCTAGTCAAAGAGGAGGAGGGGATCCCAAAGGACTTTGGACACAAACAATCAACTTTGTCAATGCCCCAAAGCACCCAAAATGTCAGAGGCTTTCCACAGATGACTTTCCCATCTCACTGAGATCACACATGGGCTATGTGCCAGGGTAATTCTGCTACTCTGGCCCAGACTGCCACTCTGCCCCTGGGCTTCTCATCCAGAACCAGGTAGAATCATCCTTTATCTGAAAGTCATTATTCTCACGGCAAAAACTAAAGATCAAGAGAAACCAGGCAATCAGAGTTTAAGTGTATGTTTTGATATCACAGGGACTCAGAGAAGGTCACACAGCCAACATAACAATGGGACAAGGAGATGTATTCCACTACCAGGGAATAAGACAGCTGGTGGGGTGAGGGATCCTCTCCTGGGACTGGGAGCAAACAGTCACATCACTCGAGTCTGAAATACATCACCTGTATGTTTTCCTACTTCACTTTTAGTCATTGGCTTCCCTGATTAGATCAATGGAATAAAATATTAAAAGTGCCTAACATTTTTTGTCTATCTGCAAGTCCAGGCCAATGGTAGTTGGTAAGAAAATGTATAGTCAGACATTGTTTTATAAGTTTGTTTCTAAAACTACATCATTTACAGAAAAAATGTTCCTACTGAATTTTTGTCATATTACTGGCAATTTTGAAACAAAGTTCTCAAAACATAGTTTCATTTTAACAGTCTACTTGAATTTTCTGCATTCTCCCCTAAAACAAAACATACATATGATGTCCATCTTTTCTAGTGCTATGGGCAGCATGGAGATCAGTGGATGCTAAGCTATGTCTGACATTCAAATTATGGTCTATCTGAGTTTAAACATAGTTTAAACAAAGATTGATTCAAGCATGACTGGACTCACAATTAGAGCAGAAAAATCTGAAGTCTAAGTTCACAAATATTTGGAGTAAATTATATGAGAAAAAATAAAGGTCTATGACAAGGCATGGCATTTTTCTCAGGGTTTCATCTTCAGAGATGTTTCTTTTCTTTTTTTAAACATATTTTATTGACTTTTCTACAGAGAGGAAGAGAGAGGGATAGAGTATTAGAGACATCAATGAGAGAGATACATTGATCAGCTGCCTCTTGCACAACCCCCACTGGGGATGTGCCCACAACCAAAGTACATGCCCTTGACCGAAATCAAACCTGGGACCCTTCAGTCCGCAGACTGATGCTCTATCCACTGAGTCAACTGGTTTTGGCCAGACATTTTTCTATATGTCAAGAGACTCAGAATCTTGACAACCACCACTCTTGTGGTTACCTAGACAACATAATCAACAATAGCCTTTTTGGCAATTAAGGAAATGAATTTATATTTAAAAAATAAATACTTGTGCTCCTATTGTATAAGGAATTATACTAATTAGATTGAAAAATCCTGACATTTCCAATTAGGATGTCCTACCAAATGTGTATCTGTAAATGGAACAGAAGGTAAATACTGATTTGTAAAACCAGAATAATTGCATGATGGCATGCCTCAGGCATGGAATTAGACAGCACAGTATGTTAACATTATTATCTATTTTTTACTATTTTTGAGTTGAAATAATCATTTATAAATTATACCTGTTAGAAAAAACATCAGTAAAACATTTGGAAATGAAGTATGTCAAGATGGATTCAAAGCAAATAAAAAGAAAACAACAGAAAAGGTTTTCTTTAACTAAAAAGGTCATAAAACTGCTAACTCACAATCATCAGTAACTCAAGAAGGATATTTTCAGCTCTCCTCTCCTTGTCTACTGCCATATATACTGATGTTTTTAAGAACAGAAAGCCCAATGGTTAGCTTCAGGCTTGTATATTTAAGACTCATTACTCAGGGCACGCAATTGCTGCCCATTCCTAGGTTTAAGGAACCCCACATATAGATATTCCCTGAGGAGTCCTATATAGGTTGCACATGTCCTATGTGTTTCCTCTTTACCTTTTCTTGCTGAAACTCTGAATGTATTCTGTTAGTTATAGAGATGTGGATCAAACCCTAGTCAGGTAGAGCTGCAGGAGTCACTTTCCCTGCAAATTCTTCCATGTTATTTGCCTACTGTGTTTCCCTGAATTCACTGAATTCCTCTAATAGTACATGGCATTTGCACACATTTCCCTGGTTTGTTAACTACCAATGTATATGTTTCTTTTAACCTAGTTATGTAACACAGGACCATAAGCTACCTCTTTCCTCCATGATTTTTCTAGCTATAGTAGAAAACAAGTTTTAAAAAAAAATACATTTCAAACTCTGGTTTCCAAGATTTCTATTCTGATAATTATTCAGACATTTGCTACAATAAAGACTATTTGTTCTGATAAATCCCTTTTTAAACATTATTTTATAAATTATTTTAATTTCTTAAACCTGAACCATAGCAACCAGTGGCCTGACACCTCTGAGAACCATTCCAGTTGACCTATCATTTTGCATATAGTAATCTGTTTGTCTAGCTAGAGGGTGTCTAGTGGTTGATTCTGTAGAGCAAACCTTTTCCTCCAGCTTCCTTTCTAATCTTGAGATTTTGTTCCACTGTGAACAAACAGACCACACTGCCCACAGGCACACAGAAATACATAATCACTAACACACGCACATTCAATGCACCTGTCACTTATGATTAAGGGAAGTTGCAGTGATAAAGTCATTATGGCGTGACACAATGAGGTGAGTACCTCCCTCAACATATGCCAAAGGCCCATGGCACTGTTTGCTCCACACATTATTTGAAGGACCTGACTGACAGATGCCCCATCCTCTTTGTTTCAACTTGATCATCATAACATGAGAAGAGAAAGCCGAGGGCCATGCCAACAGGTGTCCTTCTGTTCTGGTTGATTGGCTAAAACTAGTCAAAACGCCTACCTCCAAGAAACTGTACTGTCAGCTAAGAAGTGAACCACTAAAATTCTCTGTTTAATTAAGCAACAGTGTTTGGAGTTTCTGAACATTCCACAGGGAAATGGAAGCAGTTCAGAACAAGTGCAATGGACTTGGGTTCCAAAACATAATTATAATGGTGTTAGCTGACCTCATCATTTTTTAAAAAATATTTGCAAATGTTATCACTGATAAAGGGTTAATCTCCAGCATTTAGAGGGAACTCATACAACTCAATAAAAGTACTATAAATGATCCAATAAAAAATGGCAATGGAGCTAAATAGATACTTTTCGAAAGAAGGCAGAGGAAAGCCAAGAGACATATGAAAACATGTTTAAAGTGACTAATTATCCGAGAGATGCAATCAAAATGACAATGCAATACTATCTCCCACCTGTCAGAATGGCAATTATCAACAAATCAACAAAACGACAAGTGCTGACAAGGATGTGGAGAAAAAGGAACCCTCATGCACTGCTGGTGGGAATGCAGACTGGTGCAGTCACTGTGGAGTTTCCTCAAAAAACTAAAAATGGTATGGAGTTTCCTCAAAAAACTAAAAATGGCACTCCCATTTGACTCAGTGATCCCACTTCTAGGAATATATCCCAAAAAACTAGAAATAGCAATCAGAAAGGATATATGCACCCCTATGTTCATAGCAGCACATTTTACCATAGCTAAGATTTGGAAACAGCCTAAGTGCCCACCAGCAGATGATTGTATTAAAAAACTGTGGTACACCTACACAATGGAATACTGCACTACTGTAAAAAGGAAGGAATTCTTACCATTTGCAACAGTAGGATTGACTTGGAGAGCATTATGCTAAGTGAAAGAAGTCGGTTGGATAAAGATAAATATCACATGATCTCACTCATTTGGGGAATGTAATGAACAACATAAACTGATAAACAAAAACAGATCCAGCCGAAACCGGTTTGGCTCAGTGGTAGAGGGTCATTCTGTGGACTGAAAGGTCCCAGGTTTGATTCCCGTCAAGGGCATGTACATTGGTTGCAGGCACATCCCCAGTAGGGGGTGTGCAAGAGGCAGCTGGTCGATGTTTCTCTCTCATCGCTGTTTCTAGCTCTCTATCTCTCTCCCTTCCTCTCTGTAAAAAAATCAATAAAATATATTTTAAAAAAAAAACAGATCCAGAGACAGAGAAGCATTGATCAGACCATAAAACCTATGAGGGAAGGCAGCGCAAGGTGTGGGGAAAGGGAAGAGATCAACTAAAATACTTATATGCATGCTTTTAAGTGTAACCAGTGGACACAGAGACTGGGAGAGGGGCGGAGAAGGCATGAGCAGGGAGATGGTGGGGTCATTGGGATGATAAAGACACATATGTATTACCTTAATCAATAAAGAAAAAAAATAAATTAAAAAAATTAATTCTAACAGGTGTTGCTCAGTGGTTGAGCATCAACCTATGAACCAGGAGGGCCCAGTTGGATTCCCGGTCAGGGCAAATGCCCAGATTGAGGACTCCATCCCCAGTAGGAGACATTCAGGAGGCAGCCAATTAATGATTCTTTCTCATTATGGATGGTTCCATCTCTCTCTCCCTTCCTCTCTGAAGTCAATAAAAATATATTTAAAAAACTAAAATGAAAAATAAATTTTTTAAAAAATGAAAGACTTTGTCAATTAATTTTTTTCTTCTATGTGCATCCTGGTTCATGGAAATTAGAGATTATCAATAGCAGTTGTCTGTATTGGTTCTTTGTAGCTGAAATTCCAAAGCCCACCTGAGTTTATTCCAGTGTTATTACTGCCATTTCAAAGTGAGAGCCTTATTTATAAGGATGTGTTTCTGGACCTTATCAAGTAAGTCAGGATGCCTTTCTGAGCTATAGACTAAAAATTTTCCAGTATAGCCCTAACCAGTTTGGCTCAGTGAATAGAGCATTGACCTGTGGATTCAAGGCTCTCAGGTTTGATTCTGGTCAAGGGCATGTACCTTGGTTGTGGGCACATCCCCAATACGGGGTGTGCAGGAGGCATCTGAGTGATGTTTCTCTCTCATCAATGTTTCTAACTTGCTCTCTTTCTCCCTTCCTCTCTGTAATAAATCAATAAAATGTATTTTTTTAAATAGCTAGTCGACTTACTGGTAACCTCTAAAAAATATTCCAGTATGTACTTTTACTTTGTAAAATATGATGATGAAAATAGCTTCCTTATTAGGATTAAAATCCTATATAATAAAAAGGTAATATGAAAATTGACTGAACTGAGGAACAACTGGTCGCTGGAATGACTGGTAGCTATGATGCGCACTGACCACCTTGGGGCAGATGCTTAATGCAGGAGCTGCCGCTTGGTGGTCAATGCACTCCCACAGGGTTGGGGGGCTCCACTCAGCCACAAGCCAGGCTGACAGCTGGCCAGTGCAGCAGTGGTGGCAGGAGAGTCTCTGTGGCAGCACTAAGGATGTTCAACTCCCTTGGAAAGCAGGCATAAGCAGTCAGTCAGACATCCACCAAGAGCTTCTAGACTGCAAAAGCGTGGCTGAGAGAAAAAGCACAGACACACACACCTTAGAGTAGCTAAGTTCCCTAAGGAATTGAGCAAATTATTATAGCTAAAGTGGGATGTGCCCACAACTAAAGTACATGCCCTTGACCAGAATCGAACCTGGGACCCCTCCCCCACAAGTGCACAAAATGTCATGCATTGGGCCTCTAGTATTTTAATATGTCTAGAAAATATTTACACAGTGAATGTATCGAGCATTCCATAGCTCTTCTATATCTTCATCATATATCCATTAATATTCACTTGCCTTTCATATGTACACATTCCAACTGCTCAAATATGTTCTAAACTTATGCAAGGAGGGGGTCTCCTTTTCCAGTTGCTATCTTCCTAACACCTATGTGGGAATCATTAGGAGCTTGAATGTTCAGGATAGGTTTTGTGTAGAAGGCTATGTGTGCCTTGAAAATTAGACATTAGTTATTCCAGAGAGGTTACAGGAAAAAGCATATGCACTTTGTGATAATCAAGGCATTGAGGAGGTAACAGGAAAACTTGAATATTTAAATTAGGAAGTAATTTGGCTAAGTAAAGTAGAATCATGTTATGAGTTTTTGAATGACAGAATAAGGCATTTGGTTTCATTCTTAAAATCTTGATGTGGTGATTAAATGTTCATAATAAGTATTTTGGGAAGGTTCCTCTAAATATGGATAATAATGCTTGAGCAGATGAGTTGTGGAAAGGAAGTGTAGATAAAATAAAAGAAAATTATCTGTTATATGAGTTAATAAATCCTAAGACATGTAAGGCTGGACTCTTTTATATTATTCAACTAACAAAACAACGGAAAAGTAAGTGATTAAGTGACTTGAACAAAAAATCTATTTCATAAACTTTAAAATGCTCTCAGTAACTAACTACACACCACACATGATTAGTTAAACATACCAGATGTATATGCTGTTTTGGACAATCTGTTTAAAATGTGTTTATTTTAAATTTAAAGTAATTGGCTTTTAGTGTTCAGTAGTATTTCATACTTTAGCTATTCTCATTTGCTCAATTCCTTAGGGAACTTAGCTACTCTAAGGTGCAAAATGTGTGTGTCTGTGCTTTTTCTAAAAAAATAAAAAATAGCTTACATCCAATTTTTAAACATCAATATAATCCATTAAAGATGATGCTAATTTAAGTTGATTTTCTTTTTGCCTTTCCAGTACTTTTTCATCTCTACTTATGCAACTATTTTGGTTTCTCTGAAAAATCATTTTACTTTGAGCTGATTTTATTAGTCAAATTTTAGCCCTTTTTACAGTCACTTTATAGCTCCTTGGGGACTTCCTATTGTCTTCCTTCCTCCCTCCCTCCGCCCCTCTTTCCCTCCCTCCCTTCCTTCCTTCCCTTCCTTCCTTCCCTTCTTTCCTTCCTTCTTTCCTTCCTTCTTTCCTTCCTTCTTTCCTTCCTTTTTTCCTTCCTTCCTTCCTTCCTTCCTTCCTTCCTTCCTTCCTTCCTTCCTTCCTTCCTTCCTTCCTTCCTTCCTTCTTCTTTTTCTTCTTCTTTCCCTTAATGCCTCTTCCTCTCATTCTTTTTCCCCCATGCTAATTAATGACAGTATCACTATTGAAACAATAAAGAGACAGTGGTGCTCTGGAGCTCTGTATAAAAGAATATCTTGCATTCCTCCGTTCTGATGGATTCATCAATTGCCTTATTAATGTCCAGGACAAAATAGAGAAGCCATGCTACAGAACTGTGACGGAGTCCTTTTGTGATTCTAGGAGTTTCTAAGACACAGTTTACAGTATTTTCAAACTAAGGAACACTTCAAGAAAAATCAATAAATGTGAAAGTAGATAAGGTAAATAATAATATTTTAATTCATAGATGAAAAGGGGGGTCATGAATAAATAAAAAAATCTGATCAGACTAATAATGACTAAAGGTATTGAATCAGCATTCAAAAATATCCCCATAAAGCAAAGCTTAGGACCAGGTAGCTACACTGGTGAAGTCTAACATTTAAGAAAAAATCATATACACATAGACAGATCGATCAGTGGACTAAAACAGCATCCAGAAATAGATCCAAGGATATATGGAAATATAATATAACTATTTTAAGACAGTAGAAATTCATATTTGTTTACAAGTGGTATTAGCAAAACTAACAATACAAATAGAGAAAACAAGTTAAACCTATACTTTATGTAAAAATAAAGAATATATAAATTACATATTTAATGTAAAATGCAAAAGAATAAAAATATTGAAAGAGCCTTTGAGGTGATTTTTAACTGGAATAGAAAAAACTTTCTTATGCAAACTGAAAAACCCAAAAATCCATGTAATAAAAGTCATAAATTGTGTGAGTTCTTATTTTCTTTGGCTAATAAAGTGTTTTTTATTCACACTTGAATTTCACTGCCTTGGCAGGACATGCATTGTTCCATTCCATGGTCTGCCTTTCTCCCTACTATCTTACATAACAAGCCTCTTTATCTTTGTACACATTAATGACACTAAAATAAATCAATGTTTTTAGTAGTACAATAAAATATATATAATAAATAAATAAAAAAGAATCAGTTTCCCAGAGGAGGCAGCAGCGGGTATTGAGGTGGTGGCAGTGGCAGCAGCAGGTGCAGTGGGTAAGGTGGCAGCGGTGGCCCCAGGTGTGGTGGGGTTGGCAGGATGGTCAGGGCGCGCCCTGCCTGTCCTGCCTGCTCCACCCCACCCCTCCCTGCCAGCCGCTTTGCAAGAGGTGGGGGGGGGGGGGCTGGGAGAGGTGGTGGTGGCAAGAGGCAACAGGTGCCCAGTATCAATATAATCTTTACTGTTCTCCAATTTAAAGTTCATCTTCAGTCAAAAGGAGAAAGAAAATAGGAGAGAAAAAAATATGGTCAATGTTGACAATATATAAATAATTTACCTTCTAAGTATATCTTAACTCATTTTACTTATATTTCCCAGTGCAATTGCCTCCTCACTGGTATTCAGGTTGTTGCTACATTTGGTGGAAGCTCAGAAGCGATTTCTAGCTTCAAAACTAAATGCATATAGATTATAATTTATATGGCATGTGTCTTCTGCCCCTTCAGGTCCGGGTGTAATTCCTTTGAGCCATTCTTCAATATTCTAACCTCTGAGGAAGGAAAAGTCTACTTCAAAGTCTGCAACCTCATCCCCTACACTAACCTGAAGCTGCAGGTAGTGGATTACTCAGAAAGCTTGCTTTCTAGCAGGCATATGAAAACAAATCTGGGGAGAAAGAAGAACATAGAAGTAAGCTGTATTTACATAACAAAAATGCATTTGAACAATACAGATATATAAGTAAATGAAGGAATAATCTGAATAAGGGATCTGGTGACTAAAATAGTCCATTTACCTGGGTCAATGAGCTTCTTCCCCTCCTTGTCACGAAGGAAAGACTGTTCATTATGGAGTCATCGTTGAAAAGACAGGCAGACAAGAACTTTGGTGGAGACAATGCTATTATCACAAATAAATTATAAGGGGAGAATTTGAGTGGATATTTGGGAAGAAATAACATAAAATAGTTTTTGAAATAATAAAATTAGGTATATTTTCCTGTAAGACAGTCTTTGGTACTTCAATTTTATATTCACTTGATCAAGATGTCACAGAAGTTGAAAATCAGAAGTTTTTTAAGAAGTTTCATGTTTTAAGCACAATGAGAGTCTTTAGTCATTTCTGAAGGTCTCAGAAGGTTTAATTGATCAGGAGTCTTAGTCTCAAAGACTACTGTATTTAAGTTGCTTTCCAAATCATCTTTATGGATATTCGGAGGAATGTGAGATATTTCATATTTAAAACAAACATGAAGGAGTCAGTCTCCACTGGTCAGTGTACATTTGTGTATATGTGTGTGTGTGTGTGTATGCATGTATGTGTTTGTGTTGCAAAAATAATAGTGGTTTTTTTAACCTCTGAGAATTTAGGTTAGTGCCCATGTAAGCAAAAATTGTGGAATTTTTTTCTTAATTTTAAGAACTTTTAAATTAATTAATAACCTGTGAAATACCATCAATATGATCCTATGGACAAGGCATTTCATAGGTAATAAGCCTGTGAGTAAATTAAACCTTAACTCTATCAGGTACTTCTAATGATTAACCGAAGATTAAACAGATTTGAGAAAATATTGCTTTTTAGATTAAAAGGTAGCCTGAGATTGACTTGTCAATATACTTTCCTGAGAACAGAATTTGCACATGCTTAATGATGTTTAATGAAATCAGTTTGCTTCTATTCTGTCAACCTTTCTTTTCTTTTTTTAAAAATATATTTTATTGATTTTTTTTCAGAGAGGAAGAGAGAGGGATAGAGAGTTAGAAATATCGATGAGAGAGAATCATCGATCAGCTGCCTCTTGCATACCCCCTATTGGGGATGTGCCCGCAACCAAGGTACATGCCCTTGCCAGGAATTGAACCAGGGACCTTTCAGTCCGCAGGCCGACGCTCTATCCACTGAGCCAAACCGGTCCTGGCTGTTCTGTCAACTTTTCAAGTGTCACAAAAATGTGGAAAGAAATTGAGGTTATACATATAAAGCAAATGATAAGGTCAGTAGACCAGGCAAAGAAGTGGCAGTGATAGTAAAGAAAATATATTAGGTAAAATCAGTAGTTGCAGTATCAAGTGTCTTAAGAGGGCCCTGTCTAAAGTCCTTTAAAATTCTTAAAATGTCAATTCTCCCCAGAGAATTACTTATTGATTCAAAGTAATACCAATAAAAATCACAGCAGGATTGTTGACTAGATGTTAAGAGGCTGATACTAAAATGAGTATAGAAAAAAATAAGTTAAGTCCTAAAAGTTTTGAAAAATGGAAATGTGTAGAACAATTAGTACTTTATTTCAAGACTCAATAATTAAACTGCAAGTATTAAAAAAGTGGATATTGTGATATCGATAAAAGAAGAGACCGAAGGGTCAACTAAGAAAATGGATATATGTTTGTGTGTTTACACATTTATTCAATTCACTTACAACATAAAATGTAATCAAGAAAAAGATACTGCTTTCAATGTGTGGAACAACTGAACAACTACATGCAAAAAAATGAAAATGAACTTTAATTCAGATTTACAGTATTCAAAACATCACAAAGACTAATAAACCTTAAAAACTTTAAAAATAAAATGTAAGATTCAAATTTTATGATCTTGGGACTTGGCAGAGATTTCTGTGCTAAAACACAAAAAGCATACCCCATATCTGATAAATATTGATAATGGAAGCATTTGGTCTCACAATGGTGTGCAGCTTTGAAACCAACTCACAGCCTGTGCTATTGTTGGCCCTGGGACTTGACAGCCTTTCCTAGCCTTCCTGGGGACCTTTTCAATGTGCCCTGTGCTTTAGTAATTTGGTTAACTCCTTTCAAGAAGCAAGCATGCCATTTAATAAATTATTGGTACAGCCACTAAGTGGCAAAAGACTGGAAGAACTAATGCAGTTCCCTAACATCCCTAATTAAAAAACACAAGAGGAGCTCTGGCTGGGTGGCTTGATTTGTTGGTACATCATCCTGTAGACCAAGAGGTTGTGTGTTCAATTCTTGATCAGGGCACATACCTGAATTTTGGGTTTGATCCCTGGTTAGGGTGTATAGGAGGCAACCAATGGATGTTTCGCTCCCTTCCTCTGCCTCTAAAAAAAGAAAAAAGAAAAAAAAAAAAAAAAGAAAAAAGGCTGACCAGTGTGGCTCAGAGGTTGAGCATAGACCTACAAACCAGATGGTCATGGGGTCATGGTTTGATTCTTGTCAGGGCACATGCCCGGACTGCAGGCTTGATTCCTAGTGGGGCAGTGTGTGTGTGTGTCTGTGTGTGTGTGTGTGTGTGTGTGCATGTGTGTGCAAGAGGCAGCCAATTGATTTCTGAAATCAATTAAAGAAAATCAAATCAATAAAAAAGAGGACCTTCTTATCAGGAATATTTACTAAATATTTTGAAACCTATTTTTTTACTATTGAATTGAAGCTGACAGCTAACATGTTTAGGTCTTAGATGACAGAGTCTAGAGATGTAGGTATAGGTTTTAATTAAATGTTTCTTTCTTTTTTTAATCCTCACCTAAGGATATGTTCTTACTGATTTCAAAGAGAGAAGAAGGGAGAGAGAGAGAGAGAGAGAGAGAGAGAGAGAGAGAGAGAGAGAGAGAGAGAGAGAGAGAGAGATGGATTAATGTAAGAGAGAAACATCAACCAGTTGCCTTCTGTATGTGTCCTGACCGGAAATCGAGTCCAAAACCTTTTGGTGTAAGGATGACACTCCAACAAACTGAGCCACACTGTCCAGGGCACTAAATGTTTCAATTCCTTCTGTTGTCATACAACTAACAGTTAAAGATTATAAAGTATGTCAGTCATGTCCTGAGGCCTTCCTGTAAAGCAAGTTCCAAGAAAAGCATTTTAAAGTACACTGCTTGAGATAACAGAAAAATATAGCTAGCTAAGCTATAAAACAATGAGCTCAAGAAATAACAATGGTCATAGAGTTTAGTTCTTGCCTTTTTGCTTTAAAGATAATGTCATGAGAGGTCTTGCAGAAACTTGGTTTTTCAACTGGGTTAAATCACCTGACCACAGTAACAAAGGCATCAAACGAGATGTCATCAGGAATTGGACTAATCAGACTCAGGGAAACCGCTGTATCTTGCACGGTAGCTAACCAGTGAGCCTCATCCTCGACCCCTAACTACTAAACCTCAATCTTGGCCTTTTAAAAATCCTTGATCAAAAGCCTTCAGAGTTTGGGTTTAAAACAATAGCTTCCCATTTGTTCTCTTGGCTCACCATTAAATGACTCCAATTTCTCACTGTAAAACTGGGTGTTCAGTATTTGGTTTTGCTTTGAGTTGAGTGGGCAGAGCTCTTGTTCTGTAGCAGAATGTATTATCATACAACTAAAATCCTATCATCACTTTCATCACAGATTTATGAAACCCTACAATCCTTTTTCTTATAATCTTTGAATAATTATTTGTTAATTTGAATCTTAGCATATATAGTCAATTGAATAGTCATCTGGGAAGTTATGTAGCACTGAGAAAAATATGTAATATTCTAATGTTGAATATATTCATGACAGTGCCTTAAGAATTTTAGCTGTATTCCCTCAACATTCTCACTTCTTTTGTATAAGAAGAATGATTTATCTCTATACAGGTAGGAGCATCAATAAATTCAATATACACAAGAAAATCCAGAGAATTAATGGGCATTTGCTGTTTTGGGTAAATTGAGATCTGAAAAAAGTAATGAGGAAGGATTCACGGGGGGAAGGTAGCCAGGCCAGGAGGTCCAGACCATATGCTGTGAAGTCATCAGCAGACATCAGCAGATATTTGTTATAATGGATGGCAGCTATAGAGAGTTCTTAAAATTATAGGAGGAACTAATGACATTGCTCATTTTTGAAATGAAAAGTTTTATCTTTATAATCACTAACTGGTCAGCTTAAAATTTTAATAGTTGAGAAGAAATTGGAACAAACTGTGGAGTAATCAATTTGCAATCACCCAGATGAGGACAAGGTGGTGGAGGACAGTCAGATGTGCTTTGTGAGGACACCCGATGCCAAGTCAATTTCATTTTCTTCCCTAATGAAGTGCCAGGCTTTTAGACAGGGGAGAGACAATAGATGTAATCTATCTGTGCTTGAGAAAGACCTTTCACTGTACTGCACAGAAAAACCTTTACCAAGGAGACAGAAGGCTGTATCTGCTGGATGGGTGTGCAGTTATGAGGAAGGTCAGGAGACATCACAGGCAGGGCTAGCCCAGGGAATAGCTGAGCCCACCTCTGCTTCTCTGAATGTCATCATTCACAAGCACAAAATACAACTCTCAACATTCCCAAGCAGCCAGGAGACTCGCTTAAGTAGGTTGTTACTGACTTAAATTTTTGTTATAAAAAAAGTAGCCAAATAAATGAAAAAAAGATTTTCTGTCTAATTTATAAAAAATATATTGAATTTTTAAATAGGAGATATCTGTAATACTATCAACAATAAAAAATATATAAAATCATATTTTACCTGGGGGATATATATATATATATATATATATATATATATATGGTATATATATAATCTCTATAAGTATACAGTTCTAAGTTCTAGTCATTTTTCTAAATCTCCAGGAAATACAGCATGTCTTGATTCAGATTATGTAAAAGTAAATTAAGATAACTAAAGTCCTCTTATATTAAGAATAAAATAGTGACTATTACTAATTTCCAAAAATGTAATTTTCAAGTAAATTAGAGAAATAAGATATTTAGGTATTAACAAAAAAGCTAATTTACAACAAATTATAAAAAATAAATTAACTTAATAAAATATGAATAGAAGTGCATGTAATATTGTTAGTATTGTTTTTATTTCATAGTACTCTTCTTTTTGGTCATCCATCTCATGGACTTAGGCTCAATTTTGCAAAACATTGCAAAAAAATCTTAAATATTATTGTGAAGTATTTACCGACAGACCTTCCAAATACTTAAATTTGTGATCAGGAAAAGATTTTAAGGGTTTCAGGAAAGTCCCTGAACCACATCATCATTTCATCTGTGTCACACCTCATCGCTGCAGCAATGAAGCAAGCATTCTGCCAGTCTGCTCATGCTGCCCACTCTCAGAAGGCACCCCCTCCTCTAGGACTGAGGGACTCCTGGGTGCTGCCATCTTGTGGCTAAGGGGGCACCATCTTCATGACAGAGTGAGTGTCAATTTGCATATTACCCTTTAATTAGATAGGATAAGTATTTCATATTATAGCAACCATAAAGATACATAGATGCTAGATGTATTAATTTATCTCCTAAAATTTATCTCAAGAAAAGAATACCACAGAAGTAATATGTGTCCTTATCTACACTAATAAAAGAGAAAGATACAAATTGACCATACCTCCACAATGCCCACCAGCCAATCAGAAGTGAGTATGCAAATTAACCCAACAAAGATGGTGTGTTAATTTGCATACACAGGCATGGTGCACTAAGTCTGAAGGCTCTGCCCAAGCAAAAACTGGACTGAAGACTGAAGACTGCAGACTGAAGGTTCTGCTGCAGCTGGAGGCAAGCCTAAAGGCTGAAGTCTTGGCTCCACTGCGGCCTGGTCCCGGGTGCCATAGGATAACCGGTGCTGGCAGCCAGGGGAAGGAAGGCCTATTGCATGAATCTTTGTGCAATGGGACTCTAGTATTTGTTATAAAAGCAGTCTCCTAGACCAGGTCTACCACGCACTTTGAAGCGAAATGGTTAAGTGAATTTCATCAATTCAGTAGGATATTTTGCAAGTACAAAATTCAACATTATGAAAACTGAAGCAAAACAATAATAATTGCTAAAATGGGTAAAAATAAAGGTGGAATGGAAGAGTGAAAAAAACTCTAGGAATTAGAAAACACTAAATATAAATCTTAGGTGCCTCCAATGTATTGTGCATTTTAAGAGGCCCTCTCCTTGATGAAATTCTGGTCAGGTTCTTTTAAGTCCTCTTTTGAGTAGGCCTCAGACTTGGGCTGCCTATCTCAGTTTTAGCAAGAATCCTTTCAAATGAGTTCATGGAAAATCTGAATCTTTGACATCTGATCACTGTCCATACATGATCAAGGTCCTCATCCCCCACTCTTGATGTCTAAGTCCTTGGCCCACCTTAAGCAAGAATCCCAATCCCATTAGGCCAGACTAGAAGTATCTTCCCACCTCCTCTCCTTAGTTTGGTTTCTCTTATTAGTAATTTTACATCCAGGGACCACTCTCTGCCCCCTGGCTATAAATACTCAGCAGTCTTTGCTGTATTTGGAATGGAGCTCGGTTTTATACCAAAGACTCCTCCCCTATTGCAATAGAACTGAATAAAATATGCCTTTATTGCCTTTACTCGTCATCTGGCTCCATTTCTCTTTCACAGTACAGCCTCCAACTTCTTGTAAAATTAGGTAATTCAAATAGTCTTTACCATTCATGTCCGGCTTCTCAGCCTCCAGCAACGTAATTCCTCTCTTAAAAGCTCATTTTGGAGGGGTGAGGAGAGGCTTGCATCTGGAGTGACTACACTTAGAGAATATGATACATCCTGGTGAATTTGATCAAAACGTGAAGTAGAAAAACCACAGAGACGGCTTGCTCATTTACAATGTGAAATAGAATTGTCTTAGGGACAGCATGTTAACATGCACAGCCTGTCCTTGGAGAAAAGCTACACAGAAAGTCAAATTACAGGATGATTTCTTTCTAAACATGGTATCAGAGCAAAGGGAGTTAATTATGTGGTTTGAAGTTTTAATAGCATGAGGTTTTGTTAGGCTGATGCTTTTTGCAGGATGGTTGAATATGTACTACACTAACCCTTAGTTTCTCTGCAAGGCTGAACCCAGACAACTGGAATGGACACAGTTTACATAGCTAATTCTTATTGACACATTATCTTTCCTTTGATATGCAAATCCTTTTAATCAGAATATAGTTGATTGGGTTTTGCTGAGGGCATACTTACCATTAAGGTGACTATGCATATCCCTTGCCAATGGGATTCTGACTGTAAGATTTCATGGCAGGATATGAGTTTGTATAGTTCTTTCTGTACATTGCATATCACAACAAGGCCTCTCTAGAATGTTTTATAGTCTCATTATTTGGAAAGGGACACCTGTTCTTGAGGCTCAGCTTTGCCACATACCATGATGTATACTCACTGACATTGTGGAATCAAATAAGACTGCGTATTTAAGCGACCTTTGCAAACTGTAAAGGGCATAGTTCATAGTTTTTTTGAACCCTGATTCTGTGTTTCTGCCATCTGAGGATTCACAGAGGTGCATACATTGCCTAAAGTCTTAGTCACATTGGTTGTGTGCAGCAGAGTCCTGAGAAGAAGGTAAAAAAAAAATCTTTTACTTCTCCCTTGAGCCATCTATTAATTGAAGTCCTCCTTCATAGGAATCAGATTCCTCCTCTTCTCTCTGTTTCATTCTTTTCCCTAGCCATCCCCATTTTCTCTCTCCCCTCTGCTTAACTCCCAGAGTACTGGAGTGTTGGGAGTAGATAGTACAGATTATAAAATTCTCTGCATTCCCCCCAAATTTAGGATCTTAATAAGAATGGACTTAATAAGGGAAATACTAAGGAACTGTTTTATTTCTCACTAAGTGTTGAGCAGCCAGAGTACCACTTTAGAAATACTGCATGTTGCATTTCATCCTATCCCATCACCTCTAAAGGAGAAGTCTACAGGACACCCCCAACTGTAGATTACACTACATATCAAACACCCTTCGTCACAGCCTGAGGGACTGCCCTAAGTGATTACAAGCTGTGTGCCTAATTATGAAGACACTTCATTTGCTGGTATTAGGAAAGAAACTCCTTCAACCATATATGAATTTACAAGTAAAAATTACCAGCTTCCTTGAGCAATAAAAATCTGTTGTATATACTGATAAGCTCCCTCCCCCATCCATCTGTGGTACTTTATTATGGAACCTAAAGTTTAGAATCAAGCATCAATGATTGATTTATTCAGCCAAATGTGGAGTTGAAGAGCTGACCTGTTGTGTGCAGCAGAGATATGTGTATATACTTGTGTGTGTGCACAGGGCACTGTGTATTTATGCTAAAATTTTTAAAGATGCATGAGAGGTTGTTGCAGAAGAGAAGGGGAAGCAGGAAGAGAAAGAAAATAACAAGAACACAATGAGACTATTGAGAGCTCTTCCATGGCTTAAAGATCATAAATCAATTTGTGACATGGACTTTTCTTTCTTCCAAAAGCTTCCCTTGAATTTAATATGCAACATGGCCTGATGCTTGTCCCTGAGTCTCAGACACAGGCATTTAATTTGGTAATAATGTTCAAGTGTTTCTCCGCCCTGCCAATATTTCATTCCAGTGGAAAGGTTTCCTCCTGAGCTACTCTTGGCTGCAAATGAGTGAGCAAGTGAAATAAAGGAATAAAGGAAGGCAGTTGACTATTCAGGCAGAAGCAGTGCCAAGGTGCAGAAATGGACGCCTTCCTATACCCATGGGATGTGAAATCACCCATCACCTGCTCAGCCCAATCAATAAAGACCAGAAAACCTCAAATGAAGAAAAATCACCACTCAAGAGAAAAATATTTCTGGCTCTAACATACTATGGATTAAGCCAGAGTTTGTACCAATTCCTTATTTTTGATCTCTCTTTGTGAGTTAAGTTACAGATAATCAGAAATGGTTTTTCTACCTCTAATAGTTACACATTGAAACAATTTGAAACACTGAGCCTACCTTTGAAAAGTTAACCCACATTTTTGCTATGAATAGCTTAAGACAAAACAGACAATATTTCTAACAGCAAGTATAAGTTAACTAGAATATTTAATGATCATAGAATGTTTTGCAGAAGTTTACAATAAGATACTATAAATGATTGGCATCTCACCCAGTCTTTGGACCCTCAGAGTTCATGTGACTGTAGAGGAGGAGGATATTTGTCCTGCTGGCATGGTGAGGGGGACACAAGGCGGAGTTGATGTGTGGGGTATGTGGCAGCTGTCAACATTGTCCCCCTTTGGTAATTGGGAAAGATGACTGTGAGAAAATGCTCCCTATGAGAAATAATACACAAGCATCTGATATACATGTTTGTTTGTTTGTTTGTTTATAACCTTGCCAAAATTATATTAAGAGAGCTATTGTAATCCCACAAAAGAAGGGATTCTGTCTTTAGAAGATGATAGTGTCCACCAACTTATCCCACTATGAACTCCTGTTATAGAAATTATTCCTATATTTCCTATAATGGAAATTATTATGGGGCTTCTAAATATTTGCCAACATATTTCAATTTATTTTATTTTATTCAGTCTCAGGGCAGGATTTATATATCAAGCTATGCTGATAGGAAACAATGAACTTTTAAAATTAACATCTGAAACAAACAACAGTAGGTGATGAAGAACTATAAGATTGTAGTGAAGTATCACTCAAATAAACTGAAACACCAAGAAAGGTCATATTTACTCCAAGTCATTTTGTTGATTTAACTATTCCCATTTTGGAGTAGAGAACTATTTTATCAGGTACTAAAATCCAGCCATTTCTTTATATTCCTCTAGGGTGCTCTTTCTATAATATTAACCCACCGATCAGTACTTAGATTGAAATGTTTGATATGAAAGATGGCCATTTACCAGACTAGCACCAAGTGAACTAAGATTGCAGGCCATAATGTCTTTTTAACAAAATTGCAGTGAAAGCTACAGAATTTGTAGCATTCATGGTTATGAGGAGAAATGAATAGTTAGCTTATTCAAAAACTGGCAATTTGATACAATGCAAATATTTCCTTAAATATACTTTTAGCCCACTGCCTATATTTCTCACCTATTTCCTTACAGAGAGTGTAAACAGGCAATCTAATGATGCTTCAATGGAGCCTGAAGTGATGGGAAATCTCTGTCAGGTCACTCATACTTAACACCAATTAAGCATAATGAAAATGTATCCACGGGAGAAAGAGGAAAGCACCCTCTATGAATGTTAAGAAATCTGACAAGAGCTTTCAAATTGAAAAATCAGGGGCACAAATTACACATGAAGCCCTGGCTCTCAAGTTCTTGGTTCAGCTTTTAGGCAATTATCCAGGAAGTACTTATTATCATTATTATTTATTTACTAGAGGCCCAGCACATGAAATTCATGTATAGGTATGGTCCCTGGGCCTGGCCTGTGACCAGGGTCATCTGTCCCGCCCCCCAATGCCACCCACCCTGGCTCCCTGTTCAAGATCGAGTGATCAGATCCTAATGGCTGGGGAAAGGGACTGAGAGGTGGTCAGTGTTCCTCATAGTGACTGATCGAGTAGTCATTCTGGTTGTTGCACTGTTATGTTCAATTTGCATAAGACCCCTTATTATATGGGATGGTTCAGAAGTCTTTAGTGAGAGAGTAACTGTTATAATCAAGAAACATGATCTTGTGGGAGAATGTATGCAGATCATCTAATTCCATAAGGAAAGTAAATTGTAAATTCAGAGAATACCATGTGGACCTAAAATTAATACTCTCAATAAGACCAAAAGAGAGAAAGAGAGAGATTTATCTGGAGCCTTAAAAACTATAATTAGAGAATATAGGACCTAAAAATGTAAACCTGAGAAGTGCCTCCATCCTGAATGAGTTACCTAGACCCAGCTCTCTGTGCAAGGCAATGTCTACCTGTACAGTGGCTATGTTAATTAAGGCTAACTGTTCCTGGTGTACAAATGCCCATTCTTGGAATGCAAACAATCATGAATTTACTAAGATTAAAATTCTGAGTAGAAAAAAGTTTTTCTCTGTTTTGTCCAGGATGAAATACCCAATCTGCCTCCAATAAGGACATGTTAAAAGAATGTCAATAGGGACACAGTCATGAGAGGAAGGTCAGCTTCACAGATGTCCCTGGCACTTCAGGATGAAACACAGTTCTCCTTTGTAGTTTCATAAGGGGCATATCTTGATTAAACAAAGTCCCCATAGTAAATAGAGTACTTGTATTGATATGGTCATTTCATGAAGAATTCTGCATTAAAAGTTCATGAGAAGAAAATACCAAATCTACAGTTTTATAGTAGTGAGGACTTTTGAAAGCCATAAAGAGTCTCTCCAGAGAAGGGACAGTTCAATATACTCCAAATTTATAGAGCATTTCCAGGGACCATGATTCTGAATTAAAGCAGATACTTGATTTTGATTATTTTATTATAATCTGTAGTCTAAATGACTAGCCCTAATCTGGACAAATATATTAATGTCAAGGGCTTTAAAAAATAACCCACAAATATCATTTCCCCAACCTGGATTCTAATATGTCTAGTACAGCATAAATATAAATATCATGCTTTCTGGCAGGATTACTGTAAGTGCATGTCTCAGATTATTGATTAAGAAAACTATTTGACATTGACAATCTTATCTCATACATTTTTTCTCAACAAAATCAGAAATTCTAAATAATAAACTTCTTTGAATTCAAGGTTTTTAAAATGTTTACTACTTATATATACACACCATGTAGATGCATGTGCAAATATAAATATTTATGTGTAACATATATAGATATGTGTACATGTATCTATACTAATAAAAGGGTAATATGCAAATTGGTCAGGACACCCTCTCAGTAACAACCAAAGAGCAGGATGCATGGGTGACCAGGTTGCAGGGAAGTTATTGAGGGTCAACCAGGCTGGCAGTGGGTTAGTAAGGGATGATCAAAGGACTGAACACTAGAATGTGTGGGGTGACTAGGTCAGTAGGGGGGCAGTTGGGAGCAACCAGGCCAGCAGGGGGGGAAGTTGGGGGTGATCAGGCAGGCAGGCAGGTGAGCAGTTAGTAACCAATGGCCCTGAATTGTGAGAGGAATGTCCGACTGCTGGTTTAGGCCTGATCCCTGGGATTGGGTCTAAACCAGCTGTCGGATATCCCCCAAAGGGTCCTGAATTGAATAGGGTGCAGGAAGAGCTGAAGAGAGCCTCCCTCCCCCATGCACAAATTTCATGCACTGGGCCTCTAGTATATATATAAGCCTAATATGCTAAGTGTCTGACCAATTGGTCAACCATTTGATTGATGGCTGTACCAGTCACTATGATGCACACTGACCACCATGGAGCAAATGCTCCAACTGGTAGGTTAGCTTGCTGCTGGGGTCTGGCTGAACTAGACTGGGCGAGACAGGCTGGACATGCCCTGGAGCTCTCTTGTAGTCCCTCCTCAGCTGGCTGGCCCTCATCAGCCCCAATGGGGACTGGGTGAGACAGTCCTGATATGCCCTAGAAACAACTTCCTGTGGTTCCTCCCTGGCCTCTAAAACATTTATTCTAATTAATTTCCTTTTAATGTTCATGAATTAGTGCACAGGGTCACTAATGTGCATATATTTAGTCAAAGTATTAGCTCTGAATTTAATAGTAATTAAAGTAAGTATACCAATATCTCTGAGAAAGAAAACAAACAAACAAACAAACAAACAAAACAAAACTTCTATTGATAATTCTAATCACCAGCATTTTTCAGAAGAGGTTTGTGTGATTAGCTCAAAGCCAGAGGTCCGAATCCAGTCTTCTGAGTCCTGGTTCTAAATTTTTATGGAAGTTCTCAGAGCTATCTCCAAATATGTGATAAAATCCTTATAGAAGTACTAAAGGCCTGCTTCACAAAAGTTGTGCACTCAAGGGGAGGGTGATCCCTCAGCTAGGCCTGAGCCCTCTCGCAGTCCAGGAGCTCTCAGGGGATATCTGGCTGATGGCTTAGCCAGTGGTTGGACATCCTTAGTGTTGCCATGAAGGAGGGAGAGGCTCCCACCACTGCTGCTGCACTCACCAGTCATGAGCCTGACTTCTGGCTGAGCAGTGCTCCCCCTATGAGAGTGCACTGACCACCAGGGGGCAGCTCCTGTGTTGAGTATCTGCACTCTTGTGGTCAGTGCACATCATAGTGACTGATCAAACAGTCGATTATAATCCCCCTGGTGGTCAATGCACATCATAGTGAGTGGTTGAACAACCTTAGCATATCATTAGTATATTACACTTTGATTGGTTGAACAGATGATCAGATGACTGACACTTATCTTATTAGGCTTTTACTATATAGAATTCCTTCTAAACACTGTTCCTTATCTCTTTTCTTCACCATAGCTCAGCATTATCCCTTATAAAAATGATCATAAATGTAAGTATTGAAACAAATTTGGTTTTATGAGTATAAAAAGAATAGATTATAATAACTAGTGGCCTTTATTTATTAAAATTAGTATTTTCATCTTAAAACATGCTAATTTTAATGTAATAACTGAAAAGATGATTCTTTTATAAGAGCTCCCAAAGAAAAAAATGTATTTTCTATTTTATACCTAGTGTAAAAAAGTTGAAAGTGGATTACATTATAATGTCTACAATTTTTGAAATGACATTAAGTCTTTTTACTAGGTCAGAAAATTGGTGTGATCCTCTGCTTTTCCTTAGCCTCAATCATGAAAAATAGGAATTCTAATATATTAAATTCTCATCCCTCACAGCATTATTCAGCTTGACTGTGGTGAAAGTATCTTATTCTAGCAGAATTCTGTGAGTTTTGCCAGCGGGTTCCAATAAGTCAAGGCATTCATGGCAATGGATAAGTAACTCTCAGTGTTGCAATTGGATTTAACTCACTCTACCAAAGTAGGACTAAATTTTAAAGCCAAGTTGATATCATCATTATGCAACTGTCAACTTTGTCCAGGAACAGGAGAGAGTCATCCAATGGGTAGTACTGAGGTAATGTTTCCTATTAATGTTATATAGTTAGTAATGACGTGAAAGGTCTGCTTTGTTCTTCTTAATATTGAACATGGTCTTGGTCACAGTGACCAATAAAAATCAACAAACTTGCTTGGCCAGAGTGGCTCAGTGGTTGACTGTCGACCTATGAACAGGAGGTCATGGTTTGATTTCCAGTTAGGGCATATACCCTGGTTGCGGGCTCAATCCCCAGTGTGGGGTGTGCTGGAAGCAGCCAATCAATGATTTTTCTCTCATCATTGAGTTTCTATCTCTCTATCCTTCTCCCTTCCACTCTGAAATAAATAAAAAATATATTTTAAAATCAATAAACTTGGATTCTAATGTCAAATTATATTAGACTCGCACTCTGTTTTTGAGTTGGGATACAAATATGCATTATTTAAGAAGTCAATTCTTACATAAAAAGAACCCAAGATTTGGAATTGGACTATCTATGTGTAAGAGCCAACTCTGATACTACATATTCATCAAAAACTGATTTAGACTTCCTGATTTTGTTTCTCATTTTAATAAAAATAATAATTTCAGTCTTGAAGAACATTTGTGAGGTCCAACTGAGATCATTTTTCTATATGCAAATAAAAACTACTTTTATTAATAGCAGCAAGAATCACAGACAAGAGGAAAATGTTTCTTACTTCATTTCCCTATAGATAAAGGACACAGACATTTTTCACTGAAGTAAATAAAGTTGCATGTTTCAATTCTTTATTCTATTCTCAGCAAGTTAGATTTCTATATGAAAGTCCTTCTGTTCTCAAATATAAACTTAACTTCTATTGTCTAAGAAAATGAAGACATAGGTGTTATTAGCCATAAGTAGAAAGAATGATAAAGCCAATTGTATCCCACTCCTACTTGGTTTACTGACCCTCCCAGTCCAGAGAATTTTCATCTTCTTCAGGGTTTGAATATTTCTAGAACACATTTTGTATTGTACAGCAAGCATGTCAAACTCAAAGGCTAACAAGGGCCAAATAAATGAGGTTTGCAGCCAGCAAGCTGCGAGTTTGGCATGCTTGTTTTGTAGAATAAAAGCAGATCAGAGTAATTTCTCAAGATACACATCATTGTAGATTCAGTTGCATGTTACAGAAAACCCAAAGTACCAGGATTTTCTCTCTTCTGTATGAGAAGTCTAAAAGATCAAGCTGGAGAGAATGACAGTGCAGTGATATGTTTAGGATCCTCCCTGAGCTCCACATCATTGTGTCTACTGTTTGGCTATAGCCCTCATGATCCAAGGTGACTGGTGAATCTTCAGCAACTGCATTCATTCTTACACAGAAGAATGTTAAAGGGGCAAAGAAGGGTAAATTCTGCCCCCCATCCACTGCTTAAAGGAGCTGTTCTGATCATATAAAAAAGTGCTAAGAGCACTTCAGAGTTCAGAGGGCAGGTGAAAAGGCAACTACTGCAGAAGAATAAAAGGAGAATAAGAATTAGGGGCGGGGGGCGGGCAGTGGCTGTTAGGTAGCTCCAGAGGCCACACTTTCCCTTAGAACAGAGCTGGTTCTGAGTGCAGAAGGAACATACAAGCTTTCCATGAAACACAAACAGCTTAGAAACCTTTCGTACCCCCCTTGCTCCTGTCACTACCCACATCTATGACCACTTAAGATGAAAATAATGACAATAAAGGAAGGGGAAGAATAGAGTTGCCCATAGTTGCTCTATCTTTCAGTCCTTCCTTTCTCAAGAGTGAGAACAAATTTGAGAACTTTGGTACAATGTGGCCACTAGGAAGTAAAATAAAAACAGCTGAGTTTGTTTATATATTTTGACTATGCTATTAATAATGGAATACATACATATTCACACACATACTATGAAATGCAAAATTTTAACCAAGTGGTGCATAACCTGATAGAAGGTAAAGCACCTGAGTCCTAACCATAGGTGCCAAAATAATTAGGAGATTACTTGAGAATCATTTCCATTTTCCTAGGAAATAGTAATATAAATGAATTTGAGAAGGAACATTGCATGCAGTAAGATTTCTTTGACAAACTGTTGGGCAATACTTCATGTGCACATTAATAAAATGATAATTTTGAAGCACACAATGTTTTATAAGAACTATTAAATAATTATCTTCCCAAGTCTTTTTCATCAACTGTATCTCTCTTATCTAATTGTTTCTTGTTGTCCTACAACAATTTTGACAATAGATCCAGGCAAGGAAAATGAGCCTGTTTAATCTTTTCTTTATTTCTCATAAATAATGCTTTTATCAGAATGTAGGCAAGATAGAATCAAGACTGTAAAAACAATTGATATGCTCTTTGTTGAGTAATCAATGCTTGTTTCTTTTCCAACACAAGTCTAGCCTTGCTTTACCATACCCAAACCCTGATAAAAAAAAATATTGATGTACACAGTTATCAGTTTCCCCACAGTAAGAGCAGCCAGTCCCAAATACCCTACCTTCCCAGCCCCCCTCACCACTATTCTGTAAGAAGCCCTGCTCCAATCCCCTAATCAAGATCATCATAATGCCAGGGACAGTTGGCTGCCAGGAGGCAAATGTTCCTTGTATGGACTGTGACTGTAGCTAATTTTTTATTATTTCTGGTTGATCAACTTCCAAAACTGATATTTAAAATCTGCACCTAAAATGATATAAAATATGCTCAACTCTATCTTATATATTAAGTAAAATGGACTTTTGAATTTAATGCCTTCCTGCTTTCATTTTCACAAGCAAGTGGGATAAATAAAACAAAGGCCAATGTCACCTTTCTTCAAAATTACAAAAGTTGTATTTGGAGAAAAAAAAATACACACACGCACACACACACACACAGAGAGAGATTTAATTGTTTTCAGTATGTGGGGTGTGTGTGTGTGTGTTTTGTTTTGTTCATTTTTCCCTCCAGTGTACTTTGAAAACCAGCTTGCCTATCCAGTAGAAATTTTTCAATATTTGTTTTTAATGTGGGTTCTTATTTAGCTTTGAATTCATATCATGTAATTAGAACAGTTCCTAGCACATGGTAAATTAGGATTAAATGTGAACTTTTGTTAATGTTACTACTTGTGCTCAAATAACTTTTATCTGAATTTCCCAGGCTGGCATTATGATCTCTCTCACATGATCAGTGTTCCTTTGTAATAAAGAGCAGTGGTTCATGCTGTTTGGAAAAGAAAATCACAGTACAAACCTTTCTTAGGCTGTCTATCGGAAATGCTGGCTTTGTAGGGTCGATTTCATTATCGTGTTAGAAACACTTTTGCCCCAAGTGCTTCTCCTGGTCCTGATTCTTAATTGTTGTTGCTTTGTGGTGTAAAATATTGATGACATTGGTCAAAAAGATTGACAGCGGCATGAATTGTTATTAACCAGACTGTTGGTTGCTGCTTACATTTCAATACACACCAGGATGAAACAGAAGCCCTAGGGGAAAGTGTCCATTTTCATTCTCTCTTCCAAATGGACAGAAACGAACCCTTTCATGGCTTCCTTTGCCATTTTCCTTTTCCTTTGAGCAATTAAAATGCCCCTTATTGATTTTTACCTTGAAACATAAAACTACTCATTATTTATCAATAAAAGAATTGTCATTTATCACAGTTGGAAATCATCAAGGAAGCTCAAAATAACCAATGATGGAACAGTTCTCAGGTCAAGAACCAAGGGCACAAACAGAGTACTGGCTGGAGAGAGTACCTGACCTCAAACCTCAGGGATGTTAAGGTTGGCCTTGGGAAGACAAAACAAAAAACAAAACAAAACAAAACAAAACAAAAGCAGAGCAGGAGAAAGTTACTCCCTCTCCACATTCAGAGCACACACACGCACACACACTCTTGCTCCCCCAGCAGACACACTCTTGGCAGAGGAATGTTCCTTGTGTAGTCAAAAGCTTTTGGGAAACATTCATCATTTTGAGTCTTCGTGCAGCAATGAAATGTGACTACCAAAGCTTCCTCTGAATGGTCTTGTCATTCATGGCTCCTGTAAAAGGTTTATCCATATGGTACAAATTAGCATGGATTGCATTCACATCTGTGGAATTATTTTTGTGAATGTCATTTATAATTAATACTGTGGACTGAGCAACAGGGGAGTGAAAGACAGAAATCACACATCCCAGGAGTGAAAAGACGTCACCCTTCTACCTGACATTCCTATTTCTCTTCAGATGCCAACTCAGTCTTACAAAATAGAAGAGGCCCTAGCTGGTTTGGCTTTGGAAGAGTCTGCATTTTTTTAAATAATATTTCCAGGAATATTAGTCAAAACAATCACTGTGGTCAATTTTAAGTTACATGTTAATTTTTTAAAGCTAAGCTGCCAACTGTCTCATGGACTGGTAAACTAGTGATTTTAGTCCTGCAACAACTGTGGGTCTTTGCATGTTTATTATAATGAGCCATGCAGCAAAATCATTTTCAAGGATGGTAAAATGTACATCCTCAGGTGGAGTTGCAGACCTGCTGCAGAGGGAATGAGGAAGTGGGGTCAGAGAATATCTCTGTATAACAGGCTCTAGGAATGATTATGATGGACAAAGCCCATCTAGAATTTGAGCCCCTTCCCCATTGCTAGCCCATCCCCCAGTGACTAAATAATTAGCTGTATACTATTCAGAGAATCTCATTTCCTATGGCTGCTCTTTAAAACAAATCAGAACAGCAAAGAATATGGAGTATGTAATAAATTGCACAGTCCATTCTTATTTCCTTTATAGCGATATATTCAAACGTCTCACTTTGTATTTCACAGACAGATTACCATCTTATGTGTTCATAGTTAATTTTGAATTCCTCAACTGTAAATATAGACTTCTTTCTCTGGTTGGTAAAAATGTAATTTATCTATATCTAACCCTCCCATTACTTTATTTCTTATTTCTCACACTATAACTCTATAAGTACATTTAATTCATATTTAATTTACAATTTATAATGTATTCTTAAACCCCTAATATTATTTCATAAACTTTAATAATAGTTTTAGGTTCCTAACTTAGCAAGATGATAATTTTATTACATGAGTACAAATGCCTCAACCCTGATTATGACTCCATCCAAGTTGCTATGAAATGTCCTTCACCTAATTGCTGAAATGGCTCCTCATTTCATGTTAAGCAAACAATTGATACCACCAGTTGGCATACAATTCTTCATGGCATTTCTACATGTCTGTGATAGCTTTGGTACTAGAATATCTTAGCTGAGAGTAAGCAGCCTGGGAGGACAGAAGTAGTCTCTCTCTAAGGCAGAGGGCAGACTTGTTTCTGACCAGCACAGTAAATCTATTGTCTTCCTAGGGACAGAGCTTGGACAGGTTTGCCAGCTGAGCTTGTTGAGACTGAGATTTTCCTAAGCTTCGGGTTCCCACTAGTGGCCCACATCCACTGTGTATGCAGCATCTACCTGGCCATTCCTTGTGACTCACACTGAACATGGGGAGCAAAGGATATATATCCAATGTGAAGCTTAGGCTACCTGCTGTGTCATGGTAATAACAACCCAGGAGTTTCATGGCTGTTATGGTCTTTTTGTATCCCTCCATAATTTATGTGTTCGAATGTATCCCCCGATGTGATGATATCAGGAGATGGGGCCTCTGGGAGGTGATGAGGTCACAAGGATGGAGCCCTCATAATTAGTGCCCTTATATAAGAGACACCAAAGAGCCCTCTCTCCCCTTCCACACACCCTGAGTTCCACAGGCCAGAAGTGTGAGGTCAGGATGCCATAATAGTTGGGCTCTGCTGAGAGCTCCCTTCTGGGTGCAGATGGCCAGACATTCTATCATCATTTATGAAACTAGTGCAGATTAACATGGAACCCCTACTAACTTTAATATAACTCTGTTTTGTGCCTAAACCTATGGATATGTATTATTTATCTAAATTATATAAGCACTTGGCATCATGTACTATAATTGCAATCTAAGTTTCCCAATTCTGCTGACCTTTAAGTCAGGGTGTGGGTTTCATTCATCCTATTCCATATTCTCTAAGCAATATTGAGCTTGTCCACAAAAAAGTTTTTTAATTATGATTGAGAATATATATATATATATATATATATATATATATATATATATATATATATATATTCTCCTAATATATAAAAAGCCAGGGGGCATCACAAACAAAACAGCCAGACAGACAACCGAACAACAGGTTGTGTGGGGCAACAAGGACAGCAGGGGGGTTAGTAAGGAATGACCAAATGACTGAACATCAAACTGCATGGGATGACCAGGCTGGCTGGGGGTGCAGTTGGGGACAATCAGGCTGGCAAGGGGTAGTTGGGGTGATCAGGCCAACAGGGGGTCCAGTAAGGGGTGACCAGACCAGTGGGGGGGGGCAGTTGGGGGTAATCAGGCTGGCAGGCAAAGGTGGTTAGGGGTGATCAGTCTGGCAGTGGGGGCAATTAAGGGAAATCAGGAAGGCAGGTAGATAAGCAGTTAGGAGCCAACGGTCATAGATTGTGAGAGGAATATCCAACTACTGGTTTAGGCCATACCTCCAGGGTTGGGCCTAAACTGGCAGATGGGCATCCCTCAACAGGTCCCAGATAAGAGAGGGTGCAAGTTGGGCTGAGGGGATATATATATATATATATATATATATATATATATATATATATATATATATATATATATTTATATACACACACACACACACACACACACTAATAAAAGAGAAATATGCAAATTGACCACACCTATGCCATGCCCACCAGCCATGGTGATGATGCAGGCATTCCACACCACCCCAGCTGCTTTGGGCCTCTGCGAAGTTTGGGAAGGCAGAAAGGAGGCTCTGGGCCAGAACGGAAAGGCTGCTCTGGCCAGAGTGAAGGTGGTGTCAGCAGCCAGGAGAATGAAGGCCCATTGTTGCACGAATCTTCATTCGTGCATCAGGTCACTAGTGTGTGTGTGTGTGTGTGTGTGTGTGTGTGTGTGTGTGTGTTTCAGTTGAAGTTGAGGTACAGTATAGTTTCAGGTGTACAACCCAGTGATTACACATTTATTTAACTTACAAAATGATCATCGCAATAAATCTAGTACCATGGAACATACATAGTTATTATTTTAAAGGCCCAGTGCTTGAAATTCCTGCACTGGTGTGAGGGTCTCTCAGCCCAGCCTATGTCTTCTCACAGTCTGGGAACCCCACAATTGATGCCCTGCATTAGGAGGCCTCATCCACCGCTGCAGCTCTGCTGCCAAATAGTCTGGGTCTCCCTCTTTGGGCAATTGTGAAGCTCCCTGATTGATTGATCACCCCACCGGCCTGTGGCCTGGGCCTCTCTCTGCAGAGCAATCTTGGGGTGATGGCTGGGTCCTGACCAATTGCATTGCACAGCCTTGGCTGGCCTGGCGCCAGTGGGTGTCATAGTGTGGTCTTTCAGAAGGTCATCCAGATGGTAATTCTGCTGTTTAATCATTTGGTCAATTTGCATATTAGCTTTTATTATAATAGATATTTATCAACTATATTTCTTATGCTGTACTTTACATCCCAGTAACTATTCTGAACCTGCTAATTTGCACTTTTAATTCTTTATTTTTGAAATTATTACATGTGTTCCCTTTTTTTCCCATTGTCCTCTCCCAGCCCTCCCCCATTCCTCCAGCCCAGGCCTTTACCCACCTATTGAACAGACCATCAAACCTCAGAGGGAAGGCAGGATAGAATGGGCAGGCAATGGGGCTGGGGTAAGAGATCAACCAAAGAAGTTGTGTTCATATAAACATAACTAATGGCTGAGTTTTGTTTGTAAACACCAGAGCCAAAGTCCTTTTTGAAATATCTGCATTTTACTAAATGTTCTTTAATCACACAACCAAGAATCATTTGTTATATAGTTCTGTTAACATAATGATGCAATTTCCAGAGCCAAAGTTCCCTAAGTGCTGGAGTCCATCAGAAACACTGGCATTTGTAGAGCATACTCTCACTACCTACACAGCCATTGGGGTAAATATTAATATAATTATACATAAAAAAGAATCACCAAATAATATATTTAAATAATGGGTACAATTGTATTTTCTCCATTTCCTGTGTCTCCAATAATTTAACTGACAGCATTTCATTCATAATATTTAATCAATATATGCAAATCACTTTAGGGACCTATCATGTCCTGAATTCATTAATCTACTTGGGCAAAAGATAAGCATATAAGAAGGTTTTCTTGGTTGAAGTTATAAATGAAGATGGGTAGTATCAAGTTTCACTATCATAAATCCTTGATAAATTGTAATAATCCAAATAGTAAGTGGTCCTTTTGGTTTGTGTTTCTAAATCAAGTAATTTTCAATTTAGATATATTTTGTGTGAACTTAAAAATACATACATATCGCTCCTTATTATTATTAAAGTTTCTTTTCTGCATAATATGTTATGAGAAAATACAAAATAAGCACATTTGCTTTTTTTCCAGAGGTCAGATGCCTTATTTATCATGGAATATAGTGTCAAAGTAATGCCAATAAAACTGCATTTGTACCAGTCATCAATAGAATTTGGTTTATGCTTGCACAATCAGTTGTTCTGTTATGACTTATCAAAAGCATTTCTTTATCCTTAGGCTTTTGCTAAGAGCTGATTTATTAGAGGTCTGAAATAGATACAAAATAAGTTTAAAATAATGTGATGCAGGCCAATCATACTACTATTCTGTTAAATTTACATAAATGGAATAATTTTGTTTTAAATAAGCACGTCTCAGTGTTTTGGAATTTTGATATAATTCATAGTAGAGAAAAACATTGAGATATTTTTTGATTTGGAGTTATTTTTATCCCTTTGTTACCAACTCCATCTGTTAGACTATATTTGAATTGCACACATTTATTGGCATTATTGGTAGTCTCATTAATAAATAAAGATAAAATGAGAATATTCACAGGGATGTTTAAATCACATGCATCTGACTTTCGCAACACAGATCCAGCATGGTCACATTGATACTATCTCACATATCTTGTGAGATTTTTCCATTGGCTGTCTCACTAACAAGACTTCTCTAATAAAGTAGCACTAATTAAATGGCATGTCCAAAAGAATGGAGTTCTACCAGCATGAATTAGTTAATCTCTCTCCAATGAATAACTAATAAGAGATGACTGTTTGAATAAAGTATATTTCATCAACATATGGATTTTTATACAACGGAAAGAATGAGAATGATCTATATGTACTAACATGGAGAGACAGCCAGCATATATTGTTGAGAAAAGCAAAGTATAGCATGGTGAATATGAAGCTTTACATCACACACTATTGTATATTATACATATAAGGAAAAGGGAATATAAATGAATAGATATTTGTATTTCCTTATAGCTACACAAAGGAATCTGATATGAGAAAAAATCAATAAAATATATATGTCAAAGATAAAAATAAATAGGATGTATGGGAAAAGAAGAATAAGTGAGACACTAATTAATTTATTTCAAATACTTTTAACTTTTATACCATATTAACATGTGTTATCTCTTTAAAAATGACACACAATAGATTCCAAAGTAGATGACATTGGTGACCTGCTCTAATCTCCTTTAAGGCGCTCATGGTCCCAGCCCTCAGCTGCAGTGAGTGGTATGTGCTAACAGCTTGTAGATGCATTCTTTTCCATCCTAACCCAGACTTGGACTGTCTACCCAATAATTCCTGGGAAGTTATGTACCCTCACAATTAGGGGCAACCAATAGTTGATATGAAGGTATACAAGCCCCTTGCCTCAGAGTTGAACAACTCCATGCATACATCATGGCTCCAGAGGGCTCATACAGAGACTACAAGGCAGTCTAAATGCACTGAGATTCTTTTCTTCCCTTGCTCTATCTGACATCCCTTACTCCTTACAAGTTTCTCCTCCGAGGACTCCTTCAATAGAGAACATACATAAGTATCCCCATTTCAAACCCTGCTTCTGGGGAACTGTCTTAAGCCAACTAAGAGAAGCAGAGTTACAAAGAAACAGCCATAAGATTAAAGGGCCTCCCCTGGAGTCTCTAAATTTTTTTTTTTTTTTTGGTCTAACTCTTAAGCATCCATGTAGATTAAACTCAAAGGCTAACAGGGGCCAAATAAATGAGGCAGGCAACCTGCAAGTTTCACTAGTTTAATGTAGATGGTGCTATGCCATTCACATTGTGTCTTCTTATTCCTAAATCACCACTATTCATGGATGCTCACCTGAGAAAAGCTAAGTAGGTGGATGCTCTATATTGAGCAGTGGTAAAAAGATGACTTTGAATAGATCCATGTAAAGTCCATGCATTTTTATTTGCTTCTATTATGTTACTCAATTAATTTTGATAACTACAAGGAACAATGGAGGAAAATATGTTTTGGGTTTGTTTTATTTTTCCTCTATAGCATACTGTCACCATGGAATATGCTTAGTATTTTTGATTGATTTCACTTTAATTAAATTTATTGTTTTCTATTGAATGATATGAACAATTCAAATCAATGCAAATAAATGCATATCTTTCATCAGTATTCAATAATATATTTGAGAACTAAAAGTCAGTGACTTGAAAGTGATCATGGATTCAAGCACAATTCACATCATATGAAAACTGGATGAATTAAATGTAACAGCAGGTCAGCCTGGCTTTCTTCCAGCTCCTTATCCAGATGGTTTGTCCCCTTGCAGGTAGAAAAATGAAAATGAAAAGTGACCATTCTGCTAGACTGGTGTCTCCATGCCAAATAGAATTACTTACAAATCTCTTTGAGATTAAAAAACACACAAGCACTCAAAGAAGGAAACCTTATTTAAAGAATGAGACTTCGCTGTAAACAATCTTAGACCAAAATTTAAAAGAGCTCTAAAACCCTTACTTTCCTTTTGATTCTTTTTCTAAATGGCCTTTACAGGTCAACAGTCAAAAAGGCCCTCAGCTCTTTGACTAGCTGCCCTACCATAATAGTTATATTTTTTGTTCTCAGAATACTTTCTGTTACACTAAAAATGTTGAATGTGCCTTAGTAGGCACTGTTGAGAGGAATGGAAAAAGAAGAAAAGTCTTTGTCTTAACCCAGGCATAAGATCCCCTCAGTATTGCATATGTTATGGTATATGTCTGGTTGCATAGAACACTAAGGCTAACTCATGCTACAAGGTTAATGGGTTTGTTTAACTTATTGTCTTCTGGTTCATTTGACAGTGTTTAGACATTACATATTATAATTATTAATCATATCTCAATGAAGGAAAGGACTGTATTCCATCAAATATTTCCATATTAGTATTCACCTTAGTTCCTATTAATTTAACAAATGAAAAAACTGCCGAAACCGGTTTTGCTCAATGGATAGAGCTTCAGCTTGGGGACTGAAGGGTCCCAGGTTCGATTCCGGTCAAGGGCATGTACCTTGGTTGCGGGCATATCCCCAGTAGGGGGTGTGCAAGAGGCAGCTGATCGATGACTCTCTCTCATAGATGTTTCTAGCTCTCTATCTCTCTCCCTTCCTCTCTGTACAAAATCAATAAAATATTAAAAAAAAAAACAAAAAAAAACCAACAAAAAAAAAAACAAATGAAAAAACTAATGACACACTATAAAGAATTATGTATATAATATTATATATCTAAATCCATATCTAAATAGGGCTTTTAAAATAATTTGTCCAAATGGCTTAGAAAATGCTTTTATTTATTTAGCAAGTTATAACTAGACAAAACAATAACGACTAGATACTGTGAGAAAATATTGATTTTGTGCTTTCTTTTTATCCAGTAACCACAGAATATCATAAAAACTCAATGTAACATTATTTTTCCAGCTTGATTCTAAAGATTCACAGACTTTAAAGGATATTCATCATCTGTCTTTTTGAACATTTATGTTCTAATCTATAGCAGTGTAATCTCCTCAGGAGTTTGGACTCATAATTTTCTCTTAGAAATTCTACTGAAACAGACCTGCTTTATCATTGAGCTTGAATCTTAAAGAGTTTCTCTTTCAAATATTAACCATGGATTATTAATTTAAATGTTCCCTTTGTGGTTCCATCAATGAGGCCTTATAGGTATGATTTGTAATTATATAATAAGGTTGTTAATGCTTTCATTTGAGTAATACAATAAAATAAAATAACTCAAGCTTGACTTTTTAGATTTAATATGAAACATTAGTGGGAAGGTTACATTTTAATTACTCAGCTGTATTTTTATTTTAAAACAAATTTTAAAAACATATATGTGTTTAAAACATAATATTTTAGAGAAAGAAAATATATCAAATATCATACTGATAGGTTTGTATATCATATTATTTACTCACTATGTAACCATTTAATTAAGTCATTTTCTTTCTCCAAATTATACTTTCCTCCTTCTTTATTTTGGAATAATAACAAAATTTGTATCTTTTGAATGAGATTTAAGTAACAATACATATATGCATTATTGTATCTTTCCAAACAATCCTAATATTATACAGGGTGAATAGAAGCTACTTAGTAAAGATTAGAACATTCATCTATAAAGCCTAGATAATTTAAATAATACACACACACACATATATATATATATATATATATATATATGTATTAGAAATATAGCTAGATTAATTTTTAGTTATGTATTCAATAGAAGTTGAATAAATTCAAAACTTTACTCAAAATCTAAAATGTTATTTTTATTCTATATAAATAAAACAGTGTTTCTTATCCCAGGTCAAGTTTTCTATATTTTATCATATACTACATATTCATCTTAAGTTAGAATAAAATCTTCAAATGTTTTACCACCAAAAATTCCCAAGCCAAAGACCAGCAGCCACATGGGGGAAAGGATTGCTTGATTCCTAGCCAGTTTAACTCAGTCGGTAGAGCCCTCAGACTAAAGGGTCCCAGGTTCAATTCTTGTAAAGAACATGCACGTTGGTTGCAGGTGTGATCCCTGGCCTGAGTTGGGGGTTTTTGGGGAAGGCAACCAATTGATGTGTCTCTCTCACATCAGTGTATTTTTCTCTGTCTCTCCCTGACCCTTCCACTCTCTCTAAAATTCAATGGAAAAAATATTTTTGGATGAGGATTAACAAAAGAAACAAACAAATATTATAATTGCTTGATAGGATTGCAAGAAAAACAGCCTGAAATCACATTCTACCAACAAGATTGGAAAATCATATATATATATTTTTTTTTAATTTTTTTAATTTTTTTTATTATTGATTTTTTACAGAGAGGAAGAGAGAGGGTTAGAGTTAGAAACATCGATGAGAGAGAATCATCGATCAGCTGCCTCTTGCACACCCCCTACTGGGGATATGCCCACAACCAAGGTACATGCCCTTGACCGGAATCGAACCCAGGACCTTTCAGTCCACAGGCAGATGCTCTATCCACTGAGCCAAACCAGTTTTGGTGGAAAATCTTATATTTTAAAAAGGATGGAGTAGGGTCCACAAAAGGGTCTCACTTAAGCAATGGGAAAAATTAGCGTTAGACTAACAATTGGTCTGTTTCACCTTGCAAAGTTTAAGTGCAGAGCCTGAGCAGTTTCTAAATTAGTTAACTGCATCTCAGAACAAACCTGTAGGCCATGTAGGAATACTAACATATCTAACACCCTACAAGGTAAAATTCACAATGCGTGGCATGCTGTTAAAATTTACCACACATGCAAAAGACTAGAACCCAGAATGAAAAATATTATCAATCACTCAAAACCAACCCAGTAATGATGCTGATGATAGGATCCTATCTAATAAAAGAATAATATGCAAAGTGGCTGTCACTCCAACACACAAGATGGCTGCCCCCATGTGGATACAAGATGGCCACCACAATATGGCCAGTAGGGGAGGGCAGTTGCGAGGGACCCAGGCCTGCAAGGGAAGGCAGTTAGGGGCATTTAGGTTGGCAGGGGAGCAGTTAGGTGTTGATCAGGCTAACAGGGGAGTGGTTAGGGGGTTATCAGGCTGGAAGGCAAAAGCAATTACAGGCAATCAGGAAGGCAGGCAGGTGAGCAGTTGGGAGCCAGCAGTCCTGGATTGTAAGAGAGATGTACAACTTCCCTCAAGGGGTCCAAAATTGGAGAGGGTGCAGGCTGGGCTGAGCGTACATGCACACCACACACCCCCGTGCCCAAATTTCATGCACTAGGACTCTAGTAGTTATATATACTACCTGCTAGAAATTAGAGACTCTACTTAAATACAAGAGACACTTGAGAAAAAGGTTGCACATAATCAGCATACTATGTGTCACCTCTGGAAGTTATGGGTAAACATCACTTGTTTTCAGTCTATCCACTCAGAGGAACCTCATTCACAATTTTTAGGTGGCAGGCCATGCTAAAAGGCATTATAAGCCATGAGTCACATGGCCCAATTATGGCCCATCACATGCTCCATGCACAAGATAAGAAGCATTTAATATTCACCTGATTTCATTTTCACTGCCTATGTACAAAGGTAGTGTGAGGCACCCTAGGCAGCATCTTGATTGTGATGGATCCACAATTCAAGGGGAAAGATGTTCCACATGGTTACACAAACTTATCACTGAGGTATAGCCCTGACAATGGCACAAATGAGGATTCTAAATAGAGAGGAGTCACTGCTGACTTGGCAATCACATTGGCCCCATGCAAAATGGGCTTCTGCCAATTTGTGAGCTTCATTGAACACACACCAGAAAGCATGTGGTATAATTGAGCTTCTCAAAGAGAAGGCAGGGCTTGGGTGGCCAGACTCCTAACAGGAAAAAAAAAAAAAAAAAAAAAAAGGAAACATAACATTTGTTCTCCTCTAGCAGGTTTGATCTCATGTAATCAAAGGAAATAGGAGATCAGTTGGGGAGCTATAGAGGCTGAGGTGTCTTTCTCTAGAGGCAGAGTATTTATACAATTTAATACATTTACAGAACATGGCCCAAGTCATTTCTTTTTTTTAAATCTAATCCTCTTTTGTTCTTTTTTTTTAATTTGGTCAGGACTCTGTCTCTCTATTTATATATATATAAAAATAAATAAATAAATATATATATATATATATATATATAAAATAAATATATATATATAAATAAATATATGTATATATATATATATATATATATATATATATATATATATATATATATACAATATATATATATTCCAACCCCTTCTTCTTTGGCAATCATCAGCTTATTCTCTGTATTTATGGGCCTTTATTTTATTCATTTATTTTGTTCCTTTTTAGATTCCACATATAGTGAAACCAAATGGTATTTATGGTGTTTGTCTTTTTCTGTCTGACTTATTTCACTTAGCACAATATACTCTAGGTCCATCCATGTTGTAGATGACAATATTTCAATCTTTTTATGGTTAAGTAATAATTCATTGTATATATGTATCACATCTTTTTTTTATCTATTTGTCTATGCATATCTAGGTTGCTCCCAAGTCATGTTTGAATAAAGCTATCTTACCTAATAATAGAGAAACATGTAAATTGACTGTACCTTCGCTACATCCACAGCCAATCAGAGTGAGTATGCAAATTAAACCAATAAAGATGGTGGTTAATTTGAATACATACCTGGGCCTGGGGAACCTCCTCAGCACCCAGGTCACTCCTAGCCAGCCATCAGGCAGAGGCTTTAGGCTTGGGAAGGGGCCAAGCCTGTGATCAGAGGTGTGGGTGGGTAACCCCATCCCAAGCCTAAACCTGGGGCAGAGGTGCTTGGCTTGGGAAGGGGCTGAGTTTGGGATCGGAGGGAAGGGGAAAATATCAATGGAAACATATCCTAAGGTGAGAATAAAAAGAAAGACAAAGAAATAAATGTCATGTCCTATGAAAGAGATATCTTGAAAATACTTAAATAAAGTTGTCATTTTTTCATAGTGAAGGGACTGGAGTCCATGTTGATGAAAATACCTTGGCAGCTGTGATGACTGGCAGAGATTGCAGCAAAGGGATGATGGGGCTGGCACCTTCCCCTGATCAGCCTGGTTGCCTCAAGCAAAGCGAGGCGACTGCGGCTTAGGTCCGCTTTCATCCATAGGACATCCCCTGAGGGCTCCCAGTATGTAAGAAGGGGCAGGCTGGGCTGAGGGACCCCTCTCCCGTGCACAAATTTCATGCACCAGGCCCCTAGTGTCTATATAAGCATGAGCACTCAATGATGGAGTCATGAATTATTTTTTCATTATATTAATTGAGTGTCACACTTCATATGTGACTATTCCCTGGCATCTTGTCTATATTCCTATCTTGGTACTTAGCATATTTTTTCCTTATAATATCACTCTATGCATTATAAGAACCTTGCTAATTATTATTTAGATGCAATTAAATATCTAAATATCCCTTTATCTCAAATATCTAACATAATGCATATCTAAGAGGCAACAAATGGCTGATGAATATTCTTACTTATGAATTGAGTAAAATGATTGCAACCAAAAATATCCATTCCATGATTCTTTGACTGATGTTTCTTAAACTTACCAGATATTACAGGGCTCTATATTGTAGCAACTTTAATAAAAAACATTGAAGAAATAAGGCAGGAAAGTAAATGTATAGTCTCAGAAAACAATCTCTTGTGTCTTGTACGATATCTTTAACACACACACACACACACACACACAATTTCCCTTTTTTTTTCTAGTCAGTGTATTAACATACCTAGGATAATGGTGGGCCAGTTCATGTTCACACAATATGACTAAGCTTGGAAAAATGAAATGCTCAGACACCTGTCCTCTTATAGCCACAAACTTTTTCTTTAGCTCCTTTCCAGTTGAGAAAAGAAAGCCTGGAAAATGCTCCAGGGTGTGTCAAAGCTGAGCTGGACTGTGGTGTCCATGTTTACCGTTTCCTCACTTTGGGCTATCAACAGTGCTGAGACCTATTTCTGATAAGTGAAAACTGTCATATTTTAAATACCACATGGTGATTCTGGGTTACCTAGGTGCTGAACTGTAGGGCACAGCACAGAGTTTATGCTGGAGGTTATTGTTCCAAAAGTGTAGTCATAAAACAAGAACCATGAAAAGGACACGTCAAAAAAATCAACAATGAATATGACTTCAGTCACTGGTGCTTCATTCAGAGGAAGTCATTTTGGGGTTTGTGGGGATTGACAGTGACTAATACCAACAGGTGTGTGGAGAGGCAATTGAGGCAGTGTTAGCAAGGAGTGGTCACTTCACCCCACCGCCTGCACTCTTTTCTCATCTGTCTTCTCTCTTGAGGGAGTACTTGCCAGTTGATAAATTTCAGATTACTCAGGGGAGGCCTAACCTGGTCACAGGTAGGGGGACACTGACCTTTCTCCTCCTGTGTGAAAAATCAAATACACAGGTACATATAGAGCAATTACTCTTGCACAATAGCTGAGCACTGGTGGACAGCTTCTGACAACAAACAACAGAAAGACTAAATAGAGAGGCTGGGAAGCCATGGGCCCTTGAGGAGCTGCAGGAACTGTATGGGCCAGGAGAGCCATGAGTGCCATTGGTATGGCCCTTCCACCTCCATGGGACAGTGGGGACCTCTGTGTTGGGGCCTTGGCCTACCTGCAGCATCACTGCAGGTCAGGCAGAGCCACAGTGACTGGAGCATTTGGCCTCCAAACAAAGGGAGCAGGAACAGCAGGCCATCCTCCCATATACCTGGTCTACCTGCCAGGAGTGGCTCCAGGCAGCAGACAGTGCCCCAGCCCTATAGGACCTGCTGATCCCAGGCTCAGGAGGTACATGCCAGGTGCCAAGCAGCTTCTCCAAAATACCCAGCACATAGAGCCTGCACAAAGGCTGATTCTACACGGGATCACATTTTGTACAACCAACAAGAGAGAGACTTACAGGGAAGGCTGTGGAGCTGTGGAGCTCTCAGGGGTCAGGGCAGCTGTGGTCACTTCCCCTCCACCTCCATAGACAGGCAGGGCTTCATCCAGTGGCTCTGGCAAGGTTGCTGCAGAGTGTTCCTGGACAAATCCCTGGGTCCATTTTGGTCCTTTTTGTCATTGTCTCTGTAATGAGGAACCAATGGCATCCAGGCCAGTGGTGTGTTCTGGAGAGGGAACACACCATCCCAGTCAGAGATAGGGGCCAGGTCCTCCTCTCCCTGCTGATCTATCTGTGGATGTGCACTCCTCAGAAAAGGCACCTTGGAACTGACCCTCTTCACCTGGGAGACCCTTGAGGCACTGCAGGAACTGTCTGGGTCAGAGGAGCATGACCACCCGATGGATGAAGTCTGTACTAGCATTATCCCCAGCTGCTGGGTAATAAAAGCCCATTATTCCTCAAAATGGACCTGGGCAGCATTTACCTATGTTGAGCTCAGTGCCTGGTAGCTGCCAATCACACTCTCTTCACTTTTTTCCCCCCAAGTGTAAGCCTCCCTTAATCTCTCTTCTCTTTGTTAAGTGATTCAAGTGCCCTAATTGCTATCTGTCTTCTTCATTATGACTCTTAAATCCCTTTGTCAAAATGGTTTCACAGTTTCTCTCTAAACAACTCTCACAACACATTTCCAGGAATCACCCCCTAATTTTAAGTTATTTTTATTAAAATTATCTTTAATTTTTATATTTATTTATATTCATATTTATTCATACATGGGTAGGGCCCCTAGGCCTGAATGGTGATCAAGACTGATCTGTGGGGCCACTGCGGGGTGATCAGAGGAGCCCCCACCGGCATCCACCTTGGCCGGCCTGGAACTTCCCACTCGCTGAACCCACCCCACACCACCACAGCCTCAGGTTGCCTCTGCAGGGTGACTGATGAGGCAATTGGGGGGGCCCCTGCTGGCATCTGCCTTGGCTGGCCTGGGGCTGTGGGCTGGGGGTAGCTCCTGCATTGAGCGTCTGCCCTCTGGTGGTCAGTGAGCATCGTAGTGACCAGTGGTTCATCTGGTCATTCTGCACTCCATTGATTTGCATATTAGGCTTTTATTACATGGGGTTATCAAATTTATTGGCATGACAGTCATTAATAAACTAAAAAATAGTCATTTTTGTGTTTTTAAGGGGAATACAATTAATTTTATTGTACAATACTTATGTGATACATAATTTTAAGTGCACATTTTAAACCTGTAGAAAATTTTTATAAAGTGTTTTTATTATAAAGTATAAAGACAAATTAAAATAAAAAATAAAAGGCTTAATTATTTCTCTGGAAAATAGGGAAGAGGTTACCTTCCCTCTTTTTTTAAAATTTACTTTTTTATGTTTTATTAAAGTATAGTTGGCATATAACATTATAATATAGTCCACATATAATATAGTCAATGTAGTTATTCAATATTTATATATCTTACAAAGTGATCATCATGATAAACTAATTAACCATCTAGTAATGCACAAAATACTTACCATACTATTGTTTATATTCTCTATTCTGTATGTCACATCTTCATGGCTTCCTTATTTTATAACTGAAAGTTTGTACCTCTTATCACCATCAAGTTCTTAAAGAGAACAGAAAGTTTTTACTTAATGACAACCAAACAAGTAAGAGTAGGTTATATAGTTTCTTATTAAGGAGGAAATTCAGTACGTATTTTACTATGGCAATAGCCTTGAAAGGAGGCCCATTTTCAGCCCAGTAAGAGATGTGCCCATTTGCCTTTAAACTGACTTGCACAGATTGATGAAAACTTTTAGACCACTATGTCAAAATAACATTAACACCTGCTTGGACTAAATACTTACACCCTGAGTATCACTGGACACTAGCAATTTCATATGATGCAACAGCATTGTGAGATTGATGTTTTCTTTTTTCCAAGCACAAGATTAAAATAAGCCTTGCTATGAGGTACTTTCAGCATAAGTTTCCCACTCTGTGGGAAATCTTTTTGGTGATATCAGTGTTTAGGGTATGTATTCAGAGAAATTGTTAATACTGTGAAGGCCTCTGGCTGAACCCTGGCTCCAGGATCATAAAACCTCTCCCATTTTCAGAAATAAATTACATTATGTTTCTTTCTTCTGGTTTATAGCTGAAGATACCTGGTGTTTTGGTAGACAAACATCAAGCCATCCCCCAGTCCCAATTGAAGTTACTGACACATGCTTGATAACTGTGGCTATCACACACAAGAAGGGTTGTGTCAAGATATTTTCTCCTGAGGGGCTATTAGTCTCTGATCCCAGATAGCCTGGGGGAGGAGGTAGTAGAAGGGAAGAAAATAAGCACTGACATTAGAGCCATTTATCACCTACTGCTGCGTGTAGAAGAAAAGGATCCTCTTTCAAGATAGTCTATTATCTGCGGCTTGCTGGCTTCATGCTGTCATATGTTTTTTTCAGTAGTCAATAAATTGCTGAAGGCCACATTTACAGAGTAAGTACTGCTGTACATCTGAGTGTATATAGTGTTCTGTTATTTACAGCAGCATTTGCCCATTTTCTAGAAGAGGTATTTTGATACTCACCAGATAATCTCATTAATGATAGTTTACCAAATCTATTTTCATAATAAATAAACCATAAATATAAATATGTGTACCATATATATATATATATATATATATATATATAGAGAGAGAGAGAGAGAGAGAGAGAGAGAGAGAGACCAAAGAGAGAGAGAGAGAGAGAGAGAGAGACCGAAGAGAGAGAGAGAGAGAGAGAGAGAGAGAGAGAGACCGAATAGAGAGAGAGAGAGAGAGAGAGAGAGAGAGAGACCGAATAGAGAGAGAGAGAGAGACCGAATAGGGTCCCTAGGGCTGACCAGCTATCAAGGCCAATCAGGGCCTTCCTTTTTTCTGCAATGCCCCCTCACTATGATGTGGTCAGCACAAGTCATAGTGAGCAGTTGAAGTCCTGAGGGGACAATTTGCATATTAGCCTTTTATTATATAGGATGTTTTAAGTCATGTCCCTGCCTCAAAAATGCTTAACAAGCACACACATATTCATTTAGCTAAAGTAGTGCTTACTTATTCCTTTCACTTATTCTCATCTCTGTTTTATCTATGCATTTTATTTTTTTCATCAGTATGTACCCCATACAGAACCCTATAAATCATGCATTAATTGGTGCTAAAAGCACTGCTTTCTTTTAACACCAAACCCTTGTCTGGGTAATGAGGAATTAGGTCCTAAGCTCTATTTTATAAAATCAGGCCTGGGAATCATCCAAGAGTGTTTACAGGTAAGGAATTTTCAGCCGTCTTTGTTCTGCCCAGCCAGGCATTCACCCACTAATTTATTAGGGACAAGATCAATAGCTTGAACTAGATTGCTGTACTTAACTTGAATCGAATTTATGCCATGTTTACAGCTGTTTTCTCTGATAGTATCCTTGGAGGAGATGAGCTGTTAATCTAATGGGTTTGTGCCGCCATTTTGCATGTGCTGATTGTTTCAATGACTTCCTAGAGATTCTTTTATATTAAGCCCAAACTCATGGGCAGAAATCAATCAGAACAGCACTTTCTCTCTAAAGAATATAGAAAACTTATTAGAAACAAAATAGTGCTCCTTAACAATGGTTAGCCTTGGGCAACGTATGTCCACCGGTACAAGCAAGAAACAGTGGGTAGTATTATTCACTCCAGCACCACCACAGATATCTTATTAGTGTTCAGCTCTGTGTAACATATTATAGTAAATTCTGCTTCTTAGAACAACATACATTTACTATCCCACAGATTTTCTGGGCCAGGAGTCTTGACGAGACTCAGCTAGGTCCTCTGCAAGACCCCCCACCAAGGTGCCAGGCAGGATTCATCAGGAGTTCAAGAATGCCAGAATACCCTTCTAAGTGTACTCAGTCATTTTGGCAGAATTCAGGTTCTTGGGACTAAAGGACCTATGGCTGCCTGCTTGGTCCAAGTGAGTCTCCAGAGTGAGTCTGCTAGCAGCATGGGATTCTATACAAAGTAATCATGTAATCATGGCAGTGACAACCTGTTATCTTTGCCATATAATGTAATCCAAATGATGGTGGTGACTTCTGATCAACTTTGTCCTATTTTATTGGTTGAAAGCGAGTCATAGCTTGCTTCCAGACTCAAGGAGAGAAGATATGCCAGGTTGTGAACACCAAGAGGTGGGGATCATCAACATCACCTGGAGTCTGTTTGCCACAGTCCACATGCCACCTCCAATGATTCACACCCTTTCTAGATGCGAGTATATTTATTCTCCTCCCCAGGTTTTCAGGATTTTCACCCCATTTAGCACAAACTCAAAATCCAAAATCTCATCCTCTAACTCAGGCCTCAGTGTAGAGGAGGCTTGCGGTAAGTAGAGCTCATAGAGCACAATTCCTCTTCTTTTGTGGATGTGTAAAACAAGACAATTTAACTCCCCATCCTACTCAACACACAGTAATGGCACAGGCATAAGATAAAAGTTGTAACAGTAAAAGGAGTCACTGGTGTTTTGCAGCAGTTTTGAAATCCAGCTGGGCTCATGCAGGGAATTCCTTAATTAGATTTCAAGACTTGGGGAATTACTCTCTAGGGTTCTTGATTCTTTCTTAGGAAATAGGCTCCTCCCTCTGAGTCAAGTTCAAGCAAGTCAAGTACACATACACCTCCCTGATACTTAAACTATCCTTCCAGGATAACAATGAGGACAACCATTGGTAGAAATATTTTTATTAAGTAACAGAATAAATTTAGAATAAATTATTTTTCAATATTCTGACATTCTTTCTTAGTATTCATGTCAAAGAACCTATGTTCTGTGAAATTGAAAATGAAGCAAAAGTGTAAACATCACATTTTTCCAGAAATTGTGTGTGTGTGTGTGTATGTATGTATATATATATATATATATAACATATATTTAAAAATTCTTCTAAATTATCATTTTCTAGGAAATTTTAGATAATTTCAAATCATATTTCTTAAAGTATTTGGAATGAAATAGTAACATGTACATTTAACTGGTTTTCTTAAAAAATATTTTAGATTCCCAACTTTGAAATTACTCCTATACTTATCAAGTATAGTGGATAATAAAAAACTATTTTTATGTAAAAGAGTCTAGAAAACTGTATTTAAAGAAGAAGGGTTTTTATTCTCAATGATATGGTTGAAGAGCAGACATTTCCTCAAAAGAAAAGTGGTTGCTGTTATCCAAAGAAGAAAAAAAAGAGCAGATAAATCCATCACCATCAAGGTACTTTGCAATGTGTGGACATGACAAAGTCTAGGGGGCCATCTGACTCGAATAGAAGTGGGGAAATGTGACCTTGAAATTACAGAGCTCAGGACAGTGCTGTCCTCAGCAGAAAGCCAAACTGCAAGTAAAGAGAATGTCAAGGGTCCCTGAGCTAGAGTAAATGGGAATATTCGCAGAGGGTTTGTATTGAGTATTTTGGGGAGTTGTCTCCAAGAATATAAAGCAACAATCTGGGAGGATTTTTATTTCTATCAGAGGCTAGGCCACACAGAGATGTAGGATGGAATCTCTGTTGATATTTAAGAGATGTAGTCACATGTCCCCCTTGTTCATAGTCTCTTCCCCATGGAGGGTGAGCAGATACTGGACTTGTGGCTATTTCAGGCTTCCCCCAAATTTAGGGATTTCTTTTCTGGTCTCTCCCTCCTACATTGATGCAATAGTACTATCCTGAAGTCTGAAAACTATTGGTTTAACAGGTCCCCAGATACCTGCACAATTTCACAATGCATAGAAGTCTAAGCTAAAATTAACTCAAGATAGATCAGATCTGGCACCTTTAGTGTTATTCACAAAAAGAGAAGGCAGCTAGAAGTACCACCATTGGTTGTTGTAGGAGCAAAACTCATTTAAACATCATTATGCTCATTCATAAGTCTTTTACCAATCCCTTCAATATGACCAATGAGGTGTGTGTGTGTGTGTGTGTGTGTGTGTGTGTGTGTGTGTCCATTTATAGTGTTCTTTCCCTTACTATATGTATAACTGGTTTTTCTCATCTTTCAGGTCTTTTAATCCAAAAAGCCCTCTCTTTACCAATAAATTTAATAAACACATTTTATTAAATTTTACAAGTTTTTGAACTTTTAGAAAAGTTTAGATAGCATCCTTCTTCTCATGTGGACATAATAAAAATAAAATAAAGGGAAAAAAAAGGAAATAAAGGGGGAAAACACACATTTCTTCTCATGAGAACTCTTAAGATTAAATGACTTAACAACTTTCCTGAATATCATAACAGAATTAGCAATAGTTACCATGCTGTACATGACAGCCCTAGTACTTATTTATCTTATAGCTGGAAGCTTGTAACTTTTGACCACATTCCTGCAATTCCTGTTCCCAACACTCTCTGTGTCTGGTAATCACAAGTCTGATCTCTTTTCTAGAAATTTCATATAACTACTAGGAGCCCAGTGCATGAATTCATGCACCTTAAAAGGAACTGTGGGCTCCGAGGCTGTGGTAGGTACAGGGGTAGGTCTCAGCCCATCCCCCATTCCCCCACACAGACCCTCCTGCCAAATGCCCCAAGCCTCCTGTCCCTATCTGTTGGTCTGTGGGCAATTCTGTTCCTGCCACCACCACTCCCATGCACTGACAGCACTGGCCCTGCTCACACCTGCTGATGGTGCCCAGCAATTGGAGCCAACGCTAGCAGTGAGTGCTAGTAGAGCCAGTGTCATCAATGGTTGTGAACAGTGGCTGCTGCCCCGACACCCCTCAGGAAAAGGGGGGAGGTGGAGAAGTCCTCAGGGGATATCAGGGCTGGCAGCCGCCGCTCACACCCACTAATGGTGCCGAGCAATCGGGACCAGCATTAGGCATCAATAGCCTGCGTGAGTGGCAGCTCTGGTGCTGGCTATGGGTGTGAGTGGGATTGGCACTGGCAGCAGGTGTGAGTGCTGGGTGGGACCTCAGCGTACAGGAGCAAATAATTTTCAGTAATTAACAGAGGCTCACCCTGATGACAGTGACCAGTGCCTTGCCTTGGTCTAGCGCCTCCACTCACCTGCTCCACCATCGTGCCGTGCCCGACCATCCATGTTCTACACATGCCCCTTGATGGTCAGTGCATGTCATAGTGACTGGCTGTTCGGTTGTTTGATTGTTCTGGTTGTTCAGTTGTTCTGCTTATTAGCCTTTTATTATATAGGACTACAAATATTAACTTCATTTTTTTGTTTTAATTGCTATTGCAAAAAAGTTTAAAATTTGGTTTCTACTATTTAAGCTTTAGGAATTCACATAAGGTCAATGTCTTTATTATGTTTAAAAGTTTGAAAGATCATAAATTGGCCACCATTCCTACATTCATTCAATTGTCATTTACATAGACATGGCTATCTCATGAAGTAGGACACATATTCACATTGCAACATACCAAAGCTCATGTTTTTCATTTATTTTACTTCCATCTCTTCCAGTAACTTTTTAGTCAGGCTATAGTGGAAAAGTTAAAAATAAACAAAACTAAGTTTTTAAAAACAGGGATGACTTTGTAGGTAAGTTGTTGCTTTTAAAGATTTGTTTATATAGAGCATTTCTATAACAATCATTTAATGCTGTTTCAGAGTTGAGACAGTTGGGTTACCTAGTAAACGTAGCTTATGCCCTATAGCCAAGAAAAGGTGTTTTGTTTTGCTTTTGCTTTCAAAGATTCTCTGTAGCCATGGGGTTCATTTTGCTTTTAGCTGCCTTGTGATATTAATCTGTCGGAATCTTCTCTCACACTCCTGTCACCTACATACAGGAAGTGTTCCCAAAGTATGACTGAATCTGCAAATTCCAAGTTTTGGAGAAAACAATTTCTGAACTGGCCATAAAGGAAGTTGCCAGTTAATTAGTGCTGTTGCCATTTTAACCAACTGGGGAGCTCCGCAGAGGTTGGGGAACAGCTGTATAGAGGTATGATCCATCATCCAGAATTTTTACAATCCAACAAAGAATACTAATCTAAACTCTTTTCCTCTGGATTCTGCTACCTTGCAAAATCTGAAAATTTTCATTATTATTTACATTTCTTAGAAAGACATGAAACAGTAGAAATCTTAGTAGTCAATGTTTTCCTTGGTTGGGCAATATTAGTCAACATTTGGTTGTTAATTCCAATTTATAAAATATTTCATATTAAAATTTTATGTCTGTGTGTGTGTGTGTTCTTAAAATTTTCAATTAATATATACAAAAACAAATAAACAAACAAACAAAAACAAACCACAAAACACAGAAGTTTAAAAAGTGAAGGACCTTACCCAAGATAAGATAACCTACTTGGTATCTGATAAAACCAGGATTCAGTCATATTCCTAATTCCTCACTTTTTACACTAAAAGTAATTTCCTAAATGTAGTAGCAAGCTAGATTTTCACTGTACTCCTCACCATAAATAACATTGAAAATTAAACGCATGATTGTATGGAAAGTACATATTTGCCACTTTGAAAAGACAGTCAAATCCTCTCAAATAATAGATGAAACCAGATGTTATAAAGTATGATGCATGTGTGTCATTCTTCTCATGGCACAATGCAAATCCTTTAAATAAAGGCAATTTCTAGAATGCAATGGTTTATGCCTTTAAAATTTCACTACAATAGAAAAGTTTGGGTTTGCAAACATAACATTATCTGCAGGCTTAATCTGATTTTTGAGGCAGTTTCTTTTGAATTTTTCAGACTGTTGAAAATCCACATTGCCTTCCTAAAGCCTGTTTCCTTTCAATGTGTATAGTATTGGAGCCCAGGAAAACAGGGGACCAGGTAATTTAGGGAGTCAGCAAACCATGAATGTTCAGCTGGAGCTTCTTTCAGCAGTTGGCCCTCTGTCTCCTCATAAAGCTTGAACCCATCTCACTAAAACAAACATTTAAAGTCATAAAATTCAAGAAAAATATGCATTTGTAAAAATGTTCAAGTGGCTCAAAGGGTAGTAAGTTTCATCCTTTGTGTTCACTCAAAGTTTAGAATATATTTTAATAATGGGCTTATGCTCTCTCAGCCAAAGTCGCTCAAAGGAAAAGATGGTACAATATAAACACAGTGGAAATCTGGAGGTGCTTTGGCTGAGAGAGAGAGAGAGAGAGAGGCATTCCAGTGTCTGGGCCTCTGCCAAGCAAAAAAAAAGTGTTCTAAATGCAAAATTAAAGGATGCCATCATATATTACACACACACACACACAAAAAAAAAAAAAAAAAAAAAAATTTTTTCGTCTCACTAAAGCCAACTTGTTTTTATATAGCTCCCTGATCTACATGAATGGGAAATCACAATATCATTGTCAATAAATTTATTAACAAAATCAGAGGGTATATTTTTTATTAAAAATCTTGTTACATAAAGTGCCTTTTTTTTTTTATGTGCAATATTCAAAAGCTCAGAGGTGACCGATGTTCTTATCAAAGGAAAAAATAGCTACAGAACATGAATAATTATATGCCTGGCACCTGTGTGCCATGATCACTTATTTCTGAATTAAAAAGAAGGAACTCATAGTGTTATGATACATTTTTATATTATTTAACCTCAAATCACTTCAGAATTATAAAAAATTCCAAGATAATACAAATATGCCCCATATAATTTTATTCAGATCCCACAATCTTTTCTAATATAAAAGTAATATGCAAATTTACTATCACTCTAACACACAAGATGGCTGCCCCCATGTGGTCAAAGATGGCTGCCCCCATGTGGACATAAGATGGCTGCCACAAGATGGCCTGCAGGGGAGGGTAGTTATGGGCAATCAGACCAGCAGGGGAGGGCAGTTAGGAGTGACTGGGCCCACAGAGGAGGGCAGTTGGTGATGGGGGGCAGGCCTTCAGGGCAGAGTAGTTAGGGGTAATCGGGCCAGTATAGGAGGACAGTTGGGGGGGTGTGGGGCGCGAGGCTCAGAGGTGAGATCAGTTGGAAGGGACCAGGCCTGTCGGGGAAGACAGTTGGGGGTACCCTGGTCTGCAGGGGAGGGCAGTTGGGAGGGCCAGGATTGCAGGGGAGGGCAGTTGGCGGGAGCAGGCCTGCAGGGATGGGCAGTTTGGGGAGATGAGGCCTGCAGGGGAAGACAGTTGGAGGGGGAGGAGGACTCTGGCCTGCAGGGGAGGGCAGTTTGGGGGGACCCTGACCTGTAGGGGAGGGCAGTTGGGGGAATCCTGGCCTGCAGGAGAGGGTAGTTGTGGGGTGGCAACCAGGACTGCAGGGAAGAGTAGTTAGGGGTGATTGGGACAGCAGAGGAGGGCAGTTAGGCATGACCAGGCCTGCAGGGAAGGACAGTTAGGGGCAATCAGGCTGGCAGAGGAGCAGTTAGGTGTTGATCAGGCTGTCAGGGGAGTGGTTAGTGGGTGATCAGGCTGGTAGGCAGATGTGGATAGGGACAACCAGGCAGCCAGGCAGGCAAGCATTTAGGAGCCAGCAGTCCTGGCTTGTGAGAGGGATGAGTTTGACTGCCCATTATGCCCAAACCCATCAGAATTGTGCATAAACGGGCAGTTGTACCTCTCTCCAGGGGTCACAGATTGGAGAGGGTGTAGGCTGAGGGACACACTGCCCACCCCCACACCCCCTGCACAAATTTTGTGCACTGGGCCTCTAGTTGTTAATATTTTTACTCACCATATCTTTATCATTTCTCTTCCTATATGTTCATATTATTTTTGTGAAACATTTAAAGTAAATTGCAATCTCATGTCTCTTTACCATTAAACATTAAATACTTTTTATAAGAATAAGAGCATTATTGTGCAATGAGCTACATCAGGAAATTAATGTTAATATAAAGCTATTATCTAATCTACAGACCTTAATTATATTTCTCAATTGCCCCCAAAATTTCTGAATAGGAAAAAGTTTCTATAGTTAGTCCAAGATATCACTTTGCATTTAGTGCTCATGACACTTTAGTTTCCTTTAATATAAGACAACTGCACAATCTCTCTTTTATTGTGAGTGTGGTATTTTACGATTTGAATGAGGTCACATATTTTTGACAAAAGTTATGTGTTATTCTCAGTACATCAAAGCAGTAAACATGCAAAGTAAACCAGATTTCAAAATATTCCCAATAGATATTAATAGGGAATTAAAACCTACCCTTTATAAATTCATTAATAATGATAACTAGAATAGGGTTATAATGACCAGAAATTGATCATTTACAATACCCTGGGCTCTATTAAATTTATATTTGTATTGAGGTCAGTCTTTTATGACTATTCTTTCTCACAAATAGTTAGCTAGTTATTACTAAGTTAGAACTGGAGACCATTATTTTGTCATTTTCATCTAATTTATTATCTTTCTTTTTTATAATTCAACACAGACAAAAGCAAACTAGGACTACCACACACATTAAAGCTAAGACATCCATGTGTGTTGACTTTATTTTAGTTGATAAAGAAGAGGACTTTTTCATAAGGAAAAAAATTTTTTTATATTGTCTAAAGTTTTACATATGTCTCCTTTTTCTCCAGTTGATCCTCCCCTATCCCCAGCCATTGACACCATGGGCAAGCCCCCTCTACCCCAGTGTCTATGTCCATTGGTTATGTTAATATGCATACATACAAGTCCTATAATTGCTCTCTCACCCCCACCTCCATTGCCATTTGTCTCTGGATCTATTCTTGTTCATCAAATTATGCTGATCATTATATCCCACATATGAGTGAGATCATGCGATATTTATATTTCTCCCACTGGCCTATTTAGTTTAACATAATGCTCTCCAGTTCCATCCATGCTGTTGCAAATGGTAAAAGTTCCTTCTTTTTTATAGTGGCTTAGTATTCCATTTTGTAGATGTACCATAGCTTTTTAATCCACTCATCTGTTGATGGGCACTTAGGCTGTTTCCAAATCTTAGCTATTGTAAACTGTGCTGCTATGAACTGTCCTTCTATCTGCTCTGTGAGAAGTCACAGGGCCAGTCTACGTATTCAGCACTGCTTTTCTCCCCCTGGACAGACATTTTAGGCACCATGGTCAGGGAGGCTGAAGTCTCAGTGTTTGTGGGATCACAGCAGAGACAGCTGGTCCCTGAGTGTTGTGATTGTAGGGTCCCTGGAGGTATCCAAGATCTCCCCAGTTGAAGGTAAGGCTGGGCTTCTGATCACAGTCAGTCTCCCCTTCAAAATGGCGCAGCCTCTGTGGCAGAACTGGCTACTCTGGGAGAGATTTCAGCTATAGTAGTGGCTGCCCAGCCTGGAGAGCTTGTTCTGCCAGTCCCCAATGGTCCTGTGGAATATAGCTGTCCCTCACTCACAAATACAGACTCTTTTGCATGTCCATGCACTTTCCTTTCATTCTCTCACTCACAGACTATCTTATAGCCTGCCATCCCAACAGCAGTCATCTTGGATCTGAGGAGGAGTATTTTCTTAATTAATGTTCCAAAATTTTTGCTAAATACTTTTTTAAAAAGCACTTTGAAGGAAATAAATTATAAATCTGTTGCCTCTATTAGAGATAATTTATGAACACAGTTAGTATAAATTTTTAGCATGCCCAGAAAATAGACAGGTGTTCATTATATGTTACTCATAAAGCATAAGGTATAGATAAAATATAATTATAAATAGTGACCAATTAAAACTAAAGAAAACAGGAAGAAGGCTTCTTAAAAACTGAATAGAGTCTCACCACACAATTCAAAAAAGTGCTACTTGGTATTTGTCTGACTAACTTGAAAATGTATGTCAGCACAAAAATGCACTCATATGTATTTACAAATGTCTTTTTCATGAAAATCGTAACTGGAAACAAATAATATGGCCTTTACACTGGAATATTATTCAGTGTTAAAAATAAATGAACTATCAAGCCATGGAAAGACAGAGAAAAACTTTTTTAAAATGTATTTTATTGATTTTTTTTCCCAGAGAGGAAGAGAAAGGTATAGAAAGTTAGAAACATGGATCAGTTGCCTCTTGCACACCCCCTACTGGGTTCAGTCTGCAGGCTGACACTCTATCCACTGAGCCAAACCGTTTTAATGCATATTGTTGAATGTGCCACGCCAGCCCAGCCAAGGGTTGGGTCAGCTTGAGGATGGGCGAAGAAGGATGGAGAAAAAGACAGACAAGAGAATAAGTTGGGTCTAGGTGAATCTTCTGTGTCTTGCTGAGGCCACAGAACAGATCCAGACTGCAAAGCTGATGCTTTATTTATAGTCAGGGGCAAAAAAGATAATTTACCATGTTCTTCTAAGTTTCACTTGTTTTGGCAGCATTTGCTGCCCCTCCCACAGCCCATTAACTATCCAGGAAAGATCTAGGGAGCAATCATAAGATCAAGACTGTGCCCTCTAAGCTGGGACTTGTTTGGGACTTTGCCAGCAGGTCAGTCCAAGGCTTAACCTATAACCTCTTCCTACAGCTGAATGAATGAGGCCAGTCTAAAAGGCTATATGGTGTATGATACCAACTATGTGACATTATGAAAAAGGTAAAATATAGGCACAATAAAATGTCCAGTGATTGCCTGCCTGATCGTCCTAATCACTCTGCCTGATCATTCCTAACCACTCTGCCTCCCTGCCTGATTGCCCCTAATCACCTCTGCTTGACTGATCACCCTGACCACGTCTGCCTGCCTGCCTGATCACCCCTAATCACCTCTGTCTTGGCCTCCGCCACTGTGGCTTCATCTGGAAGGATGTCTGGAAGGACATCCAGAAGGTTGTTTGGCTGTCTGTTCTAATTAGCATATTGTGTTTTATAAAAGTGCAATATGTTAATTAGACCACACATCCTTCAGGAAGACCTTCTGGATGAAGCCAGAGCTGCAAGGGATGCCCGAGTCCTGAGTGCCAAAGGGAAGCTAGTGTCAGCAGCTGGGGGAAGGAAGGCCTACTCTTGCATGAATTTCATGCATCGGCCCTCTAGTTAAGTGATAATATTAACAAGGCCCAAAGTTTATTCAGATTTCTTTTGTTTATACATATAATGTCCTCTTTTCTGATCCAGGATCCCTGCCAGAATACCAATTGCATTTCATCAGCTAAAGTACAATGGCAATGTGGCTTTCCTTTTGCTTGTAGTTGGCAGTCAGGCATTCCCTGAGGGGTCCCAGATTGCGAGAGGGTGCAGGTCAGGCTGAAGGCTCCCCACCCATGTATGAATTTTGAGCACAAGTCTTCTAGTTATATAGACAGTGAACATGGATAATCTTGTAGTACCAGAAAGTAAGAAACTAAAACCAAAACAAAAAGCACACAACCTAAATTTAAAAAGCAATGATGATGATATGTCAAAAGACAACAGAAGCCAATTGGAAATGATCCCAATAGTTGGGATAATTTGATGTACAAAATAAATAAAGTAGTATTGGATTATAGTCCAAATTACCAAATAAATGTGTGTGTGTGTGTGTGTGTGTGTGTGTGTGTGTGTATCTCTTTTACACAAGAATGCTAAATAATTTATGTAGAGAATCCGAATCCACTAGCAAGAAGATGGAGCATAACTCCTCACTCACTGAGTGTGGGCAGAGCAGACTGCTTTCCTGCCAAAAATTCAGTAGAAAAGGGATTGGGGGAATAACTTTACAATATGGAAAGCTGACAAATACAATCAGCCAGGTGATCAAGGTCAACATCAACAATAATAGTTCCTGTTGATGAAATGTGATAAAAATGACAGTTTGCCTCTGTTATCTTTTTCCCAAAGCCTAGGCCTGCAGTCTCATCATGAAAAAGCTTGAGCCAAAGCCCAACTGGATACATTGTACAAAATATCTTACTACTCAACATTTTCTAGGTGATGGTCAAGAGGAGCCTAAGTAGATATGTCCACTAAAAGTAATGTGGTGTCCTGGACTTGAAACCTGACAAGATGTAAACACTGAGGAAATCTTGATAAAATATGGACTTTATAATGATCCACATTGTTTCATCAATTATGACAAATGTGCAATGTTAATGTAAGATATTAATAATGGGGAAATTCTTATAGGTTATAGGGTGATTCTGTATTATCATTGCAATTTTTCTACAAATCTAAAGTAATTCTAAAAGAAAAATATTTAAAATATACCTTTTTAAAAAAAGCACAGAGCAATAAGTAAGTAGCGAATAAAAAACTAAACTAAAATGAGTAACTTAACTTTTCAGAACACAACCAAGTTGTACGCAAAGGACTAAGAAAAGGAGAGCCTTAGTGGTGGGAGATCAGATTTATCATGCAACAAGGGGGATTAGTTCCTGTGCTGGGATCCAAAGGCATAATTGGAGGGAAAATCACATGTTTCTAGCTTTCTGGTGCCAACAATTTGTTCCAGATGAGCAGAAATGCTGGTATGAACAAGTTACATATCTCTGATCAACAGAGAAAATGTGATAATTCACTAGACATTTCTTCATTTCTGAATTAATTTGGTAATAGATTGTAATACATTCAGAAATCAATTAATAAGACAGAGAAGTTACTATGTTCTTGCTGCTAGTAGAAAAAGACCTGTACCAAAGCAACAGTTGATTTAAGGCACATATGTCAAACACAAGGCCCGCGGGCCAAATCCAGCCCGCCAGGCCTTGCAATGTGGCCCGCACCGTGCTGTCATCACTGCACTCCGCTGTCAGTTTATGACATTGTCAGTTTATGACTGTTCAGTAAACCATTCGGCCCGCGATTTAGGCTGGATTTTAGATTTTGGCCCCTTCTCTGATTGAGTTCGACACCCCTAATTTAAGGTGAAAATGTTCTTTCTGTTGGTTCAAGGGAATATCTCATTGCCATTTCTACACATCCTTTTCCTATACCATTGGAAAAGCGCTCACACCTGTATCCACACAAGTCTTTCCTACAGAAACTGCCAGTCCGTACTGTCACCTTTATGTACCTACTTCTATTAAATCAGCTTTGTAAGTTGAAACTTTACTGCCCCACCCCTTGAAGCCTCTCTCATGTTCAGCCCTTGTTCAGGAAACTTAGCCAAATATTCCCCGGGGGACACAAACCGCCCTCCACCTAGCAATTAATATATCATCTACTTAACATTTTGGTGCTTTATTTAATTTTGTCTTTTAATTTTCCCCAATTTCTCCCTTTTTATCGTATTTCCTTAAAATTACAAGATTCTTGTTCACGGCCGTGAAGAGACTATATCTTGCTACAATGACATGAATTGATGAAAAGAAGGTAGACATTTTCAGACCATGTATTTTCATCTTTAGATACGTCAAATCTGATCAAAATTTTAAGAACTTTAGATTTAATTTTATAACCTTGACCTTTTATACCCTTTCCATCATACTTAGTAAGTTTGATGGAAACTTTGGCAGGCTCCAGTCAGTATTCTCAAGTAGGAAACTTTAATACAGTTTGCTGGTATAGTTAGCTGCATGTGATTTTTAACAAAATGCCTCATTGCTGTTGGTGAGAGCATCCTACTGTTGTCAAGGGCTAAATGTGATCAGTGACCACGTACCTGTCACCTATGCATCAAAGCAGCTGGCTCCTCCCTGATAAAATCATAACCATGACCCATATTGTGCGGCTTCACCTATACTTTCCACTCCATAGTTGCACAATGTGACTGTACTGCAGGTGACGATCTAGTTAGACTCTTGTTAGACTCACTTCCTCTCTTAATGACTACACTTATTTATTTTTGTTTACATCCTACTTGCTCATTACTCATTTCCAATTATGAGTCAGATTTCCTCTGAAGCTTAATTACTCGTCTGGTTGAAAATGACAAATTAATTTGCTTGTTAACTCCTTAACACCTTTAAGTTCAATGACTTAGGTATCAAGAGAAGAATACTTCAGATTCAAATTGTAGAAAGTCAGTTTTAATAAAGCATTTCTAGTAAAATGTATCAAAGGCTCATGCCAATCCTAATACTCCTTGTCCCCAAACCACAGAATAATTGAAATGCTATATATTTTGGTTATTTTCTATATTATTATGTATTTCCTTAAAAACAAACAAACAAACAAACACAGTTTGTATATTTAAAACATGTGTGGATAAAACCCAAGTTTCATAATTTTTTGTACAATTCAGTCCCCTAAACAATAATAAAAATTGGACCATGTGATTTAAGCTTACTGCTCACTTTTTCATTATTTCCATCTTTTGATACAGGTAAATTCTTACTCTCAATACTGTAAATATTCTTATAGAAGATGGACAGATGAATGTTGAAGCCAGTTAGGAATTTATTTTTTATAGAAAAATAAAGTTAAATTTTATTTATGTCTACTTTTTGGCTGAATGCAGAAACAATTCCCACATTACACTTTCCCATCCTCACCCCTATTGTTGACATTAATGTGGGACATTTGTTTCAATTGCTGAACTAATATTGATACACTATTATTAAAACTCTATTGCTGACCAAGGAGTAAATACAATGAAAAAAGTGGTGCTGAAACAACTGGTGCTGAGACAACTGGACATCCACATGCAAAAAAAAAAAAAAAAAAAAAAATCTAGACACAGATCTTATCCCTACACTAAAATTAACTCAAAATGGATCATAGAGCTAAATGTAGAATGCAAAACCATAGTATTATCAGAACATAACATAGGAGGAAACTTAGGTGATGTTGGGCTTGGTAATGACTTTTTAGATACAATACCAAAGGCACAACACATAAAGAAATAAATGCTAAATTGGACTGCATTCAAATTAAAAAGTTTACCTCACAAAGACACTGGTAAGAGAACCAAACACAAAAACACAGATTGGGAGAAAATCTTTGCAAGGATAATGAACTCTTTTCCAAAATACTCAATACACTCTTTTTTTAAAAAAAAAATTATTTATTGATTAAGGTATCACATATTTGTCCTCAACCCCCATACCAATCCCCCACCTCCCCTCATTCCTCCACCCCCTTATTGTGCTCTACCACTGGTTAGACTCATATGTATGCACAAATGAGTTGTTGATCTCTCCCTTTTATCCCCACACTCCCTTTCAGATCCAACAGTCTGACCCATGGCTCCTTATCTCTGGGTCTGTTCTGTTCATCAGTCTATGTTGTTCACCATTTCCCCTAGATGAGTGAGATCATGTCCTACTGGAAATATACTTATAAGAATTAAAAATGAGACAAGCAATAATCGTTATGCTGAAAGGCATATGAATCAGTCTGTAGAGAGTTCCTTTCTGGCCACCAGTTTTTTTGAGACCCAATTTCAATGTCAAACAGTTCCTTATGTATACGTGTCAGCAATGATCAATACACTCTTTTTAAAAATATATATATTTTATTGATTTCTTACAGAGAGGAAGGGAGAGGGATAGAAAGCTAGAAATATCGATGAGAGAGAAACATCAACCAGCTGCCTCCTGCACAGCCCCCACAGGGAATGTGCCAGCAACCAATGTACATGCCCTTGACCAGAATCAAACCTGGGACCTTTCAGTCCACAGACCGATGCTCTATCCACTAAGCCAAACCGGTTTTGGCAATTAATACTCTCTTAAAACTCAACAGTAAGAAAATGAAAATCCCAATTAGAAAATAAATAAAGAGCTCAACAGACACCTTACCAAAGAAGATATACAGATGGCAAGGAAGCACTGAAAAGATGCTCCACGTCCTAAGACATTAGGAAAATGTGAATTTAAACATTGAGATGACACACCTACTAGCATGGCCTTTATCCAGAGCACTAACAACACCAAATGCTGCTTATGATGTAGACGTGAGAGAGTTCATTCATTGCAGGTGGGAATGAATCACTTTAGTAGATAGTGTAGTGGGTTTCTTACAAAGTTCAACATAACATAGATCCAGTAACTGTCTTCCTTGGTATTTATTTACTCAAAGGAGTTGAAAACTTATGTTCAGAAACAAACAAACAAACAAAACAACAACAACAACAACAAAAACCAACCACATAAGGGTGTTTATAGCAGCTTGATTCATAATTGCCAAAACCTGGAAGCAGCCAAGATGCCGTTCAGATAATGAGATATTATTCAGTAGAACTAAAAATAAACTATCAAGCCACGAAAAGGAATGATGGAAACTTAACTAAACATTACTAAGTTAAAGAAAGCAACCTGAAAATGAGTTCAATATGCTTTCAGATGAAAACTACTTGAGATGTATTATGTCACATTGTATATGATATTATATGATGTTTGTTTATGTAATGAGACAAGCAATAATCGTTATGTAAGCATTTAAATGAGATTGTATGTAGCACATAAATATTTCTCTTCTACATGTTATTATATAATTCCATGTTCATTTGTAATGGCCCTTTGAGAATACTGGAAGAAAAGATGGAATTTTAGCATGAAACCTTTTAAATGTTTTGTTCAGATCAGTGAGCATATAGTGAATTTAAAGAGAATGTTTAAAAATTTGTTTTTAGGATTGCATAATATGTGATTATTCAATAAGGGGTAGACATGGAGGCCTATAACACATGCAAAAAAATGGGATACATCAAGCTGGTTTCAGATATTTGCATTTTAATGATCCCCTGGATTCTGGAAACTTCTTTTAAAAAACAAACATTTTATTGATTTCGGAGAGGAAGGGAGAGAGAGACAGAAACATCAATGATGAGAGACAATCATTGATTGGCTGCCACCTGCAAAGCCCCATACTGGGGACTAAACCCTTGATCAGCATATGTGCTCTGACTGCGAAATAGAACCATGATCTCTTTCCTAGTTCATAAGTCATCACTCAACCACTGTGCCACACTAACTGGGCTGGAAACTTTAAGACAACATATTGTTCTGTGATTGCTACTTCACCTAATAAATGTTTACTTATTTGTTCCTTCCTCCTTTTTTCCTTCCTTCCTTCCTTCCTTCCTTCCTTCCTTCCTTCCTTCCTTCCTTCCTTCCTTCCTTTGTTTACACTTTCAGTAAATTAACATCTATTTGATATCCCTGTGTTGGAACCCTTGGGAGTGTTCAACTTGCCTAAAGATCTTTCTAGAAATATAAATTTCATTTGATGAACAGCTGGATATGGTGCTTACAAAAGCACTCCCCTGTCTCCATATACAAGATATTATGGCAAAAAAAAATATCAGTGTACTTACTAATTTATTTTTATCTTTTTGGCTCCATGTAAAATGTTTAGGTTGGGGGGAAGAACAGAATGAAATATTTATTATCTTGACTAACCTCATAATGTAAACAGATGGGAAATTTGCCTGGTATAAATAAGATGATTTTTCAAGCTGTAAACTCTTTGGGGACAACTTTAATAGCTTCTCACAGCTTCAGCAAGTGAAACATTTTTTGAGACATACATGTTTCACTTGCTGTGAAACATGTATGTCTCAAAAAATGTTTCACTTGCTGTGAAACATGTATGTCTCAAATGTGACATTTTCTGGCATTTTATAACACCTTAATCTTACTTAAACCCTTTTAATATTGAAATAAGGATTTTAAGCACTCATTATACGTCTCTTCCTTCTATATCATTATTGGGTGTGTATAGATAGTCTAGAATTCTATTATAATTACAATTAGTGATTTCCTTCCTAATATGTTTATGAACTCATTGGAGTACTTGAAAATATTTAAGTATTCATTCTCTTCCTAGAATATAACTTCTTTAACTTTTATCTTCACATCCTAAAGTCTCAGAGTCTACTGACACTTTTTAACTTACAACCCATGGTACTTGGGTAAAATTATAAACCTCAAAGGTGTGATTAAATGAATCTATGGAATATACATTGAGATGACATAGGCTAGTACTGATGAATACACACACACACACACACACACACACACACAGACACACACACACTTCCTCTGACTATACCTTGGAATTCCAGTAAATTATGGTCAGTAATGAACTGCAGGTACTTTTTGATAAGATAGGGATGAGCATTTGGTTGTTTATCATTTTTTCCTCTACCAATGTGACATCTCTGCTGATTACTTATATTATGGCTAATTTTCAGCTTATTATCCATCCTAGTTTTTTAATAAATGTCTCATTAAGTGACGGGAGCTGTCACTTTGCCTCCACGTCCCCACTTCCCAGTATAATATCTGCAAACATTTTGGGGGGATAAAAACTGCTGGACGTCACACATGTCATTTGCAATCATGTTCTATTGCTTCAGAGGGGGCATGTTAAATAAATGCCCTTCACAACTAATTACCACAAACTAGACACATGTAATTAGTTACCATATTGATGCTTTTGTTTTCACATTTTAGGCTTTGAATACGTGACTGTATTGGGCAAATTAAGGAAGTGTGAGTTGTCTAAAGTGAAAGAGATAGTCTTATCTTGGGGAATAGTCCAGGTGAGGAAGGTGACAATGATTTAAACACTGTATTAGTATACTAAGTTAACTAAGAGATGGACAGACATCAGAAATCCTGTGTGACCACAGACATGACCTCTCGAATAAAGCTGGAAAACTCACTGGCAGCACCATTTCCAGAATGTTTAAGAATAATGGGTTTGAAGAAAGAGCCATGGCTTCTGTAGTGGATGAAAGTGATGCTCCTAAGCCTCTTCCTTTGTTCTTTCTCATCAACATGCATGAGAAACCAAGACTAAGTTTGTAAAACTACAGGTAAGAAATGACTTGATGTCTTCAAAAACACCTGTTTCAGAATAGCATGCACTACTTGGCAAAATGAGATTTATATTGGTGTGTGATTTTGCGATAAAGTTGTGATAATATCACCAATCTATGTAATAAATTTTAAGAGATTCTTCTTGGAAATTAAGTTAAATGTAGTTATAAAAATATTCTTATTATATTTTAACTTTTTTCTTTTTTAATATATTTTTATTGATTTTCTACAGAGAGGAAGGGAGAGGGATAGAGAGTTAGAAAGATCGATGAGAAAGAGACATTTGTCAGCTGCCTCTTGCACAGTGCCTCCCACTGGGGATGTGCCCCCTAACAAGGTACATGTCCTTATCTGGAATAGAACCTGGGACCCTGCAGTCTGCAGGCCAATGCTCTATCCACTGAGCCAAACCAGTCAGGGCAACTTTTTTTTTTTCTTTATTACTACAAAAATCTCAGTTTGCCAGACCCAAATTATTGTCATAAGATGAGATGGGGAGGAGTAGGCACTCTTGCCCCTTTGTTGGAAGGGGACAGAGACATCCTTTCTCCCCGGGAAACCAGGCAAAAGACAGTCATTTGACTACATTACTTTTTAAAATTAATTTCTTTATTGAGTAAGGTATCACATTATTTTTAAGCAGAAAATGTTTCTTGACTTTTCAATATTTGACAAACAATTCAATAGGGCACATACTTCTCTAAAGAAATATTTTATTTGAGTATAAAATACATGTGGGAAACTGTACATATCATAAGTACAATAGATAGCTTGATAATTATTTAGAAAATGAACATACTAACACAGTAATTGGCAAACTCATTAATCAACAGAAATAATTATCAACAATTGAAATTTCTTTTGAGAGCCAATTTTTTTAAACTTAAACTTCTTTTAACGCCACTTCTTCAAAATAGCCTCGGCCAGGCCGTGGTATTTTGTGGAAGAGCCACGCTCAAAGGGCCAAAGAGCCGCATGTGACTCGCGAGCCGCAGTTTGCCAACCACTGCACTAGCATAAACACATTCCAGATGGAAGTACAGAATCCACTAGTGTTTTAGAAGAAACCCTGTGTTTCCATCTGTGACTAGCCCTGCCAAGAATTGTGTCTCTTAATTTCTAATATCATAAATTAATAAGCTTCCTTAAAACTTTTTTATAAATGAAACCATATGGTATTCCTTTTTTAAATGTTTAAGTTTTTAAAACATTTTTGTTAGATTTACATGAAATTTTAGTGTTAAATTTTTTTCTTTATAATTCCATGCTGCAAATGTACCACAACTCATTTATCCATTCTACTGTTGATTATAGTTCCCACTTTGGAGCTAATTTATATAGTGACATCATGAGCAGTCTTATGTAAGTCTTTGGTTGGCTGGGATATTGAGTACATAAGTTCTACTAGAATACTAGATATTGTCAAACAGATCTCTAAACTGGTTAATCAAAATTATGCTCTATTTAGTAGTTAGTTTATAGGCTTCATGCTTTCATTAATCATGTGTCTTTTTTGTCTTAGCCTTTCTGGTGTGTATGCAGAGATATCTTATCATGGTTATAATTTGCATTTATCTGATGATTGATGAAATTGAGCACCTTTTCATTTATAGGCCATTTTAATATCCTTTTTATATACTGTATATTTAAGTCATTATCCATTTTTTCCCCATTGACTTGTCTTTATGTAGTCTGTCTATAAGGCATGTGTTAAATTATATAACGCTTTTGCAGTGACTGAAATATGCAAATACTTTGGCTCTTTTCTTGGATTTTCATTGATGTGTGTCCACAGCCTGGTCATTTCATGCTGGAAGCTGTCCATTGTCAACACTATCATAAAAGTGCAACAAGGAACTTGGAAGGCTGATGGACCTTTAGCAAGGGCTAAAGCTATGCACCGATTGTTCTTTGAGATAATGGTGGCTCAAGCAATTTCCTGACCTAATAGTCTCAAAGTAAATATTTACTGACCTTTAAGATAGTCTGTCTGTTATTGGATTGCCTTTCTAACTAAGAGCAAGGTGTGTATTCTAAAATTGAATAAAAGCTAACAGGGCCCGGGCCCCAATGGAGCCTCTCCACTAGAGAAAGGTTTCCTGCCTGGTCCCCCATGCCTTCTAAATTCATATTTCTTGTCTAGTGTATTTGTTTGTGAGCAGCCCCTTTTCCAGTAAACAAATACACTAGACACAAAAGGTTATGGCATTCACAATTTCAGGCACTTAAGATGCTATTCTGGCTAAATACAGAACATGAGACCAATTAATGGAGTACAGAGCTTTAAAATTTAGAGATTTCCCTAGTCTTAGGCAAAGTATTATAATAATGTTACTTCTAAATTATTAATAATTGATATATATGGTATATAAATATAAAGCTCTCTCTGAAAATTACATAATCTTTTACTATGTATAAAAATGTTTAATATGTATATAAATTTTAAGATTGAAATTGTGTGTATATTTTATATCAGTATTTTGATATTACTAATCTGTGCTTTCAAGATTTCAAATATGTTACTTAAAATTAAAGCTTTCAATATAGTCATTAGATCTCATTTTTTAGATAGAAAGATATTTAAAACTTTCACTTACCACTGCTTTCAGCTTAGCAATATTGTGTAATATGATTAGAGGTACTAGGATTAAATAATGTTTTCTTTAAGACGTGTTACCTTTCTATAAAAATCCATATTTTTATGCCAACATTTGATATTAAATAGTAAAAAATTTGTCAATACATATCCTTTTAAAATAACTGTCACTTTCTGCCTTGCAATCTATAAATCTTCTTTCACAATAATAACATGGATTTGTGTAATGCCCCACTGTATTTTATATAAAATAAAAATATAATGATTTCTACATGCATAAAAAGTAATTTAGTAATTAGTAAGGTAATTAGTAAGGTAATTTTTGTTGATCATCATTTAATTTTGGCAATAATTTTCACTATAATCTTATAAGGTGAACTATTGTATCCATTTTATATGTATATTAGAAAACTCATAATTAGAGAAGTAAGCAAACTGCTTTTCATAGATAATGCTATAGACTGAATTGTGTCCTCTCAAAAGTTGTGTGTTGAAGCTCTAACTTCCAAATCAAGTATATTTGGAGACAGTGAATTTAGGTGGTAATCTACACTAATAAAAGAGAAACATTCAAATTAACCGCCACCCCACTATACCCACAACCCACGCCCACCAGCCAATCATGAGTGAGTATGTAAATTAACCCATCCAAGATGGTGGTTGGCCACGAAGCTAGAGCTGAGCAGGAAGCTTGGGTTGCCCCTAGCAATTGAGGAAGCCAATCTTCCCACCCTGGAAAGCCCTGGCTTCCACTCAGTTACAAAATTTCAATTATAGAAGAAAAATAAATCCTAGATACTTGTTTTCAGACTAGATACTTCCTTCCAGCCAGCCCTGGCCTCCACTAAAGGAGGCACTGAAAAAAAGAAAAAAAAAAAAAAGAAAAAAAGGAGGGGCTGGGACCTTAGTTATGGAGGATGATCAGGCCAGGATGGGATGGCAGTGGCTGTTGGGGGTAAGCAGACCTGCATGGGGGCCAGTTAGATGTGAGCAGGCTATCAGTGGGGGTCAGTTGGAGATGATAAGAACTAACAGGGGGGTGCAGTTTGGAGTGAGCTGACCATCAGGGGGGAAGTTTGGGGTGATCAAGCTCGTGGGGAGGGGAGGTGGGAGAGAGCAGACCAGCAGGGTTGGCAGTTGGGGGTGACCTGGTTGGCGAGGGGGGGGGGCTTTTGGGGGAGAGCAGGCCAGAGATAGAGAGTAGTTGGGGGCAAGCAGGCCAGCATGCAGAGTGGTTAGGGGCAATAAGGTAGGCAGGCAGGCAGGTGAGTGGCTGGAGCCAGCAGGCCCGGGTTGTGAGAGGGATGTCTGACTGCTGGTTTAGGTCCAATCTCTGTAAACTGGCAGTAAGACATCAAAAACTGCCAGACTGGAGAAGGTACATGCTGGAGTGAGGCAAACCCCCATCCCCTGTGCACAAATTTCATGCACTGGGCCACTAGTCTATATCTATAAAAGGCTAATATGCAAAGTGTCCTGCCTACCTTATTGCCCCTAGCCACTCTGCATGCTGGCCTGCTTGCCCCCAACTGCTCTCTACCTCTGGCGAGACTGGGAGTTCGATCACTCTCTATGATGTGTGGTGACCACCAGGGGATGGTACAGAACATGCAGACAACCAGTGGCAGCAGGACACTAATGGAGCTAGAGAAGGAGGAGGCAGGGAGATGCAGGGGAAACCAAATTGGCCTGATCATCGACCAGGTCTAGGGACACTACCTGTGCAAAAATTTCATGCACTGGGTCTCTAGTTAGGTAAATGAAGTCATAACGATGTGGTCTTTTTTATTTATTTTTTTTTAAATATATTTTATTGATTTTTTACAGAGAGGAGGAGAGAGGGATAGAGAGCTAAAACATCAATGAGAGAGAAACATCGACCAGCTGCCTCTTGCAAACCCCCTACCAGGGATGTGCCCGCAACCAATATACATGCCCTTGACCAGAATCGAACCTGGGACCTTTCAGTCCACAGACCGATGCTCTACCACTGAGCCAAACCGGTTTCGACACGATGTGGTCTTAATCTGATAGAACTGGTGCTCTTATAGGAAGAACAGAGACACCAGATCTCTTTCTCTTTCTTTCTTTCTCTCTCTCTCTCTCTCTCTCTCTCTCTCTCTCTCTCTCTCTCTCTCTCTCTGCCATGTGAAGACATAGTGAGCAGGCATTGTTGGCATTCCATGAAGAGAGTCCTCATCAAAATCTAGTCATGGTGGCATCCTGATTATAAACTTCAGTCTCTGAATTATAAGAAATAAATGTCTGCTATTTAAGCCACTCATACTACAGTATTTTGATATATCAGCCTAACCTAACTAATACTGGTAAGAATCTTTTGTATACCATTATAGAAATCTCTCTGAAATAGGTTTAATTGCATTGATTTTAGAGATCAATTTTTAAATAACTTATGTACATTTATTTTTTGAGTTTTTAGTCCATAAGCATTGACTTTCATGTTAAATGAGTATTTTTTAACAAATTTCAATAATGATGAATATATATTTATTTTAATACTAGAGACCCAGTGCACAAAATTTGTTCGTGGAGGAGGGATTCCCTCAACTCAGCCTGTACCCTATCCAATTGGAGTCCTCTTGTGGGATGTTTGTCTGCTGGTTTAGGCCCAATCTCAGGGAGGGAAAGGGCGGCAGGGTTGCACAATCAGGGTGCAACCAGCCTGATTGCCCCAGTCCCACCAGCCTGATTGCCCCTAACTGTCCCCTCTGCTAGCCTGGTTTCCCCTAACTGTCCCCCTGCTGGCCTAGTCGACCCCATCTGCACCTCCCCAACTGCCAAGTCACCCTCACTGAGCCCCTACCAGCCTAATCGCCCCTAACTTCCCCCCCAACTGTCTCACCTGCTGGTCTGGTTACCCCTAATTGTCCCCCCCTGCCAACCTGTTTGCCCCACTCAGCCTGCTGTTCAGTCTTTTGGTCGTCCCTCACTAACCCCCCTGCTGGCCTGGTCACCCCACGCATCCTGCTTGTTCAGTTGTTCGGTAGTCCCTCACTAACCCCCCTGCCAGCCTGGTTGTAGGCAGCCATCTTGTTTGGTTGTGAGGGTCAATTAGCATATTATTGCTTTATTAAATAGGATAGTACATCAGTAAAACCCCATTTCCTGCAGGTAAAATGCACCTGTCATGAGGATAACACCTGGAGGATAGAGCTTTAATACAGATAAGCAGAAACATTGTTGAAATCCCTCCTCACAATTTTCCAGGTGCCTTAATCTTTGCTGGGTCAGAATCTGACCATTCTCAGATCTATACATTTGTTTTTTATAATTCACTAGTTTTATCTGTGCTAAAATGTATTGTTTCAAAAATTATAAGACAGTTTTAGTGTTTCACAATCCATTACCTAAAAGTCCTCAGGCCAGGTATTATATGTTTTGGTATTCAGAATTTCTGAAGGATAGTGATGTACAGAGACTATATATAAGGTTATGACCTCAGCATAATGTAGCATCACATGACCGAATACATATGGCACTGGCAGTGGCATGTCTAAACAATTACAGTAAGTAATGTTAAGGAAAAGATTATAGTCTCATGTCATATCAGGTTTAGTTTAGTCTCTAAGAATGGTTGTAGGCCAACTTATAAAAAGTAAAAACTTTTGGCTTTTAGAAATACTTAAACTTTCAAATTGAAAATAAGTGATTCTTATCATTAATGAGACTTAAAATGTATAGACCAGAATATAATTCGGATGAAGACCCACTTTTCCTTTTAAACCCTAAGAGTTTTTAAATCTAAAATGCCAATGCATCTGTCTAGCCATTATTCCAGCATATCACTCAAGGCAGGGAAAGCAAATCTGAGATAATGCATCTGTGATATGAAGTGGTTGGTTCTAATTTGAGAAATACTAAGCAAATTTCTTTGAGGATTGTGAGTGCATTGAAGTCTGTAAAGCTAATTGCTGGAGGTTGCACAGCCCAGTGAGGGACATAAAAACTGCTAGACTGGACATCAAAAACATGCCCAGTCCATTCCACGATGGAGCGCATACCTGACGCTTACAAGTGAAACTTCATATCAACACCTGTTGCAACATATGGCCAGTGTGGATACCAACTAAAAATAGGACATAATTCTTCTTGGCATTTTAAAGGGGGAAAAATCCCATATCCCAGTAAACTAGAAAATATATTCTTGTGCTGATTCCCACTACAAGCAGATAAGGGCTCAGGAAAAAAAACTGAGATATTAAATTCCTAAAGTTAGCCCCTTCCTCTCTTTACTCAGAATATTCTCCTACCTAGAATCTTCTTTCTTGTTTTCCTCAAAACCTACCCATTGCTCAAAGCACAGATAAGGTTCATCTCTATCATTGCCAACCTACCTTTCTTGAAAAATCTTTAAGAACATAGAGGCTGTGTAATACTAACTGGCATTTAAATTTGTTGTTAGGTCTAACTGACATGCCATGTATAATTATGAACTACAGTTGAAGTGCCATATGAGCATATATGTGCCTTACATACACTTACTTCACTCCCAAAGCCATCTAGCATAGTTGTGTAAACAATAAAATACTTCTGCGTAGGTTTGACCACTGGATGCCACTATTTTCTGCTGACTGACCATCTTGGGACTTAAGAGAAAAATCATCTCCTCATTTAGAGTACCCCTTCAGAATGCAGGCAATTTTCTACCATTTTAAATAATTCCCAAATTTGGACATTTAAAGCCTTTCACTCCTTTCTTGACTAGCTACTTCTTGCCTTTTGGGCCCTAAGAAACTATTTCTTTATTTTGGACTACTTCTACTCACCTGTCCTATCTGAGAAGAGAGCTAAAGGTTCCTGGAAGCTAGAGCCAGACCATTGCTGCTGAGCTGGCTGTGTTTGCTGGGTGCCGGCCAGGGCTCGCTGGCACCAAGGATGGAGGGGCCTCTGTGCTGAACAAAGCCACCTTGTAGCCTGAAAAAGGAAGGGATGAGCACAGCCACACAGAAAGCTGAGGATTGGCAAGAAAGCTGAGAACTGAAAACTAAATTACAGGTGGGTGTCTCCAGAGCTTTCACGGTGTTTACTGTGTGTGTGCTTATCCTGTGTCTGTGTTCACAATCCAAGCCTTTCCCTACCTTGCTAATGCCAGACTGCAGATCCTCTTTGCTTTAAGTAAAGAACACTTGTAATTATATATTGTACTCCAGAGTTTTAGGGAATCGAGTTAGAAGAGAGATACTCTGATGCAGTGGTTCTCAGCCTTTCTAATGCTGTGACCCTTTAATACAGTTCCTCATGTTGTGTTGACCCCCAGCCATAAAATTATTTTCGTTGCTACTTCATAACTGTAATTTTGCTACTGTTATGAATTGTAATGTAAATATCTGTTTTCCAATGGTCTTGGGTGCTAGCACTGCTCTGATGGGTGGAAAGGTGTCCCTTAAAAAAAAAGATCTAAAGAACAAAATAAGCAAACAAAATAGAAACAGACTTATAGATACAGAGAACAGCCTGACAGTTGTTAGAGGGGAGGAAGGTTGGGAGGCTGGTGAAGAGATTAAGATGTGCAAATTGGTAGTTGCATAATAGTAAAGGAGCTGTAGATTACAGCACAGGGAATATGGTATATCACCTACACTAATAAAAGAGAAACATGCAAATTGACCATCCCTCCACCACATCCACCAGCTAATCAGGAGCAAGTATGCAAAATAACCCAACAAAGATGTTGGTTAATTTGCATACACAGGCAAATAGTGAAGACTGAAGACAGTGTAGAAGGAAGCCAAGGGCTGCAGAAAGGAGTGAAGCAGCAGAGACAGGAGGGAAGCCCGTGCTCCCTTCTCTACTTCACTCTGGCTGGCCACAGACAGCCCTATTCTTGCAGGAATAAGCCTGAGGAAGCCCTATTCTTGCAGGAATCTTCCTGCAACAGGCCTCTAGTATCATGATAACTATTTATGGGTCAGGTGGGTTCTTGAAACTTTGGGGGGGACTGATCTGTAAAGAATATGATTTTCTATGAAACTAATAAAAATAATATTGAATATAAACTGTAATTAAAAAAATATGTTGGCATCCTCAGAATCTCAGAATGTGACCTTATTAGAAAATAGGGTATTTAGAGAAATATCAAGTTAAGATGAGGTTACCAGGGTGAGCCCTACTCCAATATGACCCATGACCTTATAAAAAAGGAGATTTGGGTACAGGGAAGAAGCCAGGGGAAAAAATCAGGTAAAGATGTGTTATCAGAGGGAAGCATCTACAAGCCAGGGAGCTGTAGTTTGAAGCCACTACCAGTTTCTAGGAGAGGCCTGGAACAGTTTTTCCCTCACAGACTTCTGAAGAAACCAGCCCCACGGAGATATTCAATGTCTAGCTTCCAGAAGCTGAGCAATCAAGTCCCATTGCTTTAATTCACCCACTTTTTGGTACTTTACTATGGCATCCCTAGCCTGCTAAAACACACATTTTCCTGATTTATGATCACTAGGCTGAGTTCTCCACAGCAAAGCCTTTTATCCTACCTACCCATTACCTCACAATCCAAAGGCAGTAGGCTTCTGGGGACCCAGAATCTAAAACTCTCACCGTTAGAACCTGGCTGTGTGACCAGGAGATACCAGCAACTTCTCATGATCTCAAAGCTTTCAGCTGACAAATGGGAGTAATTTACATGCACAAATACAAGACAAGGGATCCTTATTGAGGGCACTTAGAGTTGTTAAGAATCCTTAAGGCTGCTTTGGCTAGAGCCAAGACTGAAGGCAGCAGCCAGAGCCAAGGCCAGAGGCCAGAAGGAAGCAGTACTCTCAGCCAGAGTGAGGAAAGCCTATTCTTGCATGAATCTTCCTGCATTGGGCCTCTAGTGAAGAAATAACTATTTGAAAAATGTCCAGTGTGATGGGGAAATTACCAATGGAGTGTCAGTCATAAGACATGCAGTCTTATCCAACAGGTAAATGAAATCAGGGAAATGAAATTTTCATCAGGGAAATGAAAATCAAAGCCACAATGAGATGTTACCTGACACTTCCATTCATCTAAAAGACAAGAGGTATGTGTTGGCGAGGATGTCAGGAAAAGAGAACACTAGATCACTATTGTTGGCAATATAAAGTGTTGCAGTCACTATGAAAACAGTATCAGTATTCCTTAAATAATTACAAATGGAACATGTGACCCAGCAATCTCAGGAGTATTTATCTAAAACAATTGAAATCACATTTTGAAAAATATAACTGCAACCTATGCTCATGTTAACATTAGTCACTATAGTCAAGATATGGAAACCACCTCAGAGTCCCTCAACAAATGAATGGATAAAGAAAATGTTATTCTGAAACTATAATGGAATATTATTCAGCCACAAAAAAAGAAGAAAGTTGTGACAACATGAATGGACTTGAAGGCATTATGTTAAGTGATACAAGTCAGAGATAGTTAGATATATACTGCATGACTACATTTATATGTGGTTTTAAGAAGTCAAACTCATAGAAACAGATCGACTGTTACCAAGGACTGGTGTGGGGGAACTGGGAAGATGTTGAGCAAAGAGTAAACACTTCTAGTTATTAAATGAATAAGTTGTAGGGTTCCAGATTACAGTGTGGTGACTGTAGTTAATAACACTATATTTTATACTTGAAATTTTCCAAGAAATCAGATGTTAAATGTTTTCACTACACACATGTACCTAGAAGTTAACTATGGGAGGTAATTAAAGTATTAATGAGCTTGATTGTGGTTATCATTTTATAATGTATACAGATATCAAACATCATATTGTACACCTGACATGTATACAATTTCTATTTGGCAATCACTCCTCAATAAAGTTGGGGGGGGGAAACTTGACAATGACCACACAACATTAAGGTCCAGCTAAAGTACTTCACAGAGCTGTCCATACTCACATGATGCCTGGTACCAGTGTACCCAATGCTTAAGCTCTTACTGTCTTTAGTCTTGCAGGATGCTCCCGGACTACTGTCATGTCCCTGTATGGCTAGCCTCTGGCAACTGACTGAGGCCACCTGCCACTCACATTAAGATTCTGGTTCAACTATTTTCCATGTCAGAAAATAGAGGGATTTTTCTAGAATTCTAAAATTTAAAACTCTTTTTGAGGATATATAAGCTAGTCCCTGAATGTTGATATACAAACTTGAAAATTCATTCTATCTACTAGACAATATCAATAGGACCAGGGACTTTTCCTGTTATACTTTCCTGTGAATCCTGACACGTTGGTTGAATTGGAGGCCTCTGCAATTTCTTGGATGCATGATGATTAATTCCCTGAGGACTGGGTGAATAAATGACTAATTAAGTCAGAATGTTAGAAACCACTAACCTGAAGTTACAGGAAACACTTTAGGACACACAATCAAGAAATAACAGATACACACAACATCTGATCATGTATCTGACTTCAAGACTCCCTGAAAATATCTTTAGCAGCCTACCAAAATCAATGTGAACTTATAACTCCATCCAGTCTTTAAGAAACAAACATGAAACAATGGAACCTTAATTCAGAATGTATGAGTTATATGCGCTAATAAACTATGAAAAAAAGAATCATTTTCAGAAACCAATTGTTTCACACTAAAAATTATTTGCAAATATCCCATTGTCTGGAAATGTTTTACAAGTATATTTTTATAGATTAAATTTTTGTCATACAGTATCTTCAAGATTCTGTCACATTTCAGTGTTATTGATTTGAAACACAAGTGGATTTTGATATCATTTATTCTGGGCTACACACTGTGTAATTATTCAAATACTTCATTTTCATTTGGGCTTTCCTATTTGTTTTAAATGTTATTACTTGCTTCAATGCTTTTTCATTTTAGTGAGCACACTGATAAATATTTCTATCAATTGCAGATGTGGTTTTTGCATAAGTAACTAAAATGCTAGTACCGTGGTTTAATACAATATTTGACACCACAGGATCCCATAGCAGCAATTAGAAAGTTTGTCTGCATTTGTGTAATTATAAAGACCTTATGGAATGCTGTAAAGTGTGCTTATAATTAGTAATTTTAATGCTTCATATCTTTTTCAAAAGCCTTAGGCACAAAGCCAAGGCTGATACTAGGTAAAATGGTGAAGTAGACCAGATTTGCTTCTCACATTTCTTTTTCCTTTTATCTATGCTTATTACTGATTTTTCAAATCTGGGTTGAGGTACCTCAAGTGGAGTCAGCCTTGTAGATACCTCTCTTCATACCATCCTTCACCTCTTTTTCTATTAGAATACTAAGATTGTTTCTTCTGTTGATTTGCCGATAGTTGTTGCTGTTTGCTCTTATTGTAGGTTGCCGAAATACTTATATTTAAAATTGATTTTAGAGAGAGAGAGAAGAGGGGGTGAGAGAAACATCAATTTGTTGTTCTACTTATTTATGAATTCATTGATTGCTTCTTGTATGTACCCTGACCAAGGATGGAACCCACCATCTTGGCATATCAGATGACACTCTAACCAACTGAGTTACATGGCCAGGACTCCTAAACACTCTTTAGAAAATGTAGTGCACACTAAACATAAACTAGGTTGAATGGTCAGCTGGTGTATTAAGGTAAATCAATGAGTTCCTAGGTTCTAAATTGCTTGATTGACTGCCTCACTTATAATTTTACTACTAACATTGTTAGTTCACTAACACAGTTGATTCATTGTATGTTCACCAGTAGCTAAAAAAGTGAAGCACACTTTCTCATGTTAAATAAAAGAATAATCTCCAAAATTTAAACAAGATCAGAGTGACTCAAAGGAAGAAAAGTACACTTTGCCAACCAAAGCCTGCTGCTCACTTCTGCTGAATGGCTCATTTCTGGGATATCAAACTGAAGAGGAACTGGCATGCTTCTTGTGACCCGCATCTTCCCATCAGTTACCACTCCCACACAAAATAAGAACAAAATATGGGGAGAAAATAAGTTTCTCTTATTTTTGAATCTAATTTATGTCATAGATTTATAAATCAAAAATAAAACATTAAAGCATATATATTTATGCAAATACACTTTAATAAATTGGAGATTATTAAACAACAAGCTTCATCTATTTTTAAAATTTTCAATGTTCACATTTAGATAATGACTATTGGATAAAGTTCCTATAATGATAAGACTATGAGAATTGACACATATATTCATGATTATAGTCTAGTGAGAATAAAATATGTTTGAGAATTGAAACACAGAAAATTCTACCAAAATCTATTGCCTCCTATGTGCCTTGCTCTATGTGATGGCATGTAGTTCTCAACAAAAATCATGATGTAATTCTTTTCATTTCAGAAAGTTGAAGCACAAAAATTCAATTGACTTGCCCAAGGTCATATTCTTAGTGTAAAGCAGAGCCAGAATTTGAATTTGGGAATTCTGGCGTTAGAGTCTGTGGCTTGAGCTACTGTAAAATACAGCCTCAGAGCTAAAGTAGTTGGATATTTTAACTCTAAGGAATATTGGAAAAATAATATAGATTAATTCCTTATAAAGAAGAAATGCTATTTAACATAAATACAGAAAAACGCACAAATCAATATACACTTTTAAATTATTGCAGAGAGAAAATGCCATACAGATCCATAAATAGTGTATTAGACATCCCCAATTTTCTCTGCTAATCATCACTCCAATCTATTTCCAAAATTAGTTAGTGATTAATTTGGCCTGTTTTAAGATCATACCATATATATTTTTGTTTGCTGTTTCTTTCATTCAACGTTAAATATGTTCATATTTAATTCTTTCATATTTATATAACATTATGTGTTCATTTTCTGTTTTATATAATACTCCACTTTCCTATATATGTCCCTTTTATTTTTATTTTATTTTTTATTTTTAAATCTTTATTGTTGAAAGTATTACATATGTCCCCCTTTTTCCTCCATCATACCCCTCCAGCTCACACCTGCCCTCGACCCTAGTCCCTCACCACCCCACTATCTGCATTCATGGGCTATGAATACATGTATACAAGGTCTTTGGTTGATTACTTGCCACCCACGTTCCCTCCTTTGCCTTCCCTCTGAGATTCCTCACTCTGTTCCATGCTTCCATGTCTCTTGATCCATCCCATTAATCAGTTATTTTGTTCATTAGATCCACACATGAGTGAGATCATATGAGACATGTCTTTCTCTGACTGACTCTGCAGGTCCCTCCATGCTGTCTCAAAGGGTAAGATATTCTTCTAATTTACTGCTGCATATAGTATTCCATGGTATAAATATACCACAGCTTTTCCCCCTCCACCCACTTTATATGTGTCCCTTTTATATGAGATTTTTAGCCTGTTTTAGTGATGTTTTTAATAAAGATAACAATCCTATAAACATTCTTATACATTCATTTAGTATATACACACACACACACACACACACACACACACGATGGGGCAACTGATGTCCTTTGACACAGAGTTCTTAATTTAAATATAATCAATATTTTAAAAATTTTTTATTAAGGTTAAGTTTTTTGGTATTATATTCAATTAATCTATCTTAATATTAGTCATAAATACATTCTCCATTTATATATACTGCCTATGGCTGATTTCTTTCTACAAAGGTATTAGGTGAGCAGTTGCAACAGATCTTATGACAGGCATATCCATATATATGAGCTAAGTGGACATTTGCAGAAAAATTTTAATGGTCATTTTTCACACTTTTATCAACAATCCATGTGGAATTATCTCAGGAGTATGTAAAGTGGTGGTCAAGCTTCTTTCTTTTTGACTGGCCATTGTGGCTGCATGATGAGCATTCACTCATGAAACAGGAGGTCATGGTTTGATTCCCAGACAGAGCACATGCTGGGAGCTACACCCCCAGTAGGGGGCATGCAGGGGCAGCCAATCAATAATTAACTCTCATCATTGATGTTTCAGACAAAAAATACTATATCTGGATTAATAGCAAGCCATATGCACTATATTGCCAAACCAGTCATTAATAAATTGAACCACTTTCTTACACCTTACACCAAGCAGCTGTTGCCCTTAAAACCCCTCCTTATCCCCCACCTTCACAATTCATCCAGATTTGGTTCTGATTGGTCAGTTTCTATGCCAGTCAGCATCAAAAGCTCCGCCTTCTAGGCAACCATTGGCTCCTCCCACTTCACCCAGATTTGGTTCTGATTGGTCTGTTTCAATGCCAGTTAGCCTATTAACGGGCCTAATCAAAGAGGTGGGGCTGATCAGCAGCCCCCATGGAGACCTCAGAGAAAGAGAGGCACAGCGAAAGGGAGAGGCAAGTGCTGATCAACAGCTGCCACGGAGGCGATAGATCAGACTCTGCTTCTCTCTCTAGGCCTCTATTTGGGCCTGATCCTCAGACCCCTCAACAGTCAGTGCTGGGTCTGGGCTCCAGCAGCTGAAGCAGTTAGTGCTGGGTCACTATAGCAACCCAGCACTGACTTCTGGTTGGTTGAGCTTCCTGTCTTTTTTGGTGTTATGGACCCTGGGTTTTTATATATTATGTTAGTGCTGAATGTCCTAGCCAGAGAAATAAAGCAATATAAATAAATAAAAGACATCCAAATAGAGAAAGAAGACATGACATGATTCTGTATATAGAAAACCCTAAAGACTTTACAAAAAAAAAAAAAAAAACACAAACAAAAAACCCCACAACTATTAGAAATAATATGCAAATTCAGTCAACTTGCAAGATACAAAATCAGTGAGCAAAAATCCATTGCCTTCCTATATAAAGCAATAAAACTTCAGAAAAAGAGATGAAAAAAAATAACAATTCCTTTTGCAAATGCAACCAAAAGAATAAAATACCTATAAATAAAGTTAAAAAGAATGTGAAAGTCTTATATACTGAAAATTAAAAAGCATTATTGAAAGAGGTTGATAAAGACATAACAAAATGGAAAAACATCTTGTGTTCAGAGATTGGAAAAATCAACATAGTTAAAATGACCATATAACTCAAAGTAATATACAGACTTAAAGTAATCTCCATCAACTTCATTCATGATATTTTGAATAGGTGATCACTGCCCTCCATCTATGTCTCATCTATGTCCATCTATGATATGTCTTAATCAATATGGCTTTAAAATACCTTGATACTTGGTAAGTTAAGTTCCCCTGGCATTTTTTTTCTTAAAGTTTATCTTTGATATATTGCTCTTATGCATTTCCATATGTTTGTTAAATAAGATTATTAATTATCACACACACACACACACACACACACACACACACACCAAATTAGATATTGACTGGGATTTCATTAAATGTAGACTTAATTTTGTGAGATGCTAATTTTACAATATAAACTCTTTCAAAACATGCACATGCGATATTAATCACTTTTTTAAAAAAATGAAGTCTTCATTTGTCTTGATAGTTTTGTGGGTTCTGTCACATCTTTTATTAAATTTATTCATAAGCTCTTGGAACTTTGGTTACCATTGTAAATGGTAGTGTTTAAAACTTTTATTTTCCAAAAATTGTTTTTTAATTGTTTCATGCTGGCACTTATAAAATTCCTTTTTTTTTTTAAATATATTCAACTTACATTCTGTATCATTGTTAAATTTTTTTAGTTATAATTGCTTATCCTGGAACATATTTGGATTTTCTCCCAAAATAAACATGACATCTATGAATAATGTCAATTTCCTTTAATCCTTTGTAATATACGTTTGTTTGCTATATTTTCCTTGCCTTGCTATATAGACTTGGACCTCTGAAACAATAATATTTTGAATTGGTGAGTCAGTGCACTCTATCTGTGTCTCATTTCTCACATTATAGGAAGTTTGTTTAGATTTTCATCATTAACCAGTAGAGTTGCAATGGTGTTTTAAAGATAATCTATCATAGTAAAATGCTCTCTGTTCATTACCTGCTTTGTTAGTAGAATTGTATCACAAATTGATGCTTCATTTTCCTAAATATTTTCTGAATTATTTGGATGAAAATATATGTTTGTTTTTCTCTTCTATAAATGTAGCAATTACAATGAGTTTAATTTGTTGTACTCTTGAAGTCAATGCTTACATAACTATTTATAAACTATTTTGCTTTTTAACATATGTATTTAAACATTTCACTTTTCCTAAATCTCAGTTTTGGATGCATTAGTGTCATATCTTTAAAAAATTGTTCATTTAGTTCAAAATACACAGATATTGTAATCTCTACACTCTCTGATATACAGTGATTTAGTCTTTGACCCATAAGAGGTCCCAAAAAGTATTGATCTTCAAATATATGTGGAATTTTAAGTGTTTTTATTATCATTATATAATTTAATTCTACTGTGTATAGAAACTTTCCTCTGTATGAATTGAATATTTTTATATCTGTTGAGACTTACTGTGTGCCCCAGCCTGTGACCGGTTTTGGTAAATACTCCTTGTGTGCTGGAGAAAAATGTAAACCCTGGAATGACTAGATGTAGTGTTCTTCTTGTCTAATAACAAAAGGTTAGTTTATTATGTTGTTGAAATATTTTACAACTAGACTACATTTTGTTTCTTCATTCTATTAGTCACCTATATACCATTAGGATTGTAGATTAGTCTATTGCATAGACATTTTGATATTACAACTAGTTTTCAAGGGGAAAACTTTTACCTGGGAAATTAAGTATACTATCTTGAATTTTTTTTCTTTTTATGTCTTATATTCAATCTTTCCTTTTAATCGTCTATTTTTTCTGATATTAGTGTAGTTACCGTACTCATTACTTGTTGTTTTTTTTTTTTGGGGGGGGGAGGCAGTGATTGCTTTTTTCATTCTATCATTTACAATATTTTATTTCTGTATATAATGTTGTGTCTCTTCTAAGCAGTTTTGTTTTGCTTTATACCCAACTTTTAGTCATTTCCTTACTTGTAACAGTATCTTTCTGTAGATAATTATCACCTTCTTTCCATTCTGGGTCATTTTCTTTCTAGTTGAAGAATATCCTCCAATGCTCTTTCAATGCAAGTCTGTTCATAAACACCTATCTTCATTTATTCTTTTTCACAAATGTCTTTATTTTGCCTTCATTTGTGAAAAATATATTTTCTTATTGAATTCTATGTTGGCAATTTTTTTTCACCATGTTGAAAATATCCACCCATTGTTTTCTGACTTGTATTGCAGCCCTTGAGAATTCAGATTCCATTATACTATTATTTCCTTAAAGTTAATAACTTACCTGGATATTTATAAGACTTTTTTTCTGTGTTCACTTTGGAGCAATTTTATGAGGATAAATGTAGATGATCTCCATTTTATCCCTCTGTTTGGTGTTTGTAGAGATTTCTAAATCTGTGGCTTGATGTCTTTATTCAGTTTTATAGAGAATATGGCTTTTACAAACAAAGTAGATAATATGTTTTGCCTTACTTTTTATTTTCTGGCCCCTCTCTCTGTGCTTCAGGCTTAAAATGTTCTCCAAATCTATCTCCAGCTGTCATTAATATGCTATTAATTGCACTGATTATTTAAATTACTGTTATTGTATTTTTAAGCTCTTGATTTTTTTAAAAGCGATTAGTTTATATCCTTTTAGTTCTCTGCAGAAATCATCTATAATGAATTTTATTATTTTTATTTTAATTTATTTTAATTGTTGAATAACATATATGCAATAAAGCTATTGTACAATTTCATCAACTTTTAAGTCTACAATTCAATGAAATTAAGTATATTCACTTGGATTTCCAGATATAACCACCATCTACCTGCAGAAATTTTCATCTCAAAATCCATCCAATTAAATAACTACCCATTGCCACTTCCCCATCATCTCTATCAGAGTATCTGGAACCAACTGCTCTACTCTCTATTTCTATGAATTTGACTATTCTAATTATCTTAATATATAAAAACCCAGGGTTTGTAACATCCAAAAAGACCAAAGGCTTGACCAACCAGAAGTCAGTGCTGGGTTGCTGTGGCGACCCAGCACTGACTGCTTCAGCTGCAAGAGCCAGAACCCAGCCCTGACTGCCAAGGGGGCTGAGGATCAGGCCCAAAGGGAGGCCTGGAGATAGAATCAGGATCTGATCCTATCCCCTGTGGCAACTGTTGATCAGCACTTGCCTCTCTCTTTCGCTCTGGGCCTGGCCAGCAGCCAAGCTGCTCTTTCTCTGGGGCCTCCACTGGGGCTGCTGATCAGCCCCACTTCTCTGATCAGGCCTGTAGATAGGCCTGGGGACGCTGACTGAAATAGAAACTGACCAATCAGAACCAAATCTGAGTGAAGTGTGAGGAGCCAATGGTTGCCTAAAATGTGGTGCATTTGACACTGACTGGTGTAGAAACTGACCAATCAGAACCAAATCTGGATGAACTGTGAATGAAGAACCTAAGGTGAGGCCTGGGGAGGGCAAAGGCTATTTGGTGTAAGGTGTAAGAAAGCAATTCAATTTTTTTAATGACCAGTTTGGTAGTATAGTGCATATGGTTTGCTATCAATCTTGATAAAGGGATTAGGTGTTTTTGACTGCCAAGAGTATCTCCTCCTGATGAAAAAGGCTTCCCTCTCCCCCTTGTAAACAATCCTATTCTATATAATCTATCTATACTACTAAAAGGGTAAAATGCTAATTACACTGGTTTGACTGACCACATCTGACTTCCTTCTAGATAAAGCCATGGTGGTGGAGGCCCATCCAAAGGCTATTAGGGGTGATTAGGCCAGCAGGGAGGGCAGTTGGGGGTGAGATCAGGCTGACAGGGAAGGGCAGCTAGGGACTATCAGGCAGGCAGGCAGAAGTAGTTTGGTCCAATCAGGCAGGCAGGCAGGCAGAGGCTATTAGGGGTAATCAGGCAGGCAGGCAGGTGAGTGATTAGGAACCAGCGGTCCTAGATTTTGAGAGGGATGTCCAATGGCCAGTCGAGCCAGTGGGATTGAGCCTAAACCAGTTGTTGAACATCCCCCAAGGAGTCCCAGATTGGAGAGGGTGCAGTCTGGGCTGAGGGAAACCCCACTACTTCTGTGCACGAATTTCATGTACCAGGCCACCAATTTTATATAAGTGGAACAATGTAGTATTTTCCTTTTTGTGATTAGCTTATCTTAGTTAGCAAATTGTCTTAAAGATTCAACTATGTTTTAGCATATATCAGAATTTCCTTCATTTTTAAGAGTAAATAATATTCCACTGAATATATTGACCACATTTTGTTTATCCATTCATCTATTAATGGACACTTTTGTGGTTCCAACCTTTTGGTGATTGTGAATAATGCTGCTGTGAGCATGGTTTACAAATATCTCTTCAAGATCCTGTTTTGATTATTTTAGCTACATGATGAGAAGTGAAATTGCTGGGTCATATGATAAGTCTGCTTTTAATATTTTAAAGAATATATATTGTTTTACATAATGACTACAGAAATGCACAGGGTACTCATTTTTCTACATCCTCACTGACACTTGTTTTTTTGTTAACAGCCATGCAAATGGGTATACAGTGATATCTCATTGTGATTTTGATTCCATTTCTCATGATTAATGATGTTGAGCATCTTTTTATATGCTCATTGACCATTTATATATCTTATTTGGAGAAATCTCTATGGAAGTCATTTGCCCATTTTTAAATTGGGTGGTTTGTGTATGTATGTGTGTGTTTTTTTGTCTTATAATTTTGTTTCTGAACATATTAATCATTGTTATTTTAAAGTTAATATTTATTAATTTTATTATATTGACCTCTTATTGGTCTTATACTGTATTTTTAAACTAAGTATTTGTGTCTCCCAAAATTCATATGCTGTATGCTGTAAGGCCCCAGCTCCTAATGTGACTGTATTTTGAAATAGGGCTTTTAATAATCTAGGTTAAAATGATATTCGAAGGATGGGACTCTGTTCCAATAGTATTTGGGTCATCATAACACACCAGAGACAATAACTCTCTACCTTTCTGTGTGTGTGTATGTGTGTGTGTGTGTGTGTGTGTGTGTGTGTGTGTGTTCACCATGTAAGGACATAGTGAGAAAGCATTCATCTACAAGCCAGGGAAATGGGTCTTATCAGGAACAGAATCAGCTAGAACTTTGATCTTGGACTTCCATCAACTGTGAGAAATACACTTTTGTTGTTTAAGCCCCTAGTATGTGGTATTTTGTTATGGCAGCCCAAGCTGACTGAGACACAATAGTCTTACATAGTGCTTCATTTCATAACTGCTTCTTTGTAATTGCAAATCAAATATTGTGTATGAAAAACATAGAGATAATTTGAGAGGTGGATGAAATTACCCTCTCTTAGAGTGAATGTTTTAGCTTTTATTTCCCAAAAGCAGCTATGCTAAGGGCTCTAAATGTGCTATATTGCCTTGTGCCTCCTAGACATGAAGATGTTTCAACACTGTATTTCAGGATCTATGAGACCAATCTCTCTGCTTCACTCTACTCACATGATGTACCCTGTTGGAAATCTAACCCAATTCCCGGGATATTTACTAGCGCCTCTATTCTTGAAAATTCTGAACACGGCATTACCCCATCTGAAACCTGTGTGGGCTGTATTAACCAGTCTAACTTCATTTTTGATAATTGATTGCTGACTTCTCCAAGCCCCTCTACATGCCTGTCTCTTCCACTCCACATCTATGCTAGCTAATGCCCACATGCTCCCTCTGTCTTTGGCAGAAAGTTCAAACCACACAGCTTGTTATATGAGAGCCTTCACCCGTTTCTGCCCCAAACCACAATATAACCCAACTAGTATCCTCCCACTGTCCTCAAAGCTGTATGCACACCTGCTTGGGAGCATTCCCAGAAAACCTTATATGTGAGTAATAAATCTTTGTTTGTGTAGTTTATGAGTCTCAACACCCAACTAAATTTGGGGTGTAAAGTCTATTCTGCTTCTGCAGAATAATATCATTTTTTTTAGTCTTTCAGTCCACACATTTATAATTAGCCAATTTCTTGATGAGAAAAATAGACTAAGTGATTATTTACTTTCTGTTGGCTCTTTAGTTTATTTGGAAATTATGTACTTAAAAATCTAGTTTATAGAACTATACTTAGCAGGAAATTGGTTCAAACAAAACTTTGTTTTTTTATTGGAAATTTAACTCCACAAACACAGATTATTATTATTATTATTATTATTATTATTATTATTATTACATTCTCAAATTCAAAGATAATGTTCAATGCATTGCAATGGTGTCACAATAAAAAATAATCATCAAATTTGCAAATGTGATCTGTGGGTGAATTCAGGCAAGTATGGCAGACTGCATTGCTCACAATTACTTCATTTTCTAACAGGACAATTATATACCCCTGCCCTGATGAGTTTCAAAGCAGCGTGGCTTGTGCTCTGGGTAATGAAATGTTGATAGAAGTAATGTGAGCCACTTTCAAGGAAAAGCTTTAGGAGCCAGTTTGAAATTCACCATGTCTTTCCTTCTTCTTTGCCAGAAAACAGGCAGGGCTACCATCAGGGACTGCTCATTCAGAGAGGTTCACCAAATGAAGGTGTTATGAACAGAGTCATAACTGACTCATGTGAACATTAGCTTGAGGAATAAGATACCTACTTTTGAGAGCCACTGCTATTTTGGAGTCACTTCACCTACTGTAGCCTATCCTAAGTAATATAATAATGGTAGTACAAATTAGAAATAAATAAACATTTCAGGGCATGTTTAAAAATGATGAAATGGTGGATCACAGTATGGGAATATTCCCATAGTGGGACAAGTGTCCTTTGCCATCATCTCTTGGATGCTAAAATTATGATGGAGAGCAGAATCTTTCTGTGGCTTGTACAGTTTAGTATCTGCTCCCTGGTGACCTGCCATGAGAAGAACACATCCTATCCTGAAACTCAATCCTATCCACTTGGGACCCTCCCAGAAAATAAAAGATTGGAATCTAACTCACAGCAGCCTGCAACTTCCAGCTGAACCCAGACTGTACCAGCCAAACATCAGTTGACTCACAGATCTGTAAACACGAAAACTAGATTATTGTGGTTGTGAGCCATGCTGTTGGTTCTCTGCCCATGTATCTCAGGCTTCATTGCTTCAGGAACCTCTAGGTAAACTCCCACTGCTGGTGTCTCTGCAGGCTCACTTGGCCTGCTGCCCAAACACAGGGTGTATTAACTCTCCCTGTGGAGATGGATTTTGGGGGTAAATTTATATACATATATCCGATCTATAGGTGGAAGTTAAAATTATTGTACAGAAATGGATCACAACAGGAGATAACTTATTTAGAGAAATAACAATTAACATCCCTTAGGGCAGGGACAATAATGAATCTAGGAAGAGGACTGAGTAAGAGACATGAGAGAAATAAATAGACAATCAGCAAAGAGTAGCTGCACAGGACCTCGAGAAATAGAGCTTTTCAAGGAGTATTGACAACAATGCTCATTCAAGTATAAAGGGATGTTAAGTGAGGACTGAAGTTTGTATATTGTAAAACCATTATGAATAATAATTATGAATATTTTTGAGAGGATGCACTTCAATGGGTAAAAACAAAAGTCTGATTTCAGCGAGTTCTGGGTAATGCAAAGGAAGGAAGAAGAGATAGTGAAAATGGTTTACCCTTCATCTCTAAGAATATAAAACAAATCAAGAAGCAGCTCAGCCCACACCCCCTGGAGCTTACTGTTGAAGGCAGCACTATCCAGCAAGAATAGTGTGTGAACTGCTTTTACAGTATAAACATTTTTGTAGCCACATCAAAAAGTAAAGAGAAATGGTTAAAATTTTAATGATAGATTGTATTTAATCAACAATTGCAAAAACCTTATTATTCCAAAGTAAAATAGTATAAGCAGTTTTTTACCCCTCATAAATTTCTAAACTGGTGTGTGTGTGTGCTCCTACATACATCTCAATTCAGACTAGCTATATGTCTAGTGCACATAGATTCATGTGGCCAATGAATATTATATGGGGAGTATAGATAAACAGATTCTCAATGCAGGTAAATATATACTCAGTGAAAAAGTCAAACCACTAACAAATTCTGTTATAATGGATAAAATGTTTTATCAATTTGCATATGAGCTGAATGGCCGAATTAATCTAGAAACCTGCTTAGGAGATAGTTGAGGGTTCATGCTACTACAACTGATCTGAAATCATTTACCTTTGCAGCCTCAAGCCAGACCACATGTGCAATTTCAGGACCTTCCCAGTGACTGAGTCAGTGCCATAGTGCTGTCTCAGCCCTAATATCGGTGGCACTCAGAAAGGAGTTACATTACAGATAGAGTTGGGCTTAGTTTCTCTATTCTCAAGGGTTCAGCTTGATGCCACAGCACTCTGCTTAGTTCTCCCACTGCTTCTTTCTCCTCTGCACGCTACTCCTCTTAATATCTCACCTCCCTCTTGGTCTTGCATCCTTGATTTGGAACACACATGCTTGCTTTGTTTTTAACATGCCCATTCTCCAGCCCCAGTGAAACTATGCTTTTCTCCAGCAGGATAGCCATTTTAATCGAACTATGGAATATTTTTAGAAGATTTCACCTTATGTAAAAATTCACAAACTTAGGTGGAAAGTAACATTTTGCTTTGTCTTAACAGGGGGAAATTCTTCAGAGCAAAAGGAACTTGGAAAGGCTATTATGTCACCATTCCATTTCTTTTCTGGAGGATGTGCTGAGCAGTGGAGAACCAACTACCTTTTTTCATGTTGTCGGGTGATATTTCCTCATTTCCTGTAGAAATTTTAATGCAATCAGTGCAGCTCACATCTGCAGAGCAATCAAATTACCAAGTCAACATAATCCAATGAAATGCTGAAGAGCCAAATAATCAAATTCAGGTTAATATTAATTGCTATATTTCTGCACCTGGATTCAGAAAAGAAGAGGAGACTGAGAGATAGAAACAGAGAGTAAGAGGAAACAGATATCCACTAACCATTAAATGATTACAATCATATTCTCTAAGGTTGTTCAAACTCTTTTTTTTTGCTTCAGGTTTACACTGAATTCCTTAATTCGGGAAAATGAACATTAATTTGCTTTTTGTACTGAGTACATAATTATGGGCATACTTTAGTATAAGCATGATGTATATAAAACTCAGTATTACGTTCAGGAAAAAATGAGCAGGTACCTGGGAAGCAGAAAGCACTTTGTATTTAATACGATATTTCCCATGTCTCTGAACTCTAAGACCAAGAATTGTTTCTTAGCATACTATTTTTTAATCTCTACATTTAAAAAAAGATTAATGACTATAAATTTATGGATTTTTTTTATGTCAAAAGTTACCTTACTATAAATGCCAGGCTTCTAACTAGTTTATATTTTCTTTGTACTTGAGAAATGAATCTCATAAAGATAGACTAGAATGAATTAGAAATTCTTAATTTAATTCTTATTATTCACTTTCACATTACTTAACTCTGTATACTACTTCTTCATTTGAAAAAATACAAGGTTAATGATATTGATCCTGCTTTATTATTATTAAACTAGAGGCCTGATACACAAAATTTTTGCGTGGTGGGGAGTGGGAGGCTCCATCAGCCCGGCCTGCACCCTCTCACAATCTGAAATCACTTATTGATGTCCAACTGTCAGTTTAAAATCTCTCTCACAATCCAGGACCACTGACTCCTAACCATTCACCTGCCTACCTGCCTGATTGCCCCTACTACTCGCCTGCCTGCCTGATCTCCCCTAACTGCTTTTGCCTTGGCCCCTTGCCACCACAGCTTCATCCAGACAGACATCTGGAAGGTCATTTGGCTGTCCCATCTAATTAGCATATTATGCTTTCATTATTATAGATATAGTAATACATTTAAAGTGTTAGTAAACCATAAAATAATGTACATGTAGGTTGCCAATGTGATGCAGCTAATTAATTAATTAATTAATTATTATTGTTTTTTTTTTAGATAGAGGGAAGAAGGGAAAGAGGAATAAACACTGATTTGTTGTTCCATTTATTTATGCACTTATTGGGTGATTTTGTGTGTACCCAGACTAGAGATCAAACCTGAAACCTTGGCATATTGAGATGCTGCTCTAACCAAGTGAGTTACCCAGTGAGGGCAAGATGCAGTTAATTTTTATAAGTGACAGTAAGAAAATTTGAACAAAATATGAACTTTAGTTAGAAATAGTATGTAAACATTGGCTCATGAGTTGTGACAAATGTATCACACTAATGCAAGATGCTAGTAATAAGGGAAACTGAGTAAGGCAATTCTCAGTAATATTAACTCAACCTTTCTGTAAACAAGTAGCCATTCTAAAATTAAAAAACAACAACACTTATTAATATTTATTTATTCTTCAATTATATTTGACATTAAATATTTTGTATTAGTGTTCAGCATAGTGGTTAGACAATCACATAGTTTATAAAGTGATCCCCCTGATATTTCCAATACTCACTTGGCAACATACATAGTTATTACAATGTTGTTGATTATACTCCCTATGCTGTATTTTTACATCTCTATAAAAAGCTTTTAACAAATGACATGAAATCAGGACATATAGGTCCATAGTGGCACAGTATCTATATCAGCTAATGAAGCAAGACCATATTTGTATTTTAATTGTGAGTGAGGGATCTTCTTGAAATTGGATCACATCCATCAATTTTTAAACTTATATTTTTATTGATGTTAGTGAGGAAGGGAGATGGAGCGAGGGCTAGAAATATCAATGATGAAAGGGACTAATTGATTCGCTGCCTCCTGCTGAATCCCCACTGGGAATTGAGCTCACAACACAAGCATGTACCCTGGAGTGGAATCGAACCCAGGACCCTTCAGTCTACAAGCTGATGCTCTATCCACTGAGCAAAACTGGCTAGGGCTCATCATTTTTATAGAACAAGGAGAAGTCTGCTTGCATCATAGAACATGATGCCTTCCACACCAGCCTAGAATGTAAAAAGAGGAATGGCTTTGTATTTTAGGGCAGTATCATCATATAATTTGAAATACCAAGGATTGACACTGATTGGAGATGGATTGTGCATCAGGAATTTGAGAAAGTGTGTCACCAGTAGTGCAGCTTATCATCACTTTCCTCTCTGAAACATCTCTTACCAGACATAGTCCTAAAGCAACATGTTGGCTATGTTGCCAGGGCAGAGATAGACTAGAAGCAAAAAGTTCTTCCCTAATCAAAAAAATGTTGGGGTTATGTTTATTTATATATTCCATTTGGAATCTTACTTCTTTTCCAGGCAAAGAGGGAAATAGACTGCTTCAGAGTCTTGAATAAGATAATTTTTATATTTATTTTCTCATTTCTTTGTTTTTGGAACATTTTATCAGTAAATTATATAATATTCATCTCTGCATTAAATCCAAATAATTTCAAATAAATGTAGAATTAAGAACCTTCTCAGTCTTATTTTTATACTTAGATTGAGCACTCAGGTTTAGCACTTTTTTTTTTTCCTGAACTCAACATGTTTAGAGGCATCTCTTCCAGGATATATGCCAAAATTTGAAAGAATGTTTTTTATTGGGGGGTGGGGGGCAATGATATATTATTTCCTCTCCTATCCAATTATTCTTTCTCTCTTCATCTCTCTGCTCATTTCGCACCCCCCTCCTTCCTTTCTTCTCTAGTTTCTTACTTCCTCCCTTTTTCTTTTCTTTCTGTCTTTTCTGTTTTTCCTTTTGCTAGAGTATTTAAAAAAATTTTTTTTGACAACATATCATTATTTATTTACTAGAGGAATGGTGCATGAAAATTCATGCACTGGAGGAGGTTTCCTGCCCTCTCTCACAGTCTGAGAGCCCTCAGGGCAAGAGGTCACCTGGAAAGCAGGGGAAGGTGAACCCCTATCACACTTCTGATGTTACCACTGGCAGTAGTGCAAGTCTTGGCCAGCCTTAATTACCTGAGCCTCGGGCAGCCCTGGGTGAGTGGGAAGCTGCCATTTTAAGCACAGGCCAGCTCTGGGCAGCTGGGCAGCCACCATCTGAAGCTTGCCTGCACGTTGGGCCAGCCCTGGGCAGCTGGAGGGCTGAGAGGACTTGGGGACTGCAGAGGTAGGCACAAAGACTGGCCAGGCCTGCCAAGGGTGGCCTGGCCTTGCTGCATGCCTGCTGTCCCAGCGAGGTTGAGGGGACTGGCCATTACCATCTTGTGGCTATGGGCACTGCCATCTTTGAGAGTGTGGCAGCCAATTAGCATATTTCTTCCTTATTGGCTGTAGGAGCCACCATCTGTAGGTGCCACCATCTTTGAGGACAGGACAGTCAATTAGCATATTCCCTCCTTATTGGCTGTGGGTGCCACAATCTTTGCAACAATGTGAGGGTCAATTAGCGTACCTCCTCCTTATTAGATAGGATTTTAAAAATATATTTTATTGATTGTTTTACAGAGAGGAAGGGAGAGGGAGAGAGAGTTAGAAACATCGATGAGAAACATCAACAGTTGCCTCTTGTACACCCCCCACTGGGATGTGCCCACAACCATGTTACATGCCCTTGACTGAAATCGAACCTGGTGCCCTTTAGTCCACAGGCCAAGACTCTATCCACTGAGACAAACTGGTTAGGGCTGACAACATGTCATTTAATTCATAAATATTTTCTTATTGAAATGAAGATGTATATATGTCAGGTTAGTATAACAATCATATCATTGTTACACTTAAGAGAATTTTTACAAAATCCATGAAGTCATTACAATTTATTCATACTTAAATTTTTGAATGTTTAAAATAAGTGTAGGATGCTTTTGCAAATATTTGGTTTCTACAAGTTAGGATCCAAATAAAGTCTGAATATTGAGGTCAATAGATCTCAAGTCACCAAGTAAGGAACACTTCCAGACTTGGTTGTAAGACACAAGAACAATTTCAGAGACACTGCTTTGATTAATAGTGAAACTGTTTATTGTGTAATGAGCTATTTTCAGCATATGATACCTAATGTTTCTGCGATTACATTTTTATTTTTTTCATAATAAAAAAATAGATCCTGAATATTCCTTTTTAAAATTCACACCCAGGAATATACTTATTAATTTTAGAGAGAGGGAATGTAGACAGAGAGAAACATTAATGTGAGAGAGAACCATTTTTGTTTGTCTCCTATATACACCCCAACAGGAGATCGAATCTGCAACTTTGATATGTGCCCTGACTGAGAATTGAACCCACACTCCTTTGGTATATGGGACAATGCTCCAATCAACTGAGCCACACTGGCCTAACTTTATGAAGTCCACTTTAGAGGTGAGTCTAAAATAATGAATATGAAAGTAGAGAAGCTACGTGTTTGAGGCCAGAAGGGATGAGAAAGGAATCAAATATTTATATTTATTTATAAATTTGCCATTATAGTATTAGGAAAAAAATCATAGGTTTTATGAGAAGTTTCATTTTTGTCATTGGATAAAACAGAGAAATGTTAAGGTGTTTTCCTGAAGTAGACAGTGTTAGGTGTTAGCTAAGGACCTTGGATATCAAAATAAATAGTTTTATATCTTAGATCTGTCATTGTGAAATGTTATCTTCTTGAAACCCCACTTTCTGTATATATATAAAATGGAAGTAATAAATGGACTTACCCTCAGAAATATTTGTGACTCATGTAAAGAGCTGGTCAGATCATAAAAGTTTAACTACTGATGTTATTTTTATAGTTACTTTCTACACTCTATAGTCATCAAGGTTAGTCTTGAAAACTTAGAACACAACTAGTAACGACCATAAGTAAAGTAGACTTGGAGTTACAAGTCTCAGGTTTTACTAACCGCTGGGCATGCTGAAGCTTCCTGGTACCTGGCCCATCATGTGAGTGCATTTAGTGCACTTCCAAAAGTAATCTGGCTTAGAGACACCTGCCTTGGTTCCTCCCTTCAGATCCAGGGCATGATAACAGCCTACTCTTAGAGCCAAAATTCTGGAATTCTCCTTCTTAGCGCTTTGTGAGAGTTATCAGGTCAGTGTTAGTAAGGACCTAGACTCTGGGATGAGTCCTCTGGCCTCATATTTGAGCAGGACAAGGGTAGCATCAAGCTTGGAAGAACTAGGAGCTTGGCAAAGCTGACCTTGCTTCCACTGAAAGGACATCATGTTGGATGAACTATAGTTGCCATTGGGTCCTGAGACTTCTGAACAAAAGCCTTTCATCCCCCATGAGAGGCGCATTAAAACTCCTCTTAGTCTGGCCACTCTGTTCTCCACTCTGCTCCAGGACCAGACTTCAGAGTGGGCTCTATCTCTAGAAAAACATTTGCACTCTTACAGGGCTGTGGTTGAATGGGCTGGTGAAGATGAAGTCTCAGAATGTGCAGAGATTCCCAACTTAATCTGTGGATTTAGCAAAATCCCAAACAAATCCCAGAAATATATTTTATAAGTATAGACAAATGTAATAATAATGATAATTGAATTTTTATTATAATTCAATCCTAGAAGGATTTAATGTCATACTACTTTTGGGTTTTGTGCTTACATAAATTTTTCATATCTTTCTTGAAAACATTATAAATATAAATGCATTATTTGGGGGTGGAGAGTATCATACTTAAAAAATATACTTAGGTCATACTGTCTCCTTATAAACTCTGTACACTAAATGCCCAAGGATTCAGCTGCATTTAAGTGAGATTACATTTCATTATTACAAATGTCCAGGGTTCCTATATTCCATCTTAAATTCTAAAAACTCAGATTCCATTCAAGACATCATCCATAACTTCTGAAAGTTCTACTCTGTCATGTTAACACCATTCTGCCCACCTGTTACTACCCCCTGTGAAAATATATGTTCAAGTTGGGACTACTTCACTATCACCTTAACACTGCTGGAACTAATAAGAAGTTTTCTTATTGGCTTTTCAAATACCAGGACTGAGGTCCTGGCCCTCTTTCCACAAGATTCTCATAGATGTTCCTCATCCACATAGGTTTCTTGATCAGTGTCCATTCCTTTAAAAAAAAAAATAGCATATGAATATGAGCTTATAGAGAGACCACCAGTCTTCAGTTTAGCTAACAAATATCTAAATACTGCATTCCATTTGAAATCAATTGGAAAACCACTACAATATAGGAATACATAATAAACAGAACTATATGGATTTAATTATCACTAAGTCAATAATGGTAAATATGAATGTCTTTAGTTATAACATTTATGACACTCAAATAAACATTTTCATCTATTGTAATAGTAAATAGGATGACACTTTTATCCTCTCAGTATTTGCAGATTAACTTTAGCTATATGAAATTGCATTTGATAATATATTATTAACACAAAAAGATCTAGATTTTTAAGCACAGTGGTGCCTCGCATAATGAACGCCTCGCACAGCGAACTTTGGACAGGTTTTTCATGAAACCATCAGCCAAAAAGCAGAAAATGGATGAAGATGTGCAAGATTCGGTAGACTCTACTTAGTCTGTCTTAAAATTAAAAAAATGTGTGTTTTTTTTTAAAAAAAAATTATGTTTTTAGATGTATCTAAATAAAAATATGTCATCTTAGCATATTTTTTTTATGTCATCTTAGCATATTTTATGCTACAGAACGAATTATTTTTTTTAACATGTATTGTTATGGGAAAACGCGTTTCACATAACGAACTTTTCACATAACAAACTTGCTCCTGGAACGAATTAAGTTCGTTGTGTGAGGCACCACTGCACCTTGGATCATCAAACCATCATACAACCAAAATAATGTGAAAATATGAAGCAATATGTATATAAATTCATTATCCCATAAAATGTGCATAGTCTGTATAAAACCTGCATGTAGGTGTTCACCAATATCAATAATGTGGATCAGAAAACACATTTGTTCACAAACTCAGCTGGAGATGGTTTAGTCTCTGCATTTATCTCATATCATATGATCCAAGTATGAAATATTAAAGGACTAGCATAACAACTTTTTAATGAATGTTCTATATAATACTAGAGGCCTGGTGCACAAAATTCATACACAGGGAGGGTTTGGGTCCCTCAGCCCAGCCTGCAATGATGCCAGTGTCCTGTGCCCTGGCCTCTGGCCAGAGGCCCTCCCTCTGCATGGCCAGGGCACAGTATGCTGGGCATGTGGTCAGGGGTGTCTATGAGCCCAACATCCTGCATGCCAGCCTCTGGCCAGAGGCCCCTCCCTTTGCACGGCCATACTCAGGATGCTGGACTTGCATTGCCAGGGGCAACCACCCCTCTCTTGGTGCCACCGGACTTTAGATGCTGGGCTCACATTGCCAGGGGTGACCATGAGCCCAGAGTCCTGTGCCTGGCCTCTGGCCAGAGGCCTCTCCCTCCATCGGCCAGGACACGGGACACTGGGCCCCGGGCCCTACCCTCTGTGTGGCTGAGGCAAGGGACACTGGGCTCATGGTCACTGGGGCGATGCTGCCAGCATTCCTCCACACTCCCAGCCACTATGGGCACCAACATCTTTGTCACAGAGTGACAGTTAATTTGCATATTACTCTTTTATTTGATAGGATATAGTATATGTGAGGAAACAACCTTATAATCTTAAGAAAGATAATTACCACCTAAAGTCAGTCATTTTCAAAATTTTCTGAGTATAGGTCTGTCATGGTATATTTTAATTTGCTATCTGTTCTTTAATCCCATCTAATTAGGGGATTTCACTTTCTTATAATACTGGATTCTTAAGCCAAGCTTGTAAATTACAATGGGTATCAGTTTTCCATTAATTGAAGGTTGTAGGTTAATTGGTAATTCATCATATAGCATTTTTCCTGTAAATGACTCACATGGCAGTCATTCATTTCATTCCAGGACAATAGAGTTAGCCATTTATCTATGTGTTTCTTCCTCAAAATGCTGGATAAGGAAGCCTGCTGTGTGAATGTCCCAGATTACCTCAATGATAAAGAAAGCAGGAGAGATCTCATGGTGAAAATTCTTCCTCTACTATCAAAAGTAAATTGGGTCGAGACCAATTTGGCTCAGTGGATAGAGCGTCGGCCTGCAGACTCAAGGGTCCCAGGTTCGATTCTGGTCAAGGGCATGTACTTTGGTTGTAGGCACAACCCCAGTGGGGGTTGTGCAGGAGGCAGCTGGTCAATGGTTCTCTCTCATCGATGTTTCTGGCTCTCTATCCCTCTCCTTTCCTCTCTGTAGAAAATCAATAAAATATATTAAAAAAAAAAAAAGTAAATTGGGTATTAAGACCTTTATCTCACACATCACTCCACAATGCATTTGGAACAAATTGACAATTTTCTTAGAGAACATTCTGACACCTAAATTATTTTGCATAGAATTAGTTATTTTCATTCTAATGTTTACTAAGAGAGAGAGGGAGAGAGAGAAAGGAAGAGAGAGAGGAGGGAGTGATACACTATACATTGGATTCATTTTTCTAAATTACAATCAATGATATTTTGGCATTGATAAATGCTTTGTTCCTGAATCAAAAAATTCAATATATCTAATATTAAATCTTATCCTTGTATCTTCTAACCAATCTTTTCACCAAATTTTCCTTATATCTATCATCACACTCCTATTTACTTGGACTTAAACTACAAAGTAACTCATAACTTCACTTTCTCTATCTGCTGCTACCAACTAATTCATGAACACAGTTTATCCAGGATTTATTGGCAGTGTGAGGCACATATACTCTTTATTTCTGCCTTTACTCCTCACTCAAAATATAGATAATCACGATCTTATAACTATGCATTTCCTCAACATGTGCTATTATAATACTATGCATTCTCACAATGCAACTATTTTATTGAAAAATATTTTATAAAATCCTAAAGGGTATTTACATTATATATCCACTCCCTGAATATCTTCCTGGGTAATCTGTTGATTAGAACTGTATGTTTAAGTAATTAAAAAGTAGATAACAAGTGATTGTTCACAGCCCCATCTGTCATGGACTGTGTCAGGTGCTAGAAAGGTCACTGTGACATGGACTAATAGTTGTCATTGGATAAAGCAACATGGATGCCATAGATGGCCATGAAAAGAGCAGGATAATTGTATTGCTGGCGGGGGGGGGGGGACACTAAATTAGAAAAAAAGAAAGAAAGAATATATTCATAAGCTTGAGGTGTTATAGAACAAATAAGGATCTACCTGTCTTATGCACAGCAAAGCCAAACACTGAACATCATGATTTTCTTTCTTTTTAAAAAAAATTTTATTAGTTTATTTTAGAGAAGAAGGGAGAGAAAGAGAGAGACATTGATTTGTTGCTTCATTTATTTATGCATTCATTGATTGCTTCTGATATGTGCCTTGCCTGGAGATTGAAGCCACAACCTTGGCATATCAGGACAACTCTAACCAACTGAACTACCTGGCCAGAGCTGAAAATCTCAATTTTCAGTAGAGAAATTAAAGCTCTTTCATCTGCAAGGCATCAAGCTCAAATAGCAGAAAGCTATCCCTTTAAACCTAAACTCTTGATGTCATTTTATCAAGTTTTTGTTTGTTTGTTTTCATTGATTTTAAAGAGAGAGGAAAAGAAAGGAATAGAGAGATAGAAGCATAGATCAGAGAGAAACATCAATCAGCAACCTCCTACACACCCCCTTAATGGGAATTGAGCTAGCAACCCACATATAGGCCTTGACCGAAAATCAAACCAGTGACCTCTGGATTCATGGGTTAACACTCAGCCACTGAGCAACAATAGCCTGGCTATCAAGGCTTTTTTTATTTGTTCATTTTGTTTTTGAGAGAGAGAGAGAAAGAGAGAGAGAGAGAGAGAGAGAGAGAGAGAGAGAGAGAGAGAGAGAGAGAGAGAGAGAGAGAGGCGCATTGATTTGTTGTTCTGCTTATGTATGCATTCATTGGTTGATTCTTGTATGTACCCTGACCTTGATTGAACCTGAAACCCTAGGTATGGAGATGGTGCTCTAACCAACTGAGCTACCCAGCCAGGGCTTTAATCAAGAGTTTTTAAAGGCAAAGATTAAAGGTTAGGAGCTCAGGGTACCAGTATGTGTAAGTGCTGGCCATGCAGGTTTTTCCTGAGAGCATTGGAGCTTAGTCATTATGGTAAAAGGGCTTTAGCACTGGATCTTCTTGGACAAAGGATCCTTCATCTTTTTTTTAAATTTCTTCTAATTATTTTATTTCATTTCATTTTTATTGTTGACACTACTATAAATGTCTCTATCCACCCCAACTACTACCCACCTCCATCCGGCTCTGCCCCCTTCCTCTGGCCATCATCACACTATTGTCTGCATCTATGGTTATGTATATATGTTTTTCTTTCACCTCCACTCTCCCCTCTGACAGCTATCAGTCTGTTCCATGCTTTCATACCCCTATTTCTCTTTTGTTCATCATGGTAAAAATTATTTTGTTCATTAGATTCTACATATATGTGAGATTATATGGTATTTATTTTTCTCTGACTTATTTCACTTAGCATAATGATCTCTAGGTCCGTCCATGGTGTACCAAAGGGTAAGGTTTCCTTCCCTTTTATAGCTTAGTAGTATTCTATTGTGTATCACAGCTTTTTATCCACTTATCTAATAATGGGTACTTGGGCTGTTTCAGATTTGGCTGTTATAAATAGTGGTGCAATGAACAAAGGGGTGCATATCAGTAATATTCTTTTCAATTAGGAGTCTTAGGATATGTTTCCAGAAATAGGATTGCTGGGTCCAAATTTTGAGGAAACACCGTACAGTAGTTACTGGGGTTACATCGAAGATCCATTCCTATGGTGCGACATAACACTATTTTCACCGTAAGTCAGAACCCACCCACATGGAGCACATACACAGCAGTAATGAAGTAAAACAGTAAAAAAAAAAAAAAAAAAAAAAAAAAAAAAAAAAGAATAAATAAAGGAAAGATAACAATTTCCAACTTTTACTGTGGTAAATAAATAATAAAAAACATAAAACACGTGTTATAATAATAAAAAAACATAAAGCACATGCATCGAAATGACAGAACTTTTTCTTTTTTTAATAAACAAATGGGAGATGGCAAGGTAACCGTGAAATGAGGAACATGGAGTCCGATGTAACCTCAGGACTGCCTGTACTGTTTTCCACAATGGCTGTACCAGTCTGCATTCCCACAACAATGCGCCAGGGTTCCCTTTACTCCACATCCTCACCACCACTTTTGTTGGTTGATTTATTGATGATAGCCGTTCTGACAGGTGTGAGGTGATACCTTATGGTGGTTTTAATTTGCATTTCTCCAATAATTGGTGATGGTTCTAGTTTTTAAGTTCTGGGCAAGTCCAGGTATTTTGGTTAGAGGTGCAGCTGGAGGTCAAAGTTCTTTCCTCTGTGTATGCTTTGGCTATATGACTTGCAGTTTCGGAGTGTTGTCTCTAAAAAAACAACTCAGTTTCTTGTTAAACAGGTTAGGACCATTGTGAACTAGTGATGCAGCAATAGAGGGGATTATTCATTGAAGAGAAGTAAGTTGACATTTGGGAGAGAAGAACCAGTCTCTGAAGCCTACCATGAGTGGTCCACAGGGGGAAAAAATCTGAAAGATGAGGAAAGGGCTTTCTTCAACGACGCATAATCCTCAGCAATTGCAGGAAAAATGTTATGTAGGTACAAATGTCCTTAGGTGTCTAGGAACGAGAAAATTCTCTAATTGTTTTTACAGAAAGGAGAAACACATTTATCAGCTGAGAGTGAGAATGGGCAATAGTTACTTGAAGTTCCTCAAAAAAGGAAAACAAAATAGGGTAAACTGGAACAGACTATGACAAGATACCAAACATTTCAGTCTAGCAGCCCCTTCACACTTTATTGCAATTACTCATTATGTCCTTTAGCAGGAAAGCACCCTCTGACAACAGGTAATAAGTTCCAGGACAACTTTATTTACAAAGTATTCATCAGGTCAGAGTAGGCCCTGGAACCTCCATGTGCAATCTGATACAAGAGAAGAGAAGGGTGGATGGACTTGCGTCTCAACAGTCTCCACCCTCCTGGCTGCTCTGAATCATGGTGAATCCTGTTTTTGCACTCAACAAGCAATGCCTCCCAAGCAGTTCCAGGGTTCAGTGTAAAATTTTCAATAGTTCACAATAGAACATAAATTGGAAAATATTCTTTAGAAAAACTATGTAGAACCGAGGATAACACATTCTGTGCTTCAATATAAAACATTTTCACAGACATTAAATATTTCATTTAAAAAACACCCCTTCATGGGTAATGTATCTTGTCCAATCTGTAAAGCAATATGCCAGCCATGGAAAGAGTGAGTAACCTTTCAGGTGGAGCTCAAAGCCAAGTACCGGATGTTAAGTGAATTTCAACAAATATTTTTAAAATTGTGTTTGTATTTTGTGTTTTGAAGCTTAATAATCTCTTTACTTCCTTGTGTTTATTTAGTGAATAAACAGTTGAATGGATTAAATAACTTGTTATGCCAGGAAATAAATAACCTGAAACTCTTCAGCCTAAACTATACTCAACTCCTGTGAATAAAAAGCCCCTGAAAGTATTGCATCCTTGTTTCTCAAAGTGTGGAGCTCAGGTTGGCAGCAAGAGGATCACTGCCCACTGAACTAGGAATGCAGGCACCTAGCTGCAGCTCTGGGTCAGGGTCTACCTGCTACAAGACGCAGGCTGGGGCCACCCACCAGCCTCAGAGAAGCTCTGCTCTACAGCATTCCCTCCTCCTTTCTGAGGTGGAAAGGACAATTACTATAAAAAACGATGTAATCATTGGATTCATTTCATAATTTTTGTAAAAGTCATTAAGGCCCTTTGAATTGCTTGGTCATGCTGGCTTATAATTTCAGTTCTGGCCTCTAAATGTCATTCAGACAATCCGCTAAGAAAATCAAAATGAAGAATATTAAATTATGAGGACTTGTTCCATTCATTGCTTTTCTCCCAACCCGAAGAGCTTTATTTTTAGATGAATAATTGCATCCTTTGTACTGAGAACAAATTAATAACCGGTTGCATTTAACAATTCCAATTTCGCCATCAGAAGAGCTCATGTACCCAGTCAGGGTAGAATATTGCAGTGACAATTAGTTAAAATTTAGCTGGCCTTGTGGGGAAAAAATAATCTGTATTCCAAGGGCAGCTGTCATTAAATGGGGACATTTGGGTTACTAGACAAATATTAAATTAGATGAGTTTGCAAAAGCCATAAACATGTTATTCCAGAGCCCTACAAGAAGATAATAGAAGTAATAGCAAATAGGCTTTGAAATCACATTTTAATTAGTCAGACAAACTGTTTTACACAGAAACCCTGACACAGCACCAGCCATGGTGCCATGAAGCTCGTTAAACATATAGATATGAGCAAGTTTATTTGGAAATAAAAATGTACCACTTAATAAGCAGTTTTACTCAAAATAATGACTTCCATAAATCATTATAACTAGAACATTATTGAATTGAGAATATGCCCTATTTGACTTTATTATTATTCAACATTATCTCTGGATACCATAACAAAGTTCCATTTATTAGATGCATTTTTCAAAACTATAACATTTTATTAATATTATAAAATTATTATAGTGTTAATTTCATAATATGAGTCAATACAGTGATATTAGTCTCCAAAGTTCTTTGTTTTGTTTTCACTATGCTTCCTGTCACCTGAGGAGGAATTCTAGGACCAGTCCTGAGCAAACTAGTCAGTGGTCACCTGAGAAAATGGCAGTACTCTCCTTCTGTCTGCACCTATGGTCAGTTTGGGGGAGCTCCAATAACCCCCAAAGTCCTATTTTATAGGCTCCTCTTCTACTTATAGACTGATGTGAGTTAGAAACTGATAAAAGTGTGCACCCTGGAAATGCTTCAAGTTAGTGAAGTGAGGTTGGGGTTGGGGAATACAAGAGAAGTCCAAAAAGGCTAACACTATGTAACTGCAGTTCACAATGAAATTTCAAGAATTGTAGACCTATGGAAGGCGAGTCTGAACAGGGGCTGACAGACTATCCTGGAGCACCTTAGCTTTTAGTGTGGAAAGCCCCAGCGAGGGGACAGGAAAGCATCACCAACAACCAAGAACAAAATGTGGTAGGAACTCGTGGATGAAGTTTCTCTTGAGCAATCTTTGACATGGGGATAATTTGTCTGCAAACACCATCCCATGAATCCAGCTAGTTTTCATATCATCTGAGTTTAGTGTTAATTGGATTACTCTGTCCATCTGACCATCATATGTTACACAAACTACCTTTATTTTCAAGTTTAAAAGGACTAATGAAAATATACATACATATCCAAGAATTGTGATGTAGAAACATGATGCAGATCCTATAGAAATCCATCAATTATATTCCTTTACATTCAAATCCAGAATATGTCTCTCAGAAAACATGACCTGACCAAGATGGTTAAGTCAACATCAGAAGATGTGTACTGCAATTTATCAATTTAACTAATTAAATTACAAAAAACCTCAGATTTTATCTCAATAAATGCAGAAAAATATATTTGATAAATCAAACATTCATTTTAAGTTTATTTTAAAATATATAAATAATAAATTTTCTTTATAAGAGATATGTTCTAAAAGTGAAAATATCAGCAAAAAAAGCATACTCAAAAGTGAAATGATAAAAATGGAATGCTTGAATACCAGAAATATGACAAGAATATCAGATACTAACACTTTTCACATTATACAATATTTCCTTGTACTGCCCTAATACTATATAAAAATAAATCATGGATGAAATACTGAACACTGTAAAATATTAATTATCTCTAAATTTTTCTGTCATTCAACAGAATACCAAAATTCCATCAACAGAGTAGGTTGTAGTTCTGAGCATATTGATAAGTAAATTCATAAATGTATATGGAATGACAATAGCTCAAACTTAGTAAAAACACATCTGACTTAGAAGAATACCTTGAAATATGATAGACAGGGCATTGGACGTTGCTGGAGAATGGAGAACCATTCAATAAAGGAATCAGAGACAATGCTTCCAATTTGGAAAAATTAATTAAAATTTAATATATTAAAGACCTAAATGTGAGTGAGAATTTTAAATTGTTATGATAAGTATAGGTCAATCTCTTTATGAATTTGGAGTTGTGCATTAGGCAGAATTAAAAGTTCATATATGTTAAATGGTTAAGCTACTGAAATTTTGAGATTATGTTAACAAAAATCTCAAAATTTCAGTAGCTTAACCATTTACTTGCTTATTTCTTCCTCATATAACATTTGCACTGTTCCAGGGCATACAACCATGCAAGCTGGCAGATCAAGTCCAATTTGTGCATTGTTTTGTTGTTTTTGCTCATGCTTTTAGTGTCATAATGTAAAAATCCATTGCCAAAGCCAAGGTCAGGAAGATTTACTCTTACGTTTTCGTCTAAGAGTTCTATAATTTCCAATCTATATTCAGCTCTTTGACCGACCTATTTTCATTTAGTTTTTGTACATGGAGCAAGTAAAGGTTCAACTTTGTTAATTTGCATAGTGGATATCCAGTGTTATCACCACTACTTATTGAAAAAAAACCACAAAAAACAAACAAACAAAACACCCTGTTGTTTTCTACATCAGTTGGTCTTGACACTTTTATTTGAAACTAGAGACCCAGTGCACAAAATTCGTGCATGGGTGGGGTCCCTAGGCCTGATGGGAGATCAGGGCCAATCAGGGCCAGGCCGATCAAGGCCTGAAGGCCCCTGAGGAATCAGAAGAGGAGGTGATGGTGGCCAGGCCAAGTGCAAGAGGAATAAATACCAGACACTAACACTGTCCTCTGTGTCCTGCCACCCCACAGTTCCCCCACTCCTTCTTTCGGTGCCATGCCACCACCAGGGGTCTGCTGGCTGGGGGAGAGATGAGGGAGGGGGGCAGGGAAGGTTTCAATCCCCAGTTTGGAACATGCAGGAGGCAGCCAATCAATGGTTCTCTATTATCATTGATGTTTCTATCTCTATTTTCCTCTCCTAAATCAATCAAATATATATTTTTAAAATGCAAGGTTTTTAGAGGAAGAAATGTAGGGTGAGGGAGCTATAGGCAGAGGGGCATTTGAGATCTTGCTCACATTTCAGATAGGATAACATAAGGTGGTCCTCACGGGGTGACAGGTGAGGAGTGGCAGTGGGTGGAGCAGGCCCCTGTGGGATGAGAAACAGGCTGTAAGGATTGAGAATGTCTGTGACAGTGACACCTAGCATGTGTTGGGGCCATCGCTGGGATCACTCATCCCTAAGAGGTTTTGATTCCAGACAGGAGAAACATGGAGATCAGTGGGCCTTAGCCTACAAGGTGAGGCATGTAGCAGGAGTGGGCTGCCCTGCTTCCCTACAAATGTAAACATACAGTGTAACAGCACATGGACATCAGTCACATGGCCAGATCTGGTGGCTATGTCCTGCCACTCTCTGGCTGTGCTGTGGCACTTTTGGCTGGGGGGCAGGTAAAGCCATGCCCCCAAGTGCAAGTAGTATATGAAAGGCAGGCAGGAAGCCAGAAGCTGGAAGTCGGAGCTGAGGCAGCCCAGCAGCGCTGTCCATCATGGAGCTGGACAGGGAGCAGCTGTTGGTGTGACTGGCTTTAGAGTAGGAAGGGCTGCACTTCCTGCATGTCACCAGTGAGTCCCTGTGAGCCTGTGGCATGAGAGACAGGCCAGGCAGGGCCTTGGGAGGCCTTTCCCTCCTGAAGCCGTTCTTCCAAGGGTAGCAGCCGGCTGATTTTTCTTTTTAAATTTTTTTTTTTTTTTTTTTTTGATAGTAAGCTCTGGGCTTGTGGTTCCTGGGATCCCTGGGCCATAGCATACACCTCCAGGCCTCACTGTACTCCCCCTCCCCCTCCTCCTGCATTTAGTGTCTGGCCTCTGATGGTCAGTGTGCATCACAGTGACTGGTCATTCCGCTGTTACAGTCACTGGGCTTTTATTATATAGGATGATTCGGCCATATATGTAAGGGTTTTTTCCAGATGCTTTACAATGTTTTCGAGCAGTACCCCCAACTTCTTGGCCACTAAAATGCTCTCCAATTACGTTTTTGTTGTTAATCCTCACTGAGGATATTTTTCTCCATTGCTTTTCAGAGAGAGTGGAAAGGAGAGGAAGTGGGGAGGGTGGGAGGGAGGACTGGGCTGTAATAACTGTTTGCTTCCTGCATGCTCCCCAACTAGGGACTTAGAGCAAACCAAGAGCCAGGTATGTGCCCTTGACCAGGAATCAAACTCATGACTCTCCTTTGGGTGGGCCAATGCTCTAACTACTGAGAAACATCAGCCAGGACATCCTACTACTTTTCATTTGACTTTTTCTTGATTAATTGTTTGCTTGATAGCTGTAAACCTTTGACTGTTTTCTAGGTTCTGACAATTTTGGTCCTGACTGTTCCTGCTTGGTTTCTTTAATGTTTCTTTTAGGGGACAGGTTCTTGGAGCTCACTATTCTGACATTTTGCCAATGTTGCTCTCACAGAATGCTCTTCTTATTAAAAATGTTTTCTAAAGCACAATTGAAATAATTAATGTCATAGAAGAACAACAGCAACAAAAAAGGGGGGCTTTCCTTCCCCCTGTAACATATTAGACTTGTTTTAGCAACCATTAAAAACAAGTCTATGAAGCTAAATGGAAAATTAGCAAACAGATAACAGAGTTTGCAAGGTTAGTGTGTGATAAAAGTGACATTTCCAATTAGTGTGGAAAGAAAAAGATTACTCAACTATTGCAGGACAATAAGCTAACTACCTGAAAAAAAATAATAGTCTATGATTTAATTTAGAAACAAATTTAATTATTGTATTTAGTTGTTATCATTTAATAAAGGTGACTATATAATATTGAAGTATATGGAAGAAATTTCTAAGGTACTCCCTAAAAAACAACCATAATAACAGTAAAACTTCACAAAATAAATTGTATATCAAAAGATAACTAACTGGAAAAAACATCTTGTATATTTCAGAAAAAAATATTTAATATAGCACTGTAATAATAATATAAGTAACTATGTATTAAGTAAAAACTTTAATATTTTATTTAAGAACTAGAGGCCTGGTGCACAAAATTCGTGCATGGAGAGGGGGTTCCCTCAGCCCAGCCTGCACCCTCTCCAATCTGGAACCCCTTAAGGACATCCCTTTCACAATCCAGGAATGCTGGCTCCCAACCGCTCGCCTGCCTCTGCCTGATTGCCCCTAACTGCTTCTGCCTGCCAGCCTGATCACCCCCTAACCACTGCCCTGCCAGCCTAATCAATGCCTAACTGTTCTCCGGCCAGACCAATTGCCCCTAACTGCCCTCCCCTGCATGCCTGGTTTCCCCAACTCTCCTCCCTGTAGACCTGGTCACCCCTAACTGCCCTCCCCTGCAGGTGTGGGTTCCCCCAACAGTCCTTCTCTGCCAGCCTGGTCACCCCCAACTGCCCTCCTCTGCTGACCTTGTCCTTTGGCAGCCATCTTGTGTTCACATGGGGGCAGCCATCTTTGACCACATGGGGTGACCATCTTGTGTCTTGGAAGGACAGTCAATTTGCATATTATTCTTTTATTAGATAGGATAATAGTTAGTATATAATTTACTATAGTGTATATTAAGGCACATATCAAAACTATAATTTTAACTTCATTTTTCACAATATGATCAATAGTTTATAACATCCTTAACTACCTTTTGAGTCTATAAATTTAAATCTCTCCCAAACATCACATGTCTGAATTCACATTGTTTTTTAATAAATGGAGACCTTTTCCTTTCTGTACACTTAGAACATTTATGAATCTTGAATATTACAAAAACACTCTGATAAAAATCTTGCACATGCAACTTTGTGCAAATGTCTGATAATTCCCTTGGGAAACATTTCCTAGAGTGACATTTCTGATTCAATTTATCTCTTTGAATTATCAACTTATTTCACTAAATTGATTTAGGTAGCATTTGAATATATTGTACTCTCATAAATATTTTATCAAAATGAAAACCCTTAGTCTTATTCTTTATAAAAACTCTCTATTTTCTAAAAGAGACATGGTATTTTATTTTACCTTATTATACAAAATGTTCTTTCATGGTGCATCTTTTTTTGTTTTTGAAACTTTTATTTAAATGTTTATCCAATTATTTTAGGGTATTTTTAAATAAATTTATATAGTTTACAGAATTACCATTTGCAGCAACCTGGATGGAACTGGAGAACATTATGCTAAGTGAAATAAGCCAGTAAATGAAAGAAAAATACCACATGAGCTCATTCATTTGTGGATAATAAAGAACATTATAAACTGATGAACAAAAAAATATAGAGGCAGTAAAGCATCAAAGAGACTGTCAAATTATAGCAGGAAGGTTAGGGAGAGGTGGGGGAGATAAGAGATCAACCGAAGGACTTGTATGCATGCATATAAGCATAACCAATGGACATAAAACACTGGTGGGTGAGAGCATATATGGGAGTGGGGTCAAGGGGGTAAAGGTAAGATATGTACACATATAATACCTTAATAAAATATTAAAAAATAAATAAAATAAATAAAGTTATAAAATACAGTGTTACAAATGTATTTTGTTTTTCTCTTTGCATTTTACTTCTGTATTATATATTTTTTATTTTTCAAATTTTCTAGTTATCACAATTAAAAAATCAAGAGGAAATTAATGAGTTAAAATATTAAATGTGTTATAAAGTAAGCAATTAGAAAATATGGTGAAAGGGAAAAAATAAAATTTGACACACAGAAGCAGTGAGAAGAATGGATTTGTTTACCACTCAAGACCAAGGAAGCAGATTATTGGGAGATTTTTGCAAACAGACGCTCCAACAAGGGGTTAATATCTAAAACATATAAAAAATTAATACAACTCAATACCAAGCAAACAAACATTCCAATAAAAAAAAAAAAATGGGCAGAGGACCTGAACAGGCACTTCTCCCAAGAAGACATACAAATGTCCAACAGATATATGAAAAGATGGGCAATTTCATTAGCTATTGGGAAAAGCAAATGAGATGCCATTTAACACTTATTAGAATGGATATTAAAAAAAAAAGACAAGTAATAACAAGTGTTGGAAAGATGTGGAGTAAAAGGAACTCTCATTCACTGCTGGTGAGGGTGTAAACTGGTACAGCCACTATGGAAAACAGTATATAGGTTCCTTAAACAATTAGGACTTCAGTTATCATATAACCCATCAATCCCTCTTCTGAGTATTTTCCTGAAAATTTTGAAAATATTTATTTGCAAAGATATGTTCACCACTGTGTTCATTGCAGCATGATTCAAGTTGGCCAAGATATGGAAACAACCAATGTGTCCTAAACAGATGATTGGATAAAGAAAATGTGGTACATACACACAATGGATTACTACTCAGCCATAAAAAAATGAAATACTGCCATTTACCACAATATAGATGGACCTTAAGAATATCATGCTAAGTAAAACAGTCAGAAACTGACTCATATAATTTTACTCATATGTGGAATGTAAAAGAAAAAGCAAAAATGAATAAACAAGAGAAACAAACAAAAACTCAAAGACAGACAACAGTATGGTGGTTACCAGAGAGAAGAGGGGTAGGGAGCAGTAAAGGGTAAAGGGGGTCAAATACCAGGTGACAAATGATGATTTGACTTTGGGGGGTGGGCACACAATGTAATACACAGACCATGTGTCCTAGAAATATACATGTGAACCCGATATACCTTTGTTAACCCAATAAATTTGATCAGCTGTTCTTTTTTTAATATATTTTATTGATTTTTCACAGAGAGGAAGAGAGAGGGATAGAGAGTTAGAAACATCGATGAGAGAGAATCATGGACCAGCTGCCTCCTACACACCCCCTACTGGGGATGTGCCTGCAACCAAGGTGCATGCCCTTGACCGGATTTGAAACCAGGACCTTCCAGTCCGCAAGCCGACGCTTTATCCACTGAGCCAAATCAGTTTCGGCTGATCAGCTGTTCTTGAAATGATACAACTTGGATTGATAAAACTGCTAAATGTGTATTATATTTAATTTTTTTTCAAAATATTTACATACAATGCATTTTTAAATAACACTATCTTTTTGCTACATTAAATTATTTCTTTCTTTGGCATAAGAATTTTTATGAGCTCAAATGAAGAATGTCATTCAAAATCTATGTAAATTTTGTAGAATTCAGTGAGCACTAAATAGAGCTTCATATTTAGTTAGAAAAAATCAATTGTAAATTATTCTTAACTAATGGGTATTCATATTTTATTGTTTCATGTATATATTTCAATTGTTTTCATGAATTTATATATCTATTAGAGTTGATCATTGAACAGTGTGGGTGTTAGGAATGCTGACCCCAACACAGTCGAAAACCCACTTAGAATATAGTCAGCCCTCCACATCCAAGGATTCCCAAACACAAATGGAAAATAGTATTAATTCTACTGCATACATCAATCTTGAAAAGTAATAATGTTAAAGATAGACACAACTATTCAAGCTGTGTTAGAGTATGTTAAGGTCTTGGAGAACATCTAGTCTAATTTCTTTTGTAGATGAGAAGCCCAAGTGTCAGAGCATGAAGGTGACATGATCAAGGTCAGGTCACACATTCATCAATGTTTAACATCAGAACAAAAAATAACCTAGGCCTTCCAGGCTATGTATATACTAGAGAGATGATACTCAGCGGCAATTAAAATGGAAATATTAAAACTCATCTTTCTGCCAAAACTGGTTTGGCTCAGTGGATGGAGCATTGGCCTGCAGACTGAAGGGTCCCGGATTCGATCCGGTCAAGGGCATGTACCTTGGTTGCGGGCACATCCCCGATGGGGGGTGTGCAGGAGGCGGCTGGTCAATGTTTCTCATCGGTGTTTCTAGCTCTCTATCTCCCTTCCTCTCTGTAAGAAAACAATAAAATATATTTTTAAAAACCCTCATATTTCTTATATTTGCATGTACACAATTATTATTTTTATATCTGTACAAAAAGATATTTTGCCTCATGGCATGTTTAATATTACCAAAAAAGGTAGATAAGCTTAATATGGATAAAAATAAGAAATATTGCTAGCTTTTAAAATTAGAATGTAAACATTTCCCTCTGCATGAAATAAACAGAAGCTAAAATTCAGAGAATCAAACCAGATGACCCTTATACACTCATTGCCCCCCATCCATCTGTCTCACTAAATATTCTGATGGTGTTACATGAACCAAGTGGAATGGCAATATGAACCAAAGTATCATGTGAGCAGTAGCTGTGATTTTTGTCTTATGAGTTTTTATGGGGGAGATTAGTAAGTTGAGTGGGAACCTAATGAAATTGTCCCCAAAATATGTACACAGAGCACCATTCCTATTGTTCCCGAAAAACCCAGAAGCCTGGGCCATAGACAGAGTCAAGTCATATCAACACTACTTTTAATACTACCATCCTATATAATAAAAGAGCAATATGTAAATTAGCCATCACTCCGAGACAAAAATGGCAGTGCCCATAGCAGATGCTGGCGGCATTTCCCAGGCAAAGGGAGCCCAGTATCTGGTCCTTGACACAGAGGGAGAGGAGGGGTCTCTGGCCAGAGGACTGGGAGCTGGACACTGAGCTTGCATAGCCACCAGCAGCAGGGGCTCAGCTTCTGAGCCTTAGCTGGGTTCGGGAGAGAAGGGGCCTGTGGGGCCATGAGCCCAGTGTCTGTGCAGCGGATGTGCGGTGGGAGGGAAGGGACCTCTGGGGCCTTCGAGCCCAGAGTTCGTGCCCCAGCCTGCCATGCTGCAGGAAGGAAGAGGCCTGAGAGGCCGTGAGCCCAGCATCCACACCCCAGCTGGCCGGCCAGGCGGTGCAGTGTACAGCGGGAGGGAAGGACGAACCCAGAGTCCGAGCGCACAGAGTCCCCACCCTGGCCTACCTTGCGGCAGGAGGGAAGAGGCCTGTGGGGCCCCAAGCTCAGCATCCCTGTGGCAGGGGAGGAAGCAGAAAAATGGATCTTTCCAGTTCCTGATGCTGACAGAGCCCTATGGGTGCCACGGTCCTCCACCTGCCACCCCAGTCGAAGCCCTGCAGCCCCAGTTGCAGACTGGAAGCCCTTTACCAGCAGTCCAGACAGAACCATCATGACGCCGCGGCGGGAGTGGGGGGAGGGTGTCCAGCAGACACGCTACAACATCAAATCACTGCTGCTGAGGCCACCCGCTCCCCCCCTTCCTCTCCCCCCGCCCCCCCTCCCCACACACACACACTAGCAAGTTTCCAAGGGGGAAACTCCTGAGGCAAGGCTCCCATGGCAGCTTATGCTCAGCTAGGCAAGAAAGCTGGACCTGAGAGCCCAAGCACCTGAGTACCTGAGCTGCAGGGCAACATGGGCCGGGGCTGTGAGGAGGCCTCAGGCAAGCATCTTCCCAGAGGCTGTGCTGAAGGAGGGGAGGAACCTCTGGCTAGAGGCCAAGTGAGGGATGCTGGTGTCTTTGTAGACCAAGACCAGGCTAAAGGACACCCCCGCCCCCTCTACCCTCATGCACAAATTTCGTGCACACTGGGATTCTAGTTAGCTAATGTAGCCCCATTAGTGATATAAAATGTAACCAATCATGTTACGATTTTTCAACTGTAAGGGAGAATGGGATACTGAGTAGAAGACAGTAAATATGATAGAGATCTAAAGCTACATTCCTCAGAATAAATAAAATCTTGATAAATATTCATCAATGCTCCTTTTATTCATGATAGCAATTCATAACAATTGCAAAAATAATATAAAAAGAGCAATTAGAGATGATTAGAATTCTCAAAATCATACACTCAGATGAAATGAAATATTTTTTCAGAAGTCTTCAAATGACAATTTTCAGAATTAGTTTTAAGTTTGCATAACCTAGAATGATGTGAACTTATCTTACTGATTACTCATGCTGAGAGAATATAATTACGATGATTCTAATATTGTTCAAAATAATTACTGCAGCTCAGCAAGTTCAATATAAACTTGCACTAATCTGAGACTATCTTGAGATAATGTAAAAAGATCATGAACAAAGTCCAGAAGATATATTGAAGTCAGACCTGATAGCCAAGCTAAAAACCATAGATAATGTTTCTGGGACTAAATTGATACTGTTTTTTGACTATGTGATTTGTTACCTTTCATGGAAATGGGTTTCTGGTTTAACTGTGATTATGAATAACATGCAATTCCACAAGTCATTTTAAGGTTTCTGTGTTTGTATAGTGATAAATATTTTAACATAATTTTATTTGGTGATCTTTCTTTCTTAGGTCCGTAAATTCTATTTCAATCTATTAAGTGAATTACCTACTTTGGAAAGATTTCAATTAGAATCTGCAATTAAAATTTTGAATGGAGATTTTGATGGGTGATCTATTTATTCTTAATTAAAATAGAAATAAAAATTGCCAAACACCTCATTATTACATTAATTATTTCAATGGACTTGAGAAGCATGATGTTTTGAAGACAGGAAATATGAGTTCAAATTATCAGACTAACTCTAATTTAAAATTTGAGGATATTTATCTGCAACAAATTCTTCCTTAAAATGAATCACTAAAGTTCCAGGAAAAATAATGTTAAAAGTAGAGAAAAAATAAGTCAACCAATAATTAAAAATTTGAATTATTTATTTATTTATTTGTTCATTTATTCATTAACTATTTGAGCTTCTATTTAGTGTAGGATCTAATCCCTGTGCAGGAATATCCCTAATAGTCATGTCTCTCAGATTTCCCTGATCATAACATTCACAATATCCAATTCCTACTGTCTTCTTTTTACCATCTTTATGATGTGGCTTTGTCCTCATGTGTTGCTTGAAGATTTTAAGATGTCATTTTATCTCCAGCATCATATTTATATTTAAATCAGGAGGAGGAGAGAAAGAAAGAAGTTTGGTGACTATATAAGGCAAGCAAAATAACCCCTGAAACCTTAAGAGCTTTTGACACACATCTGTTGGCCAAACCTAGATTTGTGCAGCTCACTAGCCACATGCGGCTCTTTCGCCCCTTGAGTGTGGCTTTTCCACAAAATACCATGGCCTGGGCGAGTCTATTTTGAAGAAGTGGCATTAGAAGTAGTTTAAGTTTAAAAAATGTGGCTCTCTCTCTTGCTGAAACCAGTTTGGTTCAGTGAATAGAGCGTTGACCTGCAGACTGAAAGGTTTCAGGTTCGATTCTGGTCAAAGGTATGTACCTTGGTTACGGGCACATCCCCAGTAGAGGGTTTGCAGGAGGCAGCTGATTGATGTTTCTCTCTTATCAATGTTTCTAACTCTCTATCTCTCTCCCTTCCTCTCTGCAAAAAATCAATAAAATATAAATATATATTTTTTTAATTTGGCTCTCAAAAGAAATTTCAACCATTGTACTGTTGAAATTTGGCTCTGTTGACTAATGAGTTTGCCGACCACTGGCCTAGAACCACTCTGCTGTAAATAAATCTGAAAAATGAACATTTTATTGAGATATACAGCTTTCTCAACAAAATTAAGGTTTAGTTATCAATAAATTGGGGAAGAATATACATTGCACAGGCAACCAACAGTATCTGCTGAGTTATGGATGAGAAAGACAGTGTTGTAAGAAAATGATAGAATTGAATGAAATCAGTTTATATAAGAATGATTTCTTCTTAACTGATATCAAGACCAAATGTGAATTCATCCCTTCTCCCTTCTTTATATCCTTGAAAATCTACAGTGGCCTGAATTATTATTTTTTAAGAATGCCTTTAATTCTCAATCCAAATGTTTTAAAAACTATATGAATTTCTGCAATAAAATTTCTAAAAAGCAATGTAAAAAAATTAATTATAATAATAATTTGCGATGTTTATTCACAAAAATATTTAAGTAATCTACGTACACAACAGTAGGGGTTGGCTTAGTAACTAAGAGAATGGTAATCCAAAAGAAATACATGTAGCCATTAAAATGTAAATATATTTGAAAATAAACTGATGAATTAGAAAGACACTCATGATAGGGTTTCATCAGCAATGGTAGGATTTTAATAGGATAACCAATGCAATCAATGTTAAATAGATATGGTCACATACAATGTGAGACAAATGTAAATTTTCAATTGTTCGCATGGGAAATAATACAAAAAAAAAGTCTGTTTTATTTAGTCACAATGTTAACCTACATTTGCCTCAACCTGGAATGATATCTTAAAATCTTCATGCAGTACACTTGAGGACAAAAGCCACATCATACAGATGGTGGAGAGAAGACAGTAGGAAACTGGGATATTGTGAATGTTATGATCAGGCAAATGTGGGAAACCCGGCTATTAGGAATATTCCTGCACAGAGAGTAGAGCCTAGACTATAATAGGAGCTTATATCTATATTAAAATATGGATATATTCCTTGATCTATGTTAATGTTAGACTTTCAGAATATTAGAGAATAATCTTACTTTATTTTTTGACTTGTTAATATTTTAATAAAATTAAGTCTAATGAGAATTATTTGGTGAACACTAGAAAAGGAGGCAGGAATGAGGCTATTGGTAAATGTGATTCTTAGTAAAGTTTTTAGTGTGTTAGAGTATCAAAACCAGGAATAGGGAAGTAGTTTTCTATTTTGGAGACAATCTTATTTAATTGTTTGCAAGAAAACAGAAGTACAAGGCAGGCATGAAAGTTTTTCAAAGTCCAGTTCAATCTTAAGGAAAGCAATAAAGTAAATTTGAAGAGAGGTTTTTTTTCTGTGTGTTTTTGTGTGTTTTTTGTTTGTTTGTTTGTTTGTTTTTTGTTTGTGTGTGTGTGTTTTTTGCTCACTACCCTCGATGGACAATACAATATTATTTTCTCTTGAGAAGTTCTTTTTATTTGACATTTTTTTCTGTAAGAAAATTGTCTCTTAAGTTTACATTTGCCACTGAGGTACCTGGGTATTTCTATTAAGATTCAACTTTAGATACAATTCAAAAAAGTGAGAATTTCTACTCAAATTCTCTATTATGCATTTTCTCAGTTGCAAGAAGCAGAACACATTTTGGCAATTCAATAAGATGTCAATTATAGAGATGGTCAGTTGGATAATTTAATTGTTTAAGAATTTTGGGGAAGCGAAACCGGTTTGGCTCAGTGGATAGAGCATCGGTCTGTGGACTAAAGTGTCCCAGGTTCGATTTTGGTCAAGGGTATGTACATTGGTTGCGGGCACATACCTGGTAGGGGGTGTGCAGGAGGCAGCTGGTCGACATTTCTCTGTCATTGATGTTTCTAGCTTTCTACCCCTCTCTCTTCCTCTCTGTAAAAAATCAATAAAAATATATTTTAAAAAAAGAATTTTGGGGAAGATCAAAAGCCAGCCTTTGAAATTTCCCCAGAATACATCACCCAGCCACACAGTGATCTCCTTGAACTCCAGGACCCACTTGCACAGCACCGATGACAGCTGAGACTCTCCCTAGTGGCTCTGGCACTGCCACTCCATGTACTAGACACCAGTTCCATCACAATTTTCTGAAGATGAAGAGCCTTGCATGTGCTCACTCCTGGTCATGCCCACACTTAATTCAGTGTCTCATGGCACAGCACCTGGACCGTAGGCCGATGCTCTAACATCAAATGAGACCAGGGCCACAATTATTCTGGCTCATGCACATTCCCAGCACACACAGAGGGTGTTCAATATGTTGGATGTCCTGAAATAACCCATGCTCTCACTACAAATTCTATGCCAGGGTGGTTTCAACAAGGTGACAGGATCACAAGGTGTCAGGATCACTTTTATTCCATCCAGTAATGACGTATGAGAAACACCTCCCTAGCACTCTTAGTTATAGTGATTGCAAAGGACATGAATCAACCTTAATAACCTACACGCCTGATGAGTACCACACACACACACACACACACACACACACACACACAGATACAAATGTGAATAAGTTAGAGCTTTCTAGCTTATTGATCATAAGTCCTTTTGTAAAATTTTTCTGATATTTTTATTTTTCTGATATAAATTTTTCTATTTTGTTATTCAATCTACTCTTTAACTCTATTATACAGTGTCTAGAAATATGGATAGTACTAAAATATGTAGTTAATAATAACATGTAGTTATGTATTCCAGGATATTATATTGGGAATATTCTTCTTCTTTTCTCTTTGTATTTTTCCCCTCGAGGCACGTTTCTGATATTCTCCTCAGCCTGCTTCCAGTCTCTGTTTCTCCATTGTGCATTAGTGTAATTGAATAGAGTGTTTCAAATAATATGCAAAGAAAAAAAAAATCACTTCTGAATCTCAAAATCACTTCATGCTTTCTCAGAAAAAAGAAAAAAAAAAGAAAAAAAAAAACTGGGTTAAAGACAGATTTCCCCTCCCCCCCATGGGAAGCAGTGCTTTCTAAATAGGGTTAGCATGTCAAAAGTTAAGGTGAGAGGATGCATATCAATAGATTTTTCCCCCCAAATTATCTAGAGAAGATACCATTTCTGCTTATTGCTGCTACATTGTGTGGTTTAGCCCTAAGTATGGAAGGATATGGAAAAAAAATTTAGAAAATGCCTACTTCTGTTCTGTTGGGTTGCTCAGGTGACAGAATGAAGAGAGGAGAGGTGGGATGGGATTGAATGGAGACCAAGGTCCCCATTCTCTGCTCCAACTTCAAATTGGTAAGAGGGATCTTTAAAAGCATTCCTGTCTATACGGTGCAGCTGGAGAGTTCCAGGGCTGGTAGCCCTGTTGTCTGCAGCCGATCACAAGCTTCCAGGAGAAACCCTGCCTCCAGATTCTCCACATCCACAAATGCAAAATGCAGGGTTCTGAGGGGTGGCAGGAGGAGACAGAGACTCCAGTGGCTTTGTGTGTCCTCATCCCTCTGAGCTAAAATTCTGAAGATCGGTCTGTATGAAATAATTTGAGATAATAGCAGTGGGGTCTCTGCCCTTTTTCCAAATAGGACTCCTAGACCACTCAGTTGGCAGAACCTTTATCAATTTAGGCAGGAAAAGCTCCTGAGAACAGCTCTCCACACTTAACCTCCTGTGTGAGGCTGGTGGGGCAGTGGGGAGGGATGAAAGGGACTCAGAAATAAGATGTGAACCCAAAGAAGTTAGCAGATAAATTAGCTAGGAATCCTGCCAGAAGAGATTGCTGAATCTGGTGGAAATGGCTTTGCAGTAAAGACTTATGAGGCAGATAGATGAGGCCAAAATGAATTTAGAATCACAGATGGGCCTCAGGAGATAGAGAGCACCCATTTGGAAGAACACCGAGCCTGAGCCATCCAAATGGCAAGTGGACAATACACTCCAGGAGCATCACATTTTGGCAGGGGATGTATGATAATGAGGAGGGTCTTAGGCAAGCCCACAAAGCCTTGCTTCAGGGGAGGCCAAGATAACAGAAGAGGAGCCGCATAGCAGATGGGAGGTGCTTTCTGCCATTCCTTCAAAGTTTCTTCTTAGAATCCCACACAAACATTTTTTTAAAAAAAGATGGGTTATACTGGCATGACATCTAAGATATAAACTTTCACCCAAAAGCTCAGTTTAAAATATTAAATCAGAATAACATTTCCCAATGCACTGTAGCAGAGGACTCTTCAGGGACGGTGAATTAGCTGCAGGGAAATGCATGCAGCCCATTGGTTTGCTGCAAGCCTGAAAGAATGAGTACTAGAGGCTTTAATGAGAATGTCTAATAAGATAGAGGCTGTGCAACACTGCACATCTGAGCCGTGTTCTGGGGCAACATCAGCGAGTCTGATGTAGTAAAAAAAAGTATTTCACAGAAAAAAAAAATAATGAAGGTTAGACAATAACACAAATTACAGAGAGACAATATTTCCAAATAGTAATCAACCAAAATAAATACGATTTATACCACTAAGATTGCTTTAGCTGAGATTGGTAAACAATAAAATCCTTCAATTTTAAACACAGAGAAAAGTTCTAATCCCAAAGCTCAGGTGACAGTGACAGAGGATTTAACTAAAGCTAATTATATGGATGCTTCAAATGAATGAGCACCAGCCATTAGCTTTCTGGGTCTCTGATGACACGTGGACCAGAGTGGCATCCATTAGACAAGACAGGCGCACAGTGTGATGCTGAAGGCTTTGGTAAGGACTGTGGATACTTGAGTAAGCACCTGAGTAATTACAGTCTATTTGATGTGGCAGGACTTTCATGTATGAAAAAAAAATGCAAGAAAATGTAAGAGTGTGCATTCAGATCTTTAACTGTAGTCTGTAAGGTTGCAATAATAAAGAGCAAAATAAGAGTAGATTTTATAGAGAAAGATTTTCATGTTGGTGATGGAGAATACATAGAATTTGAATTCTAAGGTGATAAAGGAAGTGAACCTACACTGTCTTCATAATTCTTCAGATTCTCTGGGGAGATTAAAAAAATATATAATAGTAATCTCTGAAACCACTCATTGTGAATGAAATCATTTTTTTTCAGAAGACAAAAACACCCACACTCTCATGTACATATTCCCACATCTTGAAATGAAATGATAGCACTGTTAAAATAGTAATTTTTCTATTTACTGTTTTTACTTAAATATGGAAAAAATGTTAGTTGCTTGAATATATTTTTATTTTAAAAATTTACTCACCTATAAATAAGGAAGTATAGGAGCCACTGGGGGAAAAACAAAAAACAAAAAAGCAGATGGCACCAAAAATTCAGAGAGCTTCCAATGTTCAAGTTAGAGGTTGCATCACTTCCAATTATAGATAAGTAATTCATATATACATGAATTCTTATATATACATTAATATGTATATACAATGAGTGGCCAGGTTATTAAGATCTCTGAATGCATAATAACCTGGCCACTCTCTGAATGCATATATACACATATATATACTGCTCAGTGCATGAATTCGTGCATGGGTGGGGTCTGGCCAGCCTGGCCTGGGGGGAGGGGACATGGGCAGTTGGCCGGCCTGCCTGCTGGTCAAACTTCTAGTCGAGGGGACAATTTGCATATTAGCTTTTTTGTTACATAGAATATTCACTGAGTGGACAGATTATTATGCATTCAGAGATCATAATAAACTGGCCACTCAGAGTAATTTCTTACACATTCCATTTATCACTGAGCAAGATTAAAAGACAAATTCCCAATATGATACACTGTCTGCTTGTTCCATGGCACATGACCATATATAAAATGTTTCCATTAAATTTTTCATGGATTAAAAATCAGGACGCAAACCCTTCTTCATAGGACACTAGTAAAACACCTGATGCTTTTAGTAATTTTACATCTTGAATGAAAAGTAGATTAGTGTAATACAAACACCAATTATATCATTTATATGTATGTTATGCACCAATCTTACCATTACATAAAGAAATTTAAGATAATGGTGTATTGTTTATATGTATGGTATGCACCAATCTTACCATTACATAAGGAAATTTAAGGTAGTGGTGTATTGTTTGAAACATATAGAATAATTATCCTCATGTCCAAGTAGTTCTCTACCTCCCCACTATCTCCCCCCACCCCTTTTGTTGTTGTTGTTTTTGTTAAGTTGAAATTGCCTTTGTGGCAGATTTGTTAACTTAAAAATCCCCAAATTCATTTTCACAGTTCAGCCAAAGCTCACTGTACAATTTCTGGCACAGCAAGAAGAGCCTGAGTAGATAAGTGTAGAGAATGATCTGGGAACGAAGTCAGCATTTTTATAGACTACGGTTTTTAAACGCTAGTATCTTTCCTTCTGTAAATCCTTAAATGTTATCATGGAATTTTTCCCTCTTAACTTTTCTCAATAACCCCAGAAATAACTTCTTTTAAAATACTTGAAGTCTTTTCTATAAGTGACATCAAAGCTTAATACTTAGTTGTAGGCTTTTCTGAACTCAGATATTTATATTTTCAACAGTACGAAAAAGGCATCTACGTATGGAGTAAAATGAAGCTTGGCTCATAGCTACAGTATTTAACATCAGTGGAAATTAAGCATTTCTATTCCATATTTTTAGAAAAGAGTGGGTATTTTACTTCTCAGATATAATAGCTATCTGAATTTCCTTGCATTCCACTCAATAAAAATGATCACTTTTTAACAGAATAAAAAAAATTAAGAAGGTTCCTGACTTATCTTATAAGCACTTTTGGTGTGCTGTCTGCTTGTTTACTTGGCCTTCTTCAATGCCCACTGTCCAGGCTGGGTAAGGATCTGTGTCTGCAGTGCCCTCTGATGGTGGACAGGGCAGGTTGTCAGCCCTCTGGAGGTACCACAACCCCATTTTAGGCCTGTTTGATTTCATTTAATTGCTTTCTGGACATTTACATCTTGGTATCCACTGTCTTTGGGAAGTAAATTGTACAAGGTATGTGTGAGCAAAGTCTGTTAGTCATTTTCAATCTTTCTAAATTTTCGTTCTAGTTTTGCATTTTTGCTCATGTAAAGCAAAGAAGCCCCTACCCTAGAAAGTTTGGCTCAGTGGGTAGAGTGTCGGCCCACAGACTGAAGGGTCCTGGGTTTGATTCTGGTCAAGGACATGTACTTTGGTTGCAGGCTTCATCCCTGGCCCTGGTGGGGCTCCTGCAAGAGGCAGCCAATTGATGTGTCTCTCTCACATCGATGTTTTGCTGTCTCTGTCTCTACCCCTGCATCCCACTCTCTTTAAAAATCAATGGAAAAATATCCTCAGGTGAGGATTGACAACAACAACAAAATCAAAGAAGCCGCATCAGTTATAGGTGGGACCACAGAGACAAATCAGTAGAAGCTCAGGTCTGAAATTTATTATGAAGACTCTTCATGGTAATCTGGTTCTTGCTTTATCAACACAAATACTACTATTCTAATCTTAATCTCTAAAATGGTTAAGGTACTTTCTTCTTCTTTTTAGAAGTATGTCTTCTGACAAATTTCCTTTTGAAATCCCTCTCCCATCTTGGAAATCATTGACGAAGGGCTGGGATTTAGTTGAGTGATTCTATAGTTTTAATCCCTTTTGCTAGAAGATTAGAAACGAGGCCAGATTCAGGCCAGCATCAGTGCTGGAGCACAGGGCATTTAAAATGAGTAAATGGGACTGAATTAAGCAGGGGCTAGATGGAGTAGAAGGCTCTTGACCCAAAGCTTTTCTCAAAGCACTAAGCTCACTTATGCTCACTGCAAAGCCATCCTTCATCAGATTGAAGTGGACTACATTGGACTTGGTTATTTTGAGGAATTTAAAGTAGAATCAGATATGCTTATTCCACAAGTAAGAATTTTTCTGCACCACTCACATGCTACATGGAGATTTACATATGAGGCAAAAAGTGTAGAATTTACTCTCAAAATTCCAGACATTATTTTTGGTTTCCAATGTAATTGTAAGGCACAATTTCTTTCCTACTGCAGTAATGATTATAGTAACACACCAGCTAATAGAGAAAGGAGATTTTGTTTAAATTGATTGCTAATCTAATGGAACATATTGTGTGTGTGTGTGTGTGTGTGTGTGTGTGTGTGTGTGTGTGTGTCGAAATGGGGCAGATGATTGGGTGAAATACTTCAGAACCTGGTTTCTTATCTTCCCTGAAATACTCTCCACTATTTGTTGAATCTGCCTAAGCTTTGTGGAAAATTCCTAAATTGTTGGTTTGATTATTGTCAGTTTAGAGTTTGTGTAAATATACAGTGTTGTTCTTTTATTCATAGTCCTTTGAGTTCCTTGCTGTTTATGTTTTCTGATTAAAGTGAAATAGATAATATATCCCTAACAAAAAGAGCAATTTACCAACATAATCTGAAAACTAACATGTGTAATCTCTCTTTTCAAAACGGTGCCTTTATCTCCAGGTAAGAAAAAAAAAATACATTCATTGGTGGCCAGCAGCTCCAGCCTGACCTTCCTGGCACCTAAGCCTGCCTAGCCATCCCAGGGACAGAGTCTATCATCCCATAAGCAACAATAAACTGCTCACATGTTACATCCTCTGGTCTAAGTGTCATCTTGCTTCCTTTTTGCAAAATTTTAGGGGATCTTCAGAAATCTGTCCTGTACCTTCCAAAATCTCAGAGTATACACTGAGTGGCCAGATTATTATGATCTCTGACCGCAAAATAGTCTGGCCACTCAGTGTGTGTGTGTGTGTGTGTGTGTGTGTGTGTGTGTGTGTGTAATTATTATTATTATTATTAGAGGCCTGGTGCATGAATTCATGCATGGGTGGGGTCTGGCCAGCCTGGCCAGGGAGAGGGGACATGGATGGTTTGGCCAGCCTGCCTGCTGGTTGAACTCCTGGTCGAGGAGACAATTTGAATATTAGCCTTTTATTATATAGGATATACACTGAGTTGCCAGATTATTATGCATTCAGAGATCATAATAATCTGGCTACTCAGTGTATTTCTGTCTAGAGATTTGCACTATCTGTTTTCCAGAGCAGTGTCCCAAGCATTTCATCTTTTTATTGCTCATTAATTAGATTAAAATGTTGTCCTCCATCTAGTTTCTTCTACAGCACAACCCACGTGGTTCTCCTAAGGGCCTGTGAAGGTGGTGCTGGCTGATGATCAACTACTTTGCTTTCCCTTTCCTATTTGAATTTAATGGGAAACTTAAATGGCCAGACTCTTAATTCTGAATAGAGAAGCCATAATTCCAACTTGCAACATTCCCTGACATATATTTCTTTACCCTGGTTCTGAAAAATGACTTTAGAGGAGAAAAGTTTTCCTGAAACAAACTTCTCTTTGACATTCACACATATCAGCATAATAAAAGCTCTGAGAATTTTACCCTTTTCCCCACTGCTAATTTTTAAACCTTTGATTCCGTTTTTTTTTAAATTTACGGACACCAGGGAGATGAGGGCATGAGCAAGGAGTATGGGGGTGGTAATGGGGGGGGGGTAAGGACACATATGTAATACCTTAATCAATAAGGAAAATAAATAAATAAATAAATAAATGTATTTAATCTCTGAACTCTTTTCTTTGTAACATTGACTTCTACACTTCAGAATTAAAAAGGTCTCAACAGAGAATCTCTATGGAGGTTCCTGATGTTGAGCAGATGTAGAGGGATGGATATATACCCCCGCTGCCTATGGCCCTTCTCAGGACCTAACCCAGGATTTTCTCAAGTTTCCAAAGGCGTGACTGATATAAGTTCACTCTTACCCCTCAAAGTCAGAGCAACAGAGTAACTTACTGGTATTTTTCAAACCAGCTAGTGGAAAGGATCACCACTGTAGTCATACTAGAACAGGAGGAAAGCGGGACCACTCAGGACAACCCACTAAAGTCATTGAATGAAACAGTATATTCATTTTTAAGTATAATATTGAAATATTCCTATTCACACCAGTCTCTAAATTCTAAAGAAATGCATTCTCTAAGAATAAAATTGGAAAAAAGCCTCAAGGCTATTTTTGCTGATGAATCAGCCCACATTTTCATTAGAAACTCGAACACTGTGCAGAACACGATGAATAAAGAATGAGGCTTTGTTTGGCGAACATATGACATGGGGGGCTTAGTAATCTGTCCCTTATTGTGTGTCTAAATTGGAATGCCCGGATAATAATTTAGCTTAAGCCAGCAAGACGAGATGGTGACTTATATAAATCATATACCACTGAGTATATAGCTCACTAAACAAATACCAACAGGAAGAATAATGTTTGCCTAATGGTGGCAAATGTCAGACAAAATGTAGATTCAGCAGAGCAATCACCATGAGCCTATACAGAACAGTTCTGTAAAAAGGAACGTTAAAGGGCATGGGTGCCCCGCTGTCTTTGGTGCCCCTCCTTGGGTGAAAGTGAAGAACTTTCTTTTGTTTTATGACTAGATTAAAGTTCGGTGGTTAAAGAGTGAAAAATTTGAATTCAAAGAAAGAAAAAAGGAATAGAAGGAATGATTAAAGCAATATAGAAAAGAAAAGGTAACAGTTTTGATTAATTGAATATGATTTCATTTAGTGTTTGTCGTTCTACATTAGAATATGATAAATCACTTTTCTGTCACACTCTCTACTGTTCACCCATTGTAATGCCCTGCACACAATATTTACTCAAACATTAAGTAAAGAAGGAGAAGTTTAAGGAAAATTGGACAACATGTATATCAAATCAAAATATATCCCCCAAATACTATGCTATTATTGCCTTCTTACACCCCCACTGGGAATCGAACCTACAACCTGGGCATGTGCCCTGACCATGAATTGAACCTGTGACCTCTTGGTTGATGAGAGGATCAATATTCAATAAGCTGAGCTATACTGGCCAGGGCCTCATTATTATATTTTTAAATACAAATTTAAAAATGAAAAGTTCATCATCTGTTTCTAACTTATCTGAATTGTGTCCTTTATTTATTATTTGGAAGACGGTGTTCTTTATAATACAGCTCTATCTAAGTTGTAAAAGGTATATACTTTGTAACAATACTACTTTGTTTAATCAGTAGTTCAACACATTCAGAATTTGAAAATTTATTAGAAATATTTATAGCAATGTATCTTAGACAGTTTGGCATGTTTTTTTTGGTATTTAGGTCACACATTCTTTGTCTTCCACTTACAGGTGCATTGGGAGATATTTTCTGTGTTGTGACCTTGAGATATGGGCAAAGGGGTATAGTCTAATTATGACTAACATTTGAATCTGAATTTGAATATCTTGTTCATGAATAATGAGCATGTTCTTTGAAGTTAACTAAAGTATTTATTAAATAGGACATTGTATGATATAGTATCTAAGAATAAAACAAAATATTCCTTTTTCTCGGGGATCTGAGAGTCTATTCGTGAAAAAATGTTAAATTAGATAACATATTTTACTAAATGTGCAGAATGATTAAATACAAAATAAGTCAAAGGGTTTCATAATTTATAATTTTTTTAAATATATTTTATTGATTTTTTACAGAGAGGAAGGGAGAGAGATAGAGAGATAGAAACATCGATGAGAAAGAAACATCGACCAGCTGCCTCTTGCACACCCCCTACTGAGGATGTGCCCGCAACCAATGTGCATGCCCCTGGCCGGAATTAAACCTGGGACCTTTCAGTCCGCAGACCAATGCTCTACCGCTGAGCCAAACCGGTTTCGGCCATAATTTATAATTTGATAGACTGTTTAAATTGGTGGAAAGTACAATTCCTTAGTCTTCAAAAATGGGTTATTTCAATGTTATTTCAATGTTTATTATGATTTGAGTTTGAATAATGAGTTATAGAATTTGTGTTTTCGCAATGATTATGGGGAATAGTTGAGGAGATGGATACAGCTATCAAGAGCAGATGTCTTGGATGTTCAACTGAATCAAGTGACAACCGTGCATGCCTGACAATGTGATATGACCCACCCTGAGCCTGTTGTAGACAGAATTCCATAGATTACAACTGTTCTTAGTGATGCAAGCTATAAATTCTTGGAAACCAAAGTAAAAACAACGGAAGCAATGAAGATCACTGCTTCCCCCATTCCTCATAAATCAGTGTCTTGGATCCCAGCATCATTAAAAAGAGAAAAGAAGTAATAAATGTGAACACATTAGGCCACCTTCCTGGCACTAGATATACTTTTGATGAATCTTTAATAGTCTTCTGCACCATCTAGAGAGAAACAAACACATAATTGAACAAGTTTCTTTTACTGTGAACCAAACATGCAGGTCCAAGTATGCTGATAACATTCTGGTTCTTAGAGAGAAGAATCTGTTCTATGAGATAATATTCCTGCTAGATAAACAGGAATTAGGGTTAAAGGGAAGCAGAGATCCCAAGTTAGAACAGACATTGGGGACCACATAACCCTTCTCTTATTTTGCAGAAGAAAGACATGGATTCTGGAGAAATAACTTAAGCTTCCCAAGCATGCGCACTCAATCTGAAATCCCACTGGGTCTGAAATCCAGGAAACCCAATGCCAATTCTGTGTTCCTACTGTTGCTACTCATTGCCTCCCCAGTGATCTGATACCTAGCCTAAAATGAACGGCATAGAATGTTCATGAATTTTATTATGGATTCTGAGTACTAGAATAAAAATCAGATAATTTTTACAGTCTAATATGAACTGTGTTATTTCAATGAAGATTGATGGGCAAAAAAGAGGAGTATCTGAAATTGTAAATATTCCAGGCTGGCTAGCAATGTTTGTGTCTATTGTGAGTTAGGTGAGTTGAGCAAACCGAATACACCAAATTGTTCACATCCTGGTTGTTTTTCTCTCAACAAGATGTTTTTGCTATTATGATATAACTCCAGTGTAAGTTGCTGTACTTTCAGGAGAGTGGGTCAGTCATTGTGATGTAAAATATTTGGTTGCTTTGAGAGTCATATTTTTCATTGAAAGTTAATTTGTCATTCTGTTTTTATATAGTTAATTATTAGGAAACTGTTATGAAAATTAAGGAAATGGTACCAAAAGTATACCCATCTATGTTACATTTAACAGTTTCAGTTATTCACTTGTCAACCTGATCTCACAAGGATGGCAGATATAAGTCTAATAACTGAGAAATGAAGTAAAGTTTGATGTACTTAGAAGTATTCTGGCTCCATCAAGTGAAGAGCCAGATCCTGAATATGGTAAAAACAAATATCATACCATCTCATTAATATGTGGAATCTAATAAACAAAATAAAATGATGAAGAAAATGGAACTGGAAGCATGGATACATGGAACACACTGGACTGTGCCTGATGGGCAGGAGGCCAGGGGTAACTGGATAAAGAACACAAAGGGATTAGCTAAATAATATATATGCTTACCCCATGGACATGGGAAATCATTTAGTGAAGGCCAAGGGAGGGAAAGTAGGAGTGGATGGAGGTGGGAAAAAGAGAGGAAAATGTAAATATGTGCTATTGTGTCAACATTAATTTTTTAATAAAAATAAAAATTATGTTTATATACACACACAAGTATTTTTGTTGATACTTGGGAGGCAATGGCCAATGGTTGGTTATCAAACCTTCTAACTTCCTGAGTTACCTTGTGGGGAATGCACCTGTCCTCATCTACTTTCATGTAACATTTAGATCATGCTTGGACTCCTGGGAGAGCATAAATAACCCTTTATTCTGTTAAAGAGTTACTACACACTCTTGAAAGGAACTCATTATTTCAAAATTTCCTACTTTCCCTTGAAAATGTAGAATCCATTTACATGACTCTGATTGCGTTCTTTGGCTTCAGAGAGTTCTGGATTAGTAATAAGTTTATGTGTGGGGGTAAAATCCTGAGGAGCCATCCCTTCTGCCCTTATTTTTCATCAGGGATAATTGAGAGCCTCACTCTTGAGGACCACAGACTACATCCAAAGAAAAGTTTAATTCTTTCTTTTGTCCTATTTCTCTTACCAAATGTTCCAAAAGAAAGACATGCATTCTTAAGCATGGTCAGATGTATGGGTACTTGCATGTTGCCATTTTTAAAATTGTATAGGTAGTTTACACAGTCTTATATATCCAGTTAAAATATTTTTAAAGCAACTGATTTGTTTTCCTTGAGCACGGCATTATTTTTCAAATTGTGCATGTAAACATTACCATAGTCTCAGTGGGAAAGTGCTATTTGGAGTACCTGCAGTGCCTGGGGCTGCTGAAGTCCTGGCTTGATATATTTATTAAACTCGGTAATAGACATATTTTGATGTAAGATAAAAGAGGTTGGCCTGCATCATGATCAATGTACAACTCTCAACATATTTATAAACAAGAAAATGTCAGGACTCCTGCATAGGTAAAAGCTTAAGCCCTTTTGGGAGTAAACATGGCAGATGGTGGGTGCTCCAATGACTGATCTCACCCTGGGCTCACAAAATACAAAGTTCTAATGCAGTCAGCATGCTCCACTGCGTGGAGGGCTCACCATCAACAGCACCGTGGTTGAGAAGAGGGTCTCTAGAGCTAGGCCACTGGCTATATCACTCAACCCAGAATTTCATAACCTCTGTGTGTTACCATTTACTCACCTCTAAAAAGGGGACATCAAGACTGTGCTTCTAGCCAAAACCGGTTTGGCTCAGTGGATAGAGTTTCGGCCTGCGGACTGAAAGGTCCCAGGTTCAATTCTGGTCAAGGGCATGTACCTTGGTTGCGGGCACATCCCCAGTAGAGGGTGTGCAAGAGACAACTGATCGATGATTCTCTCTCACTGATGTTTCTAACTATCTTTCTCTCTTCCTCTCTGTAAAAAATAAATAAAATATATTAAAAAAGAAAAAAAGACTCTGCTTCTGAAGTCATTAGCTGTGTGCCTGGCACAGAGTAAAGCTTAATAAATGTTAATTATGCTATTAGGAGCTGTTTGTTGAAACACCACTGTGCTCTACGTTATATATTATGGGGAACAGCTGAGTCATATTAAACACATATGGTGATTTTAGAAACAAACCCCTGTTCAACTGCCACTCCACTGGGCAAGGTTGATGCACATGAATCATCAGAATATTGCCTTGACTATCAGATATCACTTGAAGGAACCAAGGGCATAGAAATCCAGAGAGGGAGGAGAGTGACACAAATATGCATTGAGAGAAATTCGGGCTGGACTTTCAAGGGCATGAGGATTTGCATTAGTGGTAGAGACTTTCCCGACCAGAGCAGAACGATGGATGAAAGTTACACTTGAATGGCAGACATCACAAGAATTCCATAGGTCATGTTTGATGGTGTAAAAATAGGAAGTTAGCCCAGGAGACAAAATTGAGTAAGAGACATCAACTTTATCATGGAATAAAACTAGAGGCCTGGTACATGAAATTAATGCACGGTGGGGAATGTGTGTCTACAGCCCACCATGTGTGTCTACAGCCTGCACCCTCTCCAACCTGAGACCCCTAACTGTCTTACCCTGAAGGCCTGGTCACCCCCAACTGCCTTCCCCTGTTGGCCCAGTCACCCCTAACTTCCCTCCCTTGCCAGCTGGGTTGCCCCTCAACTACCCTCCCCTGCAGGCTTGTTCCCCTCAACTGGCCTCTCCTACAGGCCTGGTCCCCCAACTGCCCTCCCGTGCAGGTCTGGGTCACCCCCCAACTGCCCTCCCCTGCAGGCCTTGTCCCTCACAACTGCCCTCCCATTCAGGCCTAATCGCCCCCCAATTGCCCACTCCTGCTGGCCATCTTGTGGCAGCCATCTTGTGTCCACATGTGGGTGACTATCTTGTGAGTTAGAGTGATGGTAAATTTGCATATTACCTCTTCATTATATAGCACTAAAGGCTCAGTGCATGAAATTTGTTCATGAAGGGTGTCTCTCAGCCCAGTCTGCAACTTCTCCAATCTGGGACCCATCAAGGGATGTCCTACTGCCTGTTTAGGGATTCTACTTGGATCAGACCTAAACAAGCAGTTGGACATCCCTCTCAAAATCCAGGACTGCTGGGTCCCAAGTGTTTGCCTGCTTGCCTTCCTGATTGCCCATAACTGCTTCTGCTTGCCAACCTGATCACCCCCTAACCAATGCCCTGATAGCCTGATTTCCCCTAACTCTCCTCCCCTGTAGGCCTGCTCACCCTAAGTGCCCTCCTCTGCAGGCCTGGAACCCCCCAACTGCCCTTCCGTGCAGGCTTGATTGCCCCCCACTTCCCTCCCTTGCAGACCTGGTCCTTCCCAACTGCCCTTCCCTGCTGGCCATTTTGTGGTGGCCATCTTGTGTCCACATGGGACCGCCATCTTTGACCACATGGAGGCAGCCATCTTGTGTGTTGAAGTGATGGTCAATTTGCATATTACTCTTTTATTAGATAGGATAACCCAGATACTAAATGGAAACCCTCATCTTTTATACACTAGCTGTATGGATTCCAATCATCAGGTGCACAGCCTGTGCAAATAGAAGTATCAATAGTTAAGATATTTTGTTTTTGTCTTTCCTGAATATCTAGAGAGCAATGCTCTCCTGGTCATGGACCCTAAAGAATGTTAGAGGCCTCCTGAAATTGCACTTACTTGCTTGATCTTTCAGTTGATCATAAATTTTAAGTGTCTCCTAGGTGTGAGGTATTACTGCAATAGCAATGCTGTGAAGGTGAAGTAGAGGCAAGCTGTATGTGTAGATTTCAGCACCGAGAGGTTTAGTTACTGAGGTAGAGTTTATAAAATCTACTATATCTTAATAACTCATCATTCAAACATTTTTAAGAGTAAGAATATTCTGTACATTTAGCATTCTGGGTGCCATAGGGTGAAGAGAGTCATTTTTAATTTGTTTCTATGACTTTGTTTAGAACATAAATACTTCAACATAAGCAGTTCACAAAAAAACATATATAGAAATGCATGTTTCAGATTTCCCCCTAAGCAACAGGTTTTACTTTTCACAGTATTGCAAACATTTTTATTTTAGTGCTCTAGAAGTTTCATTGTTATTTTTCTGTCTGTTGCATTTGTTACTGTTTTAGGTCTAACCATAGTTAAAGAGATTTTTAAGGATTTATATCTTTATACAATTGACTGTGAATCATTTAATTAAGCTAAATTGAAACTGAAATTAATTTTAATAGAGAAGTAGGGTAAATCAATTGAGTGTTTGTTGGATGTAATGTGCAGATATTTCTTTGGAAATCTAATTTAAGTTCCCTGTTGAACCTGGTTTACAGGCAAAGACTGGTAGTGAATTATGGTGCTTCTTCGGAAACATCCCACGTCTTAGCTGCAGTAGGTTGTATGGGCTTAGATTACAACAGTAGCAATACATGTAATCAACACCTATTGATATTACACTGTTACAAAAATATGGACATTGTTACCTTGTGCTTCAGGGAAAAGACAAAGATGTGGTCATAATACTTAATCTATAGTGTTAAAAACAAACATTCAGATATCTCTGCAGTGAAAATTATAGAATCATTTTCAATATTTAAAATTTATCAAAATCCTAAATAAAATAAAAGAATATCTTGAAATTCTGCTCATATTTCCCCAGAAACATGCCATTTGGTTAACAGAATGTGCCTAATAGTGTCAGCCTTACTCAGATGAATCTCTCATTTAAGAGAATTTTTTGTCTTCAGAGTAAAGTCTGGAATTATGAGCATTTAAGGCTCTTATAATAGTCAGAACTTTAAGGTGGTGTAGTTGAGGTTTTGAACCCTCTGGAAATGGAATTTATGCTCATCCAGGCCACCCTGGTACTAGGCTGTCTAGTCATTGTAGCATTAGTCACAATAGCCAAAAATATGGAAACATTTTTAAAATGTTTCATTAACAGATGAATGGATAAAGAAAAGGTGATGTACACATACAATGAAAAATAATTCAATAAAGAAATCCTACCATTGGCATCAACATGAATGAATCTGGAGGACATTATGCTTAATGATATGAGGCAGTCACAGAAGGATGGACATGCATGAACCCACTGAGATGAGGGATTTAATAGAGTCAGACTTACCAAAGCGGAGAATAGAATGGTGGTTTCCAAGGCAGGAAATGAGGGGAATAAGGGAAGTTGTTTTCCAATGGAAATAAAATTATAGTTATACTAATGAATAAGGTCTAGATTTATGCTGTACAAAATAAATAGAACTATAGTTAATTAATAAGGTGTTATGCATTTAAAAATTGTTAAAAGAGAATATCTCAGGCTGAGTTCCTACCCTCCTCCTCCCAAAAAAAAGGTGACATTAATCTTTGGAAGTATATATATATATATATATATATATATATATATATATATATATATATATATATATATATATAATTTATTAGGTCTAGTAATAATTAATGTCGTTTTCTAATATACTTTTTTAAATCGAATTTATTTAAACAATACAACAAAATTTAACCAACAATATAGTTGCCGTTGTTTTCTACTACTTGTGCTCAACACTCAGGAAGCATTTTAATCCCTCTGTTGTAAAATTCTTGTGATTTTGATGCAAAAAATTCGGTCAATGCATTTTTGAGGCATTCTTCATTATTAAATTTTTTTCCAAGAAGAAAGTTTTGCAAAGAACGAAACAAATGGTAATCGGAAGGGGCAATATCAGGAGAATATGCAGGTTGAGGGAGAACTTCCCATTCCAACTGGCTCAGTTTTTCAGCAGTGATTCTTGCAGTACTGTATGCGGTCGTGCGTTATCGTGGTGAAGAATTACGCCCTTCCAATTAATCAGCACGGGTTCTTTTTCTCTTAAAGCTTGGGCTAACCTTTCCAATTGGGCACTATACACTGCTCTTGTAATGGTTTGGTTAGATGGTAAAAGTTCATAATGAAGAATTCCTTTAAAATTCCACCAAACACACAGCATCACTTTTTTCGCATGCAAGTCAGGTTTTGGCGTGGGCTGCGGAGCCTCATTTTTGTCCAACCATTTGGCCGCCTTTTCAAATTAACATACAGCACCCATTCTTCATCTCTGGTAACAATTTGCTCTAAAAACGGCAAACGGTTTTGACGAGAGAGGAGCGAACTGCAAATTGTGACTCTTTGATTACGGTTGTTGTAGGTCAATTCATGAGGAACCCATTTTCCAAACTTTTGGACTTTGCTAAGTGCACGCAATTGATTGGAAATTGTTTTTTGTGAACAATTTAAAGTTGTCGCAAGCTCTTGTTGGGTAATTTGAGGATTTTGCACCAAAAGAGCTTGAAGAGCTTCTTGATCAAAATTGGACACACGGCCTCGACCACTCTTGTCATCTAACGAAAAATTTCCCTCGCGAAATTTCTCAAACCAACGCTGGCATTTTCTGGCGCTAACTGCATCTTGACCAAGAGCACTACAGATGTTTTTTGCAGCCTCATTTGCTTTTCTTCCTAATTGGAACTCGTAAAGCATGCAGTGCCGAATGTGCTCTTCATCTGCCATCTTCTTAGCCCTAGTTTTGCAACAAAAACCAAAAGAAACACAAACTTTTTCAAGCAAAACTTGTTAATTGCACTTCACACGTTCTGTAGATACCACGTGTTTGAAGGTTATGTCAATACAAGTCAACGCCAAGCAAGATTTTAAACGAATGTTTAAAAACGACATTAATTATTACTAGACCCGATATTACCTTGTTTGTGGCAATAGTATCAAGTGTGTTTATGCATATGCCCAAACTCATCAAAATATATACATTAAATATGTACGGTGTTTTGTATATTAAGTATGTTTCAATAGAGTTGAAAAAATAAAAATGAAAAATAAAATAAACAGAAATAAATACAGACCTTTTCACCAGCATGACCAAGTCATGACACAAAGAACAGAAAAGGATTCTACCCAAAGAAAAAAGGTATGGCTGTGGTAGAGGAATGGTGATAGACAGGTGATTTTACACCTCAATGTAAAGCACACCAACTTCAGCAACCACAGAAGCATCATTTGTTATCAAAGAAGAGATGACAGGGATGAGAAACTTGCTCAGGATTAGCTCATGCTTAGAAATACTTGTGGCTGAATATGGGGAATTCATGGTGACATGAATGAGGACAAACAGAGCATTAGCTTCCTAAGCAACAGCCTGAAGGTGAATATCAGGGGTGAGTAGTTTCAGAGAGCATGTACATTGGGGGGTGGGGGGAAAGGGATGGTGAGTAAGCAAATCCTAAGTGGTGATTTGCTTACCAGTCCTTGCTTGTGGTTCCACATAAAGCAGGAAATTGTGTCTGGGGGCTGCTATGCCCCCAATTCCTTGTCTATTACAGATTCAATGGTCAAGGCAGACAGCTCAGGATCAGTACTGGTGCAGTAGCAGGAAGTCAGTGGGAATATCTGAATGGAAGAGCAGTGACCTCTTCTTTCAGCAAAAGACTTCAGGCTTGTAAGTGCCAATAACACTGACAGAGTTTATAAAATTGTATTAAATTCATATAATACCACTTATGGAATTCACTTCTCCTCTAGCTCTGCCTAATGGTCTACAGAGATGACCTTTATAATAACAGTCCCTGGTCAGTCTCCCAGGTGCTTCATTGAAATAGAGGGAAACCGTCCAAATGGCTTTCCCTTTTTAACTGTAGAATCTTCTTAAAGCCATTGGTGTTAGAGGAGGCCTCGTTTGAGTAGCTGTTCCTCATTAATGTCCATTATTTATTAGAATAAATACTGATGAGGAAGGAATGCTTCTGGATTCCAGCTCTTTTAATGTGGCAAGGCAAGTGAATAAGGGCTGTCGAACAGAAGCCTGCTTATGATTTATCTCAAGAGGAGACATTCCTTGCTCCAAATTGTCATATGCTTCAGAGAGCCCCTTCTAATGTTATTTGTCTCTGAAAACCAATCCATAACCACTCTAGTAAGTCTTTGCTCTTGCTCGGTGGGCAGTGAAATGACAGGGATGCTGAGCAAGAGGGTCTGAAATCCAGCTATATAGACACTTGAAAACATTAAATGAGAAAATACTAATAAATTAGAGAAAAGCAGGAAGCATATCTTAAGAATATTATAATAACCACCAAATATTCAAGTACCTTCTTTCTTTCTTATCATTCTTATCACTGTGCCCAACTTCTGGAACAGATGGAAGGAGATGAAATTAACTAAATGGAAATCTAAAACAAATGAAATGTTTTTAAAACATTCCCTGAGCCCATCCAGTATGGCTCCGTGGTTGAGCATTAACCGAGGAACCAAGAGTCACTGTTGGATTCCCAGTCAGGACACATGCGTAGGTTCTGGGCTCTATCCCTAGTAGGGGCAATACAGGAGGCAGCCATCAGATGATGTTTCTCTTTCATCATTGATGTTACTGTCTCTCTCTCTCCTTCTTCCTTCCTATCCCTCTAAATATCAATAAAAATATATTTAGAAATTGATTAGTTAATTAAAAATTAAAAGTTTACTGAAGAAGCCATAGTGAATAGTCAATGCCAATTCAATAAGGGGCCATGAGACATAAACACTGCAGTTCGGGGGCAATTACAAACTTCGGGCAGGGGATGATGCTGGCAGCTAACCTTTCACCTCCTCAGAGCAAGTTACACACCCAGATATTCTACTCAGGTTTAATCGAAAGTTAATGCAAAACTTTCCTTGGTGGGAGATGGTGTGTCTGCTGAGTTGCATAACTGTTACATCATTTCAGACAACTTAATCTTCCAGCTTCTTTTTATGCTAGTAAAAACAAGAAGGAAAAAAAGCACATTTGAAATAAAAACTAGCAAGGTAAATCCATGCAATGATGGTGGAGAGATGTCATGGGGAACCTGTCAGATTGGTGTTTAGGAAGGAAGTGTGCTATTTTTATAAAATTTAGTCTAATACTTCAGTGGAAAAAGTTATCCATGGAAAAAGTGTGAAAATAGTGAATTTGATAGGTCTGAAGTACAGAAATCTGCTCATGCTGACAGAATCAAGTTGGATACTTATTTGAGAGAACTTTCTTTTAGGGTCTTTCAGACCTCTGTGATCTCCTTACATCTCATCACAATTTAACACATTCCATATTAGTAGCTAATACTGACTTATTGACCATAATGTGGAAGGCACCATTTTAAGCACCTACACACATTCAATTTCATTTAATAGCAGCCACAGTTCCAAGAGGAAGGAATTGTTATTTCAAACTCCTGATAAATAAAACAACTGAGATTCAGAGAATTTTACAATTTTTTTGTAGTAAACAGTGTAATCTGGATCCAAGCTCATCTACCTGTTCCCACATCTTTCTTTTTTAACAGATATGAAATATTGCCTGACTAGACCCTGTGGTTCAAAGCTTCCGCCTAGATGTTGTGGGATGTGAATAAAAAGCTGTGTGGTTCCTGACTTGAAGAAGATAGTAAGTGCTTAAGGCTCTAAATCTACCTACCTGTCTACCTATTTGTAGGTAAATCTATATATCTGTATGTAAATATATATGCATAGGTAAACTAGTTATGTATGTATAAATATAATATACTTACATCTCTCTATGTAGAGAGACAGTAATATATACAGAAACAGAGATGTCTGGATCCAGTTAGGCATCTTGCCTTACAAAGAAGAATTTCATCCTACAAGAGAGAAGCCTATAGCCTGCCTTCTGTAAACACACTGCCATGCTTCCAGAGAGCAGGCTCTTTGGTTAAATTGAATGGACACAGTATATGCTTCCACTTATTTGTATCTTCTTCAATTTCTTTCTTCAGTATCTTATAATTTTCTGAGTACAGGTCTGTAACATCCTTGATTAAATTTATTTTTAGGTATTTTTTGAAGCACTTGTGAATGGGAATGTTTCTTAATTTCCCTTTCTTATGGTTTATTATTGGCATACTAAAATTCAACCAATTTCTATCTATGTACTTTGTATCCTGGTACTTTACTGAATTGATTTATCAGTTCTTGTAGTTTTTAGTGGAATCTTTAGGGCTCTCCAGTGTCATGTCATCTGCAAATGACAGTTTTACTTTTGTTTCCACTTGGTAACCTTTTATTTCTTCTTCTTGTCTGATTGCTATAACCAAAAATTACAGTGCTAAGTTGAATAAGAGCGGTAAAAGTGGACATCATTGTCTTGTTCCAAATCTTAAGGGAAATGCTTTCAGTTTTTGCTCATTGAGTATAATGTTTGCTGTGGGTTTGCCATAGCTGGCCTTTATTGCATTGAGGTATATTTCCTCTATTACCATTTTGTTGATAATTTTTATCATAAATGGGTACTGGTTTTTATCAAATGGTTTTTTTCTGCATCTATTGATATGGTCATGTGGTTGTTTTTCTTCATTTATATCACATTTATTGATTTGTGGATTTGGACCAATCTTGAATCCCCAGAACAAATACTACTTGATCACAGTGTATGATCTTTTTAATGTATTGCTGGATCTGATTTCAGAGAGCAGACTCTTGGTCCTGCCTGGAAGGACTTTGATCCTCCTTTGACCAGTTAATGATGCATTGACATTGGACAACTCATCTCTCCAGGCTGTTTCCTCCTCTAGATGGGAAATAGTGAGATTAACAAGTGGGACTGTTGTGAGATTCACGTGAATTAGTATGTGGACAGGCTTTCCAAGATTTCCTCATTGTGGCTCATCATGCTGTGTGTATCTATGCCCATCATGGAGGAACAGGGAAGGGACTGGCTGGAAAGGCCCAAAGCTGAGGAAGGATGGTCACTGAGAAGGACTTGCTTTAGATAATTAGGAAGAAAGTGATGGAAATCTTGGCTCAATGGGATAATATAAGAACCTATAGAGAAATAATTGAGCACTCTATGAAAATAGGGCAGAGAGTCACTGCTACTTGACCAGAAGTGCATTATTTTGTTTATGCTGGAGGAAAGTTTCCAAGATTTGGTTTAAATTTCTCCCTGAATTTGGTTTTTAAAATTTCCTAATTTCTAGTTGAAAACCAACCAATAAATACATCTGTGGGACAAGACTCCTCCTAGGTAATTTGTATATTTTTCCCTCTTTTTAAAAATATTTTTATTGATTTTTAGAGAGAGAAGGATAGAGAGATAGAAACATTGATGAGAGAGGAACATCATCATTGATTGGCTGTCTCCTGCACACCCCAGAGTGGGGATCAAGCCTTCAACCCGGGCATTTGCCCTGAATGGGAATTGGTCAATGCTTAGTCACTGAACCACACTGGCTGGACTGGTTCTGCATTTGTTGTTTTGTTTTGTTTTGTTTTGTTTTGTTTTGTTGTTGTTTGTAATTTATATTTTAATTATAGCTTTCTGGAAAAATGAGAACTATCTACTACAGTGATTTAGATGGTCAACATTAGTTCCTGGTTGGAAGGATTTTTAAACAGACTCACATTTTGTGTCTCTAGTCTCACATCATGTCAGTGTCTGCCAACAGTTTTGGTGCATATGATTCAAATGTCAGATCCATTATTTCATCAGTTTCATTTGTCTGTGCTCCCTTAAAATACTGGGAATGATGAAATGGAGAAGCTGGTCAGCAGGCTGTAAATCAAGAGTCCAGCCTGATTCAACTGCTTTCATTATTACTGAAGCACAGAAACCACTCAGTGCTTGACTACAATCCAGCCAGGTATGCAATTACCACTGTGAATTGTTAATTTCACTACAGGTGGCTGATAGAGGAAAGCTAATGATGCAATATCAAAACCAGGCTCTTCTTTCCGTCACTGTGTTTCTTTCTTCTCCATGCCCTGGAAATTCTGCCACATTGTGATGACAGGAGATAGTTTCCCATTAGCTTGAGTTAGTTCACTGTCCGCACCTCCACTCAGCAGGTTGATAGGTGCTCTTTGCTGCATTCCAGTTCCAACTCAATAATGGGAGGAGATGCTGAGGGAGGCTCTCATTTCAAGGAGCAGTACCACCAAGTTAAGCCCAACCTAATAGAGGAATATGAATGTATAAAATTAATATTTTTTTAAACATGCATTAGGGGCTCACCCCTAAGCACAATGAACAAAATAAATGATGGATAAGATTTCAATGGAAACACTCATTTATCACAAAAGGACTTGAACTACCAGTTTGTAAACTTAATGAGAAAATTGCTAAGTTTTCAATTTTATCTATTAATACTAGCACAGTGCGGAATTTGTAGGTTAGTGGTGAATAATATTGTTATATCATCTTTATCTAAGTGAAATTCTTATGGAATTTTATTTACCTAATGAAATGAGAAATATTTTTACAGTACTAATTCAGGGAATATTAATAAATTATCTGTGACTTTTATAGGCAATCATCCTTTTAGTGTCTTTAGTAGGTACCTAAATAGGGTTTCTTCTTCTAATTTCCCTGAATGTAAAAGAGCAAAAATTCACTTGATTCCTCAATTTTTAGCACATATGGGCATTAATGATCTCTCATGCTAGGATCTGGAGCAACCAAGTATCCATCCTTGAATGATGCTTTTTCTCTGCATGTCAATTTGTCTTGACAAAGAGAAATTAATACACAGAGGGTTGTATGTAAATTTCCTATTTGATAATCAACATTATTTCTCAGGCTAAGTTTAAAATCGCTGTCATTCTGCCCTGAGTTTTGCTCTAATAAGTCACTCTCTAGTGTTTTATGACCCCTACATTTTTCAACAAATATCTGGGCAGCTGTACCTATCCCCAGGCCACTTTTCTCTTCTGTTTGATTTTCAAACTCCAGCAGCTTCTATTTTATTGTATCAAGCACAACTTATCTGCTCAGAAATTTGGCCTCCATTCGACCTGGAAAAAAGTTTGATTCAACTCTGGAACACCAAGCTCCAATCCACTAGATCTTTTGTAAAAATAAACATGTATAAATTTTGTCACCTTATTAAAAATGAATTGATTTAACATATTTGTAGTAAATACGTAATATGCTATATAATCTGTTAGGTGCTATATTAAAATGCTACTAAAATTATTGCAATGTATGTTATGTAAATATTTGTATAAATATATGCCTTCTTGTTATATGTCACATAGTACACTTATCCACAAACATATTCAATGAACTAACTTTTGTGATTTTTTTTTATCCATCAAAAACTTCATCCTAAATAATCTTGATCAGTGAACATAAGGAGTTTTCACTTTTCTTTCATTTTCTTTCTTTCTCTTCCATGCTTTTCTTGACCATGGAAGCTACAGCTTAGCCAAATACTTCCACACTCTAATTAGGAGAATTATAACCAAACATAAAAGTTATTCCATAGTAAAAATATTTACTTAATATCCTTTGGATATATTTGGGGTTTCATTATTGAATAAAATAAAATTAGCCAATGGCCTTTGTCAAGTATATCCTATAAAGGAATCCTTAGCATTTTCAAGATTTTCTCTCTCTGCTTGTGGGAATCCAGTTTCAAAGCCTTTTAAAATGTATTTCCTTTTCCCAAAATTGTTTTTGGTAATTTCTAAGTCATATTTTTTCTTTTTCTCAGAAAACAGTTTATAATTTTTATAATTTCAAAAAGGGTGTCTGTCAGCTGAAGAGACACTGCATACAAAGGTGCAATAGATTCTGCTAATGAAATAATTATAAAGGCACCAACATTTAGAAGTTAGGCATATTTTCATGCAATTCCAAGAATTATTGAATTTTATATTCTCATTTCCAGTCCCAAGTGTTTCCATTACCTGAAGTTGTACCTTAGAAGCAGGGTGAAGGTGAGCAAACAGTGGAACCAGCTATGGCCCTGGCCATATGGTAAAACATCTTCTGTTCTAAGTCTGGGCTGCACAAATATGGTGAGTCTGATATGAGATAGTGGAAACTCCTTCCTGACTCAAAATCTCTTCTAACTTGCCTTTTTAATAAAGAACCTTCAAGTCCATCTTTATGAAATTCTGAGCAGGATATTTATGACAGTTCTGGCCTAGTTGATATATTGATCCATATTATGGGTTCGGTTTGTTTTTGAAAATTGTCATTGACAAGGTACGCTTTCTGTTTAATACTTCAAAATAACTTTGGGGGAATAGATCCTTATGATCTCACTAGAGGCCCCATGCACAAAATTCGTGCACAGGGAGGAGGGGTGTCCTCTGTCCAGCCTGTACCCTCTCCAAGCTGGGGCTCCTCGAGGGATGTCTGACTGCCCGTTTAGGCCTGACATCAAAAGGATTGGGCCTAAAGGGGCAGTTGGACATCCCTCTCACAATCCAGAACTGCTGGCTCCAAAATGCTTGCCTGCCTGCCTTCCTGATTGCCCCTAACTGCTTCTTCCTGCAGCCTGATCACCCCCTAACCACTCCCTTACTAGTCTGATTGATGTCTAATTGCTCCCCTGCCAGCCTGATTTCCCTAACTGCCCCTACAACTGCTCTCCCAATAGGACTGGGTCCCGCCCAATTGCCCTTCCCTACAGGCCTGGTTGCCCCCAACTTCTGTCCTCTGCTGGCCATCTTGTGGTGGCCATCTTGTGTCCACATGGGGGCAGCCATCTTGTGTGTTGGAGTAATGGTCAATTTGTATATTACTCTTTTATTAGATAGGAGAGAGGCCTGGTGCATGAGTGGGGGCTGGCTGGTTTGCCCTGAAGTGTGTCCCAGATCAGGGTGGGGGTTCCCTTGGGGCATAGGGTGATCTGGGCGAGGGGCCTGTGGTGGTTTGCAGGTTGGCCACACTTCCTGGTGACCCAAGCAGAAGCCCTGGTATCTGGTATTTATCTTCTATAATTAAAACTTTGTATCCTTGAGTAGAGGCCAGGGCCAACCAGGGTGGGCAGAAAGCTTGGCTTAGTCCATCTCCAGGGGAAATTCAAGCCTCCAGTTGGCTCTAGCTCCTTGACTGCCATTTTTATTGGGATTTATTTATCGATATGTTCTATAATTGAAACTTTGTAGCCTTGAGCTGAGGCCAGGGCCACTAGGGAGGATGGATAGCTTGGCTTCCTCCATCGCTGGGGCCAACCCAAGCCTCCTGCTCTCTTCAGCACTGTGGCCACTGCCATAATTGTTGGGTTAATTTGCATATTCATTCCTGATTGGCTAGTGGGCATGGCTTGTGGGCATATTGTGGGTATGGTCAATTTGCATGTTTCTCTTTTAATAGATAGGATACTGACATATTATTCAAGCCAATCTTCTTTTAGTAACTGTTTTAAGTTGCATATTAATTGACATTCCAATAAGCAAGGAAATAAAGCTTCAATTATCTGTGATAGGATCACACTGACTTTTTATATAAAAGATTTATAGAGACACACTTTTCTGTAGACTATATTTTGTAATACATCTTAAAAAACACATTGACAACACCTTCAATGTAGAATTAATGACATTACTATGCTTATTATTGATTTGTATAATGAGAAACATAATAAGCATTATTGACTTTTTCATTACATTCCAAATTAAAAATGTTCCTTTAGCAATAGAAAGTCTCTTTAAAAAAGGATTGGTAAGAATTTCAGCTGCTTCTGCTGAGTCTTCACCTGCTTATCTTGCCAGCTTCTGTGTGAAGCCACCAACCCTGAAGGCCATGAAGAATAGTTTGAAATCAGGCATGAAGAGAGTACAAAAGGGCATTATCTGCTGGGAAGTTTTTATAAGTTCCTTTACTGGAACTATTAAAAAATGAAGTAAATTTAAAATGGCGAAAGATTATTATAAAATTATGAAGTGTGGTGTGTTAAATGGTGATTATCCCCCCCCATCTCCCCCCAAAAAGGTAGTTCATATCCTAATATTCAGACCCTATGAATGTGACCTTATTTGGAAAAAGGGTCTTTGCAGGTATAATTAAGTTAAGGACCCTAAACTAAGATCATCCTGGACTATCCAGGTGGCCCTAAATCCAATGACAGGTGTTTTTCTAAGAGTCAGAAATGGAGAAGAAAGGAACACACAGAAAGGAAGAAATGTGACCATTGATGCAGAGATACACACAAAAGCTAAGGACAATGAGGACTGACAAAGGCTGGAAAAGGCAGGAAATGACCCCCTTTAGAACAGTGTGGCTCCAACTGTACTTGATTTCAAATTCTTGGCTTCCAGATCTTTCAACAAATAAATTTCTGTTATTTCAAGCTATCATGATTATGGTAATTTGTTACACCATCCTCTGGACATGAATATAAGAAATGAATTCCATAAGTTGCAATGTCCAACAAGAATTGCCAGTAAGAGACTTCTGAGATGGCTTGGCATTAGCTTGAATTCTCTACAATCTTGGAGTGGGTGGGCCTTGAGGAAAAAAATACAAGCAAATTGAAAAAAACTTGATTTTACCTATATACTTGGGAGATTATAAAAATACATGAACAAGACCAAGGAAAAGTAGAAGACATAGTCACTTAAACTATTACACCAGCAGAACCCAAATATCCTCCTCCTACTGGGAGCCATGCCTGGGGAGCAAAGGAAAATCATGAGGTTGCATGTTGAGCACAAAATTTGAAAAAAGGAGATTAGTAAACAAATGTTACTATTTAAAGAATGCCAAAGTAAATAGCCTAAAACATCTATTCCACTAGAGAGATGGTATTGCAAGCAAAATAGAATACCAAAAACCCATTTTTAAGGATTAACTCTTTGAATATCACTAGAAATAACCACAACTTTTTTTTTTCTGTGGTTGGGTAGATAGATAGATAGATAGATAGACAGACAGATAGATAGATAGACATTCTGTATATTAATGTGATTACCTTAATCAGAACCCTAGTCTGGGAGATTATCTGGTCTTAAAATGGCTTCACTGGTTCACTGTGAGTTTTTTCAGTTCTGATCCATTAAAAGTTAATTTTAGAGGTAACCTTTTAGAGGACATTTTCCTGCTTCCAACCCAGGTCTGACAGGTCCCTGGCTATAAGCTCTTGTTGGTCAGCAGGTGCATTTTCTGACCAAGAAGGTGGAAATACCAGGGATACTACTCTTATCTGTGCTCATCACTAATCCAAATCCAAACTCGCAGAATTTTATAGATAAAATTAAATTGGATAGAAAAGGTAGCTGACCTTCAGATAAAGTCATTTTGAAGAATTTCAGTTAGATGTGACAAAATAAGAAAATAAAAATGTGAGGCTGCTCCAGAGCAAGAGCTGATAAATAGCCAGAAATGTCTTTCTCTAAAAGTATTCAGTCTTTGTTTTCAAGAGATAAATAAGTACGCAATGAGCCAAATATGCCCTCTCTCTACTTTTGTGGCTTTAAAGAAGGACCACGTTTTACCAGGAGAATAGCACTGCAGTTCATGCCACAAGACACATCGAAAGGCATATTCACAAAAGCCAAATATTAAATACATGTTAAAAACTAGAAATGAAGTTTTTGTTTTCAAAGAACTTCTTTTGCTGCCATATTTACTATATTCTGACTCAGTAATTATTCTGAATTTACCATATAAAAGACTTCCAATTACAGCGTTAGGAGGAAGTGACTACTTAGCTACTTAGCATGCATACAAATTGAAAAGCCCAACTCCCTCCATTCCAGTGCCTCTTGCTGATGAAAATGTAATTCTTATTTTTAGGTTTTAGAAGATGGAAGTTGTAGTCAGAAAATTTGCTAGACCGTGTTAGCTGTTCCACTTAAATTAAATGATATCCTACTTATTCCTCAACTAAATTAGTTTTCACCAAGATCTACTAGCATAGCAGACACAAACTCCTATTTACCGACATACATAATCTATTTTTGGTGACATCTTCAATGGCTAGGCACAGGGGCACCGAGATGTGCTAAATTATTAAATGGCAGTGCATTAATTCAAATTCCTCTGAGGAAGTAATCGTAGAATGTTTCTCCTTCCAGATTAGCAGTCCAGAAAAAAAAATAGTGCAGATTTCCTGAGCATGATTTGTTTTCTGAAGCCTCACTCACACACCAAAACATACACACACATACATATTCACTCAGGGCGCAAACTCCAGACTAGGCTCCTTTTGCTTGTTTGGATTATAGTCATGTTTTCAGTTTTATTGAGGTGTGAATGATATACAGATAATCACACACATACATACATCTTGAGACTGTTTTCTTTGCTGGAAATGATGAAAAGGAGGAATACTTTTTTCCTTTTCAACTCTCCAAATCCTAGAATTTCTGAAATCTAAATTGTAGTTCCCTCAAATTTAGCCAACTCATTAATGTGTTAATCTATTTCCTGGAATATCTTATTATGTGCAGATAGTAAGAGACAAATGTGCTTTTAACAATGTTTGCAAATCCCCCTGTGCAAACCAAAAGACCATAATCTGAGTAGCCAGATTATTATGATCTCTGAACACATAATAATCTGACCACTCAGTGTATATCCTATATAATAAAAGGCTAATATGCAAATTGTCCCCTCAACCAGGAGTTCAACCAACAGATAGGCCAGCCAACTGCCCATGTCCCATCCCCCTGCATTCAGAGATCATAATGATCTGGCTACTCAGTGTATATATATATATTTTTTTTTCTTTTTTTCCCCCTAAGATGTTCAATGCAACATTTTCCCCCAAAAATCTTCTAAACTTCCTAAGATGGGTGTCATCTTTTCAGCTCTCTATAACTTCTTCAACACTTCCCATCTTTCTTTTAGCTACTTTGTCACTGTTAACTTCCAGCTGCCAACTGACCCTAGCCATAATGCCCTATCTTTTGCTATGATAGCACTAGGGTGTGATAGTACTATTGCTATCCTCTACATTAATGGCTACAATTGTTCTGCCTGAAGAACAGCCATAGGACCTTGAGGACATAAATAATCAGCTTACATTTAACTCCCAAATATGCAAGCTGACAGTTTCAGCCAGAGTTGGTGGAAGTCATTCTGGTCATGGCTAACCTGCTCACATGCCTGGTGTTTGACTGCTGATCATGTATCTGATGGTCTCAGTGTATTGAGAGCGACACTCAGCTCTGCTCTTTTGTTTCTGTTATCCATTGCCGGGACCTGTGGGCTAGCCTCAGCATGTCCATCCCGTGGCAGTGACAGGCAAGACCGGAAAGTGTGAATTTAATCATACAGATGTTCTCAAGTTTCCACTAGATCACATCCCATTAGCCAAAACAAGTTAAATGTCAAGCTCACAATTAGATGAGGAGAAATGCTTTATGACAAAGGGTGAGGGTGCAAGAAAAGAGGAAACATCAAAGTCAGTTTTACAATCAGTCATGTAAACAAAGTGAGCTCCCAGTTTCTAAATAAAGGTGAATTTTAAAACATTATTGTGATCCAGAGGAATAAAGTAACAATGAACCCATATTCTCTAGTTGAGGAAAGTTATATAGCTCTTATGAAAACTCATATTTTTAAATCTATTTTTTTATTTTCTAAATTTCTGTATATTTACTTTCTCTACAAATATCTTGTGTCCCTAATGACTTAAAAGCAAAAATCTGAGTCACCTTAGCCTATTAAGTAGATATGAAAACTGAGTCTTTCACATCTATAGACATTTTCTAGGACATGATGGCAATGAGATGTGACCACTTCTTTCCCATCCAACTGGAAATAGAGGACATCTCATGGCCAAGGTCATCAGAATGCCCACCACCAACCAGTTAACATGGAAAGGCAATAAAGTATGAGGGACAGATACATCATAATTTTTGAGAAGGGCATTTTGATTTTTTATGAAAACAGAGATTTAAAAAAAAATCTCAAGAGAACTTAACCCAATATACCCTCTGACAGAAATATATCTTAGAAAAAGTTCTTTCTCTAAAGTAACAAAATATTAAAAGTCACATCTAAATATAGACTCCAGAAGTGGATTTTTTAAAAAGTACCAAAAATGGTCTATTATGCCATAATTTCTTCAGAAACAGAGGATTAAATATTGATGCCTAATCAATATATGAAGTAGCTAAGGTGACTAGTTAAGTGATTTTGAATTGTACTTTAGACAATAATACAAAGTCCTTGTGCAGTTGGCTCTAACTGCATCATTTGTAAAAATGGGTTTCATTTTGTAATTTAGTGAAAAATCAAATATTTGATTCAGCTCTTAGAATGTCTTTCTTGAAAAGTTGGACTTTTTCATCATTAAAGATAAATCCATGCCCTTTTTCTTCCTTGCAGCATCTGTTTTATGGGAGTGACAAACAGGGCTGCCACCATAGGGCATATGCCACAGATAAACAAAAGAGGCATGCACTTGTAATTAACAGTAGGATCCTGCACCATCTTGAAATAAACACAACACATTAAAAAATAAGTGCACCTCATGGCTATGGAGGCAACCATTTTACAAAAGGTCTCCAAAATCCAAAGTAAGTTTTTTGTCATTTTGTTTTTTCTTTCCAAATCCATAGGGATTCTGAAAATGAAGTGTGCATGATACTTTTTATGAGCTGTTCCCCAGATCCTTACTATGGACTGCCATTAGAATACTCAGTCATCTGCAGGAAAACAAAGGAATTGTGTAGCATATTCCAGAATTAGCCCCAAGTTTTCAAGGTAACGTGAAAATCCAGCCTTAACTATTTCCAAAGAAGAGCAGAAGTCATTTAGTAGCAATGAATATAACAACAAAATTTTGTGTTAAAGTGGATGAAAGGGATTAACTTTTTGAACATTTTTGTTGGAAAAGAGTTAACTTGTGGTCCACATAACCAGACTTTAACAGCATATATATGCATATATATACATTATATGTTCACACATGTGTATATGTACTTATATACACATTATATACACATGTGCATTATATAATATACAAATATATATGCAGTTATCTATATATAATATGTGTATATAGAAATATATGTATGCATAGTTTGTTTATGTGTCTATCCACTTATGCATTATGTGTGTTACATATACTATACATGTATATATAACGGTGTGTGTATATAACTATCCATAAATACATCTTATCTAATAAAAGAGTAATATGCAAACTAACTATACCTCCATACCTCGGCTACACCCACAAACCACACCCACCAGCCACACCCACCATCCAATCAGAGCCAGTATGCAAATTAACTCCAATCAAGATGGCTGTGGTCATAGAGAGCAGGAGGGAGGCTTGGGTTTCCCAGGCAATAGAAGAAGCCAAGCTTTCTGCCTGTTTTTGTTGGCCTAGGCCTCCACTCAAGGATAAAAAGTTTCAGTTATAGAAGGTAAACAAATTCAGACAGAAATACGGCAGTCACAGAGCAAGCAGAAGGCTTGGCTCTGCTCCAGGCTATAAAGTTTCAATTGTAGAAGGTAAATAAATTTCAGATACCAGGGCTTCTGCTTGGCTTGCTGGGGGGCATGGATGGCCTGCAAACAACCATAGGCCCCTCGCTCAGGCCACCCCATGCCTCACACGAACCCCCACCCTTCAGGCAAACCATCTGGCCCCCACCCATGTACAAGGCCTCTATCCTATCTAATAAAAGAGTAATATGCAGATTGACCATCACTCCAACACACAATATGGCTGCCCCCATGTGGTCAAAGATCCTGCCACCATGTGATGGCCACAAGATGGCCAGCAGGGGAGGGCAGTTGTGAGGGAACAGGCCTGCAAGGGAGGGAAGTTGTGAGTTATCAGGCAAGCAAGGGAGGGCAGTTAGGTGGCACCAGGCCTGAAAGAGAGAGCAGTTAGAGGTGATCAAACGTGCAAGGGAGGACAGTTAGGGGTGAGCAGGCCAGCAGAGGAGGGAAGTTGGGGACAAACAGGCTGGCAGGGGAACAGTTAGACATCAATCAGGCTGGCATGGGAGTGGTTAGGGGGTGATCAGGCTGGCAGGCAGAAGGGGTTAGGGGAAATTAGGAAGTCAGACAGGTGAGCAGTTGGGAGCCAGCAGTCCTGGATTGTTAGAGTGATGTCCAACTGCCCATTTAGGCCTGATCCCACCGAGATTGGGCCTAAACAGGCAGTTGGACATCCCTTGAGGGGTCCCAGATTGGAGAGGGTGCAGGCTAGGCTGAGGGACACCCCCCCCCTTACCCCCTGTGTATGAATTTTGTGCACCGGGCCTTTAGTATTGTATAAGTATTTATTCATAAATATATGCAATATATGACATACATATTCATGATATGTATAGATTCTGTATATATGGACATGCTCAGAATAAAAGTCTAAAACTAGTACTCATCCTATGGATAATAAACAATAATAATGTATATTTTAACTTGAAAATCACCAACACTCTTTGTGTTGTTTTCCAAAATTTTCTTTAGTCATTTCCAAATCCTACCATGAGGCTCAAGAATGAATCTCGATCTGAAGACACTTATCAAAGAGCACATGTGTCCCCTTTGAGAGAGACTGGAGTAAACCAGCCTGGGCACCAATGAGAACACTGTCACTGAGCACAAGAGACAGGCCCACTTGTTCTGGTGATGGCGGGAGAGGGTGGGGGCTGCCCTGGCAGATCCACGGGAAGCAGCTTAAAATGGAAGAAGTTGGTACATGAGAAGAAGTCATCTAAAATATACTCCATGTTACCAATACCTTCCTGGCAACATGACCTGAGCATGCCAACTGAAAGGCCATCAGAGCAACCATGTGTCCTTGAAGAAAACCAAACAAATGTGGACAGAGGCTAATCACACCCACCTTTTAAGTGAGTCCTGTTCAGGACCCCCGTGCCTGAGGACCCCACAATGTTGTAAACTAATTTCTTCTGATGAATCTCTACATCTCTCTGGTAAAACTACGACTGATGCATGGGCCCCCTGTGAAATGGGAAGAACCACAGGTTTCACTAAAGAGAGAATGGTTTTTTTTGTTTGTTTGTTTGTTTTTGTAAAACTGCAATTATGTGTACATTTTAGAGTTTTGGTTGCAATCTGAATATTTGCAGAAATATTTTATCTCACATTTGACACTACAGGGTATAGAGAAAGAAGTATTATAATTAAGAGAAATCCAGGATCAATTTACCAGTATGTTCTTCCTAATCTGGTAACCTTAGGATAGTTTTCACAACTCTGTAAGTGGCTTTATTTGGAAATGTGTATAGTATCTACAGGGCAGTCAGGTATTAATGATTGAACATGACAGTATATGTGAGCATATCATATACACTGTTAGCTACTTGATTATTAATATGAATTGAAACAGGAGCTGGTTTGCAGGTCCCAGAACAAAGAAGTTGCCCTTGCATTTTTAAAAATTTCGAGCCAATAGGTTTAGCCTTGGGAAGAATCTGCACAAATAAGACAGCTTCCTAGAGCAGAATGGAATATAAGCTACTATTAGAATTCAGTAGAAAGGAAGGAAACAAAAAGAAAGCCAAGTATTGCTTGTCGATTATAACAATTTCAGGCCTATCATTTCCAGCTCTTCAAATTATTTTGCTGTTGTTTGCTATTTTGTGATTATAAAACATCCACTGGTGATAGCCACAAAATACTGAATTGCTTGTTTCATAAACTGCCCCCTACTTCATAGTAATTGAGCTACAGCCTTGTTGTTCTGTCTTAATTTTGCCTGAACTCCTCAGTCAGTTTGAAAAGCTTCAATTGCATTAAGCTCCTGGAACTTTTGAAAATCTCCTTGATCCATCTCAAAATTGCAAACTGACCATCACCAGCCAGTTCCACTTCTCTTGTTCTATTGTTCACTATTAAGAAGAGTTGGAAATTTGTTTCTATATGGTGTGCCACAGACACTGCATAGGATTTTGAGTCTCCAAGTGAAAACCTAACATGCCTTCTCAATTAGTGAATGGGGAGATCACTCCCCAGGAGATAATGCTTCTGTTGATGTGAGATTTGCAAATCACTTTGAATATGGGACAAAAATCTAAGCATAGCTTTGTCCTGAGACACATGAGGAACAAGAATATCCCTTCAATGTAAAGTCCTCTGATCTTCTGGCTAAAGTGAAATCAAGAAAAATATATTTTTTAGGAGAGGTCCTATTATAGCAGGCACCTTGCAAAATGCAATACTGAGACCAGAAAGAGAATAGGTGAAAGGAAAGGAGTGATTTGGATGGAGCGATTAACATTTTCCTTCAATAATGGAGGATTTATCAAGGTATGGTTGACACAGATACATGAAATGTTAAAATGGTAATGTGATGTAATATGATTTTATCCCAGAGTGAAAGGAATCATAGCAAAATATATTTGAGAATGGAAATAATAATGCCATAAAATAATCATTAATAATGATGCTTCAAGACCTAAATTAGACCTCACAGTTCTATTGTTCCCGTTTTATCATTTTCATTAATTCAGCTAACTTGGTCTGAATATTCAACAAATATATTTGGGGAACGTATCTTGTGCCACCATGCAATGTTCTTGGGAACATAGATGAGAAGTCATAATGCACAATCTCATAGAATCACACATATAATTGCTAGTCTCTGTTATTAAACAGTAATTCTCCCTTTTGCTCTCCCAAGCCCTTGGCAACCACCTTTCCAAGACCTAAAGTGAGTAAAAGTCTTGAATAAATATATAATAAAGGGAAATATTGAGAGGGGGGGGGCAGAAAAGCAGAGAGAGAGAGAGAGAGAGAGAGAGAGAGAGAGAGAGAGAGAGAGAGAGAGAGAGATATGTCTGAGGTGGAGATACTGGAAAGGGAAGGGAGAGGTGGAGAAGGAGAGGTCAGGGTGAGTAAAAAAGACCTTTGCACTCTTATGTTAATTTACTATTAGTTCTAAACAAACGAGTCTGATTCCTGTTTATTTCAACCAAAAGCAATACTTACACATTTTGTTAGTTTTTAATATATTTTTACACTGCTCTCAAAGTTGGTGATCAAAACATGTATCAAATCATGTATTTTATTTTTTCAGCAAAAATAAAAATCAAAACATGAACACAGTTGCCTGATTTTATTCCATCCTGCCCTCCACTTAATGATGGAAAACTGGGATTTCAGTTGGCTACTCCAATCTTTTAAGCTCAATAAATACTCTTTGTTTTGTGAGTACAATGTGAAATAATGCATTTAAGGAGCCTAGTCTAGTGTTTGAAACCCAGTAACTACATTTAGAATACAGAGCCTGGCACAGACAGATGGTAATTGTAATTATTTGGATTATCATAAAAACATCAATATTTTTATTAATATAAAACTGAGTTTTAATTTTAATTCAATATTCAACATCACACACAACAATGAAAATAACAAAGACATTTTTATTAAAATCAGAAATAGGACAAAGTACATAATGTATATGCAATTACATTTCAAAGTCCCAAATGGCTTTTATTTTGAAACTGACAATATAATTACACATTTCTTCTGCAATAAAGAGACATGATAATCGAGGAAATATAGAAGAAAGATAATGAAAGAGGAATTTCACTGCCAGATATTGTGTAAGCTAAAATAAGTTTTAAAGTACTATTAATTTAAGAACAGTCATATAAATGGAGAACAGAAATCCTAAAAATAGACCCCAGTAAAAGGATGCTTGCTATATGATGAGTGAAATTTCCAGTAATTTAGTAATACACTTGATGAATGACACTATGATAATTGCTTCACACATGAAAAAGTTCACTGCGATTTTTCATGCAATATGTCCTCATAGATAATAGATGACTAAATATTTAAATATAAAAAGAAACCATAAGAGCATTCTAATACCACATTTAAATAGTTATAATATTTTTGAATAAGGAAATTTTTTTCAAATGTCAAAATCTTTAAAAGAAAGACAGAATTAATAAATAAAAAACAGTTCTGCCTATAAAAATAAGATAAAATATAAAGATTTTTTTTTAAAGAAGAGAAATGTTTAGGACTCTACTAAAAACTACTTTGTGTTCTTTTCTATATAAAGTGTTACAAAATAAAAATTAACAACAGCAGTTGTAACCATAGTAAAGAAACACTGAAAAATTAGGGACATATTTATACATATAAAAAGAAAATATTTAGCTTAACCAGCTAATGCCTATTCAATTTTGTATAAGGGAGAATTGTTAAAAACTCTGATTATGATGTTGCTTCTATGATTACTTCTTTCACTGCTATCCAATTTTGCATCATATTTTTGAAGCTCTGTTTTGTGTGCACATAAAATTAAGAATGTTATATGTACTCAATGAACTGACACTTTTATAATTAATACATACTCTAAGTCATCTATGGTAATTTTCTTGTTTTGAAATCTACTTTGTTTGAAATTAAGATAACACATCTAATTGCATTTAGATTGTTTCCTACTGTCCTAAAGTCTCAGATATACAGTTCTACTGTTTTCCACTCCCTCCCTCCCTCCCTCCCTCCCCCCCTTTCTTCTTCCCTCCCCCCCTTCCTTCCTTCCTTCCTTCCTTCCTTCCTTCCTTCCTTCCTTCCTTCCTTCCTTCCTCTTTCCTTCTTCTTTCCTTTCTGTCAGTCTTCATGTGCATGGGCTTGGAAAATTTCTATTGACTAGGTATTCTCTGATTTACTCACATATTGAATTCCACACCCAGGCTCTCAGTAGATCCTTTCTTTTCAGTACAGAGAACTTGTTGAGCATTGTGCAAGTTTGCATCTGATGGTGATCAACATTTTTTTTTCTTTTTTGTTGAAATTGCTCTTTTCAACTTTATATTTAACAATTATTAAAAATTCTAAGTTTCATTTTTTTTATTTCAACACCACAAAGTGTTGTAGTGCTATATTAGAGTGAAAGATATGAGTATAAATACATATTTATTTTAATATATGTAAATAAATTAAAATAATAAATATTGATATGGGCATATATATTGGTTAGTGTACAAACACATTTCTAGCTCTGCCCATAGGGGGCCTCACAGCCATGGCACCAATGAACAAACATAGCACCTGATTCTTTGTTCTTAAATATCACATTTCCTTAGGAGCCAGCATCACTTGGAGAAATTGTTGAATCTAGGGCTGGAGCAGAGAAAACGCAAGATGAACCTGGAAACTCTTGTAGAGGCACAAAGTGCTCAAAAAGCAGGATGGGGGCGCAGGTGGGCACAGGGATGTGTGTGCATTACCTGCAAACATAAAGCTAATGGTTAAAGCTGCTGCAATGTAAACAAATAACAATTATAATTGATAATAATGGTTTTGGACTAAATATCCTTTATTATATACTGATATAAATAAATTGTTGAAATTTATGCCAGTATACAAAAAGGGACAATCCTCCTTTCAGAAGAAGGTCAGATAAAATATATAGATTCTTCCTCCTCCATTATATAGCTTAATTTTCTTCTTCCAAAGAATAGCATATAAAAAGAGAAAAATCATAACTGCACAGTCTAGAACTCTAGCAGACACAGCTTTAATCAAATTATCAATGTTAAAATCACCAGTAATAACTCATATTAATTATATATATAATCAATATGATATATATCTCATTAATATGATATCTATCTATTTATCTACTTATCATCAATATCTAAAACAGTCTTTGGCCATTAAGTAATGAACTTGGCTGTATTCCAATAAAACTTTATTTCCTGAACATACCTCCATGTCTGTGTCTTTGCTTATGCCAACTTTTCCCCCCCAATAATACCCCTTTTTCTTTGATTAAATTGCAATTACTGCTACTGCAGACATCAAATAAAACCCATCTTTTCAGACCAAACTCAAATGTCCCTTATCATAGCTTTTTCTAAGCTGCTATTATAATCAATTTCTTATGTGTGCTCTCCTAGTCATTTTAAATTATGTGTTTCCTTTGTTCCTAATAAAAGGCTTTCTTATAGGATTCATGGTCAATACACATCACAAATTTCTTCTGAAAGCATAAATTTCACTCCAACTATATGCACTGTGAGAACACAAATATATGCATTATTGTCTTCTCATTTTAGAGTTTATGGAAAGAAACATAGACAATGCATGAAAATCAAACCAAAAATCAAAACAGCTCATTAAAATCTGATCTATTCAGATTGTTAGAAGTCAAGATACCCTTCAAGATTGTTAGCAGTCAAAATGCCTTCACTTATCTACAAAAAAATATAGTAAAGAACATATTTATTGTGCTTTGAAAGTCAATGGAATAGAAAGGGAAATACATAGAGCAAATGTGTACTTAGATTTTAAAAAAAAACACAAGGAAACAAAACTTATTTAATCCAAGATTTATCAACAGAATAATGCAGCGCATTTTAGCAGAGTCCCTGCTGCACAAGTCATTACAATCGATTAGGTTTCAATTATTTAGTGGCATAGGGAAAGAGTGGGAACATTATGGCCAGCATTTCACAAAATGTCATCAAACTTTCAAAACATGAGCAGGCTGACATTGAATATGATATTTATACAAGGGGGCATTAAAGAGAAGACCAAATTGCCTTTTTATGTAAGGAATTGGATAAAGAAGAGGAATCAAGTAAACCCAGAGTGTAATTTTCTCATGAGCAGAATTGATGGGACGTGCTCAGGTCAAGGCTAATGTGTGTCATTATCCAGCTGAGGCCGGAATCTGACACTTCTGTGGCCCTGGTATAAAATGTAAAGTGACATGCTTTTATTTGCCACTGGGACAGCTGTTCCAATTCTCAGATGAGAACTGGCCTCAGCTGGCATGGTTAAAATGGAAATACATGTGGATAATAACCGAGGATTATAAAGCTGTGCTAGCTAACCAGGAATCAAATTAGGGGTAAGTAAAAGCACTGTTTATATTTCTGCTTTTAAATCTTCACAGAGACTTGATTATATATTATTAGCATACATCTTTATGAGTTAGGGACTCAGGACCTAAAAGGACATACTTAGACATTCTCTGGTGGTGTGTGTGTGTGTGTGTGTGTGTGTGTGTGTGTGTGTATACACACATCTATCTTCCTGTGTGTGCAAAAATAAGATAGATGCTTACTAATTTGTTCAGATTCAATCAGTCTGAAACAAACCTTACCTAGGATTTAATGTGATGCCTTTTCAATCTACTTTGACTGACTTCTCCTCAGGAAAGAATCCAGCAGTGTGAGGATGAGTCAGATGCCCATGCTGAAGCTGCAGACCCAAGTCTCTCAACAACAAGCGTGGACCTGAAAATGTTTGCTGCCTTTGGGGATTGCTGGGGAATATAATTTACCCCATTGCACTCCCTGCCCAAGGAACTCCCTGGCATCTCCAGCTCAGGTTTGTCAAGTCTCATTTATGAGAATAACATGAGTTCAGAACTGATACTAGGGAAGATGGTGATTAAAAGGCTCTGGAGGAGGAAGCATTAAAACCCTTTATTCAATGTTTCCTTTACTCACTCTGTGTCACTTACTTCCTGTAATCCTGCAATGTACTAATGAGCTGGGTATCACTGCCATTCTACTGATATGGAACCAAGTAGAGTTTCATCTGAGACACAACAGCCACACTCTGAACTCAGAATACTCCCAGTCTGAGAACATATTTTTCATACCACACTCCATTGATTGTTTATAGTTGAAAAAATGTAAGCTATCCAAGTTTTCCTTGAGTATTAGAGGTGAATAGCACTTGAATATTTTAAGAAACATTTTTAGTGATTTTGCAACTAATGTAATTTTCCAACTGACATAAATAAACAACACTGAGATAATTCCCCATGGGCAAGACTCACATCAGGGACTATTACACTTGGTTGGGAAGTGTGTTCCACAATTATGCTCACAGCCGAGTCATCGGCCTTGTCATAAATGAGAAAGCGGAGCTCCAAGCACTCTGCCTTCCCTTGCCATCTGACAGATTTGAATGTCGCTGTGTGGCCTGCTCAGCAAGGAACAGCTTTCAGGCATGCACCGCTGGGCAGCTCTGTGGGACATCCGACGTCCTTATTTATGGGCAGAAGTCTTCAAAGTTCGACTGTTAAGGCACTTTTGCAAATCATGAAAATAACTCTTGACTTTTGGAATGTTTATAAATATGTCTGAAGTGTAAACTTCTTTCTTCTGTCTTGGAAAATGTGCTGCAGAATACAGCCAGGATCTAATGTTCAGAAGCATCTCTTCTTAGAACTGGTGGGAGACTTAGAGGCCAGTTAGTTCATCCCAACTCCCAGGGCAAAGATGCCCTGAATGATATCCCCTTCCAGACTCCCTCATTTCCAAAGAAGACTCCCTTGTCAGTTCTTCCTGGATTGTCTACATTGTTTTCCTATGGATGCCTGTTTTATCCTACATTCTTCCATACACATCATATCAGATGATGAATACCCTTTGAAAATCACTAGCATTCTCATTCTCTACTACATTGTCTTTTAGATCAACTACCCTGAATTTCTTCGATTTTTCCACATGGAATTTTGTTCCAAATCTGACTGATTGTGATCCTTGGACTTTGTACCATCTCTGAATTCATTTGTGGGTATTTTCTTACACCAAAACATCCACATAAAACACAAGTCCAAATGTGTTTCCAACAACACCAAGATCTTATCAACCTGGAAACAATTTTGATCTGAGTATAAAACACCAGTTGTAGCAAATTAACAGGACAACAACCCTTTTCACCTATCACTTTTTCTACAGCCTCCTATTGCATTGTGTTTAATGACAAACTTTAAAAAAAATTAAATTCTTATGTCAAAATACTTACCTTTCTATAAAAATTAAATTTTGATATTAAATACAGCAATCTTAAATAATAGCTGTTGAGTTTAACATTTAAAATTATGAATTAGTGCCTCAACTGATAAAAAATAATTTTGAAAATATACTTATTTCTCTTTCTAGTATAAATTTCATCCTCTTTAGTTGGAGAAGAAAGATAATTAAAGTGATGTCCAGGTACCCACACTGCGGTCCTTTCCATCACGGAAACCAAAAATCTCTTTTGGAAGTTTTGTTTATTTATAACCCTACAATATTAGTTTTTCTGGTTGTTGAGAAGACTACAAACCTTTTAAATCTGTATTAAATTTAGCTGTGACAGTATGCTCTCTAGTTTATGGAATGAAGGTACATTTAAATTAGTGGTTCTCAAACTTCTAATGCCGAGACCCTCATGTTGTGGTGACCCCCAACCATAAAATTATTTTTGTTGCTATTTAATAACTGTAATTTTGCTACTGTTATGAATTGTAATGTAAATATCAGCATTTTCTGATGGTCTTAGGTGACCCTGCTTGCAGTTCGTAACCCACAGGTTGAGTACTGCTGCTGTAGAGTCTAAGACCATCGGAAAACACAGATATTTACATTGCGATTCATTAACAATAGCAAAATTACAGTTATGAAGTAGCAACAAAAATAATTTTATCATGGGGGGGGGGTCACCACAACATGAGGAACTGTATTAAAGGGTCACAGCATTAGAATGGTTGAGAACCACTGATTTAGATTAAGAGATTCCCCAATTTCAGCCCTGTAAGCCTTTCTGTGACACATCTTTTCCTCTCTTTGTCCCATATTAACCTGGCTCACATGTATCCCCCACACTTTGTTGTGAGGCTTCTTAGACACACTTGCAGCCCATCTCTTAACACTAGTTTATAAAATCACTCATTAAAAAAAATTAAAAATAAATAAATAAAATCACTCATTAATTATTAACAATTGAGTCATCTCCTCACTCTCAATACTCACTTCCCCAGACTAGCACATGTCTCACCTTTACTCTTGAGTCTGTCAAAGGCAGTAAAATGAATTAAAGGCCTTTTTTCAGTGCTTTTACTGCTTGCTCTGTTAGGGTGGGATGGTAGTGATCAGGATTATGGAGGAAAACAGGCTTCTCCAATTCACCATGCAGTACATAGAACAGCAGACTTGCCATGGGGACAGAGTTTCAGCCAAGGTACCATGGGGCTGAGGTTCATTCCTGCTGCTCAATCTTTCATATTAAATCTTTCACTTTCTAAATATGTTTTTATTGTTTTAGAAAACAATTGTCCAGGTATCCACACTGCGGTGACTCACAGTGAGTCCTTTCCATCACGGAAACGTTTTTATTCAGTTACCCACCACATAAAGGCCCACTCTCTGAAAGACTCATGGTGAAATGTGGCAGGCATCACATCCAGTTTAGCAGTTGCCTTCCACACTTAGAGGAATTTTCATTCTTGAAGCTGAGTAAGGAAGAGTGTATTTTAGACAGCAACACTTCGTAATAGCATGCTTTAAAATTATTTTGACAGTTTCTGAACTTTTTGTGCATTATTGTCTCCCTAGTCACAGGTAATTTGAGTAAGTTAGATGAATGTGGGAAACTAAAGCACTATTATTTGAGAAGACCCACCATGCAAACCATAAGTTACCACCCGTCTTCGCGAGTCTGAATTGAGATGAGCCAGTGGAGGAGAGTCAGGCTGCCTTGGCTACATATTTAGCTGGAATTTCTCTGCTCCAGCAGAAACCACAAAATAGATCCTTGGGCACACTGGTTTGCCATCATCTTTTATTTGTACTTTGTCAAATAATCACCAATATAGACAAACTGTAGAATAAGAGGCATTGAATAACTCGATGTCCATAAGAGATTATATTAAAATAGACAGGTAGCTCTAAGTAGACCAATGATACTTGTTCACTTATAAGCAGGATGTGGTGGTTTGAAATGTGCCACCCACAACAGACGTATTTAAGTCTTAACAACTCTGCATCAGTAGACTTGATGTTATTAGAAGCAAGCTATTTGCAGATGTAGTCAAGTTAAGAAGTCATATTGTTGTAGATTGGGCCTGAATCAAATATGACTGGTATCCTTGGAGATGAAATTTGTAGACACTGTTCCCCTTAATTTATCCAGGCCAAAATGGTGAAAAAGACTAAGGAATACTTTGAAGTTAAAGGAGATAAAAACTACTGGAAAATTAAAGGCATGGTATGATTTTTGGATCCTGAGCCATAAAAAAGAAAGAAAGAAAAAGAAAAAAACAAATAAACGTGACATTGATGGGAATTTGGTAAAATTAAAGTGGGAAGTGTGAGTTGGTGCAGAGCTTTGTATTGTATCAGTGTGGATTTCCTGATTTGGAAGTGTACAAGTTGATAATGTATGATTGGTTCTATGTTTGTTTGTTGTTGTTTTTTTCACTAGAATTTTGCATAGGCTGCTAGGGCAAGTGTTAAAAAATAATTCTATAATATACTTTTATCTTCATGTCTGCAGCTGTCTCACACATGATTCAATAAGAGGCTTGATAATGATGAGTGTGTGGGGGGGTATGTGTGTGACAGTGATGAAGATGAAGATATGATAGAGAGAGGGTGATAGAACAAATGTGGTAAAATGACATCAATAAGAATTGGGGAATATGAATCAAGGGGGTGTGGAAGTCTTTTATGCTTATTTAAAATTTATCTGTAAAATTAAAATCATTTAAAAGAAAATATATGCATAGAGAATAAAATTTATTTCTTCAAAAGTGATTGGTAAGTTAGATGAAATTCTGACCTTAACTACTGTTTCAACTCAATAGAAATTTCCATTGTACTAATTAATGTCAGATGCATATGAGGCATATTTTTTACATATTCAAAAAAGAGGAAACATCAAAAGAGAAAATTAAACCACCAAAACCAAGTGAAAAAGAAAACTACCAAATAAGCATTGGAAGTCAGTTTTACTACATAGACATTCATATGACCTGTTATCATATTATGTTAAGGGTTTATTCATATATATTAAAGGATTAATATTTCGCAGTAAACCAATATTAATGTTGAATTTCTGAGACTGAGGTTATTGTCAGGGTAAGGTTAACAGATTTTTACAGAACAGACTAACAGTATACAGAATCAAAGGGTTGAGGGCTACATTACATAGAGGAAACTATATTATATATATATATATATATATATATATATATATATATATATATATATATATATATATATATATATATATCAGAGAGGAAGGGAAAAGGAGAGAAAGATAGAAAAATCAATGTTGAGAGAGAATTATTGTTTGATTGCCTCCTGCATGCCATGCACTGGGGATAGAGCCCACAACACAGATATGTGCCCTGACCAGGAATCAAATTATGGCTTCCTAGTTCATAGGTTCAAAGGTCAATGCTCAACCACTGAGCCATGCTGGCCAGGCAAGAAAAGTAAATTCTAAAATTGAATGCAACAATTTCAAAATTTCAATATGTCATTAAGAGTGAATATTGAGCAGAAACTGGTTTGGCTCAGTGGCTGGAGTGTCAGCCAGTGGACTGAAAGGTCTCATGTACGATTCCAGTTAAGGGCACGTACTTTGGTTGTGGGCAAATCCCCAGTCGGGAGTGTGCAGGAGGCAGCTGATCCATGTTTCTCTCTCGTTGATGTTTCTAGCTCTCTATTCCTCTCCCTTCCTCTCTGTAAAAAAATCAATAAGTTATATATATATATATATATATATATATATATATATATATATATTTTTTTTTTTTTTTTTTAAAGAGTGAACATTGATGTCTTCTACTTATTGGTTTAACAACTCATTTGAAACCTTCATATTCTATGAAGAAGAACAAAACTCAGCCTCCAAACATATCAGACTGATGTACTAGTACAACAAGCTACAGTTCCAGCCATCATGGAGTTATTCCTTCTTTCCAGGTCATCCCTGTTACAGCCACAACCATAACAGAACCTGAAACTGGACAGGACACAACAGATAAGTATAGGAAGATGCTCAAGGTACAAAGAGAAAGACAAACTGCCCCAAGACTTGAGGATGTGCAGATGACATGGCAATGAGTCTCTAGTGAGTTCTCCAGGTTTCCTGATCGCCTGTTAGGTTTCCCAGACATCCAGCCCAAAACTGCATAGGTGTAGTCAAACAAGCTTCTCCAGGACCATAAATGGGTTAACAAGAAATAACTTTTTGGCCAACTCTGCCCTTCTTCAACCAAACACCAACAGAAAAACTGAAACATGAATCCTCTCAAAGTTTCAGCAAGGCCCAGTGAGAGCTGGTCCTAGATCCCACCCTTTTATTCACCAAAGCAGGTGTCAGTTCTAGTGCCTCTGCTGAGGCTATGTTAGTGAGTTCCAGGGTCTCACCTATCTTCCCACACCTAGTGGAGCCAGTCAGCACTCTGGTTCTCCTGCTGGAGCAGTGTTAGAGAAAAGCAGATCTTGTGTTTTTTTTTTTTTGCAAAAAGTACCATCTGTTTTATGAAGCAGATAATGCATAGTGTTACATATAAATCTAGTAGAGCTTATCTTCTTTAAATGAAAGCAGTTTCTAACTCTTCAGTACCTATCCTGTCACCCCTTTTTTTCACTCCTATTCACTTAACTGCCAGAATGAGATTTCATGGATATGCCCAACCACTACAATATTTTATATGAAAAATAAAAGACTAGATCTAACTTGTGGTACATGGAGATGACTCTTTAGAAGCAGAATTTATCTCCTTGAGTTGCAATCTCAACTCGCTTCTACCTCTGCCCATTGCCTATTGTCATCCTGCTTCTTTTCAACTTAAACATCCCTTAATAGAGGATTGCAGGTAAGTTATTGATCCCTCAAAGTGTGTTTACCTAAGTTAATGTGCCATTTTTCTCGGATTTACTTCCATTGAAAGACTTTTCTTTTTAATATTTTTAGTTACTTGGGAAGAAATTTGAGTGATATTTGGGATTTAGAAAAGATCCTGTATCATCTTAGGATAATAAAGATTTAGAAAAGATCCTTAGCCATACTACTTGTTGCTAAAGGCACATCATCAGGTAAAGGTCAGTTTCTCCACAAATGTTCTGTCCCTGGAAAGAGAAGTCTTCATTTGGGCTACAAGCTGGATGACAATGGACACTGCCAGGATGACTGCAGACAATCAGCCCTCTGTTGTTTCAACCTGGTCTAGGGAATCCGGACTCAATCGACATGGAAATAAAGCTAATAGCAACACATGCTCCATAGGAAAGAAACATATGTAATGTCCTCCTCCACAAGCAACAAGATACAGGTATGGATGGGAGAAAACAACATAGAAGGAGAGCAAGATTCAGGAATAGGTGCCACACCATAGAGTTTTTCCTGTGTGTGTGTAATTTCATACAAAACCTGTTTTTAAAATAGATCTTGCTTTATTTGACAGAAATATTGTAAATCCCATGTTCTGTTTGAACATATCTTGATACAAAAGAAACAACTTCAAAACTGCATTTCAGGAGAAGCAGCAGGGAGTCACGCTGTGACCAGATGCAGGACCTTTCTGTGCCCTGGCACGGATTCACTCCCAGCCTTTCAGAGACAGTCTTTTCTGGGCAAGTGGCCCACTGTCTTCCTTAGTACATTGCAATAATCAGACCCCTGGGACTATTATAATTTTAAACTTAGAAAATATACACATGACAAATAAATTGCTTACATAGTTGAAAATGTCATGTATCTAAAATCTAGAATTAGGAAATGAGGCAATAAATAAATAATAAATATAATAAATAAAGACCATGTGTCTTTCCCATGTCACACTAGGCTGGAACATTGTTCTAGGAACCTGTCCCAAAGTCATCTGAACTTCATAAATACAAAATGTTTAAATTAAATATTTAATTAAAAATTAGAATTCTAATTTTTCAATTAATTTAAAATTACTTTTATTTTAAATCAATTTTAACATTTTTTTAAATATAAACATTGCCCTGGCCAGTGTAGCTTACTTGGTTGGGTGTCAACCCTTGCACCACCAAAGGATTGCTGGTTCAGTTCCCCATCAGGTCACATGCCCGTGTTGCAGGCTTGATGCCCAGTGGGGGTCATGAAGGAGGCAGCTGATCTATGTATTGCTTTCACATTGATGTTTGTCTCTCCATCTCTCTTCCTTTATATGAATCAATAAAATTATTTTAAATTAAAAGATTATTGTCTGTTAAGACACTGTGCATTTTAATTTACTTTTCAGAAAATCAAAATGATTGTTGGTAGATATGTAAGTAATTTCTGCCCAGTAGGTAATATATTCCCACAGGTTGTGGTTTCATTGCTTTGTAGAACATGATAACTTTCTCTCTAGCTCGGCATGGCCTTGTTAACTATATCCCTATCAGTTTCTTGAGTTCTTCTTTGAGCCAGCCTTTTATCCTGTTAATCAGCTTAGCCATACTACTTGTTACAAATGTCTTTGAAACATGTTCATTATAGATATATATGAGGATTATATTTTTAAATTATTTTTAAATTTACACAGAGACAAAAATAGGATATAGAATGTGATAATTCTGTAATACATCTTGGGTATTAATCTAGTTTTCACTGTTAGGAAAACCCTGTTTTTGTATTAAATGCTTTATCTAATATTGACACAATAATTTGGGAATAGGGATTTATTTAAGATTTAAAGGAGTTTAATGCACAGGGAAAGCAGACATAATATTTAAATTGGATGTTTATGTTGTAGAAAAGCTATCAAGGAAAGTGGCTTCTATTTTCCACCCATGATTTATCCTGTAACCCAAAGAACACAGACCTTTGTGTAATGCATGATCTATCTCGGATTTACCTATAACCTTTCCCACACTCTTTTTATTTCCAAATAAGAATATATAAAGGCAAAAATGAGAGGCATTTAAGCCAACTCAATTGTATTATGTCTGCAAAAGATCCAGCAGTTTCAAGTGCTTCAAATTAAGGCCTTTTATGCTGCACACAATGAAGGTAAACAAGGAAGCTACCCAAACTATACATGGAGAGGAGAGAAGGACAAAATCTAGTTTCAGTTTTTATCCTGTAGTATTGAAGTTGTTATTTTTTAAATCTGTGGTTCAAGGTAATATCACATTACCTGTTGGCAAGGCCTGTATAGTACACTCTTAGTCAACTCTCCCATAAAAGTGACACAATTTTCAATTCCAGACTGTCAACACAAACTTTACAGCACTGGATAGTCTTTTTAATATCCTAAGAAGAAAAAGAAAAGCCTGAAATATTAAACTTTTTTCTCTATGAGTTTATATATTACATATTAGACAAATATCAAAATAGTCTCTGATTTTTTTTTCATTCCTTACCATACACATTTGTAGATTCTAATGTATTTAATGTATTTTCTTCTGTATTTTTTCCATTTTTGTCCCTTCTCCCCAATTGTAGCTGGCAGGTTGCTAGGTCCTGCTTTTAACAAGGGAACTTTGAGAAGCATAATTTTCCTGAAAGGTGTCCTGGTCTCTATTTGTATACTGCCATCCCAGAAAGAAAAGGGTGGTTGGAGGACTCTAGAAAGAACGGGAAGCTGGAAATGTTTTCCCCCGATTGGAAGATGTATGGCGTGTGTAGGGGAGAAGTAAGAGTGGGCAGCAGTGCAGAGTGCAGGGACCTGCTCTCCAGACTCTGGTATCCCCGCAGCCCTTGCAAGGACTCATAGCTTCAACCCTGGGGTGACATAGATGAGTGGGAGCCTCCTGCAGGTGGGCAGGTGGAGGAGACAGAAGACTCCATCCTTCCCAAAACCAGTGCCCTGAGGGTCCTGACAACAGGACATGGCAGAGGAGGGAGACAGGTTACAATTACGATTCAAAGGCAGCAGTATGCATTTTTTGGCAGAATCTGGGCTTGAAATGAAGATTAAATTAAATTATAAAAATAGAAATGTGATATCTATACACCACAAAGTAGAATAATTTTGTGTTTGCTTATTATTTATCTTTATGGGATGAGAATTTTCATGCTGTCGAGCCATTTTACCTAATAACAGACAAACATGTAAATGACTATACCTCCACTATGCCACCAACCAATCTGGAGTGATCTGTAAATTCACCCAACAAAGATGGTGGTTAATTTGCATAAACAGGTGCCAAATGATAGGGGTGGGATGTTTGCATCATGGCCATGGCAATGACACAGATGTTCTGTCCCACCCCAGGTCTCTCAGGGCCTCTCGGCAGTGTGGGAATGTGGGTCAAAGTAGAAAGAGGTGTCTTCCAGAGCTGGAAGAGGGGGCATTGGGGCCTGAGCAGAAAGGGCCTGGGCTGGAGAGGAAAGGCGGTGCCAACAGCCAGGGAAAGGAAAGCCCATTTTAGCATGAATCTTTATGCATTTTGCTTCTAGTTTTAAATAAATTATCATGATTAAATAACCTCCTTAAGAAAGAAAAGTTGGAGCCTGAAAACCTTTGACTGATGTCTCTCTCCAGGGATGTTCCATCATCCTGAGTGTCCCTAAGTCCCAGTCAGATGGTGGAGATTTGTTAAGTCACTTATTTTATTTTAATGAAAATTTAGGTAACATAATAAATATATCTATAAAGTTAACTCAAGAAACAACTTAGAAAGTTTTCCATCCTGAGTCATGTTTGAATATTATGGTACCTGGTTGGTGTCAGTTTGAATTTTTCTTTTTGGAGTCCTCAACATCCAAACTAAAAGAACATCTGGCATCGAGTTCTAAATATGTTTGAGCCATGGTAGTGCGCTAAGAATAAATGAAGTATTTTCTTAAGGAAGAATGAATCTTACCGTTTTGATCTTTATTTTTCATTTACTTGGATTCTTTTCTATTGCACTTCTGATCTGTAACAAACAATAAACCTATTTCTTTTCCCTCCTTAAATTTTTTTCAGTTCAATTTCTATGAAAATAGTAATAGCAAACAGATAGACATATACAAACACACTCGTGTACAGTTATGTTTCTAGAGAGGAAAAAAGTCAATGGTGTAGGCAGATACAAAGAAAATTGTGAAAAGGCAAGCAAAAAGTGAATTACTTTTTATCCTTTTATCTGGAAGCCATATAATGGTTAATAGCAAGCTCTGAACCTTTCCCTTCTCAGTCAGTTAGAACTCTGCCCACTTAATTATCACTTATAATTATTACTGTCTGTTGACCATCTGGGCCTCAAGTGATTTGTATACATTTTCTGATTAAACGATGTCCATAATTGAGGACTCGTGTATAATTGTGGAACTTTTCTTGCAATCTAAAATAAGATCTATGGTTTCGTTTGAAGGCATGTAACTAAGGCATTAGAAGTAAAGCTTTGCCCTAACCGGTTTGGCTCAGTGGGTAGAGCGTTGGCCTGAAGACTGAAGGGTCCCAGGTTCAATTCAGCCAAGGGCATGAACCTTGGTTGAGGGCACACCAGTAGGAGGTGTGGTGGAGGCAGCTGATTGATGTTTCTCTCATCAATGTTTCTAATTCTCTATCCTTCTCCCTTCCTCTCTGTAAAAAATCAATAAAGTATATATTTTAAAAAAGAAGTAAAGTTTTCATTAGACTAAAATCAGGTTCCTAAAAGAGGTTGTAATTCCAAAGATTATTTCAAATGTCTAATCCCATCCATCATACAGTATTTCTCATTTAATGGCTTTGCCAGGCAGAGAGTAGTCCTAATGAACATTATAATTAATTATGGAATAACATCAAATTATTGAATACATATTTACATATATATGTCTGTGTAATTTATTTAAATATGCATGCATATATATATTCATCTGTATATATGTATACATGTACATATATACGTATAATTCAAAATTTTCATAAAAATAATTCATTAAGTTATTAAAATTACTCATTAAAGCATTCTTCAAAATGTTTTTGTTTATTTTTTAAAAATTTTTAAATGTAACATATAAAGCAATAGATCCAAATACTAGTCCTTGTTAATTGAGAACTTGGCTAAGATATTTTTATTCGTTGTTACACCATAACTTACATTGTTTTCTACTGTTGGACTTTCTAAATTTTAGAATTATTTCTGTAAAATACCTTCACAGGTACATAATTTCTGGGTTTATATTGAATGATTTCTATGTTCTTGATAGAATTGACATTTGCTTTCTTAAATTGCTTTCTATTCCTTTAAGAAGGCTGAGAAATCCTATAGTGTTGAGTCTACCTGATCACTCTGTAGCTTTGATATGTTTTATTTTGATATTTGGAGTTTATCTTCATTGACTTCTTTCTTGTTTAGACTTTTTAATGAAACACTTTCAAAAGTGCCCCACATAAAAGCTCAGCTTAATGATTTTCAATATGTGTAAATACACAACAGCAATTTATGCCAACAGCACTGTTGATCACTACTGTCAGTATCATGTAAACTATTTCTTGGTATTTTTAATCAGCATGAATCTTATTTTGTAGTTCTAACACCACATTTTAATCATCAGTAAATTAAAAACTCCATTCATTCTGTCTTGCTAGTATAGACCTCCGAAGGTTAGTCACAAAACTACATAGAATGCAGGACAGTTGGAACACATTTAAAATTTAGGGGCTGCCTGTGGTGAAAGATGTTTTACACTGACTACCAACTCTGTTGGAAGTATTGTGTGCTCCTCCATGTCCTAGAGTGGGACATTTTTCATTGCTGATGGCAGGAGCATGCTGAACCCTTGAGTGATGATGACTCGGTTTTCATTCCTTGCGTGGTGTGAGGTGACCTAAGGCAACAGAAGACATGAGAAATGACCTTTCTATTGATCTCACCTCTACCGATACACTGATAAATACTTAAAACCATCAATACAATTGAAAAGGAAACATACTTTAAATAACATTTCTAAAGTATTGTGCTGGGTGGTGCAGAGAGTTACATAGAGGGGATATTTGTGGGAGTGCTTGGGGAGAATGCATCACACACTCTAAGAAGAGAGAGAATGGTTTTGTTCTGTTTGGTTTATTTAATCACCAGCATCTGGTACAGAAGCTCTGACACTTCAGTTGCATTTCTCTTTGTGATTCATGATAAAAGGCTGAAGACATAAAATATTTTCTCAGAAGTACCTTCCTTAACTGTAACCCAATAATAAGAATAATATTGTCTGCATTAAGCCCTGAATATGATTCCATATTAATCATAAAATGCATTTGCTTTCTTGTCGATTTAGTAAGCCATTCAACAAAGTATTTGATGAGAAAATCGAATGAGCAAAAGGTTAAAAAGAATTGAGATTTTTCAGAGTTCTAAATTCAATTTTGTATACAAGTATTACTTAGTGTATTTCTTTTCTTCTATAAATCTCTACAAGCAGCTTTTTTTCAGATGCAATTATTTGGTGACAGTAAACATATATATTCACTTTATAAACATCAGGGTAATTTTTTAAATGTTAGATTTTTATTTTCTTCTCCTGTAGACTACACTTTTTGTTACTATTGCAGTGTCAGTCATTCAGTCAATGCATTTATAGTCAATACTAATGGCCCATTGCAGGAAAATTCCTGCAATAGGGCTTCATGCTGCAGTTGCTGCCCTGCCTGCTTTCCTCCCTTCTCTGCCATCCTGTTTGCTTCTCCACAGCTTCGCTCCCTTCTGCAGGCTTGGTTTCTTTCTACACTGCCTTGATATGCAAATTGACCACCATCTTGATTGGGTTAATTTGCATACTCGCCCTGATTGGCTGGTGGGCATGGCTTGTGTACCAGAGTGATAGTTAATTTGTATATTACTCTATTATTAGGTTAGATTGTATTTGGGAAGTGTAATAATTAAATTTATGTACCAACCTAACTGAGATAAGTCAGTCAGCTGTTAATCAGAGAGCTTGTAAAACATTTCTGTGTGTGCCTGTGTATGTGTGTGTGTGTGTGCATGTGTGTGTGTGTGTATGCACGTGTATGTACACACAAATATGTATGTGTTTTGGAAAAGATTAGCATTGAATTAGTAGATTGAATAAAGAAGATCCATGCCTCCCAGTGTGGGTGGGTCTCCTGCCATCCACTGAGGGACCTAGTAGAATAAATGAATGAAGGGAAAATTGCTCTTTCCTTGAGCAGCCCTGGTTCCAAGGTTTTTGGACTTGAACTTGATCACACCATCGGCTTTCCTGAGTCTCCAGTTAGCACATGTCAGAGTGTGGCACTTCACCACTCCAATATTATGGTCGGCAGCTAAGTAATTGCGGGTTTCACACATATATGGCTTCAGTTGAATATTTAGGTTTGCAGACGTAGTACAAATGTAAAACACATTTTGTTATTTGATAGTTGGCTATTCAGCTGTTAATCAGTAAAAAAAGTTTTTTGATCTGTTTTGTAGTTTTCGTTTGGCGTTCATTGAAAAATGGAAAATCAAAAGGAACATTTTCGTCATATTTTGCTTTTTTATTTCCGCAAAGGGAAAAACGCATCGCAAGCTCATAAAAAGTTATGTGCTGTTTATGGTGACGAAGCCTTAAAAGAACGGCAGTGTCAAAATTGGTTTGCCAAATTTCGTTCTGGTGATTTTTCACTCAAAGATGAAAAACGCTCTGGTCGTCCAGTTGAAGTTGATGACGCCCTAATCAAAGCAATAATCAATTCGGACTGCCACAGTATAACACGTGAGATTGCAGAGAAGCTTCATGTATCACATACATGCATTGAAAATCACTTAAAACAACTTGGCTATGTTCAAAAACTCGATACATGGGTTCCTCACGAACTGAAAGAATCACAGTTAACGCAACGCATTAGCAGCTGCGATTTGCTAAAGAAACGTAATGAAAATGATCCATTTTTAAAACGACTGATAACTGGCGATGAAAAATGGGTTGTTTACAACAATATCAAGCGGAAAAGATCGTGGAGCAGGCCAGGTGAACCAACTCAAACAACATCAAAAGCTGATATTCATCAAAAGAAGGTTTTGCTATCAGTTTGGTGGGATTACAAAGGAATTGTCTACTTTGAACTCTTACCACCCAATCGAACGATCAATTCTGATGTCTACATTGAACAACTAACGAAATTAAACAATGCAGTTGAAGAAAAGCGGCCCGAATTGACAAATCGAAAAGGTGTTGTATTCCATCATGACAATGCAAGGCCACACACATCTTTGGTCACTCGGCAAAAATTAATGGAGCTTGGTTGAGATGTTTTGCCACATCCACCATATAGTTCTGACCTTGCACCATCTGATTACTTTCTGTTTCGATCTTTACAAAACTCCTTGAATGGTAAAAATTTCAATAATGATGATGATGTCAAATCGTACCTGATTCAGTTTTTTGCTAATAAAAAACAGAAGTTTTTTGAACGTGGGATTATGATGCTGCCTGAAAGATGGCAAAAGGTCATTGATCAAAATAGGCAATACGTTACAGAATAAAGTTATTTAGTTCCATGAAAAAATTGTCTTTGATTTTCTTTTAAAAATCCGCAATTACCTAGTTGCCGACCCTGTAAACTAATTCCTATAATAAATATCTTATTTATATTTATGCCTGTGTTTTTATCTATATATTAGAAGCCTGGTGCATGAAATTCAGAATGGATGTCCCCTCAACTCCTTCAGCCATTATATTTTGAAACAATTTAGAACTTTTTAAAAAATAATCCTATCTAGTCCTAACCAGTTTGTCTCAGTGGATAGAGCATTGCCCTGTGGACTGAAGGGTCCCAGGTTCAACTCAGGTCAAGGGCATGTACCTTGGTTGTGGGTACATCCCCATTAGGGGGTGTGCAGGAGGCAGATGATCAATGCTTCTCTCTCATTTATATTTCTAACTCTACATTCCTCTCTGTGAAAAACCAATAAAATATATTTTTTAAAAAGATATTGTTTTTAATTTTTAAGGCTGGCTTCTACTAACCCTAGGATTAGTGTAATTCAGTGGTCTGCCAATGATAATTCAGAAGATTTTTTCAATGTCTTGCCTGTTTATTTGTCACTCTTTGCCAAGAGGATCTATGGGGGAAAACATGTTTTCAGACTTTGGAAAGATTATAAGACAGCCTTAGTTTTCTTTTTCTGTGTGAACAGGGCTTTAAGTTAGCTAGATATACAGTGGATCCCTCTCTTTCCCTATGTCTTTCCTGGGCATAGACTTCAACTTCCCAAGCATGCAACCTTGTAGATCTCTAAGAATAAGTCTCAGCTTTTCACAGATCCCTGTGGTCACCTAGTTCTCCAGGAATTCCTTTTACATTCCCAGCCAACTAATATCACAGCTCAGGCAGCTGCAAAATAGAAAGTTGCTACTTTTTTGGCAATACCCTCAGATAGAATGTTATTGTTCACTGAACTGAGCTCTGAGACAAAATAACCAAAAAGTCCTAAAAGATCCAAATCATGGCTAATAATGGATAGGAATTGAAATAAAAGGTAGGCATCTTTTGCTGTAGGTCTTTTATATTAGGAGACTAATTTATATCATCAAGTGTTTATTGCCCTCTATTCGCTATGAATTTACAGACTTGAGGAATTTCCTATCTGTTTCTATATTTCTCACCGCTTTTCCATACAATAGACAATAGCTAATTATTTAAAAATACATAAGCTCAGTGGTTCAGTGTAGACTCAGGAACCAAGAGGATGCTGGCTCAATCCAGGGTCAGGCACATGCCTGGATTGTAGGCTCAATCTCCAAAAGGGGACATACAGGAGGCAGCTGATTGATAATATTCTTTTCTCATCAATGTTTCTATCTCTATGTCTTTTCCTTCCTCTCCCTCTAAAAATCAATACATATTTTTAAAAATACACAGTTGTGAATTGATCCAAAAATATCTACTGATCATATGAAACAAAAATGAGAAATATTTGGAGCTGAATTAAAATCGATCGTATATTATTCATTATTTAGATTTCTGTGTCCATGAACATAGAAGGTTAAGGCTTCCATTTTTATCTTTCATTTTTATCTTTCATTTAGAAACAATATTTTTATTTTATTTAGCATGCAAAGTTCTAGGTACTCATAATGTATAATAAATTTTCTAATGTATATAACTCTGACAAGTTGCAAAGTAATTGATTAAAACAATCTGATCCATGAATTTGAGGCTACTGTAGGAAAAATAAATAAATAAATAAATAAACATTTTAAAAATTGGACTGTATTTCAGCACAAAGTACCTCTAAACAGCACTTATTTCTAATTAAAGTTATACTTGAAAATTCAGCAAAAATAAAAAAAATGAATCTTTTTTTAATTTGATAAAAATTTAACGCAAAAATAAAAAATAAATCCTTTTCTAATTTAATAAAGATTCAATGCAAGATATATACAGCCTTAAAATCAGGGTTTGCAGATCTAAATTTGTTCCAAATAAGTAACCAAAAATAAGAATACTTTCATGATGATTGATACAACTGAAATTATTGTTCCAAAATTGAAACTGGTAATATTGATTTTGCTCCTCTACTTCACATTTAATATCTGGTCATCTAGAAAATATAATGGATGTACAATTGGTGCAAATCTTAAAATTTGCACAAACCCTATTCTGAAGGATATGATAAGTTAAGAATACAGTTAAGGTAGGGGAGGGGAGTTAAAGAGCAACCAAAGGATTTGCATGCATGCATATTAGTATAACCAATAGACTGGGATGGTGGGGCCTTTCCTGAGTGGTAATGGCTTAGTGGAAGGAGAGGTCAAGTGGGGGAAAAAGAAGACATATGTAAAACTTTAGACAATAAATAAATTTAAAAAAATGAATAGAGTTAAGATAGAATAGCTATTCTAATTCCAACATACTCAGTAGCCTGATAAGCTATATTTTGCAAAGTTATGGACATAGGTTTTAAATTTGTAGCTGGCTCCTTTACCTGTTTTTTGTCTGTCACTCTCACTTTCTTTTCCCAATTTCTCAAAAATTTCCTCATACTTGAAAACAGATGCTGTTGTTTTATAATGTTACTAGAGGCTGGGTGCATGAGAATTCATTCACTGGAGGGGGTGTCCCTCAGCCCGGCCTGCCCCCTCTCACAGTCCGGGAGCCTTCAGGGGCAGGAGGCGACCCAGCAATCAGGGAAAGGCAATGCCCCCTTCACACCTCTGCTGCTGCCACTGCTGGCAGTGCAAGCCTCAGCCAGCCCTGGTTACCTGAGCCACAGGCAGTACTGGGTGGCTGGGCAGCTGCCATCTGAGGCTTGCCTATACCTCAGGCTGGCCCTGGACAGCTGGGCAGCCCCCATCCAAGGCTTGCCTGTGCCTCAGGCTGGCCATAGTTGTCTGGGGGGCTGTGGGGACTGGGGACTCCAAAAGAGGCATACAGAGCACCTGTGGGGACTGGGGCTGAGGTGACTGGGTGCTGCCATCTTATGGCTGTGGGTGCCCGATCTTTGAAGGCGTGGCAGTGAATTAACATATTTCCTCTTTATTGACTGTGGGCACCACCATCTTTAAGGGCATGGCATTCAATTAGCATATTCCCTCCTTATTGGCTGTGGGCACCACCCTTGCAATGATGTGAGGGTCAATTAGCATAGTCCCTCTTTATTAGATAGGATCACTTAGGTAATTCTTCCATGATAATGTTCTTAAAATGCATGTTGCTATCTAATACTTAAATGTGAGACACCCTTTTGCCCTTTAAATGACTGTGAATGACTTTGATTTGTGTCTTTGCCAGGTGACTGAAGTTGTTTATTAAATACTAGAGGTCTGGTGCATAGCGGAGGGGTGTCCCTCACCCCAGCCTGCACCCTCTCCAATCTGGGACCCCTCAGGCAATGGCTCCTAACCACTCACCAGCCTGCCTACCTGATCACCCCTAACTGTCTCTGCCTGCCAGCCTGATCTCACCCCTAACTGCTTGCTCCCCTGCTGGCTTGATCGCCCCTCTGATTCAGCCCTACCACCATGTCTTTGTCTGAAGGAAGTCGGACTTCCAGAAGAAGTCACGCTACTCAGTCTAATTAGCATATTGCCCTTTTATTAGTATAGATGACTAACTTTTGAAAGTGCCCCCCATAAAAGCCGGCTGAAAGGATCATGAGGTTGGCACACAGAAACTTAGCTGAATCACTTTATCTCACCATCTCAGTCTGCATTTGAGATGCAGCAGTCACAACAAAAGGCCGCTCATGTCTGTGTTGTCCAGAGGAGAGAGTTTGGGAACAATTAAAAGCAGAATACCCGTCAGAGCCTTTGTTCTCCTGTTGTCCCCCATTCTAATTCAAAGCACACACATGTCGCTATAATGAATGCCCTTATTCTAAAATTGCTCTCATTAATTTTCCATCTCTCTCTTTCTTTTTGAATGATTCTCACTATGGGAAGAATTTTGCTCATGCAGCCTCTGAAGTCATGTCAGAGGCTGCTTACTAGCTCTCACCTCATCATTCAGGTGTACACACCACTCATAAGGACACGGGTTAACTGAGCCCCAATAAGACCTTTGTCTCCACACATTCATGATTCTCCCTCTCACATCTTAGATGGTACTGGCCTGAAAAGCACTGTTTTTACCCATCAATATAAGAACATTAAAAAAAAAAGTTCAAATCAAACCTCACTCAGGCAGAACAAGGAATATTTTATAATCACACTTCTTCTTCATCCTCATGTTGGAGAAACCATTTACCTTACCTCTCCAATAGGTCATTATTTCTAATTTTTATTTTGGACATTTCAAATCATCTGTGATTTGAAGCAATCTTAGGGACAAGATGTGGGGCTCACTGGTCCTAACTGCTTATATCATGAAAAGATAAAATTAAATTTTTTTTTTACTAAATAAAATTATGATGCCTTACAATTTCTGTTTTAAACTAGCTTTGTATTTACAAAAACATCTGCATATATAATATAGAAGAAGAAAAACAAGACATATAACCCAAACCTAGTTTTCTCTGTTAGTGATATTTCAGTAGAATAGATTAGTATGGTATATTTGTCACAATTAATGAACCAGTATTAATACATTACCATTAATTAAAGTCCATACATTATTCATAGTTCCTTGGATTTTTTTTAAACTTAATGTCCCTTTTTTGTTCCAGAATCCCATGAAGGACACCACATGGCATTTAGTCATTGTGTCTCCCAGGATCCTCTTGGCTATGACATTTTCTCATACTTCCCTTGCTTGGAATTATCTTGACAGTTTTAAAGAGTAGCAGTCACTATTTAAAAGAATATACTCAAGTGAAATTCATCTAATATTTTTTTCATGATTAGAATATGAAATATATATATAGGAGGAAAATTACAGAGGCAAAATGCTATTCTTATTACATCATATGAAGGGAACACACTATCAAAATAAAATTTCTGTTGATGTTAAAGTTCAAACAATCAACTGTAAGTTTTTTTCAGCATTAAATTATTCTGTTACTCTCTTTTAATACTGTTCTCTTTGAGTTGAAACTGGTGTATGGACAACACAGGTAAGAAGGGGCCACTTAGGCCACACTTGGGGGGGGGGCAGAGTGTCATATAAACACTAGTAATTCTGTACAGGAAAAGATTTGTCTCTTCTTCCCCACTTGTTTAATCTTTATATTAGTGTGGAATTATGGATATTTATTTTAAACTCTGCATTAACACTACTATAGTTTTTTTTTATTGCACAAATTGTTCCATCCTTGGCCAGAGAGAGAGAGAGAGAGAGAGAGAGAGAGAGAGAGAGAGAGAGAAGAGGAGAGGAGAGGAGAGGAGAGGAGAGGAGAGGAGAGGAGAGGAGAGGAGAGGAGAGGAGAGGAGAGGAGAGGAGAGGAGAGGAGAGGAGAGGAGAGAGGAGAGAGGAAAGAGGAAGAGAAAGAGGTTTTCTTATTTGCTGGCACTATCAGACACTCTGGCCTCATCTTGGATATTTTCTTTCCTGGCCCTAGAATCAGCCATTTCTCCAAGGAACCATGTAATTGGAGAATGGTAAGCAGCCAAGATTTAATGTTGAATGCGCTCATTGATACTGTGGAGTCATCGCTTGTAGATCTTCTGTGCTGAACCACAAGAAAATATATGTGTGTGTATTCATCCATATATGCACATATATGTATAAACATTTCTATATATAATTATCTATATCTATATTAGGCTAGAAATGAGTTGATTATGTCTCAAATCTAATCCATTACCATATAGATCATTCCTGCCTCCTCCCTTGTTTATCTGTAACCTCCCATTCTAACAGTGAGAAAACTGGTTCCTACCATCCACCATCCATTGACTTAATTGTTCAATACCAATACACATGTGTAGCAGTTTCAGAATTGTTCATTTGTACCCTGTGGGAAACATTTTCATCAGTTAGAGCACAGTAATTGTGTACAGTTTTTCTTATATTTAATCTTAGACTACATTAATTTTCCAAAGACCTAGGTTAGCATTTGCATGCACTACCCTTCCTCAGTGAGGTTGTTTCACATGTTTATAATACAGATAGATTATTTTTTCACATTCTGTAACCATCTTAGATTTTGCCACAGCTTAAATATATATATATATATATATATATATATATATATATATATATATCATCTATCATCTATCATCTATCTATCTATCTATCTATCTATCTATCTATCTATCTATCATCTATCTATCATCTATCTATCATCTATCTATCTACCTATCTATAAATATAAAAGCCTAAGTGACTGAACAACCAGAATAACCAGTTTCTATGACATGCACTGACCACCAGGGGGCAGATGCTCAATGAAGGAGTTGCCCCCTGGTGGTCAGTGCTCCGTTCAGCTGACAGACCTGTCCTTGCAGCCTACTGTACCCAGGAGCAGCCACTCCCTCAGTGGTCCTACATGTCCAATCTCTGGAGAGCAGGCCAGGCACCAATGGACCAGCACCATCAGCATGATCCTGACAGCACCTACAGCCTCCTAGAAGTCAGGCACCATGGCCACTTCCCCTCCCTTGATGTTGCCCAAGGAAGAAAGGGTATAAAAGCGGCTGCCAGGTGGTTTGCTGCTGGCCATTTTGCACCACATATAGATGCAGATAAGAATAAGATAGATTTGATATTATTTGATCTATCTAATGTCCCGAGTGAGCATAAAAGAGTGCAAATTCTTTTTATCTTATTCTTTCTTCCAAAATACAATCACTTTATGTCTATAGAAATTACACATGAGAGGGTCAGAATGAAAGATTATTATAAATGAGAATTCAATTAAAAGAATGTTACTACGTATGGTATGTGTCATGTTCAAATAAAATTATAATTTAGAAAAATCTTCAATAAGATGCCTGTATTAATTGTTGCCACTAATTGTGGGATATGTCTATTTCTAGGCAATGAAAACAGGACAATATAAATAGTAGATAGACAATAAATAGATAGATATAGATAGATGGATAGATGATAAGTAGATAGATAACTGTCAGATAAATAGATGAAAGATTTAGATAGATTATGATAGATAGATGATAGATAATGATAGAGAAATAGATAACACATGATAGGTAGATAAGTATACCAATGACAGATGACAGATAGATAAAAAGATAGAGATGTATAGATATAATCATATATGTATCTATTTTTTACAAACTTATTCTCATATAACATGTTCAGATACATAATAGTATTATTTTCCATTTTTTTGTTCAGGAAACAGCACATATAATGAAAATAAATAGAATAGCAGACCTGAAGTCCTCCATTTAGCTAATAGGTAGCAGAATTGTATCTGAACCCAGCCTCTGGACTCTTTGCCAATAATCTAGAGCCTTCAAATTTTATAAAATAACTAGTGGCCCAGTGCATGAAATTTATGCATGGTGGATGTCCCTCAGCTCAGCCTGCACCCTTTCCAATCTGGACCCCTGGGGGATATCTGACTACATGGACTATTTGAGTTTTGTATTCCACATGATCCATGTACCATATTTTATTTTACAATTTAAAAAAGTCAAGGATACTGGTCTTCATTCAGAATTTCTGCCTTAACTATATGGTCAATGTCATCTTCTGTTCATAATTTGGATTCACTAACTACTATCAATAATATGTGAGCATGAGGCAATCCACATTTCTGAAAATCAATGACATGAATTTTAGCTATTACTTTGCCAAATAAATGGAATTTACATATATAATTTAAAAGAGCATTCAGCTTAATATTAAAAACTCTGGCTACCAATTCAGCTCTGTTTTCAACTTTTTGCCTGTGTTGTAAATTGTTTGTAATATCTTCCCATTTGGGGCTGCATATCATGGTTATGAATAAATAAGGCTTGCCATACTTTGTTACAACTACCATAGCATCCTGACATCACTGCTGTATATTTCTAGGACTAGCCTCAAAAGATGATGGAAGTATTATCATTTTACCAATCAGAACATTGTAATTTTCAGATCTAGATGTGAGATAATCCATCAAACCACTGTATTTTTCAACTCTCAACTTAGATTGGTTTGCTTTAATGAAATTTATCTGATTGGCCTCCATTATTTAAAATATATTTTATTGATTTTTTACAGAGAGGAAGGGAAAGAGATAGAGAACTAGAAACTACCATGAGAGAGAAACATCGACTAGCTGCCTCTTGCACACCCCCTACGGGGATGTGCCCACAACTAATGTATATGCCCTTGACTGGAATCGAATCTGGGACCTTTCAGTCCACAGACTGATGCTCTACCATTGAGCCAAACCAGTTTCGGCTGGCCTCCATTTTTTTAATATGAATCCACAATGAACTGTTGAGTTAATTTTCCTTCATTTAAAATAGGATTGAATGTGCCCTGCACAGAGAGATAAAATCCATAATACTGCATTTGTGTGACTAGTTTCCTAACATTTTGTCTAGTATCATTATCCATTACACTTTCATCTCTGAGTCTTAATGCAATATCTGTCCCCAGCTTTTTTCACCATGTGGAAAAAGAATAGGATATGTCATTGTGTCTAATGTAGGAAACAGGATATTGATTTGTTGCATTTTAGTGGCATTCAAATTATAGGGATCTGGTTTACAATGAATGAGCAAATCCCTTTCAAAAGGAGGTTCTCCATCTTTGTTTCTGAATATGATGGCAACCTAGGTTACACAGGGAGAATTATATCTACCTGGATCACTATTACAATCATATTTAATTGCCATTGTTACTTCCATGGGAGCAATACTTTTTGCTGCTGCTTCAGATTGGGCTTCCTTTTTTACCTCATGTAGCATCTTGTGTAATTTTGTTAATTCATTTATTTCATGCATGAGGTTGTTGATGTTGATCATGAGCCCTGGTTTTCTGGCATGGCTAATCTTATACTTGTCACTTTCACCTTATGTAAAATATAGAGTTAAGCAAATTCCTGAGAAATACCACCAGAAGGATGTAAAGTTCCAGTACAGTGATAAACTTGTCTGTATATTCTAAAACAGTGTGGCACATATCCTGATGATGATGCAATATTTGCACCCAAGGAAGCAAAAGTAAAAGAACTATTATGGAATGAATCTTCGTTTGCCATTAATGTTTTTAAATATGCCAGGTATTCTGGGAAATGTATATCATTTGGACAAACTTTACCTTTGCTACAACATCAAGTAAATTTTTCATCAGATGATTTTTCATCAGAGAAATTTAGTGATAAGCAAAATTGGCATTTAACAGTCATTCTACCACAACTATGTTTGAGAATTGCATCTTCATGTACTCCGTTTTCACTGAGAAGGCAGTTCCTACCAGTATTGGTAATACTTGTGGATGACTGTTCTTTAGACATATTCTGTCATTACTGCTGCCTTCTTTCAACTACAGAAGCACATTGGTCTTTAGACATTTTCTGTGATGTCACCAGCTTCTTTCAGCTGCAGAGCTACATTGTGTCAATAGTTGCTCTTCAAACTTATTCCCACCTCCCTGCTGTCAGGGTCTGGGATGCAGGTGAATGAGAGTCTTGGCTGGCAGGCCACTGAGAGCTGACTGGTCAATGGCTGGTTCTGGCTGATTCTTTGGGGGATGGGACTCCCTGCTCCCTGCTGTCAGAGCCTGGGTCAGTGCCCACAGGGACACAGCATCAAGTCTGCCTGCACCAGGAGACCCAGAGTCAAGTCCCTTCCCACTTGCATATGACTCAAAATCCCACGAGATCCAGACCTGCCTGTTCTCATGCAGAGGGACCCAGCATCAAGCCACACAGAGCTGCAGGACCCCCATGGAGCTGCCCAGTGGAAGATGCCTGAAGCAGCAGCCAGGACCTGCCCTCTGGCAGGGCTGAGGGAACTCCAGAGTCAGGAGCACAGAGCAGCCACTAGGCCTCCTGCCCAACTGTGGGGCCATGGCAACCTTGGCAGGAGGTGCACAGAGCAGTGGGCACCGACCCCACTGTGCATGCGACTGTCTTGTGACAGTGTTTCAGTGTGAGGGCTAATTTGCATATTACCTCTTTATTATATAGGATAACACCTATTTATTCATTAACTGTTTTACATATTTTAATTCTATCACCAACCTGTGAGGTAAAGGTTATCATCATCGTTTGCATGCATGGTCACTGAAGCTATAAGATATGTGCAGGGGGGAGGTGGGAAACCCAGGTTGGACTCAGGCCGGAATCTGCAGTCCTAACATATACTGTACACTGTGGCCTCACCATCCAGCAGCTCATCAATTCTGACCTGGTTTGTCCTTTGCTGGGATGTCCACTCCTGGCATCAGAACCATCTGGGTCTTTCGTGTAATGCATGAAATTGGGTGTTGAAGAGTCTAGCCTTGTAGCCAAACTTGAGGACATTTTGCCTATATTTTTTTCATGTTTTTCTCACTGCAATTATGTTTATGTGTATGATGGTGATGGGAGGATGGTACTGAATCTCTTTTTAAAGACACGTTTCTTTCTAGAAGCTGTGCTGAAAATAAATCCCATGTAGTAAGGAACAATGAAAATGATAATAGGTGAAGGCCAGAGCAACCTGAGGAAGGAGCTGTGGGCCTCATGTTATAACCACATCAAATGTGTAATCAGCATAACCAGTTTGGCTCAGTGGTAGAGCGTCGGTCTGTGGACTGAAAGGTCCCAGGTTCGATTCTGGTCAAAGGCATGTACATTGGTTACAGGCACATCTCCGGTAGGGGGTGTGCAAGAGGCACCTGGTCGATGTTTCTCTCTTATCGATGTTTCTATCTCTCTATCTCTCTACCTTCCTCTCTGTAAAAAATCAATAAAATATATATTTTTTTAAAAAAAGTGTAATCAGAGGACAGTATTAACATGAAAGATTTTTCACATGTAGCTCAAATGAGTGGCTGGCCTATATATTCATCATATTTAGAAGGTAATGCTCTGAGTTGGAGGTAATGAGGGGATGTTGTATATGATTTATAAATGTTTAAATCAGATTATTTTAAGAAGCAAGTTGGAATAGATGAAGTAAACACTGAAACACTCAAATAGACTATTAAGGTCAGATCAATCACTATATTGTGCAATAAAATAAGCAATTTTTAAAAATATTTCTATTTATCTTTCTCAGGATCAGACACAGCCTCCCTCTCTCTCAGATTCATTCTTGTTAGTCCAGTGGGGGCCAAGGTGTTAAAAGTTAACACTCTTTGGTAACTGTCCCTCCTAAATGGCAGTTTTGCACTTGAATTAGGAGCTTCCAGAAAAGAGAAAGCAGTTTGTTTAACAAATCATGAGTAGACATTTCCTATACACTGAGCATTCTCCCTGAAGCATGAGACATGGTTTTGGGCATCCCAGGCAGAGATACAGCCTGACATTAAGGAGCTTATATTCTAGTGAAAATCCAAAGAACATAATGTAGAGAAATCTCTCCAAGTGGGGGATTTCAGAAGATGATTTTATAACTAGGAGGCTTCTCAAATCACCACTTGCAACTGTTTGCCTTTCTTGCCCAGGTAGACCTGGTCACAAAAGTTTTTTGAACATATTTTTAACCAGAGTTTAATAGTTCAGGGGCAGGAAAATTGATGCAGTTAAAAAAAATTGTTACTGTCATTCACAGCAGTGTAGCTTCTGAGGGCAGACACACCTGGATGGTGTCTCTTCTGATGGGTGCCTTCCCGATCCTATCATAAAATCTCAGGATGAAAATGTTCCATGTCACAAGAAAAGCAGCCTGGAAATGAGTGCAGACTCAAATTCTGCTCAATAAAACCCTCTCTCAGATCCCATCGCACATTTCTGGAAACTCAGATTAACACTGTCCTATAACATTTATGTTTCTCCATCTCTGCCAACTCGGATTGGAGACAATTCTAAAACCTTATGTCCTGTTGTTTCAAAAATTCAGGGAACAGTTAGAAATACATCCTGAGCATCACTCTCCATGTTTTAAAGCCATCTTATTAACTTAGAAAACAAAGCACACTCTCCCCCTTTTTGTAAGAGTTTGAACAATGCTGAACTGTTTGTCATTCTTAATTCCATATGTATATCCAGATACTCCATAGAAATGTTACAGGAACACAGTTTATACTCTACAACTTAATTTGTGTGAGTAGAAAAGGGGCAGAGCCATGGGTTACAGATGTAGGGATGTTGAGCCTATCTGAGTGAATCAAGGACCTAAGGTCCAGTTAGGAAGCTGGAAGATAAAGGAATGGATCTTTGGAGATTCTGGGCCAGACTCTTCAGTGACAAATAAGACCCAGACTAATGAAAAAGCACCATGTAGAGCATATTAAGTGGAACCCACTGTGGACAGTTCATCTATGATACTGTATCACCTACTTTTCTAGATTTCTGTGTTTTCAAAAAGTGGAAAATGAGGTTCCTGGAACACAACAGACTCACAGCATCCCTCTCTTCATGTCGTTGCAACTCCCGTGTTCATGCTGAGCTCAGACCTCACTTCTATTTCCCACTTACCTGTCTACCTTTTCTGCTCTCCCTCTCTCAGACTCCTGCCTCAATAATATTCTCTCCTTGGTTCACTGTTTCTCTCTCTCTCTAGTGTCACTTCTCTCTCAATTCATAATCTCTCTCTTCCATTTATCATATAAACATAGCTTCTATTTATCAAACCACAACCAATGTTTGCTTTGTTATTTTTACTATAAAAGAAACAAAAAGCTTTAAAAAAAGGGAAAATTCATTTTAAATCAGGAAACTGGCAATTCTCAAATAATTGTTTGACATATGTTCTCCTTGTCTACAAATAAACTTCATTAATAGTTGTGTGTGTGTGTGTTTTTTTTTTAATATATTTCCATTTCAGACAAAGAGATGGAGGATGTCAGAAACTTATTCCAGGTCAGGCAGCTCAAAGTGACCAGAGCCCATTGTTTTTCAAGCAGGAAGTGACTTCTCCTTTGGTTCAGGAGACAGAAAATAGATGAAGAGAGCTCAGGATTGTAGTTTGGGCTTCTCTGTATTTTAATTCTCACTGGAAAATAAGGACTAACTAAGACATACAAATGAAATACATAATTCACCAAAGTTATGTCTGGGAAATGATGGAGTTTGTCCAAGTGGAACAGAGTATATCTGATCTCACCCATTATATCACTGGGGGCTGAGCCAGATAAAAAAAATAGGCCGGTCATTTTTCGCAGCACCCAGCACTATCAATTTTGAAACGGTGAAAGACTTTAATTATAGAGCCAGTTTTCATGCATTTTACCTGCTTGCTCCTTCAGATGCTCATTTAAAGCCTGCTGTTTCCTTAGCAACCTATCTTTTCCTTTTCCCCTCCATTGTGCCTTATCAGTTAACAGGCTGTTAAAAATGTTTTAAGAAAAATTATAATTTATAACAATTTATCTTGTTTAACAATAACCTGACCATTTTTCTCATTCTCTCCACAGTTAAAAGGGACCCATGTAGCACAGACGAATTATAAAACATGTTGATGATACCTTAGGAGGCCAGTGGCAGCAGGAAGAGTGCACAATTACCTCATGTGCATCTAGGGAGACTGGTTGTTGTTTTCCTCCCATTGCTAAATGCCCTCCACCTAGGACAGTACCAGGTACAAAGTAAAGGATTAATAATTTCCAATAAGTGGATGAATTATTGAGTACATGTGATTCATTTACTTTAATCATATAACAGCTCTCCCATACTTTTAGCCTGTGCACCAAATATTTTTGTTTTGTCACTTTTTCTATGAATTCCTTATTATCTCTATATTTCTTTTGACATGCTTATGAAATATGGGAACAAAAGTGCATTGCGGTCATCTTTTCCTTGAAATAAGAATGTAAAGATGAATGTTTTATGCTATTTACTAGAGATTTTCAATTTTTCCCCTATATATTATAACTTTCTTCTTTATTGCTTTTCCCTTTATCAAAATGTCTATTTTTCAGTTCACTGAAAATTGTTAGTATCATTTAAAATCTTTTCCAATCTGGTAAAGCATTAATTTGTAAAAATAGATCCTCTCAAATTTCAATTTTGTCTATTCTATGTATTATCAAACTGGTCTTTAGAGTTCTTGTATCTTTTATCCCTGACAATGGCTCACTATTCAGTTAAATCTTTTCTCTTAGAACTCAGCTCATTTAAAATTCTTATTTCTCAACTGTGAGTTTAATCTTTAAGCAGATTGCTGTCTGATTCAATTTATTAGAGGAACCATAGAAAAATAACACACTATACTTTCATAGTGCATATCTTATTTCATAAGCTGTTTTTATGTGTCATTATAAAATACTAAACCTATTTCTTACATTTAGTGGTAACTATAAATAAACTATGAAAAAAGAGGAGATATTAACTGACAAGTTTAAAAGGAAAATCTTATCTTTAATGTGTTAGACTTAAAAAAATAAGGACATTTAAAAAATGTTTTGAATATTACATTTCATACTGAGCATGCAAAAAAACATAAATATGAGATTGACAAGAATGAAAAAGATACATGCTTAAATTTGTATAAATTGAACTCATGTGAATAACTGAGACATTTTCAAATATAATATTATGTAGATAAAAGGTTGAGAAGATGCCTGAATATCACTATAAAGACATTTTTATGACTGCTGGATTGAATAGTGTCCTTCAAATATCTACCCAGAATCTGTCTATGTGAACTTATTTGGCCAATGTAATCAAGTTAAGTCCATACTGAATGAGTGGACCCTAGTTGAATGGCTAGTTTCCATATAATAAAATGGAATTGGACAAAGACCAACACAGGGGAAGAATGTCATGGGCTGACAGGCAGAAATGGGAATGATGTTTCTGCAAGACAAAAAAATGCTAAGAACTTCAGAAACCACCAGAAACTGCAGGAGGCTAGGCTGGATTCCCCCCCTAGAGCCTTCAGAGGGAACGTGGCCTTACTGACACCTTGACTTTGGAGGTCCAGCTTTCAGAACTCTGAAAGCATAGAGTTTTCTACTTTAAGGCACACAGTGTGTGCTAAAATGTTAAGTAGTCACAGGAACTCAACCAGTAGCTGTGTTTCTATGTCACTCTATAACTCATTGTCCCCCGGGGGAGGGGGGGGGGCAGAAACACACCCAAATAGGTCAATGGTCACAGGAAGATTGTGGGGATGTGGTAGAAGAATGTAAGTGAAGATCTCCAATTCCAGGATGTTTCCAAATCTTGAGTTAATCCAGAGTTTCATGGATTTTATGGAATTCATGGACCACTCCCTTTGATTTCAGGCAGGAAGGCATGGGAGAGTGGGGGCTGTGTCTACAGGAAACAGTCTTGGAGCAAATTGAGAAAAGTGGGAACTAAATCCTAATCCCACAGTTCTTACTGTTTAACTCTTCCATACAGTGTCAGTAGAGAAACACAGATTTCCAGAATCTGAGTGTCAAACATATTACTTAGTTCATAAGTAGACAAGCCCCTTGTAGTTTTAATGTTCCTAGTATTTTTGGCTGCTAAAATTAAATAATTTAATTAATAATGTTTCAATTGCTTTGGTTGTTATGCAGCTTATAGTCAAAGACTGAGAAAGTATGTTAGTCATGTTCTGAAAACCTGCCTGTAAACAAGTTCCAGGAGAAATGTTTAAAAATACATTTTACTTGAAATAATAGAAAGATATTGCTAGTTAAGCTCAAAGCAATGATAACTTAAACAATGGTGTCAGAGCTAGAAGTATGGAAGAGTCACTTTTCAGGGAAGCTAGGGCTGTATTACATCAGGAGACATGGAATCCAATCAGGAAATAAATGTGACCAAATACGTGATGTTTCCTTCTTTCCAGTTTCTACTCTCTTCTGTGGGCATCTCACATTGGCTAAACCATCATTATTCCATCTCTCAGGGAGTCCAGATGGTACAGTATGCAGGGCTCAGCTTCCTGGTTACAAAACATGACAGAAAAGGAAGGAGAATGGACTCAAAATACCAAACAGAATAACCAGTGGCCACATGTGTATACTCATTTACTCAAAATGCATTGACATAAAACCTCATTCCCACTGGTCTCCTCCAGGGCAGGAATGAAATCATAATATCTAGAACCATATTTACTAAGACTTTTGGCAAATAATGATAGTATTGATAACATTATATAGAGTCCTTATTAGAATCCAGACTTCTATGAAAAGTGCATTATCTACTGCACATTATCTTCTTTGATTCTAATAATACTCTATAAGTAGGTACTGTGGTATTTTTAATGCATGAAAAAATTAAATATAATACTTATACTAAAGGTGGCTTATATGCCAGACATTTCTTCTACTCTACACTTTCCAACATAGTAAGCCACAGTCACATGTGCTATTGAACATTTAAATGTGGCCATGTTCAAATTAAGATGTGTTCAAGTTGGATAACACATACTGGGTTTTCAAGTCTATGAAAAAACAATGTGTGATACCTCATTATGTTTATATATTGATTACATTTGTTATATATTATATAACATAAAATAAATGATTAAAACTCATTTTACCCATTTTTCCTTAATATGGCTACTAGAAAACTTAACATGACTTATGTAATTAACATTTGTAGTTTGTATCACATTTTCATTGGAAAAGCTGCTCTAAGTGCTTTACATAAACACCAATAGGCAGAAACTGTATTAAACCTAGATCTTCTCATTCAAAAGGTTGTGGTTTAGTCACCATGCTATCTAATGTCCAAATTGTTATCAAATGAGTGAATGAGAATAAAACTTGCCATCTTGAGATTCTAGTATATATCAGGCACTATATACTAGGTACTTTATGCATTTTGCTCTGAACATCCATGCATGATAGGTACTATTTTATTCGTTTGTTAGATGAAAAAAATATAATTTTAATGTAACATATGCTTAACTACAAAGTAAGTAGTTAATCAAAATGTAAATCCAAGACAGATTCCAATGTCCTTGGTCTTGAACACAATGTTATAGGAATGTTTTTGTATGAATGTTTTTTTTAAAAACACACATTTTAATACATTTTTATTGATTTCAGAGAGGGAGGAGAGAGAGATAGAAACATCAATGCTGATAGAGAATCACTGATGGGCTGTCTCCTGCATGCCCGCATTGGGGATTGAGCCCGCAAATCAGGCATATGCCCTGACTGCGAATTGAAGCGTGACCTCCTGGTCACTGAGACACACCAGCCAGGCTGTATGAATGCTTTTAAAAACAAAGTGAACATGTTAAAATTTCAGAGACAAAAACAGATGCTATATATCTAAATATACTCAACAAGCAAAATTGTTGGGATACTTAATAACTTATTCTCTAACAGGGCATGATTAACAGTAGGCAGAATTTCTCAAGCATGACCTGCCATAGTAAGAGTTATTAATAAGGAAATATTACATGATCAACAGCACAATGGGAACACCTAGCTGATCATCAATCACTGAGTATCCACAACATATGAGGAGCATCCATCATGCCGCACACTTACAAACATGGACAAATCTTGTGAGTCTGGGAGCTTGATTTCTCCACCATAGGAGACAACTAAATGGTAAATAGAAAGATCATGGGGAAAACTCACTACAAGATGTTCTCATTAATAATCTATCAGGGATCTACATGGAGCTATGATTTATGCAGAAAGTATAACAAAGCATAGCAAATAATAAAGTCCTTTTCAATCACCTTTTATACATAGGAATTAAATACCATATTCTAATTTCATACCAGAACCAAAAACTGGAAACAGCCTTCCCTATGGTAGTGCAATGCTAGAATAGCAGAAATTAATTTTGTAACAAATTTATCATATTTATTTAATTTTCCTCTTATGTTGTGGTTCTCAGTTTGTTCATGTGAACTCTATTTTTCCACACCTTTATGTACCCAGAAGTAAAATATTTTTTTTCAAAATAGAGGTATTTTACAGAAAGACTTTTTCTCTTTTAATTCACAAAAATATATTAGTGAAGTTTAATTAATATAAATGTGTTTTAATTTTAGAACAAATAAATGCATTGTTTATGGATGAATTTTAGTACTTATAAAATATTTTCTTGGTGGTATCTTTTCTGTGTGTCAGAAAGACACACAATAATATCATTGTAAATTTAGTTTTGAAGGTTTTGGGTAGTCACAGTGAGAGAATGCGAAGAGGGATAGTGTAGAACATTTAGAAAAGGAAGACCTAAATTCCCTAGCTGAAACAAAAGGCACAGATCATTAAAAATTTCCTAGTAAATTTCAGAACAGTTTTGAGCTCCTCACTCAATAAAGCCCGAACTTTTATAAAACCAGATGCTGAATAAGGAGCAGTTTCTTGTTCAGGAATCATGCCTAGATTCTAAATGAATGTGTTCTAAACCACTTTGATCAATTGGAAGCTATAAAAATGACGACCATTCTCTCTGCCCTGGGTTTTGCAGTGTCCAGACTTCTCATTATTTACCTTCAATATATTCTCAGTAGGAAATGTAGTAACAGAAATCATTTCCTTTCTCTCTCTCTTTTTTTTTCCTTCTGTAAAGCATATGGCCCAATCTGTGTGTGAAAACTCCAATTTATTGTATTTTAGCATTCATGAACCTTCAGGACTAATTTCCTGAGCCAAACCATAATTACTTTAATTCTCCACTGCTGGAGAGAATTTGAAAACAGGACTTCTTTAGAAGAAAATTAACTTATATAATGAGTGAAGAGATAAATCATATTAGCTCTAATTAAAATATATTAACATTTTGGTTGCATATGAATAAAAATCAGACACAATGAAAGCAGGTTTCTCGTAAAGAGTCAATTTATGGAGATTTATGAAGATTTTAGGGACTTGCAAAATTTCATTACTTAACATCTCTATTAAGATCTTTACAAGCATGCATAATGAAATGCCTAATAAAAGATTTAATAAATGGACTTATGCTTAAAGTCACACTGATTCAGTGCAAGCAAAGGTTTTAAACTCATAATGGAGATTAAAATGATAATTGTCAATTTAAAAATACATATGCTATTCACATGGTGAGTGGTGGAGAAGTAGATCAGTGTTAGGAAGTCAGAGAACTGTCTCCTCCCAGGTAAATAATTCCACAGTTTCTGCTGCCATCCTAAGAGTGTGATAATTACTTCAGTCTTCTATATTGTTTACCCATTATCTAAACAACTGCAAGGTCCAGGGGAAAATAGGGATGAATGTTTACTATAACACCATACTTCAAATCCTTCCCTCCTGCATTATTACACGGTCTTTAGCTCTAAATCTAGAAAGAATGTTTAGCACAAATAGTACACTGCCAGGTAACTTTACATAAGTAAATTGGATGGTGAAAAGAATTCAATTCCTTTCCAAAAATGTTCTTTCCCTAAACTTGTACAAGAGCACTGCCCGTTGATTTCATTTTCAGTATTGCTGGTGAATGGCTCATAGATAAGATGCCTACAAACCAAGTTACAGAGAAATTCCTCACCCAGCGAGCACCAGATTCTGTGTCTAATTTGCCAGAGGAGATTTGCAACCAGCATTTACCATGATGCTCCCCACTTTCCAAGACAGACATTCGGAGCCCACTGCCCTCCAGCAGCCATGGGCACTCTGATCATCCACGTTAAGGTTCCCACAGGCCCATGACTGTTTCAGAGTGGGCTTTATTTATCCGCCATCCACACATCACTGTTTACAACTACTTTTTTTTTTTTTTACAATTGTCAAATATCAGGCTGTCATATAAAACATATAAACTCTACAGCTTTATGGAAAACAATTATATTCATTCTGCAAAAAAAAATATGTGTCTGTAGATTATCAAACACTAAAAATACATATTTTAATAGAGAAAGTGCCAAGCTAAAGTCTGTAGAAATGCATTTCAGTTCCTGCATTAGTGCATTGGCAATTTGGTATTGCAAACAAATATTCTCATAGGTGTTTAGTTACTCATTTGCAGAGCAAAAAGTGACAGTGCTTTTAGGAGACAGTCTCACTTCCATGTATTATCTCTCAAACTCCTGGAAAATATTTATTGAATTGTATTTTTAAAACTCTGAATTGTATTGCTATTGATATCAGGAAATTAAGAAATCAGATAATAGAATTTTCAGAGAACTCATAGAATACATGGCAATTTAAAAGCAGAGGGAAGGGAAAGATAATGGTACAAGGAAGACAATAAAAATTAATGTTAAAGATTTTCTGATAGTATGGTTGCCAAAAATATCCTAAACAATCCTAATGCAGCAAGAAATGAATTGCTAATATAATTATTATAGTATGATATAATTATTCATATAATTCTAAAAGGCTTTATATTTTTTTTTAAAATATGTTAAATGCTTAATTGAGATGCTCATAAATTAAGGGAAAGAAAACTGGAAAACTAGAGAGATAAAAAATCATAGACATAGAAACTTTCCCCATGGGTTGGGGGTTCTTGCTGTGAGTTGTGACACTCATGGGCCCAGGACAGAAGATGCCCCACCATCTGTCCTCACAGGTGTGGCCTCCACTGCAGACACTTGGAACACCAAATGCTGTGCTCTTGTGTTTAAAAGCTACCCGTGGCCAGTCTCACACCAAGCTGAGACCTGAAAATACGAAGCTATGAAGAGCCTCAGATCATGAACTTATTTTTAGATGGGCTCTGGATTTACACTGAGCAAAAACAAAAACTTGTATATAAACGTAATAAACACACACAAATATGTGCACACACTCAGGAAATATGTCAGTGGGACTAAGAACTAGAAAAAGTAATAACCAGAAAAAAAATCAAGCACATAAAAAGATAAGGGAATTATGAGATACAGGCTATAAACTAAGTATACACCATAAAGAAAAGTTTGGTACATTCAACATTCAAATTAGAAATTTTTATTTCTCAAAAACATAAAGGAGATGTATTTTGTTTAAGAAATGGCATACTTCCCCTAAGATAAATGATATTCTTCTATATTATCTTCAAAAAGGTCTCATTCATATTTAAGTTTCTAGCTTACCTGGAATTGATTTTTATGTGCTGAGACCTAATTTCATATCTTTTTATATGTCTAAACAAGGTATTTTGAGGAGATTTGATCATCAGAAAAGAGTCCATAAAATAAATTCATGTCAAATATACTCTGCTTTTACCTTATTTTTTTATGTGTTTAGAATAGTTAGTATTCACATACTTGCTGTACCACGAGGAAAAATGGAAAAGCCTCAGACAGATTTGAAAGATAATAGAGGAATCATACAAAGATTAGATTTTCAATGAGAGCAAAGTAGACTCTTATGGGCAAAAGGCTTTTCAAAAGAGATAAAATAGACTGGTTTTATAATTGAGGTCAGATTTTCTCTGAGAATAGTGGGTTCCAGGTAGTAGGAACTTTCTTACTCAAATCCACAATCAAGTGCTTTGTATAGTGTAGGGATTGTACTAGCTACACAATAATTGTAAGCTGAATAACTTAACAGGTGAGCTTGAGGTTTTATCTTGCTGTCAAAGGCATTGAAATGTACTATGTGGAAGTTGTGATTGTTTCTTATTACATACTGAAATATTGATCAATCTCTTGGCATTAACAGGGGAGGTCCTCCTTGGGTTCCCTCCTGCAGCCCTTGGGTCGCTGAGGACCAGGATACCATGTCTGACCTCTGTGTCAGTAGATCATTTGAGGACAACATCAGTGAAACTTCGGAACACCAAATTCAGCCCACAGGCACACTGTGCCCTACAAACATGCTGTTATTCATGTTTAATGTTATCTCTCGATATTAGTGATTCTTGCACAATACCATGAAGCTGTAAATAGATGCAACCCTAGAGAGACAAACATACTCACAGTGAAACCATTTTCCATCTTTTGTGTTATGTATGCATCCCAAAAGAAATTTATCATTAGTTGTTATGTGTTAATTTTCCACTTAACGTATTACCTATGTTATCTAATTTGTCAACACCTGTTAAGGATAACACTGCACCTTCAGGAGGTCTTCTTTGATGATCCAAGCTAAAGGGTAGGGCCAATGCTTTATTCATTATGATTTTTAGATGAAGAGTAGAGTAATGAATAAATCAGGACTCTACTATTTGTATTGTACTAACAATAATGTTGATGGAGATAAAACTATTCTGTTTTTATGTTACTTCACCCTTTTCCCATAAAATTGTTTTAATAATTAGTATGAACTGAACATTTTGTGTAAGTGAAAAATAATCATTTCTGCCTCCCATTTCCATTATGGCAAATACAGCCAGCTAAGATATTTAATAGACATGTTAATTTTCTCATTGATGTATCTGTTATATCATATTGCTTACAAATAATAAATAGTTCAGAAAGCTGCTGAAAAACATATTATAATTGGTTTTCTCAAGTCTCTGAACCTTGATAATCCATTTTCACATTTTAGTGATTTCAGAAGTGTATCTGCAATTATGCCTGCTGCTTGTTATTTTTAGAAAATATGTTCTGCTTATACTTTCTAGAATAAGTAGCAGGACATTCATAAGGTTACAATTAAGCTTGGAATGAGCCTAGCATTAGGTCCTGCAATCTATGTTTTGACAAATATTTCTAATTACAAGCTTGGAGATGTCCACACAGGTTACATCAATATGAGAAAATAAAAGGATATATATATATATATATATATATATATATATATATATATATATATATATATTGTAAAATGCTTATATACTTACTGAGCATATTGGAAAATGACCCCTGACATTTTCAGTGAAAATCTGTCTATTTTTAGAGGGTTTTTGCAAAATACACTTTCCTTGTCTATTATATAAATGACCCTTCTGAAGTAGCAGAGTCAAAAACTTCCTGAGTAACTTAAAATTGTAAAATTACTACTTTCTCAGCAAAGTGCTGGATGAATAACTTTAATTTTCTGAGTCTTTGACCAGCATGTGACTATATTAAATAAGTCATCAATCTTCTTACTGATTACTCAGAGCAGTACTTACACAGAAATCTGTTACGTCCTGCCCTCCAAGGCCCTCTATTAAGGAAAATATGCATCTACCTCCTCCCCATACTTTCTCCTGGATGCTCACTTACTTGACACCCCTTATACCTTAATAATGTTTAATATCTCAATTTCATAAGAAAGGGAACTAGATGCTGAAACCAGTTTGGCTCAGTAGATAGAGCATTGGCCTGCGGACTGAAAGGTCCCAGGTTTGATTCTGGTCAAGGGCATGTACCTTGGTTGTGGGCACATCCCCAGTAGGGGGTGTGCAAGAGGCAGCTGATCGATGTTTCTAACTCTCTATCCCTCTCTCTTTCTCTTTGTAAAAAATAAATAAAATATTTTTTTAAAAAAAGGGAACTAGAATAATTTACTTAGCTGATCAGTCTCTCCCTTCCTCCAGAAACATAAAAAGAATGGGTAGATGCTGAAATATAAAACAGAATTGTGTTTCTCTACCTGAAATATTTTGACTCTTTTGACAGACTTAATGGGTTACACCAATGCAAACTGCAAAATGTTTTGGGAGAAGAGATTTAAGACAGACTGGCATACCTTGATGTGGGGTTGGGATGATAAGAAGAGATAAACCAAAGAACTTATATACTTATAGTCACAGCCCATGGACATGGGCAATAGAGTAATGAAGACATGGTTGGGGGAATGAGTTGGGGCTGGGAGAAGGAGGGTAAAGCAGGGAGGAAAAGGAGGTATTTATAATACTATTAACAATGAAAATAATATTGCAAAATAAAATAAATAATTCATATAATATCGAGGAGGGAATAAATTAAGACAATGGTGTAGTCTCTTGAAAGTGGTAAATAAAATGGGTTCTTGCCACACTATACCCACAGACTCCAAGAGCTTCTTCACTGCGTATGTTAGACAAAGGATACCTGATTTCCTTGGAGTTTCTAACCTTAAAACCAAAGTACCTTGATTATACTTTGAAGATTCATAAATAAAATTCATTTGTATGGTTGATGAATTAGACATACCCAAGAAAATTGAGGCATGTGATATTTTCTAGGACAATAAACTTCCTCTGTGTTATACTGTCATTGTGAATGGTGACATTATGGATTTGTCAAAATCCATCAAACTTTACAGCACAGAGAGCTTAATGTGTGCAACTTTTTAAAAAATTACTGAGGATAAATGCATAATGTGACAAAACAATCTAAGTGTATTATGGATATATGACAAACCCTGACTGGAGGGTAAGGGTGTCAAGATGCTGACCTAAGTAGCTTTGAAAATGAATGGAGTCTCTAAGACTGGGACAGGAAAAAAAAATTATGTGAGTCCTGCACGTTAGTTGATAAAGCTGTTTTGCCTGGGAGGAAATACTTGACAGAGATATAGACAGTTACATATGGAAATATCTATAGATGTGTATATGGACATCTGTATTTCCACACATTCGTCTTGTTCTCTCTGCTGAAAACAGGAGAAGCAAGGACTCCCCAACAGCAACAAGCTCACCAAATATCCAAGCCTTGGTTTCTAATTCCATTCTCCAATAAAAGCAACCTGGCACCCTTGGAGAAATGATGAGTTCTAGGAACAGAGAAAGAAATATTAAAGAGAAGGCTGTATCATCTCATAATACCAGAGAGTGATGAAGTTGTAAAAAAAAAAAAAAAAAAGTAGCAATGTCAAAGACACACAAGAACCAATGAACCAATAGAAGCGTTCCTGTTGTCCAGAATTGGAACAATATGAGGAAAAAAACATATTAAAATATATTATCAGATTGAACCCCAAAGTAAAACTAAATATACCTGCATCTATACTGATATCAGTTAATTATGGGAAAAAAGAATAAACTGCAGAGAAGAGGTAAATCTCTGGTGCAGAAGAAGTCTAATTAATTTGCGAAGACACTGCCCTCAGGGAGGCAGAGCACAATACCTCACTCTTTGGGTGTGGGCTGAACACAGCGACTTCCTCCCAAAGAGGACAGTATGTGTGTGTGTGGGGGGGGGGGCGGGGGGAGGGAGGGGATTAGAGTAACTTTACAGAAGAGAAGTCTCCAAACACCCCTTTATTTAGATCATGGAGATTCACCTCAACATGAAGAAACAAAGTGGCAGAATGTTTAAAAAGATAACTTTTTTTCTGTGATATTTTTTTCACCAAAATACCTAATCCTAATCCTACTTTATAATGAGAAAAACACAAGGCAAATTCTAATTAAGGGACATTCTACAAAACACTCCACCAGCCCTCCACCAAACTGCCAATGTCATACAAAATGAGGGAAGTCAAAGAAATTGTTCCTGTTGAGAGAAGGCTAAGGAGACAGGGTGATGCTGTAATGTGGAACAAAAAAGGACATTTGGTAAAAATTAAGAAATTCTGAGCAAAGTAAGGACTTGAGTTAATAAGGAAGCAAGGATAATTATGGTTCATTATAAAACATAATGTCCACTAATTGTAAGAAATGTACTAGATCCAGGTAAGCTGCTTACAACAGGGAAAGCTGAATGCAAGGTTCGTGTAAACTCTGTACTTTGCAAATTCTTGGTAAATCCAACACTTTCTAGATGTAAAAGTGTATTAAAAAGACAACATCTGAATCATGGGCTTAGAGGGAACAGACGTAGAAGCTGTGGGGAAATGCTACAAGCCAGCAAGGGAACTAACTTTGAGGGAAAAAACATCGATAACTTTTTCATAAGAAGGAATGCAATGGATTTTTGTGTTCTTTCTGCCTCAAATATTTGCACTGAAACAAGCTTTTGAGAATGAGAAAATGCAGTATAGATTTTCCAGGCTGTCTCTTCCACATGCTTACTCCCAGGTAATCAGGAGGAAAGGGCGTCACAAGCCAGGTTAAATTTTGGTAGAAGTGTGGAGCCATGCAGAGTATCATTCTGCCCAAACACATCAGGTAACTTTCCACAGGCTGCTTTCCCTCCTTCAGGCACATAACTCACAGTCGTGATGCAGAAATTGCCTGGGGACAAGAGAGCCATTTGGTCCAGAAAGTCAAGGATCTTGACCCCACTATATGTGTGTAAAGTCACATCCACCTGTAGACCTATTTGTTTTACCACCGCAGAGATATGATGCATAGTTCCTGAGGGGTCATAGATGCTTGCTCTTTTATCTTGCATAGGCAGATAACCTATCTCCTCAAAGGATGTGTTTGAGTTAAAAAAAAAAAAAAAAAAAAAAAAAAAAGGATGGTTTATAGTATGAACTTGTTTCCCCTCACTCTCAAAGTCTTAGCTGAATTGGGACAGCATTTCATGAACTTTCTTATGTCACTCACAACTGCCAAAGGCATTTGTAGCAAAATGCTGAAGCACAGTAAGCAGGATCCCAGTCCGCAAATGAACAGGGTTTTATCAGAGGGATCTCTGATTCTGAATTGATGAGCAAGCCCCTGCAGTTGCATTTCTGCTTATGGTCGCACACTCACCATGAATTCCTCTGAACTCACAAGCTTTTCAAAAGGCAAGACACATTGATTTCCTCATTATGTCAGGAAGTGGCAACTTAAGCAAATTTCTAAACCCTTTCAAACCCCGAGGTCTGTTCAGTAGTGATAAGACACCATCTGTAAGTTGGTGAGGGTTTGCATTAAGACAGTTCAGAGTGGGAGTATTTTTGTCCTGGAAATTTTTCCTCTTCCCACAGCCCATTAGGAGAGAATGGAAGAGGAGAGAGATTTCAAGGGCTGGTTCACTTATAACATTCCTTAGTATTTTCCGCAGGGAGAGACTGGGGAGTTGGGGATCTGTGCTTAATAGTTTTACTCATATCTGCTTCACACACATTTTTCCTGACCCCCTTGAAGAGAAAACTATGATACAAAAATTACTTATTCTCATTAACCACAGATGGATGCATGATGAGAAAAACAAAAGTAACATCAGGATTTTAAATTCAATATTAGATGTATAAAATATTAACATGGAAGCTAGTCTTTTAAAAAAAAAAATCTAAAGGAGAGGAGGTTGCCAAAAAGAAATGATGACAGTATGACTCAAAATGTTTCTTCTTCAAGCCACTACTAGGCCTTCAATTTTACAAGTGCACTTCACAGAACAGAAATGCCAGAGGCTAGTAAAGAGAAGAAGAAAGAGGAATAGTAGCTCAGAGAATTATGAATTAAAAGGACAGAAGGACAGTGGTAGGTGATCTGAAAGGTCAGAGGCATAAAGAGCAGGGTCTTCTGAGAAGAATCAATTTCAGAACTGTAAGTGAAATTCTCTAAAGTACAAGAAGAGGGAGAAATTTCATTCATGTTTGGTGGTTCTTTTGACATTTTCATTAACTGAAAAAATATGATTAATCTAATCTATACATGTTTGATTCATAGTAGAAGACAGCATTAAATACCCATTTCAGATGTTACAATTAACGATGCACAAAACATTGATTTCATCACACCTTGGTGCTTTTTTAAACTTTGTAAGTGCCTAAAGATCCAGTGACCAGTCATTCAGTTCTATTTCTGCTGAGTCCGAAAAAAAAGGAAAACACTGAAACAGGAGAAATTAGTTTCTTAAAATATTGAGAAAGATTTTCCTTGCTTTAATAACTGTTCATTAAATATAGTTAATATACTATTATCTAAAATAGGAGCTTCAAATGGACAAAATTAAATATATTTTATTTATTTTTTACAGAGAGGAAGGGAGATGGATATAGAGTTACAAACATTGATGAGAGAGAAACATCGATTCAGCTGCCTCCTGCAAACTCCTGACCGGGAATGTACCCACAACTAAAGTACATGCCCTTGACCAGAATTGAACCTGGGACCCTCAGTCCATAGGCAGACACTCTATCCACTGAGCCAAAGCAGTTAGGGTATGTTTGTTTTTTTTTAATTTAAGCCTATGATACTATATGTGACCACTCATTTCACTCTTTAATTTCCAAGTATTTTTAGTAAAACAACCAGGAGTTTCAGGAAAGATAAACAACTTGTAAAGTGTTATTTTATTCCCACTTCTGCTCTACAGTGAAGAGGACACATTTGTCAAGGTGCAGAGCTGCTTAGCAAAAATATTTGTTGGTTTATGGGAAGATATGAACATAAAAAATGCAAAAAAATTTAACACTAATTCATATAATGACCAGTGTAGACTAAATAAAATAAAAAAATAAAAAAGAACTTATCTACCATGTGTGTTACATAGTTCCTTACACATCTTACCAGATTCTGTGACTTAACTGCTGCAGTAACTTTTTTCACAGTTAAAGAAAAAGATAATCAGAGAGTTAAAAGCCTGGTAATCTTACCTGGCAATCTTAGAGCAAAGATTCAAACCCAAGTTTTCTGAAATTCACATTTTCAGGACCCATACCATGTTGATTCCACATTTGTTAGGACATCTGATAGAATTATGGAAGGAAATTTAGTTTGAGTTTCACAAAATCATCAAGCCCTATGACAATTTATAATAGTCACACTTTAATTAAATATATGACTAAATGTATGTATGGTAGATGGGGGCTTTGCCCTCAAACATTTCCTTTATTTTTTTTCTAAATAGCTCTGAGAAAGTTGATGGGATTCTTTATTTTGCAGCATGGAGTGCAGGTAGTACTTAATGAGAAAAGAACTCCAAGTTCACAATAAATGCCTCTACTGGATACTGTGGACGTTTCGTGGATCCCAACACAGGCATTCTGTGTTATTCTCTGTTTGGTCTTCAGAGAGCACATGTCTCTTCTGAAGAAGCCTTGGAACAAAAGGAAAGGAATTCAAATTTTTCTGCAGATTGAGCCAAACCAAAAATACATCTAACATGACCCTTTTTTATGTTCTTCCCTTCTCTGAAATAACTTGTAAATAACAATGTTTTGTCAGATCAACTCTAATGTTACATGATATTATCTTGACCTTCATGATGACAAGTGTATAAAAATCTTTGAGAGTGGAATGTGTTGCACATAGTACTTATTTATTCCAGATGTATTTGTTGAACAAGTTCAGGGTAGCACTTAGGAGAGAACAGGAGTAGAAGTGGCCCGACCTTGGAGAGGTCATATTTCTTCTGAGCTCACTTCCTCAGCTGGTGCATCTGACGTGTAACAGTTCTGCCCAGAAAAGGTAACTGACAAGCAGAGGGGACACTATATACAACTGAATTTAAGAAATTAAAATAATTATCTGGTTTTTATTTATATAACAGTATAAGCTGAGTAAAAAAAAATGACCCCCCCCTCCAAACACACACACACACACACACACACACACACACACACACACTCAAATTGGATCTATATTATTCAACCAAACTTGCAGTTCTATTACATGATCAGAATTTTAAGCACCAAATTCCGTGCTTTAGGGAGATTATGTTCATTTCAAGAAAATAAAATCTCTACTTATTTCAAATAAGGAAAATCACTTCCTTCCTCTGAATATAAAGGAAATGCAATCAAAGTGAGGTAGTCCCACTCTTCACATAACCTTGATGGTAGATTCCTGATTATCAGAGATCATTCTAAGTCCCTGAAGATGAAGAACATGGCAGACGTGAAAAGCAATATTCTCACAATTGTGTACCTTGTTAGGTGTCACAGCCATAAAGGTGAAACTTTAAATCAGTTTCTTCAATGATTTTTAATGTTACCTTATTGAATATCATAGTTTTATGTGACATAGACTTTGTCATATCATCTCTTATGAAATAAGATTAATTCACCAAGTTTAGCTCACTTGTCACAAAACATTAGTTATTCAGATTACTGCCTTGTGTTTAATATCGAGCCCTTCCTGTAGGTTAATTTTGTTCTTGTGATCCCAGGAGACAGACATATATATAGTGGTCGTTAATAGATGATGAAGTGATAAATAAAAAGAGGTACCAGGATTGAGCCCTTTCTATGTGGTAGAGATAGTATTATATTACCTTAAATTTGGCCAGTTATTCTAAGAAAGAAAATATTACATGCATTTTACCAATAAGGAATCTAAGACTCAGAACTCAGAAGCCCCTTGCTCTGGCAGGACATGGTGGGAGGTGAGGAGCAAAATTTTTGCAAGTCTCTCTTCTGTACCACATAGCCCATACTGAATAGAAAGTCATGGCCATGCCTCAGAATGGTAATCTTAAACACTTTTAACAATTGTAACTTTTTTCCATTAATGTAAGAGAATAAAACAATAAAAAGTACATGATTTACACACACACACACACACACACACACACACACACACAGAAAAGCTTCAGAGTAATTTCTAACAAATGTATTCGCTTGTATTGTGTGTGTGTGTATATGTGTGTGTGTGTGTGTGTGTGTGTGTAAGCAAACATACATATCCACTTTTATCTAAATAACAATCAAAGACTTGGCAGTGTCTAAAACGTCCTCCTGTTTTTGTGTGTTTGATTTTTACGTTTGCTTTTGTTAGTTGTGTGTTTTCAACTCCATAAGACCTGTCATCACACACTGCTTACTAGTCCCTTTATGCTTTCCTTCTCACCTAGGATCAAGGGCATTCAGAAATAGGAACAGGAAACATAAGTAAATGCTGTCTGAAACTCACTAATTCAGTCGTTAAGAAAAGGTGATTAGGCCAAAACCAGTTTGGCTCAGTGGATAGAGCGCCGGCCTGCGGACTGAAAGGTCCCAGGTTCGATTCCGGTCAAGGGCATGTACCTTGGTTGCGGGCACTTCCCCAGTGGGGGGTGTGCAGGAGGCAGCTGATCAATGTCTTTCTCATCAATGTTTCTAGCTCTCTATCCCTCTCTCCTTCCTCTCTGTAAAAAATCAATAAAATATATTTTTAAAAAAAGAAAAGGTGATTAGAATCACTCTATGAAAAATTTTTCATGTAGCTGGGAAACGGAGAAAAAAATAAACCTGAGATAATGGTTTAAATGCATGCCAAATAATTTTTTACCTGCCCAAAATATTTATATAGACAATATATAAAATAAGCACATGTTAATTTTCCCATGAATTTTTCAGCAATGAGAATATATTAGGTTACTAAATAGAAAGAAAAAAAGTGTGTCTTTCTCTATTGAAAATGGCAAAACTTACAAGGTAAGAATAAAGTCATTTTTCATTTTTGCCACAAAATATTTATTTCAATTTAATGTAACAAAACTAATCAAGCAAAGTGTGGATAGATATATTTTTGGTAATGTATATGAACAAATCCTTCTCATGAAAGCAGTTCAGGTGCTTGCTGCTAAAGGATATAGGACAGTAGTGAACTAACAGAAAGAGAGATTTGAAAAACAATCCCATTTACCATTGCACTAAAAAATTTAAGATACGTAGGAATAAACAAAACAAAGGAAGTAAAAGACCTGTACTTGGAAAACTACAGGACACTAAAAAAAGAGATAGAGGAAGACATAAACAGATGGAAGAACATACCATGTTCATGGGCTGGTAGAATCAACATCATTAAAATGTCCATACTACCCAAAGCAATCTATAGATTCAATACAATCCCCATTAAAATACCAATGGCATATTTCACAGACCTAGAACACACTCTCCAAAAAATTCATCGGGAATAGAAAAAGACCCAGAATAGCTGCAGCAATCCTGAGAAAGAACAAAGTAGGTGGGATCTCAATACCAGATATCAAGCTGTATTACAAAGCCACTGTTCTCAAAACTGCCTGGTACTTGCACAAGAACAGACATATAGACCAATGGAATAGAATAGAGAACCCATAAATTGACTCAAACCACTATGCTCAATTAATATTTGACAAAAGAGGCAAGAGCATACAATGGAGTCAAGACAGTCTCTTCAGTAAATGGTGTTGGGAAAATTGGACACATGCAAAAAAGATGAAACTAGACCACCGACTTATACCATACACAAAAACAAAATCAAAATGGATAAAGGACTTAAACATAAGACGGGGAACCATAAAAATATTAGAGGAATCCACAGGCAGCAAAATCACAGACATATGCCGAAGCAATACAGCTTTACCGATATAGCTCCTAGGTAAATGGAAACTAAAGAGAAAATAAACAAATACGTAACATAAACCGATGAACAAAAACAGATCCAGAGACACAGAAGCATCAATCAAACCATCAAGCCTCAGAGAGAAGGTAGAGGAGGGTGAGGGTAAGGAGGAGAGATCAACAAAAGGACTTATATGCATGCATATAAGCCTAACCAAGGAACACAGACAACAGGGGAGTGAGGGCATGAATGGGGGCCTGGGTGGAGGGTTAAAGGGGAGATAAGGACATATACGTAATACCTTAATCAGTAAAGAAAAAAATAAAGGATATAAGACAAACTATGAAATAAGTAGCCCCTTACTTGTCTTCAGTGGGAGGATGACACATCAGGCAGGCACAATTCCCTGAGGACCTACTGACGGACACTTTACAGTGTTCACAAGTTATCAGGGCTGTGGTCCAAAAATACCACCAATCTGTTAACACATTACTCCTGTGTCCCAAAAGAAAAGCCTGGTGGTGTTGGGAGGAAGAAGAATGCCTCTCTCGGCAAAACCTTTGAACAAATTAATTGCCATCAATAAATGGTTTATTGGTATATTCCATTGGCTATGTGTTCTTGGTGTGACTTAAAGTTGATTTCTCACTATGGTTTCAAAGACCCCATATGCCAGGAAATATCAGCTTCGTAGTATTGTTTAATCCAGCAGATATTTAAACTGGAAATCCTGGTTTATCAGTGGTGGTTAGTATATTAGTGCCTCTCCAATGTCTGCTTATCAGTTTACTATTGAGCTTAATGGAAATGGAGTTCAGGACATGATTGTTTTCAACTCTGAAATAGGGCAAAGCTGTGAAGAAATAGAAATATGAGCACATTTAGAAATGTGACAAATTTGGTTCTCTCATTTGCCTTCCCACTCCTGTTAGAACATTTACATTCTGCAAAGAGCAATAAATAGAAGTTATAGTATTGTAGATGGATTATTTCATCTTTTTTTCACAAAAGAAGAGCAAAAACCACTAAAGCCACTAAAAATTCATCAAGGCATGTTGGAGTATATTCTCCAACATGCCTTGATGAATTTTTATTATTATTACCTTTTTCTGTCTTATCTGGTAATCATCCCACACTGAATAGTTAAACAAAGAGTTTTGTAATAAAATCCAAATTGTTATATCATTAGAGTTAAGCATGGTAAAGAGGGAAGAGGGACTTCAATTTGTAGCTTTTAATTCTAGAGTTCTCCAAATAATAATTGGCACAGAATACAAATAAATCTGATCACAGGAATTACCATAAGGACCCTCACCTGTCCCTGACATGAACAGAAACTGGCAGGAACAGCATATTCAAAATTATCAGAGCAAGTCCTCACTCATACCTTAAGTCTACCTATAATCCAAATCCTACTTCAAATGCCATCGTGTTTTCTTTTTTCCCCAATTTTTTACTGTTTAAAGTACTACATAGGTCTCCTTTTTCCCCCTTGACCTCTCCCCGCTGCTCCCATCTCCAACCACATGCCCTCACTCCCCTATTGTCTGTGTCCATGGGCTATGATTATATGCATGCATATAAGTTCTTTGGCTGATCTTTTACTCCCTCTCCACTGCCTTCCCTCTGAGATTGGATGGGTCTGTTCAATGCTTCTATGTCTCTGTATCTATTTTTGTTCATCAACTTATATTGTTCATTATATTGTAACACATTTCCAGGCCAAGCCAAGGTGCAGGAATAAACTGTGGCATTGGAATAATGTTTCTTGCTGCTTTCCCATATGACCCTCACTTGGAACATTTTCATTGAGCACCCTCTGCACACACCAAACGCATTCTCCAGACCAGCTACTTGTCAAGTTCTCCATGTGTGTGATTTTGATTGCTCCTATGCATTGCTTCATATTTCCATTTAAATATCTGCTGTTACATCGATTTCCAGGCTTCATTCTGGCCTCTACACTTGTCACTAAGTGATGAAGATGCCCTTATACAAGTCTCACTCCTAGCACTATGCTCCCAAAGACACTGGTCAAAAAAACTTCTAATTTAATTTTACCTCAATGTAGATGTTGTCAACTGTGTATATTATTTTCTGAATTTACATTTGTGTTCTGGCTTTTCATCTCTCAACCTGAGTCTAAATTTTTTGAGAATGAAGGTTACAGGTTATAATGCTGAAGAAGTGGTGTGGTCACAGATACTATTGATACAACTGGACCCATATCATCAATGGTCCCTTCAACACCCTTTTCAGGACCAAGAGAACTAAGAATCTTAGTTACCCTAGCATAGCCAATGAGTCAAGAATATAATAGTTTCAAGGTGGCTTTAAAAATAGCCTGTCAAAAATCGGTGCAGTTGGTGAAATGGGTAAGACTCATTTTTACTCCATAATTCACTTTCTTCTCTTCTTTTTAAAAAAGTAAACTAGGTCAGCAAAAATGTGAAAGTGTTGTATAATAATCACTGCAAATCACTTAGAGTTCTGGTTCAAGGGGTTTTAACCTGGTAATAAATTATTCTTCTGAGATGAGACTCAGAGTTAATTATGCCCATTACTCTAATTTTATTTCATATCTAGAGGGGAACTAAGGAGAAGAGACCACAAATAACTCACCACCACCAGCCTCTACATTTTTCCCCTAAGTATATTTGAGAATATTGTAAATGTCCCAAACCATCTCTAGCAGTGAGCCTTTTATTTTGTGCTGAACAAAGGACCAAAAATGAACTGGTAGGAGGGCTGGGAAGTAATTTTTCCTATTAGTAGACATCTGTTAGAACTGCCTCTTTGTCATCATTTTGCTGCCCCAGTCTTCTGTAAAGGGATCATTCCCTCTAAGCAAGAAGCTGGGTATTTAATCTGGCCAGTAAGCACTCTGCCTTGGGTTTCAGGGCACTCACCCTGTAAAAGCCTAATTAACCAGAAACCACCTAATCAACCACAATTCCCTCCTGGAGCAATGGATAAATTACAAAAATCATAAGAAAGGTAGCATGATCAGGAATTTCCGCAAAGATTACTAATATCCTGGGCTTAAAAATCAGCTCAAACACTTACACTTCCTCTACACAATGAAGTGAAGTTACTTAATAATTACTCTGACAAACCTCAAGAACTTCAGTCATTAAAAGGATTCAATTATGGATATTCTCTCCTTGCTCAACAAGGATACTTGAACACTTGCACAGCTCTTTAGCTTTTGGGTAATAAATGTTCATTCTGATGTACATACTTAATATACACACAAATAGATATTTTTATACAGTACATTTAAATAAGTTTTTTGAAAGCTGTTAGCATTTATGTCCTCCAAACTTAATTTCTCTCTTTTTTTCTTTTTTTTTTCTTTTTTGCTTCAAATACATTTTTTTTTTACATTCTTAGTTTTGGAGGATTAGGCCAAATCTTTCATCCTATGCTGTGATCTACTGAATGATAAATCATGAATGCCTCATATCAACTTTGAAGGTGAGATATAAATGACACCCAACATTACACCAGTAATTCTTGCACTGACTACACTCTATTCCAAGAACCCTGGCTATTTTTCAGGGGCACAAGCATCAGTTAATCTGAGCCATGCTCCCCTATCTCAAAAATAGATCATCCTTGTAGAAGGGGTTTGCTGAACTGTCCTGACTGGGTAAGTTACACAGCTCTAATCTTTTTCTCTAATGATTGTCCCCAAAGTGTTAAGTAAATTGCCTTTTCATGCCTGAAAGCACTTCCCAAAAGACTACATTTATCAGACAGCAGTACTTCCTGTGTAATGTTGGTTATTATTAACAGGCCTGGACATTTCTACATAGTGGCTGTCCAGCCAGGGAATGAGGGGCTGCCCCTTTCTTGAAGAGGCTCCAGGAGTGATACATGGGAAGTCTACTATATCTCTATAAGATGGGCCACTCTCCTCTATGATTCCACTGCACAAAAAGAAAGAGCTTCTGCCCTTCCATCCTACACTCCCATCATTCTTTCTCGTCCTTCTCCTCTGTCTCATGCTATTGAGATTGATTGTGAGTTTGGATTTGATCTGGTAGGTCCAGTTCCCTCCACTCTTCATAACTGTTGAGGGTCTATCTGGCCACAGGGATTTGTGGCTATCTTTAGAATGCTGTATGTTTGAGCTCCAGTTTTGAGGCACAACTGACAATTCCAGGGTAATAAGAAATGTCTCCCACACACATAATATTGTGTTAAGCAAAATGGTGAAGGCTTTTTCATTTTATAAGTATGTAACTTGATATTCCAGAACAGGTGTTCATCAAAAAGAATAAAGAAACTTATCATTTGCAAATCTGTTATAATATACATATAATGTGTAAGTAAATATATATAAATATTATATAAAATATATCATATGAATATTATATAGGCATATATACTATATATACATTGCATATATATACATTATACACACTATATGTATACATTATATATGTGTGTATATATACACACACATATTCACACACACATTTATGTGTGTGTTTGGGCACATTTAGAATTGTTAGAATCATTATGTGTATGCATACGTGTGTGTGTGTGTGTGTGTGTGTGTGTGTGTGTGTGTTTGGGAGCATTTAGAGTTGTTAGAATCATTGAATAAATGGTTGATGGACAACTTTATAATGAACTAGAGGCTGAATGCATGAAATTTGTGCAACAGTAGACCTTCCTTCCCTGGACTGCCAGCACCGGCTTCGCTCTGGCACCCGGGACCCAGGCTTCCCTCCAGCAGCCTGCAGGCACCTGGGACACAGGCTTCCCTCAGGCTGCTGGCAGGCACCCAAGACCCAGGAAACCCTTCTGAAAAACAGCCAAGACCTAATGGTTTAGAGAAATGGCCCATAACAGAGTTCCAGAAAATTCCATTATATATCCCATATAATAAAAGCGTAGTATGCTAATTGTCCCCTCAAGTGGGAGTTCATCTAGGAGTTCAACTAGAGGGCAGGGCAGGTCAGGGGAAGGGAGAGAAGCCCTGGCTGGCAGCCAGCAGCCACTAAGGACCCTACCAGTACATGAATTTTGTGCACTGGGCATCTAGTGATTATATATAATCATAATAATTTTTAAAAGAAAAGCTATTAAAGAGACAGAAATTTGAGCAAAAGAAGACTGAGAAAAAAATACAAAAATATTTTTGTTTTTAAATATTATTTTAGTATTTTAGATTTTAGTATATTTAGCATTTTTAGTCACTCATGAGTTTGTGAGCATATACCATGAGGTATGAACAATTTAATATGAAGACTAAATCATTTTAAAACCATGGTCAATATATTCATATTGATTTTTGGACATTATTAAAACAATAATAAAATTGAGGGTCTCTGAGGCAGTCTATAACATCAGTCAATATGATGACACTCTCTTAAATCACCATTCAATAGCTTTCTAAGTCTATTGACTTGAAGTGTTTTATCAATAATGCTATTAGCACCACCAGTAATAACTACTATCAATTGGGTACATAAGATTTGCTGGAATGAGTGTAAAATGTATTCTATAATCCACATAAAATTTCAAGATAAAAGTTATTTCTCCTATTTTATTTACTTAAAAAGATTAAGGCTCAGATAATTAAGTAACTTGGCTAAAGGCACATAGTAAATATTGGATTTATAGTGTTGAAGACAAGGTTAACCTACTCCAAAAACAGTTAATTTATTTATTATTGGTATTCATGAACTCTTTTACAAATACAAAGACAGGTTATTATCTGATATCATGGAAAGGTAGTATTTGAGAAGGGTTTAATGCATATGCCTTTCAAATATGTATGAATTTTAATCAGTACATAGCACCTATACACCTGCTGGAAGAATAATGATTTCTTATGCAATACAGGAATCATTTTTCTCATTGTAAAATAAACATATCTGTATTATTCTCCCTCTTTTTGTGTTTGTCCTATGAAAATATGAAACACAAACACACACAGAGGCACAACTTTTTTTTAAGATAGAGATTTCAAGATTATGTCCTGTTGTTCTATTGTAATTGGATATATAACAATTAAATTAGAGACATTTTATGTACAGAGCATAAAACTGTGATGGATGTTAAGAAGATGAAGTTCTCTAAGTGTTACAGAACCATAATTTTCAATACCAGATCAATTAATGAAGAAAAGAGAGGCATGCGCTGGATGGATAGCACAGATGTCATTTCTATAAGCCAAGGTTTTGGGTTTGATCCCTGGTAAGAACACATACAAGAATCAACCAATGAATGCATAAATAAATGGAACAATAAATCTCTCTCTCTCTCCCCCACCCCATTTCTCTCTCTGTTTAAAATCAATCAATTTTTTTAAGAGAGGCAAGATTTATCTCTGAAAATGCTGACGAGAATAAAAGATAAGAACTAAGGGAGTGATACCCACATAATCTTCAAAGATTGCTCATATAATATAGATTAATTTCCACAGTCAGCCCTGCCCTAACACCCTCCTCATGAGCTGGCTGCCTTCTCCTTCTCATGTGCTAACCATGAGGGGTGTGGTTTCTGGAGTTTGGGAAGTGCTTACATTTAACACAGGTATGTACTATTTAAACAAAACAATAACAACAAAAATAGCTTGAAAGTCCTTTGCTCCTCTGCCTTTGCCTCCACATACCAGTCCTTCCAACTGCATTTCTCTTCTATATTGTCAAACTATTATAACTGGGTACTTCTACAAATCACTTTTAGTTGATAAATTAAGCAGGTGAGCATTCAGGAAGGATGTGGATTATCTGAATGATACCATCATCTAAAGTGGCACTTACAGAATAGTCAATTCAACAGCAGAATGCATATCCTTTTCAAGTTGGCATGGAACATGCATCAAGATAGATTACATTTTGGTAACAAACCTTTTTAAGAAAAATCATGGATTCCAGCCAGTGTTGCTCAATGGTTGAGTGTCAACCTAGAAACTATAGTTCAATTCCCAGTCAGGGCACATACCCAGGTTATGGCTCAATCCTTGGGGAGTGGGAGAAGGGGATTGAGTGGGGGAAAGATGGTGAAGGAAGGTAGTCAATCAATGATTCTCTCTTATTATTGACTAGAGGCCCCTTGCACAAAGAGATTCATCCAATAGGCCTTCCTTCCTTTGGCTTCCAGCACCAGTTTTCCTCCGGCACCCAGGATCCAGACCTTTGCTCTTCAGTCCTGTCTTTCCTGAGGCACTCTGCTCCTATAGATCCCTTCACCACCCACCCTTCCTCTCATAGCAGGTGCAGGCATCCTGCCCTGCCTGGCCACTCTGCACCTGAAGCAGCTGGGTAAGATGTTTCTATCTCTCACTCTGCCTCTTGTCTGAAATCAATAAAAAATATTTTTTTTAAATCATGAAAATTATTTTTTTTCCACACACAATGAAATTAAGCTAGCAGTCAATAAGAGAGAGGAGTTGGCAGATTTTCAAATACTTGACAGTTTATAAAAAGACTTCTTAATAACTCATGAATCAAAACTGAAGTCTCAAAAGAAATGAAAAATATAATTTAATCTAAATAAGAATGAGAATAAAAGTTATCTAAATTTGTGACATGTAGTAAACATTGTGGTTGGGAAGAAATTTATAGCATTGAATGCATATATTATAAAATTATAAGGATCTAAAATTAATAACCTAAGCTTTCATCTTGGGAAACTAGAGGAAGAAAAGCAATTTAAGCTTAAAGCAATCAGAACAAAAAGTAATAAAAATTAGAACTGAAATCAATCAAATTAAAAATAGAAAAAGCATAAAGAATATCAATGAAAACAAAAACTGGTTGTTTAAAAAGATCAATGAAATGAATAAACCTCTAAAAAGCTCCCTGGGAAGAAAGGTAGAAAATGTACAAATTCCTTCTGTGATAAACAAGGTCACCACTACTAACTTCATAGACATTAAAAGAATAATAAAGGTAAACTCCTAAAAGTGTTATGCAACAATGTTGCATGTAAATTAAACTAATTCCTTGAATGACACAAACGGCCAAAACTCACAAAAGAAAAAATAGATAATCCCAAGAAGCTTATATCTATTAACAAAATTGAATTGATAAATGACAATCTATCTTCCAAAAAAAAAAAAAATCTCCAGGCCTGGTGGCTTCAGTGAATCTTACAAACATTTAAGGTAGAAATGATACCAATTCTCCATAATTTCTTCCAGAAAGTGGAAGCAGAAAGAACACTTCTTCAGGAGAATCCAAGATGGCTGCTCGGGTAGGCAACTAGCCGCAGCCGCACACAACAATTTTAATAAAATACAACTAAAATATAAAATGGACATTACCCAGAACTACAGGAAAGTCGACTGACTGGAAATCCTACAACAAGAAGCAAGGAGAAAACCAGAAGGAAGCACGGAGGAGCTGTAAAAGCCCAAGGTACGGAGACACGCGGCGCGCGAGAAGAGGACGGAGCTGGAGAGGAGGGAGGCCGAGTGCCTGGCGGGCGTTCCCTAGCGGAAAGGAGATAAAACTCCGACTGTGCTGGGCCCCTGACTGCTCTGAACCCCCGTTCTGGGCCAGACCCCGGGGACTCAGGCTCAGCCATAGGGAGCTGGGCTGTAAGTCGGAACCCTGGGGTAGCGGAGAAAGGAGGTCCCGGAGGCGCGCACACTGCCCCCAGAGAAGGGACGGTCGGCTGTGCCGCGGGATTGCCCTGACGGGAAGGAGACTGGGGCTCCAGACTGCTGTGAACGCCACCTCCAACTCCACTTCCAACTGAACTGAACCCCAATACCGGGCTCATTGTGGGAGAGCATAGACTGTTTGGCAGCAGGCGAAAATCGAGGGCACCTTTCTCTCAGAGGCGCCGGCAGCGAGCACTGAAGGACCCGCATAGGGCGGGGCTGACGGAAGCCAAAGCTGCAGGCTCCACCCTGAAACCCCGTCCCACCTGTAACTGCGAAATGCGACAACAAAATAGATCACAAACGAAAGAAATGGAGGACAAAAAGCGTCTGGATATAGAGTTCAAATCTACGCTTATAAGGTTTTTCAAGAATTTCCTAGAAAAGATGGATAAGGCCTATGAGGATATGAAAAGAGACCATCAAGAAATGATAAGGGAACAACAAGAAATAAAAAATACATTGTCTGAAATAAAAAATATTCTACAGAGTCCTAAAAACAGAAGGGAAGATCGCAAGAATCAAGTCAAAGATTTGGAACATAAAGAGCCAGAAGACACTCCTCCACAGAAGCTAGAAGGCAAGAGAATCCAGAAAATTGAAGATAATGTAAGAAACCTCTGGGACAACTTCAAGCGAACCAACATCAGAATTATGGGGGTTCCAGAAGATGAGAGAGAGCAAGATATCGAAAACATACTGAAAGAAATAGTGACAGAAAACTTCCCCCACCTGGTGAAAGAATTTGACTTACAAGTCCAGGAAGTGCACAGAACTCCAAACAAAAGGAATCCAAAGAGGACCACACCGAGACACATCATTATTAAAATTCCAAGAGCAAAAGATAAAGAGAGAATATTAAAAGAAGCAAGAGCAAAGAAGGTAGTAACTTATAAAGGAGCACCTATACGATTGTCAGCTGACTTCTCAACAGAAACCATGCAGGCCAGAAGGGAATGGCAAGAAATATACAAGGTGATGAATAGCAAGAACCTACAGCCAAAAATAAGCTACCCGGCGAAGCTATCACTCAGAATCGAAGGCCAGATAAAGAGCTTCACTAATAAAAAAAAGCTAAAGGAGTTCATCACCACCAAACCAGAATTATATGAATTGCTGAAGGGGGTTCTTTCAGAAGAGAAAGTAAACAAAGATAAAAATTATGAACAACAAATACGTAATTATCAACAAGTGAATCTAAAAACCAAGGAAATTAAAAAAATCTGATGAACAATATTAACTGTTGAATATAATAGAATCAGAGGTATGGAAGGGGAGTGAACTGATGATTCTTGGGGAAAAGGGGAGAGGGGGGCGTGGGAAGAGACTGAACATAAACTGTGCACCTATGGATGAGGACAATGGGGAGAGGGGAAAGGGCAGAGGGTGGGGTGGGAACCTGGTGGAGGAGAGCAATGGTGGGGGGGGGGGGGGAGGAGGAACATTTGTAATAATATGAAAAATAAAAACTTATTTAAAAAAAAAAAAAAAAAAGAACACTTCTTAACTCGTTCTATGAGGCTAGAATTATACTAATATCAAAACCAGATAAAGACATTGAAAGAAAAGAAAAATACAAACCAATATCACTTATGAACCAAATTTCTCAAAAAATGTACTATCAAAATAAATCTAACAAAGTATAAAATAATTACATGCCTTAAGCAAGTAAGATTTATCCAGGCATGTGAGGCAGTTTTGAAATTTGAAAATCAATCAATGTAATCTACCATATCAACCAGATAAAGAAGAAAAATCCTATTTCTCAATCACAGAAAAAGAGATACATCTTAAAATCCTCCATGACTATTGAAGTTGAGCTTCAAATTGATTTTGAGTTTCAAAGTTTCTAAAACAAAGGAATATGTACATATTTGATTCAGTATACGGTAGTCTTATGATATAAACATAGCAGCAATATTTTTATCATTTTCAATTTTTTTTGCAATTAGACAAGGTTTGACATATATGTTTTATCACATTACCATTAGTTAAACTTTTGGTTAATATTATTTTTCAGTTAACTCAATATTACAGTTGATAAATAGAAGTCTGCAGAAGAAGAGACAACTGCAGATACTTTCTCAGGAATAATTATAATGATGTTTTTCAAAACTTGAAGTATATATAAAACTATGCAAAAAATGATATATACCCATTACTTTAATTATTATATATGTACATTAAATAGGGCCTTAGTGCTTGAAAAATAATTACTTATCCTCAGCAAATAGTGTGTCTCTATCTTATGACTAATGTGATCTGTGGGTATGACATTATTTTCTTCTTGGTTTCAGTCACACAAAAACTCAGATTTTGCCCTAGTGGGTTTGGCTCAGTGGATAGAGCGTTGGTCTATGCACTGAAGAGATCATGGTTAGATTCTGGCCAAGGGCACATACCAGAATTTCAGGCTTGATCCTCCCCAGCGGGGTGCTTGTAGAAGGCAGTCAGTCAATGATTCTCTCTCATTATTAATATTTCTCTCTCTCTAGCCCTCTCCCTCCCTCTCTGAAATCAATAAAAATACATTTAAAAAACCCTCAGACTTTATTTGAAGTTCAACTTTGATAGCAATGGAAAACCTTGTGAGTTATTTTCATGACCAAACTTGTCCTTCAGTTTTATTTATTTATTTTTTTAATTTTTTAAGTTGCAGTTTGTTTGTTTTTTTAATTCTTTCTTGTTTTTGGTTCGTTATTGTTTAGTAACAGTACAATATACATTTCTGCTAATATTAATTCATTATGTCATTTTTTTCTCTTCAAATCTTTTATTAGTTTTCCTTCCTTACTTCTCATCTCTCATCACCCAGGGTCCATAGTTAAATTAGGGGTTACTCTTGGTGTTCTACATTCTATGGGTTTGAATAAATGTATAATGACATATACCCATCATTATCATGTTATACAGAGGATTTGCACTGCCCTAAAAATCCTCTGAGCCCTGCCTCTTCACTATGCCTCCTACACACACACACACACACACACACACACACACACACTACACTATTTTATTTTTTTAAAAAATCTGATGCCAAGAATTATTAAATATTTTGCCCAAGGCCAAACAGATAATTAGTGGCTAGTCTAGGACTATTGATTTCCAGCATAAGAGGTTTTTTTCCTAATCAAATATTAATAATGAATAGGGGAATTATTCTTTACTTTCATATTATTATTGTGCTTAAACAAATTATTTCTTTTCTGATGTAACTAAATAAGTAATGATTTACTTCCAGATATTAAATCTTGGGGACAATTGTCAGTATCTACAATGGCTTCTTGAAATTCACTAACAATTCTTTTGGGCAGATATTGATGTTTTCTGGCTTCATTAGCTCTTTGCCATCTGCTGCTTTGATGACTTGGCCATGGAGACCGCGCTACTTAGAGCATTTTCTGACAATCAGGGATTTCTTTACAATCTTCTTGCCAGTACATTCTGCTACTCCAGTGACACTGGCTCCTCTATTGATGGATCCCCACTTGTTTCACTCAATCAATCAAATCTCTCAGTCAAGGGTTTAGTACTAACCTCATGCATTTTTATTGTATGAGATCTTCCTTGTCTCTCCATTGTGCCTCATGTCCCACGCATTTCCATAATTGTTCAATGGGCACACTCAGGTGACCCATTACATTTTGCAAACAGTCATTCTTTAACCTTTCCAAAGCCTGATTTATAGTTTTGTTCTCCATCAAAGTGAATACTGCTTTTCTTATAATGTTGAAGCATTTGCAATAGCCATTTGTTATTGATCTTCTATAATGTAAACACATACCATTTCTTGGTCTCAGACTTCCAACCTTCAGAATTGTGAGAAATGATTGTTTGTTGTTGAAGCCCCCCAATTTGTGCTGTTCAGTTACAGTAGCCCCAGATGAGTGAGACACCCATCCACCCCCTCAAATCCCTGGCTATCTTGTGATAGAAGCTAGACATCAATGGTGAGGTGATGGTCACAGGGCTTTGAAGGCCAATCCTTAGGCAGTTCTGTCTCTCTTTAGACTATGAAGTCTCCAGTTACATCTTGTCTTCAACTTTGGTGACTAGCTGACATTTTGAAATAATTGGAAGTCACTTGAACACCGGTTATACTGTTTTAAAAAGAAAAAATCACCGTCTTATTAGAGATGAAGAATTTGAAATATACTTTCTCCAGTGTACAAATAAGAAGTGTTTTGAGAAGGTGCTCACTTGTGTTAGTAATGTTAGTTACCCTTCATGTAACTTTGTGTGGAAATAAATTAATGGAAAAAAGAATACCCTGCTGTTCATTGGACTTGAACCCCAAGTCCAATTCAGAAGAAAGACTGAAACAAAGATAAAAGGAGAGTTTTATTTCTTTTTTTCTATAAGGCTCTTGCCAACAATAGCACCAAAATCCAGTGCTCCGTGGAATCGCTCTATAAGGATGAGAACTCTCAGAGCCAGAATGACGCCGAATCTCCTATTGGGTTCAGCAAGATTGCAATATTTCAGGTTTCCAGTTTTATCATTTTCCTCCTCACAGCTTTTCTTCCCAGCTCCAATGTTTGACACTTTCATTTCTATAACTCATTAAATATTCAATGATTCATAATAACAATTTCCATGTAATTTTATTGTCCCCATTCTGGCATCAGCTTCTTAACGAAAGTATAAATACCCACTTGAAATAAGGACATTTCAGCTTTCATTTTCATTGCATTAATATTGTCTAAGGAGCTTGGTGCAAAAGACTTCCAAATATTACTGAGATGGCCTCACTATTATAACTCGGTGCAAATGGGAATTATGAAACAAAAAGCCAGAAAGGCAGGGAAAATTCAACCAATATCACACTAACTGGAAAGGAAGCTAAGAGAGTGTGAAATCAAAGAGTAATCAATTTCCTAAAGGAATAAGGTGCTGCTGCGTGTTATTACCGATTATCTCAAGGGCAGGAGAAAGACGAAGACAGCTGAAAAGTTTGAACAAGAGTAATGTGGGGTAGCAAGTTAGGATTTTTTGCACTAGAAAAAAACAACAACAGTTCCTGCCTTGCACCTAACATTTATAAAGAAATTCTACATTTTGACAGGATTATGCTGTTGGGCATCAAAAACAAAAACAAAAACAAAAAATAATTCCCACTTTTGTTGGTACTTACTACATGAGGACATGGCTTCTTCTTAGAGTTTAAGACTTAGACAGTAAAAAGTGTTTCATAAGGCACACACACATGAAAGACAGTTTGTTAATGTTTTACTCAATATTTGAATTCTCTTTCAGTGGTTTGAAGAAGATCAGGATTGTTTTTTTGTGTTTTGTTTTTTTTTTGTCTTCATTTTCTTCTTATCAGCTTAGCATTTGTGAACCATCATTTCACTAGCCGAGTCTCTGGGCTTCAAACCTCCTTGCTGCTCATTCTCACCCCCACATTGAGTAGCACACCAGCAAAATGGACCAAGGGTCTTCTCCTTTCCTGATTGCACTCAAGCAGCTCAAACTGTGGGTAGCAGTCTCATGCAGTAGACACTCTCTTCCATGAATTCAAGTTCAAGGGCCACAAATGAAACCCTATTGATGCGATGCTTATGCTGACAGATGTCATAGGCTCTCTGCTTACCTTAAAATATAAACTTGCAGCCTGTCTCTATCTATATACACCTATCTATATATCTATATGTCTCTATAGTGTCTCTATCTATATACACCTCTACCTTCACTGGATCTTGTCTACACACTTCTCTAAACTGGAATCAATTTGCAAATGCAAGCCCCTTCTGGACTTATTGTCTGTGTCTTTGCTAGAAAAGCTTAAAACTTCTTGTTCCTCTTAGCATTGTAAGAAAAATCCGTTGTGTTTTTTTTTTTAATTTTAAAAAAATCATTTTATTGATTTTTAGAAACAGAAGGAGGAAGAGGGAAAAAGAGAAAAACATTGATGTGAGTGAAACATAGATGAGCTGTCTCCTGCATGCTCCCTACTGGTTGGAGATCAAGCCCACAACCTGGGCATGTGCCCTGACTGGGAATCCGACAACTTTCTAATATATAGCACAATGCCCAAACAACTGAGCAACACTGGCCAAGGCAAGAATCCATGAAATTTTAAGCTGTAAAAAAAAAAAAAAAAAAAAAAAAAAAAAAAGGCCAAAGTCAACACAACTATTTAAAATTCTAAACAAACATGTTCCTGGTGGGTAACTGAGGAATTAAGATTTTTTCTAGTCCATTACCTGAGATCTTTCCTGTTGTATGAAGCCTTGTCTACTTCCATCATTCCTACTAATGTTTTCTTTCTTCCCCCAATTCCCTTTTCATTATTTTAATAAAAATTTCATCAATTTTACTATGAAAGCTTAGTGCAAATTGAGACTATTTCTTTAATGCAGATGCTTCAACATTGTTCTTATTTGTATCTATTAATTTAGTTCCCTTGAGATCAGCTATATTGTTTTCCCTATTATTCTTAAATAATATGCAAATTAATGTAAATGCTCTGTGAGTTTTTACCTTTTCTTTTTTTGTATTATATCAGTAACTAGCATGAATAAGATTTATCCTTTTTTTTGCATTTTCCATAATTCCATATTATATTTTTAACTTACAGAGTACTGAAAATTTTCAGGTTATTTTCTTTGATATTTTCACCTCATAAACCCTGCTTCATTTAAACCAGCTAGTAAATTGTTGAACATTCAAATATAATTTTATAGTATTGCAAATATCCAAAGCTAAAATGTTGTTGGCATTAACAATTCATTACCACTAATGCTGGTTGAAAAAGTTGGACTGTATGTGTTGAGAGGAAGAAGGTAAGTAACTCTATATATTCTAGAGTGAGATAAGTGTTATTGTAAAAAAGTTGACTGTTTAATTTCATCATACTTCCTAAGAATATGTTAGTGAAAAATTAAGATACTTAGTTACCAGGTATGACATAACTATCCTTCATACACACACACACTTATTGTAAAGCATGTTCTTTCAGTGAATTCAAACATTGGTTTATGCCAATGTTCATGTAGAATGACAGTCTGTGCTTAAAATCAAAGAAAAGAAATTAAATAAAATGCATTCATTTTAATCAAATGTTTCTGTATTAATTGAATTCAACCCCATGAATTTAAAAAGATATATTTTATATAAAAGGATAGGTGCTCACAAATATTTTATTGAGAATTGGGGTACTTTTTTATAACCCTTTACCAGTGAAGGCTGTCATATTTTGTCTCTGCTAAAGAGCATTGTTATTTTTGATAGCTAAGTCTTCAAAAAAGTATTATTAAAATGTTTAAAAGTTGTTCTCCTCTTTCCTCTAAATTTTCATGGAAGCATCCAAACTCCTTTGCTTCCAGTCACATTTATAAGCATGTGTATATTCATATAATATATATATATTCATATAATATATTACAGCATTTTGTTGGAAACAGATAGCTCTTTGATTCAGACAGAGAGGTAGTCTGCATATCCCATGACCATAAAGAACACACTTCCTGGTGAGGACCCTTTTGTCCTTTATTTTATACCTATTCTCTCCATTTTATAAAACCTAACCCATGATCTCTTATATCTGTTTACCAAAGACTTCTTCATGAGTCTTGGATTTTTCAGTAATATCTGGGCAAAGGGAAATTATTAACTCATTCATTGAATCACTTATTCACTGAAAACCTTAAACTATATTAAATGGGTGGATATATAAATAAACAGGATTGTCCCTGCTTTGGTTTAAAGGAGTTTATATGACAGAAAGGGTTCCAAAATAAAAACAAATAGATTTAGAGAACAAACTGATGGTCACTAGGTAGAAGGAAGTTTGGGAGTCTGGGGGGAAAAGGTGAAGGGATTAACAAGTACAATTCCACTCTGGCCATTGTGGTTCAGTTGGTTGAGCACCACCCCATGCACAGTTTGATTCCTGGTCAAAGCTCATACTGAGGTTGTGGATTTGATCCTTAATTATCGTATATGTGGGAGATGATGGATTAATGTTTCTCACATCAATGTCTCTCTGTCTCCCCTCCCTTTCTATATCTCTAAAATCAATAAAAACATATTTTATTAAAAGAAGTGCAATTTGCCAGTTATTATAATAGTCATTGTGTTTAAAGTACAGCATAGGGAATATATTCAATAATATTGCAATAACTATGTTTGGTGTCAGGTGATTTCTAGACGTAGCAGGGGACCATTCTGTAAATAATATAAATGTCTAACCATTATAGTATACACCTAAAACTAATATAATATTTTATGTCAATTGTAATTGAAAAATATAAACTATAAATAAAATAAGTTTGCTTTAATAAGTTCTGGGAAACAAACCAATAGGAACTGATAAAAAGGGGTGAGGGCAATGTGTCTTTAGTTCAGGTGCCTTTGGTCCAACTGCTACATTCCTGAAATAAAGGACAAGTGATGGTTCCTAGGGGCCATAGGACTAGAGAAGAGGGAGGGATGCATCACCAGGACCTGGAAAGATGACTCCAGGACTCTATTTTGTCTTCAGTGCAAGACAGAAATTATGATTTTTAATCAGGGCAGGGACTTCCTCAGATATGATAAAGACAGACAGGAAAGCAATACCTTAACACAATAAACTTATTGGCAGTAATAGAAAAATAACAATTTTCTGATGAGAGTGAAGTGATTTCTTAGTTGGGTTATGTTTTAAGTACCTCAAATTGCTATTCAATTTTTAAGAAATAATATATAATAAAATTATGCCCAAATGTAGATATCAGTGTTTCATTTTTGGAAACTTCAATATAAACATAAGGCAGATGATTAGACTTATTAAAGATGATGGGAGAAACACCATGTTGTTACTGTGTGTTTGTTAAAGACATACTTCCAGGGGCCATATTTGATTTTGCATAGAGGCTATTCCATGTACCTTTTCTTTCACTAAACCTCAACTTATTGCTTCTGGGTCAGGTTCACTCGGTTACAGTTGAAATTGTATTATCATCTATTTCACACAGATTTTTCACACAACTTAGCTGCACTGTTAAGTGCTGTGTCCACCAGGCACACTCATGGTCATTTAAATTTAATTAATTGAAATGAAATAAAATTTGAAATTCAGCCACTCTAGCCATATTTCAGGTATTGAGTTGCCAAGTGCTCCTATTAGAGCGGGTAAGAATGGTTTCTGTTATTTAAAAAAAGTTCTGTTGGACAGCACTTGAGCACAGCTTTTTCTGCTACAACATGCATGAGGAGTCTTTGATGTAGCAAAGAAAATAGGCTCAATGGAAAGTACATCTGTTGGCTCCAGGCAACATAGGTTAAAAGTCTCCTAGAGAAAGACCTGTCTCTATGCTGGAATTCCAAACTATGGCCCTGCTGCTAACTCAGCAAGAGGAATGTGAGCCTCCTCCCCTAACAGATACTCATTTAGCTTAGGAAGAGAGCCAAACAATAATAGTAATTATAATAGTAATAGCAGTGATAATTATAGCTAATGTTATGCAAATTGCTGGGAAACTGATGCTATAAAAAGACTAACTTCATAATGCCACACATATATTTCAACTAAGGGCTTCTACAAAATTGCAGACCCATTTAAGATCCTTTCTGCATCTGCCCTTTCTGTTCTATTCTGTCTTATGGCGGTAGCCTCCTACTTTCATTTCTTTCTTCATCCATATCATAACATCTGCAAAGTTATGACCATAATAGCAGCCAACAGTCATTGAGTATGCACCATGTTCTGGGCACTGATATGAGTGCTTAACATATCTTTATCCACTTACTTTTCCAACCTCTATGCGAAAATGATATCACTATAACTCCCCTTTGCAAATGCGAAATGGGTATTTAAAGAGGAAGGTAACATGATCAAAGTCACACACCTAGAGAGAAACAGAGCTGGGACCTAAACCCCATCAGGGCAGTTACCAGCTCCCAGCCTTTATCACTAGTTTCCACTCTAAACACCTAACAGGATCATTAATTAAGACTTTTAGATTCTGAAGAAAACTATGGGCAATCTCCCAGAAGAAAAAAAAAATGTCCTATCCTCAAAAGTAAAATTTAATTTCAAGACTGCTTTATGGACCTTAGCTTACAAAACAATGCTCTATATATTTCTTTCTAAGTATCATAGCTCGACACTTAAAGCATCGACATATTGTTTAGATCCTGCCTCCTGCCCCATGCCTCTAAAACCTATTCTGCAGCCCAATTACTCTACTTAGGACTCAAAACCAACCAACCAAGGAAATGCTCTGAGCTTTTGCTTATGTAATTACTTCTCATTGGGAAAGCTCTCCCAAGTCCCTCCTGGCAGAGATAACTGCCTACCAAATATTGCTACTTCTCATCCATAGTCAAGAGCTGCTTCTGAGAAGAAACTGCATCGGGAACTGCATCTCCCTGCACCTGCCTGTCTCTATGGCTGCTCTGAATAGTTCTCACTCATGAAACATGAATGAACATGATGTCTGCCTCCTCCAGCACCTGGAGCCTACGAAGTGGCCCCCCTTCTCCACTCACCAGCCTTTGCTGACTTGCTACGAGTAGCTCTACAAGCCTGGATGCTACTTGTTAACAGTGGCAGGCCCACAGGATGAAAGGCACTGTGTACCTGCATCACTTCTTGGAGAAATGTCACTCACAGCCAGGACCCTTTATTTTCAAGTTCAGTGGAGGAAGATTTAAATTCCCTTTACCAGAAAGCCTTGGGATTTGGGAACTTAGGTATGAACATCTGCTATCACTTCAACTAACATATAAAATTGAATGATGAACTTTGCCACAACAAGACACCTGAAACAAGCGACATTAACTACTAGTCAGGCAATGGACTACAAAAACATCTGATATTGGAGTCAGGAAGCTATGCAGTAGCAAAACATTTAGTAAAACCATCACTTACATAAACTAGGAAAACAGACCACATAACCTTGGAGTCGCAGTGGTCAGCCAAGCAGCTGGAAATAGCCAGTTTTCTTGTGCATTGACTATTATTAGGCTTCTTCTGTAATATTTTACAAAAACATTACCTTAAGCAAGAACTTGCAGATACTCAAAAAGAGATCAAAAGCAACTGAGTGCAGCGCACATGGGTCTAAATGATTGGAAATACTGACACTCCTGGACCTAAGGTACTAAGAAATATCTTTTAAAATATTTAAAATAAAAAATACCCAGAAAGACTCCAGAGATGAACAAAAATAACCAAATCCTGATTAACGTGTGGTCCCTCCTACCAACGGTTTCAAATGGTCTCAATGTGACATCTCAGTTGCAGTGACAAAGAAATAAACCAGATGCTAGAATTGCATCTAAAAGACCAGGGAAGGCATTCTAGTAAATAGGACTGGCTGGATACAAATGGATCTGAAACTTCTTAAATTCTAGAGGGGACTAGATGTCAAAAAATACTATAGGTACAGAATAAAAAGCCTTTGACAAGTGTCAGGCCTAGACTGCATAGTCAGAAAGCAAACTTTGAGGTAATGACTAAGGTAATTCTCATCCTTTACATGAAGGGACAAAGGTACAGAGGAGACATTTCCTACTCAAAGAGACAAGTAAATGAAATTTAGGGTTTGAGGTGTGGCAGATGATTTCCTAATTTTTCCCTCAAAACAAGAGCTGAGCTCTAGCCAGTTTTGCTCAGGGGATAGAGCATTGGCCGGCGGACTGAAGGGTCACAGTTCAATTTTGGTCAAGGACACTTACCTCTGGTGCAGGAGACAACCAACAAAAGCATCTCTCTCCTACTGATGTTTCTCTCTCTCTCTCTCTCTCTCTCTCTCTCTCTCTCTCTCTCTCTCTCTCTCTCTCTCTTCTTTCCACCCTCCCTTTCATGCCCTTTAAAAAAAAATCAATGGAAAAAATATCCTTGGGTGGAGATTAACAAAAAATAAAATCCTACTTAATAAAAGAGTAATATGCAAATTAACCATCATTCTGATACACCCACAAGCCATGCCCACCAGCCAATCAGAGCGAGTATGCAAATAAACCCAACCAAGATGGCTACCAGGAGGGAGGCTTGGGTTTCCCTGGCAATGGAGGAAGCCAAACTTTCCACACACCCTGATAGCCCCAGGCTTCCACTCAAGGATACAAAGTTTCAATTATAGAAGGCAAACAAATCCAAACAGAAATTGCTGCAGCCACAGAGTGATCAGGAGGCATAGCTCCGCTCCAGGCTACAAAGTTTCAATCGTAGAAGGTAAATAAATTCCAAATACCAGGGCCTCTGCTTGGGTCACCAGGGGGCATGGCTGGCCTGTAAACCAACACAGGCCCTTCGCCAAAGCCACCCTATGCCCCATGGGAACCCCTACCCTGATCCTAGACACCTTTCAGAGCAAACCAGCTGGTCCCCACCCATGCACCAGGCCTCTATCCTATCTAATAAAAGAATAATATGCAGATTGACTACCACTCTATCACACAATATGGCTGCCCCCTTGTGGACACAAGATGGCCACCACAAGCTGGCCATCAGGGGAGGGCAGTTGAGAGGGACCAGGCCTTCAAGGAAGAGTAGTTGGAGGTGCTCAACCCTGCAGGGGAGGGCAGTTAGGGGTCACCAGGCTGGCAGAGGAGGGAAGTTGGGGGCAAACAGGCTGACAGGGGAGCAACTAGACATCAATCAGGCTGGCATGGGAATGCTTAGGATGATCAGGCCGCCAGGCAGAAGTGGTTAAGGGAAATCAGGAAGGCAGATAGGCAAGCAGTTGGGAGCTAGCAGTCCTGGATTGTGAGAGGGATGTCCAACTGCCCTTTTAGGGGGATCGGGCCTAAAAGGGCAGTCAGACATTCCTTGAAGGATCCCAAATTGGCCTCTAGTAAATAAATAAAACAGGAGATGAAAATCCATGTAAAAGATACTTTTCCATCACCAAGAGATAAAAACATTCTTTACTACAGAGATGGGGAATCTATGGGAGAGAAATCTTTACCAACAGACCTTTAAAAAACTCTTAATTAATTTTCCACAACTGCCTCTCTTCGTCTCACTATATAACACTTAGGCCTGTCCATTTATTTGGGTCTCATTTCCTTAAGAGCTTTAGTATCATGTAAAACTTCTATTAAATTAATTGTATGTTTTTCTCCTGATAATCTGTCCTGTCAAGTTAATGTCCAGTCCCCAGTGGAGACCTTAAGAGAATGGCGGTAAAGGGTAGCGCCCCCTGCAGGCCACACAAAACCTGAACCACCAAATTAAAAGTTTCCTAAACATTCATGTACAGGATATCACGTGTGGAGCATGTTATATGCAAACTAGAAGAAAACACTCCAAAAAATCAAATTGGATCTGAGGATAGGAATCACTGTTTATAAAAACCATTCCAGGTGATTCTGATGCAAGCCCCACTCATTACAAACATTGCACAATCTTAGAAAATGGGAAATAAGTGGTTCTATTAAAATTGTATGATTAACTTTATAATTAAAATAAAGTTTTAGGTGTCTCCTGACCAGAGATATGAATGTATTCCTTCAGTTTTTTTTTAATCATTATGCTCATTATCACTAACACCATAATATTAATATATAAGTATTTTGTATTTAAGGCTTCAAATGTTTTAAATGCTAACTAACACTGAGGTTTTTTAAAAGCATTCTGTGACTTTCAGGCAAGAATATATTCATAAAAAGGCTTTCGAAGGAAAAAGAGGAAAATTATGCTAACTTTAAAGATGAATCATATCGCTTTGTAGATTCTAGTCCAATGAAGCATTGAAATAGCACAGACAGAAATAAAGCCAGATGAGGTGTTATTTAGGAATGTCCTTCTGAATTAGACTTCTTCGGAGCAGAAAATGGTATCTATTTCCTAAAAGACTATGTGCTTTTGAAGATAATGTGTATATGTTGTTTGAAGTTTGTAAGAAATCCATTTCCCCATAATAACGAATGAGTAATTTATGCCTGACAAAATGACTTTGTAATCGCTGAATGAAGATAAAAAGAGGAATTTGATTATCCTAATTAAAGATGATACTACAAAGGTGGCTCTGAACAGTGTGGGGCGTGCACAGGATTACTAACTATGATCTGATTATTTGCAAAACTGCCATTGATTGTGCTGAATTAGTAGCAGATATGTTGATGTCTCTGCAATTGCAGCCAAGCTGCCTGGTGACTGTGGCCAAGGTACAAGTGGCCATAGAATGTGGACAGCAACCTTCCTCCTGAATGTAGGACTATGTGGGGAAGGAGGGCCCACAGGCTTTTATGAGAGAAGTTCATTTAAGATAAAACAATTAAGTATGGTTTAGAGTCATTTGTTACAATTCTAATTCGTGCAAAACAAACAGTCAAACAAATGGAAATGCATTGCAACCTTTAGAATGTGCTTGGGCCAATCTGGGGTTGTGTCTGAGCATTTCCTCATGAATTAGAAATGGGGCTGGAAAAGCACACCGGGCGAGGAGAGGGGATTGCGCTCTGGTTGCAAACATGACAAAAGTGCAGATGGCCTTCTTCCGTTTCACTCCTAATTAGAAAAGAAGCCGGTTTTCACAGAGCTGTGGCTGCTGCAGCTGCAGGTGCTTCCTTGGGACCTGAGATGGAGAAGGTTCCCAACACACTCACTAAGCGTGTCCTTGGCACTACCCTTTTGGAAGGAATGAGGAGGAAAGGAGCCAAGCCTGGGGCTCTGGTCTGGAGGGTGCTGCACTGAAACACCTGCAACAGGCCGCTGCAAAGTGAGGCGTGAGGAACTGCAGCTCCAGCTGTGGGCCTACTAGGTCTGGACACCAACTCTCAGGGGACACTAAATGTACATATTAGAATGTATTTATGGCACCAATTATTTGTCGATACCATGAAGATTCTGAAGAGGTCAAAATTAAGTAAAAAAAAAAACATGGAAAAAAAGAGATGAGCAAAGCGCTAAACTGACTATCACTGGAGGCCATTTTCAAGCCCCTGTGAATTTAGCGTCAGATTTTTCAGAGCTTTTTGGAAAGCTGGAGTAGGAGCTAGAGGCTGAGGTCCCTGAGAATAACCAGGGCTCCCTCAGACACCCTTAAGAGTAAAGGCAATGGAGACGTCGCTCCCTCCAGGAAAGAGGGGAGAGAAAAAATGTTGTCATCACCTTGTGTCACTAGGCAGAGGGGAGCAGTCCTCACACTCAGAGCTCCTACAACATGTCCTCCTCGTGTAGGAATACCACTGCATTCTCAGTTCCTGGGTGGTCAAAATCAAACCTCAGCTGTGAACTTCATTTCGAAACCCAAGTGGCAATAAGCACAGTGAACTTGCATCATCAAATGCCCATTTTCTCCATGAGACCCCACATTTAACCTCAGCAACCTCTCACAGGAAAACTCCTGTGGTAGAAGTTCATAGTTAACAAGCAATCACAATTTGTACTTTGTCTTGTGGTTTTCTGGTTGTTAATGTGGGAACAATGCTCATCTCAGCTTTCTACACTCTAGGCAGAATCAGAACTTCCCACATCTTCTTCACATGGTTGGATAGAAAGATCTCCAACTTCCGAGGAGGCCTTCTTTATACATGTGCAAACCTGCCTATTTCCTCCTCAAACATAAGAACATGTATTGCACTGTTCCTGCACAGTAGCACTTAGTATTCCAGGTCTCCACAGTGCAGTGGTCAGATTATTGATCATAGCATAAAATTTGAAGTAGGCAAAGAAAAATGTAATTAGCCTTGAAAAAACTAGACAAGAAAATGTTTTTATTTCTTCTGTTAACTTGACTGCAATAGTGTTGTGAGGGGGGACCAATTGGGGAATAAGAGTTAAAACTGTATGATTCATATTTAACAAATATTTTGTGCTATTTCCCATTAATATTCCACAGGGCATAGTGGAAGATATATAGTAAATGAAATATCCTTTTAAAAAATGTGGCCCAATTATCTTTGGATTCATTTAAATAGCCCAGGAATCCAAACGGCCACAGCTACTTGAACAGCAAACATGGGTACTGGTCAGGGGACAAATAATCTTTACGATTTAAAAATTCACTTATCCTGCTACACTGCCTTATTTCAGAGCTGCATGACCAATTTGTAGATCATTATAAGAGTTATGAGAAAGAGAGAAACAGAGAGTGAGAGAGAGTGCCAATCTTCTATTTCACACCTTTCACTGGCTTCCCACTGCCTCCATAATAAAATCTGTTCAAATATATTCTTACTAGAGAACTAATGCATGAAATTTGTACACTTGAGGGGGGGTTCCCTCAGCCTGGCCTGCACCCTCTCATAGTCTGGGAGCCTTCAAAGGATGCTCTCCCCTGCCAGCCTGGTCACCCCTAACTGCCCTCTCCTGATTGATACCTAACTGTTTCCCTGCCAGCCCAATTGCCCCCAACTGCCCTCCCCTGCAGGCCTGGTTACCCCTAACTGTCCTCCCTTTTGCCTGCCTGCCTGCCACCCTGACCACTCTCCTGCCAGCCTGATTGATGCCTAACTGATGGCTTACACCTGCTCCTTGCTCAGTCCCTATTGGTCAGACCCCAGCAGCAAGCTAACCTTCTGGTTGGAGCGTCTGCCCCCTGGTGGTCAATAAACATCATAGCGAGTGGTTGAGTGGCCTTAGCATATCATTAGCATATATTCTTTGATTGGTTGAACAGGTGACTCGATGACTGGACAGTTAGCATATTTTGCTTTTATTATATAAGATTAAAATGGTGTGTAGTCTCTGCTTTTGCAGGAATATGTTGCTGCCACTTATTCTAACTTATTTGGTTATTTTGCCTCTGCTTGGCTTTATGAATGAAGAATTTGAGGAAAATGCTCTTTTTGATAACCCTTCAATAGAATATACAAAAACCCCATTTAATTCTTTTCTATGGTTTCATATATTGAGTCAGTTGGATATGCCAGACTTGTATTTCTCTTTCTAGACCTATGAACTATATTGTCCTTTGCATTTTCCTATTTAAAGTTTTTATAAAACATAGTTTTCTTGGTATTATACTTTTCAGGATATGTAATGACAGTTACTTTAGAAGAAACTTTAAAAAATGGTTGGAGAAATATTAAAACAATGCATACAAGAGAAGTGGTATGAAATATAACTCAATAAATTTATATTATATTAATTATATTAATACACGTTATTTGAAATGCCCTAGAATAATTGGATAATTAACTTTCCCTACTGCTAAGGGAGACTATTTAAATCAATCACTGTGTACAAGGTCATAATAAAATCACTTTCATGGTCTTTCCATGCTGAGGACAGTGTACCTTCATTTCTCAGTTTCCTACTGATCTTGTTCCATAACTATACCAAATTGTAGATGGAACCTTATAGCCAAACTAGAGGCCCGGTATATGAAATTTATGGATGGGGGGGAAGGGAGTGTACCTCAGCCCAGCCTGAACATTTTCCAATCTGGGACCCTGCTCATAATTCAGGACTGCTGGGTCCCAACTGCTTGCCTGCCTGCCTTACTGATTGCCCCTAACCACTTTTTCCTGCCTGCCTGCCACCCTGACCACTCTCCTGCCAGCCTAATAGATGTCTAACTGCTCCCCTGCCAGCCCAATTGTCCCTAACTGCCCTCCCCTGCAAGCCTTGTCACTTCCAACTTCCCTCCTCTGCCTGCCTGGTCGCTCCTAACTGCCATCTCCTGCAGGCTTGATCACTCCCTATTCCCTTCCCTTGCAGGCCTGGTCCCTCCAAACTTCCCTCCCCTGCTGGCCATCTTGTGATGGCCATCTTGTGTCCACATGGTGGCAGCCATCTTTGACCATATTGAGGCAGCCATCTTGTGTGTTGGGGTGATGGTCAATTTACATATTACTCTTTTATTAGATAGGATAGTTTTGTATAATTTCTCTTTTAATTCTTTTCTTGTTGATACCTGTGTCTCATAAACTCATCACAGTGCTGGAGAAGCAGAACATCTCTCGGTTTCATTCCTGCAAGGGCATTGGTATTCTTCCAGAAGTTAAAAAGAGTATAATGGAGTGATAGTTGTCACATCTTACATTAAAGATAGAGGCAATGAGTATTTGGTGGCTAAAGTAGCCACACATTTATCTCAATGGCCTTTATGTTTGTGTGTGTCTATGGTGTTTGAGGAGGGATGAACTGTTATTACCTGTCACATTTCAGAAGAGAAAAATGTCAGGTAGCATGCTCAGTCCAGTCAGGTTGCTGTAACAAATTATCACAGACTGAATGGCTTCAACAGCAGACACTTATCTCTCACAGTCTGGAGGCTGGAAGTCCAAGATCAAAATGTCAGCAAACCTGGTAGCTGGTGAAGATTAGCTTCCTGATTCATAGATGGCATCTTACACTGTGTCCTCACATGAAAGAAGGGGAGAAGGAGCTCTCTGGGGTCTCTTTTATAAGGATTAATCTCATGATAGGGGCTGCATCCTCCTCACCTAATCACCTCCCTTGAACCCTATCTCCTAATATCATCATATTGGCAATTAGGTGTCAATATACAAATTTAGTGGATGGGGGAGCACAAACATTCCGTCAAACCATAGTATGTTCCCAAGATCAAATATTCTAAGTCGCCTGATTAAGGATCCATATCTTTAAACACTGAGATGCACTATTCTTATTTTACCTATAAAGACATGCTTTATTTTGTTATTATATGTAAATATCCTCACTGAATCCTAGACTGGTGTATTTCATATATATTTTATTTTATGGATCTCAAAGAGATGAATGAGTCTTCACCTTATTACCTTGTATTTAACTGTCATTTTAGTTGTCTGTTTGCCCAAAGATTCTTAAAATACTTCAAAGACAAAACTACATTTAGTGATATGTCCCCAACATTCTTAATAGCACTTGGCCCAAGGTAATAGCTTAACAGTTTGAAGAGTGAATTAATAATATCAGATTCTGTCATGCAACTGGAGTTTAAGCAAAGAAAAGCCATTGATGCACTATCAAAAGACCTTATAGAATACAGTCTTCCGGATCAAGAAGACTGAGATAAATTAGATTGAAGCCTTCATATTATTCTTAGGTTTACCCAGGTTGGGATGTTTTTGCCACCTTTTCATCTGAAATATTTTGACAAATTGTGCCTTCTATTGAAGCTTTTCTAACCACTTATGTTCTGTCTCCCCATAAATTACAGCCACACTGTTCCAGGAGAAGAAAGAAGTCACAGAAAAAAAAATTATTGTGATATAAAATGACCCATATTTTATTATATTTAAGCAAGTATATTTGTTTTCTCCATTATACTGTAAAAAATCTTTGAAGGTTTGAAATAGTGTTAAAATATTCTAGTACCCAGTTCTAGTTTGCTTCCTGGCACATAGTTGCTATTCAGTGACTTTCTTGAAATAAAATGTTCAATATATCTTTAGAAACAAAGATTGTGAAAAAGTAAAAAGTATATTTTAATATGAATTTAAGTAGATATCATAATGGAATCTGAATGAAAAAGGAAAATGTAACCTTCAGTCTAGAGAAGAATAGCCTATATAAATTCTACAGAATAGGTCTTAGAAAATATAATAAAAAAGGGCCATTGATTAAAAGAAATTGGATCTATTGCTCATAATAACATCTCATTGATTGGAAAACACTCCTTGTAATAGCTTCCTCCATAGAGCATCTGTCAAGCATTAACCTTTCAGCCTCATGATCATGTGAAAGGAATTTCTTGCTTATATTACTGGTCATATGACCCCATCCTGACATTTAATTAATTGCATTTATTGAACATAGATTTGCGGTTTTCTAAATATAGTGACATAGACATTAGAAAAACAAGACATTCCCCCATGTATTTTATAAGAGAATTAACCCTATGATATGTATACCTGAAGATAGTTTAATAACTTGATTATCTCTGGTAAATGATTTATACAAGCAGATGACTAAATTTTACATTTCTGAAAATATATGTTTTGAAATATATTTAGGAGCTATCATAATATGTTCATCTACTCTAAGAATGAATTTTCAAATACAATGTATTAGTAATCTCACTCTAAGAGATGAGTTCAAATTATACCAAATTCTTTAAATATGAAAATTAACACTACAAAATAGTTAACAATGTTTTATTAACACTAGGCAATCAATAGGCACATTTTAACAAATAAATAACAAAGTATGAAAACATTTTAACAAAACATAATCTTTTATTTCCAGTTTTGAATTTGTGTTATTTTTATGAGCAATAAAAAAGAGGAGACAAAATATTTTTAAATAAATGTACTTGCATTTCTAGCAAAATACAAACACAATTTTTATCATTTACTTAACAACTAAAATCTATGAAATCAGTGGTTATATAAAACAAAATTTCATACCCTTTTATGCCATGTCCCAAAAGAATAAATGACCTTTCCTATTAATTGTCTATATTTTTCATGTAATTACTTTAATCCTGGTAGAAGTAAAATTAATTATTAGCATTTTAATTTAGGTTTTAATTTGAATCTGCAACTAACTGAAATAAATTTTATTGAAATTTAGCAAAAGGAGTTTATAAGCACTCAAGTTCCATCACACTCTACTCTTGCCAGTGTCTTTGCATTAATATAGCCACTCTCTTTCAAAATAGATTTTAATGAATTCACAAGTTTGCAAATGATTGCTGATCTTAATGGAAAAAAATAATTTCAAAGAAGATTCTCAGCTATTCAAATGTCACTCATAAATACAGCTGAAAGAATTACAATAGAGAAGATAAACAGAAAGTTGTGGTCAGAAAGTTTATCTGCACTGGATAAGAATGAATCCTTTAGAACTGTAGAGGATTTTGATTATGGGCCTGCCTTGCATGTGGCAAAATGCTGGAGCTGATAATGCTTTTTTTGGCACTTCTGTAATTGATGGCCATAACTGTTCCTATCATACCTAAACAGAAGCAGTGTCTAGATAACAGCAAACTGGTTGTTGAAAATTGAAATAATCAGAAATAGCATTTTGACTGCACAATTAAAAAATGTTTTTAACTAACAATGTTTAATTTCAGTTTTTGTTTAAATGAGAATCAGAAAATTTCTGATTCAATTAATACAATAACATTTCTGGTTTGCTTTGAAATAAACCAAACATTTTAACTCACAACCAATAAGTAGGAAGAAAACAAATGGCCAATGAACTCATATTTTGGTTTACAATACCCCTCAACCCATGGAAGGGTAGATTGAGTGAATTAGAGGTAACTTGTTCAACTAGCCCATTGACATTTTATCAGATAGCTCAAAAATTTTCCTGAATAGACCAGATGGAATGAGGACAGAGGGATTGATAGCTTCTGCTTGGTGACATTGACTTAGGAATGCTAAATTCAAATACAGAGGAATCAATGCAGTATCCACTGGTTCATATAAACCAACAACAACAAAAAATCTCAGGAACACGTGACTTCATAGGAATTCCTCATTTGTTTATTCATTAATTCAGCACTTTTATTGAATGCCTGTTTTGGGCCAAGTACTAGTACTAATGTCTTTTGCATTTTTTTTAGTATATGTTATTGATTTTTTACAGAGAGGAAGGGAGAGAGATAGAGAGCTAGAAACATTGATGAGAGAGAAACAGACCAGCTGCCTCTTGCACACCCGCTTCCGGGGATGTGCCCGCAACCAATGTACATGCTCTTGCCAGGAATCGAACCTGGGACCTTTCAGTCCGCAGACCGAGGCTCTACCACTGAGCCAAACCAGCTTTGGCTGTCTTTTGCATTTGTTGATGTTCATCCAGCATAAGGTATATTTCAATTCTTCTCCTTTTTACTGTTGATTTTTATCTTCAACAGGAATGTAACTCAATGAGAGCATGGATTGTGAGTTGTTTGGCTCAGTGCTTTTTCTTCCTCACCTGGAATAGTGCCTGGGAGATAGCAATCACCAATAAATATTTGGTAATTAAAGGAATAAACAAATTAATTACTTATTGTTTATCAATCAATAAATAAATACCATGAAAGAAATAAATAAAAGATGCAAAAAAAAAGAGGTGACATGCAAAGGATTTCACTGACAAGTGTTCAAAAGTGGTGAGGATTTTTTTATAGGAAACGAAGGCACTCAAACACTCTATTAGTATCTGAAAGATACTCAAACTAAGTAGAAATCAGGTATATGTAAATTGAATTTCAAAAGTGATTCCATTTCACACTCACTGAATTGGCAATATTTAAGTAATATGATAATATAAATTACTGGTGAGGAAATGGATCAAAGAAGCTTTAGTGCACTGTTGGTCAGATTTCAAATTGGCAAAACCACTTCAGGAAACAATTTGACATTATCTGGTATAGTTAAATATCTACAGATCCTACAGCCCAGCAATCACACTCAGAAGTGTGTGCCTTGGAAATATATTGCACAGGAGTTCATGGAAATATTTATAAGAATGGTCATAGCTATATTGCTTATTAAAGAAAAAACTAGAAACAAAGTAGGTGTTTATCAACATAGAGTGAATAAATAGGTTGTAACAAAGATTTCTACTGGTCAATTTTATACAGCAATGAAAATGACATATTCATAATGGGCATATCCTATATAATAAAAGCCTAATGTGCAAATTGACCAAATAGCAGAATGACTGGTTGGCAGGGGCAGGGCCAGTAAGTGGATAGTGCCAAGGTGTGGATTTATTTCTGGGATACCTATTCTGTTCCATTGATCTATATGTCTGTCTTTATCACAGTACCATTCTGTTTTGATTACTCTGGCCTTATAGTATAGTTGAATATCAAAGAAACTAAGGAATAGAAATATCCATGTAATCTGCCAATACTATAAGGAGTGGAGACAGGATTCAAAGCCAGTCATTAATTTCTCTGAGTTCATGCCTTAAATATCGCATTATAAATGTTCAAAAATATTCTTCCAATATATAATGTGAGGTGGGAAAGGAACAGTAGGGAGAATCTTTGGAGAGGTCATGTATAGTTGAGTTTCACCCTCTACAAAAGCCTATGAGAATCTAAGGCTGGGGGTGGGGAATGACAATGTCACTGAAATGGATGAAACTGAAGGCTAAACCACATGTGAAAAACTACAATAGTACAAAGTTTATTCAATCTCTAGGTTTTACTGGGACAAGTGTAGAATAGGAATAAACTCAGAATTAGAGCTATAATTCTTTGCTACAAATAAATACTCAAACTAGAGCAAGAGATGAATAAAGGAAGTGTCAACAGGAAATTTCCACATTAGAGTCCAGACAAAGATAAAGATCCATTACTAATGTGTTCCTTTAACTGAAGGCTTTTTGCCCTCTAGCAAGACAGACAATATGAAAAAACTTCAGAGCTAACCCAGGGAATGATAATAATTAACTGGGTATAATGCATATTTAAAATCATGTAGTGCTTCATAGGTACAAAGTAGGTTCTCACCCAGATCCCCTAAACAAATAGGCTTTCAGAATATTTTTCCAACCGTTACATAATAAACAAAAGAGCCTTCAGATGAGCTGTGCACCTTCAACACTGTAGTTTAGTGTAGTTTAGTGTAGTTTATCTTTCAGTATAAACTTCTTCCCTAAATAATAATATAAATGGACTCAGCCTTGTTAAGTCATGAGGAGTCACTTCCTTACATAGGGACCGAACATGCTCCCACATTTTTCTCCAGCCCTAGAACACAGTAAAATTAGAATCACCTTGACATGAGGAAGACAGGGGGCAAGTTGCCTAGTGAATATTTTTTGGCACAAATTAATTTATTCTTAGGAAATGTCTTCTTCATAGGGACCGACATGACTGCTCAAGAAATCTTGATTGATGAAAATGGCAACACACAAAGTGAGAAAAAGTAACAACTTTCTGCTCTGAATGGCCATGGACTCTCTGAATATAAATGCTCTTCAGTTGGCTTCTTTTGCTTTTATGCCACAATCACTAGCATTTCCCTATTATTCAACAATAAATGAAGATGAATGAAGTGGATAAACTCTACCAGACCATGTACTGCCTTGGTTTTTTCAGTGAACCAGGCCCCGCCCTTCTGTCTCCACCATGCCTATGGATTTGGGAGGATTTCTGACTAACCTTGATAGATATAAGGAGGACTAGCTATAATGGAATTGAAAAACAATTTGCTTAGTTTGAATGCTGTGGTGGTCCTGGGCTGAGGGAGAAATGAGAGGACAGAGGGACAGAGATTGAGTGAACTACAAATAGACATTTCTATTCTGGCTATGTCCATGACAAGAATAGATGAGTACCAGCCTCTAAGTGTGTTCCTACCTCCTACGGGAAAGTGCCGTGCTTCAAGAAGCCAGCTGACTTCGTCTTGTCCTTGGTCCGTTAATGAGTTTGCTTGGTCTTCTTGTGCATCAGGAATCTTCAAACTTTATGCAAATTTAAGAGAATTCACTTTCAAATTCAGAGATCAGCCAAAAGCGGGACACATGTTTAAGTTTTCTAGGAGTAATGCCTGGTTAAAAGGAGACTAGTACTTCTCCAGTCTCCTTAAAATTACTTTCTCCTAGAATCTCGACAGTGATTTTCTAAATTTCAGTTGCTATAAAACCTAACAGTTAATGGATAAAATTAGTAATGCAATAATTAGAGTCATGTTAATTAATACTATGGATAAATTAACATTATTTGTAAGTTAACAGGAAGGTCAAATTAGACAGAGTATACTTTTATTGTTTTTTGAAAAAATATAAAGAAATATTCAGACATGTTTTGCTCAGTAGAACTATTGTCACTGCAGAAGTTTTACAACACAATAGAAAGGCTCCACTACAAAAAGTACTTTGAATAAAACATAGATGTAAAAGAAATGTGAGAGTTATGATTAATTTTAAAAATTACTAAATGGCTCATACATGAGGTCATATGCTTCTCCTGACCAAAATACATTTTTTTCAGCCCAAGGGTAAAGGAAATGAACAGGGCTCAGTACTATTGCCTCTGCCAGTGGATAGTGAATTATTTTTATATTACCATGAATATGTTGGTACTACAGTAATTTTGTTTTATAAGCCCTTGGCTCATATTACCAAGCACTGCGTTAGCCATTTAATACACAGGAGACTACAGCAATGCCAAAAATGCCATATCAATATACTTGCATTAAAAAAAAAGTCAGTAAAGAAACTTCTGCAAACCTCTCTGGTGACTTAACTATTAGATTTATTTTTATGTTGCCTTATTATGGATTATATAACATATATTAATTCTGCTAAATAATGTGATATATGTTTAATTAGACCAAGCAATAGAACCTTGAATAACACAAAGAAATATCACTCAGAATACACAACACACTCTAACTTTCTAAAGAAGAAGGAGGGGGGGAGGAAAAGCTATTTCGTGGCCTTGAAGAATTAGGGTCATAAACTGATAAAATTATCCAGAAAAGCCTTAGAGACATCAGAATATTCCCCATTTAAGCAGCAATATGTTGAGGAATAAATTTCCATTTTGAGTAGCTCAGTTCTACTCTCTATAACCCCTAAAGGGGAGTGCTGTTCAATGCATCTTTGTAAGGACAAAACTGTGGCTGTTTATTGTGCTTATTTAACCAGCTAATGTTGATCTCCATGTCTGCCTCCTAAACACACTGATATTGTATTTAATGCAGTGCTTTTTGTTATTTCTTCCTATAGAGAAATTTGGTAAGTATTGAGGAATAATGATATTCTTTTTGTCTTTTTTTCTTCACAAATTTATATATTAATAGATATAACTAATTACAATATTATAAATGAAATGGAGAACAAAAGGAGTATTTAGTAATTTTATAGCACAACTACCAGTCACATTGCACAAAATATTACCCTCAAAGCAAGAACTTATGTCAGTTTATTAACTTACTGAGATATAAGTGCATCTGGTGACTATCATGTTGTTGTTGTTTGAAGTAGTAGTATTATAGTAGTAGGAGTAGTAGTATTTAATTGTCACCAGAGGATATTTCCATTGATTTTAGAGAAAGAGGAAAGGAGAGAGGAGAGAGAGAGTGATGAGAGAAACATTGATCTGTTGTCTCCTGTATGTGCTCTGACCAGGGATTGAGCCTGCAACTTTTTGGTGTAAAGGATGACACTCACCCAATGGAGCTACTGGTCAGGCATGTTATATTTTAAATCAATTTCATAAATAACTTATTGCACAAAGTCTAACTTCTTTTTTTTTAAGTGAAATTTCTTTCTTTTTTTTAAATATATTTTATTGATTTTGTATAGAGAGGAAGGGAGAGAGATAGAGAGCTAGAAACATCTATGAGAGAGAGCCTTTTGCACACCCCCCACTGGGGATATGCCCGCAACCAAGGTACATGCCCTTGACAGGAATCGAACCCGGGACCCTTCAGTCCCCAGGCTGATGCTCTATCCACTGAGCCAAACTGGTTTCGGCATAAAGTCTAACTTCTGATCTAAGTTATAAACACAGAAGAGCTTATTAATATCATATATCAACATATAAAATCACCTCAAAGAGCAAAGTTCTTAAGTAATTATTTGTTCATTTTTATAATTTTGGCTACATGATAGAGGCATACTTTCTTTCCTATAATTTCAGTAAGTGCACTTGGGAAAACAGAATGAAAGAAAATAAATATACTGTTTAGATAAGACAACATTCTGTTTTAATCTTACAATAATATAGTATGAAATATTTTATTTTAATATTGTGCCTTATTTGGGAGGGATTAAATGATTAGACAAAAAGCAGTCACTTACATGAAAGAAAACGTATCTTTAAAAAAATACATATGGGCCCTGGCTGATGTGGCTCAGTTGGTTGGTCATCTCCCTGTGCACCAAAAAGGTTGCTGGTTTGATTCCTGGTCAGGGTATGTGTCCAGGTTGCAGGCTCAATTCCAGGGAGGGGTGTGCAGGAATCAACTGATCAATATTTCTCTTTCACACTGATGATTATCTATCTATCTATCTATCTATCTACCTATCTCCCTTCTACTCTTTCTAAAAATCAATAAAAATATAAGCAATGGGAAGAGGGATTTTAGGTCAGTGATACTCTAGTGGTAGATACATGTCATTATACATTTCTCTAAACTCATTGAAAGTGAACACCAAATGTGAACCCTAATGTCAACTATGTTCTCTAGGTAATGAAGATGTGTTGGTGATGGTTCTTTATTTTCAACAAATTTATCATCTGGTAGGAATGTTGACAGTGTGGGAGGCTGTCAGGCAAGTAGGGAGTACATAGGAATCTCTGTTATTTTCTACATAATTTTTCGGTGAACCTAAAATTCCACTAAAAAGTAAAGTCTAATAAAGTATTTCTTTTGAGAAATCAAACTCATGCTTATATATATTTCTTTCTATTGAGTTTTTAAGTCAAACAATTATATAATGAACATTCTTATAACAGAAAGAAATATAGAAATAAAGTCAAGTACACTCTAATAAAAACAATAATAGTCTATCAATATTGTTTCATTCCTTGTATCAAAGTATCATACTAATGTAAGATAATAGAGCAAATAAAATGTTGGTACAGGGACTACTGTACTATTTTTGCATGTTTTCTACAATTATTCTAAATAAAAAGTTTATATAGAATAAAAAGGACACATAAAGAAAACAATATAAAAATTAACATATTAGAAGATGTCAAGTTAAAATTATAATAAAATATATAATTGAAATATATAAAATACTAGAGTCAGCTCCACCAAAAAATTATTCTTACAACAGATATATAAAGGGAGAAAAACAAGTATTTTTCCTGCTATCTCTGTGCTTACTCTTATTTCTTCTTAAGTAGTTAATGAGGAAAACACCTTTTTAAACCTAAATTTCAGTTAATAATTACAGAAGAAATGACAGAATTAGGGCATAACAATATCACAGCTCATAAAAACTCTTCTGTTTTCACAAAATTATTAATTAGCTCTTAAAACCATGAAGAAAACATTCGATTGTGAATTTTCTGATCAGACTGAAGTTAATCTTAACTTCAGAAAAATGGGACAATCAGAAGCTATAGGACAAGCAATGTGATGGAATAGAGAGAGCATAGCACCACCTATGACTCCTCTTGTCAGAATAATTAAACCTGCATCTAATCGAGACATTAGCTCTAAGAATTAGTGTGCAAAAAGGGAACAAATTAAACAGTACCAACCAAGTCATAAATGTAAAATTGGACAGATGTCCTGGTTTCTCCAGTTTAGATGAATTGGACAACAAACCAGTGTAACCAATAAGCCAGTGGCATAGAAAGAAAGAAGGAAATAACAGAGAAGATGAGATCTGTTGGTGTGGGGTGAGATTTATGAGAAGCATGGAGTCTACACTTCTGTGATGCGGTCTGTCTTTCAGGGAACCTGTCCTCCTGGACTTAACCCTCACCTGTCTTCTTGGCTATTCCCCCCTTTAGTGGGACAGGATGGCGGCAGTGGGCTGCAGTGGGTAATTCCCATCCTCCAGGTACATGAAGAGTGAAATAATACTCTTATTTTATCATTATATGCTTAGACAATTGTAGAAATGCACTTGTTTAAATAGCCTTTTCCACACTGAATATAATTTTCATGGTTTAACAAATTTATAAATATGTATATGTGTTCATGCTCTAGCACCAAACTTGTTTAAATTATAATCTCTTAATATCGATAACATGTTTATTCATTAGTTCCTACACCTATTTATTTGTCACAAATTTCCTGACTAATTCTATTTTATTTTTTATATATTAGTTTTAAAGATGGTTTGTCCAGGTTAACAAAACAGAAAGCATTAATATTTTTCTAGGTTGAGTTAAATTATAGGATTATTCATGTAAAAATAAGACATTCACTTTGAGATTTCTATCTACATTAAAGTTTCTCTTTTTTGATCCAGTTTTTAAGTTATTATTTTGGCAAACAATGAGTTAAACAGTAATCAAGTGATATTATGTTTTAATTAAATATGATTTACAAAATAAAAGTCAATATAAGTCATATGATAGTGGAACTTCATCTGGGAAAATTTTGGAGTTAGAAACATCTTAGTCCATAAGCTGCAAAAATGCATGGACATCGCCAAAACCAGTTTGGCTCAGTGGATAGAGCCTCAGCCTGCAGACTGAAAGGTCCTAGGTTCGATTCTAATCAAGGGAATGTACCTTGGTTGCGGGCACATCCCCAGTAAGGGATGTGCAAGAGGCAGCTGATCGATGTTTCTAACTCTCTATCCCTCTCTCTTCCTCTCAGTAAAAAATCAATAAAATATATTTTTTAAAATGCATGGACATCAAGTATTTTCTGGCATGTTTCTGCTCAGGGGTACACCTCCTCTGGAGAAGCCTGCACCAGGAAACCAGGCCAGTGTTATGCAGTTGACGAACTGCTGACAAGCTCACAGTCAAGATGGAGGAAGGTCTTCCGGAATCCAGAATATTAACTGATAAATTAAAAAAAGAAAATGTCCCCAGGTTGGTCAGTGTTGCTAATAGCAGCAACTCCTGTGGAAAGAGAAGAACTGGGCACAGAAAGACCAGCTGACTCCTCAGATATTGGTTAGGTTTTTATTCTTCCTCCCTTGTTATGGACTCCGTGTATGTGTCCCTTCAAAATTCATGTGTTGAAACCTAAACCAGTGTGATGGTGTTAAGAGCTGGGCCTTGGGGAGGTGATGAGAGCATGGGGGAGGAGTCCCATAGTGGGATTACGGTTCTTACAAAAGAGACCTCAAGGAGCTTCCACCGTGCGAGGACGGGGCAAGAAAATGCTGTCTATGAACCAGGGAGTGGTCCTCACCAGACAATGAATCTTGGTCTTGGACTTCTATCCTTCATACTCTGAGAAATGATGTCTGTTTTTTGTAAGTCCTGAGTCTGTGGTGTTCTATTATGACAACCAGAGTAGGCTAAGATGAAACTCAACACCAAAGCCATAAATTAGTGTCAAAGCAGATTAGTGTCATTTTTTTTTTATCAGTATATCCATTATAAAAATCCAGTAATTGTCTCATTCATTTTCTCAGTTCTTATATGGAGCAGCAAGTGCTCACCCTATTTTTTTTTTAATGTTCCTCATCTGGAATCAGATTTATGTGAGGTAACTACATTGAAGTTTCTCAATAAAGGTCAAGAATCCCCAAAATATGCATAAAATATGACAACTGTTTTAATATGAGATGTAAACCTTTAGTTATGGATAATTATTTAATTAATATTTGGAGGAAAAGTGTTGGGTCCCATGTGGTACCGAAGGCATATGGAGGGCAGCTGGGCAAACAGATGACATTAGACTTGTGTTATGAACAGGACTGCACAATGTTACCTAGAAACCATGTGCAAAAATGTCATAGTGGAACCTCACACCTAGAAAATCATTGTACCCTCACCTCTAAGATAGTCATCCATGATCTAGATGGGATAATTGGACTCTGAATTACAATCCAAGGAATAAGGTATTTAACTGGCATGTTCGTTGTACATTTAATTGGGATTAATTTATTTTGTGTTACTGATAACATGTTACCTTTCAGCAAATGGCACTCATGGGTGAGAAATTCTTCTCGAGCTTAAACAAAAGGACAGCCAAAACCGGTTTGGCTCAGTGGATAGAGCTTCAGTCTGCGGACTGAAAGGTCCCAGGTTCGATTCCGGTCAAGGGCATGTACATTGGTTGTGAGCACATCCCCAGTGGAGGGTGTGCAGGAGGCATCTGGTCAATGTTTCTCTCTCATTGATGTTTCTAGCTCTCTATCCCTCTCTTTCTTCCTTTCTGTAAAAAATCAATAAAATATATTTTTAAATAAATAAATAAATAAAAGGACAGCCCTGGCCAGGTGACTCGGTTGGTTGGGGCATCTTCCTGTATACCAAAAGCTTTCGGGTACAATTCCAGGGTTGCTTCCCAATTGGGGCGCATATGGGAGACAATGGATTGATGTTTCTCTTTCTGTGTGTCTCCCTTCCTCTCTCTAAAAATCAATATATGAGTAAAGATTTAAAAATTTAAAAAAAAAATGAAAATGGGTCCACATCTCACTCTCTGGCTGATAACAGATGAAATTCTGTTTTAAAACGGGGTTTCTAAAAAATTATCATTCAAATACTGAAAATCTACGAGCAGAAGTGAGCAATAGACCTGACTTTTGTTGAATAAGAAGTCTCACTGCCTATGCCAGTCTGCGATGTCATTTAGTTAACAGTTTGGAGAATTAACTCAAATAGAAAAGTTAGTTTATCAATTCTTTGAAAGATGTAGGGCTAAGGAGAATTTACTAAGGAGTCATATTATTTTAAATTTAGTCTTTTTGCTTTTTATTTTTCTCCTCTTTTTAAATGAAAAGAACTATGAATACATTTAGAAAAATATAGTATGATACTTCATTTCCCCCCTTCTTTTTTTATCCTTTAGCCTTGCCAAAACAGACTTGAAGTGCCTTCCAAAATGGGAACATAGCATTTCTCCTGAGAATATGATGCTGTAAAATATCAAAAGAGAAGATGGCAATTTAATGTGCTTCATGGGTTCCTATCCATGCACATCTTTGTGCTTAATCATGTGCGAAACCCTCTTAGCTAATCATACACAGGGAGTCGGGTCTGACTTTGTGAATGCTTAAAACACTGTCTAGACAGGTCTGTTATTTTTTTTTTAACTCATCTGCATAAAACACTGCAAAGGCTCCCTATAGACTGTGTGCTCTTGTCCATAGGTTCATTAACTAATGGAATTATTATGTTAGCAGCTCTGGTTGGTATAAATATATTTACTCTTTATTAAACTACTCTTTACTTTTATATTATTATATTTGTGTCAGTGATGCTGTATAACATAATTTCAAATTCTGGTGGTTTAAACAATGAGTACTGACTTAGTGCATGCAGGGAGGATCAGCAGATTAGGCTGGGCAAGGCTGGGTGTCCTCCTAATATGGGCTGAGGTAACTCACACATCTGGGGCTTTGGATGGCTGTTGGCCAACCCGGGCTGACCTTGATGACGATGACTTGGGCAACTAAATTCTGCTTCAGCCGAAACCGGTTTGGCTCAGTGGTAGAGCATCGGTCTGCGGACTGAAAGGTCCGGGTTTGATTCCGGTCAAGGGCATGTACATTGGTTGCGGGCACATCCCCGGTAGGGGGTGTGCAAGAGGCAGCTGGTCGATGTTTCTCTCTCATCGACATTTCTAGCTCTCTATCCCTCTCTCCTCCTCTCTGTAAAAAATCAATAAAAAATATATTAAAAAAAAAATCTGCTTTAAATATGTGTCTCTTTTATTCCAGGATGTTCCCAGGATAAGGAAAACACACAAGGCAGTTGAGGTCCCACAGCTGGATGCTACTGGCCAAAGCCAGCCACTCCACGGAATCAAAGCCCAAGTTTATCTTAGTTACTGTCTGAGGATGCTAATTCAACTAAATAGCCACGTAGATTATAAAAAGAATGCTGCATTATTTAGTCAGGAATATTATGTTGTTGTCATAAAATGCCACTGAAAACAACAGAGTTGAAAATATTAAGTTGAAAACCAGGTTCAATATATGTATGAAAAATATCATATTCAATATATATCTCTGTTTTCTCCTATAATTATAATCAATATTTATGTAACATTTGCAACCAATATTGTTCCGAGACATTTATATATATTAACTCATTTAATCTTTATAGAAAGCCCATTATTGTTACCATCTCCACTTTCCAGATAAAGAAACAGGCACAAAAGCGACATGATCCATGTTATTGTAACCACAGCACCAGCTCTAGCCTATTTGTAACAAGGTAATGCACTGCTTTTCAGAGACAACACACACAAACTGCAAGTCTTGCAGCCAACACATGCACGGAGAAGAGAACTTTGACCTCTAGCTGAACCAAGGGACAAGACATGACAGGAACTTGAACACTCGAACCTTTCTGAAGCTAAGGGTCATTGTCCAGGAAGATCCAGTGTTGATACCTCTTTACCATAAAAGGCCAACCTCCAAATCTCTCCAGTAAAACCTGCCCCAGCAGGGCTTCCACATACCAGCCAAGTCCCCTAATCCCCTAAATTCCCCCAGGTACCTGGATCAGGGACACAGGTGTGAGTCTTGCCTCCTGTCTCCTTGCCAGTGGACTTCACTACAAAGCCTTTTCTTTCCTCAGAGTCCAGTTCCAGAGTATTGGCTTCTATGTGCATCAGGCAGTGCACTCTTGCCCAGTAACTCTATGAAGCTCTTAAATATCAAATCAGAATCTGAACTCAGGTAATGACTTGATAGGGCCTATGCTTTTAATCACTATGCTATGCTATTACTTAATCACCTTCCTCCTGAATAAATAAAAGTATAAATAATATAAATTTAAAAAACCAACAGAGAGCTGAAACCAGTTTGGCTCAGTGGTAGAGCGTCGGTCTGTGGACTGAAAGGTCCCAGGTTCGATTCTGGTCAGGGGCATGTACATTGTTTGCGGGCACATCCCCAGTAGGGGGTGTGCAGGAGGCAGCTGGTCGATGTTTCTCTCTCATTGACATTTCTAGCTCTCTATCTCTCTCCCTTCCTCTCTGTAACAAATTAATAAAATATATTAAAAAAATAAAAATAAAAATAAAAAACCAACAGAGAATCCTGGTACTATAGAATATTAGAATGAAAAAAAATTAATTGCACAATTAGACAGCTTCATTTTTGGTGGAGAAAACAAGCCATGAGAAGTTAAATGAATGTCCGTGGCTACAATGCAGGAGGCAAGTGACCAGCCAGATCCCAACCTTCCATCTTCGTCAGTGCCCTTACAATTACAACACAGGTGACAGCAAATCAACAGTAACCAACACATTAGGACATCCAGAGAGGAAAGGCAAACTTAGAATAATGAATGAAAATTTGAAGACGTCTACCAGCTTCGACAACACTTGCTAAGACACAGACCATTTCTAGAAAACATTGGGAACTGTTAAATCTGAAACTCTAGTATGAGATTCCACTTGATGTGAAGCTTATTCAATAAAGTTGACTCTGTGTCCTTATAACCAATCTCAAAGTGAATGTCTATCCCGTTAACATTATCCAAATGAGATCTAAATTGGGAAGTTTAAGGATTTACTCGTTAAACAGGAATTATGGGTGGATAAGGGACAATGTAGAAAAGAAATGCCTACAACTCTGGGAGTTTATCAACCAGCTTGTGATTGCTTCGAAAAGAAACACTGTTTTGTAACACCCAGGGCAGGTGGAGGCGTGGGCTTCGGTGGGTGTAGCTGGACTGGAAGCCAGAGAATAGCACTGGGGATTCTTCCTCTACTGCGAACCTGCACCTGAGTCAACAGAGTAGTCTCAGCTTTATCTGCCTCACCTATTAAAAAAGAGTAATAAAAATCACATAGAGAGAAAATAAAATGTCATGTATCTTATTTTTTATACGTTTACTTTACAAATACACATTTTATGAACTTTAAAGTACTATAGGAATATGAAGTATAATTGGATGTCATTCACAAACATATCTCACACCTCCTTCACCTTCTGCCTCTCCTATTTATTTATTTATTTATTTATTTATTTATTTATTTCTATTTTTGGTTGCGCTGTATTTATTTGGCTTGTGTGATAGGTATCAATAGTTCTTTTTCATTTCCTCAGCTCTTAGATTGTTGTCCAGGGTCCCCTTGCTACTGATAGACATGCTCTTGGGTCAGGTGGCAGAAGAGGCCTGGCTCCTGGCTGCATGCCAGGCCCCAGTCAAAGTGCCAGCCAGCCCTAACCGGTTTGGCTCAGTGGATAGAGCATTGATCTGCAGACTAAAGGGCCCCAGGTTCAGTTCTGGTCAAAGGCATGTACCTTAGTTCAGGCAAATCCCCAGTAAGGGGTGTGCAGGAGGCAGCTGATGATGTTTCTCTCTCCTGGATGTTTCTAACGTATATTTAAAAACAAAACAAAACAAAAAACACAAAGTGCCAGCCAACCCCAGACCATGGTGTTGGGAAAGAGACCCAGGCCTGGAAAGTGGATTGAGAAACTTCCAGATGGTAGTGGTCACCTGCTTCAGACTTCTGTTCTTCTCTTTATCTGAAAACTTATCTCCTGCTTTTATTTAAAACCTATGAAGTAGCTTAGCTCAATTCCCCATAGCCACTTGGCCCTCTTCCATCACCTACACATTTTTCCTGTGTGCTAGGATCAGTGTGAATTCTGTACCCACACACAGACACATGAGATTCCAGTTTAGATGTCATCCTCATATGTCATCAGCCTTTTCTTCGTTTTGTACCAATGGACTGACCTTAGTTACTTGTCCAAAGAAGTAAGGTCATTTTATAAGCACTTTCATCCCAATTTCCTAGATGTCTTTTCTGATTAGAAAACCCTATAAACTATGTGGCTTCAAATTTTCAGAATCATAATTTCTGAAGGTTTTGCTGTCCTTCATGCTCAGAGATGACATCCGTGACCCAGGGATGGTGGAGCATGTTCTCTGAGCTGTAGAGCCGATCTATTAATTCTGTCCTGCCACACACTGCCACACCATCCCCATCATCCAGCAAGTGATGTGTGTGGCAATACCGACTAGGTCACTATCTTTCTTACCATGATCAATAGCAGAAGGTATATGTTACTTAGCAATTCAGGATATATGTGCACATGCACATATTGCATACACAAACATACTGGCAATTTATATATATATATATATATATATATATATATATATATATATATATACCCTATCTAATAAAAGAATAATATGCAAATTGACCCTACCTCCATTACACACACAAGCCACGCCCACTAGCCACACCTACCAGCCAATCAGAAGTGAATATGTAAATAAACCCAACCAAGATGGCTATACCACAGAGAGAGCAGGAGGGAGACTTGGGTTTCCCTGCTGATAGAGGAAGCCAAGCTTTCTGCCTGCCCTGGCCTGCCTTGGCCTCCACATAAGGCTACAAAGTTTCAATTATAGAAGATACATAAATTTCAATAGAAATGGCTGCCACCACGGAGTGAGCAGGAGGCTTGGCTCCACTCAAGGCTATAAAGTTTCAATTGTAGAAGATAAATAAATCCCAGATACCAGGGCCTCCACTTGTATCACCTGGGTGTGGGGCCTGCCTGCAAACCACCACTGGTGCCTTTCCCAGGATGCCCCATGCCCCTAGGGAACCCCCACCCTTCAGGGCAAACTAGCTGGACTCCACCCATGCACCAGGCCTCTATCCTATCTAATCCTATCTAATAAAAGAATAATATGCAAATTGACCATCACTCCAACACATAAGATGGTTGCCCCCATGTCGTCAAAGATGACTGCTCCCATGTGGACACAAAATGACCACCACAAGATGATCAGCAGGGGAGGGCAGTAGAGAGAGACCAGGCCTGCAAGATAGGGTAGTTGTGGGCAGTCAGGCCAGCAAGAGCAGTTAGGGGTGACCGGGCCTGCAGGGGAGGGTAGTTAGGGGAAAACAGGATGGCAGGGGAGTGGTTAGGGGGTGATCAGGCTGACAGGCAGAAGCGGTTAGGGGCAATCAAGAAGGCAGGCAGGAGAGCATTTTGGAGCTAGCAGTTCTGGATTGTGAGAGGGATGTCCAACTGCCCGTTTAAGTCCAATCCCAGTAGGATTGGGCCAAAAGGGGCAGTCAGACATCACTGGAGGGTCCCAGATTGGAGAGGGTTCAGGCTAGGCTGAGGGACCCATCTCACCCCTTGTGCACAAATTTGGTGCACCAGGGCTCTAATATATATATATAATATATATATATTAGAGCTAAAGTAACAATGTTTTCTATTTTATTTTTATCCATTCTTTTTGTATTCATAGGAAATATTGATATGAATTAAATTAATTATTATTCATGGTTTGAAAAACAATATTTATCTGGTGTATGGTAATAAAATCTACAGAATGTTGGCCATCCCACAATAGTTGTGCTTAAAAACATCACAAAACAGCCCTGGCTAGCATGCTAAGTGGTTAGAGATCAGCCTTCACACTCAAGGGTCATAGTTCTATTCCTGGTCAGGACATATGCCTGCATTGTAGGTTCAGTGCGTGTGGAAAGCAACCAAATGATGTGTCTCTCATATTGATATTTCTCTCTCCCTTTCTCTCTCTCTCCTCTGCCCCCCTCCCTTCTACTAATGAGATAAATTTCATCACTCCTTGAGTGAGGATTTTTAAAAATTGCAAATCATTCATAAGTGAGTGTGGGATCCCAGCTGCAACCTGAGTTAGACTGAGCCCTCTGGGCTCACTAAGGTCTTGATCCAGCCAGTAGTTCCTGAGTAGCTGTCTGTGGGACAGTCTGGATTGGCCTCAGCCGGGATGACTGGAGAAAAGCGACTCTGTTCCACGTAGGACATCTTCCAACAACCTAACTATAGAGTATGTTCTCGGTGTCACATGGGAGGCCATGAGTGAGAAGCTGGAATCTGCAGGTGCTTTTCCAGCCAGACTGGGCAGATGGGGCATGAGTGAAATCTCAAGGGCGCTATTGTTATCTACTACCAGGGAGACCCTGTGGGGAAAAGTTGTGCATTTTATCACTCCAAGCCAACCGGGCTAAAACAAAACCACAGGAGGTGTCCAAAGGCCATAGATTCCAATGGCAACCTTCTAAGTTATGCAAGGATTGGACACCTGGCAGAGGAAAGGAGATCCTGAATGCCTTAACTATTGAATAAAAAATGTACAAGAACCAATTGTGGTTTGAAAATAAAGAAATTATTTTAATGTACACACTGAATATGTGAAGACACTTCTAGAGCACAAATAGCCGTGTTTAGCAGAAGCAGTAGAGAAACCAATTTCACAAAATGAGTTAAAGATATTTTTCCTCCCCAGCAACCAAAGTAATTGCAGTATGCTCTCTTTCTCTCTCGCGCGCTTTCTCTCTCTCTCTCTCTCTCTCTCTCTCTCTCTCTCTCTCTCTCTCTCTCTCTCTCTCTCTCATATTCTTTCCAACCGAAAATAGGCCACAAAAAAGCCAAAGTAGCTCTAGATATGTTAAGATTTTTCTGATGAAAGCTTAGCAATGGAGAATACATAAATTTTTCCCAATATTCATCTTTTTTTAAAGCAATCTACCAATCACTGACAAATGGTGATTAGCATAGCAAAATTTTATTCAAATTTCTTTCAAAAATATCTCTGTTACCTAAAATTTATATGGTAATGTGTCCTTATGTTTGCATTTCTTTCCTGATATGGTCTATTTCCATTACCTGCAGTTTTCATCAAATGAGATTACTTTTGTATACATGGGAAGTAACGGTGGAGAACACAATATAAGAGTCTGGTGCTCTGTGAACTCAATGTATTCTTCATATGAGTTACTTTAAGCAATAAAGCAAAGCTGTGGACAGTGAAATAAATATAATTTTCTCTTTGTAAATATGTATGTCAAGTTTCTTTTAGGTCAAATGTTAATTTTCCTGGAAGATAAGTTTGGGATATTTCATATTCATATATCTTTTAGAAAAATGCTATACCTCAAATGTCTACAATTTTCTTTAGTAAGTCCCCATATGTCTCTTGTTGTTTGTAATCTTTGTGCTGCTAAGTGTGTGTTTTATATAGCTTTTGCCTTGGATCTCCCTGACTTCAATCCTTGAAACCTGTCAAGAATAACTTAACCTATTTTATTGTGCCCATAAATTCATATGTAACTGCTAGCTAAATCCAATTTGTGTCAATCTGTCTTTCTTTGTAGCCTATTCTAAATCTCCCAGCATGTTTCACAAAAGTAGAATCCTATTAGTACCAAATAACCAGCTCTGTATTTTATTCAGTAGTTATTATAGTCACTCCCAATGCGGCAATGCATAAAGATCCTGGTATCACTATATACATAGTCTCTAAAATGGGATACTAGTCCCATTTCTTTTTTTCTCTTTATTGATTAAGATACTATATGTGTCCTTATTCCCCCATTGCTCCCCCACTCCACTCACATTCATACTAATATATTATAGCAAAATTTTTCAAATTTATTTTTCTGTGTGTGAGCGCACGCGTGCGCGTGTGCGTGTGAGTGTTCCAAGGGCCAGTAGGTTTTTGTAGATTTTGGCAATATTCAATATTGTTTTGTTTTCAATTTACGTTATGCCCATACACGTTTAAATACCTTAATAGGGAACTTCCAAATATTACTGGGTATAAATAACTTCACATTATAAAAATAAATAACATTATTTTAAAATTTAATCGTAAGAGTGAGTTACAAAATAATTGAAAAATTGAAAACATATTTAATCTTGTGTAAGATTTAATTGATTTTATTCACATTACTGTATAGTAACCTCAAGAGATATTTGAAGTATAATGTACATGGAAGCAGTCCCTTGGGGTTATCCCATTTATAATATTAAAGAAATTTCAAATGGACACTCTAATATTCCGAGCTCTGCTTTGCACATTGTCTAATATGCTTGCCAATTTTTATTCAACAGGAGATTTTCATCCTGAATTAGTCAATACCTGTAACTCTAAAATGTTATCTCTTAACAGTGTCTTCTCTCATCATGGCTTAACCTCACACATCAATGTTGCTGTTTCTATGTCATATAAATAGCTTCAACTCTTTTCTGAGGTACAAAATCACATATCTTTCTGCCTGCTGGGTATTGAAAACTAAATTATTTCACATTCAATATAGCCAAATATGAACTTTAATTTCTATGTACCATATTAAAAAAAAAGAAAACTCCAAAACTGAAATCACATTTTCTCTTGTAAATCATGTTTGTGAAAGCAAGAAAGAACACTGAACTATGATATTTTTCATTTCTACCCTTTTATTTTTATTTATCTGCCTGATACTAGCTAATACTTTATTACCTTATTCTGTACTAATATCTAATATGAATTTTTTTTGTTTTTTCCCAAATAAAGGTTTGTATGATTTTGTTTCCAAATTAAATCTCATATGGAGCATCAATATGCATAGTATGTAAAATCATATTTATTTGGGAATTTAGAACACTTTTATTTAAAACATTTAAACAGTTATTGAAATTTAAAACATTTTCTTATTACAACATTCATCAAGGAAACAAAGATTTTTTTTAACATTTTCAAAAAGTTTATAAATTTTTATTACATCTCAAGATATAATAAACTCATTTTTATTTCTACTTATGTCTGTATTTAGGGGTTTATCCTTGAAATTTTACTAATTTCTCATAATCTCAGAATGCTTTTCAATTTTTTTAGATACTTAAATAAGTAGAGATAATATAGTTTTGTTTTAAAGTTCTAACTACAGGGTACATACTTAATTAGCCATGTTCCATATGTAGAGCAAAGAACAAGGATAAAAATTATGGTGGCTTCTCATCAGAAGTCATGCAAATAAGAAGACAGTGAAGTGAAATATTCAAGATATTAGAAAAATGAACTCACCAAACTAGAATTCTATATTCATTAAACTTATCTTCAAATTTGAAGAAGAAATGGGATATTTGAGGAGGAAAAAAAATGACAGGACTCCTCAATAGCATTTTCATCTAACTGACATTTGTAGGATACTCCATCCAACAACAGAAAAAGCTCACATGGTATATTTTAGACCAAAATATTTTTAATCATAAAGTTAATTACAGAATGATCCTGTAAATTCCTAAATACTAAGAAATTAAACAATACACCACTAAATAAGATGGCTTAAAAATGTCTCAAGAAAAATTTAAAAGTATTTGACTAAGGAAAACTGAAAATGCAATGTATAAAAATTTGTGGTGTTCAGCAAAAGCAGTGCTTTAAAGGAAAATGGATATATAGAAGGAAAAAAAAGATCAAAAGTCAGTAAACCAAGCTTATATCTTATGAAACTTGAGAAGAAAATTTTAATTTCAAATCTAGCTGAAGAAAATAAATAAAACTCTCTCAGACAAGTAGAAATAGAAGGGGAACATCCTCAAGTAGAAGAATGTCTAGAAAAAAACCTTATAGCTATATTTAAAAGTAATATTGAAACATTGGACACTTCTAATATCAGGAAAAAGAAAAAAATATCTTCTTGTACATTCTTATTCAGCAATGTGCTGGGCATTCCAGCTTGTGTAATAGGATAAGAAAATACAGGTATCCTATCTAATAAAAGAGTAATATGCAAATTGATCATCACTCCAAGACACAAGATGGCCACCCCCATGTGGTCAAAGATGGCTGGCTCCATGTGGACACAAGATGTCCGCTACAAGATGGCTGGCAGAGAAGGGCAGTTAAGGGCAGTTGGGGGTTATCAGGCCAGCCAGAGAGGGCAACTGGGGGGACCCAGGCCTATAGGGGAGGGCAGTTGGCAGGACCAGGCCTGCAGGGGAGGACAGTTAGGGGTGACCAGACTGGCAGGGGAAGACAGTTAGGGGTGACCAACCCAACAGGGGAGGGCAGTTAGGGGCAATCAGGCCAGCCAGGAGCAGTTAGTTGTTGATCAGGCTGGCAGTGAAGTGATTAGAGGGTGATCAGGCTGGCAGGCAGAAGTGGTTAGGGGCAATGAGGCAGAGGCAGGCAAGTGGTTGGGATCCAGCAGTCCTGGATTGTAAGAGGGATGTCCAACTGCTCGTTTAGATCCAATCCCAGTAGGATCTGACCTAAACAGGCAGTTGATCATCCCTTGAGAGGTCCCAGATTGGAGAAGGTGCAGGCTAGGCTGAGGGACACCCTCCATGCATGAATTTCGTGCACCCAGCCTCTAGACTATACTAATAAAAAGGTAATATGCTAATTTGGTCAGATTGCCCAGACATCAATTCAGACAATTAGAGGATTACCAGGCCAGCAGGGGGGCAGTTAGGGGGTGACCAAGCCAGCAGGGGAGTAGCTGGGGGGGGGGGGAGCAGGCCAGCAGGGGAGCAGTTAAGGGGCAACCAGGCCAGCAGGGTGGTAGTTAGGGGGAACCAGCACGGCAGGGGTGCAGTTAGGGGGCAGTTAGAGGTTGCAGGCTAGGCTAGGGTCTCTAGTACATATTATAAGGGAATAAATTCAACTGGCTTTATTCACAGATGACACAGTTTTTTATGTAAAAAATTCCACTAATAATAGAAAAAAAATTCTGGAAGTATAGGAAGGTTGCAAGATGCATGATTAATATGTAAAATTAAATTGTTTTCATATTTACCAGCAATGAACAATTGAAATTTGAAATTCAAAAAAGAAATTTTATTTACACTAAGACCCCACAAAAATAGTTGAGTATAATTTTTACAAAATACACACCAGGTTTATATTCAGAAAACCATAACAGCCTGTTTTATTTTATTATTTTTTTTAATGATTAAGGTATTACATATGTGTCCTTATCCCCCTGCCTTGCCCTCCCTCTTCCCCCCACTCATGCCCCCAACCCCCTGGTGTCTGTGTCCATTGGTTAGGTTTATATGCATGTATACAAGTCCTTTGGTTGATCTCTCCCCCTTACCTGCACCCTCCCCTACCTTCCATCTGAGGTTTGATGGTCTGATTGATGCTTGTCTGTCTCTTAATCTGTTTTTGTTCATCTGTTTATGTTGTTCGTTATATTCCACAAATGAGATCATGTGATATTTATCTTTCTCTGAGTGGCTTATTTCACTTAGCACAATGCTCTCCAGTTTCATAAGCAATAAAAAAATGATCTAAATAAATTGAGTCATTTTCTACTTCTATGGATTGAAAAACTCAATACTATTAAGGTGTTAATTCTTCCCAAATTGATCTATAAATTCAATGTAATCCTAATCAAAATTCAAGCAAGCTATTGTGTAGATATTGAAAAACTGACTTTAAAGTTTATTGAAAAAGTAAAAAACATAAAGTAGCCAACATAATATTGAGAAGAAGGAATGTTGGAGAACTCAGTACCTGATTTCAAGACTTAGCAAAATGCTACACCAATGAGGATAACAAAGAACAGAGCGCAGACATAGACATGCTTAAATGGAGTCAGTTTATCTTGACCTGAAGGAGGGAAAGTCTGGCCTTCTCTGGTGGCTGTGCTGTGCCACAGTGAGAGCCTATTTGTCATGAGAAGGAGAAAGAAAAACAAGTCAGAGATTGCAAGACTTCTATCCCTGATTGAGCAAGGCCCAAATCCAGGTTTATCCTTTCTTTCTTCCCCTCTAATTACAGGTGGGCAAAAGTAGGTTTACAGTTGTTCATATGAAAAATAATACAGTAATTAGTAAGTAATAATATAAGAATAAACTCAATGTTTTGAGTAATCATAACTGTCAACCCACTTTTGCCCACCCTGTATAACAGCCAATGAGTTTCCTTTTACTTTAATTCCGTTTGGGGCATGTTTTCTTTAATTTTTAGAGGAAAGAACCTGCTTGCTGTCATCATCATTGGGTTTTCAAGATGCATCACGGTCTTTTATCTTTGACCTCTTTAACATAATGTATTTATAGATCTAAAAGTATCTGAAGGGAGACTAGATGTTCTTTTGTTATCATTGTAATTAGGTAGTTACTGATACTGTGTTTCCCAGAAAATAAGACATCCTCCAAAAATAAGACCTACTTACAGGTTTCCTTTTGAGTGAAACATAGGCATCCCTCTGAAAATAAGGCCTTATCTCCAGACTCTTGATATTGCAATAAACAAGCCATTCAAAGACAGTTTGCCCATGGAAATTAATGACTACATTGAAAATAGAATGAAGAGAAATCAGCATGGAAACTTTGTGAAACCTAAACTGCAAGAAGTTGTGACTTGGGTGAAGAATTCATGGGAGAAAATCACTGACAGTTGCATTGCAAATGCACTGCGAGCAGGCTACCTTGACAAGAAGTACTCATTTAAAGACAGTGCTATTGTTAAACATGAGGGATTTGGTCCACTGATTCTGAAAGAAATGGAGTCACAAGAAATTCACCAGGAAATTCAGGAATTGGATTGTTATAATGATATTCCAGAAGATGATGACATGATTGTCATTGAATAAATGAGTAAATTCTTGATACTATGGGATTCACAGTTTGTCTGGTTTGTGTTGACAACTACCATACTACCATACCATATACAGGTAATAAATTTCCTTTATTTTCATTTAACAATAAATGTGTACCAAATTTTTCTTCATGGAAAAATAAGACATCCCCTGAAAATAAGACCTAGGGCATCTTTGGGAGCAAAAATTAATATAAGACACTGTCTTATTTTCAGGGAAACAGGGTATTAACAATAGGAGGAAAGCAAAGGAGAGGCCAGACATTATAAGTAAGGCCATCTGGGCAGCTTCACCAGGAAGCTACAGTTTCACGCTCCCCAGAGAACCAGCAGTCCCTTCCCTGCAGATCACTGCATGAAGGGGTCAAACAAAAGGAGAAATGGGCACATAGGCATTGAAGTCAGAGTGACATAGGGAAGGTTCTTGTTTGTCAGTCTAGCCTGGGGACAAAGGTCATTGGCTAGGAGAGTGGACCCCCATTCAAGCCAATGAAACTTTGGAAATAGATACTTCCTAGACAAGAGTTTTCTTATTCTCTTGCTTTGCTCTTGCCCACTTGCTCCTGTCTTGCTCAGAGATCCACACTCACCCGTCCTCTCATTATAACCATGTGGCCTCAGGCAGCCATATACCCACGGCCATGCAGACCCCACCAGCAATGGACTACATGCGGGAACACAAGCTAAGCTAGCCAGATGTTGGACTAGACTTTAATATGGAACAAATCCTCTGAGCAGTGGCATTAATCCTAGCCCTGCTGACAACACAGCTGGACTTTTTCCTTGGTGGGATGAAGGGAAATTGGACATTGGAAACCCAGGGGTTTAATTCCACAGAAATAAAAATCACTCATCCTTCCATGGGAATCTCAAGAAATTCCTTTCCTTGGGATATCGCAGAAATTCCATTTCCACCAGTAACAGGTGAGGGTGCAGAGGGAACCCCACCCATAACACTTTCCTCTAATGGGGGCTGATTAAAGTTGTTCTTTAAAGAGTGCCCATATCTCTTTATGTCTGTCTTCATCAATTTTAAAAACATATTAAACATCTATAATATGTGAGAAAATAGGAAATTGAGAATAACCAGAACAAAGTCCTTGTACCCAAAACTATGAAATCTTTGGTATTTGAAACCTGAGCCATTCTGAATGTGGGAGATTTCCCCCAGCTTATCTGTTTTGTGGTTACAATAGTATGTGTGCTAATGACTTCAGAGGGAGTCTTTATCAATGTATCAGAAGTGTCTTGCCTTCTTAAACCATGTATTATGATTATAACTTGTTTTTTCTTGGTTTGCCCGGTCACCATCATGCCAACTAGGGGCTGGGGAGAGCATTTTAAAGGTCAGGATGAGGAAGGATGTGGGGCATCTACGGTCCATCCTCATTGTTCAGCCTCATGACCCTACTCCATCTTTGCTGCCTAGCATTTCAGAGTCGTGGACACCTCCAGGTTCCTGCACATGGGCGGTTCCTCTTCTTGTTTTCAGTCCCTATCCATAAGGACCCTAAGCCAGTGATGCTCAGATGAGGCACATAGAGGGTGTGGGTTCACAGACCACGAGTTATCTCTCTGCAGGGATATCCAGGCAACACAGGTGACCACTGGGAACATTTTAGAGCCACGTGACAGAGTAATTTTATGTCTCTTGGATATAAGACTAAAAACGTTGGTCCTGGATGTTTATGTCTTTTTATTTTTCTAGTATTTCCTTTTTATTGTGTCATACAAAAGTATTGATCTGCAAGGGATGGGAAAAATATATATATATAACAACACCAGAAATGGTCCATCGTATGAATGCTCAGACAGGCATTGCTCTGGGTGGTATTTTTCATCACCAGCTCCTTCATTTACCTTTTCTTCACTGACAAGAAGCTTTTAACACTTGCCTTTCCCCCCTGTTTTATTATAGGTATACACATTAGTTCAATCTTCCATTTTTAACCGGAGACTCATCTATTTGTATGTGTTTGTGGCCAGGGGTTTAAGAAACATTTCCTCTTGCTCTCACTGACAATAGTAATATTTGTATCATTTAATAATTAGAAAGCTCTTGGAACCCAGATAGTAATAGCACAGACGTATGTGTAAAGTAATATTAAACAGGTTTGAAGTGGTAAACTGAAAATCCTTCTATATGAAAGAACAGGGGTCCGAGTGTGAAATCTGCACCAATGTGAATGGTTGGGTCCTAACTGTGACACAATCATTGATAAAGCTTTAATATTTCTATTTCCCAACTCCTGAATCTCTAATCCCATTTCCCTCCCTTCCTCACTGGTCAGTATAACCACATCATTAAGCATCTTCCTGCTGAAATCATCAATAATCATCCTTGGCCCCAAAGATTGTAGCAAATATAGATTTATATCAATCATTATTTTATGGAAATATGTTGTAGCTACAATTTAAGTATTTGAGAAGGAAGCTGCCTCTTGTATTTGTGTATGTGTGTGTTTCTCATTTATTTAATGGCTTTATTGAATGATTCCTGAATCAGGCAGCATTTCATCTACTAAGTAGAGAGAAGATTCGAGAAGCTGTACAAAGTAAAAGGACAGAAGGGAAACTGATAAGCACAGACTGAATTAGCTCATCTCCCCCTGAAGGATTGACAAGGTCTATGTGGCAGGTGACTTCATTGGTGTTGACCAGTTAATTCCAGACTGACTGGTTAAGACTACATTGCTGGGGAAGGTCAAAACTGCAATAGGTTGGATATTAAGTTATGGTTTGGTGTCCTGGGCTTAGCCCACGTGACTTCATTTTGGAGCCTTCAGTCTTTAACAACCCAACACTCTAAGTAATGAATTACTTAATTTCACAAAATTCTCTAGTCCACCAAATGGAAGTTTTAAAATATTAATTGGCATTATTAAATTTGAGACTGTGTTTTGAAACCAATAAGAATCTTAATCAGCCCTGACTGTTTTTGGCTCAGTGGATAGAGCATTGGCCTCTGTACTGAAGGGTCCCAGGTTCGATTCCAGTCAAGGGCATGTACCTGAGTTGTGGGCACATCTTCAGTAGGAGGTGTGCAGGAGGCAGCTGATCGATATTTCCCTCTCATCGATGTTTCTAACTCTCTATCCCTCTCCCTTTCTCTCTGTAAAAAATCAATAAAATATATTTTTTAAAAAGAATCTTAGCCAAGACCGGTTTGGCTCAGTGGATAGAGCATCGGCCTACAGACTGAAGGGTCCCAGGTTTGATTCCGGTCAAGGGCATGTATCTTAGTTGCGGGAAAATCCCCAGTAGGGGTGGTGCAAGAGGCAGCTGATTGATGATTCTCTCTCATCAATGTTTCTAACTCTCTAATCCTCTCTCTTCCTCTCTGTAAAAAAAAATCAATAAAACATATTTTTAAAAAAAGAATCTTAATCATACGCTTGAGTTGCAAGGGGAATAGAGGAAACCATCGTTTTCATTTTATCAATAATGTCATTGTATCAATGAGTAAATGAGCTGAGGCTGCAAGGTGCAAACCAGGCCACATTTTGAAGCTCGACCTTGGACAAACTTTATCTATGCAGGCGAAGCAGAACTGCAGCATGGTCAGTCTTTTTAAAGTGACAGCAAGAAGCAGAGGCACCTCAGAACCTTGGCATTGCCATTTCCATATCAATACTGAGGCTCTTTCAATGATAAGGTATTTCAAATTACTGCTGGGGTCAGGGATCTGGAGTCCTATAGAAATGTCTGCACAAGTCCTATTTTACCCAATCAATCAATATTATGTAATATCAAAATTTAAAAATTTTAGTTAATGGCTTTCTGAAATGTCCCCAACTGAATTTAGGAAGATAAGGGGGTGAGAAAGAACAGGAAATAGATAGATAGAGATAGAGAGAGAGAGAGAGAGAGAGAGAGAGAGAGAGAGAGAGAGAGAGAGAGAGTTAGGAGAAGGAAAGGTATCTCAAGGATAATGTGGTTTGTGATTCAAATATTTCCTTTAAAATATTATCCATGACAGGAAAAAAAATTTTCTCACTGCATTACTAAGATTCTGCATTTTAATTTTCTCACAATAATCACCTATGAATTCACACTAATTGGAGAAGAGAATAGGGAGAATCATTGAAAAGTTTAGGCTGAATAATTTCTTAAAGACCTGTAATGTTATTATATTTAAAAACCAGGATTTAGTAAAAATTAAATATTCATCTAACTTCTAATTCCTTTAGATAAGCGCCAATAAAGAAATAAAAATGATTAGTTACTAGTATACCACTATTTTTATGTCAATGTTCCTCCTAAATGCTCTGCAAACAGTTGTTGTCTTGATTTAGTTAAATATATCCCTACAGTCTTGTTTATATGATTACTTCACAGAGTAAAAAGAATATCAACCTTATGTTTTCATTTCTCGATTAACCCCGTATCTGAAATATAAATTTCAAATCAGTAAGATTTTGTTATATTGTTACAAATTGCATCACAGATGCTGATTTTTAATTGAAAATATGTTTATGTCAATATGATTACAAAAAATATCGGGGTTTCAAGATCCTGCATATGGCATACTAAGTTATCCTAAAATTTTCTTGTGAGTTTTGAAACCCACAATAAAATATTTTTTAATGTAGAAATTGGTTCAAATGACAGTACCTGGTTTTAATTTTTCTTTTTCTTTTTTTAAAAGAAGATTCCACACATTGTATAAATATCCTCTTTATAAATTCCGAGTACACACCAAGGCTCATCTGAAGGCCTGTAGCATTTGCTGCAGGACCTAATAATATCTGAGTGATTTTCTCCAGAGTGTTAATAGCATGACAATTCACTGTTTAAAGCTTACCTCACCACTGAGATGATCAGAAACATTAATCTTATTCTTTTTCTGCCGTTAGCTCTCCTCTCTACCCCCTAATTTATTTTATTCTCTACCTCCATGGAATTTATTTTCCCTGAATGCCAGATTCTTTATCTTTCTCCTCTGACTGCTCTTATTTGAATTTCCCTTATTTGTTAAACTCTGCCAACATAAAATAAAAATCTGTTTGGATTTGGTGGTGGGAGAGAAGACAAGAAAATAAATCTATAACATTTCAAAAATAAAGTTACCATTTAAGCCAGAGATTTAAGCTTTTGAGCTGATGCTATGGATGCTCTGAGAGGGTAAAGAGTTGTCTGAAAGTACTGGTACAGACTTTTAGAAATGCAAACTCAAGGGTTGATATTTATTGTCTAAGAAATAAAAGTAGCTGAGTCTTGGGGCCAGAGGGAAAGCTGGATCAGCATAGGGTGCCCATCCAATAAATATTTCTGAGTATTTCACATGGGGAAACTTCACTGACACCCAAAACTCTACATTAATCTGGACTATGGAAAGCTATACTTTCAGTGAAATGCTAAGTGAGAGAAAACCATCCTCATACTAATATAGGAGGTAAACAAGACCTCAAGTTGATAAATTTTTTTAAAAATGAGTAGTGAACATTGTATCTGGCATATATCACTGCAAACCTCTCTGGATGAACATTCCCATGGAATCTATATGGGAAAGGTACCCAAACTCCTAAAGATGAGTCTTGCAAAAACAATTAAAGTTCACAATGGCTCCTCTCCACACAAGAATTGGCATCAGAACAGACACTGAAATTAGACTCAAGACTTTCAGTTATTGTAAGAATGATCAGGGCCCTAACTGGTTTGGCTCAGTGGATAGAACATCTGCCTGCGGACTGAAGGGTCCCAGGTTCAATTCTGGTCAAGGGCATGTATCTTGGTTGTGGGCACGTCCCCAGTAGGGGATGTGCAGGAGACAGTTGATCGATGTTTCTCTCATTGATGTTTCTAGCTCTTTATCCCTTGCCCTTCCTCTCTGTAAAAAATCAACCATATATATATATATATATATATATATATATATATATATATATATATATATATATATATATATAATGGGGGATGAGGAGTTGGCAGCACTGTCCTGTATTCCCAGAATTGTAGACCAGATGCAAATCAGAGAATAAAAAGTCATTCTGTAAAGAAGTCTAAAGAATGCTAACAGCTTTTAGTAATGGTCAGCTGAACATCAGACCCATACCCCATACCAGGGTGGCTATGGAAGCAGAACAGAGAGAAGGGGACTGACATCAGAGGTATACTCTTTCTGGCAGTGGACAGAGCTGTGCCTCTATTTCCCTTCCTCTTTGGAGGGAGTAAAACAGATGCTTTGTGTGGCCCTCATCCCCAAGCCATTTGATCCAATTCTAAAAAAATCAATGTACCTGCAAAATGAGGAACCTGGAATCTAATTTCATTTTCAATATCTTACTTCAGCATTTTGCTGATCATGTGCCCCCATTGGCCCACAGAGAAGAGATTTGGAGCAAAGTTGTCAGGTAGAAATGAGACCTCCATGAAGGACTCCACACTGTTACCATATAGCCAAGCATAGATATCTGTGTTCCCCACACATCATGTAGCGTGAACTATGTTGCTAGAATCAGAACAGTAAAATGTGAGCCTCTCGTGGGTGGATCTCCAGTAACAGGCAGTGGCTAGGAGCAGGGGGGTACGGGGGTAAGGGTAGTGAGGAGGGAAAGGGGAAGAGTACCTGAAGACAGCCCACTAGAGTAGAAACACCTGTTGGAGAACTATGCAATGAGAAGGCACCCAGGATCCTCCAGAACTCACCAGGATGCCCTGAGGGTCAGTATTTGCACCCTTGCCAAACAATACATACCACCAATGGAAACTCCCATAGCAGAAAAATAAGAGACATTTGCCACTCTCCTCCACTTTTCTACTCTTCAACTCAGCACAAGAAAGGAAAATAAATAAATAAATAAATTAATTAATTAATTAATAAAAACAGAGACAAATGAAAGCAGGAATGAAAGATCATGCTACTTAGAAATAAAAGTATTTTAAGTTGTAATATTATAAAATAAGTTAAAATTATTAAATACATTACAATTAAATATTTTTAAAAAGAAAAGGTTAAATTTGTAAATAATGAAGTAGAGTTTCCAAAAATGAAATAATAATTGGTGAGTTTAAAAATTCATTGAATGTAAGTGTTCAGAGCAGAAAACAAAAACCAAGATTTCAAGCAAAAAGGCATTGAATATAGGGAATTGGACACTTGCAATGTGAAATTGAAGTGTCACCACAATTTACTAACTCCAAGTTCCTTCCATTTTCCTGAGACCGAAGGAAAATGATGTCATGTTCACTCCATACAGTCTTTGACAATTATACTACCGCAACAACCACAGTTCCTTCTCAACTATACAAAGCTGGTGAATAAGCATGAGCAGTTTAATACCACCAAGAAAAAATAATTCTACTTGTATCACCAAACTTCCTCTCCAGTAGTAATAAGAACATTTGTCATCCACATCACTGCCTGTTGCTAATTCTAACATTATAATTTCCAATGGGTGCAACTGAAAGCTAGAACTGTTTGTAAAACTGTCTGGTAAAACTATAATATCTAACTTTTCACCACTTCAGTGGAGAAAATTCAACATTTAATTTGTTATATATAACTTAGAAAGGGATTATTAGTATAATCATAATTGTTAATTATACTTAGAATTTGTTAAAGGTGTGTGTGTTTTTTCCTTCGCTTTGTTACTTTTTGTTTTCTCTTCAAATGCAATACAAATGCTCAAGAAAAAAAGCTTGCTGCCCTGGCCAGTATTGCTCAATTGGATGAGCATAGTCCCATGAGCCAAAACATTTGCCAGCTCAATTTTTGTTTGGGGCACATGCCTGGATTATGTGCTCAATCCCCATCGGAGGGCTTGAAGGGGACAGCAGTCAATGTTTCTCTCACACATTGATGTTTCTCTCCCCCTCTCTCTCCCTCTCCCTTTCTCACTCTATAAAAATCAATAAAACATCTTAAAAGAAAAACAACTTCCTATGAAAAACACATGTTTTTATTCTTGAGTTCAATTCTATTGTTAAAATACATAAAAGGCAGGATGATGAAGGAAGATTAGAGGATTCACGATGACTTTTGATTTTATAACCAAAAAATATTCCAATGAGAAAGATAAGAAAAATCTCATCACTTTCTCAATAAAAGTGAATACATCAGATTACCACAGAGCTCAAATTTTAGAAGAAAATGTCAAAAAGTTGGAGAAGGTTACACACTCAAGGCCAATTTCAAGGAATGGTGCAGCCTTGTGAGTTATGTCAGGAAGAATAATGAGTTATATCAAATTAAAGCTTAGAAAGAGCTGATTCCTGCAAAAAGCATTGATAATGGCAAATGTGTGATTATTAAAAAAAATGAAACTAAAGCTTTTTCTGTTACATTAAAAAGCAAGAGAAAAAAAGGGAAAGTGATTCTATTTCTTGGGGCAGCTATAATGTGAGTGGATGCAATAAGTTTGCTTGGCCTAATAGAATATAAAGCAAAAGTTACTCATCTTTTCTACAATCAATAATTACTTCCCACCCAAATCATACTTTGATTAGCATAACATACCTGGATTTGAACCCTTGCTGATTGGTTCTAAGCTTTATATTATTGTAAAGCCCGATGCATGAAATTCATGCAAGAATAGGCCTTTCTTCTCCTGCACCTAGGAACTGGATTTCCCTCGCAGCCCCAGCTTAGTCTGGAAGGTCGTCCGGAAGGATGTCCAGTCTAATTAGCATATTATGCTTTTATTATTATATATTAATGTGTCTGATTCACTTCTTAACTTCAGGTTTTTATTATATATTTTTGTTGTGGTTGTTGGTTGTGGTATGCCAGGCTATTTTATAAAGCTGTTATAAAAATTATAAAAATGAAAAGTGAAAAATTATCAATATTTATTTCTTCTACTTTTATCTCTATCAAGAAAGATTTTGATTCCGGAGAGTAGAATCTACATTATTAAAAGGAAACTAAATCCAAAGTTAGGTGAGGAGATAAAGGAAGAATTTTAGTTAATTTAGGTTTTACATATTTATCGTTTTTTTCTTAACACTAAAAAAATTATAGCTATTATTAGAAATCTAGTTATAGTAATCAGGGGATAAGAACACATATGCAATAACTTAATCAATAAAGATAAAAAATAAAATAAAATAACATAAAGAAGGGAAAGCACCAAGCCATGAATTTTTATTTTCAAAGGAAATAAGTTATAAAATCAACCACATCCAAGTAGATAAACTGAAAATGATCTCAGAATCCCTTTGGTACTTTCATTAAGAGGATGACAAAAAAAGCAATACCTAATCGGTACTGGATTATTGGAACATTATCACTCCAAACTAAAATCACATTGCTTTTTAGGAAACTGTCTAGACTAAAGATTGGGGTGGAGGTTATATAAATTATTTTATTCCTGTGGACCAGTGAGAATTAAGTCAAAAATATTTTACCTTCTCTTATTATTATGGTGTAGGTTTTTAATATCTACATTGCTTTTATTCTTCCATAATCTATCTAATGCTTCCTTATTTTTAAGCATGAAAGGAGTGGGCTTTATAGTTGAAACTCCATGGTTGGAATCCCAGACCCAGCATATCATTGTTATAAGACTAGGCAGTTATCTTAAGTGCTTTGGTGAAAGGACCACACTTCTCAGATGGGTTAAATAACAAATGAATCAAGTGATTATTACTATGTTTTATCCACATCTGAGAATATGTTTATTGATTTGAGAGAGAGAAACATTGGTCAACCTGAGATGGAACATGCAACCTTTCGGTGAGTGGGATGATAGATGCTGCAACCAATTGAGCCACTCAGCCAAGGCAGATGATCATTTTGAGAAGACATTTGAAATACTTAACTCATAATATGAATTCTGTAACATCACCTTATACAAGTTATTCATTAATATCTTTAGTTATTTCAATATCCTATGTTGGATTTTGAGGCCTGCTGGTACTCAGTAAAGTTCTTTGTTTAATTATAATCCAGAACTCTCCAATTAAAAGAAAAGAAGCTCTTATTTTAAATAATTTTATTGTAATTATCTTGTCATCATTCATCTTATTTCTATTTTATAAAAGTTTATAAGTAATACTAAAGTCCTAAATCTGAATTATCTTACAGTTTCATCTAAATGTAATTGTCATATATTATACACATGTTATCTATTTATCATCTATCTATCTCTGTAAGACTTAAAATGATGACTTTTGTAAAGTCTGAGAGCTCACCAAAATTAAGGACATGCATGATTATGTGAAATCTAGTATCATTTCACCTTTAATAGCATCATGATCAATAAGCAAGCTGTGAGTTAGAAATTTCACCAGCCACAAAATTCTAGCATTGAAGAGAATTATTTCATTCCCATTATACACTTTTGATGCTATTTGTCAAGTTGCCTCAGCTAACCTGGGAAACACACCTGAAATGCAGCAATGATTGGTGTCAAAAAAAAATATATTCTTATCCTACAAAGACTGATGCAAAGAATAAAATAAAGCCCAAGATAGATTTCAGAAATATGCCACTCACAAAACATAGCAATTTTCTTGTAAAACTACTCCACCTCAACTTGCCTGAATCTTTTTAGACAAATTCTATTAACATTGACCAGAACAAAATGATTTTTTAAATCACAAAATGGCATTATGGTATAATTTTAAATGAAAACTTGCACTGAAAGTTCAAAAAAAAGAGAAAAGTTTCTTATATGACATTTTTTTTTAAATCACATATTTAAATCATATAGTACTCTACAGGACATTGTAGTAATACCAGAGAAGATCATTTACTTTGAGGATACTTTTGGTATTAGCAAACACATTATCTTTAAAGATAATTTTTTAATTCCATAAATAACCAGATGTTAAGTGAAGAACAATACAGGCATACAAAGCAACCCCCCCCCAAAAAAAGGCTGACTACATTAAGCAAATATTTTCTTGAAATGCAGCTTTATCTTTTGTCATTTTTTACCCTCTTATCAATGCCCATTTTTTTGTTTATGCTGCCTTTTTATGCATTGTCCCTTTGCATTACTTTCCTGAGCTCTCATCTGCAAATGGATTTTATTCTTTCCAGTTCAGGATTTAAAGAAATGCATTGTATGCACTTCACTATTAAAAAAAAAAAAAAGTGAGACCTTTGTTACTCAATTTGTTCTGAAAACATTCAGAAAGCTCAGAAAAATAACTATTTTTAAATAAAAGGTTATATATTTTTTGTCTCCCTTACAGTATAAAGTACAAGTTTTGTGCAGTTTTTATCGAGAATGTAGTTATTTCTTTGTTAGAAACTTATTATCATTTTGAAGTGATGCTTCATTATTTATCTCTTAAGGTTTTGCTTTTATACAACCAGCAAGTATTTTTTCCTCAAAAGGAAAAGTAAGCATGTCAATATCTTTCTGTTTCCCTGTGTTTTAAAGCTTAATTTAAAATGCAGTGTCTTCAAATGTGTATTTTTAAAAGATTTGATTTAATTCAAAACCTTGATGTTAAATTCACAGAGTATATTTGGAATATTATTGTTTTTTTAATCACCTGCCTGCAGTGAATACTGTATATTTTCCACTTTCTTGGATATTATATTCATATTAAAACTTCTAGTCTTGGGATGTTCATGTTATGCACAGAATTAAGAAGATAATGTTCATGATTTGAAGTCTATGAGGCAAAGAATAGTTTTCTCACTTGATTAAATGCTGAAGAAAAACGAAGGTACTTAATAAGCTGTAAGCACCATTTATTTTTTTACATACTGCTGGTGTGAACAGTGTTACAAAAAGAAAATACAATGAAATAATTTCAAATACTTCGGGTTCCATTCTACAATGAGGTAGATTTGAGGGGGAGGGAGGGCGGTGTCTGGGAAAATGAGGGTGAGATGGACAAAATGGAGAACATTTGTTCTTGGGATAAATTTTTCTTTCCAGTAATTTATCTGGGAATCTCCTTTCCCATAGCAATCTCTTCATTTCTGAAAGACATTTACATCACTTTGTAACAAGTTAATCCCAAGGACTGAGTTCTACATTTCCATTCAGTTGAGCATACTCGATGTGTTGCTATTGGTGAATGTTAAAGGAGAAACCAGGTCTCTATAGCCTTCTCATTATAGCATTCAATGGTTAATAGTCACCAAGGCAACAGAGTTGTCAAATTGCTAAAAGTTTCAAAACTAAAACAAGGTGCCTCATAAAGCCATGGTCATAAAGTGATGGTTTCTTAGGGGTGTTGTAGATATTCCTCAAATAACTGAGACAATTGGCCCCTATCCTCATGGGTTGATACCTTCCAATAAGATTCTACATATTATAAATTATTTGATAAAAATAATCTTGGGAATCATCACTATGTGGTGAGTAAAGTCATTCTGTTTGAACTGTTTACTCAGTTTGTTCAAGACCAAACTGGAGAGATTCATAATCACAAAAAAACTTTACATGCACAGACATTATTAGCAATTGTGGATAAACAGGACCTATTGAGAAGCATGTCAATGATCAAAATATAAATCATGAGTAAAAATTTGAAGTGACCCAAAGCAAAATTTTTCTCAAACCTGAAAACAATTCTAAGTGCAGTGATATGATAAGAGTAGTAAATAAGAGCAAATATTACCAGTAAAATAACCATAATGAGTTGGTTTAACTTTCATATTCATTTATGTTTTATGGCAACCTGGGTTGTATTTGATTTACACAATTTTTCAATACATTTTTTATTGATTTTTTATAGAGAAGAATGGAGAGGGAGAGAGAGTTAGAAACATCGATGAGAGAGAAACATTAATCAGCTGCCTCCTGCTTACCCCCTACTGGGGATGTGCCTGCAACCAAGGTACATGCCCTTGAATGGAATCGAACCTGGGACCCTTGAGTCCACTGGCCGATGCTCTATCCACTGAACCAATTTAAAATGCAGTGTCTTCAAATGTGTATTTTTAAAAGATTTGATTTAATCAGGTAGGGCTGATTTACACAATTAAAAATGTAAGAAAAATTTATATTGAGGTTATCTTATTTTATATAAAATGTAACAGCTATTTTATAAAAGCTATACATTTATGATGAATTAGAATTCTAATTTTTTTTTCAGGTTGAGGCTAAACATTTAAAGGTAAGAAAATATTTTTTGTGTCTGTGCATGCATGTGTGTATAACATGCCTACTATAGACAAAGATCTTCACTAAATAAAACCTTAGACATGAGATACATCAAGACCAGTCCAAGAGACACCATTTGAGGTGTCAAGATAATTAAAATGGTTTTCTAAAGACATGTAGCTAAAATTCATGTCATTTAACTTTCTAATAGAATCTCAAACTAACAAAACTGTCCATAAGAATGAATAAACCTAAAGGTAAAGTGAGACTCATTAATGAATTCATCTTAAGAATGTCACCGTCTTGACCTCTGTCAGGAATTTAGAGACCTTAAAAGGAATACAGTTTAACTCCCACCTAAAGCTCCCTAGGTAGTCTCCAGTCCAGGGGGAGACACAAAAGTGCATTCCCTACCTTAGTGTAAAGTACCACCAACCAAGTTGTGGCATAGATGAGAAGCCAGATCCCCTCTTCTGGGACACTCAAAACCCACAACCTTCCAGCATCCCAACATTCCTCAACCATTTTCCTATTTCTGTTCTCACTGCCGATCTCCTACTTCAGGTTCTCACCTTTTCTCACCTGGACAACTGACCATACCTCTCACCTCCAGTCTTTACTATCCACAGTTCATCTACCTCCCTGAGGGCAATGCTTTCCATTCCATTTCCTTGCTAAATGCCTTTTTCATTTCCATGCACTGGACAGATATAAGGGTATTTAGGATCTCATCAACAGATAAAGCTGGTTTCCTTTGCCCTATGTATCCTGACCCACCATGAAGATCTTCTTTAGCTCCTCTATTTCACCTTAATGCTATGTCTGTCTAACTAAAAATGAGTATTCTTACTAACTCAACTTATTTCTTTATGGAAGGCAGTTTTCTTTTTTCTTTTCTTTTTTAATATATTTTACTGATTTTTTACAGAGAGGAAGGGAGAGGAATAAAGAGTTAGAAACATCAATGAGAGAGAATCATTGACCAGCTGCCTCTTGCACACCCCTTACTGGGGATGTGCCCACAACCAATGTACATACCCTTGACCGGATTCGAACCCAGGACCTTTCAGTCTGCAGGCCAATGCTCTCTCCACTGAGCCAAACCGGTTTCTGCTGGAAGGCAGTTTTCAAGGATCCTTTCCATAATTTTAAGGGGTGAAACTTTCCCTATGATCCTACACCTCATAACTAGTTCTTCCTATCAATGGGTACAGAAGTAAAAGATGATCAAGACATTGTTAAAATCCAGTCACTGGGAATGCTTAAATACTGGTAAAAATATAACTAAAAGCTTGCCATAAGTTGATACACTTTTAGAACATTATTCCTACTGAATTTACTTAACTCAAAATTATATTCTGCATTTCCTTATCACAGTGGAGATCACACAAAATAATTGGTCCTTCTGCATCATCAAAATACCATGCTAAAAATAAGCTTCTAATCAAAAAGGTAATTAAGACCTAAATCTAAGTATATTCAATTACCTCTCAACACTACTTTTGTAATTCTTGGAATTCTGCCCTAAGAATGAACTAAAGTTCAGTTCATATTTCCTCTAAAACACTGATACAGGAGATGGGGAAGTTGCTATCAGTATGCATGCTCCTACGTCCTTCCAAAGCCTTCAGCTGTGCATTGCCGCAGCCAGATCTGCACAGCTCCTGGTGGAGGAAGAGGGGTGAGGCGCATGCCTGCGTGTAGGTGTGTAGATAGGCAGATGTACACAAGCAGCCCCTTCCAGGCTCTGCTCAGTTGATGACTGTGCTAAGTGGAAAACAATTACAGTGTCTACATCCTTAATGTGGAAAACTAATGACAAGGAAAGACAGCAGGCATTTGGGGATTATGTTTGTTGGAAGGGACAGAAAGATTGTTCTGTGATTCTTAAATCATAACAAAATTGATGAGGGGTAAACCTCCTAAGAGTTGGCACAATGAAGCTGAAAGTTAGGAAACCTAAATCTCATTTTAAATTATGCCTCCAATGATTGTACTTTCAAATCTATAACCATCAAGTAGACAGAAAAGTCACAACAGTGCCTTAAAGAAGTTCTGTGAAACACAAAATTTTTCAAGATGGCTCCCAATACTTCATTAATCTAAATTTCAGCCATTTTGTTACATTGAGTAGAGAGACAGCAGAAATTCTGTTTAAGAATACAAACACATAAACCATATTAAAACTAAGTTAAAATAATAATAATAATAATAATAATAATAATAATAATAGAATTGCAAACATTTTCCTGAGAGGAAAATATGGATACATACTTTGTCATCATTAATATACGATGAAGACTTCAATGACATTAGGTTACTTGAAAGTTCATAATGGAAGGACACAGGCTTTGTTCTTTGTGACCACTGTCTCTCCATGTTCACTCCAGTGCAAAGGAATCACACGAGTTCTCAATCCAAACTTTGATGCATTTGGGGTATTTCTCCTGCATTCCCTTCTATTTTGAATACATTAATTAACACCTCCCCTCATCCCAATCCCACCTATCCTTCCCAACCTAGCTCAATTTTAATATATTTTATTGATTTTTCACAGAGAGGAAGAGTGAGGAATAGAAAGTTAGAAACATAAATGAGAGAGAATCATCGATCAGCTGCCTCTTGCACACCCCCTACTGGGGATGTGCCTGCAACCAAGATACATACCCTTGATAGGAATCGAACCTGGGACCTTTCAGTCCGCAGGCCGACGCTCTATCCACTGAGCCAAACCGGTTTCAGCCCCAACCTAGCTCAATTTTAAATTCTTTCAAAAAATTCTGTCCCTTAGATTTCTAACAGCAAGCCACAGTGTTGTATCCCTCACAATGGTCCATCTCTGCTCAGCAAATATTAGCTGAAGTGAATTGCTCAGTATCCCTGATGAACAGGACAAGACTGAACAGAAAACAAAGAAAAACAATGAAAACAAGTGTTCCTAAATGTGAAAGGCTAGAATCCAAACACAGAACAGACAAAAGAAACAAATGAAACATTGATTGTTTCACATTCTCATTAATTAAAATCCTTTAGTTCAGAACATATTCTGAATTAAAAGGAAAAGAATGTCTTCCCTTTGAGTTAGTTGAGAAAATATGTCAAAGTTGTTTTTATTCCAAAAGATTTTGTAAAAGTTGACAAAAATCAGTATATCAAGTAGTGAGTTTCAATTCTGAATTCGAGAAGCTTATTAATCTAAAAAAATAAAATGTTATTGGTAACATAACATAATTTATTGGAAAATTATATTTATGTGGTAGAAGAACTATTTCAGTGAAAATACATTATTTTTATTGGATTGATTATCACACATTATCTTTTTTAGGATTATCACAATAAATCTCTTTTTCTCAAAGGTAGAGAGAATTGTCATTATTTAATGGGGGGGGGGGAGACAAACAACCAAAGCTATTTCTATATTATCAATGTTTGAAGTGGGATTTTACATAAATTGTTTTCTCCAGCCATCAAAAATAGGCTGCTTGTGTACTTTAGCCCCTATGTATGTTTTTTTAAGTTGAAAGCTATTCCTATGTACTTCATTCTTCAAGAACAACTTTTTGAAAGGAATTCAAAAATAATCACAACATGCATTATTCTTTCCAAGGCGAATTGGTGATCTACAGTTCAGATTACTCTGAATTACAGTGACACCAACCACGTTTTTTAATGTTGACCTATTTGTATGACTTCCAGGTAAAATATCACCACAGCTACAGTGATACCTTTTCCAGGGATATGTGGTCCCTGCAGTGAGAATCAGGACCATCCAATAGCACCACTGTTGTAATGAGGATGAGATGACATCTCCATGAGAATATGCAATTGATATATTTGCATGTACATCAATCCTCCTTGCTTACAGTATCTCAGAAACTGTACATATGTTAAAATAATTATGGTTATTTGATGGTCTGTGATTATCTTTCAAGTTTTAAATTGCTGCTGCAATTTAATGTGTTGAAATATAAGGAAATATGATTTTCACAGAATGAGACACTAGGATTCAAAATTATGACATTGCTAAAATAATGAAAAAATCAAGATGGCATTTTGAAAGGAACCCAGTTGCATGTAGGGTCATCTGTAAACCCTCTTTAAACCCTGTGCAACCCCAAATACACAGCACAATGTTTCTAATGGGGCATTTTTATTGTAATTTTATAATTGGAGGCTTTGGTTCCAGCTAAGATGGAGCAGCCTCACTCCTCTCAGCCCTCCTTATAACAAATCAAAATCAAGTGATGAAGCTATAGGAGGTCTGGTTTATGCCTATGGCATGCACCATTTTTTCCCTGTGGAAACTGAACAAACGTGTTCTCTACAACTTATTAAGAAGCTTAACTCAGTTCCCAGCCATTTTCATTTTACTAGTTTTCTGATCATCTCTGTACAATTTGCAAGATATAATTTTAAAATGGAATGCAAGTTCTGGCTGTCCTTTCCATATCTTTGATTTTGAACTTGATTGTTATGCCTAAAGATAACATCTTCTTCTACCTTAAAATTTACTCCTCTTCTAACAGGTACTAATAAATTATTCTGTGAAACATATATTTTTTGAATTATGTCAAAAATTGGAAAAAATGTAAACTAGCATTGATAAATTTTAGTTTACAATAATCTATTTCAGGAGGATAAAATATTAAGGCAGTACTAGCTGAATAAAAATTATTGTGCAGACTATAACTATTGTACCTGCTGTAATATGATGTTTATTCAGAGGTTATTTGATAAATCTTTATAAAATAAATTTAAAATACAGTAAGTTTCACATTCATTGCAGATTAATGTTTGATTTAAAAGCCAATGGAATGTATTATATATTTCATGGACTCTTTGAAGATAACAGAATAATAGAATGTGGCTAAATGTTTTAACATATAATTATAAAAATTAGGAAAATCTTAGATTATGAAATATCAGTGGGAAAAATCCTGAAATCAATTTAAACTTCACTTTAAATCCTCACTCAAAGATATATTTTCATTGATTTGAGAGAGAGAGAGAGAAAGAAAAAAACACCCATCAATGTGAGAGGGAAACATTGATTGGTTGCCAATGTACTTGAGGGTATGAAAGGGGTGTGTGTGGATTTATGTGGGGTGTGTCTGTGAGTGAGGGAGGGAAAGTTAAATCTTGCAGGAGCAGCAGGGGTTGGCAGACAGGTTCTCCTTGAGAAGGAGAGGCTTCCACCACTGCGAGCACTCCCCAGATGGCGGGACTCCAGCATGGAGCCCACGACATCTTGAAAGGGAGAACAGCTTTTTTAAGAAACTCATCAACACCACTAACAAGACAGGCCTTGAAACTGCCCCATGACCCAGCACCCTCTCCAGCCAATATCTTGCTACACCAGTTGCAGACCCGTGGACCCTGGGACCTTCACCTCCAAAGGTACACCACTTGGCAACTGTAAGTGCAACTCCTCCTCCCCAACAGCAGAACTAAGGATTCCCAACCCTATAGGCAGCTAGGACACTTTACTCCAGGTTTGTGTGCCTCTTGGGCTGTGCAAGCAGCCAGGACATTGCACTTCTTGGACATCACTTGGGAGATGCCGAGAGCCCCTGAGGGTGTGATTCTGTGAAGATGGTAGTGCGAGGCCCTGCAGTGGAAATTCTGAATTCCCTCTTCCTGAAAGGTTGCCCACATTCACCCCAGCTGCTCAACCGTGGTGCCAGGACCCCTTGGAGTGCGTCAGAACTCTGCACCCAGAGAGCGTGCCTCTGCAGATGCAAGGTTCCAGCAGTAGGACACACTGAGCCCAACTACCTACAGGGTGCTAGTGGGAGCCACTGTGAGCTCTCCTTGGGTGCGATCTTGAACAAGCAGGGGTACACTCTCTTCCAGCAGTAGAACCTTTGAATTCACTTAGCCTGGTTATCGGCCCACAGGTATCTCAATTGTGCAGCTACACTGCCAGGGCCCTTCAGAGTCTTTCAGTGTGCCTCACTGGAAAATGTACTGAGGGTGCTCCTGTGAGCAGCCAATGGGAGTAAGCACCTATTCACCACAGGTGCAAAAGCAAAAGTTGGGTCTGCCCATCCCAGGACTGTAGAACTCTGGGCACCACAGTCACGCCTTTCCAAAGAGCAGGTCCCCTGAACCCCAAAACCCCAACAGATGTTTTCTGGGGGCCACTGTAAGTTCCCACAGGGCATGCGTGATTACAATTAAGGGTGCAAGACAGCACAAGTTGGAACACTTCCACTTCCCTCCACAGCATCTGACTTCCAGACACTACAGTTGTGCCTCTCAAACTTGCAGGCCTATGTCAAGAGAACCCAAATAGCTTAAGTAGGGAGCTACACTACAATAGATTAACAATTCCAGGAGAATTGAGAGATTACCCCAGAAGCACCATACCTAAAAAACCTGGGCAGCAAAACAATTGGATCTGCAATTAAAACATTACAGGAAAACATGGAAAGAAAAAAGGCAATCACCAAAGGAAAGAAAAAGAGGAATCATCACAAAGGGAGTTAAATGAATTTGAGGCTAGAAGCTGATCAAAGATAGAATTCAGAATAATGGTTATAAGGATCTTTAAATGGCTGGATGACAAATACACACAACTCAATGAGAACTATAAGGAACTGAATGAGAATGTCACCAACATGAAAAGAAACCAAGAGGAGATGAAGAATGACATAGCTGCAATACAGAATACAATGGAAGGCTTAAACAGTAGACTAAAAGAGACTGAGGACCACATCAGTGAATTAGAAGACAAGGTAGAAAAAAACACATAAACACAGGAGCAAATGGAAAGAAGACTTAAAAATCAAGAGAGCCTAAGGGAGCTTTAGGACAACACAAAATGAAATAACATTTGCTTAACAGGGATACCAGAAGGAGAGGAAGAGAAGCAAGGAATAGAAAACCTCTTGGAAGAAATAATAATAGAAAACTTCCTGATATAGGCAAGAAAAAAATTAGCCAAGTCCAAGAAGTGCATAGAGTCCCAAACAAGTTGAACCCTAAAAGACTGACAACAAGACACATTATAAATAAACTGGCAAACACTAATGACAAAAGTAAGAATCTTAAAGGCTGCAAGAGAGAGACAGAAAGTTACTTACAAGGGATCTCCTATTAGAATACCAACTGATTTCTCAACAGAAACACATCAGGCCAGAAGGGAATGGAATAAAATATACAAAGTGATGCAAAACAAAGGACTGAATCCAAGAATACTATACTCAGCAAGGCTATCATTCAAAATTGAAGGTGGAATAAGACACTTCACAGACAAAAAAGGGCTAAGAAAGTCTGTCACTACCAAGCCAGAAATGTAAGAAATGCTAAAGGGATTTCTGTAAAAAAGAAGAAAGATAAATATAAGAAGAAACACAAACACTAAGGAAAAATATGACAACAGATACTTGTCAATAATAATATTAAACGTAAATAGATTAAATGCACCAATGAAAAGACATAGGGTAGCTAAATGGATAAGAAAACATGACCCATATATTTTCTGTCTACAAGAGACCCACCTTAGAGCAAAGGATTCGCACAGACTAAAAGTGAAGGGATGGAGAAACATTTTTCAGGCAAATAAAAATGAGAAAAAAAGCTGGGGTTGCAATACTTATATCAAATAAAATAGACCTCAAAGTAAAGGCCATAATAAGATATAAGGAAGGCCACTACATAGTACTAAAGGGAGCTATTCAACAAGAAGATATATCTCTGGTAATCATATATGTACCCAATGCAGGAGCACCCAAATAGATTAAAAAAAAAATCCTGGAAAATTTCAAGGGAGAGATTGATATCATTACAATCATAGTAGGGGACTTTAATATACCACTGACATCACTGGATAAATCCTCTAAACAAAAAATCAGCAAAGAAACAGCAATCCTAAATTTCACACTAGATCAAATGGACCTAATTGACATCTTCAGAGCATTTCACTCCAAAGCCACGGAATATATGTTCTTCTCAAGTGCACATGGAACATTTTCAAAAATAGACCACATTTTGGGTCACAAGCAGTCTCCCCAAATTCAAAAAGATTGAAATCATATCAAGCATTTTCTCAGATCACAGTGGCATAATATTAGAAATACAATACAATAAAAACATTCCAAAAAATTCAAACACTTGGAAGCTGAATAGCATGTTACTAAACAATGATTGGGTTATCAATGAGATCAAAGAAGAAATTAAAAACATCCTGGAGACTAATGACAATAAAAATACAGCATTGCAAATCCTATAGGACGCAATGAAAGTAGTCCTGAGAGGGAAGTTTATAGCTCTACAGACCTACCTAAAAAAAAAAAAAAAAAAAAAGGCAATAAATCATCTAACTCAACAACTCAAAGAATTAGAAAGAGAGCAAAAAGAAAAACCCACAGTGAACAGAAGGAAGGAAATAATAAAGATCAGAGTATAAATGAATGACATAGAGACCAAAAACAAACAAACAAACAAACAAACAAACAAACAAAAAAAACAATACAAAAGATCAACAAAAACCAAGAGCTGGTTCTTCGAAAGAATAAACAAGATTGATGAACTTCTAGCCAGAATGACGAATAAGCAAAGAAGACCCAAATAAACAAAATCAGAAACGAAAGAGGTGAAATAACAACAGACCCCACAGAAATACAAAGGATTGTTAAAGAATACTATCAACAACTCTATTCTAACAAACTAGACAACCTGGAGGAAATGGACACATTCCTAGAAAAACACAACCTGACTGGGAATCTAACCCACAACCTTTTGGTGTACCAGATGACATTCCAACAAACTGAGCATCATGATCAGAGCTGAAATCACTTAAAAATAGTCACCAAACATAAAAATTTACATCACTTTTGAATGTTATGGGTAATACAAAATTTAAGGATTAACTTTTAAAATATGGATTAATCAATATATTTTATGTTTGATTCTTAGGTGTGACATCATCATTTTAGTTTATGCTCCAACAATAATAGTCCTTTTGTAATCTGAAATAAATCTGAAAACCACCTTAAAGATTATAGGTAGTCTTGGTCTCCAATTATTAGTAACTGTGCTCAAAAACCTTTATGTAAATATGACATAACAAATTAATTTCTATGGATTTCACTATTAAAAAACACTTTTTTATTCTGCAACAAATAATTAATATATATATATATATATATATATATATATATATATATATATATATATATATAATATTACTTATAACAATAAGTATCTTGCAGCCTTCTCTTTAGATGGCCCTGGTTATGAACCCTTAGATCTTTTTTTTTTTTAATATATATTTTATTGATATTTTACAGAGAGGAAGGGAGAGAGATAGCTAGAAACGTCGCTGAGAGAGAAACATTGACCAGCTGCCTCTTGCACACCCACTACCGGGGATGTGCCCGCAACCAAGGTACATGCCCTTGACCGGAATCGAACCCGGACCTTTCAGTCCGCAGACCATGCTCTACCACTGAGCCAAACCGGTTTTGGCAAGAACCCTTAGATCTTGTCTGATTTCTGCCATAGCTTCTGTAGAAGTTCCAGGATGACCCAACATGACCCCATATGGCATCCTACCTGAATTTTCTTCTTACAAACCTTCTCCAATACAATAGTCCACAGGCTCAGCACAGAACACAGGAAGTTAACAACCTGGAGCACAAAGCTCAACACTAAGATGCTGTACCTACTGGATGAATGACATATCTCCCACTTATGGACAGGCAGAATGGGGACCCCTTTGCTTATGTCACTTTGCTTTTCCACAGAACACCACTCTGCTCTACTATGTGGATGATCTCATGCTAATCAGCCCAGGATAACAGACTGAAACTTCATTAATGTTTCATTGATGAGGGTCATGGATTATTTTTAATATGTTCTTTTGTTGTGTTTTTTCTCCCATTACCTGGCAAACACATATTTTGTAATGGCATTCAGAGTATTTGACTTTCCTGTTATACAGCAAGGAAATTCATCTACCGTATTTTCCGGCATATAAGACAACCCCCTAATTTTACAGTTAAAACATAGGGTTAGGCCTATATTTGCTGTATAAGACTACCCCCTACTTCCAAGGCAACACCAGTTCTTTTTTTTAATAGACCGCCTCTCTGACTCTGGCCAATCTGAGCAGGCTTTTTACTAGAACACAGTGTAGCTTCGGGTACAGAACATGTATAATTTGCATGCATAAAAATCCTGCTTGGATTGGCTGAGTTAGAGAGGTGGTCTATTAAAAAAAGAACTGGTGTTGCCTCCGAAGTGGGGGGTAGTCTTATACAGCAAATATAGGCCTAAACCTATGTTTTAACTGTAAAATTAGGGGATCGTCTTATACACAGGAAAATACGGTAGGTATTTAAGGAATGTGATTACCATAGAGGTGCCATGTAAGGATGGGAGAAGAGACAGGATCAAAGGCTAGGTCAAAACTTATGATAAAATCAGGGAGGACTGAGGCCACATCCTGAGATAAACCAAAGGAAAACGATGTTAGAACATACATAACAATAAAGATGCTATATCAGCAATTTGAGTTGTGAGAATATTATTCATAGTATAGAGGAATTTTAAAATAGCTTCAAATATACTGTACACCATGCTGGGAAGCATTCCTACTATATATGTGTAAAATTGTGTTAATTATATGTAGCTTGATTATAAAACACACAGTAATAGTAACCAAGATACTACCAAAAGTAATTATTTGTGTATGAAAAACAGAAAGGCCATGCAGTATGAAGTGTTAAAAATAGTTGGTTTTATTTCCTAGTTAAAAAGAAAAAATAATGACTCTAAGAAAACAATGAAACTAAATAGAACATGTTACTGCTGTTCACCTTTCCAAACTTCCAGAGCTGGATTTGTAATATAATTGTCACACTTTTTCATTAGTCTGTTTTTAATATAATTTTCACACTTCTTCATTACCATACTATTATAAAGACTCAGTATAACCCCAGAGATGAATTAGAATATCTATAACTGAATAAGTCACATGAATATGACCTACACAGATGGTGTTAATAATTACTTTTTAAAAATACATATATACTTTAGAAGATGAACATATCAGGAAAAAAAAAATAAATGACAATTATCAAGCCTGGTGTCCACCATCACATGTAGTTGTTACTATTTAAAATGTCTGCAGTAAATTTGGAGCTAATTTTTCAACAGTTGAATCACTTACAGAAAAGAAAGTCTACACCTAAACATAGTTCCCTTGGTGAAATGGCACTTTCTGTAAGACCTTGTGTTTATTATTCTCAGTAAGAAAATGATTTATATTTATTTTACAAATCGACCACAGGCTAAATTTAATTGTACGATGATTTTTGATTGTGAGGTTTGAGCTGATTACCAGGATGGATAGTAGAAATTATAACAAATTCCCTCAGGCTTAAGGAATTTGGGATCTAATTTGTAAAGAAAGACCAATTTAGTTATTTTCTATTACAATGATGTACTTCAAGTAATTCAAGCTATTTTTCTCCATCCCTCTTCCTCTGCATTTTAAAAAATTTAAATTGTTGTAGGACATTGGTTAATAATATTATATAAGTTTCAAGTGTACAATTCTATAATGCATCATATGTATACTTCATTATGCTCACCACCCAGAGTCTATTGTCTCCTTTTGTCACTATATATTTGACCTCCATTATCCTCTTTAACCTTTCTACCCACTAATCCTCGTGTAATCACTGTTGTCTGTGTCTATGAATTTGCCGGTTTATTTGTTTTCTTCATTTGTTGCTTTATGTTTTATATCCCAATTATGCAATGAAATAATATAATTTTTGTCATTTTCCATCTTTCTTATTTTGCTTAGCATAATACTTTTAAGATCTATCCATGCTTTTTCAAAAAGTAGTATCTCATCCTTTCTTACGCTAAATAGCATTCTATTGTGTACATACATCACATCCTCTTAACCAATTATCCATCAAAGGATACTTAGGTGTCTCCATGTCCTGGCTACCATAAATAATGCTGCAAAAAACATAGAGATGCATATCTATACTAATAAAAGGGCAATATGTTGATTAGATTGGTCTACAGGACATCTTCCTGATGTCTGACTTCCTTTCAGATAGTTAGGGGGTAACCAGGCTGTCAGGAGGGCAGTTAGGGGGCAACCAGTCCAGCAGGAGACCAGTTGGGGGCCATCAGGCAGGCAGGCAGGAGAGCAGTTAGGAGCCAGGAGTCCTGAATTGCAAGAGGGTTCAGACCAGGCTGAGGAACTCTCCCCTTCCCTCCATGCACGAATTTCATGTACTGGGTCTCTAGTACTAGTATATCTATGAATAACTTTCTTCAAGTTTTTTCAGATAGATATCCAGAGAAGGGATTGCTGAGTTATATAGAAGCTGTATTCTTAATTTTTGAGTAGCCTCCATACTGCTATGCATGGTGGCTTTACCAATTTACATTTACATTTGCAGCTCATGGAGGTTTCTTTTTCTCCCCATTTTCTCCAATACGTGTTCTTTATTGTCTGATTGATAATAGCTGTGCTAACAGGTATGAGGTGGTATCTCATAGTGGTTTTGATTTCCATTTCCCTTATAGAGACGTGGAACAATAAACCAGGCTAAGAAAGGGAGGTGCTCTGCCTCAGGTCCTCAGCTAGCTGAAGGCAGAGTCCAGGCCTTATGGACAGGCCCACCCATCCCAGTCGGGCAGCTCCCCAACACCAGGCAGCTCAATGCTTCTCTTTACAGCTTCACATGTCTCTTACTGCATGACCTGAAAAGCGAGTTTAAAATAAAATCCTTTCCTTATTGTTACTTCTGAATAATAACTAAAAGAGTAGAGAAAAGGTGTATGGACAGGTTTTCATTTTCCCTTATTATTATGATGCTGAAAAATAAAATAATACAGAAGAAATGCCATGAAAACAGGAGTGCCTCATTCTCCTCACCTCTGTTGTTGCTTCCCAGAGACAAACCAAGAATATTGTTTCTGACTCATTTCTTCCAAAAATTCCCCAGTAGTCAATAATGAACATACACCACTATTTTAGATATATCACTTTATGACAATATTTACAGATACCCTGTTATAAAATACAAGGATTAAAATCAGTCATGCCATACTCTTAGCCATTTTTTCTGTCAGTTTAAGTTTGTTATTATTTCATTTTTGATTGTTTACTTTTTATTTTTTCTCAGCTATAATGTTGACTGTTGTCAAATATATATACATTCATTCTCATATTTACTTTTATATGTTCTATATTTGATACATTCATTCAAAAAGATAAACACTATGAAAAGTATTATATTACTGTAATTATGTAAATATTGTTCAGTGCAGGGCCAAGTTCTGCTCTATGACCATCATCTCTTCCTCCATGAACCCCTTTCAAAAATGCTGTGAACTTAAGGGAAAATGTTTCTAGCATCTTAAAATACTTCACTTGCTGAAAACCACACCCTTTTTCTTTGCTAAATGAATAGGTTTTTCTTACAGTTTTCTTTATCCTTTATATTGTAATGGCAAGGTGTTTACACCAGGTGTATCTCAAAGAGGAACCATGTTTAAGTCAGGAAATCACCAATATTACTCCACTTCTGTTTCATGGAACCAGTTCCACTTGACAGCTGGGAGACTTTTTCCTTATCCACTGACTAAATTTTCCTATTCATTATATTTGATATGCCTGAGTATCATCCAGGATGCTATTCTTACTGGTCTCCTAGTAATTTCTATTAATACTTCATCCTTTGGTTTGCTGAGAGAACACCAAAGAATTTCTTGTGAAAAATAAACTGTCTTATTCCATAGATATCTTCAAATATCTCACTGATTGTGACAGCTTAAAGTAGACTTATGGACTCACAAGTTCCCTCAGAACTTTTGATAGAAAACACTGGCAATTAACACTAACATTCCATAGCTTTCTCACCAAAGTTCCAAAATTGAAATCATTAGAAATGAGCTTTGGTTATTTTCTGTTTACTGCACTAGATGACTACCAGGGTCTACTAGTAAGCAATAACTATCTCATAACAACTGTTCAATGAACATACTAATATATTGAATAAATGAATGAATGCTTATGTGCTAACACTGGAGACAGTAAAGAAAAATCAAGAAAAGTAACTATGAGAAATAAGCAGCAATCCTATCTAATAAAGAGGGACTATGCCAATTGACTCTCATGCCATTGCAAAGATGGTAATGCCCACAACTAATAAGGATGAAATATTCTAATTGACTGTCATGCCCTCAAAGATGGTGGCGCTCACAGCCACAAGGTGACTCCGCCAAGTCCCCTCAGCCCCGTTGGGGCAGCAGGTGTGAGGCAAGACAGGGCTTGCACCCAGATGGGCCTGGCCGCTTCACACACCTGCCTATTGAATCCCCCAATCCCCTAAGCCTCCTAGCCACCCAGGGCTGGCCCAAGGTGCAGGCAAGCATTGGATGGCAGCTACCCAGCTGCCTAAGGCTGCCTAAGGCTCAAGTAACCAGGGCCGGCTGAGTCTTGTGCTGCTGGCAGTGGCAGCAGCAGAAGTGTGATGGGGCATCACCTTCCCCTGATCGTCAGGTTGTCTCCCACCCCTGAGGACTCCAAGACTGTGAGAGAGGACAGGCCGAACTGAGGGAAACCCCCTCCAGTGCATGAATTTTCATGCACCAGGCCTCTAGTCTCTAATAAAAGAGTATACTCTGCTATTGTTCAAAACATTTTGCATTAGTTTTACATACACATCCCACATAAAAAGCAATATAAACATGTAGAAGGCAACTATTCTTCCTTTCCTTATTTTTCTTTCTTTAGCTTTAAAATATAAAATTAAAATTGAATCAAAATATTCCTAGCAGGATGGAAAGAATTTATTTTATATACCTAAAATTAATATAGGATGATTTTTTATAAACATAGCAATAAAACATCTGAAAGAATTTTTATTATGTATCTAAAATTGATATGCACAGGCTGAACTTGGCTTTTTTACCTGTCACAGTCCAGAGTGTAGCCTCTGTTAATTTTTACTGAGTGTAAAATTTATTCTATGGAAGAAATGTGGTCCACTGAAGGATAGCAAACTAGTAAGAAGAAAAAAATCTTTGGAAGTATAAAACTTTTTGTGCCTTAAGAAATAATTATTGGTAAGAGCAAAAAAATTCAGAAATTTTACTAGGTTAAAATACAATGTTAATGATATTTTTATTGGTGCTTTATAAATGAGTGCTATCACTCAGAAATGTTACAAAGAGAGAAGAAAAGATGGAAATAAAGAAGGAAGGAAAGAAGGATAAAAGGAAGTAATTACTATTATTATTACCTAAATTGATTCATAAAATCTAATGGCTTTATATTTAGGTTGAAAATATAATCTCTTGAAAGTAATGAAGACTTAAACTCTAAATCCCTGTTAGTATCTATTTGGTTTCTATCTATACACTGTGAACATAGTTGAGGTCTAAATTGAATCATCATGGACCAAATTATAACAACTCTATGAAATTAACCTTGATCAAGAATCTGAGATATTTCAAAGGCTGTGCAATAACTGTAAAAAATAATTTATTTCAGAAGATTTATATTTTCTGAGAAAAAAAGACTTTAGCAACTTCTTAGATATAAAAAATCTAAATATATTTTATTCTTAACATTTTTCTAAATTTACTATTTTTCAATATAAGATAAAGTGTATGCATATATTCTGATGCTTAATATATTTTTTCTGACTTTAATTTAATTATGTATTATTCATTTTTAAGTAAACTTACCATAGTTCCTGAGACATACAGTTTTAAAATATTATATTCTACTAGAGGCCCAGTGCATGAAATTCATGTATGGGCCTCAGCCCAGCCTGCACCCCTCACAATCTGGGACCCTTTGGGGAATGCCCAACTGCTGGTTTAGGGCCGATCCCAGAGGACATCTCTCTTGCAATCTGGGACTGCTGGCTCCTGACTACTCAACTGCCTGTCTGCCTGATTGACCTTAACAACTCTTCCAGTCTGCCTCATTGCCTCTAACCACTTGGGACTGCTGGCTCCTGACTACTCACCTGCCTGTCTTCCTGATCACCCCTAACTGCTTGTCTGATAGCCCCTAACCACCTCTGCCTGCCTTCCTGGTCACCCCTAATGTTGGCCTGCCTGCCTGATCACCCCTAATCCCTTGCCTGCCTGACTGATTGCCCCTAACCACTCACCTGCCTGCCTGATAGCTCCTAATCACTCTGTCTGCCTGCCTTGTCACCCATAACTGCCTCTGCCTTGGCCCCTGCCACGTGGCTTCATCTGGAATGACGTTCAGAAGGTCGTTTGGCTGTCCAATCTAATTCGCATATTACACTGTTATTATAGATGGCACATGCTTTACCTGACTGAACAGTGAATTCAAATCTCCGTAGAAGAATCACATAAGAATACTTCAGGCATATACCACAGAAAGATAGAATATGTGATTAAGAATATGGAATTAAAATATTAACATTGAAAGTAGAGTTTTCAGAGTCCTCTCATCATGAGGATTCCTTACTATTAGAATCAAAGTGCTGTGGCTTCTTTGTTTTCAACTTCCCTAGTTCAACACCCAATTCCCACGATTCTCGCACAGCTGGAAGCTCTTCCCATGGTGTCTTCCAGATTTACAATGAATGGGGCACAAATAGATTATGCCATAAGGTAACAGTGTTCATTATGCCAACTCCAAAATAACAACTGTCTCCATAAGCTAGTGAAAAAGCTTACTTTTACATTTGGGGTTTTTTTTGTTGTTGTTGTTGTTTTTTGTTTTTTTGTAGTTTTGGTTTGGAAAAATGTTAGATGGTTGTAAGTGTGTTCCAAGTGCAGGGAGAAAGGTGGCAGAAGGGTGCACCTGTCACCAGATTGTGCTGGCCCCTGTATGTGAATGATGCCTAATGTGAACTTCTTTAGACTCAGTGGTGCAATCAACAGCCACCAAACAGCTTTCTCACCCTCATAACACCATGCTGACTTATAACTTGTTTATGAAATCAGTATTAGGCACGGTGGAAAGCATCAGATTAGGAGGCAAGGAATAAGTCTTTATAGCACACTTCTCTTTGGTGGTAGCTCTATGTATTAAGTCTCTCCAGTTTGGGTGCTGGTTCTTCACCTCTAAAGCAGGATGATCATGAAGGAACCCTGGACCAGAGCTAACTATGATAGGATCCTTGGATCACATCCCGAACACTGAAACCTTACCCTCCGGGCTAAAGCTTGCAGTAGCCAGGCTGATCTCTAGTCCAGCTAATTTATGAGCTAGAAAAAATCAGTTACAAACTAGCAAAAAAGATTCAGTGCTAGCAGATGGCTCCTGAGTACGTGGGGCTGCTTCACAGAAGTAGTCTTCTCTGCCATAGTTCGCAGCCATTGTAAGTTGATGATTGGCTACAGAAGAGGAGCATGGTGCTCAAAAAGGCTGCTACCTCTGTTTCATTAGTCTTTTACTGTGGGCAGAATGAAGGCCCTGAGTGGTGATTTAATTGTTCCTTTGCTGCTCTTCTTTTCTGGGGAACATTATGTCATCATTAACGTTGATGGATTAACATAGGCACTTTATGGCAGCTGCCAACTACAAAGCACTGATGTGTTTTTATTTTTTCTAACTACACAAACAAGTTCTGCTCAGTTGCCTGAGGTTGATATTTCCTTTTGGTCTCTCCTTAACTGGATATTTTCACCCTGACTCTGGAGGAGAGATGTCTTCATATACAACCTTTCATGAGATGTCCCCAAAGACAAAGCAGCCTCAGTATTTACTGAGTTAAATGAATAAAAGGAAGTCCCACTTCTGAATGATGACATGAGAGCCCTGTGGGTCCATTTCAAGTGAGATAATCATAACAAGTGAAAATTATTTTCTTAAGAAAACAACCATTTAAAGTCTATGTAGTTGTCCTACAGAAACACAGCAAATGAGGAAACAAAGAAAATCTACTCAGCCTCAGTAAGAACAGTGCTGCCCTTGAACCCTGTCTGCTCTCCAAGTGCCCCTCCTCCAGTTGGACTTGACAGAGGCTCCACACCCAGTGGGACGGGACAGTAAGATGGGACCCTCTTTGCTCAGCTCCCAAATGATGTGGTATCCCACCTGGAGGGGCAGGCCACTAGCATTCCTCATCTCCTCACTCTCTGGGTTTCAGAGACTATATTTGTGGTGATTGTGGCTAAGTGGTTAGGGATACCTATCCTCTGCCAAACCCCACAGGGAGTGGAATGTCTCCTCCAAGTACAGCAGGTCAAAATCTCTGGAGTCCTGGTAGCCTTTGCTCCAGCACACTCACAAGACAGGGGTCCAAGCCAGGACGAGAGAGAAGCCACCAGAACAAGATTTCACTTTAAGGTCAGAAAGCTCTAAGACTCTCCCTAAAGGAAATGACTGTATTTGAAAGAGTGTGGGGAAGGCCAAGCCTAACAAGGGTGCTATTGAAACCAACAGAGATTTCAGTGGTAAACAATTAAGGAAGGCTTGGAGCTCAATGAGAGGTAAACCATACCAAACAAGGCTACCAGAGAGAGCTGGTAACACTGATGATAACTGGTAGAAAGATTGGCTTCAAAGAGCAAATTTGTCTGAGAGTGACATCAGTAAAGTGACAAATCAGGACATGCCAAGCTCTTGTTACCTCAAGAAGACAACCACCAGAGACTGGCTACTATGTACCAATAAAATGGCATAATTTAAGTCAGGTCTGGCATGAAACTATTAAAATTGTCAACTCCAGTAACACAAATTGATGTACATAGATAAGTGAAATAAATGCATATTTTGAACAATTGGAGTATAAGTTAGTTTACTGTATATTTTTCATATCAATCTTGACATTTGTAGCAGGAGAAAGACAAGGATGAGGCCAGCATAAATGGTATTGATGCTCAAGTAAGTGTACTCATTTTATGCCCAGCAATTTCCACAGTGATACATCTTATCATAACAATCTATTTTTTCACATTTGAAGAATCTCAAAACAATATCTTCAATTATAGTTTATTAAAACTGACATTTACTTTTAATTTATCTTTAGGTTTGAAAAATATCAGGGATTCCCAAAATGGTATTGATGAAAAATACTTCTGGTGAAAATGATATTTTTCTTCTGAAGTTTTAAGAACCAGACTGACCAAAATCTAATAAGTTTTTTTTATACTTGAGTAATAACTTGTAATCATTCATACTTTTGTAAAACAGTATTTTCTGGGTGTGAATATTCATATTTCCAAGTGTTTAAAACATTACTTTTACAAACAGTCATAAAAACATCTTAATATTTGATCTGTTTCTTACAACAAATAAATTATTAAGAGATAGGTTTTAGGAATAAAAAAAAGAATTAGAGCCGAAACCGGTTTGGCTCAGTGGATAGAGCGTCGGCCTGCGGAGTGAAGTGTCCCAGGTTCAATTCCGGTCAAGGGCATATACCTTGGTTGCAGGATATCCCCAGTAGGAGGTGTACAAGAGGCAGCTGATCAATGATTCTCTCTCATCAATGTTTTTAACTCTTTATTCCTCTCTTTTCCTCTCTGTAAAAAATCAATAAAATATATTTTTTTAAAAAGAATTAGAATAGTTATTAAATGGTAAAATTGATCGATAGAGTGGAAATATTATTTTTCAAAATACACTCAAGGCACTTACTACTAGATTAATAATCATTAAAAGTTATATGTTAATTCAAAACACTAGAAACAATGAATTGTTTTTGGAGAAAAAGAATAAACAATAACAAGTTACTTTGGGTCTCAAAGAAAAGAGAGGCTTTAACAGGTTAGGAAAATCTGGACAGGGTTCATGCAGCTTGCATCTGAGATACATCTCAAAGACTTCATTAACTCAAGAAGCATTTGCTAAAATTTACTATGTTCCAGACTCTGTACCATGTTAGATAGAATATCTGCAAGTGTAGGTTGAAATTAAAGGCAGGTGTAATTAGGCAGATGTTAAGTACTGCGAAAAACCCTTGATCTTTAAGTAAGTAAGCGATCTGGAGTTATTGGGTTTTCTGAGCAAACGACCACATGATCAAGACAATGTATATCCAATGGTTCGTTCCTAGATAGATGGGTGGGCAGGACATGTGTAAGATAATTTTAGCTATCCAAGAGAGAAATTACAAGGGCCCACCTTAGAATGGCAGCAGGTGAGTAAAAGATGAAAGTCCCCATTGGTTCATCTATTTTTTAAATACATTTATTGATTTTTTTTACAGAGAGGAAGGGAAAAGGATAGAAAGCTAGAAACATTGATCAGCTGCCTCCTGCACACCCCACACTGGGGATGTGCCCGAAACCAAGGTACATGCCCTTGACTGGAATAGAACCTGGAATCTTTCAGTCTGCATGCTGATGCTCTATCCACTGAGCCAAACCAGTTTTGTCTCCATTGGTTCATCTAGAATGGCAGGGGAAGAACAAAACCTGACACCAAGAGAAGAAGCTGAAGTCAAGAACATTAATTTCAACAAGGTTGAGAAAAATGATCCCAAGTTAAAAGCCCCGAAGAGGTGATTTCTTTTGACTCCCCAAAGCAAAACAAACAAACAAACAACAACAACAAAAACACCGTAAAAGCCCATTGATGAAGCAAAGCCAGCTTTATTCAACTTACTGCTATAAGAGAGAGTAACATCTAGACAGAGTCTAAGTAATACCTAGGGAGAATATAATGGGAAGGTCCTACAAGCCTCTGGGGTGATTTGAAAGATGATAATCCAAGATGAAGAATAGGTTTGGTACCAGAGAGTTTATGATAATAACTGTGGGTTTATGGGCATAGCAGGATGTGGCCTTGAGATGAGTACTGATGAGTAAGCTGCTAGTCTTGATAAATGAGCCAGTTTGGCTTCTCCACATTCTTAATTCCAAAGAGTCATATTTCTTGGAGCAAAGAGCTAAGGTAAATTGACCTGATCACAGAACTGTTGAACTCCAAATCAAGAAGTAACTTTCATCACAGAATTGTCTATAACAGGGCATGAATTTACAATTAACCCAGATTTGCTTAACATAGGGATAGTAAATTACTAGTATATTGACTTGAACTTCTCAAAGTTGGGTCTCATTGCCCTACAGATATGAGCACATATCCTAGATCCATCGTGTGTTCTAGAAAGGCCACAGCAGTAAATCCAGAGTAGGAGATAGAGTTATAAAGAAAGAGAGGTAAGATTCATGATACCGTCACAATGACAGCTGACATTGATAGAAATTAATGAAATGAACAGACCTTAAACAACGGAGCATACTAACAACTTTGAAAGCTGCCTACTCACGTCAATGATACAACTTCAGTCAATAGATAAGGACCTGCAGGTGAGCATCACTCCTGAGGCAATTCTGATATTCCTCGTGGACTACTGGTGACAACAGGAAGGGAGCTAGATCATCAGGAACAGCAGAGCCTCAGCAGAGACCAACCAGCACATGGCGACTCATCCTTAAGACTGCAAAGGCCTGCGAAGCTCTGGATAACTGATACTAAAAGAAGAAGCAGCTCTGGAAGTCTGGAAACCTTGCAAATGAGATTTATGCAGAGAGAGATAAAATAGTCATTCAGATTATTGTAAAACAGATAAGAAAACACTAGAGTTACATTTTATGCAAAAAAATAGAACTATGACTCAGGTTATAGGCAACCTGTGTTTTATACTCTATCTTGTGAATGGATTTTAGCATTAAAAAATGGTATTCTAAATGTCTAGCATAGATTTCTAATAATAAAAAATAAAACATTAATAATTGAAGACATTTCTTGATTAACAATATAACCACAAGGAAAAGGAGACAATGTTAAGAGGACTCATAGAAACTAGTTGGCAGATTATGAGCTCTGAAGGCAAAGAGAAAGGATTGTAATGTAAAAAGCTTTGAACGAAGAGAAAAGATGCTAAGCTGAAATGAAAGTACTGATCAATTTTTCTGTAACTTAACATGAGCAACACTATGACCCTTAGTTCTTCATCTTGTTTTTTAGGAATGGTGGATTCAATATTCACTACATTTACTGCTAGAACAAAAATATTTTAAAAATTAAAGATATATTCCAGAATTCTAGGCAGAATAGTAACAAAAAATGGGTTGAGGTAACAAAAATTAGACTTCAAACGTAAACTGTTAGGGGGGAGGGGATAAAGAGTCAAATGTCATAATTATGTAAGGTTTCCAGAGCCCAGAATATATATAAGTAGCAATGCATGCAACGGAATAGTTAGAATCCTGCTGCTAAGGAGATTTCTAGAAATATAATCATGCTTAGAAAATGGAATATATTTTATTATATATAATATTTATTATATTATAATAAATAATATAACATATTATTTATTATAATATAATAAATATTATTTGAGGCTCTGAGAATTATATCAACATTATGAAGAAAGAATGTTAATAGTCCTGATCAGGCTCTCACGCTAACATATCACCAGGCATATACAAATATGCACTTTGAGCAGAGATAAAAATAGATAGTTTGAAATCTTTTATTAAATAATTTTGTAACATTTTATTCATTTTTAGAGAGAGATGAAGGGAGAATGAGAGAGAGAAACATTGATGTGAGAGTGAAAAATTCATCAGCTGCCTCTTGCACATCCCATACCAGGGATCAAGCTAGCAACCTGGGCATGTGCTCTGACCAGGAATCAAACCTCAACCAACTCAGCCACACCAATTGCTTAAATTATTTTAGCAATTCTCTCTCTCTCTCTCTCTCTCTCTCTCTCTCTCTCTCTCTCTCTCTCTCTCCAAATCATAGATATGTAGAGAAAAAAATATAGCATCTCACTGAGGTCTGCAAAAGGCCTGATATTTTATTTTCCTTTTGAGCTAGTAAGTGAGTCAGTCACAATTTCATGGATTCCATTAGAAGACAGGAGGCTCTTGGGTCAGACATAAAGAACTTCACTCACCGTGGCACAGCATTAGCATTAGCACATCCACATCTGTTCTCCTTGCCCACAAGGACAATGGGGTGTCGAACTCAATCAGAGAAGGGGCCAAAATCTAAAATCCAGCCTAAATCGCTGGCCGAATGGTTTACTGAACAGTCATAAACTGACAATGTCATAAACTGACAGCAGAGTGCAGTGATGACAGCGCGGTGCGGGCCACATTGCAAGGCCTGGCGGGCTGGATTTGGCCCGCGGGCCTTGTGTTTGACACATGTGGGGCCCTAGATGGACACCTGCACACTGTGGGTTGCATTACAGGAGAACTCAGAGCTTCGAGGACCCAGATATTTTATAGTGGACAGTAAGCCTGCCCACCCTGGGTTCCACAGGAAGACAAAACTCCATCTTTCAAGACAGTTCACTACAGAGACATCCTGGCAGACAGCTCAGAACAAAGATGATTAGTGCCTGGCTTGCAAGTTGTGGTAAAATTGTGAAACCATGGGAGCTGTCACCCAATGCATCTGCTTGAAATGCCAGGGTTTTCATATATAGTGAGTGTGGTTGGCTGAAAGGGGTCCCCTAATATACATGCTCACCAGGACTCCCAGAATGTGACCTTATTCCTCAGAATATGAAATAGGGGTCTTTGCAGATGTTGTTCAGGTGAGGATTCCCAAGAAGAGATTGTTCTGAAGTAGGCCAGACCATAAACCAGGTGACGATTGCTTTGATAAGAGACACAGAAGAGATAGAGAGAGAGAAAAAGAGGAGAAGGTGATGTGAAGACATAGGCAGAGACTCAAGTGACATAGCAAAGGAATGCCGAGGATCACCAGGAACTAGGAGGGAAGCATGGAACAGACTTCCCCTCTGAGCCTCTAGGAGGAATCAACCCCAAGACAGCTTGATGCTGGACTTCTGGTCTCCAACATTGGGAGAAAATAAATTTCTATTGTTGTAAGCCACTCAGTTTGTAGTCATTTGTTACTGGTCATGTGTGTGGCAATGGGGTGAGGTGGGGGTAACTGTTGAGTAGATGAGTTGACCTCTCACAGGAGAGCAGCTACAAGAACAAGGAGGCACAAGCAGGTATCTTTGTCGGGACTACTGAACAAACGCCTAGCACTTCACCTGTTCCTTTCTTACAATAACTCGTGTCACTCTGCTGGCAAGTAAGATTGTGTACAACAGTTATTTATTCTAAGAGCTGGAGGTGCCAAAAAGTAATTAGCAATGCATTTGTCAGAAACAGTGTCTCCATTCAGGTGCTAGAATTTGGCAGAGACCCTGGGATTATTATGTTTTGTAACAATGTGGGGTTGTGTGTTGGAAAACACATCAACATTGTTTCAGTTCTAAATTGTTCTCATTTTAGAGAAAAAAAATCTTATATTTCTTTAAGTAAATGATGTAGTGTCTTACAGTTTGAAAGCTTTTTCTTCAGTTTTCATGTAAACCTGCTAAAATAAGCAAAATTATAATCCCAGGATGATAATTACTTTATGTGTTTGAATATAACATATTGTAATCAAACTGAGAACATTCAGTGTAAATCTTACATTGTTACCAGTCTTTATGGGACACACTAAAGAGTATTTTCTAGATATTTCATGTTCAATGGGAATTTCACTCTCAATTGGCACAAATGGAAATTTGGAATTACCACTGGAATTGTAGGATGTGTAGGAGGAGGGAGATGAGGAGATGCCTCTATTCATCCGATACAGTTCAGGGTCTGTATCGGTAGCTCCTCTGTGATGCACTGTAGCTCAGTGTTAAAGATGCACAATGAGGGGGTTGGGGGGGAGGAATACATGGCCAAAGCAGTGACTAGGCAGTTATGTGTGGACCTATTTTCAAACAAATTTTCCTCTTCTTCCCCCAAATTGTATGTACCAAAGCAGCAAAAACAAGTGTCAATATTTAGAGATTAATTTGCAAATATCCAGAAGGATAGCCTGTCAGGGGACCACCCTCCCCATACCTAGTCTATAATACAAGAGGTCACCCTCCCATGGCCAGTTTCTATAAAGATCTGAGCAATGCATTTTCATGGCCAGAGAACTAACTCTTAGCCATCATGACCCTTACTAAAGGGGGGAGAAATATTGATTTAGAACATATGTAGAATAATTTCAAGAAATCATAAATCTAAATGGATATAAATAAAACAAAAAAAGGTTGACATCGAGGTGTTGACCTTGGAGATGGGATAGAGCAACGTGACCAGATAGAAAGCCAGTGCATTAGTCAAGGTAAGAGACAGCAACTGGGATGATGATTGTGATGGGGGAAGGATTGGGGTGATCCTGGATTTTGAAGGGAGAGCCAATAGGGCTTAGATAACAACTATGACAGAATGCTGCTGCAGAGCATGGATGCAGGAGACAACGCAAAGGGAGAGGTATAAAATGACGCCTAAGATTTGGCTTGAACCAATGGCTGAACCAGTTGGTGGGATGAGGAGTCCCGGGCTAGCACCTACTTGAAGAGGAGACGAAGACTCAGGGACATGTTACCTTTGTGCAGGGATGGGGAACCTTTTTCCTGCCAGTGACCATTTGGATATTGATAACATCATTTGTGAACCATACAAAATTATCAACTTTAAAATTAGCCTGCTATATATTTGGTCAAACATTTAATTAACTCCCCTGATGCCTTGGCTGAGCCAGACCAAATGATTTTGTGGGCCTTATATGGCCCGCAGATTGGATATTCCCATCCCTGCCTTTGAGACAGGGTAAGCTATCCTTACCTACTATTTCACCAGTGTTGGGAATTAGAACAAGAGGAAGACTTTTCTGAAGCTGGACAGCCGGGTCAGTCAGCTCTACACAGAACAGGCGACCTGTGCTACCCGGATTTACTCCTGGGACACTCAGGACAGAACCAGTGACCACCTAAGGGCGGAACCAAAACATCTCCCAAGACATTGGCCAGGTAATTCCTTCTCCCTCAGCCGAGCCTGGCTGAGACACTTTAACAGCGTTTTCTCTCTCTTCAGTGGCCTCTCCTCACTGTTTCTTTTTGCTTGTTTGCTTTCTTTTTTCTTTAACTTTTGGTTTTGCTATTTTCCCTCTAAAGTTTTTCCGTGCTTATTATTCTTTTGAAGAATGGAGGAGCCAGCAGTAACAATTGTTCTGCCTCTTATTAATAAGAACCCTGGATTCCTCTAAACTTGGTTATTTTATAATAACATTTAATCTTGACCATGTTCTGCCCTTGCACATCCAGCACAAAGATAATCATTTTTAGAAATCTAGGACATCTCAGATATCTGGGAAACAGCTCGCTTTACAAACAAGGTGGCTGAAGGCAGAGGATCTTTAGCTGGTAAAAACCCAGGCTCTGACTTCAGGTCCCTCTGAACTCAGTCTAGCTCCACCACTGCCCTATGAGCCAATCTTCAGACTTCCTTCTACAGTCTCACAAAAGAAAAAAAGTTCAATCATTTTGCTAAGAAAAGCCTCCATATAAATAAAAATGAGATAATTTATGGCAGTACATTCTAGGCAGAGCACAGAGAATTTAAGCATCTTTTCCTCGGCTCCTTTTTCTGTCTCACCTGTATCTTTATTACAGGTACAAATGATGTTAATCTCACGGTTGAAATTCAGCTCATGAAAACGTGTCTTCTTGAGCAAGAACAAGTTAACCATTGACCTTAAGCCCTGACTGCAAAGCACGAGTTTCGTTTTGTTAAGCAGAATATGGTAGGAGAGGCAAAAGGGTCTTTTACCGCTAATGGCAAAGCCGAGACAGATTGCACAGGAAAAACGACTCAGTATGCATGGAAGTGAACTGCACCTCTTAGAGAAACCAGATGAGGAATAAGATTTACTTGTTCTAGGAAGTGTCAGACATGCGGGACAGGCCCATAATCAGAGACCCTGAAGGTGTCCCTGCCCTGGCGCTTCAATTTTAGTACCGCTTTGCTCATTCTAGCTATGATACCTACGTGCCTAACAGATGGGTAAGTCACACTATTTCCACTTTTTAAGGCAGGGAATAAATATAATTTGGGAGCGCAGGTAGAGATGGAACAATGCAATGACCAGAATTAAACATTTTATTGAAGAGACGCAAAGGAAAAGGTGTTCAAGGCAGAAAGAAGGCAGACCTTTTGGTGAGATGAACGCTGATTGACAAGACTGCTCCTCCGTGATTGACAGTCAGGCTGTAGCACAAGGGAACAGGTAATTGCAGCTCTGCTCTATCTTTGCATAAATACCAACTCCCTGATAGGCCTGCCAGCCCACAGCCTCAGCAGAGAGCTGCTTACCAGGACCCCACCTGCTGTTTCCTGGGCACCTTATTTTAACCCCATGGAGAGGAGGCCAGACCCCAATTGCTGGGAAGGCATAGACACTTTCACATTATCTCAGTGTGAATGGGATGCGCATAGCCCCCGGGGACCGAGGGCCAGAGACAATCCCAGATGCATCATTACTCTGTGTAAGATCCACAGTGGGTAATTTAGATGCTGAATCTTAGACCTTCCTCAGTTAAATGGGTCTAAAATGCTGACCCCTCCCTAATGCAAACAGCTCAGATGAGAACCAAATAATATTATAAGTAGGGATAGGCTTGCATCATTATTATTATTACACCTGCATTCCAAATTCAAGCACTTGCCACACTGTGTTAAAAATGATATGCTTATTTAACTGACTGGTTAGGCTGTGATTTTCTTAGGTAGAACCAAAACTAAGCCATTGTCACTTCATATAAATTTAGTGCAGTGCGGTAAAAGCAGGAGATTAGCAGAATGCATTAAATGAATAAATTCCAATACTTGTTCTAAATGCACTTTTAAAATCTGACATGCTCCAACGCTTCCAAAACCATAACCTTCCTATTTCCCCTTCTGTCCATTCATGGGTTGGCCAATAAAAACCAGTGGGTAACTTTTTGGTTGAATACTTTCTTGAACAATATAACAATGTATTTTTAATTACCGGTATGAGCACAGGATTGGTAAATCAAATAAAAACTACAATCCAAATTGCAACCAAGATTATAATACTTATAAAGTGCAATCTCCTAGAAACTGCTATGGAGGCATTTTTCAGCCCAGAGACACAGCTTCCTGTGCCGTGTACTATTTCCTCAGGAACACCCCCAGGGACCATCTTTGAAAAATGTGTATTATAAGAGTAAGCTTCTCGGTGTCTCCACTAGTCAACATTTATACCTGTGGAAAGTTCACTACAATAAACCATAAAATCAGTGTGACAGATGAAAAGAATGAGAAGGCTCCCCAAAGTGCTTTTGACCACTTGAAACATGGGCAGTTAGGGGAAGTTAGTTCCAGGTGAGGAGATCCACACTTCACCCTTTATTCTGAGTCCTGGTGCTACCTGGCACTGCCCATACAGACCACACCATCCAGGATTTGCCATGGGGACAACTCTGTCTCTCCACAACCCTCTGCCTCCAAGTCACAGGAACTGATATTTGCAGTGAGGAGTCCTGAGTTCCACTCCACCTCAGCACAAGACCAGGAATTGGCATGTGAATCCAGATAACTTGGAGTCCCATGCAAATGTGACAACCTGAAACTTCACTCCAAACAGTCCTTACAGTTACTGTTTCTTGGAGCAGGTAGCAGACTTTTTCTCTGTAACCACTTATGTCTGCTCCTCTCTCCCCAGACTGCTATAGTGGACCTGATGCTACTGCACCAAGGAGAAATGTCATGTCAAGAAACAGAGTCAAATTGGAACCACTAATGTGTGAGGATTCAAATGGCTTGGGTGTAGACAGACCCAGTGAGGAGGTGGGAAAGCTGGAGCATTCATCTGAACATGCAATCAAACATTTTTGTTTCCTCCTGTGAGCAAAGAGGGCTTGGGCAATCTAAATTTACTTTTCTGGTCAATGTTACTTTTCTGGTGTGACTGTCAGCCTCAGATGAACAGTGCAGATACCTCCTCCAGGATGAGGATGTGTGGGAATGTCATATTGAATTGAATATTTTTAGGATAATCTGCACACAGTATTAATAAGTGAATTGTCATTTATTTTTGCATCAGGATCAGTGGTGAGTTAAAAATAAAAGCACCATTTTCTTTACCCTCCCCATTTCTTTTGACATCAAGTCCATGAATCTTTTCCTAGAAAATTTGCTTTAAAATGAAAAATTATGATGTGATCACCTAGTAGAAAAAAAAAGTATTCTCCTGTATTTTTGGAATTTTTGTAAATCTCAAAAGCTTGTTTAGACATGAACACATTCTCTCATGTCTTTGCATTTTTTCACATTGGTTACTCTTTCTTTCCCCATTCCTTTTCTTTGTATTTTTATCACCTCTTTCTCTTCTCTTTTTCTCTTTCCTGGTCTAAATACAAAGACAATTTTACCTTGAACATTCTCTAATCTAAAAATAGGTCAAGCCAGGGAGATGTTTTTTAAATGGATTAATTTAACTTAATGAAGAAAGAACAAAATACATTAAATGCCTTTAAAACCTATCAATGTTTCCATGAAGACACTCTTTCTCTTGGTGAGTATTAAACAATGAGCATTGAGTTTAACTGACCAACAAACAGATTAAATGATCTCCAACAAAGTATTTCCTCAGTTTAGGAGTTTGATAGATATTACTAAGATATTCAGTCAATTATTGATTACCCTTGAGCAGATACACCAGTTTTTCAAATTTATAGTAAAAAATATATATATATATACAATAAAGTAGATTTGTGGGGAAAATACTAACAATCTGCAAAGGTAATTGCATGTTATAAATGATTTATTATTTGGAATTTTAAAAAAAAATCAGTGGACATTATACCATTTGAGGGTTATATGTGTACCAGTCTACTTGCAACTTTCTAACTGTCCAATGTACTAAGAAATTAAGAGACCATAATCTAAAATATTTAAAATATTTTAAGTTAAATATTGAGTGAATTCAAAGCTCCTCTTTAATACATTTGAATGGCATGTAACCAAGGGTAGGGAATTTGAAGACTTCAATTGATGGACATCAATATTATAATTGAGTAACTCAATGGTTTATTCAGTAGAACGTACACTTGAGATTCTCAAAAAATGAATTAATTTGGCTGAAAAGAAAATGGGGTGTGGCCATGGGCATTTAGAGTATTAGGGATCACAGGTTATGTGTGTTTCATCACCAATCAAGGTCCAGTCTTGGACAGGGCCAGGGTATTGCCTTTATTTCCTCCAATGCCTACTGCGGATGTCATGCATCTTACTGGGCACAGCTTCCTACTGAGCAAAGAACAACATCAGCATCTTCTCAGCCAATGCCCAGCAGCCCCACCAGTCAGGGAGAGCTGGTGAGCCTATACACACGCACTGCCATCACAGATAATGCTGGAGGACCATTGAAAATGCAAGCTCACTGGTGTCTCATAGGCTTTATTCCAGTGTTCAAAAAATGAAGACCTTAGCTAATTTTTTAAAGCAATAACATGTTGTATTAACACACCTCTATAGCTTTCTACATTTCTTCCATTTATGTTATATTTATATTATAAAACTAGAGGCCTGATGGACAATTTGTGCACTTGCGGGGGGTAGAGGGGGAGTCCATCAGCCTGGCCTGCACCCTCTCACAGTCTGGGAGCCCTCGTGGAGCCTTCAGGGAATGTCTAGTGATGAAATTAGCTTAGCTAAATGGTTAAAGAAATATTTATGCTTTTTTCTCCTCCCTCAACCTAGGATGGCTTATCAGACATTTTACTTGAGTATTGAGTAATAGATTCTTCATCATTTACTGGTGACATTTCTTGCCACGGAAGTCTCTACATCAGGCAAATAAATTAATAGAAGATGAGAAGTGGAAAAGCTAAGCTAAATGTGCTTTCCAAAATTACAGCCTGAGCAACACTTATTCCTCACAGTAGCAGATGGAAAGGGGATGTATCATCCTATATAATAAAAGGCTAATATGCAAATCAACCGAATCACAGAACAACTGGTGGCTATGACACACACTGACCACCAGGGGCCAGACCCTTAATGCAGCAGCTGGTGGTCAGTGCACTCCCACAGGGGGCTTGCTGATCAGCCAGAAGCCCTGAGCAGGTCTAAGCCATCAATCAGACATCTCCTGAGGGCTCCAGGACTGTGAGAGGGTGCAGGCCAGGAGAGAGCACAAATTTTATGCACCAGCCCTCTAGTTAGAATATAATTATAGTTACAGTTCTTCAAATTTGGGCTAGACTTCACAGGAGGATGTTGGAAAAGATTTGCTTTGTCATAGCAAACAGAATCACTCACAATTTACTATTACACAATTTCTATTTGCAGTATGGTGTTGTGTGAATTGGGCTGTGATGTTAAGCCTGGGTTTGAATCTTTTATTACTCCATATTGGCTGTCCGACCATGGACTTTAGTTTTCTCCTCAAAATGCTTGAGATAATAATATGCACCTCACCTTGTTTTGTGAGAATTAAAGAAAAGCCAAGAACTTTTCTATTTTTCCTACAAACACATCGTAAGTGTTCAACACTGTTCACTTCGTAGTTATACTCACCTCTGCTTTATATTAAACACTGTTGTCATTGAAAAAAAAAAAAAAGTCCATAGTTAATCTTCATGAATGAGAATACTCTTCTTTGAGCACTGCCCTCATAGATACCGGAGTCTTGTAGGTCTGTGCGCTTTTCAGAAATATTGAAAAAGTGTACTTATGACAATCCAAAAATGCAATTACTAAACTATGGAATAATTATTTCTGTTTTCATAGTCCTCATAATACTTGCACTAATATTTACCTCGATTTTTATAATAAAAATATGATGTTTTACCTATGGATTAGCTACACTCCTATGGATGTATATATAATATATGAAATTGCTTATAACCTCTGACATAGTGCTGCCTTCAAAATCCACAGACCTGGTTCTGGCCATAGATGCAGGTTTAGATGATGCACCTCTGGAATGGGAGCATGGCTGCCCTCCCCTTGCTGGGCAATTCCAGGTGGGAGGGTAGCGGTCAGGGGACCAAACTGAGACTCTTCAATTGCCACCCACCACTTGCCCATATTACTATTATTATTAAAATAATTTATGAAATTCCATTTAATAGTTTTAAGTGGGACCAACCAGACACTATAGTTGACCAATAAATTCTGTGTATCATTGGAGAAAAGGAAGGTCAAAACCATGTGACCCACACAAGGGGCTTTAGAGCACTGTGCTCCTATGAGTTTTTCTGAAGTCAAATGAATGTAAATTTTACATCCTAATAAAGGAAAATCACCTGGGAAAGTGTGTGGGTTTTGTTTGTGTGTTTTTTTTTTTTTGTTTTTTTTGTTTTTTTTTTACAACAATCAGTAGCTACATTGAATAGACTTTATGTGTAATTAACAAAACACTTTGGGCTACACACAGCTTGGTAATTAATTAGAAAACACCTCTTCTCCATGAAAGCATTCTGTCCTTACTCTAACATAAAACTGCTAATGTGAAAATGATAATCATCAATTCAGAAATCCTGTGTCAATACATGAAATATTAAGCTTTGTTTTAAAATAACTTTACTGTATTACTTTCAACAATAGAGATAAATTTAAAAAAATAACTTTACTGTCAAGTCAAACAAAGGTCCTAGCTTGTAATGCTCATAATAAGCACTGATGTGTTATCCCAAGGGTTTATCAATCAAGCAGCATTTTGTAAAAGGACATTTTGTTTCAGAATCCCATTATATTCCTCTAACTCTCCTTTGGTATTGTTTTCTTCAGAAGTCACCTTCCACTCCTGTCTACAGTGCCCATTGATGAGGCTGGGCAATCAATCCATGAGCAGTGAATGACTGAACTACAGGATGAAACGTGTCCTTTGTAATTTCTGTGCCTGGTTAGATCACATCCAATTATACTACTTACCACTTGTAAAGGAAATCTATCAAACCCGTGGAAACATTTATAATGACATTTTAACTCCCTTCCATTGAAAATGCATTGGAAAGTATTCCATAAGTGTAGTAGTTAGGAGGAAGCTATTATTTGGAAGAGGACACAAATGTCTGAACCTGCTGTTTTAAAATTGCTTTTCAAATTCAAGGAAACATTTTACAAAGGAGGCTCATAATGGAGTCTGAGCTTGGCCCAGGGGATGTGAACGCCGTGTCCTGTGCTGTGTCATCTATTAACCCTCAGAAGGTTGATAAAGCAGAAGGCAGATTGCATGGGTCCTCTATGTGTTTAAGTATCAATCTGATCCATAGCTTGCATAAGAACCAGAAATCATTTATTGTCAGTACTGTCCAGAATATAGGGATAGGCAAAAGTAGGTTTACCACTGGGAGTATACAAAACACAGTTTATTCTTGCATATTATTCCTTAATTGTTGCATTATTTCTTTGTATTATAACTGTAAACCTACTTTTGCCCAGCCTTGTATATCCTGACAGTTCCGTGGGAGTTTCACTGCCATTTATTTTCAAATCAATACTCAATTACGAAGAGGAAGATTCACTCCCTTGCCCATTTTCAAGATGAAATTATGGACTGCAGCAATAACACTTAGTCAAGGCAAAGCGCCGTCCATTAACTCTCGTGAAGGTACCGAAAACCAGCCCGATACTTTATTAAACTTCACTCCCTCTCTCACGCTCTCTTTTTGGCTTTTAATTAATCATTGTGAAAAAGGCCCTTCACATTGTGACTGATGACCAGAGAAAACAATTTTCTCCTAACTGCCTTTAATTTCAACTCAGGGAGAGCGCATTGACCGGCTCTCACAACAGCCCATCAATGCTAGTTTTTAATGCGGTTTCTCCTTTGTTAGTGAGAAGAATGGAGTGACGATGGAGCCCTGTACTGCTCTTCATAACTCACATAATTGATTCGGTAAATGGTGCACATTTGCTACAGGATAAAAAGTCTTGTCAATAAAGATACCAGGTACTATATAAATTACTCCATTAAGGAAAAATAAAGCTATTTATGGTTTTTAGAGTAAAATGCAGCTGGTACTAAAAAAAAAAAAAAATAAAATAAAAGCATAGAATAGTGGGACTACTTCCACTTTCTTCACCTTTATAGATGCTATGCCCTTCTCTTATGGTTATGTGGGAAATGATTAAAAATCATTTCAAAATCTAGACAGGATGATAGCAATAAAAGCTCTGCTGTTAAGAAGTAAATTCGAAGGGCCAGATGCAAAGTGTTTAGTTCGACATTTTTAGGCTCTGACCCTAAACGGTTTTTACTTAGCTTGAGACTAGTGCATGCTGACATATCCAGCAAAATCTTTCAACTGTATTTATTTAACAGAACCCTTTAAACATGAGTGCTAGCAGGCACATAAAAAATAAAATAAATTAAAACTTTGCATCAAAGGTTAGTATTTTTCTAGTAGTTGGAATTTGGTTCCACAAATAATGACATGATTTTTTCCATGAAGATTTATTTATTTGAGAGAATTTGATTGAAATTTCAAACACAGCAAATTTAGCAAGTGTCTCAAGAGAACAAAGTTTCATGTTTGATAGCACACTCACTGCCAATTTCAGTCAAAGCCATTTTTCAAGAGGCTACAAAGGCTGTCCAATTGCCAGTTTAGGCCTGATCCTGCAGGAATCGGGCCTAAACTGGCAGTTGGACATCCATCAAGGGATCCCAGATTGGAGAAGGTGCAGGCCAGGCTGATGGACAACCCCCCATGCACAAATTTCGTGCACCAGGCCACTAGTATAGTAATAGGTTTCCTAGGAATCTGACTATGGGTACATCTTAGAGATCCTAAATTAAGGAATGATCACTGTGGCCCTCAATCTGGCTTGAATACCAGTTTCATTAACTGCACCTTTGCTCTGATCATCTTAGTTCTTGACCAGTGCATACAGCAGTGTAATCCCACTCCCCACTTATACTCACCAGCTACAGACTATGAATTGTTCCTGTTTATGAGCTCAGTTCTGCTTAACACTAGATAATTCATGTTTCCCAGATATAAGTGAAGTCACACAAATTAGAATGTGCCATTGGTTTGCATTCCTAGCTACCACTGAGGACATTCCATTCCCAATTAAATCTTCCTCATTTGGTTACTGGGTGGTAATTGACACACGTGTATTCAGAAAGTCTCCAAATTGGCTCCCTAGACTGGGACTTTAACAGCTGGACCTTCCACTGCCCTCAGCACCTGGTGAAGGCAGACACCATAACACTGCCATCAGCTTGCTGCCCCTAAAGCTCTTAGCATCCAGAGAAACCACCACTCTGGACAAGATGCCATGACACTGTAACTGCAGACCGGGTGAAGCTATTCAACCCTGAACCCTCCCTCACTCCCCAGAGGATAAAATATACCTACACAACAAAACACTGAACTCCAGGGACATGCCTAGTTTTGCTCCCAAGGTCACACAGATTATTATTATTTATTTTAGTTTTGGTTTGTGTGTGTTAGCTAATCTTTAGCCCTCAGTAACAAATGATGGGGTCAGTGTGGAGGGTATTTTCAGTGATGGACAACTTGCTCTAACTTGATTACAGAAGCATTGTTTCAAGACCAGAAGCACATGCTGATTTGCTTGTCAGAGGGTTCCCCTCCTGCTCATCATGCAGTGATGCTTGGGAATCCCCTGAGCCTCTGGCCATACTTAAACCTGAGGTAAGCTTCACTCATACTTGAGCTGGGGTGCTTGGATCTAGAGCACATGTGTCAAACACAAGGCCCGCGGGCCAAATCCAGCCCGCCAGGCCTTGCAATGTGGCCCGCACCGCGCTGTCATCACTGCACTCCGCTGTCAGTTTATGACATTGTCAGTTTATGACTGTTCAGTAAACCATTCGGCCCGCTATTTAGGCTGGATTTTAGATTTTGGCCCCTTCTCTGATTGAGTTCGACACCCCTAATCTAGAGAGTACTTGACATTGCCAGGATGGTAAATATCGCCTGGGATACTGTGATCTAGGTGGGAGAAATCCTAGCATTTTGTGCAGCACCTTCTAATGTCACTCAATTTTTATTTATAAATCAGCAAATGAGGCCCAGGGAGATTAAATTATTCTTAAAGGGTCAAATAACTAATCAAGGGGAGAAATCTTCACCTCTGGTCTCCCAAGCCTAAGATGCCACCTGCAAGGTTCTTCCAAAGGAAAGGAAAGTGAGATTCTCAGGACACACAGAGCAGACAGGCAGAGAAGGTCAGAGGGTAGGATGTGTGCAGGTGTATATGGTTTGCAGATATGATGGTTGCTAGTATTTTTTTTTCTATAAAATAGGAATTGAGATTGTGCAGTTGGGGCTTGAAAATGGGTATGGAGAGAGAGAACAGCTTCCAGGAATGGACTAGTCCCGTTCCACATGTGTAAGCATGAAAATAACCTCACCACTTCTGCCAAAGGACACTGAGGCCAACATGGTTAAGCCATTGTTATGAACTGAGTGTTTGTCCCTCCAAAATCCTCCTGTTGGAATTCTAACCCCCTACCACCACCACCAGTGCTATGATGGGGCCCTTGGTAAGTGATGAAGTGATGAGGGTGGAGGCCTCATGATTGGATTGATGTACTTATAAAGAGACCCCAAAGAGATCCTTTCCCTTTGCCATGTGAGGACACTAATAGTATTGTAGATACTATGAACCAGGCAGTCAGCTCCCACCAGAAATGGAATCTGACAGAACCTTGATTTTGGACTTCCAGCCCTCAGGTTTGTGAGAAATGGATGTCTGTTGTGTATAAGCTACCCAGTCAGTGGCATTTTATTATAGCAGCCAAACCTATGACAATAATAGCCCACAGTTCTAGTATAATATTATACTAAATTTATTTTATAAACAAACACTGGGTTGGGCAGTAACCAGAGCCCTTACCTCTCAGGCAGCCCCTCCAGGGACTTCTGTGATGAACAGACCATGTGAGTCTCTTCATGCTGTGGGCTCCACTCAGAAGCAGAACATATTTACAAACATTTGGCCTATGATTACCATCATATTGGTGATCCTTGGGAGACATCAGAAATAACTGTCCTTGAAAATAATTTGGTCACGGTTTTCTGATTTGCTGAACTTCATCTAAAAATGCAGAATTAAAAAAATACACATAAAATATGGTTAGGAAAAAATTTAAGTTTCTGGTCTGTGTTCCCTAGCCCTCGTTTCTTCATCAAGCATTATGATTATTTATTTGGGGGGGGGGGGGAGAGATTACCACCTGAAAGGATTATTTTAAAATTAAATTCGCTTGACCAAACAAAATGAAATAGATCTGTTACATGAAGTTGTTAGTTCTTGTTTTAATTATTAGCTGCCAGGTTCCTGATTACAAGTTTTCTTAGGAAAAAATGCTCAGTACTGGTTCAGTTACCCCAGCTTCATCATGTGCCCACACATCCCCTCCCCTATTACCACCAATTTGAAAGCATTTGTGTGTGTTTTTTTAATTCTTAACTTTGACCAAGGCCTGTATAAATCAACTCTTTTTAAAGTACATGTTAAACCATGCCACTGCCATACATGCTTCACATGTCAAATCCAAATATGTTAATATACTGGAGAACAGTACCAGGCTGGTGTGGCTCAGTGGTTGAGTGTCAACCCGTATCACAGTTTGGTTCCCAGTCAGGGCACATACCTGGGTTGCAGGCTCAATCCCCAGTAGTGAGCATTCAGGAGGCAGCAGATCCGATCAATGATTCTTTCTCATAATTGATATTTCTATCTCTCCCTCTCCCTTCCTCTCTCTGAAATCAATAAAAACATATTTAATATGGAAAAAGGAGCTGCATGAAGCTCTGCTTCATATATCTGAACAATCGCTGTTCAGTGCTCAAAGCTTTAACTGTTTATTTTATATTCTGTCAACAAATATAGGGGGTGGGGAGAGAGAACATAGAAAAGTTTTAAACCATTGGGCAATAATCAAGCACTAACATTGAGTTGGAAATTTGTTTTGAAGATTTAACCACATGTGCATACTGTCGCTGAGTGCTGGTCCATTGTACAAATATTGTACAGAAAGTCCAGCACTTTTCTGGTTCATGAGCACATGAAATGTATCAGTGAGTATTCTCTAAGGAAAGAGACCCTACAGAGGATATATATATATATATATATATATATATATATATATATCCTCTATATATATAGCCTTCCTCTCTCTGTGTGTCTCTCTCTTTCTCTCTCACTCTTCCTCTCTCTCTCTCTCTCTCTCTCTCTCTCTCTCTCTCTCTCTCTCTCTCTCTCTCATCTATGGCTACATTTCTGTCTCTCATCTAAAATAAGGGTGTGTCCTACAATTGCTGTGATCTATAGTCATAAATTGTCACCATTTACTGTGCATGCACATCAAACTATACAGACTAGATGCCAGTGGTTTAGAAGAAATTCTGGGACAATAATGGAGTGCACTGAAAATCTTATCGTCAATGTCACTGATGGCAGAGGAAATTGCCAACAGCATGGCAAGTAGTGGACTTAATACCTCAATGAAAAATGCATCCAGAAATTCCAGTGAGTCCCAGAGAAGAGTCCCAGAGAAGGGACTCTTATACAATTCAATTCATTTATACTGTGTTTTATATGTGAAAAAGGTAGATATATGATAAACTTTTTTTTTAATTCTAGGTGATACTTTAATTAGTAACATTCTCTCTTTCTAAAATGTGATATAATATGATGTCTTTAATACTTTTTAATTAATGCCACCTTAGATTCAGAGAACATGGATATTTAAAAACCAATTGACACATCAACATTTTTAGGAACAATACTTTGCAGTATATTAAGGACACACCTAAACCACTGCTCTAGCAGAAATTCAGAGAATGTAAATTAAAACCTGTTTCAAATAACTATTTCTAAGATATTATTCATATTTGGGAAATAGCTCAATATACTCATGTCAGAGTTTTATTCCATGTGAAGAAAAAGAGAAAAATTTCCTAAGATGTAATTACAAATTACCATGCATTCATAAAATGTTTTAGAAAATTTTTTAAAACTCTGAAAATCTTTGTCAGGATAATAGAAAAAAGATATTGCTTTGAAACAGATATTACATAATTTTTATGGTATTATTTCAAATTTATTATATCTCAGAATGTTTTTTCTGAGACTAAAGCTCTTAGGAATTAAAACCTAGGTGTTGGTATCAAAAGAAATATATTTATTTAGTTAGATTATAGGAAGTAGAAATGACCTCCAGCTCCAAAACACAATGTGTGAAATATTGGTTAATGATGTGTAAATGACAAGACACACTCTAAAACGTGTGTGGTTTGCATGTATTATAAAAGAATATTCCATTAAATATTTATTACTAAATGCAATGCTGGTAAATTAATTTTCCTTCATTCACTGGGAAATTGAGCAGCAATCAAGCACCTTTGTTTCTTAATTATCATTGCATCTGCAATCTCTAATTGTGTATAGAACTACTGGAAAATACTCAAGTGAATCTAAAACACTTACTCTAGTATTCTGTCTCTCTTCTCTCCATTTCTATTATTAAAAATCACACCATGTCAAAACAAAATGTTCTGGAGAGAGTGTTTTTATTTTAAAATATACTAATGCATCTTTGCCCATTTGGTGAATAAAAGTGAAGCATTAATTTCCAACTGGAGAAGCCCAATTGTTAAGTGATAGATGCACTGGATAATTTCAGGGTGGATGAACCAAGGGAAGAAGAGGCATGGTTACGCCCTCTGTATTGTCACGCTCTTTGCCCCATTCTTTACAGCTCAGTGTGCATTTTATATCTAGACAGATAACTTCTCTTTTTAAAAAACAGATTTACTGACCAAAGGCAAGGAATTATAAGAAAATGCTCTGGGAATATTCCATGTTTGGGCAAATGTTGAACTTTTTACAACCTTCATCAAGTTTTATATCTAGAGACATTTTATTATTATGTGTTGTGTTTGGGTTGCCGAAGAGAATATGGATCATGGTGTGTTTTTATGCTTATTAAGAGCTATTCCTCTACTTGATTTCAGTTTTATTCATATATTAGTGCCTGCTATTTGTCTTAATAAAGCCAATAGGATACCAAATGTTTAAACACTTCCTATTTGATTTTTTTCCAAAAGGAAGCAAACCAGTCAATCAGAGAAAAGAAAGCTTCCATTTAGTAGAGAAATTGGGAGAAAAAAGGAGGAAATGACCAAATTGACTCACAGCTTCTTTTAATCAGCTCTTATGGCATCCTTATGAAGCTATTTGTAGGAACTGAAAATATCATTGCTGGCCATGTTCCTTACTATTTTTTAAATCATAATGCTTCAAAGTCCAATGTTCTTTTTTTATTTTTTCATCAAACCCATTAAACATAAAACCATATCAAAATGTGAATTTTAAAATTAAGTTATTTCTAGCCATAATTTTTCATTCTATAAACCTGGACTGTACCAGATTATAAAGAAATAGTCAGAAATAAGTAAAACCATTAGTCAATTCTATTTCAAAAATGAAGGAAGATTCAATAACTGTTTCTCTCGAATTCATTTTTATATGTACCTAACATATAAGAAAGAATAAAAAGGAAAAAGGATGAAATGTTATTAATAGTAAAAATATCATTTCAAAATAATAACTAGAATATTTTTCTTATTGGTTGGAAGGACATGAGTGTATGACCCATGAGGTCAAAAGGTATCTCTCTGTCTATCTCTCTATTATCTATCTATCTATCTATCTATCTATCTATCTATCTACTTTCCTCTCTATCATGTATGACTACATCTCCATCTCTGTCTGACTTTTTAGTTTCAACACACCATTGGCAACATCCACATTCTTTCTGATTATTTGTGTATCTCACAAATGATAAACACAGAAATTCACTTGCATAAACCTGTAAGGGGAATACTATTTCCCCCCAACACTACAGGTGGGCAAACTGAGAAGTCATGGAATCTGCACAAGGTCACCCAGACATGAGGTGGCAGCATGAAATGCAAGCCCAGATGGTATGGCTGGAGTGTGCAGGCTTTAATATTCCTAGTGTCCCACTAGCTTTGTGCTCATTGCCAGATGTCAGCTTTATCATGGAAGATTTCAGGTGGCCTTCCCTGGTCTGGAGAACCCCCATTTAAGAAGGATGTTTGGATGTGTCAGGTACAGGCAGGAGCCTGACAGAAATGTCTCAGGAACATCATAGTAGGAAAGATGAAGGGTTCAGAGAAAGGGGGAGTTTTGAAAACCTTGGAAAGATTGAGTATTGAAATAAGTCTTGTATGTTTTCCTCCTGGAGAATCCTGGCCATGTCAGCACCACTGTCATCCTCATTGGCATCCAGGGAAGCCCAAGTCCTATTTTGAGGGTGACTTGGTATCACCAACAGAATGCTCTTGGAAGGCAGTGGTCTTCATATTTCTGATAGTAAATTGCTATTTTTAAAACTCTATTTTTGGTAAATAAAACAAATGAAAAGAAAACAAAAACCTTTAAAGTTTATAAAATTGTTTTATCAATGTAAAACAACAAATGAAATCTCAAATGATTAGAGTTAGTATTCCTAGTATGGATTTAGTTATATATGTATCCATTATTCATATATATATTCATGAATATATATATATATTCATCCACCTGTCTATCTCTTTATCTAAATCTATATATCCATTAATCCATCTATTCACCCACCCATTCAATTGTCTACCTTTCAAATTCTCCTTTAAAACGATGCTAACCTTACTCATCTCTTATTAATTAATTGAGTACAACTTTGGAACTGTGTTCATTTTATATGCACAAGAGAGCCATGAGTTAACCTTTTTGAAAAATGATGTTTTGTCAGGGAAGAATACAGAGCCTGTGCCAGTGTCTCTTGTTGGCCTCCACTGATGTATAGGTAGCTCTTCCCCACACTCTCATTGTGCTAAGTCCATGGACCTAGACTTTGTATCATAGCTCCTAGGTCTCTGCCAAGCTTCAAAATCTCTCACTTTGGTTACCATTGGCCAACTTCTCAAACCATGCTTGGTTAAAAAGTTTCCATGGGACTGTAGAAATTGCATTCTTCCAGGCATTCTGAGTACTCGTTCTCTACTTCTCAGCAACCATGTTGGAATTGGGTTTTTCTAAGAGAACATTTGTCCCTTAAGCTATGCTTAAGAAATGAAGCATGAGGTTTCCCTGCTTGGTGACCTTGAAACCATTATGGAATTCTGTCATTACCCTCCCCCACATGGCTTCACTTCAAGCCACTGGGACCCTTATCAGACCCCAGGCAGCACCTCAGTTCCTTTACATCCTCTAGCATCTCTCTTTTGCCTGATAATGGACCATCACAGAGTTTGATCACAACATTTCTTCCTTTTCAGGTTCACTGCCCCCAACTCAGTGGACTATGGTTAGTATCCTATGCTCTAAATCCTCTGATATTTTTAGCTAAGCTATTTTTAATTTGAAGATAAAAATTCCTTCTCAAGAGAGACTGGCTCTTAGAAATCAAAAGCGCTTTGACTTTCAAATGATTGTTCAGCTTTAGTTTGTAAAATGTCTAATTAGGAGCTCAAACATCAAGAGGTGAACATTTGCTAGATCCCTTGTGTTCTCTTTCCAGAGGCAATAAAGCTTAGCTTCATAATGTGAAATTAATAGAGTAGAGGATGTAGGGTTTTAAATATAAGTAGAAATAAACATATGCTGGGTATTTTCCAAGATACTATCCCACAAAAGTGTATTAGGTAGAAAATGCCTAGTTCTCCCCATCTGTTTCCACCCACTGTCTCATTCATTTATATTAAAGGGGAGAAAACACTTCTATAAAATGTCATGTCTAAACCTGGGTTCTTTCCCTCTCAAAATAGGTTCTTGTTTCTATTCCTCCACTCAGATAATGGCAGCTCTATTTTCCTAGGTGAATAGGCTAAGAGCCTTCACTTTGTCTATTGACCTTTTCCCACTAATCTTCCCCACATTAAGTCAATCAGAACAATGTCATGTAGAATCACCTCTTGCCCCTTTTTGTCCCACTTCACTATCAATCTATCAAGCCTATGCCTTAGTTTGAAAGTCTACCAACTGGAATCCTTACTTCTGTTCCCTGCAGGCTGCTCTCAAGACAAGTCAGCAACATCTCTAAAACTGTGGGCTCTATCACATCTTACCATGCCCCCCATGGATTTCCATCCCTCTCAAATTCCTCTTTGATTCTCTTGTTCCTATGTGTACAATCTAGCCACATCTCCTCTTACCATTTTATGATGCATGGGGGGCAATGTTCTTTCTTTTAAAACTTTCTCCCAGTCATCACACAGCCAGTCCTTCCATGCCTTTCAGTATGTGCTCAAAGGCTGCTTCATTGGCATGTCACCAACATCAACCTTCTCTCACCCCTAACATTCAATCTATCTTCCCTGCCTTATTTTTCAACATCCCCTCTCACCACTGTCTACCATGCTGGCTTTTTACTTGTTTATTTTTCTTATCACCTTCCTCTCCAAACAGAATGCAAGCTTAATGTTTGCAGAGAAAATATATTTGAATTTCCTGAATATAGGTACATGTTACTTAATATTTTAGAACAGGTTCCCATATTCACTGAATATTTTTATGTTATTAATAACTATAATAAAGATATAAGAGAACTTAAATTAACAAATAATTTTTTACTGTGGAACTATTCAATCAAAGACAGCACTCATTATTTCTATAATATGGATATCAACTAAATTTTAACTAGAAAACGCACATTTTACTTCCACATTTTATTTATTTTTACTGTCTAAAATTCTACACATGTCTTCTTTTTCCCCAATCCACCCCCCACCTCAGTCATTCCCAACCCAGGCAAGGCCCTACAGCCTCAGTGCCCATCTCCATTGGTTGCTCTCTAACATCTCTCCCCCTTACCATTTGTCTTTATCTGGTATTGGAATTAGGGTAATGCTGGCTTCATAGAAGGAGCTTGGAAGTGTGCCTTCCTCTTGAATTTTTTTGAATAGTATGAGGAGGATAGGTTTTAGTTCTTCTTAGAATTTTTGGGAGAACTCCCCTGTAAAGCCCTCTGGACCATAGCTTTCGTTTGCTGGAAGGTTTTTTATCGCCATTTTAATTTCTTTGGTAGTTATTGGCCTATTCAGGTTTTTTTATTCTTCTTGATTGAGTTTTGGGAGCTTTTATTTTTCTAAGAATATGTCCATTTCATCTACATTGTCCATTTTGTTGGAATAGAATTGTTCAATATATTTTTTCATAATCATTTGTATTTCTGTGGTTACTTTGCGTCTTCATTTCTCATTTTGTTTACTTGAGTCCTCTCTCTTTACTTCTTGGTGAGCCTACCTAAAGGTTCATCAATTGTATTTATCCTTTCAAAGATCCATCTTTTGGTTTTTGGTGATCTTATGTATTGTTTGTTTGTTTGTTTGTTTCTGTGTCATTTATCTATGCTCTGATCTTTATTACTTCCTTCCTTCTGCTTATGTTGGGTTTTTCTTGTTGCTCTCTTTCTAACTCTTTGAGTTGCAGGGTTAGATAATTTATTACCATATTTTTTGTTTTCTGAGATAGGCCTGCAGAGCTATGAACTTTCCTCTCAAGACTGCTTTTGCTGTGTCCCATAGATTTTTGAATTGTTGTGTTTTCATTGTCATTTGTTGCCATGATATTTTTTATTTCTTCTTTCATCTCTTTGGCAACCCAATCATTTACCCTCCAGGTGTTTTATTTTTTTTTCCCATTGTAATTATTATAGTTGATTTACCCTCCAGGTGTTTGATTTTTTTTTTCATTGTAATTATTATAGTTGATTTCTAGTTTTATGCCATTGTCATCTAAGAAGATGCTTGGCATGATTTCTATCTTCTTGAATTTGAATATACTTTGCTTGTGCCCCAAGATGTGGTCTATCTTTGAAAATGACCCATGTGCACTTAAAAAGAATGTATATTCTGTTGCTTTGGGGTGGAATGTTCTGAATATGTCAATTCCATTTGATCTAGTGAATCATTTAAGATTTATGTTTCTTTGCTGATTTTTTGTTTAGATGATTTATCCAGTCTGATAGTGAGCTATTAAATTATCCTATTATGACTGTATTGCTGTCAATCTCTCTCTTGATATTTTCCAGGAATTTTTTTATGTATTTGGGTGTTCCTGCAATGGGTGCATATATGTTTACTAGAGTTATACCTTCTTGTTGAATTGCTCCCTTTAGTATTATGAGGTGGCCTTCCTTATCTCTTATTATGACCTTCACTTTGTAGTCTAATTTGTCGAATATAATTATTGCTACTCCAGCTTTTTTTTTTTTTTTTCCCTCATTGGCTTGAAAAATCTCTTACCATCCCTTCACTATCTGTCTGTGTGAGACCTTTGTTCTAAGATGGGTTTCTTGTAGACAGCAGGTATATGGGTAATGTTTTCTTATCCACTCAGCTACCCTATATCTTTTATTAGGGCATTTAGTCCATTTACATTTAAAATTATTATTGATAAGTGCTTGTTTGTCACCATTTTTATTCTTTATGCCAGTGTTCGTTTTTCCCTTTCTATTTATTAATTTTTTTTTTTTACAGCAGACTCTTTAGCATTTCTTGCATTGTTGATTTGGTGATAATAAACTCCCTTAGTCCTTTTTTGTCTGTGAAGCTCCTGATTTCACACTCAATTTTTATTGATAGCCTTGCTGGGTACAGTATTCTTGGATTAAGACCTTGCTTTGTCTGAATTTGTATATTTCATCCCATTCCCTTCTGGCCTGATGTGTTTCTGTTGAGAAATCAGTTAATAGTCTTATGGGAGACCTTTTGTAGGTAACTTTCTGTCTCTCTCTGTTAGACTCTTACTTTGTCATTGGTGTTTGCCAGTTTAATTATAATGTATCGTGGTATTGATGTTTTGCAGTTCATCTTATTTGGGACTCTGTGACCTTTTTGGACTTGTGTGAGATTTTTCTTCCCTATATCAGGGAAGTTTTCTGTCATTATTTCTTCAAACAGGTTTCCTATTCCTTGCTCAGTTTCCTCTCCTTCTGTCATCCTTATTATGTAGATATTGTTTTATTTCATGTTGTTCCAAAGTTCCCTTAGGCTCTCCTTATGTTTTTTAAGATTTTTTTTCCCCCTAGCTGCTATTCCACTTGGTTATTTTTTTCCTACCTTGTCTTCTAGCTCAAAAATGCTGTCCACTGCTTCTTCTAGTCTGTTGATGCTTTTTATTGAGTTCTTTATTGCAGCAATGTCATTTTTCATCTTGTCTTGGTTCTTTCATCTCTTCATTTCATCTTGATTCTTACCTATATTGCTGAATTTGTCTTCCATCCTTTTCAGCAACCTTATGACCATTGTGCTGAATTCTTTCTCTGTCATATTGCTTACCTCCATTTCATTTACTTACTTTTCTGTTGATTTCTTCTTTTCTTTTGTATGCAGGCCATTTCCTTGTCTCCCCATGATCACTCTTCTCAGGGTTTCTGGTTATGTAGCTCTTGCATTGACTTAAAGGCACAAAATACAACACAAGACACAATGCACAGGGCACCATACACAAATGTATTCACAAAACTAATACCCCCCCAAAGGTGACCACCAGAGAAAAGAGAATTAGGGAATAGAAAAGAGTGAAAAAATGGTATTGAAGAAAATAAAAAGAAAAATATAAGAGAGAAAAGAAAGAGAAGAAAAAAGAAGAGTAAAATATATGTATATGGGAAGAAAACTGCAATAAAACAAACTAATCCAAAAAAAAATTCAAACAACAAACACCTAGAGATGAATGCAAACTACAAATAACAACTAATTCAAAAAACCTCCAAACAACAAACACCCAGATGAATCTGAGGAGGCACAGCTTATTTCCAGAATGTAAGGTCAGGAATTGAATGAATGGGGAAATAGCCACAATTCAGTATAGAGGAGATAGAAAGAGAATGAGTGTATAAGAAGAAAAGTAAAAAAAAAAAAAAAAAAAAAAATTCTAAAAAAAAGAAGATATATATATATATATATATATATATATATATATATATATATATATAATTTTTCTCCTTATTTAATCTATCTATATATTTGTTTACTGTTGGGAAATGAGGAGAATAGAAAGGCCTGAGTTGGTGATTAGAATTAGTTAAGCTATTAGTGGAAGAAGAGAACAAGCAATGAGAGGAAAAACAAAACAAAACACACACACACACAAACAAACAAACAAAAAAACTAACCAACAATCAAAGAAACAAAAGACAGAAAGGGCCAGCACCGGTTTGGCTCAGTGGATATACCGTCGGCCTGCGGTCTGAAAGGTCCCGGGTTCGATTCCAGTCAAGGGCATGTACATTGGTTGTGGGCACATCTCCAGTAGGGGGGGGTGCAAGAGGCAGCTGGTCGATGTTTCTCTCTCATCGACGTTTTTAACTCTCTATCCCTCTCTCCTCCTCTCTGTAAAAAATCAATAAAATATATTTAAAAAAAAAAAAAAAAAGAATGTTCACTTCCTCCACTGTTCTGCTTGGCTCGCCTGTTTCCTTGTAGGTAATCAGCACAGTATTGAAGTTTCCATTATTCAGTTTGGAAAATCAACGGAAACACAAACACAGTATTGAGGTTCCCTGCGATCCACCACTCCTCATGAGCCACAACCTTGTTTTCAAGTAGGCAGGATTTCTCTGCTTTCTTTGGTTCTCAGCATGCCTTTAGTTGTATTTACACAGAAGAATCTATTTCTGATATAGTCCCTGATGGTAGTGTTTCTGTCTTAATATCCTGGGGCTAAGAGGCCTCTCTAAACTGGCTCTGTGTGCATCTCTGAGCTCGTCTCTGTTCGTGACTTGGTGCATGTCTTCCCCCCCTGGCTCTGTGCAGCTGGTTCAGAAATTCAGGCTGCTTTTCTGGGTCCAGTCCAAGTGTGGGTTAATATCTAGAATCCCCTTCTACCAGAAGCCCTGTGGACTCCCTTCCACATTGGAGGGCTACACTGACCCCAATGGCCATGGATTTTGTGGGGGCAGTCTTCCTCTGAGGCTCTTTTTCCTACTGCGTGTGTTTCTCCCTCCAGTTTGGATCCCAAATCTCACCTTTCTCTAGGCTAGGGGTGTCGAACTCAATCAGAGAAGGGGCCAAAATCTAAAATCCAGCCTAAATCGCGGGCCGAATGGTTTACTGAACAGTCATAAACTGACAATGTCATAAACTGACAGCCGAGTGCAGTGATGACAGCGCGGTGCGGGCCACATTGCAAGGCCTGGCGGGCTGGATTTGGCCCGCGGGCCTTGTGTTTGACACATGTGCTCTAGGCAATATCTGACTTTTCTGTCCATGGATTGCCAGCTGTGTTTAATTTGCCAGTTCCTGGTGGGTGCCCTTTGATTCAGCTGTTCTTTCTGCTCTGTGAGGAGGCGCAGGGCCTGTCTGGGAATTTGCACCACTTTGTCTCTCCCTAAGCAGACCTCCCAGGTGCCCATGGTCAGGGAGATTGGAGTTCCAGCATTCATGGATTTGCAGCTGAGGTAACTGGCCCTTGGGTATTGTAAGGTCCTGGGAAGTATCTGAGATCTCCCTGGTTGAAGGCAAGGCTGGGGTTCCAATCCCAGTTAGTCTCCCCTTGGAGATGGCATGGCCTCTGCGGCAGAGAGATTTCAGTCACAGAGGAGGCTGTGCAGTCAGGGGTGGGGGGGGGGGCCGCTCCCCCAGTCCTCAACAGTCCCTTGGAATATAGCTGTCCCTCACTCACAAATACTGACACTCCCCACACATCCACACACTCTCCTTTCGCTCTCTCACTCTCACACTATATTGCAGCCTGCATTCCTGTTGGCAGCTATCTGGATCTCCTTACCTGTATATTTTAAATACATATGCACTTTATTACATGTTATTATGTTTATTAGTAATTGATTTATTCTTAAATTCACATTTTTCTATAAATGAATGCTTCAGAGTCCACTGCAGGTGAAACATGTTTCACTGAACCTGCAATTTTGTGCATTTAATTCACCACATAACTTTCATATTAAGACATGCACAAAAAAAAATCAACTCTTGAAAAATACCATTTTAAGGTCACATAACCTCTCCAGGGCAATATTGTTCAGGCTTAACACAATCAGAAGGGATTTATCCTTATGGCTGACAATGCAATTTCAAGAGAACCCTTACAGGAACATGACAGCAGCTGTGAAATCTTGGAATTTCTCCCCTCTCCTGTATGACACCTTGATAAGGCAATTATAGCATAATTACCTTAACAAGTGGCATTACAGGAAATTATTGTCATTCTCCTGTTAAAATAACACATAATCATCGGCAAGTGAATTCTAGAATTCCCAATCAGCATCTCATTACCTGCTATTGGCCATGAAATGAGCATAATTGGTGGGCACTAACTGACAAGGTATTTGAAGGGGGGAAATGTGAAAGAGGACAGTTTGGAAAATCAATGGAAACACAACCAACTTAACCCCCAATGACCAAATGTGCAGTTATACAGCAATATTTACTGTCCTTTGTAAATTTTGGCAAACCTGGCATCTCTTTGTTTTCCATAAATACGTTTGCTCTTCTGTCCCGCCATCTGATGTTTTCCAAGACAGTTTACTCCTATGATGCAGCCATGGTGACACTATGTTCTCCTATAAGTGGCACCATTCTCAATTGCATGTCACTTCAATAATAACATCTCTTTAAACCATTCACTTTCTTACACAAAAATTTGCTTCTAAATGCACTTTTATTTTCACAACAGCAGACATACTTAAAAATAGATATTTACAACTCACCCCATGTCCCTTAAAGCCTACATTTTTATCAAGATCTTAACACAACATGATTTATAGAAATTCACAAAAAGACACACTAGGAGATTTAAACTTTTTTTATGTCAAAGAATATGAGAACTTAGGAAGATGGCCACAGAAAGTAAGAAATGCCCACCATCTCCCAGAAGAAGAAGTAATCTCCCAGGTCCCCAGGCTCCAAGGAAAATCTTCTGTATGAAACAATGATTTGTCTTTGCCAATATCTGAGGGTTTTTCACATATTCTTGGCCACCTTCTGATCTGACTCCCCAGAAGTCAATTGCTATATTCTGGCCAATAACGTAAGGGGTAAGTAGGACTACCAACCCCAGGACACTACTGAGTGGTGACTGCAGGACCAGGTGAAGTGAAGACTTACTTTCCATGGTATTTCACAGCCAGTCTATACTCAAAGGTGGTCCTAGAGCCACTTTTCCAAAGAATGTGAACAAAATAAACATTTGCACTTTTCAACGTATTTTGTGGTGTGAAAAAGGATTAAATTATACTTTAATACAGGAGAAAAAAAAGAAAGACACCTTCAATCCATAGCAAGTAGCTCTTTTCACTGTGTGTGCACTTCTTCCAGGTCAGCTTTGATTGAAAAAAAAAAAAATTAGTAGCATAGTATTTTAAATGAGCCTTTCTTTTTTTTTCTTTCTTTTTTTAGAGATCTCACAGTGACCCCACTATTTGAAATTAGCAATATATTTGAGAGGTTGAGTGGCTATGGCACCAAGGCAGAGATTCCCATCTCTACCTGTGCCTGGGGAACACACCTGCCTCTTTCTCAGGTGCCAGAACACACTCAGAGTTGGGTGATCTACACCTGCATTGAGCCATAATGGGACATCTTGTTCTCCACCTGTCTCTGGAGTCTCTTTCTGTGGGCATGCTGAAGGATTTGTATTCCAAATATCATTTTCAAATTCAGTTTCAGCCAGAGGGAGGTTTTGTTGTAGAGGAACCGACTCCTCCTTTGTTAAAATAAAGCCATCATCTCATGTGAGAAGTGAGTGAACCAGCATTTTCAGGAATTTCTGATAGTTTTTGTCTTTCTTTTTATGTCTTCACATTTTAAATCCCTCTTTGCTATGTACATAGAAATCCCCTTGATTCTGTTTCCTTTGTTTTATATGAAACAAACTCTCCATTCAATTAGAAACAAAAATCATGCAAAATTTACAAATGGATATTCATGCAAAGCCAAAAAAAAAAGGACTGCTATGAATTTGATCCTGCATAAATTGTCCATTGGTCCCAAGGAGTGATACCAATTTCCAGGAACACTTTTAGGGTTCCTCCTCTCTCTTCTTCTGCACCCCACCTACACACCCAGATAGAGTCAACTTCCTGCTTCCTGTCAGAAAATGTCTCCAGATATTGGAGACCTTTCTCTCTGTGGAAAAAACAAATGCTCAAATGCACTTTGGCTTATCTTTCTTGTTGAAGAGATACTCTTTAAGAGTATCTTAAAAGAAAGACACTTATACATATCCAAGAAATAATGAAGTGTAAGCAAAAATCCTTTAAATATATAATATATGCACAGTTGGTAAAAATATATTTTAAAAATCACTTCTTCTGCATAAAAAATAAAAATGTTGTGAGGTGGTGCTTATACAGTTGAAGAAACAACTGTCCTCTCCAACACCACCAACCTGACACATTCATATACCAGCATCTCCACTCCCCGAATGTGGGTATCTGGCTTATATACTGTAGGAGGTTACTGGGAATATCCTTTTAGACATAATGTTTTGCTTTCTATTTTTGTTTTGTTTTGTTTTGTTTTGTTTGTATTTATTTATGGTGAAGTATGATTTTATTTTTTTACTTTTTGTGGAGTTTTTTGTTGTTTTTATTAAATTTATTGGGATAACATTGGTTAATAGGATCATAGATTTCGAGTATGGCTTTCTATGTTACAAAACCTGTATACTGCACTGTGTGCCCACAATCCAAAGTTCATATCATCTTATATTATGGATATGGTAATATATATCACCATATATTATGCACCTTTCACCCCCTATTCCCCACCCCCTTCCCTCTTGCAACCACCAATTGCTGTTTGTATCTACGAGTTTCAATTTTCTATGCCACATATGAATGAAGTCAAATGGTTCTTAGCTTTGTCTTCCTGAGTTATTTCACTTTACATGATATTCTCAAGGTCCATCTATGTTGCTGCAAATGGCAGTATTTCATCTTTTCTCATGGCTGGGCAATATCCCATTGTATATATGTTTTGATGGAACCTTACTGTCATCAACAATGTCCTGCTTGTTCATTAATTCTCAGCATCTTTTACTGGAGGAAAACCCAAGGAATTATCCTCTGAAGGTCTTGAGGATTAGTGATTAACCAATGGAGCATATTTTAAAAATTGTGAAACTTCATTTTGGAAACAGTTTTCTTGGTGATTTTATTAAGTAAGTTATTATTTGAAAGAAAATAGGACATTTTAAATGTAGACAAGATTTGAGAGAGGAAAAATGTAATCATAGTGAACCCTATAGATCTCCAACTAAGATCTGCATGCACACATTTTCTCTTACCCAACACCCTGCCCCTGGGCAGTTACTGCTGCTGACAACAGATCATTGGGACCATGTAGGACTCCATGCTGCCTCCAGAATTGACAAGTCTGGACCCACTGAGGCACACACTTCCTAGAGGCTGCCTGGAAGTAGGGATCATGCATCGTGAACATGCAGAAGGTCTCACACCCTAGGAGAGAACACCAGGAGACACTGAAGGACAAATTTTTCTCTCATTTTCCCAAGATAGATTGTACCAAGATACAGTAGTTCATAAGACCAATATGAAGATATCTTTTGAAACTGAATGGTCAGAAACTCTTGTGACAAAGGGGTGGCCAGCCCACAAGTGCATTCCTGTGTATTTTATTTCCCAATTGCTTGTTTGATTTCCCTTCCCCCACTCTCTGGCTGCCCTGGGTTTACACTCATCTATACAGTCAGCACTAAATTTTGCCTTAGTGTCTATTTCCTGGGGCACCGAGTATAAGAAAGCAATTTTTTTTACAGTTTGAGTCTTCAAAGGAAAGCAACTGGTCTTTTGAAAAATTGGATAAAATTACTCTTAACTTACTTATTTGTTAAATGGCAAATGTATTTCAGAGTTTCTGATTTGGTTCCCATAATATGTGCACTTTGGAAAGACATATGAATCATGGAAGCACTATATTAGTCTATTGTTGCCCATGATGAGCTCATATTTACCATATAATTATTTACACCTTTGCTAATAATATGGAAACTAATAGAAATCTTTGTGTAGGCAGAGTAATTGCATTGGGTCACCTTGAAAATTATATTATTAGCTGGCCTCCAGCAGGTGTTCATTTCATCTGATTTATGTCATTTTTACTTATATCTGTTCCATTTCATCAAAGCATAGTAATTATGTGACATAACAGAGTACATTCTGCCGAATATCATAAAATGATAATCACAGACCTGGTGAACACATGAATAAGAAATAGTCCTCTATTTTCATGGTATAATAAATAAATATTGGGAACTATTCTCTATAAGTAATAGAGCAAAGACATTGGGAAGTGTTAAATACATAATACCTATAACACAAAAATAGATTTTATAATATTGCCAACTTGAAAAATAAATTGTTCTATTTATCAATATAGAATCATTAGATTTAACCGTTTATCTAACATGTATGAAAGAATTATTTTTCTTAGCTTTGATTTAAAATTACCAACTATGATTTTGCATGCTCTTTTTTATCTTCACCATTTAATGAGAAATGTAATGTATTTCTGAGAGCCAACAATTGGGAAATAGTCTCAGAAAAATAAAACTTGTTACAGATGAGACACTTTGTATTACACTTGGATTTTCTTTTTGCACTATATTTTCAGCAACATACTGTGATGATGGTACAGAAGATTTTCTTTTCATACATAATCAGTTTTTTACTTGGATTTTGTGATTTTTAGGTGGTTGTCTTTACAGGCATCAAGTTTGGGCAGTAAAGTAAGGTAGGAAAACAAGACCATCCTATAGATCATCACCCACATTTTTAAACATTATTTTCATTGAGAAAAATCATCAATTCTATGAAAACTGAATTAGATTAGATTATACAATGGAAAACAGATTAAAAATCATTGTTATTTTTGGTCAGCACATACATTTGTTTCCATAATCAATAGATCACTTCTAAGATAAAAAGTGAGCAATTTTCTCCTTTAGGCTGCCTAACCTCTCCAAATTACTGCTCGAGACTTTGACTACTTTATAAGACAGGAAGCCTAAAATTGTTAAAACTATATCATCTTCTAAGTATATGTCATGTTCATGTTGATATTTTTAAGTCAGGTCACTCCCTGAACTTGAGCATGACCTTAGCAGTTCTAAAGAATCTTCATCAACTTGATTGTATTGTTGGATGTATTGAATGGTAAGTATAAATGATCCCACCAAAATCTATGTCTTTAGGTTGGCAGAATGAAGGAAAGATTTGAGTAGGAAAAAAGCCTTATTTTTTACAAATCCTCCAAAAGTATTTTTACACATTTGCATTGGTGACTTAAATAATGTTTTCTTAATTTAAATGTTTTATTTTTAAAATGTTTGCTTTGCAAGCACTACTCCACCTTGACTTACAGCCATGACCATGCCACATTCTTATTTAAATACATTGGTTTTCTTTCCTATAGAATATAGTCCATGCTTCAGAAGGTCATTTTTCAACTGACATATTGTGGTTGCACTTACTATGCAGATATCACTTCCTTTTATCTTTTCTTTCAGAAATTTTTATGGCAGAATTAAGCTACCTTTTTATTCACTTACACACTAAAAATATTCTTACACCCAAGTTGGCATTTAAAATATTTTTCAGACGTGATGCTCAGGTAAATGCCAGTCAAAACAGACAAACTAGACAGAATGGTAATTAAACTATATATATAGCTATCCCAACTCTGATCTCGATATATATATATATATATATATATATATATATATATATATATATATATAGGTTTCTTATAGATCTGATATGGACTAAATGTTTCTGTATATTCCCCCAACCCCCTGTTCATATCTTGAAGCCCTACCCTCCAGTGTGATGGTGTTTGGAAGTGGGTTCTGAGATAATTTATTGATGAGGCTGGAGCCTCCATAATAGGATTAGTGTTCTTCTAAAAGAGACTCTATAGAGCTCTCTTGCCCCTTTCTCCATGTGAGAACACAGGAGAAGGTGTTGTCTGTGAACTGAGGTAGTAGGTCCTCACCAGATACTGAATCTGCCAATGCCTTGATTTCACTTCCAGCCTCCAGACTGTAAGAAATAAGTGACATTTTAAGTTAGCTCCTATTTGTGTATATTATAATTGCATTTGCTTGTATTTTATTATCACAATAAACTGTAAATTACTTGGAGAAACATTCAATACTTTGTAATACCTAATTTGCCTGAAACATGAAAGATAGCAAAAGAGAGAGAGAATGAAAAAAAAAAAGTTTTCATGCTGAAACCGGTTTGGCTCAGTGGATAGAGCATTGGCCTGCAGACTGAAAGGTCCCAGGTTCGATTCCAGTCAAGGGCATGTACCTTGGTTGCAGGCACATCCCCAATAGGGAGTGTGCAAGAGGCAGCTGATCGATGATTCTCTCTCATCTATGTTTCTAACTCTCTATCCCTCTCTCTTCCTCTCTGTGAAAAATCAATAAAATATATATTTAAAAAAAATGTTTTCATGAATATTTGCTCAATAAATGGATTAAGATTCCTCAGAAAATATAATTATAATTGATATTTGGATGTTGATTGTCAATAAAAAATGACTGACAGAAGCAGGTCTGATGGAAGAGTCCAGTTGTATTTTAATGATACTAATTTAGATGAAAAGTTAATTAGAAAATTTACTTAGTATCTGGTAGCAAAACAACCTGGAAACATATTTGTGGTCATATATAAAAGAAATTGAAGTGGAGAAATATATCAGAAGTTTAGAACTAGGTAAGTTGACACATTAGAACTTTAGTGACCAAAAACAGTAAACATATACATCTTTTCTGCCAGGGTGATTTAATTTAGTAATAAATTTGTTCTCTAAACATTTTTATAAAAGTTCCAACTTTAAATGTGTGTTAACTCAATGGAAGAGGAGATTCCATACGAGGGAGAGATGAGGGGTGCTTGTGGGGACCCTGTGAGCCCTATCCTGACTGTGTCCATGTCCGTATCCTGGTTTGATGTTATGTGGTAGTTTTGCAAGATGTTGTCTCTGAAGAAAATTGGCTAAAGGATAATCATATAATTGTGTGTAAATTTACAATGATCACAAAATAAAAATGTCTAATTTAAAAATTCTCACTTTAATTTCCCAGTCTTTTCGAGTTGTTTTCATATTTAAACACTTGAAACCCTGAAGAGGTAAATGGCACTGCAGTTAGTCAGACACAAACATGAGACTGGCCACTTTTCCTGGCACGAAGTCCCTAATTAGCACTCTGATTAACAGTTGATAGATTTAATAGTTATGTTCAAGTACAGTTAATACATACAATAGATATTTAAAATGGTAAAAAACAGATAAATCTGAATTGGAGAGCTGAGAGTATCTCACCATCTTTAGTAAGTTCCTTACTTTCCATCATGAGATTCAATCTGCTGATACTACTCTTCCTAGGACTGCTGGTCCGGTAGCTGCGGTTGAATGAACTCTGGATGTATATTTGGAAAGGGCTCAGAAGAAGGATGGAAAGGAGGCTGTCAGTGATCCTCATTTAAAGAACCAGATGAGACAGGAATGGAGGAAACAGGATGAGAGAAACACACAACATCATTTTCCTCAGTAACAAATTTGAAATCTGTGTCTTCAAGACAAGACATTGGCAAGGCTGCATGCTGACGGCAGGACTAAACAAGAAAGAAGGAAGCTCTAATGTGAAAGTCAATATGATGAGATAGACAGAAACAAAATTAGCTCTGTTAACAAGAAACAGAAATCCCCCTGTACCACTGTTTCTCAGAATTATGCAAGTTCAAAGTGAGGTGCAATCCTAGGTCACAGTTATTTCTCAAGAAAATACATTATAAAATCTTCATTTTTATCATTCACATTGAAACTTTTATGTTCTTTTATACAGGATGCTTCTCAAAGGCCACCTCACCAGAGAACCTTTTCTAGCCCTCATGAGATCACAAGTTCACGGGAAGGCAAGCCTGTGTCTGTTTAATTCCCCTACCTCTCCTCATGGTTTCCTCCAGTTCCCAGCACTTAATGTTTCTACCATTAATAATGAGTCATTTATGAACAACTCAGTAAATGCAGAGTGCTTCATTCAGACTCAAGCCTTTTAATTACATTCACATGTATTATTTAAAGCTTTTAAACCCTTTTCACTCCAAAAGTGGACTGCCCCAGAAGGCTGCTTCTACATGAGCAAAACGTAGCCTGTCTTTAATCACAGAAAGTCAGTGTCTCCTGCATTTGTGTTCACATGTTTTAGAAGTCATACTTGGGTTAGGCCAGAGAGAGAGAGAAAATGTGCCTAAAAAGGATATTGAGGAAAAGAATTCACTCTGTTCTGTTCACTTTGCCTCACTCATATTACCTCTTTTTGCTGTTCTTTCTCTTTCTTCGCAGCCATAGATGCAAAATCCTTTTCTTCTTCCACTAAGAATAAAGAAAGCAATAGCCACATCAATCAGGGAGAATTTTCTCTGCAGAAAAAAAGAAGAAGAAAGTTTCATTGCCTAAGTTTCAGGATTTCCATTTTCACCTTATCAACTTCCTTCCCTATTAAAATGTGTTGCAATTGATGAAACTCCCTTCTACAATGCAATTAGCGATTTTTCTGGCCAGGCAGAATGATGCTGAGGTGAAGGCATCCATGGTCACTGGTCTGGGACTGGTGAAAGCACAGCATTCTCAGCACTGAAAACTGAGCCATCATGCAATTTGCAGGAATGCAGATGGGGTGATTTTTCAGGGTGTGTGCATAATGGATTTTGGGGAAAAGATCTCAGCTGTTTAGATGAGCAAGAAAAAAACTCTAACATATTTCCAACTTTGATTTACTTACATTTTAATTCATTTTTAATAACTACTCTTGCGAATGAGCTCATTGACTTCCTGGACAAGGCGTTCTAAGACCTCAAATGACATTTGCATGGCCTGTTTCTTCTGCTCCTGAGGGCCACTTAATCCTAGTCATAAGTAAAGGGAGAGGGCAGAACAAAATGATAGACATGCGAAACACTTTGTAAGGCTCAAGTTCCATTTTTTTTTACAGTTTTAAAACACACGAGGAAGCCTGTGCATAGTAGGTACCTACTAGTATATGCATACAGTTGAGACCCTTCTCAAACAGACTGGAGGGAAACAGAAGAAATGTTAATTTTAGTGTCCAGAACCAAGATTGCACAGTGGGTGGAGGAAGCCTGTCATTAACTTTGTCTTTTCAATTTTTCACACATGAGGAGAAGCTGTGAAAAATCTTCCTTTGCCCTCTGCAGACTTAGGGTAAATTCCTGGTTCTTGATGATGAAGCATTATAATTACAGACTCCCCCACATCTGCTCCAGCATTCTGAGGTCAAGATATTACATTAATATCATTCTTTTCGGGTTGTTGTACAAGAATACCTTGATATCCTGTTTCACCAACTTGAAAATTTTTTTTAAATAAGCCTAATAAAATTTAATATTAAATGAAAGAACTCCTAGCATGCATTCTTCCAATTGCAAGAAAGTCATACTTTCTCTCCCAGGGATTATTAAGCTGAGGGAGCTAACCCATCCTGGAGGAAGTCCTGCTTTCTCCCAAATGTGTCCTGAGTGCTAGCTTTTGTCAATGCTTCTGTCACATCTTTGTTTGCACAGTCAAAGTCAGTCTCTCATCAATGCTGACCAAGCAGATGCCACAAAGGGAAGAAAGGAGACTGTCCTTCCCTTATATCCAGTGTAAAAATTGGTTATTGCCATTCTTTAGGTCTATAGCTTTCCAATGAGTCCACTTGTTTAACTTTTCTGTCAGTTCACAAATGCACAAAACAGATACACACACCAATATCCTCATCCCACATCCCAGAACTCATGTTACACAGGGAACTGTCTTCCTAAGACTATGAAGGGTCTAGCCTCTCCTTGTGTGCTCTCACCCCTTATTAGCATGCTTGCTGAGTCTGTACTAGAAGACACCTACTGCTGAACATCACCCATGAAGGAAGTGGGGGGGAAAAGGCTCAGCAATGCTCTTTCTCCCTAAGCAGCCCATGCAGAACCCTGAGCAGTTTACTCAAGATAACTAAACACTCCTCTTGGCCTTCGCAAATGTATTCGTCTTGTCCCCAAGGTCCAAGGATATGCCTCCTCCTTTGACTCAAGCCTCACCTAATTTCCTGCCACTGGGATAATTAAGAACAAGAATGTCTATTATGCTGTCTCTATGGTTAGAAAGAGACACCCCACAAACACTTGCTTACCTCTTTCTGTCTCTCAGCTTCAGGAGTGACCATGGTTTCCCACAGCCACACCATCACTCTGCTGGATGCCCAGCAGCAGACACCACACCCAACCTATTAGGAACTAAGCATATCCCACCACTGTTATTAACTTCTAACTTTTATCTTGGGTGGCAGTCCTTAGTAGACTCCCATGTGTTAATAAGCCAGCCTTCCCCATCGATTCTGAACAATTTGGGAAATGAAATAGTCAGTAGAGACCAAAATGTCACTTGCACTATTAACACAGGCCAGTTTGGTTTAATAGCTTCGTGTGAGACTCACAGCACCCAATTGAGATCCAGGGTAGTTTGAAGGCAGATGTTTCCATTCTGTTGCTGCATTGGCACACCAAGGCTAGATCAGGAAAACAGTTCTTCTGCTGATCCTCCCTAGTGTAAGTCATGCAGATGAGTTATCTGGGAGCTTCTCAGGGATGGGCAGTCTAATGTCACTACATATCTGGAGGCTGGCACTAGCTGTCCCCTGGGCACCTCGGTCCTCCGTGTGGTCACCTCAGACTTTTTCAAGCAACAGTTTTATGGAGGCAAGAAAGTGAAAGCAGAAGTTCAGAGCCTGAACTTAATTTAAAAAATTATCTTTATTGTTGAAAGTATTACAGATGTCCCTTTTTCTTCCTCTGTCCCATTGACCCACTCTATCTGCTCCCTAGAGCATGAACTTTAAATTTCCAAACCATTATTTCTGCCCCATCCCATTTATCAAAGCAAGAATGTGAAGAAATGGGCTCCCTCTTCTGATGGAAAAAGCAGTAACATGCAGGAAAGCAGTGGGTGAGCATGTGGGTGTGTGGGCTTGTGTCATCTTGTGCAATGCAACACAGAGTGTCTTCTACCAACTCCAGGTAGTGGAAGCAGGTTACCACTACCTACCAAGGAGATGAGACAGCATGTGGAGCCCAAGACAATTCCTGGAAGAATTATTTATGACCATCTACATGTTTAAGGAGTTGATGAAAGACCATAACTGCACTGGCAAGGACACCAGAATAAGAATTGCAGAGCCTTTAGAAACACATATTTGTTTCATCTCACTGGATAGTGAAAGCTAAGCTATCTAATTATCTATCCATTTAGATAAGCAATCTAAATGGCTGGCTGAAGACAAATTAACATTGACTCACATTAGAAAAGGAATATTATAATGACTTACCATGATCTGATGAGTTGTAATATTAACTCACTATTTTCATGTAAGTAGTGTGTGTGTGTGTGTGTGTGTGTGTGTGTGTGTGTGTGTGTGAACTAATTTGCTACACGTATTCTTCCACCTTATAAAGGGTATATTGGTGGTGAATAAATTTAAAACTTATGCTATGAGTTTCATAATATCAAAAAATAAGATTCTAACAGAACTTAAGGATTAATGGACATCACTCAGAGAAATACCATAAGGTGTATGTTATCTTGTAAAATATTGGGCTGTCTCTTCTTGTAGAGGGGCAACTAGTACCTTTAGCTGGATGAAAGGGAATAGTTTTCATTTGTTTTGAACTCTTGACTTTAGAAAGAAGGATTCAGTTGAATTTGTATTATTTGGGGTATTGGGAGTCCTTTGAATATAGATAAAGCAATGACCCATCCGCCATGGCAGCCAGGGGCCAGAATGCTGCTTCTCTCACACTTTGTCAGGGAGAGCAGGTGTTTGATGCCTGAGTGAGCCACCACACACTTCTTCCTGGTCACTGGAATCTGAGGGTTTGCAAAGGTATTAGACATGTACAGTTTCTTTGCCATGTTTTCTGTGGACTTGCAATCCATGGTGGCAAGGGGCCAGAGGTAACACGGTAAAACAGCCTCGGCATCACCATAATAGACTCCAACTGGCCTTGCTGGTAAACTCCTTTTCTGCTTAAAGAATTCAGAAGTGATTTGGACTGTTTACACCAAACATAGAGCACAAAGACGTAAGCAATCCATTTGACCTGAACTTCAGAGATGGGGCAGGTATCAGGGAAGGTCTCATATAAAGAGTAAAGACTAAGGAATTGGCTATGCAGGTAATCAGTGTGTATGATCTATTTGAATGTTATTATGAAGTTTTGAAATCAGTAATAAGGGTAAAAGGTTTTTGTGTTAAATATCCAGTTCCTGGTACCAACTTGTGCTGTGTTTGTCCTTATCACTCTAGGTTGCGTAAGTGGGAAAAATGGAAGAAAATTTGTGAAATCTTGCTTGTAATATTCATCATTAAATTCATCATTAAAAAGAAAAATATGTCTTCTATGAAAAAATATATTGCTCAAATTTACATGTTGTATTTTGATGTTATAATTTATTAATATTAAATTAGATTAGTATTTTGAAGTAAAATACTTTTAAATTATTTTCAAAAATAGTGGTAAGAATACAGGAAATCAGCTATATTTCCTGCTAACATAAAAATAAGAGCCTATAATTGAAAATTGGAAAGTATAAGTTATTTTTCCAAAGAAATATTGAATAGTGTCTAAACATCTTTGAGGAGTTCTCAGAAAACAACCTTCTTAGAAAAAAATCTATTTATGTCTTATGACTTCTCTATTTTAAATTATCCATTCTCACAAAAGCATACTTTTACTGCAGTTCATTAATTTTTAGAATCTATAGGTTTGTAGAACTTGATTTCTTTAATCATGCATGTAAAATTAATTATTAGAATTTTTATTTTGCTGATTTCAGCAAGTGTGTGGAACCACACAAGATAGCCTTCAGCAAAATATGTAGCATCTAGCAGGAAAAGGAAAAATGATTCTTGCTTTTTCTTAAAATGAATTTTCTGTTTCAATAACTTGTATTGAAAGCATTAGTGCAAACATATCACTTTATTTTCTCTTATTCATATTTTTAGCAGAAAGTTAGAAATAACAGCACTTGTACCCATTTTAAAAGTTTCCTAATCACACAGGCCTGTATACAGACAAAGGCATATTAACGGAAGGGAATATTAAGTAAATCAAGCATTTTTGTCAGTGACACTTTCTCCATTAAACACTTTTTTTTAATTTCATGTGGAAATAATCTCAGGAAAAATTTTAACCCAGAGAAATGAAATTTTATGTGTATCCAGATATAGTACTAACTTCCTCACCATCAATCTAAATTACATACAATTTTAAAAAGTGTGATTTGAAAAATTTTGGTTCCATTTAACACTATTTTAAGAAGAGGCAACTGTTAAATTGCAATTCAGATGTCATAAAGAGGGAATGTGATGGCAATGCAGAACCAGAGGTTTTGTAGTAAATCCTTGTATGACTCAGCAGAGTACAGAGAATCGTCTGAAGTATATGAGGAGCAGGTCAAGGCGAGACTTAATTCTGTATCTTTACTAGTAAATGTAAAAGCTAAAGTGTAAACAGACCAAATGGGTGCCTCCCACAGATACATGATGGTTAGACATAACCAGCCCTCAGTTCTCCTGGCCAAGTGCTAAGAAGGCCTTTTACTGTCCCCTTGGTTTTGGAGTAATACATCTACAAATAAATGAAAAGTGTTTGTTAGCTTGTTTCTGTGACTATATTGCTCAGTATGTCCTTATCCTTTCCTTTCTTTTCTTAAAAATTTCATAAAAATATCTTAAAGAGTATTCTCTTTTTTTTTTCACTTCAAAAATAATAAAAACAATCAGAGCTGAAAAAAATATAAATTCAAGAAAGATGAGAAAAGACTTCATGGGCCCTTTTCATTGAGTTTTGCTATTTCAGGATAGCCATTTCTAATCTCTTACCTTCCCTCAGCCTCCAACACAAGGCGAGGTGTGACTCCCGAGGCCCCTGTCCACTCCTCTTTCTCTGCTCATTGGCAGGAGTGACCATCTGACTAGATCAGAATCTGGTTTTCTGGACATAATGAGAACAGATTCTTACAGTTTTTTTTTCTCTAAGTCCTTCCCTTGGGAGTCAAGTTCAGTTTCCAGATATAAGGAAAGAAAATTTAAGGACTGATTTGGAGTTGAGCTGGGGGAATCTTTGTTAGAACCTCATTGATTCTGAGTCTAATTTAAAGAAGGATTAAGTGAAAGGGCTTGGCCACTGAGCATTGGTCCCTCCTAAATTAATTATGAAGGTAAATGTCTCTGAGTCCTACACTTAGCCACATAGCTATATAACATAAACTATATTTATGATGCAACTGAATCCTATAGTAACAGAGTTGCTTAACCAGCTGTCCTTTAAGCCTGTGTATTTATCAGAAATTTAAATTATCTCTTAAATATTTTAATAACATGCTGAAATTCATCTAGTTCCCTTAAATCCTGTCTAATGAATCAAATAATTAAATATTCCTTCTATCATGTTTGTTTTCTTTCAGTTTTCAGACATTTGCTTTGTCTCTGGGATGGCAAGTGTAATATATATATATACATACATATATATATATATATATATATACATATATATATGTGTGTGTGTGTGTGTGTGTGTGTGTGTGTGTGTGTGTGTGTATATATATACCACAACATGGAGCTAATCTGACACACTGAATTTTGGCTTCTTCCTCCCTATAGGATTTTATTTTCTTTCTGGAAAACAACTGAGGTAGGTCAGATCACCTGTCTGGAGTCTGGGATTAAATTGATTCAAACAGGAGCTTTAATCTCAGTGAGGCTGGTCTATTTCTAATTGAGCTGAACTCGGATATTAACCTGGGGTGTTAGCCAGACCCCTTCCCTTTCCTCAATGGCAATTATTTCTTCTTTGCCCCAGAGGCTGCCTGAACTCTGCTCACCTTTTCAATTACACATGCTTGGACATTGAACTTTGCTCTTGATATGATTTCCAGCTGCTTCTTTTTATAAAATTAGGGAACTTTCAGGGCAAAAATGCAGCATCAAACATAAGCCTTTTGAAGAGAGATTGCTTATTACATCCCCACTGTTCAGCAGCCCTGATGCCTTCTGTGATAGGCTGTCTTGTGGCCCCACAATCCAAATGCTGAAGCACTAAGCCCCAAGGTGACTATATCTGGAGAGAGGAAATTTAGAAGGAAGGTAAGATTAAATGAAGTCACAAGGGTAAGATCTTAATCTCTTAGGACTGTGGCTTTTTTTTTCCCCCAGAGAGGAAGGGTGAGGAAGAGAGAGATAGAAACATCAATGATGAGAGAGAATCATTGATCAGTTGCCTCATTCACATCCCGAACTGGGTATCAAGCCCGTAACCCAGGCAAGTGCCCTGACTGGGAATCGAACCTTGACCTCCTGGTTCTTAGAACGGTGTTCAACCACTGAGCCACACCAGCCAGGCAGGACTGTCACCTTTTAAGAAGAGGAAGAGAGATATCTCTCCACCATGTGAGGGCCAACCCCTATTTTAAATCATCACAACAGGTCTTCTTTTGTTTTGTCTATGACTGTGTCTATGTGAGTTTAAATCAGGTCCAACTGCTTGAGAAGTGACTTGGAAGGCTGAGGTTTGAAGTTCCATGATCACAATGAAACCACCTGCACTCTGCAGTTTCAGCCACACCTGTGGGTTACCTACTGTGCTAGATTCCATCCGCTCTTTGTGCCTCAATTCCTTAGCCTGCAAAATGGGCATCAGAGTGGTACCCACCTTATAGGATGCTAATGAGACTTTTACAGCATAATGTACAAAATATATTGTACAGCATTCAGTACACAATAAGAATTTTAAATTATTTATCAAAAAATTTCTAATTACATATACACACATGCACATATCACTTACTGAAATGGAAATAACCTCATAAACACTGAACAAATTTACACTTATTGATGAGTTTCAGGAATAAGATTGTCCTGGTTTCATTGTCAAAATATGATCCATGAATCAGATGAGTTTCAGGAAAAGAGAAATAAAAATGTGGGGAAGAAACTCCATGTTAGGTCCTAGACATTCCACCAAGGCTTCTAGGAAATAGACTTGAAGGACTGGGGGAAAAATACAGAAAAGACTGGGTAGAGAATACTACTGCCTACTGTTATTTATAATAGACTAGAGACCTGGTTCACAAATATGTGCATCAGTGGGGTCACTTGGCCTGGCCTGTGCCCTCTCGCAATCTGGGACCCCTCAGGGGATGATGGAGAGCCAGTTTTGTCCCAATTCCCACAGGCCCGATCCAAATAGGAGGGAGCCTGATCCTGTGCATTGAGCATCTGTCCCCTGGTGGTCAGTGCACGTCATAGCAACCAGTTGACTGCTCATTTGGTCACTTAGGCTTTTATATATATAGATTCTAAAGCACATAGTTAAGATTTTAAAATAGCAAATGTTATAGGAATTCTCATTTTGTTTAGTAACCTGGCATTTTCTACCTCATGAACAGACAGTTTAATATTTACCTTCACAGCAAATAATATGACAAGTGACCTGGAAAACAGTGGGAATAGAGAATAAATTCTGCATGTTGATACTTGTTAAAGTAGTAAAATTTTTTTTCTTTGATGAAATATACACTAAAGATTTAAATTCCAAGACAATAAGAGAAAAAAAAGACAGAGTATTTAAAAGGCACTTTTAGTAATGTTTGAAATGTACCTCGTTTTTGGATTCATTGATTTTTATTTTTTAAAACAAGCCTCTTTTTATTTTCAAATATGACATGCACATTATTCAGCCACACTAAAGAACGGTACAATTTGTTGCCGACTATATCATCAATTCCGTTTTAATCTTCCCGGGGTACTGAAGTAAAGCCTGCTGAGCTGTAGATTTCCTTTGCTGTGGCAGGAGAAATTTACTAAGCAATACTGCTCCTTTTCCCAGAGGTTTGCAGATCTGCCTTCCTCTGGAGCACAGCCCTTCTGCAGTTGGGGACACTGCCAGGTGTCTGCGGCACGTCACAGTGTGTGCTCCATTGATTAACCATGAAAACAGTAATGGAACTGGCATTGATCCCTGAAATGGCTCCTCTGAAATCCTTTAGGGCGGCCAAAGGGTCACTACTCATGTTCCGTTGTGAGGATAAGCTTCAAGGTATCTGACTGCTTGCTAACCGCCACCTGCAATAAACTGCTTACCTTTCCATTACCAGCCTAACAATTGCCTGCCAGAGTGGAGTGTATGAAAAATAGATAAGGAAGCTCCCAAACTTCACAACTGCAGAGTCATGTGCACGACCGACTTTGAGAATTTTCAGTCTGGAAAATAACTCTCATGTGCCCCTGGAAGTATAAAGTGACTCAGTCCCTCATTTTTGAAGTCCCAGAACAATAATAATAATTTTTTTAAAAAAACCTGGATACATTTGTACACCACTTTTAATTTTTCAAAGCAGTCTCATATTTCCTTTGCTGGATTGTTTCTCAAGTTTTTCTATCTGGACAATTTTTAAAAGTAAGAAAAATATGGTGAAACCATGACTAATAAATATTAACTAGCTATGTGAGGATTACTAAAGTCAGGACTCCATATCAGATCTTCCATCCACCCACCAATCCATTTACCTACCCCACCTACTCATCCATCTGCCCACCTATCCATTCACCCATCTTCTCATCCATCCTCCCACCCATCCACCTACCTACACACCTATCCACCCATCCACCTACCCCTCCATCTATCCATTCATCCAACTATCCTATCACCAATCCACCCACCCACCCACATACTGATCTGCCTATCTATCCACCCATCCACCCACCCATAGTAACCCATCCATCCACATACCTATTCATTCATCAGTCAAACCATTCACCCACCCAACTTCTTACCCATCCATTTCCTTGGAGAAATGTCATACCCCTCCATTTCTTTGGAGGATGTCTATTCAAATATTGGCATGAAGACCAAAATATAGACCAATAAACAAAATAAAGAGCCCATAAAAAAACCCACACATATATAGTGAATTGATCTTTGATAAGAGAGCCAAGAATACACAATGAGTAAAGGGCAGTCTTTTCAACAAATGGCATCAAGAAAACTGGATATCCACATGCAAAAAGAATAAAATTAGGCCCTTAATTTAGACCATAGATACAAATTAAATAAAAATGAATTAAAGACTAAAACATAAGACCTAAGTCTATACAAGTCATAAAAGAAAACATATGAGAAAAGCTTTTGACATTGTTCTTGGCAATTATTTCTTGGATGACAACCCAAAACAGGCAGCAAAAGCACAGATGTTTTAAAATAATACTTAGATGCTTTAACCATAGGGTGGGAAAGCAGACTGGGGGCCCGATTCAAAGCAGGAAGACCATCAGGAGGCCAGTAAACTTAGCTAGAAAAGATACAGTGAGCACTTACATTAGATCAGCAACAGAAAGACAAAAAGCGCTTGAAACATTAAGCTTTGCTTGGTGTTCCTGGCAAGTCTTTGACTGACACAACACGATAAACATTTCCAAGTATTTCATTTCACTGCCATGGGCCTCAGGATTACTACCTGCAACAGAAAAGCCAAAGATTGTATCTACCTTTCCACTCAGTTGCAAGGATTGAAAATGACTTATATACAAATCTTAGAATTGTGACTGAGGTTTAATATTAGTTCATTAACTTAATCATTCATTCCTTCATTCATTGGGTGACAATGATTAAAATGTCATGTTTTCATCTTTCTTTAGGCTTTAAGGTTGTTTCCAGCCCTTGATGCCGGAAGATGGTCATGAGTGGGTGATATCAGGCATTTGGTTTAGGAAGTGGGAGAGAAAGAAACATCACCATGAGCGGAAGAGGAGAGCTTCAAGGAAGCTTCCTGGAAAAAAGATAAAATAGATTGCAATTCAGTCACTTAGATGAGGCATTGGGCCCCTGTGGGCTACCATATGTGGGACAGGAGATAAAGCTTCCTCTGAGCCAAGGGGCAGGTTCTCAGCTGTGCAATGTGGGCAGGGAAAACCCAGAAAACCCTTAACAGTGGAGCTTCAGAGCTATTTTCTCATGAACCTCCTTGTGCTTGGAGCCAGTGGCCAACCTCTTGGTGAGCTCAGCCTCAGAGAGCTCTGTCTGGCAGGTTCATCTATTTTCCACAGCTGAAGGGTTCTGACACTCACTTCTATATAGATGCAGATAAAATTCTATTAGGTTCCGTTACTTCTTATCACTTGTGTTTAAAGGTTGGGTGTTTAAGCTGTCCTGGATAGATAAGTGTGGCTGCTTGAAATTTTATTTTGTGCAGGATTTTTCACAAGGCCAGGGCAAACCTGGGTCTCCACCATGACTCCCTGCCCTAATCCTGAGCCCCACCTTTGTCACCTGGCTTCTGGAGACTCCCAGGATGCCAACCTGACCACCTACTCTTTCATAAGCAGTTTTTTTCACAGTATGATATGAATCATTCCATTTGTCACATAAAAATAACAACAAACTAGAATTGGGCATGTGACTTTATCTGGATCATAGTTCTATAGATGACCAATTACACATTTTTAAAAAGCAGTTTGATTATTTCTTTTTCTAATAAAATTATTAAAATGGCTTTTTCCAAGAAAAACAATCACATCATGGTGACTCATATTTCAATGTTACAAACAGAAATATAATTATCTGAGGAAAAAGTGATATCTATTAACTATGTGCTCAAGCAATATGTGTTGAATACATTAATCTATATATATAAAAGCCTAAGTGACCAAACAACTGAACAACTGGTCAACCAGTCGCTATGATGCCCACTGACCACTAGGGGGTAGACACTCAATGCAAGAGCTGCCCGCTAATGGTCAGTGCGCTCCCACATCCAACCTCCTGTGGCTAGCCAACGTCTCCCAGTCCCTCCTGCCAGCCAGGCCAAGGGACCCCACCCATGCATGAATCTGTGCACCAGGCCTCTACTGTTTTACTGAGCATAGATCCATGGCATTGGGTGACTGACCCCCCCACCCCCCAGTCAATCTAACAATCACATTTATAATTAAGAAGCAGTACTAGATGAAGTTTGTGTTTTATGGTTAAGGATTACTTATTCAGAGAAGTAATTTATAGAAAAAACAAAATTATGTGAATGTACCCTCCATTTAGCAATTACAGTGACTCATTAAAAGCTGTCATTTTTCTGTGTCATCATTGTATCCCAGCCACTAAATTAGAACTTCATTCAAATGAACACAATTAAAACCTCACTTTCATTTTGTGAGATAGTCCTACTTGAATTTTTTAAAAATATGTTTAAAAGTCTACAAAATTATATTGAGCCCAAATATTAACTATTAATATTAACTGACCACTTCCTGTTGGCTTTTGAAGGTGTTTTATACAGTGCTCATGGAAGGGAGAGTTCAAAGGAAACATCTGACCATGTATTCAATCCCTGAGCAATGAACTTTTCATTCACAGTAGACTCAGAAACACACAGGTAGCATTTTTTTTATTTATAAAAATATGACTCATTTTGATTATCTAACTTAAACTAATAATAATTATACAATTTGTTTTTTGTAGGAATGGTATCTGAAATCATGCTTGAAATGAAATGACAAAAATTTGAGTTTGTCATTTCCTGCCAATAAATGAATTTTTCATCATTGGAATCAGAATATTTCTTCAAATATCAGTAATAAATATATTCATCAGAAAGGGAACAAGTATGGGAGTATATGCAATTTTCAGCATATGGGAACATGCACACACACATACACACACACACACACAATATAAATACACATACACATACACATGCACATATTAGTGTAGGAATATGTGTTATGCATATGTGTATAACAGTATATATGTATTCTATTTATTATATATATATGCACACATCTGTATATACTGGTATGGGTATATATATATTGTAAATATACACACATATATATTGTATGAAAATTAATGTCTCATATATACACATATACACACACAGATACTTATAATGGAGTATATACATGCCTACTTGTACGAGATGTATATTAACCATTTTCCAAATCAAATTTTCTCCTGGATTCCAAACAAACCAGAAATGTGCTCCTTGTGCTGAGCAGTATAGGACACTTCCTGTCATGTTTGCCAATTCTTGTGCTTCCCTTAAGATAAGGAGTTAAGGAACTCCCTTTCTGATTGCCTTTGCAGTGAAGCTGAAATGTAAAACTATAGCTAATCAAGAGACCTTCCATCTTGATTCAGACACCAAATAAGCCTGAGATTATCACCTGTGTTCCTTAAGTTCTGTAAGTGTTGCACAGCCCTGCCTCTGGGCAAGGCACCTGCTGACCAGACACATGCTGGGCCTGTGCACCTGAAAGAGCACCTCACCCCCCAGGGCTTACAGGCCCAGTGGGCCTGGCCAGCCTGTGGACTGGTCATCACTCTGGACAGTAGGAAAGAGGTCCCAGCTTTAAACACTGGGAACATCACTAAAGAGTTACATAAAGAAAATAATGTCGTGTCCACAGATCAAACTTGGAGATATGTGTTTATTGAAATAACATAGGTAAAAATAAGCAAAATAATGCCAGCTTAACCAGAACAACGTTCTCTAAGGGCATGAGACTTTTTTCTAGCAAACAATATTAACCTGCCTGGTCAGCCACTTCTAAGACCAATAAGAACAACATGAAAATAAAATCAACTTTGTTTTAAGATTCCTTCCATATTCAAATGCTTAAAAGAATGTCTTCCTGATAATACTTGAAATATATATTTATAAAAAAATAATAGAGATTAAATACAGTATATATATTTTATAAGAATAAAAGTAGTAATAACTAGAAAACAAAATTATTAGTAAATCAATAATAGATTAAGTATAAAAGCTTCAAAATATGTTATGTTTATTTCCTGAAAATTATTTAGAATATAATTTCAGTTTTTACTGAACTTTGAAGACATTTCATACCCTCAATGTTAAAGTGCTTTTTCTAATGACATCAGTTTTAAATACTTTGTGGTAATGATTTATATAATTTGAAGTGGTTATTTTCCATACTTCATTACTTTCCCCCAAATGATCATTGATTTGATAATTACTTGATATTTTAAAGCCTGAAGACTTAATGTCCTTGAAAATGTTTTAAATGTCTTGTTCTAAGCAAAAATAATTTACGTGAACTTAGAAATGATTTATTTTTCAACAAAGATAAAGATCATTTTATTTTCTTTTGATTAAGACAGTTTAGCAACACATCTTATTGAAGAAATCAACATATAGCTGGTTAACAGACCATAAAATAAGGTGTTTCTCTATATAGTATTCAAACATTATTTTATTTTATTAGAATGACTCAGGAGTAACTACAGACAGCATTTTACTCACTGATTTTCTTCTAGCTTCTCTTTCCATATTCTGATATATGAAAATTTTGTTTCTTCAAAGTGAAATGACTTCCTATATAATAAAAGGCTAACATGCAAATTGTCCCCTGACAAGGAGTCTAACCAGGGGAGTGGGGCTGGTGGGCCAACTGTCTGAAGCCCCTACCCTCTGTTGTCCCAGCCCTTTTAGCCCCAATCAGGATGGGCTAGACAGATCCCACCTGTGCACAATTTTGTGCACCAGGTCTTTAGATTAAACATAAAGGGCTTTATTAATTTTCATAATTCAATTAGTCTGTGTTTCTATCATATTTTATATTTAAATCTTATTCTTTAGACATGCTTAAGAATTAAGGTTTGGCTCAGTGGATAGAGTGTCAGACTGTGGACTGAATCACCATGGGTTCAATTCCAGTCAAGGGCACATGTTAGGTTTGCTGGCTCGATTCTCAGTGGGAGGCATGCAAGAGGCAGCCAATCAATGATTCTCATCATTAATGTTTCTATCTCTCCCTTTCCATCTCCCTTCCTGTCTGAAATCATAAAAATAAATAAAAAAGAATGTATTCAAGCTATACACTGTACTGCACTACACATTTTAATGTAAATTTGTGAGTCTACTAGATATGAAGAAATTTAGTAACTGTTATGGAATATACATTTCTACTCTGGAGAACCTGAAATCTTATTTTTATTTATTTGTTATAGTTGTTAATTCTCACCCAAGGATATTTTCCATTGATTTTTAGAGCGAGATTGGAGAATTTTAGGGGAGAGAGAGAGAGAGAGAGAGAGAGAGAGAGAGAGAGAGAGAGAGAAACATAGATGTGGGAGAACAAATTGATTGGTTGACCCCTGCATTTAGCTGACTGGGCCCAAGGATTAAGCCTACAACTGAAGTATTTGCCCTTGACCAGAATCAAACCTGGGACCCTTCATTTACAGGCTGATATTCTATCTACTGAGAAACCAGGTAGGATGACATCCTAAAATTTTAGATAGGATCGCTGAGGAAAACAAATGTTATGCAGAAAAAATGTCTATAGCTTATTTTATAGCTATGTAAATGTATTTATATGAAATTATAAACTCAATTTCTTCATCATATTTAGTAACATTTAATTTCCTCAATGATTGCATGTGGCTATCATAGTGGACATGTTTCTTCATATCACTTAATGGATGGTTTGTCTGAGGACACATCCTATTTTGAATGTATAGATATTCTGCTTATAATCAAATTATATTGTTGCACACAGAAAATCATATTGATGGAAAATTGGATTATTTAATCACTCTAAACACCAACACTAAGAAGTTTTGTACCCTTTTGAAGAATGTAATTATAAATTCATTCAAAATTGTTTTATAATAAAATAGAACATTATAGAAGTTGTTTCTTAACCATTTTTAAAAGTAAGTCCCCAATTTCTTAGAGTCTTTCTAATAATAAAATTTAAAAGTTTACTGCAATAAAACCAACATAGGATTATCTAGGGGGGGAAAACTTACTAAATATGGGCTTCTGAGAGTCAACAAGTGACTTTAATAAAGTATTTTGATTCTTGTTTTTTTAATTTAAATTAATAATAATATATACATTGATTATTATTTTTGCACATCTAACTTTACAATATCTTTTCTCATAATTTCTCAAGTTGATGTATCATTATACCTTAGTCATGCACACATGTGCACACACCCAAATATGCACACAATTCATTTAAAGGGTGTGTGAAGATACACATCTCCTTTCTGCTATATCTTTATCTCTTCCTCACTTATTGTTCATTTTACATATCTGTCATCTTTATATATAAAAACCTAATATTCAAAGTGTCCCCTTGGGAGTCTGACTGACTGGGAGTTTGATCACTCCTTATGATGTATGCTGACCACCAGGGAAAGGCCCCGGCTGGCAGCCGGCAGCCTCTAGGGACCATACTCATGCACAAATTTTGTGCACTGGGCCTCTAGTTTTTTATAATGTTGTGTAGGATGAATTCATGTCCTACACATTAATTCATCATATCCACTAGACTTAAGCTGCTTTCCAGAAACTTTCATGTCTTATATTGCTTTGTATTTCTGTCTAGATAAATGACAATGTCTCCCAGATCTTATGTGCTCAGTACATGTTTGCTGACTGACACAGAATACTTTCTAATATGCTATTTTCCTTTGAGATTCAGTTTTATGATGACCCTCAAATGCACATACTGATTATAAATATGAAAAGTCCACAAGGGAGTAGGAACTAAAGAAAGCAGGGGGTTTGGATTCTCAGAACCAGAGTAGTGGAAGACAGTTACAAACAGTGTGCTATACATGAGGAGGACAGACCATAGCCTGGAAACTCTGATTTCTACAGAGAAGTGTGTTCTCTGCTGGTTGTTTATTATAGTACAGTCAGAGCTTAATCCTTTTAATTTAAAGTATTAGCTTTGTTAAAAGTTAAACAAAACAAAGCCACTGTAAAAAGTCAATTTTAACAAAAGAAACTAATAGTTGGAGAAATTAGAGGTATCATTTGACTGAAAGTAATAAACCATACATCTACATTTCCATTCACCTTTCTTACATGATTTGCATTAAACTTTTCTGTTACCAGAATCTAGCAAATGTTTGCTATGATGGTTATGATGAGGTATCAAATACTATCAGTTGTGATTAAAGCAAATGATGTATTATTGTTATTCATAGTTAATCACTGTGTCGTCATCCTGTCCAATGAGTTCAGTAGGTAGCATGAATGAATGGCAAGGACCATGCCTGAACATCAGGGAGCTTGGGCTCTAGTCCCAGCTTCCAATTATTTCTTACAAAATATGGGGGAACTTAGTCAGTCCCCTTGAATGTCAAAGTATTTCTCATCACTGAAGTGAAAGGAATGAACTAGGATTGAGTTCCTCATCTAGTGTTCATACATTCTGGAAATTTTATGTAAATTCTTGTGTATATGTGTGCATGCATATTTTTCTGGAAAGAAGGTCACGGCCTGCACAAGATTTTTTAAAACAATATTTTGTAGTTTTAAGATTTTAAAAAATATGTTTTTATTGATTTTATAGAGGAAAGAAAGGAGATGGAGGGGAGGAGAGAAAGAGAAAAACGTCTTTGAGAGAGAATCATGGCTGCCTCCTACATGCCCCTTACTGGGGATTGAGCCCATAACCTGAGCATGTTTGAACCAGAGACTTCTTGATGCATGGGGTAATGCTCCACCAACTGAGAGCCACACCAGCTGGGCAGCTTGCACAAGATTTTTACAAGGATTTTAATTCTGGATTTGAATGACCTCAAAGTACCTTTAGTATACATTAGGAGAAAAGTATGGTGGTAGAAACTTGGTGCTAATAATTGGTAAATGACATAAAACTTTAAAAGTTATGTCTCTCAAATGCCAGCATTGGGAAAATGAATGAAAAAAAGATAATTATTTGCCACATATCTGAGAAAAAACATAACTTCACAACAATTCAGCCAAGAACTAAAGAGAACATTTAGAAAAGAGAAAATACAAACAATATGGAAAAAAGTTAGACCACAAGTAATTAAAGAAATGCAAATTAAAACAGTAACTAGTTTTCTCATGTGAATAAAGTTGATAAAATAGAATGTACCTCATAGGATTGAGGTGACTATTAAATAAGTATTCTGAAAGGGTGCCAGAAAGAAATTCAGAGAGAGTTAATTGTATCCTAAATGTATGAAGCACTCTCACTGAAAGGTGAGAGCCAGGTTCTGGGCCCACGCACTTTGGAAATGAGGGAGTCTGTAAGATTGAATGCAAAAGTGCATAGAGCATTGTTCTCTGGTTGATAAGGTTGTTCCCACAGGGTACAGGTTATTAATTCTGATACTGTCCTACATGTGTATTAGAACTGAGCAATTAAGTGGATGGTGGATGGTGGATGGTGGATGGTGGATGATGGAAGGTGGATGGTGGATGGTGGATGATGGAAGGTGGATGGTGGATGGTGGATGGTGGATGGTGGATGGTGGATGGTGGGAGACAGGTTTCTGACTGTTAGAGGGATTGGTTGCAGGTTAACAAGGGAGAAGGCCAGAATGACGCGATGATCCCTGTAGTTACAAACTAGAGGTGGGCACATCAGTAAGAACTTGTGCTTAGCTTAATACAAACCAAAACATTTACATATTGAAATATGTATATGTACATGTACGGATTAGTATCCACACAACTATTTCTTTGCTCCCAGCTCCCTGAGCACCCATGCCCCATTTATAATACAATTATCCAACATAAAGGAACCAGGGCTCCCTAGAGAAGTGGCTGACTCTGGGACTGGAACAGGGAAAATACAAGATGAACCTGGAACATCCAGAAAGTAAGGAAATATGTTGGGAGCCAGCAGAGTTGAGGCAAGCAACTCAGTCTTAAGGAAATAGAATTAAGTTCCTTCTAGCAGAAGTTATGTGGTGCCCTGAGGGCTTGGCCAGAAGATAAAGATTAACCTGCAGCTTAGCATCTCCTGTCTTCCTGCCTCTTCCCCTTCCTGATCCTCCCCCCTAGATAGCCCAGCCTTGGAATGTTGCACCTTGGAATGTTAACATCTTTGCAACTTCCCCTTCCTGATCCTCCCCCATGGACACTGCCAGGGACCCCTCTGCATGGGCGGCCCTGCCCCCCTTTGTCTCTGCTGTATAAATACAGCCATTTCAGAGAATAAAATCGGAGCTTGATCAGAACCTTGTCTTGCTCCCATTCTTTCGCGTTCCTTGTTTGCCTCATTCTCTTAGGTGGTTCCTGCGGGGCCCCGTTGTTGTCCCCCAGGCCGGGACAGAAATACTTACTCACATTGATGGGGTTATGCCAAAGGGACAACCTGAAACATCTCCCAATGGTCAAAGCCAGGACATTTTAAGCAAAAAATAAATATGTGCATGCATGTGTGTATGTGTGTGTGTAGCCTCAGGAAAGGAGAAAGCAGAGGAGTGGGGTGCCCTGTATTTGTGTACATGGGATCTGCTGTGCATTGCTCTGCACCATTTTCCACTTACAACACAGGATGGAAACTTAAGTTCATCTAACTTCAGAGAGAAGAGATTGAGAGAAACAGGGATGCAGCTCAAATTGTTGAATGTTTACCTCAAAGCAGTAGAATTAAGAGTAATTTTAATTTTATCTGATTTTCCAAGTGTTTGTCAATTAAGATAAATTATTTTTACAATCAAAAGCAAAGGAAACACATTACAAAGCAAAACAAGTGACAGCTTTGAAGAAAGCTGGTGCTTCTGGAACAGCTATTCTGTGGCCATTTGCACACACCATTGGGTCAATCACTTCTAAACACATTGCTCTGGGTTTTTTCTCCAACTGCTCATCACCTTTTGCCTAAGTTTGAAGGACTGTTAAGATCAAGGAAAACATTTGAATGTAACTTATTCTTTTTTATTCAAAATGATCTATTCTTTTCTATGTTTTAAATGATCAGCTCCTCCATTTAAAAGACTTGCTGGAAACATGTCCCCTAATGAAAACTCCATTATGCTTTTTCATAACTTCTGACTTGAGTGGGTTCAGCACTGGGCTCAGAAAGATATTAATTTAAAGGGAGGAAAAAGATAAAATGTAAATGAGCTGTGAAAAGATTGTACATCTGGAAAGAATAACACTGAAAGACACTTAATATAAGGCCAATTATTTGACTGGCACTTGGATCTTGCCATTTGTAATAACTTCAACAGAAGAAAATTCAACCTAGATATTTTCTCAACAATATATACAGCACATATGAGCATACAGGATAATGATCTTCAGGCTAATATATCTCCAAACACACATAAAATCTGTAGAGTGTTTAGGCAAGTTACAATCTCTGAGTCTTAATTTCTTTCCAAAAAAAAAAAAAAGTTGGTCCTAACCAGTTTGGCTCAGTGGATAGAGCATTGGCCTGCGGATTGAAGGGTCCTGGGTTCAGTTCCGAAGGACATGTTCCTGGGTTGTGGGCACATCCTCAGTGGGAGGTGTGCAGGAGGCAGCTGATCTATGTTTCTCTCTCATCGATGTTTCTATCTATCTCTCTCCCTTCCTCTCTGTAAAAAATCAATAATATATATATATATATATATATATATATATATATATATATATGTATTTTAAAAGGTATAGCCATTATAAAAAACATGTGCTTCCTCAAAAAGTATCCATACAATTACTATATGACCCAGCAATCCCATTTCAGGACATATACCCAAAAGAATTAAAAGCAGGAACTCAAACAAGAATTAGGAGATAAGTTGTCTAATGAGGACAGTGTTTCAATTTGGAAAGAGGAAAATGTATTAGAGATGGGTGGTGGTGATAGCTTACAACTATAAAAACGTACTCATTGATAGAGAACTGCACATTGAAAATGCCAAATTCTATGTTATATAAAATTTACAATAAATAAATAAATAAATAAATAAATAAATAAATAAATAAATCTCAAAGAGGAGGGGGAGGAACAACCACTAGTATCTGTTTGTAAATGAACCCTAGAGTCCATTCTTATGTGATCCAGGTCTGCTGACTTTATTTGGGCTTCATGGGGTCTGAGCATGCTCTGAGAGTCCTCCCCCCTCTTTGGATAATACCATGTTTCCCTGAAAATAAGACATCCTCCGAAAATAAGACCTAGTGCATGGAAAGATAAGACATCCCCTGAAAATAAGACCTAGCGCAACTTTGGGAGAAAAAAATAATATAAGACACTGTCTTATTTTTGGGGAAACAGGGTACTAATTTTTATTTTTTTATTTCTTTATTGATTAAGGTATTATATATGTGTCCTTATCCCCCCGTTACTCCCCCAGTGCTCCCCCCAACTTATGCCCTCAGCCCCCTGTTGTCTGTGTCCATTGGTTAGGCTTATATGCATGCATGCAAGTCCTTTGGTTGATCTCTTCCCCTTACCTCCACTCTTCCCTACCTTCCCTCTGAGTTTTGATGATCTGTTCGATGTTTCTCTGTCTCTGGATCTGTTTTTGTTCTTCAGTTTATGTTGTTCATTATATTCCAGAAAGGATATATGCACCCCTATGTTTATAGCAGCACAATTCACCATAGCTAAGATTTGGAAACCACCTAAATGCCCATCAGCAGATAAGTGGATTAAAAAACTGTGGTACATCTACACAATGAAATACTACACTGCAGTAAAAAAAAAAAAAAAGAGTTTTTACCATTTGCAATAGCATGGATGGAACTGGAGAGCATTAGGCTAAGTGAAATAAGCCAGTCAAAGAAATAAATACCACATGCTCTGAGATTCTTTTGTGACATCTCAGTCTGCCTATTGTCACCATCTTGGAATTCTTAGTCATGTTTAAACTGGAGGCCTCATATTTTCATTTGCACTGGATTCTGAAAGCTATGTAGGTGGCCCTGCATCACACTGTTGGCTTGGCAATGGCCTGCCCTGCTCAAGTGTGGGATTCTCTGTCTATGGGCTGGAGTAGTGGGGTGAAGAGGTCACTTACTGTCATCCCTCCTAGCTTATGACTCCCCACTGTGGACACAGAGTCCTGGGATGGAAAGTATGAGGAAGAGAGATAGAGAGAGGGACTCTTCCTTCTTCATGGGTCAGATATTGTCTATTGTCCTAGAGACAGCAATGATTTCAAACCTATTTGCTCAATGGAATGTGGGTGCCACGGAACCAGAGGAACCTTGGGAGGAGGAATTTCTTCATGGGATACAGCAGATGCTTCCTCAGGCTCAAATTGCCCTTCAGTCCCTAAAACCTTGAAGTCCATTTTACATAAACCATGTTTCAAGCAACTCTCCTTTATGCCAAACGTGAAAACATTTTCTGAATAAAAACACATTTTTCGCCCTGGTTTGGCTCAGTGGATAGATAGAGCTTCAGCCTGTGGACTGAAAAATCCCAGGTTTATTCCAGTCAAGGGCATGTATCTTGGTTGCAGGTATCGAATACATCCCTGGTAGGGGGTGTGCAGGAGGCAGCTGATCGATGTTTCTCTCTCATCGATGTTTCTAACTCTATCTCTCTCCCTTCCTCTCTGTAAAAAATCGGTTTTCTTCAATACGCAATAAAATATATTTTTTTTAAATAAAAAATAAAAGAACACATTTTTCCATTTATCTACTTTAAGTTTTCTGTCATCCTATGTGTCAACCATTCATCTTATCTGTATGTCAGTGAGTCTGAAAATAAATGAAATTGGAGTTATTAGTGTGAAAACAAAGAGTAGTCTAACAACTTCTACTTTAAACCAAAAATAAACCCAATGTTACCAACAAAATCGATTGGGCAGAAAGGTGCCCCAGGAGACCCAATGGGATGGTTTGCAAACCGGCCTAACATTTGCCTTTTAGCATCATCAGCTCCTGCACTCTGGTGTGCACTTGTGAAATCACCTCCCTTAAGTTATTCTACAAGCGAGTCCTGTGAGTCAATGAGCCAAGGTCTAGGGAAGCCGCAGGACACGTCTGCCGCATGCTCCCCGACCAGCCTGCTGCTGCAGGAAGCTGTAGCCGGTCTCACTGGCACCAGCCCAGTTGCTTTTCCTTTTGACTGCCAGTCTCTGCTTCAGCGCTTAAAGCAATTTCTCCAATATTGCTTACATTTAAATATTTGTTTATCTGACAGAGATTCAAACAGACACAGTCCTATCTCTGAATATGCAGGACCCGCAGGATGAGCTCAGATTTGAAAGAAAGCAGCCAAAATCGGTTTTCTTCAATACGCAACATACGTATGTGTATCACACACCACACATCCGTGGACACACATGTGTACATGAATCTAAAAACACAACCAAAATAGCAACGTTTCTTTCTGTAACACAGAATATAGTCCTGTGCAGGTGATTTTTCTAACTGTTAATTATTATGGTAATTACTCACCTGGAGGCAAGAGGTGATGGACAACCCGTAGTTACGTTGTACCGTGTAGACAGGGAAAGTGTGAAGGGATTAATTACACTGTGTAATGCTGGCGATGATGTCTTTGTGTGGTTGAAACTGTGAGTCTGTGAGGTTGAAGCTTTGCTTTTTTGTTGTTGTAATCTTATAAGGAATGTAGAAATTCCCCCCAATCCTTATCAGAATCAGATAAGACTATTCATTTAATGGCAGAAACACTAAATTTTGAATGTGTTTATTGTGCATATTGCACCCACATTTATTATTATTTTTTAATATTCAAGTACAGAGTTCATGGTTTATGGATTTTTCTTTTGTTGAGTTATCCTTGTCTTAACTCCTCTTTGCATTTTTGATAGGAATTCTGCTCTTTGCAGACAAACATGATTTTCTCCTTATCAAGGTCACTAAAGACATCAGATGTCTTAACTACACTGGAAACATGCTGATACTTCTTCATGGCGGCATTTTTATTTAAAGCAAATAGAGCCCTGTATACCGTTTAAATGGTCTGAAAGCATTCAGAGTGACCCATGCAGGACAAAGTAACCTGGAGGAGAAACATCACAGGTGTGCTTATTAAAAGGTAAGAAGAAGAGAAAAGACCAGATGGAAAAATATATGTGAAAAAATATTATGGTTATGTTATGGCACACTATTTAAAGATAAAATTGGATTAACTATTGAGGAAAATTAAAACTTGTGTCTTCTGTTGATTTAAAACATGCAAACATGCAAACAGATCCTATACTCCCAGAGATTGAGACATTTCTTTATAATGCCTTTAAAAAGGTATTCTCGCCGGGACCGGTTTGGCTCAATGGATAGAGCATCGGCTTGGGGACTGAAGGGTCCCGGGTTCGATTCCGGTCAAGGGCATGTACCTTGGTTGCGGGCATATCCCCAGTAGGGGGTGTGCAAGAGGCAGCTGATCGATGACTCTCTCTCATCGATGTTTCTGGCTCTCTATCTCTCTCCCTTCCTCTCTGTACAAAATCAATAAAATATATTTTAAAAAGGTATTCTCCCCTTGACTGGTTTTCTCAGTGGTTAGAGCATCAGCCAGCAGACCGAAGAGTTGTGGGTTCGATTCCCTGTCAAGAGCATGTACCTTGGTTGCCCATTCCATCTGGCCCCAGTTGAGATTTAAATGAGAGGCAACCAATGTGTCTCTCGCATGTCAATGTTCCTCTCTCTCTTCCTCTTCTCATTCCATTTCACTCTCTCTAAAAAATCAATGGTCCTGGGTGAAGATTAAAAAAAAAAAAAAAGTATTCTCATTTAAAAATAGTCAAGCCCTAGTAGTGCCAACTTCTCTTACAGAGCAAGTTTTTAAAAGTATGAAGCATGTACAGTGCCCTGCCATATCCCTTTTCCTGCTGGTGGAAATCATGCTCTTCCACAGGATGGTGAGAAAAGCACATCACTGTCTCATGCATGGGAGATTGTAGTGTGGCAAGATTTATTCATAATGCATAATCAAAAGAATTACCCTTTTGTGTTGCCCATGTCCCATCTCCATCTATCCCCAATGCCCATAGTTGGCAAACTTTGGCTTCTGAGCCACATGTGGTGCTTTGGCTCCTTGAGTGTGGCTCTTCCACAAAATATCATGGCCTGGGCAAGTCTATTTTGAAGAAGTGGCATTAGAAGAAGTTTAAGTTTAAAAAATTTGGCTCTCAAAAGAAATTTTAATCGTCGTACTGTTGATATTTGGCTCTGTTGGCGAATGAGTTTGCCGACCACTGCCCTTTGGGAAAAGTCCAATTTTGTCTTCATCAAGGCCAAAACAAAGGCCAGTGTCCAGAGTTCCAGTGTCATTAAAACCTGTTCCTTCAGAGCCTGCATGGTCTGCTGTAGGCCCCAGTAGCTGTTAGAAGCACATGGTCATGCACTCCGAGGTGAGAGAGAACACAAGAACACCCAGCTTGAGTGCAGGTCACCCAGAGAGAAAGAGAGACCTTTTTTGTTCACCTGGGGTTATAACTAGGAGCCTTTTCAAAAGAACTAACCAACTTCTCAAGCTTCCCTGGGCTTCTAATGGGTCCACCCCCTGACAACCAATGCTCTCTTTTCCTGCTTAGACTGACAGACCCCCACCCCCTGCACCATTTTTACTTCTACTGCCCATATCCTTCTCTCCCCTTGCTGCCCCCAACAACCCAGTATCAGAGGGTGGGCTGCTCCCTACATGCGGGGAGGTATTAATCCCTTTGGAGGAATAGTGCCTTAGCTTCCCAGTGAAACAAACAGGCTTGGTGTCCAATTCCCTTTGCTTTCTTTCTAATATCCAACTACCCAGGATAAGACCTTTACTCATTTCCGTTATGGTGAAATACCCATGAGCCAAATATCCCTTCGGGGTCCCCATTTATTTATGGTCTCTTGTTCTTTCACCATTCTGACCTGCCTTCAGAAAATAATTTGTAGCCTGGTTAAGTAACTCATTATTCTTTAAGTATTTCTCCTGCTACTTAGCAGGGAATGCATATCTCCAAAGGTAGTATCTCAGATGTTGGCCAGGCAGAAGGGGACAGAGGCTGCAACCCCGAAGCCAAATGGAAATCAAATAAAAATATTGTTCTATCAGTGGTAAGATTTTCCTCATTCCTCTAAGAGGCCACTACCCTTTTCTGGAAAAATCAAAACATTGGCTAGGATTAGTCTTTAGAAGACGCTTGCTGTAAAATCAGGAATATAATTTTGGTGAAGACTAAAACTGGATTGAGGTGCCATGGAGCATCGGGCAAACTTCTTCCTGAGCCCATTGCTCCATGTCCCTCTTGCACCTCTGGTTTACCTATTAGATCCCATGAGGAGGACTAGGAAGTGCCCCAGATCAACAGGAAAACTGCTCAGAGATCAAAAATTTCCTCCCAAGAAATATGCCTTAGCAGCCATTGTCTACATAAAGCTTACCATTTGCTAATATTGTAGATGGTAGCTCCTAATTGTGTCCTGGGCTCATCATTTTCAGAACTTCTGAAGCCCTAATCATTGCACAGGGAGGAAAATGTCTAATTTGAGCTATGCTGGACCGTGCAGTGCTCAGCTCTGAAATGCAGTGTCGTATGTGGTCACTTTTTGAGACCCATCTTCTGCTTTGGTGCTTCTTGACATCAAGCGTAATTGAGTAGATAAATCATCCCTATTTCTCTATGATGAGTTACTGCACTTTTTATCTTTCCATGAAACTTGCTGAGAAAGTCTGAAAAATGTGTGCTCGCCTTGGCTACAGTTCACAGACATTTTGTCTCCAATTCTTTTGACAACATGGAGAGATATATATATGTATGTATTCCACTTATGCTGATGCAAAGGGAATTTGAGGGTCTCTCTTTTTTCTTTTGACCTCAGTTTAATTTGTGATAATCTTTCCCTCTATTCTGGAAGATAACTAGAAATTGGTCTTCTGAACAGTGATGTTTGCTGCTGACATTTGAAAAAAGAAAAAGAAAAAAAGCTATCAAGACAGCCAGGGTTTTTTGTATATTTAAAATATTCCCTGGGTTATTCTGAACTTGTCTTTTATGTTTGATTTTTTTTTTTATTTTTTTTTTAGCTACTATAGTTTTTGAGGTCAACTGAAGATCATTTTAAAGACAAATAGTGTCTAAATGAAGAGTTCTTAATGGAAAGATTTCCCGTGGCCCTTCTCCTCTTGATAGCAGTCACTATTGATCAGCATCTCTTATAAGAACCATTCTTGTATCCCAGAATAAATTCTACTAAGTTATGATGAATAATCACTTTACTATATAGTTGAAATCAATTTGCTAGATTTTGTTGAGGATTTTTGCATTAATATTAATAAGGGACATTGGTCTGTAGTTTTGGATTTTGACTTTTTGTGTTTTGGGGTGTTTTTTGTTTGTTTGTTTGTTTGTTTTTGTTTTTGTTTTTGTTTTAATTTTATTATTCTTGTAATAAATTTTGCCTGATTTGATATCTGGGTAATGCTGGCTTCACAGAATGAGTCCAGGAGTATTCCCTTCTCAAACTTTTTGAAGAGTTTAGTGAAAATTAGTTTTAATTCTTCCTTAAGTGTTTGATAGAATTCACCAGTGAAGTTAACTCGTCCCAGGCTTTTCTTTGTTGGGAGGGTTTTGATTATGGATTCAATATGCTTATGATTTTTAGCTCTATTAGGATTTTTTATTTCTTCAAACTTCATTCCCAGTAAATTATGTTTTTCTAGTAATTTATCCATTTCATCTTGGTTATACAATTTCTTGGTTTGCAATTATTCATAGTACTTTAATTTTTTTTTTACTTTCATAAAACCAGTAGTAATGTCTACTGTTTAATTTTTAACTATACTTATTTAAATCTTCTCATTTTTAAAAAATATCAATTTAACTAAGGTTTGTCAAATTTGTTTATTTTTTTCAAGAGCCAACTCTTGGTTTTATTAATTTCTCAATTGTTCTCTATTCTGTTCTATTTATTTCTGTTTAATTTATATTATTTCCTGCTTTCTACCAGTTTGGGGTTTAGTTTGTTCTTGTTTCTCTAGTTCCATATATCATAAAGGTAACTTGTTAATTTGATATCTTTGTCCTTTTCAATGTAAGTATTGACATCTAAAAATTTTCTTGACACTTTTCACACAGTTCATGCATTTTGGTATGTCATTTTCTTTTCATTTTTATTTGTCTTAAGGTATTTTCCATTTTTTCTTGGGCTTTGTTTCTTGACCCATTGTTTCTTTGTGAGTGTGTTGTTTAAATTTCATACATTTTTTTAACTTTTTCATCTGCTGATTCCTAGTTTTATTCCATTGTGACTAAAAAGACACATTATGTGATTTGAAACCTTAAAAATTGTTGTTAACACTTGTTTTGTGACCTAACATGATCAATCCTGAAGAATGTTCCATGTGCACTTGAGAAAAATATGTATTCTGTTGTTGTTGAAGTGGGGGGTAAATTTTTGTTAAGTGAAAGTAGTCTATAGAATTGTTCAAGTTCTCTTTTTCTGAATTGATTTTCTGACTGGTTGTTTTATCATTATTGAATGTGGGTTATTAAAGCCTACTATAATTATTGTTTAGCAGTCTGTTTCTCCGTACAATTATTTCTTTATGTGCTTCATATATTTTGAAACTCTGATGTTTGGTTCATATATTTTTATGATTATTATGTTGCTTGTTGAAATTACTCTTCATTATTATGTAATACTAGAGGCCAGGTACACAAAATGTGTGCACGTGGAGGCGGGGGCGGGGGGGTCCTTAGCCCAGCCTGCACCCTCTCCAATCTGGAACTCCTTAGGGAATGTCTAACTGACAGGAATCAGACCTAAATGGGCAGTCGAACATCCCACTCACAATCCTCTGCTGGCTCTCAACCACTCGCCTGATTGCCCCTAACCTCTTCTGCCTGCCAGCCTGATCACTCCCTAACCACTCCTTGCCAGCCTTATTGATGCCTAACTGCATGCCTGCCAGCCTAATTACCCCTAACTACCCTCTCCTGCCCCCAACTGCCCTCTGCTGCTGGCCCCGTCACCTCTAACTTCCCCTTCCTGCCAACCAGGTCACCCCCAAATGTTCTCCCTTGCCAGCCTGGTTGTCCCTAACTGCCCTCCCCTGCTTGCCTGATTGCCCACAACTGCCCTCCCTTGTAGGTGTGGTCCCTCCCAACTGCCCTATCCTACTGGCCATCTTGTGGTGGCCATCTTGTGTCCACATGGGGTCTTCCATCTTTGTGCACATGGAGGCAGCCATGTTGTGTTAGAGTGATGGTCAATTTGCATATTACTCTTTTATTAGATAGGATAGAGACCTGGTGCATGGGTGGGAGCTGGCTGGTTTTCCCTGAAGGGTGTCCTGGATCAGGGTGGGGGTTCCCTTGCGGCATGAGACAGCCTGGGTGAGGGGCCTTTGGTGTTTTTCAGGCTGGCCACAACCCTGGTGACCCAAGCAGAGGCCCTGGTATCTGGGATTTAATTATCTTCTATAATTGAAACTTTGTAGCCTTGAGTGGAGACCAGGAAAGACAGGAAGCTTGGCTTCCTCCATTGTCAGGGAAACCTAAGCCTCCTGCTCACTCCATGGCTGCAGCCATCTTGGTTGGGTTAACTGGCTTCTGAATGGCTGGTAGGCATAGCTTGTGGGCATAGCAGAAGTACAGTCAATTTGCATGTTTCTCTTTTATTAGTGTAGACTAGAGGTCCGGTGCATGAAATTTGTGCACGGCGGGGGCGTTCCCTCAACTAAGCCTGCACCCTCTTCGATTGGGGATCCCTTGTAGGATGTCCAACTGCTAACCCAGTGATCGGGCCTAAACTGGCAGTCATACATCCCTCTCACAATCTGGGACCACTGGCTCCTAACTGCTCACCTGCCAGCCTGCCTAATTGCCCCTTACTGCCCCCCTCCCTAGCATGGTTTCCCCAACTGCCCTCCCATGCTGGCATGATCTTGCCCCCAACATTCCTCCCCTGCAGGCCTAATGTTGCCTCCAACTGTCCTCCTTTGCTGGCCAATTTGGTTCTGATTGGTTGGTTCCTATGCCAGTATCAAAAGCTTCGCCTCCTAGGCAGCCATTGGTTCCCCACAGCACCCAGATTTGGTTCTCATTGGTCAGTTCTTATGCCAGTCAGTGTCAGAAGCTCCACCTCCTTGGCAGACACTGGCTCCCCATAGCACCCATATTTGGTTCTGATTGATCAGTTCCTATGCCAGTCAGCATCCCCAGGCCTATCTCTGGGCCTGATCACAAAGGCAGGGTTTAACAGCAGCCCCCAAGGAGGCTGGGAGAGAAAGAAAAGTCTGGCTGCAGGTGAAGATCAGAAAAAAAGAGAGCTGAAACGGGTTTGGCTCAGTGGATAGAGCGTTGGTCTGCAGACTGAAAGGCCCCAGGTTCGATTCCAGTCAAAGGCATGTACATTGGTTGTGGGCACATCCCCGGTGGGGGGTGTGCAGGAGGCAGCTGGTCAATGTTTCTCTCTCATCAATGTTTCTAGCTCGCTCTCTCTCTTCCTTCCTCTCTGTGAAAAATCAATAAAAAATATTTTTTTAAAAAGAAAAAGAAAAAGAGAGAGAGAGAGAGAAAGAATGAGGTAAGTACACTGATCAACAGCTTCTACTGAGGCTGCAGATCAGACCCTGACTCACTTTATGGGTTTCATCCACCTGGGCAGTCAGTGCTGGGTCACCAGGTTGTAGCTGGACAACTCAGCATTTACTTCCAGATAGTCAGTGTTTGGTTGTGAGTGGTCATTACAATCCTGGACTTTTAGTATTAAGATAGATATTAAATATATTTATTATTACATTAAATTTATATTTAATAAATATATTAGTAAATATATTTAATATATTAAACTTCCCATTCAAAATAGATAAATTGGCTGACTGGATAAAACAGAAAACCCCACAGGATTCCATTATGCTGTTTACAAAAGATTCACTTAAGATCTAAGAACATTCACAGTTTAAAAATGAAGAAGTAAAAAATAATGTTATGCAAATAGTAACCAAAAGAGAGCAGGGGTGGCTATATTATTAGTAGTATAAAGTCTATACTAAATAGACTTTAACTGAAAACTTAACTTTAACTTTACAAAAGACAAAGAAGAATCCTACATAATAAAGAGAGGGTGAGTGGGCCTATAAGGGAGGGTGGGCAGTTTGGAGGGCCAGTTTTATAGGGGTGACCAGGCTGGTGGGAGGGAGCATTTGGGAATGAATAGGCCAGCAGAGAGGGGAGTTGAGGGTGACCAGGCCAGTGGGGGGGGGCAGTTAGGGGCAATCAGGCAGGCAGGGAGGTGAGCAGTTAGGAGACAGTGGTCTCAAATTGTGAGAGGAGTGTCCGACTGCCAGTTTAGGCCCAATCCCCAGGATTAAACCAGTAGTTAGACATCCCCTGAGGGATCCTGGATTGGAAAGGGTGCAAGCTGGGCTGAGGGGACCCCACCCATGCACAAATTTCATGCACCTGGCCTCTAGTATTTAAAATAAGTACTGATGCCGAACCGGTTTGGCTTAGTGGATAGAGCGTTGGCCTGTGGACTGAAAGGTCCCAGGTTCAATTCCGGTCAGGGGCATGTACCTTGATTTCCTCTAGTAATGCCTTCCTTTGTGTTCTGTTGATTTTATTTATTTATTTATTTATTTATTTATTTATTCATTTATTTATTTATTTTGTCAATCCTCGCTAGAGGATTGATTTTTAGAGTGGAAGGGAGAGGTAGAGACAGAGAGAGAAATATTTTTGTGGGAGAGACACATCAACTGGCTGCCTCCTACACATGCCTTGACTAGGGACAAGGAACAAATCTGCAACAGAGGTATGCGCCCTTGACTGGAATGGAATCCAAGACCCTTCAGTCTGCAGACTGATGTTCTAACCACTGAGAAAAACCAGCCAAAACATAGTTGATTTTTATACTAACAAATTTTGATTCTCTTATTGTGTTTGTGTGTGTGTGTGTGTGTGTGTGTGTGTGTGTGTGCGTGTGTGTGTGTGGTGTTACAGAGAAAATATGTATGTAGCAAGTCATTTTGTTTTTAGTTTTAGGAAAGAATTAGACTGAAGTCTAAGAACTGAGATATTAAAATAAATTAGAAATGGCTATGAAGAGGTTAATTATGGAGTTATTTTAACCATAACTAGCCGGAAAACTCACACATGTATTGATAGTGGGCTCTGTCTAATAATGTAGTGTCTTTACTTCCAATAAGCAACTATTTTCAGTTTTGTGCTAGAACCCTCACTGCTTCTCACTAGAAAATGTCCAGTACAAGGAAACCTTGATTCTAGGGTTGAAATCTCCTTCCACTATAAATAACTTAACCAGCCTCAACTAGGGGCCACATTATGGGAAGTTTTTTAAGCACCTGAATCTAACCTTAAACCTTCCACTCATCCTTCCTTAGTTCTGAATTTAGAATTGAATTTGTCGCAGCTCATCTGCCACTCGAACTAGACCTAGCCTTAACCATTGAAAGCTAAATTTCCTAATATTGAGAGTGATGGGAAAATTGCAGTCACTCTCAGTATTAAATTGTAATTTAAAGCAAGCAAATACTGTATCATTCTTGAAATCTAAAAGACCTATTGTTGTAAAGAATGTTTTCCCCCTGTGGTCAAATCTTTGGCTCAGTTACTCTGCTTAGGAAAAGATGAGTCTGTGTAATGCAAAGGCAGCATTCTAATCCTCCACCCCCATTTAGGTCTAAGCCTACCAAGAATCACTCATCTATGGTCAATGTTGCCATAAATGATAATATTACCCAAGGCAAGAATACTTACTGGCCAACACCTCCATTCTGGTACCACTATTAGGAATCAAGTATTATGTAAAATGCTGGTCACTGTATACTATGACATCAAAATGTCTTGGCTTTAACAAAGCCATAATCTAACAGTTTTAATTTGTTTCCCAAACATGTACTTCTCTGTGTTTTTTAATTGTAGGCCAATGCATAAGGAAGAAATACCAGGAATGGGGAAGAAGCTGTCCTTTCCTAACACAGAGGCAGCACCTATACTGGAATTGCCCAGGAGCAGGGAGGACTCGCCACTCATAGTGACTGACCTGCAAGAACACCTGGCCAAGTGCAAGCACTCAGAGTTCATCGGGGAATAAACAGAAGGTGAGTCTCCCATTCAGATGCTAGGTCTACCTGGTAAGACAGACTAATCTCTTTCTCAACATATTGGTAGCATTCAATAATCATTTTCATTGTAATAACTAGTTTGGCGATGCAATCTTGAAATAATCTGCTCCTAAAATGCCATGGCAGCTTCAGGAGCAATAGAGAACTAAATTGAGTGGTATTTCTGAGTTGACAAAGGGAAAATTTAATTAAAACTGTAAGTGACCTTCAAATGTCAGAAGTAAATAAAACGATAACAACCTCGTTTTTGACAGCTGTCACCAACTAATAGGAACGAGATAAAAACGCATGATCAGAGATCATCGGTATATCCAGTGTGTACCAGACTCATCACCATAAATTTTGTCAGGTAAGTGTTCAGCCTGATAATAATCTTACATCAGTGCTCTGAATTAGCTTCAGCTACACTGATGGAAAGACAGGTAAAGGATCATCTCCATAACAATGAGAACCTCCCATGCTGACACACAGCTGAAAGATTGGACTTCATTTGCATAAAAGGAAAAGCACAGAATTTCAAGGGAGATTATGGCAGAACCTCCCATGAGGTACACTCTATGACCTTCCTTCTTCTTTAGTTTAGCATGTTTGTATCCTGGTATGATATCTCTCTCTCTCTCTCTCTCTCTCTCTCTCTCTCTCTCTCTCTCTCTCTCTCTCTCTCTCTCATACACACACACACACACACACACACACGTGTGCATAAAAGAAAAAGTAAATTTAACAGCTTTTCCCTCAAAAGAAGAGAAAATGTATTTGCCCCAGTATGCACAAAGTTATCTATTTTAAAAGGTGCTGGCATCTGAAGAAGCAGAAATTTTGGCCTTCAAGCTGATCCAGGTGGTCAGTGATGGGCTTTGCCCAGGTACAAGAGATGCATCACCAAAAGAAGCAACAGAGCTGAGGGCTGTTCATTGATTTTGACGCTTTGTTGAATACAGCAAACCTTGTTTACAGTTTCTCCATTTCACATATTTTTTGTGCATAATACATAGTAATACATACACTGCCCATAGTTGCAACTACTTTTAAAATATTTTATGCAAATAGATTAATGTTAGGGATGATATTTAAACCATATTTTCTACCAACAGGGAAAGATTAATGTTTCCTAAATAGTTCCTAAAAACATTGCTATTAAATACAATGCAGTATTTTATTTTACTTTTTGTTAATCCTCATCTGAGGATATTTTTCCCACTCATTTTTAGAAAGCGTGGAAGGGAGAGGTAGGGAGAGAGAGAGAAAAAGAGAGAGGGAAAAAAAAACCAAACATCAATGTAAGAGAGACACATTGATTGGTTGCCTCCCACAAGCACCTTGGCCAGGGCCAGGAATTGAACCTGAAACACAAGTATGTGCCCTTGACCTGGAATTGAACCCATGAACCCTTCAGTGTATGAGCCAATGCTTCAATCACTTAGCCAGACTGGCCAGGGTAAATATATTGCAATATTTTAAAACTTTGATGATATTTTAAAACTGCTACTTATAAGAACATTGTATCAATATAAATAATATTCATTATAATAATCCATAGTGGTAACATTTAGGTTTGAACCAAAGACCAATCCAATCTGTTGCCTACTTTTGTAAGGAATGCAAGCTAAAAATGTATTTTTACAATTTTAAGTAGTTCTATACATTCAACACATCACCCAAGTTTTTGCCCCTTGGCACTTAAAGCCTAAAATATTTACCATCCAGTTCCTTACTGGACAACATTGCTGGCACTATCCTGTTTAAGAGCAGAGAATTGCATACCAGCACCCATGAAATCCTATATACCAATGGCCTGAAGTGTCAGAAAATGTGTCAGTCTGTTATGCGTGTTGGTGATTCCTAATGTCTGTGAATGTACTAGCACATCTCTCAGAAAATGTGAAACTCAGTCCTATCCTGATGCACAAAAAGTGTGAAGGTTGTCTTATATATGCATAAATACCATTTTTTATTTTTAAAAAAGTCTATTAATTAGAGAAATATGCAGTTAGCTTGCAATAAAAGTAATAAGTAAGTATTGAGATATTTAGCTGCATAGGCAATGACAGTGGACTATGAGTCTCTTGGCACAGAGATACTTAAACTTAGCTTTTCCTTGAAATACAAAGCCTTCTTTCTTCCTATGTTCTACCTTAAAAGCAGTTGTGCCATTTTACACTCTGCAGACCAAAAGGACCATGCCATTGCTGCACAATGTGTGCAGTTTCCTTTATGTGCTTTTGGCTTTTCCTCTTGATCTTGACCAATACAGAATTTTGGGGGCCGTGATGTTAGGGTGGACCGGGTGCTTTCTTAATATGCACAGTAATCTCTATTGTTGCACTTGCCTGGTCGATCCTAATTATTTTTATATGCTCAATAGACTGAGATTGTTGAAGAAATGGGCAGTGCCTTATAATAATTCATCGCTTTAATGCCCACATATTGTAAGCACTCAATAAATATTCATTGCTATTGTAGCCATTATTATTACTATTATCATTGTTATTGTTGTCCATCATGGCATATATTTTCCATAATCAAGATTAGTTGTTTGCAATAGCTTCCCATTTGACATTTCAGGGACAGACTTATTTAGAAGCAAACATACATTCTCACTTGCAGTAAGATGAGAGAAAGGAGGGATGATTTTTCTGTGTGTGTCTCCGAGGCAAAAAATATCCACGCTCAAAAGTTTTCTAAGAAGCCATTGAGACAAAAACCTAGCTGTAAGTCTGATTTGATTAGAGCTGACACCAGCCAGAGGGAAAGCCAAGGTGTCGCCAGAGAGTGCAGCACACGCCTGGTCAGGTGCTTCCCTGGGTCATAGCCAGTCAGTAGGTAGGCCCTGTGAAAGCCATTAAATCAGGCTTAGCTAACAATGCTTTCAGAGAGTCATTTTCAGGCACAAAGGAGGCAAGAAGACAACAGCAAAATAACAAAAAATAAAACATTTATTTTTATTGCCTGAGACAAAGCAATGCAGATAGATTACACTGACTCTGAGACTAAAGATGACAGGATTCACTTGGAAATTTAATTTTGGATAACACATAATAAGATAAGTGGAAATCCTGGATTTAGGCTAAATTTAAAAAGAGTGAACAACATTTTTGTTAGAATTATTTAGTGTAATCCAAGTAATTATTTTTTAAAAAAACATGAAAATGAACAAGCTGTTCCTATTGGGTGCCAAATGTACCTTGGAGAAGATGCTAAGTAGTTATGACATTAGAAGAAAGGAAGTTAAAAAGTTATGCTTGCTTGATATAACCCATGCATAAGCATGGCCTTTGTTGTAACTCCAGGATGAAATCGGTGGATCTGACAATTGCTTTGACCACACTGATTAGAGGCAGAAGTTGGGCTAAGGTTCCCTCTGGCTCTGCCTGGATGGTGCATGTTCTACCTGGACGATGACACCTTCAGCAGGACCTGTAGCTGAATCAGACCACTCATGGTTGTGCTACTCAACATCTAGTCATATATAAATATATATATATATATATATATATATATATATATATATAGAGAGAGAGAGAGAGAGAGAGAGAGAGAGAGAGAGAGAGAGAGAGAGGGGAGTTAAGTAACTAATCTAAGGTCATATAGCTATTAAGAAATAAATCCTGGCGAAACCAGTTTGGCTCAGTCAGTGGATGGAGTGTCAGCCTGTGGACTGAAAGGTCCCAGGTTCAATTCCAGTCAAGGGCATGTACCTTGGAGGCAGCTGATTGATGTTTCTCTCTCATCGATGTTTCTAGCTTTCTATCCCTCTCCTTTCCTCTCTGTAAAAAAAAACAAACAATAAAATATATTAAAAATAAATAAATCCTGAATTCATATCTCACTCTAATTCTCAAACATGTGATTTTGCCACCCACCCTAAACAAATAACTTAATGAAAACAACATTGAAGTTGGTTGTAGGGACAGGTAAATGGGTGGTTTGAAAAAAAACAAAAACAAAAAAACATCTTCTCATAGGTTGTGCCTGAGTCTCAGTTTTGAACTGATGCCTGAAAATCAATCCATTTTCTAAAAAACTATAAAGCAACAATAGCTCTCAGGAAAACTAAGGTTTTAAAGAATGTTTGTGTTTTCTAAATTATTTGAGAAATTATGTTGAGAGATCTGGAGATGTTTGGCTTAGAGAAGAAAAGTCAGAAGTATGAGAGCTTCCCTCAGATATTTGCAACTGGGATATATTTAAAGCTATATATATATTCTAAGCAATGCTAGAAAGTACTACTACTGCTATTAATTAGTGGGAGCTATAAAGAATTAGAGTTGGACCTGCAAAAACACGGAGCATTTTGACAACACCAGCTCTGAAACCTTCCTGAAGCAACAGGATGGTGTCCTGTCAGCAGTGTCGTAGGTGGTGTCCTTGGAGGCAAAAGGGAGGCACAGAGATGCGTCCAAGGTTCTTCCCCACTGGAACCTTGGATGTTAGAAAAAATACTCAGAGGACCTCATGGGCCGTATGCTTCTCCTCTTGGCAAGTGAACCTTTCTACAGATTAGTAGCACACATGCCAGCACACCTTTCCTGAGTGGCGGAAATTCCCGTCCTCAGTGTCATTTCCTAAAGCAGCGCATGTTACACCGGAGGCCAGATTTCTTTCTCCCTGTGTTTTAATCACTTGACAGATGAGGTTGAATCTGCATTTACACAGCATTGGATAGTATCAGCTTCCTAACACACTGCACCCGGCACCGCAGTGAATTGCATTATCCCTAATGGCTCACCAGGTCTGAAATGTGGGATTTGATCTTGTTTTATTATCTTCCCCAGCTATATTCTATACCTAATTTTCCCCTAAAATGAATATTATTGATTTCCTTATTAAATATTGTCTGCCTACTGTGAATTTTTCACATGAGTCATATGATGAATCCTTTTCAAAAAATAATGATTATCTACAGCATAATGTCTGATATGCTAGTTTCATAAGGAGTGTTTGAATGGATCTGAACTAAATACCAACTATAAAAACTGCCCTGGACTTTCTTGGATAAAAGCTTACACACTGATTCTATCTCCTCGAGAGAAAGAGTAATCAATAAGTGATTATATTCTTAAAGTAAATTACATTTCAGGTTTTGTTCTGTCCAGAGCAGTTAAGAAGTGATGATCACTGCAGGTTAAATCTGAGGGTGAAAAAGGAACTTGATACGCTGTCAGTAATGGCTGGGGGAACACATCAGAATAACATTCAAAGTTAATAGCAGAATTAGCGCACCCTTCTGAAACAGTATGTTCCTTCCTAAAATATACTCTCACTGAATCAAACTCTACTTGGAACTGGAGACTATTTTAGCACTCTGCCTTCTCCCCGTGGCACAGTCTCTTCAAGGTTAGGCCATCCAGAGACCTCACATGGTCCCCCAGGTCTCACACTGAAGTCCTGCCACCTGTCCCCTCCCCATGATGCACTGGTCTCCTCTCTCTATCCCCTTCAGCTGCTGGTGCCTCTGGCTGCTTCTCCCTCAATGACCACTCTTGAACATAAGTTTATCACTATTTCCTGTTTTCATGAACCTGTACACTGGCTGCTGGGGAGTTGCAAAACTTGAAAGTTCTGCCTTAATCGTGCTGCCTTAATCTCTTTGACATTTCCAGAAAACAGAAAAGTCAAGTTCATTTTAGAGCAGTCATAGAAGCTTAATAGTAACCCCTGGGAAATGGGTATAAAAAAGAAAACCACACATACGTTTTTTTCCACTCTCACTGCTAAGGGTATGCCCCCCTGTAGGGATACTGAGAGCCCCTGGGGCTTGGAGGGTGTGACTGCATTTCCTTCTGATGCCTATTGCTAGCTCACTCCCATTAAAGTTTGTATTTATGTCAGTGTGTGTGTATGTGTGTGTGTGTGTGTGTGTGTGTGTGTGTTCACACCAATTAGAAATCCATCTAAGATGCTATAATTTCATTAACAATAACAAAAAACAAGTTGAGAGGCAAGCAATACAGACTGGGAGAGACTATTTGCAGCATAGAAATAGTCTTTATTTTCATATCTTTTTATTTTCATAGAAAAATCATTAATAATCAGAATATTTAAAGATCTCCCACAATACAAAAAAAATGGGGCAAAAAAAGGAAAAAATACTCAAAGCTATTAGAAGAAGAAACATGATTAGGAGAAAAAATACAAATGTCTAATAAATGTATGAACAATGATCGATTTCACAATACAAAGCAGAATGTAAAATAAAAGCCTTTGACTACTGTATTGTCAGAAATTCTAAAAATTAATATGTTGTGGTCACTTAGAGGCTGAAACAAGTAGAAGATAGCATACCGAAGTTTGGGGGGAATCAATTTAATAATATTTGTCAACAATTAGTAATTGTATGTTTTTGCCATGCATTAGTAATTGTATGTTTTTGCAATTCTATGTCAGTGGATTTATCTAATGGAAATGTGCCTCCATTCAAAAATGTCTCCTTGGAGCCCTTTTTTATAATAAACAATAAATTATAAGCTATCCAATGTCCACCAGGGCTAGGATAAAATGGCCCAAACCTCTGGTCCCAGTGCATTTACATTCTCATATCCAAATATTATACATGAACGGAACTGAATAATTCCTAACTGCACTAGGAAGGGGATGAGGCCACACGCAGAATAGGAACTTACAGTTTCTGAAGCTTGGAAATGAGATCAAGGGGAGCAGAGCAGGCTATGCCCTGCCCTGAGGAGGCAGGAGCAAAGGACTCGGGATGCATAAGTGGAAGAGTCCCTAGGTAGGAGCTGGACAGCGCTCCCTGAGTCAGAAGGAAATCAGAAAACAGGGGCTGAAATGCAGGGAGCTGGTGAGGTCAGATGTCAGGAGCTCCAGGAATTTTTCTTCTGAGTGTGTTTTCTCAGTGAAATGGGAGCAAGCGTATCTACTGAGAAGGTGAAGGGTGGACACAAGGAGAGAACAAGCAGTGGGGAAAGTGGGGAAGGGCCTGGGGGCAGGGAGTAGTGCTGGAGGGTGAGGGCCACTGTGGCTAGCGTCATGTTTTTAATGACACCTTTGAGCACAGGTGAGGGCTCCTCTCCAGGATCACCTGATGAAGGTGAGGTGTGTGCACAGGTGTCAGCTGGGAAAGCAGTGAGTGTTGTGTGGGATGTTGAGAGGGTGAAGGAACCTGTGGCATTTAAAACTCAGCACATTAGAGAAAGCCAGCTAGGAGGAAAGACGCAGTGGTCAGAGGAGGGCAAATGCTGAGGACTTTCAGTTACTGGTCGGGACGTGAGAGTATGACCTCCTAGATAATGTAATAATTATCACAGGCAAAAATCATCTGCCTTTTCCAGGTACTTTTTTGCAGCAACATCCTCTCTCCTTTTCCCTGTTATCATCCAGGTTTGCTGGATTATGCATTAGAAACAAATTAAACCTGACAGTGATTTGCATGAAAGGCTGCTTCCTGTTCACAGGCATTTCCGAGGGAGCCCATCCCTGGGGAGGGCTCTGCTCCATGTGGTCTCTGGGTCACAGGCTGATGGTGGCTCCACCTCCTGCTTGCCATTTCTGGGGCGGGGGACAGAGGGTCCCTTCTTTACCATTCTGCTCATCGCCCACTGCCCAGAATTAGACTAAGACTCCTGCCTAACTACAAGATGCCCAGGAAGTCAGTGTTGGGAAGAACTAGGCTTCTACAAGCACTAATATCTCCTCCATCCTAGCCTCTCCCAGCTCTCGGCTGGCTGTCAAACTCACCACTAGAGTAAATAAGGTATTAAGAAAAGATTGTTGCCCTAACCAGTTTGGCTTAGTGGATAGAGTGTGGGCCTGCAGACAAAAGGTCCCAGGTTTGATTCCCGTCAAGGGCATGTACCTGAGTTGTGTTCACATCCCCAGTAGGAGGTGTGCAGGAGGCAGTTAACCGATGTTTCTCTCTCATCGATGTTTCTAACTCTCTATCTCTCTCTCTTCCTCTCTGTCAAAAATCAATAAAATATATATGTTTTTTTTTTTAAAGAAAAGAGTGTTAGCAGGTCGGTCAACACAACACTCTTAAGAGTGATTTGTGTGCTAATAATAGACTCTAGATGAAGAAGAAAAAAACCTGAAGTTTGAAAAAGCAAGATGCTTAATGGAGAAATGTAACCGGATGTGGGGTTGCAAATTTGGGTGACCAAACTGCCACCCACTCAATCTGCATTCTGCTTCTGCCTCTAAATCACACCATTTCTCTAAACATGAGCCAATTAATGTGATTGAAATATAAAGGCTGGAAAAAAGTACAAATCAACTTGTGATGCAAATGCTAAATAAAAATCCCATTTTATACAGCCTTGTATGTGAGGACCACATCCTTCCATGAACATGAGCCAATTAATTTACCCAGCACCTCCTTAAGATATCCATTATTAAGAGCTAGGCAATTAGTGTGCAGGAGGAGGAAGGCATTCAGCAAAAGCCCAGGCAGCGTGAAATTAGGGACCAGCACGAAAGAGAAGAGAAACGCAGCTCCTAATCCTTTCCAGAGTGCTCTGAGCAAAAGCCCCCTAGTCATCAAAGGCTCAGAGAGGTGCAGCTAATCCCTAGCCACTCTGTTACATGAAAGCGCATTTTAAGTTTAGGGTTCACAAAGAAGAAAGACTATCTTTTAAGAGCAGGACAGGGCCATAGCGCTTGCTTTCCTATTCCTCTCTCCCAAGCTACAGCATCACCCACTGGCCCTGCACAGGAAGCAGGAAGACATGCTAGGAGGCCTGGTCCCAAAGGAAACCACAAAAGAAGGGAGACTGAATTCTCCACCTGTCCCTTTTTAAGTCTCCCCCACTTCACCCCTTTCTCCACTCACGGTTTCTGGTGGCTTGTGACTTCTGACTCTCCCTGGTAACATGCCACCTTCCATAGAATTCCCTCCTGGAGAATAGCAAAATTCAGGACAGACAAACGCACTCACCAAAGTGTAATAAAGGTTATGCAATGCAGTGGAGGGTATGCTTACACATGCACACACCTGTGCACAGACACTTTCACACTAAGGATATCAGTTATACCCAGCAGGAGGCTGAGCAGAAGAGAAGGGGCTTGACTTTTGTTCTGCAAGTAAGCGGGAGTCACTGAAGGCCTAGGGTGGGGAAGTGATAAGGTCATTTTTACATTTCAAGGGTCACGTTCTGAAGGCAGGGGTCAACCGTGTGTAAGATTGAGGAGGGCCACTGCCCAGGCTGGGAGGATACATGGAGATTGAACTGCAAGGGGGTGTGAAGGGAACAGGAGAGAACCAGGCACCTGCAAAGCTTGGAGAAAACCCTAGGCTATTTCCTGGGCCTCGGGATACTGAGATACCGAGAGGAGCTCCTCAAGGAATGACTCAGATCAATTACACCTTCTACCTCAAATCTTGGCTCGTATTCCCATCAGATTTTTTTTTCATTTTTTTTTAATTAAGGTATTATATGTGTACATATCTTACCATTGCCCCCCCCCCCCACTCCCTCACCAGAGTTTTTCGCCCATTGGTTATGCTTATATGCATGCATACAAGTCCTTCGGTCTAGTCAGATTTAATTACGCCTTCTTTCCCTTCACTTCTGTATGCTGGTATTTATCTCATTTCCCTGGAATTAGTTTGTTTTCACATATCCTGCTCTGGCAAAATGCTATATATAATCCAACCTGTCACTTTGCTCTGTGTTCCCACAGCCACTCTCAACTCAGGACCTGTGACAGCGGACAGTGCTCAGTAAAAATGAGGCGAAGGGAAGGCCTGCAAGAATCCTCACTATTGCAGGCATTTTCAGAGCATGGCTGTTTTGATTGGCAATGCTTATATGCAACTGTTGGTTATGAGAAACTGTTCAAAATATCCCCAAATAACACCTCATATACTCATTTGCATACCCATCAGGTGTATCATTTTGACTATGAATAACTGTTGCCCGTTAATCCTGTTAGCGTGCACTGTATTTCCTGGTGCCTAGGACATGCAAGCACAGGCAGTGACTGATGTTTTGGTTCAGAGTTTCAATAGATAAGAATGTCATTTTCCAATTAGGATAGAACATTGCAGACAGAGCTGTCTTCCTTCCACCACTCCTCCTACTGTTAAAATAACAATGGCAAAGCTGTATTCTGAAAAATTCCAAACCCTGAAATCTTACATACTGGTTTTTATGTATATGTAATCTAAATATTTTCCTTGAATTTTCTCAAATATCTCTACAGCGTTTTTACCCCCAGAGGCAAGATTCAAAGACTCTGCTTTCTTGTTAAGCTTCATTTTGAAAATGAGTCATTTAATTAAATTATTATGACTTAGTGCACCCCCTTCCCCTCCCCACAAAAAAAAACAAAACTATTCAGTGATGTGCACAATGGGGGCCACATTATATAACCAAACGAGAAATTAGAGGTGTGACTGTATATAACTCGGGAGCTGTTGCCACATTAGGTGGAGTTCTTAGGTTCAGGAAATGCCTTCTCCTGCAAAGCAGACCTGTCCCCCCCACCCCCGCCCCCGCCCCCATACATCTCCCCACAATGAGATGTCATCACAAGGACACGTTTCCTCCTCGGTGAGACTGGCAGCCCGCGTGGCTGACCCAGAGTCGCAGTGAGTAATTTTTAAAAGGCTTATTATTATCCTGATAAAGTGCGAGAGAGGGAGGTGTGCGTGATTCATTTTTCAATGCGTGGTCAAGAGAGGAGAGAGGAACCTGGGGCCGAGGGCGCCGCCGGCATCCCCCGCATCCCTGTGATGGTAATTACCGCAGACAAGTGCTCCTCGCACCGCTGCGTGCTTCAGCCCCAGATCTTATCTGGCCCGGGGCTGCTGGTGCCTGCACCAGCCCCCAGACAGCCTTCGATCCCTCATTGTTTGCTGCGTGGATGGAGAATCGCCCTTCCTGCCTGGGCCTGCATTCTAAAGCCACACGTGTACGCTTTTGCCCTTGCTTTTTTTTTTTTTTTTTTTTTTTTTCCTGCTGTCGTTTTTCCCCCTGCAGCTTTACAAATGCCCTCAGCAGAGCCTCAGGACACGCACTTTCCTCCAGCTTCCCCTTGCTGTAGGTTAGCCTCCAGAGCCTTGCACGTGGACTCATTCATTATGTGATTCCAGGTAACACTGAAAATTCCTATTTTAAAAGATAACATTTTAAAAAATATGTATTTTCATTGATTTCAGAGTGGGAGAGGAAGAAGAATAGAGACATAGAGACATCAATGATGAGAGAGAATCAGTGATCAGCTGCCTCCTGCATGACACCTTACTGAGGATGGAGCCCACAACCCCAGCATCTGCCCTGACCCAAAATCCAACCATGACCTCCTGGTTCATAGGTCCACACTCGGAACCATTGGGCCACACTCAGATGGGCTTGAAATACAAGTTTGAAACCTCAGTTCCTTCTCCATAAGGATCATGATAACTTCTTGAGGACTGAAAATATTGTACAATAATATATGTGAAACACCCGGCACATTAGTATAGGTATGGAGAAGTTTATGTTAGCTATTATTATCTAAAATGATCTGGTTATGTAAAAATGCATTCATTCAAAGGCTGCATTTGTAAAATCATCAAGCCATCTCTATTGAGTAAAATAATCAATTTAACTACCGTATTTTCCGGCATATAAGACGACTTTTGAAACAAAAAAAAAAAGCCTGCTCAGATTGGCCAGAGTCAGAGAGGCAGTCTATTAAAAAAAGAACTGGTGTTGCCTCGGAAGTGGGGGGGGGGGGGGGGGGGTAGTCTTATACAGCGACTATAGGCCTAAACCTATGTTTTAACTGTAAAATTAGGGGGTCGTCTTATAAGCCGGAAAATACGGTGATCCATACCAATTCTAAAGTTCCTACATCAGTCAGAGACTATATTACAGGTTGCATTGTTATTCATTAACTCAGGAAGTTTATCACCTATACGGTCACTCATGGACAGTTGTGCAGGTTATGGCTTTCCCAAGGACAGTTGACCGAGAGAAGGAGCGCTGCAAAATCCCTCCCCGCAGTTCACTAGCGCAGGCTCTCTGGCACAGATCTGCGGCTGCATGGAGGAGGAGGAGGTGCCTGAGGGAATGGGGACACCCAGGTAACCGAATGTGATGTAAGGAGGACAGTGGCACTCTAACCAATGTGCGAACTCAGAAAGCTGAGTTGCTGAATAAGACTCAGGATTTGTATTGGTAATAAGTTAAGCAAAGATGTTTGAATGCAAGATTATATTAGAAGAGAGACTCTGGGATTTAGAAGAAGAGGAGGGGAGGAAAGGGAAAGGAAGGGAAGGAAATGAAAGGAAAGGGAAGATAAGATAAAACAATTCAGCAAAAATGAGGAGAGAGAAAGGATTGCAGTGGAGAACTTGAACTCTCCAGAGAATATGTTATCTATAGTGATGTCCACAAAATAGTTATAAAAATAAATTATCTGAAATGATTATTATAAATATTTGAAAATACAATTTTTTATTTGATCTAATACAATCTATACTTAGAAACTCCTATAGCTACTAGGAGAAAAAAATACAAAATTACTTTTTGGATGACATAAAAAATTTAAAAGTCATAAAAGAAACACATATATTTATCTCACAAAACATGACTAAAAACAAATAAGATGTATTTTGGGGGGAAATAACTGGAATACATAAAACAGACAGAGGATTCAACAAAGTTTTCTATAAACTGATAAATATGAACAAACATCACAACAAGGGGAAAAGATAGTAAGAATTTGAAAGAGAAAAATAAAATAGCTAATAAGTGAAAAGATAATAATAACTCACTATTTATCAAATAACCAAAAAGTAAAGTTAATAGCTGGATACAGGTTTTCACTGAAAGAAGTCTCACAAGTTTTTTTAATGTCATATTTAAAATAGGTAAGATTGTGGATGAAATAATATTCTCATACTTGATGTGGGGAAGTGAGAATTGCTACAGCCCTTTAGGACAATAACCCGAATATAAGTATTAAATTAAAATTACACCAATTCCTTGACCCAGCCAGCAGTCCAGCTTTGGGTAAGCTTTTACTAAAAATACCCTCAGTAACTGGCAATTCTGATATGCTCACTTTTCTTAATAGGTTCATTGTTTTCTCACAAAGATCTGAGCATATACCTTTACACATTATTTTAGATAAAACTCTTTCCAAATATGATCAATTTCATTACATTTGTATTTCGTAGTTAAAATATTAGTGTTTTTATTAGGACTTGTACTCAGACGTTTGTTGAGAGACCATAACCTGAAGGCCAGAAGACCTGGTAAAAGAAATTAAATTAAATTCAGGTAAGACCTAGAGAGAGCCCTTATTTAGTAACATGCTCAGATTTTTACAAAATACAGCCAGCAATTTCCATTTTTATAGAGGAAACCTAAATTCCTGGGTTCCCTTTCCAAGTCAAGTCTAACCACAAGGAGTCCCTTTCCCTGACCACTAAAGTCAGGGACATGTGTGCTCCCTGTGTGCTGGCAGGCCTGATACATCTGCTCAGGAGCACCTCCTTCCAGTGTGCCTTCTTCCCGCAGGCACCTAGCGGAACTCTGCTGAACACAGGCTGATTCTCTGCCAAGCTAAACATGCTTTTCATGCTCTGCCTACCTCTTGAAAATAGCTTCTATACTTGGCTTTGACATACACCATAGTTCTTGAAAATTGTTAGGTTAAATAATTTCACAGCATTTTAAACTTTGCATCATTTAATGTGAATAGTGAGCTTGAAGGTTCATTATTAGCCTGGTGTATATCTAAGTAGTTACTTAATAAAATGATATGAGTTCATCAAGATAGTGGCAGAATTACAACTGTTATTTAGTCCTAACTCATAGCCTCCTATGGTTTTCAGTGATATTTCCAAAGTTTTCTCATGCAGCAGACTGTATTACATTGTAATATAATTTGCAGTTGAAGACTTCAGACAAAATAAGAATCCCACCTGTGAGACCTATGCATATTCTTTACAAAAGTCGTATCTTAACTTTCAGAAGGAAAAAAACCGTCTTAGAAGCTACTGTCTTACAATAATCAACCAATATATTCCCAGGGCTTTTATTTCCTTTTTTTTTTTTACATGTCTATGTTTTTTTAATCTAAAAAGTTTTAAAAATATATATGATTAAATAATTTATCTGATAATTTATCTGATAACAAAGCCCTATTATTCTGCAAGTGTTTGTTCACATTTATATATGTGAAAGAGAAGAAAACAAAGATTGTTTGTGAGCTGGTTTTAAGGCAAAAAACAACATCCAGTAACTATTAGCATTTGACAGTTCATGTTCTATTGGAGAAATAAATCACAAGTTAAAATAATCATGACAATAATTGATAATCCCATTTCTGAACTCAGACATCTCCCAGGATGCTTGTAAGACTAACAAGAGGGAATGTTTGTGATGCATAATCATTATTCATGTACCTAATCATTAGAGAAATATTTCTGAAAAATGGATGGAAAGAGCTGGTGCATTGCCTCTGGCCACAATATTTATTAGGAGCTAGGTGGAAGAGAAAGTATAATATAATGTGCCCAAAACCCTTTAGCATACAAAACAACAAGAATGTTTTTTTTCAGTTATTGATTCACAAATATTCCAATTTTTTTCAAATTACTGTTGTAAATATATTTCTCTTATTTCTACAAATGTTATCCCTTTAAACCAGCTAAAAATCAAATATCAACTAATTAACATAAACAAGGAATAATTGTTATAAAATATAAAAATTAATTTTATGTGTAGATGACCACCAAGATCTAATTCTTTATATACAGTTATAAATAAGAAATAAAACTAAGAGTATAAAATCAACAGAAAGAAGGATGCTGCTTTTTAAGGTTTTTCATAATTTTGAAGAATAAGATGATAGCTCAATAATCACAGGTGTGGTATGGGTGGAAAACTGACAGGGATACCAGGACATTTGTGGGACAAAGGCTGGTAGAGAGCCTGGAGCCCAGGCCTGAGAAACTGCAATTCTTTTTCTTGACCACACCCAATGCCACCCTGCTCTCTACATCTCTCTGTACTCATTGCCATAGCCAAAAAATGTTCCTAATTCAATGGGACCTTCTCTCCACATGTTTACAAGCATCTTTGAAAATTCCAGAAGAAGAGATGAATAGCGCAGTCCTGCTTTCCTTGGCTTGTTCCCGTGTTGGCCAGGTTCTGCCGTCACTGGGAGTGATCACAATAGCTCTAACCTGGCCACTTGGGCTCACCCCTCAGAAAGAGGCAAGGAGTGGGAATAACTTACTAAAAATGTGTTTGAAGAAAGCTCTATCCTCCAGCAGATGTGGCCAGAGAGCAGGTGTCTACCATTCTTTGTGAACATAGGTCATATTCAAGGATAGAAAGAGTGTGGGTAAAGGGCAGCTTTGCCTCGTGGTTTTGGACTGGAAGTTGCTTTTCCAGGAATATAGACAGTCACCCTCCAAATTTTTACAGTGATATTGTAAACAAGGCTCTGATAGAACTTTAATAACTCAGTGGTTTTTAAAGTAAATGTTAATTAAAATTCTGCAACCTTTACCTACTTAGTAGTCTGGCCTATAAATGCCTCCCTAGCATACCAAAATTTTATTATTTGGTTAATAAAAGTTATAAATAATTTAGAATTATTTTAGCTATCATCTCAATTAAAGAATATAATGGGAAGATGATAAATAGTAAAAAAAAGATTTTTTTACTAAATATCTCCTATTTTTATGTAAGATATTTGACAGAAAGGATTGTTATTATGAAGAATAAATCTGGCCTAAAATTTGAAGGAAAAATCGGCATGTTATCTATAATTTTGGAGAAGAGAAGGGAAGCATAATTATAATTTATGTCTTCCTTGGGAAAATATCTTTATGAATTTTGAGAAAAGACTTTCTAATCCAGATTATTAATTGCATAGTTTCCATCAAAAAGCATTTCTCAAGGTCTTTTCAGCAATGTGCTTTAATCTCTGGCTGAAATGAAGTTGCTGGACCCGGGGAGATTTCTGGGGCCTTTAACCAGATTTCAGTCGATTAAATTTAAGGGATAGATCACCTTGTCATTAAAGCTCTATATGTAAATAACCGAGATCAGGAAGCAGCCCAAATGCCCATCAGTAGATAAGTGGATAAAAAAGCTGTGGTACATTTACACAATGAAATACTACTTTGCCATAAAAAAAAGGAGGAAATCTTACTTTTTGTGATAGTGTGGATGCCCTGGAGATTATTATGCTAAGTGAAATAAGCCGGTCAGAGAAAGACAAATACCATATGATTGCACTTACATGTGGAATCTAATGAACAAAATAAACTGCCAAACAAAACAGAAACAGAGGCATGGATATATGGAACAGACTGACAGAGGGAAGGGGTGATGCGGGCACTGGATAAAGGAAGGTGAAAGGATTAGCCAAATAACTTTTTTTTGCAAAGCCCACAGACACAGACAACAGTGTGGTGATGGCCAGAGGGAAGGAGAGGCAGGGACTGGGTGGAGGTGGGCAAGGGGAGGAGGGTGGAATGGGGACATCTGTAATAGTGTTGACAATAAAAGTAAATTTTTTAAAAAAATGTATAATTTATTAAAATTCTTCCTCTTTCATATTTTGTTCAAAATTATTTACTGGTAAGAAAGGAAGCACCTGACAGAGAGTAGGAGACCAGGTAAGTGTTGGTTGACTAAATGAATGTGCACAGGCGACTTTGTTTATACCATGGGCTCTCAAGTTCATAGAAAACACCAATAGCATTTTGCTTCTCCAAAACTGTTAAGCATGAGGATATCAGGAGATAAGGCCATCCTCCAAAGACACAAAACAGCTGTGAGGAGGCAGTGGCCTCGCCGAATGGTGGGAGCAGCCTTCTGAACCTAGGAGATAATTGCCGTTTATCAGAGGTGTATAAAAAGCACACGGGTTGTTGTGGTTTTAAGTTCTTACTATGGGAAACAGGTAAAGAACAATAGACCATGGGTTTTATTAACAACCTATTAAACCTGATTCAAGTTTTCTTTATATTAAGCATGGGCTTTTTTCTCTTTAAGGATTCTGTAAAGAATATCTACTCTAAAATTTGCTGCTCATATTTTTTTAAGATCCAAACCAGGGAATTCAAAATGGATCATTTGTTTATAAATTGTCAATACTCTGTCATCTTTGTAGCAAGAAGAAATAGAGATTTCTACCTCGCTTGTTTTTCTGACAACCACTGTGCAAAAACAGCCACAAAAGCTTTGACAATCTCATAATGTCACTTAGAATAAGTTTTCTTTAAATGTGACAGCTTGTTCCTAATGTGTCAGCATGCATGTATTGAAGTTAGTTCCCTTTGGCCAGAAATCAGCATAACGTGCCTCTGCCTGGTGATTTTCCATAGACAGTTATTTGAAATTGTTTAAGAGGCTACAAGCTCATTGAGAATTTAATACATCTTCTAAGGCAGAGGATTGAACACCATAGATGCACTTCATTCATAACATGAAAAACATGGCTTTCAATCAATGGCAGGACTGTCTCTTTCTTCTTTCTTTTATTCATTTCCTCTTTACCCCTTTAAAGAAACTTTTTCTGGAATTGTTTAATTATAATAATAACATCAGCTCACAAGTTCAAACTTGTTTAATCCCCACACAGTGGTAGCACAATGGGAAATTCATTGTTTCAGGTTATTGTATCTTTAAGGCAAAATATTAATTTATGTAACATCAGTTGCTTTTTATTATACTTATTTGTAATGGTGGTATTTCTATGACTAATAATGACTAATATTCATGGAACTTTTTGCTATGCCAGGCATTGTTCTCAGAACTTCATATAAATTAATTAGCCCATTGAATTCTCACAATTACACTCAAGGTTGAGAGACCCACGATCCTCATTTCACATTTGAAGAAAACTCAAACATATTTAATTCCCTCAACTCTTTTGTTTCATACCCAGCCCCAACATCCTGAGGTTCACCTATGATAAGTAGGTGGGATTCCTGGGAGACTGGCTAAAGTTCCACTTTGAAGACCAAGCTTAGGCTTCCGGTCCTACTGTAGTCACTGATCAGAATCTATGCCTGGCAGGTTTGGCTCAATGGATAAAGCATTGGCCCACAGACCAAAGAGCCTCGGGTTCAATTCCGGTCAAGGGCAAATACCTTGGTTGCAGGTTCAATCCCCAGTTAGAGTGTGTGTAGGAGGCAACCAATCGATGTCTCTCTCTCTCTCTCTCTCTCTCTCTCTCTCTCTCTCTCTCTCTCTCTCTCTCTCTCTCTCTCTTTCTCTCCTCCCTACCTTTCACTCTCTCTGGAAATCAGTGGAAAAAGTATGCTCAATTGAGGATTGAAAACAAAACAAACCAAAAAAAAAAAAAAAGAATCTATAACACAGCCATGCTCAGTCCCATGAAAAATGTTCAGTGACCTGAAACTGGTCATTCTAAAAATGCAGGTCTGAGCACCTATGCTGGGGGCAAATCCCACCTTACACCTAGGACTTGAGATTTCTCTGAGGAGTCACTCTGTCCCTTTGAATATATTTTCTCCTTTATTAGGAACACTCACTGCCCTCTTTATCTTGACCACACCTCCATTTGTCCACACTTAGATGAGTCATCACTTCCCCTGCAAATCTTTTCTGACACCTCTGAGTGAGGGGATGCTTCCAATTACCATAGCCAGATCTGTTTATTTCTAGTCTCATGGTCCCTCCACCACTAAATAGAATTCCCTTGAGAGCAAGGATTCTGCTATTCTGAGCACATGACATCATTAAGAAATCTCAATAAATACCTGTTAAATTGAATGAAGCAACTGAAAGTGAAGCGACCCTCTTAATACTCAAATTTCTAAAATAAACATGTTAAATGTATGCTCCCATGGCCAAAAGAACCCAAGGATTGTAGACAAAATTAACAGTCCCCATCTAAAACCGTACCCTGAAGTAATGCTGAATTGTCAGAACTAAAATGAGTGGTAAGCATATGCCCTCAAGGAGAACTCAAGAAAGATCTAGAAATAAGGTCATTCCCACATGCCTTAGGTGTAATATGAATATATTAAGGAGCAAGAGCCATATTGAATATTCATGACTTTGAACCTTGGTAAATCTTTCCAACCTGAGATGGAGTAACATTCATAAATTTCTAATTGCTACTGCATCATCTTTTGCTATTAAAACACTATTGTTAGATTTGTGTATATTTTGTATATTGTCATATATTTCCATAAGGCGCAAAGAAGGAAATGCAATGTAAAAATTCTATACTTTCTCTGTTTCTGGAATAAATCAGTTCTATCTCTCTGTGCATGTCTATATCTCCACCAGGGAACTGCTTTTAGAATTATCAATTGATTTCACTTCTCAGAAAAACTATGGAGAATTTGACCAGGGTCAACTTTATTTCCAAAAGTGTCAGAAGGTTCAAAACCCAAATTCTATGTTCTAAGGGATTAAATCACTAAATATTTTTATTGCTAGACACCCTTTCTGTTTTTTGCCATGATGGGGAAGCAAAATGTACTGTTAAGACATTCCTTTGTGATTTCAACATAAAAAAACGATGTGCTATTAAAAAGCAATGCCTCCTGCTCAGAATGTTTAGAGGAGGGAGGAAGCATCAAGAATGTCAGGATATATCTACAAGTAACCTATCCTCTGGGGAAATGCCCAATTTGAGTGTAAACACATAACCAGGATTTAGCCATAAAAAAAAATCTGATCTCAAAAATTGTAACCTATTAATTTTCCAGCTTAACTAGGACAACAGTTGAATTAGTGCTTAGTGTTCATAAAAAACAAATGACTATGGGAAAAGGAATCTTCTGAACCTAAAACACATTCTTCAAAGTGGCTGATCACTTTTTCACAAAACAGTAGTATGTTTGTCATGATAAAGTATTCTCTATTTAAATATTAGGGACGTAATTCCACATTTCCTTTACTGCCAAATTTTCAGAGACTTTAATATGTTGATAACAGGTTATAAACTTACAACATTACGGCATAATGCATCTTTCCAATACCAGAACATTTATCACAAGGCACATCTATTAGCTAATTAAGGAAAAGGATGATTCAGTTTAGAAGGTTTGAAGGTCTGAAGAGAAAGAAGTTTGATTGTTTTAAATGTATTAGAGTGACACTGGTTAACAAAATTATACTGGTTTCAGGTGCATATTCCACAACACATCGTCTGTACATTATACTATGTGTTCACCACCCAAATTAAGTCACCTTCCATCACCATTTATCCCCCTCCTCCTTCACTCCTCCCCCCAGCAATAACAGCACTATTGTCCATGTCCATGCTTTTCTTTTTTGCTCTATCTTTCCACTCCCCCTGCACCCAGCCTCCCCCCACCAACAGCTGTCAACCTGCTCTCTCTCTTTCTCTGAGTCTGTCACATTTTACTTGTTAATTCATTTTGTTCATTAGATTTCACATATCAGTGGAAAAACACAAGAGGAAACCAAATGAACACAATTTAATAATAAGTGATTTAAAATATTATGAAATTTTAACGGTGCTGTTGGTTCTGCATTTTTATAACTTCCCCATGTGTGACATGTTTGTAATCTCAGTCCATTTCTTTTCTGGTGGATGGGGAAGTTCTTGCAGCCCCTGATTGAATACCTTCCTTATAAAAGTTAGATGCACAGAGGTCAGAGATAGTCTGTATTTCATCCCGTATTTCAACCGTTGCTTCGTTTTCAGAAAGGTATAAATCAAGAAAAAAGGAAGAAAGCCTCTCATCACACACTCTATGCAGAGATCCCTGACCTCAGAACGTGGCCTGCAGGTTGTTTAAATGGAATAGCCTTCCATTCCTAATTTGTGGAATTGCCATGTCTACTTTCACCTTGTTTTCTTGTCAAAATGAATTAGGAAATAATGTAGAGAAATCATCAGGTCTTTAAGTAATATTTTGCGACCACTTGCTACTAAGGGGGAAATGAGGACCTCGGAATAAAGGCTCGCAGATGTTTCCACGAATGAGTATCAGCTTGAGCTAAAGAACAATTCCCCCCAACATAGATTTTTCCACAGTGAGGCACTTTGATTGGGCCTATTCAAGACATTACAGACACACAGAGATATTCTTTAATTCAGTCTGCTAGGACTGCTTGGAGTTGTTAATCTTCACTTAACCTATTTGTGAAATGAGCAACGTGTAAATTCCATTCCACTCAATGCAATTAATATTTATGGAGAACCCACAGGGTGCACAGCGCTGCACATAGCACTGTAAGGTCAGGCGATGAATCAGACACCGGCTCTCTGACAAGCTTTATGCCTTTCCTCTCTAGGGAACATTTACTCTGGCTTAGAACAATATGAACAAGCGAAATTAGGGTCATGTCAGGAAAGAATACCACTGCTTAAAATCGGGTGGAATGACCTCAGGCCATTTATATGGAATGGGATCCGCTCGGGAGAGCTCTGGCTTATCCTACTGTGCCGGCTCCATCAGGACATGCCCAGGTGACTGCAAACTATGATCAAAGGATGTTCTGCAGGTTTCCTAAGTGTCTGTCATGTGCTGTATGAAATCCAACAATTCTTGTGAATATTGCAGGTCTTTTGTCTTCAAAGTCACTTTATAAAGTCCAAGCAGTCCTCTTAGTCTAAGAAAATAATACCAGTTGCTTAACTCTTATATCTGCTCGTTTCTCCCCATAAAATAAGAAAGTAAAATGCCAAATCTTATTTTAGCTCTCAACTGCTTTTATTTTTTAACTGCTTTTATAAGCCTGCATTTTTTTAGTGATATCTGTACCACTTTTGTCTTTATTTTATTTTCTTCTTTCTGCCTGCAATGTTTACCTGCCTACCTGCACCTCACTTGAATCCCTTCATGGCTCAGGACCTGGCTCATGAATGCCCTGAATGCTTGCTTCCTTTCCCACCTACCAACGGACAACTTCTCTCTTATGCTATGTATTGAACACCTTCTTCCCTGATTATAAATCCCCCAATTATGAGCTTTATGTTAGTCTTCATTATGTCTCAGATACTCTGTTATTGCCTTGCACAGGACCGCCCTTTAGTGATTATTTGCTGTATTATAATAACTCCTCAAAAAAGGAAGAATCAAAATAGAGGTGAATCTTCATTTTAAGTGGGTCGTGAACCCATATAGACCTTATGAAAGTTGTGCCCTGTCTCTCAGAAAACGCGTGCGCGCGCACACACACACACACAGAGAGAGAGAGAGAGAAAGAGAGAGGGGGAGGGGGAACTTCCCTCCACTTACAGAGGGCCACACTTTTCCTTATATCTGTGTAGGTACTGTCTTTTGGGTAGATCCACAGCTTCCCTTTGAACTTCTCTAAAGGAGCAGCCAGTGAGGTTGCCCTGCAGAGCAGACCCCATTCTGCCTTTTGTCAGAAGACACTCTGGCCCCTTAAATGGCACCAGAGAAACTGATCCCACCCTACCTGGCAGATCCACCACCTGACACCCAGCAGGAGAGAGCTTAGCACTGGGCGGGGAGAAAAGTTTTTGCACTAACTTCTCATCTGTGTCCCTCCCTCTCATATCATCAATCATCCAGTCCAACCTCCGGAAAAGATAATAACCTAAATATGAGAGAGCATTGGATTTCTCCAGGTAGGTGGCATTGTTTTCAACTTCTATTATTCTCCCATTTTATCTCATTTTTTAAAAAATCAATAACTTTATTTTAGAGACCCAGAAAATTCTGGTGTGTCGCTTACACAAAGAAAGGAGCTGTGTGGTATAATTCCTAGCTGTGGGATCCAAAAGCATCTAGGCTTCTAGATACAGCTTCTTCATTTGTAGGAACAAACTATCCAGTCTATCTCAGAAATGTGGAGAATGAAATGAAATGGTTTAAGGGGATGTTTTATGTAAAGTATTATACAAAAGGTAAATGCTGAAACTAGAAAACTTAATGCAGAAAGTGAACAGTATATCCGCTGTCACTCCAGCCAGGCTATAAGCTGTCAGATGGATGGTTGTTCAGGGGGATGTCATGGAAAAGGACACATGCGCCCTAATTTATACGTGGACACCATGTCCATTTCCAATTAGGGCTGGAATTGCCCAGATTTCTGAGTCTTCTCTGTTAATAATAACTCCTTCAGAGACAGGGCCTTCACATTAAGGATCGAGTAGTAGGATCATCCCTGGTTGCCTCCACGTGAAGACCTCGACCCCTCACTTTTCTTTTTTTCATTCACTCATTTATCCATGCCTTTAGTTAGTGAACACAAATTTTTAATTAACATGTTTTAAAGTGGGAGTCCCCAAACTTGTTCTTTAAAGGGACAAATAGTAAATGCTCTAGGCCTTGCGGGGTATACAATCTCTGTCACAAATATTTAATATAGAAATACAGTTGAATTGTGAAAGTAACCACAGGCAATACTGAAGTGAGTGGACATGGCTGTGTTTCAAAAAAACTTTATTTACAAAACCAGACAGCTAATTGTCTGCTGGCCATACTTTGCAACCCTTGTTTTATTCTATTTTAATATATTTTATTGATTTTTTACAGAGAGGAAGGAAGAGGGACAGAGAGCTAGACATTGATGAGAGAGAAACATCGATCAGCTGCCTCCTGCACACCTTGCACCGGGGATGTGCCCGTAACTAATGTACATGCCCTTGACCGGAATCGAACCTGGGACCCTTCAGTCTGCAGACTGACGCTCTATCCACTGAGCCAAACTGGTTTCGGCTCAACCCTTGTTTTAAATAGGTGGATGCTTATGTTCTCTGTATAATACACATTTGTTTAAAAAATATAACTTGTGTTGACCTCCCACTTTCTGATGTGAGAATACCCTAGAAGCCTAGTGTTTTGCATGTCTGATCCTATAGAGCAAAAAGCCCTGGCTACTGGTACTGATTTTATGGTGACAGTGAATTTGGCAGAATTATGATGAGCTCAGGTCCCAGTGAATGAGCTGTCTTGATTGACTAGATGCCCACTCCCAGGCAGTAATCAGAGACAAATACATTTATTCAAAGTCTTGGGAGGGAGTTGTGAGGGTGTTTTTGCAAACTTCAGTGGTGAGGTCATTACAACCAAGTAATCCTCAATGACAGAACCAGTGATCTGGTTAGGATGATTCTTATTGAAATTGTTTTCCCCTAATATACAAATTCCTTTATGGACACTTTTCCCCATGATTCTTAAAATTATGCCTCTACTTTTTATTTCATTTGAAAAATAATAAAACCAAGAAAAATAAAATAAAAAGTGCTTGTTGTTGGATCACAAGAGGATAACTGAATTGTGACATTTTGCTGTTAAAATAAAAATAATTCATACTCAGTCTTTTGTAAGGTAGATACATTATTTTACAAAAATAAAATTATGTTATTTTTACAAACACAATCTCCTCTTTTAAAATATTTTAAGCCTCTTCAAAAATTTTACATTTTCTTATTATTTCATCATCGGTAAGGGATTTAGATCATACCTCATGTTTTGTTGTCATAAGCAACACTGCACAGAACAGTGTTTCCCATCCTCAAATTTATAAAATTATGCACCTCATCATCTCGATTCACAGATCCACTATAAGCTGCTTTGTCTCCAATATAGGAGAAGAGAGAAATTTGGTTACAATAGATTAAACAAAGGCTTATTTATTAACCCTTATTTAATCATCACAGCCAAGCAAACAACTTTAATCGGAGGAATAGAGCTGAAGCTCAATATTTAAACTGTGCATAAAAACACACAGCATTTAATCTAATCTAGTTGGCCAACAGTGAGCACACCATATTTAATGTTTGCTCTTCAAACCTGGAATTCATTCTTTCTGTCACTCTAATTCCTGAACCCAATTTGGAAATAGTTTGCATTATATACTATCTCACAGGCTTTTATGTTTGCTAACCAAATAGAATATGTTTAAAGACTTTGTCTTCCTGAATGTGACATTGTTAAAAATCAAAGGTGTTGAAGAGTTACAGCTGCTAGTGGAATAAGGGACATGTTTCTTAAATGTAACATAAACCTATATGCACACACACATACACACACACACACACATGCACATGCATACACACACTCATGGAAATAGTCCTGATTCTCTTTCTCTACAACTTTAAGCTTTTCATAATAGCAGTAAAAGATGAAATATGTATACATTACACTAATAAAAGAGAAAGATGCGAATTGACCATACCTCCATGACACCCACCAGCCAATCAAAAGTGAGTATGCAAATTAATCAAATAAATATGGTGGGTTAATTTGCATATGCAGGCACGGAGGGAAGACTGAAGACTGAATGGGCCTCTAGTTTTTATATTTAATCTCAAGTAGGCTAAATGTTATATCTAGATGATCACATTAATAAGTTATTGTCTCATCTCTATTCTCCTGTCCAAAGAAAATATTTCCAGAGAGAGGAAATGTGTGTGTGCAAACCAACACAGATGTAAATAACACCCCACCCTCAGCAACTTCCTGTGTGAATAGAGAAAAAAAACAAAAAACAGAGCATGGGGTTCTCAGGACTCTTCTCTTCCCTTTTCTCATCACATTATCAATAATTTTTTAGCAAATTTCATAAAATGAGTCTCACCTGGGAACTCTCTCACCCAAAGTAAAAATGGCATCTGAGCAGATTACTGAGAGGACTGGATTGGATTCCTCCCTAGTGGAGGAAGAGGATGGCCAGAAGCCAGTGTGCTGATTGCCTTGGAGAAGCTGGAGCACAGGGTTCTAGTGTATGACCCTCAAACAGATGAACTTTGGCTCATTGGATGATAGCCTCTATGCTCATTTTTAAATTTACTTTTTTAACGAACACTGAGCTCCTGATTTGAATTTACTTTTTAACAAACATGAGCTCCTGGTACTTCCCTATGCTCCAGAATATAGGATTTAGCAAAATAGACACTCCAAAAGGCCCTGCACTCATGAAGCTTGAAAACCCCAAAAGAAAATTCCAACAGTACATGCCATGTCCAAGGTCATGAGGGATGCACAGCAAGGAAGAAGGTAATGCAGGGGCCTTAAGTCAGTTGGCTGGCCAAAGCTGCACTGAGACAAGGGAGAAGGAGAGGCAAGCCAGGGCCATTATTAGAATGAGCATTCCCATCCAAGACTCAGTGAGTGCCACGGCCCCATGTGGGGTGCTGGTGTGCTTCAAGTATACTTAAGCACTGAGCATTTTAAAAGCTCTCAGGTATTACATTTGTTTCAGGCATACAGCACAATGTACAGGCATTTGTATGCCTTACAAAATGATCCCCATGATAAGTCTAGTACCCATCAAACACCATACATAGTTATTACAATGTTATTGACTACATCTCCTATGCTGTACTTTACATCCCAGTGACTGTTTTGTAAGTGACAATTTGTACTTCTTATTCCCTCATCTTTTCACCCAGCCCCATAAAGTCCCTACCATGTGGCAACCATCATTCTGTTCACTGTGTCTGCTTCTGTTTGTTCATTTATAATGTTCTTAATATTCCACATATAAATGAAGTTACATGGTATTTGCATTTCCCAGTCTGACTTGTTTCACTCAACACAATACCCTTTAGGTCCATCCATGTTGACGCAAATGCTAAGATTTCATTCCTTTTAGAACTAATATTTCATTGTATATATGCACCATTTCTCCTTTATCCATTCATTTATTGATGGACACTTAGGATAGTTCAAAATTTTGGCTACTGTAAATAATCCTACAGTGAATATAGGGGTGTATATATCTTTTCAAAATAATATTATAGGTCAACTGTAATTGAAAAATACCGTGTTTCCCCGAAAATAAGACATCCTCCGAAAATAAGACCTACTTACAGGTTTCCTTCTGAATGAAACATAAGGCATCCCCCGAAAATAAGGCTTATCTATCTCCATACTCTTGATATTGCAATAAACAAGCCATTCAAAGAAAATTTGCACATGGAAATTAATAACTACATTGAAAATAGAATGGAGAGAAATCAGCGTGGAAACTTTGTGAAACCTAAACTGCAAGAAGTTGTGACTTGGGTGAAGAATTCATGGGAGAAAATCACTGACAGTTGCATTGCAAATGCACTGCGAGCAGGCTACCTTGACAAGAAGTACTCATTTAAAGACAGTGCTATTGCTAAACATGAGAGATTTGGTCCACTGATTCTGAAAGAAATGGAGTCACAAGAAATTCACCAGGAAATTCAGGAATTGGATTGTTATGATGATGTTCCAGAAGATGATGACATGATTGTTATTGAATAAATGAGTAAATTCTTGATAGTGTAGGATTCACAGTTTGTCACAGTTTGTCTGGTTTGTGTTGACAACTACCGTACTACCGTACCATATACAGGTAATAAATTTCCTCTATTTTCATTTAACAATAAATGTTTACCATATTCTTCTTCATGGAAAAATAAGACATCCCTGAAAATAAGACCTAGCGCATCTTTGGGAGCAAAAATTAATATAAGACACTGTCTTATTTTTGGGGAAACAGGGTAAAATTTAAAAAACAAAGTGAAAAAAAAATTCTAGTTATTTCTAATTTATAGCTAAGTTGAGAAACATGGGTTTTTTTAAGAAGAGGGAGTGCCTTGGTACAGAGCTTGGGAAATGAGTGGCTTAGGAGGGAGCTCCTGTCATTCCTTACCTAGCCAACCAAAATGGGAAGCTGGATGAGCTGAGAGCTGGGTGAACAGTGAGCTTGGGGGGGCTGTGAAGACAAGATATGAAAAAGTCATTGAAGATAATGAGAATGAGAATAGACTAGAAAAATGTTTGCTTGTTAGGTTTGTGGTTATAAATCTATGGTTAGTCTGTACTGAGTATGTGTGTTTCTCATTCTACAATTTGCTGTACACATGCTGGAATGGGGTAAGCAGAGTTAGATTTCACTGTGTCTCTGGTCTTACTCCAGCCCCCTGCACTCCTAAGAGAGAATCTGGGATGGGATGTCCTAATTCCTCTGTCCTTATAAGAACTCCATTTTTTCTAATTCCTAAGCAGAGAGAGAATTGAAACAAAACAATTATATTTTTCACAAAGACATCTGCATTCTTTCCTACTCCTTCTTTATTCTTTCTAATTATTAATACAATCTTCCTTCTCTCTTGTTACTTCATGTCCTAGATGAAGAGTCAGACACGAAAAAGAAATTAACTGGTTTCTCTGCATGCATGGAGCATAGTTGTAACTCTCAGGAAGCCACCTCTAACACCACAGACTTCCTGAACTGGACTGTGTCTTGGTACCTTAAGTCCTGGCAGAGTCACCCGGCAGGCCATTTCATCTGTGAGGGACGACTGTGGCAAGTGTGATAATTGCACAATAAATTCTATACGAACCCTTGGATGCTGTGTCTTCCAGGAAATTACACGGTAAATAATGACATTTGCAGGGAACAAATAATTCAACTATTCGTTACCATGTCAAATGCAATTGTAAGATCTGATGAGGCAAATCTTGTTTAGGAGATGAAAACAGAAGATATAAACCAGATAATTGCCAAGTGATTAAACAGGAAGTGCCATGCGTGTATGATTAATGCAAAAGTGTGTAGATAGGCCCAGAGGAGGGCGGGCCATGGAATGGGCTGGAATATCCCTGTGGCATGCACATGTGCCTGGTGATCCCTGCACCACCAGCAGAGCAGACCTGCCTCAGAGGAGTGGTCCCTTCATTTCAAACATAACAGGACACTTGGGGTGATTTTATTTATGTTTTTTCCATTCTTACTATTTCACTCTTTCTGCTTCTTAAATATCCATGACTCCCCTCTTCTTTTCCACTATTGTCTGCTCCTACTATCCTTTCTCATTTGCTCTTTCCAAGAGACTTTCCCTACCTGGAGCTTCTACCTTGTCATATATTTTTAAAGGGAAATATTTCTCTCTGTTGTCCTGTCATGATTACTGGAAATCTGCCTGTCAGTCATCTTTTTTTTTTAGATTTTTAAAAAACATAATTCAGAGAGGAAGGGAGAGAGAGAGAAATATCAATGATGAGAGAGACATTGATCAGCTGCCTCCTACATGCCCAACACTGAGAATCGAGCCTGAAACCCAGACATGTGCCCTGCCTGAGAATGAACCATGACCTCCTGGTTCATAGGTCAATGTTCAATCACTGAGCCACACCGGCCTGGCTTACCTGTTTCTTATGGAAGCAAATCAGCTGTGGCCTCCTGCTTGTAAGGTGAATGCTGGATCTAAGAATGCATTTTGCAGCTTTAATATGGTCACATCCCACACACAAGTCTCAGGTTCTCTGCCACCTGCTGACACTCCCTAGCCTCCAGCCTTCTCTGGTCTGCAGTCGAAATGGGGATAATGAAAGTGTGTATCTTTCATCTTGACTCTCACCCCTCAATCCCCAGTATTCTGTGTGTCCAACAGTTTTCCCAAGACTGGTCCTTACACAAGGAAGTAGACGGTGAACCCAGAAGCCCTATTTCCCCCAAATATCTGTAAAAAGCAAATAGTATGTAGAAATAGTGGGAGCTGGGCCCCCAAGGAGGGAGCAAGATTAATTAACCATCCAGAGAAATCAATATTAGATAACTTCTTCCAACCACAGAAGCCCCAGGACATGACTGTCAACTGGTTGTAAAATATGGGCTTCGTTCCTACAGAGAGGAGCTAATGGGCTTGTAGAATGCAGAAGACAGCAAATGTATGCATAATATGTCATCAATGGGAAGGTGAGATGAGAAGCAGTGTTAATTATGGGCTGAGGTTGAGTGGGTTCTTGAGGAAGACTACCGTGAGGAGCCAGGCTGGGATACAGGGTAAAAAGAGAACTATTTTGCAGACCTACTAAATGCTTGTCCTTTGCAACCCCATTACATATCCCATTTCATTCTATCCTATCAGTGATTATTCTGAGAGAGTAAAGTGCTCACTGAGGCTCAGGAACATAGGGCAGCTAGCCAAAATTGGCAATAGTCTAAGGGGGGGGTGGGGGGTTAATTTTGTGTCAACCTGACTGGATCAGAGGTGCCCAGATCTCTGGTCAAACATTATTCTGTATACATCTGGAAGGGTGTTTCTGGGTGAGATTAACATAAAAATCAGTAAACTGCAAAGCAGATTGCCCTCCCTAAAGTGGGTGGGCCTCCTCCAATCTATTGAAGGCCTGAATAGAACAAAAGGCTGATATTCCCAGAAGAGATAATTCTTCTGCCTACTGACCTTTGAACTGAGATGACAGCCTTTTTCCTGCCTTCCAACTCAAGCTGAAATGTTGATTCTTCCTGTATCTTGAGCTGCTGGACTTCTGACTGAAGATAAACTAGCTTGCAGACTCACCTGCTAATCTTAGGATTTACCTTCCTGCATAGTCACATGAGATAATTTCGACTAATACCATCTATATAAAAAAAGCCAGCAACTGCCAGTCACTAAGATGCCCACTGTGGTCAGTGAACTGGCCAGATTGGGGGGTGGGGCCCACTCCTACGGCCCCACCCCTGATTGCCCCCCCACACCAATGGCGGGGGTAGGAGGCTGATCAGCCAATATCCTGAAATCCCTCCCCCAAACTGTCTCTGCCCCTGACCACCCCTGCCCCTGCCTACCCCAACAGGGGGTGGGCCTAGCTGGGAAGAAGGGCTGCAGGTTAGCGAGCCAGTCCCACCCCTTATTGGGGTAGGGAGGGAGTAAGCAGGAGTCCAGCCAGTCAGCCAATCTCCTGCAGCCTCTCTCTCTCTCACCAGGCCCCACCCCAGATCAAACCTCCATCCCAATCAGGAACAGGGCCAGCCAACCAACTGCCTGTAGCCCCTCCCACAGGCTGCTGGCCCAAATTGGCTTCCCAACCCATTCAGAGAGGGGCCTACTGCCCCTCCCCCCAGCCAGCTCCACCCTTAATTGCCCCCCTACGCAGCAATTGGGGCTGGCTGGCCAACCTCCCATAATCCCTCCCCAGCTGGTCCCCACCCCCTACCAGTACCCCCACCCCAGTCAGGGGTGGGGCCCACTGGCCAATCACCCTTGGACCCTCCCCCCAGCCAGCCTGGCCCTGATCAAGGGCCCTGATGGAGGCAAGCAAGCCAGCTCACCTCCCACCATCTCCTCCTCCCAACAGGCCCACCCCAATCTGCCCGGATTGGGGCCGGATGGCTGGAACCCAACCATGCACAAATTCATGCACTGGGCTTCTAGTATATAATATATATTTTTAAATTTTTTACCAAATCCTTTTGTCTTTCTTTGTCTCATTACTGCTTCTGTATAAAATATTGATTATATTATATTGAAAGGAGTTAAAGCAGAATTACGTAGACAGGGTAAGGGGTGTAAGAAGGAGGAATCCTGGAGCTAACTGAAACCACAAAATGTTTTGCAGAGAAATAAGATAGCAGGAAAACAGGGTATTTTGAAACAAGGATCTTTCTCTTGCAAGTGCAAAATAAAATGTTGCAAAAAGGCCAGGAACCAGAGAGCAGCACAGATAGACAAAAAGCAGGCTTTTAGCAGATATAAAGGGAAAAGCAGAATGCTTGGGGGATAGGAGTGGGAGGGGGGGTGCAACCCGTTTGGATCCCCTCCCAGAGCAGGGAGCCTGTGTTTGCCTGCAATAAACTCCTGCCTTGCTTGAATCCCTCTGATCCACAGCTTCATTCTTTGATTCTGTGAGGCAGGATCCTGGGAAGAATTTCTGCTCATTGGTTCCAGTCTCGATATTATTTTGCATGATATTACAGCATTGCCTCAGTATAAAATATGGATTATATTGCATTACTAGTCTCAAAGTGGACCTAAAGGAAAGCATACCATAATGTGCTCAGACATGTGATTCTCGGAAGTACAGACCAACTTCATTTTGCCTATGGTCAGTCACCATCCCAGGGCAGGAGTCCAGCTCCATGTTCAGACAGTGCCAGGTCTAAACACACACAGACCACAACATTCCCTTGTCACCACAGCCTTTTCTGGACAATGCTTCAGCTCTACCCACCGTAGGACACTTGAATTCTGTCACTAAGGAGCCTGTTAGGATCCATGAATGATGGGCTGTAGGCGATGTGAGAGAAGATGGGGTCTCAGAGCCACTAAGTGGTCTGGGAACCACCCAAGCGTGGTCTCAGGCTGGGAGAGTGGTCCCTGATGGGTCATTAGCAGCACCCGCACTCTTTCCTAGACAATAATATTGACTTCCCATTAGATAAACATGAATCTTCTAAACAAGGGCTGAGCACACAGGGAGCCAGCTCCTCCGGTGTTGTGCAGGTAACAGGCAATAGGACACAGTCCATAGATTTAATTTTCCCTGTAATTACCTCTCCTGGTGAAGTGAGCTCAAGTAACAGAGGAAGCTGCTGCTGCACAGGCAGTTCTGAGAGGAGGATAAACGAGGTCAGACCCTCTGCAGGACCAATTTCTGTTTTGATCAAAACCTATTATTAACAAATCAGAGCCATTAGAGGTGTCTCTTTATGCCTTTTCTTTATTGAAAAAAATCAAAAGGAGAGAGAGGTGGGTCCCTTGTGAGAAAATTAAAGTGATCCCAGTAATGAGCTGCACTAGCATTGGACCAGGGTTAAGGTCACCTGTGAAAACAGCAAAACCCTCACCCTGTGAGCCCCTGAGGCCGTCATGTGGAAGAAAGAAGTGTGCAGTCAAGGATTACCCTAGTCTTCCCTATTGACTTCTAACCATCTCATCAAAGTCACCTTTTAACGCTCATTTGCTAAAATAAATCAGAACTAATAATAACAACAGTCTGTCTAATCTTTCCCACTTGTGCTTATCTAAACCAAACAAATCAATAACAAGGGCAAGGTTGGTTTTTTATGATAGTTTATTTCGGAGAAGCACTTGCTTCAAATAGTGAGGCTTCTCTGGGATCTAAAGCTGATGGAACTTTGATTTCTGTACAATTTATCAGGGTTTCCAGGTATAAAATTAACTTTCCTAATAATAAATAGTTCTAAATGACAATGGGTTCCAAAGGTGGTAACGGTAATAAAAGTCCTCATAGAAGCCATTGATTGAATTTTAGCCAAAAGTTAAGAAACTTTCCAAAAACAAACTTCCTAATAAGCTCCCTAACTAACAATTAAATCTATCCATTTATGCCCCTTCTCTCAATATAAAATTGTATGGATTAGAGAAGAAAAATACCCAACCAAAAGCCCACAATAGTACATGCCTTGCTTCAAAAATTTCCCTGCGTATTTAGTTACCACAAAACACATTGTTTGTTCATGGTGACTTGCCACATGGAGGGGTTCAGAGGCCTTAATACAGTACAAAATGTGTGGGTGAGAGGGGTTTATATGAGAGTGTATTCTTCTAAATTCCCTTTTGAAGGTCTTCAAATAAAATCATTTAAAGCTGCCCTTTCCCATATTAATTAATGTAATAATAATTATATAAAAAATTAATTGGAAATTAGTCGTAACTTGTCTGTGGGCATGTTCCTAAAAAGATTTAAGCATTTATTAGAGCAGTGTATGTATGTATTCCATATCTGTGTGTACACGTGTGTACATAAGCACATAAATGTATGAAAAAACACACTTATGTGTCAAAATGTTATCCACTTAGGATAGTGTAAGGGACAAAGAGCCTGAATGTAGCAAAAAGACAGAGGAAGGGCTGATTCGCTGTCTGATTGGCTAGGACATCCACCTCCTTTTGCCATCTGACATCAGTGCTCATGATTCTGGAATCTTCAGACAGAAGTGGGGGCCCACACATCACCCCCACTCATTCTTAGGCCTTTGGGTTTGGCCTGGAGCTCCCTTCCCATGGCCTGCTGTCTATAGGCTACAGGCCCTGTGACTTCTCAATCTTCGTAATCATGAACCAGTCTCTCAGAATAAATCTTTTTCTAAAAAATCTGTGTATCCCTTTGGTTCTACTTCTCTGGAGAACCCTGAGTAGCACAGATTTTGGTATTTATATACTTTGAGATTTCTTGGCAGAATTTTATGGTTTCATTAACATAAATACAATATATATACATGCTGTCTATTAATTTTCTTCGCTGATTAGTGACTCTGATGGCCAGCTGGGCTGCTCTTTCCTCAATGCTTTTGGGGTTCTTCGAGGAGATAGATGAGCAATCTCAGCAAGGTGAAATTTTTACACTTAAAGCTCCTTGACACAGTGGACCAGGAACTTCCCAAAGCCACTGGGTAGCATGTGCTTTGTTTTCTTATTGCTCCCATAACCGGTGTTGGGTATCAAGATCTGGCCCTGGAATCTTCCATGTATCCTGTTGTCAATGCCTCTGGGTTTCCACCAGTTACACTACCAGTAAATTTTAACATATCCGTCTGACTGGTGCCAGATGAATTTCCTGGTCCTCTTTTTGACGACCTTGGTTTTTACAAAGGTTCTGAGTCTGGCCATGGTACTGAGTAGGAGATGATTGCCACCTTGGTAGGCAGTGCTGAGGAAGTGGTATTTATATACTTTGATACATAAGGTATGCAAACGATAATGCTTAATCTTTCTTCAAAAAGAAAGCATTACTGTTCTGTTCTGTTGGCTATCAAATGTAGTTTTACTGAGAACCCCAGAAGGAAATGGCGAGTTAAATATTAGCAGCTGGGTATATGTAAAAGCTTGAACAAGAGGAAGAATGTGCCCTAACCAGTTTTTGGTTCAGTGGATAGAGTGTTGGCCTGTGGACTGAAGGGTCCCAGGTTCGATTCTGGTCAAGGGCATGTACCTTGATTGCAGGCACATCCCAGTGGTGAGTGTGCAGGAGGCAGCTCATTGCTGTTTCTCTCTCATTGATGTTTCTAACTCTCTATCCCTCTCCCTTCCTCTCCGTAAAAAAAATAAATATATATATTTTTTTAAAAAGAGAGAGAAAGTATGTCATATCATGTGTTGTGCCTATGTCCTTTATAATAGTAACTACAGTGTGTGTGCCACCATGACATGGGGTCCAAAGGAAATAGAAATGCTCACCAATGTGTGATGCTGGAGACATATCTCCTGAATTCCATGGGGCAGGGGCTGGTCTGGGTTATGAATACAGAGAACAGTGTCAGACAAATAATAGGGGTGGAAGGAACCTGTTGGTTATAGCAAACTGAATAACATTTGTTCAGATGGTAGACAAAGCAATGATGTCCCAAAGATGTCCATGTCCTCATCCAAGAGCCTTTGACTATGTTAGGAGAAATTAAGGGTTCAGATCGAATTGGCATTGTTAATCAGCTTACTTTAATATAGATTATCCTGGAACACTCAGGTGGACAAGTGTAATCACAAAGGTCCCCAAAATTAAATGAGAGAGCAAAAAGGAAGTCCTAGCTACGTGAGAATTCCATGAATGTCTCTGCCTCAGAGGTGGGACAAAAAACCATGAGTCTCTAGAAACTGGACCCACCAGGAAACAAATTCTCTCTAGACTCTGATGAAGGCACCAGCCCTAAAGACACCTTAATTTTAACCCAGTGAGACCCATGTTGGACTTCCAACCTACTGAGTTGTGGTCATTTGTTATAGCAGCAAAAGAAAACAAATCCAGTTCAATTATCAGCAGTGTTTCTATAATGCATCCCCATAAGACTATAAAATCTATGTAGAGTCCTGTGGATATGGCCAATAGAAAGGCTAAGTGGGCTTGAAAATGTTATTGTCTTAAAACAAAAAAATCCAGATGAAATATTTAAAGTTTCAATAGTTTATTAAGTAGACTTCCAGCTTCCAGAAAGAGCAGACAGCTTTGTTCAACTAAACTCCTTATTTTCTTTAGTTTATATGAAGACATAGCAAACAGAGGCAAGCAGATAGCTTGGAGAGCCTATCCTTAAAGGCAGTCATTAACAGGTGAGAAGTAGGAGGTCTGGCACTTTTTCTGAGTGTACTCTCCACTCCAGGGGTCCTCAAACTTTTTAAAGTGGGGGCCAGATCACGGTCCCTCAGAGAGCTGGTGGGCCGGACTATATGAACTACTAATTCCTACTGTAACACCTCGGCTGCGCTCACTGCCCAAAAAACCTGGCGGGCCGGATCAGACTCCTCTGCGGGCCGCATGTAGCCCGCGGGCCACAGTTTGAAGACCCCTGCTCCACTCCATCTACAACTAAAGGCAATAGGTAGTCTAGCTGGCAAAGTGTCAGAGCATAGAGTTCGCTTCTGGTAGAGCAGCCAGAAATTTGGGAGGGGAGATTCCAGAGAAGAATCTAGAGAGAGGTGAGATGAGAACCACCATGTAAATTCCATCCCAACATCTGGTTACTAAACTTCACATTCAGGGGGTCTACAGCAGCCCAGTGCATAGGCAGGAGCTGCCAATTAAAGGATGAAGTGGGGATTCCATCTATGTGTCCATGTCCAATAGATTCCATTTATTTTTGGGGGTACTTAATTTTACCTAAGTACCCCCAAAAATAAATATATAAAACAAGTATAAAGGCAATAAGCCATCAGGCATGGAGAGTGGGGGTAGCATAGATAAAGGAAAATGAAAGAATAGTAATAATGGTTGACACAGCATGCTATGTCTGCAGGAAATCAATATACAATTTTGATATGTATACTTAATTTTCTTTACAATGAAAATATGTTGAACATTTATTAATAGTTCATAACTCTGGTTTGAGTAGGGGTCTGGAGGCATGATCATAAGAATTTCTAGGCATTTAACCACACATCCACAAATACTATGGAAGTCCCCAAATCTTGTCCACTCTCCTTCTACAGACTGTTTCTTGAGTCCCTCCTGCCATGACATCATACAAGGTCATCTTTAACAACCTGAAATTATAAGTTACTTCTTATAACCTTTTTTTCCTGGTCAATCTTTGGGAGCCATTGCCAACATCATGGCAACCTGAAATAGCCATGGTATAAAAGTCACCAAACTATGGAAGGTCATTAAAACATTAGAAGGACTTATATGCATGCATATAAGAATAACCAATGGATGCAAAACATTGGGTGTGAGGGCATGTATGGGAGTGGGGTAGGGGGTAATGGTAAGATACATATACATATAATACCTTAATTAAAAAATTAAAAATTAAAAAAAAACTGATGGTTTAGTTCCTCAAAGGATCACTGAGCCCAACATGGAGACAACAGGATATGTTTTATGCCAAAATGAAACAAAGTATTCTCCCATCCAAGTCATCCCCAAGTTGCTATGGGGAAGCTCATAGTAATAGTTGGGGAGGAGGAATATAATGTCTACTAGATACGGCCTCTGCAGGACCTGGGTTTGGCTGTGAAGATACACTGGGTGTGCTCTCTTATCTTCTCTTTTTCTTCTCTATCCTTTCTCAGGTTAGGAGTTTCAGAAGAGCTTATGGAAAGTGCTCATGGCAGTAGTTCATGTTTACTCATAAAGTATTTGGCATTGTTGAGCTTCAGTATCAAACCACAGGGACCTTAGAAAGAAAGTCCTACTTGATCAATGTTTCTCAAACTAAAGGTACTTTAAAATATTATCTCGAGTGGTCTTTGCTCTCTTAAATTCATGGTGGTTAAAATAGCCTGATAAGCAGAACAAAACACAAGTGAGCGATGATAATAACACAGCTTTCTGAACATCCAGCACTTAGATCCAGTAGGAGCTCCAGTCAGGCCATGCTTTTTGCATGAGCTGTTTGCAGGAGCCACCAGGCAAGGGGTGAGTGGCAGAATGCTCGAACAGTGCTGTCCACATGCTGGCTTTGTGGGCAAGACATTTTTATGCCAAAACAATTATTTAGGCATCCCTTTCTTGCAAAATAAATATGCAAGTCCTGAAACAATCCTTGGAGGGGTAAGACAGGGGTTTCAGTGGGTGGGATGATGACAACACATTCACGCAGATCAGAAGTTGCCTGGTGTGAAAGGGCACAGAGTGGCTCCATTTGGATGAAGCAATGGGTCACATTACTTTTAATGTGAATCATAAGCAGGTACTCTTGTGAACATTATGAATATGTTGGAGCCATGATAATAAAAACAAGGGGGTAATCTGTCCTATTTATTTGGCTTTTGAGATTCACATCTTATCATATACGATGTGATAGCTGAAAATTTTTTTCTCACTATCCTCCAAGCAATCCTAATGTGATAAAGGTATCAGAATTGACAAAGTAGTTAAGGTCAGGCTCCAATGTGCTCTGACAATAACAACGACATGGAGGGAAGAACTAGGGAAAGTCATGGTTGTTATTTGCAGTTTACTGCTAGGTCTTGATTTTCTATCATAATCAATTACAGATCTGTCATCCATGAACTTATTTCTATTAAAGTATATTTTATTATTTTCATCAAAATAGCACATTCATGTTGGAAAAATATCAAATAATATTAAAAGATATGTAATAAAGATTACCAATACTATCCATATCCCGACTTCCTTTCTTGGGCACACAAAAACTTAAACAAGTCATTATCCTGTGGTTTAGTAGGGTTACGCCACAATTTCTGATCATTGAAATGCCGTGTTGTTTGTAGTCTGAAGTGATACAGTTAAAAAAAAAACCACATAGCTCTTCAGCTCTTTTCTCCCCATCAAAGGGTCGTTGGTGCACCTAGAAGCACCATATTGAGGTGGTGAGACAATGTTGGAGCCTATTGGGTCTCTGAGTCACCACACTGAAGGGAACTCTCCTAAAGAACTTTCTATCTGTAGAGTACCGTATTTTTCGGACCATAAGACGCACCAGACCATAAGACGCACCAGTTTTTAGAGAAGGGAAATGAAGAAAAAAAGATTCTGAAACAAATAGTGTCCTAAAATATTTTATGTGCATTAAAACCCAACATCACAGTCATAAACACATGTAATCAACCCTGTAAAGTAAACAGCAGCATTTAGAACCATTTTAGAGCCGGGCAAGCACACAGAGACCACACAGAGCCGGGCAAGTAAAAAAACTTTTTTTTTACAGTATATGTGTAGGCTATATTTGGACCATAAGACGCAGGGACTTTTCCCCCCCCACTTCTGGGGGGGAAAAAAGTGCGTCTTATGGTACAAAAAATACGGTAATTGGGTGAAAATAAACCCAAGTATGCTAAAGCTGTGAGATTTCAGGGTTTAACTATTCATCCTACTTGACTAATCCTACTGTTTACATCACTATAAACAGCAGCTTTCTATCCTAGACCACCCATTACTACAGATAACATCATTGAGAAAAAACTATTTTTACCTTAACTTTTTGTAATATGTATCTCATTTGTTTTACATAATATAATTTATTGTTATTTGTTGACTTATTATTTTAATCATATTGATTAACTTCTCTAATGGCATCTGAAAATGCCCATCTTTTATTTGGTATACCCACACTTCCCATTTTTCCTTAAGAGTTATATGATAATTTTTGCATGAATCAGTAGAAAATAGTTGCATTACTTTAATTGTGTAAATGTTAATCATTGCAGCACCAGTAGGAATCTATGATTACACTTGAATTTTTATAACATTTGTTTTTCTTGGAGCTAATAATCTTTTTTTATTTGCTTAGTCATCTATATACTTATTCTTAATTTTTCAGCATATTAGTTCATGCTTCTCATTATTTTCCTAATACTCAGGTATATCAGATAATGTATCAATTCCATTTTGTTTCTCCCTCCTCAGCAGTTGGAACTTGCCACTCTTCAGTCCTGCCCTCTGCTCCCATTCTGAGGATGATTCAAGCTACTTTCTGAGGGAGAACCACAATTCCCAAGTCTTTCTTACATTGATAACCATTATTCTTGAAGCCAATACTGCAGTCACTTCCTAAGAAAGTGTGAATGGAAAGAAAATTGATAGTTTTCACAACATGAAAATAGCTTTATTTATTGCTCTTGCTTAAGTGATAGTCATGTGGGTACAGGAATTAATTTTGAGCTACCCAATTTCATGCTGATTTCTATCTGCATATGTGTTCTCCAACACTACACTCTCCCTAGAGGATATTCAATTCATCCTTGAGGTTCTAAAACTTTATTATTATGCTTCTCACTGGGTTTCTTTTTATTTTTTTCATTTAATAATTTTCTTTTTTTCACCTTTTCTGGAATTACCATTAGTTAGATCATGGTCTTCTGCATTGCCCCTCTAATTTTCTTTGTATCTCTTTCATATAGTAGGTGAGCGATGCCTTATTCTTTATTTTCAACTTTTTTTTATTAATTTTGTTTTATTTTCTTTATCATATTTTTAATTTGTAAAATATTTCCATGAATTTATAAGATGTTACTTATGTTCTGATTGTTCTTTTGTTGAATAGCCTCTTATTCACTAATTTCTCCAAGCATAACAATTATAGCATTTTCTTCCCCCTTTATTATGTCTGTTTCCCATGGTTTGCTTTGTTTTTTATGTTTAATTTGGTCTTTCTCTTTCATGTTTGGAAACTCTTTTTATGTCTTGTTACTTTTAGCTGTTTACTCGCTATTGAGGGTGAAGGCCAATATGTTGACTGGAACTTCTGTGGGTAGGGACCTCACAGTTTGGTGGATGAGTGTGAGCGGGTTTGGGGGTTCCTCAAAAGAAAATGCCTGGTATTCTCTGTGGCAGAATTCAGTTTCTCTAGCTTTTGTCCAGAGACAGATCTCTGTCCCCACTTGCTTGGGGATGCTTGGCTGATTGGATTGTGGAATTGGGGTGAGAAGAGAGCTAAAGGTACTACCACCCATCACACACTTGTTTATTTACCTTCTCCCCCCCTACTTTTTCCGATGACTCCAGCCTCCTTAACAACTCAGGGATCCTGCAGGTGAGGTGTCATTATTTTCTCAAACTTTCCCTCCCTGCAGGAGCTGGCTTTCTCCTGTTTGTGGATACAGGTGCCTTCATGTATCAGCTGAGCTGAACTCCTTACTGTTCATCTCATTCCTGCATTCTATTGTCCTCTTGCATTTGAGCTTTCTTATCGTTTACTCTCACTTTAGTGGGTATCCTAGGAAACAGGTTGAAAATGTTATCCCACATGGAAATAAAGAGCTCCAAAAGATTGTCACTTACTTTGTAAACCAGTATTATTATTTTGTAGCAAAATTCACATCTTTCATGCTTAATAATATGACTCTGAGATTAGCAACCCTAGATTTAGTGAGCTAGTCTTATAAATTTAGACCACATTATTGTTTATTTTCCTAGAAATATAGCAAGAAACTAGAAATGGTCTTAAATACCATCCAATCCAACCTATTTACTTTGTAAGAGAAAACAAAAAGAGACTAAGGGAAGTTAAATGCCAACTTTAATCAAAGAGCTGTTTATTGGCAGGTTCCAGAGAATATATAACTCTTTCACTAATAATCTAGTGTACTGTCTCTTATATCCTTAATTACTGTAAGCAGTGACTAGAATAAAGGAGCTATTTTTCAGTTTTCAAATAAAAGCAGTAGTGATATAAGACTTAATCCAACCCATTTATTTTATCTGAAAGACCAGTATTTCAAAGTAAGGTTTTTGGTTAAATAAAATATAGTAGCTTCCTCAAAATCATGAGAAATATAACTATAAGATGAATTTTATAGACTGTCTCTATGTAGCTATTACTAAATTGGTTATTAAGCACTGATTTGGGAGTTTTAAAGAATTTCAATGACCACTAAAAGACCTTCATGTAATCATCTTCACATTTGTGCTGTTTGTTTTTTTCCCCACCTAAGCAGCTACTTAGACAGCCTCAGTACACGGTGCAGAAAATATGGAGACATAATAAGAAAGTCCATTTTCACAAAACAAACAGCAGGAAAATGGTCAAACTAGTTTGTGATGCCATTACGAACTTCAAACAAGCTGTTTCAAGATGGCCACCATTCTAAAGACATGAAAATAAGCCTAAAAATGTGTTTGTGGACAGCTGGTGGGGCCTTGCCAACGCAGTGCAATGACCTCTGAGCTCCATCAGCCGCAATCCCCATGACCCCATTTGGTCTGTGCAACAATATGAAGCTGCAGTTCATCTCCTGTGGATTCTCTTCATTCACCTTCCCTTACATGTCTCCCACAGAGTCAACCATCAGCCCTCATTTTGCACCTGACTTGAGTTTTCTCATTCTCCCCCACTGTTGGAACCACCACCTACAAACTGAGGACACTACAATATATGCAGTAATTAGCATTTTTGAGCACTTTCTATTGCCAGACCTTATGCTGAATATTTTGTATACATCATCCATTTCAATTCATATTTTTTCCTGGGAACCAAATACTATTATTATGCATCATACCATACACCAAAAAGATTATAGGTTTGATTCCTGGTCAGGATACATACAGGAGGCAATGGGTCGATGTTTCACTCTCATATTGATATTTCTCTCTCTCTCTTCCTCCCTTCCTCTCACTCTAAAAAAATTAAAAGAGGCAGCTGATTGATCTTTTTCTCTCATCAATGTTTCTAACTCTATAGCTCTCTCCCTTTCTCTCTGTATAAAATCAATTATATATATATATATATATATATATATATATATATATATATATATATATATATTTAATGTAAAAATAAATAAATAAACAAAAATGTCCTTGGTTGATTATTGGGGGTTGGGGGAGGGAAGCGTGGAACCATCAAAAGTCAGCAAGAGCCTCATTAGCTGAGGCCCAGCCTGGCCTGAGACTACAGAAAGGAGTGGCAGATGAGGTTATGCAGTAGAAGCATCAACACCACCCTTCTAGTCCATGCTGAGGAGTTGGACAGAAGAAGCCCATAAAGGGTTTGAACTACAGGGTGTGTGTTCTGACTCATCTTTAGCAGAATCAGAGGACCTGAAGTGGACAGTGCAGTGGATGAGGACAGGAGGGAAGTTGCAGCAAGATGAGATTCAGATAATCTAGTGTGGGTGGAAAGATGTGAGTAGACATGAGAGATAAACACCTCAGACCTAGAGTTGGAGGAAGAAAAACAGAAGACCTGGTGAGAGTAACATTCTGAGGCAAAACCCACAATTTGAACCTCTAATATCCGGTGCAATCCCTGTGTATCCCCTGCTTCCCAATTGTATTCAGTTCATCAACCAGGAAATGAGCTAATACCTCCACTTTGCCGAATAACCATGGGCTCTATGCATAGGTACTGTGAAAAAATAAGCTGAAACGAATAGAAAGTGAGAAAATAACAAGCAAAATGTAGAGGTCGGTGAAGAGTTCCAAGGGGCGGGGGCGGGGGGGAGAATATATATATCCTCAAATAAATTAGAAAGAAATTGGAATTATGAAGGGTAGGGATATAATGGAGAGCTGACAAAGAAATAATGGTGAGTGAATAATTAATGTTAATATGAACCAAAGATAAAGTGTGCACCTGCCCTACAATGAGCCACAATTAGAAGTTAGGACTCTCAGGGTTCAGGAAGACAGGATGATGTAAAGAAAAACCGGATGTTTGAACAAAATTCTATGTTCATGACCGAGAAGCAAAATCATACTTCTAGAAACCTTTTAATTTTGATCTACTTTTAAAAATTCAAATGGATTAAGATATAGAGGAAGAATTTAGGACCAAGTCTCCTCATACATAAAATGAGGGGGCTAGAATATTTTTGCATAAAAATATCATTTATTAATTACAAACATAGACTTCAAAGAATAAAAAAAAAGTAGAATAAAAAAGGAGAATAAAAAAGAAAAAGCAAATAAAGTGATGGAGATAAAAAGTTCTTATCCCACTGTTATCTAACTATAAAATTAATTTGGAAATTATGACATAAAAGAAGGTCACCTTGCCCCATGGGAAAAAAGGGAATATCCATTATCTTTTCTTAGGGTACCAGCAGAAACAGACTTACAACAGGTAGGAAAACCTGTTAGCAAAGTTTGTTAGATGGCCACTTTCACCTGTCAAGAGTTGAAGAGGATGTATTAGTCAAAATGGTGAGCTGACGTTAACTGTCAAAAATGACCAAGACTGATCTGGCTTCAGAGCAATTTTCGCTTTCCATTTCTACATATCAAATATATGCGAAATTGAATGTTACCAAAAATGTTCCGCCTCTCATTACTTGTCATAGGAATTGTGTAGCTTTGCATCGGCAGTGAAAGAGGAAAGACTGGATTAAGGTGATGAGAAAGAGGATAGGATGAGACGTGTTCAGCATGTCCTGGGCCTCTCCTATAAGGTAGACACTTCTCCCCCTGATCTGAGCTTTTGCTCTACATGGTTTCAGTTTCCCACAGTCAATTGCCTTTAGAAAATAATAAATTAAAAATTTCAGAAATTTATAGGTTTTAAATTGTATACCGTTCTGAGTAGGGCTATGAAATCTCTCACCACCCCTTTCCCTTCCCTTGTTTCCATCATCTCCACATAATCTACACTTCCTGCCCACTAGTCCTTTGGTTTAGGAGTTCAACAATGGCATTGTCACAGTGCTTGTGTTCAAGTAACCCTTATTTTCTTTAATAATGCTACATTCATGTAACTCTTATTGCAGCATATTTTTATAAATGTTCTATTTTATTGCTAGCTATTATTCTTAACCTCTTACTATGCTTAATTTACAAATTAAACTGTATCATAGATGGGTATGTACAGTAAAATACATAGTATATGTAGGGGTTTGTGTTATTCATGGTTATAGGCATCCATGGAGGGTCTTGGACCATACCCCTTGCAGATAAGGGGTATGACTATAATTACAAAAACCAGTAAGACACAGAGATGTACACTCAGAAAGGTTCCATGTGTGTGGAGAGGCCAGGACTCCACCTGAATACTGCATGTAGCCTAACACAGGTCCCCGACCCCCACCTCCCGTGAACCACTCTCCTTTCTAGGCCTCAATCATCAGAGTCACAAAGAAAGAGATTGATGATAATCAGTCATTACTGAGCTCCTGCTATTTGTCACAAAATATTTATCTGCTTTGCAAATAAATAATAAAAAAGAAAACACTAACAATTTTGAAGGGTTGCTGATAAGAGAAGGGAGAAAAGAAGTAAAAACTAGAAGGAAAAATGGGCTTGTCTGTATGCATTTCATTTTCTTATTTTAAGAATGGGAACGTGTAAACATAGCACATAATTTTAAAAATCAAATTGAATCAAATAAGGAGAAAAGGCACCAAAGCAATATCTAAAACTATCAAACACATTGGAAACCCATTAATCAATGCATTTCAAGCTGGGGATTTCACCACAAAGAGAATTACTTCCACTGACTTTATGTATTTTTTATTGTTTAAAGTACTACACATAGTAGTACATATATCTCCTTCTCCCTCCCCCCGCCCATTGACTTTCCCCCAGCCTTCCCTACCCCCTGTCACATGCATACAAGCACAACCAACGGACACAAGACATGGGGTGGGCTGGGGTGAGAGTGGGGGAGGGATGAGGGCATCCATGACTTTAAAATGCAGTGTTTGGCCGGGACCGGTTTGGCTCAATGGATAGAGCGTCGGCTTGGGAACCGAAAGGTCCCGGGTTCGATTCCGGTCAAGGGCATGTACCTTGGGTGCGGGCATATCCTCAGTAGGGGGTGTGCAAGAGGCAGCTGATCGATGACTCTCTCTCATTGATGTTTCTGACTTCTGACTCTCTATCTCTCTCCCTTCCTCTCTGTACAAAATCAATAAAATATATTAAAAATAAATAAATAAATAAATAAATAAATAAATAAATAAAATGCAGTGTTTGAATTGCAGAGGGAATGTGGGGGGAAAGTAATCTACCAAAGACCTTGTATGAATATGTATATATGCATAACCCATGGGGACAGGCTGGAAGGGGCCCAGAGGGTGTGGAAAGGGGACATATATAATACTTTCAACAATGAAGAATCATCTTAAAATAAATTTTTAAAATGTAGTGTTTTACCTGCACATCCCTTGTGTTAAGAAAGCATGAGAATCACAAAGAAATCACCAAGAGCATCTGGAGCCCTGGTTAGTAATAACTGGAACAGTGTTATTCTGAGACTCGTCTGAATGCTATTTGAAACTATTAGGATAAAAGACCATGCCATGAGAAAGAAAGATTTTCACAAAGTTATAGACAATGTAAAAAAATAAATAAATAAATATAAAAAATAGGTGAAAGCCTTACCATCTTTGGCTGGATTGGCTGTAACCTTAGGCACTCATGACTTACAACCGGTCAGCAAGAGGACAGGCTGCCAGCCACGCAGGAACTGTCCTGCTCAGGATCTTGTTTAGAGAGGGGCTCAACCTTGGTGGGCTGTTGTTATCAGAAGAAACTCAGAGAAAGAAGTGTGGTAAGTCCATGATGAAGATGTTTTGGTTTGCCAAATCCCGAACACTAACAACACTAAGTGCTGATGAAGATGTGGAGCAACAGGGACCCTCATTCATTGCTGGTGGGAATGCAAAATGGTACGGCCACTTCGGAGAACAGTTTGGCAGTTTCTTACTAAGCTAAACATTTTCACCATACCAACCAGCCATCATGCTCCTTGGTTTTTACCCAATGGCACTGAAAATGTGTCCACATAAAAGCTATACACAGGTGCAGCTTTATGCATAATTTCCAAAACATGGAACCAACCAAGATGTCCTTCAGAATAAATAATGGTACAACAGATAATGAGCTCTCAAAACATGAAAAGATATAAGGAAACTTAAGTGCATATTACTAAGTGAAAGAAGCCAATCTGAAAATGCTACAAACTGTATGATTCCAACTAAATGACATTCTGGAAATGGCCAAACTACAGAGACAGTAAAAAGATCAGTGGTTGTCAGGGGCGGTAGGAGAAGGGAAGGATCAACAGGTGGAGCACAGAGGATGGATTTGGGGCAGAGAAACCACTCTGTGTAATAAAATAAATGGGTACATGTCATGTTACAGTTGTCCAAACCTATAGACTGTACCACACAAGCATGACCATAATGTAAACTATGGACTTTAAGTGCCGATGACCTGTCAATGTAGGTACATTGTAAAAAATGTACCACCTGGTGAGGATGTTGATGGAGGTGGAGAGTATAAGGGAAATCTCTGTACCTTCCCCTCAATTTTGTTGTGAATCTAAAATTACTCTTTAAAAAAAAGTGTTTATCTTTCTCCAACTGACTTATTTTGCTTAGCATAATGCTCTCCAGGTCCATCCATGCTGTTGAAAAGGAATTCCTTCCTTTACACAGCAGCATAGTATTCCATATAAGCATAACCGATGGACACAGACACCAGGGGGGTGAGAGCATGAACTGGGGGTGGGAGAGTGGGGGATAAGGTCACATATGTACTAGTAACACCTTAATCAATAAAAAAAAAAAGAAAAGTTTGTGTTTATTGCACAGGAACCCCAGTGGGAGCTGATGGGCAGTGTTCTCAGATGGACTGGGCTTGAGTGGCAGGGCTTCCAGGGGGCAGGTGGCTGAGCTGAGGAGAGCTACACCTGCTAAGTTCCAGGTGTGGCCTCTGGCATGGCATGTTCTGCGGCGTTCCCCTCAGGAACCCCTGACTCCTTCTCATTGGGAAAAAAGTGGCGATGACAGCCATCCTCGTAAAAGTGCACGTCTGGGGACCGAGAGGGCACTTTTCCTGCAGAGCCTCCATGCCGACCACGCACCTTGTGTTTTAAGACAAAAACAAACCAGATTTTCTATCTCAGAAAGAAGTCTTTTACATTAAGATAAAATGAAACGTTCCTCTTTCCATCAAAAGAGCCTTCCATTTACCACATAAAATGCAGAAGGGGAGCAATTTTAAATGTGAAAGCCTTAAACCTGCTCTTTTCACTTTCACAGATAAAAATCCATTATTTCCCGATAACATATTGGCTGGAGTGAAGTAAAACAAGACGTGATTGGAACTGAAAGCCATCCAGTTTTATTTTCCCCGCTTCTCTGATGTGAAGTGAAGCCTGGCTGCATCCAGATGAAGGCTCCAAGCAAAGACTGGCATCCCTCATGGCTCCAGGAAGTGATCTCTGTGAGGGGAAAACAGCCCCTTTTCAGGAGATAGCAAGGACCAGGCAGACAGGACAGCACAGATCAATGCCACAGAAGCAGTTGTCACATAGTGACCTGTGATCAGGGACCTCCACAGAGAAGAGCTTGATTATTTGAACATATCATAGTGTTAATAATCGCGGGGCTGCATTTGCAGCCTAGTTTGTACTTTTACAGTATGACATTTGAAAGCTTGAGGTAATTTTCAGTATCTGATTAGGTGTTTGAAATGCAATTTGTAGCATTTGCCTTGAACAGCAGCCTTTTCATTTAGCAACTATTGAGACAAGTGGGTGTGGGGAGAAACATAACCTCCAGAAAGTCTCAAGAGTCAGTGTCTATCATCTTTCATCAAAAACAGCATAATTTGTTGGAACATCATCCCATAGACCAAAAAGGTTGTGGGTTTGTTTCCCAGTCAGGACACATCCCCAGTTTGCATGTTCATTCCCAGTGGGGGCACGTATGAGAGGCAACCCATGGATGTTTCTCTCTCAAATTGATGTTTCTCTCTCTCTCCCTTTCTCTCTCTCTTAAAAATAAATAAAAAATATCATAATCCTATATGGTCAGAATATCATATCACCTTGATAATTAACAGATTGTTCTATAACCTCTAAATTGGTTTGAGGCCGACCCTTCTAGGAATAACTATACTGGGACCCTGTCCACGAGGGCATAGCTCAGCTATACTATTTGGGGTGTGGCATGCTTTCCAGTGAATGTAGTGTCCCTGAAAATGTCCAGTTTACCAACAGTGGATTCTTTTAGGAACCTAGAAGAAATCAGGTGAAATTTGTGTCTCTGGAAGAAAAACAAAACAACAAAAAACATCGGGACCACTGGAAAAGCTTGTTTGCTCTGAGCAAATCCTCATGGAGGAGTAAGAGTTACAACATCTGTCAGTTACCAAAATTGGAACCCATCCTTAGTGCCCATGAACACCTGAAGAGAGGAAGAAATGTATAAGGCTGGTTCTTAAAGAGAAACAGACACTACAGAAGCTGGATTCTGTACCACCACAGTTGTGCTAACACACACATGTGCACACACATGGGCACACACCCCATCTGGCCCTTCTTGTCCACTGCAGGCTCTCTGGTGCCTTCACATAGCCCGTGGCCTTGACCAGGTTTGGGAAGCCACCCAATGTCTTCACTAGCAGAGAGGTGTGGACAAGGAACCCAGAAGGCTGGTGACCCTTGAGCTCTGGCAAAGGTCAGGCTGTACACCCACTGTTTAGTCCAGACAAAGCTAAAGCAACTTCCCTACCATACAGTCATGTAAATCCTTATTGATAAAACAGTCTGCCTGTTACTGGAAATTGTCTGCCTAAGAGATACAGATATATCCCAAAATTGAATAAAAGGATGGCAAGGCCAGAGCCCAAGAGGAGTCCTTCCTCTTGATCTGGGCTCCTGCCTGGTCCCCCAATATTTCCAAATTATTATTTCTTGTCTTGTCGTTTTCATTTGCATGTGGCCCCTCTTCCAGAGCCTGAACCCTGATCCATGTGGGACATGGGACTTCACAACCAGGGAGGAGGAAAAAGAAGGATTTTCTATTCCTTTGGATTATTCTCAGTAATATCTAATCTGATAAGTTAAACCCACATTTTTAGTAAGTGGATTCTTTCCTTTTGAGTAATACCTATATTTTATTCTTTAGTGATTATATAAATTATTGTGACCCACTACCATGATGCTAATGATAGAAGTTCTGGGCAATCTGCTTACAAAGACATTTGGGATAAATGGAGACATAGGAGCCTTGCTTATCAAGTCACACAAATAGATATAAATTAGAACAGAACCTAAATCCATCTTGAAAATTGGTAACTTAGAGGAAATGGTTTTTATTTTCTAATATAACCAAAGAACTTTAGTTATAAATTCTTAGTATGGTCCAATCCAATCTGAAAATCAAGAGCTGATAACAGAAAACACACACACACACACACACACACACACTCTCTCTCTCTCTCTCTCTCTCTCTCTCTCTCTCTCTCTCTCTGGGGCCCAGTACATGAATTTGTGCACCTTTAAAGGAACTGTGGGCCTCCAGGCTGTTGTGGGCAAAAGGGCAGGTCTCAGCCCATCCTCCATATCCCCACCTGACCCCCCAGTCCTCTCTGCTGGCAGCCTGCTCCCACTGCCGCCACTCCCACTTGCTGAAGGCATGCAGCGATTGGGGCTGGCTGGTGACAGCAGCAGATACAAGTGAGGCTGCACCATTAGCAGGTGCAAGCAGTGGCTGCTGCCCTAATCACCCCGCAGGAGCAAAAGGAGGTGGAGAAAATTTCAAGGACAACCAGGGCTGGCAGCCACAGTTAGCACCCACTAACAGCACTGAGCAATCAGGACCAGCGCTGGGCGCCAGCAGCAGGTGCAAGCAGCAACTCCAATGCTTGCTATGGGTGGGAGCACTGGGTGGCACCAAGGAGCATGGGAGCAAAGAATTTTTAGTAGCCACCAGAGGTTCACCCCAATGTTCGGACTGTACCCTTGCCTTGGTCTGGTGCCCCCACTCACCTGGCTCCACATCCTACTGTGGTCAATGCCCACCATGTTCTGTCCTCTGCCACCTACTGCCAATGCCTGCCATGTTCCACATGTGCCCCCTGGTGGTCAGTGCACATCATAGCAACTGGTTTGTTTGAGTATTCCGTTGTTTCCTCATTTGTTCTATTTGCATATTAGGGTTTTATATAGAAAGATATTTTAAATATAGATTTTTTTGTTTGTTGTTTGTTGTTGTTATTATTATCATTGTTTTGCATGTGGGTAGAACTACAATAAGAAATTAATAATCACTGAAGCTATAGTAACTCTTAAATAGCTTGAGCTGTGATGGTTAATGTCACTTGCTAGTTGAAAATTCTGATCAAATTAGGGCATATTGGTCAAGAACAGGAGTCACTAGGCTGAGGTGGTGGCTGAGTTGGTGATTTGGCCATGTAAACTATCAGGTGGACAACTGCATAATTGGTCCATTTAGATAAGCAGAATTTATCTCAATACAGGATATCATCATATCTTCCATTTCCCCACTGACCACAACATCCATATATTTATATTGCCTGGTTAGAAGCTACCAGGTCAAGCTATTTCACAAGAATAAATTCTATTTACTTGTTCTTTTTAATGGAAGCAACATAGTTTAAAAAAAAAAAAAGTATTTTGTTCAAAAGAATATGCTACCTCACCACCCCATAGATCTTTACTCTGTTCCCTGTGTGCTCTGTCATTACTTCTGTCATTATCTCTTCATGGCTTTCCCTGACTCAAAGTGGCTGACACGGCTTCGTAAGTTGGAGACATATTTGGCAGGAAAGAGCAGACTGAGTTGAAAAAACATATTTTATGGCAAACACTAAAAATACTTTATTCCCAAGAGAAAATTGACCCTGATGACATAAAGAGAAACAATAACAACAGTTCATGAATCAAATTAACAGGATAATTGACAAATCTCCACTTCATTTTGTGCTATGACATGGGGATCTATTCTATTTTGCTGTCCTAATGATCAATACCATTTGCTACAACAGAATCAATCCTGACACAATTCTCAGCAATCGTAAAGGTGGCCAAAGTGACCAAATCAATGTAATGACTCCACGTAGTGTTACTTTTTCTTTTAATATTGGTGTGTGACCTATACCTATTTCACACTTGTTGCATGCATTACAGAATTTCTGGAAACATACGCTTGCTGTACCAGAAACTGGCGCTGAGTTTAAATAGCACACTTATCACCTCTACCCACTGCCATCACCTGCAGAAACCCTGATACACATTTGCACTTACAGTTATGAAGGTCTTGATTTAAGGCTAACACCGCTCAGAAAAAATGTATTCCTAAACCTTGATTATTTTCTCAACATCCATGTGTGTTATGCTGAGGTTAGTGGCTATTTGAAAGTGAGAGAAGATAGAAAAAGAATATGGTAAACACAAAAAAAAGAAAAGAAAAAGAGGAGAGAGAAGAGAGAGAGAGAGAGAGAGAGAGAGAGAGAGAGAGAGAGAGAGAGAGAGAGAGAGAGAGAAAGAGAGAGGGGGGGAGGGAGAGAGGGAGGGAGGGAGGAATTTAGATCTGGCCAATTTCATTGTAAAATATTTCAAAAATAACTGTGACTCTAGGCATTTAATCACTTGCTCATATAAGAAAGATGGTAGCTCAGTTGTTTGTAAGGTTATCCCAATATAGCAAGGTTTTGGGTTCAATTCCCATTGAGGGCAAGTATAAGAACCCACCAATGAATGCATTAAGTAAATGAAACAACCTCTCTCTCATATTTGTTTTTAAAGAAAAAAGGAAGGAAACATTAGGGATGGCTTTCTCCCTGAGAGCAGAGTGGAATAAGGATGTATAAGGATATAAGGATGTGGAGAGGTGTGTTTAGCCAGCTCCCCTGAGCCCCTTTGCCATGAATAGCAGAGGCTAAAGCCAGAACTTGGCTGGCAGGAGCCACAGAGGGTGAGTCTGCAACTGATCAAAACCAATCCATCACACAGCAAGTGTTTCTATGGTGATGGCAGTAAGCTACAGATTTAAGGATTATGGGAAGAGAATCTGGACCACCAAAGGGGAAAAGAGAGCAGAAAGAAAGGTGCCAACAAGCAATGGAGTTTCTGTGGCTAAAGAGTATTGATTTCTGTATCATAATAATCTTCACATTTTCTGAGAATGGACTTAAATGAAGCCAAACTGAGCTGTTTCTGTAAACATTTTAATTTACTATTCAAATGAAAAAGATGCATGATAGCTCTTAAAGTTAAACACAAACAGAGGTTTGCAAAACACAACCTGCAAGCCTTATAGATCTTTTAGGAAAGTGCCTATTGAGCATTACTTGCTGACAAAGTTTATGGCCAAGATTAGGCAGTCATTCTTAGTTCCTATTTTATATTTTGACATTAGCATTAAAGATAGCCTTTGCTTCTAAGATCTTATTTTCCTCACCTCTTGGATAGATGCCATAGGCAGGACCAAAAATTGAAGCAACACATTGATTAAACTTTTCATTCAAACAAGGATTCAGGACCAATAGTCTGAACTTATAAGTGTCCTTGTAACAATTATTTTGGAGCTCAAAATACAATTGAACAAGACATTTGGAGAGCCACTTGTACATTTTTCCTGGAAAAATAAATTTAAAATATCTCTATGACATGTCATCTCTAAGGGAATAAAAGCATACTTGTATGTTTTAAATTATTTTCAAAACATTCAGGCAGCCATGGAAATTTCAAAAAGACCAATACACACTTGTAAATCATTTCCCGTATAAGTGTGAGTTAGAGCCCTTTCATTATATGGACTTTCTCAAAGCATATTTTTATTCTTTTCAATTTCCACTGTACCTTAGAATTTTCTAAGGTAGCATACCTTCTTAATTGTAGGAAAGTTTACTCTTCTTTTTTTTTTCTTTTGAGTTTGCAATATGTGTCAGTAGCAGAAGAAACTTCATAGAGTACACAAAAGGGCAATACAAATTTTCTCAGGGATATGATCTTTGGTACCTCTCCTCATCTCCCCCAGACAGCATTCTTTCCTCTTTCCTTCCTTCTTAGTTGAGCCAAGGGGACCCTGATTCAACACACACAGGTTGGGCACTTACGTGTCTAGCCTCTTGCTGGGTTTTGGATGTAGAGGTCAGTAAACCACCATTCTTCTTTGAGCTACCTACAGACCAGGAGACACCACCTCTTCAGAAGAGCCGATAGCTGCCTGCACATTTCTTCATGACACTTCTCAACAAACAGCAATTACACAGTGACTTAGGAAGCATATGGTTGAATATTTCTTTTGTTTTTCTGTTCTCCAAGTCTGCTCTTGGAACTGTTGTCCCACATTACCTACACAAGAGACTGACCCAAAACAGGAAAGTGGTAAATAACAGCTGACAAAGTGTTTCTCACACTTTGTGTCTCTCCAACATTCATATGTTGGAATGTAACCCCTAGTGTGATGATGTTAAGAGATAGGGCCTCTGGGAGGAGGTGAGGCCATAAGGGTGGAGCTCCAATGATGGGATTCGTGTCTTCATAAAAGAGACCCCAGGGAGCTCTCTCACTCTTCCCACCATCTGAGGTCACAGCAAGAAGATGCCATCCCTGAACCAGGAAGCAAGTCCTCACCAGACACTGAATCTGCCAGCACACTGAGCCTGGACTTTCAGCCTCCAGAACTGTGAAAAATAAATGTCTGCTGTTTGTGAGCCACAAACTAGAAAATCCACTTCTAGAAATCCTTCTTAAAGAAAAATCAAGAGATATATAAGAAATGAATTATGAGATTTTTGTTATGAAACAACCCTATAAAATTACTTATAAAAATTATTTAATAATAGACACTTGGTTTATCTATGCACTGAAATAGATGTAGCCTTTCCAAGTGAAACTTTACAATCTTAATTAATAATGTGAGAAATTCTCATTAAATATCTTAAGTCAAAATAGCAGTTTGCAAATCAGAGATAATCACTGCTAAAATTTTATTGGGTTTTCTCCACATATATACATATACTTTAAAGATATATTTGGTTCCTATTTATCTCTGAATTGAAGGAACTAATATTATTATTTTTATAATTATATTTGTGATCAGAAGACCTATACGCAAATATAAAATAACACGCAGGAGAAAGATGGACCTGAGTTTTGAGAATATTTTTCTCAGTCTTCCCATCTGTGAAAAAATGGAAAAAGGAGAAACAGAGGAAGTACCATTCTGCTCACATCAGCCACGTAAGTTTAATGTCCCAGGTATGGCTTCTTGGTCAGCTTCCTTCTCCCTCTGAAGACCATCTCTAGAAAATTCCTGAGAGCCCTGAAATTAAGACTATGTGCAGCCCTAGCCTGCTTGGCTCAATGGAGAGAGCGTCAGACTGTGGACTGAAGGGTCCCAGGTTCAATTCCGGCCAAGGTCACATGCCTGGGTTGCGGGATCTATCCCCAAAAGGGGGTGTGTAGGAGGCAGTCGATCAATTCTCTCTGATCATTGATGTTTCTATCTTTCTCTCCTTCTCCCTTCCTCTCTGAGATCAATATAGAAATTTATATTTTTTAAAAAAAGACTATGTGCAAACCAGTGACTCACAGATCTACATGCCTGGCCTAGAATGAGTGACAGACTGCTTCCAGCTAAAAATTCAAGCTCCTTAGAATGACCTTTAAGACCTTCAATGACCTTGTCACTGCATTTGTTATCTATATCATCACTTACCACACACACACACACACACACACACACACACACACACACCCTGAAAGCTCCAGCAGCACTAATCTACATTCATTTCTCTTGATGAGCACTATTTCATGTTCTATTTCAGGATACATACCTGGGAGACATACACATAAATGTTCATAAACAGCAGTGTTCAAAAGAGACAAAAAACACTGGGAGAAACAATAAATATCCATTAATAGCCGAATGAGCAAATAAATTATAGGATAATCATGCAACAGAATGGACTACAGTAATAAAAATAAATAGACTACAACTACCTACTCAAAAATAAAATGTTGTATTAATAGCATGAGTCACAAAATAGCACAGTATATTCCACTTCCATAAAGGTCAAAACCAGACAGTCTGTGGCTTAGGGGTATCTGGTGTATGTGCATGTGTGTGTGTGTGTGTTGAAAAGATGGAGAAACCAAAGGGGTACATGGGGTCAGCACAGAAGGACCTTACAGAAACTGGCAGAGTGAGTGTCCACTCAAACTCATTAGTGATGCTATGCATGTTCACTTAATAATATTCTTCCCTACATTATTCTGCAGGTATAATATATTAAACTTCTCTTAATGCTCCCCCCCCAAATACACACACACACACACACACACACACACACACACACACACACACACACAAACTAAGATAGAGAAGCAGAAGAGTATCTTAGAGAAAGGAATTAGCAAGTTTCAATGTACTGAGAGCTTGCTGTGGACCAAGAACGGGAAGGAGACCAATGTGGTGGCTGTGACCCAAGTGAGACAATAAATTGAATAAATACTCTGAAGTTAGAAATAGGTTTTTATGACCATGATAAGAAAAAATAGATATTTCAAAAAAGATGCTTATATTTGTGGCATGAGAGACTGAGCAAATAAAGAAATTATTTGTGAGGATGAAGAAGATTGAAAGAACAGATAGAGAGGATGAGGAAAGACACATGATGCAGTTTTGAACAAGGTAATTTTAATATGCCCATAACCCAACCCAAGCAAGCACCAAGTAAACAGTTTTGGGTCACAGCATGCATGTGGGCTGATATACCAGTTAGTTTGAAAGAGTTGGTTAGTAGATATTTTTTAACACAACTTATACTACCTAACTATAGTACAATTAATTTAGGAATGAATCATAAAATATCTAAAAACAAACCAAACTATTTCAAAAGTTTAAAATACATAGATGTTTTATTACTCAAGGAGGAAATTGTGTCAATGAAAAATACTTAGGACTTGAGTACAGTAAAAAGATAAAAAAAATTGTAGATGCTGCTGAAGTACTACTTAGAGATTTAAACTTAAATGTTCACATAGAAAGGAAGAATGGCAGAAAATTGATGAGTTAAGCTTTCAACTTCAATGTATGCCAAAGAGCAGGCAAAGAAGTTCTAAGAAAATAGAGAATAGAGAATAACAACAAAAGGGGCAGAAATCAATAAAATAGATAACAATACCAAGACACAATAGAAAGCAATAAAGGGCATAAAATTGTTTGGAAGTATATATTCCAAACTATTAACAGAAGCTGCCTCTCTGGAAAGGAGAGTGAAATTGTGATCAGAGTGTTGGGTTAAGATAGAAAAGGGAAACTTTTATTTTATATCATATATATGACTTGCTACAATTTGTATCATATTCTTGTATGTAATTTTCATTTTATAGTAAAAACATTTAAATTTATTTTAATATTACAAATAAATATAAAGTGAATAACACATTCTACATGTTCCAAAAAATGTTCATGAAAATGAAGAAAGAATAATGCTAAGAATGCATAATTATGTCTACACATCCTTTTAATGAAAACAACATTAATCTCTGGCAGAAAAAAAAACACACAATAAAGTCTTAACTGTATTTGAACATCCTTATAATAGTTGTCTTTTTAAATCAAGTTTCTACAGCCCAATAAATCCCTAATAGTATAATATCATGCAAGAGGAATTAAGTGCAAATAATTTTTTTATTCAACAGAAATTTACTGAGTAACTATTATATCCCAGGCACTGTGCTCTAGTTTCACAAAGATGAAAAACACTGAAAAAAAAAAAAAGACATTTCCTTACACGATTTACATTGTAGTTAAAAACAAAAAACAAGGGAATAAAATAATGACATATTGTGATAAGTTCTTTGAATGGTGTGAGTATAATGGAGAATAAGAAATTCCTCTCCCAAGAGATAAATTAAAGATGTATTTTCAAGATTGGAAAAGGTAAGTTCTTAAATGCAAAATGTCTGAACGCACATGAAGGAACGTATGTGCAAAGGCTCTGAAGCAGAATCCTGGCACATCTGAGCAGAAGAGAAGGCTGATGTGGCTGCCACATGCTGAGTGGAGGGCCAGGCCAGGAGATTAATCAGAGAAGAAGCAGCAGCAAAATCAAATGGGGACATTGGGCTATAAGATGTTGTTTTATTTTATTTTATATTATTCTTAGGTAGCACCAAATATGTATTTAGGAGCCAGAGGATTCTCCTTGAGCTTCTTAATTCCTTCATGTGATAAATCCTACCCACTTCACATTTTGGGTGGTTGTTTTTTGTTTTGTTTTGTGGGGTTTTGGGGGATTTTTTTTTTCTCTGTGGTCATTTTATAGCCATAAATCTTAATTTCTTTCTAAATTATTAAGTGCCTCTTCTCAAACAAGGGGTGTTTCTCCAATTTCTTTTATATCATTCCACAATGCTGAAAGCACATCCGTTGTTGTTGTTGTTGTTTATTTGTTGGAGTGAGTGCTTATATTTCTGTTTCCAGCTCTCATGGACTGCTGTTCCTTCCCTTCTCTGTCAGCGTGGCTGTGAGATAACGCTCTGGGTATGTTCATAAACCACCCTCCACACCTGGACTCCCTGATGGCTTACTGTTCCTGACATGGCATGTCAATTACATCTAACAACCCTGTACATGTGGCCACACTTCACCCCCTGTACATGTGGCTGGACCACACAGAGGGAGCCCACAGGCTATGCAAGATTACTCCCAATTTAGACCCCTGTGCCATCAACCAAGAAAAAAGAGTGAAGAAAGATCAAGGAGCTCTACATCCTTAAGCACTGGGGTGAGCCCTTCCTGTTAACCATCCACGTGCTTCAAATTGAATATGCAAAACACCACTCAGATTGAGCATCCCCATGAGAGCAATCAGCACAGGCAGAGAGTTCAATTGAGACTGTGCCATCTTCGCCCCATGATGGCACTTGTAATCAGTCCCTCCCCTCAGAGATCAAGGAAATCTACATCGATTGACAAGCAGCGTGTAGACATCTCCTTGATTTTCTGTCATAAATAATATATCTAGGTAAGAAAATCATATGCAGTTGTCTCTTTTTATCCATGGGAGGTGGGTTCCAAGCCCCCAATGGATGCCTGAAATTGTACATCGCATGGAGCCCTGTACACACGTGCATACCAATGACAAAATTGAATTTGTAAATTAGACACAGTGAGAAATTAACAACAATAACAAATAACCAAAACAAGTGTAACAATGGACTATAATAAAAGTTACATGAATGTGGTCTCTCCTCTCTTCTCTCTCTCTTTCTCTCTCTCTCTCTCTTTCTCTCTCTTTGTCTCTCTCTAAGTATCTTCTGCACTGTGCATGCAGTGTTGAAACACTGAACAAAAGGATGAATCTCAGCCTGGGAGGGATGAAGAGGGATAACACAAAATTTATTGTGCTTCGGCACACTATTGAAAACTTATGAATTGTTAATCTCTGGAATTTTTCATTTGATATTTTCAGATCATGGTTGACCATGGGCAACTAAAACTGTGGAAAGCAAAACTGCAGATAAGGAGGACTACTGTCATTGACTTCATGCTCTATTGTCTGGACAAGTGTGTCATTTTTGTTTTTGTTTTATCTTTGGAGATAGGGGATCTGCCCCCACAGTGAATGATGAGGTTTGCCAAGCAGTAAACTAAAATATGAAGCTTCTTGCTGGTGCTTCTTTGATGCACAGCTTGTCTTAGAAGCAGCTCTGTCTTTTCAACCTGTTTGACACTGGCTCTTATTTTTCCTTTGATGCATCCAGTACCAACCAGGATTCCCTTCAGTGTGATATGCTGTACACGTCATTTGTAGCACCTTCTATCAAGGGAGGGACCTAACTCATAATATTGTCAGAAATTGAAGTATGAGAGACAGCCCCAGTGTTACAAAGTCAAGCTCACTCTCAGCTGCTTACATGGAACAATCTATGTGATCTGACTGCCATTTCGGGAGCTTTCTGCTTCAAAGAGTCCTCCCATAGTCCTTGGTTAAGCCTCTTCTGTAATCCCACATCACTCTATGCCCAGCTCCATGGCACCATCAAGCCCATGGCATACCCCGGAGCATAAGCTCCTTGATGGTGAAACTGTGTGTCTTGATCATCTTTGTGCTCCCAGTGGCTACTAGGTTGCCTGAACATGAAGCAATGCCACGATCCTCTGGTGACTAGGGGAGAACACTACCTCCATCCTGTGTTGCACTTCACTGTGTTGCCTTCATCTGGCAAGGAGAATGGAGCCAGTGGAGTCCATGGTTGGCAGGAGGACAGCAGCTTTAAACCTGAGCTGCTGTCGGGAATGAAACCAAAATCCAGGACAACAGGTGTCTCCAGAGACTGTTCCAGGTACATCAGGATGTGTGGTCACCCTGATTATAGGGCATAGGAAGGACACGATAACAGAGGACACAAGCAAATTCATCCAGATCACAGTAATAATTTCCAACAGGGAGAGGCTCAGGAAGAGCTGAGACTAACTCAGTGAAGGTTTTTTGGTTGCAAGTACCAGAACCCAACTCCAACGCTGGGTCATTCGAGCAAAAGGGGACCAATTGGGAGGATATTTATAAACATATCTACAGGCACAATCCACATTTTCTATCTCTTTTCTCTTCCCTTTCCTTCCCTCATCTCTTCTCTTCTCCCCTTCCCTCTTGTTCTTTCTTCAGTTCCTTTTTCTCCATCTAGAAACATGTTTAGCACTTTAAGCAACAACAGTAAAACACTCATTTGACCCCATTTTATTTTGCCACTACTTCTTAATCTCTCTTCCTTCTCAAACTTCTTGAAACATTTGCAATCTTTGCTCCAAAGCACTCCCACCCCCCTTCGGCATTACTTGTCCTCACAACACTGAAAACATGTCCTTGTTGAGGGGACCAATAGTCTCCTAATGGCTAAGCCACTGAACTTTTTACAAAGATCTCTGAAGTATTTGATACTTTGAATCACTTGATTCATAACAATATGAATATAAAAAAATACTGATATAAAAAAAAAAAACTAATGAGTATCTCTGTCATCTCTCCCCAGGTTTAATCATGATGAAATCATCAAACCAGTCCCAAATGAAAGACATTTTACAAAATACCTGATCAGTACTCCTAAAAACTGTCAAGGTTATCAAGAGAAAGAAACTGTCAGCCAAGAAGAGTCTAAAGATACCTGGATCATTAAATGTAATATGGCTGGGATACAACTTTTCTTATAACTAAAACTGTTTAACTTTAAAAAAAATTTTAAATCCAATAATATAAAATTTCTGGATATGACATTCTTTAACAACAACAAAAAATCTAAGTGGTTTCCTCATATAGGAAACGTAATGTTACCGAATTGAGGATGCACATACACTGAGTGGCCAGATTATTATGATCTCTGAATGCATAATAATCTGGCTACTCAGTGTGTGTATATATATACATTAGAGGCCCAGTGCATTAATTCATGCATGGGTGGTGTACAGCCAGCCTGGCCAGGGGGAGGGTACATGGGCAGTTGGCTGGCCTGCCTGCTGGTCAAACTCCTGGTCGAGGGGACAGTTTGCATATTAGCCTCTTATTATATAGAATATTCACTGAGTGGCCAGATTATTATGCGTTTAGAGATCATAATAACCTGGCCACTCAGTGTATATATGTATGTATGTATACATAGTTCCATAAATTATTGTGTTTTTGTTTGTTATCAGCTGATTATATTTCAGAATAAATGTGTTGATTAAGTTAAAATGAACAAATGGGAAGTAAAAATTATGTAAATTTTTCATTCCTTCGTTCCTTCGTGTGTGTGTGTGTGTGTGTGTGTGTGTGTGTGTGTTAAAGAAGAAACATGCTTCATGGAAATGTATGAGTTGGCATTACAGTATAATCACAGTTTATCATGTAAATGCATATTTATATTTTTAAAAGGTGTATTATGTAAATCATTTGGGAAACATACAAAAAAAAGCAGATTATTTACCAGCCAGAAAATTAGGCATTTAAAAACATGTTGAAAAGTTTATTCTTCAAATGAGAGACCATAAGGCTCATCCTAGTTGGGATGGTTGATCACACCAGTGTGTGCTTTATTTAGACAAAATATGCAGGGAGCTTCCTTATGTGATGAGAATCTAAATATGCATGACAGCAGAACATTTCTAATCATTGTTTTAAATTTCCTGCACAACTTTCTTTAAAATCACCAGTCCCATTCTTGGAGTTGTTTCTATGATTTCTTCTCTAGAATATGAGAAAAAAAGTTATTCATTTATTCACTTGCATATATATATATGGTAGGCAAAAGTCAGTTTATAGTTGTGAGTATGTGAAATACAGAATGTATTCATACATATAATTATTCATTAATTCTTGTATTATTTTCCATACAAACAACTGTAAACCTACTTTTGCCCACCCCTGTATATATAAACATCCATTGAGTTTCTCATGTGTAGAGGGTTGAGTTTTCTTTCCTGCCTTGTGCCTTTTCCCCTAAAGTCTAAATAACCCTGAGAGCTGAGAAGGCAGGAATATGACCAGCTGTGGGAATCTAGTCTTCAAATTATTTTCTCCAGTATATAGGCATTTGCTTCTAGAATGGATTAGCTGCTTTGAAAATTGATTGGCCTTCCCTGAAGGTTATGCTCGGGTTTCAAGCAAGAGAGCTTGAGAATAAGGCAGAGAAACCCAATGGCACCCCTTTCAAGGTGAGTGAGCAGGGATGGCTGCAGAAACTGCAGTCTGTGGCCTGGAAAGAAACATCCCAACCTGAGCACTCTAAGGATTCCTCAAGGGTTTTCCGAGAGTGTCTGCTCTTATTATCTGAGCAGCCAAGGGTGACTTCCATTAGGCCCCACAGGTCCTGAGACAGAAGTGCCCCGGGTGGATGAGAAATGCTGTTCAGCCTTCAGAGCCTGGGTGCCCAAGAGTCTAGGACTGTGAGTGTTGGCAACAAGAGATACGTAACAAGCTGGTTAGGGCTAAGTCTTGGAGGTTCCAGTTAACAACACCTCCTTTTCTCCTTTCACGTTTAAAATCAATCAAAGGAGTTAGGCAGATATAGGACAAAATATCCTTCTTATACTGATAAAGCTATGGGAAAATGTGGCTCATTCACCCAGTGAGCAAGACTATATTTCACCTCCACATTTGGAAGACATATCCCAAAAGTCATAGTACACTGGCTGCATTGACCAATTGTCCAGTGGTGGGACTGGCCTTTAACAATCATGGCACAGCCCAGCCAGAAGGCTCTGTGGCTGAGTGTCAACCTATGAACCTGGAGGTTACAGTTTGATCCTCGGTTAGAGCACATGCCCAGGTTCGATCCCTAGTTGGGGGTGTGCAGGAGGCAGCTGATTAATGATTCTCTCTCATCATTGATGTATCTATCTCTCTCTCTCCCTCTCCCTTCCTCTCTGATATCAATGAAAATACATTTTAAAAAAAAGAAAAGAAAAGAATCATGGCACAAAGGTGCTCAGTATGTGCTTCCTGCCAGTAGCTGGTTTCCAGTCCCAGCAGAGGGAAAAGGTGATTTTGCCAAGCCTGCTCCCCATCCTCCAGTGAGATAACCTAGGAGGGAAGAAGGCAGGACACCAGAGTGTTACTTTTATAAAGGGAAGGGGGGGGGGGGGGGGAAGAGACTGTGTCTTTGGCTGTAGAAAAAAAAAAAAGACCACAGTCATTTGTCTTTGGGGGAAGATTAATCTTTGTTCATAGCCCTGAGCTAAACGCTAAGGGCTGGGAAGATACAATGAAATGCAAGGCAGTGTCTTTGTTTCCTGGAGATTGCAATCTAGCTGAAGAGGCAAAACGTGTGGGACTACTTTAGGTAACTACTCACAACATATTACTAATCACTCAAACAAAAGAGGCATGGCAGAGGTTTGTGAACTCAGGGAGAGGGAAAACAGTATCCACTAAATCAGGCAGCCCAAGTCTCTTCCAGATGGAACTGAATGGATGGGGAGTGCTTGGAAAGGGGGAGCTCAGGAAGCAGGGATTCTGTGTGCCTACATGTGTGTGTGTGTGCTGGTGTGTGAGAGCTAGAGTGAGAACAGAATGTCCAGACACTGGGGGAGGACTGGCCTGGCTGTCCTGGAGGGCTTCTGTGTCAGAGAAAGGAAGGACTGGTATGTATGCCAAGTGCACTGTCTTCCCTTTAGTAAGTGTTCAAACACGGGTGGATTAGCCATTGACCAGTCACTTCTCTAGCTTCTTTCTAGGTGGCAACATATCCCCTAACTTGGATTATGCTTATGTACCCACTAACAACTCCTGGGTCATTCATGGCTTTAATGAAAAACCAGCCTGTCTACAGTATAACACCAACAATGCACCATGACTTTGAGGAGTGCTTGTCTACCATGGGGAGTGCTGGCTTAACCCTGTGTCTTAGTGAGTGATAGTTTTATTGTGCTGATGCACAGTGTGATAGGGCAGAGGCAGGATAGTGTCAGCAGGCAATGGGAAACTGGCTGGGATGAAAGTATTATTGAAAATGTCCAGGCTGTCTAGATAGTATCAAGGGTTACCTGATGGAGGCTGAGATTTTGTGGGATTTTTTTTCTCCAGGTCTACAGAGATATAATTGTCACACATTGTGTGAGTTTAGTGTGTGCAACCTATTGATTTGATACATTTATAAATTTCAAAATGATAACCATCATAGTATTAGCTAACATCTCCATTCTGTCGCCTAGTTAACATTTATTTTTGGGGTGAGAACATTTAAGATCTACTCTTAGCCAGAGTCAAATATTTGGGGATATTCTTATGTAAGCTCCACACTGAAAGTGTATCTCTTTCTTACAACTTAAACTGCTCACACCTGTGTTGAGTGCTTGTCACATGTATAAAGAACTAGAGATATATTGCTGAAACTGGTTTGGCTCAGTGGTAGAGCGTCGGCCTGCAGACTAAAAGGTCCAGGGTTTGATTCCGGTCAAGGGCATGTACCTTGGTTGCGGGCACATCCCCAGTAGGGGGTGTGCAAGAGACAGCTGATGGATGACTCTTTCTCATGGATGTTTCTAACTCTCTATCCCCCTCTTCCTCTCTGTAAAAAATCAATAAAATATATATTTTTTAAAAAGAACTAGAGATCTAGATAGGTATATAAACACTCACCTACATCTATATCTCCAGTTAATGGATTAGTGGATTAAGGTTTCATTCTGGAAATATGCTTTAGGATAAACAAACATAAATAGAGATGAAAGAATCAAAGGAAATGAAAGCAAGTCTTTTAACCAACCATCAGCTCATATTAGAGTAAATTATGCATAGTAGCTTGATGACATGTAATGAAGCCATTAAATTAATTTTCACCACACTATATACCAAATAGCTGTTATTTCCAAGCATGACTAGTTTAAAGTAGCATGAAAATGCTCATGCCATAGTTATGTGAAAGGAGACAAAGTTACTAGTAGATATGAAGTATGCTTGTAAGTATAACCATGTAAACCACCCCCTTCCCAAATGGATACCTGGGTTAAGACTTGAAAGGATATTTAAGAGTATGCTTCCATAGTGGGATTGCATGTACTTCTCCATAATTTTTATGTTTTTTAAATTTCTTAATAAAGATAACTATAAAATTAAACAAGATTCTAATCTAAAGGCAGTGCTACCAGCAAACAAGTAAAGTTGTTCTAATTCAGCTGATGAGCTGGTCCTGGGCCATATAGCCAAGGGTTGAGGCAAGATGAGGGTTGCAGATCTATTTCCCATTTTGCTTTACTCTTACTCCTGATGATGCCAAGGAGACAGAGAGAGAATTCAACTTATTTGTCTCAAATAGAGGCTGACTTCAGCAGAACCTTGTTGTGCTTAGGATTCTCCAGATTGATTCATACTGGCTGGGCTCCAGGGTCTATAGTTGGCAACCATCTGCAGAGTTTGATAGAAATACAACATGTAGATGATGTCATGCCATTGTTTTTGTGGCTGAAATTGCTCTCTGTGAAGGTACAATGCTTATGATTTTTAAAAGTTATAGCATTAAGTCACAGGGCATTTTTCTACAGTGTATAGGAACTTTTGGTCTAGCTTTATTCCAAATCTCTAGTTTCTAAAAACAATTACTGGATACAATCTACACTCTGGATTCCAATAATGAAATGCACAACCTCTTGAGAACATCTGAGCAGAGCTTCCAACTTGTACAGAATAACCTCAGACATTTAAAATAAAGTTTTTTATGAGCTCTGAGCAGAGTTGCAGGTAAGCAGCACAGTGAATACAAAGAAAGGGTCTGTCATTTGTGGTGTGACAGGTTAGGAGCTTTGAAGATTGAAGGTACGTCAGAGTTGGTGTTCCTTGTGTTTAATAACCTATACTGTCATGGGATTTAAAATAATGAAATTGTAAGAGAGATTTCTGTAGCTTGTAAGCATGGGTTGGTAAATGTTTGTACATCTCATTTCACAAAACAGGGCTATTATCTCAATGGAGGAGCATTGACTGAGGGTTTACTCTGTTCTCGGTGTTATTCAAAGCCAACTACATACAGTGGCCAATAAGCCAATCTGAATCCTTCTAACAAATTTAATTTCCAGTGACAGGATATAGACAATAAGTAAATTATACAAGTAACTGAGCAATAGGATGTCAGGAGTTCCTGTGCTAAAAATAAAAATAAAGAAAATAAAAATGGCCGAAACTGGTTTGGCTCAGTGGATAGAGCGTCGCCCTGTAGACTGAAAGGTCCCAGGTTCGATTCCAGTCAAGGGCATGTACCTTGGTTGCGGGCACATCCCCAGTGGGAGGTGTGCAAGAGGCAGCTGATCGATGTTTCTCTCTCATCGATGTTTCTAGCTCTCTATCCCTCTCCCTTCCTCTCTGTGAAAAATCAATAAAATATGTTGGGGGGAAAAAATGACCGTAGGCTATTTAGATCCATTGTCCAGTAAAGGCCTCTTCAAGAAAGTGACCATGAGGGGGGATTCCAACAACAATGTCAGTAATGCCGAGATCAGATATTCTGAGCCATATGGAATCATTATTGTAAAAGCCACAGAGGAATAGACATGAGAGGTTTCAGAGCTGCATCTGCTTCACCAGAGTTCTGCAAATTGTGTAAAAATCAGCTGAGCTTCAGTGTAGTCCATCCCTATTAATTTAGGCAAGTGGTAGGCTAGTCCTCACTTCGGGTGTGAAAGGCACAGAGTCCACACTGCACTTCAGTCCCAAGAATTATATCGACCCACAATTCCTTGTCTGAAATCTTTAGACTGAGCCCAGCACATTTTAGAATTAGAAAATTTTCAGATTTCAAAAAAAGTTGTGTCTTTGATGATAAATTAAAATGTCTTGTAAGAGTCTGGGCAGGACTCGGAAATCAAATATGGATGATCCTCCTTCTTAGCCCATTCAGACTGCTATAACACCACCACCGCTGGCTTGTACACAACAGAAGTTTCTCACAGTTCCAGAAGCTGAAGTCCTCTTAGATGAGGGCCCAGCAGAAGTTCTGGTGAGGACCTTCTTCCAGGTTGCAAAGGGTGCCTCCTCACAGGTGGTTTTACCATACCTAAGGTCGTGAGCACACTGCTTTAAAAGCCAAAACTCATAATATCAGTTTGAGTAAGGGAAGATTTATTAATAAAGAAGACATCAATTGAGACAATGAGAGACTTAGTGGTGCCCCAAATCCATCTTACTGCAGGACTAGGTTAAGGGAGTATAACGGTTTAGGGAGAACAAGTATGCAGAAGTGCTGGTGGGATAAGTTACAATTAGGGGACCCTGAAGGTTGGCCATTTATGGTAAAGGGGCATCAACACCTGATCTTCCTAAACAACAGACTTTTGTTTCTCTAGGCGTTTCAGTGTCCAAGTTCCGGTCATGTCACAATCCTTTGCTTTCATAGGAGGTGGGAGGACATTTTAGTTTCTGATGCAGCTGGAGGTTAAAGTTCTCTCTTCTGTGCATGCTTATGCTGCATGACTTGTGCTTTGGCCTATTGTCTTTGAAAAGCAACTCAGCATCTCATCAAATTGGATAGTGCCTTCCTGAGGGCTCCAACCTCATGACCGCAAGTTATCCTCATTGCCTCCCAAAGGCCCCATCTTCAAATACCACCATATTGGGGGATAGGGTTTCAACATATGAATTTGGGGAGGACATAAGCATTCAGCCCATAACATCTCATTATTTGCAGATTCCATATTTGCACATTTGCTTACTTACTAAAATTTAACTGTAATCCTATAATTAATACAGCAGTTCTTATATAGTTGGTCATGGGTAGAGGAGCGAAACACTGAGTTAGTGCACCTGTTCCCAGCTGTTGTGGAACAGGTGGCATTCTACATGCCTATTTCAGCTCTTACCCCACAAACAGGTGTTCAGACTATGGTCTATTTAGTGTTATGGTTTTCACATTCCTGTGACTCACTGTTTAAAATGACCCCAACCCTAGTGAAGAAATGCTGTCTGTTGTTCTAAGAGCAAAAAGGCTATGATATGCCTTATGAAGAAAATGCATGTTAGATAAGCTTTGTTCAGGCATGAATCATAGTCCTGTTAGCCGTGAGTTCCATGTTAATGACTCAGCAATATATAGGAAGGTGTCTTTCAACAGAAACACACATAAAACAAGGTTATGTGTTGATTGGCTGATCAAAATATTGTGACCAGAAGCCCACAGGAACCTAACCCTGCGTGTCTCCAGGAGTGATGTTTCAGTACACGGTGACTTCATAGAACAGAACTAGCACCAGTAACCATAGTCAGCTATACATAGAGAGTTGCTCCAAGCAAAGTATGAATATTCACTGTGCACTTACCACAAAATACTAAAGGACAAATTATAGAAGATTTATTAAAGCCAACTCTTGCTTTCTCCTATTACTGGTATACAAACAAAGCAAAGGCCAGTGAAATGAACAGATACTACTTAAGAAAAATACAGACACTATTCAAATGTCACCTAAATTTGCTAATTGACTTTCACACCACGCCCTCAGTTCATGCACCTGCCTTTGGAGTCCCACAGTCCCCTCAGCCCCCCAGCCACACAGCGCTGGCCTGAAACACAGGCAAGCCACAGATGGTGGCTGCCCAGCCACCCAGGGCTGCCTGAGGCTCAGGTAACCAGGGCTGACAGAGGCTTGCACTGTCGGCAGTGGCAGCAACAGAGGTGTAATGGGGTGTTACCTTCCCCTTATGGCCAAGTTGCCTCCCATGCCTGAGGGCTCCCAAACTGTGAGAGGGGACAGACCAGGCTGAGGGACCCCCCTCCAATGCATGAATTTTCATGCATCGGGCCTCTAGTACTAGTATAAGTATCTTGAGCTGTGTGTGTATGATATACATACATTAAGTTATATCAATTTTAGAGACAGCCACCTCTTTAGCTACTTCAGATCACAGAAAGATTTGGAGAGAATTAAAAGTAATTTCACGTTTTTTATAGATTTTATTATTTTGAGCTTTAAATGTATAGAAATTGTGGCAATTATTAGGAAAATAATTATGTATGCATTAAATTATTTTTTTTAATTTCTGAGAATCTTAAAAATTTATTATTTTGCATATGCTCTTAATTTCCTGATTGATGTTTACTAATTGAAATCATCAGTCAAGATTTAATCCTAAATCCATGAAGGAATAGTAACATTGAAACTTCCAAATACACAGTTATTGTTGTTACAGAGAAGGTCTTTCATAGTAAATATTTCTTGATTTCTTTGGGATGTAGGCAAAGCAGTTATATTTTGGGGACCTTGGACAAAAAATCACTCTGTCTCACCAGTAGCCAATACCAGAGACTAAGAGAGATGCTCACTCCAAGGCCCTGGGCACAATAGGAAGTCTCTGTGAGCCCACACCTGTGATCCTCACCAACATTAAGGAAGCAAAGAATTCAGAGGAGCAGGGAGAACATCAGATAATTTCCCAAGTGCTCAATATGTGGCTGAAGACAAGGAATGTCTTCGCACAGTGAGTTGAGGTACTGAGTGGGACATAAAAACTCCATGCCCATGGTCCAGGCTCAGGCACCACAGGCTACGAGTGAAGTCTGTGGACACCCAGGCTTGGAATGCACAGCTGATGAGTAATTCTATATTATTTATTTTCTTTTTAAAAAAAATGAACAAACTCCTTCTATTAAAAATAGTGTCTCTGCTCTGGCCAGTGTGGCTTCTTACATTCTGAGCCAGAAACTGGAAGGCAGTGTGATCAATCCTTTATCAAAAACTCTATGATTACTCCTTAAACATAGGTATGAAAGGCATAAAATATCTAATAAGGACACATTTTGGTAGAGAGATGAAATGAGGACTACGTATCTAAAGACATGAACTGATTAATTTTAATCTTGTCTCAGTCTGGAAAAGACAAGACTTGTCATCAAATCATGTAGTCTTCAAGGACAGAGTGAACATCTTGTTGCAAAAAAATGTAATGTCACCAATAAACATGAGCAGTTGTTGCACAGAGCCTGGCACACAATGGGTTTCCTGAAGGAAAATCAATGACTGGACTCTATTAGATAAAGCACTTTACCCAGATTGTCTGTCTTTGCTCCAGAAAATAGAACTTGAGGACATGGGCTTACGTTTGTACATTTAGCTGAAGCTAATTATAAGAAGTAACTCTTCTGATATTTCTGAGAACATTTGCTGAGAAAAGTCAAGCACTTTCTTTCTGGTCAAATATTTAAGATTGGGAAGATTTAATTTTATTCCTACTTGGTAGTTCTTGGGTCAACTGTAAAATTATAATGTTTAAAATTCACTTCACAAGATTTTCTTTTAGGAAGATTAGCCTATGAGGCTTTAAAAGAAAGTACATCATAATTTGAGGGATCCATCTATTGTTATAGTTACTCCCTAGCTTTGCTGAAGATCATTAACCTTGTCCCTGAGATCATCCATATGTAATATTCACTTTCCCTGGATTGTAGAGTAAAATATGAGCAAACGCATACTTGGTTGTTTTTTTTCTAATGGTTTCTTTTTTATTTTATTTTTTTAATTTAATACTTGGTTGAAAGTATTACAGATGTCCCCTTTTCTTCCCATTGATCCCTTCTACCCACACCTGCCCCCTGCATCACACCTTCACCACACTATTATCTGTGCCCATGGGTTATGCATATATGCATATAAGTTTCATGGTTAATTTCTTTCCTCCCACACCTGCCTTCCCTCTGAGATTTGACAGGTTTTTTTTAATTATATTTAAAGGTACAAATTAATTTCTTTAAAAAAAAAAAAAAGCGGGGGCGGGGGGGGGGAGCATACCAATAATGAGAGTGTAAAACAAAAGTCAGGTGTTGGAATAGATGCTGAGCATGTATTAAAAAGGTGGTTGCATCATGGCTAAGAAACACAGTTCTCCTAATTTACCAAGAGATTTCCAGGTCCAGCTCCTACTCAAGTTCAAAGCCAGACAAGTTAAAGTTAATCAAGTGCAAAACAGCCTAAATTAATATATTGAAAGTGAAGTGACAGATGAAGTAGAGGCACCTTGCGCCTGACTCCCTACCGTTCCCCCACACCTCCGACCCCCAGGCTCTGGTGAGAGCTGTTTGGAAGAGAATTGCCATCCAAGTCCCTCCCTGTTGAGGGACTTCATGCTCTGGCACCTCCACCGAGGAGCACGTGGAGCCGCTGATGAGAGAGGCCAGCCATCGGAAACGCAATTCCGCACAGACATATCCACCAAAATGGATTATTTCAGCCTCGTTGGTCACAGATTCTGTAGTTTTCCAGTGATTCATCTTACTATTAATAATGTCAGAGAATTTTAGGCCCTTGAATTAAATAATGACAAATAGGAGCCAGGGAGAGCACCCGGCTGAGGCAGGGCTGTGTGTTTCCGCGTGCAGCACGCTGAGGCCTGACAAATCGGATCCCCAAAATAGTCTGAATTGATGTGGCTGTTGGTGAGGGAGAGAATTAGTGTTACAAACAGGCCGGCAGCCTACATTGTATGAAGGCTGAGGAAAGCTTCTTCAATAAATGCTGCGTCTGCGTTGGAAATGGTTGCAATGAGAGGTGAGTGAGTCACAGGAGTATGTAATGGGCTTCTGTCATTTCAGGGGCCACTGGTTGGGGCACAGGGCTCCTCCAGGCTGTAGGACCCACAGAGCTCGCAGAATGGGAGTGGGGGTGGTCACATCATAGGCTTCTCATTTATAATCTAAACTAGTGAGGACCCAAGCCCCACAGGAGGGGTGAAGGCTGTTTGAAAGTGGAGGCATTCCAATTCCCCATGGCTCTGTTAACAAGTCTTTGTCAAAGAAAGATGCCCTTACTGGTCACCACCCTCCCCTTCCCAGGCCAGTTCCCATCAGCATAGCCAGGCAAGAGATTGTCTTAAGACCCCCAGATATCCTCTATCCATGCCACATATAATAATCGTCTACTTGGGTCCTTAAAGATGAAATAAAGCACATTTCTTTTTCCTAAACATTTCTGTAACCAAATTGACATTTTTGGAAATGCACAGATCTCATGAGGCACAGAGAGCTGTGGAAATATGCTAACTTAAAAGTACTATTAAAATACTATTTTAATTAATAGTGGTACTTTCCTAAAATTTAAAGTCCCAATTTGTTCGATGTTGGAAAGGTCAGTCTTTCAATCTTTCCCTAATGAGTTCACCATGCACTTGATGAACTAAATAGACCTTTAGCATCTTTTGGACATGGCAGCACTGAGTTCGCTACAATTTCTCTTTCTTTTCACTCATTTAATAGACTTTTATAGATATTCCATTTCAAGAAGATTAAAGCAGGTAAACCAACAGGCTTTGTTCACCAAGTTTTTCTTTCTTTTTTTAATATATTTTATTGATATTTTACAGAGAGGAAGGGAGAGAGAGATAGAGAGCTATTGATAGAAACGTCAATGAAAGAGAAACATCGACCAGCTGCCTCTTGCACACCCCCTACCGGGGATGTGCCCGCAACCAAGGTACATGCCCTTGACCGGAATCGAACCCGGGACCTTTCAGTCCGCAGACCGACACTCTACCACTGAGCCAAACCGGTTTTTCTTTTTCCAGGTTTTTGTGAATGCCAGGAACAAAATGGAAGACAGGACTCCAGCTCCAAAGTAAATTTTACAACATTACGATAGAAACCTACACAAACAAAATAGCTTGAAAACATTTAAACTCAACATGTAAGTAACTGTTCATGTATACATTGTTTGGCAATATGATAGGATGAGCTTTAGTGTTTCCTTGGAGATTTGCTCTTTTTTTTGGTGGGTCTGATGAGGGATTTTTAAGAAAGGAAGGATCCAAAATGGCTATTACTTGGAGTTTCATTTTTCTTAAGTTCATAGCAGAATACTTACAAAAACCATTAAATAGAACCACGTGAGAGATGTTCTCCACAAATAAAGTAACATCTTAACCAAGGTAGCAACGATTATGCTATTTTATACTATTTTTTCAGTGTAAAGAACCCAGAAGACCAGAACATCATTGGCAGAGAAGATGGTGTTGTGGCTTAAATGACATTTTCTTTATTGTCTAAAAATGAGCTATTTACTCAATTCTTGTTCCTTGATTTTTAATCCTATATCCCATCATCGGTTTGATTTTTTTTTACAGAAATAATAGCTACTATTTATTGATCACATACACCATTGCAGACAAAATATATACATTATCATCAATCTTCAAATGGTGTTATTACCAACATTTTATAGAAAAGCCCAAAGAGATTGAATGGGTTGCCCAAGGTTATAGGGATGGTAAGTAATGAAGCTGACTTTAAACCAGATCTGCCTCTCTCCAAAGTAATTGTTTTCCTGCAAAATGCAGGCGAGTATAGGTTTACTGAAATAAAAAGTAGCATAACTTAAACACTGCAGTTCTTGCCAATAATTACAGGCCGAATAATCAGCGGATGAGCCACTTTGTGAATGTTGGTTATTTCTTGTTGTAATTAGAATTTCTGAAAGATGTCATCTAAATTTACAACACACCTGTGCTCATGACACAGTGGAAATATATCAAGATGAGTGGGCTGTCGACAAAAAAAATACAACTTGACAGTATATTTATGTGCTAATTTTTTAAAATAAATTATCAGAAATGCTGGGCTTAGGGTACACAGATAAAATATTGCCATAAGACAATCAATCTCATGATTTAACAAATAAATTGGATTTCATTTCAGTCATCTAGATATTTAAGGTCAATAAGATGGAGTTTGCATTGTGCGTTGATCATTAAAAAACCCTGGCTTGTCCTCATAATATGATGCTGCTTTGGACTTAATTATACCCAGGCACAATTAGACCCACACACTTCCCCCTGTGAAAAGAACAAAAAGACAATCATTCTCAAGTACACAAATTGTATGGTTTTATTATTTCTAACTAAGAATAACTTGAACAGCCTACTGATTATTTTTCCAAAATTATGATCAGAAAAAAAGGTTCTAAATAAAAATTCTAAAGCCAAAATTTGAGTAGAAGTTGTCCAGTATTTAGAAGGATATTATTAGTTGTATATAAATGAAATGCATTAATTATAAAAATCCAAATAATATCAGAAAGTACCAAGAAGAAAATAGAAATTATCAGAAATGTCACCATCCCTTCTCCACACCAAAGATGACTGTTATTATTTTGGCTGGACATTCTTCTATTGTAGTTAGCACTAGGGGAAAGCTGAGAAAACTCTCAGGAGAATCCAGCTCTGAGTTAGGCATTTCCTGTATGTCTCTCTCTTATTCTCATTCATTCTCTCTCTCTCTCTCTCTCTCTCTCTCTCTCTCTCTCTCTCTCTCTCTCTCTCCCTCCCTCCCTCCCTCCCTCCCTCCCTTTCTCTCTCCCTCCCTCCCTCCCTCCCTCCATCTCTATCTCTATCTCTCTCTCTCTCTATCTCTATCTCTATCTCTATCTCTATCTCTATCTATCTCTATCTCTATCTCTATCTCTATCTCTATCTATCTCTATCTCTATCTCTATCTATCTCTATCTATCTCTATCTTTACATCTATCTCTCCACTATGTTAAGATATAACAAGATGGCCACCATCTACAAGAAAGAGAGTTCTCACCAGAACCTGACCATGGTGGCAACTTTTCTCAGACTTCCAGCCTGTAAAATTATGACAAATTTTTGTTCTTTATAAGCCATCCAGTCCATGGTACTTCGTATGGCAGCCCAAGGCAACTGAGACATACTTAGAACAGAGTTAAAAATTTAATATTGACAAGAGGAAAGGTCTCAACGATGGAATGCACTCCCTGACATTGGAAGGTATTCTGCAGTCCCAAGTTCCCTTTTTCTCATGTCCTTAATACAACTGATTGAAAAACTGACCTCTAACCAGGTGCCAATTCTCAACCCAGAAAATCAAATACCACTCTAGAGTTTCAATCATTATATAGGGGGATAAATGTTGATGAAAAATTATTAAATTAAAAAGTAATTTTTTTAAAAAAAAAAAAAGTCACATCTAATTATCTAAGACATTCCACTCATACTTACCAGTATATAAGTCACATCTGAGCAAAGTTTCTCTGAATGCCAGACCATGAGAGAAATTGCAACTTTTTGATAGCTTTAACTTCAGCAGAATCTTTTATCAGAAAAGAAGTGAAATGATATATGCTGCTATTTCAATATATTTTTCCGACTCCATCACAGAGGAAGAAAAAAGATAGAGTATTTTTTTAAAGAAAAAGAATGCTATGTGTAGATGAAGTCTACCAAATAATGAATTCTGGTCTATTACTGTCTTTCCACTCCTCCTAGGCAATATTAGTTATGTCTTTTCTCCATTATTGAAGACTAGCATTGAGGAGATGACATTAATGCAATCAACATAATTTCATCAGTTTCATTTTTCTTACTTTCAGTACCTGCTGAAAAGCACTGAAAGCATTCTGAACAAAAATGAGAACTTTTGTGAAATCCTCCTCTAGTTACAAAAAAAAAAAAAAAAAAAAAAAAGGTTTCTCATTTATAATGCCTTTACTTGCCTTGTAAATATACTCTGCCACTTAGGTAACATTTTCTGGAGGTTTTCTTTTTATTTGTTGTTTTTTTAGGTAGGTTTTTTTTTAAATTTATTTATTAATTAAGGTGTTACATATGTGTCTTTATTCCCCCATAACTCCCTCCATCCTCCCACTCATGCTTAGGTAGGGTTTTAACTTTGTTTTTCGGGTATGGGGAAGGGATTTGATACTGTATGCCTATTATGAAGTCTATTGACCTAGTTAAGACAATCACTTTCCATGTTAGAAAAGATAGGTTAGGGAACAGCACAATGGTTAAGATTCTGGAGTCCCAGCTGGATTTCAATCCTCCCCAACACGACCCAATATTACAATAGTAGCTGCGTGACCTTGGGCAGCTACTTACCCATTCTGTGCCCAGATCATTTTATAAAAAACAGAGATAATAAAATAAGAAGATGGGTGTATTAATATTTTAAAGAGCTGAGATCTGTGTCTGGCATATAGTCAATGTTACATGTGTTGGCTGAACTAAACATATACATAAACAATCTGATTGTGGACATTATCACTTCTGATGCTGAAAAATCATCCTTGTGGGGTCCTTATATCACACACGAATCTCCCATATGAGTCAACCTCTAGCACCTTCACAAGTCAGCATTACTTTGATGACCCTATTTCAATGTGGTCAAGAGAAAGAAATCTCTCACTAGATCATGATACAACGGGCCATATGGAGAAAAAGTCCATTAAAATAATTTTTAAAGTGAGCAATATGGACTTTTTAACTTTAATGAAATCACAAACATGAAGTAAATTCTACCTGTTGTCTGATCCATTCTTTTTCTAATTCTAGTTGGAGGGGGGGAGAGAGAGAGAAAGGAGAGAAGAAACAATTTCACTACAGTGTAAAATACTCAAATTATGGGAAAAACAACTTCAAATAAAATTAATTTAGGAAGAAATAATTTAGCATTTGCTTAGTGTTATAATGCTATTAGTTAACACATAGAACTACCTGTTCTCTAAGCAGAAGTATTTCAGGGTGAGGACTTTTATAGGTACAAGAGAATTTTAAAATTCTTTACAAATAATTTATCCATATTGGTAAAATAAGAAATAAAGAATGTTCAATTAATAGCCCCCAGAACCACTATAATGTTTATAGAACATACATGCTTAATACTGACGACATTTTAAGAATTCTGAGTTCAGTGGGTAGGACCCTTGTGTGGTAGGAAGAGATAGTCAGATGAAGCATAGAACATTTTCATATAATTCTATATAAACCTATAAAGACATAAAGAAGCTTATTTTTTTTCCATTTCTCAGAAGAAAGATTCCATATAATCACATAATATTTTGTCCAACATGCAATTGCTTCTTTTTTTCAGCCTGAAAAGCAAAGAAGTAAAACACCTCAGAAAATCTTGAGTCAAGAGTTTAGAAAAGATTTACAAATGTCCTAAGAGTTATGAGAGATGCTATTAACTTGCTACAGTTCATAATTAATATGCATAGTAATCAGTATGCACTGACAGATTTATGCTGAGGAATTCAAAATATAAAAAGGAGTTAAATTACATAATATGAACAGCTTCATTGCTCACATTTATGATATATCCCAAGGCTTCCTCATACATTTTGGACCAACCTGAAACTTATTGCTCTTAGCTTTAAGTGCCATAACAGATAGCCCCTGCAACAAGATTAATCATTTCAAGGTAAAAAGAGATTGTACTTAATCTGCCCAGCTGGCTGATAAACCCAGTAGAGTTCCCAAATTCATGAATCACACCCCAAAGGAATAATGGAAACCGGTTTGGCAAATATCTAGATAACTCCATGTGAATCCTGTATATCTGTAGGTAGCTATTATCAACATGAGCATTTTAGAGAAACATAGCTTCATCTTAACCAAAGCTATCTCCAGACCAGGAGAAGCTTAAGCACTAATGTAGACTTGCTTATAACGTCGAACAACACCACATAAGAGATAAAGAATTACTGAGAGGTTAAAGTTGGTATTTGGGGTCTTTTTCAGGGATTAGCTCATTTTATTTAGTTATGAGCAAACTCACCAGATAGGAATTATAAAGAAGAAACAGAGTAACCCTAGTACACTGCTGGAAAACAGTATGGAGTTTCCTCAATAAATTAAAAATTGAACTCCCATTTGACCCAGTTATCCCAATTCTAGGAATATAACCTGAAACACTCATCAGAAAGGATATATGCACCCCTATGTTCACAGTAGCACAATTTACAATAGCTAAGACATGGGAACAGCCTAAGTGCCCATCAGCAGATGAGTGGATAAAAAACCGTGGTACATTAACACAATGGAATACTACTTGGCAATAAAAAAGAAAGAACTCTTACCATTTGCAATAGCATGGGTGGACCTGAAAAGTATTATGCTGAGCAAAATAAGAAAGTCAGAGAAAAGTATGTATCACATAATCTCACTCATATGTGGAATCTAATGAACCAAATAAACTGATGATCAAAAGTAGACTCAGAGTCATAGAACCATGAACATATTGTTGAACCTCAGGGAGAAGGAAGATTTCAACAAATGAAACTTGTATACATATAAGTATAACCCAGAAACACAGACAATGGGGTGGTGAGGGCCTGGAGGGGGGTGGGAAAGGGCTGGAAGAGGTTAATAGGAGGAAATGTAATACTTTCAACAATGAAGATTAAAAGAAAAAGAAAAAAAGAAACAGTGAATTTAAATTTCAAAAACAATCTCCTTTAAGCAGCACAAGAGGAAAACAAACTGTATAAGATAATAAACTATACAAGTTTTTAAATAGATTTGTAGGAATGAAATGTCTAAGGGAGCAATCTATTCCTTACCTTCACTGAAGAGAAGCACACCTCATCAGAGTCAAACTTTCAAGGTTAGTTCATGTGATACCCAGCAGAATGGAAATGCCTTCCTCTCCAGTCCCAGCTCAGATGCAGAGAAGGGTGAGGTGGTGGAGACCCTCATCTTCCTGTAGAACAAAGGCCCTCCCCGCAATCTGCTGGGATCAGATGAGGAAGGCAAAGGGGTTCTTGGATTTTGTTTTTCCCACCAATTGTTAAGAAGTGCACTGCTGATAATAGAAAGTTATACAAACAACTATTTCTTTGCTTATTTTGAAGGTAATTTTTTTTAATAAGAAAATCTCATGTGGCTTCCTCCATGCACCTCATAAACTTGTGCATACTTGTTTATAGGCTTTTACTAGTATATATAGCTATATGTAGTGCTATTTAATGTGTGTGTATATATACATGTATATAAATATGATGTATACACATACATATACATACTCACTTGCGCACGCATGCGCACACACACCCCATAACAGTGTCTGTGTTTATGGCAGATTTCTTGGGGCATCCTCTGGACCCTCTATTTATTGACAATATAGGCATTTCTCATCTGCAACCTAGATGTTGATGTTAACAAACACTTATCAAGGGGTTAAGGGCACAGCAGGTACAGAGCCTTTTGCTAGGACCACATGGTGGTGCAAGTAAAGAGGAAGAGCAGTAAAATGAAACTAAGCATAAATACAAATGTGGGCAGCATTCCTGCAGGTGAGCCACCCAGGTACTGAAGCAGGGAAGGGAAGGAAGGAGAAACAGCATGTAGGCTGAGTGAGAGAGCCCTGGGGAGATCCATCCCCCAGTGAGAACATCCTATGTGGACCACTTGAATCTCTACACCATCAGAAAACAGGCCGTCTTCCTGCATCTGTGGACCAGGGAGCAATCTATTTGGTAATTTCTCAATATCCCCAAGGGCATAACCTCATTGGTGCAGAGGTTCTGTCTCTGTTCTCATGCATCCCCCCCCGTGTGGTAGGACTAGGAAGAGATAGTCAGTAAATTATGACTGAATCAAACTACAGTAAATTTCGTCACTTCCCAATTATGTCATGAGGTCCCGTAAGCATATTGGTAACCTTAACTTTACTTTTCTGATGGCCTGTTTGCTTATGCATAAAAACCATATGGATTAGGAAAGAAGTGTTTCCCCTTTTCTGAGACCAACCATGAAATCGAGAGCTTCTTTGCTGCCTTTACTGAGTCATCACCTTTCTCCAAAATCTTTTGTGTATCTTTTTTTTTTTTTAGACAACTTGACAAAACAAGCAATTGTACTAGAATTATTTCTTAACAAAAAACAAACTCTTCCTTGCTTTTTCCTGTCTTGCACTGAGATTCTGGAACCCTCATAAATACATGTAATTTCCTCATCATTTTCTCTTTTCTTTTAAGCAACAGAGTTCACTTTTTAAAGGTTGTTTTCCTTTTGTAGGCATATATCTGTGCTTTTGTTTGATCAATATTAAACCCGCCATGTTCTAAATCAGTGCATGTGCCTATGTCTACACACACGTACAAATTCGCATCTCCATGCAAGGCGAGTGGGAACCACAGCCCACTGAGCAGGGGTTCCGGTCGTAAAGCGCTCTGCAGGCGCACAGTCTGCGGGAGCAGTTGGTGTCATTTGCTTCAGATGCATGTACAAAACTGCAGGTTTGGAACTTCACTCATTAAATTTCTTATAAAATTGCGCACACACATACACACACACACAAAAAAAAAAAAAAAAAAAAAAAAAAAAAAGCCCAAAACCGGTTTGGCTCAGTGGATAGAGCGTCAGACTGCGGACTGAAAAGTCCCAGGTTCAATTCCAGTCAAGGGCATGTACCTTGGTTGTGGGCACATCCCCAGTAAGGGTTGTGCAAGAGGCAACTGATTGATGATTCTAACTCTCTATCCCTCTCTCCTCCTCTCTTAAAAAATCAATAAAATATATATTTTTTTAAATTGCACAAAAAAAAAAAAACAGAGGAAAAATTGCTCAAGTCTAGAAAGCAATTATAATAGAGTCATGAAACAAAATAAAATTAGTATAGCCCAGTGCAAATAATTTTTAAGTGCCCAATCTTAATGTATTCAGAACCTTTAGCTTAATAAAGACTATTATGTGCCCATTAAAAGCTCCTTGTGACTCAGTTTCCCAATCTTTAAAATGGGGGTAATGACATCAACTTCATGTGTTTGCGTAAGATTAAAAATGAGTTACACAGTAGAAAATTAGAACAGTGTCTATCACACAGTGAGCAATTAACTGTTTGCTATGTTTAGTTCCCTCACTGGACTGCAGATTTTATGAAAGCATGATATAGGCCTGTTTGTAAACCACTTTTTCCTTATTTGCTAATTTCTTTATTTATTAAGTAAAGGAATGGGTAAGTGACTAAAATAGTAAAAGAATGAATCCAATATATTAGATAAAAGGTAATATTTTCAAAGAGCAGGTCTAACTGTCATTTCTTCATAGGCTTTTCAATACAAATTATATCTGTATTACAGAAACTGATCTGTAATTGTTCAAATCTATCCATTTCCTAGTGTCATTCCAAGGTATTCCAATTACTTATAGCCTTTAAAATAATACATTTATCAGTAACTTCTATGTGAAATGAGGTATTTAGATAAATCATCTTTAAAAACAGCTTTATTGAGTAAGTAATTCTATGTGTTGTGAAAATATGTTAGTTGTACTATGGATATTTTTGAGAGACTTTGAAAGGGGTTAAAATCTGGAGAAAATATCACATTTACTTGAATATTTATTTTCAAATTAAAATATGCAATTTATTAACAGATTAATGCATCAGAAACTTTGGGGCCTAATAAAAGAAAAATATACTAGAATGTTTGAGTCATATTTTCATTTTGTTTTAATTTATTTTTATCTTTATTGTTGAGAGTATTACAGATGCCTCTCCTACATTCCCCTATTACTCCCCCTCTACCGGCTTTCCATCCCACCCATGCCTTCACCACCCTACTGTCTGTGTCCGTGGGTTATACATATCCTAATATATAAAAACCCTGGTTCAGTCATGACCAGAGGCTGGACCAACCAGAAGTCAATCCTGCAGTCAGCACTGGGTTGTCGTGGCAACCCAGCACTGACTGCCAAGGCAGCAGACATGGTGACCCAGCACTGACTGGTGAAGAGGCTGCAAATCAGGCCCAGAGAAAGACCTGAAGAGAGAAGCAGGGTCTGATCCATAGACTCTGTGGCAGCTGTTGATCAGCACTTGCCTCTCTTTTTCTCTCCAGTCTTGGACAGCAACCATGCCTCCATTTCTCTCTAGGTCTCCACCAGAGCTGCTGATCAGCTCCGCCTTTCTGATCAGGTCCCTTGATAGGCCCAATGATGCTGACTGGCATAGAAACTGTCCAATCAGAACCAAATTGGCTGGCAGATGTGGGCATTTGGGAATGAGATCATGCCTGCATGGAGGGCAGTTAGGAGTGATCATGTAGGCAGAAGCAGTTAGGGGTGAATAGGCTAGCAGAGAAGTGCAGTTGGGGGACATTAGGCTGTCAGGAGAGGGCAGTTGGGGGCAATTTGGCTGGAAGGGGAGCAGTTAGGTATTAATCAGGCTGGTAGGGAAGTGTTTAGGGGGAGATCAGACAGGCACATAAGTGGTTAGGAGCCAGCAGTCCTGGATTGTGAGAGGGATCTCTGACTGCCAGTCGGACATCACCCAAGGGGTCCCAGATTGGAGAGGATACAGGCTGGCCTGAGAGGCACACACCCCATGCATGAATTTTATGCACTGGGCCTCTAGTCTATATATATAAAAGCCTAAGTGAAAAGCTGACCATTCAACCATCCAACTGGTAGCTATTATGCACACTGACTACCAGGGGACAGACGCTCAACACAGGAGCTGCTCAGCTGCAGTGACTTGGTTGCTGCAGTTCTTTGGTAATGCACCTGGACCCAGAAATGATAGAGCCCTATTCCGGGATTCATCACCTGAGAAGTGCCCTCTTGAAATCCAGGACCCCTTAGAGAATGTCAGAGAACCAGTTTTGGCCCAGTTCCTACAGGCCAGGCCAAGGGACTCCACCAGTGCATGAATCTGTACACTCTTCCTCTAATATGCATATAAGTTCTTTGGTTAATCTTTTCCCATACCTCTGTCCCCTTCCCTCTGAGATTTGTCAGACTGTTCCATGTTTCCATGCCTCTAGTTCTATCTTATTCATCTGTTTATTTTGTTCGTTAGATTCCACATATAAGTGAGATCATGTGATATTTGTCTTTCTCTGACTGGCTTATTTAGCTTAGCATAATACTCTCCAGGTCCCTCCATGCGATCTTAAAGGGTAAGAGATTTTTCTTTTTTACTGCTGCATAGTATTCCATGATATAAATGTACCACAGCTTTTTTATTCACTTGCCTACTAATGGGCACTTGGGCTGCTTCCAGATCTTCACTATTGTAAATAACACTGCTATGAACATAGTGGTACATATATTATTTCTGGTTGGTGTTTTTGGATTCTATGTTTTTAATTCAAGTTAGTTCTATAGTGTAGAAAATAATCTATAAGTGATAAAATCTACACATCCCCTAATAGCAGTTTAATTTCAGTATGAAATATTAAATTTAATTAACCTGTTGAAGAATAACTATAAAGTCATAAAATTTAATTTTACACATTAGAATTATAAGTTCAGATAATTAATTAAAATTTTATTTAGTGTTACTACAGGCCCTGGGCATTCTATAACTTTGTACCCAATGGACCAAAATATATCAAGAACTATGCCAAATGATTAATTCAAAGTTTAAAAACTGAAAAATAATTAAAAACAGAAATCCAATTCCAGCAAAAAAGAGATTTTAAAAAGGGCAGATATCATTAAAATTGACACACAAAAAAATAATTCAATAAAACCAGAAGCTAGTTCCTTTTTAAAAAATTAATGAGATTGGTAAAACTCTATAAAGACAGATAAAAATCTAAAGAGATAAGACAAATCATTAATATCAGTAATAAAACACTGGATATCACAACAGGTTCTATAACCATTAAAAGGATAAAAGAGTATTATAAAAAGCTTTATAATCATAAATTTGACAACTTAGAAGAAACAGATCAATTTTTTCAAAAAACAAAAACTACCAAAATACAATCAAGACGAAATAGATCATCTGAATTGTTCCATAACCTTCAAAGAAATTTCAGTTAAATCTCAGACCCAGATGATTTCACCAGAGACCTTTACCAAATATAAGTAAGAATTTATGCCATCTTACACAATCCCTCTGGAAACAAAGAAGAGGAACTCTTGGCAACTCACATTATAAGGCCATTATCATGTGGATATTTAAACCAGACTAGGCAAAAATAACTATACAAAAATGTTTATATCGGCTTTTTTTTATAACAACCAAAAACTGGAAGCAACCTAAATGTTCTTCTGTGGGTAAGTGGGTAAACCAAATGCAGTAAGTGCATACCATGGACTATTCTCCAAAAGCAAAAAGAAATGAACTGTTGGTACATGCAACAACATAGCTAAGTCAACAAAGAATTATGCTGAGAGGGAAAGAAAAAACAACCAGACAATTGCTAAGGTTACACACTGTCTGACTCCATTTGTATATAACGTCCTTTAAATGAAAATCAGATGAGTTCCAGGAGTTAAAGATGGAGAAAACAGATTGTGGAGGGGGGTCATTATTAAATAGCCAGTTGCCCATTGCATGATATTGCTAGCAGTCAGGCCGCCCACACTGCCAGCTCTCAACGACAGCTCTCCCAGGACTGGGAGACTCCAGCAAGGTTGAGGGGACTGTGCACAGCCATCTTTGTGATGGAGTGATGATTAATTTGCATACTACCCTTTTATTATATAGGATACAAAAGGCCCAATGGTAATGGAATATTGTATATCTTGACTGTGGGGATGACAGATACACAACCTGTGTACATCATAAAATTTCGTGGAACTAAGTACACACACACACACACACACACACACACACACACATAAAGAAGAACAAGTAAAAATGGGGGAAATGTGAACAAGATCAGTGATTTGTATTAAACAGGGTTGCAATATTATATTACAGTTTGTTTAGTATTTTTATTAACCAAATCTGCTATTTGGAATGTTTGTATTAATTGCTACATATGTGTGCCAATCTATGATTATCTAAAATAAAAAAGTTTCAGTAGAAACAAAACAAAACAGTTTTTAGGTGTTTTTAAATAGAGTCAAAGATCTCAAATGGAAGCAAATGACAATTATGAGTATATGCATTGAACTTCTGGCCCTTATTTAAATCAAGCTTCTGTGGGATGCAGTACTGCTGTGATGCTTTCTCTACTCATGTAATTTCCACTTGGCTCCATGACAACTTGGGTGGAGAATACGCTCATGGTTTGTGCAAATGACTGTATTATGTCTCATTAAGGATCATAAATACCAATCACCCTAATCATGAAAGTGCTGTTTCAGTGTTCATATGGCTATTTAATCTGAATGATGGTGACAAAGATGAATAATTTTATTATGTTGATCATTGCATTTAGTGCTATGGAGGAGAGAAATGCATCCCTTATGCTGTTTTGAATGAGTCAAATCTGAAATTTTGCTTCTGAGATAGATGAGGGAGGGATAGAGGAAGGGAGGGAGGGAGGGAAAAACCTGAACTAGAAAAGTACCATGACATGGTAGAAAAAAGCTCAGGTTTGGAGTCAAGCTGGTCTGGATTTGAATTCTACAACTTCTGGCCTTTGAGGAAGTAAATCTAGATTTCTGATAGGTAGGTAGATAGATAGATAGATAGATAGATAGATAGATAGATAGATAATGCTGATGGATAAAAGGGTACCCTCAGGCACTGTTGGTAGAAATGCAAATTGGTGCAGTCACTATGGAAAATAGTATAGAAATTGCTCAAAATATTAAAAATAGAAAAACCATATGATCCAGGAATTCCATTTCTGGGTATCTACCCAAAGGAGATAAAATCACTATGTCAAAGGGATAACTGCATTCCTGTGTTTGTTGTAGCATTATTCACAACAGCTAAAATATGGAAGCATTGTAAGTTTCCATCAAAGGTCGAATGGATAAAGAAATATGGTAAGTACTAGTATATCTATGGGACATTATTTAGCTATAAGACGGAAGTCCTGACATATCCAACAATATGGATGGACCTTGAAAGGATTATGCTAAGTGAGATAAATCAGACAGAGACAAATGCCCTGTGATTTCATTTATATAAGCATAGAGGTCATAGAAACAGAGAAGAATAATAGTTGCTAGGGGATAGAGTTGAGGAAAATTGGGAGATATTGGTCAAAAAGTACCAACTTCCAGTTATGAGTAAATACCAGGGATCTAATGCACAGCATGGTGATAGAGCTAACAATACTTTATTATGTACTTGAATGTTGCTTTGAGAGATTTTCAATGTTCTCACCATAACCACAAGAACGATAAAATGACTAATCTTACTGTACAGACACATGTATCAAAACATCACATTGTACACCTTAACCTTACACAACAGCATTGGTCAATTACCCTATATAAAAAAGGCTAATATGCAAATAGACTGAATGGCAAAAAAACTGAACAACCAGTCGCTAGGACATGAGCTGATCACCAGGCAAGATAGAGTGTAACATGGTGGGGGTCGTCCATGAAGGGATGGTGGAGCAGTTGAGCAGAGGTACCAGACCAAGGCAGGGCACCAGTTGCTGTTATCAGGCCGAGCCTCTGGTGGTTTCTGAAAATCCTTTGCTCCCTCATGCCATGGTCCAGTCCACTGCTCACACCCTCTGCTGGCATTCAGTGCCAGCTCTGATTGCTCAACACTGTCTGAGGGTGTCAGTGGTGGCTGCCAGCCCCAATTGTCACTGAGGGCTTCTCCACCTCCTCCTTGTTTCTAAGGGGCAAGCTAGTATGAGAGGGGGATGACACTGTCAATGGGAGAACCAATCGCAGCAGAAGGAGCAGAGCTGCAGGCAGACAGGGCACCAGGGTATGCAGCAGGAGGGCCAGGCAGGGGCGTGGAGGATGGGCCAAGACCCGCCCCTATGCCCAACGCAGCCTCTCTCAGCAGCCTCTTGGCCCAAAGTTCTTACAAGGTGCAAAATTTGTGCACTGGACCCCTAGTATCTCAATAAAGCTGAAGGGAAAAAATAAAGAATAGACTTGCTTCAACTTTGTTTTTTTTGCCCTTGGCCAAATTAAATCACATGCCCAATCCCAAAGTCTGTATGGGGATGAGGGACCACACAAGAGCATGGATGCAGGGAGGCATGACTCACAAGGGCAGTGCTAATAATCTACCACAGAGTTTTAAACATACTCATACAATAATAGCCTCCTATTTATACTTAAAAGTCTATTAAGCAATTTATACTTTATGTCACTTACATAACAAAAAAGCACTATCAGGGAGTTACCATTTCAGAGATGAGGAAATAAACTTAGAGATGTCAAGCGACGCAGGATGCAGAATCCATTAATGGCAAACCTGAGATTAAGCTGGTCTGGGTGGCAGTCTATGTACTTAAGTGCTATGATATACTGCCTCCCTATATATTGTGTTTCTAAATGAGATTCTCAAAAATATTTATCTTTTGATCTTTTATAATATTATCTTTTAAGAAAATTATTTTCTGACATCCAGATATGAGAAAAAATTATATCCTATTTCTGTAAGAAATATCTACAAATCACCTAATTACTTTTATGACTAGCTTTAACCAATCAATAGGCATTCATCAGAAGCAAATTTTAATGTAGTAAAATAAATACTGAACTCCAGCTCTGGCACTAGGTAGCTGTGTAAAATTTGGCCTATGAATCATTTGTCCTTCTTGATCCTCCCTTTTCTCATTTGTTCAATAGGGACAATCACCTTCTTACAGGATTATCATGAGGATTAAACGGAACAAGTGGGGGAGGGAGGGAGCATACTTTGTCAGTTATAAAATGTTGTACAAATATTATACACTTAATATTGTAAAAAGAAGTATGGATTGTATTTGTACATAGCTATACCTCCTTTTAAATCTCTTTGAGGCTACTTCAGTGACCAAGTTGAATGATAGATTAATTTGCCTGGAATTAGTTTTCTACCTCCTGGCTAGAATAATCATAATAAATATTTAATGTGACATCTTTATAACTCTTTGTATAAAAAATTCACCTTTATTCCCCTTGGATCTTTATACATGTGTCTCCTCAGAGCTCCTGGACAGCTTATCTTTTCTGACCTCAGTCAGGCCTAGAATACAAGGACATGATGCTTTTTTATTCTTTCTCTCCAAATATCTATCCATTCTCAACTAGACCCACTTGTATTTTTTTTAATAAATCATTATTGTTTATATTATTACAGTTGTTCCTCTTTTTTTCCCATAGCTCCCCTCCACCCAGTTCCCACCCCACCCCAGGCCCTTACCTGACACTGTCCTCATCCATAGAAGTAAGAATTTTGTCCAGACTCTTCCCACACCCCCCACACCCCTTCCCCTATGAGAATTGACAGTCCACTCCCTTTCTATGCTTCTGATTCTATTATATTCATCAGTTTATTCTATTCATCAGATTTTTTATTCACTTGATTTTTAGATTCACTTCTTGATCGATATGTATTTGTTGTCACTTCGTTGTTCATAATTTTTATCTTTACCTTTTTATTCTTCTTCCTCTTCTTCAGCATCATATCTAATAAAAGAGTAATCTGCAAATTAACGTTACTCCAAGATACAAGATGGCTGCCACAAAATGGTCAGCAGGGGAAGGCAGTTGTGGGCAGTTAGGGGTGACCAGGTCAGCATGGGAGGGCAGTTGGGGGAACCAGGCCTTCAGTGGATGGAAGTTGGGGAAGAACCAGGCCTGCAATGGAGGGCAGTTGAGGGGGACCAGGCCTACAGTGGAGGACAGTTGTGGGGGGGAGGGGGGCAGACCCAGGCCTGAAGGGAGGACAATTGTGGGTGATCAGGCCAGCAGAGAGGGAAGTTATGGGATACCAGGCCTGCAGGAGAGGGCAGTTGGGGTAGGGAGGCCAGGTCTACAGGGGAGGACAGTTGGGGGGACAAGGCCAGCAGAGGAGGGCAATTGGGGGGGACCAGGCCTGAAGGGGAGGGAAGTTAGGAGAACTAAGACTGCAGGGGAGAATAGTTAGGGGACACCAGGCCAGCAGTAGAGGTCAGTTTGGGATGATCAGGCCTGCAGTAGAGGGCAGTTAGGGGCAATCGGGCAAACCAAGGAGCAGTTAGTTGTCAATCAGGCTGGCAGGGGAGTGGTAAGGGGGTGATCAGGCTGGCAGGCAGAAGTGGTTAGGGGCAATCAAGAAGGCAGGCAGGTGAGCAATTGGAAGCTGGGCCTTGGGCCTTCTTTTAGAAGCTTTGGAGCTCTCTGATCCAGCTGCAGTTTGGTAGGTTTTAAGCTACAAAAGGACAGGCCATTCATATGCAAAAGCCTCTGTGCACATCTTAAATGGGGTTGTAAATTGGATTATAAACCAGTTAACCCATTCACATCATTTGTATTTTTAATACATTCTTCTGTGTTTTAGTTTTGTTTTTGTTTACCACTACTTCTCCTGACCAAGACACTTAAGTTATGTCTTCAGAATTCTACCAAAAATATGTATCTGTGGGATACCTTTAATATATTCAAACCTTTATTTTGTTTTGCTTTTACTCACAGAGAATCAGACAAAAGATATACCTTTAAGAGGTTCCTTTGGCCAGTTTATTCTGGGCTTCTTAATTTTCATCATATTTTTAGTGTGTGATTAGCTTCTGGTGATGTAAAAATTATTTCAGTTAGCTTATTTTAAGTCAATTCATTATCTGATACCATTACTGCTTTAGTGTCTTTCCTTGATGCACCCAGGTACTAAAAAGACTTTTCCAATTTTATCTGAACTCCTCTTCTTTTTCTGGTCCTTTCTTTTTTCATGAACACCGTAGCACCAAAGGACAGTAAATTTGTATAGACATTGCTATCTACAGAACTATCATGAAGACCTAGGTTTTTAATTATCCCCATTGTTGTTATTTTTTCACAGTTGAATGATATCTACAATATATATAAACCTAAACAATCATTGCAACCAAATGACCAGAACAACCAGAATGACCAGTCCCTATGACACACACTGACCACCAGGGGGTAGAGATTCAACTCAGGAGCTGCCTCCTGGTGGTCTGTGCGCTTCCATAGCAGGAGCACCACTCAGATGACTGACCTGCCCACCAGCCTGACAGCAGCCACTCATTCCCTCAATAGTCCTATAGGTCCAATCTCCATAGAACAGGCCAGGCACTGACGGATCAGCGCCACTGGCACAATCCTGACAGTGCAGCCAGCCTCCTGGAAGTCAGCCTCAAGCACCCTGGCCACTTTCCGCCGTAGGCATTCCACAAGAAATAAAGGACATAAAAGCAGCCACCAGCTGGTTCCCAACAATTGGCATAAATGTCAGCGGGACAGACATGGATTCTGGGCTGGCAAGAGCATCCCACTACCTACCCAGGGGGCCAATTGCATCCCACTCACCCCCATCCCCCTTAAGACCCCACTGTGCATGAATTCATGCACCAAGACTTTAATTGTGTACATTAGAGCACGTTGATCTCTGCTTAAGTACTGCTTACCATGAGGACCTTTCCCAATTCTCCAGACACTGAAATTTCCTGTGTATGTTCACTTCACCTTAGACATGCCTTAATTAAAGAGCTTTTTATATTACAAAGTGCTAATTAGTTTGAATGTCTGTCAAATCACCAGACTCCCCTCTTTGGTCACTTTTTATTTATGGTATGGTAGCTTCTCTTTAACCACAACCTCCAACCCACCCCCACTCTGTGCTCTATGGCCAGGAGTAGACCTGGATTACTTCTCAGTGGCCTCTGGTTGGACTTAGACTTGGGGGCAGGCACCAGAAGGAGATGAAGAAATGAAGGGGAGTGAGGTTGGAACACTGTCTTTGTCCATTTGGTCTGTCATAACTGAATACCACAGACTAGGTAGTTTGTAAACAACAGACATTTATTTCTCAGTGTTCTGGGGACTGAAAGTTCCATGCTAAGGCACCAGCAGATCCAGTGTTTGGTGAGAACTCACTTTCTTGTTTAGAGACACACTCTTCTCCTGTGTCCTAACATGGAGGAAGGGGTAAAAGGACTCTCTGGAGTCTCATTTATAAGGGGGTTAAGGCACCCACCCTCATTTCCTCATCACCTCCCAAAGGCCCCACCTCCTGACACCATCACATTGAAGGTTAGGTTTCAATATATGTATTTTGGGGGGACACACATTCAGACCGTAGCAAATACTAAATGTATTTGTTAATGGGATGAGTGATATATTAGAGTTTGGTGATAACTTCATGGCTCTTACAAAGGCTACTGTATTTCTGTAATTTAGAATAGCTGGCAATGTGTAAAACTGATAGCTTCCCATCAGTAGTTGGGACTTCTGAAAGCTTTTTTAGCTGGAGAGGCAAACACAAACACCTGGAATGCATTAAGTAAAAGAAACAGAAAGCTTTTTAACGTGATAACAGTGGAGAAGTCACAAGGAAGTGCATGCTGAATGAGACCAGTGGTGTTTACTTGGAGTCCAGGAGCTGACAAGGCCTGTCTCATCCATAGTAACATTTGCCAAACTCCGGGACTAATCAGCCAAACATTAGTTCCTCATCAGAGCTGTAATCCACTCAAACATAGGGCCACATGATGTCTGGGGGAAAATGTCAGTCATGAATTAGGCATTTTTAACTCCTAATTTTAGGCTCATTAACCCTAATAATAGATTCAAAGAAGGGAAGAAATGACTTATATTACCAGTTTCTTTGTGAATTGGGGATCTCTACATATAAGACTTTTTATTCAACCTAGTCACTTGGATAAAGCAGGGGGGGGAAAACAGAGTCATTTTCTACTTTAATCAGTTTTAAGCAGAATTTTTTAAAGATGAATTCCATAGTCTCTTAACAGTGGTGAGAAGGGTGGTGGGCGTGGCTGTCACCATGGAGATGAGGGTTGTTAGCTTGTTGAGACCACACTTGATATCTTTGATCATTAGCTTGTCATTAGCTTTTAGGGGCTGCCTCTTCAGCTTCAAATACATACTTATTTATCTCTCTGCCATTTGCATTTTAAAAGATCCTGAGCATTTTCCATCTTTCCCATCAATTAGCCTGTGGATTGCCTGCCTGCTTCTCTTTGCTACCACTGCTGTCTTCTCCCTCCCCGCACACCAGCACACACACACACAAACACCCTGACACCTGTTCTTCTCTGTGCTCCAGTCCACAGTGACTCCAAACAGACAACAGCACAGTCTGACATTAACCAAGGACAACCGGGGCATTGTACATTTCTAAGCCATGTTTGATCTGCATTCACTTTTTAAGTTTTTTCTTAGTATTTTTTTCCAGTTTCCTTCATTATCACAAGTTTACTGGTGGCCACAAAGATAGGATTATTCAAGCTACTGAGGACCAAGAATGTTTATATGAATGATGAAAACACAAGGTAAGGTATACTAAGTGTTAGGAGATGGGCACGGCCATGATTCCAAAGTGAGCGTATGTTGAGGCAGATTTAAAGGAAGGGGTGATATTGAAGTAATGTGCGATGTCTGAAGTAATAGTGGAAGGTGTCGAAATAATGCCCACACAGGAGTCATGATCAAGCTTCCAGAAATGGCACATCCAAGGTAAAGGCAGGGAGGGACCAGTGCGCTGGGCTGGAAACCACCCCCACACTGTGACAGGACTAGGGGCGGATAGGAAGTGCCGGCGCAGAAGGGGCCAGAGGTCAAGATTCCAAGTCCTAAGACAACTGGGTTGCCACCTCTTCTGGAGAGTTCAAAGCTATCCTTTCCTGAGGCCTGGCCATTGTCTGCTGTCTTCTCACATTTTCTACCTGCTCCCCACTTACCCCCTTCCTTACAAAGCCCTGTGTTACCCACTCTGTCACTTGTTCAGTGGCCTACACACAGCACGCAACACCACCCCCACAGCATCCCCCGCTCTCGCCTACCAATGTGCCTGCAAGAGGACAGGAAAGCATTTGTTTGATGACTGAATCTTTTATGTCCTATTAAATTCCTGTTTGCATTTTTTAGCAATTCCTCTTTGTGATTCAATGTATTGATCAAAAAAGTAGTTTCTGTCTGTGGAGAGAAATGGAGCTACACGTCTGGCTTTTGTTTGTTTCTGTTTCTTAATGTTTTGTACTGTTGCATAATTCATGCACCCAGAGGCTCCCAATGATGGCCACATTTTTATAAATCCCCCAAATAAATAATAGCCTACTTGCAAAAGCGGCTTTGGTTTACCTAGGACTTTGGCTGCTGGTGTCTGATAAGTCATACCCAGCAGCACAAGCCAAAGGACAGGCCATGCACTGTCACCCAGCACGCTTCGAACGTTAAGAGTGAAAATGACAGCCATTCAGCCAGTGTGCAGGTCCACAGTGAGTAACTCAGTGTAGCTTTCCTGTTCCAGCTTCCTCCTTTGCTACTTAGAAATCTAGCTCACTCATCAATTCTGAACAGCACACAGATAATTAAATGACAAATGATCTTATGAAGGCTCTTTCATTAAAAAAATAAAGACATTTTGGTTTAAAAGCCCCCCCCCCCCTTTTCTTTTCTTTTTTCTTTTTCTTTTTTTTTTTTTTTTTTTTAGAACTGTTGGCCCTACAGCCCACCAGGCTAATATTAACTCCAATGAGATTAGTAAAGGTTGACTCACTTTGGCAAATTGAGATGCAGAAAGAAAGATAATATTCCTTATTATATTTGTATGGAATTTTTGTTATTGGGGAAAGGAAAAAAGGATGTGAATTTTTCTATTGATGCAAATCTGCCTTAATCCATGTATTTGGGAAATTGCTTAAGTCTCCGCTAACCCTGACTCACCCAAGTGTGTCCTGTCCATTTTTCAAACCATCACCCCTACCTCAGGGCTGTGTCTCCCCTGAAAGGTATCGAATGGGATTCTGGTTTTCTTACACAGTATGACTTGCGATGCAACAAAACATTTTAAATGACTCGCACAATGGTAAAGTATTTCCCTTCTCTGAAATCTATTTTACATCCTCTAATTGCAAGGATGTAATGGTAAGGTATTTCCCTTCTATGAAATCTATTTTACATCCTCAAATCTCCATCACAATGTGCTCGACGGGCTCAAGGCTGTGCAGTCAACTCTGTGGTTTTTCCTCTCCTTGACAATCTCAAGAAGACCATAGGCTTCTAGAATTTTCCATCCCTGTCCTCCTGGACACTGCACTTTATAAAGCACACTTGATGCACTCTCCCTTCACTCTCTCCTTTGTGGTGAAACGCATTAAACTTTCCCTTAGTTTCACTTTGGCTTAAGATCAATATTTCGACTAAATTCATATCTGTGATATATAGCATTTCACTAGGAGAGTAGAAGAAGCCATATATTATTTTGCTCTTAAGAAAAATGGGAATCTGATCTGGAGATTACCTGCTAAGCGGTTGTGAGGATTTATTTGAATTCCCCTAAGAACCTGTTAGTGTATAATTTGTTGCACAGGATTTATGACCCTCCCAGGAGAGTTCATTCACAGCCTCAGAACATTTCCCTGACATGTCAGAGATGTACCACTGTGCTCGGGACTTCTGTGTATTCATGATGGGGTTGCCTTGGCCCTTCTCATGAAAATTTGGCTACTTGCACCGACCAGTCTCAGAGATGTTTCGATGGGAAAACAATGTGGTATAGTCCCTGCAGTCAAGCCCATTGCCATATTCAAATCCATCACATTGTAAAGTGCAACCCAAGTTTCTCTCTCAAATCTATGCAGTGGGTATTCATACTATGCTATATCCCTGAAACAAATGTAATATTGGATGTCGACTGGCAACTGAAATTTTTAAGTTAAATAAAATAAAATGTAAAAGAAATAGACATATTTAAGGTAAAATGGGTATTCATTACAACCAAAGAGCACCTACGTTTTATTGATCTTATAAATCCTGTGGATTATAAGGATGCACGAACTTTACTGTGGCCAAAGGCAGCATCTGAGACCTCCTTGAGGCTCTTCTTAAAATTAACAAACATGTGCAGGGTGGCAGGCAGAGGCAGGTGGCACAATTTTGCAGCTTTTAAAGTTTTTCAACTGGATCTCCAGGATTGTATAGCAAACTGATAATAATGCAGCTAAATTCTGCACAGTTAGCAGAGCTAGGGTGACCATATAATTTCACCTACACTGGCTACTTTGAAGGGATCATATGAATAATTATATTGACAAAGCATCATCAAGGCTATCCCAAGCAAACTGGGACATAGGGGCACCCCATGGATATCTAGCTTACGATTGTTGGTTCCAGGATTACTTAGACAATGCCGGATTGGCTTCCCAAGTCCCCACCCATTCTCTTCACCTACACGGAAGAGCGTTCAGGGCAAAGGAGGGAGCTGTGGACAGAACCTGTGGAGGAATGGAGCTCTGATGAGTATGGGAGCTCCTGCCCTCCCCTGGTCTCCAGTCTGCATGTGTCAATTACTCCAACTCTCCGCAGGATTTTTAGATTTCAGAGACCCCCATTGTCAACATACCTCTCAAAAAAAGCACAGTGAATTTTATTATCCAACATATACAAAGAGTGAGTCTTTTATTATACTTGAGGAAATGCCATCAACTTCAGGTAAGATCAAGAAAAAGTTTAGTGAAGATAGATCCTAGAGTTAAGAAGCCTGTGCGTGGAGCACTGATTCTAAGTCTTGGGTTTGCTGGGGAAATTAAGGAGCAACTGGGCTGGTTTATAAGCATCCTCTGGCCTTGCTGGTGGAAAAGGAGTGAAAGGTCGGACTGTGGAGAGCACAGGAGGCAAGCTGTGCTCAGAGCTTCGTTCGCTGCAAAATGTTTAGTCTCTGCTATTCTGCAGGCTCAGCCATACTGAAATAAGGATTAGGATGTCAGGGGAGAAAGTGGAAAAAATTAGATTTTTAATCTGTCTGATGGACAAAAAAGAGAGTAAGACCTCAACTCTGAGCCACGGAGCAAAGTCTCAAACAGTTTTCTCTGAAGACCAGGTTGTGTGCATGGTGAGCCTCCAGCCCCATGTACAGCAAACATCCGTTTCCTTCATAAAACTCCCTGGGCTGTGGGCCTACAAGGAGTGACGTGCTCATGAGGCTGTAACTAGAACATTTCTTTGATTGTTGGTTTCTTTGACTGTTGTCCCTTCCTCTCCAGGCACCACAGCTTCTTTGGAAAAATAATGTGAGTCTGGGGTGTGTTAAGTTCTAGCTTCTCAGAACATAATTTAATAGCTTGGCCAGAGCTGGGGGTGTGATTTTTCCCCCCCTAAATTAAATGGATTTAGAGGCAGTACTGTGATGATCCTGTGTTTCCTGTTCACTCATTGAACACACAGTTTCTGGGGTCCTAAGGAAACCGATCCTAGTGGTAAGCTGAATGAAGACTGACTCTACCCCAATTTGGGGAGGAGATCCATCTTGAAAGACTCTAAGAAATAAGAATAACAAAGTGTTCTCCTTAGAATAGCAACTCTCAAGGTGAAAATATTTTATTTCCTTTAACTTTAAGTTTAAAAAAAATGAACTTTGAGGCTTTATTCTCAAAAGACTTCTAAGCAAAAAATTTTCTTTGGTGTGTTAGGATTTTTGCTGCAGGAACAGATACACCCCATATCAGCAGAAACAAAAAGGAGACTGTGTTCTTAAGAGACCCATGCACCCACCAAGGTGGGAATATACCTGGGCTTTTGTATAGGGGCCAAGCTTCCCTGCTTTCCATGTTTCCCCTCATTGCTCTGTCTGCTTCCTAGACCTCAAAATGGAAATGGCCTCTACTGTCCCCAGTGAGACAGCAGATAGCCACACTTACAATCTTGTAGATTCAACCCCAAATCCAGGAGAAGTGAAGATGGAGCTTGCTGGGGCAGGTGTCACTGCTGCAGCCACTTAGTGTGGCTTTCTCCCCGGGCCTTTTGGTTCCAGACTTGTCCCAATCTTCCAAATCTTTCTTATTATTTTATTGCTTTTTTACCCTAAATGGTGAAGATTTTTAAATGCTGCGGGGCAAGCTTGCCAGCCTTGCACTCCTTCTGACATCCTGGGGCTGGATGATTTTCTTGGTGGAATTGTCCTGGGCTCTGTACTCCTGACCCACCTGCTAGACGCCCCAAGCACCCACCCCTGCTTAGTTGTGGCAGTCAGAATGCCCGAGACATTGCCAAATGCCTGAGTGGCACAAACACTGACGTGAACTACTGCGTTATAGTGCAAGAGACCTGGCCTACCACTCTAATCCTAATTCCTTGTGATTTTAGGCAAATTAGCTAATCAATTTACACCTCCGTTTCTTCATCTGTGAAGTAAATTTACATTTAACACAGTAGCATGTCATAAATGCTCAAAAATTAGTTATTATTTACAAAATACTCAAATAACAGGCTAAAAAATTTATTTCATAAGAAAATTTTTATGTTTTAATTTAGTGACTATGACTAGTAAATTATTCTTTAAATAATGAATTCCCTTTAGTTGAAAGCTGCCATAAGACATGTTGACTAGACGGGTCTTTGCTTATGAATAGGTTGAACTGTTATTTACATATTTATTTCTTCTCCATTCTTTCAAATGTTTATTTCCAAAAAGACTTAAAATTATGTTAGCATTCTTGAATTTATTCCCTCTAAATATTACCTTTTTTAAAAGATTTTTCAACATAGAAGAGGTGACAGAATAAAATACGAAGGACATGAGAGAGATACTAGTAGACAAATAAACTTCAACTTTGACTTTGAATGAAAACAAAGTAATGAAAGTCTAAAACATTTCCCGGTTTGGGACTATATGCTGCGTGATGCTGTTTACAACTCAAGTCTGTGCCTTAGCGTGAAGGTGAGGGAGGGCCTCTCAGCCACCAAGCCTGGCAGCCCCAGGCTGGGCTCTCCTAGTCCAGAATGTCTCATTCCCTTCAAAATAGAAACTAGAATGGATTGAACTCACATTTCTAGAAATGCAGAGAATTCTCTAAAGAGTCAACATCAACATGGGCCCTAGCCTGTGTGGCTCAGTGGATGGAGCATTGGTCTGTAGATTAAAGGATCCCGGTTCCATCTGGTCAAGGGCACATATTTTGGTTTGTGCCTGACTTTGGCCCTGGTCAGGGCAGGTGCAGAAGGCAACCAATTGATGTGTTTCTCTCACATTGATATTTTTCTCTGTCTTTCCCTCTCTCTTTTGCTCTCCCTAAAAATCAGTGGGAAAATATCCTCGGGTGAGGATTAAAAAAATAATAATAACACAGGTTTAGCATGAATCCGTGAGCGTTTCCCAGCCCCAGGCCAAGTGTGCAGCCAGACCAGCAGCAGGAGCTCAAGAGCACCTAGGACACTGTCAGTTGTTAGAATTGCTACCTGGATTCGGATTCTAGGCCCCAAAGGAGACAGGACTCTGTATAGCCACATTGTCAAACTTCATGGCTCACTTTCTTACAGGTCCTGCAGGACTGGGTCTTTCAAGGACTCACAGAAGTTCCCAGCCAAACATCTTCCAGCCCACCTGATGGCCCAGAGCCATTAGCGCCCATAAAAGGGAACAGAGGGGCCTGCAGATAGGAGTCAGCAAGAGGGAGGGGCACTCCAGGCATGGATAGAGTCACAGCCTCAGAGACATTGCATGTCTAAAATCAGTGGTCTGCGGAGGGAAGGCTGACTGAGTGGAGCACAAAAGATTTTCAGGGCAATGAAACTAATGCATATGACACAATCATGGTGAGTACAAGTCATTAGACATTTGTCCAAACACATAGAATGTGAAATATCGTGAGTGACTGTAATGTAAACTATGGACTCTGGGTGATGAAGATGTGTCAGTGTAGGTTCATCAATTGTAACAAATGTACCATCTGGGAATGTTGGTGGTGAGGGAGGCTGTGCTTGTGTTAAGGGGAAGGGTATATATGGGAAATCTCTCTACCTTCTTCTCAATTTTCCCCAAAACCTAAAACAGTTCTAAAATATACATCCAGCCAAAACTGGTTTGGCTCTGTGGATAGAGCGTAGACCTGTGGACTGAAGGGTCCTGAGTTCTATTCTGGTCAAGGGCATGTACCTTGGTTGGGGGCATATCCCCAGTAGGGGGTGTGCAAGAGGCAACTGATCGATGTTTCTCTCTCATTGATGTTTCTAACTCTCTATCCCTCTTCTTTCCTCTCTGTAAAAAAATCAATAAAAATATTTTTAAAAATACACCCATTTAAAAATAAGAAAATAAAAGCTAGGGACCTGATTTGTTTTTAAGTCACAGATATTACAGTAACAGATGACAAATGAGAGAAATAAAGTTCTGTTTTATTTCCTAAGTCTACCACATCACTTTCCATATGTAAACTAAAATTAAACCAGTTTATTTTGGTTATCTGCTTAATAAAAGCCAGTATTTATGGAAGGCAAGATAAATACCAGATCTCGGCATAAATGCTTTCCATGGGTTACTTCCTTTTTTTCAAAAAAATAGTGAGTTAGGTATAATTTTATCCTATTCACAGATGAGGAACCTAAGACCTTAAGAGATTTAGGAACATATCTAGTGTCAGGCTGGGGGTGACAAATTGTCAGATACAAGACTCAGACCCAGAGGTGAGATGGTCCTGCTTCTCTGAGCTCACAATCCTTGGAGGAAAAGAAAAACAATGCAAAATCACATTATGTTATAAACTAAAGATTCAGCCAAAAGAACAAGATACAAACAAACTGATGACAGTATCACTGAATCAAGCATATAGGACACCAAAAACATATTAAGATCTGAAGATTGTTATTATACATGGGAACTGATGAATGAGTTACTCCACCACTTACTCATGTGAAAAGAAGCAGTCTTATTTAATTCAGGTAGATTTGTTTAGAATTGAGTCTGTATAACTTACTTTGAGAAATATATGCAGATATCCAGGATACATTTAAAAATAAGAGCCAAGGGAAATGAAGTATGAGACCACCTGGGACAGAGAGCGAGTCTGGAAGGAGAAGAGCATCATAAAGCACTGGGAGGGTCATACACACCCAGGAAATATTCCAGAACTTGAAAAATAGCTGTTATGGAAATAGAAAGAGTTCACAATTTTTTGAGTAAAATGACCAAGGAGACTAATATTTAAACCTACTCAAGAAGTCTTAGGTTTCAAGAATTTAAAGAATCCTATATATATGAAAGCCTAATATGCTAAATGTCTGACCATTTGTTCAACCAGTCACTATGATGTCACTGACCATCAGGGGGCAAACACTCCAACCTGTAGGTTAGCTTGCTGCTGGGGTCCTCTGATCAGGACTGGGCGAGATGGGTCAGACACACCCTGGAGCCCTCCTGTGGACCCTCCCCGGCCTTGATTGTGCACCAGTGGGGTCCCTCAGCCTGGCCTGTGCCCTCTCCCAATCCAGGACCCCTCTGGGGATGTCTGAGAGCAGGTTTTGCCCAATCCCTGCAGGCCAGGCTGAGGGGCTCCACCAGTGTACAAGTCATGCACTGGGCTTCTAGTAACTTTATATACATCAAAAGAGAAAAGAAAATTTTCAAGGACCTGAGATAATATTTATAATATGTATCACTAAGAAGAGATCTCTGAGGGGTAAGGTTATGGGAAAGCCCGTGCCTTCCTCCCCATGACTGGGGACATCCTTAAGTACCAACTTATTTTCAGATTCTGGGCTGAGCTAAGACTAGATTTTATTTGTCCCTCATGACACACTTAAAGGCTTAAAGAAGGCTCAGCACCTAGTAACAATAAGGAGAGGATTTCAAGCAAAGAAATGAGTTGTGAAACTACAGTTTACAGCCAACACAATTTATTTTTTTTAAAGATATGGTTTGTAACTAAAGTAAAGTATTTCTGTTCTGAATTGTGAAGAAAGAACAAATGGGTTGCATGCTCCTTCTAGGTTAAATGTTCCCAGGTTCCCCCACCTCCAGCTGAGGGCAGGACACCAGACCAGGTGACTTCTTAGGTCTAACTTTTAATTTTAAGGTTCTGTGATTGTGTCAGATAAGATAAGCCTTGCCAAATAGAGCAGAGCCCAGGTAGGAGATATCTTATCATCTCTACCACTGTGCTAGAAAAGCCTGTGATCACATGTGTGCTGTGTGGATGCCGTGTGACTGTGTGCATGTGTATGCCAGTGTGTTTGTGCATGTTTTTATGTGTATAATACAAGTTGATGTCTATGTGTACATGTATGTATTTGTGTGTTTATGTGTGTGAATGTGCATATATGTTTCCAAATCATCCTTACACAGGAAGAAAATTGACAACCTATTTGAGGCTGAAAGCAATTACATTTCAGAAACCACGTTTTGTTACATAAATCTCAGTTGCATCTTGTGATTCCTCCCTTCCATTCTATCTTCTCTGTAAGTAGGTTTTGCAATGTGTATGAAACTGTTTTTAAGTGTTATAATAAAATCAGCAGCATTTCATTTTCATGTTAAGTCTTCAACATTATTCATTAGACCATTACTTTGAAAGTTAATTTCATCATTTTATCAACATCATGGACATCTGTTGGCAGTTTTTTAACAAAGACACCATTAACAACTGGATTTTAGACTTGACCGACTCTCCATTAACTGGCAAGTAGAATTTGACCATTTACTACAACTAGCTAGCTTCTCTGGTCCCAGTTACAAAGAAGTACCTGGGACTATCTTTATGGAATTATTGCAAAGAGTGCATACAATATTTCATTGGCACATAGTGAGTACACAAGAGTTATTAACCATTAACAATGTTATTTGCTTGTTTGCGCTACTATAAAAATTTGCCACAGGCTGGATGGCTTTAAAAAAACAGACATTTACTGCTGCATCATGGAGGCTGGAAGTCTGTGAGAACCCTAGTCAGAGTATGCCAGATGATCAAGGCCAGTTTGCCATGTGCATGCATGTAAGCGAGGACATAGCGGTATTATTAAGTGTAAGGCCCCTTTGCCCTATGCAGGTGTGAGAGCAATGACTCAGTAGTAGCAATACATGTGCTCCCTTATGTAACCTGTTTATGCTAATGTAGCACAAGCTTCACTAATTGGCACGAGGCCTCTTTTGTTTGAGCATGTATATGAGTTGCCACTGATCACCGATGTGTGGTCGCTTTTGTGGGGCTACTTTGAAGAACTCCTTTGTCTGATGGTTCCTGTAGTAGCAGCGGCTACTTGGTCTACAATAAAGTCTCTCCTATATACACCTACAGCATTTCATACCTTGGTCTAATACCCAGTGTCCAAGGAGCTGTGCTCCCACAAAGCCCTAGAGTCAAGGTGTGTGCAGGGCTGGTTTCTCCTGAGGCTTTTCTCCTTGGTGTGTAGACAGTTATATCCTCCTGTGTCCTATTAGATTAGAGCCCATTCCAAGGACCTCATTTTCCCTTAATCACTCTTTCAAGACCTCCATCTCTAAATACAGCCACATTCTGGGGTCCTGTGGGTCAGGGTTTTAATTTGGGAGAAGACAAAATTTAGCCCTTATCACTGATTCAATTAATAGCACAAATACTGAATAAATAGTGCTGGGTGGTTGAATTTATTCCTTGAGAGCAGTATTACATATTTAGTAGAAATAAAAATGTCTAAGTCGATGCTTCCCTTTGAATAAAGGAATAAAGCCAGAAGAGAAGCTTCCAGAAAGATAGCATGTTTCCCCCTTTGACCTTCCATGGCAAGAAGTTTAACATATTTTTTGAAAAATGAAATAAAAAACAACCTGAATTGAGCTGTGTGTCTTGTGAGGTGTTGCCAGGTCATTCTGGGGAAGAAGAGGAGTGAATGGGGAAGGAATGTGTGACACAGACCCAGGAGATCATGCCAAGAGGAAAGGCTGCTGTGATGCTGGAGGTGACTCAGCAACTCTTGCCTGCTATGGTTCCTCTCACAGAAGTAATGCAAGGCCAGCAATGCAAGGCTGCACATCTCTAGCACCGCATCTGAAAGCTGCAGATCTCTCCCCGGGACTGGCCTGGGAACACGAGTCTAGAACTCATCATCAGTAGAGCAGCTGAGGCCACAGAGGAGAAGGAACTGAGATAGAACTAAGAGTAATGACTATAGTAATGACAGTCTAACTACCCGCTTTTCACAAAATAACACTCCTTTCCAGAAGTTTCTGCAACCTGATGACCCAGTCAGTAGACATAAGAAAAGGAGACAACAAGATATTAATTAAAGTTTGTCTGTTCTATGAAATTATCACTAAGAGTTCACCACCTTGAACCTGGGAAGACCCCAAAAATGTAGATTTGATAAAAAAGAATTAAATCATTTCTAGATCATTGACTTCCAAGCCAATTTAAAAGTTCATACTGACAATAATGCTCATTTGCTAAGCCTGGGAAAGAGCCAGTCTTGGCTGAATACTTACCAACAAAGTAAATATTGAATATTGGCAGGAATTTTTAAAATGTTGACTGCTTTCAAAATACATTACCAATATTTTTGTTTATTTCAATGAAAGTTTTTCAACAATATTATAGTGTTAAAATGTCTGTTTTTCAGATAATACAGACTTGGGCAGTGTATACCAACATAAACACTCTTTTAAAAGGCACTTTCTTCCAAATCATTTTAATTAATGATGGTTCATATTATTAGATTGATCTCTGAGAGAGAGAGTGTTCCGTACTTAGTATAGTATACTTAGAAGAGCAAATACACTTGCAGAAAAAAAGAGAGAGAAGGGTGGATGGATAGATAGATTATAGATAGACAGATAGATAGGCAGATATATAGATATTAAGTCAGGAAGGAATATTTTCACTCTATTGTAACTAAATGTATAATGTTGAAATTACATGGGTTAACTTGATTTACCCAAATAGTTTTCTTGCCTTACTTCTTTATTTGCAAGAAGTTTCTGTTTTAAATGTGTGTCCCTTCAAGTTGTTTTGTAAGTCACTAATTAGCTGCCGTCTCTCATGGTTTAGAGCTTCTCTCTCATAGGATGCCCCTGGAGAGCTACTGTCTGTCAATAGGCCAGAATCCCAGGAACAGCCCTGGGAAGTCCCATATTGGCCCCTAATTGGGGTAAGAACAAGAGCTACCCCTGGAAAGATACATTCAAATACCAAAACAAAATGGAATTAACTGGCAAAGCTCATGCCTACAAATCTTTAAATGAGGCAGAGCCTCTATAGCCTGAAAGTCGTGGATTGGATTTTGCCTAAGCCTCCAACAGCACAGGAGATGCTATATTTACCTTCCATGAATCTCTTTGGGGAAATAGTGTACAATTAAAAAGTTCTGTGGCTCTTCCTTGGAAAATAACTTAGCTACTGTTGCCAATTACAAGAACTTTTGTGTTTTTGTGTTCTCTTCATTCTCAATCCCATGAGATGCATCACTCATTGGAAATGACTCCTCATCTACAGATCAAAGGGAAAGCTAGGAAGTGGGTGCACCGAGCGGAGCATTTGATCATGGATTTGAGAGATTTAATGTATTTCAGGACATATTCTGTCCACCTTGGGAAAACACAGTAATCTCTGCTAAATGCCAACTTTAAGTTGCTTTTCCCTTGATGGCTCAATTGGTACATTGAGAGTTTTCATTGGATTGTGCTTTTGGAAAATCCAACAGAATGAAGCTGCTTGGCCAGGGAAGAACATCTAGTATCCAGAGCAAAGACACTTAGATGAACACAAATTAAGAAGGGTGAAATGGGGCCCAGTGGTGAAATAAAATATGCCTCCAATGTGGGTGTCACTGCCTCACATGCCATGCCAGTGCCACAGCCAGGTGCATGACTTGAGCTCTTGGACAATCCCAAAGTTTTAGAACCCTTCCTCCTAGGTGCTCCCACTCAGTGAGCCCAGCCAGCCAGGGAACAATTCTGGAGAAATCCAAGTGCTTCCTCAAGAGGAGACACTGAGGGCCACTCCTCTGTGACTCCTGACAGAGCCCCAGCCAGTGCTTCGCAGACTCCGGAGCCAGCCCTGATGAGTCCTATTTCCCAGCTGTCTGTCACAGTGACTGATCGCAGCTCCTCGCTCTCTTCTCCACCTCATTTTCAAGTGACTCCTTTTTTTCTGAAATTCATAAATCCTCACTTTCATGTGAGGCTTCTCTCTGATACTTTATCAAATGCTTTTTGAAAGCCTCTGCAGAAAATATAACCTGTGTCCTGGACTTCCCTCTCTCAGCTATTTCTTCAGTAATGGAATCCATTTTTTAAAAGGGGAGACACAGCACAGCAGGGCAGGATGGATCTTGGATATACTGTGTCTCCCCCAGGAGGATCCCAAAGCGCTCTATGAAGACTGTGTAATTCACCCTCATCACGTGCCTCTGTGAAAGGAAGCGATAAATTCTCGGTTCTTCTGCAATGAAATCCTACACTTCCTCAAAAACTTTTAATAGACCCTCTCACAAATAATCCTCTGTTCCAAATTAGTGGGACGTATATATTGTCTGTACATAACAACAAGAAGTGAAGCTTCAAGAAAACACATGTGGCATTTTGTATTTTATATTCTGGTTCCTTCTGCTGCACCAGCCCTGAAATAATGAGCTCTCTCCTCTCTCTCTCTCTCTTTCTCTCTCTCTCTCTCTCTCTCTCTCTCTCTCTCTCTCTCTCTTTCTACTTTACTTTTTTACAGTAGTTATAGGCTCACAGCAAAACTTAGGGGGCGGTACGGAGGGTTCCCACATAAACCCCTTTCCATTCCCACAGATGCACAGCTTCCCCCACTATCAACACCCTACCTGATGCATTTGTGACAGCTGATGAACCTGCACTGCAGTCATTACCACCCAAAGTCCACAGTTGACAGTAGGGTCACTCTTGGTGTCGCACTCTCTATGGATTTGGACAAATGTATAATGATGTGTGTCCACCATTATAGTATCATACAAGATAGCTTCACTGGGCTTAAAACCCTCTGCTCCACCTGTTCATCCTTCCCTTCAAGCTGAGTGGGTGTGGAGGAGCCCAGGGAGGAGCCATACCTGCTTCTGACCAGCAATCTGCTCAGTAGAAAAGCCGTCCTGCTGCTTCGGGTGATCCTCTAGTCTCACTTTTCCTTTTGTTCCCTATCAAAGGTGGACCCAACCCCTTCTCATTCACACACAATGGGACATGCACACAGGTCCCTCTACCTATGAGATCTTTTTTCTTAACTGTTCATACATAAGATGTGAAATGAGAGAACTTTACCTTTACATCTAAAAAGGCCAAATTCAAATTTAGTTCACCTATATTATCTCATTGTTTTTTAAAAAAAGATAGTTAATTTCACTTCCTGATAAAGAAACTTGAGAGGAATTTTTATAACGTTCGTAACAATAGCTTCTATGTTAGTTTTTATATGATAAGAACATTGGCTAATAATAGCACAGTGATTGGGGGCCAATTTTTCTTAAATGCCTCTTTCAGTAGATGTGGAGCCCTTTTGAGATTTAGAAGCTTCAGGATTCTGTCTTCTGAAAAAAGCTGCATAAATTGAGGAATTCTTACAATGAGGTTTGGTCTAATTCCTCCCTGATCATGACTTGTCAGTGGCTCCCCATGCTGACTGATTGGCCCTGCTCAGCGAGATCTCCTATCACAATGGGAACCATCCCCAACTGCCTCCACTCGAAGCTGTCTGCATTTCCCTTATTAAATCCCTTTGTCAGAGCTTTATAATTTAGCTGTAAAAATCAGTGTGCGCTACAGCTCAAGCTACCAGCTGACAAAACCTTTAAAAAAAAAAAAGTCACTTCAACTGCATTTCAGGTGCTAGGAGATTTAGAAAGTGGGGAGCTGGCAATAAGAGAAAATAATACTTCATCCCTTGCCTCAATTTTCTGCTTAATCCTTGTGTCCCAGAGGAAATGCGGATACTTTTCCAAAGCATTTTCAGTCCATGAAATATATTTTTCTTCTAAAACATTGAGTCTCTCTTTAGATGGAAACTTGTTTTTTAGAACATTTAAAATGTGTAGCTGGAAATTAATGGAGTCACCCAGAATACTGACCTGTGTTTAACTCAGTGAAGTAGGCATGAGCCGAGAGCAGCACTCTCAATCAGTGTGCCCCTACGTGTGTCTCATGGATCATCTCCATCAGGTGCCAATCTGAGATCCAGCCTGATCCTCAGAACGACCATCTCTGTAGCAGAATCAGACTTTTGCCTGGAAGACTTAAAGCTTACCAACCAACCTTTCACTCTGCCCCAGAGGTGGGGGAAACTCAGAGTTGACTTGGAAAGCAGTGGTCGAGCTGAACTCTTCACTGTGCCCATAAGGCCAAAGAAGACGGGTGATTTGAGTAAATGCTCTGTGACTAAATCCAGGACGCAGATGTAGCATTAGGGTATAAAGTATTTGGTAATTCTTTGCTTCTGCTTGACTCTGTGCCAGCCGTGACTAACGTCTTTACCGTAACTATACCCCATGTTAGCTGGCAAGAGAAAAATAATCTAAAACATTTTGAGATGATAAGTACATGTTTGTTTTTCTGATGCAAAAAGTTAAGGAGAATTGATTGACAAGCAACTGAAGGGGGCATAGATGATGAGGAAAGAAAAAAGGAATGGAGGGAAGAAGAGGCTGTGAATCTGGAGCCAGGGATGCCAGAGGGGTGGTGGATGTTGGGTGGAGGCCAAGAGGACCAGGGTAATGCCATGAGATTAAACATAGCTGGAGGTGGGTTAGTTCCTAGTCAGAAGGACTAGATGTCAGATGCTCTCAGGAGAGTGTGTTCCATTTTATAATGTTCTCCAAGCAACTGGGTCAAGAAGAGACAGATGGCAGGAAACAAAGCCTAACTTATGAAGAGCCCAATTTATGTGCAAAATGGGTTCTGGGGCAACTACTATACCAGTGACACTATTATGAGAGGTGGACATACTCGTAGAAAGAAAACAGTCTAGCAAATAAGGAACCAAGATTGAAGTCAAGGATTTAGAGTACCTGGCAGGGATAAATCCAACTTCATATTTTATTTTTCACACTTAAAAAATATGTTTTTATTGATTTTAGAGGGAAAAGAATGGGAAAAGAGAGAGAGAAAGAAAAATCTATCAGTTGCCTCCCTTACCCTCCTGAACCCGCAAGCTAGGCATATGCCCTACCTAACCAAGAATGGTTTGGTACAACCAACTGAACCATGTTGGCCAGGATAATTTTTTTACTTTTTGTCTATACTCCAGTAGCACTTAAGATTCACTTATTTAAATTTAAAGTAATAATTTACAGCCCCCCCAAGCAATTAAAACCTCTACTTGCAAATCCTCATTATTGTAAGGTATCCCCACTTTCCCAGTCACTCCAATGTAAAACCCAGTATTTACTTTGATGTCTATGACACTCATCTTTACTGCTCTCTCACTGTAAAACTTGCTTATAATAACCAAAGATTTTTACATTATAAAATGCATTGAATGGTATTTCTCCCTCCCATTTGATGCTACTGCCACCAGCCCAGTTCATTTTAAATCCCACATGAGCACTCATGAGCACTGCATTCTGGAAAAACCTACAAGATTAACTTCCTTCATCAAGTTGGCCCCATCTAAATGGCCAACTGCCACCAGCCCAATAATGCTACCATACACACCAAATGACCTAACTTAGCTCAAAGCATTAACCAAAATGTCCTCATATGTCTTCTATATTGCCAAAGGAAGCCTGTCTCAACCAGACACCATGCTCTGGGGATAACTGAGTGCAGCTGCCCACCTTTATTTCTCCTCTTTGAGTTCCTTCTTAAACCATAACCAAAGTCCTCTCTGAGGCACTTTTTGACTCCTCACCTTTCCCATTTCACATTTCCGAGTGTTCCTGTTCTAGCTCCTCCTTTCCTCCAAAGACCTCAGATCTCTAACTCAGCTTTAATTGCTCCACTTTTTCTTTAGACTTTGGATGCCAACAATTGCGATGTTTTTTTTCTATACATCTTTCTTTAGCACCTCGACCTCATTTATGTTAGGCACTTTATTTAATGATGATACAATTTAATGATTTTAGAATACAAGTGTTTGCAAGCCTATGTGTCATGCACTCAACATGGATAAAGACCTCTTGGGACACTGACCACTAGTCATCTCCACGTGACTAGTAGGAGAATGCAGTGGAGGGCACCAGACTTCCTTGGGGTTCAAGGGTGCTCAGACTATTGAAGGACCACCTTCAAGGAATAGGGACTTGATCCCTGAGGGCCATCAGACCAAATAAGGTCCTCCTATAAATCCTTACATCATCCAGATACCAGGACTCTTTTGCTTTCTGCGAGTTCTTCATCTGAACCTCACCCTGATTTCATAAATATTGAAGTTGTTTGAAGAAACAAGCAGAGCAAAGTGGAAAAGATAAAGAAGGAAACAGTACTGCCACTTCTGAATCCAATCTGTCACCCCCTTTGTGTCCATGACTTTGTGCTCTCCTCCCCACACTGTAAAACGTCTATGGATGTTTCTTAGGGCATTTTGTTTTCAATTTTGCCATAAATCTCCCATTCTCCTGTGAGACAATTAATTTTATTCTATTTCCTCAAACCTCCAACAATTTCTCCTTCTTCCTTCCTGGGAAATGGAGTGATCAGAAGTTAACCAACTCAATTTCCAACACCACCCTCACCTGCCCCCCAGCATGTCCATTGGCTCATTCCTGCCCCAGGCCCATGGATTTTCTCCTCAGTGCCCCCGGGAGGACAATTCTTCACCTCACTCACTCAATAAAGAGCAGCACTTAGCAAGCAATCTTCCCCCCTTTGTTCCATGTCATAAAATTTTTCTGCATGGAATCACTCTATGAGCATAAAAGGGTTTCTTTTTTTTCCTATCTTAAATATATATATATATATATATATATATATATATATATATATATATATATCTTCACCTCACTCTCCTCTCCAGATTTTGCCCCATTTCTTTGCTTCCCCTTTCAACAATAATTCTCAAAAGAGGTGCCTTCATTTAGTGTCTCTTCTCTTTCAATCTCTCTGGTCTGTCATGAATCCCCTTTAAGACCTAAAGATAGGCATCTATTCTCCTCTCTATATAACCTTCTCAATAAAGCCTACTCTAAATTGAGCCTTCAAGTACACTGTTGGTGGGATATCAATTGATACAGTCAGTCTGGAGTTTCCTCAAAAAATTTTAAAATAGGAAGAACCAAGAGATGGCATAGTAAACACTGATACTCACCACCTCTCATAACCACATCAAAGTTACAACTAAAATACCAGACAACCATCAATCAGAGCTGCCCAAAATCTGCCTGAATTGAAGTACTACAACTAGAGAAGTAAAGAAGAAAGCACACTGAGACTGGTAGGATGAATAGGATGGTCCGACACCCATTTTTGGTGTTTTTTAATGGAGAGAGATATGGTAGCTGCAGAGGCCGCCCTTATCACAGGGTTCTAGAGCTGGGAAGAGAAGTCCCTGTATGCTTGGGCTGTAAAAATCATTAAGGATTGTGGACTGAGTGACACAGAAGCTGCTGGAGATCCAGAGAGTTCCTCATAAAGACCTGGCACAGGGACTTACTTGGACTTAATCCTTCTGGGCTCCAGTGCAGGGGCAAAAGCTTGAAAGACACCTGGGACAATCCATGAGGAACTATGTCTAGCATCAGGGTAAGAACTTAAGAGCAAATTTGTCTAAGATAGGGATGCTCTCAGGGGTCATTGTTCCTGTGTTGGGAGCTCACTGTTCACAGAGCTGACTGGCAGCCATATCTGAGTTTCCATCAGCTTGCCCCACACTGTTTGATCCACCCTGGTAAATCTCTGAGACCCTCTGTCCTATCCATTTTGCAGCCCCACCCAAGCTGTTTGCAGAGGGTTTTTCATGTAAATGGTGGCTACCAGGGGCTGAGGGGAGGGGGAAATGGAGAGGTGATGTTCAAAGGGTACAAATTTCCAGCTATAAGATGAATAAGTTTGGGAAATCTAATGTACAGCATAGTGACTATAGTTAATATAGTACCAGATACTTGAAATTTACTAAAGGAGTAATTTTTATTTGTTCACACATAAATCACACACACTAATCACACACAAAAAAAGAATTGGTACTTATGTGAGATGATGGATGGGTTAATGAACTTGATTGTGATCATCATTTTATAATGTATACACTATCAATGTGGTATACTTTAAGTATACAATAAATTTTTAAACAATTTTAAAAAATGATAGAATCCTCTGTGAAGCAAAAGAACTGGGGGGAGGAGTAAAGGGGCGGGATGAGCCTCCATGACCAGAGCACTTACCTTACACTCCCAATACCCGGGCTCTAGTTTTTTCATACAGAATTTGTTACCCTCTAATATACTCTGCACGTTGTCTCTTCCTGGTGTCATATCTTTTTCATTCATTCATTCAATAATTAGGTTATTTAGTTTAATAACACTAGCTAAGAAAAAAATTGAATAATCTCCTTTAATCCCCTTTCAATTTAGCCTCTTCACCCATCCTTGTAATGAACACAGCAATTCAAAAGTGAACACAGAAAAGCAAAAGGGAAGTTAGGAACATTAGTCATGAGATTGTCAAAGCCAAGACCCACCTGGGAGATCTCCAATCATGTCATAATTCTAACCTATTCATCTGAACATCAGGATTCTAAAACAAGGAAGCCTTCCTACCAATTGGGGCAAAGTTTGCAAACCACCTAGTCCCTTAACACATCAGACAGAACTCAGAGGGAATTCTCCCAGAGACAAGCCTCTAGGCTGTTGAAAAAACATACTGTTCACCATAGAGATTCCTTGGTTACATCAGTTAATGGCTAAAACATAAGGCTTCTGGTCAAAGAAGTTAGAAGTTAGGGTACAGCACCCACCCATTTCCTGGGGGTTTGGTGTAGTTTATCATGACTCTAAGCCCTTTCTACATGGATCAGGATGAGCTGCTGTGACATAGACTCATTCATTCTCTCCCCCTGTGGCTACGTCATGAACTGGGGACACAGACATGTATAAGGCAGTCTTTACCCATAAGGCGCCCACTACCTACTCTATGTGTCTCCCAGACTCCAACCCCCAGCTGCTGCCCCAACTCAGTTACCTGAACATCACTTGATTCACTTACTACAAGCTCCCAACTTAGTTGTTCATGGAATAAACAGTCATCAAACCAACAGAAAAATGGGCACCTGGCCTCCTCTTCACATTTTTCTAAATTTGCTATCCTTGCTTTCAGTTTCCATTCTTATTCAAGGTTTTATTATCCTTTAGAGTTAGGATGGACCCCAGAGGACACCTCAGTTTCACTAAAAATCACTCTCTACTTTTTATAACACACTGGGGCTAAATAGAGAAAACAATGAGAAAATAATTGAATACACTGTGCCTACTCTGAGGGTTATAAGACAAGGTTTTCATGTGTTCATTTCAGAGATAAAGATATCTTTGCAATAATTAGCCTCTATAACACCAGCCTTGGCAATATGTTCTGGATCAGGTCTTCTATTAATGACTTCTATTAATGATTTCTTCTATCAAGGAAGAAATCACACTGTGGAGCCTTCTGTCTTAAGGCCAGTGGGAGCCCACACAGGCAGAAAAAAAAGAGTTCATGGACCATCACCCCAAGTCTGAGGAGCAGACGATCATTCAAACTACCCTGTAAAGTGGAATTTCCAAATTATGGACCCCAGAAAAATTACTCTTAGTTGGGCTATTATTTAAGAGAATTATGCCTTCACTCCTGATATGCATGCCTGCCGGCATGCTCTGTCTTCAGCCAGGCCCTGCAAAAAGGGGATATTCTTCTGAGTTTCATTTTTATAGCTTACATTATGAAAACAATAGCTAAATGTGCTTTTTTTCAAACTAACCCCTATCTCTGAGAACATTGGCTCATTCCTCCATGTTTCCTTGTTGAAACTATGAATTGAACCAGAGAGATATTACCCGTAACAAAGTCCACATGCCCAACACTTCAAAAAGCCAAAAATTAAAACATCAGTTTGGAGTAAGATTTCTTGATGAAGAAGTGCCAACCAAGAAGATGGGAGACCTAATCTCAAATCAATCTTGCTCCCTGCATTAGGCGAAGAGGAAACAAGTATAAGGAGACACTGATGGGACAAGTTTTAATTGGAAGACCTTGGAGATTGGCCATTTATGGTAAAGGGGCGTCAATACCAGCTCTTCCTGGACACTTACGCTTAGCTTCTGACAGGGTTCTGGTGTTCAAGTGCTGGTCATGGCCCCGTCCTTTGGTTCTGGGGTGAAAGAGGCAAGACAGATAGGTGCACCTCCTCTATGCATGCTTCTGATACATGACTTGTGGTTTTGGATTGTTATCCTTGTCAACCAGGATAGGACCATTTTGAACTATTTCTGCACTTGCTTACAGAGATAACCACCCTGGAAAACCTCCTGTTATTTTGAAAGTGTCCATTGATGCCAAGCTCACTGGTACTCCCCCTGCCTCCAGAACCCCCATGGTCATTATTCTCAAAAATGTACTTATCCCTGAATGTTAATAACTCTCCACAGGATAATATGTGAGGGTGACAGGAGAGCAAAGACACAGGCCACTCAGTAAGGAACACCTTGGAGAGTTAAACCCTTTACCAAGAACAAGAGTGACCAGTAGGAATACAAGCAAATCAGAGTACACCAGGTCCTCGATGTGATGCAACATAAGTCACACATCCTTGACACCCACTGAGTGTAGATTTCCTGGATTGCTGACTAAATCTGTCAAACATCTGACTGTCTCCATCTCCCTTCCCTAAGTCTTCTCCATGTAGCTTTCAGCCTGAGGTTTCCAAACTCAGACCTGGCCTTGCTGCTCCACAGCCTCAGCACCTACTCCTAAGACCATCACCGTGAGGTTAGGTTTCAACATATGAATTTTAAGGAGATTCAACACACAGTCTATGGCAGAGACTAAGCAAAGACAATATAAAGAGAGGGAATACCACATGAGGAGTAATTTATACTGAAATGTGAATATGTGATTTCACTGGAAATGAAACCAGTAACTAGGTCAGCCATGGAGAAATACTCTCCTTTCTAGTATTTCCTTTACTTTCTTTTCCTCCCAAAAAATATCTATTCAACAATATTGAAAAGAGAAGCCTGCTAGAATCTTGACAATGCTGTCTGTGGGCATAAGCTGTGGCCTCTGGAAGAGGAGCCGTATAAATCCAGTGTGCTATTATGGCACCAGGAAAGGTTGTCGGGTTAACAATGGGAAGGCTGAACAACGAAAAACAATGCATTTGTCAGAATCTTACTGACATCATTCTCGGCCCCAGAGATAATCTGAAAACAGTCAGAAGGAGTGGATGGTACAGGGAATGCAGGCTGGCAGGCGGGCAGGCAAAGCAGTTCAGTGTAGACGTGAAATTAAGAATGCTCTTCCTCTGAAAGCATTGCTCCTTACTTTGCTCCTTGTCGTTTTTCAATCCAGGTCTCTCATTCGTCACTGGCTGCCGCACCTGTCATCCTATCCATTGCTAAGGGCCAGCAAAGGCCACAGAGTGAGTGCCACCAGATCCCAACCTGCCGCCGCCCACACCTGAACCTGAGACAGACGCCCAGAGTATTTTGCTGTGGATTGGTGTGTTCGGCACGTCTGCCTCGCGTGACAGACACACTGTTGATTTCTCCCCGGTATAGAACCTAAGAGATGATAACAATCTACCATGAAACGAGTTATCTATCCTGCACAGATGGACCAAAGCTTTGTCATTTTCTCGGGGATGTTTAATCAGATGTCTTTGAATATGTGAGAGAGAATAAAGCCCGCTTAATAAACATGTCTTGCTTAAAAGCTCTTTGTAATAGCTCAAGATGTGTGTCCTTTTCTTCCCTGCTCATTTTTTTCAGGCCTTTGAAAGCCATCGTCTGACGCGCGTGATGTCTGAACCTTGCTGGCTCTGCGTGCGCGCAGACGAGAAAAGAGCAGGCTGTTCTGATCCCACTCTTCTCTGGGGCATGAGAGATAAGGCTCCACGGAAAGCTGCCACGTGATCCTGAAATTTCAGAAGTCCTGCAACCCAGAAGCAAGGGGCTCCAAGCCTTTTAGAAATGCTCTTTTATTATTCATGGGAAGAGACAAAAACACACAAAAACTCGCCATAGGTGAAAGAAAATAGGGCACGTCAATACCATGAACAAATTAATCAACCACCAGGAGAGTATGAAACCAAAGTAGGTGTGAGAGTTTTCTAAAGGGTGAAACTTTCTGGACGCTGGATATTCTGAGACCCAGAAAATAATGTCTATGGTTCACTTTTGTCCTTTTTCAAAAACTCTAATGCCCCATTCTTTAAAAACATAACTGTTTTAAGGACCATGGACTGTTTATAACCTCCCAGACACAATAATAATACACATTATCCTTCAAAACGTCTAGCTGCCTATTTATTCACACTCACTTCTAATGAGGGTCAATGGAGCATGGCCCTCAGCTGCCCAGTGTTAGTGGAGGTCATTGTACAGATGTTCTTGTGCAGAAAAGTGCTGTGGTGTCGCAGTGTGGGCTAGTGGTCAGGTCAACTTGGAGGAGTCTGAGGTATTTTCTTCAGCACCAGCCACCTCAGCCCATTGACTTTATTCCTCTACCTCTACACCCAGCCCCCATCTGCACATGGAGGATACACTCCTCAGGATGTGGGGATGCTTAAGTGAGATCCTGGATGTAAGCTCTAGGAAAGAGTCTGGAGCTCACGTCACATCTTTCTGGGTATGAACTTCTTGTGTTGGTGATACTTTTGCCCTTAACATCCTTCCACAGGCCAAAATGATTCCCATTTCTCTACTATCTGGCCTGAAATGATTTCTAAATAAACTACACAAATGATCTAAATAACTTCTCTGCCACTGTCAGCTCTTCTGATTTGTAAAGCATTCTGACATGTTTTTTGCATGAAATCACAAATCACATTCTAGAACAACATTGCCTGGGAAATGGGAAATTTACAAGATCCCATCCCAGGCCAAGATGACTTGCCAGCAACGTGAAATTAACCAATCCCTCACTCATCTTTGTAAGGCCATGGGTGTGCTCACTCATGAATGTCTGTAGAACTGAAGCTGACAATCATCAAAAATGTGCAGATATGAGCTATAAGAGCTCCCTTAGTTTGTACTCACTAATTTAAAAGCAGGAGTGCCTTTGCACAAAACAGCACAGGATCCCAAGGCAGGGACAATGCACCAGATACCTCATAATCTGACCTCAGTCCTCCCTGCTGCCTCTCCTATAGCGAGGTCATTTCACAGCTTCCTGTCTGCTTGGGGATCAATGGGGTGTGAGACTTCCCAATGAGACATAAGTAAGGTGACACAGGGACCTGTGATGGTTAACTTATGTGGCAATTTGAATGTATCAGAGACACCCCAATAGATGGTAAAATTATTTCTGGATGGGTTTGTACAGGTGTCTCTGGAAGAGACTAATATTTGAATCAGTGGACTGAGTAAAGAAGATAGTCTGGCATTATTCAATCCTTAGGGACCAGAGTAGAACAAAAAAAAACAAAAACAAAAAAAAAGAGGAAGGCTGGAATTCACTCTCTCTGTTTGAGTTGGGGCATCCATCTTCTGTCCTTGACCATCAGAGCTCATGGTTTCCCAGCCTTCACGTTCAGACTGAAATACACCACTGGTTCTCCTGAACCTCCACTTGCAGAGGGCAGGTCATGGGCCTTCTCAGCCTCCATGACCAGGAGCCAATTCTTCATAATAAGCTCTTTTGATCTATATCTATATTTATTGTATATCTATCATTTGTCTATTATCTGTCTATAAATCCTATTATCTATTTATCTGTCTTTCTAACATCTATTGGACTTTCTTTCGGTCTCTTATTGGACCATTTCTCTGGAGAATCCTGATTAATATCGGATTCTAGGAAATGTTTTTTTTCTATAATAATAAAAGTCCTTTGGGGAATTATCCCTTTCACATCTGCCATTTGTTCTTTCTTTGTTTTCTTACTTTACTAACATTCAGTTTTAAGAATACATCATTCCTTAAATTCTTAGATTTATATTATTTTAGTCGACTCGTCAATATAGTAAGTTTTAGGAGTTATCATGACAAGGACTTTCAAAACTCAATTTATTAAATCCTCTCAAATATGTCAAACTGCATTTATGAATTTAATTTATTATCGTTTTCTTATTTTCACTTCAAGGGTCTCACTTGTAAACAAAAAGTTCCCCACCTATTTAATAACTAAAGTAGGGTAATAAACTTAATGTAAACATGTAGTGATTCTCAAGTTCTCCTAAACACTGCAACCCTGAATACTAACACTACTAAATGATCTTACTGCTTTTCATTTAAAGTAACAGGTCTAAATTTAACTAAGCAATTACACCTTTTAATTTGGAATCATGAGTCTAATCTCTTAGATGCTCTATATGTCAAACTCTCTTAAATATTGCAATTACTCGAAACACTAAATATAAACATATTGTTCCTAACAGTCAAAAAATGTCAGTGCTCTGGGTTTGACTTACATTATCTAGTCTCATTCTAAGCCTTCCCAAGATTAAAGACACACACCATGAATAAAGAAATTACAGCAGCCCCAACAGACCCAGGAGCCACTCAGATGGCCAAGGCAGGAGTGTGAGCTTGAAACACCAACACCTGGAGAGTTTTATTGCAACCATGACATTCAGCCTTTTTATTTTTCCAGTCTTTGCTATGTCATAAGAAACACTCAGACTAGTCCCTCAAATTGGGTGATTTTCCCAAACTTTTCTCTTGGTTTGGTTGCTTCTGGCCTGTGACTGTCTCCCCATCAGAACACTAATCCCTGGATTCAATTAACCACTGTAGTCTGACTTTGCAGAATCTGACCATTAATCACCCCTTCTTAGGCCCCTTAAGGATGGAGACTGATGTTTTAATGAGGTTATTGTTTTTCTGTTCGCATTGTGTGCTTACACCACCCTCACCTGCCCCCTCCTGGTAGGTTCTGAGTGAGAAGGAAAGCTGAGCTGAGTGCATCTCTCTCTCTCCATTCCCACATGACTTCTTCACTGGAAGTTAATTAATTTCAAAAAAGAAAGCATTCTTTCTTCATCTACAAAAGAATCCACGATAGCTGAACACTGAATAACCTCTTCTCTAGTCTCTACGGGGCCCTGAGTACTTCGTGACTTTCAGAAGTTCCCTGGAGTGGCCTGATCTTAAATGTTGTGAACAAAGGCACATTCTCAAGAAGCCTGCACTTGATCTTAAAATGCATCCTGTTGGTATTTTGGAAACATATCTGGCTGTGTCCCTTATACTCTCCTCCTCAATCTGAAAGGAGTACCTCTTGTTCTGAGTATTAAAAATTAAAAAATGTGACTGTGGGTTTAGATGTCTAAAATAAAAAGTTCCATTCTGCTATTTCCCAGCTTAGTGACACTTAATCTCTGGGCTTCAATTTCCTCATCTGCAAAAGGATACATTTGGATGCAGGGTTTCTTCCTTCTAAAAAATCGTGAGTTAATTGGTTGGCTAGAGAGAGCAGAAGGAATCGCTTTTTATCATGACCATTGTCAGTGGAAAGCCAAAGAAGTTAGAATTTTCCCTTCCAAATAATTTACTTTACTGGAGTAATATTTTCAAAAAATATTTTCAGGACCTGAGCTTCCTGAGATAAAAAAGCCTGTGAACTTGCAGATGACCAAATGGAATATTGCGAGGGAAATGTGCTGTGAAAATTATGCTTGATGGTTATCCTGATGGAAATTTGGTCAGGTTCTTCTTTTCCTGGGGAAAGTATTTCAGGCCAGACAATAGCATAAAGATGAGGATTTTTTAAAGGAATGTACCTTTGAGAGGCTTGCTTATTTATACATCCAAAGGTTTTAAGAGGTGTAAGGGTGAATTTTTGCACTAGTCTGTTCCAATAAAACCTATTCCTCATGGAGTCTTAAAAGAAAGAAAACTTGGATTTGGCAATAGCAATTGAGAATGTGGGCATCACTGTGCTCTAAGCACATGATAGACCTTATATCATAATTCCTATATCATTATTCTCATGTGAAAGATGAGAAAACTGAGTCCAGAGATAGAAGAACTTGCCCAACACAGAGCTGGTAATTGAGGGATTCGGGGCTTGAACCTAAGCCACCTGACTTCAAGTTCACCTTCTGCTGTTCCTTCACAGGGAAGACTTTTATGTCTCTATTGAAGTAGTCTCCCAAAGTGACCCTTTAAATCAGAATTTCTCCCTTTTTACAAAATACAAGTGATTTCTCAAAGGTGGATGCTATTAAGAACATCACGAGAACAGCTCAATTCCAGAAAGCACATCACATTTCTATTGCAAAGATTCTGTTTCATCCTGGGATTATTTGGAGAAAAATGCTTCAAATTCTTGTCGAGCTATGGAGAGTAGTAAAAATGTGGCAGGCATATGCAATGGGACAGTTCATGGAATGAAGAGATAAAGAAATAGACTCTGGCATGTTAGCCAACAGTAAAGAAGTAGGATAGAAAAGAAAAGAAAATTAAATGCTTAAAACTGTAGAGTTCTGCCGAGACTGGTTTGGCTCAATGGATAGAGCGTCGGCTTGGGGACTGAAGGGACCCGGGTTCGATTCCGGTCAAGGGCATGTACCTTGGTTGCAGGCATATCCCCAGTAGGGGGTGTGCAAGAGGCAGCTGATCGATGACTCTCTCTCATCGATGTTTCTAACTCTCTGTCCCTCTCAATTCCTCTCTGTGTAAAATCAATAAAATATATTTAAAAAAAAAACAAAAAAAAAAAAAACTGTAGAGTTCTTTGACATGATCCCTCTGGCAGGGAATATTTTCCAAAGGCCTAGACCCAAATGTCCTTAAGTGTATACAGAAGTGTATACTTCTCCTTTACTGTTGAGGGTGAGAGACCTACATTTTGAGGGCAAATAGTTGGATTCACATGCAAAGTAAAGAATTAAGATATCTATGTGACAACACACCCACACTCCTACTTTGAAAAAAACAAATTGGCATGTGGTGCGTGGACACAAGGCCTATAGCTCAACAGTTAGGGCAAAATCTGTGTGGAAAAACAAAATCTCTCACAGTCATCACAGAATTAAACTGTTTCTGTTTTGATTCATAATATAAGAGTCTGACCTCAAGTTATTAAAATTAAAAAGAGCAAGGCAGCTTTTAAATATATTTTAATAAAATGATGTAAAGTGATTGAATACCATAGTACTTTTCATACAGAAATTCTGAGTATTTTCTGCTTTTCTAAGAGGAGACCAGTTTTTAAAATGAGAGGAGTTTGCATAGTGTGAATGGCCTTCATTCTGCAAATCTGACCCCCGATAAATTTACATAATCATCTTATACTACCCAAGAGCCTGAAGAAATATCAGAGGAGTGGGTTAATGTTCTTAATTGTCCTGATTTGCATTTATATGCTCCTGCCTTTGTTTGCACTGCTCCCTATCTGTGAATTGCCTCCATCTCCACACCCCACCACTTCCCACTTCTCTGACCTCCTACACTTGAGAGGATGGGGAACATACACATTAACCCTTCCTCCGCAAATGGGAATTGTGTAAATAAGATGGGCAACAATGTAGAGAGCACTTACTCATAAACCACCTGGAGGCCAGGTGACCTCACATAAAAAGCATTTCAACAATTCATTTTTTTCATAACATTTTACCTCTTTTTCTATTCTGGATAGAAACCACATTTTCCAGAGGAATTCAATGAGACATCCCTTAACAACTGTTCAGGACATTTGTACTAGGTTTACCTAAACTGTCAGAATCTAAAACACGACTGTGCTCTCAGGAAGTCACCACCGCCCAGCAATGCCCCCAGGAGCACTGAGGATGAGAGAAAGAACATGCTTTTGGGGAAATTTCACCTTGCTTGACAACAAAATCATCCGCAGAGCAATTTGGCCACTCTGGAATAAGAGCTACAGATTTATTAAGGTAGACGTCTTCCTGAGAGACAGTGCAGATGGGCTTCTCAGAGGACTATGAGCACATGAATACTATTGACAGAGAGAGGGCTCCAAGCTGAAGGCTGTGAGAGCAGTTGAGACCAGCAGAGGACACAGCTGGAGCTGCACTCAGGAATTATTCGAGGACTATGGATCTCATTCTAAAGATAGAACAACAGATCATGGGAATTCCCCCAAATATTTGAAGGACATTTAACCTGGTTCATGGTCCTTCCCACCTTCCATAGTTTCTGTGCCACCATCACTAGGTTGCCCAAGGAATAATGCCGTCAGCAGCAGCCATGATGGTGAGGGTCTGAATCTTATCTTAATCTTTTCCTGCAGCAGCATTGAATAGTGGTTCTCAAAACTGACTGTATGTCAGTATCTATTTCAGAGCTTTCCCTGTGTGTGTGTCCAAACCCCACAATATGCCCATTGAAACAGAATTCCAGAATGGCATCTGCCATCTGGCTATACCAAACTCCACAGACCATGCTGGTCCCTGGCCCAGGATCTAGACCTCATGATCCATACAGCCTTGAAGATGTGGCCACCTACATGAGAGACTTTTAAAGATGTGCAGCAGTAATGGGTGGGAGCACAATCACATAGAGGGCTTGGAAGCCTTATGAAGGATAGGGGACCCTATCATCAAAACTGGGGTACAGGAGCTAGTGACCAGTCATGCTCCTGGTAGCTCTGTAGAAGACAAACCCCTCTCTGCCCAGGTGAGGGCTGGCTCCTGCATTTCCACTGCCCACATGTGAATGACTCAGAACTGCATCACAGTCCAAACAAGAAACTGCGAGCTTCTTAGCTGCCATCAACTTTGAGTCTTTCATTGCATGAACAGCCACCACATGACCAGCAGCAACAACCTCCTTAGCGCAGTTTTGTCACAGTATATGAGGTTTAAAAAAGAAGAAGAAGAAGAAGAGCCCTGGCTGGTGTGTTGCACCAAAGGGCTGTGGGTTTGATTCCCAGTCAAATGCACATACCTGATTGCAGGTTCGTTCCTCACCCCAGTTGGGGTGTGTTCAAAAGACAACCCATTGGTATTGAGAGGGCAGGGCGGGGCGAGGATGAGCTCCAGACTCCGCCCCGCAGGGCGGAGTTATCCCTAGCCCTCACCCAACCAATCAGTGTTAGCCGAGGCAGTGACATCACCACCGACCGGAGTAAAACCCCTGGACTGGGCGAAATTCGCACTCTTCCGCCATGCTGCCGGCATGAGTGGGAAGAGCCCATGCTAGCATGGAGAAGGCTCTTTTGTTTATTGCATCGGACTCGGCTCCCTGGTGGTCCTTGGGGATCACGAAGTCTGGGCGTAACAGTATATCTCTCACATCAGTGTTTCTCTCTCTCTCCCCACCCTCATTCCCTTCCATTGTCTAAAAAACAATAAGAAAAAATATCCTCTCCTGTGAGGATTTAAAAAAAAAAAAAAAAAAAAAAAAAAAAAAAAAAAGCTGGGGAGGAGAGAAAAGGGAAAAGGAAAGGGCAAACAATTTTAGAGGAGAAGAAATTTTACCTGGTAATTAGGAAAGAAAAACAGTTGAGAAGCCTGAAGCTAAATTTGATTTCTGCCAAGGTTTCACTACTCCTGGCTCCTGGCTTCACAAACTGTGCTGTGATTCTTGAGAATGTTCAGAGCATCCTCCTGTGGAAGTCTCTGGTATCACCTGGGGACATTTTCAAACCGGGTGTGTGGGGCAGCCCAGTCATCCTGAGCCAGTATGGTTTGGAATGGGCAGTGAGCCTCCCGCTGGCGAAGGATGAGTCGATAAAAACAGCAAAACAAAGAACCATCTGCTTACTTGTTCTCAATTAGGCAATTTTGTGAGAAGATTGAGCAAATTATCGATTTGACACTGCAATTACCCCAAATAACTGAATTCTGTCTTCCCTTCCTCCTATGTCAAATCATTTTAATTTATGAGGAAAAGGAAAGAAGACATTAGCAACTTTTAATTATCAAGACTCCACTGAGTTTTTGTTCTCTCAGAAACTGAAACATTGAAAGTCAAGACACAGTGCAGGTCACAATCATAGCATCTCTCGGGGCTCCCCACATCTGAAACTTTCTCAGATTAACTTTAATCATCTCCATGCTTAACATTTAAATGCATAGCTGTGCTCATTTTCTCCCTCAACAAAGGCAACACCTAGCAGTGCAGACCCAGATATCTGAGGTCTCCGTAAGTGTTTTGTATGAACGGTGTGTCACTATTATTGTTCTGTTACACATTTTGGAAATTCTCTTCAAACTGCCTGATATTCTGACATCTCATAGAAGTGAATCATACTAATTTAGTAATCTAAGATTTGATGTGCTCCATGGATCCCAAAATACATAGTCTAAAAATAATTCCTCATTGAATTTTTTTTATTTTCTTATTTTTATTATTCAAAGCAAATAAAATTAAATGTGCAATAATGTAAGCCAAATTACTGAAAGAGATAGCAAACAACTTTTAATACCATGGTGAGTGGCTTGAGTTACATCATGTATCTTTTTCAAAAACAACACAGTGATCTTTAAGAAGCTCCTTAAGTGATTGAAAAAGTCATAAAATTTTCATTAAGATTTTTGGGATTCAAAGATTTTTGGAATTCAAAGGAGAGATAAAATACTATTTCCCAAGGCTTGAAATAGGACTCCCATGTGAAAATAAAATAAAACACATGTCAGAGAATGTCTTCAGTTCATTAATAAATGAGGAAACATTAAAATAGTAAGACTAATTCAACAGGAAATGTGAATGTGCAGATGTTCATAGTCAGTCAGAGGCTGAATGAGAGCCCTGACTGGGTAGCTCAGTCAGTTAGAGCATTGTTCTGATATATCAAGATTATGAGTTCAATCCCCAGTCAGGGAACACCCAAGAATCAACCAATGAATGCATAAATAAGTGGAACAACAAATCAATGTTTCTCTCCCTCTCTCTTCCACTCTCTTTCAGATTGATAATATATACTGAATGATTTTTTTCAATGGATACAAACAGATAAATGACCTACAGGCCCATAAAATAGAATGCTTGTGGTTAGACTTTCCATTGTATCTCTACCAAAGTACATTCATGTGCATTGCTACAGACATTACTGTCAGTTCTCTGTGTTAACTTCTATTCTTGCACATCTGTAAAAAGTGAATGAAAAGAGCATGCCCCCACGGAATGGGGTACCCAGAGGGCCCCTTAGGCCATTTCCAGTTCTCCAATTAAAGGACCCAGCCAATTCCTAGTCAGAACCCAAATCTTGAAGGATATTTCCCAGTAGAAAAAGTTGTGGAGACTTGGGTTGCTTCTATATCTTGGCAATTATAAATAACTAGAGGCCTGGTGCATGAATTCATGCACCATTATGAATTGGCCTGGCCTGCAGGTTCAGGCCAAAACCAGCTCTCTGATATCCTCCGAGGGGTCCCAGATTGTGAGAAGGTGCAGGCCATGCCGAGGGACCCCACCAGTGCACTATCAGGGTCAGGGAGGGACACGGAAGTTGTTCAGCCCGGGAGGGACAACGGGAGGGCTCCAGGGCATGTCCTGCCCATCTCGCTCAGTCCTGATCAGCCGGATCCCCAGCAGCAAGCTAACCTACTGGTCACAGAACCTCCCCCTGGTGGTCAGTGCATGTCATAGTGAGTGGTTGAGTGGCCTTAGCATATCATTAGCATATTACACTTTGATTGGTTGAATGGCCAACCAGACAACCAGACCCTTAGCATATTAGGCTTTTATTATATAGGGCGGGCACTGCAGTGAACACCGGGGTGCATATATCTTTCATTAATGTTTTAATTTCTTTAGATAAATACTCAGAAATTGAATTGATATGATACATATATACAATGGAATATTACTCATCCATAAAAAAGAATAAAACCTTGCCATTTGTGACAACATGGATCTACCTAGAGGGTATTATGCTAAGTGAAATAAATCAGACAGAGAAAGACAAATACCATATGATGTTACTTATATTTATGAATCTTTAAAAAATAAACAAAGCAAAAAAAGACTCATAGATACAGAGAATATTTTTATGGTTGCCAGAAGGGAAGAGGGTGAGAGGCTGTTTGAAAAAGTGTGCAGGATTAAGCAGTTACAAATTGGTAGCTACAAAAACAGTCACAGGGATGTAAAGTATGACATAGGGGAATATAGTCAGTAATATTGTAATAACTATATATGGGGCCAAGTGTGGGTACTAGACTTGTCTGAGGATCATTTTGTAAGGTATATAAATGTCTAACCACTATTTTGTACACTTGAAACAAAAAAAATATTTTATGTCAACTGTAATGAAAAAAAAATTAAAAAGAGTCTCCATGGACAGAAAACCTAAACCACTAAATACTAGAGTCTGACTGTTATGTAAGAGAGTGTGATCCAGCTACCCCAACTTGGAATTTGCAAATTAGGGTTATTAATAAATTGCTGTGAAGCCAGGCTATGAAAACAAAGGAGAACAGGGCAGTGGCTTGGGGGAGGCAGTATGAAAAGGGAGGAAATGCCTGATAGGGAGGAAAGCACATTCAATTCCTGGAAGTGAGGAGGGCGGGGCAGATGGCACTTCCAGGTGCTGGACTCCAAGTGGCAAGCAGAGGCCGGAGCAGCCAAGCTGTCAGAACTCACAGCTGGTTAGAGCTGATGGGCACTGACCATGGCTAAATGGTCTCTGAAGAGGCAGAGCAGAAAATTTATTTAATCCCCAGCAAAGCCTTTATCTCAGATTTGAATCAGCCACCCTAGAATTCGCATCTGAAAACATTAAGTCAAGGGAAAACATTCCCTATCTGGACCATCTCACATTCAAAGATCCCAAGTGTGAGTTGTCCACAGATTTCTGGGAAGATTGCTGCTGAGAGCAAGCTCGCAAGCTCACTTCTTGCCCTCGTCTAACCTCTGAATCAGGGTGGGGAACCTTTTCTCTGCCAAGAGCCATTTGGGAATTTATAACATCATTTGCAGGCCATACAAAACTACCAACTTAAAAATTAGCCTGCTGTATTTGGTCAAACTTTTAATTAACTCACCTCTAACTTATTGCAAAAAAAAAAAAGGGGGGCGGAGAAGTGAGGGGAAAGAAAAAGAGATAAAGAGGGAGGAGAGGAGAGAGGGAAAGAGGGAAGGATTTTGTCTGTCTCCTATGATTCCACAAATCCAGCTGGAGAAATCATTAAGAGTTGGTCTGGTCACCTTTTTAAGTCAGTTTCACTGAAAGAAATTACTCCCCAAATTAGGTGTGTTTGTCACAACTAAATTAACACTAAGATTTTCTTCACATTAAAATCATTTTTGCAAGACCAGAATTGTGTCAGCAGCCCCGAAGCCCCCAATCTAAGCATGACAATGAATAGAAATCAGAGCATCACGCTCTGTCACCTGGGGACTAGGGAGGTGGAAGGGTGCAATCATCACAAGCAGACTTGAGCTAAAGACCTTCCTTGGGTGGGCTATTGTCAGCCTGTTATTGTTGGGAACGGTGAGCTTGGTGTGTGCAGTGGGGTCTTGGGCCAGAGGGAGGTGGAGGCAGGAGAAAGGAAAGGCTCACAGATCAGCAGAAGCTTAAAACAGGGGCTAAGTGTTTCTATCTATTAGAAGCATAGAATTAAATTTAATTCACAATCTCCATGCCCTTTCCAATTGTTTTTAAAATGGGTTTAGCTTAAAGTAATGACATTGGACCCAAATTTCCACATGCACTCCCACTTGCCCACTTAGGGAACCTGTAGCCAGAGAAAGTTGCCCAAAGCATTGACTGTGGATTAGTTAGAATGCACGTGTAGCCATGCAGGGGCTCCTGAAAAGACGTCTGCTTTCTCAGAAAGGCAGTTATCTGTGGTCCAGGATCTGAATAGCTTTGTTCCAGCATAAATCCCCAGCTGGACCTGGTTTTCTAGATCCGCCATCTTTTTCAGTTCAAACTGAAAAGTTTAACTGAAAAGCATTCTCATACACTTTGCACCCTTGAAATAAAAATTATTTTCTCTAGAATCCAATTCTGAGGGAACCTGGAATGCAAGTGGGAAGCATGTGTTAGTGGTTTTCATGTGGATTTTGTACACAAGTAAATCTATCTACCCACAGAAACATATACATGCAAAATTTCTTAATAGAATTGCATATTTTTTTAAACAGGTTAAAAGGATGCTAGACAAAGGATACAGTTTTCCAAGTTTGTATGCTGTTAAAAATATTCTTAGCCCTAGCTGGTTTTGGCTCAGTGGATAAAGCATTGGCCTGCTTCGGTTCAATTCTGGTCAAGGGTACATGTCCAGGTTTTGGGCTTGATCCCAGTAGGGGCTGAGCAGGAGTCAGCCAATCAATGATTGGTGTGTTTTTTTTTTTTTTCCTCTATCCCTCTCCCTTCCTCTCTGAAATATATAAAAGAATCTTAAATAGTCCTGGCTGAGTAGCTCAGATGATTGGAACATTGTTTCATACACCTAAAGGTTCTGGGTTCAACCTCTGGGGCATATATAGGAGGCAATTGATCTCTCTCTCTCTCTCTCTCTCTCTCTCTCTCTCTCTCTCTCTCTCTCTCTCTTTCTCTCTCTCTCTCTCTCCTCCTCTAAATAAACATATCCTCTATGAGGATTTTCTTTTTTTAAAGATCTTAAATAGACAGAATAAAATGCCTCCCTGTGGAGTGGAAATTGAGGTATCACAAATCAGCCAGTGAAAACCATCCATGATCAGTCTGACCCTCTGTCGAGCTCCTGATCCAGTGACTGGGGGCTGGCCATTATATCAAGACAACAGAAAGACCAAGTAGGAGATTTCAGCCAAGGAAAGAGAGACTCACTGCTTCCACCCTTGTAAAATAATGGAAAATTATATTATCCTGCCCCCAAAAAAATCTAAGAGGAAAAGGAAAGTGTTCAAATTTTTTTAAGTATTTACTTTCTTTTTTAAGTATTTACTTTCTTATTTAAGATCAAAAGAAAGGAATATTATACATTGAACATAAAAATAGTAGCTATCTGAAATATTGGTCATTAAAATATTGGATGATCAATTGGGGCATCTTAATTGTCTCTGAATATGATTACATTATTATCCCTTTTCAGATCACACCTTGTTTTTTGTTTCACTTGTATTCTCTAAGTTGAAAAGAACTGGGCCAATATTGATATAGAAAGAAGAAAACTCTAGAGTTGCATCTTGATTCATCCTCTGCTAAGCACCTCACTGCAGGCATCATACATTAGTGTATGTTTCCAGATACACATGGGATTGCACAGAAAGCTTCTGCAAAATTCTTTTTAAAAAAACAAGGAAGGACAAGAGGGCAGAGGAAGAGAGGGAATTAGAAGGAAGGGAATTTCTAAATACAGAATAGTGTCTGTATTTGAAGAAATTGAAGAAATATTATATATCTTCATTAAAGCTAAAATATTTTATCCACTTTAAACAATTGTGTGAGTTGATAGGGAACACAAAAATGCCTCCTTAAAATGTCATTTTATCTTCGTTTCTTTTTATCTCCATTTCTTTTTCTTCTGATGGTATTTGCAAATATCAAATGCAGTGAATGGCATGCTTTCAGGTACATTCCTGTGTTCTCACCTTGTTTGTAGGCATGTCCATGTTCCCAGGTGTGCATACCTGTAATTTTACACTAATTCTTGAAAACCATGTAAGAGCATGGGTACCTTCTACAGTGGATACCCAATCAGCATCACCTGAAAAATACATTTCCACATACAATTGGCAACATCTCCAACATCCCTCAGACCATCTCCCTGAACCCCTCAGCTGGAGGTGCCCAGATTTGAGCCACCAACTTCACAGATATCCACTCCTGAGCACCTTCACTTGGAAACTACATTACACCTTCACTTGGAAACTACATTGAGGTGGGCAACCTTCAAAATGGCCCTAGTGACCCTCCTGCCTTCTGGACTCACCTCTATGGAGCCCCTGACTCCCCACCCGGGTCACTCCAACACTCTGTCATCAGAATTATGGTCTAGTTTGGCATCCAGAGGGCCACAGTCTATGTGCCTCATGATGGATCCCTGCCCCTCATCCTCCTCAGTAAAAATGACTCTAGTTGGACTAATCCTTCCCCAAGCCTTACTGCAGCAGGTCCTTGAATAACATCATTATGTCCAATGTTGTTTTATTATAACGTTGATGAGAAAAATAAATTGCTTGCTGGCCAGGCCACTGTCTATGAAGAGTTTGCACATTCTCCCCTTGTCCGCAGGGTTTTCTCTGTTCTCCAATAGGAAATTGGAGGACCCACATCCAAAGTTTTGTGCATGAGGTGAATGCTGTGTCTGCATTACCCTCACCCAGTGAATGTAGGTGGGTGGGTGTGGCCCTGTGATAGATGAGTATCGTGTCCAGGGTGGTCCTGCCTGGTGTCCTAGGCTAATGGGAGGGACTCTGGTCGCCCTCAACCCTGAACTGAGATAAGCTGGTGAGAAAATCACTAGTTTTCATGTGCCGGGGCTGACCAGCAGACTCTGAATGATGATGAATGATTATTCTAACAGATGTTTCTGTGAAAGAGAGGGCTAAGGCACTACTTGGCTATTGCCGCCAAGTAGCCCTGTTGGCCTGCCTCCTTTGGCTTTTATTATCACAGAAGCTTGAACTAAAATTAACCTCTAGATACAGTCAGTAAGGTAAATATCCTGGATAAAGTATATGCTTCTACAAGGTCAGTTCTTTAAAGACTGAACATAGAGATTCTTGAAAACACCCCGGGGGATTGGACTTGTTTGGAAAAGTCAAGGTAAGGGCTGCTGCCTTCAGCAAGGTCCCCCCAGAGGCCTCCGACCTTTCGAAGAATCCTCCTTACAGACATTCCAACCAAGTTCTGTGCTTCTCCACATACATGTTTTCATTCATCTTTCTTAAATATACGTTGCACTTCTCTTTTACTTCAATGGTTATTGTTAGAAATGTTTTTATCTTTATTTGGTAATGTTTGGTAATGTTTTTGTGACCAGAAATAAGGCCTAGAAACTTAACTCTTTTTTATATCAGACTGGGATAAAATTGGTTTTGTTATATGTTGTTTTGCTTAAAGGTGCATTTTCTAAGAACCTAATGATGATGTTAAGTGGAAACTCACTATACTATATTTCCTAGTTAAGCAAAGATACACATGCTATAAATATGAAGCCATGTTTAATAGTCAGTATTGGCATCTGAGAATCAGATTCCTTGAATCGCAAGTTTGACCTCTGGCCAACCACTGCTCTACTAGCAGAGTAAATCTTAGGGATTATTGTCAATGGGAAATTACTCTACAAAAATAGAAACAGTGTGAAGCATTCTGAGAAGGTGTGGACTTAGCTACAATCTTCCCTCCTACGGCCATTGTTAACAACACCTAAAGCCCTACAGAAAGAATCAGTAAATAAAATGTCAAACAAATGTTCAAGATACTTGTATATTTCTCCCAGAAACCCCAAATGCTTCACATGATTCAGTTTATAATTCATTAAAAGGATTGGGCTGAGCTCTTGGTAACCTATTCCAATACTACCTGTCTGTCTAAAGGGCCTCAACCTCAGTCATGGAGAAGGTGATGGTCCCACCTCTCCTCAGACTATCACATTGCTGACACTTTCTGTCTTTTACCATCATTTTCTGGCTGCTTTTTCCCCCTGGACTCATCTCCCATTACCAACATAAATGTCCATTTTTATGCTTTAGTCCTCTCTTTGTATCACCTCTTCTCCTTCCCAACCACACCCTAAGGTGTTTCTACAACCTAAAAGGAGACTCAAGGAGACTTCCTAAACTAAGTCAGTTATCACTCCAAGGAGAAAAACCTGCTTCCTAGCTTTTAAGCTAACTTCTTATCCACTCTAGACCATTAATATAGGGATGGACCAAACAAATGCTTCTCCAGGCTGTCATAGGATGGGAAGGTATGGGACAGAATCTGGGGAAGTTTGGTGGAGTAGATATTTGAGATGTTCTTTAAAGTATTTTATGTGCAGATTCTCATTCTTTCCTCTCCTCTCCTCTCCTCTTCTCTTCTCTTCTTCCTCTCTCTCTCTCTCTCTCTCTCTCTCTCTCTCTCTCTCTCTCTCTCTCTCTTTCTCTCTCTCTCTCTCTCTCTCCTCTCCCTCCCTCTCCTTTTTATCTCCACCCCCTTCTTTCCCCAGGGTGCACACTATCTTTCTCTCTGGCACACCCATACCTTTTCCTCTCTCTTCCCTCAGGTGCATTCTCTCCACCTTTCTTTTCCCTAAACTACTAGGGTCCTTCTTTTACTTCTGTAACTTGTTTCCTGAGCCCATGCAATCTATTGACTCACTTCTTCTACCTCTATGGGGGGGGAAATAATAATAATGTGTGCAAATTTGGTAGGGAGCTCTTAGAAAATTATTATTTCCAACAAGGGAACAATGTGACCAAAGATACAGTGTTAGGGAAAAAAAGGGGGTCTTTGGAGAAGACTAAGTAATCTGATGTGAATGATGTATTAGGTGTAGTGAGGGAGAAATGGTGAGCAAAATTAGTGAGGTTAGGATGGTAAAGCACAATGAGAGGATTTGAACAGCACAATAAGCACATTAGAGTGTTCTGTCAACATTGCAAAGTTTTTGAGACCTGAAGTGGAGCTACCTAAAGGGGTTTATGCATTCCAAAGAAGATGGGTTTAGATGACCTCAAAGGTCCATCCAACTTTCAGATCCTTTGATTCTAAGGTCAGACCTGTGGATTTAGACAGCAGTGCTGACACATTGGGAAGGAATGGCAGCAGGAATAGGGAGAACTACCTTGAGAGCTAAGTGGGTAGCAAGAGCCTGAACTAAAAAGAATACAGTGTAGACATGAACAAAGAAGAGATTCTGGGAACATTTTGAAGTGAGGATTTATAGAACTGAGCAACTGATTAGAAGTGATAGGTGAAGAAAAGGAGAAAAATAAGATTCCAAGGTTTAGAACAGGATTTTATAAGTTCTGGTCTTATAACTTCCTGTATCAATAGTATCTAAGATTTTTTTTAAAAATATTAAATTGCCAAGTGTCACTGCATGCCATCAGAATCTCCATGGAGTAAATTTGAGAAAGGGAATAGAACAGATGGGTTGAGTATTTATATATGTAAAGTTTGAGTTGCCTGAATGAAATTGCCAATATGAAGATAACTAATGGAAGTTTTTTTTTGTTTTTTGGGTTTTTTTTTTCTTTGCATATGGATATTTAATTGTTTCAGCCCCATTTACTGGTCTTCTTCTAATGCAATACCTTTGACCCTTTATTTAAAAATCTATTTCATGTATGTGTGGGTCTACTACTTATATTCTAATATATATATTCCATTTATCCACTTATCTATCATTATGCCAATACCATGCCATCTTGTCCATTAATATAAATCCTCCAAACTTATTATTATTTTTAAAAGTTATTTTAGTTCTTTGAGGTCCTCTAAGTGTCCAGATAAATTTTAGAATCAGCTTGTCAATTTCTACCAAAAAAAAAAAAGGCTATTGGAACTTTGATTGGGGTTGCATTAAATTTATAGATCAATTGACATCTTAATATTGAGTCTTCTGATCCATGAACACAATATATAGCTCCATTTATTTAGTTCTTATTTAGTTCTCTCAGTGATGCTTCATAGTTTTCAGTGGACATATTTGCACATCTCTTCTCATCTTGAGTCTTAAGTATTTTATTTTTGATGTTGTTATAAGTGTTATTACTTTTTAAATTTAAATTTCCAATTATCAGATGCAAGAATCTAGAAATACAATTGATTTTATAGATTGATCTTATATCCTGAAACCTTGCCAAACTCACTTATTAGTGGGCTTCTATTATTATTATTGCTGTTGTTGCTGTTGTTTCTTGCAGTTTTTTTTTTATAGGTTCTGAATTATTTTCTACATATGTAATCATGTCATCTGCAGATGTGCTTGGAAATTTTCTGTTGACTGAATGAATGGTTTGAGACTTCCAACCAAAGCTAGAAACATGAATTTGAAATAATGAAAATAAGTAACGTTCTCAAAGCAGACCATGTCCTGTGAAAGAAGGGAAAGCGAGCCAGGACTGGTTTGGCTCAATGGATAGAGCGTCGGCTTGGGGACTGAAGGGTCCCGGGTTCGATTCCAGTCAAGGGCATGTACCTTGGTTGCGGGCATATCCCCAGTAGGGGGTGTACAAGAGGCAGCTGATCGATGACTCTCTCTCATCGATGTTTCTAACTCTCTATCTCTCTCCCTTCCTCTCTGTATAAAATATATTTTTTAAAAAAAGAAGAAGGGAAAGCGAAAGAAGAGGGAGCTGACAGCTGAACATCAGAACAGGAAAAATACTTTTGGGGTTCCAGAAACATGGGGTCTTCCTACATTTTTCAGGGCATGTGAAACTATCATTCATGACCCCTCAGTGTCACTACACTTCTGTAGACTCACAGAAAAATGCTATTGACTAGCAATATTCTTTTGAATTTTCAAGGAAGTAAGAAATTACAAAGGAAATAAACTAGAAATGAGTATCTCAGTAGAAAAAAAAATGTTTTACCTAAGAATATACATGGCGGGGTGTGGGGGGTAGTCGATGTTTGAAGGCTGAGAACATCTTTTCCAGTCTTATAGTTCAATATGTACAGAAAATACAATATGTGATTGAAAAATTTTTCAGGATGCTCCATACTTTTCTTGTTATATTGCTGCGTGATTACGCATGTGTGTGTAGGCATGTGCATGAGTGTGGTAGTTCAACAGACACCCAGAAAACAGAACTATCATTAGCACAATGCTGTTCCTACTGCAGGTACTCCTGCAGGCATCAGAAGCAGCAACAGTATCACTTGTAGAGAAAATTGAACTGAAGTAGAACCAAATGTAGGCCTGAGAGTGTCAGAGCCACGGGACAGAAAGCACTGTCTGTAGCCAACACTGGAGGCCGAGCAGCTGACATTCATTCCAACCGGCTCCCTTCAGTGGTTCCGCCTTTAAACTCAAGTTCTTTCCACAGATTTGTCTGTGCTTCTCCTGTGAAAGAAATGACCCCGTAGCTAAAATGTAGACTCCACAGAGCTAGAAAAACAACATCTGCAGCCTTAGCCGGGAGCAAGGCAGGGAGGCGAGCTCCCGGGTCCAGCAGGGACAGACCATGAGCTCTGGCGAGTGGCCCTGCATGCTGCCACCAGGAGCATATGTTTACACGCTAATGAAAGTTGGCTCATTTAGAATAAATTTGCATCCATCAAAGTCAAACAGTGAGCAAATGTTATGTTGTGTGTCAACAGCCCTCAGGATGCAGGGGAGTTTGAACCACCTTCCAATTTCTTCAGCATCATAGAAACTGTGGACAGCAGTCTCTGCAGACACTCTTGAGCACCTTCCTGGAGAGGACAGGGAAGACCAGCAGTGGGGAGAGGAGGAGGAGGAGGCATGGGGAGGAGGAGAAAGAACAGGGGTAGGAAAGGAGGACTCAGGTCCCTCCAAAATCCATTTTCGCCTTCAAAGGGCTCAGTGAAGGATTCTTTAGAGTGGGGTAGGCAGGAAGCTGAGAATAGTCATGGGGCTCCCTGCCCCCACCACAGGCAACAGAAGGAATAGGGAGAGGCAGAGCTACCTATGATGGACCAACCAAAAGCACAAGGGCCAAGGGAGCCAAGGGATGCGCCAGGACAGGCCAGCACCAGGGCTCAGAGACTGAGGACAGCAGAGGGGCAAACTGAGGTGTCCTGCATGCCCCCCTCCCCAGCTCTGACACAGGTTCCACTGTAAAAATGTGGATGGAAATATTGAAAACTCATGCAACACTTCCCTATGTCCTGGGCCAGGTTGTGTGTGCGATGCCCCCTCTCCAGTTGCTATGTGACATTCTCTAGACCAGGGGTCCTCAAACTTTTTAAAGTGGGGGCCAGATCATGGTCTCTCAGAGAGCTGGAGGGCCGGACTATATGAACTACTAATTCCTACTGTAACACCTCGGCTGCTCTCACTGCCCAAAAAACCTGGCGGGCAGGATCATACTCCTCTGCGGGCCGCATGTGGCCCGCGGGCCGTAGTTTGAAGACCCCTGCTCTAGACTTTGTCTTGTGGTGTCTCCCAGGGCTGCCATGTGGGGTTGTCATGGGATGTGATCTCCATGCCCCCTGCTGGGCCCTCAGACCTTCCCCCCGACCCCTCACCACCCAAAAATAACAGAATCATCTCCTACACAGGGAAAGAACAGACCAGAAGGACTGTGGCTGTTCAGAAAATTGAAGGAGGAGCTGGGAGAGATCCCTGGGGAAATGGCATGAGCTTATGTAGCCTGGACTGTGTGACATCATCTATGTTCCCCAAATTCACCTGCTGAAGCCTGGCCCCAGAACCTCCAAATGGGACTGTATTTGGAGGGAGGGTCTCTAAAGAGACAAGTTAAAATGAAATTGTTAAGGTGGGCCCTCATCCAACCTGTCCTTGTAGGAGGAGGAGATCGGGACACAGACACACACAGAGGGACAACCATGTGAGGATGCGGAGCAAGACACTGTCTATACACGAAGGAGAGAAGCCTCAGGAGACACCACCCCTGCCCACACCTCGGTCTCAGACTCCCAGTGTCCAGGACTGTGAGAGAACAAATATCTATTTATCTGTTATTTACATCCTCATCTTGTGGTATTCTGCTTTAGCAGCCCACATGACTAAGACAACAAACCACACATGTTTACATAAGTGTTGCTTCATTTGTTTGTTTAGTACATGTCTCCTCACCAGATTCTAACTCCATGAAAACAAGGGTATGGCCCCCTAGTTCACCAATGTGCCCGGCACCCAGCTCCATGCCCACCAGCAGGAGATATGCAATGATTGATTGTCCAATGAACACATGAATAAATGAGAGCCACATTCAAAAAAGAAGGGCTTGATATGCAGAGTATCTAAGTTAAACCTATCACCCTGCTATGCTTCTCCTAAATAAGGAAATAAAGCCAATGGTTCAGACATTTCCCAAGGCTGCACTTGAATCAGCAGGCCCCCTCTGGGTTCTGCCCCCTACCCTAAGGACAGCCTTCCATTTAGTCTTCTGCCTCATGTTCTGAGAATGCCTGCCTTCTCCTTCCTCTGGTCCACAGGTCAGGTCACAGACTTGATCTTCATATCTGCAAATTAGTAAGATTCATAGTGGAGAGAACTCTGACTTGTTCATTTGTGTTAGCTCAGCACTTGGGACCCATGAGCTCACTGAGAGGAAGAAACAAAGCTATATTTTTGTCTTTTCAAAATGCATCTCAGTTGCTGCCCATAGAATGATTTCCAACCTCCAGGACCAATCCTCAGCCTCTTCCCTAAAACACACAATATTTAGAAACGTCATCTTTCCCTACTAAATATATGGAAATATGATACCATTTTCACGTTGAAATTTTGGGAGAAAAGAAATAGAGAAAATTATATGTATAAGGTGTCCCCCAAAAATGTATGCACACACTTTGAATAATTATAAAGGCAGTATTTATCAAAATACACTTTATTTTCAAAATTGAGCTGTCAGCTGTTAAAGTGTATATACATTTGGGGGGACATTGCATATTTATATGACAAAGTTTTTACCTGATGTTAACTAAGATCAAATCTATATTAACTGAAACTATCTCACCGAATCAAAATTTAAAGCCTAGAAGACTGGGGCCTTTTGTTTCCACCCAATTGCATTCATGTATCCAGTAATCTGGCTGCACACACACTCCCAAGCATGGTTTACTTTTGATAACATCCATTTTGAAGACCTTGAAGTGCTATGTATGACAAAAGGTCAATGAAAAAACATTCACAGCCTCATCCGTCATCTCTTCCCAAATTGTATATGATTCCCAAGGAAATTTTTACAAAAAAAGTCTTCAATATTTACTTTTGTTGCTTTCTCTTGATGCATTTCCCACATCATACCCCCTTTCAATCTGTAAAATTCAATGCTGCCCTTCTGAAATGTCTACTTCACCAATACTTCATAAGTATTGGGGGGGTCTCTTCTGTGCTGAAAATTGTTTCCTTTTCTATACTGTTAAGTCGATGGGTTTACTGCTCTTTCTGAAGTACAAAAACTGGACTCAAAGCTGAGAAATTAAATATATCAAGGTGTAATTCAAATTTAAAACAAAGACAAAGAGAAGGAAGGAAAAAGAGAAAGAAAACACCCCCCAGAAGTCCTGATGGGCTGATGCTGGATGCACAGCAAATACAGTCGCACACGATCACTATCTGAGATGAGGCTCTGGCTCTACTGTTGGCATCTATAAATGTCCTGTGTACTTTTAACAGCAAGACAGAAAGCCATTTGTGTGGCAGCAGAACCAGGACTTGCTGCCTCAGGGGACAGGCCTCCTCAGCCAGCTGAGACTCAGCCCAGTAGGAAGCTGTATCCATGGGTAGGTCTGAGGAGGGGAAGAGCCAGATGAGGGGAACAGAGCAGAGGGGTCAGTGCTGTGATCCTTCTGGGATGAGCTGGCTGCTAAGACCACATTCCAATCTAACAGGCAGAGACATGGATTAAAATTGGCTAAAAATTTCTAATCAAATCAAGGGAACAAGCAGATAGGTAATTCTACATGGATACCTGTGCAGTGAGGAAATTAAATTGCCCACAACCACACACACACACACACACACACACACACACACACACACGTTTTGTCAGATTGCTTATAATGACACCTGGTAGGGTGTTTGCCTAAAAGTGATTGCAACTGAACCACAGAGTCTGAAGGTCTGGCAATCACCACCAGGCAGGATGGCGTGTCATTTTGCTTCAATCGGCATGATGAATCTTTTACATAACGTGAATCGCTGTCTAATTGTGAGTCTGATTGCACCTACCAACCGCGGCAGCATGCTCACAGCTCCCGGCCATTGGAAAAGCAGGAAAGGAAATCTGCCCACACGAAATCAAAGAGGCTTAGTAGATAAAGGAGTAGAAAGTCCCAGTGGCTTAGCACACAGAGAAAGTCATTGAGGTTGATGGGGAGAAATGCCACCAAGAAAGCATCTAATCTACCCAGAGACACAGAATTTCTCTAGAAACTGTCACCTGCTACACGATGTGGATCATGGACACCCAGCAGACCTGGTTCAAACCCCAGCTGTCACATCTTGTCAATCTCATCTTGCCTTGATATAGAGTCAAACCTGAATACAATCCTACTACATATTTAAAATAGAGTATGAATAGCTGATCCTCAGAAAATGTAAATGAGGATCATTTTCCTTTGTGAAAATTAAGTCCACTTATGAATATGCTAGCGATCATGTACAACTATCAAAAACAGGTTCTCAGCCATCTTTTAAATAAACAAACTAGAGTCACCTTGATCATCATCCCTCCTACCTTCTCCACCTTTTAGGACATGCACTACTTCAGCATTTTGGCTTCTACTAAGGTACTTCAAGGGCAAAGGAGGTGATTCCCACGGGGCTCTGATTTGAGATGGGAAAGACTGGTTTGCAATAAAATTGAGTCTTTGTTTTGGTCTGTTACAGAGGAATTAACTTCAGGCACTACAGCATTTCTATGGATTAAGCAATTCTCTTCACAAAACCATTATGAGCCAAACCAGTTTGCTGGGAAAGCATACAAGGTAATGAATAACCTGTCAGACCCCTTTTGACCTGAGTGTGCAAGCACTGAATGCTCACAACAGCCCTGTGCATTCGCTACTGTTAGCAATAATAATTGTGTAGATGAGGTACAAAGAAGTCACTCAACTTAGCCACGTCCACACTTTTGACACATAATGAAGTCATCACTCAAACCTAACCTGAGTGGAAACTCAGAACACCTTACCTCATGCTCCTCTGGAGTCACTGAAAGAAAAGCTAAACTATGTTCAAATATCTAGCTATCTGTCTAGGATAACTTGAGTAGGACTTTGTAGATCTTGAGAAACATACTCCCCATGCTTATGATTTCATAAAAACATACTAAAAAGCAGAATGGTGTATGTGGTATAGATGGGAATAGGAGTGAGCACATTAGCTATGTTAGTAGAGGTCAGTCAGTTCAGGTTGCTATAACAAAATACCATAGCCTGGGCAGTTTAAGCAACAAACATTTATATTCTTGCAGTTCTAGAGGCTGAAAGCCCAAGGTCAAGGTTGAGCAAATATGTTATGCCTCTTTTGCTGGGTTGCAGCAGCCACCTTCTCTCTGTGTCCTCATATGGGGAAGAGTTCCCTGTATCTCCTCTTAGGAGGACACTAATCCTATAAGATCAGAGCCCCAGTTTTTTTATAACATTTAACCTAACTAGCCTTTAGAGGCACCATCTCCAAATACAGCCATTCTGGGGGTTAGGCTTTCAACATATAAATTTGGCAGGGGGCACACATTCAGTCCTTAGCTGAATATTACCCACATAATCCTGGGTGGGTTATCTGAGCATCCATCTAAGTTGACACTATATCACTAAGGTTTCTATGAGGATCAAATATAATACACATGAGGCTGTTGTGCAAACCATTAGAAACTGTGTAAATATCTAGTAAACAAGAATGGGGAGAGAGAGGTAAATAGCACTGGACCAGAATCACCTACTAGTGGGGAGCTTTCTGCACTTCTTCAGAAGAAAGCAAATGGCTACAAAGAGAAATCATTTTTCTTCTTCTTCTTCTTTTATTTAATCCAGGGTAACAGCATGAAGCTTCCCTGGTCAATTTCCCACATTTCCTTCCAGAGAGTGAGAAATGAAGTTAGACTTTCATTAAAATTCTAACAACAATGAAATTCAGGAGGTTAAGAGTGACCTAAATCATTTAAGAAGGAGTTTTGAAGCCTACTAGTAGGTGGAGATAAGAGGGAGCTTCTGTCTAATGAGGACACACAGCCAATCCCCATACAGCCCGGCCTTGAACAGGCTGCTGACTTGGGTTACATGTATCATGCTTGTGGTACTGTGTAAGATAGATACCATCCTAAAGAAAAAGTCACCAGTGCGGACAAGAAAGGGTTTCTATGGAAAGTAACCTCACAGGGTGATTTGATTATAAAATCCTCACTGGTGAGTAGTCATGCACCTGGCTTATAGCTTGAGCAAGGCTTGTCCATTGCTCTTGTGCATCTGGGTTAACACACCCTTGAAATTAGCCTAACTACCCTCAAGAGGGCATATAATCTCATTAACAATTCTATAATCTGATTCCCACCTTGCTTTCTCCCACCTCCAAATAACCTTCCTTACTTTCCCTCCTTAGTTTCAAATGTAGAAAAGAAACTGCAAACTGTGTTTCTCCAGAGCATTTGAGATCTTGCTTCCTGGCAATTGTGCTTAGTTTGGGCTCCAATAAATTCTTATAAAAATTCTCCTCAGGTCTGGATGTTTCTTATGTTGACATCAGGATTTAACTTTTAAAGCAGTCTGTGTGAACAAGCATAACCTTCGACTTTTTGACCATGGCTGTTCCTCGAACATCTCCATGTGGGTCCTAAGGATCTGCCCATTCTCGTCATTACTGCACATTTAAATGTATCAGGCCTGTCTGCTCTCCCGGGGTCCAGGATGCTCTCGGCGGGAAATGGTTGAGAGATCACAGGAGAAAAAGGGGCATATGGCCTTGTGCTAGATTCTCAGAACGTGAGGTCAGAGGATCTTCCAGTAACCCCAACAAAGCAGAAGGGAAGCTGTGTTTCCCACTCAAATTCATCTTTTTCTTTTTCTTTTTTTTTCTTTTCTTTTTTTTTTAATTTACACCACGAGTCTAAGCTTATTTTTTTTAAAATATATTTTATTGATTTTCCACAGAGAGGAAGGAAGAGGGATAGAGAGCTAGAAACGTCAATGAGGAGAGAGAAACATCGACCAGCTGCCTCCTGCACACTCCCTGCTGGGGATGTGCCCACAACCAATGTACATGCCCTTGACTGGAATAGAACCTGGGACCTTTCAGTCTGCAGACCGACGCTCTATCCACTGAGCCAAACCGGCTTCGGCGAAATTCATCTTTTTAAAATTGAATATTATTCACTGGAAAGCTAAAAAATGTATAAATTAAGCCTCCCCCCCCCTCCTCCTTATTCACGGTGATTTAATTATATTAGAAGAAAGAACATCCCCTGTGAACTCCTACACAAAATATACTTCATTGAAGGTTTTCACCACAGGGACTGACTTCCCATCCTCCTAAATGCTGTGAATCGTCTGTCGTCTTGGGGTTCAGTTTCACTGGAGTACTCAGCTCAGGCTGAGTGGGGGACAACCTCACAAAGGGAAAGTGGGGTGGGGGGGAGACACCCACAGGAACGAGTTCTTTCAGAATGGGTTCGAATTAATCATTCCATAGGATATGCACGCCTGAATGCCTCCTGTCAAGAAAGACATTCAAAGAATTTTGAAAAAAATGTCTCCAGTGTTGGGTCAAGTTTCTACCTCTCAGCCACTCTTCGATGCCTCCTGGCCTTGCTTGACACAGTTTATGATAAATCTGTTAACCTAAAAAAATAAGGAAAACCAGGAACTTGGTTGACATTGATGTGACCTCTGTCTGTTCTCCCCCAAAGAAGTCCCTGCATCCTTGGAACTGGCGGTCAGCCCTGCACTGCTCACCACACGCTCTCCTGCTGGCTAAGGTGCTGTCTACACCTGTAACTTCTTCCTGATAAGATTTTCTGAGCTAGAAGACCATTAGAAAGTCTTGAGAGAGATGATTTGTGGCCCAGCCAGTGTGGTTCAGTGGTTGAGCCAAGATCTATGAACCAGGAGGTCATGGTTTGATTCCTTGTCAGAGTCCATGCCCAGGCGTGGACTTTATCCCCAGTAGGGTGAGTGCAGGAGGCAGCAGATCAATGATTCTCTCTCATCATTGATGTTTCCACTTTCCCTCTCCCTTCCTCTCTGAAATCAATAAAAATATATTTTTAAAAAGATAGAGAGGGGATCTGTGAAAGGAAATCCCTAGACTACTTACACGGTTACTACAGGGCACCTGCCCACTATTTCACATGGCAGGCGCTGCTTTAAGAAAAGGAACCAGAAAAGGGAGGAGGGAGCGGTCCAGCTCATTTAATGATATTCCAAATGGACAGCAGCCTAATTCCTCTAGTGCTTCAAAATTCCCAAACATTCAAAATACTTCTAAATGGGTCTCTGAGCTGAACAAGCCAAAATTGCCCCTGGATCAGCTGTTTCTACGAGGGGTTAACTAGGTCTCTAATCGGCCACAAGAGGGCGTCTCCTGGAAAGATATGCTGGCTTCTGCACCAAAGAACCTGTTCTGCATGGGGTTCTGATAATAGATGATGGAAAAGTTACCTTCCACCTGCCCTCACCCTGCAGGCTGGGCTCAGTTAGGTTGGGAAACTTACCTGGAGCCCCAGAAATCTCCATCATCAAGACAGATACTATTTTCATGCAATATTTTTACAAATTAAAATTCATGCAAAAATGTCCCTGATGAGCAAAATATCAAAATTTTAAATACAGACGGGACCTGTCAGTGCTGGGCTGAGCCAACCCAAACCTGCAACAAAAGCAAATACTTGCATCTCATGTCCATGCTGAGGTGAATTTTTTCAAGGGCTTACCTATTTCTGGAACATTAAGGTAGTTGAAAATTTGAAAAGTGGGTATATTACAACTCACATTGTTAAGTTTAAATTTTTTAATTACATCAACACCAAAATATATTATAATTTTACTTTCCTGACATTAATGAAAGCAAATTCATTTGTAATATTTTCAAAACCTGCATCTTTGCTTATCAAGTTTTCAGTTGAGAGAATCACCGTGTCTGCACCAAGTAACAATCTTAATTTCTTTTAAATTAACTTTAATTTACCGTAAGTTCTTTTATGGAATGTCACTGTGACACGTGTTAAAAAAAATTCTCCAGGGTTTTCTAAATTTGGATCAAATTTCAGTAAGCAAAATTCATAAGTGACTTTTAGCAGATCCAGACATAATGCTGGTTTATATTACAAATTGTTGACACCATGAACTGCTTAAAACCAACTATTTTAGATAAAATTTGTCCATAATTTAAGCTTTCATAATATCTTTTTGTTTCTGAGCAGAAATAGTGGTTGCCATTTGGAAATCAGATGAATTCATTCAGAATAACTAATTTTTGGTAAATTTAAAATCTAAAAACAGTTTGCTTAATTTTGAGTTTCTCCATTTCAAATGTGAAATTGGGACATTTATAATCTCCTAAATTTTTATTTCATATCCACTTTTCCCATAATAATTTATACTCATCTGATGAGGCATACATTTCCATTTTTTTCTTTTCATTTGCATTTATTTTCAAATGCAGAAAGAATATTCATAATTTTTGGTAAAGTCTTAAATGTATCAAACATACTTTTAAACTCACTCTCATTCTCTCATGTGGTTTAATTCACAATGCTTATTGAAACGGAGGCAAACAAAACAGGTCAATTTTTGAAATAGCGTTGCTTGTATTAAAGCCAAGAAGGTAAAACTATAATGCATGGTGGTTTGAATATACGTATAAAATATTTAAATTTAAAATAATGTTGTCAGTTTTCATGGAGGCTCTGGCCTGGGGCTGTCAGCCACTGTCAGTGATGCTCACTGGCCTCTGTCCTCATGCGGAGCCCCTGTGTCCCAGGTTCCCACACCAACGCCCTGCTTCCCTGCAGCCCACGCTACATGACTCAGTTATCAAAGTCCACTCAAGCTTTCCTTCACACCCACCACAGTCTCTCCTGGGCCCCTGCTGCACTCAGATCTCAACGAGGTGAAGGAAGATTGAGCAGGGAACGGTGGGTGTGTGCACAACTTTCCTCACTCTCCGTCCACCTTGCACTTTGAGAACACCATGGACGTGGGAGCCAGGCTCCTGGCTGGAAAGTCCCTGCTCTGCCACCTCTCTGCCCTTGAGTGAGCTGTGCAGTCTTCTCTGCCCTATTCTCCATGTTAATGTAAAAATCTGCCACCTACGGTGGCCCTGAGGGTAAATGAACTTGGAGGAGAGAGAGAGAGAGAGAGAGAGAGAGAGAGAGAGAGAGAGAGAGAGAGAGAGAGAGAGAGAGAGAGAGCGCACATGGTGAATCCTGTCAGTGTTAATGCCACAGTTCTAGGTAAAATTGTAACCTGGAAGCTTTCTTCTGGCAGAACCACTGGTCAATGTCACCATCTCACCAGCTGATGATTCAGCCCGACCCAGTGGAGGCTGCATGCACAGTGGGTCTGTATCAGAGCTGGGGAAGCCTGAATGGGGGAATCTGCTGATTTTGTAGCAAGCCCTGAGCAGGCCTGCCTGCTGTCTTCCATGGGAAGGAAGCGTTCTTACCTCCTGTCCACGGTGACCAACTGCAGAACAGTGCCCACAAATGTGCTAAATGAGAGAGTGGTCAGGGGCTTTTGACACACCCAGCAAGGTGTGTGGGGCACAATAGCTCCCAGAGAGCTGCCCGTATGCAGCAGTACTCCCTTCTTGTTCCAACTTAGTTGGTCTACTGTCCCTGGGCAGCAAGGGCTCTCACATAATGTGAGATCCTCTCATTGATGAATATATCTTATTTTAATCTAACTCTCCTACTGTATTACAGACTGAATGCATTATGCCCCCTGGATATAAATAATGTGCTTGTTACATCCTAAGGAATGAATCTCTAATAATGTAATTTCATGATCCATGACCCATGAGTGAACGAGAATGTCTCCTGGGACATTCCTTCAATCCAATTCTTTATTCTCTAAATAATGAAGGGACCTACTAGCCAGTTGTGCTCAGTAGATAGAGCATCGGCCTGTGGACCAAAGAGTCCAGAGTTCGATTCCAGTCAAGGGCACGTACCTCAGTTACAGGCTTCTCTCTGGCCTGGATGGAAAAGTCTGCTTGGGTGAGGATTAAAAAATAAATAAGGAAGGAAAGACGGAAGGAAAGAAGGAAGGAAGGAAGGAAGGAAGGAAGGAAGGAAGGAAGGAAGGAAGGAAGGAAGGAAGGAAAGGAGGAAGGGAGGAAGGGAGGAAGGGAGGAAGGGAGGAAGGGAGGAAGGGAGGAAGGGAGGAAGGGAGGAAAGGAGGAAAGGACAAGGTGCCCAGTGCTGTGGGAGGCCTGGAAGGAGCCTTCATTTAAGCTGCTGCATGAGCTCCGTGGGGCTGCCATAACAAACTACTACAAATCAGTGGCTTAAAATGCCAGACCTTTTATTCTCCCTCAGTTTGGAGGCCACAGTTTTGGAAGCACAAGTCCTGCATCCACGTTTCAGCAGGGTTGTTTCCTCCTGGAGCTCTGAGGGAGAACTCGTTTAAGACACCACTGAGAAGCAAAGCGACACATCCAAACTGCAGATGTACCAGTATTCTCAGAGAGACAAAGGCAATAGGATGTGCACAAATAAGAGGAAGAAGCATTAGAAGAATCTGGCCCATGAGACTTCGGAGGTTGGCAAATTCAAAATCTTCAGGGTAGGCAGCAGGCTGGAGGCCCAGGGAAGAGCCGGTGCCCAGTCTTTCCATTCCATTAAGTCCTTCAGCTGATTAGCTGAGGCCCACCCACAGTAGGAAGGGCAATCTGTTTTGTTCAACGTCCACTGATTTAAATGTTAATCGGGTCCCAAAACACTTTTGCAGACACACCAGAATAATGTTTGACCAAATATCTGGGCACTGTGGCCCAGCCAAGTTGACGAATACAATTAGCCATCATGTGGAGCATTGTTCAAATCAGCAGTAGGGAGAAAATGGCAGGGCAGAGGGATGGGAGGAAGGTGAGTGGGAGGAGGCAAAGCTGGAGATTCGGAGAGCCCTGCACATGTGTGGATCTGGTTCCGATCCTGACCCAGAGAAATGAGCTGCAAAAAGGGACTGCTCAGACAAGAGGGAAAACCTGACTGTGGACCGGGCATGCGATAATAAAACAAACCCTTAACCATAGAAAAGCAGGTGAATAATGCCAATGTAGCAAACCCTGGGTCTTCGTTGAGATGCGGGGTGCTCTGCTTTGGGTATATTTGAGAATTTACATAACAAGGTAATTTGGAGAAGTGTGATCTGACACTGTGTAGTAGAGGATACCACATGGAGCATAAATACATATTTGCTAAACTCTCATTTTTTTTTTTATCAGTGTCTCATGGATTCTCTCAGTGTTCTTTTTTTCCTTCTCAAATACATGACTGAAAATAGCAAAACCCACTTTCTGTCTCTTAGCACATAAAAGCCATCAGATTTGGAATTATGTTAATACCGTTTACCCAAGTTCCTGGAGAACATTTGCAAATCCCGCTGTGAGAGTGTTTCTAAATATTAGTAAAACATCAGGTGGCAACAGAAGCATGTGGAGGGTTGGGCCCGTGTTAATGGTAGGCTTATGCACAACTGGCTAGTTTGGTCTAAAGACATTCCAGGGATATTTTTATCTTAATTTGTATTTTATTCAGAACCCCTAGAGAAACAGCAATAGCATGTAAATCCCAGAACACTTCATAGTTTCTCCGAATGCACCTCCATTTGGGCAATCTTAAAGGGATAGCAACATTTCCACAATTTCACATGGAATGCAGCAAATTTTGTAGAATGCTAGAAATGCATTTAGTAAAATGCATTTTAATGTTTCTACATGAGATTTGCAGGTAAGGACCCATATATTTTCCACAAACCCCAAATTTATTTATACATGTTTCTAAATGTTTTCTAAAAGAAAAAAATATAGATTTTCTTGCTTTAAAATTAAAGGTTTTTCTCAGTAATAAATGTTCACTTTAGAACCCAGTAGGGTTTCTCTTGAAAAGAAATGAAACAGTATAATTTCTTTTTTTTTTTTTTATCTTACTGAAAAGGAGATGTCCCATGCTGTCTTCGAGTAATAATTATATCAGTAAAAATTTGATAGTGGGGGGAAAATATTTCCATGTTCCACAGGAAACCAAACCTCACGAGTCAGGTGGTTGCCTAGCGGTTATTTCTATGGCCGGAGGTTTGGGTTCTGTCTGCATTTGGAAGGAAAAGGAAAACACTAGCTCCAGCTTGTCCAATCAAGGGCAGGAGAAATGTCCTAACTGTTGCCGTGACACAGAAAGAACTGGGAGCCAGGACATCCTTGTCCCACTAGCCAGGGGGAGGGCTACTCTATTCTCTGGGGCCACACCTGAGCCTGCACTGGTGTTCCTTTGCCCGCAGAGTGATAAATACAAATGCATACAAACTACTTCTAATGCCTCTGCAATTCTGATCTCAGAGCCCAGGGCTCAAGTCCCCTCACAGGGCCGTGTAGGTGGGCAGCCACCCTGCTAGGACGTAACATGCAGTTCAGGGTGTGGGAGAAACCACGGACAGAGCTTACTCTACTATTGGGGGGTGGGGGGAGGGTATTTCTTCACAGGAATTAACACCAACCAGCTGAAATGTGGGGACTGAGGTATAAGTTTAAGGAAAGTCCTCACTACTTAAAACCGGTGGGAGTCCATTCCTGCTGTAGGTAAAGCATACACCTAAACCAAGTATATAGATTTGTAATTCCGTGGAGGTATTGGAAGAAGGTTTAATAACCAGAGTAAGAAAATGGAATGTGGGAGAATCAACTCTTTCTCTTTTGAACTTATTTCTCCAGCGTCATGGGTTTTCAAAACATTGATTGTTTTTGCATCAAGCCAATTTTAACAACGGGCGAAATATATTTAATGCCTAACTGCGAATATGCTTGAACGATCGTAGAAGATGTATACGTAATTAGTAGCCGCTGGCAATGAACAAAATGCATTGCTTTTCTGAAGCCTGGGAAAGGACAGAGCAATGCAAAATGGCCACAACCATTGTGATGGGAACCAGAAGTCACTTCCTGGAGGAAGGATGGGTGTTGGGGAGAGGAGGCCTGTCCACCCCACCCCACCCCACTCCCCCACACCCCGCCCCCAATGCAGAGGTGCTAGCACCATCCCATCCGACTCAACAGCAGGTGGAAAATGCCATGGTCACCGCTTTCCCCAGCACAGGCATGTCACACCATGAGCTCTGCTTTTCAAAACACCACAATTCCATGCACAGGTCATTCCAGCCTGACAGAATGCTAAAATTAAACATGAATCGTTGGGCACGTTAAATGGATGGCGTCTCACAATCACCTACCTAGCAGTGAAGCATTTCTGGGAGCGAAGGCGTGGGTCCCTGGAGAGCTATAAAATATAATGACAATGCACACCAGGAGGGAAAGCTGTGGGGATATGCGCTGGTCTGCGGTCATGGGAGACGAGGGAGAACACTCTGCTCTCCAGCTCTGGCCAGGCCAGTGAGGAGGCAGGGACCAGAGCCCAAGGCAGGAGGCAGGAGGCAGGAGGCAGGAGGCAGGAGTGCCTGTGGAATGCCCCTCCCAGCAGAGTCTCAGCTACTTTCCATAAACTCCTAGTAAATAAAAATTAAATGTAGGATACTACACTTTTATGTACTCAAAGAGCTTTCCTTTTTATGGCTTGCTTCTATGGGGTGGGGTGGCGTTTGCGGGGGAAGACAGAGAGAGAGAGACTGAGTATGCTGGAAGACAAAGATTAATTGCTCTGGGGAAGATCAAGGCCTGGCTATTAGCTTTTCCTCGCAGGCATTCCACACATCACTCATCTAAAACACCTTATAATAGTCTGATGGAAAGGGAGGGTGATTTTTATGATGTGAGTTAAATGGAAATTAGGGTGATTTTTTGAAACTCTAACATATGGCCCTACTGATTACTTTCCCCAACAAATTTTTCATGTGGTCGTAATCTCAATTTGAATAAGAGTCTATAGGGAGAGACGGGAGGTATGAACACCCTGTGCCCTCGGGCCTCCTCAGAGAACAATAAAAACCAAATTTCCTCGAGTCAAAGAAAAATTCCAGGCAAGTAGAAAATTAATGGTCATGAAAAACCACCTCCAGAAACATTTCCCTGCGAATGTCTTTCCTAACACTAATTTTCAACTGGAACTGGGGAGAGAGAGGGGGTGTTGGGGTAGGGCCGTGTCAGAGAGACTGCGTGGGGTCTGGAAAGCCACTGGCCAGGCAGTCAGGACAAACACCAGCCCAGCGGAGCCTTGGCAAGGCCACAGGGCCGACATCCCTCCTGACACTGGGCACATGGTAAAACTTCTTTTATCAACTACGTGGTCTCTGCTTAAAAACATCTTGCTTTAAATTATAAAAAGATACATGCCTACTGCACAAAATTTTGAAAATGCACAAACATATAAAAGAAAACCATTTAAAATCCCAAGACCCGGAGATAATAGCTGTTATTAGCTATTGTCAGTTTGCTATTTTCTAGCCCCTTTTTTTAACATGTTGAATACGTGTGTGTGTGTGTGTGTGTGTGTGTGTGTGTAAATTTATTTAGCCCCTTTTTGAATTTATACATACATATAAATTTATAATCCAGGTGATTTGAGACTGTGAGAATCCTGAGTCTGGCATGCTCCTTTTTATTTCCTATCCTACGCTCCACACTGTCCAATGTCATTAAGGAATCTTGATAAAATCCTATGTCAAAACCTAAAATTATGTAAATGTCCACGGTGCATTCCATTCACATGGATACCACGTTTTAATGATGACATTTTTAATTTGCCTTCTCTGCCACCAAAGTGCTACACATTTATAAATATCAGAACACTGACTAGAGAACTTGTATGGTGTTTCTTAATATCAGAGGGACTTTAGGAGCTGTGGATTAGATGACAAACCATTGGAACTTACTATACAGTGCGGAGTGTAGGAAAGGAAATAAAAAGGAGCATGCCAGACTCAGGAGCCACAGAGTCTCAAATATCCTAGATGACGAATTTATACATATGTGTACATTCTCAGTTGCATTTGAGAAAGACCGGCCAGACACCAGAAATTCAGTGTTTGCTAGTCATCTGGGAAGACGCGATCACTAACCCAGAGCATGGGCAGAGGTTTAGCATTGCCTGTGGCGCGTGGCATTGCATCTGCATGAAGTAGGTCTTCTCAAAACCGGTTTGGCTCAGTGGATAGAGCGTCGACCTGCGGACTGAAAGGTCCCAGGTTCCATTCTGGTCAAGGGCATGTACCTTAGTTGCAGGCACATCCCCAGTAGGGGGTGTGCGAGAGGCAGCTGATCCATGATTCTCTCTCATTGACGTTTCTAACTCTCTATCCCTCTCTCTTCCGCTCTTTAAAAAATCAATTTTATATATATATATATATATATATATATATATATATATATATATATATATATATATATATTATTTTTTTTAAGTAGAAGAAGAAGTAAGTCTTCTATGAAAAGGGCAAGAAAAGTCTCCATGTCTGTAAGGATGCCCGGGTTGCTCTAGAGTGAGGATCTGATTCCAAAAATGCTCCGCATAGCCCAGCTGGCATGGCTCAGCGGTTGAACGTTGGCCAGGAGGTCCCATCACGGTCAGGGAACATGCCCAGGTTGTGGGCTCCATCCCCAGTGTGGGGTGTGCAGGAGGCAGCCAGTGCATGTTTCTCTCTCATCATAGATGTTTCTCTCTCTCTCTCTCTCCCTTCCTCTCTGAAATTAATAAATAATATATTTTTTAATGCTCCTCATGCATAGATGGGGGTGGTTGGTGTGGGGGCACCAGGCACAGTTCCAGGAGCCCAAGGGTGCGGGCTGGCTGTCCAGGAGTGAGAGCGTGACTCCACGTCCTCATCTGTGACCAGGGTTTCCCTGTAGCCTGGGAGGGCTGCTGTGGGCGCGCAGGGCTCAGGACAGTGCTCCCCACAGGGAGGTGCTATTGCTACAGTTGCTATTACATGTATCACAGTGTACTGCAGTCGTTACATTAACATGGTTATTGATTTACTGCTGCTCTTCTCGTGGCTGCCAGTAACACGCTCTCGTATTTGATACACCACAGTATACTGTCCTTGGTATAATAATATATTGTAGCTATGGATGATATGGCTGTTGCTAAAAATTTAATTATTAGAACTGTATAGTTATGAATATGTGACTGTTAGTAGTATTAATAAAATAGAGCTATTAATAATATTCTACTGTATGTTGTTAGTTTTGGCAATTTTTTTTGTCAGTGGTGTTTTATGGAAAATAAAGTGGCATTTGCACTTTAAAGATGTTATGTCTGTGTATTTTCATATATGTTTTTGCATCTATGTGCGTGGCATGTGAGTACCTGTGTGTGTATAAAATGGGTTCCTTAGGAGACACTTGGTTCTGAAAGAACACTGGAGTGTGTTTTGACTTAAGAGCAGGTGACGATTTGGGGAGAGTCACCTCGGAGTCGTTCTCATGTCGCTCCAAGTCCCCTCCGGGACCACAGAGGCGGAGGCAGAGTGGCCGGCTGCATCCACGTGGGTGGGGTACGAACGAGGAAAAGGGGCTTTGGGGAGGAGGGTACAGATCAGGAGGAGGAGATACTGGAAGAGAAGCCAAGGAAATTAATTCTATTGGCAGAAAACAGAGGAGCTGAGAGGAGGGGTGGGCTCCCCAGGGAAGGAGAGCGGCCCAGGCAGCTAGCCCCCTGGGCCGCGCCCAGGCCTGTCCTCGATGCTTCCTCACCCCCTTCAGGCCGAGTCTCCAAAAGGGAGAGAATGACTGCCTCCCTCCAAGCCTCTCCTCAAGCCCAAGTTCAGGAGACATAAACCACTGTTATGGCCGACGCAGCGCTGGGATCGCAACATGTTAGCCATCACTTGAAATAAATTTTACACTCGGAGGAAATTACTGAAGGAAAACATGAAGTCCAAGTAAGAAGCTAAAATAGACGTGATTTTATTAGGGAAAGAGGAAGCTGATGTAAGGACCCGGGGCGTCACCCTGAGGTCTCAGAGCGATGGGAGCGGTGGGTCTCCCAGGCTGGCCCGAGCCGTGTCTGTGGGGAGAAGCAATCTCAGCCCCTTCCCTGCAAGGGAGTCTTTAAAACTCCCTTGTAAAAGCAAAATAAAGCACGGCTTTCCCGGGTGCTTCATAATAAATCTAAATGCTTTGCTAATTGCCTGTCACCACCACAAATAGTATTTGCTTTGGGGGGAACTTTTTTTCTAAAGGCCCTGGAAATAAATCAGAACTTTTAATTCATCTGAAGACAGACTGAGGAACAACAACAAAAAAAAAAAAAAAAAAAAAAAAAATGGCTGATGGGAGCTGAGGGGAGGAAGGGCTCTAGAATTAACAGGCTAATCTTGGCCATGATCTGAACGGTGTTATCCTAAAAGAGGACCTAACCAGAAGTTAGCTAATTGTCCATGTACTGTTTTCCTTCTAATCGAGGGGCTGGGAGAAGCCGGCGTGATAAGAAAAGCCTGTGGAAGGGTTACCAGGCCAGGTGCCCGGCACAGAGGCACAGAGGTTCCCAGCAGGATTGGGAGGCGAGGCCCACCTTCTCCGCAGGGCCCAGGGCTACGAGGGCCTCACCCTGAGCTAAACCACTTTCTTCAGCAACAGCGAAGGCCATTCGTGCCCTGGCAGTTTATTTCCTAGAAAGTAGACTTTAACATAGACAGTTAGACACTCAGAGTCTTGTGCTCCTCGGAATCGCTTCTTAAATCCCACCAACGGATGTAACAGGAGAGTGTCCTCACCTGAGACAGGTGGCACCGGCCACTGCTAACGCCTCCAAAATATGGCTGTTTCCAGTGCGATGTTTCCATCATTTCAATGCAGAGCTTCCGTTCCAGGGCTGACAGTGATGACCATGGCGGAGTCCCTGAGACTGAATCACTTCAGAGTTTCAAGAGGAAAAATGTCAAACTGAGATTTAAAAAAAAAAAAAAAAAAAAAAAAATCAGGATAAAAATCTATAGCAAATTATTGAGGGGTGAATGGGCAGAGTACAGGATTTTTAAGGCCGTGAAACTACCTTGCATGATACTCTCTAATGGTGGTTTCGTGTCAGTAAGCATTTGTCCAGACCCATAGAATGTAGGACACCAGGAGCGGCTTCATGTCTGCTATGGACTCTGGGTGAAGGTGTGTCGGTGAAGGTTCACCAATTGTCACAAATGCACTGTCCTGTGGGGTTGTGGGTGGTGGCGGGGGAGGGGGAGATGCTGAGCATGTTGGGGGGCAGGGGGCGCATGGGAAATATTTATAGCTTCCTCTCAATTTTGTTGGAAATCTAAAATTGTTCTATGCCCAAACTGGTTTGGCTCAGTGGATAGAGCATTGGCCTGCGGACTGAAAGGTCCCAAGTTTGATTCCAGTCAAGGAGATGTACCTTGGTTACAGACACATCCCCATTGGGGGGGGTGCAGGAGGCAGTTGGTCAATGTTACTCTCTCATCAATGTTTCTAACTCTCTATCCCTCTCCCTTCCTCTCTGTAAAAAATCAGTAAAATATATTTTAAAATAAATAAATAAAATTGCTCTAAAAATAAAGTCTATTTTAAAAATCTAGAACAGAGTATTAATCAGTGCTATCACATTTCATCCACAATCAAACTGGGATATTTTTCCCAGCGTATCTGTGACTTGGCGCAGCTGGCAGGTCGTGGGTCTGCCTCCCTCAGTAAGGAAGAGGACATGCACATCCCTGAGGTCGGGACATTTGAGATGAGAGGCTGAGGGCATCTGAGTGTCTTCTTCAAGGGAAACATCTAACCGGTGCCACAGCCCAGATCAGACTCCCCCTCCTCCAGCCTCCGGAAACAAGGCCCGGGGACGCATGGACCCACATTGCAGTCCCAGCCTGGCCCTTCCCTCCCTCCTCCACAGGGTCACCACAATCAATCAGTCTCTGGACCACGGGGAGCCTCTGGGTAGACAGACCTCCGGGTGACAGAGCAGCCACCGGCAGCTTTGCCACCCGCCCGTAGGCACATAGGGTTTCTTTGCTGGTCCAGGAACTCTGGGTTGTGTTTTTAAAAGGTGTCAGAGCCACATCTTTGTGGGAACCAGGGAGAGAAATACCTTCACTGTGTGTCTCTATCCCACACGTCTGCCAATCCCCTCTCCTCATTGCGTGACTCACAATAGTGATGTTTTCCTGACAAAGCAGGCTGGCAGGCTGGCCAGAGTTTGTCAAACATTGAACATAATGGAAGTCAGGTAACGCTGGGGTCTGCTGTGTAATTTACAACCTGGCTTCTTTCACTGCCATTGCACAAAGCCACACAACTGTCCTGTCCCCAAGGAGTTATTTTACCCTCATTTTATATGCGGGGAACCCTAGGCTCCAGAACTCTGAGTAACACGGTGAGGTCAGCGCAGGTGGAGAGCAGGAGGCTTGTGGTTCGCTTTCCCAGGTCTTCCCATGGAGTCCCCAGCCCCCCAGCTACTCTCTCTCATTCTAGTAATTCCAAGGATTTGGAAACTAGCATTACCTTGCATTTTAGATCCAAAATATTATATCATAAATGAAGGACCAGGCGCTGGCAAGATCACCAGGTATTCCGGGCATCTTTACAGGGAGTGTGGGTGTGATTGACACCATAATAACCGCGCTGGCTGAATAGCCCCCTGGGGTGTCTGGCTGTGGGAGCCAGGGTGATGCAGACCCAGGCTGGGAACGCGTTTGCTGGTTTTGCAAACACTCACAGCCCCAAACCCCAAAAGTATTATTTTACTCCTCATTATGGAAATATCAGCTTCCTATGGAAGGCAATAGAAGCACAGGAGACGGTGGGGTTTTTTTTTTAGGTAGAACTGAGGCTCTAGCGCATGCATGGAAATAAAAGCCTTCCGAGCAAAATGATTTATAAATAAAAGACGAGCCACACACATGTATTACAAAAGATGCCTTTCCTGCCCTGAGGATCATAACATGTTTCCCAGGATTTCAACAAGTGCAGCATGACAGGGGTGTGATGAAGGAGGGGCCGCAGCATCCGCACGTGGAGGCAGCGTGGCCTCAGGGAGGCAGGGGGCCCCTGGCCTCCGCTGGCCTGTGACCCTCCCAAACTGGAAAGAGCGAGGAGAGAAGCCTAGTCAAAAGGGAGCAGATAAGGCAGGAAAGCATAGTAGGATGCCGTCTGTCACCACTGCTTCCACCCCACTGAGGAGGAGGGGAAACTGTCTGATCTGACAATGAATTTTTATAAAATGTACACATCTTAGGAAAGTCACGTAAGGGGAGAAAAAAAAAAAGTGTGCCAGAGTGTTCTTCAGCCCCCAGGGCAATGTTATTGGGTCGGCAAGTAAGTAATTGCGGATTTTTAAAAGAAAATCAAAGACAATTTTTTCATGGAACTAAATAACTTTATTCTGTAATGTATTGCCCATTTTGATCAATGACCTTTTGCCATCTTTCAGGCAGCATCATAATCCCACGTTCAAAAACTTCTGGTTTTTATTAGCAAAAAACTGCATCAGGTACGATTTGACATCATCATCATTATTGAAATTTTTACCATTCAAGGAGTTTTGTAAAGATCAAAACAAAAAGTAATCAGATGGTGCAAGGTCAGGACTATATGGTGGATGTGGCAAAACATCCCAACCAAGCTCCATTAATTTTTGCCGAGTGACCAAAGTTGTGTGTGGCCTTGCATAGTCATGATGGAATACAACACCTTTTCGATTTGTCAATTCGGGCCGCTTTTCTTCAACTGCATTGTTTAATTTCCTTAGTTGTTCAATGTAGACATCAGAATTGATCGTTCGGTTGGGTGGTAAGAGTTCAAAGTAGACAATTCCTTTGTAATCCCACCAAACTGATAACAAAACCTTCTTTTGATGAATATCAGCTTTTGATGTTGTTTGAGTTGGTTCACCTGGCCTGCTCCACGATCTTTTCCGCTTGATATTGTTGTAAACAACCCATTTTTCATCGCCAGTTATCAGTCGTTTTAAAAACGGATCATTTTCATTACGTTTCTTTAGCAAATCGCAGCTGCTAATGCGTTGCGTTAACTGTGATTCTTTCAATTCGTGAGGAACCCATGTATCGAGTTTTTGAACATAGCCAAGTTGTTTTAAGTGATTTTCAATGCATGTATGTGATACATGAAGCTTCTCTGCAATCTCACGTGTTGTACTGTGACAGTCCGAATTGATTATTGCTTTGATTAGGGCGTCATCAACTTCAACTGGACGACCAGAGCGTCTTTCATCTTTGAGTGAAAAATCACCAGAACGAAATTTGGCAAACCAATTTTGACACTGCCGTTCTTTTAAGGCTTCGTCACCATAAACAGCACATAACTTTTTATGAGCTTGCGATGCGTTTTCCCTTTGCGGAAATAAAAAAGCAAAATATGATGAAAATGTTCCTTTTGATTTTCCATTTTTCAACGAACGCCAAACGAAAACTACAAAACAGATCAAAAAACTTTTTTTACTGATTAACAGCTGAATAGCCAACTATCAAATAACAAAATGTGTTTTACATTTTACTATGTCTGCAAACCTAAAAATTCAACTGAAGCCATATATGTGTGAAACCCGCAATTACTTAGCTGCCGACCCAATATTTAAGGAGGAAATACTGAGTTTTTCAGGGAGGTGTCCACGAAACCAGAAAGGGAGCGCCTACAGACAGAATCCTGCGCTCCCCTATGTCTGTGTCTGATGGATTTACTGATCGTTCTCACATTAAGGCTCAGCCTTTCCGCCCTAACTGGTCTGGCCCTGAGGATAGAGCATCGGCCTGTGGACTAAGGGTCCCAGGTTCGATTCTGGTCAAGGGCATGTATACCTTGGTGTTGGGAGCACATCCCCAGTAGGGGGCATGCAGGAGGCAGCTCATCCATGTTTCTCTCTCATACGTTTCTAGCTCTCTATTCCTCTCCTTTCCTCTCAAAATCAAGAAAAATATTTTTTTTAAAGGCTCAGCCTTTCCAGGAAAGCACAGAAGAAGCGCTTTATCTGTCACAGTCCAACAAATACACACGCTTCACAGGTCACAAAATGGACAGAAATGGCCAATGAGAAGAGCCCAACCAATCACTGGCAGGCCTGTTTTAAATACTTCTTAAGCAAATGTATTCTCAGTATATGTTCCTCCATAAGTTTGTTTTACTTTTAAAATGAATATGATGAGTGACACTTGGAATGTTCCACTGGTGCAAAATTACACAGGACAGTGCTGTCTGCCAGAAATATGAGGCAAGCCACATATAAAAATTAAAATTTTCTAAAACACATCATAAATGTAAAAGAAATAGATGAAAATGATTTTAATAATATGTATTTAAACCAATCTACCTAAAATATTATTTCAATGTGGAAATAACACAAAAATAGTAATGAGATAATCATGTTACGTTTTTCCTGCCAAATCTAATCCAGTGTGCGTTTTCCACCACCCGCCCATCTAAGTTTGGCCAGGTCGTAACTTAAGCCTGCCTGGGTTCACACACAGCCTGTGGCTGCTGTCCTAAACAACATAGAATTTGAACATCTAGTCTTACCAGGTTTTAGAAACAGAATACTCTTGAATTGAATTTTATCATAAAATATATTCTATGCTACATACAACATCATCTGTTTGTCAATTAAGAGCTTGAAAATACAGCAGTTTTGTGGGGTGAAAGCATTATTTAAAATCAAATTCAAAAATATTTTAAAAGGCATTTCTCATTCCTAAATGTCTTGATCAGGTGATGTCCTATATGTGAAGCAAGATGGTATAAGTTCTCATGATTTAGTTTATATGATGCAGGTGAAAAGTTAAAAAACTATTAATGCAATGACTCCAACAAGCTTTTTTTTTTTTTAATATATTTTTATTGATTTTTTACAGAGAGGACGAGAAAGGGATAGAGAGTTAGAAACATCGATGAGAGTGAATCATCGATCAGCTGCCTCTTGCACACCCCCCACTGGGGATGTGCCCAAAGCCAAGGTACATGCCCTTGACCGGAATCAAACCTGGGACCCTTCAGTCGGCAGGCCGATGCTCTATCCACTGAGCCAAACTGGTTTTGGCAAGCTTTGAATAAGAGATACAGTTTTAAGAAGAACGAAAATGAGTAACAGCGAACACTGAGCACTCCCCATGGGTAAGGTGACCAGACATCCCGCTTTGGGTGGAACAGTCCCGATTTTTAACAATTCGTCCCTCGTCCCACGGCGTTTTAAAAAGTTTAAAATCGGGACTTTTTTAAAACGCCACGGGACGTGGGACAAATTGTTAAAAAGCGGGACATCTGTCACCTTACCCATGGGCCAGGCACCCTGGTCATGGCATCCCCATAACACTGCAAATGAGTACCGTTGTTAACTGTTTTGAAGTTTAAGAAAAGAAAGACTGAGATGGGGAGAAATAAGCATCTTAACATTGCAGAGCCAGGATGGGTACCCACAGCAAACTTCCACCTCCTCAGGGCCTCAATGTGACGGAAAGAGGTCACCATGCAGTTGGTGACAGAAAGAGGTCACCATGCAGTTGGTGACAGAAAGGCACTGTGTGTGGCCACACAGAAGTCACTCCTCCACCCAGGTTTTCAGAGAGTGTGTTTGAGGCACAGGAACATCCAGGTGGGGCTGTGCTTCTGGACAACTCGAGAGAAACATTTTATAGGAAGAATGAAAATGAAAGAATAACACACCCCAAAGAATAACTTTCAGCTAACTTACGTGTTGAATGGTGTTCAAACACCAAAACCAGACTCTGCCATTTAAAATATAATTTGTGTCCACCATGGTAAGAGTTCACCTCACAATCTCTTTGTTCTCTGAATGCATAAAGGAGGAATTTTCTTGTGAACTTTTAAAAAAAGATTATCATTACAGGAGGAAGGAGGAAGATTATATATGGGAGACAGGTAAAGGGAAGGCAGGAGGGATAAAGAAAGAGAAAGCGGGAGGGGAGGGGGACAAAAAAGGACATTATCACAGAAAAGAGAAACATTTTCTTGGTTTTTGCTTTTCTTTCTCTGGACTCCAGGAATCTTAGCCCAGGCTAGTGCTTCCCTCTAGTGTCTGAAATGCAGACTACAGATGCCATGCTCTGGGGGGAAAAATGAATAAGACCTCCTCAATTCAGCCCAGAACCAACTCAACTTTGGGATCATTTTCATTAAAATCCAGAAAAACAAATGGCAGGAGTAAAATAATTGTCTAGCTTGCTTGCATCCTTACAAATTGTGGACTACCCCCCCTCCCTTTCTTTACAAGTATTTAAATTCCGGAACTCCGGAAAAACTTCTAGGAAACAGGATCTTTGCAAAAGCTAATCAACTCTGCCTGCATGCTGTACTATCATCTATGCCAGAATTCCTGAGAAGTTTAGCATGGATACCTGGCTCTGTTGTATATTTGGTCAGTTGGTTGTTTTGGCTAGGTTTGGGGGTTTTGTTTTTTTACAATCTTAGCTGTAATTCTCACTCCTCATCTTAAACCATCATTGATAAACCTGAATTGTTATTGTTTCAGAAATAATGAAAAGTTATAGAGTTCAACCTGAAATGTTGAATGCCACTATAAAACACAGGAAGTACTAAATCGCTTCAGACGTTTCTACATTTTAGTGTGGGCCTTGTTCTTAACCATCTACATTACTGAACAGAGCCATTGCAATGATCATCCTATATAATAAAGAGGCAATATGCAAATTAACCCTCACACCATAGCACTGTCACAAGATGGCAGCATGCACAGGGGGGGGAAGCCAACTGCTCCGTTCGCTTGCTGCCACAGATCCTGTGGCCCCCACCAGGAGGGAAGAGGGATATGGCCACTCTGCATTCCTACTGCTAGGGTTCCCAAACCATGCCTGTGGGTGGGGGAGGACACCCGGTGGCAGGCACACAGAGCAGCCAGCCCTGCCTAGGGGGGCAGGGCTGGCTGCTCTGGGAAGCTTCCACTAGAGTTCCTCAGCCCCTTTAGGGGGCAGGTCTCCACTGCTCTGTGCTGTTTGATGCTGCCTCTGTCTGCATGGGCGCAAGCAGGTCTGGATCTCTAGGGATTTTTGAGGCACCCAAATGGACGGGGACTTGACTCTGGGTCCCCCAGCACAAGCAGACTTGATGCTGTGTCCCTGTGGGGGAGGAGGGAGTCCAGAATCAACCAGAACCAGCCATTGGCCAGCCAGCTCTCAGTGGCCTGACAGCCAGGACTCTCATTCACTTGCATCCCAGACCCTGACAGCAGGGAGGTGGGAATGTGTCTGAAGAGAAACTACTGACACAATGTAGCTCTGTAGCGGAAAGAAGTCAGGTGGGAATGTGTCTGAAGAGAAACTACTGACACAATGTAGCTCTGTAGCGGAAAGAAGTCAGCGTCATCGGCAGAAAACGTCTAAAGACCAATGTGCCTCTGAAGCTGAAAGAAGGTGGCAGCAGTGAGAGAATATATCTGAAGAGCAGCTATTGGCACAACATAGTTCTGAAGCCGAAAGAAGCCGGTGTCATAAACAGAAAATGTCTAAAGACCAACGTGCCTCTGAAGTTGAAAGACCGCATCAGCGACGACAGATTATGTCTAAAGAACAGTCATCAACAAGTACTACCAATACTGGTAGGAACTGCCTTCTCAGCGAAAATGGAGTACATGAGGATGCAATTCTTGAACACAGTTGTGGTGGAATGACTGTTAGATGTCAATTTTGCCTATCACTAAATTTCTCTGATGAAAAACCATCTGATGGAAAATTTATTCGATGTTGTAGCAAAGGTAAAGTTTGTCCAAATGATATACATTTTCCAGAATACTCGGCATATTTAAAAACATTAATGACAAGCAAAGATTCTGAAAGTAAAAATATCATGGCAAATATTCGTTCCATAACTAGTTCTTTTGCTTTTGCTTCAATGGGTGCAAATATCGCATTTCCATCAGGAAATGGGCCATACTGTTTTAGAATACACGAACAAGTTTATGACCATACTGGAACTTTACATTCTTCTGGTGGTATTTCTTGGAAGTTTGCTCAATTCTATATTTTAGATACTGCCAAAGGGACAATTAAAAGATTAGCAATGCCAGAAAACTAGGGCTAATGATCAATATCAACAACCTCATGCATGAAATAAACAAATTAATAAAATCACACAAGATGCTACATGAGGTAGAAAAGGAAGCCCAATCTGAAGCAGCAGCAAAAGGCATAGCTCCCACAGAAGTAACAATGGCAATTAAAAACGATCATAACAGTGATCCAGGTAGATATAATTCTCCCTGTATAACCAAAGTTGCTGACATATTCAGAAACAAAAATGGAGAACCTCCTTTTGAAAGAGACTTGTTCATTCACTGTAAACCAGATCCCAATAATCCAAATGCCACTAAAATGAAACAAATCAGTATCCTGTTTCCTACACAGATGCAATGACATATCCTATTCTTTTTCCACATGGTGAAAAAGGCTGGGGTACAGATACTGCATTAAGACTCAGAGAAGGCTGAAACCGGTTTTGCTCAGTGGGTAGAGCGTCGGCCTGCGGACTGAAGGGTCCGGGTTCATTTCTGGTCAAGGGCATGTACCTTGGTTTCGGCCACATCCCCAGTGGGGGGTGTGCAGGAGTCAGCTGATTGATGTTTCTCTCTCATCGATGTTTCTAACTTTCTATCTCTCTCCCTTCCTCTCTGTAAAAAATGGATAAAAAATATTTTTTAAAAAGATTCAGAGACGACAGTGTAATTGACAATAATACTAGACAAAATGTAAGGAAACGAATAACACAAATGCAGTATTATGGATTTCATCTCTCTGTGTGGGACACATTCAATCCTATTTTAAATGCAGGAAAATTAGCTCAATAATTTATTGTGGATTCATATTTAAAAAATGGAAGCCAATCATATAAATTTTATTAAAGCAAAGCAATCTAAATTGTTGTTGAAAAATATCAAAGTAGTTTGATGGATTATCTCACATCTAGATCTGAAAATGACAATGTGCTGATTGGTAAAATGATAATACTTCCATCATCTTTTGAGGGTAGTCCCAGAAATATGCAGCAGTGATATTAAGATGCCATGGCAATGGTAATGAAGTATGGCAAGCCCGATTTATTCATAACCATGACATGCAATCCCAAATGGGCAGATATTACAAACAATTTACAATGCTGGCAAAAAGTTGAAAACGGACCTGACTTGGTATCCAGAGTTTTTAATGTTAACCTGAATGTTCTTTTAAATTATATATGTAAATTCCATTTATTTGGCAAAGTAATAGCTAAAATTCATGTATTGAATTTCAGAAACACTGACTGTCTCATGCTCACATATTATTGATATTAGATAGTGAATCCAAATTACGAACAGAAGATAGCATTGACCGTATAGTTAAGGCAGAAATTCTGGATGAAGATGAGTGTCCTCAACTTTTTCAAATTGTAAAAATCAAATATGGTACACGGACCATGTGGAATACAAAATCCAAATAGCCCATGTAGTCGGACATCTCCCAAAGGGTCTCAGATTGGAGAGGGTGCAGGCCAGGTAGGGGGACACTCTTCCCTCAACATGCACAAATTTTGTGCACCAGGCCTCTATTCACTGTGATAAGTATCACATGTGCCAAGAAAAAGAGATAACACGTTAGAATTGCCTGTCTTACTACTGGAAGCAGAGTAGGGTTGGAAGGAGACTTGAAAAGTGTCAATGGGGTGACACAGCCTGTGGGTGACACAGAATGTGCTCTTAGGAGGAAATAAAAATGCACTTCTACAAAAGCAGCCCCTTGGGGGAAAACTTAACCTATTTTTTATACTGTCTTATTTGCCTTATATAAAGGGGTGTTTCCCCTCCACCAACACATCAACTATTATTTTTAAATCTGGGAATGACAGGACCTAAACCTGTCTGTGGCTTTTTATTCCCAAATCGTGTAGTAAATTAATCAGAGCAGGTCATGAATGGGCTTCTCTCCTCAGATATTTGCTGAGAACAGAACAGATTTTTAAAAACCACTGACGTGTCAGATATTTATAAGATCTGGACAGAGTTCTGGGATGGATGGCACAGCTGGTTGGAGCATCACCCTATACACCAACAGGTTGTGGGTTCAATCCTCCACCAGGCCACATACCGAGATTTCTGGTTCAATCTCCAGTCCCGGTGCCTATAGGAAGCAACCACTTGATCTCTCTCTCTCTCTCTCTCTTTCTCTCTCTCTCTCTCTCTCTCTCTCTCTCTCTCTCTCTCTCTCTCTCTCTCTCTCTCTCTCTCAAAAAAAATCAATAAACATATCCTTAAATAAGGGTTATAAATAAATAAATAAATATTCAATAAATAAATAAATAAGACAGGGAGCTTGAATACCTAGAAAAGAAAATGATTGCATAGATGCATTTGATCAAACTCAGAAGTGCTCTCACCCTTGAACCTGAGCACATCTCTGCTCATTTTCAGTGGTTAGGCCCATGGTACACTAGTACTTGGCAAGATCTATCCTCATGCTCTGGATCTCGAGCCTTGAACTTCAGCACCAGCTTCTCCTAGTCTCCAATTTACAAATGGAAGATAATAGGCCTTCCCAGATTCCTAATAGCATGATCCAGTTCCTCATAATAAATCTATCAAGCTAGCTATTTATCCAAACATCTGTGCATACATCCATTCATATCTATTTCACATGAATATCTATCTACCTATGTATCTATCTATAATTGGTTCTGTTTCTCTGGAGACCCCTGACTGAAACATCACCCCTCCTCCTTTTCCTGGGCCCAGCACAACTCTACCACTTTTTTTTTTTTTTGGAGAAGGGCAGCAGGATATTCAGCAGGAGGTGATGTCCCGTAAATGTCCTTTGTCCCTCCCCTGGGAGAAGTCATCCTTCAGAACATCCTGCATCTAGCTCCCTCCTCACAGCATTTGATGATTCTCCTCTAGTTCCTGAATATTTCATGCAACTGGTTTTTTTGTTTGTTTGTTTGTTTGCTTATGTAACACCTGTCTTTGGAGAGAACCTGGTCACCATCCTCCAGGGCAGGAAAGGAGGTGGCTCAGCCTGCCTCCCTGTGAGAGTGCTCAGCTTAGTGTTCTCTCCTGTTAGAACAGAGTCACCCTCAGAGGAGCCTGGTTCACCCTGTTCATTACTCAGCCAAGATGCACAATGACCACACCCAAAGAAGCCAAGTTCCTTCCTTCTTCTACCCTGAACTTTACAATGAGCAACTACAGTATCCCAGGTTCTTGTGAACCTTGGTCTAAAGCCAAAGTAGTAGACTTTGCCTCCTTAAGGGGGGAAGAGGAGGAAGAGGGTCCTACCAAAGGGTCATGCACCAAAGCATGGTGAGACTGACCACTACATAACCCCTGAAACAGTCAGAGCTGAAGGCACTGCTTGTCACAGGGAAGGGGCTTATTCTTCTAGAAGGTCAAAGTATATAGTCAAGTGTTGTTCTGCTCCAGAAATGTGGGCCCCGTGGAGTTCAAAGTCTGTCTACCCTTGGCTGACTGACTTTGGGAGCTGGCACTGGCAGCTTCCACATTGTGCTCACAGAGGCAGCTGTCACTGGCCCATGGACTGAATTTAAAGCCATTCCAGAGCTACATGCTACCACAGCCATCTGTTCCTCAGTTCATAGGAACTTTTAAACATTTTCAATGTATTATTAAAGGACAAGTTAAGAGCTGCCAAAGGAAGAGAAGAAGCCGTGCAGCACTGAGGACTTAGAACAAGTCCTTCTGAATCTACTTCAGATCTTGGCGAAGCCTCAGCAAACCTGGATCCTGGGCTCATGGTCAGTCCTTTCCTGATACCTGTAGCATCCTGAGTAAGAGCACAAACATGGCTGGCCCCATGCTGCATGTCAGACACTTAAAAATAAATCCATCCCAGCCTCCATGGCTCAGTAGTTGAGCATTGACCTATGAACCTGGAGGTCACTTTTTCATTCCCAGTCGGGATGTGCCAAGGTTCAGATCCCCAGTGGGAGGCAGGCAAATGTTGATTCTCTCTGGATAGTTCTATATCTCTTTTTTTCTCCCTTCCTTTCTGAAATCAATCAAAATACATATATTTTTCAAAAACATGAAAAAAAAAAGAATCCTAGCATACCATCAAATAAAGGAGGAAGTATTCAAATCAAATGCTTCCTAACAACAAAATTTTAAAATATGTTAGAAAGCTGTGGTTTTTATGACTGAAAGTCTGCAAAGTATTAAAGGTGCCCTGTTTGTGTACATATTAAAAAACCATTAATGCTTGAATAAGTAACAAAATACAAACATAATTCATGAAGTCTCACATATTTTTCTATAAAAATTATTTCCTTTCCTTTATTTCAGAAAAATTACTATGTTCTTACAACCAAGCTTTTTATATTTGTTCTGTTACAATGACCTAAAAGATTTAAAATAAAATGTAATTACATTAAGAGTTCACAAACTTGATTGTTTTCATCAAAATGTCCCTTCCAATGTAAATATATGAAAAACATTAAAATTATATTTCAAATGTGGTCTTTAAAAGTTTACTTTATACACTAATAAAAGAGAAACATGCAAATTGACCGTACCTCTGCTATACCCACAAACCATGCTCACCAGCCAATCAGGAGCAAGTATGCAAATTAACCCAACCAAGATGGCTGCAGCCACAGAGAGAACAGAAGGCTTGGGTTTCCCCAGCAATGGAGGAAGCCAAGCTTCCTGCCCTGGCCTGCAGTGGCCTCTGCTCAAGGCTACAAAGTTTCAATTATAAAAGATAAATAAATCCCAGATACCAGGGCCTCTGCTTGGGCCACCAGGGGCATGGCTGGACTGTGAACCATCACAAGTCCCTTGCCCAGGCTGCCCAGGCTCCAAGGGAACCCCCACTCTGATCCAAGACATCCTTCAGGGCAAACCACCCATGCACCAGGCCTCTATCCTATCCTATCTAATAAAGGAGTAATCTGCAAATTGATCATCACTCCAACACACAATATGGCTGCCACCATGTGGTCAAAGATGGCTGCCCCCATGTAGACATAAGATGGCCACCACAAGATGGCCAGCAGGAAAGGGCAGTTGGAAGGAATCAGGCCTGCAAGGGAGGGCAGTTATGGGTGATCAGGCCTGCAGGGAAGGGCAATTGGGAGGGACCAGGCTTGCAAGGGAGGGCAGTTGGGGAAGATCAAGGCTGAAGGGGAGGGCAGTTAGGGATGACCAGGCTAGCAGAGAAGGGAAGTTGGGGGCAACCATGCCTGCAGGGGAGGGCAGTTGGGGGGACCAGGCCTGCAGGGGAGGACAGTTAGGGGCAATCAGGATGACAGGGGAGCAGTTAGGCATCAATCAGGCTGGCAGGGGAGAGTTTAAGGAATGATCAGGTTGGCAGGCAGAAGTGGTTAGGGGCAATCAGGAAAGCACGCAGGCGAGCAGTTGGAAGGCAGCAGTCCTCAGTTGTGAGAGGGATTTCCCAGATTGGAGAGAGTGCAGGCTGGGAGACATACACACACACACACACACACACACACACACACATGCACACACACACACACACACACACACACACACACCCTGTGCACAAATTTTGTGCACCGGGCCTCTAGTTAATACTATGAAATTTTTAAAAAATCAATAAATATAATATTCTAAAAACAAGATTAGGCAATGCTGAATTATTTTCCTTTTTTTTTTTTTTTTTTTTTTTTTTAGCTATGATGCACCCTGACCACCAGGGGGCAGATGCTCAATGAAAAGGCTGCCCCCTGGTGGTCAGTGCACTCCAACATCTGAAGCCCTGGCTCCAGAACACTGGGCTCTCGCAGCTGCAGCTGCAATGGCTCAAGCCTCTTCCACCTCTGCAGCAGCATGCTACCCGACAGCAGGGTCAGAATGAGCAGGAGCAGTGCAGCACCTGGCCCTGGCTCCTCCCCAGCTGCTTACTACATCCTTCACGCTCTACAACACCCTTCGGGGAATGTCAGACTACCGGTTTTGACATGATCCCCACATCAGGCTGAAATTGGCAGTCACACATTCCCCCAAGGGGTCCCAGATTGCAAGAGGGCACAGGCCAGGCTGAGGGCCTCTTGTTTTTCTTTATAAAATTCTAAAATTCAATGTCCTTCTAGTTGCCAACAAGGGAGTCATGTCTCACACACCTGCATATCGGCAAGCTTCACACAATTCACATTGTTTGAAATTGCAAAATACTCTTTGGCCACCACATGCAAATGGAACATGGAGAAAGCAAGAAAATGAATACTTGGCAGTAATGGGAAATGATACCTTTTATCACACAAACATATTGTATGGGTGCTGCATGTGAAGGAGGAAGTGACAAGTTAGTTAGCTGGTCTTTTCTCTTACCGAAGCATTTCTGCTGTTTAAACACTCCATGCTCTGAAACTGTGCTTCTGTTTACTGGCAGAGATCAACTCAAAACCCTCCTGGCATTTTGACACAATTGCTTTTGTTGCAAGGGCTTAGGTAGGGAGAGGTACAGAGGACTCCCCTAATTCACAGTCTTTCTGTTCTATAGTGATGTCATAAACACCAAATTAGTGAACACTGGACAGTCACTCTCAGGAAAATACAGGTCGCAGCATTCATTAGTCAACCACTCCAAACCTCGTTTATATCTTTCTTTTTAAAGATATCTTGTTTAATACATATTGTTGCTTTATTAACAGTGAATTCACTGCCAACAGCAAGTAACTTGTGTTTTTCTAAGGAAGCCTATCTAGCAATTGCAATTTCATTAGGCATCTCGCAGTTTTTTATGCTAGAAACACTAGATGGCGCACTAGGGCAGCACTTGGGAGCTACTTTAAACAGCAGATCACCAGCAAAAGCACAAAAGTGCACAAAATGTGGCACTAAATAGACCATGCAAAGGACATTTGTTTACAGTAGAAGAGCTGGAACAAGAAGGCAGAGTGTCGCTTTGTTTTGTTGGTTTTTATTGTGGTTTTTTTTTAAATATATTTTTATTTATTTCAGAGAGGAAGAGAGAGGGAGAGAAAGAAACATCAATAATGAGAGAAAATCATTGATCAGTTGCCTCCTGCACACCCCACACTGGGGATTGAGCCTGCAACCTGGGCATGGGCCCTGACCAGGAATCAAACCATGACCTTCTGGCTCATAAGTAGATGTTCAACCACTGAGCCACACCAGCCACGCCAGAATGCACTTGTTCCACCTGGCTGGGAAACTTTGTGGCCTGGATTAGAGTCAAGCCTCCTCCTCGCTCCTTGGCTGGCAGCCATTTCTGTTGGGGTTTGTGTATCTTCTATAACTGAAACTTTGCAGCCTTAAGCAGAGGCCTGGGCCAGCCAGGTTGTACAGAAAGTTTTGCTTCTTACATTGCCTGGGAAACCCAAGCCTCCCTCCTGCTCTCTGTGGCTGTTGCCATCTTAGTTGGGTTTACTTGCATACTCGCTCTGATTGGCTGGTGGGTGTGGCTGGTGGGCGTAGTGGAGTGATGGTTAATTTGCATATTACTTTTTTATTAGGTAGGATATTATAAGTAAATTTGCTTAGATAATTAGTTTGCTTACTGAAATACTAAGACTCGGCATATGAAACATACTATAGGTCACATTTTATTTCAAAAAGTATGCAATTTCAAGTCATTTAAAAAATGCCTGAACTTATTAACACCTGTTTTTTAGAGTATTTTTTAAATTCCACTACTACATTGGCTAACCAAATGTATCTTGATATCGCCCTGGCTGGTTTAACTCAGTGCATAGAGTGTCAGCCTACAGACTGAAGGGTCCCAGGTTTGATTCCAGTCAAGGGCATATGCCCGGGTTGCAGCTTGTCTCCCTACAGTCATCGAATTTATAGAGACAGGAGGTGGAATATGGGTGCCAGGGGCTGTGGGAGGAGCATGGGGAGTTAGTGTTTAGTGGAGACAGTGTCAGTGTGGGAAGATGAGATAGTTCTGCAGATGGATGGTGGTGATGGCGAATGTGTTCAATACCACTGTACTGAACATTCAAAAGTGGTTACAATTTTAAAAATCTCTCTTTGCTGGAAAAAAAAAATGGTTAAAATGATTAATTTTATGTTACATGTATTTTCCCACTATTTTAAAAGTCAGAGCATGAGTCTGCACGACTCATCAATGTTGCTCAGACAGAAGCCAAGAAATCAAAGATGCATGCATGCTGGCACCTGTATTTAAAATGCCCTGTTGGTCTGCACAATTATCAAAGTGGCCTTTGGTGCCATCCCTCCCTCCATTCCTTCTCACCCTGGGCAAGACCCACAGCTAATACCTACTCATCCCATGTCCTGCTCATTCCATGATTTCATTCTCTGCCAGGAAGGAATGATGGGTCAGGGACTGGATTCCTGCTATTAAATTAGGGAGAAGGGCTGGTGCACCTTTCCGGTAATCCCATGGATTATCTCTGTGCACGTCACACAGCGCCGTCACATGCTTAGAAGGACTAAGTTGTTGTTTTTTTATCTTGATGAAATGTAATTTATTTATGGGTTTGTTTCTTTTCTTGCATAAGCTTTGGTGTCATATCTAAGAATTCTTGGAAAACTCCAATATCATAAAGATTACCTTCTATATTTTCTATTACAAGTTTTATCGGTTTTGTTCTTACATTTTGGTCTTTGGTCCACTTTGAGTTAATGTAAGGTAAGATTCCAGCTTTATTTTTTATCATGTAACTATTAGGTTGTCTTGGCATCATTTGCTGTAAAGACTATTTAGTCCCCACTGATGTGGAAAATCAATTGACCAGAGATGTGAGCATTGACTTACTGACTTTCAGGTCTATTCCACTGATCAATCTGTCTACCCTTGTGATGATACTAGTGTCTTGACCACCATTGATTCATAGTAAGTGTTGAAATCAGCAAATGTGAATCTTCCTATTTTGTTTTCTTAGTGTGTGTGTGGGGGGGGGGGGGTGAGGTGTTTGGTTATTCTAGGTATTTTTTAATTTCATGTGAACTTTTGAATTAGCTTGTCCATTTCTGGAAAGAAGAGAAGAGGACTCTGATAGGAATGGTATTGAGTCTGTAGGTCAATTGGGCGACTATCGCCTTCTTAACAATGTTAAATCTTCCAACCCATATATATGGGAGCTTTTTAATTTTTTTTTTTTATTTATTCACATTTTCTTGAATGTCTTTCAGCAGTGCTTTCTAATTTTCAAAGCATAAGTTTTGCATTTCTTGGGTTAAATTTATCCCCAATATCTTATTCTTTTGCTACTATTACAAGTGATTCTCTTAATTTCATATTGCTCATTGCAAATGGCTAAAAACCCAATTGATCTTTAAATATTGATCTTCTATTTTCCAACCTTGCTGAGCTCATTTATTACTTCTAATAATTTTTAGAGTATTCCCTGGGGTTTTCTATACACAAATCACTGATTTTATTATTTTGTTTTATTTGAACAGGCCTTTCTGTTGTCTATACTGTTTACCAGGCAGTGCTCTAAGCGCCCTGCAAATCTGAACGCATTTAATCCCCTTTGCAGGCTTCCAGGCAGGATTATTTTTATCCCTTCTTCGCAGATGAGGAAGCTATCTCTGCCCATCTGAGGTCAGGGCGCAGGACCGAGAAGCTAATTTCCAGCCCACCCTCTCCTTCAGCCCTGTGCTCACTGGGCAGAACTCACCATCCAGGGTTCCCAGCCTTTGTTCACCCCCCTCCCTCCCGCCCGCCCCTGGTGGAAATGGCTGCTCCCTGGCGCTGCAGGATGTAGCCTCCTCTAGAAAAACAAGCGCTGCACAGCTTGCTGAACAGTGCTTCCTGCTGCCAGTGCGGTGTGAGCTCAGGAAGAGGCTGGTTATTTGCTGCATCACTTTGGGGCCTTTACTTCTGGGAACCGCAGTGCCTAGGCCCATAAACCAGCATCGCTGTTCCCTGATGTGAGCTGCCCCGGCATAGGGCCAAGCAAAAGGTGCCCCGGCCTTGTTCTGAACACAAACCACCTGAGGACCCCTGTCCTGGCCCAACAGGAGCATACATTTTCAAGGCGAATCAACATGCTTGGAGATGTTACATAACCTCTCTGGGGCTGCCCAGTGTGGACTCACAGGTCTGTGTCATTACAGCTCATGGAAACTTTTAGCTGCCGGGTTATGCTTCCTCCGACACCCGTGTGAAATATGTATGATTCTTGTACGTCATTCATTTGCATTTCCTAATTAGCCCTCACGCTGAGCGCAGCTTGCAGGTGGCCAGAGGCTGAGACCTGGGCCAGCTTCCTGCTAAGGACGCCAGAGGGGCTCAGCAGAGGCAGCTTCTGCTGCAGTTACAGTGTCGCCTCTCCCCCTGGTGGCCTCTCAGCTCCGTGCAAGCTGCATGCCGGAGGGCAGGCGGAGGGATCAGGCAACACGCCTAGCGAAGGACTCCGTGAAGGCACAGAATCCCTTGTGCTTCTGAAGTGGGGGAGAGTGAAAACGTCTGGAGGGGACACTATTTTATTCTGAAAGCTGCCTGGATTAGAGGCAGTGTTTGCATTGATGCAAGACTACGAGGATCCTATCAGCATGACCAAAGATGCTACACATGTGTTTCAATCATGTTGCGCCCGTGTGCTCACGGAGCTGGGAATCAAGAGGCGGCACACACAGCCGGAAACCTTGATGTCATCTCGCTAGACTTCATCCTCATAGAGCTCTCTGAGCTGCGGTCCTCCTCTCCCTCCCATTCCTCCTCCCCATTCCCTCCCCCTTCCCCTCCTCCTCCCCTCTCCCCCTCCTCCTCTCCCTCCCCCTCTCCCTCCTCCTCTCACTTCCCTCCTCCCTCTCCTCCTCCTCCCCAGACTTCATCCTCACAAAGCTCTCCTCTTCCTCCATCTCCTTCTCCTCTCCCTACCCTTCCCACTCCTCCTCCTTCCCCCCTCCCCTCCTTCTTCCCATCTCCTCCTCCTCCTTCTCCTCCCCTCTCCCCCCCCCCCCCCCCCCCCCCCCCCAGATTCCCAAGGTGAAGAGCCCAGGAGCAGACTGGTGGTGGCAGCAGCGCCAAATGCAAGCCCAGGCAGCCTAGGCAGGGCCTCTGTCCTGCCAGGCGCATAAGCTCCGCTGGTGATTGGACAGGGAAGCACAAAAGGAGAGTAAGACAGGGCAACCCCAGGGAACACAGTCAGTAGAGGAGTGCTGGCTTCATTTGAGTTCATTGGATCTAATGAGAGACACCGTGAAGGCGGCGTTAACAAAGCCTCTAGAATCTAGATGAAAAGCAGCTTTAATCCGGCTGGCCTGGCTCAGTGGTTGAGCGTGACCTATAAACCAGATTCCCTGTAAGGACATAGGCCCAGGTTGTGGACTAGGTGCCCGGTGTGGGGCCTGCAGGAAGCAGCCCATCAATGATTCTCTCTCATCATCAATGTTTTCTCCTCTATCTCCCTCCCCCTTCCCCTCTGAAATCAATGGAAGTACTTTTCTTTTTTTTTTTTTTTTTAAAGAAAAGTAGCTTTATGCTTAGGCACACACAAGGATATTCAAAACCCAGTGTGGTGGATTGAATATCTATGTCCCCCAAATTCATATGTTGACACCTAACCCCTGATGGCATAGTTAGGAGGAGGGACCTTTAGGAGGAGATGAGGTCAGGAGGGTGAGACCCCGTGATGGGATTTGCCTCCTTATAAAGCCCATCCCCACCCGCACCTCTTCCTCCATGTGAGGACACAGCGAGAAAACAACATCTATCAAGCAGGAAGCAGGATCTCATCAGAACCTGGAACTGCCTGTGCCTGGTCTTGGACTTCCAGCTCCAGACTGTGGGAAACGAATGGCCACTGTTATACGCCCCAGGCTGTGTCCTCGGTAATGTCAGCCCAAATGCACTGAGCCAGCAGGTTAATGCGCACAGAACACGCTTCACAAATTTCTGATTAACTAGAAATGTTGGCACCATCCAGAGGGCTAAGTGCTCTATGATCTACTTTGACTATTTCCAAAGCACACATTGTCTCCACATTTATTCAATGGCACCTCTGTCTTTTGTGCACGTGGCTGATGGATGAGCCCTCACCCGCCAGAGCTGATTCCTCACGAGGCTGGCGGGACAGGTATCCAACTGGATGGTTTCTGGGGGTCGCCGCACCTGCTCATTCCTCAGGGCCCGGGAGGGCCGGGGGCTTGTGCACCTTGGCTGGCCGGGGACCAAGATTTGGGCATAGGATTAGAGACAAAGTAAGCATGTGTTTAAAAAAATTAGAAAGAAAAAACCAAAATACTGCAATGGTCCCCATAAGGGCACCCAAGGACCAGGGTATAGTGGTTCGAGACACAAATTCCTTCCTGCCCCAGACTCACAGAACAGCCCAATACCATTCATGCGGGTGTTCCAACAGCCCCCCAAGGGATGCCGGTGCAGAAGAGCTCAAAGACCACCACCCTGGAGGTGGGAGCATGAGGGTGCTGGGCCCAGCGAGGCCTCTCCATCCTGTCAGATCAAAGGCGACCCCAGGGGTAGTGGGGGAATGCTGACAAGGGCTGAGGGTGGATTCTGAGAGTGTGGACATGGAGTTCAGACAAAGGAAAGGTCCATCGGGCATTGCAATAGCAGAGGTCCTCACTGAGTCTTCACTATAGCATCTGCACCTCCAGCCATTCTCTCTGAAGCTCCAGGAGCTGAGGTTATGCCTCACCCCCACCCCAACCCCTCCACCCCTGCCTTCTCCACGATTTCTCGCTTTTCACTTTCTCTCAGTTGATAATGGAGACCACATGGATCTCCTAGCTGCCATCAGCATCTAAGTGAGAAAGAGAGCCACCTCCTTCTCCAGCCCTCACTCACTGAAGGTGCGTCCCACCTTGTTTCCCTGCTGGTTTGTCCACTGTCATTCAGTTCGTATTTTTAAGCTTTGTGGCAATGGCACCTACTTATTTCTAACTACTCATTTTTTCCTTTCTTCTTATAAAAATAACCCATGGTTTGTAGCTGGGCGCCTGGCCTTCTTTGCTGGTTGGTGTGGAACGAGACTGAATTTAGGCCAGTGGGATAGAAGCAGCAGCGGGGGGTGTCCCAGAACCATTTTTAAAAGGCAGCTTGTGAATACCGTTTTCTTCAGCCTTTTCTCCCGCTGGCTGGAATGCAGATGTGATGGCTAGTTCTGCAGCACTCATGCTGGGGATAAGGGGGGTGGCTATGGGGTAAGCATGGGAAGGTAGACAGAAGAAGGCTGGGCCACAGCAGCCCTGGGCTAACTACTGGGATTTCTTGTTCTTTTCAGCCAAACGTCAATGTGCCTGATGCACGTTTCAGCTGTGAGCAAGGCACTATGACATCACAGGAACTGTGTTATGAGCAGACAGACATGATCCCTCACCTCTTATTCTGAGACCGTTGTGGGTAGTGTTTGCCCAAAGGAGAGTAAGTGAGTAAACATCTAGTTCCAGCACCCCCACATCCTGAAGTTCAGCCCCACAGCTGGGCCTTGGATCACGAAGGCATGAGGATTACAGATTCAATATGCAGCTGATAGACAGATATGGAACATTTGTCTTTTTAACAAAATGTTCCCAAATTATATTGAACAATGTTGTATAATAACCCAATGGCTCATAAATGAAAACTTGTAGGAAACTAGAAATCTGCAAAGTGAGAAACTGGTATGTAGTTCTGACTCTGAGTTGCTCACATTCAAAACATGCTGGAGAATGCCTGTCTTTGGGCCAATGGATTCTGTGTTTATTGCACAAAGACCACCGTCATCGGTTTGGGAGGTATGAGTACCTGCTAACAATGCTTAGAAAAATGGAAGGTGCCCATCCTGCAAGGCATCCAGAAGGCTGAGGCAATTCTCTCCACCTGCGAGTGGAAAAATTAAGGGCCAGAGAGGCTCCAGGGACTTCCCAGAGGCCTTACAAGTGGGACACTCACTGTGGATGCAACACATGAAAAGAAAGTGAAATTGTGTTTGTCATCTCCTTCGCCCTCACGTCATGCCATGGCTGTGTTCCGTGTCTCACTTGTAAAAGATGAACAAGAGATCCATCACACATCTTCCTGTCTGGGCACATTTGGGGCAATGTGGTCTGAAGCTCATGGCTGAAACCTCTAAGATCATGTCCTGTGGAAACTCTACTGGAACTTTGCCCAAACATGACAGTTATTCTTGAGTGACTGCAAACTCAATTTAGCCTACAATTTATAGACTTCCTGGGAAATGTTCAAGAGAAATGTTTATGACATTAGCAGAGATGATTAACAAATTGGGAAATTGTCTTGTGTGGTCAATTTATGTAAAAATGCTACTTTCAAAAACTTTAAGAATGATATTGGCATAATCTAAAATAAATACTTACAAAAAGGCAAGAAGGCTAAGATTGAAAGAAATAACCCTAACTTCTTTTTATTGTTTTGGTAAAATATACAGAACATAAATTTTACTATTTTAAGCATTTTTAAGTGTAGAACTCAATGGAATTAAGTACATTCACATTGTCCTGCAACCATTAGCATCATTCATCTCCTGAATGTTCTCATCTTCCTCAAAGTGAAACTCCATCCCCTCCCCCCTGCTCCCAGGCTCTGGTAACCACCATCCCACTTCCTGTCAGTAGTAATTTAACAACTTTAGGTACCTCCTATCATAGGTTCATATAGTATTTGTTTTTGTTTTCTATTATATAGTATTTGTCTGGGCCAACTACTGGGATTTCTTGTTCCAGTTAGAAAGCATGTTCACCATGTTCTCAGGTCCATCCAGTCAGGATTTCCCTCTGTTTAAATGCTAAATAATATTTCATTGTGAGCCCAGCTGATGGGGCTCAGTGGTTGAGCATCGACATCTGAACCAGCAGGTTGAGGTTTAACTTCTGGTCAGGGCACATGCCCAGTTGTGAGATCGGTCCTCAGTGAGGGACATGCAGGAGGAAGCCAATCAATAATTCTCTCTCATCATTGATATTTTTATCTCTCTCTCCCTCTCACTTTTTCTCTGAAATCAATAAAAATATTTTTAAATAAAAATTCCATTGAGTATAGATCACAGTTTGTTATCCATTCACCTACTGATGGACACTTAGGTTGCTCCTGTGTTTTAGCTCTTGTGAATAAACCTCCTATCTAATAAAGAGGGAATATGCTAATTGACCATCACACTCTCAAAGATGGTGGCACCCACAGCCACAAGATGGCAGCACCCAGTCCCCTCAGCCCCGTGGCACTGCCAGGCTCATCTCCAGACAGGCCTGGCTGCTCCATGCACTTGCCTCTGGAGTCTCCTAGTCCCCTCAGCCCCCCAGCTGCCCAAAGCCAGCCCCAGGAGCAGGCAATCATCAGATGGCAGCTGCCCAGCCACCCAGGACTACTCAAGGCTCAGGTAACCAGGACCAGCCGAGGCTTGTGCTGCCAGCAGTGGAAGCAGCAGCTATGTGATGGGGGTGTCACTTTCCCTTGATCACTGGGTCACCTCCTGCCCCTGAGGACTCCCAGACTGTGAGAAGGGGCAGGCCAGGCTGAGGGACCCCCCACTCCAGTGCACAAATTTTCATGCACCAAGCCTCTAGTGCTGCTATAAACATGGATGTACAAATATCTGTTTGAATCTCTGCTTTGAGTTGTTTTGGATAGCTATCCAGTAGTAGAATAGTTACTAGATCAATGGTATTTCTATTTAAAAAAAATTTTAATATATTTTATTGACTTTTTCAGAGAGGAAGGGAGAGGGAGAGAGAGTTAGAAACATTGACAAGAGAGAAACGTCAATCAGCTGCCTCCCGCACACCTCCTACTGGAGATGTGCCCAAAACCAAGATACATGCCCTTGACCAGAATCAAACCTGGGACCCTTCAGTCTGCAGGCCCATGCTCTAGCCACTGCGCCAAACCAGTCAGGGCTCTATTTTTAAATTTTGAGGCACCTCCATATGGTTTTCCATACTGTGGTCACACCATTTCACATTTCATCAGCAATGTACTAGGATTCCAATTTCTCCACATCCTCGGCAACATATTTCCTGGGTCCTTGATCCTGATGTGTGTTAAGTTGTATGTCACTGTGGTTTTGACTTGCAATTACCTAATAATTACTGACACTGGGCATCTTTTCATGTGCTTAATGGCCTTCTGTGTGTGTTCTTTGATAAATGTCTATGAAGTTCCTTCTATTTTTCACTTGGGCTTGTTTTCTGTATTGAGTTAATAATGTCCATCTCTTAGCATATTTCAAGAACCTGTTATAACATTCCAAATATTCACTCATGAAAGATTTTTATTTTTAAAAAGTCTCCCCAGAAGTTTAGATGTGAGTTATGACAGCTTACCCTTATCCAGTGAGAATTGTATAACCCCAAGCAAGTTCAAAAGAGGCAATTTAGCACTGAGTCTATTAAAACTCAATTCCTTGTGCACAAGGTCAAACTTATCATTGTTCCTGGGACCAGAAGTGCTCTGGTTTGTAATAGTCATGACACAGCAATGATGCCATTGTCTATCGTTCTCTCTCCTGATTCCTCAGAAAGCACATTTTCTGAAACAAAACCTGACAGATTTTTTCCTAATTATCCTAATAGTGGGGGGCTCTATTCTGTTATACCAGAACAGCTAGAAAGCAGGCTCGTACCATTCCACACAGTTTGTTTGAGATGGATTACATGAGCCACCCACGCTCTCCCAGCCAGAAAAGAGCAGAGTGGACACTCAAACCCGGTCAGCGTGACTGTCCTCTGCCTGGTCCCCGGCACCATAGCATGTGCTCAATGCTGATACTTTCTGTGTCATTCTTGTCCCCTTCCCACCCACTAAATACCACCGCTATCTTGTTTTCCTAAATATGTTAAATATTTGAGAAAAGGCCAGTTTATTAGTCAGTGTTCCCAAGAGAAACAGAACCAACAGGATGTGTATGTATATATATATTTTTCTCTATATATATATACATATATATATATGTATATATATATATATAAACACGAAAGATTTATTTTAAGAAATTGGCTCGTATGATTGTGGATATTTGGCAAATCTCACACAGGGAGGGGCAGGCAGCAGGCTGGAGAGCAGAGAAGAGCTGCAGCTTTGCCCAGGAATGGCCAATCTTTCTACTGTTTGGATGAAGCCCAGGCCCACATTGAGAAGGACAATGTGCTTTATTCAAAACCCACTGATTTAAATATTAATCTTATGCAAAAACTCCTTCACAGGAACATCCAGGATAATGTCTGCCCAAACATTGAGGCACCATGGTCCAGCCTAGTTGATGCATGAAATTAACCATCATAGGCAGTTAGGAGAATAGTTCCCTCAGGGAAATCCCATACAGAATAGGGGGAAGGAAGATGAGAGGAATCCACATACAAACATAAACACATTGTGTTGTCTTTCATGTACTTGCTTATTTCCATGGTGTCTGCTTTTGTGGGGTGGACTGAGCTGTCACAGGGAGACAAGCAGAAGTGCATGTGAAAGAAGAGGAATAAAATGGAGAACTGAGAACCACCAAAACCCCACACCCTTCAAAGAGATGGTTTTCTCAGCCCACAAGTCTTCCTTCCTCTCCCTTCCACTCCCCTCTACTGTGCAATTTTCCTTAGAATCAGGAATGTGGAATTAATGAGGGAATAAGTATGGTACTGGTCCTATTCCAGTAGGCTGGGGCCACAGGGGAATAGGACTTGGGTTTTGCTCCTGGCTGCTGCCAGAGGTTTAGTAAGATCAGTAGGAATTGGGTAATCCCAATTCCAAGAATGTGAGAACATTCCTGGCAACGCCATGGGAGGGCACTGTTTGACTCTTTGGGAAAGCACTTCTACCTGTGCAGGTGGGGAGGGAGGGGAAGAAGGGACAGGGAACAGCAAGAAAAGAAGGCTGGGCACCCTACACCATCAGGCCCATGTTTGCCAAGAAACACACAAAGTGAACCTGGACGTGGCCTTTTGTAACATTCAGAAATGCGAGAAAATAGCTTGCAGAGCCGTCTCCACTCCAGCTATCAGACACACAACACACATGTCTCAGGCACAAAGACGCACAAGCTCAGCTTTCACCTCTCACTTACATGTTTATTTTTTAACCAAATAAGCCTGCTTCTTTCATTTTCCCATCAGCTGCTCTGAAAGGAGAGGAAATGAGGACATCCACAATTTAAAGCAAAAGGAACGAGGGAAATTTGGTATGTACAAATCTTCTGTGGTCTTGCAGATTTGATGTGTACCTCAACTATCTACAAACCTAATGGCAGATAGATGCACCCCCATCCCCACTATGCTCATGTCCCATCCCTAGAACCTATGAATATGTGACTTAAAAGGACTTTTAGATGGGTGGGGTTATACTAAAAATCATGAGATGGTGAGATTATCTGGGGGTCAGATGGACCCAATGTGATCAGAAGGTCCCCTATGGTTGGGAGGTCAGAGAGGATAGAAGCTATCCTCTGGCTTTGATTATGTGAAGGGCTATGAGTTGAGGAATCCAGTTGCATATATATATATATATATATATATATATATATATATATATATATATATGCACACACACACACACACACAGACTAGAGGCCCAGAGTATGGAATTTGTGCATGGAGTGGGGTGTCCCTCAGCACAGCCTGCACCCTCTTCAATCTGGGACCCCTCAGGGGATGTCTGACTGCTGGTTTAGGCCCAATGCCTATGGGATTGGGCCTAAACCAGCAACCGGACATCCCTCTCACAATCTGGGACCGCTGGCTCCTAACTGCTCACCTGCCTGCCAGCCTGCCTACCTGATCGCCCCTAACTGCCTCTGCCTCAGCCTCTGCCACTGTGGCTTTGTACAGAAGGAAAGCATGATGACCGGAGGATGTCCAGTCAACCCAGTCTAATTAGCATATTACCCTTTTATTAGTATTGATTTAAATATCTGTTGATTTCAGAGAGGAAAAGAGAGGGAGAGAAATAGAAACAACAATGATGAGAGAGAATCATTGATTGGCTGCCTCTTGCACACCTACTGGGGATCATACCTGCAACCCAATCATGTGCCCTCACCATGACCTCCTGGTTCATATGTCAATGCTCAACCACTGAACCACACCAGCGGGGCACTAGGTGCTTCTAAAACCTGGGAAAGCAAAGGAAAAAGATTCTGTCCTAATCCTAAAGCCTGGAGAGCAGCCAGCCATGCTGAGACCTTGATGTAAGCCCAGTGAGACCCATTTTGGATTTCTGACTCCCAGAACTTCAAGATAAGAGTGTGTTGTGTTGCCGAAACCGGTTTGGCTCAGCGGTAGAGCGTCGGTCTGCAGACTGAAAGGTTCCGGGTTCGATTCTGGTCAAGGGCATGTACATTGGTTGCGGGCACATCCCCTGTGGGGGGTGTGCAAAAGGCAGCTGGTCGATGTTTCTCTCTCATTGAACATTTATAGCTCTCTATCTCTCTCCCTTCCTCTCTGTAAAAAATCAATAAAATATATTAAAAAAAAAAAAAAAAAAAAAAGAGTGTGTTGTGTTGAGCCAGTTCATTTGTGGTCATGTGTTAAGCAGCCACGCCTGAGGCCATGCAGGATTAAACAGCTTCCCACAATCACCTGGTCACAAATTAGCCCAGAGCAAGGGCTGCAAAGACCCCCTGAGTGAGCCTGGCTCTAACCTGCAACTGAAGAAAGCTACACATTTCATGGATCTCAAATCTGTTCCAGATAAACAACTGCTTAAAGGGGTAGAGAATGAAGTAACAGGTATGTGTCTTCAACTCTCCCATATAAGGGCTGGAGCAAGGTGGCCCTGTCCTTCTGGCCTGTGGGAGACTGTCTGGACTTTAGGCCCAGGCCCTCTAGGCACCTTCCTCCTGAAAGGAGGGCTGACATTCACTGTTGTTACATCAGAGGGACGCTCCCTCAAAAATAGAGTGGGTGGTGCTCATTCAAGGGAAACTGCTTTTCTTAGGAAGTCATGTTCAGTCTCTATTTCAATCCTAGGATCTACATTGTTTGGAAATCTATCTTTGAAGCTGATTTTAAAATATCAAAAATAATGAGGGGAAAGGAGCACATAGAGATATTTTGTTCTTGCTGCCAAATATTTGTTGACTCTCCATAGCCATTGTATTACATTTAAACTGTAAAAATGGCTAGAGTCGACCCTAAAAAATTGCCAGTCACAGGTTTCCCATTAAACCAGACAGGTGAGATATACTAGATTTTCTATATGTCAGACTGTCGAGTAATACTAGTAGACAATTACCCATTACACCAGCATTTCAAATAAGTTGGAACCTAGGTGATTACAGAAGTGGTAATTTTATTAATTCTTTACAGACGTTCAAGAAGTGCTTCTTAGTTTGAAATGTAACTGACTGCTTCCTTTTCATTATGGTCCTTTTCTTAAGCCCAGAGGAGGGAGTTCCATGTTGGCCTGGGACAAGGCTGTAGGCATGCACCTGACAAAACAGTGCTCTTGAGGTTTAGGTTCCTACTAAAATCTAAGTGTCATTGCCATGGCCCCAGGGGTTGGCTTGCTTTTACTTCCTAGGTAAGAAGACACAGACACAAGGCAGTAAAATCTACTTGTGAAGGTCACCATCCAGCCAGCTGAGTCAGGTCCTAACCACAGTCTGAGTGCAAAGTCCAAGCTCCTTATCAAGAAGTCACTTTTCATTATGTTTTAAAACACAAAGCTGGCTGCTCACCAGAAGTTTCCAGAGAACCACAGTGGGGCTTGGGGCCCAGAGCACAGGCCAGACTGCTGGGACTGACCCTCTGGTGTGTGACTGTCACTTGGCGTCCTTGTCTAGTTACTGGAAACACTAATAGGACTTTCCTCATAGGCTGTTAGATTCCGTGGGTTAAAAATGCTTGAAAGGCCGAAACCGATTTGGCTCAGTGGATAGAGCGTTGGTCTGTGGACTGGAAGGTTCGATTCCGGTCAAGGGCATGTACATTGGTTGCAGGCACATCCCCAGTAGGGGGTGTGCAGAAGGCAGCTGGTTGATGTTTCTCTCTCATCGATGTTTCTAGCTCTCTCTCCCTCTCACTTCCTCTCTGTAAAAAATCAATAAAATATATTTTTTTTAAAATGCTTGAAAAGCTTAGAATAGTACCTGGCACATAGCACAATACTCACTGAAAGTCTAGTCACTGGGATGGATGGATTTCAATAAAAAGACCTAGTTCAGCCTGGCCAGTGTGGCTCTGTGGTTGAGCATCAATCTATGAACCAGGAGGTCATGGTTCAATTTCCTCTCAGGGCACATGTCCAGGTTTTAGACTCAATCCCTAGTGTGGAGTCATGCAGAAAGCAGCTAATCAATGATTCTCTCTCATCATTGATGTTTCTCTCTCTCCCTCTCCCTTTCTCTCTGAAATCAATACAAATATATTTTTTAAAAGATGATTATAATTATTTAAAATAATAATTTAAAAAAATCTCGCCCAAACGTAGCTCATGTTACTGAGGCCCAGCACTGGTTAGTGTGAGCTTCTTTAATAAGAGGTCCCCAAACTGACCACTGTTAGTCGGAATTCCATCATATCAGGATCTGTGATTGTTGGAAGTGATTTATAAACATAACCATCGTGGGAGAAAAATAAAAGTTTACCAAAGAAAGTGAACTCATGATTTTTTTTCTTTATTTTTTTACAGCCTATAATAGCCCCATGGTTCTGAGCACATATGTGATTTTTGGTGAAAAGATATTTTAAGGGTATAATTTGTTTCCTGGATCAAATAAGTATGATAGATATTTAGGAAAAAATGTCAATTATCTCAAGGTCAATGGATGAAACTTTGTTGTTCAACGAAGTGGAATCTAAGATATAGTCAAGTTATATTTGGAAGTTCCCCTCGGTTACCATCTAATTTTAAAAATAGACTAAGAACTTTGAGGAACCTGAAGGAGCTGAGTGAGTCAAAGTGACTCTGTTATTCTGATGATTCAGAACAAGAGGAAAGATATTACTCCCCAGTCCTTTTGTTTAATACTCAATCCCATTTCTCATAGCGACTAAAATAGCTAAAACAGAGACTTCCCTTTCTAAAAAAATAAAGTAACCTAAAATGAATAAAATCCCCAATGGCCTGAATGGTGACACCAGAACCCAGTCACTCCTTTAACCATTATACCGATTGCTTCCACGACTCTGGACATGTTCTGTGTGTGTAGTTTTAAATCAGGTCATTCCTGTAGAAACCTTTAGGAATCTTTATTGCTTCTTCCATCTTACTACTTACCAGGCCCAATTTTTCTATACACATGGGAACTCATGCCCAGAAGGAACACTCAGCATCAAAAGCATGCCTCCTGACTCAGCATCACTCAAAGAGCCTGCTGAAGGGGCTCAGAGTAATAATTTATTCATCCCTCTCAAAAGCAAGCGCGGCCTTTATTAAACCACAGAAACACTTGGGACTGAGGCATGACAGTTCGAAAAGTGATGAGGTAAGTTATATAACACAGCACCCTCAATCAGAGAGCACCTTTCTCAGGTCCACATTCTTTTTCAAACCATTTTTTATTTTTTAAATTTAAATATAGTTTATATACAATATTATTATATATTAGTTATACCAGTCTCAGGTGTATAATATAGTGATTTGACATTTTTAAAAAATATATATGTTTTTATTAATTTTAGAGAGAGAGGAAGGGAGAGGGAGAGAGATAGAAACATCAATGAGAGAGAGAATCATTGACCAGCTGCCTCCTACACACCCCTTTCTGGGAATCAAGCCCAAAACCCAGGCATGTGCCCTGACCAGGAATTGAACCATGACTCTCTGTATCTTAGTTTCCACTTTGGTGCATGGGTCAACTCAACCACTGAGCCACACCGGCTGGGCTATTTGACATATCTGTAGCTTACAATGCCATCACCACAATAATTCTGTGCAAATGTACCACAATCTTGACTATATTCCCCTTCATGTTTTTCATCCATTCTCTACCTCCTCCCCTCTAGCAACCATTCTTGTCCTTATGATCTCTGCTTCTCTGAGTCGGTTTTTTTGTTTTGTTTTGTTTAGATTTTACATATAAATGAAATCATATGGTATTCCTCCTTTTCTCTCTTACTAGGTCACTTAACGTAACACCCTCTAGGTGCATCCATGTTGTCACAAATATGGCTTTCATGTGGCTGTGTAATATTCCATTTTATGCACGTACCATGTTATCTTTATCCATTTGTGTATTGATAGACACCCAGGTTGCTTTTCTATCTTGGCTATTTTGTAAATAATGCTGCAATGAACATGGAGGTCACAGTATCTTTTCTAATTAGAGGATTTTAACCTGGTGTTTTATTTTCTTTGGCGCTGGATTCTTCACTGTCAGGAACTGTGAGCTCAGCACATCTAAAGCAATTCATAAAGAAGCAAATCAACAAGTTACTCAGGATTCTCAGTAGAACCTGAGCCAGAGAGACAGTCAATTAACTTAGATTCCAGTCACTCACTCCTTCCCAACAAGGAAGCAGATCACCAATACCGATTGTTTCTCCAGGATCACTCTTTCTGGTCAGGACTGTGCTTTCTCTGGGTCCTGCTTCAGTATCAGACCTCATGCACACAGACATGTCCAATCTCCTTCCAGGCTTTTATTCCAAAGTGTTGTCTTTGCTTATAAACTTGTTCCAAGTCTAGTCTGTACATCCAGTTGATTTATGCTAAACTGTGCTTCTCTGTGTTCTAGATGTGGGACACGACTTACAGGAATGAGGCATCTCTCATCTGGATGTCTTCCCTCTGTTCCCCTTGGGGAATCTGTTTTCTCTTCCTCTCTCTATTTCTCTCTCTCACTCTCTCTCTCTCTCTCTCTCTCTCTCTCTCTCTCTCTCTCTCACACACACACACACACACACACACACACACACACCAGTACCTAATCAAGAACATCACTGTTTCGTCATTTTCAAGCTCAGTGTCACACAGGTTAAACACGATTATAAAACATCTGAGACTCGGTGATTATATTGATATATTGACTGACCAGAGGTATAATGAGAACCATTCAACAGAGGGTTTTGTGTGACATTGTTGTTTCCATGTCTGCCCCCACCAGGATGGAAAAGGACTTGTTTTAATAGGACAACACCATCTGGGCGGAGAAGCAGCCCACTCCAGAGCCAAGGAGAATGGTCAGCAAATCTCAGGGTCCTAAAAGGGGCACACATCCTCAGCATTGGTTACTATTTATGCCGGATCCACGCAACCTTGAGAAAGTGCACTGTTTTGCAGAAGCCGGTTTGACTCAGTGGTAGAGCGTCGGTCTGTGGACTGAAAGGTCCCAGGTACAATTCAGGTCAAGGGCATGTACATTGGTTGCAGGCACATCCCCAGTAGGGGGTGCGCAAGAGGCAGCTGATTGATGTTTCTCTCTCATCGATGATGTTTCTAGCTCTCTAGCTCTCTCCCTTCCTCTCTGTTAAAAAAAAAAAAAAAAAATCAATAAAATCTACTTAAAAAAAAAATCAATAAAATCTACTAAAAAAAAAAAAAAAAAAAGAAAAGAAAGAAAGAAAGAAGGAAAGTACTGTGTTGAAAGGAAGAAAAGCCATACCACCCTACAAGGACCTGTAAGTCATTAGACCCGCAGCCAAGAACATTCCTGGGAAGATGTCCAACTCCAGTCCTTAAGGAAATTATTCATTGTATTCTAATTTTTTTATTGAGGTACAATTGATAATGATGCTGGTCAAAGGGCACAAAGTTTCAGTTCTAAGATGAATAAGTTCTGAGGATTTGAAGTCCAGCAGTGATAGTCCAGCAGTGATTGGACTTAAAATGCTGTACTGTGTGCTTTAAAGTGGCTAGGAGTGGATGCTAAGGGTTCTCATAATTTTTCAGTCTGGGAATAAATATGACTTTTGAGAGGGCTGTTCAGTCTCCTGTCTGTGACTTGTCAACTGTCCAGAAACTAATCAAATCTCAAGTTGGATTGGGCAGGATTTTGCTTTGTCAAATTTTGGTCATGGGGGTGAGGGTGGGGCAATGGGAAGATATGTACACATGTAATACCTTAATTTAAAAAATGGGGGGGGGGGGAATTTCGGTCATGGTAACACCTACATAAAACTTGTCTATTTAAAATTACTCTTCCGATATGTAGGTGGTTTCTAAATTCCAATGTTAGCTAGCTAGGGGAAAAAAATTAAAGCAAACAATTTTTTAACATCTTTGCTGAAATAAAATTCACTCAAACTATTCCAATAAAACATCTTATGTGACCTGCAATACTCTGGAATTGGTTCGCGGAGCCACAGCTGCTCTTACTAAACTCAAGGCATTTGGGTAGTTCCTATTTTTACTGTATGGAAGGAAACATGCTGGTCACCTCCCACGAAAGCTGATGTCACCTCCAGGACACTGAAGACTTACAAATCACCCCAAATGTGTCAGCTCTATTAGTAAGAACACCCAGAGTGCACTGCTTTGTGAGCAGGGGGACTGCAGCCTGAGCCTGTGGAATACCCTCCTCCCTGCCTGCCCACCCTGGCCCTTGGGATCAGCCCAGCAGCCCCAGACAGTGTGAAAAGTGCAGGGCCCCCCTCACAGCCACCTCAGCTCGCACCTCCTGCTCCAGGGCTTGGCCATACAAGGAAGTCTTCTCCAACCAGGATGACTAAGCCCTGACCAGCCACGGGGGAGGGGAGAGGGAGCACTGCCTGGCTGTCAGCGCACACCTTGTTTGCTTTGGCATGTCCTTTGGTGACCACTGCTATTCCTCCTCCTGGAGCCAGAAAGTGGGGCCCGAGGTCTAGGAGAAGGAGTGAGCTGTGAACTAACTTCAGCACCTACCCCTTGGCACTGAAGAGTTGAGTCCAGGTCTGTCCAGCCCCCCAGGGGCTGCCCTGACTCTCCAGTGCACAGTGCAAGACAACCTCTCATCTCTAACTTAACCCTGCAGCTCCTATAGACTCATACTGAGTGTAAACTTCCAATTCTCAGGGCTCCCCCCTACCCAGAGCCTGCCAGCTCCCTCCCCCTGCTCCCTCCTCCATCTGCCCCCCCACCCCTGCACCCTCCCCCCACTCTCTCTCCCGCCTCTTATCCATAAACTCCCCTGACAACCTTCCTGACTACTCCCCAGCACAGAGTCCACACAAACCTTTCTTTCACTGGACACACATCCTTCTCTCTCAAGGCCTTTGCTCAGAACAGTTCAGCCCTTACCAGTCCCTCTATTGACAGGTCATTTTGCCACTTCTGGGATTGGGCTTTAACTCCCAGGGGTCTTAAAGCCCAATGGACCCCTCCTACATTCTGCCACACTTTGTGTTCATCACCCCCAAGAGGAGAGAGCCTTGCAAACCCAGTGCTGTCCCGGGACCACCAGCAGAGAGGTGGTGTCTCAAATGTACAATAGGGGAGTATGTGAGATGGAGGAAGCCAAGGCCCAGAAGGGGTGGGAGTCCCTGAAGAATGTGTCAGGTCCTGGGACACAGGCTGGTCTGTAGCTGGGAGCCTCGTGTTCCCTGAAGAAGATGCAGGCTGAGCTCCCGCTGCTTGGCCTCTCGAAAGCTGGGAATACAAACAAAGCCCCTTTAATGTCCTACCCACAGTGTATGCGCACATGTGTCTACACGTATATAGTAATGAAGAGGGCAAGAGCAGTCAGAGAAGAGAGGTTCTGAATTTATAAACACCAATGAGTTTCTGAATTTATAAACACCATCTAAATTTAGCCATCTCTAGAAAGGATAACAGAAGCAGGGCTCACAGAAAGAAATGGGGACCCACTTGCTAACAAAGTGAAGCTATTTCATGGGGTAACAGATAACAAGTTGGGAGAATAAACGAATCACAAGAGCCTCGTTTATTTAAAATGGATGTAAAGAATAGAAGCAGCTGAAACCTGTTTGGCTCGGTGAATAGAGCATGGGCCTGCAGACTGAAAGGTACCAGGCTCGGTTCCAGTCAAGGGCATGTACCTTGGTTGTGGGCACATCCCCAGCGGGAGGTGTGCAGGAGGCAGCTGATAGATGTTTCTCTCTCATTGATGTTTCTAACTCTCGATCCCTCTCAATTCCACTCTGTAAAAAAAATCAATAAAATATATTTTTTTTAAAAAAACAATAGAAGCAGAATAGCCAGAGACAGTCACATTCTAGAAAAAGAGCTGCTGCCTTCCCTGGAGCAGAGTCCCCCCCAAAATGATCAGGGAGAGTCTGAGTGGTTGGCCAGGATCTCTGGGCAGAAGTGGTGAATCATTCCTCATGTTCTCTCCCTTCCTCTCTCTTTCTATCTCTCTCACTCTCCCTTATCTAATCCCTCTCCGTCTTGCTCTCCATTTATCACTTAGAAAACTCCCTTAAAATAATCCAACAACATCCGCTGTGCTCCCTCTTATCTATGCAAGGGTTTCTTATTACTCTGCCACCAGGAAAAGCCCAGTATTATTTCTATGATTCTAAATCATTAGAAGTTAAGGGGGGTGGGGGGGAAACAAAAACAAAAAATACCTCTGCAAAACCCATTCACCAAAAATGGGTCCTTATGGAGAATCTTAACATGTCCTATGTGTAGGCAGGGGATGGGTGCTAGGAAGCTCATAGTGGAACCTGGCCTGCATGCAGAAGCCATGCAGACTGTTAGCATACATGTACATGCTGCCTTGGCATCTAAAGTTTCTATTCACATTATAGTCACCTTCCTTTGAATGTGTCCTTTAGCTTTTTGTTTGTTTGACTTTAAAACAAATCTGAGAATAAGTCTATAAAGAAAGTTTCTGAACCCTCCACTGCGGTCAAAACATTGGCTTGGAGGCAGAAGACCAGTAGCCAAGCAACCTGAGAAGAGAGGGGCGCCTCCTGCTCCAGAACCAGGCGCCAGGGACAAAGGTCTCTATGTGCCGCTCACTCCCCTGTCCGGAGCCTTGGAAAGCAGCGTGTTTTAGCCAAAGAGGCCAAGGTCGAGTGAGGCAAGGACATAGAAGGCACTTCTTCCTCCCAGGCCTCCGGGCTGGCTGTGAGACCCACAGGCCCAGTTGGGGAGTCGGAACTAGAATCTTCCAGATTCTCTTCACAGGAGAATTCAACTGGGCACCCCCAGGGCCGACCCTCCACCCCATGTCTGTGAGGACTGCAGCCCTTGTGAGGCTGACTTAGTTAAAGTTGTTGACAGTATTGAATATTGGCATTTCACTGAATCCTCAATCATTCTCAGAGCTTGGCAGATTATTTTCATGTTTCTAGTGACTGATTACATTGTTTCCAGAACAATTTAGCTCCCTTGCTAACAGTAATACTGCTTCAGTCTGTTGCCCGCCTCCTCACCAGGTCTAAACTCACGTGTTTTTTATAACAAATGTGAGACTAGATGGTAGAAGCAGAACAGGTAAGAAGTTATGCTGTACCATCATCACAGAATGAAGAAAGTGGGGACCACAACACTAAGACACTAGAAAGCAGGAGACATTTCAAGTGATATTCTAGCTGAAGTTATTGGCCGGAGTTTTCCATCTGTGACCAGCAGAACTAGGTTCAAACTCAGGTCTCCACATCAAAATCCTAGATCTTTTCCCTTACCCAGCAGGCACGCCATTAATTTTGGTGCATGTGTGGGGGTGTTAACAAAAATGTATTTTATTCTTTTACTACCAACAGATACTTTGCCAAATCAAAAAATAAATGAGAAGAGTTATCCATGAAGAAGAGAGGAAAAGCAGGTGGGCGTCACCAATGTGGAGAGAGAACACCTGTGAGAACCCTGGTGCTGTCTCTGCTCACTGCACAGGAGGCGTGGGCTGAAGGCAGCATGTCCCAGTGTAGCGCATTTACTCTTGTATTTTCCTAAATCTAGGGGAGAAGGAGAGAGAGTGGGAGGAAAAGGGGGATGGAAATGTACAGTAGCTGGGTTTGCAGATTTGCTCCAAGTTGGCTCCTGATGGGAAACTGAGGAAAAATGCCAAGATGAGAGACAGAGTTTAAGCCTGCAGCTGGTGAAGGACCGAGGCCCTCTGTCCAGCAGCCCTGGCAATGAATCCTGCCCACAGCACAGGAGTGCAGGCAGACCTTCCCTTCCCCTGATGAGTTTCAGGCCGGGCACAGACACTTGTGAGACCCTGAGCAGAGGGTCCAAGGAAGCCCACCTGAACTCCTGACCCTGGAGTGACTGTTCCTGTGATATGTGTGGGCTGGCATAAGCCACACAAGTTTGCAGGAATTTGTGAGGCAGCAGTAGAGAATTAAGGTGCATCATGTCCTACTGAGGTGAGCTGCACAGTAACCAGGCATGCAGTTCTGCTCTCTGGTATCTTCGAAGGCCAAAGTTAAAATACCTCCAGTTGAACTATTAAAATACATGCATTGCAAAAGAAGAAGGAAAGAGAAATGGCTCTGTCTTTCCATGTTAGCTGAGATCCCTGTATATTATTCCCTGAATAACTGAGCTCATGAGCTTAGTTGGGCAGAATGACACATTTCCTATCTGAACCACAAGTCTGTGTGATTAGCTTTAAAAAACTATATCTTTTGTAAAAACAGGCATAACTTTGGGGGTCTGACAACTCTAAACTGTATTGTTTTTTTGAAAGATGAAACAGAGTGGGCTGGAGACCAGGATGCCAGGACATAGGCTTTATTGAAGAGAAGAGTACCACTGCTGGCTGCCTTCCTGAGAAAGAGTATGAGGGCCTGGGTTCATGCACCTTTTTATGGGAGGAAAGAGAGGGGACGGGGCTAAGGGCACTCAGCACATGCTGATTGTGGTTTCATGTAAGGCCTATGATTAGGGACCTAGGGACTTAGGAATCGGGGGCTTAGGGTATTTGGCAGGTGCTGATTGGTGGTTCAGTGCTCAGGAATGTCCAGCTACAGGTGGAATTTACATCCGTCCATCAGCTGGAGGAAAGGAGGATCTATCACTTTTATTTAACTGTAATATTTTTATACCAAAACAATACTACCTCACTGGAGGAAAAAACGATTCTTGTAACAAGCAAAAGAAAGGAAATTAAAATGTCTAGATTTATTTACACATATATACACACACATATATGCACACACACACAGACCTCTTATTTCTTACCTTGCCTCTTATTAACCTTTCCTGAACGTATCTTCAAGTCAATAGTTATTTACCCTTATAAGCGAAACAGCAATTGAAAACTGTGTGTATTTTTATCATAATTTGCATCATTTACTGTCCTGTTTGAACATATCTATCATATTCAAAATTACAGACAATTCTATGACAAATGACCAGTCCTCTAAATTACAAAAACAGGCATTTTAAGAAGATAAAATTCAGTGTACACCAACTTTTCCAAATGTAGTATGCTCTAGAAAGGCATGCATGATTCTAGAGCACAAATTCTGGGCTGTGGGCACTGGAGACCTCTAAGTGGAGGTGCTTAGAGCCTCCTGTCCTTGGAGCCTCCTGTCCTTGGAGGTGCTTAGAGCCTCCTGTGTGCCATCGTCAAAACACCCAGTGTCCCTTTCAGCATCACTGAGCCTGCTGGGCTCAATCCATCAGCCAGTTGCTCTCAGACTCTGCAATCATCAGAACAGCTGGGAGCTTGTTAAAAATACATATTCCCTGGCAGCATGCCAGGAAACTGGACTTCGGTGCTTCTGGTCGAGCCAGAAAAAAAATAGGCCAGGTGATTTCCATAATCATAGGGGTTCAGGATTTCTCCATTAATCCTGGCCTACAGCAGAGATCAGACTTCAGGCTTGTCCATGGCAGGCATTTTTTTTTTCCTCTTTTACAATAAAATTTTGATGCTCAGAGACATGAGTGGGAAGATGAGGTGGAGCGTATTTACACAAGTATCCAACCTAAGTCTGAGCACCCCACTCCCTTTCTGTCTGGAGTGGCCCTATAGCAAATAGTTTGGTTGTGTTGCTATCACAGGATTCTCTGGACAGAGGGCCTTTCTTAATCTCTTTCCCTCTTGTATCCATTCAACAAACATTTATTGAGCATCTTGCAGGCTCAGGTGCTGTGCCATCTCCACTGTGACCTGCAGATGAATGGGACCTCATATGAAACTTGGGGTCACTGTATCCCAGTATGGTGTCTCCTGAAGCCAAGCCCCTAAGGGTTCCTTCTGGGTGTCAGCCGCAGATAACTGGCAGGAGGTTAATCTCCGCAAAGAGTCAGATTGTTCATCACTGGATGCAAGTATCTTAGATCTGGAGCTCCCAGCAGGGCTGAGCGCATCTGGCTGACATCTCAGGAACTCTGTTTCCTTAGGTAGGAATGTAGGTCTAATCTCCACAGCCAGCCTTTCCTGCCTTCCTCCTACCCAAGCTTGGAGCTAAGGTCCCCTCTCCAGTCATGATCCTTCTTGTCCCCCGTGCAGGTAGGCGGGTTAGGCCGCGACAGGGCCCTTGGGGTGACAGGGGTCAGGACTTTGTCATCGCCGGCAGCGATGCCTACGTTTGCTCACCAACTAGATAGAGCATCCGTTCCGATTCCTTCCTCTTGACCTGAGGCTGGAGAGGAAAACTGGGGCAGTCGAAGAACCTCGAGGGTTCCCGTGGCTCCGAGCGCCACCTGGCGAGGAATCCTGCAGGGATAAGGGTGCGTGCCTCAGCTGGAATTCTTTCCCTTTTGTACGCTAATCCCACCCACCAGCGGGGCTCCCCTCAAATGAGGTGCTTCGCTCACCTGCAGCGGTCCACATCCCACCCCCCCTCGCCTCCCGCCTCCCACCTGCCTGCTCCTCCCACTGGCGGTGTTACCAACGCCCCCAACCTGCGATGCTCCACCCCGCTCGTGATGTCCCGCCCACCAGTTGCGAACCTGTAATGTGGAGCTCCTACCCACCTGCAAGGCTCCCACAATTGCAATGATCCCGCCTACCTAGGAGGCTCCTCCCAGATGCGATGCTCCGGGTGTTGAAAGGTCCGCCCTCACACACCTGGGCTCTTTCCGCCAGCGAGGCTCCCGCACCTCCTGAGCCCGTCCACCCAGGGCGCGCCCCGCCCCGTCTGCAAAGCACCCTGAAGAGCCGCACGCCCCCCTCCGCGGCGCCTCCTCCGCAGGCCCCGCCCCTGTGCCCGCCCCTCGCTTCCGATTGGCGCGCGCGGAGTGGGCGTGGCGAGAGGTTCTGAGCGGTGGCACCGCGGGCGGGGTGCACTGGCTGCCTAGCACCCGGCCCAGCGCGGTCTCCGACCTGTTCGCCATGGACCGCGGCGGCGTCTCCAAGGCCCCCAGAGTCTCCTTCCTGGAGAATCTCTCCGGAACCGGCAAAGCCATCGGCGTGCTGACCAGCGGCGGGGATGCCCAAGGTGAGCTCCCACCTCCCCGGGGCGGGGGGGGAGGGGGCATTGGAGAGAAGGGATGGAGGGACCAGGGGGAACCTGTGGGGACCCCGGGCCAGTGGCAGGGGTACAGGGAGAAGAAGAGATGTGGGAGAGCAGAGCAGCCCAGTGCCCGGCAACCACAGGGTCCGTGCAGCCTCCGAATCCCTGCGGGGCGCGAAGGGGAGGGATGGCAGCCCACGCCTTCATCCGGAAGATCAATGAATTTTCCACCTCCGCGTTATTTTAAAAAATTGAGGCTGGGCGACGGGGTCGTCTGGACCGCCCTTGTAGTTCATCTTAAATCCGACTCTTAGGATGGGTCCGGAGGCCCCCTGAAGGTGGGTGACGGCGCGGCCGCCGCCGATGCCAGGGCTCCCGCCCCGCGCTGTGCAGGGAACAGCGGTCCCCGCGGCGCCTCCGGAGCACTCACGCCCCTGCGCGGCGCGGGCGGGGTCCCCGCTGCTGATTTCGGGGCGCGGCTGGGGGGGGGGGCGCGGGGGGCGGGGGGGTCCCCGACCGGGATTGCCAGGCGTCTGGCACACTGTACATCTACATTGGGAGATTTTTAAAAAAAGGGGTTTCCGCTGCTCTAAATCTCCTTTCCCCTTCCGGCTCGTGACCAAACCGAAAACTAAAACGGGTCACTAGGCCTCCCCGCCAGCCTCTCTTTGGGGGGAAGGACTAGGAAGCGGGGACTCCGGGACGACGTCACCAGCCCCGAGCGCGGACTCTGGGCACCCCTCCACGAGCGTGGAGGCGGATTTCGGGGTAGATGCGGACAGGAGCCCGAGGCCCGCGGACGCACCAAGAAAGCATTTCAATCTAATGGGGGAAGGAGGGCCACGGGCCACGCCCCGGCTGTCTGTCGCGCTGGGTGCACGTGGGGGCGCAGGGGTTCCCGGGGAGTGGGGTTTCCTATCTAGGCCAACCGCTAGGAAGTAGATGGGCGTTTTCCATGCGGATGCGGACCTGGAGCCTGAGGGACCACGCAGGCCGAGTCGCGTCTGGTAGCTGGTGTTTGGTTTTTTCCCCCCTCCTCGCCAGGCCCCCCCAGATTATGTTAAAGACCCTGCGGCCTAGTCTCCACCTGTTTGGGGGCCACACACAAAGAGGAGGGAGGCTTGGGTGAGGGTTCTCGCGTCCTAGCCTGTGCCCACCCTCTCTGCGTCCTTCCCTTTGCCCTTGAGCCGGGCGTGGCTGGCTCGGGTGCCGCTGGTTGGCGCCCTTGGCCCGCGCGTACGTGATGCTTGGCCTGTCGCCGTCCGTGTGCCCTGCGCCCTGGGCCCGGGGCACCTGGCGCGCGGCATCCCCAGAGCGTCTGTCCCAGGCCAGGCCCTCCCAGTCCTCCTGAACGTGTCAGTCATCGCCCCCGCTCCACAGGCCCACGCCTTTGCCTCCCAGGGAAGCCGAACTGTTCTGATTTGATATCCTAGGAAAATGACTCAGGTTATCAACATTCCAGAGAAAGAAGATGTTGTGATAGAGCGGAGGCTGGGATGGAGGAAATGGCAGAGTGAAATCGAGGACATCGCCCACGTTGTTACTTACATGAACACCAGGAAATGTGCCAGGTGGGGGTCGGGTGGGGCCCCGGTGGGGCTGAGAGTGGCTTCCCTGTCAAAAGCACGTGTGTCTGCAGATGCTGGCGCAAATGAGGAAGCATCTTAAATGAATGGCATCCTGCCCCTCCAAAGAGCACAAAACGTTGGCACAGGAAGGGGAACAGGCCTTAGGCCTCCAGGCTTCAAGGTCAGCATTTCAAGGTTATTTTATAACCTTGTTGAAAAATATATATATATACATATGTCATTTTTTTTGAATCCTTGTCCAAATATTGGCTTAGTTACCGGGTAGTTGGCATGTGGGCACTCAGGATAATGGTGCAATAGACAGAATCAGCATTTTTTCCCCCCGTTACTCATTCTGGCCCTGCTACCTGTGAGCAGTCATAAAATGATTATTTCAGTTAGTCCACACCTTTTCTCCATGAAAAGTATACTCTGAAAACAAAAATTCTAAGAGAAGGCTGTTTGGTTGGTGTCCTGTCAGGTTAGTAGGAAATGGCAATTCTCACCTCAGTGGGTAGCATCCTCTTTGATGTCCTGATGCTCTCACCTGGCATATCTGGACTGCCCTACATTCCTGACAACCCACCATGGCCACTTGTATGCCCTCCCTCCCTCTTCCAGGCAGTTGGCTGTTGGCTGTTGGCTGTTTTTTCTTGGACTTCATGCAAAACGCCAGATGTCCTATTTTGAGTCCATCTTGGATTTGCCTGAGTGTCTGGGAGCATTTCTTTCCGAGAAAGCTCTCGGAAGACATGCTCAGAGGGTCTGATTTTGGCAGCGGCAGATTTACAGACCCTTAGAGTAGAATAGGTTGGTTATTCCCAGAGATGTTTTGGGCTGCCCACCATTTCACCACTTTATCTTGATTCTAAGTGAGATTAGTGTTGGATTTCCTCTGAGATAGAAGGATTTTGCTCATAGCTGTAAATCCAAAAGAGCACACTCATGCCTTCTTTTCCTGGTAATGTTCTGATCAGATGTGAAGTTAAGGTGAAATTTTATGTTGAAGTGACTATAGCTTCTGTGAATTGGCACATTGTATATATTAGGAGTTGTAAAGGTCTTATCTCCAGGCCTAATTACATGGCTCCAAGACACAAGTGTCTTCATTTTGGAGGTGGGGACAAAGACCCACAATGAGATAACTGACTTAGCGAAGGTTATGCGGCTTTGAAATGTCAGTGGCAGGATTTAAGCTTAGCTTTACAAGATCTCAGTCTGCATGCTTTCCAGGCCATGGTGCTCTGGAGGGAGCTTTCTCAGAAAAAGCCTTTTTTACAGTGACAGCAACCACTCTAAAATACAGTGAGAGTGGCTGAAGTGATGTAACCCTTGATTCCAAAGTGGTGAAATGCTTTTGATTCCCAATGGAATTTGCATTATATAACCTATTAAAAAAAACAACCCCATCTATATTCCTGACTCCCTAACCACACCCATTAGGGAAGAGTATTTCTAAAGCTAACTATTTTTTTTTTTTAATTATTACTTGAGTTTCTTCTGTTGTCACAAGAAATCTGCAGACTTAACCTGATTTTTATTTTAACCTAAAATAAGTTCCACATTGCCAAATGAACAGACATAATCATGACTCAGTACCCAACCTCAAGCAAGACTGTGTCACACACCAAAAATGACTCATCATCTTCTGGAGAGGCTGGTAGGGCTGAGAGTTCTGAGCAATGGAGTGGACCCTAAGGGCACAGTGAACACGAGGCTGAGTCCTTTTTTGTCCATGGCAGAGTAAAGAGCATTCACTACATCGAGTCTATATACTTCTTCCCATTAATGGTAAGAATAGCTAGCATTTGCCAAAACCGGTTTGGCTCAATGGATAGAGCATTGGCCTGTGGACTGAAGGGTCCCAGGTTCGATTCTGGTCAAGGGTATACCTTGGTTGCGGGCACATTCCCAGTGGGGGGTGTTCAGGAGGCAGCTGATCAATGTTTCTCTCTCATCGATGTTTCTGACTAACCCTCTCATTTCCTCTTTGTAAAAAAATCAATAAAATATATATTTTTAAAACAGTAAAGCAACAGGCAGACTGTCAAATTACAGTGGGGAGGGGAGGAAGATCTGGGGGAGATAATGGATCAACCGAAGGACTTGTGTACATGCATATAAGTACAACCAATGGACATAAAACTCTGGGGAGGGAGGGTATGAATGGGAGGGAAGGAGGGGGGGCAAAAAAAATCAATAAAATATATTTTAAAAAAATGAAGGAAAATCACACCTTAATTCCTGGAAAAAAAAAAAAAAGAATAGCTAACATTTAGTGACCATTGCTATGTGGCAGGTGCTAATGCTTCACGTTCTAATCCATCCTCATTTGACACTTGAGCAAGGAAGCTTTGAGATGAACTGAGTGTACTTGGTACATCTCAGAAGTTTGAGATGCCATCTGCTAAGCAGTAGGGATGCAGTGGAAATGGCACAGATGCCATTCCCCAGGGCAATTCCCCAGTGCCTTTCTGGTACCCAGCACAAGGGTTGGCAGCTTACTAAGAAGTGTGGACCAATTCCTTCTTCTAGGCAGACTAGCTGTTTTCTTTTCTCATAAAGTCATGTCAATTAACTAAATCCCCGCTAATCCAAAGCACTCTTTCATCTCCTGAGTAATGTCTGGGTAAAGTGAATGCCTGGAGATTTGCAGTCAGAAGTGTGAGGTACTGTGGATAGGGCCCAGGCACCTAGTTGACCCTCACTGAATGTGGATTTCTTGAACATTGCTTTGGGGTCCTGCTTGGGGGGTTTCTTCTGTGCTGGCCCTGTGTGGGCATTAGCGCCCTGTAAGATGCAAAGGGCAATTGAGAACAATGGGCATCTCGCCCCACACTCCAGTCCCTTACTATTCTGGAATTCTGTACACTCTGTCTGGGGATCTTTTTTCTTTCTGTCTGTCTTTTTAATATATTTTTATTGATTTCAGAGAGGAAGGGAGAGGCAGAGAGACATAAAAACTTCAATGATGACAGAGAATCAGTGATGGGCTGCTTCTTGCATGCCCCACACTGGGAATAGAACCCACAACCAGGCATATGGCCTGGCTGGGAACTGAAACCCATGACCTCCTGGCTCCCAGGTCAATGCTCCACCACTGAGCCATGGCAGCCAGGCCTCCAGGGATCTTTTCTGTTTATAGTATGATAACTTAACAAAAGTGTTTGGGTCTAGGAGACAGAGTGTTAAAATTCTAGTGTTAACCTCATGTGTACTGTGGCAAGTCTGTGCAATTGCTTACTTGTCTACAGATGCAAACACTGTTGTGTGACATTTTGTCATCTTCAAAAAGCATGTTTTCCCCCTTGTTTCAAACCTTCCATCATGGAGAATTGGGGCCATGTGAGTATGATGCACCTATCCACTGGGCTGTCAGAAGCAGTTATAGTTAGACACATGAAGATAGAGCAAAGCCATTCGAAAGGCAGACATCAGAGCACAGCATGGTCCATCCACTAGGACTGTAATGTGCTGAGAAGGTGTGGGGATGAAGAACAGGTGACCATGTGTTAAGGAAGTAGTTGAGTCACTTTTCCAGTTACTCTTTTCACCCAGCTTGCTGTGTTTTTATTGGTTACAAAGTGTCTGCCAGCAGGCCCCTTCATCCCATGTGCCTTCCCCAGACACTCAGCATGCAGGGGATTACCTTGTGCTTGTCAGGAGGGAAGAGGCAGCCAAGCTGCTAGAGCGGTGCCCAGAGCTTCTCTCTGCCAGCAGTGAGGCAGGGTCTTACATGTTTTCATTTGGAAAATGAAAGTGGAGTCACTCAACTCTTATCTCCTTCCTCCCCTCCCCCTTCCTGTTCTCAGTGAAAGGCTTAAGGCCCCAGGAAGACTCCCAGGACAAGGAAAATGTGCAAAAGAGAAAGGCGTGTCATTGCTCTGCCTCTGACCTTGCTGCCCTGAAGTCCACAGCCTCCTTTCTGTCCTTGATGCGGCCTTGCCAAGGTGCAGACTGTGATTTAGAAGGTCTAGGGGAGGCCTGAGAATCCACTCCAACTGCTGGTCCCCCTGGTCAGCTGAGGACCGGGCTTCAGTCCTGAGTCCACGGGCAGCTCAGATCCCTCCAGCGATTTTCTTTGACGGTCCTCTGACCAGGAGTTTGACTGGATTGTAATATAGGACCCCGTCTATAGAAAGATGGAAACAAGTCATCAATCGGATCAGAAGTTTCTCTTGCTTAGACCAGGGGTGGGGAACCTTTTTTCTGCCAAGGGCCATTTGGATATTTATAACATCACTCGGGGGGACACACAAAATCATCTACTTAAAAATTAGCCTGCTGTATTTGGACAAACATTTACTTAACTCACCCCTAATGCCTTGGCCGGGCCAGATCACATGATTTCTTAGGCCTTATAGGGCCCACGGGCTGGACATTCCCCACCCCTGGCTTACATGTTGGAGGGAAGGGTGCCCTGGGGTAACCCGTGCTGCCAGTCTTCCCCATCTTCTCAGCTCTGCTTTAACATCCCAGGTTTGTTTTCATTGAACTGTTCCACAAATTAGCGATGGCCTCCCAGGTGAAGGCAGACCTCGGCCCTCCTCTCGGGCAGTGGCCGTGTGACCTGGGGGCGGATGAACATGGGAAGAAGGCAGACCTGGGGGCAGCCCTGGTCCTGGAGTGCCCAGGGCAGCCTGTGTCAGGGACCCTCCACCTGGCCTGGGGCAGTGGCGGCAGGAGGCCTCCTGGGGAGGTGGCAGGGAAGCCTGCAGGGGCTTTCAAGGAAGAGGTCAGAGCCAGATGGGCAAGGTTCCTGGGGAGCGGCAGGTGGGGAGGACTTTGGATTTAGTCTGTGTGACCCTGTGACCAGGAAACCACCTGGAGGCACTGGCTGCCAATCATAGGGGTGGTTTTATGGCGGTGGGAGGAGGGGGAGGAGGGAAAAGGGGCCGAGTTTAGGATCTCAGGAGGAGCTGGATTGGGCCTCCCGTGGAGGGTTTCAGGGGCGGGGCTGGGCAGCCGGCAGGGCCTCCTCTGCATGGAGGAGGGGACCAAGGGGCATGGGATGGGTTTGTAAATGGAAGGTCTGGCCTCTGACCTGCTCCCTGTGCATCAGGAAGCAATGCAGAGTAGGAGGTGAATGGAGGTGGAGGCAGATAGGGTCGGTCAAAGGACATTGTTTAGAGCAGTGCTTATCTGCTTAACAGGTGGGAGCAGCCTCAGGAGACAGGCCTCACAGGGTGCGCGGAGAGGAACAGTCTTGCCTCTCAGGGGGAGCTCTGTGCTGATGTATGTGGCAGGACCCACACAGAACTGGCGGCGAAAGGGCAGGTGGGAGCCCCTGGGCAGTGGAGATGAGGCTTGGGCAGAGGCCCCTGTTCTATGCATGACTCACCACATGAAACAAGAAGCAGAAGCAGGAGGTGACATGCATTTTAAATGTATATTTTAGCCAACCCAATATTTCCAACCAGAGTCCACATAAAGAGTATTTAGATAACTCACCTTATTTTTTCCCATGCTGAGCCTTTGACATTGAGGCTCACTCCACAGCGAGGTTCTGGCACGATGCACTCCTGTTTAGAGGGTCCCTGTTGACTGTTTACGTTGGAATAACACGGAGGGACGGCTGGCCGTGGTCTCCCATCTGCAGCGGAGGCGGGATGCAGCACCGCAGGCATGCTTCCCCCACCGCTTGCCAGGCCTGGAGCTGCTTTTCCAGATGTCCGCTTGGCTGCCTCCCTCACTTCTCTGATTCCCCGAAATAGCACTTCTCCTGGAGGCCAGTGGCCAGCACTAGCTCCTGGCGGACAGTTGCAGCCCCTCTCTGCACCACACACTCCAGTCCCCCAGCCCTGCTCTGTGTTTTATTCTCCCCCTGACCGCCCTCCACCCTGGGCGTCATGTGTTTATCCAGCCAGAACCAGCCCCACCAGGGCCAGGAGCTTCTCCGAATTTCTCAATGACAGACAGCAGTGCTTGGCCCATAGAAGACACTCCTTACATCTTGGGTGCATGGGTGGGTGGATGGATGGATGGATTGATGGATGGACTGCCCACCCCTCTAGGAATTTATCTAAGTTTTCTGCAGACTTTGAACACAAGACCCAGCAATTTGGAGCCTCCATGAATCAGAGACACTCCCAACTTGGTAGCTTTGATCCGAGGGGGAGCTAAGGTCATTACACAGTTCTCCTTAGGATTTTTTTCCCCTGTCAATCCCTAAATCATTAAAGGGGAATCTTTAGGGAGAACTCTAGCAGCAAGTGCAAGTTAAGGTGGGTTTTAAGTTTGTTTTCTAACATATCCCACACTTTGCTTTGGTATAAAGATGAAAACCATGTGAATTCAGGAAGAAACCAGTAAGAGGGCTGAGCAACCTGATTTTATTTTTCAAGAAGGAAATTAAAGATTAACGTGAATTGGGAAAGGGTTATAAGTACTGAGAAATAAGCAGGGAACTTGGCTAAATGGGATCCGTAAGGAGGTTTCTCATACTCATCAGGTCACATAGGAAATGAAAGAATGAACCCGAGTTATTTTATCAGAATCAACACATGCCTTGTTTCTTACAAATTACTCAAAGTTTGCATTTCACCAGAACAGAATCTTAGGAAGCATTTGGAAACCTGGAGTCCACCCCACTCCCTGATTCAAGGAAGAAATCACTTAGTGACTAGCTTACCTACATGATGGTTTAGCAAGAAGCTATTAATAGGGAATGTCAAGAATAACCAATGGACACAGGCAGTAGTGGGGTGAGGGCATGTGCTGGGGGCGGGAGCAGGCAGGGAGAGTTCATTGGGGGAAAAAGGAGACATGTAATACTTTCAACAATAACTTAAATTAAAAAAAACAACCTACTCTTTCTATTGTATCTAAAGTAATTACCACACACTCCCCATTTAACTCCTCCCTAATTTCTTTCAAACTTTATTTTTGGTTCCCTTCACAGTTTGGTACATCCCCTAAGGACTGGAGTTTACATTTTTGCAAATGAGGAGGACATTACTTTCCAAATATTAAGATTCTTACTCAGTGGTTGGATTGCATTGTCCCATGGAAATGATTGTGAAAGTTGTCTTAATTCCCAGGTCTGACTACCAAAACAAAGGCAGAATGAATGGACCCGACTGTGCGGAGCTGTTACTGAAAAAGCAGTCAGAGTGCAGCATGAAAGGCCCCGGACTGCCTGTTCTGAGTGGATGATAGCTGGGCCCCAGGACAGTGCTCTGCAAACAGTGGAACCAGAACCTGGCCCTGCTCACCCAGCAGCCTGCCAGACCCCTATGCGGGGAGCCGTGATGGATCCCTGCCATGTGCGTGAGAGGCCACGGGCGAAAACTGGCTTTTTTTTTTTTTTTTTTTTTAATATATTTGTTTTTTTACAGAGAGGAAGAGAGAGGGATAGAGTTAGAAACATCGATGAGAGAGAATAATCCATCAGCTGCCTCTTGCACTCCCCCTACAGGGGATGTGCCCACCACCAAGGTACGTGCTCTTGACTGGAATCAAGCTCGGGACCCATTAGTCTGCAGACTGCCACTCTATCCACTGAGCTAAACCGGTTTCGGCGAAAACTGGCTTTCTCTGTGATCCTTGGTGTTTGTCCTCCAGGGTGCTCCTCAGAAGGCAGCCACCTCTAGGACGAAGTCCCTGCAGCAGTTTGGGTCCCAGCTGTGCACCCAGTTGAAAAGGAGAGCTGACTAACCAAGTAGGCCCCATCCCAAACAACAAAACTGGAAGGGCAGTTTTTTCTTAAAGTTCCCTTTGGTGCTTCTAAGGCACAGCCATCGCCCTAGGGCGGTAGGCAAACTGCAGCTCTCAAGAGCCACATGCGGCTCTTTGGTCCCTGGAGTGTGGCTCTTCCACAAAATACCACGGCCTGGGCGAGTCTACTTTGAAGAAGTGGCGTTAGAAGAAGTCTAAGTTAAAAAAAATTGGCTCTCAAAAGAAATTTCAATCGTACTGTTGATATTTGGCTCTGTTGACTAATGAGTTTGCCGACCACTGCCCGGGCCTAGGGGGAATTAGGTCATATTTTAAGATAAAATAAAATGAAGACCAAGGTTTGCATGCCAACTTCTTTGCCATTTATTAATTTTGCTCATGTGGCTGTCAGCTCATCTGCTCAGAGCCCTACCTCCCTGTCTCCCAGGAGCACCCAGGCCCCTGAGGCTGCCTGGTGCATCAGCTCGGGCCCAGTCAGGAGGCTGCCAGCTCCCAGCTGGGGGAAAGGCCAGCTGGTTTTACTAAATCACAAGAGCAGGGAGTGAATAAGGCCTGTGAGGCTGGGCCCTACTGCTCAGAGCGCAGTTCACCTCCTGGGAGCTTGTGGAGAGGATGGTACTCAGGGTCTTTTCTGGGAAACCCCTGGGGCCCTGGAACCCCCATCTGGGGCCGCTGCAGATGGAGAGGTGACGGGCCATTTCTCTGTGAGCACAGCTTCACCCCAAGAGGCAGGGGGAGACAGAAGCCAAGGAGTTGATGTGAGAATTGTTCAGACCATGTAGGACAGAGGTCAGCGTTGGGCAGGCTTTTATTGCACAGGGATCTCCTGGGCTCACCTCTGGATCATGTCCCCCTTGTCACAGTTTCACTCCTGTCATTTCTTATCCACGTCTAAAACCTCCAATTTGTCGTTCTTTATCCTGCCTTTATGAAGGTCTTCCTACGTCCTGAAGGGGGAAGGTGTGTCAACCTTGAGAATCTGCCCTGAGACAAAGCGCTGGTGTGGTGTAGCCTTGGGTGGTTAATTTGCCAGTGACAGCGGCCACAGCAGAATACAGGCCTAGACTCAAGAAGCCTGTTGGGAGGGACCGTGAGGGCTTGTTTATGAGGTCAGGTCTGAGGGTTGAGGAGGCTCCATGCACACCTGACCCTGTGAGCGGGGAGATGTGAGCCTCAGCACGTAGGTGCCATAAACCACACAGGTGTGAGCTGGGGCGGGGCATCTCTTTCCTGTCCCAGATTTATCTGGATTAGGTGTTATTTATAGAACTAGAGGCTCGGTGCACAAAATTTGTGCACTGGGGGAGGGTGTCCCTCAGCCTGGCCTGTGCCCTTGGAGGATGTCTGATTGATGGCTGCAGGGAGCAGCCTAAGCTGGCAGTTGGACATCCTTAGCACTGCCTCGGAAGTGGGAGAGGCTCTCACTACCGCTGCTGCACTTGCCAGCCATGAGCCTGGCTTCTGGCTGAGGGGCGCTTCCCCAATGGGAACACACTGACCACCAGGGGGCAGCACCTGCATTGAGCCCCCTGGGGGTCTTCCCCTTGGGGGTCAGTGCACATCATAGCAACCAGTTGTTCCACTGTTTTGTCAATTTGCATATTAGCCTTTCATTATGTAGGATATTGGGTTAATATTTCTTTTAATAAAATAGCATGACTTGTTTTGTATTTAAGGCCACTGATGAATTTTTTTTTTTTTTTTTTACGCTGGTGATGAAAATGTCTATTTTTTACCTCCTCCTCAAATCCCAGACTGCTGGTCCTTTTCAGTACTATTTTCTTTGAACTTGGCAAACTATAAACGAACACCTGTCCCTTGTGTTGTTTTGTAACTGGAAGGAGTTGCCTGGAGGTTTGCAGGTGGCTGAGCAGAGGTACTCTAATTAAACATGCGCCAGGCGCTTCTCCAAGAACATAAGGATGTTCATCTATGGATGAACTCGCAAATGCCCAGCTGCCTGCTCTGCGTTTCCCCAAGATCCTGGTGCTGTCCCGGAAGCAGTGTATCAGGCCCGCTGTTCATCCAAGAGCCTTCTGAGAGGTCCCGTTTCCCCGAGGTCGCGGCCAATGCATGCCTGTCTCCCCTCTAACTGCTGTCCTGTCCTTGCCAGGTATGAATGCCGCTGTCCGTGCCGTCGTGCGCATGGGGATCTACACGGGGGCCAAGGTGTACTTCATCTATGAGGTCAGTGTCCCCCGGCAGCCCCGCTCTCTCTGGCCCCCGGGATCTGTGCCTCGCACTCCCCCAGAGCTCTCACACCTGCTGGGGTCGGGCCCTGCCGACTGAAACCAGGGTCAGCGCTGACTGCATGCTCGGGGTTAGCAGGGGAGCCCAGCCCCACCGGAGCTTACCCAGGAGGATGTGCTGCCTGGTCCAGATGTGCCTCTGTGAGATCTGTGTTGGGGAGCAAGGGGTGGAAGGAGATGAGAAGGGCACGAAATTCCATTTTGGTGTCAACTGGTCTTGCAAGATTAATGACCTCGAACTGGTTGTATCTGTACTCTCGTTCCTTATAGAAGTGATATATGTAGAGTCACTTAAAATGGGAATGAATTCGAATAAACATTAAGATGATTGAGATAAAGCGACTGCTTTGAGCTTTTCATCCTTAATGTAAAGCCCAGTTCCTACTGTTTGTCTGTTTTCTTCCAATGGAGGCCTCTGAAATCCAGCAGCAGTCCTGGCGACGTGGAGGTGGGTGGTGTTCGGGTAGAAGGTGCCAATATAGTTTGGAGCACATGATTTATTTCAAAAATTACTAGGAAAACTATTATTTATGTTTAGGTTTTAAATTTATAAAACACAATAAAGCTTATAAAGAAGAAAGAAGAGAATATATTTTTAAATAACTTAATTCCTTCAGTATCACTGCTAGTACTCTATGCTGATTCTTCCCAGTGTTATATATGGGAGAGACTGGGAGGAAATTTGTACATTACTAAAATTACAGCAAAGGTATTTTGTATAGTACATTTTCTACCTACCATTATGTTTTGATGGTTTTCTATATGCTATGCACATCCCACAACTATTGCTTTAAATGCCTATATGACATTCTATCACATTGATGTCTCCACATTTACCTGGCTCTTTGTTTGCTGGGTTGTTCCTTTGCCAACCCCTGGACTATTTAGGTCCCTGCCCATTTCTGGACTATCACACCATAGCAAGATCCATATTAACATGTGTGGCTCTTCTGTGCTTTGTATTATTATTGTGATTCCAAGGCGCTGACTGAATTGGAAGACACGGCCCTTATACTGGGTCCCGATGTGTCTTCACCAGTAATTTCTGAAACTTGTTCCAGCCCACTCCGCACCCTCATGCGACCTCCAAAAGTGGTACCAAATCCACTGGTTCTGTGTGTGCCCCTCCTCCGACTCACTGGAGTGGCTTTGTACTAAAGTCCTTTTCTCCTTCTATGACGTGACTCCCGTGGTCTCTGCTCATTGATCTGAATAACCGTTTATTTATCGTTTGCTGCAAAGCTGTTTCCTCCCACACTTTGGTTTGCTTTTCTACATTGTGGTTCTGTGGGTTCGGGGTTGTGTTAAAATGGTGGGTCCCATCAAAGCAGTCCCACACTATTGTTCTGTCATTTTCCATTTGGATGTGTTGAGGGTCAAATTGCCCTTGTGGATGTCCGTCCAGGCCCTGGCCGGGCAGCCGCTGTCTCCTGTTCACTGATGTGGAATTAGCACATGAGACACGGGGCCACGGGCATCATGTTGCTGGCTCCCCTCCCTTTGATGTTTGAGTTTGCACTCAGATGACTGTTCTGCTTCTGCTGAGGAGCATGAATGCATGTGCCCAGCTCCCTCTGCCCTTTTATTTTATTTGGGGGAGGAGAGGGCATTGCATTCTGCCTTTGAACTGGAGAGAAGACTCCACACCTCTCTGATGGCAATTCCTAACATGTGAACGTGGCTTTAAAAATCTCATTATAACAGGTCAGCTCCTGTTATAATGAACAATGTTTTCAGCTTTGCTGAAGATGAATTTACTTAGACTTGGTGGTGCACAGCATGCTCCCCCGGAAACCTTTGATTCAGGGTCTGTGGCCCTCCCTAGTGAGGCTGTGGCCTTGCTGAGCTGAAGATCCCTCCCCACAGGACGCACTTGGTCTTCATGATGACTCTGCGGTGTGTGCAGGGAAGGGAAGGAAGTCATTTCAGTTATTTTATGGTTAAAAGAACTGACTCGTCCTCCTGGACAGTTTAGTTTCTGAGTTACTTTATTGTTCATCATAGCAGGGTTGGGAAAGAACTCAAATCTCACATCAACACCCCCCCCCCCAAAAAAAAAAAAAAAGAAATTCTGGAGACTTTTTTTAATGTTTTTATTGATTTCAGAGAGGAAGGGAGAGGGAGACAGGGATAGAAAAGTCAATGGTGAGATAGTCATTGATTGGCTGCCTCCTGTATGCCACCTACTAGGGACTGAGCCTGCAAACCCAAATTGTGCCCTGGCCAGGAAACAACCACTGAGCAACACCTGTCTGGCTGGAGACATTTTGATGTCCTATTACAAAGGGTGGAGGCCAGGAATGCTGCACAACATCCTACAATGCACAGGACAGCCCCCCAACAAGGAATTATCTTGCCTAAATGTCAGTAATGCTGAGGTCCAGAAATCTGAATTAAACCAAAGGCCAAATCTGTATTGGTTGGTTTGAATGTTGGTAATTTGATGGGGCTAGAGCTGTTGGCTGTGTGCCTGTCCCATGTTTGGGTACTGAACCTGACAGACAGATTTTAAGAGTTGTTGCATGTGATTTATTTTATTATTTATTTTCCAATCATAATTGACATAAAATACTATATTAGTTTCAGGTGTACATCATAGTGGTTAGACATTTATGTAACTTAAAAATGATCACCCTGATAAACCTATTACAAACTGACATGATACATAGTTATTGCAATATTATTCCCTGTGCTGTACATGACATCTCCATGACCATTTTTATAATTGGCAATTTGTACTTCTTAATCCCTTCATCTTTTTCACCCATCTCCCCGCCTTCCTCCTGCCCCACAAAACAATCAAAATGTTCTCTGTATCTATGAGTTTGTTTTTGTGTAGCTTGTTCACTTATTTTATCTTTTAGATTCCACATGTAAGTCAAACCATATGGTATTTGTCTTTCTCTGTCTGACTTACTTCACTTAGCATCATACACTCTAGGTCCATCCAGGTTGTCACAAATGACAAGATTCCAGTCTTTTTTATGGTTGAGTAATATTCCATTGTATAATACCAGAGGCCCAGTGCAGAGATTCATACACGGGTGGGATCCCTCATTGCAATCCAGGCCACCTCGGGGGATGTTAGACTGCCAGTTTTGGGTGATCCCTGCCAGACCTGCAAGGATTGAGTGAAACCTACAGTCTGACATCCCCCAAGGGATGTAGCAGTGCCAAAGCAGCAGGCAGCTGGGTAGGAGCCCTCGCTGGGGCTGGGCACTGCACTGCTGCCACTCATCCCGGCCCTGCTGCTCCTCCGTAGCAGCTTGGTAGTGCTGTCACGGAGGCAGGAGAGGCTCCTGCTGCTGCAACTGTGGTCAGCAGCCTTGAACCCAGCTTCTGGCTGAGTGGCACTCCTGCTGTGGGAGCACACTGACCACCAGGGGGCAGCTCCTCCATTGAGTGACTGGCCCCTGACTATCAGTGCATGTCATAGTGACTGGTCGACTGGTTGTTCCAGCCATTTGATCATAACTATCGCTTAGGCTTTTATATATATAGATACCACAACTTTTAAATTTTTATCTATGTTTATTTTTTATTTTATTTTTGGGGTGACTGATTAATAAAATTATATAGGTTTCAGATGAGCAATTCTATAATACATCATCTGTGTATTATATTTTGTATTCACCACCTCAAGTCAAGTTTCCTTCCACCATCACTTATCCCCCCCTGAACCACATCTTTCTTACCCATTTTTCTATGAAAGGGCACTTAGTTTCCTTCTATATCTTGGCTATTATAAATAATGCTACAACTGAACATAGGGGTGCATATGTCTTTTTGGGTAGTGTTTTGGGTTTCTTCAGATGAATGCCCAGAAGTGGAATTGTTGGATTGTATGGAAGTTCTATATTTAACTTTTTGAGGAACTTCCATACTGTTTTCTATAGTGATTGCACCAATTTATATTCCCAATGTGCACAATGGTTCTTTTTTCTTCCCATCCTCACCAGCACTTGTTGGTTTATTAGTGACTAGAGGTCCGATGTGTGAAATTCGTGCTAGACTAGGCCTTCCTTCCCCTGTCTGCCTGCACCAGCTTCCCTTTGACATCTGGAATTCAGGCTTCCCTCTGGCTGCTGGCAGGCACCCAGGACCCAGGGTTCCCTTGCATCCCCAGCTAATCCGGAAGGACGTTTGGTCTAATTAGCATATTATGCTTTTATTATTATAGATAGCATTCTAAAGGTGTTAGGTAGTATGTCATTGTAGTTTTAATTTGCATTTTTCTGATGATTAGTGATATTAAGTATCTTTTCATGGCTATTGGTCATCTGTATGTCCTCTCTGAAGAAGTGTCTATTCAAGTCTTCTGCCCATTTTCTAATTGGATTGTTTGTGTTTTGGGTGTTACACTGTATTAATTTCTTATATTTTTTGAATATTAGCCCCTTATCAGATGTATCACTGGTGAATATCTTATTCCATTTAGTAGGTTATCTTTTCATCTTGTTGATGATTTCCTTTGCTCTGCAAAATTTTATAATCTCATTTAAATTTTTTCTTTTGTTTTCTTTGCCTGGAGAGACATATGCAAAAAAGAAAAAATTGCTAAGAGCAGTGTTAAACAGTTTACTACCTTTGTTTTACTCTAGGACATTTTTGTCTAGGAGTTTTATGGTTTTGGGTCTTACATTTAAGTTAATACATTTTGAGTTTATAACAATAAACATGACTATGATCGTGTGAGAAAGAAGTCTGTTACATTTTTTGCATTAATCTGTCTAATTTTTCCATCACTTTGTTGTTGTTGTTGTTGTTAATCCTCACCTGAGGATATTTTTCTATTGTTTTTTTTAAGAGAGAGTGGAAGGAAGGGGAAGAAACAGAGAGAGGGAAGCACTGTATGTGAGAGAGATACATCAATTTGTGTCTCCTGCACGTGCCCTGACTGGGGTGAGGATAGAGCCTGCAACTGGAGTATGTGCTCTTGACCAAAATTGAACCTGACCCTCTAACCACTGAGCCAAACCAACTAGGGTTCAACATCATTTATTGAAGAGACTGTCTTTTCCTCATTGTGCAGACTTGCCTTCTTTGTCATGATTAATTGACCATATAGGTGTGGGTTTATTTCTGGGCTCTCTATTCTACTCCTTTGATTTGCATGTCTGTTTTTATGCCAGTATCTTGCTGTTTTCTATTTTTTTTCTTTGCATTATTTATATATTTTTATTGCTGAAATAAAGACCCCTATTGGCCCCCTCCAGCCCATCCCCCTGCTTCAGGCCTTCATCACCCTATTTATTATCTGTGTTCATGGGTTATGCATATATGCATACAAGGTCTTTGGTTGATTACCTCCCAGCCACCCACCTTCCCCTGCCTTCCCTCTGAGATTTCACACTCTGTTCCATGCTTCCCATGCTTCCATGTCTCTGGATCAACTCCATTCATCAGTTAATTTTGTTACTTAGGTTCATGTGATACCTGTCTTTCTCTGGTTTATTTCACTTAGCATGATACTCTCCACGTCCCTCCATGCTCTCTCAAAGGGTAAGATATTCTTCTTTTTTACTGCTGCTGTCTGGCCTAATTAACATATTAGGCTTATTATTATAGATGCTTGATGTTGTCCCAGAGGTCTCATAAACTTTCATTATTAAAAAAAAAAAATTTGTTCTCTTTGTTCTGATTGGGTATTTTCTGCTACCTTGTACTCCAGACCTCTGATTCAGTCCTGTTTCAACTAATCTGCTCTTGATTCATTTCAGTTATTCTATCCTTCATTTCTGACTTCTTTATGGTTTCTAGCTCTTAGTGTAAATTCTCACTGAGTTTATCTACTGCTAAGTTCATTGAGTATCCTTATAACCATGTTAATCTATAACTGGTAGATTGCTTGCCTCAATTTCATTTAGGTTTTTGTTTTGTTTTTTTCTGGAGTTGTGTCCTATTCTTTTATTTGGGGGATGTTTCTTTGTCTCCTTATTTTGGCTGAGTCCCTGTGTTTGTTTCTTTGTATTATTAGGTAGAACTGCTACATCTCCCTGTCTTAGCAGAGTGCCCGTATTTAGTAGGTGTTGTGTAGGTCTCAATGGTGCAATCTGTCTGAAAGAGGTTCTGGCGAGTGTGCAAGTTGGGTGGGGTGCGGCCTCAGGGTTTCACCAGGGCGGGGCTGCTGGTGTTAGCTAGGTTACTGAAGAACTCAGATTTGGTGCCCACCTGCAGCTGAATGGGAGAAGGATTCAACACCACTGGAGAAGGCTCCTTCAACCCCTGCTCCTGCAGCCCTCGACTGGAAGCTAGTGAATTCAGTTCTTCTTGGATGTGTCTGGTGTTCTTGGAGCTGCTAACCCCGTGTTGGAGTTCAGAGCCAGGAAATAATGGGAGCCAGTGAGTCTGTGCTCTGGCCCTTTAAGAAGAATGCTTGGGACTTCAGCAGCTCTCTGTCTCACTCAGCCAGAAGTGATGGGGACCTCTCTTCCCAGCACTGGAACCCTCAGGGGGCACCTCTGCAGCTGAGATATCTCTCTGATTCTTAATCATACATGGGTGTGGGACCAGCCTGTTCCAAATCCCCACCCCTTCTACCAGTCTCAACATGGCTTCTTTTTTAAATCCTCAGTTAGAGGCCTTCTGGTAGCTAAACTTTAGGAGATTATCAATGATGGTTTTTCTATAAGTTGCATTTTGATATGGTTGTGGGATGAGGTGAGCACAGCATTTACCTACCCTGCCACCTTGACCAGAAATCTTATTTTTTGTTGTTGTTGTTTTTATTGGCACTCTGACTTGTGGCTGTCTGTCTGTGTTCATTGATATTTAGATGCATGCCAACCAGTGTCTACCAGACTCCCACATTTCAGAACATAGGCATTGAGATGGAACAATCACCCGGTGTGCCCATGTCCACAAACCTTTGAGCTCCTTTGGAGGCATCTTGACATAGAAAAGCAGTTTTTTCTCTCCATTCTCCCCAGAACAGGAGGGCTGCAGGGTCCACTTCCCTCTGAGGTAAAGGGGTCTTCCTCCTAGGACTTGTGGGGCCACATTCTTCAAGTCCTCTCTGCACGGGTACCCTCTGCTTTTTGCCCCTTCCAGCAGGGGGCAGTGAGGAGGCCTGTGTTTGAGCAGACCCATCTCCGGTAGGGAAATCCAGGACATTCTACAGTCACTCCATTGGGAAGATGCCATGATTCTAGTTTTCATACTAACTGTTTTATTGGTAATTGGCACCTTTGATGGAGGGCGTCTCAGGGCATCCCGGTGATTGCAGCGAGTGTGACTTGGCCCTAGGAGTGATCATGCCTTTGACGTGCTTGGCTATGGAGGGAAAAGGGCACAGCTTGCAGACAGAGGCACTTGCACTGGAATCGCCTGTCTAGAGATGATGCAATGCTTCTCATGACACCCCTCCCCCGACTCTTAAAGAGAGAGAAATTCTAGGGAGCGGGAGGGGTTTTAGTGTCTGCCCTTCCTGAGGGCTCACCCAGTACCCCCTCAGACCCACAGGACTTCACACTGGTGGTCAGTGTTATCTCATTGAATTGAAATAATTTGGGTGCCATCACCTCTCCATGACAGATGTGATGAACCTGTATCTGCTATTCTGCAATCCGAAAATGTCTAAGCCTGTCAGTGTTTCCTAAGTCATTGGGCAGCAAACCTGGGTGACGTTGTGTGCAATCCTTTCTTGCCCACCCCAGACTGTCCCTCAAATTGGAGGAGGCAACTTTCCCCGAGACAGCACCAGCTCACACATGCTACACTGTCTGAGGTGCTTAGGGTTCCAGTTCTGGCACATCTCCCACCCCATGATGTGATTATGAACCTATATACACATCCCAGGGGGTAAATAAACTAACCTTTCTGGCCCTGCTTCCTCATCTGTCCAGTGAACATCTTATTCACCCTTTCTGCACTTGGAAAGCATTGAGCAGAAGCTGGCAAAGGGGGTGTGGGACTGCGGGGTGGGGGTGGGAGGGTGATGTGTGTGCCTGTGACTCCGTTGGTTTCCTCGAGGCACAGAATCGGTGGTGTGGGGAGCGGCGAGGGATCTGAACTGCATTCACTTCTCTAAAGACCTGCTCAGAGCTGCAGATGTGTCCACGTGTTCCGGGTTGCCTTCTACACCACACATCAGAGCGCTATTGGCATTTGTAGGGGATGATGGGAGGGTAGTGATGGGATGTCATGGAGGCCAAGTTACTTGGAGCATCCCTGCCTCTGCCACGAGGAGCCCAGACCACCCCCCAACCCCCACACCACAGACAGGAATGTCTACAGGCACTCAGGTGTCTCTGCTGAGCCAACTCTTACTCCTGGGGGGCCACTGCCCCAGTCCTATTTGGGTTCAAATTTAGGAGATGTTAGGGTTTATTTTTTTATTTTTTTAAAATATATTTTATTGATTTTTTACAGAGAGGAAGGGAGAGATATAGAGAGCTAGAAACGTCGATGAGAGAGAAACATCAGCCAGCTGCCTCTTGCACACCCCCTACTGGGGATGTGCCCGCAACTCAGGTACATGCCCTTGACCGGAATCAAACCTGGGACCTTTCAGTCCGCAGACCGACGCTCTACCACTGAGCCAAACCGGTTTCGGCGAGGGTTTATTTTTTTAAAAAACATCATTCAGTGACGTATCCAACATGTTTATCCATTTATACTCCAGCTTTTTGTTTGTTTGGTTTGTGTTGTTGGTTTTTTTAATCCTTACCCGAGGGTATGTTCATTGATTTGAGAGAGAGAGAGAGAGAGAGAGAGAGGAAGGAAGAAAGAGAGACAGAGATGGGAAAGAGAAACATTGATCTGTTGCCTCCCATACATGCCCTGACCAGGGATCAAACCCACAACCTTTTTATGTACAGGACAATGCTCAACCAACTGAGCCACCCGGGCAGGGCCATTTATAGTCTAGTTTTTAAGTCTAGCTAGAGTTTTCAAAGTGACCCACACACCAAAACAATCAGCATTACTTTTTGAAATGCAGGGGTTAGGGTTTTCTTCTTGAGCAGAAAATGTGTGGAAAGTGAATGGATCCGAAAACACGGGTGTTTCTGTTGAAGGTCTGGCGCCGGGTTTGTTTCGTCTGGCTGGGCGAGCAGTGAATCTGGGGCAGCACCACGTTTGCTGCCTGCCCAGCCCTTGGGCACCGTTCTGGACGGGCCGGGGTGGGGCGCAGTCAAGCCGATCTTTCCACTTACTGAGCCAGTTGTTGATTTTTTGTTTTGTTTACCTTTGAGGCTAGGACATTTTCCCATTAGAAACGTACAAGTAAGTGCCTTTACCTGATTGGTGACGGCAAGGGCAAGCACATCACATGACTTTGCAGAAGGCTGCATTGGGGAGGCCTGCCCTGGGCTTGGTGGATCAGACAGACAAGGTCGGGGAGCCCTAAATGACCTACCCGCGCTGTCTGTGGCTTAGTGTAATAAATGGGTTCAGAATCCCATTGGCTGAGGTGTTTCTGCAGACTTGGGGAGTCATTATCATTACAGCTCCTCAGATGGGACTCCCAGGACAGGAGCTGTCCCTCTATAACGCCTGGACAGCTGGGCGTTCAGGGAAGGCCTCGGTGAGTGTCAGCCAGTCTCGCCTGCCGCTGTCCTCCCCTGAGGAGAGGCTAGGAACAGTGCCCATCGCTTTCTGCAGCCGCTCCTCTTGGTGTTAAAAAGGAGGCATTCTACCTGTCAGAGAGGCACAATTCCCTATTGTGAAAGAAGAAGGGCATTGGAACAGCCTCGGGAGCCAGCAGTCTGCTTTTCCCAGGCCGGCTCAGGGTCCCGCTAAGTGAGTGCCTTTCTTCCTGGGGCTCTCTGCAGACTGGGTTTCTTTTTCTCCCCTCCCTCTCCCCTCCTCATCTCTTCCTTCTTCCTTTCCCCCTCCCTTCCTTCCTTGCAAATTTGAATAACCACATTTAATCCAAGCTGCACTGGGCTGGGACTCTGACTACAATGGCCCGCCTTTACACACTAATAAATAAGCTTTAATTGTCAGTTATTAGGTTGGCATCATTTCCCCCTTTCTAACAAAAACCTTCTCTTTGCCATGGGGTCATTATTTCTCTTCTCAGATACGATGTACCACTTGCTGTCAGTTTTTATTTTTATTTTTAATCCTCACCTGAGAATATGTTTTTATTTTATTTTATTTTATTTTAGAGACAGAGGAAGGGAGAAGGAGAGAGAGAAAGCTCCATGTTAGAGAGAAATATCTATTGGTTGCCTCCCATATGCACCCCAACTGAGAATCAGACCCACAATCTGGATATGTGCCCTGACCAAGAACCAAACCCACGACCTTTCAGTATACGGGATGATGCTCCAACCAACCTGGCCACACTGGCCAGGGCTTCCGTCACAGTTTTTAAATCAAGAAATGCTATGTTGTGTCCAAATAAAACAACAGCAACATGAAAAACCTCTGCCTTTTGCAAGGAGGTCAGTGCAGAGAGACCTGACGGCCACCACTCCCTGTGGGGGTTGGAGATCTGAGTTCCGCCTGAGCCTTGGACCCTGTGGGCAGTGATGGGTGCTTATGCTCCCTGAAAGGACCAAGCACAGGTTAGAATGTCAGGGTTGGCGTCTGGGGACTCGTCTGGTTCTGCCCCAATGTCCAGTTCAGCGTCTCTCTGGAATAGCTGATGGGCGGATGTTTGTGCTAAACTCTCGCCCGGCCCCTCGCCTGCCATGCAGGCACGTTACAAGGTTGGTTGAGTTTCTTAAGCTAATGCATGAAAGGCAGGCGACCTCGGTCTCTGCACCACCCCGATTCCCACGGGAACCTTGGCTGGTCGCACTTGGAACAATGAGCAATAGCGAGGATAGTGCTGGCTCCCCGCGGACGCTTCCTGCGGACGCGGCCCTCACACCATCAGCGCGGTGCTCTCCGCTTCAGACTACATCGGGTGACCGCCAACATTCAGTGTGCAAATGTCAGAGTGGCCCATCTCTCTCCCGCCTCCTCTACTCCCCCTTGCCCCCCCCCCCCCACCTTGGCCCTCCTCCCCTACTGCTATCACCGTGGGCTGATCACATGCTTGACTGTGAGGTGACAGGCTCTCTGCTCTGGAGGCTGGGGGCTGGCTCAGTCCTGCTGTGACTTTCAGTTTGTGACTTCCCTGGAACTGTGCCTGTTAGCTGTAGCTTCAAGAAATCCAGGAATGCCGGAGGGAACCAATAAATCGTGTTGGTTTATTCCTGTGATTCCACAAGCCCAGGGATCAGGGCTGTACAATGACCCGTGGTGTTCTAACATGTTTGAAGATTTTTGAGTTGGTGAATCTTGCCAAGGACAAATCCGAAGGCTACACAGGCATTTTCCCTGAAGCCCTGAAATCAGTGAGTGCCGTTCCCTGGACCAGAGAGTCCGTGCCTTAGAACCTGGTGGGGTCCGCAGGCTCTGGATGGGAGAGGAAATGCATGATCGGAGATTTAGCACATGCATTTCCTGTGGGCAAAGTGAACTCATAATCCCTGAACTCGGAATCACTGACCTGGACAACCTTGGCCGCCTCGCTGTCAGGCACACCTTGTTGTGCGCGGTGGCATTTACTGCATCTGCCACTGGAGTGGGGTGCAAGGCCCACCCCTCCAATTGCTTGCTCCCAAGTTCTGTAAGTGAAATGCTGCAGTTTACTAAGGAATAAACCAGGAAAACTTTACTCCTAGAGCAGTGATCGGCAAACTGCAGCTCACAAGCCACATGCGGCTCTTTGACCCCTTGAGTGTGACTTTTCTACAAAATTCCATGGCCTGGGCGAGTCTATTTTAAAGAAGTGGCAACCTTTTGGCTCTCAAAAGAAATTTCAATCGTTATACTGTTGATATTTGGCTCTGTTGACTAATGAGTTTGCCGACCACTGCCCTAGAGGAAACAAAAATACGCATTTCCTCGGAAGCAGCAAAACCCCTGGAGAAGTCTCTGAATGCCGGTGATGACAATATCTAGAAAATACTCGTGGTGGTTGGAGTCTTTGCCATTTAAACAGTGAGTTGTCACCTGAAGGATGCAGGGAATCCAATCTGGAGAGAGCACCGCAGAGGCGACGAGACGTGGACACCTGGAACAGACGCATCCTGAAAGAAAAAGCCTACTGTGTGTAGCGCCAGGCCGCGGTTTCCCTCAGGTCTTCAATTTAAAACACACACACACACACAGATCTCTTACAAGAGAGTGCCTCCCAAGGATGGACTAGCATTTATTCGTTTTAGAATGGATATAACAGATGTCTACAGGCAAGTCAAACTGAACACCATGTGGTCAAAGGAGTCCACGTAAACCGTTCCGCGATACATCTGGCTAAGGGCCTCCCCATGAATGAGGACCGACAAGAAAGGTAGTGTTACTTTAGCTCAATATCTAAGTGTGGCTATAAAATTTTTATGGTTTTGCTTTTCTTATGTGAGTCATAGAACTGGCTCTGAAGGCAGTTCTTTCACAGGAGAGTTTTAGAAAATGCCTTAGGCTCCGGCGGTACTGGAGCCAGTGGCCAGCCTCTCCAGGAGGTCACTAGGAGAGGTTTTACTGGGGCGCGTAAAGGGTGGCACTCCTGTGCAAAGTCGGTCTTCCTCACTTGGGAACAGCTTCCTCCTGAGAGGCTGCCCCACACTGAGGGTGGTGGTTATTGTTCAGATATAATGTGAGGTTAATGCTCTGCCACTTGAAGAATGAGTCATTCCCCATAACCTGGCCCACGTGCGTGGGCAGGCAGCGCTGGGAATGCAGCCACCCAGAGATCCTCTTCTTCCTTCTGCACCGCTGCTTTACCATATGTGTCTCCGCCACCCGGGATAATTAATCACTCATGTCTGGGGAACATGTTACTTTCCAAAATATGTGTAATGGTTTGTGAAACTGCTTTCCATGCTCTAACTCTGGAAACAAAAAGGATTTCTAAGTGTTTTGATTGAGTCAGGATTTCCGTTCTCAGGCATTAGGGCACCTACTCAGGGTCAGATCTTATGTGGTGTCTGACGGGGTATCGCAGGAATCATCTGGGAGATGAATCCGTCAGCGACATCTGTGTCTTCCCTGTAGGCGACGCTGCAGCCCAACGGCTCCTGTGCGGCACCTGCTTAGTTACCTAATGCACAAAGGCACAGAAACTGCTGCCGACCATCGGTGTGGGCTGGGAGGTCTCCACTCTCTTCCCTGTGGGAGCCTGTGGTCGGTGCAGTCAGTCGTTTTCCCTCCTGCTCTGCCCAGGACAGTCTGGTTGAGGCCTGCCATCTGGCCTAACTAATGGTAATGCTTTCTCTCCTCAGAAGTACGCAGGTTTGGACGATAAGACGTCATCCCTTTCTGTAGGGCTTGTTTCAGCATAGGGCTGAGCATCTGAAACGTGGCCCTGGGCTCCAGGCCTGCTCACATGCACCTCCCTGCCTGGGGAGCTTCATAGCTCTGAGACCAGAACTCAGCACTGCCCCCATGTGCAGACTCTCCTAATGGTCTCCAGCCTCAGAGGGGCATGCTGCGCAGTGCCACAGTGTTTGGGAGTGCAGGGGTGGCAGAAACAAGTCAAATGACAACCCTAAGACTTATCTCCCTTTCTCTCTCTTTCTTTCTCATCTATCTCATCTATTATCTAACTACTAGAGGCCTAGTGTATGATATGTGCACAGGTGGAGTCCCTCAGCCTGGCCTGCAGAGATCAGGCTGAAACTGGCTTTCTGACATCCCCTGAAGGGTCCCAGATTGTGAGAGGTTCTGAGTGTGTCACCCAAGAACTGCAGCTGCCAAGTCACTGCAGCGCGGCAGTTTCTGTGTTGAGCTTCTGCCCCCTGGTGGTCAATGCACATCATAGCTACTGGTTGGAGCACCTGTCTCCTGGTAGTCATTGTGCATCATAGGTATCTTTCGAGCAATTGGACATTCGTTTAGGCTTTTATAGATATACTAGAGGCCCGGTGTACGAAATTTGTACACAGAGGGTGAGGGGGATAGTGGTGTCTCTCAGCCCAGCCTGCGCTCTCTCTAATCTGGGACCCCTCGAGGGATGTCTGACTGCCAATTTAGGCCCAATCTCACCTTTCACAATACAGGACTGCTGGCTCCCAACTGCTTGCCTGCCTGACTTCCTAATTGCTTCTAACCGCTTCTGCTTGCCAACCTGATCACCCCCTAACCACTCCTATGCCAGCCTGATTGATGTCTAACTGCTCCTCTGCCAGCCTGTTGCCCTCAACTTCCCTCCTTTGCTGACCTGGTCACCCCTAACTGCTCTCCCCTGTAAACCTGATCACCCACAACTGCTCTCCCTTGCAGGCCTGGTCCCTCTCAACTGCCCTCTCCTGCTGGCCATCTTGTGGTGGCCATCCTATATCCACATGGGGGCAGGATCTTTGACCACTTGGGGGCAGTCATCTTGTGTGTTGGAGTGATGGTCAATCTGATATTATTCTTTTATTAGATAGGATAGAGGCCTGGTGCATGGGTGGGGGCCAGATGGTTTGCCCTGAAGGATGTCCCAGATCAGGGTGGGGGTTCCCTTGGGGTGTGGGTCAGCCTGGGTGAGGGACCCTGTGGTGGTTTGCAGGCTGGCCATGCCCCCCGGCGACCCAAGAGGAGGCCCTAGTATCTGGAATTTATTTACCTTCTACAATGGAAACTTTGTAGCCTGGAGTGGAGCCAAGCCTTCTGCTTGCTCGGTGGCTGCTGCCATTTCTGTTTGGATTTGTTTACCTTCTATAATCGAAACTTTGTAACCTTGAGTGGAGGTTTAGGCTGGCAAGGGCAGGCGAAAAGCTTGGCTTCTTCCATTGCCAGAGAAACCCAAGCCTGCCTCCTACTCTCTGTGGCCGCAGCCATCTTGATTGGGATTTATTTGCATACTCACTCTGATTGGCTGGTGGGCGTGGCTGGTGGATGTAGCAGAGGTATGGTCAATTTGCATATTACTCTTTTATTAGATTAGATATCTCATCATCTGTCATTCATTTATTATCTATTCATCTGTCATCTACCTGTCACCTAGCTATCTGTCCATCATCTATTCATCATTCATCTATCAACCATCTATTACCTACCTACCTATTTATCCATCTGTGTATCTATCTACTCATTTGCCTATTTATTGTTAACATCCTATGAAATAAGACCCTGGGGGATCACTCAGGAGGAGGAGAGAGCTTGGTTTTTCCTCTGGTCCTGGATCCAGGGATGTTGTGGGCCTGGTGTAGCCGCTGTCCCCAAGGTCGCTCACACACCAGAGTGCTGCTTAAATAGCGGCTCTGATAAATGCTCCCTCCCTGGAGGGAGCCTGGATTCAGTCACTCTCTTGCTTATCACTCTGCCATCCACAGCGCCAGCCACACTGGCTCCATACTTCAAATGGAATAGGCTAAAGCTGCACGCTGTGAGGCTTACACAGCAGGGAGATGGGAACAGAGAGATGGAAGGGGTCCTTAACATGACAGAGGTGTGCTTGGGGAAAACTGCATGGTTTCCCCATGAGACAATGGGGGGTTCTGGCCACCTGAACTAGCTGTCCTGGGGGTTGAGGACATCGGGGCAATCAGGGGCCAGGGGCCAGGGCCTCAGTGACTGCAATCTGCAGAGGCACTCTAAGGCAGTGGTTCTCAACCTTTTTAATGCTATGACCATTTAATACAGTTCCTTGTGTTGTGGTGACCCCCAACCATAAAATTATTTTTTGTTGCCTCTTCATAACTGTACTTTTGCTACTGTTAATGAATCGTAATGTAAATATCTGTGTTTTCCAATGGTCTTAGGCTCTACAGTAGCGGTTCTCAACCTGTGGGTTGTGACCCTGCCTGTCTGCCTGTCTGGTCACCCCCAACTGCCCCTACACTCCAGCTTAGCTTAGTCACCCCTCACTGCCCACTCCCTGCTGGCCTAATCACCCCCAACTCCCTCCACCCCCTGCTGGCCTGGTTGCCCCTAACTGCTGCCCCTCACCCCACCCCACCCCCGCCGGCCTGGTTGTCTCTTACTGCCCTCCCTGCTGACCTGGTCACCCCCAACTGTCCCCCCTGCCATCCTGGTCACCCCTCACAGCCCCCCTGCCACCTGGTCATAGGCAGCAATCTTTGTGAGGGTGTGAGAGTTAATTTGCATATTACCTCTTTATTATATAGGATAGTATTTCATCATATAAGTATGCTAATATAAAATGTTACATAATCTATTCATTATATTATTTACAGATATTTTACATTTTTAAATATATAAATTAATCCATCAGCAAGATGCCTATACTGTTGATTAATTTATGCACAAGGCTCCATACTCAATGGGCATTTCGTTATTAAAAATCTTTATTCTTTTTCATTTCCTCTTGGCCCTCACTAGGTAGGGGACCTGAATTCACAATAATAATCTATTATGATAAGCCTTACTAAATGGTTAGTTTCTGGTTTGTGCCCTGACCGGAAATCAAACCATGACCTCTAGGTGACTCACTTTCATTTTATCTGGAAAGTGAACCACCTAGATAAAGATGCAAATGAGCTTTCTTTTTTTAAAAAAAACATATATTTTATTGATTTTGTACAGAGAGGAAGGGAGAGAGATAGAGAGTTAGAAACATAGATGAGAGAGAGTCATCAATCAGCTGCCTCTTGCACACCCCCTACTGGGAATATGCCTGCAACCAAGGTACATGCCCTTGACCGGAATTGAACCCGGGACCCTTCAGTCCCCAAGCCGACGCTCTATCCATTGAGCCAAACCGGTTTTGGCCAAATGAGCTTTCTATATTTTTTGATCTTATATATTCTCTGGGTAAAAGAGAGATGCATTTAGAATTGAAAGGTGATTATTTTGGGGTTCCAGGCAAGTGAGCACTTGAATCCTGATTTACTCTCAGTCCCCTGGTATAGTAAGATGTCACTAATGGGAAGAAGAAGAGTGAATTCAGTTGTGCTTATAAATCTTATTTTATATATAACAAAATTAGCATGGGTCTGCCTGGGCAGACGGGGGCCATAACAGGAGTGTTTCAGGTATGCCATGTGACTGACACCAGGTTGGTGTTAAATGACAAACAGTTTGGGGGTAAGTCCCTTTTCAATCTCTCAGGCACCATTAGGCAATAGGCACACTTTGTGTTCCCCACGGTGCCCTGGATGAGTCTGGGCTGACATTCCCACTCTTAGAGATGAAATTCAAGGGGCTTTCCCACTACTGATGACTGTGAGTGGCACTCGTATGGACTGTCTGCAAATGCCGGGCTCCTGGGCACTTACCTTCATTGCCACTGGTATTCCCATTTCATGTAGTTTAGGATCGATTAAAACTACAACAATATTTACCCAATTTTTAAACGGTTTGATTCTCTCCCCCAGGGCTACCAAGGCATGGTGGATGGTGGCAACAACATCATGGAAGCGAACTGGGAGAGCGTCTCCAGCATCCTGCAAGTGGTAGGTGCTGGGTTCCTTAGGTTGCTTCTCTCTGTAAGTCACTCTCTGAGTTTGGAGACTTTTGTCCTTATACTGCTGTCAGGCTTAAAACAGGTCAGTGTGCTGCCTGGCGACAGGAAAGAAAACATTCTTAATGTGTCACTTAAATTTTGTAAAAGCACTTCACATCATACAAATGGAGGAAATATCCTTGCAATAAAAATGTTATGCATAGTAGCTAGCGTTCCTCGTGGTACTTGTAGCAGATTTGGGTTTGTACACCAGATTCATGTTGAGGCAGCTTTGATTTGTTGGTGCTGTGTGGTTAGTGGCAAATACCTGTGCCTGTTGGGTTTTCTCGAGTTCCTGGGCATCAATGTATCACAGCCTGAGAGAGATCCCAGCAGAGGCTCCAAGGGCCCTGGGTTTGCTTATTTATTCATTTTCAGTTTTTATTGATTTCAAAGAGAAAGGGAGAGGGAAAGAGAGAAATATCAGTGATGAGGGAGAATCATTGATCAGCTGCCTCCTGCATGCCCTACACTGAGGATCAAGCTCGCAACCCAGGCATCTGCCCTGACCATGAATCGAACCAAGACCTCCTGGCTTATATGTCAGTGCTCAGCCTTTGAGCCACCTGGGCCAGGCGGGCTGTGTGTGTAGAGAGCAGGTGGCACCCTGTTCTGGCCTGCTCCAGATGGCATGGATTTCCTTGGTGTGCCCAAGCATGAGGTCACCACCACTTCAGGCAAAGAAAGAGCTGCTTGATTTGAATGTAAAAGGTACCTGCCCAGCTATTTTATGTTTATACTTAATTATACCTAATAAATTTTCAGAACACTGTATAGCTTAACAAAGGTCCCACACAGTTGAGAAATGGAAAGCCCATGTGGAGAAAATAGACTTCCTGAAGCACTGCTGTAGATTTACTTTTGTAGCATATGTATTCATCTGTAACTCCTGTTGAGTACTTTTTACACATATATTTTTATCCATTTCAGAGAGGAAGGAAGAGGGAGAGAGAGATAGAACACCAATAATGAGAAGGAATTATTGATTGGTTGCCTCCTGCATGCCCCCACTGGGGACTGAGCCCACAACCCGGGCATGGGCCCTGACTGGGAATCAAACCATGACCTTTTGATTTATATATTAAAACTCAACTACTGAGCCACCAGCTGGGCCTGTTGAGTACTTTTATAATAGAAGGAATAAAATGGATACACTGCTGTGAAGGTGCTAGAGCAGTGGGTGAATGGATAAAACAATTATGAGAAAATATATGAATATTATTTAGTCATATAAGAGAAGGAACTCCTACAATATGGGACACAGTGGATGGATCTTGAGGGCATTACATTAAAGCAGTTAGACGGAGAAGGACAAATACTGTATCACCTCACTTATATGTAGAATCTAAACTCATAGAAGCAAAGAGCAAACTGGTATTTATCAGGGGCTAGGTGGACAAGGATATGGAGAGATGATGGCCAAAGGGTAGATGAATATGTGCTTGCATCTCAGTACAGCATCATGACTATCCTATATAATAAAATGCTAATAGACTGAATGACAGAATGACTGGTCACTATGATGCTCACTGAACATCAGGGGGCAGATGCTCAATGCAGGAGCTGCCCCCCTGGTGGTCAGTGTGCTTCCACAGGGAGAGCACTGCTCAGCCAGAAGCCCTGAGCCAGGCTCACAGCTGGAGAGCACAGCGGCTGTCTGTCAAGGTAGCCTCTCCAGCGCTAAGGATGTTTGACTGCTGGCTTAGATCTGTTCCCCATCAGACATCCCCTGAGGTCCTCACAGACTGTGAGAGGGTGCAGGCCGGGCTGAGGCCCCTCCCACCCCCATACCTTCCAGCATACGAATTCTGTGCTCTGGGCCTCTAGTAGTTAATAATTCTTTGTTGTATACTTGAAATTTGTTAAGACAATAGGTCTTAAGTGTTCTCACAGCACACACACAAAAGGTTACTATATGAGGTGATGGGTGTGTTAATTTATTTGATTGTGGTAGTTATTTCACAGTGTGTACATATATTAAGTCATCATGTCACATACCTTAACCATGTTCACAATGCTGTATTATATACTTGAAATTTACTAAGAGAGTGAATCGTAAAAGTTCTCACCACAAAAAAGAAAGGCAGTTATGCAGACTGATAGATGTATAAACCAATCTTGTTGTGGTAATCATTTCACAGTACAGACACCTATCAACTCAGCACATTGTGCACCTTCAGCTGACATCATGTTTGGGGGATGATAGTGATGTGTATGTTTTAATACCCATCACAGAGTGATAAGTCTGACCGTAGACCTTTACACTATTTCTCCTGGAAAAAGATGGAAGGAAGTTTGGCATCCACCAACACTGAGTGATATTTGCAAAAATCTTATTGTTGTCTGAACTCCAGACAATGAGCTGTGTGTACAGGATACATTTACTTTCTCCTGTTGTGATTGTGCAGAAGACAGGAGATACAAGTGTGGCTGTGTATGTGTGCTGCCTACTTAGCCAATCCTGGTCTCATCCCTGTGGCCCTGGCTGTATTATCTTCACACCATCTATCAGCTGCTGACTTACCTTCCAGTTGTTAGAAATCACATGGCCCTTTCACCTTTGCTCTGAGCCCTGCAGCTGCCACCCAGGCGCCCTGGCTGTGCTGAGTCATTATGCCACACACACACACACACACACACACCCCATCACACTGATTTACACAGGACCGCTGTTGATGAGTGAGCTCTGTGAAGTGAGGGTGCACTTGAAGGCGTGCATGCAAATTCCAGATTTATACGTGCATCCCTGAGGCATGGCAGGGAGCCCTGCATTTTTCTAACTGCAGCTAGGGATTCTTCATTTATGAAGCCCCACGTGGGAAAACTCACAACTGAGCTCTCTGGAAACTGGGATGATCTAGCCTCTTTTTTTCTTTTTACTATTTAGCCTTTAAGAAGGGTTAAGGCTGGAGATATAGTTGAAAATAAATCTCTTTGGTGTGCAGCTTCCTCTTTTGTTGTGTGTGTGCTGAGCTCTGAGTAATGGAGGGGAGCCTGTGGCCCATGCCTCTGACTCAGCGCTCTCTGACCCAGGCTGATGGCAGCGCTGGGCTGGCTTAGGCTCGGGGCACCGGCGGAGCTCAGGGTCCGGCTACCCCAACTGCACAGCCTCCTCCGGATGGCTGTCATCACCTCGCAAACTCTTGTCTGCGTGTTTAGCTGAGGTTGCTCCTTGTTTCCAGACCCTACTTGGGCCCCCCTGGGCAGGGAGCCAATGTCTCCATCCACTGAATTCCAGAAGGAGCTAAAAACAGAGGAACTATAAACTCCCACAGCAGACCAACTGTGGGAAGTCCTGTGTCCGCACCAGCACTCACAGGGGCTGATCTGCCCGGCTTTCTGCACAGCTGCCGGAGACAGATAACTAGGATTTGGTTTCCTTCCCAGGGCGGGACCATCATTGGCAGCGCCCGGTGCAAAGCCTTCCGCACCCGGGAAGGCCGCTTGAAAGCCGCCCACAACCTGGTGCAGCGGGGCATCACCAACCTGTGTGTGATCGGCGGAGACGGCAGCCTCACCGGGGCCAACATCTTCCGGGAGGAGTGGAGCGCGCTGCTGGAGGAGCTGGCCCAAGACGGTGAGTCTCTGCCTTGCTCTCCGGGGTTGGCTGCCCTGTCCTGTCCTCCCAGCCCTGCAGAGCACAGTGCCTCAGACCCGCTGCCTGTCTGACCGTCCCGGAGGTATTGGTGGTTTCAGATCTTAGTAGCCGCCTCAGAATTCAAATTGGACCTCAAAAATAACAATAACAAGAATAGTACTTAGTTCCCTGTACTATGGTGTGGGAGCCCCTTCCACTCCCGCGAGGTTCAGAGTTCCTGTTCAGGGTTCCGTTTCTGGAGAAGGCCGCCCACAAAGGAAGAGAGGCTAGAAAAGAGTTAATTTGGGGAAATGGGGGGCAGGTGGAAATCCACCTCCAGGAGGACGACTGCCCGCCCCGCCTCTCCTCTGGCCTTGCTCTCCCTTTTATTGAGGCTATGGGAAACACCCATATCCTTTTGGCAGGAAATTCCAATAATAGACAATCAGCAAGAATTTACATATGATTAACAGGTGGAGGTTGCTTTAACTACCAATGTCTCAACTAAACAATGAGTGAACAGCTCCAACCATTCAGAGAAATTAAGGTTGACAAGCCTTCCATATTCCCTTTTCCCATTTCTCTATTAGTGACAATGTGGTAACAGAGTTCCTACATAATTGTCTTTAATACAAAGCCTGAGCAGGGAGTCTCATTGCTGGAGCTGGTAGCCGCACCAGTGGCTCCCAGCAGGGGCCTCCCCACACCTCCTGTCCGCCGAAGTCTGGGCTGATGCAGGCTGGGGGTGACATGGAAGAGGAATAGCCGCCCAGGTCCCTGCCTGAGCTGCCTAACCTCGACCACTCTGAGTGGGAGTGGCACATCTGCTCACTCTGTCAGAGCAGGAAGTAGACATGACCACCTGGTGGGCTGGCCCCCCGGGGGGCCTCTAAGACATCAATGTGATAGTTATGTCATATCCTTAACCACTTCATTCTGTGATTGAGATATTTCCTTAGTAAGAGCCATGCTGTTCTCCCTGGCTTTACCTGGCAGAAGTCAGATTTTACCCACTGATGGCAGCGTGCGACCCCTCCCTTTGAGTTTGGCAGCCCTGTGCTCTCATCTGCAACAGCTCCCGGCTTGCCAGCGCCGCCCTGTTGTCTGACATGGATTTCTGTGAGGGTAGAGAATTAAGTCATGGAGAGTTCCAAAAAAAAAAAAAAAGAAAGAAAAAAAAAAAGAAAAGCAAATCAATAGTTAGAAAACACATTTCGAGTCGTGGGTTTCTGTCCCCCTGGCTGACCTGTCTCCCAGCTGTGGAGTGTGTGCCTGAGGGCCCCGGGGCTGCTCCCCGTGACGGAGCGTGTGGCTGTGTCCTCGCAGGCAAGATCAGCAAGGAGGATGTGCAGAAGCACGGGTACCTCAACGTTGTGGGCATGGTGGGCTCCATCGACAACGACTTCTGCGGGACGGACATGACCATCGGCACTGACTCGGCTCTGCACCGCATCATTGAAGTCGTGGACGCCATCATGACGACGGCCCAGAGGTAGAGGAGGTGCAGGTGGGCGGGCAGGTGGGCGGGCAGGTGGCACCGGGCACACTGCCAGGCAGTCGTACAGGCTCTGGGAGGGTGCACAGAGGGAGTTCTGGTGCAGCTCTTGTTGCTTGAGTATTAGAAATGGTGCAAAAAAAAAAAAAGTGTTCTCGGGTTCACTTTTTATTTTCAGTTCTATGATGTTCCTTCCCTTCCTCCCCCATTATAGAAGGAAAATGTGTTCATGGGAGAGAATTTAGAAGACAAAACTCATCATTATCTTAAGTCCTGCCGCGTTCTCAGGCAGGAATCGCGGGAAGTAAAAGTGCGGGTGAATGTCGCCACAGCCCCTGTTAGAGACGTGGGGAGGCATCCTGCCCCCCATGTTCCTTTTCCAGCCTCACGCACCCGGGTGTGGATGACGCTGTAAACTGTGGAACTGGGAAGGGGCAGCCCGAGCCCCTTTACTCACAAAAGTTGAAAAGACCCTGCAGTAGCTTTTGCTTCTGTGGAAAACGGGTCCTGTTTTGGAAGCTGGGACGCCTGCCACAGTCACTGAGCAGCCCTGCCGTGTGCGTGGCTCTGAGGGCGCCTGTGTCTCTGTGTCCCAGCTCTTCCTTCCCAGCCGCGGTGAGTGCACGTCTCCTTTCTCTTTTCCAGCCACCAGAGGACCTTCGTTCTCGAGGTGATGGGGAGACACTGTGGGTACGTATGTGCAGACACCTCATCTCCCCCCCCCCCCTGAGAGCCCTGCACCCAGTGCCAGTACCCCGGGAGGGTTCCCCAGGGTCAGTGCCTCCCATGCAGGCTTGGCACTCTGTCTGCCTGACTGCATCCTTGCTAATTCTGTGCAGGTACCTCGCCTTGGTGAGCGCCTTGGCCTGTGGGGCAGACTGGGTGTTCCTCCCGGAGTCTCCGCCGGAGGAGGGCTGGCAGGAGAGGATGTGCGTCAAACTATCAGAGGTAATCGCTCTCTGCTTCCGGGCGCTGGCTGTGCCCGAGCATCGTCAGGGTTTTCAGTCTGGGAGGTGTTAGACAGGTGGGAACATCGGATGCTCGGGTGAATGGATGCTGGGTGCAGGCAGCGGCAGGTAGTGGCTGTCCACAGGGGTCTGCGTCCCAGGCTGCAGAGTGAGGCGGTAGAGAAAAGCGACAACTGTTCTGTTTTCCATGCAAAGCACCGGCTAGGTTAGCTCTCATGGAGGAGGTGCTGTGAGATTGCAGCTACTGAAAGATAGCTTCGGGGGATGAATGTGTTTCCCTATTTTCTCTCCACTGATCTGCAGGAAGACATGTGTTCTCACTCTGATCTGAATTTCCCTCCACACTGGCCCGGGCTACGGCACGTCTCTCAGCCGGTGTCCGCTCTGTGCAGGGCTTGGGGTCGGGTTGGTGCACCGCTTTGAAGCTGGCACTGTAGAGTACTCCCTCCTGTAAAACACATCTCCCGCTACAAGGCACGTGAGGTCTCACGTAAGACACCAGCTTTCAGGACAGAAACCCCGGTGTGGGGAGTTCCCATGCTCTGTGTTTACAACCCTCTTATGACTGGTCGACAGGGAACGAATGTAAGCCCATGGCACAGGCTAAGTGCAGTGTATACAGCAGGCACATCAGCACTGCCCTCACTGAGGACACGTGCAGTAACGTCGCCGTCACCTTCAGGGTGTTGGATTCAAAGGCGGGGATTCGCAGAAAACACCAAATAAGCTTTGCTGACCTGAAACCCCAGAAAGGAAACTGTCAGCCAAGCTGCACCTTGGCTTGGAAGTCGGGCCTTGTATGAAGTTGGAGCTCTTAACCGGAAACAGGCCAGAGAAGGCAGGGCGTGTTCAAAGTTCAAACACTAGCAAGGAAGTGACAAATGAGCTCATCATTTCTGGGTCTGACTTGTGCACGGGGCAGTGTTCTCTGCCAACCAGCTGGTGCCAGGAGCTACGGGGCTGGTTACGGGAGAGGAGGGTGGCCCTCCTGGACGGACGGGTAGGTCTGTGTGCTGCAGAGGACACCTGTGTCATCACCACCTCAAGGGACATTGTGTAAGGTCGCAACCCCCAGGGGCTATGCGTGTCTCCTCCAGCTGTCCTCCTCCCTGTCGGTCCCCGGCCTGGCCCAGGATGGCAGCCTCAGGGACCAGGAAACACCCACCCCATCAGTCAGTCGATCAGAGGTCGTGGCTGAGGCTGTGGGTCTTAGGCACATGTTTCCGGTTTGTCTGTTATTTCTGTAGCTGTGGGTCTTGTCTGCAGGCTTTGTAAGCTACCCCGTCAGCCAGGACACGAATCAGAATGTGTTGGCCCCGGAGAGTGGGCAGAGTGCGGCCAATGGTGTAAACCTGCCCCTGTGTGAAGACACTTGATATTGGTATCTGCTGTTCATGTTTGTGGGCCATGAATGTACCAAGAGGATTTTTTCCAAATACCTTGTTTAATAAACCAGCCCCCGATGCAGGTCTCAGGTGCCCAGGCACGGGCATGTCAGTATAGGATTGGGGAAGACTGAAATCCGAAGGCCTGGAGTGGGCCCCCACTCTGCCACTCCCAGGGGGGCAGTGGACACCCCACCTCCGTGTCCTGAGCTCCTCGCTGTAGCTGGGGACAGGCTGCTTCTTAGCAGGTTTGTGAGGAGTGAGCGGGTGAGCAAGTGAACGAGTTGGTCCAGGTGGGGAGCCAGCAGGTAGGCAAGGCTCATAGGTGTGCGGCCTCCATCACTTCTCGCCGCCTCGGGGTATTACGCCCACGATGGAGTGTGGCCGAGCCCATACTCATGGACATGTCATTCTTTCTGACCTCGCTTTTCCACTGGTGCTGAAATAATCACTCTTGAAGTCACACCTTTACACCTTTTAGAAAATCTCCGATAGATGCATTCTCCAAAGTGTTGCACATCCATTAATATCTATAAAAAACAACAACAACAAAGGGAAAATGTATTTGTGACTTTGGTCCCAGGATGGGCGGCCCCGTGAGAACAGCCTGCTGTGTGTGGCACCCTCTGGGCTTGGACAGGGGCAGCTCCAGCACTGCCCTCTTGGGCCTCATCGTCCCACCTGCTTACACCCTCCCTCCCCGAGGGTCCTTCCTGGGGAGCACTATAGAACAAACTCGGGGAGAATGGTTTTGGGGCACCACTGGAAGACTGCCTCAGCCTGTGAGGGCAGCGCAGCCCTGGTGTCACACAGCGCCCGTCGGCCTGTTCCTGTGCCGGGCGCTTCCCAGCCGGCTGGGCTCCGAGTTCTCCACGTCCCTCCTGCTTCCTGCCTCCTGCCTCCTGCTCGGACCCAGGGCCCTGTCACCTGATCCCAATGACTGAGATTCCCGGGTTGGGGCAGGATTCCTGAGAGGTGGTGGGAAGTCAGGCTTACAGTGGAGACTGGCTGGGGAGCCAGCCTGTGGGCATCCTGTCAGGGGAGCACAGTCAAAGGTCAACTAGCAAAGCATCCAGCCTGGGGCTGCCTGGGTGCCAGCAGCTCCGGTGGCATCACCAAATCTCAAGCCCCTGCCCCCTCCTGCTCCTACTCACCCAGATCCCCTCCCCTCCCCGTGTCCTTAGTGAACAGAGCGTGTGACATTAGCTGACCGTTTCGGCCTCTTGGCCAGTTCAATCGAGGCAAACTGGTCCTGGTTTTGTTAAGAGCATTTAGGCATCAGAGGATTTTCATGTCTGTTTCCTTAGAACCGGGCCCGGAAGAAAAGGCTGAACATCATCATTGTGTCCGAAGGAGCAATCGACACGCAAAACAAACCTATTACCTCGGAGCAAATCAAGGATGTGAGTGTGTCAGTCTCCCCTCCTCTTCCCTCCTCCGCTGCCTGCCTGCAAACAGGAGATGCTGGCATGCTGGCAGAGGGGGTCTGGCACGATGCATTATTATTCTGAAACATTTCTGTTTTTTTTTTTCTGATTTTAAAAACTATTTCATAATGACTCAGAGCTTTAGTGGCTTGAGGCTCACACAGCTCCGGCTTCTGCAGTCAGTGCTTCTGGATACTTCTGCAGAGTCAGTGCTGTTGGCAATATCCTCCAGGGGCCAGAGCTCACTCGCCCACGTAGAGAAGGAGCATTGGAGAAGGTGGGCATGGAGGGTCCGCTCTGGGTCCAGCCACTCTGAGAGCTAGAAGGGTCAGCTCCCAGCAGCGCCCCCTGCCTGTCCCCTTCTCTTCTTGCGAGCACCTGCTGAGCCAAATGTTGGATGAGAGTCACCGCCACTCCCTGCCTGCAGAGGGGCCCACACTGCAGTGCTGTTGCCACAGAGCCCTGCCTCGGGTGCTGACTCCTCAGGCCAGTGACGGGATTGGCCAGGCTCCCTGGTTATGGGGATATGGGGACAACTGGGCACGTTCTGTCTGAACATCCCAGGGGGACAGAGGCTCTGGTTGAAGCTGCCCATCAGGGCGAAGGATATTGTCAACTTGGTTTCTCAGGTTTGCCTTCTCTATTCCCTGTACCAGCTGTTCACCTTCCTAAATCTTAAAATACTAAGAGTTGGCTGTGAAAGATATCAGCCAACATTTCCTAGTGTTAATGGTGAATGGCCCCAGATGTTAGACTTTGGTCTTTCACTTTTGGCTAAGAAAGAATTCAGACAGAGAAAGACAAGTATGACATGTTCTCACTCATATGTGGAATCTAGTGAACAAAATAGGTCCAGAGATGTGGAAGCATAGAAGAGTCTGTCAAATCTCAGAGGGTAGGCAGGGGTGGGGGTGGGGGTGGGGGTGGGGCTGGGGTGGGGGTGGAGAGAAATTAACCAGGGAATTTAAATGCATATATGCATAATCCATGGAAACAGACAATGATGTGGTGAAAGCTTAGGGAGGTGGGAGAGTTGGGGGAGGTCAATAGGGAAAAAAAGAGACATCTGTAATAATTTAGAAAATAAAGATAAATTTAAAAGGAAAGAAAGAATGTAGAGCCAAGACTAGATATAAGCAAAAGTTTATTTAGAAAGTCACAGCAGTAGAAGGAGGTGAGCCAGCTGGGCTGTGTGGACCCAGGAAATAAGTTACAGAGGCAAAAGAAAGGCCGTTTTAGCTTAGGGGAAAAAGGCAGAAAAGTCGCACAAGCTGAGGAAGAAGGGCATGGGGAAAAGGTGCTCAGGCCTTGCTGCTTTCCTTTCCTGGAGCTGAAACACAACTGAGGCCCAGATGTCTTCTCTAGTGTGACCAACACTCTGTCTCTGTGGTCAGCAGATCCAAGGCTTTGTTCCTAAGATTCGTTGATGCGGGCCATTGTCCTGAGGCGTACAGCTTTAGGAGTGGTTTGTGCAAGGACTTACCAGGATGTCCCATGAGTCTCTTGTCCTGTCCCCTAGTTCCTCCTCTAAGGGGCTCTGTGACCAGTGCTGTGCTAGGGGAGGAAAGGTTGCCCTGGGGGCGAGACCTACCGGACAGCTGCCTGCTACTAGGAGCCCTGGGTGACCTTCCTTACCTGGCTTGTCACTATGCTCATGCCTGTCTAACTGCCTGCTATCACAGGAAGTCATCTGGAAAGTGAGCGCAAATTCCCACTTAATTGAAGGGGAGATTGAACCGTGGAACTCACAGAGCCCAACCCCCGTTATGTTTACAGAGGAGTGAATGAGGCCCAGAGAGTACATCACCTGCCTGCCACTCAGCTGTGTGCACAGGTGAAAGGGGACACCTCACTTTACAGGTCACGCTTTTCAAAGACACTACAAATGTAGGGCAATTCAAGAAATGTTGACCTTTCTATAAAGTATTAATCATGCTTTCAACACAAGCTATAGAAACTTTAAAAAAAAATCATGTTATTTATGTTTATTTGCAAGGTAGGAGAAATAAAAATTCTATTTAAATTAAAAAATTAAAGCATTATTTAAAAGCATTTTCAGCTAGCCATTAGCCTAAGCCAATGTTTTGCAAACTCATTAGTCAATAGAGCCAAATATCAACAGTACAACGATTGGAATTTCTTTTTGAGAGCCAGATTTTTTAAACTTAAACTTCTTCTAACGCCACTACTTCAAAATAGTCTCGCCCAGGCCACGGTATTTTGTGGAAGAGCCACACTCAAGGGGCCAAAGAGCTGCATGTGGCTCGCGAGCCGCAGTTTGCTGACCACTGGCCTAAGCATTCCTTTAAGAACCAAAATTTAGGAATGAGAACGTTTCTCAAGTAGATGTGAAGAGAGAATAGGAAATTATCTCCCAGCTCCAACCCGGTCTTCTGATGGGAGCCCATCTGCCCGCACCTGTTCTCTGTCCCCTGATGGAGGTATTTCCCGCAGCTGGTGGTGACACAGCTGGGATACGACACCCGAGTGACCATCCTCGGACACGTGCAGAGAGGCGGGACGCCGTCGGCCTTTGACAGGATTTTGGTAAGTGAAGGTGGAAACTGTCCATCCTGTTCCCAAGGGAAGGGGAGTTTCTGGGAGCACCAGAGACTGAGAGCTGTTCACTAGCGCCATCCGGCAAAAGCCGCTGCCTACAGCACGGGGCAGCCTGTCTCTGAGACCCTCCAGGCCTTGTCATTGGGAGACTCAGGCCAGACAGACCAGAGCAGTTTCCCTGCCCCAGTCACCCAGAAGCTGGGAGACACACCCACATGGACAGTGGAGGATGGCAGGGACTCTAGGACCAAACCCAGGATGTGGGAAGTGGCATTCACATGCAGGTCTCTAGAAACAGAACCTGGGACAGCAGAGCCCAGAGTCCAGATCCTGGGTTGTTAATCTTCACTGTTCTTTATACCACAGAGCCTCCCCTCCCCTCTCCTTCCCTCGCCTCCCCTTTCATCCCCTCCCCTCCCCTACCCACCACTTCTGGGTGGAGACTAAATCTTTCTGTTGGAAGTGGGTTAAGCAGGAAGGACTTGGGTACCTAACTGCACTCAGTCCCAGAGAACAGAAAGAAAGCTGAGGAGGATGTATGTTTAGGATACAGTGGGGTTGTCTGAACCTCAGGGGTCAGGGCCCCATGGATGCCTCTGCCTGGAGCATTGAAGGGTCTCCGGTGACAGCACTGCCTCAGTGGGTGGTGGGCCTTCTCTGACTCTCATGAATGTCACTTGCAGGCCAGCCGCATGGGGGTGGAGGCCGTGGTCGCCCTGCTGCAGGCCACGCCAGAGACCCCGGCCTGCGTGGTGTCGCTGAGCGGGAACCAGGCAGTGCGCCTGCCCCTGGTGGAGTGCGTGCAGATGGTGAGCTGGGGAGGGGCGTGCGGGCACAGCTGGCACCTGGTCCCTGGTCTGTGGCTGCCAAGCCGCAGGGGAGTTAGATGACCTTCATCAGGACGAGTGGAGCTGCCCTGTGGGCATGGCAGCAAGCTCCTATCACCCAGACTAGTTGCTTGTCTCATTTTTAGGGGAGGTTACGGTGTCAGGAAGATTGTGCTGGGGGGGGGGGGGGGGGCGGTCCTTGAGGGTGTCTGGGAGGAATCTGTGGGTGGGGTGCCCAGGGCCTCCTTAGCCCCTTAGATTTCAGCCTCTCCTTTCATTCTGTTCCCAAGGATGTCCGAGTTTGTGGGGTGACCCTGGCCTGGCTAATTCAGGGGGCATTCATTCCTCCAGGCCCAGGTTGTAATTCCCCACCTGAGTCCACAAGGGGAGGTGGCAGTGAGGTGCATTGGAAATTGTTCTTCTCTTTTATTTCTCAAAGTCTGTCCATGAGTGTCATCCTACTTGGTCTTTTCCAGCAGCTCTGAAGTACATGCATTTGATAACATGTACAGAGAGGTGATTATGTAATGCAGTCAAGGGGCTTGTTGGAAGTTACCTTAGACACGTCACTTCAAAGCCTGTGGGAGGGCATTAAGCTGTGTGTATATATTTGCATGTGTCCAAAGGTATTTTTTGCTTAAGCATATGTATGTCTGACATGTTTGCATGTGAGTGTGTTCATGCATGTGTCTGTGCGTGCACACATATGTATTTTTGTCTTAAGCACGTGTCTGACATGTGTGCATGTGAGCGTGTTCACATGAGTGATGTACATACATGTATTTGTGTGCGAGGGTGTTTGTGTGTATATATGTATGTGTGTGCATGTCTGTTTGTGAGAGAGTGAGATGACAGGCTTAAGAGGATCAGGACATTGAACTGTGGCAGTAGTCTGTTCTGAGCCTATTTCTTATGTCACATGTCTGTTCCTTCAGAGATAAACATGTAGGTACAATCTGGCTTGTCCTCCAGATGACCATACATTATGGTAAACTAGCCGGATGGCTCACAAAAGCCACAGTGAGCCTTTCATTGGCACCTGCTGTGTGCAGGTGTTTTCTTAAGAGCCTGGTGTGTTTTATAAAATTATTTTTAAATTGATTTTCAGAGAGAGAGAAAGATATCAATGTGTGAGAGAAGCATGGATACAATCCATTGCCTCCTGCACATGACCTACCTGGAGATGGAACCCGCCACCTTTTGGTGTATGGGAGGAGGCTCCAATTGAGCCACACTAGCCAGGGTCAATCTGGCATGTTTCCTAACCACAGATGACACTAGAGTAGGGCGTGTTCTCCTTATTGTACAGATGAGAAAACCAAATAAATAATTTACCCGAGATCCTCGGATTGAAGATCCTACTTGGGTGTGTTGGCTGCATGCCTTTCCCTTTGCCTGCGGAGACCCCATCCGGGTCCCCAGCTCCCAGGTCCTGTTGATCTTTTCCTCCCAGAATCCACCTGCGAATTTGTCAGGACCTTGTGCGAGAGATGCATTTCCTCCTGGCTCTGCTCTCATAGAGTGAAATCCCGAAGACCTCAGGACCTCTGCCTGGGATGGCCGGCGGTGCCCCCCTCACCTCCTCCATGACATGCCTGAGCTAGTGGCCCCTGTGTCCCCCTCACAGCTGGGTGTGCCAGGCCAGCTGAGGCCCACTGTGGGTCCGCCCCAGGCTGCTGGCCGCTGAGGCAGGACGTAACGGGGACCATGTGGAGGCACCGAGCTGGGCGTGAGGCTGCACCGAGTCCTGACCCTGCTGTCTTCTTCTTTCCTCTCTTTAAAGACCCAGGGCGTCCAGAAGGCGATGGATGAGAGGAGATTCAAGGAGGCCGTGCAGCTCCGAGGAAGGTGACTGAGGGAATCTCTGTCCTGGAATGTGTGCTGTGGGCCTGTCCCTTCCTCAGGCCTGGGAGTTATCTGTTCAGAAGGTCCTCAGGGTTATTCGTTCAGAAGGCCCCAAGAGGTTGTGCTTGTCCAATCCCACTGTGAAAAGGCAGAAAGAAGATGGCAAGCAGGCGCCATTTCTGCAGATTGAGCGCCGTGGTGATTATTAGGGGGGGGTATCATTTATTTCTTTGTTTATTTTGGGCAGAGGGTCATTCGAAGTAATGAGATTAAGATAGGAAGTGGGTAGGGTGTTGGCAAAGAAATCTGAGAAGCACTGGACGCCTTTGTCCCTTAGCCCAGTGACATGATGTACATCCCCCATGCTGTGTCCCCCCTGAAGGCAGCAGGGCTCGGGTACCATCAGGCCCCTGCCCCTGAGGGACGGGACAGCATTTGCAGACTGCCTGCTCCCTGCACCACTGTTCTCTGCGCTCTACTTCCCTGCACCTTCTAAACCTGTTCCAACAGAGTCATTCTCTTCTAGGAGCTTTGAGGGCAACCTCAACATCTACCAGCAGCTCTGCATCAAGAAGCCAGACTCCCAGATCACCAAGGTGGGTGATGACTGCCCGCCGGCTCCCAGGGGTACTCCTGACAGTCCCTGCTGACCCCGCTCCCCCACCACCACCTGCCCTGGACAATGCCGCAGCCTCCCTGCCTGTGGCCAGGCACTCCTGGCACCTGGTGCTGGGCAGGGACCCCTCCCAGGTGTGCATGGGTCGGTGACACAGCTGTGACATGTGCCGTATTGCCCCCTGTCTTGCAGAGTGGCTGCAACGTGGCCGTCATCAACGTGGGTGCCCCGGCTGCCGGGATGAACGCGGCTGTGCGTTCGGCTGTGCGGGTTGGCATCTCAGAAGGACACAAGATGTTTGCCGTCTATGATGGCTTCGAGGGCTTCGCCAAAGGCCAGGTGGGTCCCTCAGGAGGTGCCCAGTGGAGGGATGTCTTCGACGGGAAAGTCATGGGGAACTGGGGGACCTCAGGAACACAGCAACTGTGTGTGTGTGTGTGTGTGTGTGTGTGTGTGTTTAAATATGATTTTATTGACTTTAGAGAGAGAAGAAGGGTGAGGGAGGGAGAGAGAAACAATGATGTGAGAGAGAACCATCAGTCAGCTGCCTCCCGCACATGTCCTGACCAGGGGGGTCAAACCCACAACCTTTCGGTGCACAGGATGATACTCAACCAACTGAGCCACAGCAGCCGGGGCACAGTGCCTGCTCTTTAAGGAGAACCTCTGCTCTAGGGTCCCATCCTAAGGAAGGACCTTTCTATGCCCATGAGACTGATATGGGCTCACCGGTGTAGGTCTCTCAGTAAACCTGAGATATTGTCCCGTTTTCCTTGTGAGAAAATATGGTCAGAGGCAGTAACTTGACCACGGTTACACTCCACTAGGTGTGTCCTGTCCACAGAGTCAGTTCACCTGGTCACTTTTACTGAGTTCTCATGCTGCCGAGGTAAATTTGTGAAGAAAGCTTCCATGGAGCTTTCATCTTAGGGAGGGCGGGGAAGTGTGGTGAAGGTAGACTGTAAGTGCAGAGCAGGTGGGAGCAGGCGAGGAAGTGACCTTGCTAGAGGGGCAACACAGAGGGGCTGAGTGAGCCCTGGAACTGGGGTGGGCGGGTCTGCAGCTGAGCGGGGCTTCAGTTTCCGGTGAAGGGCTGAGAAGGTGCTGTCCCAGGCAGCAGGACAGTGCAGGGGCCTGAGCTGCTCTGAGGTGGGAGGGGCTAGTGGGATGCAGCAGGAGAACAGGCTGGGGTGGGATGGGGTGGGGAGCAGACGGGCCAGGTTCTTCATGGGATTTGTGAAGAGTTTGGCTTTTATTCTGAGGAGACAGGTTTTGAGCAGGGGCCTGGCACATACAGACGAGACTAGTTGGAAGGCTTCCGCAGTAACCCAGGCAGGAGTGTGGAGTCCTGGTCCAGACCGGCCACAGTGGTGTTGATGAGACGTCTTCTAGGGTCTTGGGTGGATTTTGCAGGCAGAGCCAGTAGAATTTGGTCCCTGAATATGCCTGAGGGTGAAAAAAGTAGACGAGAATGAGCCTGTTTCTGGCCTGAGTTGCAGCTGATGGACGCAAGGAAATGTAAAAGGCGCTGAGGTGCCAAGATGTTCAGTGTGTGTCTGGCGGGCACCCCTGGGAGGTGGCCAGTGAGCAAACAGAGGTCATGGTCTGGGTCTTCAAGAGGCTTGAGCTAAAGATCCATGTTTGGGGGACACCAAAATACAGGTGGTACTTAAAGTAATGGCACAGAGAAGGTGTGAAAGGAAAGGGCTTTGCTGTGGAGAGGAGAGGGGAGAGTCCTAGCCTAGGAGATGGGTGTGCAGAGGGAGGGTGCACACCCCCAGCTGGCATCATCTATCTGTCCGTGTGTTGTTGTTTTTTTTTTTTAATTTTTCATTAAAGAAGTTTTTTTTTTTTAAATGTATGTCAATTAAAAAACACAATACTGTTAATTTTTTCTTTAATTCCCAGTGGTAGAATTTGGCCAACTGAAGTGCCAATCCATTCTATTGATGGAAACTAAGCTGTGGGGGTGTCCCATGGGTAGGAGGGCTGCTGTAGCCGATGGCAGTGACTCCCTCTGCATCATGATGGATGCCTACAGACAGGCAGCTCACCTGAGGTGCTGCCCCCTGAGCTGTTTGTAAAACTTCTAATCTCCTTCCTTTCTCACTTGAGCCGTCTCATTCCGTTTGTATCTTAGATAAAAGAAATCGGCTGGTCGGATGTTGGAGGCTGGACTGGACAAGGTGGCTCCATTCTTGGGACAAAACGGTAATTTCCCTTCTTGATTCGGACCTGCTTTTAGGAAGAAAGGGCCCCGTCCTAGAGGAGGAGCTGGGGCCGGTGCTGGGAAAGCTCCGCATCCTGGCCCCGCCCAGCAGGCCCCAGTGGTTAGGGCTGAGAAGTGACCATGTGCTCCCAAATTTTTCCTGGGCCTCGAGGAGAGAAAGCAGGTGGCCGGCAGGAATCTGCCTCAGTGGAGGGGATGATGATGAGGGACATCACTGAGCTGCAGGGACCGTGTGTGTAGACCAGGGTCAGAGCAGGTGGACAGTGGCTTAGTGCCTGGGCACAGAGTGGCACCCACCCTGGAGGCCAGTCCCAACATATTTCTGAGTCAGTAAGCCTCCGTTCCTCACAATAGCTGGTGGTAGAACGTGCATTTTAACCAGACACTGTGTGCTTTATGTGCCGTCCTGGCAAAGCTCTGGGTGAACTGGCAACTCCTCCTGACGATGCTTCGAGAGCTTTATCTTAGACGCGGGGGGACCCTTGCCATGACACATGCCTGCTGGCTGCCCCGACTGCCCAGGCCTGGACATGTTTGCCCTGCAGCTTCCTATTGGTCTACCAATAGCACCGGCACAGTGTCCTCCCGGCTGCAAAATGGAACGGCTGGGCCGGTGCTGGGGGGGGCTCTTGGGAAGAGTCTGTCCCATGTCTGACTTGGTGGCTGTGTGTGAAACGGGAGAACAAATACGAGTGGATGTGACTTTAAAGGAGATGAGGTTGTACAATATAAAGTATAAAAGTGGAAGTTTCCCTTTAAATGATATTTGTTGTGAATATTTGCAAGTTATCAGGGTGTGTTTTTTCTAATGAGGCTGCGTAATTCTGTTGAGGTGAAGCTACTGAACAGCTGGGAAGCTTCTCCCTGTTTTCTTTTGAAAATACACCTCTTAGGGACTTGCTCCCTGACCATCCCTGCTGTGGGCTGTTCCCCCACGCGCTGCCCCCCCTGCCACAGGGAGGGGGAGCCACGGGGAGGGGGGAGCCACAGGGAGGGGGAGCCACAGGGAGGGGGGAGTCATGGGGATGGGGGAGCCATGGGGAGGGGGGAGCCACAGGGAGGGGGGAGCCATGAAGGAGGGGGAGCCACAGGGAGTGGGGAGCCACAGGGAGGGGGAGCCACGGGGAGGAGGGAGCCACAGGGAGGGGGAGCCACAGGGAGGGGGAGCCACGGGGAGGGGGGAGCCACAGGGAGGGGGGAGCCATGAAGGAGGGGGAGCCACAGGGAGGGGGGAGCCACAGGGAGGGGGGAGCCACAGGGAGGGGGAGCCACAGGGAGTGGGGAGCCATGAGGGAGGGGGAGCCACAGGGAGGGGAAGCCACGGGAAGGAGGGAGCTGGCCTCCCACTGCAGCTGCCCCAGCGCCACACGGAGCCGGGGCAGGCGGCCGTCAGGGTGCTGGCAGTGCTTGGTCCACCCTGTGAGCCTGTCTGGCCTCATCTCTCTCGAACTATTTTCAGGATCCTCCCCGCGAAGTACTTGAAAGACATCGCTTCACAGATTCGCACCCACAGCATCAACGCGCTGCTCATCATCGGTGGGTTTGAGGTACGTCCACTCCGTTCCCGGTTGGCTCTTCCACTCCGTAGGCTTCAGCGGTGGCCCGTGCCGGCTCCTCTGAGCTCCCCACCAACTGTGGGCCTAGCACTCCAGGTCCCCCTGCCTGCCAGGGGACAGCGGGGAGGCAGCGCAGAGCAGGGGTGGGACTCGCCCAGCGGGAGGCGACCCTGAGTCCTGGACAGGCCCATCTGCCCTGTGAGTGCTGGAGTCTCCCAGGCCAACAGGAATGAGTCTCTCCCCTGAGGCTGCAGTCCATGGCCATTCAGAGAGGAAGGGGGTTATGTGGCCAGCTCATCTGTTTTATTCCATATTGGATTGTAGGCTTAATTTTTTCTTTTTTAAAAAAATACATCTTTTATTTCAGAGAGGGAAGGAGAGGGGCAGGGAGAGAGAGATAGAAACATCAATGATGAGAGAGCATCATTGATCAGTTGCCTCCTGCACACCCCACCCTGGGAGGCGAGCCCCCAACCTAGGCATGTGCCCTGACTGGGAAGTGAACGGTGACCTCGTGGTTCATAGGTTGACACTCAACCACTGAGCCATGCCGGTTGGCATTCCCCCCCCCCCATCCCCCATTCAACCAGGATCAGTCCCGGGATAACCTTATGGTTTCCTTTCAAGAAAATTCAAGTCTCCACTACCGAGACACTTACCAATAGGAGCCTTGGTCTTTCGTCTACAGGACGAGGTTCCCTGGGTCCCTTTTTGCTTAAAGAACTGCTTGTCCCTGTCGTGACCTTCATGTGTTTCCACGTTGACTCCCTAGTGGTCCTATTGGTGCCCCGCTTCTGCCCGCCCCCCAACTGTACACGCTTTTCCCACAGGCCTACCTGGGGCTGCTGGAACTGTCAGCCGCCCGGGAGAAGCACGAGGAGTTCTGTGTCCCCATGATCATGGTTCCCGCCACCGTGTCCAACAACGTGCCGGGGTCCGATTTCAGCATCGGTGCCGACACCGCTCTGAACACCATCACTGACGTAAGTCTGCGTGGCAGCACAGCAGGTGCCGCGGGCCTCGCTGAGGGCACTAACCGAGGGCGCCTGGCCCGTTTTTATCTACCAGTGCACTAGAGATTTGGGCTGGGACAGGGGCGTTGGTTTGTCTCCAGAAAAGTATTTTTTAAAAATCTGACCCAGCTCCCAAAGATCTGTACCCCGTCTTTCCTGGGCTGCGCCAGCACCGTGCCCCTGGGTGACATAGCATGGCAACTCCAGCAGCCAGCTGCTGCGCTTTGTGATTTGGACGATCGTTCAGATTAGTTTTGTGGGGCTTTTTGGCTGCAGTATAATTCTCACCTCTGCCACATTGCTGTGATGAGTCTGGGTCCGACTGAATAGCGGGCTGGGTGGGGACAGACCCTGAGCGGAATATTTTGCAATTTTATCCATTCACCTGACCCCTCTTAGGTGTTCATTATTCTTTTACCTGAGCCAATCAGCATCATCGTTCTCCACACAGTGGATTGGGGATGTTAAATCACATCTATAGCATATTGGTACTAATTAAGGTTGGGTTTTTGTTGTTGTTGTTGTTTTGTGTGTTAAATGGCAATAACGTAGAAATGTATTCTTATTATTGTATTTGCAAGTCTCACTTGGTGAAATGCCACGTGAGTTTGCGAGTTTGCAGATCAGCATCTAACATAACAAGTTATGTTTTTTTGTTGTTGTTGTTGTTTTTTAATTCAGTGCCTACATTTTTTTCAGTAAATTCCGAAGTTTAGTTTTCCTTCTGATACCTAGGTCTTCTGAATGATTTTCTAACATTCCCGCCCCCCCCCCCCCCCGCCCCCAACCCTCCCCTTAAACCCAGGGCATCCGTTTTGTTTCTAGCGCTGGTAAATAAAAATAAATGCGTTTAAAATAAAATTCACTGGTAAGTAATGCTCACTGCGTGTCTGCTGCTTGTCTGAGAGCTTTCTAAACTTTCTGTGATCTTTCCACTAAAAAGCCGGCCCGGTGTCGCCATGTCCCCGTGCTGGAGGCCCGCGCCGTGTGCACCCCTGACCGCTTGCTGGCCCTGCTCCTGCTGCCTGTGACTCCCTGCTGCCTGCCCTGCTCCAGCCCGTCCTCCCCTCACGGGCCCTCCGCTGTGAACCGCAGGTCCTGTCTGTCCCCGAGTGAACCCCACCTTCGCTTGTCTCACTCTTTTCCCTGCCTTTGCTGGATTTTGAATCTGATTATGCTGAGCTTGTCGTTGATGCAACTGGAATTAACTCTTCCTAACTGTTACCTAATCAGAACCCTGGTGGCCGGGGGTGGTGGGGTGTGGGGGTGGGTGGGGTTTGACCAGCATCTCTGCGGATCCTGCCAAGGCTGGCCTCTCTCTGTTCCTTGTGGCATTTGATGCCCACTTTAGGCACACACACAGGACTCTCTGGCTTTGTAATTCTAGGCTCCTCAGCTACAAGGAATCTCCCCCTCCCCCCCCCCCCCCACGATGCCATCAGATTATGAAGTAATACTCATATGTATGTTGTTGAAAATGTGGAAACCAGCTGTAGCCGGTTTGGCACAGAGGATAGAGTGTCAGTCCCTGGACTGAAGGGTCCCGGTATCAATTCCAATCACGGGCACATATCCAGGTTGTAGGCTCGACCCCCGGCTTTTGGACAGGCCAGGGTGCCTTTGCCAGTGAGCCAGGTGTTCTCGGTGGTGCCACGGTTCTGGTTCTGGTTCTGGTTGGTGATCTGGGACGATGGGAAGTCAGGACGACCCCTCGTGGGCCCGCTCAGGGTATCCTGGGACTGCACGGACCAAGGTATGACACAGTGTGTAGAAACTGCTGTTTCTTCCTGCGTTCAGTTTGTTAAAGCCAAAATGAGGCTGGATCCTCAGGAGGACCGGATTCAGGCCCAGAATGCCAAAGGTGCTCAAGGTGAGACTCCCACGAGGGGCTCCGGTTATCGGCTGTTGGGTCTGCATATTGTGTCATCGTCCTCAGGGCCCTTCCCTCTGCCAGCGCTTAGCTCAGCTCACAGGTGCGTCGCGGGAACCTGCTCTCAGTGCACTTGCCTGTCAGAAAGAGGTCAGTGTCCAGGCCAGGGCAGGCATTTGGAGTCCCTGTGCTGTGGCTTCGGGCTTTACAAGGGGTGCTGTCCACCCCCAGAGCCAGACAGTGTTCAGCCACAACACAGCGCCATGTGCTGAGCTCCGTGCAGGCAGCCGCAGTCACAGCCCTGCTGACAGCCCAGAATTGTGAGGGAGGTTCTTTCACACCTTCCATGACAGTGACAGGCGGTTTTCCCAGCTTCTCCATCACGGAGCGCCCACTTCAGCTCCACAGATGCTCTGGCACCTCTGTCCTGTCCCTGGAATGATGCCCCTTGATGCTCCAACCCGCCTGGTGCCCACTCAGTGCTAGGCTCTGGTCATTATCAGACGTGGCTGGTGTGTGGCTGGTGAGTGGGCACAAAGCCTCTGCTGTGGGCGTGGTCCAGCCTAGCAGGGCCCTGACTGTGACCTCCTGGCAGTGGCACCGACAGCTCCTTCAGACCATCACATCTCGTGAAAGCCCTGACTCTGTTTCAGAGCCCCCCTCAGAGTGGCACAGCCCCTCCGAGGCCCAATGGGGAGGCAGGGAAAGGACAGGAAAGGCTGGTGTTAGGCCCACTCTCCAGAGTTTCTTGTTCTGGAACTGATGGGCACGTCTGAGCTTCTTGCTCATTTTCTCACAAAACTGTGGCAGGAGGTGGGCTTGCCCTCAGCCTCCAGCAGGGAGGTGGCCTCCATCCCAACCCAGAGGCTCCCATGGGCTTTGCAGTCCTGCTTTCAGGTAAAATTCCGTCATAGACAGACCCTTAGAGCAGTTACCGGCCACTGGGGGCACCATTGGCATCTCCCGCTGCCGTCCCACTTCTGCCCTCGGCTGCACCTCTGCATGTCACCCAGCTTCCCACTGCCCTATGCTTTGCTGCGGAGGACCCTCCTGGCTGCGGCCAGCCTGGTCTGGACCCCATATCCAGCCTATGCTCCTCCTCCTTGGAGCCCAAGTCATGGGAGGCCACCTCCTAGCCCGTTAACGGGACAGGACTGACAAATCCACAAACCCACAGTCTTTTCTATCTTGCACCATTCCAAGTGCCACTTTATCCTTTCACATTCGACTTGCATTTTAATAACTCCAGTGTGTTAGTGGCATAGGAATTGTCATATGGGGATTTTCCTTCAGTGGGACAGGACCCAAAGATTTCTCTAGGAGAATCGTCTGTCAGCCGCTGGAGGGGGTCAAGGTTCACCAGAGGCTGGAGGGGCTGGTGGGGCATCCAGTCCAGGCGGGGGCATCTGCCCTCCCCGATTCCATCCTCTCACCCAGAGCCTGCCCCTCCCCTCCACACGCCACCCCCTCACTTGTCAGGACTGCTTTTAGTAACGGAATGGGACTGGCTGGAATACCGTACTATTTTTAGAAGAAAGGAATTTGGACCCTCAGACACAACCCAGGCGACGCAGAGGGAAGGGTTAGGAACGGCGTGCCTAAGCTGCAGGCAGTGGCGGAGGGTGCCGGCCAGCGGCCACTGCTGACCCCTGCGGCTCATGGAGAGCGGAGTCTTGGCTCACAGCCAACGCCACTGGCGCCCCTGACCTTTGCGGGGTTGGTGCAGAGATGCGTATGTTCCTACTGGCCTCACAGGGGAGCTGTTTTGTGGGCATGTTCTTCTGCCATCAGTGGCAGTAACTTGTTTTCCACATTGGTGATAAGGATCTCCACCTCAGGAGGCCTTCCAGGGGGACCCTGTAACTCTGCAGCTCGGGGGGACCTGGGCATCCGCCCATGTATGCAGCCCTGTTCCATCCCAGCCCCCAGAATTCCTCAGAAATGGGAGACAGACTGTTCAGGGCAGTGTTAGTGCTGGGTGCTGCCTCAGAGCCAGGTGAGCACTATACGAGCATGCTCAGGTCTGCCCTGCCAGGCCTCCAGGGGCCTGTTGGTCCATCCCAGGCCGGCGTCAGGCAACAATTACCCTCCTTGGTGCTATGTCCTCCTTCCCTCCCAGCTCCTAAAGATTACAAAGCATGTGCTGCATCTGGAATAATTGATTATTGTGATTAATTATTAGGGGAAGGTGAGGTTCCACCCAAGAAATGGACAGCCTCGTTAGGAGTGACAGCAAGTGGCCCCTTGTGTGGAAATCAGAATGCTCTCACAGGTCATGCAAAGCACTCATGTGGAAATGTCCGAATCAATATACTTTTGTGTACAAACCTCCTCCTCTTGCCCCCTAAGATTCATGACCCCTGGTCTTGGACCTACCACTCCCCAGGCTCCTTGTGATTTCCCTGGAGATGCAGGATGGTTTAGTCCCAGGAGTTCATGCCACAGGCTTCACAGGGATGGATGGGATGCTTTTATTCCAATCACTGCCAAACATTGATTGAACCCCAATTGTGTCCCAGGCATGGCTGCATGTGAGCCCAGCCTGTGACCGGTGAGGGAGACACCCCAGGTCAAATAACTATACAGAAGGTTGCAGGAAGGCGGGCCAAGGTGGTTTTTCAAAGAAAGGCATAATTGTCGGGGGAGCTCTGCATGGGACTTGTCTCGTCCTGGCGGTCAGGCAGTTTTCCTGAGGGAATGACACTCCCGTCTGGGTCATGTTGAAAAGGCAGGAAGAGGCTACACTGGCTCTTTAGCTGCCAGATGATCTAGATGATTTCCCTGGGCTGAGGCCACGGAGTTGGCAGGCATGCACCCTCCATCGGCTCTGGGAGAACCTGTTCTGCTCTTCTGGCTCCCAGAGCTGCCGCTTGTTGCTCGCTTGGCCTGTGATCCCTTCTCATTTCAAGGCCTGCAGGCAGCATCTTGCTACAGTGTGACCTGCCCTGTCCCTGGTCAGCCCATCCTCTGCGTGCCTCTGGGGGCCGTTACCCAGCCCACCACGGGCATGTGTGTGAGGGCCCCAGAGCAGGACAGCGCTGGAGTGGGCTGCCCCTGGGGGTCCGTAGGAAGGCTGTGAGATACTCGAGGAAGAAGGAGATGTTACTCAATGCTGAGGAAGGCAATGGTCACATCAGAGCGTTTCATAGACAGAACTGGTTGGAGGCTCAGTGGGTTGAGAAGAGAGGACAGCGTGTGAGTGTTCTGTGTGCTGAAGAGGTGATGGCTGACATTTCCTTAGGAGACCTGCTATCTGGAAGATTCATGTGGCCTTTGTCTAGGAGCCACTGTCCACCTCAGTAGAGGTGCTCTGATGTAGGTTGAGGGTGATCCAACCCAAAGGTAATAGAGGGGGGGGGGCTACTATTCATTTATTTTAATTTTTTATTGATTTTTAAAGAGAAAGGAAGAGAGGGACAATGAGAGAAATATTGATGAGAGAGAAATATTGATAGCTGCCTTCTGCATGTCCTCTACTGGGGATCAAGCCCTCAATCTGGGCATGTGCCCTGACTGGGAATTGAACCAGCGACCTTAGTTCATGGGTTGACCTCAACGACTGAACCTCACCAGCCAGGCTTGGGAGCCTTTTAGAAGAAAACCAAATAGAACATCCTAGTGACTAAGGTCAAGACCGAGGCCAGCCATCTCTGCCCCTATGTGGCAGACACTCAGGACCCACCAGGCTCTTGGCTGCTCCCGTCCCAGTACCGGCCGGCTACGTGTTGGAATAACCCATCCTTCTCTGTGTCCAGACGTGCGACCGCATCAAGCAGTCCGCCAGCGGGACTAAGCGCCGTGTGTTCATCATCGAGACCATGGGCGGCTACTGCGGCTACCTGGCCAACATGGGGGCCCTGTCGGCCGGGGCCGACGCTGCCTACATCTTCGAGGAGCCCTTCGACATCCGAGACCTGCAGGTACGTGGTGTGCTTGTCTCCGAGTCCTTCCGTGCTGCCTTTGTTGTTGCTGTTTTTATTTTATATTTATTTATTTGTTTGTTTATTTATTTATTTATTTATATTGATTTCAGAGAGGAAGGGAGAGAGATAGAAACATCAATAATGAGAGAGAATCATTGATCGGCTGCCTCCTCGCACGCCCCACACCGGGTATCAAGCCCGCAACTCAGGCATGTGCCCTGACCGGGAATCAAACTGTGACCTCCTGGTTCATAGATTGGTGCTCAACCACTGAGCCATGCCCCAACCCTGTTGGTTAGATGGTGCGATACACCAGGTCATAGGCACTTCCAGTGCTCCTCCCCCGGATTCAGGTTGTGTGCAGAGGCACTGACTCTGTGCTAGAGCTCTATGTGCGGTGACAGCATGAGCTCATGGGTCTGGCAGCTTCCACTCCCCCAGGATGACAGTTCCCTCCGCTGAGCAGTCACTGTTTCCGTAGTGGGTCACCAGCCATCTGACCAGGGCTTCCCAGGATAAGCACTGGGCTCCCGAGGCTTCCAGTGCCTGTGGTCCGCGCAGGAGTTAACCCCCCTTCTTGGAGCCCAGCGGCCCCCAGGACAAGCAGCTCTGTCCACTGTGAATGTGGGATTCCATGAGGGAACGCATGGCACCCCCCACCCTGTGTGGGACACAGCAGTGGGCTTAATGCACTTAGTGGGCACTGTGCTCTATAAACAAAACAGAAACTAGGCTTACCTCCTGCCCTTCCCTGCAGCTCACTTCCTTGTTTTTCTCATTAGCAGGTTTTGTTTATTTTAGAGCAGTTTTAGGCTCACATGAGAGATTTCCCATATATACACAGGACAGCCTGCTCACCCAGCACCCCTGCCAGAGAAGGACCCATACTGGAGTCGAGGGACCCACACTGACATGCCATCAGCACCCCCAGTTCCAGCAGGGTTCACATGAGGGCTCACTCGGGTGTCACTGCTGCTTCTAAATGGTCACATCACGATGGCTATTCTAAACGAATAAGGGTCCCCAGGGCTGCCAGCTATCAGCGGAGGCTAACGGGGCAAGCACAAGTGAGTTTGGTGGCTCAGCCCAGGCATGGGCTGGAGGTCAGCCAGTTCAGAACAGGCATTAGCCAGTAAACGCAGCTGAAATACACAAAAGCACAAATAAAACAACTTCGTAAAAGCTATGATTTTGTTATTTCTGTACCGAATAAATCAAATGGAGAAGTACTTGATGCTTTTACTTATCTGTAATTGTTTTTTATCTTGACCTATGAATTTCTCTTCAACATTGAGTTAAACATTTATACTTCACACACCTGCCTAACAACAGTGCCTCACCATCCCATGCCATCGCTCTCGGCACATAGTAGGTGCTAACAAATGTAATGATGACTGGGATTTACTGGTATGTATATATCTCATTTCTTGCATATCTTTTCCCCCAAGATACAGTATTCCTTTCCTTAGGGAATTTCTGCACAAGTTTGAGTCTAGAAAAATTTCTCTTGGCCTGGAAATGCTCGCTAGGCAATCGTATGTATGCGATTCTCTTTAAAGTGAGGTGACAGATATTTTCCTCTGAGATAAAAAAAAAAAGTGTTGTCATGAAAATAGGTAAGCAGCAATAAAGTAAAGTTATAAGCTTAGGCAGGGACATGAATACACGGATTAAGGTTCTAGGATGGAAACCTGTTTTGGAAAGTGTTTTCCATGGAAGCTGAGCTCCACCCCCTACACATGCCTGTAACATAACCTTGTCTGTAATCTTCCCCACAGGGCTTGTCACTACCTGATGTGATTTCTGTTGTCCTCACCACCAAAACGTCAGCCCAGAGCAGCTGCTATGTTCAGCGGTTAGGGTCGCACAGTAGGTGCTTAGTAGGTTTCCCGTGTGACTAACGGAGCACTCTTTCCTAGAGCAACGTGGAGCACCTGACAGAGAAGATGAAGACCAGCATTCAGAGGGGCCTCGTGCTCAGGTAACAGATCCCGGTTCTCATCTAAGACCTGGCTGCTCAGAAATCACCCGCTATGTGATCTAAAATGGGGCGGGGGCTGCTTCTTCACCTCCATCCTGGGTCCCGCTGGGAGGATGCAGTGGAGATGTTGGGCTTGTGCGAAAAACTTGCATGTACTCATGAGTGGAGGGTAACCTTTAAAAATTCATTTCTGCTTTGTAATTATTTATACTACACCGCTGACATTTATAAAGAGAAGAAAACATGTGCAGTCGTGCACAGGATCAGGATTCAAGCAGCTATAACATTCTCTCAAGCGCCCTCGGGACAGATGCTCCCCTCCCTGCCCACCCCAGCCCTGAGCCCTATGCTTCCCGTTTCAGAAATGAGAGCTGCAATGAGAACTACACCACCGACTTCATCTACCAGCTCTACTCAGAGGAGGGCAGAGGGGTGTTCGACTGTAGGAAGAACGTGCTGGGCCACATGCAGCAGGTAGGGCCGGCCCCCCATCCCTCATCGGGGGCCCATGGGTCCCACAAAACAGAAAGGGAAGCTGTTGGTGTGAGTTCCTTTTAGATGGATGCCTTATTTTAGCCATAGTGGGTAAATGATGTGCATTCTTAAATAAAGTCCAAGATGATTAAAAACATCTGAACTATGTTCCAGTCCCAGTTAGAAGTCACACCGGAATTCTGTTGTGAAATTTGGGTAGATGGGTGTTTTAAGGAAAAAGGTCAACTTTCATATGATACCAATTAATTGGAAAAACTTATTCAAAGTATCTCCTTCAATACTGGGCAAAAATAAGCATTCAAATAGGAGCATCAAACAAGGGATACTTGAGATTTGCAGGGAATCGGAAGGAGGTGGAAAAAATTCAGGGCACGCTCTGTAAGATGACAGACGGGTGGGCTGGAAGCACTGGCCCCACCTCCTGACCGCACGCCTGCCCCCATCCCATCACTACTGACCCCTCTGGTGCCCTAGGAACTCCTAACTTTGGGCCCATTGCTCACTTTAAAGGGTCCCTGAATTTCCTGAATCTATGATGCAATGCTAGGCAGGTGTGTATTTTGTGAAAGGAAACTGGGAACCCCCTCCCCATCCCAACGTAAGGTTAAGGAATCTTGACAGAATATTTAAAATGACGACGAGGACCCGAAGGGGAAGAAAGCACGGTGGCACGCGCCTCACAGGCTCGGCTTCGCGGGCAGCAGTCACGGGCTTGCTTTTGTCTGGTCCCAGCTATCCACAAGGAGATAACATTTAGCAAAACAAAACAGACCCTCCAAGCCCATACTTACAAATGTGTGATGTGAACTTTGTTAGTCATTGTATTTCCACTTCATTTTTAAAAATAATTATCCGGGAAGATGCGGTTGTCTAATTAACATATAACCACCCACAGGGAGGAGCGCCTTCCCCGTTTGACAGAAACTTTGGAACCAAAATCTCTGCCCGGGCCATGCAGTGGATCACGGGGAAGCTGAAGGAGAATCAAGGAAAAGGTGTGGAGTGGCAGGGTGGCCTGTGCTGGGGCTGCTCACGGTGTGATGCTTTTACTCTGACTCTGCGCTTGCTAGTTATGGCTTTGAGGGTTATAATTAGGTGTCAATGTAATTAGCACGAAATGCTTTGTTCCTGTTGATCCCAGGTGGGAGGCATCAGGTCATTCAGTGACACTCTCCTTAACAAAATTGCTGTTCACGTAGGGGCTCCTCTGCAAGACTCAAGATATGACCTCTCCTTTTCTTTCTTTGCCACCTGCACCACTTTGGACTGGCCCCTAAGTGGTGTTTCATTCATGACTCCTTTTTAGAGCAGGCAAGGAAGGAGCAGAGGTAGCTAGACTGTTTTCTCGGTCCACCTAAGTGTGTGCCTCTCCCATACTTCACCCTCCCCGCCCCTCGGCCGAACCTCGGGCTGTGGGAACCAGCCCGTCGCTTCTTTCAGAGTTCACTGTGTTATTAGTCCAGCTCTGAGTAGGGAATGCCTTCAATAGTTTGGGACTACAAATTCTTAGTAACACTTAACTGAAGTCATTCTCTGTGCTACTTATTGCTTGCTCTTGGATATACTTTTCAATGATGAAAGGATCTTATATACTTTTTGCATCATATGGGATGGCCATTTAAGTCTTAATGCATTTCCTAGTGTTAAGGCCACTTTGCCTTCCTGGGGGACTTCTCCCTCCCCCCCTCCCCCCCTCCCCCTCCCCCCTCCCCCCCCCTCCTCCCCCGGGCTTTTGCTTTGGCCATTTCCTGCTCATCCTGTCCCTGTCAGGTACAAGGTCAGGCTTGTCCTAACTTTCTACAGCAGGGGTTCCTCTCAGAAATAATTTGTAAGATGTTCTGATTTTTAGATCAAAGGTTCTGTCGCTTTCCCTGTAGGGTAGGCGGAGCTGACCTGCTCAATTTCTTTACTGTTATAGAACTATCTCTGTTTGTTTCCTTTTTTGTTTGCTCATTTTTGTTCGTCTTTTTTCATGTTTGTTTCTTGCATCCCTTTTGTAAGTTATGTTCTCAAGGAACTTTTCAAGTTCATCTAAATTTTCAAAAACTTTGACATGAAGATTTACATCATATTCTTTTTTTTTTTTTTTTAAATATATTTTATTGATTTTTCACAGAGAGGAAGAGAGAGGGATAGAGAGTTAGAAACGTCGATGAGAGAGAATCATCGACCAGCTGCCTCTTGCACACCCCCTACTGGAGATGTGCCCACAACCAAGGTACGTACATGCCCTTGACCGGAATCGAACCCAGGACCTTTCAGTCCGCAGGCCAACGCTCTATCCACTGAGCCAAACAGGTGTTGGCTCTCTTTTGTTTTTGATGGCAGCCCTTCTGGTCCCATCACTGCAGGATTAGTGACTGTGCCGGTACCTGTATGTCCCTCCCCTCCGTTTTCTTGACCAATCTTCCAGGTCTGTGTGTTTCAGTGTATTTCTAGGACTTATGCAAGCACAGCAATGTAAAGTTTCAGCTTCATTTTAGTCTTTGAAGAACTGGCTTTGGTTTTTTTCTACTAATGTTTTTTTTTTTTTACAGTAAGTTCTATTTTTGTATTTCATCCTATAAAAATAAATCTGGATTTTTCTTTTCACTGGTCCTCTAAGGAAGCTTACCTCACCAATTCCCAGCTGCTCACAGTATGTGCAGTCATGAGTGTACTTGCTTCCTAGCATGTCCCTGAACTTTTGCTGCAGTTTAAGCCCATCTTCCCAGTCCAGTAGTGAGCTACCTCTGTACCACCTTACTCTCCATGAGGTGTCTCACAGCCAAGCACAGCTAACAGCTCCTGTCGGGGCTAATGTGGAGCTAATGTGCCCCATCATCTCTGCCTCTTTCCCCCGATCCTTGACGGGGACTCACAGGGTGTTCTCCACCCACCTTGTCACAGCCCCAAGAGTCCTCAGAGTCTGGCTTCTGCCAGGGAGGATGTGAGAAGTCCCAATTCTTCAGTCTCCTCACAGGATTCTGCTCCCTCCCATCAGCAAACCTTCTCTGGCCACTTTGCTGGCCTCACTGGCCATTTCACCTGACCTTTCCACACGACCCAGCGGCCCTTCTCAGGTCACTTTCTGTCCTTTATAGGAAGAAAGTTCGTAACGGATGATTCCATCTGTGTGCTGGGAATAAACCAAAGAAACCTCCTTTTCCGACCCGTGGCAGAGCTGAAGGAGGAGACAGACTTTGAGTAAGTAAACCTTACTGCAGGTAGAAGGAATGGGGACAAGAGTCACGGACAGAGGGACGCCACCGCCTTAGTCACTGTTCTCACTGCTGCCACCTCTCATCCGCAGGCACCGAATTCCCAAAGTGCAGTGGTGGCTGAAGCTGAGGCCCCTCATGAAGATCCTGGCCAAGTACAAGGCCAGCTTCGAGGTCTCGGAACCGAGCCAGTTGGACCACGTTCACTTTGGCCCCGAGGAGCCTGCAGCCATCTAGGCGCCACCGCCCGCCAGCGATTCCATTCGTCGGACTTCCTGTTTACCGCCCGTTTTTGTAACACTTATGTTATTTATCAGTATCAGCACTTTATGTGAGTACTGTGGACGTTAATCCCCAGTCACAGAGCACCGCCCCGTACCCTTCTCACCCCCGTTGGATCCTAAGCCTCCAGTGAGTTGTCTGCTGTGTCACATACTGTCTCCCGCTTTACCATGTGCATTTCCAGTGGGATTAAACATTTGGCTGAAACTCAGACCACAGGACTAAGTGCCTTTACTTTTTTTTTCAGTAGGCGTTAACCCTCAGGTTCTGGGGGCAGCTACCGAAGGTCTGCAGGCAGTTTAGAGGGCAGGCACCAGTAATGTATTTGATAGGGATCAGGGAAGTAGGCTGCACAGAAGCAGTCACAGTGGGAAAGGCAATGCTGTGACATGCAGGCCTGGGACCTGACAGGTGTGCAGAGAAGGCCCAGAGTAGGACCGCAGGTGAGGTGACCAACTCCGGCCACGGGCTCCTTTAAAAACACCACGAACACGTGCGTCGGGAAGAAGGTGAGCTTCTACACTTGACCTCAGCCCTAGCTGTTCACTGAGGAAGGTGAGGTATGCTACCAAGAGTGTCTGGAGTGAAAAGCATTTCTGCCTCTTTTCTCCAGCCTCTGCTCTCTGGGGAGAGAGGAACCAGCCTGTGCACGTGGGGGAAGGAGTCGTGCAGAGTAGAGAAGGCGGATGATGAGAAATACAGGAAGACAACCGCAAAAGAGCCAGTGTCCCAGTAAAGCGAGTCAAACCAATGTTGGGCTCCCTAGTGCACATGAACGCTATGCTTACACTATACTGCAGTCTACTAGGTGTGTGAGAGCAGTATGTCTAACTAACTGTATAAATCTTAACTAAAAAATACTAAATTGCTTAAAAATGCTAAGGACCATCCGAGCCTGCTGGAAAGGGCGCTGACAGCCCTGCTGGGTGCAGTGGCCACTCAACTCGTGTGTGTGGAGTGCAAATGCGCACACGTGTGCAACGCGGAAGGCGCTCTGCCGGTGGCCGTGTTTAGGACATGAGGCTAACATGAGAAGTTCACCTTCTGTCTGAAAAATGTAAAGTGAGTAACATATGAGAGCCCTTCAGTAAAGACAAAATGGGAACAAGTTAACACTTATTAACCTCAAACACATTCATTATTATTATTTTTAATTAAAGGTCTTAAGAACTACTTAGCAAAATGTCATTTAAAATAACTAAAGCACAGGTAGGTCGGAGTTGCCTTTTATTTTAAATAAATGTTCTTTCATTATTAGAAAGTCTTTCAACAGCTGTGCACCTTTGGCATTTAATACATGATTATTTCCATTTCTTCATGATCACCCACTTCCTTCTTTAAGATTTGGGGCTGACATGACAGGCAAGTACACACCTTTGGCAAAACTTTAAGATTGATAAATGAGGAAGACACTTGGCTCGGCTTACTTCTCCGAGGCCCCTGAGCCATGTCAGCCGTGTCCTGAGCATGGAACTCCTTGTCATCTGACGATCCAGGATGGGTCCTTGGCGATCTTCGGGTTCTCTGGTCCCAGCAGAGCCAGCCCGTGGGTGCTCCTCCCGACACCGAGGTACCTGAAAAGGCAGGTGGGGGTGGGGGTCAGACTGTTTCCACATCATGTGCCCTCAGGTTCACACTTGAGGCCACGTGGCCGTACTCACTTGTTGCTCACGTCAATGAGACCTTCATGGTTAACGGCAAAGAGCTGTTCCCTGTGCGCTTGCTTCAGCTCATCTGAGAGGCCGTATAGGAAGTGGTCCAGCCCTGAAGGAACACAGGTGACTGGGGAAGCTGGCAGGGACAGCATGTGGCAGCTGACCCTATTCCACAGACCCTTCTCCTAGGGGGCTGACCCTGACCCAGGCCCCTTTGGGGAAGAGGATGGAGATGAGTGTGGGCCGAGTCAGGATGGTCTCTGCCCCACTCCAGTTGCACTGCCCAGGGCACTGGCAGCTCACTGAAGCTCTGAGAAGGTGAAATACGGCCCCTTTCAAGCAGCAAATCAAGGTGCTCACCCTCAAGGTGTGTGAGAGCAGTATGTCTAACTAACTGAAGGAGGCGGCGGCGGGAGGTGAGGTGAGGTGGATACACATCTTGGGAACTCAGCCCGGAGTTGTCTGTCTGCACCATCCATCCAGGTGCTTGTGTTTTCTATTCCACGTACCTTTGTCCGAAGGAGCCACAGGAGCGTCCACAGCAGAGAACACGGACAGCTTGGCCTCGTCAATGTCCTGCTGTGAGAACTTCCCAGACTTGGCCCAGTCCACAGCCTTCGCAAAAGACTGGAGTGTTTCTGTTGAACGTGGATCCCTGGGAGAACCGAAGAGTTAGTTACTCATGTTTACAAAAATAAGCAACAATCACATGCTCACTTCACAGCTTCAACACTTTATAGCTGTTAACGGCTCTACTTTAAGCTTAGTCCAAAAATCAACACTGGAAATTTCAACCTGGCCACTGGCCATCTGACCTTCTCCCTGCCCTCGAAGACAGGGTCTGTTCACCAGCCTCACACCAGGTTATTAAATGCACCCACTGAGACTTCCTTGGGAGGAAAAGCTGGTCTGAATGAGACTCATGGAGAAACGCTAAGAAAGGTTAAATGAAAACCCTGCTTTCCAAAGGACACACTCAGAATAGTGAATCGTCACCCATATCCGGGTCACTCCTGGAGCGCCGGCACCGTGTCAGGGGAAAGGGCTGCAGGGGCCTTTGTTCATACCACGGACTGCAGGACCGGGAGACGGGGCCTAAGGTGGTGGTTTCTGTCCTGCAGCTCCCAGCCCAGACACTAGGAAATGCTCAGGAGTGTAGCAGTGGGGGGGGGGGGGGGGGGGGGGGGGGGTTTAAAGAGAAGTGCCCTAGAGGCAAAATGTGTCCTTTCCCTAGAATATTAGAATAAGTGTCTCTAGGCAGAGAAAGTTAAAGGGCAAGAGCAGTCAGTGGAGCCAGGAGCCCAGCCTCTACGATTCCATCAGCCAGAACACTGTTCAGGTCACCCTCTACTGAAACATGCTTGTCACTAAAAAGCCAGGATTCATTTAAGGAACAAAATTTTCTGTTCTTCCCTGCTGTCCTAAAACCGAAAGGACAGTGCTGGGTGTGGTTAAGTGCCCAAGAGGTGGGGAAAGTGGGAACAACCTTTTCTCACGCTCACCCCACTGTCTGAGATATGATATTGAGGATTTGGAGCCAGTGACTGTCAGTGACATGACACTGTGTCCACATGTGCGAGATGGTCAGATAAGAGCTCACCTATACGAGTAAAAGGTGAATATTCCACTATGACTGAGTTTGGCGCCTCCACCGTAAGCACCACCTTTTTCTCGAATTTCTGTGTGCAAGAATTTTGCAGTCATCAAACGTGCCAGGATCTTCAGACTGAAATAAATGATTAAAGAATGCAAATTAAAACCATGTCTGGCAAGGAAGTAAATTTAAAAAATATCAAGAGTATAATCAGGTGAAGACAAAAATAAAGCAGTGGCTTGAATAACGGGTGGCAGTAGACACACCTTCCCCCACACTCCTAGCTCCCTCTTAACCTCTTCCCACCACAGGGAGCATGTGAACGCTGCCGCCACAACTTGGACCCCACATCAGTGTATGCATGTGCATGTGGAAGGCCCCTGACTCTCCATGGCATCTTCCCTAGGGTTTCCCTTGGTTGGAGTGTGCGTTTTCTATGTCCCCACTAACTGCTATTATGAATGCTAATAGCTGAGGCCCTGGAAAGAGAAGGATGGTTCTGGAGATCACTTCCCAAGAGGCCACACCCGGTGTGACTGCCACCTGCAGGAGTGCAGGCTGCCCTGCCCTGTGTGAGCGCTCAGCCCAGCAGGGGACACAGCCTGGTGAGAAGCTGGAGGGAGAAGCATGTTCCTAAAGACGGGGCAGGCTCCACTCTGCCCACAGGGGTTTACCCTCCATGTGTTTTTCTTTAGAAACTTCTATTACTTCTATGTTACCTAATGAACACACATTCACTGTTGGAAAATTAGAAAATACAAAAAAGAGACAAAAGGTAACAATAATCCCATTACCCAAAGATACCCCTTGTGACATTTTCATGGTCCAACTACATCTTTCTAGTCATAGAAATACACATTCCTACAGGGCATGCCTATTTCCTTCGGATACGGAAATAAATCCACAGGAACGCTGAGCAATGTGACGCATTTCCTCTGGAGCCAGGGGCAGCTGCGTGCTTCATTCCACCCCTGACTCTCCTCTCCATGGCCGTGCCCCATCTTCCCCTCTGTGAAGTCCTTGTTTTCTTGCCCGCCTTGTTTGTACCTGGCATGATCAGGGTGCGTGTAGGGGGCAGTTCTGACACATTCGCCAACGTAGTTCACGGGGAACGGAAGCAGGAAGTGTGTCTTCATCTGGCAGGGCGTGAAAGTGGGCTCCTGTGGAGGGAAGGGAAGGCCTGGTCAGGCTGTGTCATGGGGAGTGGCCCACAGGTGCTTCCCGGTGCCACCTGGACTTCTGAATGTCCTACTTCCTGTGGGCATCACAGGCCATGGTCTCATCTGAGAGCAAGGCGCTGACAATCACAACACGCCACAAACCCGCAATGAAACAGCTCGTCCTACATCATTTCCGTCGGTCACTGACTGTGCGAGCTTTTCTTTCCTTTTCATCCATTTCTCTCCAGGAACACAGTGAGTTGCCCTTTCTGTGATGAGCCAAACCCAATGCCCAGATCACCAAGCTGAGTGCTCGGGCGGGAAAACACTGTCCAGTTGGTGGTTAATTAATACCGATTCGGCAGTAAAGTTACGATAGAGGCTTGGTGATGAGACCACGTGGAGGGACAAAGGTCTGCATGGGCATCAGGATGAGACACAGGACTCCCTGGTCCTGCATGCCGGCCATGAGGCACTGACTGGAAACCGGGAATGGGCCACCAGCCTACCTAGAGCCGAGCTGGGCCAGCTAGTTCTGGAATGACAGGGCTGTGTTCACTTACTGTGATCAGCTTTCTGATGATTTGGCATCCACTAACGTGTGTGCTTCCCCCACATCCGCCAGGCACAGCTTTCTGAAAATGTTTCCAGGAGAAATGAGAAAAATCCTAAACTCACTTCAAATAGCTAAGACGATACACTGCAGAAAATTCAGAGCTAATAACAAGTGTTAGGGCGCATTTGCTTTGGCGTTTTAAATGTTTTAACTACATAGATTTCTATGGATTTTCAGATGGTCTGGGAGCTGAGGCACCACACCTCTTCCAGGTGGGGCTCTGAGAAGGCGGGGGGCAGGTCCATTCAGGGATGAGGGACGCATGGCCATAACAAAGGGGAAAGCAGAAGTCCGTCCTCTGTAGAATGTGCACATTGTCAGCCCCGTGCGTGAGGAGTACTGCTTCTCTACTGACTCAGGTGAGGAGATTAGAGCACTCTGGAAGTTAATACATTGCCTAGCGCTTACTAGCCATGATTCCTACCCCTATCGTGCGTTGCTGAGTCAGGGGAAAGCCTCCTGGCTGCAGAGGAATGGGCCTCAGGGCACCATTTTTGGCTGTTCTTACAAGAACGGATCTCAGACTCCAGTGTCCTGCCTCATCAGGAGAGTGTGCCAAAGCGCTCCAGGGACAATAGGAGCACAGGGTCAAAGGCCAAATTAGAGGGTTTGAACTCACTTCTAACTGGGTCAGCACCGGGCTGCACCCAACCTGGTCTCATCAGCAATGGAGACGCCAGCACCTGCACACAGGACAGTCTGGGACCCGCCCTTCCCTGAAGGGGCTCTCACCTCCACCACGTGCGGCCGCACCGGCTTCCGCTCCTTCTTACTTCGTCCCGCACTCTTGAGGAAATCTCCCACTGCTTGTTCCGTCTGAGATAGCTGCTGTGGGGTCGCATTCACTGCACATCTGTTTAAAAAGTCATGCATGAACAGGAAACTCTTACTACAATCTAGTATAAATAACAATGAAAAAGAGATAATATATTGTTTTTGTATAAATTATGCTAAAAAAAATATTAAAAAGAAACAGTAGCCAAATATGAAAATATCTGTGTGATACTTTACCACAATGCTTTCAAGTAATCAGAAAGCCTGTCTTATCTTAGACTTACAGCTAACATAGTTGTCAAGATGAAAAGACAGCATTTCTGACTGTAAATATTGTTTCCCTGAACCTGCCAACACCTTCACACTTACACAGTCATGGATTGAAAGCTGCAATTTCTGTCTAGAAGAGAAGTCAAGTAAACTGGTCAATAAAGTAGGAAATTGTAAGTTGTGACCTATTCTCTCAAAAATATTTTTATATAACCCGTCCAAATTCTACAGAATCACAGATAATACTATGAGTTACATGAACTATACAGTAAATTGACAGTGTATTTTTCTTCTTTTGGCCCTGAATCCTAAATTTATTTCCGTTAAATTACACACCATTATAGTAATATTAACTATATTCCAGGTTCGATACTGACTGCAATGCATTCTTTTCTTTTTTGCCATAAATCTGCAAAGTATTGTTTCATGGAGGAGGAAACAGAATATCCAAGTGGTTAAGTTGCCTAAGACACTATGGGTACAAGTGTCAGTGCTGGCCCCAAACTGGCAGTCAGTCAAGGCCACTCCCCAATCTTAGGCTCCCCTCCTGCCACCCAGATGGTTGGGGAAAACCTGCTGGTGATTCCACTAAACTGACGGGGAAGGTACTGGGACTCTCCAAGTAGAACTACAACCTAACCTAAATCCATGTCACTGAGAATACATGCTAATCATTTTTACATCCTGCTCACGCTTCAGGCCAACTGTATGTGGATGGGTCTGCTGCTAGGTATTTTCCTAAACTATTGTGTAATAACTAATCTCACAAGAACTTTGCATTTTTACTCAGGTCTTGAGCAAGCTAACTGCACTGGGTCTCACTGATGGCTCAAACATGGGCTGTTTACTTTAGGGAGCAATATTTACTAAATATTTGTAGTAAATCCACTTCATAGTTCTAGGATGAAATTTTCCTATGTGAAATGATTTCTTAATTAGAACACTGAAGTCTAGAATCAATTCTATAACCTACACTTTCACTTGAAGAGCATCTCCACACTATACTCAATGAAAGTGGGTGCATCGTTACTATCTTTGCTCAGAACAAACCACAAACCCCTACCTCATATTGTTGCAGTTTAATAAATGCTTCTTGATGCGTGGGAGCTTTCTCAGGATGGGGCTGATGTCTGTCATTTCTGCGATTCTCTTCATCAACCTCACCTAAGCCAAAGGAACCAGCACATAGAGCAGACACCCCGAGCAGAGCAGGGAGCCCCTGGAGCACAGCAGGGACCAGACACTCCTCCCTAGTCTGGAAACCAGATGGACGCCCCGACAAGGGAACCATGGCTCTGTGACTGTGTGCCAGATGCACTTGCCTGCCTTGGGGAGGGGTGGGAATGGGAGGGGGGTGGGAAGAGAGAGGAGGGTAGTTCCCCATGAAATTTGGTTAGAGAGTTAGCTTTTCTGAGATGTAAGTAATTTAGTACCAGGTAATTTTATTAGCGCTGCAAAATCTGGCTAACCCAGAATAACCAATGGTCCGCTCAGCAAATCACCTGGTCCATCCCATTGAAGGTCTCCTGCAGGTCCCCCGCAGGGGTCAGGGTCTTGCTGGCTCTGATGGATGCATAGAGGTGCCCCGAGTCTGGGATCCCGTTGGACAGCTCTTGAGCAGTCATCTTAACCAACACTTTGAAGTGTTCTTCTTCCTCAAAGCATGGGCTATGGACAAGGAAGAGTATGCTAAGTTTCTGGAGCCCCTCCATCCCCATTCAATAGCATGGAGAATGTGTAAGTTTTCAGACGATGTACACATCCTCAGAAGTTTACTAGTCCGTAGGAATTACAAGTAGAATTAGGTTCTGAAATCCAGTCACCAGAGAGTAAAACCTCCCTTCGGCACCCTTCAGACCAGACCTGTGATATGGCCCCAGCATTAACATATCTGCAAGTCAAGGTACCTGTTAAATATCTCTCCCCACAGGTGCATCATGTCTGGTAGGTTTCTCTCGAGGCAGAAAGATGAAAAAAATATTCCCTAAATCAGGAAAGAAAATAAATTATTTAAAGGAAAAAAATAGACACCAGAGAAACCAACCTCCAAACACCTTGTGATGGAGGAGCAAATGTCACAAATGTCACCTGCTCATAGGTGTCCAGGTGGGAGTCATCAGGGAGCACGTAGGGAGACACGGTCATCCCACCCGTCTTCAGCTCTATCTGCTGAGCCAGCTGCCTGTAGTCGAGGACGCCGCAGCCCAGCCTGTGAACAGCAGGGAGTTCCCAAATCACCAACGCGAGCTCGGCCCGTCATCTTGAAGTAGGAGCTTGGCTCAAACCAAGAACCACACCTGTACAAACCTCTCACACCTCAAATGTACACGCAGGCTGAGTGGTCACGGGCCCTCTCCCCAGGAGAAACCGGGTCTCCCGTTAAGGGGGTCGCTCAGCACTGTCCAGTTCACCAGACACCCGGGCAGCCGCTGCCCAGCACTAATGTAAAATCCTAAGCTGCATTCCCAGTGTTAGGCTTTCAAATGCTTACTGTGTCTTCCCTACTCTGTTCTTCCTAAACATCCCACCCAGACTATCTGGTCAAATATTTGGTAGTGCTGGGGGTGAAATCTAAAACTAAGCCTTTTTGCATTTTTAAGAAAAGCTGAAGTCATCTCTACACTGATGTTGCTTTTGGTAGAAACATTCTAACTTCTGTTCCTAATGAGAGGAGTAATTTAAGCCAAGCGACACTGCGAGGTTTTTCTAAAATGATCACAGCCATAACGGACAGAGTGGGAGCCATATTGTTTAAAGGACAGGTAACTGTGCAGTCACTCTGCAGGTGGATGCTCCCAGTGCATTTAGCTCCTGTGCATACAGGACACAGGGCCCAGTGGTTTACTGCTGTGATTTCCCTTTGAAATCTCTATGTACCTGCATCGTAGGAAGGGAACCCAGCTCCCATCACCTTCCGCTCAGCCTGCCTGCCTTGGCTTCCGAGAGCCAGCAGAGGAACAGGGACACAGGACCGACAGACAGCAGCTCTGTGCCTGCCTGTGCTCTCAAATCTGCTCAGGCACCTGCTCACCCAGAACGACAGGACCACAAAACCAAGGACATCCCAGGCCCACGTGTCAGACTTAATTACTTACATTTTTCTGATGCAAAACCATCATTCTTTTAACAGTCTTAAAGAGCTTAGTTGCTGAGATAGATATTTTGAAAATATTGCTTTTACCCAAGGCTTACAAATATTGAATGTACTATATTTTATTAAGGAAATATGATTTTCATAAGAAAAATCTCAACAAATATTGTACCCTTTATACATTGTAACAATGCTATGGATTATGAAAAACAAAATGATTCACTAAGTAGACTGAATTCATCGAAACAAACACAGAGAATATCCACCAATAAAATACACAAGCGCGTGCTGAGGGTGCAAGAGTGTCTTACTTGGTGAGGACGCTGCAGAAGAGCGGCACGTAGGGCCGGAGCTCCTCGGGCAGGGTGTTGAGGCTGGAGAAGGCCCGGAAGTAGACCACGCCATTGGTGGGCTGGGCGCAGTATTGCACGGGGACATCTCCAGCTGGAGAAAGAGGCATTTAACGTCCTTATTTTTACCATTACACTTGTAATCATGCAGTCATTGTTTAACATTTTTAAAATGATAGTGCTTTTTAAGGGTGGAGGTTTAAAACTTATGTTAGCAAAGAAATACTACTCTTTTGCTGTAATTTAGACAAATTTCCCTATTGTACTTTTATATGGTAAAATTTAAACCATCTTTAATACTAAAGTGCTCCTTGCTTTTTGAAGAATCAGGAGAGAGAAACATCTTGTTTCGGGTCAACAAATGCCATTCAAGCTGGTCCCCACTGGCTTCTGCGTCTCACCTTCTTTACTCAGAGTGGACTGTCATTCCTGCAACACAGCCCCACCCTTCACCCAGCCCAGATACCTCTCATCCTAACAAGTCCCTCCCCAGGACCTGATGGCCCCACCGTGAAGCCCCAGCACCCCCAGTCCCAAGTCCCCCAGGGGGACGTTCTGTGTTCTATTTCTATATCCCTAGCACAGTGCCCTAAACCAGCAGAGGAACTAAGGTACTCACTGGTAACTGACCTGTCCCCACTAATCTACCTAATAAAAGAGAAACATGCTGATTGACCATACCTTTGAGAGGCCCACCAGCCAATCAGGAGTATGCAAATTAACCCAGCAAAGATGGCAGGTTCATTTGCATACACAGGCACTGAGCAGCCTGGGGTGGGGTGGGACCCTTGCATCATCATGATGGTGACGACATAGGCGTTCTGAACCACCCCAGCCGCTCTGGGCCTCTAGGCAGCATGGGAAGGCAGAAAGGCAGCTCCGGCCAGAGCGGAGGCAGTGTCGGCAGCCAGGGGAAGGAAGGCCCATTCTTGCACAAATTTTCGTGCATCGGGCCTCTAGTTCTGTTAATAATCACTTAATGACTTTCATTGATAAATACAAACTGTGGGAGATTAGATCAGCTCTAGAAGACAGAATCCCCTTTGCCTGTGTATGCACATGCACACAAAAAGTCAGACGTGGTAAACAGGACAGGGCCTGTTACAAACAAAGGGCCAGTGACAGATGCTTCACAGACGTCAACGTGACGCTCAACCATGCTCTACACTCCTACACTGGCAGAGACAAGTCAAAGTGCAAGGCTGCCATCAGAATTCCCTCAGGACAGAGCAATGAAATCTCATCTTGCCATGTGGAAGCTGACTATCCACTCCGACAGGGAAAGTTGTTCCAGAGAGGCCTCTGTGCTTCCAACCAGAGCCACTGACAGACCAGGGAGGATACTCCAGGATGAAACTCAAGATGCCAGCGGCCTGCAACTCCTGTTGGCTCCCCACACCTTGATACAAGGCGCTGTGTGGAGTTTCCCGTCCCTCCACACTAGGCTGTCCCCTTGCCTAGATGGCCGGCTGAGTGGAGGGAGTGATGGCAGGGGCTCAAAGGCTGCCTGAGCCCTTTAGGAGCTGCATCTAATGCAGCATCACTCACACTCTCCTGACTGCAGAGGCTGGGAACAGAGCCCCCTACCCCAACTGGGAGGCAAGGACAGGCCCCTCCTGGGTAGAGAAGTCTGTGGTCACTGAGTGGTAGCAGCACCAGGGAAGCATCGAGAGCAGGACCACAAAGTCATCGGGGTGCTCCCATGGTTCACATGGCCCGGGCACCATGCAGGCCACAGCTCACTGACCTGCCAGGGCCACCGACAGCTCAGTGAACGGAATTCTGGGCTCAATGTCTGACACTTTCAGCGCCGGCAGACACGAGGCATCCTGAGCCTTGCTTTGCTGAGTCTGTAATTCTAAGCCTAGGGAGAAAAAGGGGAGAAAATGTATGAACATTTAGGAGAATAATAACTGAAAGATCTTTTGTAATTCATCTCCTCTGTCACTAACTCACACCCACCCATGCCGAGTGCTGGGGTGTGAGCACTGCCAGTCCCAAGCGAACCAGACACAGAAGCATAAGCACAGCAGGTGACTCTTCCCTAATCCTCACTCTCAATGACCTAGAGCAGCGATTTTCAACCTTTTTCATCTCATGATGCACATAAACTAGTTACTAAAATTGTGCAGCATGCAAAAAACTATATTGTTTGCTCATCTGATTAAAAAATAGGTATAATTTCAATTCATTCACACTTTATTTGACAACCTCAGGGAAAAAAGGTCAGTGTCCCTGACTAAACAGACAGGTACTGCATGCGTGTGTTAAAAATTCTTGTGGGCATACGGGTTGAAAATAGCTGCTCTAAAGCAACAATTGTGCTGGTGGGGATGGGACTTTGCTCAGACAGATCCTGACTCCCAGGTTTTATGCTAGATCAACAGACTGAACTCATTTTTAGGGCTTTAAAACTACTGTCCCATCAAATTCACTGTCCCAACTATAAACATGCTTAAAGCACATGCTCTAGGCCTGCCTACCACTGGTCTGATTGGAGGGGAGACTTCCCTACAGTCTGCACAGACCACTGTCTGTCAGGAGAGGGAACCAAAGGGCTCTGTGATGACCAAGGACAGAGCAGAATAGTGCACGTGGGAACAGCCTGCACAATCTGTCAAACACACACTGCATCATGTCACAAGATAACTGATCCCCTGTTGTCGCTGAGCTGCCCTGATCTCCAGGTCCACTTCCCTGAAGGTCCCAGAGAGCCAGTGACCACAAAACTGGCTCCTGAGACAGAGGAGGGTTTCTGGACAGCTTGTTACAGGCTCTGCTGGGGTTGGGTCCCAGGTCCAAGCACAGGCTGACCCACCTCCCCTCGCAGGCCAGTCCCCAGCTCTTCCCACAGCACCATGGGGATGTGGCTCTATGTACCTTACACTCAAACCTCTTGGATATCCAAGGCCTTCCTCACTTGGTTTGTCACCCCACCTTAATCAACCAAGTCACCCAACCCCCTGACCCTCAGACATTCTCTATTTCTGTGCATTTGGTCTGGTAGTCTTTTGCCTCTTTGCCTGGCAGTCTTGGCAACAGTTCAAAGGCCCACCTCCCTTGTCCTCTGAAATATCTGCTCCTCCTTTCTGAATGCATAGAAACTGTTGGCATCGTCTCGTCTGCTCCCAGGTGAACTCCCTCCCAATGGCAGGGGCTACAGCCCTTCACAGTATTTAATATGTTACATTATAGACACCTCAAACTAGAAGGTTATTTAGAGTTTTAAGTCAGATAATTTCCCATTCCCATTTTCCCTTGGTGCTTATTTTTAGACTGTACTTTGTTCCTCATCCTGAAAGTTCATATGTAAGACTTACTGAGATGAAATAACCATTAAATGCATTAGCACTATCTTACTTAATGAACTCTGCAGTGATCTGTAAAATAAAAGCACACTTTTGTAATACAGGCACCCATTCACTCACAGACAGGTGTGGACTGGATAACTATTTCCTTAAAACAGCATACACCTCCATAGCCAGGAGAGGAATCTGATCACTCAGGAAGCGTATGTCCTGTTGCTTAGGCATGTATTACCTCGTGCACAAATGGCCTTAAGTAAAAATGGAAGATGTTTGTTTCCATATCTTGGCTATTATAAATAACTAGAGGCCCAGTGCATGAAATTCGTGCACTCCGGGGAGGTGGTGGTGGTGGTGTCCCTCAGCCCGGCCTGCACCCTCTCCAATCTGGGACCCCTCGAAGAATGTCCTACTGCTGGTTTACAGGGATTGAGCCTAAACCTGCAGTCGGACATCCCTCTTGCAATCCAGGACTGCTGGCTCCTAACTGCTCACCTGCCTGCCTGCTTGCCTGATCGCCCCTAACCACTCTGCCTGACGGCCTGCTCACCTCCAGCTGCCCACCCCTGCCAGCCTGATCGCCCGAACTATTCCCCATGCCAGTGTACTCGCTCCCAACTGCCCCTCTGATGGCCTGCTCATTTCAAACTGCCCCCCCTTCCCCCCACTGTCATGATCACCTCCAACTGACACCCACTGATGGGGTGAGGGACTAAGGGCTATTTTCAGGCTGGCCACATCCCCTTCAGGGCGGGAGTCCCGAATTGGGTGCCTGGCCAGCCTGGGTGAGGGGGCTGATGGCTATTTGCAGGCTGGCCAAGCCTCCCAGCAGGGACCCTCAACTCCATGGGGGTGTGGCCAGCCTGGGTGAAGGGGTGAGGGCTGTTTTCAGGCTGGCCATGTCCCCTAGCGATCCAGGCTCCCAGCCCTTCCTTTTTTTCTTTTCTTTCTTTTCTTCCAGTGCCTCCTTGAGCAAAGGCCAGCGTTGGCTGGAAGCAGGTATCTGGGATTTATTTATCTTCTACAATTGAAACTTTGTAGCCTTGAGAGGAGGCCAGGGCCAGCTGGAAGCAGGTATCTGGGATTTATTTATCTTTAATAATTGAAACTTTATAGCCTTGAGCAGAGGCCAGGGCAGGCGGGAAGCTTGGCTTCATTGCCAGGGCAACCCAAGTCTCTTGCTTGCTTCAGCTCTGTGGCTGCTGCAATCTTGGTTGGGCTAATTTGCATACTTGCTCCTGACTGGCTGTGGGTGTAGTAGAGTGATGATTAATTTGCATGTTTCTCTTTTATTAGTGTAGATGCTTTCAATATAAGGGTGCATATGTCTTTACAAATTAGTGCTTTCATTTTCTTTGGATAAATACCCAGAAAACGACTGCTGCATCACACGATTGATTTATTCTTAATCTTTTAAGGAACCTCCATACTATTTTCCATTGTGGCTTCACTGATTTAATTGCCATTTACGACAGCATGGACGTATTGAAGAGCAGTATGCAAAACGAAATAAGTCAGAGAAAAACAAAAACCATATGATTTTACTCATATGTGGAATATAAAACAAAGCAACAAACTCTCTCTCTCTCTCTCTCTCTCTCTCTTTCTCTCTCTCTCTCTCTCTCACACACACACACACACACACACACAAAAAAAAAAAAAAAAAAAAAAAAAAATCCCACAAAAAAACACTCATAGACACAGACAACAGAATAGTGATTACCAGGGAAAGGAGTGTGAGAAGAAGATGAAGTGGGTAAGGGGTCAAATACATTGTAATGAATGGAAACTAGACATTTGTTGGTGAGCACAAATACATAGAGTACAAAGATGTCAAATTATAATGGAGCATATCTGAAATTAATGTAATCTTATTTATAGCAAAAACAAAAAACAAAAAGTCCAATGAAAAATGGGTGGGAATTAAACTGAAAACCTTCTGTGCAGCCAAAAAAACCATTAACTAAATAAAAAAGCAACCTATGGAATGGGAGAAAATATTTGTAAATCATATATCTGTTAAGTTTTACATCTAAAATATAAAGAATTCATAAAATTCAATAGCAAAAAATGGGCAAAGAACTTGAATAGACATTTTTCAAAAAGAGTATGAACAGATGAGATGGCCAATAGAGAAATGAAAAGATGCTCCACATCTCTAATCATTAGGGAATTACAAATCAAAACCACAGTGAGATACCATATTATATCCATTAGGATGACTACTATTTAAAAAAAAAACACACAACCTAGAAAATAATCAGTGCTGATGAGGATATCTCGTGCCCCGTTCGTTGGTGGGATTGTAAATTAGTAGAGCTGCTATGGAAAATAGGATAGAGGTTCCTCAAAAATTAAAAACAGAACTATCATATGAGCCAGCAATTCCCTTCTGGGTATTCATTTGAAGAAAATAAAAACACTAATTCTAAAAGAGATATACACTCCTATGTTCATTGCAGCATTCTATGTGTCTATCCATGGACAAATAGATAAAGATGTGAGAAATATAGTCAATAATACTGTCATAACTGGTGGATACTAGATATATCACTTTGAAAGGTATGTAAATGTCTAACTACTCTGTTAGACTCCTGAAACTAATAGATTTAACTGTAATTGAAAAATAAATTTAAAAAATTTATTAGTGAAAATATGGTACATATACATAATTGGATATCATTCACCCATAAACAAGGAAAAAAGAAATCCTTTCACTTGTAACAACACAAATGAAATGAGGGCATTATTCTAAATGAATGAGTTAGAGAAAAACAAATACCATATGATCTCAGTTATATGTGGAATAAAAAATACAGAAACAAAGAAAACCAAGCTCATAGATACAGAAAACAAATTGGTGGTTGCCAAAGGTAGGGGTGGGAGGTGGAAAATAAGTGAAAGGGGTCAAAGGTACAAACTTCTGGTTATAAAATAAGTCAGGAGATGTAATGTATAACATGGTGACTAAAGTTAGTAACACTATATTGCATATTTGAAAGTTACTGAGTAAATCTTAAAAGTTCTCATCACAAGAAAAAAACCTATATGTATGATGGGCAAAGGTTAACTAGATTTACTGTGATCATAATAATACATACATATAGCAAATAATTTTGTTGCACAACCAAGATTAGTATGTCAAATAGACCGACCTCAATTAAAACAAAAACAAAAAAAAGGAAAGATGGAACTTGTCAACTGGCACTCACAAAAGTTTGTGTTTATTACTCAATTAGCATGTTAAATTTATGGAAAGGTCTAAAATAGCTGTATGTGTAAAGAATTCAGAGATAAAGAATAATAGGTTGCATGTTAACACTAATTTTGCCTTTACTAGATTAAATCACCTCAAACTTAGCTTGATCAAAATGGGGGGTGTATTTCTGTGAGTACTACATGTATAGTTTAATAAGACTTTATCAATACATAATTTACACATGTTGAAATTCACAATTTAAAAGATACAATTCAGTAAGTTTTGGCAAATGAACCTCCACATCATGATACGGAACATTTCCAGCACCCAGAAAGTGCCCTCTTGTCTCACTGCAGGCTATTTCCTGCCCCCACTCAGGTCTCACCTGCCTTCTGTCACTGTCCTTTTGCCATTTCTAGTTTCATATAAATGTAACTTGACCAGTAGGTATTCTTTGTGCCTGGATAATTAATTTCCCTTAACAAAGGCTTTTGAGATCCATCAATAATGAGTGTGTTCCTCTTAATGACCCAGGAGCACTGCATTTTATGGACAAAGCATGTTGGTGGAGATATGAGTTATTTCCAGTTTTGTGTGAACACACACTTCATATCTTCTAAGTAAACCAGAGTAGGACCACTGGGATTCCCAGTAATTATGTTGGGTGCTATACAAAATTCTACAACTTGTCTTCACTGCACATGCATCACACAGACTAGAATGTGACTTCACCATAGCTCACGCCTTCCCCAACGAGACGAGACCCACCTCCTCTGATCTCACTGCTCACACTGTCCACAGTACTGGGTGGCAGTTCACTACACACTACAACACAACACACAGGACGGGGCATGTTACAGCACCTGATAAACAGAAGTACTTACAAAATATGTGAATTGATACACCTTCTAAAGCTGACTCATTTCCACCACTCCTGCCTTTCCTGCCCAATGACAGGGGGTAGATTTGCTGAGAACAGCATTCACCCTATCAGGCCTGAACCCTTAGCACCCAATACAGAACTTCGCAGGTGCCCAACAAATACCTGTTGGTCAAAATAAGAATTGCTTGCAACTATATCCTGAGTAAGAAGTTTACTGGGTTGGGCAAAGGCTAAGGAACGACCAGGAACAAAATTGAGAGTCTGACCTTTGTCATAGATCTGCTGCTTGTCCTCCAGGGAAAGAGCGCTGACCTTTTGCTGCAGTTTTTCTGTTTCCATTTGTGCTTGTTTCTCGGAATACTTGTCATCTGGCTTCATTGATAACGTCAATTTATGCTGATTATTCTGCAACAACATCCACAGCAACAAAAGAGCCAAATGAAAACAAGATGTTACTAAAGCCGGACATGCTGAACTAGCCTCTCTGCCTGTATGCCACCTTCCATTTCAAATAGTGAGGACAGCACCACCCAAAGGTTGTCTTGGAGAAAGTGAGTGAGCCAGATAAAATTCTTGCAATCATACCAGCTTTGTAGAAACTACGTAATTCATATATGCTATTGATATTATTAGTATGATTATTGTTATGATCATATCAGTACTCAACATTTTCTTTACATCTGTTTATACTTTCTAATATAAATTTTTGACTTTAGTCTTCATTGAAGACAATATAAAAAACAATTTTTATCTAGTACTCATTATACTATTAATCTCAAAGGCTGAATCTTCATTCAATATATTATAAACTGGGGGGTGGGGGGGTCCTCAGCCCGGCCTGCCCCCTCTCACAATCTGGGAGCCCTCAGGTGTGGGAGGTGACCTGGTGATCAGGGGAAGGCGATGCCCCATCACACCTCTGCTGCTTCCACTGCCAGGAGCATAAGCCTCGGCCAGCTCTGGTTACCTGAGCATCGGTTGGCCCTGGGAAGCTGCCATCCAAGGCTTGCCTATAGCTCGGGCCAGCCCTAGGCATCTGGGCGCTGCCCTCTTTGCAATGGCACAAGGGTCAATTAGCATATTCCCTCTTTATTAGATAGGATTATGAAGACAAAATAGATGTCAACTTAATGTAAAAATGTTAGATGACTTAATGAGCTTTCCCTATTTATTTCAACAACTGAAAACACTAGCATACAAAATGCTCGTGTATGTAATACTACAGAGGTGGAAGAATTAACAAAAATTTTATGCAAAACAAATTATAATAAGTCAGAGAGATCTATGGTCAAATGACCAAATCATGCCCCATGACCAAAACAGTAGTACTGAGTACAGCAGTCAGCCTTCATAACAGACCCCACCATGGTCAGGTTTTCATTAGAAGTTCTACCATACTGACAGCTATCTACCAGGGAATTTACTACAAGTAGAAATGCCCAGAAATCTACAAAAACAGGAGCAAGCAACAAAAGAATCCTTTATAAAAATAACCAGATATTCACGCATGTAGGTGACTTGTTCTCAAATTCTGTATGGTCTATTAACAAAACATAACAAAAATATGTGCAGAGGTTTTGTTAATACATACACATACAAATACTCATACATAAAAAACTAACACATAGTCAAATCACATCTGAATCTGGAAAACCGAGTTTTTAAGTTAATATGAGCATTTAAATTTTTAATTAATAAGAAAGAAATCATGTCACTTACTTATTAACAGAAGTTGATTTATATAATATAGATTATATCCTCAATGTTCCTTTCATTATAAAATTCAACTTTAAAATTATGACTTAAATTCTCTAATTTTCTTACCTTAAAATATTGTCTCACTTTTTCTTGCAGAAACTTTGGATTGTCCTTTAGGCACTGCCTGAACTGAGCCACCTGACTCCCCAGCTTCAGGAGCTCCACAGGGTCCCCATCGTGGTTCCAGCAGGAAGCTATGTACTGGAGCAGAGGTTTAAATGCACAAAGCACATTACACAGTGACCTCCACATCAGCTCAGCAAACATCAAAGGCAGGCCATTTTATTAAAATCTGTTTCTATATTTAAGAAATACCACAGATGACTAATTATAATGAAAATTAAGCTATTCTTTAAAATGAGAAAAAAATTAATTTTAAACATTTTTGGCCCTAATAAAATAAAATAAAAAAAAAGCGCAGGTTTAAAATTACTTTTAGAAAATATAAATACCAACAGATCAACAATTATTATCAACTAATGGCCTGGTGCATGAATTCATGCATGTTGAAAGGAAATTGATTAGAATAAATATTTTAATATTGCTATTTGCCCTTTCTTTATAATAGAAAGTGTCAACCAAATTCATGATTGATAATGACAGATGGAAGCACACACATGCGATTGGCTTCAGTGCCAGGGAGAGTTTTATATGTATCATGCATGCATGAGTCAATTTAGCCTTTTATAGATATAGAATAAACTTTCTTAATTAGACCTGCTTTCTGATGTAGCTAAACTTTTTCCAGCCCAGTGAAGCTTCTCTTTCAGGTAATGGTCAGCAACACAGCAGTAAATATCAACACAAAGCAAGATCACACGGAGAACAAAGGGTAAAATATTTAACTGCAGCAGAGTTTGACTATATTCTGTGCAGTGAGAAAACCTGAAGTCATTTTCAAGGTCCACCATTTTTTACTTCTTTTCAGTCAGGTCAAGTTTCTAAGCTTTCTAAATCTCCATTACCCGGCTAAAGAAAATAGGATTCTACAGAGTCTCCCATCTATACACTCCTGGACTTCTGTGAGGATCAAATGAGACGAGGCACGGGAAAATGCTTCACAGACATTTGGTTACAGTGTAAAGTGTTTCCATCTGGCTATAAAGCAAGCCATGTTCTTGGGCTTAAGAAACTGCAAGGAGGCTAGTTGTTGCTAGGGAGAGAAGTCAGGTATTGCTACTTAATGTCATTATCCAGATGGAAGGAGGGACACTTAGCATATTAGCCTTTTATACAGATAAATTCCTTTAAAGTGGTCTGTGTAAATCTATTTTACATATAAATATATTGTAAAATACAAAAAAAAAAAAAAAAAAGCCAATTGAGGAACATAGTAAAAAGACAAACTAAATTAAAAGTAAAGTTATTATCAGATGTAAAATCGCATAACTTTCAAGGTTCATGGGAAAGTTGCTAGGAAATGCAATTATACAGTATTTTTAAGAACCACTAATTCCAAAAGTATGAGAAAAGGAAAAACAGGAAAAGACTGAGAAATTACACACAGAGGTCAGGGCGAGTCCAAAGCTGACAGACTGATGCTTCATTTGTATTTCAATTTTATGAAGTAAAGCTTCAATTCGATCATCTTCAAATCCTTTCCTAAAGAAATATTGAAAATGGAGATGTTAAAAAAAGAAATGTTTTGTAATACAAAGCTGCAATAATCAAAACAGAATGGTATTGATAGAAAAACAGACATACAGCCCAGTGGAATAGAATTGAGAGTCCAGAAACAGACCCACATACAAGGCAACTAATTTTTGACAAAGGAGCCAAAAACACACAAGACAAAGAAAAGCCTCTTCGATAAACTGTGTTTAGAAAGCCACATGCAAAAAAATAAAATCTAGACTGCTATCTGACACCATACACAAAAATGAACTCAAAATGGATTAAAGACCTAAATACAAGACATTAAACAATAAAATAGATAGCAGAGCTCTAGCTAGTTTGGCTCAGTGGATAGAATTGACCGAAGGGTCCCAGGTTCAATTCTAGTCAAGGGCATGTACCTCGGTTGCAGGCTCCCAGCCCTGGTCAGGGTATGCAGGAGGCAACCAATCGATGTCTCTCACTCATATTGGTGTTTCTCTTTGTCTCTACCTCTCCTTCCCTCTCCCTCTCTAATAATCAATAGAAAAAATATCATCAGGTGAGAATAACAATCCTATGTAATAAAAGAGTAATATGCAAATTAACCATCACTCCGCGACAAAAATGGCTTCGCCCATAGCTGCAAGATGGCGGCGACCAGTCCTTTTTGCCCTGCCGAAGTCCCCAAGTCCGCCCAGCGGCGACAGTTAGGGTGTCTAGCTGGGAGGCACCTGTCCCCCCCACAATGACCCCTGCCCAGTGGTGACAGCCTGGGGTGTCCGGCTGGGAGGTGCCAGTACCCAGTGTGATCCTGGTCAGTGGCTGCAGCTTGGGCTGGGGTCTCAGGCTGACAGGGCTGCGCACCCCCACCACGCGATCTTTGGGTCAGTGGCAGCAGCCAGGGCTGGGCTCTCAGCCTGGCCAGGGAGTGATCCACTTCTAGTGGTGGCAGCCTGGGGATTCAACCATTGAGACACACTAGCCAGGCAGATATGGAAGAATTTTAAATGTCTTTTTAAAACATATATTTTATTGATTTTTTACAGAGAGGAAGGGAAAGGGATAGAGAGCTAGAAACATCTATGAGAAAGAAACATTGATCAGCTGCCTCTTGCACTCTCCCCACTGGGTATGTGCCCCCAACCAAGGTACATGCCCTTGACGGGAATGGAACCTGGGACCTTTGAGTCTGCAAGCCAATGCTCCATCCACTGAGCCAAACCATTTAAGACTGTCTAATATGCTAAAGAAAAAAACCCTATCTAATAAAGAGGGAATATGCAAAGGAGGGCATTTGGGGGTGACCGGGGTTCAGGGTAGGGCAGCTGGGGACTATCGGGCTGGCAGGGGAATAATGAGGTGCCGATCAGGCTGGCAAGGGAGTAGTTAGGGACAATCAGGAAGGTAGGCAGGCGAGTAGTTGGGAGCCAATAGTCCTAGATTGTGAAAAAGATGTCCAACTGCCAGTCGGACATCCCTCAAGAAGCTCCAGATTGGAGAGGGTGCAGGTTGGGCTGAGGGACACCCCCGTTCCCGTGCACGAATTTTGTGCACCGGCCTCTAGTAAATAAATAAATAAACAAACAAATAAATAAGTAAATCACATAGCAGAAAACATAGGTACTAAGCATATAGACCCTGGTCTCAGAGAGGACTTTATGAACTTGACCCCAAGGCAAGGTAAGTAAAAATAAAAACAAATGAATGGGTTGTATCAAACTAAAAAGCTTCTGTACAGTAAGAAACCATTAACAGTTCAAAAGTCAATACAACTAAAATGGGCAGAGGGACCTGATCAAAGGGTAAAATATTTAACTTTCCCTAGAAGACATACAGATTTGCCAGTGTGGCTCAGTGGTTGAGCATTAACCTATGAACCAGGAAGTCATGGTTCAATTCCCAGTCCAGGGCACATGCCCAGATTATGGGCTCAATCCTCCAGAGGAGGCATGCAGGAGGTAACTGATCAATGATTCTCTCTCATCACTGATGTTTCTATTTCTTTCTCCCTCTCCCTTCCTCTCTGAAATAAAAAATATTAAAAAAATAATATTAAGTCAGAAGGAAAAGGAGAAGAACCATATGAGTTTACTCAAATGTGGGACATAAAATAAAAAGCAACAAAGGAACAAATAAATTTATAGATACAGAAAGCAGTATTGTGGTTACCAGAGGGAAGGTGGGTGGGGGAGGATGAAAAGGATAAAGGGGGTCAAATACATGGTGATGGGAGGACACCACCAAGAAAGCAAAAAGACAAGCCATATAATGGGAGGAAATATTTGCAAACCAGGTTATCTGATAAGAACCTTGAATACAGAATATTTAAATAATTTTCACAATCATAGAATTAAAAAACATATAACCAAATTAAAAACTGGATCAAGAATTTAAATACACATTATTTCTAAGAAGACACAGAGTGGCCAGTAAGCAAATGAAAAGATGCTCAACATCACTAATAATTAGGGAAATGCAAATCAAGAAAACTTCAGCCCTTGCCAGTTTACTCAGCGGTTAGAGCATTGGTCCATGGACTGAAGGGTCATGGGTTTGATTCTGGCCAAGGGCACGTACCTCGATTGGAGGCTTGATCCCTGGCCCTGGTCCAGGCACATGTGGGAGGTAACCAATTGATGTGTCTCTCTCACATCAATGTTTTTCTCTCTGTCTCTCCCCCTCCATTCCACTCTCTCTAAAAATCAATGGGAAAAAATAATCTCAGTTGAGGAATAACAAACAAAAAGAGACTATTTCAAATTCACCAGGATGGATATAATAATCAGAAACCAGAAAATTAGTAGAAGGTCTGTGAGAATTTGTCCTAAACATTAGACAATTTGGAGCTCTCATAAATTTTGGGTAGGGTCTAACTTGGTGCAAAGACTTTGCAAAATAATTTGTTTAAAAATTCTCCAAAAAATTAAATATAGAGGTACCACTTGACCCAGAAATTCCACTCTGAGTTATCTAGTCAAGAGAAAAGAGAACATGTCTCCACAAAACATCTTATACATAAATGTTCATAGCAGCATTATTCATCCAAGCCTCCAAAAATAATGGAAACAACCCAAATGTCTATGAAGTGATGAATGGATACACAATGTGGTATATTATACATGGAATATTATCCTATATAACAATCCTATAAAAAGGTAATATGCAAATTGACCATCACTGGAACACACAAGATAGCTGCCCCCATGTGGTCAAAGATGGATGCCTCCATGTGGTTACAAGATGGCCACCACAAGATAGCCAGCAAGGGAGGGAAATTGGGAGGGACCAGGCCTGAAAGGGAGGGCAGTTGGGGGAGACCAGGCCTGCAGGGGAGGGCAGTTAGGGGCAATCAGGTCGGCAGGGGAGCAATTAGGCGTCAATCAGACTGTCAGGGGAGTGGTTAGGGGTGATCAGGTTGGCAGACAGAAGCAATTAGGGGCAATCAGGTAGGCAGGCAGGAAGGTAGGTGAGCCGTTGGGAGCCAGCAGTCCTGGATTGTGGGACTGGGCATAAATGGGCAGTCAGACATCCCTCGAGGGGTCCCAGATTGGAGAGGGTGCAGGCTGGGCTGAGGGACACACAACCATGCACAAATTTCATGCACCAGGTCTCTAGTTTAGTAATAAAAATGACTAAAATACTAAAGCAAATGTTTTTGCAACAAGAGTGCAGAGATACTATTTAAGCAACTAAATGTGAGGTTTTGTAGAAATGGCCCAATAAAGAAGGCTGGCCCTTGCCATAAAGTATTTAGGAACCCAGAAGGCTAGTGAATTGGTACATGTCATACATACATGATGACATCGTCGATGGTCCTGTCGATGATGTCTCGGACCATCTGAATGTCCTTCTCGGCAATCCCCTGCAGGCCCACACTGAAGTATGCCTCCCGTGTGTAGCCATTGTATCTAGAATGGAAATGTTATCACATATTACAGTCCTTAGGCTTCCATCACTCACTTACTATGTGCTTCTTCATTTCAAGATCAAATACACTGCAGAACAGAGCTAAGAACATTCAACTCCCAAGTCCTCCAGGACAAAGCAATGAAAGCTGTTTCCTCACATACCTGCTTCTCAGACATAATTGGTCACAGTGACACCACATCTTCTTAACATTTCTAAACATCACAACTTAAACTTTAGAGTTACGGCAAAATAAAATAAAAACAGCAAACTGCTCAGTTTTATAAAATTTTAAGATTTCAAACAATATTTAATAAACTGACTTTTAAAATAGGTATCAGTATGCCATTCTGAGATCTTTAAAAACTTGTCTTTTTCCAGATATCCTCTGTAGGGGACATAAGTTAACTTGTACCGGAACCGTACTCTAGTGCAGTTCTGTGCTGCGGCAGGAGGGACCATCTTGTGATTGTGGGTTGTGCATTCTACCTCCCTGGCCCCACTCACTACATGGCAGTAACCCTCCCTCCCCAGTTTAACAAATAAAAATGTGTCATATTGTCAAATGTCAAAACTGCCCCCAATATCAAACTACTGATCTCATCTGAAGATGAAACTTACCCGACATCAGGAGAAAAGTCTGTGCCGAGTCCAGATTCAATTAAGGCTTTGTAGAAGGGGGAGTTGGGCCCGCCGATCAAGAGTGAAGACAGAAGGTTTAATGTGAAGGCTTCAAATGTGTCAGTGATTCTTCATTTTAAAGGAGATGGGGGGAGGGGGTTGAAGAAAAAAGAGAAAACCATTGTTCCTTATAAATGTTTTCAAAATCATTATAATCAGTACTACATCAATACTTTTTTTCCAAAGAAGTTGAGGTTCTAGTAGAATTTTATGCATTTCAACCTTTATTTTAATAGTTATATCATCTAAAGAGAGTCATTTTTTTGATTTGGAAAGCTCTTACAAACTAGGACTTTATTGGGAGTCTAAAATCATAGAGTCAGTTAGCTACATACTGAATGCTACCTCAGAATTGTGTGCAAGTACTCTGACATAGTACGACTTCAATTCAAACTGCACTGTCCCACTGCATGGCAGACAAGACACACTGCGAAGATGGGCAACTCTGTCAGCCTTGAAGCTTCTGAGGGCAGACAACCCTGATGGGTGGAGCGAGGCAGGATTCCTTGCTGCCCACACACTTCAGCAGCGTTCACAGTGCTCTTCTCAGACTCAGCCACCTGTGACCCCAATGGTAACGACTTCTGTTCTGAGCCTGTGTTTTTCTCTAGAATTGAGCTTTAAAATGCAGTAAGGAGGTAAGTTACTTTCCTTCAGAATAGCTCCTCAGCAATTTTCTCTCAAACTATGCCAGATATTGTCAAAAACCCCACTGGCATCCAAGACCTGCTGTAACTCTGAACCCCAACCGCCCAACCATTCATCCCTGACTGGAGAATTAAATCTGACCCTGCTCACATGAGTCTCCTACTTCCACATGGATACTTACTCTGGTAAGAGGAAGGTGACACTGACGGTAGTTTGTTTAGAGGAATTTGCAGCCATTGAGTCTGGGGCACAGGTGATCTGAAATTCTCTCTGTAAAACCATGAAGTAGGCACAGCATGTGAATGAATGGGTTTAAACTAATATAGATTACCTAGATAAATAAAATGGTCCAAGAGATGCTTTTCATTAGCTTAACTTTGTTTTAAAACAAATACAGTAACTTATATGCATGCATATTAGCATAACCAATGGACACAGACACTGGGGTGGTAGGGGCTTGCCCTCAAAGGTGGGAATGGCTGGGGGGGGAGGGGGGTTGTCAATTGGGAAAAAAGGAGGGAAACTTTCGACAATAAAAAAAAAATAGCAAACACTCAATTTTGCAGACCTCAACTTAATGGACTTCAGATTTAATCCACAAAATAACAGGTCTGTATGTCATATGTGAAAATTAACACCCAGTTGATTTGATTTTATTTATTTTCTTTTAAATATATTTTATTGATTTTTTTTCAGAGAGGAAGAGAGAGGGATAGAGAGTTAGAAACATCGATGAGAGAATCATCGATCAGCTGCCTCTTGCACACCCTCTACTGGGGATGTACCTGCAACCAAGGCACATGTCCTTGACTGGAATCGAACCCGGGACCCTTCAGTCCGCAGGTCGACGCTATATCCACTGAGCCAAACCGGTTTCGACAACACCCAGTTGATTTTACAATGCTTTAAAGCAAGATCTGCTTATAGGTAATTAAATTAACAGGTTATTTTTTTGTTATTAATTCACTATTATTTTTAACAAATTTTAGCGAATAGGCCATATGTTGGAAAAAACACTGTGGTAAATATTTCCCTGACATAAATAAATATTACATGTCTCCAACTATAATCTACATATTTAAATTCAAGAGCCACTGGATTAGCACGTGATCACACTGCTTCATGCTTGTGGTGGGTCTATCTGCAGGAGTTTTAATTCATGTGGCAGATGTTCTGATGTGCACTATGTCAGCCACAACCATTTACTTGAGATGACAAGTGAATGCATTTACTAGTATTCAGTATAAATTTAAAAATACAGTAATACATAGAGAAAACTTTTCTATGCAATTAAACTTTTCATACATACTTAATTTTAATTATACAAATGTGTCCACATAAGTAAAAACAGGTAAACTAATTAATTTGCCAATTTTTTAAGGTATGCATTTGGAAAACATAGTACCTTATATAACCGTCTTTCAACTTTAATGGTCACCCCCTCACCTGAATTAGCCTGTTAAAACGAGGCTTTACTATAACCATCTTTAGGCTTGAGATGAGCTCACAACCACATTTTAAATCCCATTACCAATACACAGTTGGAGTCTTTGACTCCATATACTAACAGGCTGGTAAAACAGTGATTATCCTCTGGGCGGCACTCACCGGCTTATCCCAAGGCTTCTGAGCTGGCACTGTGGTGCGTGGCTCAATTTTCTGAAATTTACTCAGAGCCTCTTCATGAATTTGTTCCAGGTGCTGTTCTAGCGGAAAATTACCGTAAGTGAAGAACCTAAAAATTTGAGAGAATGTATTTAGTCTATTTTAGTTTAAAAGATTAGAAATTAGCACAGATGGTCTTTCATATGAAGCAGAAGGTGTGTGTGTATATATATATATATATATATATATATATATATATATATATATATACTGATAACAAGTGGCTTTAAAGTGGAAATAAACTTTATGGAGAAACACTTTTTTTTCTTCACACTTAGTTTAACTATAAACACCAAACAGATGCCTTTGCTCTTTTTATAAATAGGTGGTGCAAACAAAAGTTGTATAGGAAGAATTAAATGTAAATTTGGCAATAACTGCTCTTCATTTTAAATCTAGTATAAAGGTGATACAAAAACCCAGTAAGTTTTATGTTAAACTACTTTGTGATGTTGACTACAATAACACAATAATCCATATAAGATTGATAAAGAATTTCACAAAGTTCAATTTTAGGCTACAAATTTCTGATTACACGTTTTGAAAACAACACATTAATTCAGCCAGGGGAAAAGGGTTATAATCATAGTTGATCTCCTTCTTTAATATAATTCATGTAGAATAATTACTTAGAAAGCTTTGCTAACCCTACTGAAGAAATTGCTCCAGGCAACAATTGTCAATGAATAAGAGAACAGCACAGGTTGATGAGGAACTCAGTGTTCGCAAGGTGCTGGTTACCACCCCAGCCTACGCATTGGTCTGGCAGGAAACAGCTTTACAGTGGGGATCGCTATCACCATGAAGATCCACAAACCAGCTGCAGCTTCTCCCTGTGGTAAGCAGGTCCGAAACATCTGGATGCAGCAGGGATGCAGGCATCAACTACGAAGGTAACCGAGTCTTTGAAGCCAAGTCCCCTTTGCAAAACATGTCCACCAATGCCTCAAAAAGGCAATCAGACACCCAAAAGGTTTTTAGAAAACCCCACCGCCATAAGTTTTGAGAAAATCCTGAGGCAGCCTGTCTACTTTCTTCAGTCTCAATGAAAACTGAGGGGACACCATTCTACACAAAAGGGTACTAAAAAGACATACTGATGATGAAAGGCAATTTGTGGGCCTCCCTTACATCACAAATTTGGGGGACAACTGGAAAGTCTGAGTTTGTGGTAGGTGACTTTGAGCAAGTCTTGTATTTTTTTTAAATGTGAAAATGGTATTATCTCATGTCAGAAACTATCTTTATACTTTAGGCTCACAAATCCACGTATTGGGAGTAAACCCTCCTGTTTGTAATTCCCTTTATTAGTGTTTTATTTTTAATGATCTCTGAAATAAGCAATTCATCAAAAAGTAAATATCCAAGGTTTAATACCTGCCGCCGCAATTCCTGGGGCGCTGTTGGGACTGAGACATGAAGCCAAGGGCACCTGTCACTCTGCCCTACGAGGAAGGTGGCCCCGGTGGCTGGGCTACAAGAGTGTCACTGCAGACCTTTAGACTGAGTGTCCAAATAAATTAAAAAAGCAATTTATGAAGTGAAGAATCTTGTCTCAATTTACTTGGCTTTTAAGCAAACATTTCCCTGATAAATGTGAGAGAAGCTTATCACTGTGAAAGAAAATGCAAATCAGTCAAATCCTAATCAAGCCACCTCCAACGTTCAAAGCAAAACGTCACCTGGCATTGCTGGGGTGATAATGCCTCGCATGGAACTGTTTAAGCTGCTCCCACGTGAGGTCTGGGATGCACAATGGGTCACCACCAGAGATCACCGCATACGTGTGGTCAGGAAGGAGGCGGTTCTGAAGGTGCTGTGAGAATATCCTCTCGTTATCTGTCTTCAAATTAAAAAAATACACATATATATAGCATAATACACACATTGTTACAACACAGCAAGTTAATCACATCCTGGGAGCATATACCTATAACACCTCAAGAGTAAAACCGTTCCAATCCCAATGATAAACAAGTGTTTAACAAAGCACCCAGTTCACTCCTGATCTGCGCGCGGGACCCAGGGCCTGCTCTCCTGGGTGAGGAGCCACACAGGTGGGGGCTGTGGGAAAGATGTCCTGTATTCCCTCTGCCCACAATCTGTATGGGCACTCCCATGGACATCCAGAGGGAAAGCAGTTATCCTATCTTGAGTTTTAACATGTTTGAAAGAAATGATGTCCAAACCGAGAACTGAAGGTAAGAAACAGCCACCAGCCAGCAAGGGGAAGGGAGCAGCACAGATCACATAAGCTATACTACAGGTCAGGGCAGGTCTCCAAAGTCAGGGGCTAGGGCAGGGCCCAGGACAGAGGGTCTCAAACTGTCTGGCCTCAGACTCTTCATTCTCCCAAACATTAATGAGGTCCCCAAAGAGCTTCTGATGATTTGTTTGTACATAACTTTTCTATATTAGAAATTAAAGGTGTGTGTATATAATATCATGTAGAGGTGTGTGTATATAATTTTTATTAAAGGTGTGTGTATATAATCTATATTAGAAATTAAAGGTGTGTATATATAATATAATGTAGAGGTGTGTGTATATAATTTTTCTATATTAGAAATTAAAACTAAAACTGTAAAACTAATCATTAACTTAACACACTAATACATGGTAACCAATATTTAAAAAAAATACTTTTCATACAAAACAAAGTTATTAAGTAAAATGACTCTGTTTTACATGTTTTACAAATCTCTAAAGTCTGGCTTCATGGAAGGGAGCTGGCGTCTCTACCTGCTTCTGTGCTGGCATCACACACCATGCACCATAGTCTTGGGGAAACTCCTGCATGCTCGGCAGGAATAAAGTAGAAATGATGTCTTACTTCAGTCATGAAAACATTGTTTTCTCACAGACATCCTGCAGATCACATATGGGATCCCCAGACCATAGAACTGCTCATCTGGAAGAGCGAGTTCTAGGGTGACCGGGAGCCTGGCCCTTCATTGTCCCCAAGCTAATAAACCTCACGTGATGAGAATATTAAATGACATAACAGATGTCAATTATTTTCCAAACCTACTTATATTTCAATATTTTACAGAGTACGATGCTTTTATTAATACAATATAGAAAGGAAAAAAACTCACAAACGCTCCCTTCATCTCATTGAAGACAACCCCCTTGAAGACCAAGGCTGTCTTGGGGTCACTCGGATTCTCATGTTCCAGTCGCCATCCCTCCTGCCAGAAATCGAGTTCTCGCAAGCAGGGAAAAAAGGCCGCATCCAAATACACGGACAGGAGATTCCGGAAATCCTTGGGGTTTTGTGTGGAAAACGGGTATAGAGTATAGTCACTAGCTGAATGAAAACAAAAGGGAAGGTTTTAAAACATCAGGAACTATGGTCCAGCACCGGTTACCTCACAGACCTGGCAAGGCAGCCCATGAACATGCTCTTTAACTGCACTTGTAATAGCACTTCTATGCTCACCTCCAGCCTGTTGACTCTCCTATTTCTCCTAAATAAAACTCAAATACCACAGCCATCAACATAACATAATGCTACAAATGCCAAAGTTCATAGCAATATTCTCCAAAGAAAACAGTTTTGACCTTTTCCAGAAAAACCTCACATGCCTTTTTCCTAAACTCTAGTTTTGTTTTGCTTTTTAAAAAATCCTCACAGAAGGAGAAATTTTTAAAAATTGATTTCACTGAGAGAGAAAGAGAGAGAGAGAGAAAGAGAGAGAAACATCGATATAAGAGAGAAACATCAATCTATTGCCTCCCGTACTTGCACCAAACAGGGATTGAACCCGCAATCTACGTATGTGCCCTGACTGGGAATTGAACCTGCTACCTCTTGGTGTATGGGACAATACTCCAAGCACCTGAGCCACCCAATTCAGGGCTAAAACTCTGGTTTTTCTAATCTAATCACATGTGGGTTTCCTAAAGAATTAAACTTCTAACATCTTTCAACTAGACCTGAGAATAAGTTTATTCTTGTCTCCAGGGCCCAACTACCCTCCTTTATCTTAGAAACAGACCCAGACCAAGATGTCAGTCTTACCTGTGAAGGCGTTCATAAATGTGGACAGTGACCTGTTCAACATTTTGAAGAAAGGATCTCTGCATGGGTACTTCTGAGAGCCGCACAGGACCGTATGCTCAAGAATGTGTGGAACCCCGGTACTGTCCATGGGAGTGGTGCGGAACTGAACACTACAGCCAAAAAAGAGCCACCATGGGCATGTTAGTTCACACGATCCAATAGCTTCCAAATGTGCCATTACCCCGGATTACTAGAATTCATCATTCTAATATGATAATCTCTCATAAATATTTGCAGACAACCTTCTATACATATAAAAACCTACGCGACCATTTGCCAGATAGCTGTGATATGCACTGACCACCAGGGGGCAGATACTCCAAACCAGTAGGTTAGCTTGTTGCTGAGGTCCAGCCGATTGGGTGTGGGCGAGATGGACCAGACACACCCTGAAGAACCTCTCCTGGTCCCTCCCCAACCCCGATAGTGCACTGGTGGTGTCCCTCGGTCTGGCCTGCACCCTCTCGCAATCCAGGATCCCTCAGGGGATGTTAGAGAGCCACAGGCCAGGCCAAGGGACCCCCCCCCCCAGTGCACAAATCCATGCACCCAGCCCCTAGTAACGTATACAATCACTGATTAAAAATGTAAACTCTACTGTATGTAGCTGAGAATGTAGTCATTTAATTGTTCCCATATATTTTCAGGGCACTACCAGTATCATTTCTTTAAACCATGGTGATGCTCTAAGGAGAAATGTTTAAGAACATGTTCTCAGGGTGCCCACTCACCTGAACAGGTTATTCGTGTCTTCTCGGGCCAGATGCAAGTATCTCGCTCCTGTGCCGTCATGGCTGAGCTTTACAGCGGTCAGGAACAGTTCTGGGACAGGCGTTACCTGAATCAACAACAACATGAGGCCAAACTCAACTGGAAAGGCATACCTCAGTGGTTACATGAAATCCACTGAGGGACCTGGCTGGAGGCACATCAGGAACCACCTGTCCCAACCCCAAACCTTACCAATGAGGAAAGGAAGAGCTAGCCTGACAATAATACATACACACCTCTCCTTTTAGAATGCTTACTATTTGCCAAACATTTTGTAAACAGCTCATCATCACCCAGGGAGGGAGGCATTCTCACCTATTACAGATGAAAGCATTGAGGCTCAGAGTGAGAGCCACTCTGCCAGTCAACCCCTTTTGTCACACCAGGCTGCCTGAGGAATAAGGGCTCTCATTGGGCATGTACTTGGGGACTGTACTTGGCCTCATCTAGTTTGGGAGAAGTTCCCAGCACTGAAGTGATCACCAGTTACATCACTTGCTCCCAGCGGAAGGGTCCAGGATGGTACAATAAAACGGAGCTCACCTTCCCAGAAGGCGGTCCTCTCTTTCTGTGTCAGCCTTCACGTAAATCTACCGTCCCCAGTACTGAAGCTGTCCTCTGTCCAACTGCACTAAGGCCTCTCTCCTTCAAACACAACACTGTCTCTGTGACCACCAACCACGTGGCTGTCATCCCCACTTCTTGGAGGCTACGTGAGTAGCTTGTCATGGCAAGATACTAGAGGGTAGAGCTTAGACCTGGGGAGCCTGAGCTGTAACTTACAGCTATTAAATTATTTGTATCTCAGAACTTACTATACTTTACAAGAGATGATTAATGCCTTAGGTCAGTAGAACAGTGAGATGTCTGTCTCATAACAGTTTTCATGGTAACTATTTTTCAAAGATGATAAGGTTTCTCATACGTCCATTACATTTGAAAAATAACAGAAGTTAGCTGAACGTATTGTTATAATCATTTCAGATACATGAAAATCAAACCATCATGCTGTACACCAAGCATGTCAAACTCTCGGCTGTTTAAATAAATGAGGCATGTGGCCCGCTAGCCGTGAGTTGGACATGCTTGCTGCTCACCTTAAACTTATACAGTGATGGATGTCAATTATTTCTCAATAAAACTGGGGGGGGAAAACCTTGAAAAATAAAAGAATCCAAATAAGGCGTCATTACCATACTGTAGAAATCCTTATCCCTCTGCATGGCCTTTAGGGCTCACCCTGTCATGATTCACCGTTCCAGGACCCTGCCTTGGGAGAGCCCCACATCACTGGCTCTGCCAATGTGGCCCTAGAGACAGATGGTGACTTTCCTTCTGAACTTAACCGCCCCCTCCTCTAAAAACACCCCCTTCTCCAGGAACCTTTCCTATCCTGCCACCATGCAGCTCCCCTCCCCTCCTGCCTTCCTTTGGCTCTCTGCACTTCCACCATGAAGCTCATCACACCATCCTGTATTACCCCTGCAGGGTCCTCTAGAATGTGAGCTGTCTGCCTTTGTGCATGTCAGCATGTCAAGCACAGCAGAAAGCCAACAGCCAGCCAATCATGTGAAATACTATTTCCCAATGATTGCATTAAAGAAAAAAAAAATGCCGAAGTTGAAGCAAAACAAGAACAAAATTAAAATCCTTTTTAACATAACTTAAATAAATATGGGACATAATTTCTTTCCCATAATTCTGAAACCCACATGGTTCAAAACCAGAAAGTTTTTGCATAACCTTGCAACAATCGTATTTGATGATAAGACTTGACTTGAATGAATGTGGGTCATTCAGAGTCTTTCTTTATCACACTCAGTGTGGACTGCCAGATGTCAGGGTCAAAACATGAGTAAGTTTGATTTACTCTCTAAAATCAGAAGGAGTTCAAGGAAAGGACTGGGAACTTGTTCTTAGGAAGAACTTTCATTGCAGACTCCACACACACACTGAGCACCTGTGAAGCAGGAGGAAACCAGGGCGAGGAAGAAAGATAAAAACAGATCCGGGGTCCACTCGAAGGCCCTCACAAGCTCGCATTAAAGAAGTCAGGACAGGCCTTACCTGGCTCACAGTGAACCCGTGGATCTTCTCTCCGACTTGGTACTGCAGCGCCCTTTCACAGGCTTTCGTGCTGTTCCACCTCCATGCTCCCGGATGGGCACTGCTACAGTTAAAGAAAGTCATCAAAGTTAGAAGATTTGCAGGAAAACTGACTCACAGAGTTCAGCCACATAATGAAAATACTGTCATATGACTAAGACATAATTAAAATACTGTCATATGACCAAGATAATGCCAACAAAAATTAAACCTTGAATCTTCCAATCACATTCCAGAAAACTCATTTCTAGCCAAGTTCCTTCAATTCTTAATGATCTTTTATCTTAACTAAAGCTTCATAACATCAACTAAGAATTAAACACTGAAAATCAGTTTGACTCAGTGGATAGAGCATCAGCCCTTGGACTGAAATAACCCGGGCTCATACCTTAACTGCAGGCTCCATCCTCGGCCCTAGGTTAAGGTGTGTGCAAGAGGCAACCATCGATTTGTCGCACACCCATGTTTCTCTCTCTGTCTTTCTTCCCCTTCCCTTCCACTTCTAAAAACCAATGAATTTGGATTAACAAAAGAAAGAAAACCTTTATTTGCACAGATTCATAAATAATTATAATGCAATTGTGATACCAATTTCTCTGAGTTGCCTAAAAATTTTTTTTAAAAAATCTCATGTCAAAATGGCTTTTTCCATCACAGTATCTCAATAAATTCAAACTGCAGTGAAGTCCCATGACACACCCACCAAATGGTGAAAACTAAGAAGTCGAGTATCACCAAAGACTCTCTCACTGCTCCTGGAGTGAAACTGCAACAGTGACTGGGATCACTTAGCTAGTAGTTCATGCACCCTGACACACAGGTATCCCCTGCTTTTCAAAGTTTGCCTTCTGCCACTTCACTTTAGGAGACCTGCATTGGTATCTGTTTCAATAACCAAAAGAAGTCCCAAAGGATCTTCTCTTTTACGAAAAAAGGCTGAAATCTAAAACAGCATCCTGTGTTTGCTTTGCAGGAGCCACTACAGAGGCAGCAGGCATCCAGAGCAGGGAGCGTGGCACTATAGGCAGCATCTCAGCATTTTGCCACCAGAGTTTTGAGCTGCATCTGTGAGCTTCTATACTGAATCTCAACTTACTCTGTGCATTCTGCCTTTTGCAATGTGTTAATGTTCTTCTAGGCTTTATGGGCTCATTGGTATAATTTGGCGGGTTATTTGGGGGGTTTGGGACCACTCAAAAATGTTCTATATGAATTAATGGTAATTACTTTTTGTTTTAAGTGCATAAGAGAGATTTCACAGGAAGTGTCTATGTTAGGACAGTGGGGGAAACCTGCAGATGTTCTGGAGACCTGTCCTAGGGCACCAGCACACAGGTACAACAAGGCTGGCACCATTCCTCGGAGTCAGAGAATGGATAAATTGTGCACTGTTCAATCAATAAACTCAGCCATAAGAACAGACTACAACTACATGTAACAAAAATGTGGGTCAAGTGATCCTGAACCAAAAAAATAAAAATACAAATTCAAGGGATAAACAGTGTTCTCCTAAGCAGGTATTGTTCAAACAGGTTACCACTGTATTGTATTGGGTCGGCAACTAAGTAATTGCGGGTTTCACACATATATGGCTTCAGTTGAATTTTTAGGTTTGCAGACGTAGTACAAATGTAAAACACATTTTGTATTTGATAGTTGGCTATTCAGCTGTTAATCAGTAAAAAAAGTTTTTTGATCTGTTTTGTAGTTTTTGTTTGGCATTCGTTGAAAAATGAAAAATCAAAAGGAACATTTTCGTCATATTTTGCTTTTTTATTTCCGCAAGGGAAAAACGCATCACAAGCTCATAAAAAGTTATGTGCTGTTTATGGTGACGAAGCCTTAAAAGAACGGCAGTGTCAAAATTGGTTTGCCAAATTTCGTTCTGGTGATTTTTCACTCAAAGATGAAAGACGATCTGGTCGTCCAGTTGAAGTTGATGACGCCCTAATCAAAGCAATAATCAATTCGGACTGTCACAGTACAACACGTGAGATTGCAGAGAAGCTTCATGTATCACATACATGCATTGAAAATCACTTAAAACAACTTGGCTATGTTCAAAAACTCGATACATGGGTTCCTCACGAACTGAAAAAATCACAGTTAACGCAACGCATTAGCAGCTGCGATTTGCTAAAGAAACATAATGAAAATGATCCATTTTTAAAACGACTGATAACTGGCGATGAAAAATGGGTTGTTTACAACAATATCAAGCGGAAAAGATCGTGGAGCAGGCCAGGTGAACCAACTCAAACAACATCAAAAGCTGATATTCATCAAAAGAAGGTTTTGTTATCAGTTTGGTGGGATTACAAAGGAATTGTCTACTTTGAACTCTTACCACCCAACCGAACGATCAATTCTGATGTCTACATTGAACAACTAACGAAATTAAACAATGCAGTTGAAGAAAAGCGGCCCGAATTGACAAATCGAAAAGGTGTTGTATTCCATCATGACAATGCAAGGCCACACACATCTTTGGTCACTCGGCAAAAATTAATGGAGCTTGGTTGGGATGTTTTGCCACATCCACCATATAGTCCTGACCTTGCACCATCTGATTACTTTTTGTTTCGATCTTTACAAAACTCCTTGAATGGTAAAAATTTCAATAATGATGATGATGTCAAATCGTACCTGATTCAGTTTTTTGCTAATAAAAACCAGAAGTTTTTTGAACGTGGGATTATGATGCTGCCTGAAAGATGGCAAAAGGTCATTGATCAAAATGGGCAATGCATTAAAGAATAAAGTTATTTAGTTCCATGAAAAAATTGTCTTTGATTTTCTTTAAAAAATCCGCAATTACTTAGCTGCCGACCCAATAGAAATGTTATATAGATGGTACAACGATAAAGGAAAGCAAGGAAATAATTTCTGTAAACCAGATGAGAAATTACATCTAAGAGAGACGGTGATGACAGATTAGGGGTAACCTTAAACTGGGTAATAGGGGCACAACTTATTTTTAAATAAAATACATACAGAAAAGAAACAAAAACTCAGTTACTATCAGGCAATATTATGGAGATATTAAAATTAGCCAACATATTCCTTATTGATTTGGCAAATTCTAAGAGTTGTGGGATATACTTTAAAAAGTTATTTATAGTCAAGAACCCAACCACAAAAAGCAAAACAGCCAACCATATGACTGTCAGGAGCAACACGGGCGCCCCCTACACTTTCTGGTTAACACAGATGACAATGCTCCAAGACCATGAGGGCACTCCAACACACACTACCCTATTTCCTCACTATATTATAGGCTAAAGTACCATACATTAAACAAGGTTTTGTGAATGAGCATGAAACTAAACTTGGCTTAGTAAAATGTTACACTTTACAAACTCATAGGGCATGGCACTCATTCAAGGTGGAAAACCAAAGGTAATGTGTTCCCATAGAGAGTCATTTTAAAAAGTTCAAATCCTGGAGGCTACAATGTTATTAAAACGCAGCCGCTTAAATCTAAGTACTTCCTGTGGAAGCCTCAGGTCTCTTAAAGACTCTAGGCCAACAACAAAAAAGGAGGGCAAACATATTAATGAGGCCCATAAACTTGCCACTTTTATCACCCATTAAAACCCACATTAATGACCACCTTCACTTCAAAAGCCTTGACAACCTGCACACAGGGCCACCCACTGGGAGGCCCCAAAGGAAAGGGGGTCACAGGGACAGCTCCCTGGGCCTGGCCCTGCTTTACTCCATACTAACCTCTCTGCCATCACTCCAACCCTGGTTCCCGGAGAGGAACTCCCTTCTTTGGGGTGGCTCGGGGGGTAAGTTGCTGAGCAGGGGAAGCCATGGGAGGGGGCATGCACTCCCATCAGGAGGAGCTTAAGAATATCTGTCACTCAGGCCCTGAAAGGGTTTTCAGGCTGGGGTTCTGGCTCTTGGAGTCCAGGAACCCCAGATAAGGGGTCTAAACAAGGTACTGGGGCCCACAGGGAGGCGTCCAGGAGTACTGGAGCCCACCATGAGGGGGTCTCGAGGTATAAACACCTCAGGAGAGGGATCTAAAAATACAGGAGCCCAGGAGCGGGATTTTGGGGTACAGGAGCCCCAAGAGAGGGATCTTAGAAGTCCAGGAGCCCCAGGCGAGTGATCTGGGGGTAGAGGACCCCGGGGTGAGGGAGTCTTGGGATACAGGGGCCACGGATGAGGAGTCCTGGGATATGGCTCGGAGCGGGGTTTCAGGGTATGAGAGCCCCAAGCGAGATGTCTCTGGATACGGAGCCCCGAGGGGTCTAGGAGTCCAGGAGCCCCAGGACAGGGGTTTTGGGGTACAAAAGTTACAGAAGAGGGTTTTCGGGGTACAGAGCCCTGGACGAGAGGCCTAGACGTCTAGGAGCCCCTGGCGTGGGCATCTAGGAGTCCGAGAGGGCCAGGCGAAGGGGTCTAGGAGTCCTGGAACCCCAGGAGAGGGGTCAGGGGGAACAGAAGCCCCAGAGGAGGAGTCTTGGGGTATTGGAGCCAACGGCGAGGAGTTTGGGGGGGGGGGGGGAGGGAGAGGAAGAGAAGGGAGGGCGGGAGTCCCCAAAGCAGAGAGCTGTGATGCTGCACCTTCTACCCGAGGAGGCCCTGAAGCCTCCAGCCACCTCCCCACCGCCAGGCTCCCGCCCGCCGCCCGCCCCTCTTTCCTGCCTCCCCTCCCTCCGGCCGCCCGCTCCGCGTCTCACCGGCGGCTCAGCCGCAGCGCCAGGGGGACCCTCCTGCTGCAGCGCCACATGGCGTGAGTGTGACCAGCGCAGGGTCAGCGGGACGACCCACTTATCCCCACGCACTGTGCCAGCCGTGATCCCATTGGTTGGCGCCCACGGAGACGCCCTCTCCAATAGGCCGGCGGAGGAAAAGGGCGGGCTCCTGCTGCGACGGGGCGGGACTTAGGGCCCTGGGAAGGAACTCGCAGGAGGTGGGCGGGGCCTCCACGGCTGGCGGAGGGCAGAACCTCAGGCTACGTGAGAAGGGGCGGGGCCGGATCACGGAGCCCGGGGGCGGACGCTTTGGGGGCGGGGCGTCGAAGCACAGCGAAGGGCGGGATTGGCTGAATGAGCTGCAAGGGGCTCACCCGAGGAGGGGCGGAGCCCGGCGAGGGGCGGGCCTGTGCTAGCGCGGGTCTGGGCTGTGCTGATGGGGAGCTGGGATTGATCAGGTGCCTGGCGGGTCTCCGGAGCTGAGGGACAAGCCTGCGCAAGGCAGCTCACTCCTCTCTCTTGTGTGTCTGAGAAGACAACACACATGACTTCTAAGACTTTACCCACGGGCCTTTCTTGAACCCCACGGAGAGGCTTAAGGAGGGCAGAGCATGAGTGGATGGGCCCGCACGGCGCTGTGGGCTGCCGGGGGCATCTCAGAGGAACCACACCTGGGCGCTGCGTGGGTGGGTGGAGCTGGGAAGAAGTCAGTGCCCACGTCTGAGTTCAGCTCTCAGAGCTTTGACCTCCTCTCTGTCTCCCTCATTTCTTCCACTGGCCCACTAACGCAAAGGGACTCAAATCTCTCAGCCCCTTCTTCCAGGCTCTAAAGAAAGAAGGCTAGGTAGCCATGGGTGATCAGTCTCAACATATAAAAGCATTGGCAGCGATGTGGAGGTCCATACCGTGATTAAAAGCCACCAGAAGTTTACCAAAAACTGTCCACAGCACAGCGGATTCTGCAGTTAACCAAATATCTCTTTATTAAGAGGACAACCCAACTGAACCAAAACAAACAACAGTGATGATGAGAAGCTACTGACACAAACACACTCCTTGCATATACCTTGATTTGACTCACCACAACAGTTCTGTGATCTTGGGGAAACTGTTGGGTATTATTAACCTTACAGTGATTGTGCAGGAAACTGAGGCACTGGATGGGAGGTTAAAGTATTTTGATCTATCTGAAGAATAGATGCTGTTAGATCCAGTAATTGCCACGTACTGGTATGTTCCCACAGGATACAACCTCACTGATGGCTGGCCTACACATACACACCTACAAAATAAGGTTTTATAAGTAATTATTTTGAGCCGCTCCCAACATGTAGTCCCAATTTATATTAACAGATAATTGTAATGTGAAATGAAAAATTGTTTATGCAATATTCTATGTTACAAAATCATACCCTGTGTTATAATGAAACTCACTGCTTCAAGATTACCAAGTGAGCATTGGTCTGAACAGATTGTGACTGGACCTTAGAAAGGCAATCGAATGAATATTGGAGTGTTACAGATTGAATTGTGTCTCCCCAGAAAGATATGTTAGAGTCCTAATCCCCACAGCTTCCAAATAGAACTTCGTTTGGGAAAAGGGTCTTTACAGAGGTCATCAGATTAAAATGAGGTCATTAAGATGGGTTCTAATCCAATAGGACCTGTGTCTTTACAAAAAGGGGTTATTTGAACACATTGAACAAGAAATTCATCTACATGGATTTCTGGCATCAGCAGGAACTGGGGGAGAGGCAGGAACAGATTCTCCCCACAGCCTCAGAAGAAACCAATCTGCCAACATCTTCATCTCGACTTTCTGTCTTCCAGAGCCACGACATAGTAAATCTCACTTGTTCTAAGATACCCACTTTGTGGTATTTATACAAAGAAGTGGCATTTTAATGTAAACTTTAAATGCATGTATTTTTTAAAAAAAATATTTTTTATTGATTTCTCACAGAGAGGAAGGCAGAGGGATAGAGAGTTAGAAACATCGGTGAGAGAGAAACATTGGTCAGCTGCCTCCTGCATGACCCCCACTGGGTATTGAGCCTGCAACCAAGGTGCAAGCCCTAGACTGGAATGGAACCCAGGACTTTTCAGTTCATGGCCCGACACTCTATCCACTGAGCTAAACTGGTCATGGCAATATATGTACTCTTTCAACAGAAATTTCACTTCATGAAAATTACCCTACAGCTATATTCTCACAAGGGCACAATGATGTATAAAGATGTTTTCTACAACATTTTTAATTACAACAAATACTGAACAACATAGCCTTGCCAGGTGGCTCAGTTGGTTGAAGTGTCATCCCATACACCAAAAAGTTGTAGGTTTAATTCCAGGTCAAGGCACATACCTAGGTTGTGGGTTTGATCCCTATGCAGGGTGCATATGAGAGGCAACTGATTATCAATGTTTCTTTCTCCCCCCACCCCCCAAAACAACAACAACAACACAAATATATCTTTGGGTAATAATTTAAAACAAAACAAAATGAAACAACATAAAATTCTATCAAAGAGGAGTTTTCTTAAATAAAATACAACACATTCATATAACTAAATACTGTTCAGACACTAAAAAATAGTGCTATATATATATATATATATATATATATATATATATATATATATATTATCACAAGAGAAAGGAAGCCAGATGCAAGATGAAGCTCTACCTGAATGGGAAAAAATATACTCCCATTTGAGTGGAAACAGTCAAAATGAGATTTTAATTATCAATATTACTCTAACATAACACTTTAATGAAATACATCTAGGAAGACCTAAATAAATGGCAATACATTTTTTTCTCCATTTTTTAAATTAAGGTATTATATGTGTATATATTTTACCATTGCCCCCCCCCTCCCATACATGCCCTCACCCCCCCCCCAGTGTTTTGTGCCCCATTGGTTATGCTTATATGCATGCATATAAGTTGTTCAGTTGATCTCTTCCCTCCCCCTCTCTCCCTTAACTTCCCACTATAATTTGACAGTCTATATGATGCTTTACTGCCTCTGTATCTAGTTGTTCATCAGTTTATAAAGTTCTTTATTATCCACAAACAAGTGATGTCATGTGGAATTTTTCTTTCATTGACTGGCTTGTTTCATTTAGCATAATGTTCTCCAGTTCCATCCATGTTGCTACAAATGGTAAGAATTTCTTCTTTTTATGACAGCATAGTATTCCATTGTGTATGTAGATGTACCATAGCTTTCTGATCTAGTCATCTGCTGATGGGCACCTAGACTGTTTCTAAATCTTAGCTATTGTAAATTGTGCTGCTATGAACATAGGGGTGCATATATCCTTTCTGTTTGGTGTTTCTAGTTTCTTGGGATATATTTCTAGAAGTGGGATTATTGGGTCAAATGGGAGTTCCATTTTTAGTTTTTTGAGGAAAGTCCATACTGTTCTCCACAATGGCTGCACCAGACTGCATTCCCATCAGCAGTGCACGAGTGTTCCTTTTTCTCAGCATCCTCGCCAACACTTGTTTTCTGTTGATTTGTTAACAATAGCCATTCTGACAGGTGTGAGATGGTACCACATTGTTGTTTTGATTTGCATTTCTCGGATAATTAGTGACTTTGAGCATGTTTTCATGTGCCTCTTGGCCTTCCTTCTGTCTTCTTTTGAAAAGATTCTATTTAGGTCCATTGCCCATTTTTTTATTGGATCATTTATCTTCCTTTTATTAAATTGTTTAAGCTGTCTGTAGATGTTGGAGATTAAACCTTTATCAGTGATAACATTTGCAAACATGTTCTCCCATACAGTGGGCTTTCTTGTTATTTTGTTGATGGTTTCTTTTGCTGTGAAAAGCTTTTTATTTTGATGGGGTCATGTTTGTTTATTTTTTCTTTAGCTTCCATTGCCCTAGAAGCCGTATTAGTGAAAAAGTTCTTTCAGGATATGTCTGAGATTTTTCTGCCTGTGGATTTTTCTAGTATTTTTATGGTTTCCCATCTTATGTTTAAGTTCTATGTCCATTTTGAATTTATTTTTGTGTATGGTGTAAGTTGGTGTTCTAGTTTCTTTCTTTCTTTCTTTCTTTCTTTCTTTCTTTCTTTCTTTTTTTTTTTTGCATGTATCTGTCCAATTTTTCCAACACCATTTATTGAAGAGACTGTCTTGACTCCAATGTATGTTCATGCCTCCTTTGTCTGTCAAATATTAATTGAGCATAGTGGTCTGGGTTGATATCTGGATTCTCTATTCTATTCCATTGGTCTATATGTCTGCTCTTTTGCCAGTACCAGGCTGTTTGAGAACAGTGACTTTGTAATACAGCTTGAAATATGGTATTGAGATCCCTCCTAATTTATTCTTCTTTCTCAGAATTGCTGTGGCTATTAGGGTCTTTTTTATTTTTTATTCCAGATGAATTTTTGGAGAGTTCTTTCTATGTCTGTGAAATATGCTATTGTATTTTAATGGGGAGTGCATTGAATCTATAGCTTTGGATAGTATGGACATTTTAATGATGTTGATTCTACCAATCCATGAACATGGTATGTTCTTCCATCTGTTTACATCTTCCTCTATGTCTTTTTTTCAGTATCCTATAGTTTTCCTCGTATAGGTCTTTTACCTCCTTAGTTAAGTTTATTCCTAGGTATCTTAATTTTTTTGGTAGGATGGTAAATGGTATTGCTTTTTTAGTTTCTTTTTCTGTAAGTGCACTATTGGTATATAGAAATGCCATAGATTTCTTGGTGTTAATTTTGTATCCTGTTACATTGAATGGCAATACATTCTATGTTCATAGATAGGAAACTCATTATGACAAAGATGTCATTTGTTGTCCAAAAATGTAAAGCAATTCCAATAACAATCCCAACAGATTAGGAGCTCAAAGTGATTCTACAATACAGTTGATGGAGAACAGTCAAGAACAGGCAAATGATTTTTTAAGGACAATGTGGGAAACTTATATTAGTAGAAATTAAGACAAATTTTGTTATTCAGGACTTTTAGATTTATGAAGTCTTAAAGCTACAGCAAAATAAGACAGTGTGTATTAGCACAGAGAGAGGGGTAATGAGGCTAAAGGAATATACAGAAAGCCAGGAATAGATACCTAGAAATGAAACAGAATCTATAAATTTTGTAATTATATGGGGGTGGGAGGAATTAAATCACGACTTCAAATCCCTGTGTACTTCCCCGAGGGCCATAGTGGTACTCTATTTCTTTTAAGGACTTTAAGATTTACTTTTCTCATTTGTGCTTTTGATGCACATGGTTTTAATTTTGTTCTGCTTCATGTAATAGAAAATCCTCAAGATTAAAATGGCACCATAATAACTCATTAAGTTAGAGCCTCCAACTTATGGCACAATGTTCGGGAGTTGAGGCAGAGCAAGGCCCTCCACCCACACATCATCCTTGCCACCCATGTATTTGCTGATGCCTGAAAAACGTTAGCAGCAGATAGAACTGCGTTCCAAAGAGCAAAATGCTTGAAATGCAAACACTCATTTTCTTAGATTTATGTTGAGAGTGAATGACTTTTATTGAATAATGTTGTAAAGGAAAATTATTGCAATGAGATAGCAAGCATCACGGGATATGGGAAAAGACATTGTCACCAGGGGGAAATGATAAAATGATGAAGGGAAAAAGAAAACCTGGAAACTCCAAAAGGCAATACTTCTTTGCTTCAAATGTTTCTTACCTAAGGCTAGCCATTACTCAAATTCTAAACATTGTGTGTGGATTAGACATTTTAACAGAAACTCAATGCTATAGTTTCCTTGTGAATGACTTGGTGGTTGATGTAATAAATCCACAGCTCACTGAGCTGGTTACAATACTGAACTATTGTGTTGGACCTTGTATTTTCTCTATAATCTTAAATTACAGAATTCATGTGACAAATCATTTTATAACACTTGTCATGTTACAGAAGACCAGAGAAAAACCAAGCCACGTTTAGAGAAAAGGAGTTACATTTTATTATTAAATTCTGCCCAGGCCCAGAGAAAAATGTGTCTCAAATTCTGGGCCCCCCACCATGGAGGAAACTTTTTCTATTTATACTTTTTCTAGCTCTTTTGTCTCCCAAATTTGGAATGAGACTTCCGGCCCTTCTGAGAAAGAAGGCCTGCATGATGGGAAGGGGTGATGAGACCATATCTCAAGGCCTGGCCTGGTGTCAGCACTGACAACTCTGTCTGGGACATAGTTTATGGCCTCTCTGAAATGGGAGTAGTATTATTTTCCTTATTGTTTAAGCAAACAAGAGTTTACAGAAGCCAAAATATCAGGGTTAAAATTTCAAACAGCAGTTCCATAACTGTTCATACTTTTGCTACTGGTTTCCAAGTGTGCTCAGTGTCACTTGTGCTCAGAGTCACTTTGTTTGGACATTTATGTATAGGCTTCCAGGATGACTACATAGTTTGCTGCTTCTGAGTTTTGCATAAAAGTTTAGCTCTTCATGCAGAGATTAAAGACATGGTCCTGGCGTTCATGGAACCCTTCGTATATCACAGGTTACAGAAAAGCAAATGGAAAGTTACTGCGCCGTCTAGTGCGGTGCTCTAGGGGAGCACTGAGGCACAGATCCCGTCACAAAATGATGGCTAAGCGAAGACTTCCCTGGAGAAGGAGTCGATCGAGACTTTACAAAATGGTGAATTAGTAACGGCGTGCCATGTCTGTATTCATCTCCTGTTGATGCTAGAACAAATTCTCATGTATTTCATGGGCTAAAACAATACAGGTTAATTCTCTTACCGTTCTGCAGGTCAGAAGTCCCGCACAGGTCTCACTGGGCTAATCAAGGAGCTATCAGCAAGGGTGTGCTTCCCTTGAAAGCTCGAGAGAAAAAATGGCCTCTGCCTTTTCCAGCTTCCAGTGGTCACACATATTCCTTGGCTTGTGGCCTCTTTCTCCATCTTTCTTTTGTCCTCCATCCAGTCTTTCTCCCAATGCCATGTTGCTAGGTCTCCTGCTTCCCTATTTAATGACTCTTATAACTACATTGGGCCCACCCAAGTAGCTCAACCTAATCCCCTTACTTTAGAGTCATCTTATTGGCAACCTTAATTTTACCTGCTACCTTAATTCCTTCTTACCTTGTATAGCATAGATGCAGGTTTCAAGGATGAGGATATGGACATATTTGGGGATCCTTATGTTGTCTATCATAATGTTAAAATAAATATCCTTCCTGTATCATGAGATCCCAGAAGAATCTTTAAAAATAAAATATATAATGTCTGACTAATCTGTTGTTGATATTTCAGTATAAAATTGTCAGGTTTATTGTCTATTGCATTCATCTAAACACACACACACACACACACACACACACACACACACACACATATATATATATATATATATATATATATATATATATATATTTCTCGCTTTTCCTCGGAGTGTCTTTCCTTAGTTTCATTTACTGGCCAAATATCATTATTTCACAGAATAAATGTGAACTTTCATTGCCAACTATTTGTTGGTCCTTTTGGTAAAACATTCTAAAATATTCTAGTTTACTTGTATGAAGGAGGAATTTTAACATGCCAGAAACAGAAGGAAATGAATATTATAATTGAATTTTAAGACATTGGTTTTTGGAGCTTTGAAACAAATACCTGTCAGTTAGAGAAAAATTAAATGGATACCTATCAGAGAACAGAGGAAAGGAAAAAATACTCATGAAGGCATTTATTCAGCCTTGTTATGCATTATTGTCTGTGGCAGTGAAATAAATATTCATTAGCCAAATGTCTTTTTAGTGGAGAAAGCCACAAGCAATAGTATACTCACACAGCATAAAGCTCAAGGGGGAAAAGCTGTTTTTGTTACTTTTCAATGGACTAACTTCATAGAACATGCTATTAAAGTATTATAGATTCATTTCTATAATCATTAAACTTACTCTTTTATTGATAATATTGTTAGAAAACATAAACTGTTTAGCATAGTGTCTTTTAAATAGTAAGAACTGAATAAATGGTACTTTAAAAGCTTTAAAGCCCAGTCCTGGTTGGTGGCTCAGTTGGTTGGATTATAGTCTCATACACCAAAAAGGTTGTGGGTTTGATTCCCAGTCAGGCACATACCTAGGGTGCAGGTTCAATCCCTGGTTGGGGCACCTACAAGAGGCAACTGATCCATGTTTCTCTTTTATCTCTCTCTCTCTTTCTCTCTTGCTCTCTCTCTCTCTCCCTTCCTCCCTCCTTCCATATCTTCCTCTTTCTAAAATCAATTTAAAACAATGTCTTGGGATGAGGTCTTTAAAAAAAGTTTAAAAACACATATTTCCAATTACAGCCATTATGATGATAATTGTCATTCTAATAACCTAACTTGCTCTAAACAGATTTCTTACAGGTTCTGGTGGTTAGTAAAGAAATAACTGTAAAATACATATAAATAGACACAGCCATGTATAATCAGTTGTTTCTTTATAATTTTGAAAAACGATAAAAAATTTTCTTTTCTTGGAAAGATTTAAATTTGAAATGTATATTTGAGAGGTAGTTTTAATTAAACCAAAGGAATAAATTACTGCAGCCTCCCCAGGATGTATAGTTAGCCCTCTAAACCTCTTACCAAAACCTACTCTCCTTTGTAAAATGAGCAGGGCTGATAATCATAGAACTCACTTCAACAAATTGTGCTGAAATGAAAGAAGTAATGTATCTGAAATGCTTACCAAAGTGCCCCACAAATAACTCTCATAATAATGTTTTATTTGTTACCCTGCTCAGAGTCTTGTGATCATCCTTTCTTCTAGTACTTTAGGTCTCTAAAGGGTGTCACTCCATGAGGGTCTTTACCAAGGCTTTGGAATTATTTTCTTATGCTTTGATTATGCTGTTAGCATAATGAGGGTATATTTAGAAAATTTCCCAGATTCAATAAATGGTTTCCCACTAGGAATACGTATGTAGCCCATGTAGTGATCTTCATGCTCATTGTTGTGTATTTATTTACTTATTTGCATTAGATAATCTAACCATTGACTTGATATACCTCATGTTTTTCTTTTTTTCAAAATAAATTTTACATAAATGATTTAAATAGAGCCTGGCTTTTAAAAGACATTATGGATATTTAAATTCTTATAATATTATAAAGAGGAATATGAAAACCAATATTCAGAGAAAGTATGTGTGTTTTTGGTGAACCTGTTATCTTGGTTGTCATTACAAATGATTTGGACCAGCTAATTGTTATCAAATTAATTGCCCTGAATCTTCTAAATAAATTCCAACAGAGTACCTTGATTGCATTCTAAAAACAGCCTCCAAATCAGCATGACGTAGGTTTATTGATCAATTTACTTCATTGGAAAACCTGAGTAGGATTTCGTTGCTTGTCTGTGATCAGTTGTTATGTGAAATGAGATTGGGTTTGACAATTTTGATTTATTTTCATTCAGGAGGTATGGTCTCTGATTTAGAAATGGACCCCTGAACCAATGGTTGTTCCCTCACAGGCGGCCTCTGATCTGTGACAGAATTTGATGCAAAAGGCTCCACCCAAGGGTTATTAATTGGTAACTATTAACTGAGCTAGTAGATGCCTTCTCTCAATAATTATATTGAAAACCTAAGTCTCAGCCAGCAGGAAGTAAAAAAAGTGTGTCAGCTCTGATTGGTTTGGCTCAGTGGCTAGAGTGTCAGCCTGCAGATTCAAGGGTCCTGGGTTTGATTCTGGTCAAGGGCATGTACCTTGGTTGTGGGCACATACCCTGTAGGGAGTGTGCAGGAGGCAACTGATCAATGTTTCTCTCTCATTGATGTTTCTATCTCTCTATCCCTCTCCCTTCCTCTCTGTAAAAAATTAATAAAATATATATTAAGAAAGAAAGAAAGAAAGAAAGAAAGAAAGAAAGAAAGAAAGAAAGAAAGAAAGAAAGAAAAAAAAGTGTCAGAATATACTGAGGAGCTGAATTTTATTAATACAGAGTTGATACCCTGGGTCCCTCCTTGAACTATAACACAACCGATTTTGATGCACTCTGGCCCTCTTATGATTCTTTTTAAAATATCTCTGAGTTCCCATTTCTTTACAGCCTCTCACACATGCTCAGGATGGAGCCCTCCATACTTGTTCAGCAGGAGTAACTCAATTCCTTTTGATCAACATAAACACACTGAAACAACTATCAAAGCTCAGCACTGAGTCAGTGGACGGCACAAGGAGCTATCTTCATTTTGGATGAAAGTGTTGCAGTTTTTTCTAAATAAAGGAAATGCAAATAATTAATTTTTTCTCCTTTATGAAATTTTTATATGCTCCAATAACAAATGTTTAGCCTAATCTGCAATAATAAAAGGGTAATATGCTAATTAGACCAGATGTCTTCTGGACATCATTCCAGATGTCCTTCTTGAGGAAGCGGGGGCCAGAGGGAAGCCAGCCTGGGCTGGGTGCCTGACAGTGACCAGAGGAGGGAAGCTGGTGCCAGCATCCGGGGGAAGGAAGGCCTACTCTTGCATGAATTTTCATGCATCCAGTCTCTAGTGTTTTATAAAAACATAAATGGCAGGTCTTTATGGATGATGATCATATATTATCTGGTCCCTTATATTCAGTATCATTTTATTTTCCAGGAATATTGACTATGATAGACTGTCTCTTTTATGAAGAGATATTTTGTCACATTTCAATGATGATGTTTATACATCCCATGGGATAGGTGAAAAACATCAGTTTATATAAAAATCTTATATAGGCAATCTAACACCAATAGATGTGTGATTTGAAATATTTTAGCAAAACATTTAATATTGAAAAGTACTCTGTGAACCATAAGTTTCGCTCAGTTCCCTAAAAAGTAAAGCTGTTCATCCCATGAACAGCACGTGTGTGGTTTGTGATTTCACAGGTAAACTCTTCTCTCTCAGGTTTTCGGCAGGCATTTTCTAAGTGTCAACTGAATGTTGACAAGGCACAAAACAAGGTCATGGACATGATTCTGATATTGAATTGCAGTTAGCAGGGGCAGCACAGGGTGCTTCCACAAGCACTAGGCACCTGGTTCAGTCCCATGCCATGCTCCTGCCAACCTGTGTGGCTTTAGGAAATGCACATGCCCTCTCTGGGCTTCAAGTCCTTTTCTGAAAAATTAAGAGATTCATGCAGGCCTGTAAGGTTCCTTTCTGCTCTACCATTCTGTTATTCTAAGAACTTGTTGTGCAGCCATGATTAGACTTGGGAAAACCTCAACATAAAAACAAGCACTATTCTTACCTTTGAAACCTTTAGCAGGAAATGAGTCAGGCATCCCTCTGATCTCCATCTCTCCTGAAACTGCTTTAATCTGGTTTACCATCAGACACAACACAAATTCTGCTGAGAAATAGACTCGGTGGTTATATTAAACAAATATATTTCATACATTGTTATTTGTGTATTTTGTATTATTTTAAAATCCTGACAATAATAATTTTGTTCCTTGATAATATTCCCTCACTCCATGACCCAAGAAAACTATTCCCTTGCATTACTTTTCAAATTTTTTTTTTTATCACATCTGTATGTCATCCTAAAATATATGTATTTCTTATTTTGGTTGATTTTAACCTTATTTTTTATGATAATATCAATTAAAATGGTATAACATGGTAGATAAATGTTGGGAAATTGCCCTCTCTATGGAATATTATATTACTAAAACTTTGTCACTTGGTTAGCTGTCCAAGTTAAACCAGTGGTGGCATTATTGGGTCAAATGAATATGAATGAGAAACATGCCTATTAGAATCAGTTAAACGTAGTAGTTGGAGACTTTTCCAGTCATATGTTAGAAATTTCAGCCATCGATAGTAAGCCATGGACAAAGTTTAATTTATCATAGACACAAAGAAATTAATAGGAATAGTTTCTGTAGAACTATTATCCCAGTGAATTTTCTCATTGTTCTCAGTTACATCTCATATTTTCTTTAAGGTGCAAAATAATGCCTACTCTTCAGTCATTTTATTCCTTTCCCTGATAAAATGATCCTTCTCCCAAGAGAGCTGAATCCCCAACCCTCTAATTATTTCATTTTCAGTAACAATATGATCGGACACAGCCACTAGATGGCACCTTTCCCTTTAATGTCCACATTATCCTGGGGAAGGATTCTGCTTTTGAGTAAATCTGTCCTTTACATGGTTTATTTATTTTTACTGAAATTGCTTTCATGACAGCTATTCAAACTTACAACCACATCATGGTGCTTCGTTGTCCTTTTATTTTATTTTTTATATTTTAATTAATTTCAGAAAGAAAGGGAGAGGGCCGGGACTGGTTTGGCTCAATGGATAGAGCTTCGGCTTGGGGACTGAAGGGTCCCGGGTTCGATTCCGGTCAAGGGCATGTGCCTTGGTTGCGGGCATATCCCCAGTGGGGGGTGTGCAAGAGGCAGCTGATCGATGACTCTCTCTCATCGATGTTTCTAACTCTCTATCTCTCTCCCTTCCTCTCTGTATAAAAATCAATAAAATATATTTAAAAAAAAAAAAAAAAGAAAGAAAGGGAGAGGGAGAGAAGATAGAAACATCAATGTTGAGAGAGAAACATTTATTGGCTGACTCCTGCACACTCCCTACTGGGGATTGAGCCCTGCCCAGGAATCGAACCATGATCTCCTGGTTCATAGGTAGATGCTCAACCACTGAGCAACAACGGCCAGGCTGGTTGGCTTTTTAAAAAGGGTGAGTGAAACAAAGCAGTTGTCCCTGCAAATAAATGAAGAGTGACAAGGGGGCTGGAACTTGTGTTGAACTTTCTTATTTGACCTTCTACAGTAATAAATAAACATGCAGAGCCTGTGTTTCATGACAGAGAAACGTGGACCTGAGGTCTGAGGGAGAACCCACTTGCATCCTCCCAGGATGCATCCTCTCCACTCATGATGCAGACAGAGGTTGTCTGTCCCCATGCCTAGACCTGGTGCTCAGAGCAATTCCCCACTCCTGCTGCAGGAAGCAACAAGTGACTCAAGCCAAGTCAGTAGAAACTCATTTTTCTAGTACTCTTTTGGGGAGACTCTAACAAAGCATATTTCACTCTTCACTCTGAGGAAGAGAATAGCCTCTGGCTTCGACATTCTTTGCAAACTTGCATTTAACTGGGGCCTGAGCAGCTTCTATTTATGGTTTTTACAGTTTTACTATTTTAAGCCAGTTTCTTTTTTTAAACCATCTCCTGAGGATATGTTTATATTGATTTTAGAATGAGAGGAAGAAAGAGGGAGAAAGAGAAACATTGATGTGAGAGACAAACATTGATCAGTTTTGCCCCCTGTATGCACCAGGACCAGATATTGAACCTGCAACTTGGGTATGTGCCCTGAATGTGAATTGAATCCTCAGCCCTTTGGTACATGGGATGACACTCCAACCAACTGAACCACACTGGCCAGGGCAAGCCAATTTCTTTTATTTTTCTTTCTTTTTAAATATTTTTTTTTTTTTTTTTTTTTTTTTTTTTTTTTTTTACAGAGAGGAAGGGAGAGGGATAGATAGTTAGAAACATCGATGAGAGAGAATCATTGATCAGATGCCTCCTGCACACCCCCCACTGCGGATGTGCCCGCAACCAAGGTATATGCCTTTGATTAGAATCGAACCTGGGACCTTTCAGTCCACAGGCTGACGCTTTATCCACTAAGCCAACCCAGTTTTGGCAAGCCAATTTCTTTTAAAGGTAGTCCAAACTCCTGGGGATTCAAAGTCAAAATCAATTTGCTGTATTTCTGACTACTTTCTTGCTGGGATTTTGAACAAACAATTTTGTTCTTGTAAATACTACCCCTTCTCATCCTTTACTCAGGTTTTCAAGGTCCCTGCTGTGTCCTGGGTAAGAGAGCAGGTGTAAGTGTGCAGTGCTCCCTCTCACCAGCCTGTCAGTTTTGTGTCCCGTGAATCATGGAGGGAAGATGAGAGCAGAGAGGTAGAGAAGCATCCTTTGCATTTGGAGGAGCTTGGTTTCTGGGGCCTCACATCTTTATCTTATTAGCCCTTGATTTGGGTCATCTGACTGACACCTCATTAGCCCTTGATTTTGGTCATCTGACTGACACCTGAAAGCCGCCCCCTGCATTCTGACGTTTTGGTGACAGCCTAGAGTAGGGGTGTTGAACTCAATCAGAGAAGGGGCCAAAATCTAAAATCCAGCCTAAATCGCGGGCCGAATGGTTTACTGAACAGTCATAAACTGACAATGTCATAAACTGACAGCGGAGTGCAGTGATGACAGCGCGGTGCGGGCCACATTGCAAGGCCTGGCGGGCTGGATTTGGCCCGCGGGCCTTGTGTTTGACACATGTGGCCTAGAGTCTTCAAAAATAACTTTATAGGTAGATCAACATAATTGCCAAGAATACTTGGCCCAGAATAATCTTTTCCCAGACAGCCATGCCTTCCTCCTTCACTTTTGTCAGAACTTTCCTGACCTGCAGTGCATCCTTGGACATCCTGGAAATATGGCCACTCTAAGCCCTGGCCCTGCTCTGCTTTTTTGTTGTTCGTTTCATCTGGGGTTTCACCAAGAAAGGAAAGTGTGGGAAAAGATAGAACCAGATGTTGAAGGCACAGTGGTTTGTTTTAGCCCCATATTTCCTGGAGATGCCCTAGCAAGTTGTCCCCAAACACCTAACCCCTTGAGAATCCCACAGGTCTTGCACCCCAAGGCCTCCAACAGGTGTCCCGACTTTCCAGAGAAAGGACACTAGGTGGCAGCAGAGGCCCAGCTAACTGGCTGCTGTCCAGGGTGCCGGTAGGGAGCTGCTGGGAAAAATCTCAGGTGGGAATTCTGTGATCCTAAGATTAACTTGTGCTATGTATTCCTTCAGGATGAAGGTTAATTCTTCATTAACCCTCCAGGAAACAGTGGGAGGAAATATTTCTAGGAGGGCTTGAAGTAACTGTGGCTCAGAATTCCCCCGAGGACCATCTCAAAAGTGATGTGATTTCAGAGGCATCCTGTTTGGGGATTTCTTAGAGTCATGATGACTTCCAAGGCTTACCAGGGACAAAGGTTTGTGTTAGGGTTCACTGGAGTTATGAAGGGAGTAGAGGGCCTTCAGAATGAGCTCATTCTCCAGTCATCATGACTAGGGCAAATCCCACTGTCCTTTCAGTTGTCTGATTATATGACACAGACTCTAAACCGGGTGCAGGTTAAAAGGCCTCATAAAATCGCCTCCAGTTGCCACAATTCCCCAAGGATACTTAGAACTACAGTTCCAACTGTGCATGCCATCAAATATTTATTTGAAAATGTGAAAATTCAGTCAGTTGTATATCTGTGGGCTATTGATATAATTCAATTTTTTAAATTAAACTTATTGAGATTATACAGGTTTCAATTAATATGATTTTATAGGTTTCAAGTATACATTTCTATGATGCATGATCTGTATTCTGCATTATGTGCCCATCACCCAAAGTCAAATGATCTTCCACCTCGTTTTACCCTTGACTACCCTTTTCCCTCTGGTAACCACCATTCTATTGTCTGTGTCTATGAGTATTTGTTTGTTCATTTGTTATCACATTTCCCTGTTTATTCTTTGGCATGTAAATGTGATGTAAAGTACAGTTACCTTTCTGCTACGTGGGCATGGAATAACCAGTTTTTCAGATGAAAAGCTGAGGGCCAAGCTGGGCTCCGAGAAGCCTGGTTTTATCATGTAAATCATTACCTTTGAGGTGGTTGGTGGTCTTAGTCAGTTTATGCTATTATAACAAAATATTCCTTTGGGGGGAAACATTAAACAATAGACTTTTACTACTCACAGTTCTGGAGGCTGCAGTCCAGGATCAGGGTGCCAGCAGGGCCAGGTTCTTGATGAGGACTCGCTTCCTGGCCTACAGACGGCAGCCTTCTTGCCATGTCCTCACCTGGAGGAGAAAGAGAGCACTGGTGTCTCTTCTTAAAAGGGCACTAACCCTGTCATGGGAGCTCCACCTTCAGGACCTCATCTCAAGACAAAGGCCCCCACCTCCTAACACCATCATTTTGGGGTTAGGGCTTCAATACATGGATTTTGGAAGGACACAAGCATTCTGCCTATGGCACTGGTGAACACTGAAGGGTTGTGTTATGGGCTGAATTGGATCCCTCTTTACCCCTCCCCCCCTCAAATTTATATGTTGAAGCCCTAACCCCCAATGTGGCTTCACTGACATGAAGCTTTAAGAAGTCACTAAGGTCAATTGAGGTCATAAGGTGGAGCCCTGATCCCATAGGACTGGCGTCCTCATAAGAGGAGATCAGCACACAAACACATGCAGGAAATCCAGATGTAAATAAGCCAGTTCCTGTTGTACAGGAGCTTTCCTTCCAGTAGGGAGGGGGAAGGGCTTTGTAAAATGAGATGGTAACTGAGAATCTGACTGAGGACACATTAGAGAGGTGTGTGAAGTGCTTGGGAGGCCAGAGAAGGTTGTGATTAACTTGGAGAAAGTCTCAAGGCTGAGACTCCTACAAAAAGCACTGATAGTAATGAACTTCCTAGCTATGCTGAGCTGGCCACCCATCCACAGCGACCACACCAATCCAGTTGCTCAGGCGACCTGTGGAGACTACAGCAGAGCAGTGACTGCACATTGCACTGCCTTCCCAGGCTGCCCAGGGCCTGAGCACAGTCCTCACTGTGGTCCTCATTCGGCTGCCACAGGACAAACTGTCAATCAAGGGCTGTTAAAATATCTGATGGGGAAGCACAGATGAAGCTACATATCATTTTAAAAAATGTTTGTCATGAAATCTGAAATGCAATAATGGTTTGCTCTTCAGAGGACTCCAGGAAAACAGCCTGAGTGACTTTCTGGACACTCACAGATAATGACGTGTCACTGATGGGAAATGCTGACATGGGTGAGCCTGGGTGACACACATTCAGACTCTGGTGCAGTTCAGCTCTCTGTTCTCAAAGGCTCTTCACCTGCTTCTCAGAAGGTTGTGGGTTGTTCTTTTTTTTTTCCTTCTTGAATTCCTGTCACCTGGGTAGACTTCATGAATGGCCACCAAAAGTTTGTGAAATAAAAAGATACAAGAGCTGAATATCTCTTAGGTCTCTCCCTTTTTGGAAAATGACACTCACTAGCTTTCTAAGCTAAGTACAGGAATGAGAATGTTTCTTTCAGGTAACAGCAATGGGATAGCTGGGAACCTTGAAGATACAACCCGGGGGGGGGGTTAATATGATCATCAGGCATGATTAACGTGATGAATGGAGGTAAGCGCACAATGAGGAAGGCCATCCTCGGAGGCCAGGCCTGTCCCTTGACAAAACCTCCAGGAAGTCAGCTGATAATCTGTCCCATTTTCTCTCTGCTAATAGATGATCTTTTTCTACTCTGCCAGCCCACAAAAAAGAACACGAAGAAACCATAGGCAGAAAAAGAAAAAAAGAAAAAAAAGAAGCCTGATGCTGAAATAGATGTCAGTTGTTCAGTTTTATTAAAAACAAATAATTTGCTAACTGAAGGTGCAGAATTTAACACTTTTTAAAAAAAAAACAAAAAAACATGCCAAGTCCTAATCGCTATAAGGATCCAAGTAAGTAAACATTGTGCTAAAATATTATTTATGGTTTCTTTGTAGGTTAGAAAATGCTTTGAAACCCCAGCTGGATAATGATTCAGTTTTCTGCCCACAATCTTGTCTCCCAACCTGAGGGCATCTTAAGGACATAAATAGAAGACCTAACCCTCTGTGGTCATGAAGAAGATTCAGCAGCAGAAAACAGAACAAATTCTTTCAGGATCCCTGCACACTCAGACGGGAGCTGCTCAGTTGCTGGCACCCCTGGGGGCACTTTCCCTGGGACACCCACCTGCTCCCACCCCACGCGCAATGATTGTGGCCAGCAGAGTGTACCGTCTCCAGCAGCCATGGTCATGTTTCAATAGCCATGCTTTGCTCACAGCTGTAATTCTCCACAGCAGGTGGTTCTCACACGTCCCAGGCAACGGTGGAAATGAGAGTTAATTAGTGGACAGCCACCAGCTAACTGTTTATTGTAATCCACTGTTAGTCCACAAAAAACAAACAAACAAACAAAAAAAACACCAACTAACCAACCAAACAAAAAGACATCAACTATTGAGCAAAAAAATTCCTTACGTTTTGTAGAGGTTTTGGAATATATTTACTCAATTTCTTTCAATGTGGAAATTTAAAAAGTCACTCAAACTTCAGTGGACTTTGAACGTCTTAAAGTTAGCTGCAATTATTTTCCCATGTGCTTATATTCACATTTTTCTTTTAAAAAGGGCCAAATAGCTTTAATCATAGTAAAAAAATAAATAAATAAAAATCAGTGCTCTCAGGCCTGGCCAGCATGGCTCGGTGGTTGTGTGTCTACCCATAAACCAGAAGGTCATGGTTCGATTTCCAATCATGGCACATGCCTGGGTGGTGGTTCGATGCCCCTTGATGCTGTACATCTATCTCATTGTTGACTGTTTACTATGGGGGTGCCATTCCACTTCAGGATGAACCATAAAGTGCAGCTCTCAGGTCAGCCCGCAACAGAAAACACTGCCAAGCTTTACGGTCAAGGCTAGACATAGCTTTTGAAGGCAAGGCTCACATCCTCCATGCTCATAGTGCCCTAGTTAACAGGACTGAATTCTCAAGTTGAGATCCAGTTTCTGCGTTCTAGCAAAACCTTCCATGTGGTGTCATCAGACCAAATCTTTCAACAACGCACAAACGAGGCCCCTGCAACATGTCAAGCTGGTTGAACATGAGGCTACACCTCAAAGTTTCCTCAAAATCCTGAACATTTTCTTTTAGAATTAATAACATTGCTCGCAATTGCTTGCAGGTATGGGACTCAGTGAATGTTTTAATCAATTTGTTTGTTTTCTGGGCAACTGCATCCTTCAAGCATCTGATTCTGTCCTGCTGCCCTTCCCAGCCATGACCAGGCCCATAAATACTTCTTCACCCTCTGTATTACTTGTCCCAGCTCTGTTCTCTTGTAGATGACAGAAGGCTACTCCGAGACAGCCATCCATGGAAATGTGAGTCTCAGTTCAAGTGCGACCCTCTATAATAATAAAAATGTAATATGCAAATCGACCCAACAGCTGAACAGTGGAACAACAGTCTAACAAGAGGTCATGCAGATGACCTCCTCCATGACCTTCTGGAGGAAGCCAGGCTGTGAGGGCTGAGCCCCTTTCACAAATTTTGTGGTAATGATATAATTAGCTACTGAGTGTTCCACAGGCTGGGCCCACAACAAGTACACAGTGACATTTATTTTGATAAGGGCCTTGTTTGTACCCACTTACCCACATAAATGAGGTACAGCAAGGGCAGTTCAGGTTCTCTGAAAGGCTGGTGGAGATGATGGAGAGACCTCACTTGACTGATCTTCCATGTGACAGGCAAAGTGACAACTCTATCCATGTTTCCTGTTCTTCAAAACACACATGTATGGGTGTCACGGAGGGGGTGGAGGGCTCTGTTCTCAATGAACCTGTTTATAAACAAGTGATTACCATTATAGAAATAATTCTATTGAAAAACATTAAGAACATATATAGTCTACATAGAGTTTCATCTCTGTATTGCCAACATTATGAATGAACAACCCAATTATCTTATAATTTAAAAGTCAGAATCAATATTACATGAGTTAAATAAAGGTGAGAATCAAATGAGTATATTCTAGAAACTCTTTTTTTTTTTTTTTTTTTTTTTTTTTTTTTTTTAATTCCTCACCCAAGGACATGCTTAGGGACAAGGAGAGAAAGAGAGAGAGATGAGATAAAAACACTGAACAAATGCCTTCCGTACGTGCCCTCACTGGGGATTGAACCCACATCCTAGGCATATGCCCTGACTGGGAATGGACCCAGCAACATTTCAGTGCACAGGATGACACTCAACCAACTGAGCCATATAGGCTGGGCTAGAAACTCTTATGATGCATGTGTTTTAAAAGATAATAAAACAGAGTCACCAGGAAAAACCTTTGATCTAAGATTGTCACTTTTTGGCCTCCAAAGTATATTATTTTCCTCTGATTGTGTCAATTAAAGAAGATTACCTTTAATAACATAAAATAGAGAAATTTTTGGTCTCATTAAGTTGTAGTTCAAGCTTGCCTTAAGCACTAAAGATAAAAAGAAGAAAATTCTCAGCATTGCTTAAGATGAGGGGTACAAACTCCAGCCCCACATAATTATGCAGTGATTATATATATATATAGCCAGAGTCTATAACATCCAAAATGACTGAACGGACGACCAAGCACTAGAAGTCAATCCTGCACTGACTGTTGCACTCTGGGTGCCATAGCGATGCAGCACTGACTGTTGAAGGGGCTGTGGATTAGGCCCAGAGAGAAGCCTAGAAGAAGCAGGGTCAGTTTCACAAACCCGCAGGCAGCTGTTGAGCAGCCTTTGCCTCTCTTTCTCTCCAGGCCTCACCAGCAGCCGCAGGGGCTGCTGATTAGCCCTGCCTCTCTGATCAGGCCCATTGATATGCCTGGAGATTCTGACTGGCATAGGATCCGACCAATCAGAACCAAATTTGGGTGAACTGTGAGGAGCCAATGGCTGCCTAGGAGGCAGAGCTTTTGATACTGACTGGCATAGAAACTGACCATTCAGAACCAAATTTTGGTTAACTGCAAAATAGAACCTAAGGTGGGGGCTGAGGATGGGGTTTTAAGGGCAACAGCTGTTTGGTGTACAAAAGCAGTTCAACTTTTTTTTTTTTTTTAGGAGTACAGATAAATTTATTAGTTAAACATTTAAAAAAGATTTGTATAGCTTAAGGTGAAAACGATGTTTTCTTAAATGGCTAAAAATAATGTTGATGAACGTTTTCTTTAAAGTTCAAGCCATTTGTCTTGATGGTTTGAAAGCGATGTAGCATTGGCATCTGGCACGATTCCTTTGGTTGTTTTCCTCACGGCTTTTAATAAGGAAGAAGGCCCTCTCCTTCCCAGGTGAAGTTATCAAACGTGGCTGACTCCATACCGCAGATCCATGTGACCGCAAAGCGACTCAGCGCCGGCCCTTCCTCTCTGCGGGGCGCCCTCCCCACGGCCCAGCGCCGAACGCGCAGCACGGGCGTGCACGCCGGCCGCCGCCGCCGCCGCCGCGCCAGCAGTTCAACTTTTTAATGACAAGTTTGGTAGTATAGTGAATATGGCTGCCTATCAGTCCAGATATAGGTATTATGTATTTTTGTTTGCCAAGAGCATCTCTTCCTGCTGAAAAAGGCTTTCTCCCACCCATTTAAGCAATCCTTTCCTATATAATCTATTTGTACTAATAAAAAGGTAATATGTTAATTAGACCAGGTTGACCAGACATCTTCCGGACATCCAACTTCCTTCTGGACAAAGCCATGGTGGTGGGGGCCAAGGCAGAGGCAGTTAGGGACGGTCAGGCTGGCAGGGAGTTAGGGGCAATCAGGTTGGCAGGATGGGCAGTTGGGGGCAAGATCAGGCTGGCAGGGGAAGGCAGTTAGGGACAAGATTAGACCAGCCAGAGAGGGCAGTTGGGGGGAATCAGGCAGGCAGAGGCAGTTAGGGCCTCTGAGATCAGGCCTAAAATGGCAGTCAGACATCCCCCAAGGGGTCTCCAATTGGATAGGGTGCAGGCTGGGCTGAGGGAACCCCACCCTGTGCATGAATTTCGTGCACTGGGCCACTAGTATCATTATAAAAAATATTTTGGATCTCTGTGCCACAGTCCAAAGACTCCTTGATATAAGTTTGGTATATAAGAATAAAATTGAGAACACAGCTTCTTCAATCAGATGAAAAAAATTGATAAACATTTGCATGCCTATTTGTGGCACCGTGCCACCAATGAATAGTCTCTCAGTTCCATAAATTTGCAGAACTTTTGAGAGCAGTACCCCACTGAAGTGTCAGAGAATGGGATGGCCAAGGTGTAGGAGAAGAGGTCAAAAAGGTAAGCTGAGGACAGATTCTGGGTCTTGAAGGCTAGTTGAGGAGTTTGATGCAGGAAGTATGAGAACATGTGCCTCCCAGGGGACAACCATGCTTTACCTTAACAAAAAGCTGTGGTGCCCTTCATGAGCCTTGCTGAGTAGAGAATTTATGGTCTCTCTGGGGTCTTTTGTATGATACTGCATTTGACCTGCACAAACACCAACACATAGAGTCTCTGTGAATGCTTCCCACTTTACAACTGGGAAAACTGAGGCTGTAAGACATCTCAGATACATCAGCGTCTATGCAGATTGTTGGAGGGGGAGTGAGAAATGGAGGGAGGAGATTCTGAATGCTGGTGGGCCTGGGGCCAGGGCGGTGGGAGGTGGCTGGGCTGGGGGTTCCTCTATTGCTTCAACCTTTCAGTCCTTCACATCAGAACACAGACGTAATGGAGGGGCTCCCCAGAGTACACACGGCGCCTTAGTGGACAGCTAAGAGATATTGCATCAGGGCTTTACTTTTTACTTCCTTCACTTTCCAGATGATTAACTTCATTTTAAATTTCAGTGAGTCATGACCATCTCCAGCAGAGCCAGGCCGACGTGGGCCACCTAACCTCTCCTCCTTTTTCTTCTCAAAAATGCTTACATGTGATCAGAGAGAAGAGCCTTTTTGGGAGGGGTAAGTGGAACAGAATTAAAATCTAATGAAGAGCCAAGTGCTTAGGCCAAAAAGGGATGTAAATTAGGCCTAGTTTGTTCGTTTTAAACCAACTCCCCAGACTCATCCTTCATCCCAGCGCTGGGCTGTGGGTTCTGGCGTCATAAAGCAGGGTTTCAGTTGTCTCCCTCTGACATGTTTATGGGTTCCTGGGGCGCTGTCCTCCGGGGTATTTCAAAGCCCTGATCAGCTGTCCTCAGAGCAAAGCCAAAGGTTGGATTTCTCTGAAAATGAAGCAACACTAACATGACTTTATTGCTGTGGACTAAGACCTAACTAGAGTTGGCCACATCAAAATGTGGGTCACCTCGTTCAAGATGTGGATGGCAGGGCCCTGTTATTGCAGAGGTCAAGGTGAGAGGCTGGCCCTGGTCCCTGCCACTGGATTCGTGAAGCACAGCTGACACCCCTCGCCTGCTTGCCACATGGATTCCCAAACCCCTGCCCTTTCCCTCTCGGTTTACATCTGTGGACAGGCTGCCCACACCTGCAGGGGAACTGCGTGTGGGACATCCTGGATTTTGTGCTAACGACTTTGTTATATTTACAAAGGGGCTGCAATATAAGGAAGGTCATAACATCATAAAATAGCAAAGAACTCAGGGATGCAGTCCCACCTTTGTATTGGTTAAGGAGGATCTGGGGCTGCAAAAGGATAACTCAGAACCACACCAGCCTCCTGGGATAGCAGGAGCCTCCTCCCAGGGAACTGGGGCTGTGTCATATGCACTTCCCTTTTTTTTTTAATTCTTACCCAAGGATATTTTCCCATTTATTTTTAGAGAAAATGGAAGAGAGAGGGGATGATAGAGAGAAATATCAATATGAGAGAAACACATCAATTGGTTGCCTCCTGCACATGCCCTGACCAATCGAGGCTCTATCCACTGAGCCAAATAGACTAGGCTTATTCACTTATTTTTAATTGTGATAATACACATAACATAACATTACCACCTCAGCATGTTTAATTGTGCCTCAGTGGTGTTAGTCCTTCCCATTGTTGTTAGCACCATTCAGAATGTTTCCATCACCTCAAACTGAAGTCTGCTCCCATGAAACTATAACTCCTCACTCTCCCCTCTCAGCTCTGCTGACCACCGCTCTACTATCTTTTGAATTTGACTCCTCTAGGATCTCATCTGCATGGACTCATACAGTATTTGTCCTTTTTGTGACTGGCTTATTTCACTCAGCATATGTCTTCCAGGTTCATCTGTGTTGTAGTGTGTGTTAGTGTTGCCTTTCTTTATAAGACTCATTACTATCCCATCATGTGCTTATACATTTTGTTTATCCATTCATCTATGATATACACGTGAGATGTTTCTACAATTTTGCTGTTGTGAACAACGCTACTATGAATAAATATCTGTCCAAGCCCCTGCTTTTTCTTAAGTTTCATAATTTATTCAGTCAACCTCATTGTGGTTGGTAATTTGATTGCTTCTTTTTTCACAATTTAAACCAAGATGTTCACCGGTCTTTTCTGGGCTCTGTCAGTGAACCCTGCCAGACCCCTGAAGCTGGACCATCTCCTCTGGTCCCTGTTTTTGATTTTTTGGAGTCTTGCTTATTTTTGCATGCCTAACACTGAGCAAAGTTACCAACATAAACAAAAAGTCAACTTTTGTTGCATGATATATGAATAAACTAATGTCCTATAAAAACTTGTCTTTTTTTTAATCTCTTAAAAGCAAAACAAAACAAAAAACAAAAGAAAACAAGATGCTATCTCCACTTTAAGACAGCAGAATAAAAACATCTGTGTTTTTTTTTCTCCTGCATAATGTTATCCCCAGAGAATAAGAACAACAAAAGTCAGACAGCAAGCTATCTCCTATGAAGTTTATACTATAACCATGGAACAATGGAGCATGTGCAAGAACATCGAATGCAGGGAAGATCAATGGGAAACCGAGCGACCCAGAGAGAAGGTGCCCCTGAGAGCCAGCAGCCCCTGAGTTTTCTCATGTGATGCTGCAATTCAAGGGCAGAGAGTGTTGTTTCTGTTTGAAAGAGTGGGCTGTAATGTGAGGGAGCTGCAGAAATTTCCATCAGCACCACTCAGGAATAGGAGATATTGCACACATACACAAAAAAGCTGCACTGAGAATTCACCATGTGTCAGACATTATGCTAAGCACTTTAGATGTGACTTTAGTAAATGATCTCTGTAGCGAGATCAGGGGGACAAAGGCTTCAGACTGTGAGCAGTCCACGACCTTTATCTTCTATTAGCTGGGGAGAAGTAATGACTAAAATAATGCACTCGCATACATACACAGGCACACACTTGCATGCATACATGTACATGCACACATCCACACATGCAATGCAAACTTACATGCATACCTGCATACATGTACACACATGCATGCATACACACACAGAGCTGAGTCACAAGGAGTTTCATTTTGAACCATGGGAAACTGCAACTTGGTCCCATCCGTATCTTGCAAAAATAGCTGGACTTTTATTAAAATAATAGAGGCCTATTAGATGACATTTATGTACTGAGGAGGGGGGAAGGTGTGTCCCCTCAGCCCGGCCTGAACCCTTTTACTGTCTGGGAGCCCTCGGAGGGTGTCCATCAGTTGGCGCCAGCCGTCAGCCTGGCTTATGGCTGAGGGGCACTTGCCCAGTGGGAGCACACTGATCACCAGGGGGCTGCTCCTACATTGAGTGTCTGTCCCCTGGTAGTCAGTGTGCATCATAGTGACCAGTTGTACCACCGTTTGGTAGATTTGCATATTATCCTTTTATTATATAGGATGAATTAATAAGAAAGGAAAAAGCATGGGGCCTATTAAAGATTATGTAAGAAAAATGGAGGAAAGAAAGAAAGAAAGAAAAAAAAAGACAAAATACACCCAGCCACGAAGTAAATAGAAACAGGCCAAGGATATTCCAATCAACTTGATGAAATAATCTCTTTTAAAAAGGCTACTGCAGCAACAGAGAACTCCAAATAATGGAAAATGAAAGAATAATGGTTCTTATATAATTAACATGAGCTGGTTAATTAATTAGTTTTTATTAACCATCTAGCATATGCTCACTCTACTGATTTTCCTCATTATAAACAGACTTAAAAATGATATTCAGTAAAAAAATACAAGTTATGGTGGGTTAAAAGTACACTGCCTTTTATTCCATTGGTTTCTAGATAACATCAATTAAGTGTGACCCCTGAAGCATGACCCTTAGTAATCCAGACAGTCTGCTGCTGATTGTCCATATGTGTGAGTGGGCCTTGCTGCCAGAGGTCATATGTGGTAGGATGGCCAGCAATGGTTACAGAAAGAGTCATCTTGCAGAAGCATCAATTGTCTAAAGGAAAGGAAGGCATTATGCAGGAAGATGACATTAATAAGAGGTTCTGATTAGCTTGGAAGAAAATTGGCTGAAGTGATTCTTTCCACCTAGACAGTTCTACCTTGTTTCTTTTTTTTTTTTTCCTGTAGAAAAGAAACACTTTATTGTATAATTTTATAGATAACCATAGATTATTCAGAGCTATTGAACATTTTCACATTTTTCCTAACCATGCCATTTCCAAAAGTAAAATATTCTGGTTTTGATTTCCTATCGTAGTGATTTTTATTTTTTTAAACACTCTATTTTATAGCAAAACTAGGGGCACAGTGCATGAATTCATGCATCTTGAAAGGAACTGTAGGCCATGAGTGGTGGGCACAGGGGAGTGTCTCAGCCCATCATCCGTATCCCCCTTCCAGCCCCTCCCGACATGGCCCCTGGTCCCATCTGCTGGCAGCTCTGCTCCTGCCACCACCTCTCCCATGCGCTGATGGCATCAGTCCCACTCACACCCACTGACAACAGAGTGATTGGGGCCAGTGCCAGCAGTGGATACAAGTGGAGCCGGCACCATCAGTGGGTGCAAGCAGCAGCTGTTGCCCCAATTGCCCCTCAGGAGCATGGGGAGGTGGAGAAGCTCTCAGGGGTGATCAGGGCCAGCAGCCATCACTCACACCTCCTGAAGGAACTGAGCGATCAGGTCCATCGCCAGGCATTTGGCAGTGGGTGTGAGCAGGGCAGGGCCATCACTAGCAGCAGGTGTGAGAGGCAGCAGCCAGCCCCAGTTGCCCCTCAGAGCAGGGAGGTGGAGAAGCCCTGAGGGAAATCAGGGCCAGCAGCAATCACTCATACCCACTGAAGGTATCAAGCGATTGGGGCCAACACCGGCCACTGGCAGCAGGTGCAAGTGAGGCCAGCCCTGGCAGAAAGTGCAAGTGCTAGGTGGGACTATGGCGTGTGGGAGCAAAGAATTTCCAGTAACCACCAGAGGCTCCTCCTGATGACAGCAACAGGGCCCCACTTTGGTCTGGTGTCCCCGCTCGCCTGCTCCGTCATTCCTCTGTGGCCAATGACTGCCATGTTCCATGCGCACCCCCTGGTGGTCAGTACATGTCATAGCCATTTGGTCTATTTGCATATTAGTGTTTTATATATAGAGATTGAGAGGAAGGTACAGAGATTTCCCATCCATATCTGCTCCCACACATACAGCCTCCCCCCATGATCAACATCCCCACCAGATGGAACATTTTTGTAATTGATAAACCTACACTGACTCATCCACATCATCACCCAGAGGCCATGTTTTACATTTGGGTCATTCTTAGTGTCATACATTCTCTGGGTTTGGACAAATGTATAATTACTCACACCACCATTATAATACAATACAAGAGTATTTTCACTGCTCTAAAAACCTTCCGTGCTCTGCTTATGCACCTCTCTTCCACGTCTCTATTTTTGTCTATTAATGTAGATTTAAAAAAATCATGAGGCACCTAAATTTTACCAAGAATTTTGACCATATCTGGGATAATAGCTGTAGCTCAATGACAGAATGCATATAACAACTAAAGGGGATTTTGATTCAATAAATTAAAATAAGCTACCCATGCTCTATGTGGCTCAGTTAGAACATCATCCTTTATACAAAAAGGTTGCAGGTTCCATCCCTGGTCATGGCACATATCATATTTGAAAGGCAACAAATCAATATTCTTTCTCACATTGATATTTCTCTCTATCTCCCCCCCCGCCCCCCCACACACTCTTTATCTATAATCAGTAAATATATCCTGGTTGAGGATTAAAAATAAATAAATAAATAAAATAAGCTGTCCACATACAAACTTCAGTTAGTGGGAATGAACATATTTATGTAAATTGTTCAATGCTCAGTGTATTACTGAAATGATCATTGAACTTGATTCATCTCACCAGGATTTTTATTTGAATCTTACTTCATGTGGCTTCTATCTGTGTACAATGAAAAACACTGCAGAGGTTTGACTGACCAGCAGCGGCCAACAGCAGCAATTCCATACACAAAACCCTCGCGCTATTTACACAGGAGAAATACGCAGGGCAGTTGTGGTGGTAAGACTGAAAGCATAACTCAGCTCAGGATTTGATGGTGACATGAGCCAGAGGACAGTCCATATCTTTAAATCCAGTCTGGAGACTGAATTCCAGCCTCCTTAGCCCTCTGAGTCAGTCATTTCAATACTCCAGATGGAGGAAAACTGGACTTCTTGACTACAGTGAGAACATTTACCTGATCTTCACCACCAGGGAAAACCACTGTCACAGCAAAACAGGCTTTTCATGTCAAATTCTATTGGTTTAAGAATACAGGGTCTATCCATCTGACCCTATTGTCATGGATTTATTAAAACAATAAATTATTAAAATACATTAATTCAGATTCCAATTGCATTAATGCTTCATCAGCCCTTCATTAATAATAGCACATGAGATGAATTGCAAATTATAAGAAATGAAGTTAATCATGAATTGACAAATTTTCTCTGCAAAGTAGCTTCCAGAAATTTAATCAATTCCAATTCATACATTTACTTGACAACTATTTCTTTGGGTATCTATTGTGTGTCAATCACATTATAAGATGCTGTGGATGCTTATCAAGGAGGAGTGAGAAGAACAACAAGGAAGAATTAACATTGTTAAAATGTCCATACAACCCAAATAAATCTGCAGATTCAGTGTAACTCCTATAAAAATACCAATGGCATTTCCCACAGAACTAGAAAAAATAATCCTACAATGTATATAGAACCACAAAAGATCCCAAATAGCCAAAGCAATCTTGAAGAAGAAAAATAAAGTTGGAGGTATCATGCTACTTGATATCAAATTATACTACAAGGCCATCGTAATCAAAGAAGCATAGACTGGCATAAAAACAGATCAGTGAAACAGAATAGAATCCATGCCTATATTGTCAATTAATATATGACAAAGGAGACAAGAATATATAATTGGAGTAAAGACAGTTGCTTCAATAAATAGTGTTGGGAAAACTGTAAGATACATGTAATAACATAAAACTGGAACACCCTCTTACACCATGTACAAGAATAAACTCAAAATGAATTAAAGATTTAAATGTAGGACCTGAAACCATAAAACTCCTAGAAAAAAGCATAGGTAGTAAACTCTTTGCTCTTGGTTTTTGGATATGTCTCCTTGGGCAAGGGAAACAAAAGAAAAAAAAAATGAACAAATAGGACTACATCAAAGTAAAGAGTTTTTGCACAGCAAAAGAAACCATCAAAGAAACAAAAAGACAACCTGCTGAATGGAAGAAGATATTTGCCAATGATATATGCAAAACAGAATTAATATCCAAAATTTATAAAGAACTCATATAACTCAACACCAAAAACAAACAAACAATGCAATTTAAAAATGAGCAAAGGACCTGAATACAGATTTCTCCAAAGAGGACACACAGATGGCCAAGAGACATGAAAAGATGCTCAATGTCACTAACCAAAGAAAGATACAAATTAAAACCACAATGAGATATCACCTCACCCTTGTCAGAAGGTTATTATCATAAATCAACAAACAACAAGTGATGGCAAGGATGTGGATAAAAGGTAACCTTTGTGCTTCTTTCTTTTTAAAAATATATATATTTTATTGATTTTTTACAGAGAGGAAGAGAGAGGGATAGAGAGTTAGAAACATCAATCAGCTGCCTCCTGCACACCCCCTACGGGGGATGTGCCTGCAACCCATGTACATACCCTTGACCAGAATCAAACCAGGGACCTTTTAGTCCGCAAGCCGACGCTCTATCCACTGAGCCAAACCAGTTTCGGCAACCCTTGTGCTTCTTGATGGGAATGCAGACTCGTGCATTCTATATGGAAAACAGTATGAAGGTTCCTAAAAAAAAAAGTGAAAATGGAACTGACTTACAACTTAGCCTTCCTACTCCTGGATATTTATTTGAAAACACACACACACACACACACACACACTAATTTGAAAAGATGTTCATTGCAGCCTTTTTATAATAGCCAATATATGGATGCAACATAGATGTTTATCATAGATAATTGGATAAAAGAAATCAGTACATATCCTATCTAATAAAGAGGGAATATGCAAATTGACCATCACTCTGTGACAAAGATGTAGGCACTCACAGCCAATAAGGAGGGAATATATAAATTGAGGGTCACTCCATGACAAAGATGGAGGGGGCCTGGCCGGGATGCTTGCATGATGGACACGGTGACCATGCAGGCTTTCCACCCAACTCCTCCTGTGGAGGGCCTGTGGGCAGCAGGCAGGCATGGAGGCATGGAGTGGCTGGGTGGGGCTGGCTTGTGGGCAGCGCGTGCAGGCATTCTGCACCATCTGGGCCACTCCAGGCCTGTGGGCAGTGCGCAAGGAGAGCCTCTGGGCCATGGAGGGCTTCTGGGTGGGGGAGGCGGGCCAACGGAGGTCAGCCTGAACTTGCCCCATGGCAGCAGTGACAGCCGTGAACATGTCAAGTGGAGCCTGTGGGCTGTGCTAAAGTAGCACCTGCAGGCCATCAGCACTGAGGAGTGGCTGCGCAAGTCCCGCCTCCTGGCCCAGAAGGTGTGTGATTGATTTCAGGGACAGCCACCGTGGCGAGCCAGGTTGATGTCCTCCTAGCTGCACCACAGGGGTTTGTGGATCTGCGCAGCCACAGGCCTCCCATTGTGTGCATTCTCTCCTCCTCCCCTGGCGTGCGAATGTCCCCAGGGAATGCTGTCACCCACGCGCGCCTGCAATAGTATTGGACCATGGTGTGTGCAAGTTCCCTTCTGCCCCTCTGCTGCACTTCCATCAACCTCAGCATGCCTATGTCCCCCACAGGACATGCACATGTCCCCTCCAGCATGCTCATGTCCTTTGGAGAGTGTCTGGGTTTTCTGGGTGCTGAGGGTGGGCACCTGTGAGATAGTGAGAGGGTTGAGTGGTGATGCCCTGTTCCTGTGAAGGCCAGTGCAGCAACGAGATCATGCCATGTGATCATGCTGTCAGATCATACTCCTTGATGCTGAGGCAGGAGCAGGTGTGGACAGACACACCTGGTGGATGCGGGTGGCCCTCACTGAGGTGCCTTCGGTCAGCATTCAAAATTGGGAACCCAGAGGAGGCAAGGAGGTCTGTCCTCTTAGTGAAACAGTGGAATAGCCAGGGTGACTGCAGAGGAAGAATGTGCACTTTGGGTGCCGGTGCCCATGAGCGAAGGCTGCCCTGACTGAGCCTCACTTACTTGGGGCCTAGTGCACTCCTGGTGGGCATGCTTTTCCGAGTTATGAGAGAAAATATTGACTCTCCTGCTGCCTGCGAAGGTGGAAAGTGAAATGGGGAGAGTAAGCGAGGTTCCTTGACTAGGGATTCCAAACCCGCTGTTGGTTCCTTTCACCACTGACTAGAGATATAGGATGTCCCCCAAAAATGTATACACACTTTGAATACCTGCTAATTCCAGTGGGTTTAAGCACGAAAAGAAAGAAACAACAATGGAGCTGTCATCTGTTAAAAGTGCGGGCACAAACCGGCAATCGGACATTCCCCAAGGGGTCCTGGATTGGAGAGGGTGCAGGCCCAACTGAAGGGTCCCCCTCCCTCCCATGCATAAATTGCTTGCACTGGGCCTCTAGTCTATAATAATAAAAGTGTAATATGCTAATTAGACTGGACATCTTTCCAGAGGAAGCCAGGGCTGCAGCAGCGAGATGGAGGCAGCCACTGTGGCTATGAGAGAGTAATCCAGGCAGCCGGCCTGAAGCTGTGAGGGATGGATCCAAGCAGTCACTGCAGCTACACAGGCCTATTCTTGCATAGATTTTATGTATTGGGCCTCTAGTCTATATATATAAAAGCCTAAGTGACCATTATGACTAGACAACTGTTTGGTAGCTATGACATGCACTGACCACCAGAGGGCAGATGCTCAATGCAGGAGCTGCCCCTTGGTGGTCAGTGTACACCCACACCCAACCTTCCACAGCTGGTCAAACTTCCACAGTCTCTACCCCTGGCTTGCCGGCCCTGATGGGCCCCCATTGCCGGCTAGGCCAAGGGACCCCACTGGTGCATGAATTTATACACCGGGCCTCTAGTATACAATAAAATATTACTCAGCAATAAGAGAATGAAATCTTGCCATTCATGACAACATGGAAGGAGCTAGATGGTATTATGCTAAGTGAAGTAACTCAGACAAAGAAAGACAAATACAAGTATGATTTTACTTATATGTAAAATCATACTTGTATTCTTATATGCAAGAATAGGCCTGTGTAGCTGATTTTACTTATATGTAAAATCTAAAACCAAAATAAATACACAAAACAGAAACAAACTCATAGATACAGAGAAAACATTGATTGTCGCCAGATGGGAGGGGGATTTGGGGGATGAGTGAAGGGGGGGAAATAAATTAAGAAGTACAAATTGGCAGTTACAAAAATAGTCACAGGAGTGTAAAATACAATATAGGGAATACAGTCAATAATATTGTAATAACTATGTATGGTGCCAGATGGGTACTAGATTTATCTGGATGATCACTTCATAAGTTCTATAAATGACTGATCACTATGCTATACATCTGAAATAAATGGAATATTACATGTCAACTGTAATTGAAAAAATAAATTAAATAATACTAAAAATACAAAAAAAAAAATAGGGCGTGTGTGGGATGCTGCCTTTGACGATGGGATATAGAGGCTGCTCATCCCTACAGAAATAATCATTCTAGATTGACTCATCAGAGAGAAATGCAGCACATGTAGACATAGATGGGGGTGACATGCGGAGAGAAGAAAGAGGGGGCAGTGGGAAGGGGAGGACCAGCAATTCGTACAGAAGATCTTCTCTATCATGGCCCCCCCATGCTCTTCAGGCTGTGATTTCAGGATAAGCTGATATGGCCCAGGAGGACTCCTGGCTCCCCATCTGGATGTTAAGCTCTTGAGGGAATCTGGCCTAGGAGAGGGAAACTGAATGCCCAGGCTTTGGCTATAACTATCACAATGCAAACTGACACTACAGGGGGAGAAGGGAGTCCAGTGAGGGCCAGCTTCAGCTCCTGCTCCCAGCTGGCTTCCAACTTGTGCTCAGTTAAGGGAGCCCTCCTGCAAGAGGCTAGAGATGAGGAACTGGAAAAAGAGGTTTCATGCATGTGGGACAGAGGACTTTAAAGAAGGAAGCAGCAGCAGGATAAGGACAGGACAAAGGAAGCACCATTTCCAGGCACTGGATCTCCTCTTAGAGGATGTGGCTGGGCCCAGTGATGCTGGAAGCAAAGCACTGGCCCATGGACTCCTCAGTCTGAGGTGTTCCTAACACGAGGGACACAGGGACACAGAGAGGGATACCCGTGGGTTCTGTGGGTCCTTACATGGCTTTCTTAAAGGGCAAAAGGAGGGAGAAATCACATTGTGATGTATGATTTACATGAGATGGCCACATGAAGATATCTCTGAGCTGAAGAAGACAGATTATGAAACTCAGATGTCCACTTAATTTGGCAAATTAAAGAACACCACAGTGAGCAATAGCAAGGTGCACTTTATTATATTGTCACTTTGTGCAAATAACCCACTTGCCCCTTCTTAGCCAATGGTTTTACTGTGAGCCTGATCTTGTACTGATCTTGTACATACAGAGATGATGGCACCGATTTTCCAGGGTATGAAGTTCAAGGCATCCTGTGTTCTCATAATGAGCTTATGTGCCCCACAGCACAGGCTTGGCTTTGTTGTGGAGGCCACACAGATTGTCTGTTTCTCACATGTGCATGTTCACAGGGGTTGGTGTGGGGGCATTGCTCTTGGGAGTCATCCATCTGTTGACCTCTCTCAGCCCATGGTCCCATGATGGCAGGGGCAGAGAAAGAATGGGATGAACCAGGTGGGGTCTAAAATTTCCACCCATAGGAGATCCTGTGTCACTTCCACTCCCATTAAAGTAGAAAGTCACATGGCGGTGGCTGAGCTCAAATGTGCCAGGGTCTGGAAGGAGGACGGAACATCTGTAAAACTACCCCGGCTTGTCTTTCCGGGAGCTCCCCTTCCATTAGGTAAACTGCGATGTGGAAGGAGGTCATAGCCTCACAGTGCATTGGTGCTAAAGTCACTCTTAGGAACCTGGCCAATTCTCTCAGTTGGTACAGAATGACATTCCAGCTGTGCGTGCTGTTTAGGTCTCTTCGAGGGGGTGGTGGCTGAAGCGATACCGTAGGGTTAAAATTTTATTAGTAAGTTATATTACCGAAAATATTATTTAATCACTTATTCTGTTGAAACACCTATGAAGACACATGAACTGAAGACGCTGCAGCCTAAATGTGCATCTGCTATGGATAACTTGTCTGTGTCCCCTCCCCCAAATTCACATGCTGACCCCTCACCCCCACTGTGAGGATTTAGAGCACATGTGTCAAACACAAGGCCTGCGGTCCAAATCCAGCCCGCCAGGCCTTGCAATGTGGCCCGTACCGCGATGTCATCACTGCACTCCGCTGTCAGTTTATGACATTGTCAGTTTATGACTGTTCAGTAAACCATTCGGCCCGCGATTTAGGCTGGATTTTAGATTTTGGCCCCTTCTCTGATTGAGTTCGACACCCCTAATTTAGAGGATGAGGCCTATGGGGGGTGATGAGGTCATGAGGGTGGAGCCCTTAAGGGGGACATTAGTGACTTTATAGAAGAGACCCCAGAAAGCTCCCTCACCCTTTCCTCCCGGAGGACACAGTGAGAAGATGCCGTCTATGGACCAGGAAGGGGGTCCTCACGAGGCACGGAAGCTGCCGGCATCGTGACCTTAGACTAGATACATGTCTGTTGTTGACAGCCCCTGCAGTCTGTGGTGTTTTTGTTATAGCAGCCTGAGCTGCGTAATACAGCATCTCTCAGAGGCAAGAAAAGGAAAAAAGACCATATCTATGTTTTCTAGGAGTTTTGGCCTGTGGACCCCAGACCCCTGGGAGAATAATAGAAATACCTAGGAATACTTTTGAAATGGTGTTTGGAAGAGCACAGTTGGGTGCAAGTCAAGGGATACAATCTGCCACCCAGATCTTAGTTGACGCCAGGAATGCTGGTCTGGCCCCACTGTAGAGGCTGGAGGTTGAGGGAAACGGAGAAATGGGTAGGGCTTCTGTCACTTTAGCCAGCCCTTGAACAATCATACTGGACTCTTGGGGACATGTTATTGGCCATGTCTTGTTATGTGTTAGACTCTCTTCAGCCAGCTTGAGTTCATAAAACAGGAATGAAGTGAAACTGGAGGTGGATAACTCCTATGGGTCGGCCCCTCTAGCTAATCAGAAAAGCTTATTGAGTGTATAAGAGAGTATTGGGGTGGGGCGTGGGGAGGGGCTCTCCCTCCGATTGGACTAGAGAAAGAGAGGAATATGACCTCCTCAAGGTTCTCTGACGATGGGTCCACGTGGAACATGTACAGCTGGTGCTGCAGACGTCAGCAGCTCATCCCCTGAAACTAAGGAGCCTGGTGAAGACCCACAGCAGTAGGGACAGGATGCCAGGTTCTCCCTCCCTCTGCGCTGCCCCAAAGCCCTGAGCATCTTCTGGGCTGAGGAAAACACCGCCTTCCTCCAGCAAGATATCACACCCTTGCATCAGATTCTGCTTGCGTCACCAAAGAGCTGTTCCTGACCTTCTGGTTGCTCAGAGTTGGGCTAATATTAAATGATTTGAAACTTCTGAGGTTGTCATGCTATTTGGAGAGCAAATTTCTCCCTTAATAATTTTCTGCAAGCTTTTGGCAGTCCACGCTATTCCTCATATTTATTTTTGCACTTGTTCTCAGCCCAGAGATGTTGTCATCGCTGAGGTAAACCCCTGGTTTAGAAATTTGGGCCAAAAAAATTGTGGTTTCTCTTTCAGCTTTTTAATGTAGCTTCAGAACTGTTTATTATTTCTAAATTTCTTGCTAAGATACCAAGAGTTGGGGAGGAAATAGATCACTCTTAAATTAAACCAACTTTGAAACAAGTCAGTTCTGGTGCTACTGTAATTGCATTTGACATTTTTCCTTTAAACAAAGTCACACACTGCTAACAACTTAAATAAACCTTATTCTTTGGAGATGAGATTAAGAAACTCACTCTGGCTTACTTGTGGGTTGGATCTTTGTGGTCCTCTTTTCCCTTTCAAGTTTGTTCCCCTCCATCACTAGTACACACACACACACACACACACACACACACACACACTTTATTATTATTTTTTTTAGGTCCTTTGCCATTTGTTCTCTTTACTCATCTTCACAAAAGCAAGATCTGGCATCTGTCAATTACAAGATGAATGGGTAGGCTTGGGCACCTACTCTAGTTGCCTGAGGCTCAGTCCTGTCTGCTGATGGGTTTCACTCCTATTGGCCTTTACTGGCCATTTTATCTTTCCCTGAAGCAGCATGTCTATATTTATTCATCTTTTACAAAATTAGAAGTTTACATTAAAAACCATAATTTCCAGTAAAACATTGTTTCTAATATTCTTCTATTGCTGTTTTCAGATAGAGTACTGTGAAATTTTGTGTCACAGCATAGAAGCTCATGTCTGACTCCCTCACATGTTTGATTAGTGATATGTTTTAGTTACTGCCTCAACACCAGGAATGGTAGTGGCAATGGTATCAGAAATGGTGATCATGTTGGTGTAGTGAAGATATTATTGATGGTGTTGACAGTGATGATATTATTAATGGTGTTGATGATTGTGTTGTGTTGTTGATGGTTATGTTGGTGGCAGTGTTGGTGATTGTGTTGGTAATGTATTATTGGTGGTCTTGATGTTGGTGATGGTGTTTGTGTTGGTGATGCTGACATTCTTTGTGATGGGATTGGTGATGGTGTAGATGTTTGTGACAACAGTATTGGTGGTGCTGGTAATGGTGTTGGTATTTGTGATGATGTTGGTGGTTGTGTTATTGATGGTGACATTGTTGGTGACAATGTTGGTGATGGTGATGTCATTGGAGATGGGTTGGTAGTAAGCCCTAGCCTAGGCCATTTCACAAAACAATACCTAGAAGCAGAGAAGGTCAGTTGCTCTTGCCCATATCAAAAGAGGTATGTATTCCAGAAGGAGTCTAAAATGCAGCACATAGGCTTGATAAGGAAAGTAGAATCAATGATTACCTATATGTGTTACTGTTTGCAAACACCGTTTTCAAAAAAATAAAGTATAACCACCTGAAATTGCTTTGCAGTTTATCTTTATGTCATTAACTCTGCCTTTCTCACATCCCCTCCTCCTATGGCAAAACACACTCCTCAAAAGATGAGATAGCCTCTTCCTCTCTCTAATAACAGTTTCTCAGGAGACATTTCTCTTTGCTCTTCCTCCAGGAATACCAATGTGTCTTCCAAAAAGCAAGTTTAAGTTTATCCATGTGCCCTCCATGGCTATCACTGGCATGTTTTCCTCTTTGGATGGTCTGTAGATAGCTCAGAGCCCAACCTGCATCTCCCCTCCAAGGTGTAAACAGGGTCTTTTGTATGCATTTTGTGAGCTGAACACGTCACCACTGCCTTGTTTCCCCATACTCTGGTTTCATCACTCATTTCATTCTTTTAAAAAGCCATGTATTTTTGTAAGACTCTTTTAATTCTTCTTGCAAAAGACAAAGACAAAGTGAATAACCCCAGGGAAAACCTAAATTTGACCAGAATAAAGACAGAGGAAGGGACATGCTAGAAGCAGCCTGGTCCCTGCTCAAAATGTTTTGCCCCCTCTTCTCTTCATCTGGAAGCACAGTTATGTAACATATCACACCCCAATTCCCCATGTTTTGCCTCAACATTTACTTTTTGTTCCTGCAAAGGTAATGGCATTGATTCTGTCTTCCTGATTTCTGTGCAAGCTCAGGTCCAAGTGATCCCATTGGCAGGAGAACTCCTGAAGGAACTGTGTGTCAGCTCTGTCCTGAGAGACTGTGGCAGGCTCTTAGCACTTTCGTGGTAGCAGCCAGTAGCTCAGAAGCCATTCTACCATGAAATCCACTTGACTCCTTCCTCTCCTTCCTAGTCATCCTGATTCCTCTCTTCTTCTTTTCATTAGGCTGAGAGAAGACATTCTTCTACCGAATAAAAGTATTATGTTTCAGAAAGTTCATTTATAAAGAAAACATGGATTTGGGATAAATTACTTACTGTTAATGGTAGTATAAGAAACTTTTTTCCCCTTTGATTTGTTTCCTAAATTCTCTAATGATCTTGAGTGGGTGAACACAGACTTCAATTTCTAATTGTCTCAGATGCAGTGCCCGAAAGGTGCAGGGCCCTGGATGCTTCTGGAATGTCGGTGGAACACAGCAGTCTGAAACCTTGCTCTGACACATCATGAGGGGGACAGATGGGATGTGTTGCCCCCATCGGGATGGGGGTTGCTGGCACTACTCCAGAGACAGATGTAAATTTAAAAAACTTTCGTATGGAAAATTTCAGACATATGCACAAGCGGACAGAATTACAAGCCCTATGCACTTACCAGCCAGTCTCTGAACTGTCAGTTTATGGCTGATTTGTTTCACCCATGCTCAGCCTATTCTCCTCCCACCCCTGCTGTCCGTTGCGATTACTTAAAAGGAAATCCCGGAGATTCGCAGTGCTACCAAGAAGGCACACACAAACCACCCCTCTAATGACCTGTGCTGCTTGTTTGGAGCCCACAGCTCCCCTCAAACCAAAGAGCCCATCATGGTGACACTGACTCATCTTCCACAGAGATGCTCGGGAATCTTGCGATGTAAAGTGTGGTGGTGATTTTTCAAAACAGCACATTATTTCCAGAAAGTAAAGATCTGTGCTTCTTTTTCTACATTAAAAAACATCTGTTGTGAGGTTTATGGGGTTTGGCTTAAAGCTGTGGTCAGCAAACTGCGGCTCTGGAGCCACATGCTGCTCTTTGGCCCCTTGAGTGTGGCTCTTCTACAAAATACCACAGCCTGGGTGAGTCTATTTTGAAGAAGTGGCATTAGAAGAAGTTTAAGTTTAAAAAATTTGGCTCTCAAAAGAAATTTCAATCATTGTACTGTTGTTATTTGGCTCTGTTGACTAATGAGTTTGCTGACAACTGGCTTAGGGGGTGAGGGACAGAGAGTGCCTACCTGTGTTTTACAGAGGGACTGGCATACACCTTTTTCTACAAAGAGCTTCATGCCTGGAAAGGAGTGTGCATGAGGTCCTGCAGATCAAGCCAAGCCCTGGTGGCACGTCACTGTGGGAGAAGTCTTCCTGCCCGGCCCCCTGCCCTCTGAGGAGGGGAGAGGAAAGCGGAAGGGAGGGAGTATCACTCAGAGGAGTCTGGTCTCTTCCAAGCCAAGGATTAAAAGGGGACACAGAGGAGACTCTCTCTTGAGACCAGGGCCACGTGTTCTCTGATCTGAAAGGCAAAACCAAGCTTGTGTAGCATTCATGAGCCACACACACCACGTCTAGGCTGAGGGACCGTTACTTACCGCATCTAACCCTTTTTACAAATGACCCTGCCCAGGCTGCAGGCTGGGTTACAGCCAAGGCAAGTGTTCTGTTCCTGGTGGGATCGCACCAATGTCCCGAGTCGGGTATAACATGTGCTTGGCAAAGAGTACGCACCTGGTATTTGCTGCATTTCTTCACCATAGAACAGGTTTTTGGCGGCAAGCTCCAATAGTGAGACATCTAAGAATGGAAGGGCATGATGTGACATCTATTTATACCTATTTTACAGCAGAAAAATCCGCTCAATCTTTACACCATCATGACCGAGTGTCTGTATATTGGAAAGGGCAGTGCAGGTGTCCTTTGCTTTCCTGGGGGAATGCCATTTTAGTGTTCTTTAGGTTTTCCAGCTGCTGCATTCATTGGGCCACATCGATGACAAACCAGGGTGGGGTGGGGGGTGGATGGAGGTCAAGGTCAGCCAGATAGAGACCACTCCCAGGATCCAGGCCCACCTATCACCTCCACACATCCTCACCGCTCTGTGCAGATAGTCTGTGTATGGAGGCATGATTGCAGGTGACCACTCATAAGAGGCCAAATTAGAACACTGCAGATAGAGAGCTGGACTCAGGGCTGAGAGGTGACTGGGAGCAGGCCAGGGGTTGAGTCCAGGTCCAGACCAAGGCAGCTGCATCCCAAGAAACCACCATTCGAAATGGGCAGATGGGGCATCAGCGGTGTGTGGCAGAGTGGAACTTGTACAGAGAATGGGCCCAATGCTTATTGTTGTTTTGTTTTAGTGCTAGCTGAGAACACCTTCATTCTGCTGCAGATGGCCTCCAGTCAGGCAGGATGGCCACGGTCCATTTTTGAAATGAATAATAATGACTGCATGACTGTCATCTTAATTAGAGACGTGAGGAGAAATGGAGGACTCTGGTGGACATCTCCAGCCCTCCCACAGGCCAGGACGGGGCCTGCTGGTGCACTTCTCAGCAATTGTGCGCCCCAGGGAACAGAAGCTCGGCTGTGCCCTGGGCTGCAGTGAAGCTCTGTCTTGGGCTGGCTGACGTCACAGGAGCGGGTCTGCCATGGAGCTGGCATCTGGAGATGCAATCAGCACATGGTTGGGTCTGGACTCGCAATGTACGTGGTCACTGACCTGCCAGGACGTGATGACTCCACAGAAACCCCTGCTTTGGCCTGGAAGTGGGATTCTTGCCTTCCAGGAGGAAAGTTCATTTACAGGAGACACTCCGTGAGGCAGGGTGGTCTTCCTCACCTTCCTTCTCCCAGCAGCAGGGTGGATGAGCTCAGGCCTGTCCTTCCAGGAATGGCCAGGTGAGCCCTGCTGTTTCCAGCTGTGTGCTGGGCTCTGGGCAGGTTCGCACCTGAGTGCAGGTCTCCTGATTGCAGATGTGGCTTTCATCACAAGCACAGGGGGACCTTGAATAGCACCAACCAGACAGCCCCCAAAGGGTGCATGGCCTGTGGTGCTAAGGGTGCAGTGTCTGCCAGTGCTGCAGGGAGGTGACCAGTCCCTTCCAGTGCTTCAGGGAGGGCACTGGGAGAGAAAGGGATGAGTTGGCTGTCACACAGCAAAGCAGATGGCACTGCTGGAAAACAAGCTGACCCAGAGGGAAAACTCAGGGCGCCATTTATGTGCCTGGGTCCCCATGTTTCCTGTCAGCCTCCTACTCACCTAGCATCACCCTACTCAGGACCTTTTCCCACCTGCTGCCAGGACTCTCCCACGCTGCAGCCTCACCATCTCAGCCAGACACCTTTCCTGGTCTTTTCACCACAAGATACTGATTTGTTTTTCCTTTTCTTTAGATGGAAGGGATGTAGGTTCCACATATCAACACTTATTTGGGGAGATGTTGAAAACACAAAGTTCATTTCCAGTGAGAATTCCAGAGCAGAAGGAAAAACCTCTTTTTCCAACTTAGAGCAGGAGGGGAAGCACGAGGCGTTTCCTCTGCCTGGGGATGCTGTGTGGGGATCCGCGCCCGTCCAGGATGGAGGAGAGAATGAAGGCATGTGTGCCAAGTTGTGACTCAGCGGTGCAAAAAGACGGTCTGCATAGAACGGCCAAAATGTCAAAGACCCAGGGGGCAAGCTATCCCATCTGACGTGCACATTTGCTTCTAGATGTTTACCTACCGCAATTCAATGACGCTGCCCGTGCCTCAGATAACAGCAAGGACCATGCCTCAGGCCCTGCTCCCTGAGGCTCCTCCAGCCACAGGAGTTGTGATGTGTTCCCCAACAGCCCAGGAGGTGTCGCCCTCGTCCTCAGAATGGAAGCTACCATCTCCCTAGGCTCCTCCAGTTTGGACATGGAGAGAGGTTTACTAGATTTCAAGGAAGCCATCCTTTCTGATAGTAAAGAGATGGCAATGAGTAGGAGAAATGGCATAAAGCGATTCCATCATTTAGTTAATCTGTGATCTGAACTGCAGAAAACTGCCCTTCCTCCCTTCCCCCCCATCCCTCACTTGCTGGGGGAAGGAAAACATGCCCTCTGCCTGCTCTGCTTTGCTTCCTGGCCATGCCTAATGCCTGCATTCTGTCCTGTCCCCTGGCTGTCCCCATCTCCCATGATGCATCTAGGCAGAGGGGGGCAGGATTGTCCCTCCAGGGCAGCCCCTGCCCCGCAGTCCTACCCAGTCTCAGGGGCAGCTTGGGCAGATAAGAAGACACCGCGCAGAATAACAAAAAGACTCATGGGGCTGTCCCGGTGGAATGACGGGCAGGCACACAATCTGGGGACTTTGCGGTGTCCTCGGGAGGGCACGTGATTTTCTCATGTCTCCCAGTTGCTGCTCAGACAACCTGCCTGTGTTTTACTGATGAGAAAGCGGCAGCTCAGGGGCATTTTTGCCTCACTCACAAGCAAGGTCCAAGTCAAGGTGGGTTTCCAACATGGGTCTATTTGGCTCCAAGACCCACACTCTTTGCCCTGCACTCAAGAAATTCCCCCCACCCCCCTCCCCAGGTCCCTGTCCTTCAAATGGGCAGCTGTGAGGAATGAGTGAGGGGCTGCTGGAAACCTCGGAAGAATGACTCCCCCAGTCGCTGCCTCTGCCCCCGTGGGCTGCAATGTGGATGGAGGAGTGGGATCCCCCACTGATGTCAGAAGGAAGCCAGTGGGGCTCCGCCCAATAGGATGTTTTCTGATCCAATCCAGGTGAAATACGAGTGAGTTTGCGACAAAGGGCCGCAGCAGGAGGAAAAGTGGGGGCTTCCCTCCAGTAGGTGTGCGTTAGCTGCGAGTGCAAGCAGAGTGAGCCTCGCTGTTGTTTTGGAGCTATGCCTGTGGGGCTTCAGGTCACTCAGGAACAGGTACACAGACTCTGCCTCACCCTCTGGCCAGAAATGACCGCCTAGTGTGATCATAACAGGGCGGCCTGTGTAATCACTGGCCATGACTCTCAGACTTGGGCCACTCTTTAATTAACTTGCAAGTTGCAGACACCTGACCCAGGTCTGGAAACTTGCCACCAAAGGTTGCAAGCGTGATCTGACAAAGAGCTTCTTATTAAAAGTGGCTGCAAATAACGGCCGACTTGCCCATGGTGGACACCAAGCCACACTGCCCAATAAATGGAGACTCCTTTCCTGCCTCTTCATCTGCAGTTCGGCACTTGCTACAGGAGGCCTCGCATTTCTAGGCACCACAGCCCAATGTCAGTAAAGGAGGGATCATTTTGTGTTTAGTAGAGCACTAAATTGGTGATGTATCCTTCTGATGCCCGTGGTGAACCTCCACGTTACCATGGTAACGATAGTCCTTCGTGGTCTGTTGTCCCGCTGTTCCCGAGACCAGCCAGCCTCCAGCAGTCCTCATTTATTTGGAGACCCTAACAGCCCAGGCTTCTGTGCGCAGAATAAAACCAGGCTTGTTAGGGCTCCAAATGGCATGTGTGCCGAGAATGCCTCCGACTCTGTTATTATGTCAATTTGCTGCATGTTCCTGAAGCATTAGCATTAAAATAAAATAGACAATTAGTGAGCTGCAAATGACTCATGCACTGATATTGTACAAATTTGTCTTTTTATATTCAAAGTGCTCGTGAGAGCCCCAAGTTCTACACACTCAGCCACTTACTTTGGGATCTGCCTTTGAGACACACACACACACACACTCTCTCACACATGCTTATCGCACAGGCACCCACATTCATATACAGATTTGTGACAATGAGGTTTACATGAAACACGCCAGGTGTCATTGTGTAAAGAGAACCTGTGGAACCACCTTGGCATCTTGAAGGAGGGAGTGAGGGAGAGGATTGGTGTGTGGAGGGAGGTGGAGGCTGGGGGAGAGAGCTGGGCAGTCACTGACCAGGATTCACTGTGTTCACCTCTTTTTCCAGGACAAAAGGCATCCATCGCAGCATTTTGAAAATAATGGCAGCTAGTTTGAGGAGAGCCTGACGTGTGTGGACTTTGTATGGGTGTATGTAGGTGTTGTGTGTTGTGTGTGTTGCCTGCATGTGTTTGGGGTGAGGTGGGGAGGATGGGGAGACAACATGGGAAGGGGAGGAGAAGAGAGAAGAGGAGACTTGGAGGAGTGAGATGCGGGGGGGGGGGGGGGGGAGGGGGTTTCCCACTGAGCTCGAGCAGAGGACCCATGGACACACCTGAGGAAGTTCCTGTGCTGCCCTCCCCACATCCCATCACAGGCTCAGAGGTCATTTCTGAACCACAGAGCTCTAAATACATACCGGCTGCTTACCATCAGGTTTAGCTGTCATCAAGCAGCAAGAGCCCCCAGGAGAGGACCCTGAGTTCTGATGGGTTGGGATAGGAAGGTCTGGACAGTGAGTCTTAAATTATGGTCTTGTGGAGCAAACCTATTCCTGAAGATCTTCCCCACCAGGCCTCAGCTCTCCAGGGGAGTTTCATGCACATGACCTCCTACAGGGCTCTTTCTGTCTGCCCACCAACCATTTCCTGGAGACTCTAGTAAATGCCTTCACCTAGAGAAGCCAAATACAGCAAGCCATTCCCTCATCAATAACTTTAACATCAATGAAAAAAAAGTAACTGGGACTTAACACACTTCGAAACAGCACCCTGACAGCAGGCAGCATTCTTCTGGAGTTTTTAAAAATACATATTTATAATTTTGTAAAATATAGTCATGCTGTGACCCAGGCTGGAAACTACCCTGACCTCACAGGCATCGTCTAATCCCACCCCCAGTGCTATTAAGTGAATTAATGAGAGTGCAAATGATGTCCCTGGAGGCTGCATGGCGTCAGGATGCTGATAAAATATCTAAACTGCTTACAGGCTACACTGATTCATGGAGAGACTTGACGTCTTAGTAATAAACTAAGAGGGAAATATGTGAAAGGAAAGTTGAAGGAATGACATAGTACAGCTGTGCCGATCAACAGTATTTCAAGTGAAAACAGAAAACACGCATTCCAAATACCAATGTTTGGTCCACACAATGCGAAACATCTCGATACTTAGAAGCAGAAAACTTTACCCAAGAAGTTGGCCTCGATGGGAGTTCATGTAGCCCAGTAGTTGGCAAACTCATTAGTCAACAGAGCCAAGTATCAACAGTACAACGACTGAAATTTCTCTTGAGAGCCAATTTTTTTAAACTTAAATTCCTTCTAATGCCACTTCTTCAAAATAGACTCATCTAGGCTGTGATATTTTGTGGAAGAGCCACACTCAAGGGGCCAAAGAGCCGCATGTGGTTTGCAAGCCGCAGTTTGCCAACCACGGGTGTAGCCTGAAACATGCTTCCAGATCTTTTCCCGGTCCAGTTCCCTGTCACATGCCTTGGTGCCTGGATCAGACACCTGGACACACCCATCTGACGTGAATGAACAATGCCACCCCTTTCTTTATATGTTTTGGGAGTGAGATAAGAGGAAGCTCTGGTCCCTGTACATGTCTGATGCCTTTCTCATGAATAGAAGATGCTCAAGCCAGTAGGTACCCTATGGGCATCTCTCAGGATCCTCTGCGGTGACCAAAACCGGCATAAATCCTGACAGGCCACCAGCTCCTAAGTGTGACATTTAGAAAAGCCACCCAGCTGCCTTATACATTCAACAGAGGCCTTTCCAAAAACTCATATGGACTCAATTCCTGAGCTAACCACCCTTTGTGTGAGGAGATTTTATATTCACACGTCCTGGTTATTACTTCCTTTAATGTCTGTAAGTGAAAGGCACCCTCTCTTTACTCAGATTGGGTGCCTGCAGGGAACTTTCTGTAAACTCCATGATTACTGGCTTCACCCTGCTCTCCACTTGTCTTCCTTGGTGATTAGGGGTAATCTCACCGTTCCTGCAGGGCAGAGTTCTTGTTTGTTTTAGCAAATGTTCCTAATAGCCTTAATCTGCTGTCAGGTCCACAACGTGTTCCTTGGCTTTCATGATGAATGAAATCTTTGGACAGAAGTGCTGATCTCTAAGGACTTGAAGAGGCTACAAGTTTTTTTTAACCTCTTAATCTTGTTGTGATGCCTAGAACTAGGCCACTCTCAACCACTCAGTGTTGCAAAAGCTTTCCCATTAGTTGACCTAATTCTTACACCCTATTTAAGAGGAGGGACCTTAACTGCAGAACTATTGGGCTCTCTAGAGCTAATCTCAGATGTAGAAGAGTTGGCAAGCTCCTGTGTGGTCCTTTGGATTGGTGTTGAAAATCTATCTGCAAACATCTGTCAGACATTCCACTAGATAATTTACTCCTTTGAACCAAAACATTAAGTCTTTAGAAAGTACAGTCCATAGCACAAATTGTTCTCTAGACAATAGCAGCTACTGGGTGGTGTAATAACAATCCTTTCTCCTTCCAAGGGGACCACAAGAGGGTTGGGATGCTGTGGCATGGACTCTGAAGCAGGGGATTTCCCATCAATTACTGTGCGATAGGGGAACCTAGGAAAAGCACCCAAACCATGGAGCTCCAAGACACTAGGACACAGAAGCCTAGTCATCAAAAGGCAGTTGAAGACATGTGGTGCTAGATTATATCACCAAGAGAAAAGGGATCCTGAGGAGAAATTGGGGACTGAAAGTCACTATTGGGGCGATGTCTCAGAAGGCCTGCGGCTGTTTGCAGCCGAGTGTGAGCAGCTGCCTGGCTATGATAGTAATGACCCGTATTGGTGTGTTTGGTCCTGGGAAGAGTCAGCATGGAGAACTAGGGCCTGGCTCAAAAACTGCACAGATGGAGGCGATCCCAGACATCACAAGCCACATAAAGGCATGGGTGATGAGCACGGGGTAGGTATCAAAGCCAACCCAGCAGGCTTTGTAATTTTCCTAGGGCTTGTCTTGCTACCATAGAGAATAAGTGCAAAGGGCACAGGTAAACCCAAGAGTGACTGCAGAAGACAAGTGAGTGATGAGGTAGCACAGGCAACCTGAGGAGGGGGCCGAGCATCCAGCCCCTGAGCACATGGGCACAGAGGAAGGTGTGCACGTAGCTATCGGGGGTGATTGGCTTGTGATGTTTTTATTGTCACATCATTACTCCAATCAACATTGGTTAACATTCCAGCCTCATTGGCTGGCGTTGCCGTCTTGAGCTCACAGAGGCTGTGATCAGCGTGGAATTGATTTTTATGTTCGACATTAATAAAAGTCATTGCTCCCCAGAAGGCAAGAGCCAAGAGCAACCATGATGAATATCTGTTTTGTTACGCTATAGATGTTCACCTGATATCAGATGAGGATATTAAAAGACAGATTTTTGTGAAAGAGTTGGGGAAATGTGCCTTCTTACTTTTTTGAAAAGAATTTTAATTCAACTTATAGAACACAGACTGGGCCTGTAATAAGTGCAATGTGCTGCTGTGGGGAGTGGAGAGATAGACAAACCATGCTTCCTTCTCAGTAGGAGGGTTTATACTCATGGGAGACAAGGGTTTATATGCGTATCAGTCAGGGCCCTCCATAGAAACAGAACCAATAGCACATATGTATATTGGGGAAGTTTTATGATAGAAATCAACTTACATAGTTACGGAAGCCCAGAAGTCCCACATCTGCCACCTGCAGCTAGAGATGCAGGAAGCCTGTGGTGTAGTTCAGTCTGAGTCTGAAGGACAGAGAACCAGGACCACCAATGTCCAAGAGCAGGAGAAGATGGAGGTCCCAGTTCAGCTAGAGTTAATCTTTCCTTCCTCTGCCTTTTTGCTCTGCTCAGGTTCTCGTGGACTGGATGAGGCCTACCTCCATTTGCGAGAGCAATCTTTACTCAGTCCACTAATACGAATGCTAATCTCTTCCAGAACCACCCTCCCAGACATGCCCAGAAATAATTTTACAACTCTCTGAACAAATCTTAGAACCGACAATGTGACACATAAAATTAACCATAACAGTATGTGAAAATCATCATGCAAGAGAAATTAGGATAGACATGTGGTACTCTACAGTATGCGAGTATGATGTGGAGAGATATCAGTTGCATTATTCCTAATGAACAAACATGTGAAGGGCCCTGTTTTATACACCATGTCTCATTCACAAACAGAAAAGAAGAAAAACATCGCAGGTGTGTTATGAACTGTGAGGGAGATAGTCCTTCGTGTTTCTGTAATTGACTTAATCTTGATTTGACCTTTCCAATGTAAAAGGCGGTTTTATTGTCCATCTGGATGTTCAGGAAACTCAATAAGTAAAGGTCAGAAGCCCGATGACTGTGGCTTAGATGAGAAACAGAAGCACACAATTTCATTCCTGTCCCCAGGCAACGGTGGCCACTCGGAACTGGTGTGGGGCCTTCCTTCTAACTTAAGCATTATAGGAGGTCCAGGGGCAGAACAGACAGGATGGAGCAGCAGGAGGGACATAGTCTCAGGAAGCAGCAATGCCTGACTAAGGTCGCAGGAAACAGAATCTGTCTTCACATGTGAGGAGCACCCAGGTTTCTTTCCAGACCACCATCAGATTCGCACTAAATTCTAGCTCCTTAAGTCAGAGCTATGTGAAACCTACAAACATTTCCCTTGTCTCAGTTCTCAATGAATTAACTGTGGAGAATTTTAAAGTGTCATCGCCATGCAGTTTGCACAGTGACAAAATGCAAACACACCAAATGGTTTTCCTTCTGAGCATTTGAATCAAATAAATCTCCCCTCCCCCAGCTTTATTGAAGTACAATTAACAAAGAAAATTGTATATACTTAAAGTGCAGATTGTGATGACTTGATATATGTATTTCTATGAAATGATTGCCACCATCAAGTTAATTAATGCATCGACCACCTCACATAATTGGAACTTTTTTTTTTTTTAAATGGTAAGAACATTTTAGACCTGTTCTCTTAGCAAGTTTCAAGTAAACAATAGAGAATTAGCTATTATCATCATGCTGGGCATTGGATCCCAGAACTTATTCATCTGATAGCTGGAAGATTTCACCCTTTCTAGAACCCGTTCCCAATTCCCTCTCCACCAGCTCCTGGGGACCACCACTCTCCTCTGGTTCCATGAGTCCCCACTGTTTTGGATCCTCATCTGAGTGAGCTCACAGTATTGTCTTCCTGTGTCTTATTTCACTTAGTGTACTGTCCTGCAGATCTATGCATGCAGAAATAAATGTTTTAGAAAAGCATGCTTGAATCAGTGTTTTTGTCCCGAAGACAGTTTTGTGGTTGTGTGGGTCTGTGCTGAGGGAATGTGAGGACTAGGTGGCCCATCTCCTCATTGAAGGACATGCCTGAAAGCTGAGGCCCACAGGGCTGGTGTGCAATCCTGTTCCTCCTCGGGGCCTTGGAGCCTTTGACTTTCTATCTCAGATGGAGGCTTGAAAGGCACATGGCAGTCTCAATGCAGAAGTGGCTGTGTCCCCATGTTGTGATGTGGCTTTTCTGAAATAATGCTCATTACTAACTTCTGAATGTCCTATATGTGAAATGCAGATTTGCTGAGTACAGTTACCTTGGAAATGCAGAGCCTCTGATATAGATAGGGCAGAGGCAGGGCCAGGAGGAAGTCAGTGGGGGTGCCAAGGCCCACTCTCTGCCTTCCCCACATGAACTGAGTTTTCCCAGCCCACTCAGGATTGACGAGACCCCCCAGTGAGCCTGGCACCAAGTCAGAGGGGCCTATGCCTTCCGGTTGGCACACATGCCTCCACCAGCCAAAGCAACAAATAGTCTATGTGCAGCCTCCTTCAAGTCAATGTTTCATTTAGTGGAGCATTTATCAAATGGTGGGTCATGACCTACTAGGTTCATGAAATTATGGGAACTGAGAAAGAGAGAAGAAGTGAGGAGAGGAAGAGAGAAAGAGAGGAAACAGAATTAAAAAAATATATATGCAATGACATAATAAAGAATTACCTCATGAACTTTTATGTGGTTGTGTGTGTGTACTAATCCTGCTATAAAATCTAGTTAAAAGGGTTTGACAGGCACTGATAATAATGCTATATATTCCAAACAATATATACAAAGGGCTTTTAATTTTGAATTATTTTCCCCCCAAAATAAAAGCCATTGAATGGCAAATATTATTGAAAGTTTACATGGAAATACATAAAATTTATATTTATTTGAGTTACCTTTTAAAAATTTAGTAATATTTTCATCAACTTCCTTCCTTTTCTATTTTTTGAGTGTGTATGTGAAAATATTTATCATCTAATATAAGTAGTATTTTTTTTGGTGTTTTTTTTTTTTTTTTTTTAATCCTCACCTGAGGATATGTATTATTTATTTATTTATTTATTTATTTATTTATTTATTTATTTATTTATTTTAAACAGAGGTAGAGGAAGAAAGAGAGAGAAAAGAGAGAGAGTGAGAGAGAGAGAGAGAGAAGGGAAAGAGAGATTATTCTAACCAGGGAGTGAACTGAAACCTAGGTATGTACCCTGACAAAGAATCTAACCCACAACCTTCTGGTATACAGGATGATGTTCCAACCAACTGAGCCATACGGTCCAGGGCAGTAGTGTTTTTGTTTTGTTTTATTTTTATAATTTTGTTTTTCTTTATTGACTAAGGTATTACACGTGTCCTTATCCCCCCATTGCCTCCCCCATCCAACCCCCCCACCCATGTCGTCCTCACCCTTCTGGTGTCTGTGTCCATTGGTTAGGCTTATGTGCATACATTCAAGTCCTTTGGTTGAAGTAGAGTTTTTAATAATAGATACTGGCTAACATTAGCACCTACTCAGCGAGCATCTTCCCAGTGAGGACTTGGGGGCATGTGTAGGTTTTATTCTATATAAGACACCGGACAGGGAGCACTGAGCTAGGCAGTGGAAGGTTAATCTCGGATTCTGTCTCTTATGTGATGTTTCATGAGTCTGAGCTGCTGAGTTGGTGAGTGAATAAAGTATTGACCTTTTTGCTTCCACTCTGTTTTCCCTTTGCTAGGTAAAATTGTATTTTTTCAGTATATTCATCCCATCGATGGGCTATAAATTTATTCTCACTTTAGGGAAGAACCCATTTCACAATATAGTCACTTGACTTAAGCCTGTGATTAGAGCAGTTTGCAAAGATTTGTTCTTTGATTTTATCCCTCCTATGAGTGAAGCAGCAATCTGGAGAGAGTGGAGGGAAACTGTGACTCAGCTGTCTTTTGCTGTGGTTTGTGCTCTGTAATCGGCCGGAGAGTCTGGTTGTTTTCATAGAAACCAAGAAAAGTGTTGGAAAAAGTGATGGAGAGGGTGTGGTACCCCCTCCCGAGGTGTGCCAGTGCCAGATGTGGTTTAGGATTATTGTACCTCGATGGCTGCCGCATGGAAAACAGTTTTTGCTTCCAAAGGTTCAATGTTTAGTTTAAAAATTCAAATCCAGCTGGAGGAGTAAACATTTTCTTACCTAATTATTTAATTCTATTTGGTTTCTCATGTTTGTACATAAGGGCCCCAGAGCAAAATAGTTAATAAAAAAGGGGTAAAATCAGGTTTGCAGTTGCAATAATAAGATTTGTAGAGAACACAGTTTCACAGTGAATAATAGGGAGATGATGATGATGATAATGATGAAAATGATCATTTATTTAATGGGATGATTCTATACAAGTTCCCTGAAATAGTAAACCTGGATCAAGTCATGTTAAATAGAACACATTTGGCCTGAAACTTCTCAGAAAAATTCACATTTTGTAAGGCGAGGTCCAGCCTTGCAGATTGGTCTTAATGACTTGTATTAATTTGAAAAACAGAATGTCTGTGACATACAATGAGCAAGTAATTTAGGATGAAGCTCACGTAATATAAACCACAACATGGAGGTTTTTTCTACAGGGGTAAAGTGACATGAGATTTGACCAGTCTGTAAAACCACCCGCATCTACTGGTTACATTTAATTTTCTAAAACAACTTAGTGACACTTAGTATCTACTATCTACCTATTATATTAATAGTCATGTGTTTCTTAGCAAAAAAATAGTTAGAAGTACACCTGATTCTTTCTCTTCATGGTTATTTTCAGTTAAAAATTTCTTCCAGGCCATAGTCTAGAAGTATCAGAGGTAACTACTAGGACACATGTGGTGATTGGCTGAACTTGGGAAATTATTAAAATGACTATGTTAGCATTACAAATCCAAAGACATTCCAATTACAGGAGTTCCCAGTTGAATCCATTTGAGGTTGGGAACCTGCAGTGTAATAACCAACTCAATGACAGTTATTGTATTTATGTTCTGCATGCTATTATGTACCAGAGGCCTGTTGCATGAAGACTTGTGCAAGAATAGGCCTTTCTTTCCTTGGCTGCCAGCACTGGTTTTCCTCTGGCACCCGTGACCCAGGCCTTTGTTCCAGGTGGAGCCTTCAGTTTTCGCTCCAGGCCCCGCCTTCTCCTTCATAGTAGGCATCCTGCCCAACCTGGCCATTCCCACCTGTGTCTGCAAATTAACCCACCATCTTTGTTGGGTTAATTTGTATACTCATTCCTGATTGGCTGGTGGGTGTTGTGGAGGTATGGCCAATTTGTATATTTCTCTTTTATTAGTGTAGATGGTACTGCTCCATATATAACACAGAATGCTTGTTTTTTTGCACTGACACAAGGTCAGGTTATGCTCTGGGACATGAATGTTTCATGATCATTTTGTCACCTTTGTGTGAAGTCTGGTGGCCTCCAAAGTGATAACCTCATTGGCAATACTTCAGGTTTCACTCATTTTTTGCTCAACAATGGGTGAGGGCTCAAACCTCCTACATCACGAACTGAGGCCACAGTCATAGTGAGGACAGTGTCATGGCCTCCATGCAAGTATCTCTTCCCAGGAAACAGTGATTTGGAAGCTCTCCTCTAAGTCTTCACTGAGCTACCAGATTCACTGAGTGCTTTGGCCTGTCTTATCCTCAGCACAACCTCATGAGAAAGACAGGTGTCCATCCCCATTGGAGAGGTGAGAAAACTGACTGCCAAAAGCACAGAAAGGCGGCAAGGCCTGTTCTGAGGCTTTGATATGTCCCAGATCCTGCAGTGGCCCCATCAACAGGAGCAGTGGTATTTCTGGGCAGCATGAACCATCTCAGTCAGGCACCTTGCACCGAGGAGCAGACAAAGGGCAGATGGCAATGCTATAGTCCATTTCCACCGAACTCTCTGGTTCTAAGGCTGTTCCTGTGAATGTAATTACAGGGATGCAGGCAGAGAAAATAAGAATCATGTGCCATTATTTCCTCACCCGAACTAATTGCACCACTATTCTTCAAAGCTTCTAGAGCTTCCAGAAACACCCGTTTCTCTTCATCACCTCTCTCATCCTCTGCTGGGCCTGGGCCATTAGGCAGCTTCATGGCTTTCTTTACTCTAGACTCCAACCCTCAAACCACAGCAGATGTGGAGACTTCAAAATGGACCATTTGGAAGGCATGGAAGCAGTTAGTCATTTCCCAATTCTGCAAAATTCGAATCAGGAATGGCTGAGGAGGCACAGTGGATCTCAGGCTCTTTTTGCCAGACACAAAGTCAACTGAAAGATTCCACCACTGCAACAATGTCTAAAGCTTGGGGAGGCAACCTGCTTTTGTTTTGACTTTTCCCCCCCTTCTTTTTCAGATTTTTATATAATACAGACCTTCAGCTCACTGCCCATTGGCATTTGCAATTCACACCCCACTTACCAAGACTGCAGCATCTGTCTAGGCAGTGACATAAACTTGGCCACCACGTCAAGAGTCCTCATGCCCAAGTGACACTCAGGGCACGTGCACAAAAGTCTAGTTTGCCAATTGGCTCTTTTTTTCCCCCTTAGTCTTAGGAAATTGATATCATTAATGGTAATAGTTTACTTCCTGTTTTGTTCAACTAAGTTTTTATAAGCACTGACATTTCATTTTTGTAAGTATTTATGAAACGTTACAAAATAGGTCAATTTAATCCCTAAATATTAGTCTCCTGAGTGTACAAACTGAATTGGTATTTTACATGCTACCAGAACTTAAATCTTGTATTTCTTCTAAATAATGAAAACATCTTTTTAATTCATATTTTCACCTTGGTATAGAGCTGTGTGCCATGTCTTGGGAAAAATATGCAAAATAAAATCTAGATTCCCAATTGCTAGTGAAAGAAATATGGAGAAGGAATCTTCCACAGCCCATCCTCCTCCCTTTCTAGTGCCTTGGACCTTCAGTGTCCATCACCAACTTGTGGCTCCCGACGATGTGAGTTGGTGGTATTCGCTGTTACAGGAAGGTCCATTGTAAAGTCAGAAAATAATTTGGATGAAAAATGCACATTTTCCTTTCCTCTTCTTCTTCTTCTTCTAAAAAATATATTTTATTGATATTTTACAGAGAGGAAGGAAGAGAGATAGAGAGCTAGAAACGTTGATGAGAGAGAAACATCGACCAGCTGCCTCTTGCACACCCCCTACTGGGGACGTGCCCGCAATCAACATAGTACATGCCCTTGACCGGAATTGAACCTTGGACCTTTCAGTCTGCAGACCAACGCTCTACAGCTGAGCCAAACCGGTTTCGGCATTTTCTTTTTTTTAAGTGTTCAATTCTATCTGTGCTAAACAAACTTGGACCTTTCAAATAGTCAAATATTATTATTAAAATTCAGTTTTTAAGTTATCCCTGAAACAGAGTTTTCTGTTATAGTTCTACTGAAAGCACACACTACTCTCCTTGGGTTGAGCATGGTCATTCCCCATCTGGGGATCTTAACCCACAGATTAAAAGACTGAACCGGATAGTACACAAGACAGAAGAAATATTTCCCACTCCCACAGGATGTTGATAAGTCCTTCATTAAAAATGTCACATCTGAAATGGTGGAAGTGGAGATGCTTTCACATGCACAGTAATATTTCTTTCAGACAAAAACAAATGTTTCAACACCTGTGAAAATTTGGTTATAAATACCTGTAGTGTTTTCTTTTAAAAAAATACTTCAAAGAGAATTATTGGCCTGTTTTCTTTTTGTGTCAGCTCAGAATTAGGGATAATACCCTTAACATTTGAGATCTATCTGATATTAAAGATTTGTAACTTCTTCAAGTGTTGCAAGTCATGAAGAAGGGTTGCTTGACATGAATACATATCATGTCATGTCATGAAGCAGGAATGAATGCTAGAGCTCATTTAACATGTCTGTCTATCATCTATCTATCTATCTATCTATCTATCATCATCATCATCTAATTATCTATATTTATATCTATCTAATATCTATCTTTCTATCTATCTGTCATCTATCTATCCATCTACTTTTCTGTCTATCTACCTATCTACCTACGTACCTGTCTACCTATTTTCTTTGTATAATAATTTTCCTTAAATTTTTTTTATTGATTTCAGAGAGGAAGGGAGGTGAGAGAGATAGAAACATCAATGATGAGAGAGAATCATTGATTAGCTAGCTGCCTCCTGCACACCCCTAACGGGAGATCAAGCCCACAACCAGGCATATTACCTGATTGGGAATCGAACTGTAATCTCTTTGTTCACAGGTTGACACTCAGTCACTGAACCATGCTGGCTGGGCCATTTTCCTGTTTTTCAATCAACCTATGCACCCAGCTTTTCCACTTTGTGTGCTACAGATGTTTTGATTTCTTTGTATCATTTTTTTTTTTTTTTACAGCAGGGAAACACAACCTGAAAGAGAAATCACAGGTGAATGCTGAAGGTTAGATAGCTAGAATTAGAATCAAGGTCTTTTAACTCAATTATGCAACTTTGCACAAAATCTAATAAAATAGAGCACCACTGCTTTCTGAAACAAACAAAAATTTGATTTTCAGGGAGCTACCAAAAAATAATGAAGGTCTTATAACCTTTTCTATATTAAAAGCATGTGATTTGGAATGGGACATCAGTGACCAACTCTTATGCTTTCACATCCAGAAAATAATTGTTTAAATGCTACAGGAACAGCACCCTTTAGCTGTTCTAAGTGTATACTTTTATCTAGTTGTCTGACCACTGTTTGCTGGTTACATAGAATAATCCTTCTTGCCTCTTTTATTATCTTCACCTACTTCTGTTACTTTTTCAAGGGGTCAAAGTTGCTTAGCAATTTTGTTCTTTAGAAGCAATTTGCACTACATTTGTATTCTCACTAGCTTTTTAAATGATTGCATACTATTTATATAGCTTATAATTTGGCAGCAGGAGTTAAACACACATACCTCTCACAGGATGAGGTTATATGAACACTTCATGTAATTAACCAAAGGATGCAAATATTTATGAAAGAGATCCAACCTGGTGGATGGTAACAGATGCCACCTATCTCTAGGCAGCTTCCTGTGGCCTCAGTATTTACTAGTAGAGCAGAGACCTACAGAATCACGGCTGCCCCTGTGGACAGGCATGAGGACAGGCCAGCTCTGAACTCCGTTCTTGTGGTGAAAATGACCTTGGATGTGCAGGTCTTGCTGATAAATATTGCATTCTTCACTTTCTTAAATTCACTGGAGCCTGGTCAGCACGAGAGAGAGAGAGAAACAGAGACCTGGTCCTCCATACCAGGGGGGATTTGGCATTCTACCTGCAGCATTCAAACTCAGGGCTGGCCCCATCTTATGTCCTTGCAGTGAGTTGTCCTGAGGAGCAAATCCATTCCCTCAACCTGAAACGTCTCTCCTTCTTCATGAAACACACCCAGGAGAATATATTTCCCAAAGTTTTGCAGTTAAAAAAAGAAACAGTCTGTAAAGGGGTCCTCGGGAAGGGTGGGTTTCCTGAGCTCTCTCCCCAGGAATAGCATGCCTCCTGGACAAGGAGATGTGGGAAAGCTAGGCTGGGGAGTCGAGTGCCAGGATTCCCCCAGGTCCATGTCCATGTCTATGCCCATGTCCATGGGTGATCTTCCGTGAACTGACATTATCATCAGCACCACAATGAGAGATCTATTTAAAAAACGATTCCAATGTTCTGACAATGTTCTGATTTTTATTTCTGATCTTTTTGGAAGTATTTGTAGCCAACACTATTTTTAGCAAATTTTAATTTTGTTCTCAAATCTGAGGTTATTCTCTCAAGTTGATGTGTGCGCGTGTGTTGTGTGTGTGCGCGTGTGTTGTGTGTGTGTGTGTGTGTGTGTGTGTGTGTTGTAAGGAATGTTTTGTCTTTCCCCTGTCTTCAGTTCCTTCTTTATTCAATACACTATTTGTAAGGAGGTTTCTGTTTCTTCTGTTTCTATTTATTTTTCTGTAATTTTGGAAAAAAGAGGAAAATATCTTTCCCTAAAATCCAGGTGAGAAAAGGGGGTGAACACAGGTTTCTAGATTGGCATATAGACACAGGGTTTCAGAGCCAAGGGGGCTCACTGTCTTTCATTCCCCTCCCCCATTTTTTAGACATCCTGTTACTATGGTTACTCCTTGTCTGGTGGTACAGGGAGATAGAAGACAGAATTTTAATTTCTGTTTCACCTCTGTTTCCATTTTAATGAGGTGTGAGTGACCTTCCCTCATTGTCACCACCTCAGCCACATCTTAGGATCTGGACTCTGCTCTCATAGTTGGAATTCTATGGCCAGAGTGAACGTATTTCCACAGGGTTTGAAATGTGTCCTTTCAAATTACATCTTCTGGAAGGAGAGGGAGGGGTGGGAGAGATTTTATCTGTAGCATGGCTTTGCCAGAAGAATGTTAAAAATACATGTGTGCCAGAAGAGGCTGACATTACTGCATTGCACAATGACTTACGATTTCACTTTGTCATATGTGCGTCAAGTAACAGTGTGCCTCTGGCAGGAGAATGCCTCCCTGGACTTGATGTACCCTCTTTGTTAGAGACAAGCGGAAGTCTAGGTGACTTTCATCCTGGGTTACTGGTGTGAATTCCATCCTCGTGTGCAGGTTGTTCAAAGAAAGTGTGAGCTGTCCTCTGAACACAGGGTCCTCTCCTTTGGTCTCTACTCTATTGCTCAATAAAGAAAGGCATGACAGAGCCCAGAACCCAGGCGGGTGAGAGCAAAGCAGTCACACCCCCCAGACACTTCCTTAGCTTGAGGTTTCGGAACAGAATGGGCTAAACCAGCCCATTTTGTTTCAGATCCATTCTTTTCCTATCCACTCCACTCCTCAGTTTGATTAGTGTTCCAAAAAGAACAATTAAAAGGTTTGAAGGAATTGTTTGGAGATAACTGAGTCAAGTAGACTATTTTACAGGTAAGAATAACTCAGAGCAGAGAGGCCAGAATTCCTGTGATTTGCAGAAAGAATCAGTGATGTTGCTGGCTCTGGATCTGAACTGGTCCTCCTAATCCACAGGCCCCTTTCTACTGCAGATTTCAAAAGAATCCCCTGATTAGAGGACTAGAGGTTTCAGAAGGCAGTAAAATTAATTCAGGCTCATATCCTTTATTATTCAATTACAGTAACTAGCAATTCCACAGGACTTCCTGGAAAATGTGGGTCCAGGACAGGCAGGGCTTGGGGACATTCTTCTCTTCTCTCAATATAGCAGCTCTAGGAAGGAATCTGAAAGAAACCATCATTGCTGAGCATCCACATGGCACAGCAACAGGTCCTCAGCCTATCAGAGGACATCGTGAGTGAGAACACAGCTGTGCAGAGGACACCAGATGACGGAATATCATGCAGAATAAAGCTCCAGTTCTATTTTCATTCCTAGCTTCTACCCAATTCACTAATCAGTGGAGATGCAACCAAAACCTCTTTGCCAAATTTGCCTCCGTATTTTGAAAAGTCTGACTTATAGGTCATCTGAGAAAATAGAACGTATCAGGGAATTGAGCTCCACCATGGTGGTGTGAGGTCTCCTGGGACCGTACTGGAGTTCTGAGGACCCTGCTTTATACTCAAGGGTGGTGTCATTAACCAAGAGGGGCGGACCAATTCCATCCCAAGCTATACCACTCCATTATTGAATCTCAGATAAAGCTTCTCTTTCTCTGAACTGCATGCATGACACTATAATCAGCAGCAGCTGGATGGAGGGGGCCATGGGGGTTAGACAAGTCCTGGGTGTCCACCCCTCTCTGACCCACATCCTTGGAGGATGTTTTTTTATTTTTTTTAAATGAAAGGATATGTAAACTCACAGTGTACTTTTTAAAAGGTTAAATCCTACACATCCAGGCCAATATTTATTTAAGCAAAAGATGATTTGGCTGAAGGACCAGGGAGAGACCTTTAATTTGATCTGATTTTACACAAATATTTTTGCAGACAGAGAGGACAGGATGGTTTCTGAGCTTTATCATCACCATCATTAAGTGTCTACTCAGATGTTGTTCATCTTTGCTCTGAATGCTGTTTCTTAGATGCTGAGTTAAGGCCCACAGTGATAACCCAGGCTTGTTCTGTATCAGATGCACACAGCTGGGCGCATACCAGAGAACTGCTGAGGGAGCGAGTTGACTGTTCAAACAAAAGTTTGCAAATAGAAAAAAATGTCGATCAAAGCTCTCTGCAGTGGAGGGGCATCTAGAGATTATTTATAGTTATCTAAAGAGAAAAGTGGCAGCTGGAAGAAGCCATCTGTCTTGCATCTCCTTCCTGTGGCATCAGCTGGATACAAAGCCCCATGAAAAATTGTCCTGCTCTGAGTAAGGGCTCTTCAGCAAGTGGCTGACTCTTACATGTGTTAAGGGCTGAGATGAAATGGACATCTGTTCAAATAAACCAGACTCAACTGATCAGAATGATCAATTAGCCCACGTGCTTGATTGTTTGTTGCATTCTATAGTTAGAAGCAAGAGCAAAATCCCATGAAAAATAGGTCATGCTGTGAGCTGATCTCAGAAAACATGTGCATATCCTCAGGTTGGTTCTTCCTAGAAGAAACTGTGATCATGGAAGTTGGGGTGCCCAGTTCACCACTGAATGCTGGGGTCCTTATGACATATTGAGAAAAAGAGTTTTCTGAGACTCGCACAGGAGAATGAGTGATTTAAAATTTGCATGGAATTATATCCCTGGGTTTCCAAAGACCCATTTCCCTTAGTCCTGTCATAGAAGAAGTGTAGCTGGGGTTTCAGTAGAACTAGAAACAAAGCCAGTGTCCAGAGTTTCCATTCCAGGTTGGAGCTGGGTCCAGTTCAGCATCAGGCTAGTTGCAGTCAATTAATTCATTGTGTGTGGGGTCCACATAGTGGTGAAACATGTGGGGGAATGCAGGAGAATAGGAGTGTGAGAGCCCCACAAGGCAGGCATCAAGAGCAACATGCCAAGAAAAACCAAGAGGGCAAGCTCCTTTCAAAGGACCCACAGGATGAGAACCGCTGCTGTAGAGCCTAAGACCATCGGAAAACACAGATATTTACACTACGATTCATTAACAGTAGCAAAATTACAGTTATGAATTAGCAACAAAAATCATTTTATGGTTGGGGGTCACCACAACATAAAGAACTGTATTAAAGGGTCATTGCATTAGAAACGTTGAGAACCACTGGTTTAGGGGATTAAATATCTGAAATCTTCCCAAACTTGCAGTGGCCAGGCCCATTCTGGACAATGACCTCTGTTGTCAGGTGTGACTGATAGCAAGCACCTTTGCTAGTCCTCCCAACTTCACTGGGCATGCACTATCTTCTCTTTGCTGGACCCCTGGATAGTGTAGCTTCCTGGTGAAATTGCCCAAATGATATGTCTATAATATTTGGTCTTCCCTTTGCTCCTTTCCTGTTATTAATAACTAGGTTAATTACAATGGTATAAAAACTACTCTCTAGCAGAAACCGGTTTGGCTCAGTGGATGGAGCATCGGCCTGCGGACTGTGGGGGTCCCAGGTTCGATTCCGGTCAGGGGCATGTGCATTGATTGTGGGCACATCCCCAGTAGGGGGTGTGCAGGAGGCAGCTGATCGATGATTCTCTCTCACTGTTTCTAACTCTATGTCCTTCTCTCTTCCTCTCTTAAAAAATCAATAAAATATATTAAAAAAAACACCCGAAAACAAAAAAACTACTCTCTATTCAATTTAAAGGTTGATGAGATTTACATTAGGAATGATTATCCAAGATATCAATCATTAAAGGAATGTTTGATTAGGTTCACTGAATTCTGTTTATTGAGATATAAGCTCATATTTTATGAAGAACTTCCCAAATAAAAGGAAATAATTTAGTGATGGTTAACCAAGACTCTGTGCCTGTCTAGAATATATTCTATTAACCGTGTAAAAAATCAACTCTTGAGAGATAAGGCACAACTTTGAGTCCCTAAGGATATTTTGTTAGAAGGAGGTGGCACCTGCCCAAGCTAGTAAGTTATGAACTAGAGAGAGGCCACCCACATATTGTGCTGAGCTCACCCACTCACAAGAAGATGGAAGTAGGGAAGCAAAAGGTAAAATGTATAGTGAGTAGAAAGTCTTTGATATGCAATTGCCTAGGGTTGTGATCTGAAACTTATGAACTATCTAATCTATGGACAGGGCTCAGGCACTCAATGATGAAAAAGTTTAGGGGCATCTCTGTTCAATTCCTGGTATGCACTAAAACCCACGTGGAACCCTATAAAATAAAGAGGTAATATGAAAATTAACCCTCATGCCCTTGAACAAGATGGCCACCCTCATGAGGTCAAAGATAGCCACCACTAGATGTCCAGCAGAGGAGGGTAATTGTGGGCAATCAGGCCTGCAGGAGAGGGCAGTTGGGGAGGACCAGTCTGGCAGAGGAGGGCAATTAGGGATGACCAGGTTGGCAGGGGAGGGCAGTTAGGGGCAATCAGGCTGGCAGGGGAGTGGTTAGGGGGTGATCAGGCTGGCAGGTAGGTAATCTGTTGGGAGCCAGCAGTCCCAGATTGAGAGAAACATGTCCTGCTTCCCCCAGGAAGGTCCCTGAACCTGGTTCAGACATTTCCCAAGGGGTCCCAGATTGGAGAGGGTGCAAGCTGGGTTGAGGGACACTCCCCAGTGCATGAATTTTGTACACCAGGCCTCTAGTCAGATATACATGGTGATGGCTTTTTGGTGAGACACACATAGTTTTAGATGATTACATCAGCAGCTTGCTGGTAACCCTGGCAAGTTACCTAAACTAAGTTGACTTCCCTCCTAGGGTTGTCTGAGGATTAAATAGTTAAATACATGAAACACTTAGCATAATGCCTGACTCATGTACACACACAATATATATATATATATTAATTATTAAGAGATACAGAAAATTGAATAGAGTAAGGAAAAAGGGGGTTGTTAAAGACTACTGATTGCTGTACAGAATGCATTTTCCCTTTCTTCTTAATAAAAGACCGCGTTTCCCAACCCTCCTTGTAGTTGGGTATGACATGGGACAAAATCCTAACCAGTGTATGGGGATTCTTTATAGGAAAGTATGAAAGGCTCCTCCTGCACCTATTCCCTGGTTGCAGTGTGGAAGTGATGGCTGGTGCCTAGATAGCCATTTCTAGCCATGAGGCCGGAGGCTAAGAATGGCAGAGCAAGATAAAAGAGCCTAGGGCTCTCCACTGTCCAGGAATCTATCATCCCGCCTTTACCTGCTATCTCTGGACTTGATAGCAAGGGAAACAACTTTCCATCTTGTGAAAGTAATATTTCCCCCGTTTATCTGTTAGCCTAATCTAATCTTTGTTGCTTTAAAAAATATTAGTGATTTTTTTAGAGAGAGTAAGGGAGAGGGAGAGAGAAACATTGACGTTAGAGGGAACATCCATTGCTGCCTCTTACCCTCCTCCTACTGGGTATTGAGCTCCCAACCTGGGCATGTGCTCTGACCAGGAAATCCAACTGGCAACCTTTCCATGCATGGGATGATGTCTAACCAACTGAACTACACTAAGCATGGCCCTAATCTTATTTTAATTGATGTTCAAGATTCCTGTTTTAAGAATTCCAAGTAAGTTCAGGTGAATGAGGTGGAGGTTAAACTCTGGGAGAGTAGAGTAACTCATTTCGACCACCAGGGAGGTCTCTGCACCTGGTTCTCTTGTGTTTTTATGGAGTCTACCACTTAGACATGATAAAGTCATGACTGCCTAGGCCAACCAAATGTCAACATCCTTACTGTCACAAAACTCAATTTCCTTCCTAGTCCTCTCCCTGATATCCTTTATCTCCCAATCAGTTTGAATTATAGGACCTTGCAGTTAGGCTAGCTTTGCCACCTTACTATCATGCCCCATAATTATGATGTTTTATACTCTAACACGTGATCTTGAGTCAGTGTGACTGTCCTTGCAGCAACTGATCAAGTCAATGAGAGATGTATCCTGAGGACAGAGGAGGGTATGTGCTGGTGGGTAAGAGAGATTAGCCAGAAGAAGAGGAATGAATCAACTCATACCACCTTTCTCACTAGTCCCCTCACACAGGAAATCAAGGAGGAGCCAAGGATGATATTAGCCAAAAGCACACACTAGTCATCCCCAGGAAAGGTCAAAGTTAGGTGGCCATCAGGAAAAGGAGGTCATACGAAGCAGTTTAGGGCAGTATTGATCCAGGCCTGCAATATTGATTCTGGTCTATAGTACTGATCCTGATCTGTAATATTGATCCTGATCTATAGTATTGATACTTGTCTACAGTATTGATGTGGTCTGTAGTATTGATTCTGCCTGGTATGTAGTATTGACCATGGTCTGCAACATTGATCCTGGTCTTCAGAGATGTGTGGTACTTGCACAGTAGATAATGCCCCTGGTTAATTGACTGGAGTGATGATATAAGTTTATTGCATTGATCTCTGAACTTATATTGTTCTTGATACTTCTATAGTCTATTCAGGCAAAAACAACAACAAAAAACAAACAAACAAAACAAAAAACAACAAAAAAACTTCCATAAACATCAGAACTCATATCAGCAGACCTGAGGACATCTCTGGCCCAAGGTGGAGTTTGTGAGTTCTGGTAGATGGGTGGACTGTTAGTCCTATCTGTGGGATTATAAATCCGGGACACAAGAGAGGGAGCAACTGGCTGGCAGGCAGAGCACCTAGTCCTCATCTTATGAAGTCAGTATTGATACACGTTTAAGTTATCAGAAAACAAAGGGGCTCAGTTTTCATGCATCAATTCCAGCAAAATTAAGCCATTGGGTACATTGTAGACTCACTTCTCGTAAAATCAAGCCATTAAATGAACCCCCTAATTCCCAGCTTGCCAAACTTTTTGTTTCTGTATTTTCCAAATTGATTCATACAAAGCATGCAGACTGTTTAGTCCCAGTGGCCTTTTATTTTGTTACTTTTAAGGGATTAGAATGTGGCTTTTCCTTACCCACTGCCACTTGTACTTCTTCTTCTTGTTTTTTTTTTTTTTTTTGCTTTTCTAATTTGCAATTTGTGGCTGCTACACACAACCCAGAAATGACTCATGGGAATGGTGGTACCACCTCCTTCTGACCCATTGGCTTAATTGCTTCCTCTGGCAACTCACACTTTTATGAACACACACTCTGAGGCCTCCAGCAAGGCCCCTTCATGAAATGTTGTTTTTTTTGAGGGGGTGGGGGGAGTCACAGAACAATAACAGGATGTAGAGTACTGGCCTTTCTCAGAACCTTTTCTTTGTTTAATATTTCAACTTTTTTCTCCTACAAAGCTTTTCCCAACAGAACCGACCCATGAAACCCAGTTATCCACAATAAGGCCACGTCAGACGGGGCATAAATGGAAATTGATCCACATTAATGACACACAGCATGACCCTTTCAGGCTATGTTTATACAGGCAGTTATTCTTCGCCACATAAAGGACAGTTCCTTTACCTGCCAGCAGCTGTGGGCTCTAGGCCTGGTGTGTGGCTGGAAACTTCACTTTCACGGTGTCTTTAGGATCTGTTTGTGGTCACATATTAGCTGTGCCCCGAGAGACTGGGAGAACCTGGGTCAGCGACTGCGAGACCTGTGGGGAGGCATCTGGAAGCAGAAACTCAAACCCTTCCTGTTTGTAAGTATTGTTCTCTCCTTCTTGTTTTGATGGAAAGGAAAATTTTAAGACTGATGTCAGGACTTAGTGTGGGCTTGGTTATATTTCTGAGAGATAATAAGGACTGGGGGACATAGCTAAAGCTCCTTAAGCTACCTCTGTCTTCTTTGTCAGCCTGAGGACCTAAAAAATGCTTTCAATGGCTTGCCTTTTGGATTTAGGGTTATTGACTTCCAGATTCATCATTTTTAAAGTTTAAAAAATTGTTTTTTTTTTTTGCTATAGATTTAAAAAAAATCAAACTTTATAGAATTAAAAGTGAAAAGTAAAATATTTCATTTTCTCAAAAAAAATTTTTTTTGCTTAGTGTAATCACTGTAAATATTCATCCATTCATTCAACAGTAGTTACTGAATTCCTACCATATTTTCATACTACATGCCAAGAAGTGTTGAGGTAGTTGGAGGTGTAGTGAACAAGTAAGGCTTTGTCCTTCTGGGGCTCACAGCCTCGGGGATGGTGGTGTGGACATTGAAAAGAAAGAGTAATTGAACAAATAGCTGTGTGGCAGGGATAGCAAATGATGGGGGGAGATGCTGTTGCAGCTAAGATAGACCAGATGGCCTCTATGACAGGTAGCATTGGACAGTGTGTTCTTTGACAAACATTGTTTGTATTCTGTATGTATATCTCATAATTGTGGCTTCTTCAAGAGCAGAAATGGGACTGGAAAGCATCTGCATGTGTAGGTGTTTGTTTGTCTTTGGTCTTCATAGGCTTGAGCTGGGCACACTCAGGAAGCATTTCAAGGACAAGAGGTAGAGATTGGGTGAGCTCTCCCTGGTGCTGAAGAAAATGTATTTTCTGTGGTCATTTGAGAATTAAAACTACAAAGATACACTATGCATACATGAGCATAGGCCCTCACAGAGCCTTCTGAAAAACCAGCTTTAAATAAAAGTCTGTTTCTCTTATGAGGTATTTCCTTCTTTTCTGCATTAAGCAGCATCCCCTATATTCTGAATATGAGCAGTAAAAATACATAAGTGGTAGGTCAGGTTTTAAGCAGCTCAGATACCACATCCCGCAGTGTCCTGGTGCAGGTTCCTCGCTCCCAACCTCAGCATGATGAAGGGGACCCTGTGCAGCTGTGCTCACCTTGCTGAGCATCCCCATGGACTGGCTTCTAAGGCACCTCTTTGGCATGCCTCCACAGGGCACTGCAGGACGACTGACCGACATCCCAACTTGTAAAAATGTCCTGTGTTTAAGACATTTGTCCAAGATCTTGCAAAATCTCTGAAGTGGCATCAGATTTTCCTTGTCAGTCTGCTTTCATTTTTTACTCATTCTTCTTACACAAATGAACCACAGTTCAGGGGCAGAGGCCTGTGGTAAACATGGCTGGTGCTGGAAAAGGGAATGTGGCTCGAAGTCCTCAGTGTCGCTTCGGGGCCCAACTATAGTGGCCGAGAACATCCGTGGCAAACATATGCTCTTCCCTGGACTGGATACTGAAGGAGCTGCCCATGGGTCATTAGGATGCACATCAATGAAGCACACATTGCAAAGCTGACTTCTGAATGCTTGTGTTCCCCCAGAATTCATATGCTCACACCCAACCCCCAAAGGGATGGTATTAGGAGGTGGGGCTTTGGGAGGTGATGAGGACATGAGGATGGGGCCATCGTGATGGGTTAGTATCCTGATAAAAAACACCTCAGAGCACTACCTTGTCCCTTCCTGCCATGTGAGATCATAGCAAGAAGATGCCATCTATAAATCTGGAAAAGTGTCCTCACCAGACACTGAATCTGCTGGGACCTTGATCTTGGACTTCAGCCTCCCAAACTGTGAGCTCTCCCTGAGTAAGCCCCAGGCGGTGATGTTCTGTTACTGCAGCTGGAACACTGCCAAGATAGTCTCTGAAACCTACAACAAGCCCAGCTGGAGTCATGGAAGGAGGTTGTCAAATATTAATAATGTAAAACTTTAGAATTGGGGAAACCCCTCTGTGACCATCAAAGAGCTAACTACTCTCTATAAAATAGAGATTCAGTTACTCTGGATTCTTATACATGAGGTCATAGGAGGAGCAGAACAAGGATTAGAATTAATGAAATCCTAAGAATTCCAAGTGAGATAAAAAGATTTTCTTGGCTTGCCTGGTGTGAACAATCTTTCATTCATGCAGCTTTTCTCTTGTCACTCCTGTTAAATTTAAAAAAAAAATTTCAGTACTACTTTGTACTTGCATGTCACCTGTCTGACCTTGAGATGGTACAAATTGAAGCTTTTTCTTCCTTGTCTGAAGGGAGGGCAAGGTGGTAAAAGTAGAAGTATTATTGTTGTGTTAAAATATACTCCAAAGGCAATTTGGCGAGGTGGGTCAGATATTTCTGTTCTAAATGACTGAGCTGCATGTTATTTCCCAGGATGGTAAGATATGCCAGAGTTACAGATGGATTCCCATCTGCTTTTCATCCCTGCTTCGCTGGGTCAACTCTGATCTGGTCCTGGTCAGAGCTTTGGGCTTCAGATAAACCCAGACATTATAAATGTGGGGAGATGACCACTCACTGGAATAATTTTCCCACCTATACTCCTAATGTTGGGAGCCCTGGACCTTAAGAGATGTTTCAATATGGAATGTGTCAAAATTCATGTCTTGCATTATGTTCCAGTGTCTCTTGCGTAGTGCATAGAGAACAGAAGTTTGTTAAAAGAATGAATTAGTATAATCTGACTTTCCAAAGCACCTGAAGTAAATCTGTACATGTTTAGATATTACACATACACATACACTTCTTATTAAATTTGAAACTTCCTAGAGAGATGGAAAATGGAGAAAATGTCCCTGGGTGTGACATAATCTGCACACCCAAGGTAAACCTGTCTGTTGAACCTGGCACTTGCTGAGTCCAGGTGTCCTGGTCTGGACAGTTCAGTGAGAGTTCTGTGCATGCCTTCCTGAGCTGACTGTTTATAGGGATTAGAGCTCAGTTCAGTTTGGGAATCCTTGAGCACATCACTTTTGCTATGAAATATTTTACTCCCAAGGAGACCACAGTTCTGACTTAATCATTCTTATGACAATACAGTAATCTGGTGTCCCTATCAACCCATTTGGAGCTGCCAGGAGCAATTCTGATTCAACTGCAAGGACGTTGGTCTTGCGGGAGCAAGTAGGTCATCAGCCACCAGCTGAACTAATGAACTTGTTTTTTTCCATCTTCTTCTTGATTTGAGTCACACCACTGAAGATATATTAGGGGACTGCTGGCCATCCTAGATAGTTTCTTAAAAATGGAACCAACAGGGATAGTCAGTGGTTTTAAATAGATGTCACCTTCAGGTGACTTTGTGCTTTAGCAAATAGGCCAGTTTTCTGGGAGAGAGCATTGAGGTTAACAGAAAACCTGGGAGACAGTCCTGGCAGGTTGGTCCCCAGTAGAGCTGCCATATAGGACCTCACTATGGTAGGTCATGGTCAGCATTTGTAACTCCCAGCCCCATAATTGTTGTGTCTTTTTCACCTGCAAAGAAAGGGCCCCAAAGCTCACCCAGAATGGAAAATCTGAGGATATGGAGATGGTCAGTGGGCCAGGAATCTCACACTTCCACAGTTAAAGTAACTAGCATTTCAACAGCAGGTTATTTGATATTGCATTTATCATGAAACAATTTTTATTTATCATATTTGGTATTTGGGGACTTATTCATGAAAAGACTGTGGAAATGCTTTCAGCAATGAGAACATGCATAGGTATTGAAATAGTATGGGGGAGTGAACACTATTTTATCACAAGTTTGCTTCTTTGCCACCAGTTATAAAAACAATTTTCCCTAATTTTTTAAAATATATTTTTTTATTAAATTATTATTTTTGTACATATACCAATGCCCCCCCTCTCCCGTACATACCCTCCCTCCCCAGAGTTTTGTGTCCATTGGTTGTACCTATATGCATGTATACAAGTCCTTTGGTTGATCTCTTATCTCCCCCAGATCTCCCCAACCTCACCGCTGTAATTTGACAGTCTGCTTGTTGCTTTACTTTCTCTATATCTATCTTTTGGTTCTTCAGTTTATAATGTTATTTATCATCCATAAATAAGTGAGGTCATGTGGTGTCTCTCTTTCATTGACTGGCTTGTTTCACTCAGCATGATGTTCTCCAATTCCATCCAGGTTGCTGCAAATGATGAGAATTTTTTCTTTTTTGTGGCAGCATAATATTCCATTGTGTAAATGTACCATAGTTTTTGAATCCAATCATCTGCTGATGGGTACCTTGGCTGTTTCCAAATCCTAGCTATTGTAAATTGTGCTGCTATGAACATAAGGGTGCATATACCCTTTCTGATTGATGTTTCTAGCTTCTTGGGATATATTCCCAGGAGTGGGATTACTGGGTCAAATGGGAGTTCCATTTTCAGTTTTTTGAGGAAGCTCCATACTGTTCTCCACAGTGGTTGCACCAGTCTACATTCCCACCAGCAGTGCACGAGGGTTCCTTTTTCTCTGCAACCTCGCCAACACTTGCCATTTGTTGATTTGTTGGTTAGCCATTCTGACAAGTGTGAGATGGTTCCGCATTGTTGTTTTGATTTGCATTTCTCGGATAATTAGTGACTTTGAGCATGTTTTCATGTGCCTCTTGGCCTTCCTTCTGTCTTCTTTTGAGAAGATTCCATCAGATCCATTGCCCATTTTTTAATGGGGTCATTTATCTTCCTTTTATTAAGTTGTATAAGCTGTCTGTAGATGTTGGAGATTAAACCTTTATCAGTGATAACATTTGCAAATATGTTCTCCCATACAGAGGGCTTTCTTGTTGTTTTGTTGATGGTTTCCTTTGCTGTAAAAATGCTTTTTATTTTGATGTAGTCCCATTTGTTTATTTTCTCTTTAGCCTCCATTGCCCTAAGGAAAGTATCAGTGAAGAAGTTCTTTTGGCATACGTCTGAGATTTTGCTGCCTGTGGATGCCTCTAGTATTTTTATGGTTTCCCGTCTTATGTTTAAGTCCTGTATCAATTTTGAGTTTATTTTTGTGTATGGTGTAAGTTGGTGATCCAGTTTCATTCTTTTGCATGTATCTGTCCAATTTTCCCAACACCATTTATTGAAGAGACTGTCTTGACTCCATTGTATATTCGTGCCTCCTTTGTCAAATATTAACTGAGCATAATGATTTGAGTTGATATCTGGGTTTTCAATTCGATTCCATTGATCTATATGTCTGTTCTTGTGCCAGTACCAGGCTGTTTTGAGAACAGTGGCTTTGTAATACAGCTTTAAATCTGGTATTGAGATCCCTCTTACTTTACTCTTCTTTCTCAGGATTGCTGTGCCTATTCGGGGTCTATTGTTGTTCCAAATGAACTTTTGAAGAGCTTTTTCTAGGTCAGTGAAATATGCCGCTGGTATTTTAATTGGGAGTGCATTGAACCTATAGATTGCATTAGGAAGTATGGACATTTTGATGATGTTGATTCTACCAATCCATGAGCATGGTATGTTCTTCCATCTGTTTACATCTTCCTCTATCTCTTTTTTCAGTGTGGTGTAGTTTTCCGTGTATAGGTCTTTTACCTCCTTAGTTAAGTTTATTCCAAGTATCTTAATTTTTTTGGTGCAATGGTCAATGGGATTGCCTTTTTAATCTCTGTTTATGCAAGTTCATTATTGGTGTATAGAAATGCCATAAATTTCTTGGTGTTAATTTTGTATCCTGCTACATTGCCAAATTCATTTATTAAGTCAATTAGTTTTTTTAATGGAGTCTTTTGGGTTTTTTATGTACAATATCATGTCATCTGCAAATAAGGATAACTTTACTTCTTCTTTTCCAATTTGGATGCCTTTTATATCCTCTTCTTGTCTAATTGCAATGGCTAGTACTTCCAGTACTATGTCAAACAGGAGTGGTGAGAGTGGGCAACCCTGTCTTGTTCCTATTCTTAGAGGGAATGCCCATTGAGTATGATGTTGGCTGTGGGTTTATCATATATAGCTTTTATTATGTTGAGGTATGATCCTTGTACTCCTACCTTGTTGAGAGTTTTTATCAGGAAAGGGTGTTGTATTTTATCAAATGCTTTTTCTGCATCAATTGATATGACTATATGATTTTTATCTTTCAATTTGTTTATGTGATGTATCACTATCACGTTTATTGATTTGCGGATATTGTACCATCCTTGCATTCCCGGAATAAATCCTTCTTGGTCGTGGTGTATGATCTTTGTGATGCTCTGCTGGAGCCGATTTGCTAGAATTCTGTTGAGGATTTTGGCATCTATGTTCATGAGGGATATTGGCCTGTAATTCTCTTTCATTGAGTTGTCTTTATCTGGTTTTGGTATTAGAGTGATCCTGGTTTCATAGAAGGAGTTTGGAAGTGTTCCTTCCTCTTGGATTTTTTGGAATAGTCTGAGGAGGATAGGTTTTAGTTCTTCCTTGAATGTTTGGTAAAACTCTCCTGTGAAGCCATCTGGCCCTGGGCTTTTGTTTGCTGGAAGCTTTTTGATGACTATTTCAATTTCTTCCCAAGTCACTGCTCTGTTGAGATTTTTAGATTCTTCTTGATTGAGTTTTGGAAGTTTGTATTTCTCCAGGAATATGTCCATTTCCTCCAGGTTGTTCAGCTTGTTGGAGTAAAGTTGTTCGTAGTATTTTGTAACAATCCTTTGTATTTCGGGGTCTGTTGTTATTTCACCTCTTTTGTTTCTGATTTTGTTTATTTGGGTCCTCTCTCTTTGTTTCTTGGTTAGCCTGGCTAGAGGTTCATCTATCTTGTTTATCCTTTCAAAGAACCAGCTCTTGGTTTTGTTGATCTTATGTATTGTTTCTTTGGTCTCTATGTCATTTATCTCTGCTCTAATTTTTGTCATTTCCTCCCTTCTGCTTACACTGGGCTTTTCTTGTTGCTCTTTTTCTAACTCTTTGAGTTGTAGAGTTAGATCATTTGTTACCATTTTTTTTCTAGTTTTTTGCAATAGGCTTGTAGGGATATGAACTTCCCTCTCAAAACTGCTTTTGCTGTGTCCCATAGATTTTGGATTGTTGTGTTTTCATTGTCATTCGTTTCCAGGATGTTTTTAATTTCTTCCTTGATTTCTCTGGTAACCCATTCCTTGTTTAGTAGCGTGCTGTTTAGTCTCCATGTGTTTGATTTCTTTGGATTATTTTTATTGTAGCTAATTTCCAGTTTTATGCCATTATGGTCTGAGAAGATGCTTGATATTATTTCTATCTTCTTGAATTTGAAGAGACTTTGCCTATGTCCCAAAATGTGGTCTATCTTTGAGAATGTCCCATGTGCACTTGAGAAGAATGTATATTCTGTGGCTTTGGGGTGGAATGTTCTGAAGATGTCGGTTAATTCCATCTGGTCTAGTGAGTCATTTAGGATTGATATTTCTTTGCTGATTTTTTTGTTTAGATGATTTGTCGAAGGATGACAGTGAGGTATTAAAATCTCCTACTATGATTGTATTGCTATTAATATCTCCCTTAATTTCCTCCAGCAGTTTTTTTTTATGTATTTGGGTGCTCCTGTATTGGGTGCATATATATTTACCAGTGTTATTTCTTCTTGTTGGATTGTTCCCTTTAGTATTATGAAGTGGCCTTTATTATCTCTTGTTATGTACTTCACTCTGAGATCTAATTTGTCAGATATAAGTATTGCTACCCAGCTTTTTTTTTCATTTCCATTTGCCTGGAAAACCTTTTTTCTATCCCTTAACCCTCAATCTGTGTGCATCTTTTTTTCTGAGGTGGGTTTCTTGTAGACAACAGATGTATGGGTCTTGTTTTCTTATCCAATATGTTACCCTATGTCTTTTGATTGGAGCATTTAAACCATTTACGTTTAAAGTTATTAATGATAGGTACTCATCTGACACCATTTTTATTCTATACCCCTGTGTTCCTTCTTCGCTTCCTATTTCTTTATTTTTACAGTAGACCCTTTAGCATTTCTTGCATTGCTGGTTTGGTGGAGATAAATTCCTTTAGTCTTTTTTTGTCTGTTTAGCTCCTGATTTCACCTTCAATTTTGATTAATAGCCTTGCTGGGTACAGTATTCTTGGATTCAGACCCTTCCTTTGCATCATTTTGTATATTTCATCCCATTCCCTTCTGGCCTGATAAGTTTCTGTTGAGAAATCAGTTGTTAGTCTGATGGGGGTTCCTTTATATGTAACTTTCTGTCTCTCTCTGGCTGCTTTTAAGATTCTTACTTTGTCGTTGGTGTTTGCCAATTTAATTATAATGTGCCTTGGTGCCAGTCTTCTGGGATTCATTTTGCTTGGGACTCTGCGAGCATCTTGGATTTGTGTGGGTTTTTTCTTCTCTATCTCGGGAAAGTTTTCTGTCATTATTTCTTGAAATACGTTTTCCATGTCTACCTCAGTTTCCTTTCCTTCCGGAACCCCTATTATTCGAATATTGTTTTGTTTTGCATTGTCCCAAAGCTCCCGTAGGCTCTCCTCCTGGTTTTTAATTTTTTTTTCTAGAAGCTGCTCTAATTGGGTATTTTTTTCCATCTTGTCTTCTAGCTCACTGATGCGGTCCTCTGCTTCTTCTAGTCTGCTCTTGATGCTTTCTATTGAGTTCTTCATAGTAGCGATGTCATTTTTCATTTCTTCTTGAGTCATCTTCATTTCCTCTTGGTTTTTCTTCATTTCCTCTTGGGTCTTACTCATATTGTCAAATTTGTCTTCCATTCTTTTTAGCCATCTTATGATCCTTACTCTGAATTCTTGCTCTGGTAGGTTGCTTGCCTCTAACACATTTACTTCCTTTTCTGGTGATGCCTGCTTTTCTTTCATTTGTGGGCTGTTTCTTTGTCTCCCCATGGTCTCTCTTTTCAAGATGTCTCTCTCCTGCATTGATTTCTCTCTCCTGTGTTGATTTAAAGGCACAAAATACAACACAACCAGGTACAACCCACAAGGCACTGAACAGAAATGTATTTGCAATATTAATAACCTCCAATAAAGATATCCACTAGGGAAAGGCAAATTATGGAAAAGGAGAGAAAGAGGAAGAGTAGAAAGAGAAGAGGGAGGGAGCAAAAGAAAATGATAGAAAAAAGAGTGTCAAAATGAAATTGGGAAACAGGGAGAAGAAAAAGAGGGGAGAGAGAGAGAGAGAGAGAGAGAGAGAGAGAGAGAGAGAGAGAGAGGGAAAGAGATAAAAGGGGAATAAACTATATATATATATATATATATATATATGGGGAGAGAATTTCAATTGAACAACCACTAACCCCAACAAATGCTGTCAGCAGTACCTGGAGAATAATACAATCTACAACACCCCCTAATTTCCAGCACAGGAACGGAAAACAGAAGTAATAAAATAACAACGAACAAAAACCAATCAAATAAGAAAATACCAAGCAATAGCAACAAGAAAAGAATAAGCAAAATACTCTCACTAAAAAGCATAAAAATATAATATAATTATCATTAATCATTCCCCCAAACAGCATCAAAAGAACAGTGAGAAAAACAATTTTTTTTTTGCTAGTTAATACAGCTCAGAGAGGGGTGTATATGCACTTGGCACAGGGGATTGGAAATTAGATATATAAATAGGGTAGAAATTTTAGTAGGGGGGATACAGAAAGAGTAAGGAAATCTAAAGCAGGAAAGGGTTAAGATAAACCGGATAGCAAAAGGGAGAAGGTTAAAAAGAGAGTGATGGTGTAAAGGTCGTGTTGAGATAGGGTTAAACAATGTTAAAGGAGAAATGAATATAAAATGAAGAACACTAATTCCATTGTAAAATAAAGAAAAAGTAAAATGGCACTTAAAAAAATTTAAATAGCACTAGTAAAAATGCTTATTGAACCTAAAATGTAATAATTAAAAAGTTAAAATCTAGTGAGGAAAAAAGGAAAAAAAAATGTTTCTTAAATAAAAGATGCAAAAAATGAAATTAAAAAAAATAAAAATATAAAAAATAAATTTAGCAAAAAAAGTGTGCAGTTGTGAAGGCCATTCACTTCTGTTATTCTATTTGACACGCCCATTTCTCAGTCCAGACCGTATTGCATTTCCCTGAGTTCTGCTGCACCTCAGTGGTGATTCCTTAGTTTCTTGGTTTTTGATAAAATAAACACAGTCAGTTTGTACTCCAGACCCTAGGTGGCAGTGTATGTGGATTGATGTCCCATCTTTTTGGCTGTTCTAGCCTTCTTTTTCTGTGGCACTCAATACCGTTTTTTTTGTTGTTGTTGTTTGTTTGTTTATTTATTTATTTATTTTTTGCCTCCGAGCTGAGTCCTGGATGATTTCTCCCTGCTCTGCTTCTCAGTTTCCAGAAAAGCAGTTTCCCCCTGCTATCTCTTAGGGTCAGCCAATCTGGGTGATCTCTCCTTTGTAATCAGAAGCAAAGGGTTGCAGGGGAACCCGCTTAGTAGGTGCGTGATGGGCGTGTCTGCGCGCACTTACAAACAGACTGCTTTCCAACTCCTATGTTCTCCCACCGTGTCGGATCAGAATGGGTTGCTCCCTAGAGAACCCCAGTAGTAGCAACCTTGGGGACTCCCGTCCACTCTCTCACATCACGCCAGACCCAACAGTGGGGGGCTTCTGTGGACGCAGATTTCTGGGGTCCCAGAGTGTGCTTTTGTCTCTGCCACCCCAGTGGCAGCAGCTTCTGCAGCTGCCGCAGCTGCCGCTTTCAATTTCGCTGTTGGGACACAGACACCCCGCTTTATCCCCGGCAAAATCCAACCTTTCTGTGGAATCCGCATGTCCGCGCTGGTCGGGGCCCCACAGTTGTGGTCCTTTCAGGTCTCAGGTAAGATCCCCGTTGCAGCACTGATATGGTTGTGGGAGGCAGCCCGTACAAGTGTTTACCTGGCCGCCATCTTCCAGGAAGTCAATTTTCCCTAATTTAAAATGGGCTCCCTTCTAAGAATCACACCTTTATCTATTTGAAGCAGGTAATACTCAACCTGGGCTCAAAATGGGGATGAATATTCAAAACTTCATTAAATAGTAAAATGCCATTAAGTGAATATTGGCTTATACAAAGAGAGTATAATTGGAGGCAATGGTTACTTTCTAGCTGAATAAATACCTTCTTATTTCTTAATTAGAACATTGAATGGTCTACACATCTTTCATTCAAAGACCATTTCCTCCCTGTATTTTAAGTCACTGGGATTTCACCCTCATGGCACAAGCCACAATCTGACAAGAGATTTGCTTTCAAAACTATTTCTTGGAGGGCAACTCAGGGTAGCCTGATTAAGAAGTTTAAACATTGCTTACTGAGTTACCTTCTGGGGGAAACAGCTCATGTTAACGAGCCTCTTGGGAGCTGTGGAGATCTTGCCGCCTAACTTCAGATTTTATGTCATGCTTCATGCTAAAAATAACACACAGAACACCGGCTGCCATCATCTCCTAATGCAACCGTGGCGATCACAGTGTGGTGTCCTTTAAAAATGGCAAAGCTTCATTAGGTTAAAGTGAAATCCACATTTCTTCTTAAACACCCACCTTCTGTGATTACAGGAGCAGTGACACATCCCCGCGGCTGTGGAAAATCCGTTCTCCCCAATTCTTGCTTTTACTGTGGCTGCTTCTGATTCTTTCTCCTCACCTTCTCCACCTCCCATTTATTAAGCCTGATGGAGAAAATAAAGACTTTGGCCAGTCTTATTAGCTTGGAGCCAGTTCTGAGAAATGGCTAATTAAGTTAATAGTCCGGGTACAAGTAAAGGTTCTTTTATTTGCATAGAGGCAGAGGTTTGGCAAGCGCTGCTTAATGTAACCAGTCTCTGGGGCACAATTCCAATTTATATGGGTTTAGATATCCAGGTCACCGAGACTAAGAGGGGAGGTCTCAGTGACATCCAAACCCTTCAGGTTTGCATGTAGGCACACAAAGCTTCCCATCCTGGCTCCCCATTCAATAGAGAAGCTGTCATCTACTTGAAAAACAAAGCCAGGAGAAGCACCCAGCTAAATCCCAGCGTATTTGAATTGGTTGAGTGGAGCAAGTATCACATTACTCGGTTTTGGGAATATTCCCCCTTGGAATTCTTTCCTGGGGAAGTGACATCAGGATTCTGCAGCCTGTAGAAGCATACAGAACAGAGTCTGCCCACAGGGCCTTCCTGGCATATGCCTTGCAATGTGAATCTGATCATTTCTTGTTACTGTCATTTGTGGTTACATCTCAAGCAGATTTCACCCATGACCAAATGATTTTGTGAAAACTGATATGCTGTTGGCACTTGTTGATGGAGAGGTCCTTGTGGATGGAGGCAGGCCGATCACTGTGCTATTTCAAAGTGTGTGTGTGTGTGTGTGTGTGTGTGTGTGTGTGTGTATATCTATCTATCTATCTATCATCTATCTATCTATCTATCTATCTATCTATCTATCTATCTATCTATCTATATGTTTTAAATTTATTTCAGAGAGAAAGGGAGAGGGAGAGAGAGATAGAAACATCAATGATGAAAGAGAATCTTTGATTGCCTGTCTCCTGTCTGCTCCTCATTGGGGACCAAGCCTACGACCCAAGTATGTGCCCCTGACTGGAATCAAACCCTGAACCCTTCAGTCCACAGGCCGATATGCCATCCATTGAGCCAAACCAGGTAGGGCCATTCTTGGCTACCTCGTAGACACATGCTTATGAGCATCTGGGACAGGCTGTGGAAGGAAGGGAGAAAGAAATGTACAGAATAAAAAGGACCATTTGTGCAAATGCAAACTATTGATTGAAAAAAGGCCAGAATCAATCAGGGGAATTATTCTAATGTGACTGGCATCCCTTCCCCTTCTTACTTGACCGCTCATGATTATCGTAAAAGGGTTGATGGCCCATATTCCTCCATTATTTTAATACTGTCACAGTAAAATGCTATTTGCACAATATTCTATTCTCTTACATTAACATTTTAAGTATTAGGCAGTAGGATGAGAGGGAATAGAAGTGAAGTCTTTTGAATTATTAATGGATGCTCTTTGCTTATGCATACGTGATATCTGAAGAATAGTGGCAATCATAATATCTGCTTGTAATAAATTCCCTTTTAAAGAATTATTATTAAAAACAGATACAAGAGACACAACTAATTTAATGATACTATTTAAAGTTGTTATAAAATAAAATCAACTTTTTACACCTCATCTTTATTACTATTTGATCCCCCACCCTCTCTCTCTCTCTTTCTCTCTCTCTCTTTCAGATACACATGAAAAATCTTAGTATCAGAAAAATCCAACCATTAGTTCAAGCAACACTAAAGGTGTATAAAGCTGATAAAAGCTTTGCTTTGGAATAAGGTTCCTATAAAGTCTTTTGCTTCAAGTTGGCTTTGGGGGGGGCGGTGATCACAGTGTGATAAGATTCTTTGATGGTTAACTGATTTAAATCTTTTTTGCTAGAGTTCTGAAACCTCAACAAGTATTGCTTCATATTGCCCTGTGAATGGTGAGTTTTCTATACATTTCTCTGTAGGTATTTCTCAGGCACGCCTGTGTTATCTTTCTCTGTTGGTAGACACTTGAAGAATCTTCAGTTTTAAATAAAGAAACTATAACTCTCCCACAGATAAGTACACAAAGGAATACACTCATGCATCTGCTACATTCTTATTTTTAATAATTTGCTCAATTCTCTTTGGAATCAGTCTTCTATTAAATAAATTTGCATTAACTCTTCAGTAAAAACGTTTTTGCTTTATAGCAGGCCTCCACCCCATCCCCAACCCCCCGGTGGATACAAAGAACAAAACTGCACAGACTGAATACATTGTGTAGATGAACCAATGGCTGCTCCAAAATCTGTAATATTGTTTAAATTGTTCTATGAATCTCTAAAGACAGAACTATCCCAGTGGTAAAAAGTAAGCTGTATAATATTCTATCTTTGTTTAGCACCTCATCTTTGCCAAGGCTCTTTGTATTGCTAATTCACTGTGGCTTTACAATGGCCAGCTAACATAGTTTAGAATGTTGTTAAACCTAATCCACAGATAAGGAAGATGAAGTCCAAAGAGAAGCTGAGTGAGGTCAGAGCATGAGTCCATGGCAGGGACAGGAGGGAGCCACTGTGGGAACATCCTCTTCCAGGTTCTCTTGAAGACAAGCCAGCAGGGAGATGACATGTGCCACTCAGGGGTCTCATAGAAGTGGAACCAGTAGGAAATATATCTATAATAATCTATAATAATAAAAGCATAATATGCTAATTAGACCCAATAGCCAAACAATCTTCCAGACCTCCTTCTGGATATCCTTCTGGATGAAGCCAGTGCTGTGAGGGCTGAGCCTGTTGCATGAATTTCATGCACCAGGCATCTAGTATATGTATTTGAGCCCCATGCATGAATTTGTGCATATGTGGGATCCCTCAGGGTGGCCTGCAGGGATCGGGCCCCAGCTTGAGACCCATGCTTATAGCCCCACAATCCCACCTGGAACTCTGCTGTGGTCTGGTGCCATCCCCTCACCTGCTCTAATATCCCACTGTGGTCCTGCTCTTGTCAAGTCCCATCAGTGCCTCCACTGCCACCTGCTGCCAGCACTGCATTGCCTACTCCTGCCATGTTCTGTGCTGCTCCCTAGTGGTCAGCACATATCATAGTGAGTAGTAGGACTCCCAGTCCAACAATTTGCATATTAGGCTTTTGTTATCTGCTAGAGGCCTGGTGCACGAAATTCATGCAAAGGGGGGGTGGTCTGTCCTTCAGCCCAGCCTGCACCCTCTCCAATCTGAGACCGCTCTCACAATCCAGGACTGCTGGCTCCCAGCTGCTCACCTGCCTGCCTTCCTGATTGTCCCTAACCACTTCTGCCTGCCAGCCTGATCACCCCCTAACCACCCCCCTGCCAGCCTGATTGATGCCTAACTGCTCCCTTGCCAGCCTGGTCACCCCTAACTGCCCTCCCCTGCAGGCCTAGTCCCTCCCCAATGCCCTCCCCTTCTGGCCAACTTGTGGTGGCCATCTTGTGTCCACATGGGGCAGGATCTTTGACCACATGGGGGCAGTCATCTTGTGTGTTGGAGTGATGGTCAATTTGCATATTATTTTTATTAGCTAGGATAGAGGCCTGGTGCATGGGTGGGAGCCAGCTGGTTTGTCCTGAAAGGTGTCCTGGATCAGGGTCGGGGTACCCTTGGGGTGTGGGGTGGCCTGCTGAGGGGCCTGTGGTGGTTTGTAGGCTGGCCATGTCCCCCAGCAACCCAAGCAGAAGCCCAGGTATCTGGGATTTATTTATCTTCTATAATTGAAACTTTGTAGCCTTGAGCGGAGCCAAAGTTTCAATTATAGAAGATAAATAAATCCCAACAAAAATGGTGGCAGTCATGGAGCTGGAGAGAGCAGGAGGCTTGAGTTGCCCCTGGTGATGGAGGAAGCCAAGTTTCCACAGCCCTTTAACACTAACTATGAATCTGTTGTAGGTTTTGAGGTTCACCTTTGTGTCATTTTGTTTTGTGTCTGCTCTTTATCATATCGAGGACACTCCCTTTCATTCCAAGTACAGAAGCTGATTCTGAGTTTTGGGGTGGGGTTTACTTTTGATTTGCTCTTCTGTTGAGAATGTGGCCCTTCCTGTGAGGAACCCACTTTCACACTTCTCCAACCTTGACATTGCAGTTCGCTTTTGCCTAGTGTAGCTTGGACAGACACTGTTCTGTGCTTGGCCAAACACTCTGGGTTACAGGCATCTAATCTTTCCTGATAATAACTTATTATCCTGTCAGCTTGTCAATAACTTTAAAACAAACTTTTTCAGTGTTCAGTCATCATGTCCTTACTTTCAAAGGGGAAGATGATCTGTACAACCTAGTGCCTTGTCTCTGGAAATGGAACTCTTTCTGCTTAGCTTCCAAAATGTAGCTTCTCTTTCTTACCTGCTTTCTTAAGGAAAACAATATTGTTGTGAGTTTATATATTTTATAAGAGCCTTTTCCATATTTTATAGTGGGAGTTCAAGAAAGGGCCAAAATAAATGTGTGTGTTATCCACTCTCCTTATATAAAAGTCTGCCCATGTGTTTCATGGCACCACAACATTCTGGCCAAGGAAAGCAGATGAAGGTCCAAAAATAATACGGAGGTAGAGTGGGTGGGGGATCTCTAGCCAACTGACACCTGGAAAGAAAGTTTTTTTTTTTTTTAATGAAAAAATAAAAACAAAAAACAAACAGGTAAAATTTCCCAAGTATGTTTAATGAAGTATTATCACTTTTCAATAACAATAAAATTAAGCAATGTTTATAGGTTTTAAAGAAACATACTCAAACTTATACACTGAAAAGTGGTTGCCTCCTTCAAAATAATCCCATTGGAAGGGTAGGTACTCCTAAGATGAGGAAGCCTGTGCCAAAAAAAATGTATTTGTGGCATCAGTTTCTTTTCTTCCTTGTCCTCCTCCCCTTTTTAACTAAAGCCCAATCTTTAAAGCTCAACTTTAAAGAAATACAATTACTGGTAGTTTCTTACTTGACTGGGGGCCATTCTAGAAGGAGTTTCTGGAAATCATTAAGAGAATGCCTGGAAATCCAATAAAGATCAGACCTGACTAATGCTAACAACCTACCTCTCATGCTCCATTAGGGAGGGAGCCACTGTGTTTACATCAGCCCTCCCCCTCCTCATTGTTCTGATTATTCTTAACTATGGCTTCACTACCTCCTGATGTCACATTAACTTCCTACACTTTATTTAATTTTTAAAATATATTTTTATTGATTTTAGAGAGGAAAGGAGAGGAAGAGAGAGAGAAACATTGATGATGAGAGAGAATCATTGATTGGCTGCCTCCTGCATGCCCCACACTAGGGATAGAGCCCAAAACCTGGGCATGCCCCCTTGAGTGGAATCAAACCTGGGACCCTTTAGTCCACAGGTGATGCTCTGTCCACTGAGCCAAACCAGCTAGGGCAACTTCCTATACTTCATTATTTTAAAAAATATTTTTAGTTGACTTCAGAGAGTAAGGGAGAGAGATAGATAGAAACATCACTAATGAGAGAGAATCACTGATTGGCTGTCTTCTACACGTCCCCCACAGGAAAGGATTGAGCTGGCAACCTGAGCATATGCCCTGGCCAGAATCAAACGAGGTACCCTTCAGTCTACAGGCAAATGCTCTATCCACTGAGCCAAACTGGCCAGAGCAACTTCTTATACTTTAAAAGAATATCATTTTATGTATATCTTGCTTTATTCTAAAAGTAGTTTCCTGATAAACAAACAAGAAACCACTCATTAATGTCTGGATTTGGTGAGAGTCTTAGTCTCCTATCGTTGAATCAGGTCAACTCCTGGGTGATGCAAACTGTATTAGAAATTCACTGGGTTGGTGTAAATTTCTAAAACTGTATTAGTCCGAGTCATCCAATACAAGTTAAAAATAATCAAAAGCTCCGTACAGGTATTTATTTCTTAGACACCCAAATTTCACTAGGAGATTTATTGTCAGAGAAGATATAATACATCTCTCAAAAAATGAAGGGAAAATAATTTACCATAATTTTAGAGTAAATGAGTATAAATTTTTAAAAACCACGGAAAAATTATCTATAGACAAAAAATAAAACAAAACAAAAAACAACTCAACCTTGTGACACTTCATATAAAATGGACTAAAGCTCTAGCTTTAGTTTGGCTCAGTGGATAGATCAATAGCATGGGGATTGAAAGGTCCCGGGTTTGGTTCTGTTCAAGGACACATGCCTGGGTTTTGGGCTTGATCCCCAGTAGGGAGCCTGCAGGAGGCAGCCAATCAATGATTCTCTCTCATCATTGATGTTTCTATCTCTCTCTCCCTTTCCCTTCCTCTCTGAAATCAATAAAAACATTATAAAAAATAAATAAATAACTAAAAAGGACTAAAATGGATCAAAGATTTAAATATAAAACATAAGCCCTGGCTGCTTTGGCTCAGTGGACAGAGAATTAGCCTGCATACTAAAGGGTCCTGGGTTCAATTCTGGTCAAGGGCACAGGTTGTGGGCTTGATCACCAGTAGGGGGCATGCAGGAGGCAGCCAATTGATGATTCCCTCTTCTTAATGGTGTTTCTATCTCTCTCTCCCTTCCTCTCTGAAATTAATAAAAATATTGATTAAAAAAGTTAAATATAAACATAAAACTATGCAATTCTTAGAAAAATAACATAGGAAGAAGTCATAAGGACTTAGAATTTAGCTACAACTTCAATAGCACAATACATAAAAAGATTTGATAAACTAGACTTTATCAAATTAAAACCTTTTGCTTTGTGTTAAGGACTCTCTTAAGAATCTTAAGACCCTGTTTGTTTAGACAAGCCACAGACAGGAGAAAATTTGTGCAAACCACATGTATGAAAAAGGACTAATGTCTGGAATATACAAAGAACTCTTAAACTTAACATTAAAGCAAACAATCCAATTAGAAAATGGGAAAATACGTGAAGAGACATCTCACTGAAAAGGAGATATGAATGGCAAAAAACGCACATGGAAAGATGTACATTGCCAGCTATGCGGGAAATGCAATTTAAAAAATCATGAGTTACTATTAACACTCCAACCAACCAGCTGAAAGGAAAGATGGTGTGGACATTGGATGCTGGCAAAGATGTGGAGAATTTGGCTCTCTCTTACACATTGCAGGTGGGACTATAAAATGGTACGTCTAACTCGGAAACACAGTGTGGTGGTTTCTCAAAAAACTAAACCCACACGGTATAACTCAGCAGTTGCTGTTCTGTGGATTTATTTTTAAAAATGAAAACCTGCACAAATTAGGGTAGATAATTGTTCAAAATAGCGCAAACTAAAAACAACCAAAATATCCCTCAGTAGATGAATGGTAAAACAGCCGGTGACACAACCATATTAGGGAATTGTACTCAAATAAAAAAAGTAACAAACTATGAGTGCACGCGACTTGAATGAATCTTAAGGGCATCACACTGAGTAAAAGAGTGCCAATCTCAAAAGATCATTTATCGTATAATGTCATTTATAAAACATTTTCAAAATTAGAGAAATAGAAAACAGATTAGTGGTTGCTGGGGTTTAGGGAGGTGGGGAGGTGGGTGTGACTATAAGAGGCACACATCCATTTCTAAGGCAACCATACCCAAATGACCACAAACCAGGGGACTTAAACCAATCAGGATTTATTCTCTCTCATATTTCTGGAGGCTGAGAGTCTAAAATAATCCTGTCGACAGGACCCATATCCCTCTGAAGGCTCCAGGGAACAACTGGGAACTTGTATTGCCGTTTCCAGCTTCTGGGGGTTGCTGGCACTCCTTGGTGTTCTTTGGCTTGTAGATGCATCACTTCAATCTCTGTCTCCAGCTGCATATGGTGTGAGTGTCTGCCTCTTCTTATGAGGACACTAATCATTGGAGTTAGGCCTTACTGAAATTCAGTATGACCTCACCTCATTACATCTGCAAAGACTCTATTTACAAATAAGGCCACATTCACAGAATTAGACATTTTTTTTGAAGACAACAAATCAACAGCGTAGCATTAAATTGACTTGATATCTTGTTTATCTACAATAGTGGTTGCACAAACAATAAAGTGACATAGAACTGGGCACATACATTGTATCCATGTGAATCTCCTGGTTTTGATATTGGACTGTAATTATGTAAGATGCAACTGTTAGGTGAAACTGGGTGCAGGGTACACAGGACCTCCCTGCATTATCTTTGCAACTTCCTGTGAATCTGCAACTATTTCAAATCAAGAAATCAAAAAAGTCCACACAAAAACCTGCACAGATAAATATCGAGCTTTATTCATAATTGCCCCCAAATTGGAGGCAATCAAGGTTTTCTTCAGGAGGTGAATGGATAAATAAACTGTAGTCCATGCAGACAATATATATCATTCAGTGACAAAAAGAAATGAGTCATCAAGTCATAAAGAAAAAATGGATAAATATTAAATGCATATTACTAAGTGGAAGAAACCAATCTGAAAAGGTTTCATATTGTATGATTCCAACTCTATGACATTCTGGAGATAGTACAATAATCAGTAGTTGCCAAAGGTAGGAGAAGGGAGGGGTAATAAGGGGAGCACAAATAATTTTTAGGGCAGTGAAATTCCTCTGTATGAGACTATAATGTCATTAGACATTTGTCCAAACCCACAGAATATACAAGATCAAGAGTGACCCTAATGTCAACTATGGACTTTGGGTGATGATGACTTGTCAATATTGGTTCATCAGTTGTAACAAAGATACCATCTTGTGGGGATATTGACAGTGGGGAAGGCTGTGCACATGTATGGACAGGGCGTATATGGAAAATAAATTCCCTTCACTGTTGCTATGAAACTAAAACTGCTCTAAAAAGAGTCTTTTAATAAAAAGTAAACAAAACATCTCATTTATCCCTTTCCTCTCCTTCTGCACCTACAGGTTGAATTAAGTATATAATCCTTGCTATGCAGGACACACACACACCCCTATGTTTTTCAAGGGGTGATATAAATGTTGGGTATGTGGGTATCTCTGTAGAATCTGAAGAAGAACACAGTTTGGTCAGGGATTCCACAGCTCAGTTGAGGAAATGGTGAACATCAAGTAGAGGACGATTCCAAAGTACTTCAGAAGACTGGAGACTTTTCATAAATAGCCCATCAAATACCTATTTATTTCAACACCTGGTCAGGGGGGGCACTGGCCATTCACCTGACCGATCAAGAATGGGTTACCTGCTGTCTCCTTGATTGAGAAGCATTAAAATTCTCTTGACTCGGTCAAGAGAGAAAATATAATGCTATTGGTGTTCTTGGTGACCCCAAAAGTCAGAGTCTTTCAATATAATCTGGCTTTCCTTCAAGGCCGCCACATTTATTTTATTTAGAAGTCTGAAGAAAAGCTGGAAGTTTTTCCATCAATGTGCCACTGATAGTTACTGGTGTTTGTTTCTGACATCGAGGTTCTTTTGGAGTGAACTGAGCCGCTGGTTCCCCCTGGAAAGAAATGAGTAACCAACAAGTGTGTGTGCCAAATATTTTTTCCTCATTGGATGGGGCAGTCACTTTTAATGTGGACCTTATGAAGACTCTTGTTAAACATTTTCATTTGGAAATTAAAGATTTGGTTTCAGCAATCAATATGAAACAGCTTCATTGGAAAAATAACTGAAATTGGGTTTTCCATGGCAGACAAGGTGCCATGTTCTGCACCGACTATAAGATAATATATTTATTTCCTGTCTCCTTTTTGACAAATACGCTGTATGGCAAATACCTTATTCTCTGATAGTGTTATACAAAGGGCTCAGGCCTAAGAGGTAGTTTTCCTGATCTGCGATGATCTGATTGTGCAGCCAAACTCACAATGTGGAAAATGGGACATTTTATGAAGTTCATACATTTTCAAAATTGCTCCCGCAATGATGCTTTCATTTTGTGTTAGGACTGGAATGATGGCCTCTATCTGTTCCAGAAAACTCCAGTATTGCCTCCAGTGAAAAGGGAAACCTCATATTTCAAGGCCACGAACTGTAAGCCATTCACATCTCACAAGGGAACATATGCCAATTCTTTTTATGGTAAAGAAAACAGTGATGTATGAGAATCTCTGCCCACGTCTCTCCATCAGTCTTTCTGGCTGGAAGATTGGCCAGCCTGGCTTCTGCAGCAGGATTAAAATGTAATGTGTCCCAGTGAGCTAGTGAATACCAACACTCTTTCCCTTTCTGTATGGAAACGGCCCTCTTAGCGGATAAAGCTATTAGCAGACAAAAGTATTGACATTTTTATGGGATTGTTTTTGGAAAAGATCAACATGTAACTCTAAATTCAACATATGGTCGTGGTCAAATTGTGTTCCTACTGTGTAAAATGCTTGAATAATCACCTACTGCCTTGTCTTGGCCAGGGCGGAGGGAGAAACATGATTAATTTCAGCCGTATCCCTTAATCTCCCTCCTTGGCTCTCCTCCCGTCCTGGGAGGGCTGATAAATCTTAGCCCCTGCAGATTATTACCGTTCCTAATAGTCTTATGACATTAGAAAGAAGCGAGGCTCAATGGCACAAAATGCATCCAACAAATGAAATCACATAAATAATTTAGGTTTCACAATTTAATTTTTATGGGGTGTTTTTTTGTTGTTGTTGCTGTTGTTTATGAGGCATAATAAGGACTGCAGGCTTAGCCTGCAGTCAATAAACAGGGAGCATTTTGGCACCAAAGATTTCAACGTTGTTTTTGTCTGTCACCACTGGCAATTCCCAACTACCCAAGTCCAGCCCAAGGTCAAGCCATGCTTATGTTCATAAAAATGCCATCAGAGAGGCAACTACTCTCTCTCTCTCTCTCTCTCTCTCTCTCACTCTCTCTCTCTCTCTCTCTCTCACACACACACACACACACACACACACACACAATCTGCCATCTATTTTTAAAAAAATAAAATTAACTAATCTGTTCCTTTTTTTGTTGTTAAAAAAATATTTTTTTTTTCTTGAGCCTAAAGCAAATCTTACATATGTTGATTGGCTTTGAAATAACCTGTGCTAACTTGTGATCAGCAGTAAATATTCCTTAAGTCCTCTGGCTCTTAACACATTTATAGAGCTCCTTCTGTATGCCAAGGACTCTGTTAAGTGTTATGATAGGTGTCAAGAAACCGTGATTCATGCCCTTGTTCTCATGGAGTCAGTCCTTCATTGACACGTGAGCATTTAAGTGGAAAAACATAAAAATTTCTGAATCATGCAAGCAAGCGCTGATGCAAGACAGTACCCAATTGATGAAGGAATAGAGAAAGGTCTGTTTGACACCACAGCTGTAGAGATTGGTCCGGGGAGTAGCTGTCCGAGTCCAAATAAAGATATCCGTGGTGAGCAACATATACGGTAAAATCGTACATTGCATTCACAACGTAATTGGCAGACAATACTTAAAGTTGTGTTTATACAAGTCTGCTGTGTCACCACGTTTTCTCAAACTTAAGTTGATTGAAGGAAGGTCTGAATGTTTAAACATAGCTTAAGGCTTAGTCTGGTTCATCAAGAGCTGAGTTGCTTTTGTTCAAACATCTTAGGATGCTGTGTGGAGTGCTGAGGGCAGGAGATAGAATGTGGAAAACAATATACACGTTTCCTGCCCTCCTGGTGAATGTGGTCTAGTCTGTCCTAAGACTGGAAGTAAGAGGAACATGAATGACACTTCCATTCACTGGCTATCTGCTCTTGGCCACCAGGCAAAATGTAACTCACACACACACAAATCCCCAAGCATGTGAAGTAGGAATTTATCTACTCTTACTCGTGTGAGTGGACTGGCAGTCTTTCTGCTGGTCTTAGGGGTGTCACTCACAGGATGGTGTTCAGCTGGCAGCTGGGCTGAGGTGAAAGGTGAAGAAAGGTCTTCTTTCCATGTCAAGGGTTCAGTGGGGTCCTGCATTTCCCTCCCTGTGTCCTCTTTTTTTTTGGTAGACCAAATGGCTTTCCCCCATGGGGGTCAGGGACCCATGAAAGTAGATCTGGATCTCTTATGAGCTCACTCCAAAATGTCACAGGGTCTCTCCTATGGCATTCCAATGGTCAAACCAAGTCACAAGGTGAGCTGGATTCAAGGGGAGAGAAATAGACCTCACTCCAGTGGGAGGAGAGCTGCTCTGAGCAGGGAGGAGGGAGCTGTTAGCAGCCATCTCCACAGACACATGCATATGTACCTCCACATATCACCCCATGCTGTCTTCATGCCAATCTTTCAAAGGAAAGGCTTTCAATATTATTTTTTGTACCTTTTCTTAGGTGAGAAGACTGAGTCTTTGAGATATAAAAAAATACTTCTTGGAATTATCTAAGCATTCATGAGAATGTTAAGAGTCAGGGATTTAAAATAAGACATATTGTCGACTAAACGCTGCTTCTGCAATTTACTGTCTGAGAAACTGAGGGCAATTTATTTATTGTATCTATACAATAGGAATAATAATACCTATCTCACATGGCTATTTTCAGAGTTGAATAAGATGGCACTTAGCATAATTGCTTAGCATAGTGCTTAGTGAGCAATCAGCACTCAGAGCCTGTTGCTGAACATATTATTTTGGATTAAAATAGGAATGCGTATTAGGTGGTCTGAGAGGAGAAAAAGTCACATTAAGAATTGGCAGCAGAATTCTTTAGGGAGAGAAATGGCTATTGATTAGGAAAATTTAAAACATTTTGGCTATTGTGATTGTGGGAAATAGCTTCAGGTCCTCCACAGGAAGGTCAAAAGAGCCAGAAGGTTTCCTCTGGGTGTGAGGTGGTAAGTAAGGGTGCAGGGGCTGGAGGTGAAGGTGAGGACAGAGGGACAGAGGGAGAGGGTGTGTGGGAGGGCTGGGCAGCCTGTAGGCCAGGTGGGGCTGGAGCTGGGGCCTGAGAAGAGGAGGGACCTGGGCAGTTTCCAGGCTCCCAAGGAACAGGGAGAGAGTGGCGAGGGCCTTTAAAGACTGGTATTTGATATTAAGCCTTTTTTATGCTCCAGCTCCTTGCCCCCACTATCATCCCATGATCTTTCTTAAGAATTCTATCCCAATCTGAGCCACTCAACAAAGGAGTTCAATAACAGTTCCCTCTAGCATCCCTCCTATTTTTCAAAGCACTAGGTTTGTGCCACCGAAAGGGGCGAGAGCTGCTTTTCCTCCTTCATCGACCCCTGTGCCTGGCAGAACACCCAGCACATTGCGGGTTCCCAGTAAAAGTGGAGTACTTGGAAGGAGCTCAAGTTTCATTTTGTTTATTTGTTTTTCAGATTTTTATGTAAGGGCTTAGAGTGCACAAGCAGCTACACAGTGTGAAAGGTTTCAAATGGGAATAAGAAGCCTGGGTGTTCACTATTTCAGTTAATGCAGAGCAGGGAAAGGGAACCACTGAGACATGAGAATTCTGCAGAAACAGGAAATTGAAGACCCTGGAAAATAGCCTCAGCTACTATTCGTGGCTGGGAGGATTTTGGTTGTTAATGTGTTTTTGAGCCATATTTGGGATGGGGGACATTGAATCATTTTAATTTGTCTTTTTTTAAAACATATTTTTATTGACTTCAGAGCAGAAGGGAGGAGAGAGAGAGAGAGAGAGAGAGAGAGAGAGAGAGAGAGAGAGAGAGATCAACGATGAAGAAACATCAATGATGAAAGAGAATCATTGATCAGCTGCCTCCTGCATGCCTCCTACTGGAGATTGAGCCGTGACTGGGAATTGAACCATGACCTCCTGTTTCATAGGTTGATGCTCAACCACTCCAGCTGGGCTTGAATCATTTTAATTTCCATCTTAGGAAGCAGGGGCACCCCCACAACTGGGAAACTATCTTCTGGGTTGCATTGAAGATCAAAATTTTACACAAGGCATGAAATTCTTGTATTTCCTAAAAATGCAACCCAACAAAACTTGTTAAAAAGAACACTGATTTGGTGGCCAAGAGCTCTGAGTTCTAGTCCCAGTTTGTCACTACTTGGCTCTCAGATTCTGAATTATTTATTTTTGAAGTTTCTAAATAAAGTGCCTCATTTACAAAGTGAAGGGACTAGATGTCCTGTATGGGTATGGTTTTTTCCTTGGAACCATGTCCTTTTTGGGACCCATTTTCTTTATTTGCAAATTGGTGGACAGCTAAGGTACCATGGCAATTCAACTCAGAGTAGGAAAAGTACAGAAATTTTATAGTGTATAAAGAGCTATTGCCAACCCAAAAGAAACACAAAAGACATTTCAATTGATACATGGTGGAAACTGTCAACAATTACTGTAACAGGAAATTAATGAAATAATTGTGAATAGGCAACAAACCACTGAAAATGTGTTTCACTTCAGTAATAATCAAATATGAAAGAAGATGAGATATAATGTTCACTTATTAAGTTGGAAAATATTTTTTAAATGCCTCATATTGAATATTAAATGTCCTATCAGCTTGTTGGTTGTTAAGTATCAAAATCTTTTGAGGGGTTAGCTTGGCAATATTTACCAAGAGCATTAAAAATTTATCTTTGACACAATAGTCTGACCCTTTACAAACTCAGAGATGTCTGCATCTGTGATAAACACATTTATTGCAGGATGATTCATAATGACTCAACCCTGAAAGTTACTTAGAGATTCACAAAGAATTAAATATCTTATGACCATTACATCTGATGACCATCTATTCAGCCACTTAAACCTATATTTTAAGAATATTTTAGCCCTGGTCATTTGGTTTAGTTGCTTGTAGCATTATCCCATACATCAAAGGATTCAATTCTAGTTAGGAAACATACATCTAGGTTTCGATCAGGTCCCTGGTCAGGGAGTATATGGGAGCCAACCAATCAATGTTTCTCTTTCTCTCTCTCTCTCTCTCTCAGTCTCTCTCTCTCTCTCTCTCTCTCTCTCTCTCTCTCTCTCTCTCTCTCTCTCTCCTTTTAATAAATAAAAACATACCTTGGGTGAGGATTAAAAAAAAAAAGAGTATTTTGTATTATGGGAAAATGTTTGCCCATAATTTACTGTAATTAATGGTAAATGCAAAGAACTCATCCAATCTGCTAATTCAGTGTCATCCTAGCTATGGTAAAACATAGACAAGGTACCCAGAAAAAAACACTCAGAAAAATAGACACCCCAATTGCTAGAATGCTTATTTCAAAAGTGATTGAATTGGGGGATGATTTTAAATTTGTTCTTCACACTATTCTGAATTTTCAAAACTCTAGTAAACATTGTGATTTAAACAAAACAAGAACACTCAGCAACAAATGTGTTTTCCCCTCAGTTATTCTTCAAGTCCCTGGAGCATGAGCACTTGGCAGCATTTCCAGGTGTGATTCAGTGTCATGCTCAGCAAACACACTGGGCATTTACTTTAATGGCTCCATTGCAGTGCCCAAAAGAGAATGCCGGGGAGCTGATTTTGTTTGTGAAAGCTGCACACAGGGTCCCCTCATCCCACTAGCAGCGAGAGGCAGCGCACCCACATTAGCCTGTCCACCAACATGGGCCAGAGCTTACTGCCACATCATCTGGAAAGGTGACCAGGGACCTGCTGTCACTTCCCTGAGTACTATGTCACATGGCTGAAGGGGCTGGTCTCAGGGGAGCTGAATGTCACCATAAATATTTATAAGGGATCTTGTGTTGCTGTGCCAGAGGGCAATTTATTATTAGAAAAGTCACAAATAGAACTGAAAAGCAGTGGCAAATACAATCCAGCTATGTGTGTGTGCGGGCGTGCGTGTGTGTCTATGTGTGTAGGTTTATATGTGCTTATACATGCATGTGTGTTTATATGTACATGTTTACATGTGTGTACGCATGTGGTGTTGAGTATGTGGATGTGTTCTATGTGCTTTTTAACCCCCTCATTCTTTCCTTCCTTTCTTTTTAGCTCTCCACCTACATTTTTCTGGTTTTGAGATTCAACCTTTATTGGTTCTTGTACTGCCTGTGGGCCTTGTGACATTTCATCCAGGAATCCCAGTGGACAGTTGCCTGGTTGTTGCCCTGCAGACAGTCTTTCAGACAAAACCAGAATTGTTGAGCACGCTGTGCCAGCCCTCAAGCTCATGTCTGTATTAGGCTAGAAGTGAGGATGCTCCTTACACCTCACCCTCAGCCACACAGCAAGGTCCCTGTGCAGTTCTACACTTTGCAGACACCGAGGCGCTGCTGGACAGCTGCTTTCAGTTGCAGGCCAGACCCATTGTCATAACAGAGCCAGGTATGGCAGAAGGTGTGACTGCTACTAATGAAAACACGAAACTTTGGTAACTTAAAGAAAGGCAGTTAAAGTAGGTTCAAGCTGTCTCTAAAACCTGCCACTCTCCCCTGCAGGGGGGTGGGATGTTGTGAATGGTTGAGGAGGAGAAGGTTTCAGTAGGGCTTGAATGTGACTGCATGAGGAGAGGGGGGTCTTTGCAGAGCTGAGTAAGGTAAGATGAGGTCACTGAAGTGGGCCCCAATCCCATATGACCAGTGTCCTTACTGAAAGAGGAGTGTGGGACACAGACACACAGAGGGAAGGCCATGTGAAGACATAGGGAGAAGACGGCTGTCTACAAGCCAAGGAGAGAGGCCTCAGAAGGAACCAGCCCTGAGCACACCTCGTTCTCAGCTTCCCAAGATGGGGAAAGGACAAGCCTGTGGCTGCTGAAGCCTCCTTATGGTCTTTGGTGCTTTGTGACATCAGCCTGCAATGACCAGTGCAGTACCTTGTATAAAAATAATTCAGGGTTTCTTTCTTTTTTTTTTTTAATGTTTTTATTGATATATATATATATATATATATATATATATATATATATATATATATATATATAGAGAGAGAGAGAGAGAGAGAGAGAGAGAGAGAGAGAGAGAGAGGAAGAGAGAGAGAGTAGAGAGATAAAAACATCAAAGAGACAGAAACATGGATTGGCTGTCTCCTGCCTCCAACTGGGGTTTGGGACTGCAACCCCAGCAAGTGACCTGACTCAGAATCAAACCTATGACCTTTTGGTTACTGGAATGACATTCAACAACTGAGCACACTGGCCAGACTAATTCAGGATTTCAAGACTACATGGCAGAGCATGAAACCAATGCCAGGTCCATCTGAATGCAGATGCTGAGTCACTCCCTGCCCCTTTCCTATGAGCCACCTGCCTTTGACTTTGTTCCTATTCACACCTGCTGCCTTCAAGACATAGCTATCTAGGGTTGCCCCTCCACGCTGTCAGGGTGGCCTGTTTGCATTATCGAAGAGCTTCCTCACTCCTCTGGGCGCATCCCCTCACTGCCTGCCCTCACTCAGAGTGAAATCTTTTCACCATCCACAAACACCTGCCAGATGTGTTCTTCCAGCCCCACCTTGACCTCCACCCCTTCTGGCTCCTCTCGTCTCCTGTGCTGGGCAGTGATAGGAGGAGGATGGCTTGGGAGGGTGTGTGGGGAACCAAGGTAAACCTCACTTGCCAAGATGACACTTACATCAACCTGGGATGGGTGGGGCTTTCTGAGGGGAACACCAGGACCATCCTTTGCATTCACACATACCTCTGTCTATCCTCAGCTTCTGCCTTTTCATCCTGAGGTGGGTGCTACCCACCCTCTAAATATCACCTCAAAATCAAACAAACAAACAAACAAACAAACAAAATAAATAAATAAGTAAATGTCACCTCAAGGCAGGGACTCAGAGTCCACAGTCTTCCTTCCCAGGCCTATCCCCAGGCTCCCTCCAGGAGAGGCCAGGCTCTGGAGCAGCTGCAGGCCAGTATGTAGCTCCAGCAAGTGGAACTCCCAGGGCTTTGCTCATGGCCATGAGGCATTTTTCTGGGCATGAACCAGCTTCCCTGTGCCTTTGCATACCAAATCCCCGAACGGGGCCTTCCTGGCCTTGCAGGCTGGCTTTCCAGCAACTGTGCAAGCCCCCATCTCCTGTTTTATCCCTATTTCTTCTCCAAAGGTCAGATTTCCTGACTAAATGATGCTAGAGACAGTCCTGTTGTTGGGAACCAGTCTGAGCAGCAAACATGGTTTCAGCACCTGAAGCCCTGCCTATGCCTGGCCCTTCGAATGAAATGGCCCACAATCAACCATTTCAATGGGCCATTGAAACAGTCAACAAACCAAAGCATGGGAGACCATAACTTTTCATCTTGGGGCTGTTATTAGTGGATCACTTTGGACAAATGACCTTTTTTTTTCCTTATAGTTTTTTTTTTTTTTTTAATATAGAATAAAATTAACTATTTTTCCTTTGATGAAGTGTCAGAAGGAAAAAATTAATTAAGGTTATTTGAAGACAATTTGGTAATTTCCAGATGTAATGACACAAACTTATTCTGTCTTTCCTTGATAATGCTATCTAATAAAGAGAGAATATGCTAATTGACCCTCATGCCATTGCAAAGATGGCAGCACCCATAGCCAATAAGGAGGGAATATGCTAATTGGCTACCCTGCCCTCAAAGATGGCAGCACGCACAGCCAATAAGGAGGGAATATGCTAATTGGCTGCCCCACCATCAAAGATGGTGGTGCCCAGAGCCAACAAGAAGGAAATATGCTAATTGTCTGCCCTACCCTCAAAGATGGCAGTTCCCATAGCCAATGAGGAGAGAATATGCTAATTGAGATGGTGGCACCCACAGCCACAAGATAGCAGCACCCAGTCCCCTCAGTCCCACCAGGATGGCAGGCATGCAGCAAGACCACCCCTGCCCCCAGGTGGGCCTGGCCTTGCTGCACACCTGCCTCCAGAGTCTCCCAATGCCCCCATCTCCCCCAGCCACCCAGGGCCTGCCCAAGGCAAAGGCAAGCCTCAGATGGTGGCTGCCCAGGTGCCCAGAGCCACCTCAGGCTGAAGTAACCAGAGCTGGCTGAGGCTTGCACTGCCAGCAGTGGCAGCAGCAGAGGTATGATGGGGACATCGCCTTCTCCTGATCACTGGGTCGCCTCCCACCCCTGAGGGCTCCTGGACTGTAAGAGGGGGCAGGCCAGGCTGAGGGACCACCCCCCTTCAGTGCATGAATTTTCATGCACCGGGCCTCTAGAATAGAAAAAAATGAATATGCACAGAATCTGGTTAAGAGTGCAGGTTCCCGAATTTGATTGCCCCTGTTCATGTCCTGGCTTTGTCTCTACTAGACACCCCAATTGCTAGAATGCTTATGTTCAACCATAAAATAAAAAAATTACATTTCTTGTGCCTCAGTTTCCTCCACTGTTAAAATGACCACTGGTACTTAAAGGTTTTTTTGGGGAAGATTAACAATTAATCCATGTATGTCTCAGAATAGCGCCTGGCAAGTTGAAACCCTTTTAAGTATCAGTTACTATAATCATTGCCCATCAGTATAGGTAGTTTATTACTGTTTATAAATATACTAACAAAGTATACGTGGTAATTACTATGGCTAAGTGAAGAGATATATGGTGTACATTTTTTATATCTCACTGTAACCTGTAAAGAAACAACCGCTATTCAGATCGGGGGTAAAACCAACCAATCAATTCTAACGGAACTTACTTTGATGCCATGGCACCTGGTGCGTCCCATACACAAGACACTCCTGCCTCATTTAGAGCAATGCAACAGTAAACCCAACAACACTTAAATACACCTTATTTTATCAAACAACTTTTACAGCCCTTGTCTCATTTAATCGCCAACAGAACTTCCTCAGGTAAGAGAAGCAGGTCCTGTCATGTAGGAATTATAGGTGAGGAAATGGAGATTCCAGCGGGGTGCAGACATGACTAGAAGTACACTACTGGCCAGGGCCTTTCCACTGCTCCAAGAAACTCCCAAGATCAGCGAAATGCTTGCACTGAGAAAGCCTGAGTATCTCAGGTTACTAAGGCTAAGTCAAACTGAGGAGGACTTGACTTCTCTCTTCATTCGAAGCCTCTCTGTTGCCAGTTAAATTGTGATGTGGGTGTGCTTGTGTGTGTGCGCACGCGTGTGGGTGTACGCATGTCGTAGTTGAGGGAGGAGTGTGTGTGATTATTTTTTAAGTAATGTTGCCATAGGTGAGTGATTTTTATAAGCTTCCTGGTAAATGATGGGTTGGATCTATGTAATTAACTCTAAGCAGCGAGCAAGCTGTGAACCAAAGCAACATAAATAATAGTTACTGCTCTTCTACTCTGTAATCTGGAGGAGAGACATTTCTCAACCCGCTTTCCTTGACACACGCCGGCCTCTTATTTACCACTGCGGAGGTGCGAGCTGGGTGAAGCCCAAGCACGTTGAAGAAGCGGAGGATCGGAGGGCTGGAGGTGTCCTAATTGCAGAGGAGGCACCTGGATGTGATTGTTCTGCTGTAAAATGCTGCCTGGGAAGCGTGCTCCATCACAGCCACACGCTGCGCTCCTTTTCTCAAGCTTAGAAACCTATTTCTGGATCAAGCAAGCAGGCTGAATGGAGGTAGTGAGGAAATTAATCAGCAAAATCTTCTGAAATTGGGTGTCTTCTTAAAAATTCACTCCCTTTACTCCTAGGAGCTGACAGGGAATAATAACTCTTCCCCATAAATAGCTGGCTCAGCGATCTCTTCTGCATCCTGGCGCAAAGAGCATTGAAGATGAAATAGCCTTGCCGTGATTTCAAAGCTTTCTCCTTAATGATATCTGTGCTATATCTATCTTGGAAAGAGGAACAAACTCACTTACAGTCTTAATCTACCAAATGTATTCTGTAAGGTGTCTATAGTTTTGATAACAAAACATATTTAAGTTCCAGGTTGTTTTGGATACTGTTTGTAGATGTGAAGTAATTTCCCAGGGAATTGGGCCTCTGGAGGTTGAGAGAGGTTCAAGTCATCACATGACACTGACAATCTGTGAGATTTATTTCTAATATGTCCCCCTCTCCTCAGTGTGAGGAAAACTACATTAAGTGATCACGGGAGGGGGTGCTGCCACGGGGGAGACCGGGTTGAGCAGACATTGTGTTGTAATCAGGCCATGCTGGGTTCCTGGAGGAACTTAAAATATATATATATATATATATATATATATATATATATATATATATATATATATATATATATATATATATATATATATATTAATTTCAGGAAGAAGGGAGAGGGAGAGAGAGAAACATCAGTGATGAGAGAGAATCATTGGCTGCCTCCTGCACGCTCCCCCACTGGGAGCCTACAACCTGGGCATGTGCCTTTATCTGTGAATCAAACCGTGACCTCCTGCCACTGAGCCACACTGGCAGGGCTCCTGCAGGAAACTTGTTGACCCTGCCAGGTGTGCAGGCAGAGCAGTGATTCTGTCTGGAGACACCAGGGCATGAGAGAAAGCTGTGACATATGTAACCCGGGCTCCCCAAGTCAGGCATTGAGTCGCTTATGAGCTTGTGAGCCTGTGCTTAGGGATCTACCAGGAGACATCCCTGATCCTCAGCTTCCCCTGAACAGGGCTGAATCAAATACAGAGATTGTGTGTGTGTGTGTGCTTTTAAATTATTTTATTTTTAAAAAAATTATCTTTATTGTTGCAAGCATTACAGATGACCCCTCCCTGTTCTCTCCTTCCCCTCCCCCCCCCCCCCCCAGCATTGACCCTCTTCACCTCACTCTCCTCCTCCCCAGGTCTTCAGCGTTATATTGTCTGTGTCCATGGGTTATGCATATATGTCTGTAAATTCATTGGTTAATTTCTTCCTGAACCCCCATCCCTCTTCGCTCTGAGATTTTGATGCCATTTTGCTTTGCTTATTTTTCCTTTGGAAAATTGCAAATGAGAACAAATAAAGAGCAATTCTCTTACCTACAGTTAAAAAAAAAAAAAAAGACATTTTTCAGGGTAACAACTTTGTTGCTCTTTTGGATAGTAGGAGACAGAAAGTTAGGTGCCTGAAAAGCCAAAAGCAGTGCTAAAGAAGCAAATTGAGTTCTGCTTACAAAGGGACATGTTCTGATGGCTTTCCGTTGTATTTCTATATATATCATCCTTTGAAGTTCTTACCAAGTAATCCTCTGCTTCCAAACTGGTTTAAAGTGGTCTCAGTCCATGGGGCTGCTCTAACAGAAATCATAGACGGAGGCTTATCAAAAACATAAGTTTATTTCTCACAGACTGGAGGCTGGAAGTCTGAGATCAAAGCGCCTGCAGATTCAGTGTCTGGTGAGGACCTGCTTCCTGTTTAGCAGACAGTGTCTCCTCGCTCTGTCCTCACATGGTGGCCGGGACAGGGAGCTCTCTGCGTTGCATTTAAAGGACACTAATCCAGCGCATGGTGCAATACACAGATCTTATAACATAGGAGCCCACACCTGAAACCGATGTGATCATGTCAATCAATATCACCACAATGAGTTTAATTTAGAAAATAAAGGACGCTAATCTATTTATGAAGACTCTGACCTCATGACCTTCAGCTCTCACCTCTCAACACCATCATGATGGGGATTAGATTCAGTATGTGGATTTTGGGAGTTGACAGAAACATTTAATGTATAGCAAGTTATTAATGACCAAGTCAAGTTTTCTACCCCCAAAATGACCCACAAGGACAGAGTGGCCCCCACTCACACCAGGGTCTCCTGTTGAAGCAGTGACCCTATTGGTCGCAGAAGACGTCGAGCAGCCCTCATGTTTCTGGGTCCAGTGGAACTCAACGAACAGAGCAGCTCCACACCCGGGACAGTACAGAAGCAGGTGTCCCACAGTCTGACCTTTCTTATGGACCAATAAAGGGGCCACGTTTATTCCATTTTTTATATAAAACCACATGTGAATGGGGAAGACTTGTCAGATGAAAGAATAATTCCCAAGGAACACTGTTCCCCCAGCCACGGGAGCCCCAACATGAACTCAAGGAAGCTAAACGAGGTGTCAAGAGGACTGGGCTCAACACCACTGTCCTGTCCTTTTCATGGTAAAAGGGAGGATTTGCTGCTTTTCAAAGACAACCAAAGTCAATGAAGTCATCATTTGAACAGCCAGGAACACCATGGGAACTGAACCTTTTCAAATTGGGTTTTTCCAAGCTTCATTAAGAAACTAGGAGGATTGTTTGAGCTCTTTGTGTTTTATTTGTTCAGCTCATGAAGGATCAGAGTGACTAATGGCAGTCACATGTGCCCAGTGGGGACAGGCAGAGAGTGCCAGTGGAAACCAGGGTCAGGCCCCACACAAATGACAACAAAGGGAGGGAAATGCTCCCTGGGGAAGCTGGGAAGGAGCACTGCTTTGCCATTACGTAGTGATGAGATGCTCACCATTTTCAGACCTGCTCCTGCATACTTGGACAAACCTGGAGGCCTGCTCTTCCACCGCCCCTGGTATTGGCACCTTTTCTAAAATGCAGTTTCTATTGTCACACATCTAGTTGGAACAGAAAAGACAAAGGAGCCTCCCACTGCACTTACAACTTGCTAAGATAAGTGAGCCTTAAATACCACCGGAGCTGGCCACCAGGATGCGGTTAATCAGGAGGACAGGATTTATATTGCGGACAGCGTACCACAAACAAAAGATAGATGAGATTTGTGTGATATTGGCAGCCTCATGGATATTTATACTTATGCTTTTTTCTTTTTTAAAGACGTTCAGTATTTTTTTTAAATATCTTTTATTGATTTTTTTTTTTTACAGAGAGGAAGGAATTGGATATAGAGAGTTAGAAACATCAATCAGCTGCCTCCTGCATACTGGGGATGTGCCCACAACCAAGGTACATGCCCTTGACTGGGATGGAACCTGGTATTCTTCAGTCCGCAGGCCGATGCTCTATCCACTGAGCCAAACTGGTTAGGGCTATGCCTATCCTTTCTACCTTGAGTCCCTTCCTAAAGAACCCAAGAGAACCATCCATGAAAGGTGCATATAACAAGAATTTCTTTTCCATTCTAAGGTGTTTCCTGGGCTTTCACTGTGACAGCTCCCTTGTGAGGCATGCAGCAGCATGTCCAGTTGAGCATATTCGAAAGCAAGAAAGGAAGTCATTTTCCCCAAGTTTCTGTATAAACTTTAAAATCAGAAAGAGAAGCTAGGGGTTGAGGTGCCTGTAAGATCCATGTGTCCTCCCAGCCTCTCCAATGGGGAGTGCTGGCTGAGGCAAACAAGAACATCTAGGGAACAGACCAACTTGGGGTTATGACCCTATGGGTCCAAGATCTTGACCCTGCAATCCACAGTTGCCCAAGACATCTGCAGGGTTGAGGAAGGTTGTTCTTAACTGGATGCACTAGCTCTATGGAGATGCTTCCCAAGGTCCCTCCTTCCCTAATCCCTCCCCTCCATGGCCTCTTCCGGCCCACACAGAGCCACAGGAGCCCTGACATTCCACGTCCATTTCCGTTATGAGTTTGTCTTGCATGATGTTAATGTTCTGCCACTAATGAGAGAGTGGTGGTGAGTTGAAGAGGGCTTGCATCCTCACCCAGCAAAACAGAAATACAATCTAGAGTGAAGTGATCAATCCAAAACCAATGAACTAAAACTTGGTGATGGAAGGAAGCCTGGTATTCAGACGTGCGGAGGTGAATTCCAGCAGGAAGAGGAGGGCGAGACTAGCTCTGTGTAAGAGGGTGGGAGCGAAGAGGGAGGCAGCGCTGTTTTTAAAAATTTTAAGCCTGTCTATGATATTTTATTTTTAAATTATGTGCATTGCTTATTTATGGAAGGAAGGAGGGAAGGAAAAATGGAGGAGGATAGGAAGGAGGAAGAGAAGGAAAAGGAGAACATATGTGGATGCAAGGCATTTTTTTCAGCAAGGCAAAGGTGAGGATGGGGTCACTGGATGTTCAGTTACTTTTCCTGTCTAGGGTTGGACTTAGAGAGATAGGAAGCCTACAAGGTAAGAAAGTAGAGAAAAAAAATGCATTTCAGGAGCATCCACTGTGCAAAAGTCCCATAAAGTCTTTGGACTCATGGATATCTTTCATCCTCAGGTTATCCCCATTCTACAGGTTAGAAGATTAAAAATGAAGGAAGTTCACTGAACTCTTAGAAGTGTTAACAAACAGACCTGTGTTTGGCCAGAGTCTGGAAGGCTCCACTAGTGCTGTAGACAGGGGAGTGCTCCCAGCTCTCAGTCTCATTGCTCACTGTCAAAGCTGAAGTTCCCACCCTGTCGGAGGGCTCAGGTCACTGAGCTCATCCCATGCATGGAAAGGCTGCTAGTTTGATTCCTTGTCAGGGCACATGCTTGGGTTTCAGGTTTGATCTCTAGTTGGAGCATGTACTTAAGGCAACCTATTGTTTCTCTCTCTCTCTCTCTCTCTCTCTCTCTCTCTCTCTCTCTCTCTCTCTCCACACACACACACATGTTCTCTCTTCTCTAAGCTTGATCTCAGGTGAAAAACGGACATTTCCATCAACTGTGTAAATGTTGTATATTTTCTCCAGGAAGCCTTTGACAAGGCACTAAATAAATCATTGTGTTTTTTTGTTTTGTTTTGTTTTGTTTTTTGTTTATTTGTTTTTTAAAGCAGAACCTGCAGTTGGGAAGTGGCTTTTAAACTTACTGAGCCATATTGGCTATTCCCCCCTTTTTTAGTATTTAGGCTCAGTATTTAGGATTCACTATTAGGTCTCTTTGTTGAGGAGAAAGACGGTGAAATCTGTTCTCTAATATGGGACGGGGAGGGGGGGAACGGGTGTTGGGGCTGTGGACTGGGTCAGAATGGATCTGACCAAGGGAGGGACAGGAGCCTCACAGGTGTCCACTTCAATCCTGCAGGGGAAGCTGCTCCTGATGGCACACCCTCTGCATGCGCTTCCTAGAAAGCGCTGTCATTAGAGAATCACATCAAATCACAGTAAAGACTATCGTGACCATGCGGTATACTGCAAAGAAAAATAAAAATGCTTTCCATCCCTGTTTCTAATGAGTGGAAAGAATTGGGAAGAATTTTCACTTTGCAAAAACAAAGAGAAATGATAGCGTTTTTGAGGCAGAAACAGACGCTACACTATACTAACAACAGTAGCAATAATTAAAAGTTACCAGACTAATTAAAATGCCAAGTGTCTGACAATAAACAGTAATTATGCAACCTCCCAGCGGCTGAGCCACTGCAGAGTGGATGGGTGGGGAGTGAGATCATGTGGAGATTCCCTACTGCAAACCTCCTCCTGACCAGGCACTGTCCCGGGAGCCAGGCGCTGGGCGGCTCGGGGCTTGTTCAAGCAGTCATGCATGGAGGTGTTAAAAAAAAAAAAAAAAAAAAAAAATATATATATATATATATATATATATATATATATATATATATATATATATATATATATATATATTTTAACACCTCCATGCATGACTGCTTTATATATAGCCACTTTAAAGGAGAGCCAGAGCAGCCATCCCAGAGGAGCTGCCTTGCACATCTTATGCCTCAAACCTTCGGCATGTTAAAACAGGGCAAAGTACTAGTAAGCTTGCACTGGGCCTAAGCAACCTTGTTTCTCAAACAACTGTTTGCGAGGGTAATAAGAAAGCAGTTATTGTGACTGCGAGGCTGATGACTACTGAGCTGAAAATTAAAAACATCGCTTTGAGTTAGCGTCACTGTGTCAGCGTATCTGCACCAATGGCGATGTCTTCCTTCTGTGGGTGTGAGGGCTCCCCGCCCTCTCCCCATAAATACCCATTGCTTTGTCTCATAATCGGAACACTATTTGGCTTTGGCTTTCTGCCAGAGACAATGCTTCCCCGATAGCTACTCCTTTTTTAGATCTCAAATAAAGGCCTGTTGCCTCTCACTCTGGCTTTCACTTTTAGGCTATCAGAGGGGAGAGGAGGAAAAGTCGTGTCTAGAAGCAGGAATGACCCAGGAAGGAGTCCTTAGAAGGTGTCTCTATTCTTAGAAATATTTTCTTCACTTCTCGTCAAGACTGTGATCATATGCTGAGTTTGCAGGACCCCTCCCGCTGCTTCCCCCTCCCTCAGTGCTGCATTCTTTCCTGAGATGGTCAGTCAGGTGAGGCCACAAAAGAGAAGGGAATCAGCAAAAATACGCACAGGTTTATGACACTCCCCCGTTCTAGAGACAGGAGTACGCGGCCAGCATCCTCCCTGTCCCCCGTCCCTGCTCAGGGTCTCGCGGGGAAGCAGCAGGGAGGGCAAAAGACAGACAGGAGCTGGAGACCACTTCAGCCACGGCCTTTACTGGGGTTTCCAACTAAAAGGGAAGGCAGGGCTGGGGAGCAGTTTAGGGCGGGCTAGTTTGACTGACTGCGGAGCTTTGGGACTGCAGGGTGGGCCCTAGTTGTCTGGGCCCTGGTCCCCGATGACGAAGGCGGAGGAATATCACCGCCAGGGGTGTGCGGGCCCACAGAGGAGGGCTGGCTCTGGATGGGTAGTTTGCCCTCATGGGGGTGCTTCCCTGGGCGACTTCTCCCCAGCCAGAACGTTTTTTCAAGATGTCACAACATCGCAATATACTGAAAATTAAAAAAAGATATTTAATATACTCTCCTATCCCCATCAAAATGCCATTCCTCCAGAAGGCAGAGTGAGGACAGGAAACAAAACTGTTAGAAATGCAATAGACATTTATACGCAGCCTCCCTCTGAAGACGATTTGGGTGCATCATAATGACGTACCATAGCAGATGCATGAAACAGGCATCGAGCACAAAGAGGGCTTGCCTGTTTCCAGGGCTCTGCACCCCTACAGCCTCTCACCCAGCCAGGAGCCGGGGGCAGTGGGATGGGTGTCGGGGGAAAGCGAAGGGGCAACAGGCAAAGGCGTTGGTGAGGCGCTAAATTCTAGGGGGATTGGCCAACTGTGCACGATTGGCACCTGCCTGGCAGAAGGCAGGGAGGTTTCCTGTGCCTCCTGTGGTTGCACATGACAATCTGCTCTGCTTCATGCGCTTCTAGTTCTAATCTCTGCTTTTTTTGGGTGGGTCATATTTCTTGGTTTAGGCTCACAGCCACATGTGAGAAGCAGTAGAGATGAGTCACTGTGAATTTTTTTTTTCTTCTTGATTTTAGAAAGGAAGGAAGAGGAAGAGAGAAACACACATCGACTGCTTCCTGCACGCCCCCTACTGGCGATTGAGCCTGGAAATATGGGCATGTGCCCTAGCTGGTAATTGAACCGGAGACCTTTTGGTGCACAGGACAAGGCTCAACCAACTGAGCAACACAGGCCAGGGCTCAATGTGAACTTTAACCTGGAACAAAGGAGTGTAAAGTGCTCGCTCTGCTGACCTACACCTCGTCGCACACTGAATGAGCAGCCTGACTAATGGAGAGGAAGAGGGACCCAGGAAGACACAATGACTGTGTAACTCACTCATTCCATAAACAGCAAAGGGGAATCTGCCTTCAGACTGTCCTGGCACAGGAACAGGTTGCTTTCGCTACACTCTTCCCTCTAATGCACATGTGTCAAACACAAGGCCCGCGGGCCAAATCCAGCCCGCCAGGCCTTGCAATGTGGCCCGCACCGCGCTGTCATCACTGCACTCCGCTGTCAGTTTATGACATTGTCAGTTTATGACTGTTCAGTAAACCATTCGGCCAGCGATTTAGGCTGGATTTTAGATTTTGGCCCCTTCTCTGATTGAGTTCGACACCCCTACTCTAATGGGAAGTGATAATCAGAGCCATAGTCTTGTAATAATCACTTGCCACATGACAAGTACTGTGTGAGCCCTGACTCATTCGGTTCTTATATCCTTGAAGTCAGTGTTATCACTATTATCCCATTTTACAGATGAGGAAACTGAGGCCCAGGGAGGTGACAGTTTGCTGCAGGCTACACAAATAGTAGCAGATGCGGTGTCATTATTTGTGCAGTCAGAAAATGGATTCAGGTCAGCCTGACACGAAGATCTGAGTCAATCTCCGATGTCAGGGGTCTCACTTGCCTCCTTCTCTCCTTCTCTCCCTCCTGGTGGCTCCTGCTAGCAGTGAAACTTCTTACCCCAGGAGTTCTGGGACAGGAAGGCAGTTCTTTCTTGGCGACACTCGAGAACATGAGTGCTCTTGTTCAAAGACAACCAGAAGTGTTTTTACAAGAAGACAAGGATCATTTAATTCTTATGCCATTAAATTAATAAAACTCTCAGGGCTTGGCTAGTGACAACCTAATTAAACTTACAGAATGTGGTTCAATTATGTAACAAAGTGGGTTGACTTTCAGACAGATGAGTTCTGGATACACATCAGCCGGTTAATCACTTGCCTGCCATATAAGGTAAACTGGGATTAAATATTTCATCACACAGAATCCTAAACACATTCCAACTCCCTGTTAGGGTCTTCTGAGGGCAGAGGTCATCTCACTCCGCTGCTGTGATTATTGATGAAGGTATGACTGCCACCTGCCAGTTACGATCTGGCCAAGCTAGAATTGGCAGTGTGTGCTTGGTCTGGATGCTTCTTCTAGTCAGGCTAACAAATACCACCGAGAACTAACTGTGAGGTCCTGCCACTCCTTTGGAGAGCAATTTGGCAAAATTTAATACAATTGAAGGTACACACCTTATGAACCCAAAATCACCTGCTAGGTGTTGAACCTTGGAGAAACTCCCACACACGTGCACACTGAGAGACATACAAGATTTGTTGCAGCCTTACTTGTCCTTGAGAGAAACAAGAAATATTTAAGTGGCCATGGGCAGGAAAATGAATAGTTACATTTTGGCATATTCGTACAGTGGAATCTTTTCCATTGTTAAAATGAGCGAATTAGAGCTTCCTGTATCAAAATGGATACATGGCAGAAAATAGTGAATAAAAAACAGAAGAGGTAGAATGTCATTACAGTATGATGCCATCTATATAAATTGTAACATACTATGATGACTACATTCCCTCACCTATAGTTAAAAACACCAAAGCATTATCATGGCTAATTAATGACCAAAATTATGATGATAGCTATCCTTTAGAAAGGATAAAATAGAAAGAATTGGAGAAGCACATATGGGTGATCTAAACTCTAACTAAATATACCAATTTCTTTAAAACAATAAGGATTGAGGTAATGATGTAAAATATTGTTTTTAATGATGCTAGGTTATGAGTGTTTATTATTCTCTATGTTTTTTTTATGATGCTTGAAATAGCTCATAATATATAAAGAACTTCCTGTAAGCTACTAGTAAGCATTAGGATGTTCAGTATAGCAAGAATAATACCTGCAAGGAAGGTTCATGCAGCCAGAAAAAATATATATAGCATATAAAACATCCTTCTAAGTGGCACCACAAGCAGCAGAGTCGGAATAATGACTTAGCATGAATGCTGTCTCTGATATGAGCAGACTTATATGACAACCTTTCTCTTGAACGAAATTTACTCCCAAAATAACTCACTTCCCTGAACTTTTCTCTTTATATATGTGACATACATAGGAGCTAGCATTTCAAAGAGAACAATATGGCCCTGGAAAGAAGTACTAAATGCTCAAACCCTTGGAGAGACAGCTTCCCTGGAGGGGGTGCCAGGCTGCAAACCTTTTCATTTCATTCCTGAGTTAGAATTTAATTTGGCTGGTGATGTTATAAGAAGGAAAGAAAGCACAGGTGGCTCTGAGCACCTGCCAGGCATTTGATAGATTGAAATCTTGGCTTGAGTGTGTCACTATCCACAGCAGGTGACTGTGGCAGACTCCAATTGATAGCACCTGATCCATAGTTTCCTGCTCAGGTTTCTTCCCTAGCCACTTAAAAATTGCTTGAAACTACAGTATTTCAATTTACTTCATGTTTAGATGAATTTGGCAAAAGTCAGAAAAAAGTAGTAAATAGCTAAACAAATGGGAATAATTTAAGCAGTGATCATAAGCCTCCAGTGGGTAAGGACTAAGCTTTCATCTGTTCTCCAAAATATCCCACACCATTCAATAAACTCTCACAGATGCTGATTACCATAATTCCAAAAATACATTCAGTTCTTGCAGTGACAGAACTTTTCATGATGAAGAGAATCAGTCAAACTTACTTTCTTGATCTCTGGACCTACCTAGAATGCTTCGATACATGTCCAATACAGCATTCTTGTTATAGTGAGCAATGTAGGTTATTACTAATACTGATTATTAAAGACCTATTCTCCAACACAAATGAAGGCCAGGACACTGTACACAGAGGTTTAAAATTATATTCGTGGGATTTTTTACAAACAGTTTTTAACGAGGTATGTAGCAAACAGCTCTGGCTCTCCATGTCACATCTCCATGGCCCTCGCATGATTTCCACTCAGCTTTGGTGCACAACTCACTGAGCTCACTACTGTGACAGCCTCCCACCTTGAGCACATGCTGCGTGTCTTTTCTTTTTGCTTCAGCATCTTGTTCAGTATTATGGGGGCTCATCACAATGCAGAAGGCAAGTCAGAGGGATGCACTTCCTCAGTGAGCCCTCAATAAGTGCTAAAGCCGCCTGTGTTTCAGGGAGATGGTTTTGATGGCTATTTCACACTTAGGTGTGGCTTTCTTTTTATTTAATACCAGAGGCCTGGTGCACAAAATTTGTGCACAGAGGGTCTCCCCCCCTCAGCGCAGCCTGCAGCCTGTCCAATCTGGGACCCCTTCCTTCTCACAATCCAGGACTGCTGGATCCTAACTGCTCACCTACCTGCCTGCTTGAATGTCCCTAACCACCTCTGCCTGCTGGCCTGATTGCCTCTAACTGTACCCCTGCTGGCCTGGTCACCCCCAACTACTCTCCTTTGCTGGCCTGGTTGCCCCTCACTGCCCCCCCTCTACCAGCCTGGTCACTCCTCACTACCCCCCCACCCCCTGCACTGGCCTGGTCACCAACATCTGCACCCTCTGCCAGCCTGGATGCCCTTCACTAGCCCCCCTGCTGGCCTGGTTGCCCCATACAGCCTGCTGTTCAGTTGTTTGGCTGTCCCTCACTAACCTTTCTGCTGGCCTGGTTGCCCATGCAGCCTGCTGTTCCGTCGTTACTGTGAGGGTGTCCTTACCCATTTGCATATTACCCTTTTATTAGTATAGATGGTTGCATTTTATATGACTCTGAGATTGTGGCTTGACGTTCTTGGTCAATTTTAGAAAATTTTCAGAAAATTCTTCCCCTTTCTGTCTTCTTTCCTTCTGGATCCTATTTACACTGGTCCCCTTTGGCTGTCTTGTGAATATTTTATTCTGACTCACCTTTCAGTTCCTTAATTCTCTCCTCACCCTTCCTCAGCTTCTGTTTAAGTCACTCACTGACTTCTTAATTTGGATTCTTGTTCCTTTTTGTTTAGAATATCTCTGGTTCTTTCTTGATAGTTTCCAGTTCTTTAACTTTTTTTTTTTTTTTTTTTTTTTAGCTCATGAAACATATTAATTATATCTGATAACATCTTCATTGGAATTACCTCTCTGTATATTTCTACTGTCCATTGTTTTTCTGGTATGTATTCTATTATTTTTGATTGAGTGCTTGACAGTGTATATAAAAATAAAACTAATTTGGTGCACCGGATGATGTTTCCTTTTTCTAAAGAGATGCTCATTGCTTTTGACAAATGGCTGGGGCAGTAGACATCCTGGAACAATCTGATCCACTTGTGAAATTAATAAGATTTTAATCTGAGTTTCAGTTCCCAAGAATGCTGACCTCTTTCTGGTTCTCATTATTATGGGAGTGCAGCTGTTCAGGGATCTGGTCTTTGTAGACAGTGGACTCTGATTTTTGCTCACTATGTCTATGAGGTTGACAAAAGTTCTGCTCAGCTTCTAAGCTTCTCAATTTCTTCTTTGGAAATCAGCAGAAGCCCTTGGGGAAAATGCCCCCAATGTTAGGTTCATTAGCATGGGTTTTTATCCTGGACATTATCTTTCTTACCTTGTTATTTCTTCAATGTATTCAAGCACATTAAGTATATTTTGTTTTCTTTCTTTAATTGTTTTGGATGGCAGACTTGGTACACATTACCTAGTCCTATTAGTCTGCTAGGGCTTCCATAGACAAATACCTCAGATCATATGGCTTAAACAATATACATTTATTTTCACATGGTTCTGAATTCCCAAATAAAGGAGCTTGCAGTCTGGTGTCTGTGAGGATGTGCTTCCTGGTTCATGGACATGATGGGAGGGGTGAGGGAGCTCTCTGGGGTCTCTTTTATAAGGGTACTAATCCCATTGTGAGGGCTCCCCTTAAGACTCAATCACCTCCTAAAGACTCCACTTCCAAACACCTTGGGGGTTAGTATTTAAACACATACATTGAAGGGAGGGAGCACAAATATTCAGTGGCTTGCAAGGATCAAGTCAGAAAACTCTTAGTCTCTTTAGAATCTTCACATTGCTCTACTGAATAGTGCTACCTGCTCTTTCTAACAACAGTAGCAATAACAGAAAACCCAGGATTCTCTATTATAAAAAGTCAAGACAAAAAAAAATACTCAAATTATCTTTAGGAAGTCCATAAATAATTCACAAATTTGAATATTTAAAAAATAATTCTGCCTTTATGTAAATTAAGCAACTACTAAATGTCAAATTTATTCCTACATTGTTTACGATAGATTTATTTTTAGTAGTTGTTTTATTTCCCGCAAAGTTCATGCCAAAAAATGTGAAAATGCATTTTCCACTCAATTATATAGAAATAAAGTTTGTTTGACAATTTCTACATTTTCTATTTTCAAGAACAATTTATGCAGAAACCCAGACTCTTGTAAATTGTTAAAAATCATCCAAGTTATTTGTTTTATGAAGTCTTAGTGCGTATGGAAAATAGCCTTTAAAAGCTACCTCGCAGCTTGTAAAGGAAGAGTGCCAGGCCCACTCACAAAGCCTGCTCATTTGTGGCAAATGTGCTTTGCTAAAGGGTAATCTAAATTATTTTCCCAAGAAATGTTCAGGCTGGAAAACTAAAGAGGTTTACAGAGCTTGGAAATTAGTTGGTCCAAACATAACAATGGATATTCAAAAACTCTGAGAAGTGACAGTTCTGAAGAGCACCATACTGGAAAGCAATTAACGTACAACAGAGTGCTAGCATCTCAAGAAGGAGACATAAAAACAAGAAAATGAGTGTTCCACTGCAGGTCCAGAGCCATGATGTTTGGGTATGTTTTTACCATGGAACCCTCTCTTCTTATGTGCTCTTACTTGGTATCCCAATATAGGAAGCACAGATAAAGCAGAATTTTTTTCTCAGTTCCTCTCTCTATTCCTTCCTTTCTTCATTCCTTCTTTTTTTTTCTTTCATTCTAGAATAATTTGCCTTATATACTCATGACTCTAATATTCCCTTGTTATTTCCACTCATTGGTAGCAGGATTCATGGGTGATTGGCAGGGTTTTATGTTAACCTCTCAGTCTCCAAATTATGTCTGCAACGTATTGTATTGACACTATATCAAGCCAGTCATGCTCACCAGCAAGGCTCTCTGGTTGATCACCTACCTATGAATCAGGAGGTCATGGTTAGATTCCTGGTCAGGGCACATGCCGAGTTGCGGGCTTGATCCCCAGTGTGAGATGTGCAGGAGGCAGCCGACCAATGATTCCCTCCCTCCATTGATGTTTCTCTTTCTATCTCCCTCTCCCTTCCTCTCTAAAATCTATAAAAAAAATATCCTTTTTTAAAAAAACAAAAGACAGTCATGATTCACATGGGCATATAATTATTCACATACTCTGTTGTATGATGCTCATGCTTATCTTTTTTTTTTTTAAATATATTTTATTGATTTTGTACAGAGAGGAAGGGAGAGAGAGAGTTAGAAACATCGATGAGAGAGAGTCATCGATCAGCTGCCTCTTGCACACCCCCTACTGGGGATGTGCCCGCAACCAAGGTACATGCCCTTGAACGGAATCGAACCCGGGACCTTTCAGTCCCCAAGCTGACGCTCTATCCATTGAGCCAAACCGGTTTCGGCGATGCTCATGCTTAAATTAACATACACACACACCCATCCTCTGGAGAAGAGCTATAAACTGCCTAATCAATTTCCTATTTAAAGAGCTCATAAAACAGAAATAGAAACAGAAGAAAAAGACTTACTCCATGAGACACCACAGTAATAACCACCACAGGCAAGGTGTGCTTATGATGCCAAAATCAATAGGAAAGACATTAAGAAGTAGGATGCCTCCACGGTCTCAAGTACCTGCCCCCCAAATATTTATTAACTACTGTGGTAATTTTAGCATGTCTCCAAATTCCTGACACTCCTCAGTCAGTGTGAGCACCTGACACGTGCCCCTTGAGTGGGGGCCGTTCATTACTCTGAGTGAGTAGAACATAAAAGGGAACAGCAGTGACTTCCTAATGGAGGAACCTGGCTTGAGTCAACTTCACCAACAATAAACTGAGTCACATTCTTTACCCAAATGCGGCGTGATGGGGAGGGCTCCTCACCTTTACAGGATTCTTCCCCAAATGAAGATAGCAGAACAACCCAAACTGAGGGAGATCCTACAAAACCCCTGAATGGCACTCCTGCAAACTGTCAAGGTCATCAAAAACAAGGGAAGTCTGGTAAGATTTGTCCCTGATGAAAAGAGAAATGCCTATTGAATGCTATGTGTTACCTGGGCTGGTCTCTGGAATATCAAAAGAACATGAGTAGAAAACGATGAAGTCTTAAAGTCTGCCGTTTAGGGTTCTGTATAAATGTCGACTTCTTAGATTTGATGAATAGACTGTAGTTATGGAAAATTTTAACAGTATGAGGCAATGTGGTTTATCCATACAATGGAATATTATTGAGCCTCAAGAAAGGAAAGAAATTCTGGCTTGTTGTAACATGGATAAACCTTGACATTATGGTAAACCACTCACAAAAGGACAAATTTTGTATTATTCCATTCATTGGAGGCATCTAAAGTGGTCAAATTCGCCCTAACTGGTTTGGCTCAGTGGATAGAGTGTGGACCTGCAGACTGAAAGGTCCCAGGATCAATTCTGGTTAAGGGCATCTACTCTGGTTGCGGGCACATCCCCAGTAGGAGGTGTGCAGGAGGCAGCTGATCAATGTTTCTCTCTCATTGAAGTTTCTGGCTCTCTATCCCTCTCCCATCCTTTCTGTAAAAAATCAATAAAATCTATTTTAAAAATAAAGTGGCCAAGTTCATGGACACAGAACATAGAATGGTTGTATCCAGAGGCAAGGGAAGGGCCGGGAGAGTTATTGTTTAATGAGTTCAAAATTTTCCGTTTTGCAAGATGAAAAAGTTCTAGATATCTTACAACCAAGTGCATTGAGTTAACTACTGAACTGTACACTTTAATATGGTTAGAATGATACATTTCACATTGCATTTTTACTCAAAGAAATATTATTTTTTAAAAGTCGTCTCTTTTTCCCAAGGGAACAAACCAACTTTTAAAAGGAATAACCTAAATCTTTTTGCTTCTTCCCCACCAAAGTTGTCTATTGTATAAGATTCATAAATACAAATCTTAGAGACAAATTATTGCACGTTGCCAGTAGAAAAAAATTGCACATCCTCTGCCTTGAATTCCTGTTGAGTTTTTTTATATTCCATAATAATAAGAATAGCAAAAACTCTTTGTCTTCAGCTCTGCAGCTGCACATTGTGTCCGATGCTTTGGGGTTTGTTATTCTCCACAACAAAGCTGACGTCGCCTTCTTGTCAACAGACTGGTGCACCTGCATCACCTACAGCCCTAATGTCCCTACCAGATACTTCCTGTTTTTCATCTCTGCTCTATTGTCCTTTATCCCACTGTAGTCCATGCAGCTTTTCATCTTTAATCCCATTATTCAAGGAGTCCTAAATTCAATTGTGTTTTTCTTCTTTTTCATGGACGATACATAATATAATCTGGAATGCCAGCAGCTTTCATCTCTTCTAGGGAGGAAACTATGGGGATGCAGATTCAAGATAAAAAACAACCATACGTTTCTTAGATGTTTAGACAAAGTAACGCGTCCAAGGGACCAAAGTGTCTGTCGTTGGAAAATCTAACTCCAAAGTGGAAAACATTCCACCTTCCTGTTTTTTTTGTCCAGGTATTTGAGTTTCTTGAATTGTTCCTTGGCCTCTCCTCAGGGATTCATGTTGGCATTCCCCCAAGTGCTCAGACTAGAACTTGGGGCGATCCTGGAGCCTTCACGTAGCCTTTTCTCCACTGTCAGTCATTTTGTCACTGATTCTATCAGCATGACCTCCTTGGTTCACTGGGGCATCCTTGTCATTATTTCCAGTGTCACCACCTGCTGTTAGTTACCCTAGGTTACAGACAACAGCCTCCTAACTAACCCAGTCTCATGTCCTCAGCAGCCCAATCCAAACCAACCTATTCTCCCTGGGGAGCTATAACATATAACAGTCTTCCTAAAATTAAAATTGATCCTGTCAATATATATATTTTTTCCATTTCTTAAAATATTCAATGAGTTCCCTTTTCCTTTTAGCAGAACCAGCACGAGACACACAAATGCCTCATTTAAACTGACAATCTGGCAAACCCTGAATATACTCTCTTTAAAACTTGTAGAACATTTAATTAATGAGAAAGAAACTGTGGCTTTTAAACAAAGTTTATCTCCTGCCCTGTGTACAATAAGGGATTTACGACTTGCATTGACTATTAACAAATAATCATCTTATGTAGAATTCTTTGGTTTTGAGGAGTTCCCACATTCACAAATCGTTTGTCACCTTTCTCTAGTACCCTTTTTACATTTTATTTTTGTACTTGGTATGTCCTGCAGTTGTACTAGAAACCCAGAGCAAGGTGCCACAGAGAAGCTGCTCACACCTCTGTCTGCATGGGCAGAGGGTGGGTCAACTGTTTGTCCATTAACTGTTTGTCTCTCAAGGTGTTCAGCTGCTTCCCGAGCAGTTTCCCCAGGTTTGTAAAGTGGCAACGATGGTCACCAGAATTAGTGCACAGCCTGTCTCCAGTTTTTCCACAGATTGGCTCCTGCAGTACTGGCCGTGCTGGCCCAGCCTGTAATCTGCCTCCAACCTGGAGAAGCTCAGACTCTTCAGCAGGGTCCTGGGTACCCCACACTGTCCTTCTCCCTCTCCCAGGTCTCCTGTGCGGTCTCCCTGGGCCTCCCTGAGCCTGGGGAGACATTTCTGCAGACCACACAGCCAACCTTTCTGGGCAGTAGAACAGGATAGAGGAGGAGACGGTGGGCCTGGTGGGCAAACATCACCCTGCTCGTTTCAGATCAAGTATGATGTCCGTATGCTCATGTGTTCCCACAGGGCGGGAAAGGCTCTCTCCACGCTCATCCACCATTGCAACTATTAAAATGTGCTCCATTGTCAGCTCCTCCCTGAATGGTAAGTTTCTGGAGGGGAGGGGCTGCACTCTATGAATCCCTGTGCTAGCAGAGACAATGCCATCAGACTGAGGGCTGGGGTGATGGGAAAGTCTTGACCATGAAGTGGACATTTCAGGAGAGTCTTAAAGGGAAATAATTATTTTCTCTAAAAAACAAAGTTTGAGAAAAAAACCTTTATGAGCCCTTCTAAAAAAGTCACATAAGTAATTTGTGCATATAATCATTATTTTAGAGATTGTGTGTGTAGGATTTACAGACCTTAATATTTAAAATCTGTATAGAATACATACCACTTCTTTCTGTGATGCGTGTTCTTAATAAGTAAGTCCTATTTTTTTTTTTCCTTATTTGAGTCTAGACTAGTTCATTTCCTGGCTTCTTCATGGTGTGTTCACATCACTTTATAGGATAAAATTAATTATGATTAAATTTGCTAAAAAAAAAAAAAGCTCATATTCTCTGGGCCAAATTAATTTAAAAAATATCTTTTGTTGAATTATAAATCATTTCCCCCTGAATCTGAAGGCAGCTCCTATGAGGAACCAGTGACAGGAGGCTTCCCAAGGTGGATCTGGAGACTGGGCAGCCAAAATTCAGGGCCTGTGTGGCAATTTCTGGATGAAAACACCGCCGTGGGTGGGGACAAGGCATATGGTGGTGCTCTCTGCTCGGCATCACTGAACTTCCAAGCACAGAAGGTAATTAGATTCTGCACGTTGTGCTGGGACGTGCTTTAGAGAGTCTGTGTGAGCTGGTAACACAGCTCCCGTGTCAGAGCGAATCTGTTATCATCCACTGAAGGACTGTAAGCATTTATCTTCTGAAAGCCACAGTTGGGAAGATAAAACTTTAGATCTAAGACATTTCTCCTGTATCCTCTTTTCTTCCAAAATTAAGGGAAATTCTCCCCAATGAGATGGTATTTTCACATCTATTTCTATCCCCTGGTCTCCTTTGCAGAGGTGGGACATATACCTGGTTACTTCTCAGATGAGTTTATTAATGTATGTTATTAATTGGTATATTAATGTATTTTATTTGTAATAGTATGTTAATGGTAATATCAAGATTAACGTATTTTTAAGAGCCACATGCAAACATCTTCAGGAAGATAAGAGTTGTTTTTCAGAATATACACCACAAGAGACTTTCTAGGTGTCATTTGCATTGCCATTTCTGCAACTTGCATCCTGACAATGTTTCCACACCTACTGAAAAATGCACCATTTGCCCCTTGCCAAGCGTGTCCCATGTCTGAATCAGAAGGTTATTTACTCATCAGATTAAGCAGCCCTATAGCTGCCAGCACAACGGTGGATGCTGCCAAGGGCAGAGGGAGCAGAGATGCTGTTGGGGGTGACAGCTGAGAACACAGAGATGCAAGCCCCAGGCAGTGAGCCACAGTCCTCTCCAGAGAAATTGTAGAGGAGGCTGGAAGGACAGCTCTCCAGTGGAAGGGACACACCGCCTTGCTGGTCTCTAAGTTTTTGCTCACCTCCTGCTCTTGGGTCTGGCTCTGATTCGGGGGCTCCAGGGACCCTGCCCATGCTCTGTGCTTGGCTGCTTGTGGGGAGACTCCTGTCCTCTGTCATCAGCTCCTGGTGGAACAGGCTGACTGGAATTTGATTTAGGGAGGGACACAGTCCTAGAGGCTATGAGAGCTCTGCTGAGTCATTTGGTACAAGTTGCAGAAGACTTTGATTCCAGCAAAAAGTGGATTATCAGAATAAGCTACCAAAATATTCTCTCCAAAGTGTTATTTAAAAGACATTAGTAGCCACAGCTGGTTTGGCTCAGTGGATAGAGCATCAGCCTGCAGACTTAAGAGTCCCAGGTTTGATTCTGGTCAAGGGCACATGCCCGAGTTGTGGGCTCAATCCCCAGTGGGGGGTAGGAGGTGTGCAGGAGGCAGCCAATCAATGATTCTCTCTCATCATTAATGTTTCTATCTCTCTCTACCTCTCTCCTCCTCTCTGAAATCATTAAGAATATATTAAGAAAAAGGACATTAGTAAATAATGCCCGATGTCAAGGGATTGCACCATGAAACCACCTCATGGGGCTTCAGATGTGATGGTCCCAGTTGATTTCAGAACATCCATTACCATGACTCCTAAAAATAAAAGTCACCTATACATGTATTCAAAACAAATATAAAGTTTTATTGTGATATGTATTTAAGGTGTAAAATTTGATATTTGGATATATGCTGTGAAATGATTACTACTCCCAAGGTAATTAACACATCCACCAGCTCCCATAGCAGCCTTTTTGGAGTGTGTGTGTGGTGAGAACACTTAAGATCTACTATCTTAGAAAGTTTCAACTGTACAATACACTATTGTTAACTATAGACACCATGATCCAAAAACTTATTCATCTGATAACAAAATTTGTATCTTTTGACCTATATCTCCCATTTTCCTGTTCCCCAGTCCCTGGTACCATCGTTCTACCATTTGCTTCTGTGAATTCAGCTTTTTTAGATCCTCATATAAGTGAGTCACAGAATATTTGTCTTTGTCTGGCTTATTTCAATTATCATAATGTCCTTCAAATTCATCCCTGTCACAAATAATAGAATGTCCTTTTTTTTTTTTTAACCTTTGAGAAACTTTGAGCCTGTCCGGAGTGGCTCAGCTGGTTGGGGCAATGTTCCATGCACCAAAAGATTGCTGACTGAATTCCTGGTCAGGGCACAGACGGAAGGCAACCATTGATATTTCTTTCTCACATCAATGTTTCTCTCTCCCTTCCTCTTTCTAAGCATATGACCTCGGATGAGGACTAAAAAATAAAAAAGAAACTTTGAGATAATGAAATGAGAGACTTGGGGGGAGGGAGAGAAATTATTATTTGATCCAATTAGCTTTTATAGATAGTATCAGTATCCTTCATTTGGCTTTTCACATGTACTGTTTTGTAATGTGACTAAATCTTATACTTCATATTTGGAAATCTTTAGAAAGAAAGAGGCAGTTCTAACAATAATTTTGTACAGTCTCAGGTACTCTTGACTCACCTTTCTCCCACGATGTGAAGGTACAAGATTGCAGTTCAAGTTCAAAACCAGGATACTGACTGGCAGTACTGAGAACCAGACCATGCAGACCTTATTTTTTCACGTGTGTGTGTGTGTGTGTGTGGTTTCATGCAGTCTAATCCTGTGAATAGACTTCTGTAACCGTCACAATAAAAATGCAGAGCTGCCCATCGTCACAGAGGAGCCCCCTTGTGCTGCCAGTTTATACCTCATCCAGTTTGCTGTGTATATCATGAATTTATTCCTCTTTATTGCCAAATAGCATTCCATTCTAGGAGAGACCACAGTTATGTAACTGTTATCATCATAACTAACTACTTAATATTAATAATAAGAAAAGAGCAAAGGGGAGGCCATACATTGTAAGCATGGCCATCTGGGCAGCTTCACCAGGAAGCTAAAGCTTCACGCTCCCCAGGGAACCTCTAGTCCAGTCACTGCAGATCACTGGGGAAGGGGTCAAACAAAGGGGAGGTGGGCACATGCACAGTAAGGGGGGTGAAGCCACATGCATGCATGGGGAATCTTTAAAGGTTAATAGGTTAAGCTTCTGGTTATAATGCCTAGAGAGTTCTCTCTCTTGCTTCTTGAACTGCACTCACCTGCCATGTGACTGTAAGCAGCTGCATGGCCCATGGCCATGTGGATTCCACATGCAATGGACTATAGCTGGGAACACAAGTTAAGTTAGCCAAATGCTGTACTAGACCTTATTATGGAGTGAAGACACTGGAAAATGGCCTTAATACAAAATTGGACTTTTTCCATGTCAGGACAGAGGGAAAGAGGACATTGGAAACCCAGGGGTTTAAATCCATGGAAATAAAGATTACTCATCTTCCCCTGCGAGTCTTGGTGGTACTGTTGACATTAACCCATTTATTAATTAACAGGAAAAGGGCAAAAATAAGGCCAGATAATATAGGCATATTTTAGCTGAAGTTTAACATTCTTTAGGTGTGCTCCCTACAGATCTTGGGAGAAAGGGCTGGGCAAAGAAATAGTAGATGCATGCCCAGTAAGGTCTAAATGACAAAGGCAAGGTGATTTCTTGTCAGTCACACCTGGGAGCAGGTTATTGGCCAGAATAGGTGTTCTCACTGTCAGGACCCAAAATTTGAGATACAGAAGCTCTTGAACAAAGGCAGGTCCCTCTCTTGGCCCTGTGCTCTCTTGGGACTCCCATTGCAGGGGTGTGCTCTCACACGCTACACTTGCCCATATGGCCTACAGCCCTTGCACCCCACATAGTGGACTAATGGTCTGCGACTAGCCTGATGCTACATCAGACTCAAGTTCACCAGGGAACAGGAACTTTGGACACTGGCTTTGCTTCTAGCTCTGCTGCAACCCCAGCTGCACCTTTTCCAAAACTGGATTAAGGGATATGGGACTTTTGAAATTGAGGGATATAACTTCACACAGATAAAAATCACTCACTCTCCCATGTGAGTGATTTTAAAGTCTTAGAAAATTCTCAAGATATTGTAAGAACCCCACCTCCACTAGCAATGGAGAAAATCCACCTGCTCAATTCTTGGATAACATCCGGGAATTCCTTTCTTTGTGACTTTGTAAGAACTCCACTTCCACTGGCAATAGGTGGGGACACAGAGGGCACCTCACCGATAACAATTTTCACCACTGAGGGAAAGTAGGATTGTGCCCAGTGTTTTTGCTGTTATGAAGGAAGCAGCTTTGAGCAACCATGGGCAGCTTTTTGTACATATCAATCTTTATTTCTCTGGGATAAATGCCCAAGAGTCCATTGCTGGGTTATTGGGGGTGTTAGTGTATATTTGTGTTATATGAAACTGCCATATCCTATGCATTCCCACCAGCACTGAATAAGAAAGCTACATCCTTCCCAGAATTTGGCATCATGACTCTGAGGGGACAAAGTTTGGCACCCCGAAATAGGCCTTTTGGGATATTGATTTTAAGCTGCTTATCTATATATATATAAAAGGCTAAGCAACTGTCTGAATAACCAACGATCCCACTGGCCAGGAGGTATGATGTGCACTGACCACCAGGGGGCATATGCTCAATGCAGGAGCTGCCGAGCTACAGCAACTTTGCAGAGTGCCCTCTTGCACTCCGGGACCCCTTGGGGAATGTCAGAGAGCCATTTTCGGCCCCATCCCCATAGGCCAGGCTGAGGCACCCCACCTGCCGAAGGGACCCCACTCACCCTGCAGATGCCCTTTGAGCCACAGCACTGCCCCAGGTGTGGCAGGCCAGGGAGGAACCGCAGGAGGTTGGCTACAGAGCATGTCCAGCCATCTCATCCAGTCCTGCCCCACCTGCCACCTTCTAATTAATTTCAATTTGCATGAATCCGTGCATTGGGCCACTAGTAAAGAAATAAAAGACTCAGAAAGAACCTTTGGCCCTCTCCTTTATCTGCCTAAAGGAATACAGACCTGTTTCAAGCATATTCACCTAAGCATATGTGGATTGTGTATGGTAGACAAGGAGAAATCTTGTAAAGCCTGTTTGTGGACCCTCCTCTGTGCCCCATTGTTTGGGTGGTCACACAATAATTTGTTTATCACATTTACTCTTTCTCATCTACCTGTGAATTGCCTGCTTTCCCTTTAAAATTTCAGGCCCCTGCCTTTCTCCCTTTTGTCCAGAATGCCTCCTGGGGTTTCAAATTCTTATGGAACACATATATATATACACATGTAATAAATTTTGGACATTTCCTCTTATTAATTTGATGACTACACAACCAGAATAATTTAGACAGGTGGGAAAAATTTTTTTTATTCCAACAACTCCTTTTTTATTTTAGGTATCCTACTAGGTGTATAGTAATATCTCACTGTGCTTTAATTTGCACATCCCTAATGGCCAATGGTGTTGAGCATCCTTTCACGTGTCTTTTTGTCACCAGTACATTCTCCCTGGTGAATGTCTGTCTGTTCATGTTTTTGCCCATTTCCTAAATGAGCTATTTTGTGTTTTTTTTTCTGTAAAGATTTGAGAGTTCTTTACATATTATAAACCCAAGTCTTCTCTCAGATATGTGACTTATAAATAGTATCTCCCAGTCTGTAGTTCATCCTTTCATTCTCTTAAGAATTTTCACAGAACAAAAGTTTTTAATTCTGATATAATCGACTTTATTATTATCTTTTTCTTTTCTTGGTTCATCCTATTTTCTTCTTAGTCTTACATTTACTTTTAAATCTAGGATCCAATTTGAATTACATTTTTTATAGTGTGAGGTTCACACTAAGATTGTTGTTCTCTCTCTCTCTTCCAACATAATCTTTAAAAATTATCCTAAAAAACATACAATTTATCATCTTAACCATTTTTAAATGTATAGATCAGTGACATTGAGTACATTCATGATGTTGTGCAACCATCACCAATCAGAATCAATCTCTGAAAGTTTTTCATCTTTTCAAACTGAACTCCGTAACCATGAAACAAGCACTTCTCATTTTCCCCACCTCCTAGCTGCTCATCTCCATTTTCTGTCTCTTAAGAACTTGATTTCTCCAAGTACTTTACATGAGTGTAGTCACACGGTATTTGTTTGTTGTGACTGTCTTATTTCACTTGGCATAATGTCCTCAAGTTTTATCCATGTGGTACCACGTGTCATGTAGCATTTTTTTTAAGACAGAATAACAATCCACGGTATGTACAGAGCACATTTTGTTTATACAAAAGAATTATATAAAATATTTTTTATTGATTTTAGAGAGAGGTAGAGAGAAGGAGACAGAGATAGAAGCTTTGATGAAAGAGAGAAGTCGACTGGCTGCCTCCTGCCTATTCCCTACTGGGAATCTAGCCTGCGACCCTAGCATGCACCCTGACTTGGAATATATCCATCAACCTCTTGGTGCATGGGACAATGTTCAACCAAATGAGCGATACTGCCTGGGCATATTCGAAAGAATTTAAAGCAGGATCTGGAGGAGTTATTTGCACACCCATGTTCATAGCATTATTCACAATTGCCAAGAATTGAAACCAACAAAAAATGTCCAGTTTTTTGAAAAACTGTTCTTCCACCATTAAATTGTCTTTTCTTCTTTGGCAAAAATATGTTTGGTGTATTTGTGTGGGACTATTTCTGACTTCTCTATTCTATTCTATTGGCCTGCCCAACAATATGTTGCCTCGATCATGTTAGCTATTTATTGAGTCTTAAAGTCAAGTAATGTGCATATCCCCACGTCATTCTTTTTACAAAATTGTTTTAAGTGTTTTAGTTTTTTTTATTTTTTATCTTTCCATATCAATTTGAGAGGACGTTGGTATTGCTGGGATTTTCAGAAGTCAATTTGGAGCAACATGGCATCTTTACTAGGTTGAATATTCCAATCCTTGAACACAGCATCGTTTTCCATTTATGTCAATATTTAATTTGTAACTGATTCTTAATTACATATAGGTACGTATTCTATTTTTATAGATAGGTTGAAACTCATAAAGTCCTAGTGACAACCATGGAATTGTGCCCAACAAAATGCTAGAAATGGTTCATACCAACTCACGAGGAATAATTGTATGCCTTTCTTCTCAATTCTGACGTCAGTAATGTAATTGACAATATTTTGTCCATATTGAAATTGGCCATGGACAGTAGACAAATGTTACAAAATAGGCTCTTCCTTCATCCCTCTGTCCTTTCCTTTCTTCTTTTCTGCTTCTTTTTTCATTTCCTCTCCTCCCTCCATCTCTCTATCCTTTTTCTTTCATTTTTTATTTTTTTTGGAGGGCACTGTTAAAAGAATGGGTGAGGGACTGAATTTAGGAATGTCCCTTTGGTATTGCCAAAGATCTGATTTCAACTTATATTTACATTGGAAGTGGAAATGTATTAAAAGCATTTACAATCAGAAAAAGGACAAACTGGTCCTAGTAAAGTTGTATTCATAATTACCATTCACCTCCTCTTTAAATAAAATCTTAATCATAGTCCTATCGATTGCCAAATATAATCCTGTTGGCTAAAATTAGGTATTTTAATTATTTACACATGTTAAACTATTTGGCCATTTGGGTAGTAATTTTGATCCAAAAGGGGAGTTTGGAAATTGAGAGTCACTCATTCAATCAGAGAAGGTCTAAGTAGAACAGGGCAGCATGGGACAATCTTAAGATTTGGAATCAGCTCACCTCACATCTGAACTCATATTTTTTTTTTGGGGGGGGGTTGGTTAGTCCTCACCTGAGGATTTTTTCCCCCATTGATTTTTAGAGAGTGTGGAAGGGAGTGGGACACACACACACACACACACACACACACACACACAGAAACATCTATGTGAGAGAGACATATCAGTTGGTTGCCTCCTGTACCAACTGGGGCTAGGGTTTGAGCCCACAACTGAGGTATGTTCCCTTGACTAGAATCAAACCCAGGATTCTTCAGTGTTCGTGTTGATGCTCTATCCAGTGAACAAAACTGGCTAGAGCTGAACTCAGCTTTTGATGCTTCTTTTGTCTTTCACTTTAATAAATCTCTCTATTCCCTTTTATCAGTCTTTTTATTACTACAGTATAAATGCTATCACTTTGAAATATGTTAACAGTTTTTAAAACATGGAAAAACAAAACACAAACAGATTATTCTAAGTTCTTAATTTGAAGGTTCAGAGAAAGCAACAACTGACATTTTCATGAATCCTCCTCTCTGTCTTTTCCCGTGCCAGGATATAACTATTGAACTGTCTTCTTTATCCTTTGTTGCTCTTCCCACCACCAGAAATATTTTGTCACTGACCCAAAATTTTGTCAATATTTTCCTTTGTCATAAAATAATATTGGAGACTTAATAATAGCTGCAAATAGGTGAAATAATAGGCAAAAGCCAGAAACAATAACAAAAAAACAAACAACCCAATAAACAAATACTTCCCACGTGTCTGAAAATAAAATAAGATGATGTTGAGTTAAAATGGCAAGTAATTATCATGGCTGTGATTATGTTGAGGACACAAAAACACCTGGATTAACATTATAAAAAGGGAGGGTGGAACTAGGAGAAGCCCTAGAATCTTTGTTTGAAAGTGATTATTAAGATGGATAATTTTTCATGATGAAGCTGATGGAACCAGTCTGTCTTGTATGCTTCTAATGCAATTCAGCCTGGGGAGCAGAGGAGGATCTGGACAGCCTTTCAAGGTCCCTCCAAACCTGTGGTTCTGTGATTAGTTTGAATAATTGATGCTCTAAATTGTAATTATTTTTCCCCTTCAGGGTAGACTATGCATAAAGGCAGTTGTGGAGATATATTGTTCAAACACTCCAGGGGGTCATTGAGATGCTGATATTTCCTCCTTAGATCTGCTGTGAGTTACTGTTTGTATAGAAGCAACTTTGCTTCAGGTCACATCATCTGACATCCATGACAGCCTGCCATAACTAATCAATAGTGCTGTTCTTGTTCTTCCTCTTCTTTTTCCTATTTATTGATTTATTTATTTATTCATTTATTATTATTCTTTTTCTTAAGAAACAATGGATTATGGAGAAAAATTTATTTCCATCCTCAATTGGATGTTCCTTGGTAATTTGCATGCTGTATTAAAATTCTGCAGTCTCTTGTCATCATTGTAGTAATCTAGCAAAACAATACCTGCAGAGAATTGCTTTCCTGGATACAAGTAAGGACTTGCACAGACTCCATGACTATGAACGGAGTCATAGACTGATGAGGACAGAGGTAGAGAGAAGCTGACCTGGAATTCTCCCACTGGGATGTGACCAGCCACAGAAACTGCCCTTAGAAGTCACCCCATGCCCAGTTCCTGACCTCTCTCTGCCACAAGCACAGCCCATCACTCGCGGTCAGTGTTCTCACTCATTTTCCTCAATCTTCACTCTATTTATAGTTGAGAACACTCCACTTCTCCCAGGTTGAAATACATTAGTTGTTATGGAAACGTGATGTCCCCTGCAGATGGAATCTGATGTCATCTACAATTGCAGAGCACAATGGTGGGAACCCAATGTCCTGGCTGGAGAAATACCCGAAGGGCCAGAATGGGAATGAGGACACGATGCGCAGCACAACTGCTAGGAGGGGGCTGCAGAGCTCCTGGACCAGGTGTTTCAGAAACAGAACCGAAACCCACCCACAGTGAGATAAAGGTCACTCCGTGGCCTTAAAACCTCCAGAAATGTCTAGCGGCTCTCTCTTATCTTTCAGGAAATGAACAATGGTTTTATAGATGACAGTTATAATATCTACATTTATGTATTGTCTTTTAAAAAATTTTTAACTCTCACCTGAGGACATTTCCCCATTGATTTTTAGAGAGTGGAAAAGAGAGGGAAAGACACAGAGAGAAAAAAATCAATGCCAGCCTTTTTGCTCCCAAATAGCCCTCTCTGCCAGCCTGGTCACTCCTAACTTACCCGCCCCTGCTGGCCTAGTCACCCCTCACTGCCCTCCCCTCCCCCGCTAGTCTAGTTGCCCCCAACTGCCCCCTGCCAGCCTGGTCACCCCTTACTACTCCCCCCTCCCCCACTCCGCCAGCCTGGTCTTCCCCAACTTCCCCTTCCCCTACTGGCCTGCTAATCCCACACAGCCTGCTGTTCAGTTGTTTGCTCATCCCTCACTAGTCCCTCACTAACCCTCCTGCTGACCTTTGCTCCATGCAGGAGTTCAGTTGTCCATCCAGTTGTTTCAGTTATGACGGCCCCTGGCCTTTTATATATTAGGATAGTAATGTGCTCTCCTATTCTGTATTTATTTTTTGTTCCTCAATATTTAACAATATATCATATAACCATCAGATTATTATACTCTCTCCCGTTTTGGGAGCCTGAATCTATAATATTTTACAGCATAGAAGGCAAAGATGTTTCCTTCTGATTGTTAGTATGGATCTAAGTCCAAAAGAGACACTCACTTTCTGTGGATTAATTGGAAATAACTTCTCCGTAACTGTAACCAGCCTTGACTCTCCATACTGCTCAGGACAAGGGAAAGAGCATGGGGAGGAGTAGAGTGGGAATGGTGGATGCTTATTTAGCAATTTCTCTGTACCAGAAACTATACAAAGTGCTTTACACAAAGTGTCCCAATTTAATGTTTACAAATGTATTCTAAGGGAGGGTACCCATTTTTAAAGTGGGAAAACTGGGTTTTTAAACAGTTACCAATATAGGGAGCCAGGATCCAGTCTGTCTGATTCCTGTGTCCATCTCTTAGGCCCTACCTCACATGTGGCCTTTCCCCACATGACTTCATCCAGTTCTACACAGAGGCAAACAACCCCAGAAAAAAATGCCCTCCTGCCAATTTTCCCTTCTTTCCAGGTTCTTAGTCTGTTTTATTTTTGGCTTCTGTTCATTTCTGAAACCTGGAGATTAACCCCCACCTAGCTGACTTGCAGGTCAATGGACTCAAGTCAAAAGCTGCCTCAAGAGGCATTCTTTCTTCTCTCTCTCTCTCTCTCTCTCTCTCTCTCTCTCTCTCTCTCTCTCTCTCTCTCTTTTTCTCTCTTTCTCTTTTTCTTTCTCTTCAAACTTCTTGCTTTATAGAATTCTTGTCAAAGTACCAAGGTGACATTTCAACAACATAGGAAAACATGTGGTATAAATCTAATAACTGAATAAAATTCAGCCATTGAACCCACAATTTTGCTTCTCTGAGGTATTCCTGCTACACAGTTCACTTTCAGTTAGTGCCTATAATTGCAACAATATCAGCTGACATTCTTGGAAATAAAAATAAAAAATATATAAACTTTTACTTTGGTCTGCAGGGAAGAAGCACATGCTCTGCCTGCCAGTCTAACTGAGAAAGTCTGTTATCAGATCTGACTCTGTTATTGGAGTTGAGTGTAATTGTGTCTCGGGTTGGGATGTAGGATGTGAAGATGTGATTAGAGCAAGTCATTATTCTGTGAATTAATGACATAGGATGAAGGGAGACAATGACCTGTTCTCTGGATAAAGGACAGAGTAGAACCTGCTCAGAGATGACCCCAGTGTACTGTAATTGCCTATTTGCATACAAAGGTATTTAAAGGATGTGCCATTTCAATCAAATATGTCATAAATAAATTAGTTGGTTAAATAGATAACTTAAATATAAACCCAATAAAGGTTAATGATTTTTTTCTTTTCTAAAAGGCCACTATAAAATAAATCAAAGGCTTATCAGGTGATCACTTTGTAAGCTATATAAATATCGACTCACTATGTTGTACGTCTGAAACTAATATGTCAATTCTAACTGAAAAGATACATTTTTATAAATCATCTGAAAAAAGCAAGTTGGTCTAATCTTACTTTATTTGGCCATCAGGATAGGGAAATTCTTGCGGACAGAGCTGTTTACAAGGCTATCAAACCTTTTTGTAGAGAGCAGGTTTGGAAGCTGAGCCACCTTCCAGATTCCTGCCCTCTGTAACTGTCCCACCCACAGGAACTCTCTTCACCAACACCTACATAATAGAAGTGGGTGGAGAGGAGGGCCCCTGATTTGCTTCAGGAAAAACAAAATAATTCTTAAGTTCACCCCTACCTTTTGGTAAGGAAATAAACACTTATAAATAATTAAAATAAATGTTTATCTGGAATTGATCCACCTTAAAAAAGTAATAAGCATTATAAAAAGATGAAGAGATGAGAAGTACAGATCGGCAGCTACAAAACAGTCATGCATAGGAAATATGTTCAATAATATTGTAATAACTGTGTGTGGTACCAGATGGGTACTGAGAATATCAGGGGGGGAATGCTTTGTAAAGCATATGATTGTCTAACCACTTTGTGTACACCTGAAACTAATACAGGATAATATTGATTGTAAAAAAAATAAAATAAAGGAAATGCTTTTTCATGCATTTAAAAATAGATGATGTATGTCAAATTAATATGGAATTTATGTTCTACTGGATACATTTAAAAGACTGGTACAATATTTCATTTCTAGCCACATACTATTTATAAAAAAGAATAGCATCATCTCTAATAATAAAAGGGTAATATGCTAATTAGACCAGATGTCATTCTGGACATCCTTCCCAACAAAGCCACGGCCAGAGGGAAGCCAGCCCAGATCCCAGGTGCATGCGGGTGGCCGAAGGAGGGAAGCAGCCTGGATCCCGGTGCTGGAGGGAACCCAGTGCTGGCAGCTGGGGGAAAGAAGCACTACTCATGCACAAATTTCTGTGCATAGTGCCTCTACATTAATAAAGCTTCAGTTTTTTACTAGTAGTTAGTAAGGGTCATAGAAGAAGGAGAAATGGGGGATCTTTCAGCTTGAAGAAGGTGCAGATCCTGAGATTGTACAAGACAGACCTGGGCTACACATGGACTGTGTTCTAAGAAAGAAACTGGGATCATGGAACATGTGCTCTCTCCTTCCAGCTCCATTTCCTGCAGACTCAGCCTCCTGATCGTTCCCGCTCCCTTCCTTTCAGAGGGTCACAGTGTCCAACTTTATTTGGCTCATTGACAAAACAATTTTCCAAGGTAGATTTTTGTATTTAAAAAATGAAAGTGTTAGGACCAGGAATTGAGGATAGCATGTTGCTTGTTAATCAGCTTTTCCCAACCGAGTGGCAGCGTGTTGAGGAGTGCAGAGTTTGGACATGAAAGGAACTGGATTCAAGTCCTGCTTCATCACCGAAGGTCTGTGAGCTGCTGGTGGTAGGCCCCTCAACTCACCTGTTCCCAATCTGTTTCTGCATTTGAGATGAAATGTAAGAGGAGAGTGGTTGACAATATTCATTGTTCAGAAATACTCTCGAGATTAAATGCAGTGTAGGTGGAAAGGGGGCACAGAAATTGTGGCTTTACAGTGCTCAGTACATGAGAGCTGCCTTCACTGCTCCAACCCCACAGCTTAGCAATATGGACCAGAAGTGTAGAATGGCATGTGAAATGCAGAAAAATCACAGTGCCAAAGAATCAAAGAACGCCTTATTTACAAGAACCTTAGAAGTAAAGTCATCCACAGGAACTGTCTAAGTCAGGATCAGAGCTGGCTTCCCGGAGCATCTTGCAGGCCCTGGCTTGGTGCATGGCTCTCCTCCTACGATCTGGAGATTCTTAACACCTTTTGAACAAGAGAACCCCCATTTCACTTCGTATTGGGCCCTATGGACTATATAGGCCACATTGGCAAGGCAAAATAGTGTTTATGGGGGTGAGATCGTAGCTACCTTCACTCTTAGCCCTGGAGTCTGACTTTGAGAAACATGGCTCCAGCTGAGGGGTCAGAGTTAGCAAATTGTACGGATATACTTACACTAAAAAAAGTATTCATTGTTGATGTGAAATTGAAATGCAACTGAGCAATCTGTATTTTATCAGGCAACCCTGCTCTAGGCCATCCCATCATTTTATTATCCCAGGAAATGGAGTGTATCAGGTATCAGCAGTGTGCCAGATACCATGGTAAATGGTCTGTGTGTACCAGCTCATTCAAAGCTGTTAACACACGCATCCAGTAAGTGTTATCATCATGCTCTTCAAAGAAACTGAGGCACAAACAGTTAGGCAACTCCATGAAGAACCCATGTCAAGCAAGAGAAGTTGCCAGGTGTCTGGCCACAAAATCGGGCTCTTCCATCTCAGGGGCTGATGAGGAAGTTTGCAGAGAAGATGGATTTGGACAGAAGCTTACTCAGAACTCACAGTCACTTCCAGGCTCCGTTGGGTCTGACTTAATAATCCAGAACCAGTCAAAAAGACAGATAAGATAGTTCACTTACTGTTGCCACTGGTTTTGTGAAAACAGTGTTTTCTAAGAATAAGAATCCACGTACAGGGTGAGTCACTCTCACACTAGTTTAGTCATCTCTCTGTAGGCAGAAATTATTGCATGTAGCAGAAGGTTGAGATTAAATTCCTTCAAGCACGTCTGAAATATTATAGGTTCAGGAAAATCCCAAGCTTTTCATGCCGGTGCCTTTTTTACTTTGAGGATAAAAGCTGCATGCAGTTAGAAAGAAACCTTATCCACATATTCCAATGTCATGTCCACTTAATGCATCAATATGTCAGTTTGTCAGCTGATGTTTGTGTAATGTTCAGAGCTCTTTTGCTGCAAAACACACAAAACATTCTTCTTGTATATTTTGTGGTGCAAATATTTATTTTAATTTCCTGAAAAGTGAATACATAATTTTTTATCTATTTCTGCTGAAGCTTTGCAAACTGTAAGCTGCAGTTTCACATTATCTGGCGTGTTGTGACTGTGCCCAGGTGTTTTAGGGGCACCTGGCTGAGGAGCTCCCCTATCCTACCTATGAGTGGATGTGGGTTTTGCCCTATTCCCCCTGACCTAGTGCTTTCTAAATTGCCCATGGATTTTACTTTTGTGTCTTTGCTCATGCCACTTTCCTGATACATTCTTCAGTTCCACCCAAAATCTGTACAGATGCACTTCCTACATAAAGATTAATTTAAAATATTAATTTTGTTCTGCTTTGAAAATATTTATTGAACCAGTTAATCAGTCAATTGATCTATCAATTAAAAAAGGAAAAAGAAGAGGGTAAGGCAGAAATATTCACTATTCCCTTAAGGAGAAACAACATTAACAAACCTCAATACATCGACAACCTTACATGGATATAAATAAATAAAGGAATGACTCATGTTCCTACAATGTCAGAACTCCCCAAATCACCCACATAACTCTTTAAAACAAAACAAAAAAGCAGAGAGTTTTTTTGCACAAAATTAAATGCCATTTGAAAAATAAAAACTTTATTCTCAACTACAGCTTTAGCTTAAATTCTTTTTCCCCCCCAGCAAAAGCCTCAAGAAACAGCACAGAGTTTGAGAATTTAACTTCTAAGAAATATTTATTCTATGAGAGAAGCAAGAAAAAATATTCCCAAAGGACATAATGGTTTGGAAAAGAAGTTTCTATAAACATGTAAATGTAACAACCAAGAAGAGGCCAGGGATTACATTCTTCAATCTAAAATGTATTTGTGTTTTTTAGCTATTAAAAAAAAATAGCTCTAAAGAATGAGTAAATACCCTGAAATCACGAGGCTATCTTAAATAATTGCTCCAGCATTAATGTTTTACTGTTACTGTTAATAAGGTAGAGGGGTTGTATTATTAGTTTTATTTTTTCAAACGAAGATATTGAGTTATTTGCTGGGACAACCAAGGTCATTCAGTGAATAAGTAATTAAGATAAAAGACAAAGCTAATTCTTTTGAGACCAATTAAATTATGGGTTTCTAATAATGACTCTTGGAATTTACTTGATATTTTATACATTTTAAAGTTTTTTAAGATGGTTAAAGCATTAAAAAATAATTTTACATGATTGATTGGTGGTCTTACGTTTTCATAAGTTTAATTGGATATTTGTTACTCTTGTTTAAATATTTGTAAAGATGTGCAAATATTTAGAAGGGTGGTTTGCTATTTGAGGAATATTAATTGTTTAATAGATGATAATATTAATAAATTGATTATTATAAAATGCATCACCAACAGGTTCTGCCTCATAGGTTCCAGCTGAATCTGCTCAGTTAACAAACATGCCGTATAGGTATAAAATTGTGGATTTGTCAGAAGACACAATGTGACAGGGAGTGGAGTCTGAGTTAGACTGAGCCAAATATGGAAATGTTATTATAACAGATTTTTGAAATTGTTTACTGTGGAAAATTGCCATTTCAAGGAAGATTTATAAATGTTTTACATAATGGAGTATAGAAGTCTAGTTAGCTTAGGAAAGATTGGATGCTCTGTCTTTTTTTTTTGGCCAAACAAGGCTCTTCATATTCCAGGTGCCGAGATATCCTGAGTGAGGACTATCAAACAGAAATTGAAAATGCCGCCAAAGCCGGTTTGGCTCAGTGGTAGAGCGTCGGTCTGTGGACTGAAAGGTCCCAGGTTCGATTCCGGTCAGGGGCATGTATGTTGGTTGCGGGCACATCCCCGGTGGGGGGTGTGCAAGAGGCAGCTGGTCGGTGTTTCTCTCTCATCGACGTTTCTAGCTCTCTATCTCTCTCCCTTCCTCTCTGTAAAAAATCAATAAAAATATATTAAAAAAGAAATTGAAAATGCCTTTTAAGTGTTTTTTTTTAATCACATTGAAAAAAGAATAAAATGAACAGGTAAAATGAATTTGAATAATATATCTAACCCAGTATATCTAAAATCTTATCACCTTATCATATAATCAATATAAATGTATTAATGGGCTATTTTACTTTTTTGTCTTTGTGCATCTCATTTCAGAATGTCCACATTCACAAGTGGTCCTTTATTGAAGAGACTGGGTCAATACTGTTTAGTGTCTACCATTTCATATCTATGTATGATGTTAGCAATCTCCTCCATTCCCAGCACAAACATCTGATTTCATCTGGAAAATTACTAACATTTCTCTGGACCCTCCTGTACACTGAAGTCAACTGTAGGAAGGCCAACAAATGCTGGGCTGATGTATGAAATTAAAAATTTATTTTCTAATCAATGTGACATCTTCTTATAGTCCCCTTTATTATTGAAGCATAAGTTCTTTTTCTAAAACACTTGGTGATCTCAAGCTACCTTCAGTCATCTCAGGGTCCCCAGGGACAATATTTTTTCCCCCATCAAATTTCCTTGCTCCTTGAGGCCCCACCTCGCCCCAGCTTGGGCTGCTGAGAATACGGAGCAGAGGCACCTGAGCCCGCAGCGGCAGAGACAATGTGGTTCTTTGTCCAGGACCTGGTCCAGGATTTCCATTCCAGCTCAGCCCTCTCGGGCCCTGGGCCCTGCACTGTGGGTGCAAGGAGGCCACAGGCAGCCTGATGTCCATCTTCATGTACGATGTGAAGCCTGGCACCAAAGAGCAGACCCATGTGGCCAAAGCTGCCATCAAGTACCTCAAAATTCTGGCCTACATCGATGGCCTGGAGACAGACAAATTCCTCCACGTAGTGACAGTGGCCCCAAGGAGCTGGAGCTCTCCTGGGGGCTGCACCAGATGGTGAAAGCCCTCAGCTTCCTCGTCAATGACTGTAGCCTCATTCACAACAATGTATATATGGCTGCTGTGTTTGTGGGCTGTGCCGGCGAGTGGAAGCTTGGGGGCCTGGACTACATGTACTCGCCCAGGGCCATGGCTGGTGGGCACCCCTCTGCAAGGAGATCTCCAAGCTTGAGCAGTATGACCCTCCAGAGTTGTCTGATGTCAGTGGCAAAACCGTCAGAGAGAAATGGTCAGCTAACATATGGCACTTGGGCTGCCTCAGATATCTGGGAAGTCTTTAATGGGCCCCTACCTTGGGCCACCCCATGGGAAGATCTCCAAATCGCTGGTGCCCCATTATTGCAACCTGGTTGGAGCCTCCAAGATGCATCCCAACCTAGCCCACTTCCTGCAGAACTGCCAGGCACCTGGTGGATTTATGAACAACTGCTTTGTGAAGACCAACCTGTTCCTGGAAGAGATTCAGATCAAAGAGCTGGCTGAGAAGCAAAAGTTCTTCCAAGAGTTGAGTCAGAGCCTAGACTTCTTCCGAGAGATTTCTGTGGCACAAGGTGCTGCCCCAGCTGCTGACTGCCTTTGAGTTTGGAAATGGAGGGGCTGTGGTCCTCACCCCTCTCTTCAAGAGGGCAAGTTTCTCAGTGATGAGGAGTATCAGCAGATCATCCCTGTTGGGGTCAAGATGTTCTCATCCGCTGATCGGGCCATCTACATCAGCCCCCTGCAGCAGATGGAACAGTTCATCCAATACTTTGATGAGGCAACAGTCAATATCCAGATCTTTCCCTGAGTTGTGCATGGCATCTGGGACACCAATCCTGTCAACTGGAAGTAGATAGTCAAGTCCATGCTGCTCTTGGCCCTGAAGCTGAATGAGGCCAAACTCAATGTGGAGCTGATGAAGCACTTAACTCGACTGCAGGCTCAGGATGAGCAGGGCCCCATTGCTGCTCCATCACCATCTGTCTGGGAAAAAATCGGCTGCTTCCTCAGTGCCAGTACAAGACACAGGGCCCACACCTCCACCTTCAGCTGGGCCACTAAGGACCCATTTGCACCATCTCAGATTACCGGTGTTTTGGGCTTCGCTGCCACCCACAAACTCTATTCGATGACTGCACCCACAAAATCCTGCCTGTGCTCCATGGCCTCACTGTGGATCCCAAAAGATCTGTGTGGGACCAAGCCTTCAAGGCCATTTAAAGTTTCCTTTCCAAACTGGAGTCTGTGTCAGAGGACCCTTCCCAACTGGCCAAAGTGGAGAAGAATGTCCTTGTTGCCTCCAGCCCTGGAATTAGAGGAGCCACAGCCAGATTGGGCAGGATGGACTGTGACAGGGGTCTCCTTGCTCACCTCCAAGCTGTTCCATGCACACCCCAAAGCTGCCCCCAGTGAGCCCAAAGTCTCCCAGATATCCATGCCTGAGGGACTTCCTGCCTTGGCTTCCAGCCCTGCCTCTCCCACACCCATTACCTCAGGAGACTAGGAGGCATAAGAGGAAGGCAAGAACATAGCAGAGGTCAGCAGTGCTGCCAACAGATGGGATGACATAGATTGGGGCAGCTCAGGGCAGGAGACCAGAAGGACAACTTCTGTATTAGCCCAGAAGGACAACTAGAGTATTGGGGGCCAAAACCAGCCACACTGGGCAGACCAGCAACCCTGACTACAAATCTCCCGAGTCAGACTGGAGCAGCTGGAAAGTTGAAGGCTCGTGGGAGAAGGTTTGGCTGGAGCCAGGTCCTTAGGAGACACTCCGTGAGGGCACCCTGCTGACCAGCAAGTATAATTAGGGTGGACCAGAGCCCAGTGACAAAGGCGACCCCCTTGCTGACCTGATTTGTGGAGTGAGGACAACTGGGATGGACTGGAGACCAAGAGCCAGCAGGTGAAGGCTGAGCTGGCCCGGAAGAAGCAGGAAGAGCGACGGCGAGAGGTGGACACCAAATGTGCTGAGCAGAAGGACAGCAAGGGCCTTGTGAAGCTGGGGACCTGTAGGACTGACCTGCTGGTGTGGGTGCTTCCCAGTCACAGAGAACAGCCCCATGGATGTATTTATTGCACACACCATGCCAGCTCGACCAGCCCGGCCAGGCACATCTCACATGTACATAACCAGAGTCACAATAAATTCTATTTCACACACACACACGCACACACACACACACACACACACACACACACACACACACTAAATAAATAAATAAATAAATAATCCTTACTCTTCATAATTCTCTGCTGGGTAAACTTGAGTGACAAGGGGAGGATAAGACCTCTGTTCAAGTGCTCTTTCATATTTTATTTTCCTTGACTAGGCCTAGGCCCTTCAGAGGATACATCCATAGTGAAATGTGGGTACCCTGGGGGACCAAGCGGAAAAGAGGTTTGGTTGGGTGTTGCTACTTTCCAGGTGTTAGGCTGGTCAGCTCCATCCCTCTGTGGTCAAGGCCACCTCTTGGTGGAGAGATGTGCACCCCAACTCTCTTTCACTAGTTTACATGCTATTAGCAAGACACCCCAAAAAGCAATGAGCTGCTTTCTAAATGGGATTAATTCATTGTAACTTAAACATGTCAGGGAGAGAGCCACTTCGGAGATTCAGAAATTAAGGGCTTACTAAGAGATGTCAGAGAAGAAGCCTCTCATGTTAGAGCTCTGCCAATTATCTGAAGCTTATTTAAAAAAATGTTCTTTGGCCTGGAAGACATGCAATGAAGCTGCTAAACCAGCAGATTCAGAAAAAGCAGAACGCAGGAAATTGATTTGAACCTCAGAGACACAGCTTCTAAGGTGGTGACGAGGTCAAGGGGGTCACTGAGTAATAGGATTTCTCAGAACTGCTAATGATCCTGATTCGGTCATTTTCTGCTTAAAAAGGCACTTTGACCTTCTACAAACCCAAATATATGCTTCCTGATGGGAGGTGGCTCCACGCATAACCTACGGAAGATTAGATTTATCAGGGAAACTCTGATAGATCCCTAAACCTAGCAGGAGAGGCAATGCTGCTATTATTAATTGAGTAAATAATCTCTTTTATATGGCACTATGCAAACCTGTACATAGTGCATAAATTACACAAAATCAGTTTTAGCATGGTTAATAAAAAGACTGAATAAAAAGTGCTAAAGTAGGTCCTTTTATTTATTTTTCCTTTAAAAATGAAATGGCATTTTACTTAATAGCATTAATCAAACTGTATTAAAACTTAAAAAAAACCCAAAACTATTTTCAACTGTGGGGAGACCTAAGCACCTGGGGTGTGAATCCAGGTTAGGATGGTCCTGAGATGAAGGGGTTTCCTTGGGATATACATTTGTTTTTCAGGGTTCTCTTCTACCTAACACATTCCAGACGGATCACAAGAATTCTCTCTTCATATTACGTAGTGTTTTACAAAGTATCATACTTTAAAAATATATTATCTTGTAGGAACATGTAATAAATAACTTCAAAGTGCAATGGGTATTTAATTTTAAAGCATGCCTTTAACATTTATGTAAAACATTTTTTGTACTTGTTCAGTAGAAACTTATCTGGTCACTGGATAAAGCTAGCAATAAAACCACTGGCCCACAATGGGTTAAGATGAGTCTAAATAGGAAAGAGTGTTCAAATGATTTGGGGTTTTATTTTTTCACCATGGTCAATGTCTGTGAAATTGATAAAAAAGAAAACACAGTTCATTGAAACTGTCTCTATGTCAGACATCCAGAGTTTGATTTCCGGTAGGGATAATAACTAGTTGTGCTACTTTGGAGAAGTCCCTTAGCTTCTCTCAGCTTCACTTATAAAATGAACACAAGTATTTACCACTCCTAGTTATGGAGAGAATAAAATGAGGTAGCAGATGCAAACCTCCAGGCACCTAGCTGACAGCTGGTCAAACATATAAACACATGCTATGATAAACCACTCAGAGTACTAATGTAGCAACTGCATGGTAGGACCAAGAGTTCAAATGTCATCCATGGGCTGATGACCACAAAAGCCTCATCAAAAAAACAAAGTATGACAAATGTTCAATAAGCACATGAAAGGATGCTCAATATCACTGAGCCTTAGGAAAATGCAAATCACGAGCACAATGAGATATCACCTCATACTCATTAGGATGTCTAGTATATTTTTTAAAAAAGCTGTTGGTGAGAATGTGGAGAAATACAAACCCTTGTGTGCTGGGGTGAGAATGTAAAATGGTGCAGCTGCTGTGGTAAATAGGATGGTGGTTCCTCAAAAAATAAAACATAGAACTATCACATAGAACTACCATATAAGAAATTTCACTTCTGGGTATTTAACCAAAATAACTGAAAGCAGGGACTTGAACAGATATTTTACACCCATCTCATAGCAGCATTATTCTAACTGCAAAAAAGTAGAAGCAACCCAAGTGTCCTGTGGTTGGCAGGGGCTAGAGGAGGGGAGAATGAGAAGTTAATGTTTAATAGGGACAGAGTTTCCCTTTGGGCAGATGAAAAAGTTCTGGAGATGGACGAAGATGTTGGCTGCACAACAATGTGAAGGGATACTTGAAAGTAGTTAAGATGGTAAATCGTGTTATGTATCTGTTACTACAATTAAAAAATATATAACGTGATAATAAAGTCTTTTCATGTTTTAGAGTAGTCAGATAGTGATAAGCTTCTTTTTTTTTTCTCCTATTTTCTCAGTGACAATCCATTTCTTCACTTACACGTTTGCTCATTCATTCCTTTGGTCCTAAGAGTTGTGTTGAACTCCTTTAGTACATCAGCTACTGTGGATGGCAAAGGATAAACAAATAAATGCAGCCTCATGTGGCTCCTTGAAGGAAGAGTATCCCAGCAATAGATATACAGAGGATCATGTAACAAGTGTAACTCACAGAAGAAGCTTTTGTAAGATACTGAAATAATATAAAGAACAAGAAACACGGGGACGAGAAAAGAAAAGTAACAGCAAGAAAAAGAAGTCTATTTTACATAAAGACAGTGGGTGACTATAGGCATCTCCTTCCCCCCACTATTTTAAAAATAGAAAAGACTAGATTTGTGTTATCATTTCTGACATTTAGTTCAATTTTTCCTATTATAAAAGAATCATTGAATTGCTGAGAATGCTCAAGGTAATTTAACATACTCCCTTCACTATTTTGCACATAAAGAAACTGAGGTAGAGTAAAAGTCCAGCTATAAAATTAGTATTTAGAATACACATTTTTTCAAAAGTGCCTGTTTTTTTTTAGAGTACCATACTACCTTTTCCAAGGCAGCCAGAAAAGTACCAGTAAGAACCAGAAATGATCCAGTTCTTATTGACATCACATGATCTCACATTTATATAGCACTATCTTAACTTTTCAAATGATCGTTGATAGCAGTAAGGCATGCATTTACTTCTGAGAGGGCCAATGACTTCATTCTGGTTAGAAAAGTCATGATCTACGCTGCTGACATGAATATCAGGTCCACTTACTTGAATGTAAGTCTGTTCATTTACTTATTAGTCATTCATTTAATAGTAACACACACCGGGAGTTAGGTGCCGTTAAATACAGTGGGAACACAATAATGAAAGGACACACATAATTCAGCAGTCCCTTCTGTAATAAAGTGTTCCTCACCATCTTTAACAAGTGTCAGAATAATTTTTTTGGACAAGACTCAAGTAGAATTTCACAAGCAGTTAAGTGCTTAAGTGTTCTTGATATATTACTCAACAATATTTAATTCTTCTACAGGTTTTATTTCCTGTTTGGAGCCTTCTAGACAAAAAATTGACCAGTATCATTATGTGAGATGCGGGCCTTAGGAAGCAGAGAAGATCCTGTGGGGGGAGAAGCTGATGACTTTAGTTGGGGACAAACTAAATTTGGATTTCCAGCAGCATGGCCTCTGGGAATACTGGCAGGTATTTGAAAGTTTGAGTGGAATTAAAAGGGAAGTCAACATGAGAAGAGGAGATTGGAGAAAGCCTGGAGAGCCCAGAGTTGAAGCGTTGTGTGTTTATGCCTCCTGTCAAGACAGTCAGGATGCCCCTGTGGTCCGACAAACTGCAGCGGGCACATGTACCCTGGGGACTGTGGGGCATCTCAGCAAGGGGGTGTTAGGGAGCACTCAGAGGATTGAGCTTATACAGGTGGTTTGGGGGATGGTCAAGGATGCTGGTGTCCACTTTGGACTGAGGCAGGATAACTCTGTGACTGGGTATCTTTATAAATCTTTTTTAGATGTAGAGCAGAATGCAGCAGGACTAAAACTATAATTAGAATAGAAGAATCCTATTGGTCTGAGTAATGGGATGTTTGGTCATTTTTTGCAGCTTGTACAATGTTCATAATTTGTGTTCAGAAATAATTACACTAAGGTCTTATTGGTGTCTTGATTTATCCGGGTCTCAGAGTGGCCTTGATAGATATTGACATTCAGTTTTCATGGGGAGAACACCCAGGCTTATCTGGATGTCCTGACTGGTCCTGGATGGCAGGGCAAGATTTCTTTTTCAGGAGGAAGGAGAGAGAAGGTTCAAGAAAGCATCTTGGCACCCCTCTGCCCTCCTAGCTTGTAATTTGGACAGTGACAAAGTAAAAGTGGAATGAGAAAAACCCGGAAAATGCAACATCAGCTTTCTCTGTTTCACACTTTAAAACACGCATACTCCAGTATTGGGAAACAACAAATAAAACAGTTTAGTCATGTGGTGTAACTTAGAATTGCCATCCAGAAAAATGGGTGTCATGCAGAAAACTGTTCACTTCATTTATTATATTTACTTGGGGTAGGTTATAGTCAGGCACTGACTGACTAAGTCCCATAGTTTGTTCACAGTTTGATTTGTTATTAAGACTTCTGCATCATTCTTTAGAACTTGCACCTCTCTTTCAATATAATTTTTTCCATTTGTCTGTGACGATTTTTCTGGATCCTTCCTGACCTGCTTGGTTCTTGCTAGGCTAGATTTTAACATTCTTGCCTCTTGCTCAGACTCACAGGGATGTTGTGAACGTGGGATAAATGGACCTCTGCACTTTGCTTTCAAGAACAACTTCCCAGACTTGGTTTTCTCAGACCAGATTTGTCAAGTTCCCACAAGTGCCATGGTTACTGCTCCTTTCTTCCCCAGCGGATTCTGCCTATTTGCATGGGATGGGAATCTGCCTCCTAACCCCAGATTGCTCAGTTTCCTCATTGAATGTGAGTTTCTTTTCATCTTGACCCACACCTTCCGTTGTATGGGCCACTGCGTTCTGCACCCTCCATCTGGGCACCTCGGGGATTTGAATGTGATTCTCCTCTCAGTCCTCCTGAGATACAATGCCCAGGATGTCCCCTGGCACAAAGCTCCCTGGGGAATGTGAGAAACTTCGACACCCCACAGCCTCCCTCGGTCTGCCGCAGAATCCCCACGACTCCCCAGAATGAACTCAGCGACATGGAAGTACGGGGAGAACAATCTGGCACAGAGCTGGCTGCAGCCTTCTTGGCTGAGTCCTATCTGCCTTTCTGGGCCATTTTCCCCTGGGAAAAGCCCTGGTAGGGAGTGTGCAACGTGTGGGTGTTTTCCAGTCAGGACTTTGCACCGATTGCTTTGATGGCTCCATTCGTTATGCTCATGTTGCTGTAGCATTTCAAGTGTGAAGACAGTGAGCACGGTGTAGCTATAAAGGAGCTATTGTTGCCACATTTCTTTAGACCAGTAAGGAGGCCTGCAGACCGCTGGTAGACTGCCAGCGACAAGTCCGCAAAGCTCCTCCCTCTGCTGGGGTCTGAGACATAAAAGCCCAGAACTGCGAGTGGCCAGGAGCCATCCTCAGCCCTGTAGGAAGATTGCTTTGCAGATTAGGAATCAAATCTGAGCAGTTTGTGAGCCTGAGAGATGTCCACGGGGCCACTGTCATTTAAATAAGGTCTTTCAAGCGGTGCTTTGTGAGCTGAGCCCCTGAACCCTGTGCACTTTTCCTCCTGGCTTGATGCAGACGCGCTCGGTGGAGCATATGTGGATATTTCCCGCTACACCAGAATTACACGTGACCTGTCAGCAGCTGACACTGTTAATAAAGGATATACACGTATCATGAAAATGCCTACATACAGCCGAAATGCATGCCAATCGGTGAAATTAATGTTGCAGCAAGATCGTTTGGAACTTTTATTTGAGTTCCTCTAAGGGGTAATTTGGCCTTTAAATAAAAAACATATGGGTGGTAGAGATCCCAAGTGCTTTAAATCAGCAGAGATTTGGCAGTCCTGTGGATTTTAGTGTGTGGGACACAAGCAAAGTTCATTAGATCTGGGGCCAACCCTGTACCTGACGTCAGCAGAGTAATTAATCTTAAGCATTCCCTGAGCCAACAACTGACAGTGCGCTCATAATCCACAGCTGTGTCCTCCCTTTCACCTGGGCCGCTGTGACTTTTGCTACTTCCTAAAATGCCAGCTTCCAAGTTTACTTTCCTCAAGTCTTCCGGTTGGAAAGGTCAAATGCAGATCCAGAAAGTGAAAGAAAAGTGTCCACTTTATGTGTGGGGAATGTATTGATACGCCTATGAATCCATATTAACAAAGACATACATTCCATTCTGATACGGTTGGATGCTTATTTTATGAAGTGATATATTCCTGAAGATAAATAGGTCTATTATACAAGTTTGGCATAATTGAATGGAAACCTTGCAATTACTGGGTAATATGTTATTTGTTATTTTTAAATCATCACCCAAGGTTATTTTCCCATTGATTTTTAGAGTGAGTGGAAGAGAAGGGGAAAGACAGAGAGAAATACTGAGAGAAATATCGATGTGAGAGAAACACCTCGATTGGTTGCTTCCTGAATGCACCCTGACCAGGGCCTGGGCCAGGGAGGAGTCTGCAACTGAGGTATGTGCTCTTGACCAGAATTGAACCTGGGACACTCCAGTCCACTGAGCCAAACCAGCTAGGGCGCTAATGTGTTATCAGATAAATGAAGCTGTGAGATAAAAAGCAGTGAAATAGAGAATGAACTACAACTTCTTCCTTGATAATCCAATGATTTTTTTCCAACTTCCCTTACATGTTTGGGTTTTCCTTTTCCTGTACTAAAGTTACAGGTAAATTTTATTCCCAGAATACCAGTATTTGAGAGAATCTCAAAGTGTCCACCAAGTGAAAAGAAGATTACTTGACATTTAAAGTTGGGAAATTCAGGTTGAAAAATCTATTTTTAGTAGCTAAGCCCTGTGAAATATAGTATACATAATCCATGTTAAAATTTCAGAAAGCAGAAAATGTCTCTTCAATTAAAAATATATTCTGTAAATGTAGTGCTCTACTCTTGCCTTTCGTTTTACCAGTAGGTTCTGCTGTAGTAATATAAATTTTAAAATAAGATTTTGGTAAGGAATCTAAGTGAATATAATTATGCAATGTTACAGTCTTTTCTAAACCATAGAAACTTTTTACCAGGCCAAAAAAATTATCACAGTATATCTAAGCAAAAATTAATTTAAATTACAATTTATATTATTACATTCTTCATAAATATAGCAAAAAAAAAATAACAGAAATGTTTTGTGAAAATTCTTTAGAGCAAGTTTATGGAAGCATTATTTTTTTTTAAATTATGAAAACAACTGTACCACATTATCCAAATAATGATAGAGCTTTATATCACCACCTCAAAGGATTCTGACTTAACTTTTTTTTTTTTTTTTTTAATCAGGAAGAATATGTTATAGTTATCTTAAAATTTTCAACTTTATGTCTTATAAATTCATTTTTCTTTAAGGCAGGATCTCAGAACTTTCATTGGAAGTAAACTGTTTGGAAGGAAAAAAAAAAGCATTGCTCCTTGAATCCATGACTTGTGCATTCTTTTATTATCTGAAATTATTTGAGAAAAAAAAAGAAAATGTTCCTTTCTGTTAACCTTGGTTGATCATAAGTTTTTTGTTCCAAATTCCTACAGTGATCCCCTGTTGTCACTGTTATTTTTAGAAAGGCAACAAGGAGGAAGCAAGAAAGAAGGAACGACTGGTAGGGACTATAGAGACCATCTACTCCAACACCTTTAATGGACCCAGAAAAGAAACCATGACTGCAAAAGGTAAGTGAACTTTGGAAGGGCAGTGGGAAGAGCAGCATAGGAGGGCAATCATTTGAAAGCTGGAGCTCCATGATCCTGGACCTGGTTGTATATCTACTGTGTGAGCTTGGGCACAGTGCTTCCTTGGCTGGCTCCATTTCTTACCTGTGTAATGAGCACCATGACCTACTCATAAATGTTCTGTGAGCAGTAAGTGAGATGAGATGGTACACAGGTGGGTACTGAAGGGGACTAAAGCTTGCCACACTAAAGCTGCCTTTTGGAATATTGATTTTAAACTTATTATTAAGAAACAAAATAATCAGAAAGAACATTTGATCCTATCCCTTTCTGACCAAGAGATTCAGATAGAAAAACCCACTCCAGGAAGGAAATCTCAGGATGGTCACATTAGCCTAATTTGAATAAAATGTGGTAGACAGAAAGGTGCCAAGCATTGGCCTGGTAGTTAGATCACCTCCTGGGTCACATTGAAGCAAAAATTTGCCAGCTGCATATGTTCTGCTCTTCCTCAAATACCTTTTTCCTTTACAATCCTTTCATTCCCCCCATTTTTTTCTTCGTTTAAAATGAGATGTATTCCCAATTTTATTTCACTGTCTTTGAGATTTTCATGCTTATTCCCTGTGTGTATATATTAAAATTTGATTTTGTCCTGTTTATCTGTCTTTGCTAAGTTGATTTTTAGCCCAGCTGGAACAACTTAGGTGAGAAAAAAGGTATTCTTTTTTTTTAGCCCCCACATTCCAGAATAGTCCCTCCCCTGCCTTGGATAAAAAACTTCATGGGTGATTAATTTTCTTATATAAAATGACATAATATTTGCATGTAACCTATGCACATTCTCCATATATTTTAAATCATCTCTCTAGATGATTATAATACCTGATACAATGCAAATGCTATGTAAATAGTTGTTACACTTTGTTATTTAGGGATCAACTTTCTGAAATTAAAAAAAAAATTTCAATTGGTCAAATCTGCAGATACAGAACCTGTGCAGATGGGCACCAACTGTGTATGATGTCTGTTGCTGACTGTTTCCTCTCTTAGGAGAGAAAAACTTGTGAGTTTAGGAAAGAGGGGATGAAAATAAAGCACAGAACAACTGAAAATAGCCTTTTCCTAGCTTCTCGGACCCTTCAAACACCCCCCACACTGTACCCCAGATCTGAAATTAAGAGTGCTCAAAAGTGAGTTGAGTGAGCAGAGTCTCACCCATGGCAAGTCCAAGTCGCCATTTACCCCATTCATTGCTGATATGGAAAGGAGCTTAGACAGCAGATGATTTTTCTGGGACCACTGATTTTCCTGGGGCCAGGTTAATGCTTACAGTCATAGAGTAAAAGAGTCACTGTCTGAATTTCCTCCTTTTAGAGGAAAAATTGGCCTTTTCCTGGGGAGTCTAACAGTGGAGCTGGCATACACCCCATCTCAGAACTTAGAGTGCGATTTCTGTTGAAATGTAATGTGTCTACCTGTCTTTAAAGTCCTAAATCTGGTTCTTGTCCCACTCATGTGAAATCATTTTGCACAAAACTCCGACAGGAGCCTGCAGCTCTCATCCTCCTCTACTCAGCCTATGTCAGAGCCTGGAGCTTTTGATGTCCCTGTTACCAACGTTGAACAGTTTTCTCTAATCCTCATTATTCTAGACTCCATGCATAGCCTCTTCTTGAAATCTTCAACAACTCCATTCCAAATGATTTCCCTCATTCCATGTAGGCTGTGGCATTTCTCTTATGCACAGTTTAGCATCACCTAAGGAAATATTCAGGGGTTGATGACTCCAAAGAAAACCAGGAAAGCAGCTTATTTATTCCTCTATTGTCCGCTAATACTCCATGCATTTTACTCAGAGCATCTGATAAATGCAATGAGTACTGTATAGTTCTAGAATGTCAAAGGATCTCACATTACTTATTGCAGGGGAGTGAGACTGAAACTGAAAAAGACACAGACATTGAAAAGTGATTAGATGTTTCCTGTTTCTTGAGCATATAAAATATTGTAGACTTAATAAATATTTGACTAGAAAAGAAAAAAAATGAATGGATAAATAAATGGTGCAAGACCTGTGCCTAGGTATTCTAACTAATTATTTAAATACAGTCCTTGTTTCCAGAAATTTGCCATATGAAGGGAAAGGTAAACTACGCAATTTTCTCTAGCATTCTAAGACACAATGGCCACCATATCAAAAATAATCTGTGAATTTACAGAAGGGAAAAACTAATTATGAAAAGACTTCATAAGGAAGATAGGATATGAGTCCATTTTGAAGGAGTTCAAAGATGGAGATAATCTTGAAGAAAATTCCAGAAGAACACTGTGAGATGATACAGTACTTGATTGAGCTAAGCCACGGATGGCTGGGAATGCGTTAAACACTGGTTTATGTTTTACTTGTTTTTCTGTGCTCATCCTCATCCCAGTGCCCTGTGTGTCAGCATTACTGTAGCAGTGTTCAGCTCTATGTAGATGGATGTGCTCTGAAAAGGTGGGGATTTGGCTGTTAGAGCATTTGGCAGAGGTGGGAAATGAGTCTCACAGATTGAGGGAAGTTCTTGGATGATTGTCTCAAGAATACAAGGCATGATAGAATGGTGAATGGGGCACAGTATCAGTTAGCTCAGGCTGCTAGAACAGAACCCCCAACCAGGTTGTTTGTAAAAAATAAATTTATTTTTTACAGTCTGGAGGCTGGAAGTCTGAGGTCAAGTCACCTTCAGATTCAGATTTGGAGAGAGCCTACTTCCTGGTTCATAGACAGTCATGTTTTCACTGTGCCTTCAGGTGGCAGAAAGAGTTACAGAGCGCATATAAGAACATCTATCCCATTAGGGGAGCTTCTCCCTCATGATTTTATCACCTCTCAAAGTCCTCACCTTCTAACAGCATCACACTCGGGTTAGGTGTTAGCATTATGCATTTGGAGGAATGAAAACACTGAGTCTATAGCAAGCAGCTTTGCAATGTGTACTTCATTGTGTCTGACTTCTTAAGCTTCTGGTTTCTTGAGCTCCTCTTATAAACCATGTGCTGGCAATAGAGGGCTGGAAAACATAGTTAACATGCCTCCTTGCATAGAACTTATACTCAAACACATTGTTATGTGATTTAACAGCAAATACTCAGAGCATCTGATAAATGCAATGAGTACTGTATAGTTCTAGAATGTCAAAGGATCTCACATTACCTGTTGCAGGGGAGTGAGACTGAAACTGAAAAAGAAAAATAGGTTGACATTCAGGTAACTCTACTGAGCCATCAATCCTGTTGGGAGGGTGTAGCTCCTGCCAACTTAGGTGAGCTCACCAAAGTTATGTGCATGTAGGTACATGATGTGGCACCGCACTTATTACATTTGCTTCTTCAGCATGTTTCTGGCTAAAATGGACTTTGGAGAACAAATATTTGATGTTCATGTGATTAGACACTCAGGAAGTGTGGTAGGAACCTAATAGTGCAAGCCAGATTTTAGGAACTCTCATCTGAATGTGTCTATTTAATTTTTATCATGCCCCTCAGTTGGGTTGTACAAAATCGAGGGCCATTCCTTATGAAGTGACTCTTCTTAAGAGGATGCAAAAAGACCATGTTGACCTTTACATAAAAGTGTCAGTGCTCCCAAATTTTGAAAAAATTGCTAAAAGCAGAGGTTCTATTTTTATCCTTCATATTCTAGCCAGGTCTCTGCATTCAAAACAAGATGTGCACCAAGTCTGGTCAAATAACCATCACCAGCTAAAAGTCCAGATGTTATTCCGGGATGCTTTTTCTCTATTAATTTGTGTTAGGTTTTCTTTCCCAGAAAAAATAAAATAAAATAAAAGGAGATTTAGAGGGCTTTCTTTTGTTGTGGGGAAATTTATATATATTTATCATTTTAAGTGTACAATTCAGTGGCCTACATTCACAATATTGTGTTACCACCTATGTGGAAAACTTTTCATCACCTCAGCTGGAACACTGTACTCATTAAACAATAACTCCCCATTCCCCATCCCCCAGCCCTTCCTGTCGGTGTAGATTTGACTATACTAGGCATCTTATATAGTGGAATCATCCAGCATTTGTCCTTTTGTTACTGGCAAATTCACTGAGCATAATGTCCCCAAGGTTCATCCATGTTGTAACATATGTCAGAATTTTCTTCCTTTTTATGGCTGAGTAATATTCCATTGTGTGGATAGACCAGGTTGTGTTTATCCATTCATCTGTTGATGAACATTTGGGCTGTTCTCATCTTTGGCTATTGTGAACAATGCTGCCACAAAATGTGTACAAATATCTCTTCAAGACCCTGCTTTCACTTCTTTTGGGCATATCCCCAAAAGGGAAATTGCTGAATCCTATGGTAGTTCTACTTTTCATTGTTTGAGGAACTGCCATACTGTTTTTCATAGTGGCTATACTATTTTAGATTCCTACCAACAGGGCACAAGGGTTCCAAAATTTCCACTTCTGCTGAAACCGGTTTGGCTCAGTGGATAGAGCGTCAGCCTGCGGACTGAAAGGTCCCAGGTTTGATTCCGGTCAAGGGCATGTACCTTGGTTGCAGGCACATCCCCAGTGGGGTGTGTGCAGGAAGCAGCTGATCTATGTTTCTAACTCTCTATCCTTCTCTGTTCCTCTCTGTGAAAAATCAATAAAATATATTTAAAAAATTTTCCACTTCCTTGTCAATGCTTATTACTCTCTGTGTTTTTGACAGTGGTCTCTTAATGAACATTAGGTTTTAATTTGCATTTTCCTGATGATTAGTGATGTTGAGAACCTTTTCATGTTTCAGAGGGCTTTTAACTCTGAATTATCTTTGGTTTGAAATTCCTGGGGAGTCTAACAATGGGCTCACACCCCCCATGTGGAGCTCGCATACACGCCATCTCAGAAGAACCCTGACCCAGCTTTGAGAGGAGCCCCATCCATGGTGCACAGCCAGTTACTCTGGTTTTAGGCTTACTATTGAGGTGGGTACACTGCTTACCGGTGTCTCCACTCTCTGACTTGTTCTGCCTCTGTGTGAAGTGGGTCCAAACCAAGGTCCTCCAAGGATTCAGATCAGGACTCATCTGATCTGGCAGCAAAGTGCCATCCTAACTGTCAAATTCACAACAGGAGCTAGGGAAACTTGAGGGGTGCTCTCGACCACTGTTTTCAAACCCTCGAGTTTCCCATACAAGACTCTTTCTAAATGAGGTTATGGTGGGACCATGCTTGTGGCTCAGCAATGGGGCTATTTTGTAAGAGGGGAAGGGGGAGACAGTCTGCACCTGCCCACAGGCCCCCAACAGGATGAGCACCAGGACTCCATTGGGGAATATGCTCAGGAACCATATGGATGAACACAAAGTAGTCTATGGTGACACAGCCCATTGGTGACAGATGGAAGACTAGAACTCCAGCTCCAGTCTCTCTTTCTAACCTGCCACTGCCCTGACCCTGGTGACAGTATTACCTGGGAGTGATGAGAGTTGGGTAGAAGGAGGAATTACTATATTATCCATAATTTTGAAAACAGAAATTACACTGTTGGAGATGCCATCATGATTTCCAGATGTAATTTATATGAATTTGGTAAATGTTTATTTAGAATACCTAAGTGCTAAGTATTTTGAAGTATATAAATGTTAATTAAATCTAGATCTAACATATTCACCACAGGGAAATTAGACCATATGTGAGTTTGCAGATGCTTGGGAATAAGAAGAAGGGAAAGCTGCCTTCTAAGGGGTGAGGAGTGGGCTCAGAGGCTCTGGTGCATGTGGCCATGGGGTGACAGAAGACTGTACTGGGAGGGAAATAGCAAAACAAAAAAACCCTGACTTTTGACAGAAGGCTAAGGCTTCAGTGGCAATGTTTGAACCAGGCACTACTCATTCGGCTCTGGATGACATGGAGAAATGACTTACGTACCACCAGCCTCTTGCCATCGTTTTAAAGAAAAAAAAAATCACCATTTAGATTTGGAGTTCTCTAGGTAACCATAAGTGTATCTTATTGCATATTTTATTGGGCAATAATTTTCTTCCTGCATGTGCAATGATTCCTCCTAGATTATCTTTACAATCTGGTGAATATTAAATTGTTATCACACTGTGGCTTCTTCCACTTCATTTTATTTTACTATCACAGTTAAGGGCTCAATGTTGTAGTAACATTTAATTTCACTTACAATCAGGATCTGTTTGGTCACCTGTTACCTTTCTCCAGCTTTGCGAATTGGCTTCTGTATCTAGGACAAAGCCAGAACAGGCCGGTGCACGCTTGATGTCATATTTCTAAAAGAGGTGATTCCTATTATTTTAATAGTGTCCTGGTACCCACTCCTATTAGTGGTGACATAGTTATATTCATACAACTTTCTTGCCTTGTTCCTTTTTCTGTATTCCCTAATAACTATTCTTTCCATGCCGTTGTGTTGACCATGGGTCTAACATTTATAAACCTTATAATTTAACATGCCTTGTTCTTGACAAAGATAACATGTCCGAGTCATCGCACCTCAGCCTCCTTCTCTCTTGCGGGAGTCCTACTCCTTGGGCATGCTTTTCAAATACAAGCTAAGCAATCCAAAGCCCACATCCCAACTCCTTCTCTATGGGATTCTCACACTCCAGGCCAATAGGGCGGGGAACCAGAAAACTAGGGGCAGCCCCTATGGAAATTATCAAACCAGCGAATCCTAAGCCTGTTTGCCCTGCCTTGCTGTTCTTCTTTTGGAAACCACAAAAAAAGACTCTTGACCACATCCCCTGCCCCTCTGCCTCCTTGCAGAATTAATCTGGTATTTCCTCCTGTGGCCCTGCATGCCATGGTGTGCCCTCATCTCTTGTCTCCTAATTTGTTGGCCTTAGTTAGCATCATTCAAATTTTCTATTAGTACATTTTATTTAAAAACCTTTATGTATATTTACTTATTCTCAACAAGGATATGAGTGAACAACAAAGACACCCTTTTTAAGGATTGTAATCTTACAGGAGCACCACTGATATATGGGAGGTGGAGTAGGCTGCAATTGGCGGGGAGCTTGGAGGTAGTGATGAGGTGCAGGCTGTTTTGGTGAAAGTCTCACCTGGAAAACTGTAGTGTTGTACTAGTTTTATTGTTGTTGTTGTTTTTAAAAAGCTTTTTCCAAAATTCAAACTTTGATTATAGTCCTACTACTAAACACTTACTTCTTGTGAGAACTTGTCAGGGTTCCCACTATTTTAATGTTTTCTACTCCTGGCCCAATATTCTAGCCTTAAAGCACCTACACACCATATCTTAGCTCAGAGGCAGTTCCATTTTGGGAGAGAAGTGTGGTGGGGGTGTAGTATGTAGACACTTCCAAAGCTCATGTTCTCTTTTTCTATTTGAAATTTAATAACTATGAATTATTACAAAGGTGATTAATTAGACCAGGCTCTTCCCTTTACTTTCCCAAAATAGTCTCATACTGGAAAGTCACTAAAAATGAAAAAGAGTGAGCTTTGGGTTTACTCATACAGAAATGTTGCTACCTACCGTGGATGCTAGTAATAAGGGGATCCACTGTACTGAGTCTTGAAAACTCTGGTGTTGCTATGTGATAGATACCTACAAATAGCTGTGCGCAGGGCAGCACTTGCTGATGAATGTCCTGTTCCAGCAGACTGCTATCAAAAACTCGGTCAGCGAAACAGAAAACTAACACCAAAGGATCACTTCCTTCAAATATGGGTCTTGTTTAGAAAAGGCTACTTTTAGAAGCACACAAAAGGAATATTTACAAGAGTACAGGAAAAAAAGGATTTTCTGGGGAGCAATGAACCGAACCTCTCTTTAGAGAGACTTGTTCCTCAAGGAACAACATATTTTCCCACTAAATAAACTTAAGGTGTTCGAGTGACAGCTCCTTCCCTCCACCTAGTTTGCATCTGCACTTGCTTGGAGAGGCTGACCGATGTCCTCAGGGTCACCTTTGTGTCAGTGCAGACACAGAGACTAGTTCCTACCCATCGTTCTTCTGAATTCTGACGCAGGAGCAACAGATGATGAAGAACATGCTGTGTACATCATGTGTTCATGACATAGCTGGTACATGGAGTAATGTGAATTTGGTGTCACCCTTTTTTCCTTTGGATGACAAATCTCCATCTTTCCCACCTTCTCAGCACACCTGAAAAGTTATAAGAGGCTGTTTGAGTACCTGACCATCCTTCACGTTGATCCACTCAGTGGATGAAACCGTGAGGCCCACCCATTGTAAGCCAATTCTACTAACACGTTCATGAATTATGAAGAGGCAACATATCTATATATATATTAATGATTTGAGATAATTTTTAGTTGAAGAATAAACCAAAATTAATGGGAAAAGACAAATACTTTGTAATGAACACCATCACATGAGGAACAATAATAAGAAAGAATATTGCAAAGTCAATAAAGTAAATGAGAATAAAAGAAACCTACATTCAAACTAAAAATCCTCAATCTCTCTCTCTCTCTCTCTCTCTCTCTCTCTCTCTCTCTCTCTCTCTCTCTCTCTCTCTCTCTCAGACCACGATCACGATAATCAGGGTTCTCCAATCCTGAAAACAACTTGTCTTTGATGGCTTGGTCTTCACCCCTTACACCCATCCAAGAGCTCACTGAGTGACCAGATGCACAGGTCATGGCTAGACCCTCAAGAATCAAGAATGTCTGTAGGACTTAAGCTCAGCCCATAGGCTACATTGTGAATTAACTCTCCACATATTCCAGGCTCTGACATCTAGCTCTAGGAGAAAATAGCTACAGTTACAATAGATAAGGCCAGGGAAGACCCTCTATTTTCACCAATTCTGGGGAAAATTGCTGAACCAAATGCAGGAAACTGTTCTGGTCAAATCGTGAAACAGCAGCATTGGCACTATCAGAGGTATGCATGCGTCCATGAACACACGTGTTAGAAATGCTTATTCTGCTCTGGAAGGTATTGCTCAGTGATTAGAGGGTTGGTTCATGCACAGAAGGGTCTCAGGTTCAATTCCTGGTCAAGGGCACATACATTGGTTGCAGGTTTGATTCCTGGCCCTGGTCGGGGCTCATATAGCAGGCAACCAATGGATGAATCTCTCACACATCTCTCATGTGAGAGAAACTCATGGATGTTTCTCTCTTTCCCTTCCTCTATTTACCTCCCTTACACTTTCTCTAAAAATAATCAGTGGGAAAGAATATATCCTTGGGTGAGGGTTAACAGCAAGCAAACAAACAAACAAACAAACAAATGCTTATTCTCAGGCTTCATCTTGCCCTGTGTTTTCAGAACTAGCATTTAACAAGGTCATAGGCTATTTATTAGCTCATGAAAGTATAATACTGCTCAAATCCAGCAGTTCTTAAATGTCTTAGCCTTAGGGTTGCTCTGCACTCTTAAAACTCTCACAGTTTTCTAAGAGTTTTTATTAATATGGCTTATATTTAACTGTATTTACCAAATGAGAAAATTTTAAGATTTTTATTACCTTTTTAGAAATCAGAATAATGAGCACATTCCATGTTAATATGAACAAGTGTTTTTATGAAAAATTGCCATGTTTCTCATAAAACATTAATGAGAAGAATGATATTATTTTATGTTTTGTGGGAAACAGCAATTCTCTTTCATGTTTGGCTTAACTCAAGGCAGCTGGGTTTTTATTTCTGCTTCTACATTCAACCTGTTACAGTAGTATATCATATCACATGACCTCTGCAATATTCCACTTACATTCATGAGAGAATGAAAGCAAAAAGACAAAAAGTACTAGAATCATTATAAAAATAGTTTACACCTGACAGTCTTCCTGAATGTGTCTTGGGGATCCTCAGGCTCCCTGCACCAATGCTGCAGAACCACAGCTCTAGTCCATGCCCCAAATTGACTAGCTTTTATGTCCTTTTAAGCCAATGGTAAAATCTTCTATTTTTCTTGCTGGAGTAGTAAATTCAACACCAGGTTATACTTTCTCTGGGATCCACCTCTATCCTGAGCACTTTCACATCGTTACTATGGAGACAGACACAGAGAGAGATTCAGCAAATTTAATTGACTCGTCCACTTAATGAGAAGCTAGAATTCAAATAACAGATCTTATGAATGTCAGTCCTACTACCCAGAGTTGTAAGAATTATTCGTAAACTGCAAGGTGATGAAGTGCCATAACATACTGCCAAATATTATTATTTAGTATCTTTAAAATTCCTACCAGCTAGTCAGTTTAAAATGACAGACTCCTCAATGAACACTGAGCAGAGAGAAAGGCACAGCCCCTACAGAGACTCCACAGAGAAGAGACCACATTTTTAATTCACTAAATGCACAGGAGACTCTGAGCGAGACTCAGGAGCAAAGGGAGCCAATGCATTCACCCAAATTAGCCAGATAGATGGGTTAGAGTCAACAGGCCATGATACAATATTGTGTAAACCAACTTAGCTATGGAATTGGACAGTATGATGTTTTGATTTTAGGAAAATTGGGGAAAATGGGATTTTGTTGGTTTGAAACAAGATTCTTTAGATTAATATTCCAAAGCCAATTCTGGAATAGACAGAGAGACCCAGTCAGGAGCAAGGGCAGCCAAGGTGACAGTCTTAGGGAGGCTCTGACCTGGACCCACATGTAATTAGGTGCCACGTTAGCACACCCTGCCCATAGCTTGTTGGGAGGGGCCGACCTCTCCCTCTCTGTCATAGTTAACGCTCATTCATTACACACACACACATATATATATTGATGTTTTACAGATAGGAAGAAAGGGACAGAAAGTCAGAAACATCGATGAGAGAGAAACAGTGACCAGCTGCCTTCTGCCCACCCCACACTGGGGATGTGCCCACAACCAAGGTACATGCCCTTGACCAGAATTGAACCTGGGACCTTTCAGTCCACAGGTTGGCGCTCTATCCACTGAGCCAAACTGGTTCTGGCGTCATTCATTACTTTGCCACAAGGGTCTTCAACCAAAAATCTTGCTGTCTCTTTTCCTTTTCAATAATCTGATTTGCCAAAAAGTAATAATTAATTTGTTGGTGTACTGGACAGTCCTACCTAAAGGAAAAATTGAGAAAAGATTTTGGATATATCAAGTTTTACTAGAGATATAGGATTTGTTTTAAAATTGTCAGACCCTGTTCAATTTGTATGTTAAATACACAACAGAGGACTGCACCTCCAAGTTTCACACCCAGAGTACACTGCAATGATTATTATGTTTTCAGGGCAACTAAAATTCAGGTTTATAGCTACAGATAATTAAGTAAACATGTGATGTCACTGACGATTTCATCAGCTCCTGTTCGTGGTGCTGTAACAATTTACCTTTCATCAGCACATACTGTCTTTATCACAAGGTCTTCTGAAAAGTGGGGCAGCTATTTGAGTCATACAAGATAAATATATCCTGAAATGACTATTGTTTTGAGTCCCTGAATCATTTCAAAGGACATTTCCAGTGCAAATAGATGATGTAACTCAGCGTGACCTCAGTAATACACCTGCAAGTCCTGTGATTTCCCAGGATCATATTAAGTCTGCAAATAGACTGTCACTCACAAACAGTATTGTAAATGAGATCCATACAGTTCATGTCTTGGGCAAAGAACACTCACCTGTGTTTCGAGCCACAACAATGTTCACTTTCTTAAGAGAACGTAATTTATTTTATTTCACAAAAGCTTTTATTACCACAACTTTCCACATATAAAATGCACTAGTAAAAGTTTTGGTATACCAGCAGTCTGCATTACACAAAACTGATAAAAAAATAGATTAAAAATTAAACATTTATAACCCATGGAACTGCTGAACAGACTTTGCTGTAAAGAACATCTGTAACCATAAAACTCAATCTTGAAATCTGAATTTGCCTGTTGTGCTTACTTAATTACTGTGCAGGGTAACTTGTTGGATTCTGCTAGGGCAATGACTGAGTAGTAGGAAATATTATTCCATCAGGGATTTTCTGTGCAAATTCTAGAGGGGAAAATTATCTTTCCAAGACCCAAGTGTAACTCCCATTACTATATTAATGTTAATCAGCTTAACAATAACCCACAACCTTCGGACCAACTTCCCATTACTATTAAATGGGGTCATATACATGAAGCACTGGAGATTGGACCCCAGAGTAGATGAAACAAAGCAATAGTACTAACCTCCTATGTCCATATCCATAGTATTCTTCAAATTCTAATTTCTTAACCTATGAAAAAAGAATAAAACTTGCTTTTACTCACTTAAATAAATAATTGAATTTTAAAGCACTTTTATTAATAGGAATGTAGACTTATATAACTTGATGGTAAGTTAGGATGGATTCCTTTCTCCCCAGGAACTATCTGGTCCATCCTGATTGCACATGTCTAGTCATTAGAAACTGTATTTTGGTCATTTTTATGTCCTCCATGGAGCCAGCACAGATTTTTAATATCTGCTTCCTAAGTGAGCTGAAAAATTACACAGGCAATCAAGCTTTTTGACTATAGTTCTATAGTATATTACTATAGCTATGATTTCAAATCCAAGTGGCAAATTCAACCTACATAAGATTTGAAACTACCAAATTTACCAAGTTTTTAATTTAGGAGCAATGTAAGTATCCACATATGAGTTTCCAGATGGCTGTGGTTTAGTGGATCTCTGGTCTCAGTAGGAAAAATAAACTGTGATCATCTTATCAAAAAAATAAGGAACAATGAACCAGAAAAGCAGGTTTCACTTTCAATCCTGGCACCAAGTATCTGTGTTATCTCGAGTTCTCTAGGTTGTAATTCATTATTAGTCGTCTTAGGATAAAAATATTTATCTCTGAAATAAGATAATAGGTGTAAAACTGTTTTTTAAAAATTCAATATCGGCCACATGTGTTTGTAACATCTTTGCTATTTGCATAAAGAAGTATTTTCATGTTGTTGAATTATTCATGAATTATAGTAAATGCATCTGACATAATAAATTGTTAGAAATGACAGTTAAATCGCTCTCCTAGATTTGTTTTCAGAAACAAACACAACTTTGCAAATATTAATACACTCAATAATAAGCTGCCATGTCAGAATAGGAATACAGGAACAGTAAAATGGATTAATCTCTAGTACAAAGATAATGAAGATCATCATGATATGACACATGTTTTAAGTTATTGGAACCACACATAGAGATGTATAAAGCACATTATTAATGCCTTTATATATATTCCCTCACTTCATCATGCAAACGACACTTATTTGTGCAAGGTATTATTTAGAGTTACATTGCTTTGTTTCCTTCTCAGTAATTGAAAAGTGACAATCTAATAGTGGTATTTGTAAAGTAATTCTTGATGAACCAGAGAATGTGGCATTGGTATGACTGGCTTATTTACCCATTATGTTCCATAACTAAGAAGTGCCTTTGAGAAAAGTTCCAGATGTGCTGTAGGCTGGGATAATTTAGATTTTGAGACTCATCCATACATTTGTATTTGAATCTCAGCTTGGGAAGTAATGTTGGGAGGTAGAGTTTCCTCTACCCTCCTCTAGGTATATAAAATACACCAACAACAAGCAGATTAACAGAAAAAATATAAAAACTACACATTTTTGCCGAAACCGGTTTGGCTCAGTGGATAGAATGTCAGTCTGGTCTGTGGACTGAAAGGTCCCAGATTCATTTCTAGTCAAGGGCATGTACATTGGTTGTGGGTACATCCCCAGTAGGGGGCATGCAAGAGGCAGCTGATCAATGACTCTCTCATTGATGTTTCTAACTCTCTATCTCTCTCCCTTCCTCTCTGTAAAAAAATCAATAAAATATATATTAAAAAAACACAACTACCCATTTTTAATATTACATGCTCTAGGACAGGGGTGGGAAAGTCGGGCCCGTGGGCTGTATAAGGTCAGCATGATTGGTCTGGCCCTGCCAAGGCATTAGGGGAGTTAATTACAGGTTTGACCAAATATGGCAGGCTAAATTTTAAGTTGATAATTTTGTATGGCTCATGAATGATGTTATAACTATCCAAAGTCCCCCATGCCTACTCTAGGCCATCACAGGAAAAAAAGTGAACACCCCAAAGTGCAGTGAGATTTGAGACTTTATATATTGTTTTAATGTGGAATGGGGGTGTGGGCATCTGAGAGAGAGTAAATAACTTTTAGGAAAGATAACTGGGCCCTTACAAGAACAGATAGTATGGTGCTAGTTGGTGCATGGTGGTGATTTCTAATCCCCTCTCTGGTGGTAAGAGTCAACCTTCCTGGGAGGTGAGACACCCTGGAGAGGACCTATGTCATCTGAGGTCCTTTTGAAGGATCCTAGTTTAGGCAGATGAGGGGAGCTCAGAGAAAGCCTCTCCCTGCATCTGCTGCCCTTCAAGTGCCTTCAGCTCAATACACCAAAGCAGCATATTTTGGAGATGTGTGTCCTAAACGTCTTCATTTACTTATCTTCTCAGTTCCCTCATCTCACCAATGACTATGGATTAAATGATCTGAAGTTCCTTTCCAGCTCTAAAATAAGTATTTATTATTTTTAAGTATAGATGGTATATAATACTATATTAGTCTTAGGTATACAATATAGTGATTTGATATTTTTATATCTTACAAGGTAAGCACCACACTAATCTTACTAATCATCTATCTCTATACTAACATATCAAAATATTACTACTATATTTCCTTTCTTGAGAGGGAGAAGAATGACAAATATCTGAAGGGCACCATTCAACCAAATACTAAGTTCAAAGCCTTTTAACTTGTCATAGATACAAACTGAACATAAGAAAACAACAACAACAGACACTAAAAACAAAACCTAATAGCAGTCACCGAAGATAAAAATTGTTTCCAGTGTCTTATTTTTTTAGAAGCAATATAAGTCAAAATAAAAGGAGTAACACAATTATCTTCCATATTTTTTTTCTATGAAATAGAGGGCAAATGTAAATAAAAGTTTTCTCAGTGTTTTAAGAGTAAATGGGAAAATATCTTTATAAAAAGAATATTCCCTCTTAGGTAGAAATCTTTTTATGTCAGTGTTGTCCCCAGCTGGTTCAATTTTTACTTCCCAGCTGGTCATTTATTAGGGGTTGGTAACAGGAATGCTGAAAAACCCATAAGGGCCATAATGCTGGTTGGATCTTTGAAATAACACAGCCTTTAATCATGACTTGTGGAGAGAGGGAGAGGAACACTTTGCTGGTATTTCAAACAGAAAGGTGATATGGAAATCTCTGGAGGACAAACAAGCATTTGGGGCATCTTAGCTAAGCATTTCGCCAGTGACCTTTAGCCAGTACAGCTATGTCCCCCAAAATAAGAGGCTCGCTGCCAGTGATGAATGGAGAGTGGTTCTACCCACATATGTCTGTCCCACAGCAATTATTCTGTGATGTTGTAGTTCACAAAGGTTAAGGTTATTAAGATAACAGTACTTTGTTACTCCGTATGGATTTTCCCAATTGCAAAACACCTTATGATTTATTATGCAGCCTGTGATTAGCTGAGGCTAGACCAATCGATATCCTATTAATTACTAGCCGCTGTTTTACACCCACTCTAAAACATCTGAATTCAGAACGTTGTGAAGTTATCTCAGCCAGCAGCCAAAATGATACACATTTTTCATAAACACAAAAGGCTCATTTCATCTAAAGAGGAAGCCATTATGCCAGGGAAAATGGAATGCCATTTCTATGGGAGCAGACAGATGACTCTGTGTTAAAGAGAAAGTCATCTAATTTGTGGATCATATCCTGTTCTTGAGTAGCTTTGCTTAGGATCTGTCTGTGAGACTAGCATTCTCCACCAGTAGATAATATTTAATAAAAATGAGCATGGCCCACTTTCCCCAAAGATGTCATTATTTAATCGAACACCAATATCTACCAACTGATAAAACCAAAATTCTAACACAGTGAGACTTGTGGTAACCAATATTAATATACCCCACAGAATTGGGTACACACGTTCAGGTGGTTGTTCCAATCATTTTCTTACTGGATAAAAGCAATTTGAGTCTTAGGACATTTTAAAGCAAATTGCTTTCAAAGATAATTTTCCCCCTAATGATGTTAATAAGATTGACGGGGATAAAGGCTTTGGTTGCTGCTAACTAATATTCCTCTTGTATTCCTTCAAGCTGAGTGTCCAGCCAGACAAGTGAGAGACAGTGTGTCTGGGAACATTTGCACAGGGCAGTTGGAGGTGGGACTTGAATCTCCCCAGGTTTGAGTGCTCTTCTCCAGGAAGGATGCACACAGTTTCTCAGTTGTATTCTCCTTATTCTCTAAACTATGAGACCACAGCAATGGACAGAGGCAAAGGAAGCAGGCATACCATGCTCCGGCTCCTATAACCTGCTGGAGAGAACCTGGGTTGACTGCAGAGCTGGGCCCCCTCATCTTAGTGCATTTCCTCTGACCCAAGTCATATCATTGGCCTACGACCCAGCTGCTGCAGTCAAGACTTTGGCTTCTCCCCTTAAGTCAATGGAGCCTGATGTGACACCCGTATTTTGGTAAATGATTATTGTGTTTTGGGCAACAGAGAATAGGAAGAATCCCCATGTTCCCGCAATAATTTTAGGGGTGAATCTCCCTGAGAAGGGGTAGCTCGTCATTGAACTTATGGGCCATAACAATAAAACAATTTTGTACCTTTGGTGTGTATTTACTGAGAGGTTTAAAAACATAACTGAACAATACTGGTAAGTCCTACCACCCAATGATGTAGGCATACATTCTAGTCTCTCCATTCCCTCTCTGACAGGCCCTGTCTGCCCTAGGCCTTACCTCTGGACACCAGCCCCACAACTAGAAACTGGGGCTTCCACCCAAGGCCCATCCTGGCCCATATTCTTCCAGAACATGCCCTGATGGGACCTGCACTCCATGTACCCTACGTGAAGATTGTCCTGAGGAGGGAGAGGTAAAACCATACACAAATTACCTCAAGGCCTTTGTTTTAGGCTTTAAAAAAATTAAGATAATGTCCCTCCTTAAAAAGATTACCTATCAACTTATCTCCCTGCCTTACAAACAAGGCAGAAGGAGGTCTTACTAGATTTTGGTCAGTACCCAGTGGACTTCCCCAGACTCCCCCTAGAAGAGTGAAAGAGGCAGCAGAAACCTTTATTCCCATCCTGGAAGTCCTACCGTCGCCCTCAGAAGGCCCACCATACTTAGGGACTCTAAAGCACAAGTGCTGTAGGCTTCTTAGGGAATAGAACACCAACTAAACTAGAACCTGTTCAAACAGTACAGGTAATGGACTGCCTCCAGAGAGATGATCCGGGAGCCAACTCCAAGGCAGGCTGACCCACAGTGCATGATAGCACCACAGCTCCCACGCCTCCATCTCTCTGCTCCACCAGGCTGACTTCCATCATAGGTTCTCTCTTTCAGGCCCCAAGACACCCTCATGTCATGCCAGTAGCAGCTTCAAGAGTCAAGAAATAGGAATGTCAAATAATTTATTAAGATTTAGTAACCACAGGTTTTTGGGCAAGAGGCTCTCTGCTTTTCAGATTTAATCACTATGCTATAAAATAGTTATTTTTCAGTTTGAATTTTCTTAGGAAAACAAAAAATTCAAACCTTTGAATTATATTTGTCTAACAGATTGGGTTGTGGTTGTGGGTGCCAAACAGAATCATCATTTTCTGTGAGAATGTGTTTTTTTAGAGAATATTCTAGGCACTGCCATTCTCCGACTCCTCATCCTCAGAACCTTGATATCCTTGTTTAAATAAAGCCCTATCTAGGGTGCCAATTTTGAGCTTAAAAAAGATTAGGGTAAATGAATCTTTCTTCTAAAAAGTTATGTAGTCTTATGGTGAGCTTGGTAATGGTTACTCTCCCCGGGAAACACCTGCAGTTCTGCTGGGAGACAAGTGCCAGACAAAGTGCAGACTCTTTCTAGGAAAGTCCCTAAAAACCCAGAAGTGTCACTGGCCACTCCCCATGAAGAATCGTGTCTGCTGTGGAACTCGGGTTAGGTCAGACTCAGGTTGCAAATTCTCCCAGAGATCCAGGGTGGGTTCTCGGTTAGCTGACTCCCAAGGTTTAGGCGACACTGTGGGAAAATCTGGCCCATCCATCAATGGGACTTGAATGGATACTTGTCAGGCCGAAAGGATCTCCTGTCAACCAGCTGTTGGGGTGGGGAGACTTGAGAGCAGCTTTGTCAACCATTTAGCTCTCATATATTTCTGGTGGGATATAAAATGGTGCAGGTGCTTTGAAAAGCAGTTTTGCATGCACACACTCTTTACATGCTGTTACACATGACTGGTGAATGCATAAAAACATTTGCAAATCCATCCCTATAATAAAATACTACTAGAAAAGAGCAAAATAGCAAAATAGCGATACCATCACAACATGGATGGATGTCAAAAGTATTTCACAAAGTTTAAAAGTCAAACAAAGCCTTGTCCTGGTGGCTCAGTTGATTGAAACATCCCATACACCAAAAAGCTTGTGGGCTTGATTCTCAGGGCACATACCTAGGTTGTGGGTTCCAGCCCTAGTCAGGGTGTGTATAGGAGGCAATCTATTGATGTTTCTCTCTCTTCTCTTCTTCTCTCTCTCTAAAAAAAATTAAAAAAATTTAATAACATCTTTGGTTGAGAATTTAAAAAAAAAGTCAAACCAAAAACTACATTATTTCATTCATATAATAAAATTTTATAAAGAGCAAGTGAGGAATGGGAACTGCTAGCAGCTAGAGTGACAGAATGCAGATCAGTACTGGTCTGGGATGGGATCAGGAAGAAAATTGACAGTAAAGTAAAATAGGAAACATTTCAGTGTCAGAACTGTTCTATGTCTTGACTGTGATAGTAGTTTTCCACGCATATACTATTACCAAAATATACTCAAGTATACACTTAAAATTCTAATTGATATCAAATCATTCAAAGATGTAATATCACAATTCAAAAACTATGCATAATAGTGAGACTGTCTTTGAATACTAGTGGTTTCCTGAACAATAGTCTCTATCTCTAGGGCAGCCTAAGACTCAATAATATCAGTAACATTATATTTTGGTTTAGAGAAGCACAGACTTTGGACAACAGCTCTAAATACACCAAATCTTGAATCACAAAATGCTGAGAAAGAATATTCCCTATTTACCATTGTCCTTTTGGGACGATTTACTCCAAAGAATTAGTCTGAATATTTTGAAACTATTTTTTGAAACTATTTTTAGGACTCTGAATACATTCTCCTAATCTGTCTCAATAATAGAAAGCCTATGTCTTGGAAATTGAGTTTCATTTTTGCAAATAGTTAATAGCTATTTGAAGCAAAGTCTTTTGAAATAAGTGGGCAACTGAGTATTTTAAAAGGTGGCCCTAATTTGGATGCTCAGGCTCCAACAGGCTTGTCCATCAGGAGCCTGGGACTTTTGTGTTCTTCCCCATATCCATGAGCTCCAGAATCAGGTCTCTTCAGATGCATGCAATAAGAATGGCATGCTGTACCTTAGTCAAGGTTTGTTTTGGCTTTATTCCTGGTGCATGTTTTTCCAGGATGTGCAAATAAGGGGCTGGTAGGGCAATGGTGAGCCACTAGTTGTGGTAAGGAAACATCATTTAAAGCTTTTCAGCCTTTAGAAGATGATGCCACTGATAAGCAGTGGGAATTTTAGGGTGAGAATCAGTTCCTGAAGATTGATCTTGAGCTTGACTGCAGTCACTTTCAGTTTCAATGGAAGAGTCAGGATGGTGTTCAGAAAGTGGACATAATCTGGAGTGAATTCAGTTCTGAAAATAAACACGTGCCACATAGAGCTGAAGTAGAATAGATATTCAAGGGGAAAGGCTGTATTAGAAAAAGAGGGTGCACAGCCGATTCTAGAGAGACCACACATCAATCAGCAGCCTCCAGCCCTAATCTGGAAGTTAGAATTTGAAATAAAAACACTTTGATTTTATTTACATATTTTAAAGGTTAAAACCGAGAAAGGATGATGCTTGTCTATTGCCCAAGTGAAAGTGCAGTAAGAAACAGAGATTATCTTCATAAGATAATCATAGCACACCCTCTGCTAAAATGTAGGTCAGATACAGCAGGTGCAATGTTGTTTATAAGTAGAAATGCTTAGCAGAGTTCTTACCATGGAGAAGCCAGCCTGTGATCAGATACTGGCCCACACTTGGACCTAGTTGGTTATGAAGTCACAGGAATACTATCAGCCAAACCCAGACTATGGGAAATTTTATAGCACAAATGAACTCGTTTCTTCAATGACCCAGCAAATAAATTCCATGAATAAAAGGTGAAGTAAGGAATGGGCACTGCTAGCAGCTAAAAGAGATGAAGAAAATCTACCAATGAAATGCAACACATGGTCCTTTGGATCATAATATAAACAAACCAATGGTAAAAAGATGTTTATTGTGTGACAATCAGTGAAAATTGAACACAGACTGGACATTAGATGTTACTAAGGAATTATTGCTGATTTTATTGGGAGTGATAATGGAATATAGTTAAGTGCAAAAATGTTTTTGGTACATAATAAAACATTTATGGTTGAAGTGATGCATTGAGATTGGCTTTGAGATTTTATAGTTAAAAAGTGGTAGGGATTGATGAAACTGGAAAGGAAACATTGAAAACTATCATAGACAGATTATGAGAGCATGGAAATCTACTATATTATTTTCCATCAAATATGTTTGTTTAAAGTTTTCTTTAAAATAGCAAGTAAGTTGAAACAGGTTTGCCTCAGTGGATAGTGTCAGCCTGTGGACTGAAAGGTCCTAGGTTCAATTCCGGTCAAGGGCATGTACCTTGTTTGTGGGCACATCCCCAGTAGGCGATGTGCAAGAGGCAGCTGATTGATGATTCTCTCTCATCAATGTTTCTAACTCTCTATTCCTATCTCTTCCTCTCTGTGAAAAAAAATCAATAAAATATATTTTAAAAAATAGCAAGTAAGTCAAATGATGTCTGTTTGGTAATCTTGGTTATATTGGCTTGGCTGAGATGTGGTAGAGGGAAGGAATAAAGGAAGAAGAGGAAGTTTGGGAAGGGGGTTAAGGGCACAATGCTGGTGTCAGATGGACAGGAGTTCAAATCCTGCTCTTCCAGGACAACTGTTGGATCTGGGTCACATTTCCTAATATCTCTGAGCTCCCCCCAGTGCCCAGAATACATAGGCACTCAGAATTTATTAAATGAATGCATGAATGAATAGTTGAAGCAAGAGATAAAGTTTTTAGCACAAATATTGACAACAGTAACCTTCATAAATATTTTATTTAAGCAATTAACAACAAAAGGTGTAGAGCTAAGCCATGACTGGTGTTGCTAAGTGGTTAGAGCATTTGCCTGAGCACCAAAGGGTTGAGAGTTCAATTTCTGGTCAAGGGAAGGTACCTGGGATGCAAGTTCAACCCCCAGCCCAAGTCTATCCCCAGCCTTGTGGATTCCAGGCTCTGGTCAGGGTGTGCATGTAGGAGGATATTCTCTCTCTCTCTCTCTCTCTCTCTCTCTCTCTCTCTCTCTCTCTCTCTCTCTCTCTCTCTTTTTCTTCTCCTTTCTCTCCCTCTCTCTCTCTCTCACTTTCACTCTATCTGAAAATATCAATGGTCAGACTACAGTGGGAATGCTGGGAGCGTTGGTGAGGGAGGTAAGAGATCAACCAAAGGACTTGTATGCATGCATATAAGCATAACCAATGGAGGCAAGACACTGAGGAGGGGGTGGTAAAGGCATGTGCCAGTGGGTAGGGGAGGCATGGGGAAGGTCAATGGGGGAAAAAAGAAGACATATGTACTACTATTTGTAATACTTTAAACAATAAAATTAAATTACGAAAAAGAGAAAAATCAATAGAAAAAATATCCTCAGGTGAGGATTTAAAAAAAGGTGTGGAGCTGGGCTGGCCCCCTGCACATCCTCCTCCAACCCTCAGAGGAAAACATTTACACGCACAGAGACTGGGGTGAGGGACAGGAATGGTTTATGCCATATTCAATGTTAGTCTGGTGGGGGGTGCATCATTGCCCCAAGATTGCCCCCACAGAGGGAGGCCCAGGCCACCCTCTGCAGGGCTATCAATGGAGAAGGGGGTCCATGATCCATATCCCCAAAGAGGGAGGTCCAGGCTACCTGGCCTGCCACCCTGCAGTGTGTGGGCAGGGCCTCCCTCTGCACAGCGATCCATTGCCAGGGCTCCCAGACTGAGACTGCAAAAGGGCACAGGCCAGGCTGAGGGCCACCCCTCCCCGCCAGTGCATAAATTTTCCTGCACTGGGCCTTTAGTAGTTAATAGTGCAGTATTGCTTATTTGAAACTTGCTAAGAGTATAGATCTTAAAAGCTCTCATCACAACAAAAAATACACTGTAACTACCTGTGGTATCTACTTTGGTAACTGTTCTTTAAAAATGTTGGGGAAGGAAGAGAGAGAAGGCAGGGAGGGAGGGAAGGAATAAGGGAAGAAGAGAAAGTTTGGGAAGGAGGAGAAAGAAGAAAATCAAAGCCAAGCCATTACCAGCTCCATATTGGGTCATCCTCTGGGAGCAGAGAGCATCTCCCCTGTGAATGCATTATGCGGAAGACACTATTCTCTCCAGTTTGTTATCAGACCATTCTGCAAAGCAGTCTTTAAAGCATTCAAAGGGAACAACTGGGTTCAATGATTCTTCCACTCTATATACAACAACAATGGAAACTGATGTCTACAAAGACGGAGATGGTAAACACTAAATATTGCTCATTAATCTAGAGATGTAGTGGGATACACACATAACAAACAATGAGGAGAAAGGCTGTTGGGTGGGTCTCATTCATTCTGCTCAATAATATATGAACAACAGGCAGGTGATTAAAGGAGAAGGTGGCTCATTTAAGGCAGACAAAAGGGATTGTTTACTCACCACATAATTATCTTGTAAAAGTCTTCACTAGGGGGGTATTATTGTGATAAATAGTTTCAACTGAGGATTAGGAATTTATAATAAGAATGTGTAGTCACAATGCTTAAACCACATTTAAGACACCTGTATAGCTGTATGCAGCATGGAGGGTGCTAAGTGAAACTGAGAATAGTGGAGAAACTTCCAGAAAATTAAAGGCTGCGACCCCCAGTTTCCCGAACACTCTTGGGTTAGACTCTGAATGAGAAAAATGTATTTTGCTTGTGGTGTTTTATTGTTTCTATGCTGGATTATTTTTTATTATTTTTTATTTTTCATTATGGGAAACACAGGATGCCATTCAACGTAGTTTCTCCCTAAGATTTTTGGCTAAATTAATTTATTGGTGGGAGAATCAGCATAGTACAGTAGGCATTAAAAGTAGTCAAACAGCCGAAACCAGTTTGGCTCAGTGGATAGAGCATCAGCCTGCGAACTGAAGGGTCCCGGGTTCGATTCAGGTCAAGGGCATGTACCTTGGTTCCAGGCACATCCCCAGTAGTGCAAGAGGCAGCTGATCGATGACTCTCATCGATGTTTCTAACTTTCTATCTCTCTCCCTTCCTCTCTGTAAAAAATCAATGAAATATATATATTTTTAAAAAGTAGTCAGACAGAGTTGTATTGGTCACAAAATTAGATTGCTGCATCTCCTAAGTACTTAGGTGGTGATAAATGTTCCAGATTGATTGCGAACATTGACAAAATGACTCTGATTGCTACTAAATGACTGTTTATCTTCTCATGTGGATGCAGCCAGTAGAATGGTATGCTTTCCTCTAAGACATCTGGATTTCAATTCTATTGGGGATATGATGAACCATGAGCCTGTGCTGGCTGACAGTTGGAATAAACATTTCTCCCTGTTTGGCTATAACTGATGCCAAAACAGTGACAACTTTAGTGAAACCAGGTGCTTGACATGAAAAACACAGCAGCCACAAGCACAATCCCAAATATTTGTTTTTGTAGAATTGAAGTCTGTTAGAACTGAAGTCAATTGAGTTTAAGCCCTTTGTATATGTAACTTCACTAAGCCTGGTGTTCCTGAACCTTAGTGTAAGTAGTACCGTAGTTTATTTGCCTTATATCAGGCAATAAAGTACCTCATTCTAAATGTTTTCATGTACTTGTGAATGGGAAATTTAATGTACATATACACATGTATTATGAGGTATGAATTTGCATGGTTAATCTAAATTTGCTTTTGATATTAATTAAATGAAAACATCATTTTAATTAGAAGGTTATAACACCTTTCTATTGCTACTTGCATTTGTTGTTTTCCACTGTTAAGTGGAATATAAACTAAGCCTAAATAGTCTCAGAAATAAATTGATTTTTAAAAAAGTAGCCCATTTTAATTTTGCTCTATTATCTTTAGGAATCAGCTTGGTTTTGTAAATGGATGGTTCATTATGAATACAAAGATTCTTTTTGTTTTTTAAGGAAAATGTTGAACAAGGATTGCATTTTCATGTAATGGTTCAATGAGTATTTGCTGTGTAGAAGCATTTCATTCTGCCAGTTTACCATTTCATCAAGAAACCACTGATACCACAAAGGAAACACACACACATATACACACACACACACACACACACACACACACACTCACACTTGTCACAATGTAGAAGGCCCCTGCATTCTACACAGCATTGCTTTTAGATCAATAGAGGTTTACTCTCAAAAGAAACCCTTATCTCCCATAGTCTACCCCCTCACTTAGTGTTGCTCCCTCTTTATCAAGTCCCTGGCACTGATTTCCAGGAGTTGTTGCTCATGCTTCTCTCCTTATTCTCAGGCTCAGGCTTATCCTACTTGGCCAATTAATGTTGACTCAATTTCCAAACTCAAATTTTCTCCAGTTTTGCTTCTAAAGAAATATGAATCCTACTCATGTTGGCAATCCACTTCTCTGGCATTGATTCCAACTATACTCTGTTTTGGCCTGTTCCAGCCAAGGCCAGGGGTGAATGTTCAAAGGGATTCTGGCCTGATTTGAGAAAATAAATTCTATATCTTATGGAAGAAAAAATTCATTATTAGCTGAAATAATCAGAGGGGTTCAAAGAGACCATAGACACTGTCTTGGGTATTTAAAATTAGTAGAATTGGACACTCAAAGCTGATGACAATTTTGGTGAAGGAAACAGTATGAGAATTAAAGTACCAATGTGATGTGTTCAAAGGCTGGCAAACAGACCAGATTTCTGGTCTATTAGTTAGCTCCTGCTGTGTAACAAATTTCTCCTAAATTTGGCAGGTTGAAACCATGCATACTGATTATTTCCTGGTTTCTGTGGTCCAGAGATTTCTGTGTGGCTGGCTGGTTCAGGGTCTCATGAAGACTGGCCAGGCGGGGTTCTCACCTCCAGGCTCAACTGGGGAGGGACCCAATTTCAAGCAAGATTGAAAAATTGACTTTGAAGAAGTAGCATGTTTTTTCTGTGCACAGACCAGGGCAGGGCATGAAGTGCTGGTGCAACTCTTTGACATTGCTGCTCAACTGCTGGCCCAAACGTTAAGAAAAGATGACAGGTGGGCCCACAGCTTTGCCAGCTCCCACGGAAAGTTCTGTATCAGCTTTTCAGCTGTAGGTCAGGTGGTGTGTTTTAACTCCATGTTGAAGGATACTTGCTTCTGCTGCAAGGACACCTCTCTTTTCTGCAGGTTGGAAGTAGTAGGGACCAAAGAGGAATCCAATCTGTCCTCAGAGGTTCCAACTTAGTCATAGAGGTCCCAGATCTCTTTGCTTCCCCAGCTCCTTGCCCTAGGCATTTCACTGATTCAGAAATAACAGTCTCACCCTGATTATTTAACCAGACTGCACAATGGCTTAAGCTAAACTCCTTTAAATATACACTTGTATATTTAGAGGATCTGCTTTTCCAATCAAAGGCCATGGCACCACCAGTCTGACTGTAACAAAGCATTGGGACCTGAAATGCAGATCTTTGAAGAGGCTTGATAGCAAATTAAAAAGACTGGCTAAGCTAAGAGAGGGTAGGTTATCTTCAATTCCTTATTCAAAAGATTACAATGTTAAGGTTCTCTCTGTCCCTTGGAGGCTGTGGAACATTTTACTATATTCTGGCCTAAGGAGGTAAAAGAAGTTTAGGAAGTGTTGCCATTGGTCTACTTAGCTGTGGGATCTCTGGAAGCACTCCATGGAAAATGACCATCTTTTGGATGATCTAGGATATTTGCCTTATCCCATCCTTTTTGATATATTTTCATTTTGTAATAAAGGCTAAAACCCCCACCCCTGTTGAACACTCCATGCTTCAGCCATAGCTCCCCTGCCCCACACAGCACCCAGGTATAAGCAGATCTAGCTTTTACTCTTATATGGGAAGTAAATGTGAGTAACGCAAGCCTTGTTCAAAATTTTAAAATCTAGCTTAATACTTGTACAGAATATGGAGAATATGGTTCAGGTTGATACTCTATGAACAAAAAGGTCCTAAAAAAACCACCACCATGTGGCCGTCACATGCCCAGAAGAGGGGACTTAACTCCCTTTGGAGCTATCTTTATTTCTGGTCAAAGAAATGTTAACAGAAAGCACTAGATAGGGCTTCTGGGAAAGTAATTTTAAAGAGGATTTTCATACATCCTTTTCTTTTTATTATTATTATTATTATTATTATTATTATTATTATTTCCTAGAATGGTCACTATAATTGTTGGTGCCCTGACAACTATCTTGGGGCCATAAAGACATTCTAAGACTGAAAATATGTGCTACTAGTAAGCATAGAAGAAGCCTGCATCCTAATGATGTCTTCTTTTCTTATTGGATAGAAAATCTGACCACCACTAGATAATGAGAGTCTTACATTAACTTGGAACATGGACTTCAGGGAGATAACCTACATCAGAAGTGCAAGAGATGACCTACTCAGAGGAAGGCTGCATTGGGAAATCTGGAAGGCCCTGATGGGGGTGTGGGTATTTCTCCTCAGCTGATCTACTTGAAGGGTGTCTGACTTGCCCATCAGGGGAGAGTCCCATGATGTGAGGGATACATGGGATTGTACTCAGAAACACCCACTCAGCTTCCTGCCTTCTGATATTTGTTGAGCTATTTTCCATACTACTCCTGGACTTGAGAAACAGAACCAGTCCCTCTGATCCCTGAAGGAAGCCTGCCTTCCTAGACTCAGCACCAGGCTGTCACAGTCCTTTGTGGGGGAAATGCTGGCAAAGGTAATTATACATGGCACATTTCAACCCATATGGCTGAGCCAGGTGGTGAGAGGCAACATTCCCAATTACCAGCCTCCAGGTGGATTCCCGGCCTCTGCCACTCACCGCTGGCTCAGTGTCAACACGGCATTGCTCCATCAATAAACTAAAGCAGTGCTTCCTTCTGGAGGAAGTGCTCAACTAGCTATTTCAGTTAGAATTCCTGACTGCCATCCCTATTACCTGGGGTTGTTCCTGCTGCTGTTAATTTGGTCCCAGTCCAGAGGAGAGAAGACCTAAGTGACACTAAAGCCATCAGGGCTTCTTATTTTAGAAACAATACCTTAGACTGGGTAGCTTGTGAATAACAAACATTTATTTCTCACAGCTCTGAAAATCAAGGCTCCAGCAGATTCAGTGTTAGGTGAGGACACACTTCCTGGTTTATAGATGGTGAGGAAGGGACTAGGGAGCTCTCTGGGGTCTCTTCTATCAGGATGCTAATCCCATCATGAGGGTTCTTCACTTCCTAAAGCCATCACTTTGGGGGTTAGGCTTCAACATATGATTGGGGGAGACACATTCAATCTATATATCAGTTACCTAACCTAAAGTGATATTAGAGAAAGACAGAAATAATCTGACTTGCCTAAATGGTTTATTTAAGTCCTTAACATTTTAAAAATATAATTGTAGAGTAGTGCAGAGGGAATCTACAACAGGTTTCCCAAACTCCATGGTTCTTTGCTTTCTGTCAATCTAATCCCCCGTTGATAGAATGGTGTGAGCAATTTGTACCTTTCAAGGTCATTGTGAGGACGGGATGAAATCCTTCAGATGAGATTTCCAATGCAGTGATGTCTTATCCTAGAAATAGGGACTCTTATACTATCATTCACTAGAGTTTTCATCAGTTGACTTAAAAAACGGGAGTTGGAAGTAAACATATTTCAGAAGTCCTAGATTCTTAGGTTTTGCTGGTGGGTAAATTTCCTCTAACATCTAGGTTCAGTGATGGGGGCCTGGAAATGAACTGACAATAGAGAGATAACAGGAGAAACACAAAGTTGATTTCCATGTGTATGTGTACAGTTGTGAGCACTCAGTAATGAGGTAAAGGTTGATATATCAACTAAAAGGGATGGTTTAGGACTTCAATGAAAACGTATGGATGGTTCTAGTGGGCTTTTAAAAACTGATAGGCAGCTGAATTCTCAATTCCAAATGTTAAGTTAGTCTTCTTCCAAATAGGAGAGCCCCAAAAAGATAGGGAATGACAGCTTTATTTTGAGGAGTATCTGCTTTAATTTAGATTACATTTCTTTCTGTGCCTGCTAGTTATTCAAATGATTTTGGTTTAATGTGATTTTAATCCCTTTATTCTCAAACTTGAGCATGCATCAGAATTGCCAAAAGGCATCATTAAAACACTAATTGCTGGCCCTACCCCCAGAGTTTTGGGTCTAGGGTGGGGATGACAAAATGACATTTGTATAATTTGAGAATCATTGACTGGTGATAACCATTGCCTGCTGCACAGAAGCCTGATGAATTAATAATTCATCTCTGCAATGTCTTCAGAGGAGCTGCTCTGTCACCACTTCAATTTCTGTGCATGGTGGGAAGGGCCCGAGGGAAGCCCAGCGAAGTGGCTGCTAGAGGCTGGTGCTGTCACCTGGCTTCTTGTGCCTGATGTGGAGGGACCACAGACACACTATGGTCATGGGCCTTAATGTAGTGTGTGTGTGTGTGTGTGTGTGTGTGTGTGTGTGTGTGTGTATGTACATGTGTGTTTGGGGTTGAAGACCCATGGATTAAATAATGCTTCTCTCAACAATGAGATCCTGGGATTGATTTCTGTGGGGGGAAAAATAGTCCAAGCTGCTCTAGTCTCTTCATTTCTGTATCTGGTACCATAGAATAATTGACGTCCATGCTGATACCCATAAGGAGTTTATTCAAATACCCTTCATTACATCATTTCCCAAACAATTTTGTCCAGTAAGTGAAGCCTTGGGACCATGAGACATTCTATGTTTTAAACAAAGTGATTTTGCTCAGAATTATGTGTGACCCCAAGACCCTTTCCCACTTCCAGAGCTCTATTCTCCTGAGAGGTGGGGAGAAGGAATGAAGGCAGGAGGGGCAGAAGCTCTGGCTACTATGGAATACTTGTCTCTCTTTATTCTTGGTTTTCTGCATTCAATTATTTTCAGAGTACAGTGAAATTGTTCTTAACCCATGATACCTAATTACACCCTTATCAGAACTAAATTACCTTCAACAGCTAATGTAACAGTATCTATCCAGTGCCCAGGAGACACTAAACTTATTGATCCCCAGATTTCATGCTGGCCATTGGCCTGTCAACATGGATCCTGCCTCTCAAAGGAGAGGCCATGGGGTAACTGTTCTTTGGGGTCATTTTAGTTCACAGTTACATCTCAGACAACTACTAGTAAGTGGACCCAACATTGTACTATCTACTCTTAAATTCCAACCAAAAAAGTCATAGTCATAACAAGAATGATTAAAAACTGGGATTTAGTGCATATCCATAAAGTGTCTAAGTTTATTAAGAAATATGAGCTAAGTAAAACTCATCTTTTGAAAAATATCTTCTGGGGAAAGGGTTAGATCAGCAAATGAAAATCTGTTTCTCACCCTTAGACCCTAGTTCTGTAATCTTAGGCCCACCCATTACTTGTACGTCTTCTTTTTCAGCTGTTGTAACCTTCATATCCTAATCTCTTCCTCTTTGCCTCACAAATCCTGCCTCAGGACCAATTGTGGTGACCTAGATCAGGAAGGTTGAATCTGAAATTGTGTCTGGAATTATTATTCTGTTATCCAAACAAAGATTATAAAGTTTGAGTACACAATTTTGAATTATTCTCATAGATCCAACAAAATTATGCAAAATAAAAAGAGCTACAGACTAGTGCAGTGTGCTGAGAGGTATCCATCTGAAAGGAGATTCCAGACTCTCTCCCAGTTCCCCACCCTTGTGAGAGCAACCACAGGAGGGCAGCTGAGCAGGGCAGGTAATCCCTTTGCTAATAATGGAAAGAAAGAGGGAAAAGAAATCCCTTATAAAGTATGCTATTTTCCAAAGGGATTTCCTTGGCTACAATTCCTGAGTCACATAATAATGGGATGATTCTGATTGGAGTTTAAAAAGAACCATCTGTGTGGGTGAGAAAAGTAGTTCAATGACCTTAACCGTTGCAGAAGGCAACAGCATTGGAGTTGGATTAAGTTGGCTTTCCTGGTTTATTTTGAGCTGTGCCCTTGGAAGGTCAGGTAGCTTATCAATGAGTGAGGTTAGCATATAAAGGCACATACCTCTTAGAATTATGAGAAAGCTAAATAATTTAGCATGTATAAAGTCCTAAGAGATGAAAGACACACTAGAAATGCAAATTATTATTTTATTAGGAGACACCATCAATCCAAGCAAAAGTAGAATGCTCTTTGATGGATGTCCATTCACTAGAGCATTGTGCTTCCATCTCAGGATCACTTAGATTTAACTGCCGCAGATAATTGCTTACCCCCCCCCCCCCTACTCTGTTTCATCTCTTCTGTTTAAGAATTATTTTTGGTAGTTTCTTTTCTGGGGCTACCCTGATCCTGGCATTCTGACATTCCTCAAAAAATTAAACAAAATAAGTTGGCATAAATCCCTAAAGAGAAGCCATGCATCATCATTATGGTGATTATGTTCTATGTGGAGGCTTTTTCATAAAAGGAAATAGGTATCAAAGTTTTAATTTAAGTTCAAAAGACAGTAAATTGCTAGTGGCAATAACTTTAGCTGAAGCCTACTTGTTTGAGGGAGAATTTGTCTTTTAACCTAGGAGAACTTTTTCAGTAGGTTGCCCTTTCTGGTAAAAAATAAAGGTGGCTCCAGTTTAACTTCAGTAAACAGGATCAGAACCCCAATCATCCCAACTAGAAAGAAGCAGCCACCCTCCTTGATGCACATAGTTAGTTGACTCCCTAACGAGGGGGTCTTAAGTGGAACCCTTTCCCCCATCTGGCTTCTTCATTTGGTCCTGGGCAAGGGTCTGGCCTCTTGACTACACTCCTCTATAAAGATGACTGGATGGACCTATGGTTCTTACCACAGCATCCAACCAGGACAAAGGCTCTGGTTAGTCAGTGACCAAAATAGGGAGAGAACCTAAGTATTTTTATTCTTTAGGAGCATAGGCCAAAGGGAAGGGATTGCACAACTTTTGTGGCTCAAAATTCACACATTTATCGTGAATCATAACATTTTCTTTAGCTAAAATCTGGAAGATGGCCCACCAAAAATATTTGGGATATCTCTTGAATTAAGTAGTCAAGAAAACACACACACACACACACACACACACACACACAAAAAAAAAAAAAACAACACACAAAAAAACAACACACAAAACATTGAATTTTAAAATGGTCGCTTCCCATTCATCACAGCCCGTATCAGTCTGTAGCAACCAGGCGTTTCTGAAGGTGCAGGTTTGCGGTCATTCAGAGGGACAGCTATTAAAGTAATTGCCAGAAAGGCTAGCTGTTGAACTTGTGTCATTTAGAATATGTGTGTAAAAGAGAAAGCCAAGGAATTAGAGTCTGGTTTTTGCTTTTTTTTTCTTCTTATAATATTAAACATATCTTTTATCTGAGTTCTTTATACCTGAAGAGTACACATGTACTTGAAAACAGCTTATATCTATACAGTTTTTATACTTTCAAAGTGCTTTGATGTATATTATTTTATTTTATCCAAACACCAAGGGATGTTTGGGAGGAGGGAACTCTTAAATTCAGGAAGGTTAATTGATATCCATGGATTGATAGATCATTAGGTTGGAAGCAGAACTGAACCAAAATCTGCTCTGGTTCACTCCACTGCTAGTTTTCCTTCTATTCTATCGTGGATTCCTGATTTAGAAAATTGAGAGCATGAAAAAGGTATGTTTTACTGTTGGCCAATTGCTAACTTCCATTGTGATTATGCTTCTAAAGAGACTCTAGGATATAATTGGCATTGATGGGTTTCATGTGGTGAATAGTTGTGTCTATGTACACATGTATATGCATGCATTTTATCCCCTGCTTCTTGATAAACTTGTTTTGAAATACATCATAATTAAAATAAGGACAATAAAGCTGTTAAGCTAGATGGACACAGGATATAAACTTGGTCCTTATTTAAAACAGACAGAATTATTAAGGTGGTTTGGGCTAGTAGGATTGTAATGATGACAAATATCTATTTTAGGTTAGCGGCATCATTGCTTCTACTTCTGATAGCTTGCAGTTAGGAGCTCTATGCCATGAGTTTTGATCATGCTTGTGGTTTAATAGACCATTTTATGATATTAGATTATGGTTGAATTTCCAAGTCACTTGTGTTTTGGATCCTATGGTATATGGCCAATTTGTTGAGCACCAAATTATTTTACAAACATCGTATTATTTATTTTCATCTTCATCGGTACCCTATGAATTAGGAATTATCATATTGGGCTTCATGATGGGGGCTCAGACGACAGACATTTATCTTCTCACAGTCCTGGAGGCAGAAAGTTGGCGATCAGGTATGAGTAGGGCTGGTTTCTCCTGAGGCTTCTCTCCTTTGAGTGTAGATAGATGACTGTCTTCTTCCTATGTCCTCACTTGGCCATCCCTCTGTGCATATTTGTTGCCTGATCTCTTCTTCTTATAAGAACATCAGTCAGCTGAAACCAGTTTGGCTCAGTGGATGGAGCACTGAGATGTGGACTGAAAGGTCCCAGGTTTCATTCCTGTGAAGGGCATGTACATTGGTTGTGGGCACATCCCCAATGGGGGGTGTGCAGGAGGCAGCTAGTCGATGTATCTCTTTCATCGATGTTTCTAGCTCTCTATCCCTCTTCCTTCCTCTCTGTGAAAAATCAATAAAATGTATTTTAAAAAAAGAACACCAGTCACATTAGATTAGAGCCTAACCCCAATGACCTAATTTTACCTTAATTTTCTCTTTAACTGCAGTCACATCCCAAGGTTCTGGGGATTGAGGATTCAATACATGACTTCTGGGAAAACACAATTCATCTCATAACAGCCTCTCTTCTGTCCTTCATTAAAAATTTTTAAAAATTTATTAATTTGAGAGAGAAACATCAATTTGCTGTTCCACTTATTTATGCATTCATTGTTGATTCTTTTTTTTTTTTTCTGACTGTCAGAGTTTATTTTTTTCCCCACTTTTTTTTTTCTTGATTGTTGAAAGTATTACAGATGTAACCCTTTGCTTGTTGTTTGTTTATTTCCATTGGCCCCTTTCACCCCGCACTTGCCCCTCCCAGGCCTTCACCACTTTATGGTAGATTTTTCTTTGTGCCCTGACTAAGAATCAGACCCACAACCTTGGTGTATTGGCATGATGCTCTAACCAACTGATCTTCCCAGTCAGGGCTGTCCTTCATTTTTAAAAAGAACATCTTTGAGAGTGACAAAGATAACATGAACACTCTGCTTTTACATCACCATCAGATGAGCTCTTCATAATCTCCCTCTTTTGGACCTTGGCTCACAACAGAGGTCAGCTGGGAGCAGGATGATTGGCATCTCTAGTAACTGCTCCTTGGTGGTGGAGTGAGGCTGCACCAAGGCCGCATCTTCCAGGGAAGCATCAAGGGCATTCTTGACACACCTACACAAGCTTTTCCTAGCATTGCACATCAGCATGGCATGAGACAAAGGCTGTTTATTCGTTTATTCTCTTTGTCTAATTTTGCTAGTGAATAAGGTTGTTCTGATGTTAGTTTCAGCATTCTGTGGTTATTACAGGGTGATTTCCTACACTCTGGTGTATAGTTCAGGAAAAACATTCATTTCAGAAGACCAAGTTTATCCTCTAATTTGCTGGGTGCTTGGAGCCCACATGACTCTGCTTCTGGAAGGTTCCCTTGAGTAGCAGTGGGAATTCAAAGTTGGGGGATATCCTAGAAGTGGGGCCATAGAGTTTGTGTAATCACCTTCTACTAGTACAAACTGAATTTTCTACTAAAACATCTCACCTATTTGCAAAAAGAAAATGAGTCAGCTCTAAGAAATAAAACTATACTGTTTTATGGTTTCCCAAATCTTCCCATTTTAATAGTTTAAGTTGGTCTATTGGGGTTGAATTAGCCAGTCAACTAGAAATAGAAGTGTGTGTGTGTGTGTGTGTGTGTGTGTGTGTGTGTGTGTGTGTGTGTACTGAAGGGTGAATTTGAAAAGGAGAGAGAAAGAAAGACCATACTCAGTCCTTACCCTTTAGGGATATTGCAAAATTAGATAGAAATGGTTCCATAGTCATGGTCTTGGCTCTGTCTCTCTTCCATGTGCATTTGCTAAAAGTGTGGCAGATGCTGGGATAAGTGAAGGGGTGAAAAAGGGCAGCACATTAATTGAGACCACCTTCTGCCCACAGGAGCACAGGACTCTTAAATATCACAGGACTCTGCACCAGACTCCGTTGGCCTCTGAGGAATTTTAGAATATTATGTTTTTAACTAAAGACCTCTGAAAAGTTCAAGACTAATGTAATATGTAGAATTACAGACTGCCTCCAGGGCTTGGCTCTGAGTTACACAGGAATACGGCCCCAGATCCCTTGGTATCTCTTGTTCCTGGTGGGGATGCCAATATCACCCTTGGATCTGATTCCACTACTTCAGCCTGAACTGAGAAATGTCTTTCTAATCTCCTATTAACCTTGACACTTATTTTGGGATGTCTTATATTAGAATTAGTTTTGTTTAGAATTAGAGTCCCATTTCCCCAATACAATGATTGCAAACTCCCAAAGGGACAGACACATCTTATATGCACAGCTCAAGAAAATCTCCCTCCACACCTAGAAGGAATGACTTAGTCACACACTTAATAGTTTTTAATAGATTTATTGTGTCTGCTAGTTTACTGATATATTTTTAATACTTTTTGAGGAAGAGGGTAATTGGATTTTCTTCATAAGCTTTACAAATTGTGTTAAGAATAACTTCCAGGGGACATAAGTGGAGGCAGGGACATGAACTGGATTTCTGATATTTAGATACTGAATAAGCTGGTCAAGGGATGAAGGGATGCAGTGCATGAGGAGAAACAGATGGACAGGAGAGAAGGTGGATCCAACAAGGCTTTGTGTAATGGAGGGAGAAAGAAAAATAAGAGGAATTGAGAAAGACGCCTATGCTCATGGTTTGAGCCACCAGGGTGATTGAAGATGAATTTTGTCATTAGAAACTCACATTTTCTATTTTTCAATTCAATTTTTTATCTACTCTATTGTCTATCCCAACAATTTTCAACCAGTGTGCCAAGATGTACTGATATGCCACAAGAATTTTTAAAACATGCAAAACCTGACTACTTACTAGGTGACCAGTTAGTAATGGTGGCATTTGTAATCAAAGAAAACATAATAATTTCAAGAGAAATATCAAAAGTGCTTTATTCAAAGTAATGTTCTTCGCTAGCTACACATTTCCTCCATCTTTCTGGTAATTTGTGGATGCTGTCCCAATAGAACTTTTCTTATTTTGAGGCAAAATATTCAGAGAACCAATTTTCCACTTCTTCGTATGTTTTGAAGTGCTGCCCAGAAAGTGTGTGTGCCATCGATTGGAACAAGTGGTAATCTGAAGGAGCAAGGTCTGGTGAACATGGCGGGTGGATTACTACTTCTCAGGCAAGGTATTTTAGCGTGTCTTTAACTGGTTTTGAAGTGTGTGATCATGAAGCAAAATTACTTTGCTGTGTCTTCTGGCACATTCTAGTCATTTCATGATCAAAACGTGGTTCAAATTGATTATTTGCTGCTGGTAGCAAGCAGTATTAATGGTTTTAGAAGCTCATAATACACCACACCTTCCTCATCCCACCAAATGCAGAGCATTGTCTTCTTTCCAAAGCGATTTGGCCTTGCAGTCAATGTTGATGGTTAACCTGGACCAACCCATGATTTTGTGCAATTGAGATTCTCAAAATAAATCCACTTTTCATCGCCAGTCACAATTCCATGCAAAAAAAGACTTCCTTTCATGCCATTGAAGCAACATTTTACTGATGACTCATTGTTTTTCCATTTGTCTTTCATTCAGTTGATATGGCACCCATTTTCTTTCCTTTAAAATCTTTCCCATTGCTTGTAAACAATCAGAAATTGTTTGCTGAGCAGCATTTAACCTGGACGTTCTTTGTCTTTCACATCGAAATCATCACTTTTACAGCATTTAAACCAGTGTTCACAAGTATCTTGAGATGGAGCATGTTCACCATAAGCTTCCCGTAATATACAATAACTTTTTCTTTAAAATAAAGTAATGAATTAAAACTTTTCCCAAATTCTCTCTCTTTTTTTTGGCACAGAATTTGACATTTTTAAGTGTAAAAATATCTATGATGTTAACACCTTCAGAAAATTTGACATATGAAGTTTTGAAGCTTGCTGTCAATACAATAAAATAGCATCCGTATCAAGTCGCATATATATATCATCATATGTGTAACTCCATCTATTGAAGAAAATCCACATTAGTCAGGGGCACTGACCTCTTTTTCCCTTAGATTGTCAAATAAAAAAATGACAAGTCAACACAACAATAGCCATCCAGTGTGAATGAATCAAAATTATACCTATTTTTTGTAAGGTTGGCAAAAATATAATTTTTTTTTGACATGCCACAGAACTTTAGTAATTAGTTTATATGTTCCATGAGATGAAAAAGATTAAAAATTGCTGGTCTATCCTTTGGAGCTGGGAGGTAGTGGTGGCAATGTCACAGTAAGAGTGACTGTTTTCTTAGAGAGGTTCTGAAGAATAGAAATTGAGATGGGAAGTGAATTGCTCAGATCTCCCCACCCTGTGAATTTCTGTTTCACACACAGAGAGTTTAACTTCTTCTATGTAGACTCTGAGTAGTTGGGCAGAGATACTGCTCACAGATAAATCTCTTCTGGAATCTCAGTTATTCTTATAGCCGTAAGCAATCATCAAGTTGGTAGTCCTTTTCCAGGAACTCATAAAGCAGTGGAATATTCCAGTGTGAAGAGCTCAAACCCTGGCAAGACTGGACTTGACTGATGGTTTGGGCATGATGGCATCAGGTTTTCCTTATAGTGAAGCTTTCCCCTCCTGCTCCACGGAAGCTAAAAAGCTAATAATTTACCACTGCACTGTCTTCTATTGTGAGAATACCACATTGGCCAAGCAGAAATTATGGCTGGACAGCCTGATGTGCAGATAAATAAAACGTTAAATTTTATTTTCACTTAAATTGAGAAGAACTTTGCAATGTGCTTTGTCTGTCTTCCTTTCTTTTTTTCTTTTTTTTGAAAAAAACACTAGACATTGTTGTTCAAAATGACTCCCATTTTTAAAAAGCAGATGCTATCATTATTTTACCTTGTTTTGTCTTATTTGTAGTATTTTTCAAGAATGTATCTAGATAACTCCTGATTTTTAACCCATGTCATAGCTTGCTAAAATTCAGGTGTTGGTTCAGTAGGGATAGAGTGAGGGCTGAGGGCCCTCTTTCTAACAAGCTCGCTGACAGTGTCCTGCTGCTGGTCCATGGGCAACACCTGGGGAAGGACACCTTTTCCCAGCTAAAAAATGTGCATTTGGGCTGCAGGCAATGTCAGGTGGCCATACAGTTGCCACAGCTCCCAGGGGAGTTTGGGCAGAGGGTGGTCCACACTGAGGTAAGGGGAGTGTTATACCTCACATCCAAGGGTGATCAGGGGTGCTCCTTGGAGCACAGCCATTTGGGTTGAGCATGGCATGGAGAGGCACTCAGCTGTGGCACTGTGTCAGGTCCTGAATAGTGACCACACAGCATAAGGCAGCAATGGACCAAGATCTAGAGGAGGCTGTCAGGTTGGTGTAAATTATAGCTGGAGCGTCTGGCTCCTCCAGCCAGAACCAGGCTGCAGGTTAGGAGAGCACTTCAGACCTGTTCATAGCAAGGCCTGCAGCATCAGTAGCATACCACCAGAACATAACATGTCCACAAAGGCGGTAGAAGCCATCACATGAAGATGAGATGGAGTGGAGCTTGAGGATGTTTATGTGGCTCTGGCCTTTGGTGTGGGGACAGAAAATTCCCTAATGGGGAATTCATGAGATTCCCTAACCAGTTGGCCCTTCTAGGAGCATGAGCCCTGCACAGAGTGCTGCATGTGGAATGACCCCTCCACCCCCTGTCCCCCATTGGACATGGGGGTTACCTAGTTCTGGGCCCAAAGCTTCACATTTTCACTTAGCTGTGCAGCTTTGTATCAATTCCTTAACCTCTCTGAGTCCCAATTCTCTAATTGTAAGCAAACATTGTTATAATAATAACTCTGGTCTCCCTGGTCATGGAAGGTTGAAATGAGATGTAGTCCCTAGAGTCACCAATGAGGCTTCCTTTTCTTTCGTTCCTTCCCTGGTTTCAGGGAGAAGGGGTCAGGCCTTCAGGAGGCAGTGAAATGCTGGCGGGGCCCACAGAAGTGTGCAGTATATAGAAGTGTCTGGTGTGGAACACACCTAGCAGGAGGAATGGAGGGGACATAGAAGTGTGTGGTGTGGAACACACCCAGCAGGCAGAACGGATGCTGCCACTGCCAAAAACAGGCCCTGCTGTTGTTGGCAGCGGCAGCATCAGGCTCTGGATGAGACCCTTAATCCCCGCCATTAGGGGAGCACTTTGTAAGGCAGAAGCATGGCAAGCCCTGCATTTGGGTTGGGGAGCAGGAGCCTACTCCTGGCCCAACCTGCCCTGTGAGGCCCTGAAGCCAGAGGCAGGATTCTCCTCCTGGGTATCATGCCTGTGGGCAAGGCACTGGCTCCAGGCTGGTGGATAACAAGACTAACCAAATCAACCGTACTCTCTCCTCCTGCTCAGCTTTCTGCCGCAAGTGTTTTGGGCAGGTATTATTTACAATGAAAAGATATGAAAAAGAATGACTTGGTTCTTAGTTCTAGAACAAACAAGATAATTTTCTTTTCTTTTTTTTATTCCTTTGGAATTGAAAGTAGTTTAATGGACAACTACTGCTTGGTGTTGTAAGGGTCATTCTTATCTGTCTGCCGCATTGATATGACCCCAGAAAATTGACCAAAGGATGTTTAGGATAGATGTTTTGTCTTAAAAGGCACTCATGTTGGTTGAGATAAAATTTTAAGTTTTAGAAAAGGGAGGAATGTAAAAGGGTAATATCAAAATAAGAATATAAAGAAAGCTTTAACCTGAACAAGACCAAAATATACAGGGTGTGATGTGTCAAAGTAGGGTTTACATATTCTACCAGGGCACCATTGGTGAGTTCTGCTGTGGGACTCTTCATTTCTGGTTTATCCTCCTTGCTGTTTATGTGACCTCATGTCCCCAAAGAAGCAGGGCTCACAGGCCCAGCCCTGCACATGTCACTGTTTGCACTGTGGCCTGAGATTATAGCAACTGGTTTTCAAATATGCTCTTTATACAAGGCTATATCTTTGGAAATCCCTATTGAGATATAACTCATAGTTGCTTAAATTCTCCTAAGAACTAAGTATGGTTTTCTATGTTCACTAGCAATAGCACAGTCCTTGTTTTTTATTTTAAATATTCTTGAGGTCACAGGTACATTTTGCAATTTACTGTATCTGAATTATTTATATTTTTAAATTACTTTATTGATTAAGGTATCACATATTTGTCCTCAGCCCCCCTATTCCCATCTCAAACCCCTCCCCAGGTATGCCTCCCCTCCCCATTGTTTGTGACCACTGATTAGGCTCATATGCATTCAAACAATCTCTCTCCCTTACCCCCACCCTCCCCTACCTTCCCTCTGAGGTCCAACAGTCTGATCGATGCTGTTCTTGTTCATCAGTCTATGTTGTCCATCATTTCCCCTAGATGAGTGAGCTCATGTGATACTAGAAATACACATATAAGAATCGAAATGAGACAAGCAATAATGGTTATGCTGAGAGGCAAAGGAATCAGTCTATATATAGTGAGTTTCTTTTTGAGCCAACAGTTCTTTTGAGTCCCAATTTCTATGTCAAACAGTTCCTTATGAGTACATGTTAGCAATGATATTTCAGTTCTGGATGGTGGAAAAATGGTGGTAATGGAGGTCTGACCCTCTCTGGTTTGGTCCTGGACAACTTGCAGCGATGCACAGCTGCTGACTGCTAGTATGGCAAGGCATTGTCAGCGTCTTCCATCTCTGGACTGTTTCTCTTTTGTCTTCATGGCTGGAGCAGTCCTGTCAATTTCTCTCTCTTGCAGGAATCCACATGGTCTCAGAGTTGTTTTCTGAAAATTGTATTTGAGTTATTTAATGATCCTAAATTGTTGATCCCTGGGTCTAATGTTAACTAGTACGTTTAGAAAAGGAACAATATAATAAATTCAGGCCAATGAAAGAACCTCTCTACTTTTTTTTTTTTTTTTTGGGAACTAAAAAAGAAACTTGTTTATTGCGGGGACAAGAGGATACAAGCAATATAAAAATCAAAAGCTTATCTGGTTTTATTGGCTTTTCTTTCTCTTGTTCAATGGGGGTGGGATTTTATTTGTACATTTTTTTTAAGGGTCCCCATCTGCTCATGAAATTCTTATACAGGGGGAAGCTGTAGGGCACATATTCCTTAAGGGACCCATTGGGAGAACTCTTACCAGGACAAAGCGACTACTCACTTCCTTCCCTTCTGCTTCATGTGTACTACGAAATAGTCATTGCATGCGATGGTGAGCCCAGCAATTAGCGAAAAGCAGCTCTGGAAGCCCACTCTGCCGTCTCGGCACTGGTCCAGGTCCTTCATTATTTTGTCTACAGCCAGAGGGTCTTTTTGATTTTCAAAAAATCCAGGGAACTCCTTTTCCATGAGTACTCGTAGGTCCTCCTTTGTCAAGTAGCCTTTATCCCCAGCGAACTTGTGAAACGTGAACATCATGGTTTCCATGGCGTGTTCCATTTGAGACGGCATTCTGGTGAGGTCGTGGCGGGATTGGCGGCTGCCGGGAGGCGGCAGGGACGTGGCCAGTCCCTCTCTACTTTTATTAACTTGAGAATCAACAAAGTATTTCAGTGCAAATACACAGAAGGAGAGTGCACTATGTTCACGAGAGAGAACAAGGGGCTACGCACTTTCAAATACGAGAGATGGACTCAGCCCTGGTCCGTGGGAACATAAAATGTCTCTGTGCACACAGAGATAGACTGCAAAATAATTCAGTACGTGGCAAGGGACTTTGGGAGTGACACAGATCATAAATTCTGCAGAGTCTCAGAGGAGAGAGAGATCGAGGGCTTTTGAGACAAGACTGGCTTCCGGAAGAAGTGTGAAAAAGCAGGAACATAAGAAAACTGGATGAGTTCAGATGGTTAAGAGGGCAGGGCAGGGCTCCAGGAGGAGAATGGGAGAGCCCCAGATGTGAGAGTGGCATGAGACTGTGTGTCCTGATATAGCCCTTTAGCCTGCTCATCTGGGCATCATGAGATTAGTATCTGTCATGGTTAAATTTGTGTGCCCACCAGGCTGAGCCATGGTACCAGGTATTTGGTCAAACATGCATTTAGGTGCTGATATAAAGGTATTATATTTAGTTGAGATGAACATTTAAATCAGTGGACTGTGAGTGTGGTGGATTGCTCTCCAATGGGGGTGAGCCTCATCCAATCAGGTGAAGGCCTTCATACTGACTGAAAAGGGGGGAACTCTGCCAGCAGATGGCCTTCAGACTAGAACTGCAATATCAGCTCATCCTGGGTCTCCAGTCTGCTGGTGTAGCCTGCAGATTTTGAACCCTGACTAACACAGCATCCAATAAAATAGATATCTGAGAACCTCCACTGGTCATGGCCCACGTTCTGGAACTCCTCACTTCTTTACTCCTTATCTGCCCCATTGACCCTGAGATTCAGTGGAACAGTGGGGGGTTAATAAGTCCTTTAGGGTATAGTTTTAGACACACCTCTGCCTCCTTTTACTCAATATTTCCTGGCACCCCATCCTGTCCTCAACCCCAGAGACTTATTCAGTTCTGAGAGTGTAGGGAAAAGGTGATAAAATTTGGTGAAAATTCAGTATGCAGCTGCTCTTTGAGGGGTCAGAGCCACTGGCCTGAAGATGCCACCTCAGGCTGTCTGCTTGGGAACACAAAGGAACATTGAGATGAATGGAGCTGTCAAGCATGAGCACTGCTTTGGGGGAGCCGCCAGCTCTTTTTGGGCAGAAGGAAGTGGGAGAAGTGGGTAGGCCCCAGGGAAAGAGGAAGGAGTCCAGAGGGGCAGAGTGAGTTGTGAGAACAAAACATTCCTCAGGCTTACCTCTTGCAGCCATGTTAAACACCTTGTTTAGCTCTTTCTGAAGCCATACCCACATCTCTCCCACCAAAGGTTTCCTGGGCACTCAATTAGAAGGTAGGGTATGGCAGGTGAGAGCCACCAGCTGGTGTGATATTCCACCTGTATGACCAGGCACATGCATTATCAAAGCTCCCTCCCCATGGACAGGAAAAGAGTGTTTTTGTGGTCCTAGCCAGCTGGGAATTGCTATCAATGCATCAAGATTGTGGCCAGTAGTCACACAGTGCATGAGCTTGAGTGCCAGCAAAGGAGAATTGACTGTGTGATGTGAGTGGCAGGGAGCCATGTAAGGTGTTTGAACAGAGCCGCCAGGAAGTGACTTGTTAGGAATGGGCATGTGAAGAGCTTCATCTGATGGGAAAGTGCAGGAGGGATGGGAACAGGCAGGAAGTGAGAAGTTAGGACAATTGCCACCTTAAGTTTTAAGGGCTACAAAGGTTGTGCCAGTGAATGGAAGGGGCAATTGATTTCAGAGAAAAGATCAAAAGAACACAGACTATGAACCACAACAAATCTGGAGTCCAGCATCTTAACAGGTGGTTTTGAGCAGCCATGGCTTCTGTAGATGAGAATGCTAAGCCCACAGAATGAAAGCACTTGGGGACAGCTCTGAAAGGAAAGGCAATCAGGGGTGGGAAGGGACTTTGCTGCAGGAAAAAAGTGGGAAAAGCTCAGGTGACACCCAAGGGCTAGCATTCTAGCTGCTGGTGTGAGGTCCACAGGAGAGCAGATGGTCAGCTCATGCTCCTCCAAGTGTGAGCTGCCCTGCACCAGTGGATGCCCAGCACCTGGAACTGATCACCTCTTTGCCTTGTCGGTTCTCATCCTGACTGTGACTATTCTCATCAGTTTTGTTATGTTTCCCCCAATACACTCCCACCCAAAACCCATAAGAAGTCAGCCCTACTGAGGAGATTGGGCTGCAATCTTGGATTTCATCACTGATTTTGGGGTGGGGGTGTCATTTAACCACTTGGGCCTCAGTGTTCCTATGCAAAATAAAAGTTGGGCTGGGTGATATTCATGACCTCATAATTCTCAACTAAATGCTTTCTAACTGCCCGAAAGCAAGCAATTTCCTCTGTCTTTAACAACATGTAGAAAGCAAACAAAAGCAGGGGTGGCTTTTGGAGGCACAGAAATCAGGTTCTAGTCCTGCTGGCTTCTTTCAGTTGTGCTACACCCTTCTCAGGAGGGAGGGATCAGGCTGTTGTCTGAAATACAGCAGCACAGACAGGCATCCTTCATTTCGGTACCTCTGGCTGTGGGCTGCCCTTTGCAAAACCACGTCCTCCTTGCCACAATGCAATCTATCCCCTGGTGTTGGCTGACATTTAGGGTTCACTCTTCCTTTACTAACTACCGCCCTAGGTTCACTCTAGTCTTCTTTCCCCTGTGTCACATGAAGTGTAACTGCTTCATGCCTCCAGACGAGCTTCCTAGTCCCAGATCATGACAAGATCTCTGCTTGGTTTGTTTGTTTGTTTGTTTGTTTGTTTATTTATTTATTTATTTTTCTTTTAAAAAGTATTTTATTGATTCTTTACAGAGAGGAAGAGAGAGGGACAGAGAGTTGAAACATCAATGAGAGAGAATCATCAACCACCTGCCTCTTACATATCCCCTACTGGGGATGTGCCCGCAACCAAGGTACATGCCTTTCACTGGAATCAAACCTGGGATCTTTTAGTCCGCAGGCCAATGCTCTATCCAGTGAGCCAAACCGGTTTCGGCTCTACTTGGTTTTTCATACAAGATTGAAGGAGATGGCGGAAACACTCTATTTTGATAATAAATAAAATTCATAGCTGCCTGTTTTCAGGAGGAAGTGCTCCTGGAGGCAGAGTGATGTGCTGGGTAGAGTGCTCCTGTCCTGGGAGTCATCAGCCCGCATCTCCCCAGAGACACACTCGGTGTGAGAGCCCCATCCATCCATTATCATCCATTATCAGGTGGAAGCAGCCCAGTCTTCAGCGAGCACTCAGGAGCATGGATGTCCACAGGGGCACAGAATTATTGAGCGTGCACTGAGGAAACGTATTTTCTTCTCCTTCCTCCTGTGATTGGAATTACTAATTAGGTGAACATAAAATTAAAATGATTCTAAGGCCGAAACACTTGGGGAAAGATCTCCGTTTTTCATCACTGAGCTGAGGCTAAATTATGCTGTCAAAATGCCATATTATTTCAAATTAGCCAAATTAATTAATCCAGCTCAGCTCTTGGCTGTGTGAATCATCTGTTTTAGAATTTTATGAGAGAAAGAGCGTGACTTCTCCAGCTCAGTGTGTGTGGATGAAGTTCCCTGACAGGTGGCTTTTCTTCTGTTCAAAGCCAGTGCTCTGGAATCTCAGCAGTAATAGGATTGCCTCAAATGCACTAATAGAAAGCTTCACAGTTTCTTAGTTTGTTTTTTGGCATTTGAAAATATCTACTTTCCTGCTCTTAATGTTGAAAAGAGTGTTGTTTTTTTCTTCTTGAGCACTCAAATGCATTAAAAAGATGGCCTTATATACAACCCATTTTTCATGATAGTTCTCTTTTCAGGGCTGGAAATACAAAAGTAAATGCTGAAGAAGAGATTTCATTCATGGCCCATGGGAATTCCAGATCCTCCAGAAAGTGCCCAAAGCTTTGAATAAAGGCAACATGAGTCACCACAACCTCTGACTGACTCCTCACCACTGTCTCCAATAAACCCAGGACAATGAACCCTTCCAGCTAATTTGGTAAGTAAGCATTGCTCACATGTATCAGCAAATGCTATCTATGGAAAAACACCAACCATGTCTAATACTAATTTAATGCTAGTGATTTAATACGAATGGTGATACATATAGGCACTGTGCTGAGCCACTTCACCAGCCCTCATTATCACCCTCTTATAGATTAGGAAACGGAAGCTACACGCCAAGTTCACGGTAGTGCCATCATGACTGAATGGCCTGGTAATCACAGGAAAACAGAGTCGTGTTCAAACATTTGCTGCTGCTCCCAAACTCTGAATTTCGAAGTGACCAGGTGGAATCAGGCCAGTAGGCTCAGTCTCTTGCCATATGTGGCGCAGATCCCGTCCAGGCTGGACATTTTTGGAGAGGGCTTTTAGGAGGGTGACGTGCAGTGGCTGCCATGGCAGCTGCAGGCTCCTCCTCCTCACTTGCATGGCCCCGGCGGCCTGAGCCAAGAACTAAGTAGGGGAATGGAGAACGGCCTGGATGCTAACAAGGAGCCCTGGCCTCTTTCCCTGGCCCAGCTTTGATCTCAGATCCACTTTTCTGGACCCCAGTTCTCTCCGAATGGTGGCTTAGATGTAGAAACCTGCAAAATCCATGGTTCTGATTACAAAGGATCCGAGGAGCATGAAGAAGAGGGACGTTTTCTCTGCCGTCACTTTCCCCAGCCATTCTGACTGAGGTGACACAGACCAGTTCTCCTCTAATCCTTGTTGCCAGTGAACTGGCGGGAACAGTTTGAATTCCTTTGACAGGTTTCCTGGAAAGGGCCCAGTTTTTATTATTATGGCTCATTTCTGCTCTGCTGTGTTCTGGCCGAGACCCGGCCAAGAAGTGGAAAAATACTGAGAGAAAGGCTGCACTTGTGGTATTTCTGGCTTCACTGGACACAGGAAATACAGAAATCTTAGGGAAAAACATGTTTACATATTTTTCTGAAACCGTATCTCTCTCTCTCTTAGAATTGGGAGGAATGATGTTTACTGAAAGATTTGAAACTAGCCTCAAATTACTGACCCACATTAGTTTTCTCAAAATTGGTTCAGCTACCTCCCAGGCAGTTTCTGTCACATTTCAGGGACCAGAGAAAGTGGCCTGCACTCCAGTCCTCAGAGGCCATGAGGAAGGCATTTCTGGGAGGCAATGGGCAAGAACAGGACTTTGCAAAGTCTCCTTGAGAAACGGCCCATATGGATGGTCAAAATTTGTCTGGGCAATGACTAGATTAGGAAATCTATAAATATCACAAACTACTTTGGGATTTTGTTTAAGTTGTGTCAGGAAGAGCCTGAGAAGGTGCCTTCTCACGGGCAGGTGGGATTTAGAATGGTAAAAAAATATGGAATTATTTTAACAAAGCCGTGACTCTCCCTGCCCTCAATTTTTATTTAATCAGTAACATGTTTTAGTATAATCTGGCTCAATATTTCTACAAGTCTTCTTGGACCAATCCCACATTTCCTTGGCTATTGCTCTGACTCTGACATATGAGTGACCTTCTGTACCATGTTCTCTGGTTCTTGTTTTCATCATGCATCAGGTATAGTTCTGTTGGAAGCATTGGTTACCAGATGTTGGTTTGGCATGAAGTTCCTGCTCTGATGATTCTGTAACCTAAGGCCAGCACTCCACGGTTGTGCACAAAATACATGCTTCCTAAATACACGCTGAAGCACATTCTTTTTTGGTGAGATAATGCTTTCACTGGAATAAAAATGTTAGCAGTATTTAAATTCCCATGTACTAGTAGACGACCAGCTCAGGCTAAGCTTGGCCATAATATCAAGACATAAAAGGGCCTACTAGGCTTTTTTTTAAAGACATATTAGGATCACAATAAATTGTGCTTCCTACAGTAACGTTACAAAAATGTAATATGACATTTATAAAGCATCCATAAAGTTGGCCCACACTTTTCACTGTCTAGTTCACATTTTATTAAATGATATTTCTTTACTCTATTTTAATAGCTGTATTACTTAGTGGCTTTAAAATCTTATTTGTGTGTATCTCACAGATTTTAGCAACTATCAGGGAAAGGCAATTCAGCCTCCAAATGTACACAGTAAACTTGTGTTGTTTAAGGTGCTCAGTCTATGGCTCTGTTTTGGCAGCCCTAGCAGAATAACAGGGCTAGTGATGCAAGGTGGAGACAGAGAAGGAATTTCAGTAGAAGCAGAAGTGATCATACTCAGTCCTGGGGCCACCGCAGCCCAGAAGCCTCCTGTGGGCAGTGCTAGACCTTAAGCATGGTGCCCAGGGGCTGGGGTGGGACATGTTTGTCAGAAGTGTCTCCTAAGACTTGTCTATGGGACATGTTTGGCTGTGACTCTGGCTGCTAAGCCTTGGTTGCCTTGGCCCATTTCCTAACCTCCCAATAGCCATTTAAAGTTTTATTTTCTTCTCACACTATTCAGAGTTACTATTGGTTGCAACAAACAATATTGATACAGAAATTTGTACCAGGCATAGCTGTTTTGTTATAAGACACAATAAATAATATTTGGCAATTCTATTATAGCACTTTACCAATTGGTTTACAAAGAATCCTCACAACTCTGGGAGGTAGGACTGAGATTGAGAAGTATCTCTTGTTTTTCCTTGTTCTGTTTTTCTCTGGAGTCTGTTAGAGAGAGAGGATGAGGCTAGCTAGTGAAAAAAGAGGTGCTATAGTAAACCCGAGCTAGAGCTGCCTGGCATGGATAGAAGCCTGAGAAGCCCTGGGCCAGAGAGAAGCTCATCTCCAGATCTATAGAACAACATCACTAGTGGAGGTGGGCTCTGTGGGTGCTCCATCACAGTCACTTTATGGGGCCATTTCCCCCTTTTATTTCTCAGGGTTTTACTGATATAATATTAGATCCTATTATACCTTGAAGTCTGGAACCAGTTTCAGTAAACAGGATTAGGCAGGAAAACTATGACAGTAGTTTTACACATACACTTTTAATGAATGAATGAGAAAAATATCATATCTCATCTTCATTGGATTTGTATCAGAAGCAATGGAGGCCACATTTAAGAGATAATTCCAGTGCTGTTCTTGGCACATGGTGGACCCCTACACTTAAAGATGCTCATGTTTGTGTCACATGTGAGTAACAATAAAAATTTAAAGACAAATGGCTATAGTTCATACACTGACAGAGCAGGGAGGGTTTTAGTTTGATTACTTGGACACAGTAGCTATTAGAAGATTTTGTCCTGGAAAATAGGATGAAATACATAAGACAACAATTCCAAGATGTTGTGTGCAATGGGTAGCCAAACAAGAGAGGAAATAGAAGCTGTTAGCACAGATGAAGTCAAGAAAACACTAGACAAAATGTTGGAAGGCTTATCAATGAGCATTCAAGGGTTATCTGCAATACCCTAAGAATGAAAAGAGAAGGAAAGAAGAAGAAAGCCAGAGGAATCATAATTCCAAAACAGCCTGGCACTGGCACAAGAAAAGGCATATAGATAAATGGAACAGAACAGATAATCCAGAAATCAACCCAAGTGATTATGTTCAATTAATATTTGACAAAGGAGGCAAGAGCATAGAATGGAGTAAAGATAGTTTCTTCAATAAATGGTATTGGAAAAATTGGACAGGTACATGAAAAAAATGAAACTAGACTACCAACTTACACTATATGTAAGAATAAACTAAAAATGGATACAATACTTGATGTGAATCCTAAAAACATAAAAATTTTAGAAGAAGCCATAGGCAGCAAAATTTCTGACATCTCTCATAGCAATGTGTTTACTGATACATCTCCTAGGGCAAAGGAAACTAAGAAGAAGATAAACAAATGGGACTACAACAAAATAAAAAAGCTTCTGCACAGCAAAAGAAACCATCAAGGGAATGAAAAGAGAACCCACTGCATGGGAGAACATATTTGTCAATGATACATCTAATAAGGAGTTAATTTCCAAAATATATAAGAACTCATACAATTTAACAAAAGGAAGACAAATAATTAAATTTAAAATGGGCAAATGACCTAAATAGACACTTCCCCAAAGTGAACATATAGAAAGCCAAAAGACATGAAAAAATGCTCAAAGCCACCAATCAACAGAGAGATGTAAATTAAAATGACAATGAGGAATGGCTATCAACAACAAATCAACAAATGACAAATGTTGGTGAGGATGTGGAACAAAGGGACTGATGCAGCCACTGTGGGGGGAAAAAATGGAGTTTCCTAAAAAAAATAAAAAATGGAACTCCCATTTAACCTATTGATTCCACTTCCAGGAATATATACTAATAAACCAGAAACACCAATTAGAAAGAATATACGCACTTTTATGTTCATAGCAGCACAATTCACAATAGCTAAGATTTGGAAACAACCCAAATGCCCATCAACAGATGAGTGGGTTAAAAAGCTGTGGAATACTATGCAGCTATAACAAAGAAAGAACTCTTACCATTTGCAATAGCATGGATGGACCTGGATAGCTTTATGCTAAGTGAAATAAGCCAGTCATAGAAAGATAAGTATCACATGATCTCACCCATATGTGGAATCTAATGAACAAAATAAACTGATGAACAAAATAGATCCAGAGACATAGAAGCATGACAAATTTCAGAGGGAAGGCAGGGGTGGGGCATTAACTGAGGAACTTATGTGCATATATGAACATAGACAATAGAGTGGTGAAGGCCTGGGAGGGTTAAGTACAGAGTGGAGGGGAGTAAATGGGAAAAACAAACAAAGGGACATCTGTAATACTTTTGACATTTTGTTAAAAAAATAGAGAGATATTATAATCTTGGTGCTTATTGCATCATGAAAATTAGAAGTGTTCTAGAGTTTAGGATTCCAGTAAAAAGTACTGAGAGTGTCGGGTGTAAATGGAGTTTTGGGCTTCAGATGAAGGAAGACCTGGGGTCTATTCTACATCTACACATTTTCTCCTAATCTCATGTCCTTAACAACTTCCTCTATATAGTGTCACAACACTGACAGTTCTGCTGAACTGTGGTTCTAGGATTCCAGTGTCACTCAACAGAGACTAGTGATTCACTAGGACCTTAAGTCTAAGAGCTCCAAACTAAACTCATGTCTCTCCCTGCTGTTTCAAACCCCAATTAATGGTGCCTTCCTTTATAAACTCAATGACACACTCAGTTTCTCATCAACTACCAATCTCAGGGCTTCTCTGGCTTTCCTACATCTTGTCTCCGCAAGTAAATCAACTGCTAAGCCCTGTGTACACAATAACTCCAACTTCTATCCCATTTATCTCTATTATTTTTTCCATCAATGCTCTCATAAGTAATGTCTTTTTCAGGTGGTGTTTTGTTTTGTTTTTTCTCTATTCTTTTCCTTCCTCAGTCTGATTTATATGTGTCATAAAATAATTTTTCCAGGAAAACAGCCCTAATAATTACCTTCAATTGCTGAAAATCTTTGAATGGCTCTTTGTTCTTAAAACTAAAGTATATACTCCTTTGCTTAGCATTTCAAAGTGCTTCAAGTTCACATCCATCTAACTCCCTAACAACTTCCCTTCATGTATTCCATAGACCATCTAAACTGAATTATCCTTTCTTTTTCATATATGCACAGTTGGTTTTCCCTGCTGTAAGCATTGTCACTCACCCAAATTGGGATATACTTCCTTTCCATCTCACTTTCCATATATCTGAAATTTTAATCTTTCTACAAATGGAGCCCAATTGCTGCCTCCTCTCTAAGCCTTCCTTGATACCTCTCTTCTATTAAGATAAAATAGAGATTTTTTTTTCCCTTTGAACTATCAAAACACATTATGAAATAATCTGTTATAGTCCTCAACATTCATGAACTGTTTATATTTTTATGTGGGTTATTGCCACACAATTCTCAATAGTTTAAGGATTTTTTAGAGTATGTGACAAGGCAACTAGTTCAACACATTTCACATAGAAGATGCTCATTTAATATTACAAGTATCCCAGTACATTTCACATAGTCAATGTTCATTCATATATAATCAAATTCATTTTCAAAGTCTGAAATATGAAATACCATTAACATAAAGCCTATTTAATATTATATAAATGTAACTGTATACATATTTCACCAAAGAAGATATAACATAACTAATAAGCACATATAAAGATGGCCAACATCCCTAGTCATCAAGGAAATGAGCATTAACAGCACAGTGAGATACCACTGCACTAGATATCACTCATTAGAATGACTACAATAAAAAAGGCAGATAATAACTAATTTCTGGAAGGATATGGAGAAACTTAAAACCTTTACTATATCATGGATTGGAATATAAATTGTGCTTCCATTTTGGAAAAAAGTTTTTCCAGGTTCTTAAAAAGTTAAATATAAATTTATCATGATATCTAGCAATTTTAACCCTAGGAATCTACCCAAGAGAAACAGAAATATGTATTCATACCAATATTTGGATGGGGATGTTCTTTGTGGTTTTCTTCATAATAGCCCCAAAGTGGAAATAATTCAAGTCTCCATCAACTAGTAATTGGATAAGCAAAATGTTTAATCCTACATAATCAAAGACTAATGTGCAAATTTACCGAAAGGCAGAACTACTGGTGAAATGACCAGTTACTATCACATGCACTGACCACCAGGGGCGGCAGATGCTCAATGCAGAAGCTGCTCCCAAACCCACAGGCCCCAGTGGGGGCCCGTGATCGCCCCACCAGTCACCCCACAGGTCGGCCCTGATTGTCAGCCAAGTCTAGGAACCCTACCCATGCACAAATTTTGTACACTGGGCCTCTAGTATTCATATAATGGAACATTATTTGGCAATTAAAAAATGAATTATTTAAACAGTCTCCAACTTGGGTAAACCCTGAAAACATGCTGAATGAAAAAAGCCAGGAACAAAAGACCACATAGTATATGATTCCTTTATGTAAAATTCCAAGAAAAGGCAAATCAGTGGAGACAGAAAATAGATTCCTGGTTGCATTCAGGGGGGTTGGTGTGGGAATGAGGAGTGACTGCAGATGGGCAATGGGGTCCTTTTGTGATTTTAAAATTGCATTATGGTGATAGTTTCAAAACTCTGTGAATTTACTGAAAATCATTGAATAGTACACCTAAAATAGGTGGATTTTATATTATGTAAATTAGACCTCCATAAAGCTGTTAAAAATTTGGACTTCCAGGTTATACAACCTTTATACACTGACAGAATAAAACAAAACTGAGCTTCTTTTAAAGAAATACCATAAAGGGGTAAGATACAGAATTTGTCTAATTCTAGTTTTTATGTTTTAATAGGACAGCTGTTTGGACTAATGTAATAATATAGAGGGGATATGTTATTCATATAAGCCATTACAATAGGGATACATTTTTAAAGAAAAAAAGTCACATTTATTTTTTAAACAATACTTTTGTAGCTCCCTAAAATCCTCAACAATTAGGTTAGAAAGAATTGCTTTACTAAGACTTTATTAGATCTGATCTATTAGTTGTCATATAAATGGTCAGTACATAGCAATCTTGTACTAATTAAGCATTCATCCCAAGTCTATTAGCAAATATTTACCACTTATAGCTCAATTAAAATTGAACCCAGACTGCTATCAAATACAGGTCATTCTAAAGCTCCTCTCAAGAGAAATATAGGCTTGTTAATAGAAGAATTGCCAAGAAAGTCCTACACAGAGGGAAGTTATTCAGAGACGATTAAGAAATTCAGGGACAAGGGCCACATTCAACACTCACAGGTCTATTATTGTTCATTTTAACCAATATCACATTCATTGAGGTTGGGTGATGACATAAATCTGGAAAGAGAAAGGTGGGTTTCCAGGCAGCAATGAGTAAATCGATACTCCCATCATAAAGCACCAAGACCATAAGTCTATAAGTGTACCTGGTGGCATTTGATTGGAAGAGGGAGTGATTCCCATTCCTCCCCTCTCTCCCATTAGCCAGTCTCCTTAAAAAATAATAGGCCAAGAGAGAGTGAAGTCTTTGTTCCTTGGAACTATAACTCAGGGGACTGTCCAGAGGAGACCATCACAGGCTGGCTGTCACCACGAGGGTGTGGGCATGGTTTCCCCTAGAACTCATCTCCACTGGGGTGCTGGAGGCTCCCCTGAGGCCACCTATAGTTGAACCAACAACTCACCCATCTTGCTCAGATTCTGTGTCCCCCAAACCATCAGGTGACTGTCAAGCAGGTATCTGTACACCAGCCCAGCTGGACTGATGTCTTGTGCCACATACGACATTTATGATAGTAGCAAGTATCCACCTCAACCCCTAAGAGTTTGGTTAACATGAGTCTTCCCTTGAAGAAAGATTCCTTCAGTTAGATTAGGCATTTGTTCCTGCATGACACAACAATAGCCCCAAGGGTGGACTGCCTGACTCAACAGCGCCTACGGGGGCTTTGGGGACTTGGCTGGGCCAATCTCCCCGCTACAGACCTGTTTCCATTTCCACTTCAACAGTTTCTATGTAGGAGTGGGATAGCAGGAGAGAGGGGGTGGATGTGCCTCTATTAGGAAAAAGGATGTAGATTGGTTTAATGTAGATTTTGAGGCTTCTGAGAGGAAAGGGTGGAAGCATAGGGGAGGCAAAATTTAACCTCTACTTTCATAGGGTTTTCACCTGGGCCTGAGAATTACATTGACACAAGACACAGGAGCAAAGCATACAGGTCTATGACATATATATTTTATGTGACACAGGAGCACTCATAAGTAAATTAAGACTCACTAAATGATTTTATAGTACATTGAACAAAAAGAGGTAAGTGTGCAACAGTAACTAGAATATTTGGGAGGTTGAAGATTAAAAAAATAATTTTAATAATGTCAGTTTGTACAGAATTTCTTAGATCTCAATCCCCCTCGAGCCCCTCCCCCCCATATTAAGAATGCTACCTTCCTCCTGGTACAGGGGAGTCTAATCTCCTCTTCCAGGAAGAAGAGTGAGGACTGAGCACCCTCCTTGCCCTAAGGTTTTGTTCAGTGCCTATAGATCAAAATAAATCTTAGGCTCAAGTGGCATATTTTGAGGTGGTATATTCTGTCCCCCTTCAGAATAAAGAACATAAAAAAATACTTGACATTTGTTTAATGGCTTATACTTTTCCAATATATATTTTAAATATACATCAATATACATTCTTGAATAGATATTTCTGCATTTGCCCATCACAAGTATCCTATAAGGTTGACCATTTCTATTATCCAGAGCAGAAAAATGAGGCTTGCCCAGGTCAGAAAATGGAGCTAAACTTGGAGCCCTAGAGCTTTCAATATTATTCCATGGCTTTCTACAATGCAGAATAACAATATGTCTTTTAAAACATGCTGGAAAAGAGCATAAAATGAGTACTTCAGGGGTGTCTCTCATGGCTCAGTGCCTTGCTCTGGCTGATCCACATAGATTGGAAACAAGATAGAGATGGCCACATGTTGTCCTTAGGTCTTTGGCACTGGGAAGCATGGCACAGCCATGCTAATGCAGCACTAGGATGTTGGCACTGCAGACTCCCCAGGAAGCCCTTCCCCAGTGGAAGGGTGAGTAGACTAAAGTCCAGGCACCTCCACTTCCCATACATGCCCCAAGACCAGTGTGTACTCCAAGGCTGACTCATTATGCAAAGATGACTATCTGTCTGAAAATTCCAGGCTTCCCTTGGCTCCTCACCCACATTCAGCAAGCTTGGGCTTTAATGACAGGAAGTGGCCACTTGGTACAAAGGGATGAGAGAAATGATGAAATCATGGATAGAGACTATGATTTCCACTTTCTCACCACCCCCTTCCTTCATTCATAAAGTGGAAGCAGTCATTCTTTTTAAGTAGCCAAAATATGTGAGACTGATTTTGTTCTAACACTAAATAAACATAAAGCTCCCCAAACTCACGATTTCCCTCATTGGTAAACAGGGCATGTCGGTTTTAAACATGCAAGGCCGCACTGTGGAGAATGTCAGGGAAGGTCCTAACAGCCCATTCCCATGCATGCCGGAGAGCGGCCATCTGCAGTTTATTAGTGATATTCCCATGAATGGCTGCTGTGGACAGGCCTCCAGCTGGCTGTGTGCTCTTGCATTATTAGAAGAGACTTTGAACACTCCACAACATTGTAAATAGCCTCAGTGTAACTGATTGTTGTTCATAATGGCATTATTAAAATGGGGGGAAAAAAACTTACTTTAATGAAGAATGCTAACAGACAGCATTCCATGGAAAATATTTACTTGCAGGTTTGTGTTCCAAACTGTATAATTGTCAATTTCAGACAGGAACAGCAGTCATCCCATGATGGCTTAGCATCCTGAATTGCAAGGGTTAACAGCTGTATGAAACTATCTGGGGGCGAGCTGCTGAGAAAAGCTACAGTCTGCATGGAGGTCAAATGATGTTTCAGTTTAAAAGGGAGAGTTCAGTTAACCATCCTCTACCCTGGAAGATAAAAAAAGTCACATCCAGTTCAACGAAAGGGTCGCAAAGACAACACCTAAGCTTTCTTTATGTGCAGCCACTCCAATTAATCCATTGCCTTAAGATACAGGCTGTCTTTCCTTGGGATTCTGTAGGACACTTTTGGCTGTACAGCTTAAGTGAGATGGCAGCTGGATACAGATAGGAGAAGCTATGCAGAAGGTCCCTCCCCACCCCATGTCTGTGCAGAGATCCCTCATGATGACAACCCAGAGTTGAGCAATTTGGAACACATCAGCCTCTTCCAGACAAGTAAAGGACCTGTACACCAATGAAGTCATTGTTTCAGAGTGTTAAAAAACAAACACACACACACACACACACACACACACACACAGACACACACATACACACACAAATGATAATAGAAAAAGAAAATAAGGAAAACAATAAAACTAGGTCTCTTCATTCTAGGAAAGCTTTACAGTGTAAGCTAAGATGACACATTGCTCCAAATATCTAAATCTCTACGTAGTTTTATCATTATCAATGAATGTATATAAAGCACTCACTGAATCATTGTCTGTTTTTGAATTTACAGGCATATGGAGTCTATGCAATATCTACCCATATCTCAGAATTACATTTTTGTCAACAACCTATTTCAGCTAACAAACAAACAAACAAACAAACATTTGGCTTAAGCTATTAATCACAGCATATTTTACTGGTTAATGTTATTTTCCTTTTTAGGGTTGATTTTATATATATCTAGGGTTGAGAAATGCTAAAAATAAATCTTCTTCCATCAAAATTCTTTCCCCATTTACCTGCCTTTCTGCTACTGCTGCACATCCATCTATAGACATCTGTTTCTTTTTAGCTGCTACAAGAGTATGCTCTTAAAATTATTCATCATGAAAATATCTAAGACACTACTAGTAATTATAATGTTTATTACTCTTGTTAATATAGGTAGAAACAATGGTTAAAATTGTGGTGTGCCAATCAGCAGGCTAAGAATTATATTATCTCATTTAATCTTTCACAAACATAATTAAAATGAAGCTACTGCTATATAACTTGGTAAAAATAGCTAGGATAGGATGTGATAGGCCCGTCCCATTGGGTGGGCACCTCCCTTCTTCCATTTACTTCTCATTCTTCCTTCCTCCAAGTTATTCTTTTTCCTTCATTTCCCCCTTGTGCCTCCCTCTCTTTCCCCATTTAAGGCAGAGAAAACTCAATGAACCATTCTTTTCTAAGTTGTGTCACTAGAACATATATTTAAAAATAGGATTCAAATACTTTTTTTCTCTTCAATCTACTGTTGTCCCCAGCTACTAAGGAACTGGACATTGACATCCCTTGTTCTTGCTGGTTTGTCGCTAAGGACTAAGTGCAAGTCATTAAGGTTCAGAGAGTTCAGGCTGATTGTGCCTCATTTATGCAATTGCCAAGGACACACAGTGGTATGGCTAATCATTGTTTAGAAGGTACTTGAAGTTCCTCAGATGAAAGTGGCCACGGAGGAGCACAGGGCCATTACCGTAATCACAGATGCAAAACAAACACTTCTTCGTGGAAGGTCACAAACATATGGACTGAGTCACATCGTGGAGGGTGGGATTAACCTTACAGAGCTGGATGTGATGACTGGCTGCATGGCTACATGCCCTAACTACCTGGTACATGAAAGAATGAAGGGCCCCGGGCAGGTTCTGCGAGGATCTCAGGGGAACAACTCTTCTTTCCTGCACCTTCATGCAGGGCCCACAAGGCTTTGAAGATGTATTGTTCTCCGCACAGAGGCTCAGCTCGATCCAGCCTGCTTGGAGTTGTGCAAAGGGTGAGACTGGTATTGATGGACCTATCAAACACTAGGAGATATCCCCAGCCCTATTCCTCTCCCTCCTTCTCTTTCCTCCAAATCCCATGTCCCTATTCTGCCATTTCTAGTTCAGAACTCCCCTCTATCCCAGGAGAAAAGGGCTTGTCTGCAGATCTCAATGAAGACCTTAGCACTTGAAGAAGCTGCACTGTGAAAAGCTATTATAATGATCAGCCTGCATTTCAACTGCCGTGGTTTGTTTGCCAGTGCTGTGTTTGATGGGTTGTAAACATAACGGAGTAACTCTCAATACACAGCATCTGTGATTTGCTAGTTAGGGGTTTGAACACACGGTAGCCACACTCACCACCACAGATAGCACAGCCATACAGCTGGTACCCTGACCATCTTCCCTAAACTTTTAGGGGAACCCACCCCTATACTACTCATCACCTTCCTCTGCCTGCTGTGCCCAGGTATAAATACAGGATCTCAAGAGATGAAAACCTGCCTTTCTCTTATCATCGAGGATGCTTAGCATACTTGATGTACAAGATTACATTGGAAGATGTCCAGTTTCTGCTTAATGGGCAAGTTCACAGTGAGGGGAGATCAAAGGCATGGAGCTTCCAAGCTGCGGTTACATTTAATATTGCAAGAGTCAGGAGGGCAGATTAAAAATAGGCTTTTCTTGCAATAAAATGTGGGGGTATGTTCCGCATTGCTGAGTGTTTAATCCAGCCAGGAAGCTGGGTTTCCACAGAGCTTCTGTGGGCCTTCAGCCCCCAGAGCCATCTCATGGGGCAGCGCCGCTTTCTCTTTGATGGAAGGTCTTGCCTAGAGACTGTCCTCCCTTCCCAACAGGGGACCCAGCTTTCTCCTCCATTGCAAAGGCAGTAGGACATTAAAAACACTCAGCTTTGGGAAAAGAATTTGTAAGCAAGTATAACAGGATATTCAGAAAGCTGGTGCAAAGTGCATCACCTTATTCAACACAAACTATGTGAGAGGTGTATTTGTATTGTGTTAGCAACTCCCTCCTATCACGTAGGTCTCCGGTTTCATTATTATGATTAGTATTATTATTGTTACTATCATCATCACCTTTATTTTATTTATTATTATTATTATTATTATCATTATTATTATTAATTTGCCACCTGCTACTGCAAAGGCCAGAAACCATAATTCTTAAAATCCCAGGGAAAGGAGTGGCCCTAATGTTATCATTTCTAATACCTGTTGCTGGGCAGAACACTCTAAACCAGAAAGGCCTTCTTCTTAAAAAAAAAAAAAAAAAAAAAAAAAAAATATATATATATATATATATATATATATATATATATATATATATATATAATTGAGAGTATTACAGATGTCTCCCTCCCCCCCCTCCATTTCCCCCTTCTATCTGGTTCCCATCCTGCCCCAGACCTTCCCACCCTATTGTTTGTGTCGATAGGTAATGCCTATCCTACCTTATAAAAGAGTAATATGCAAATTAACCATCACTCTGCTCAAGCCATGCCCATCAGCCAATCAGAGTATGTAAACCAACCCCAACAAAGATGGCTGCAGCCACAGAGAGCAGGTGAGAAAGGCTTGGGTTTCCCAGGCAATGGAAGCCAAGCTTTCAGTGTGCCCTGGCCAGCATAGGCCTCTACTCAAGGATACAAAGTTTCAATTATAGAAGGTACATCAATCTCAAGAGAAAGGGCTGCCAGCCACAGAGTGAGCAGGAGGCTTGGCTCCACTCCGGCTATGACGTTTCAATTGTAGAAGGTAAATAAATTCCAGATACCAAGGTCTCCACTTGGGTAACCAGGGAGCGTGGCCGGCCTCCAAACCACCACAGGCCCCTCACCCAGGCCACCCCACACCCCAAGGGAACGCCCATCCTGATCCAGGACACCCTTCAGGGCAAACCAACTGGCCCCCACCCATGTACCAGGCCTCTATCCTATCTAATAAAAGAGTAATATGCAGATTGATCATCACTCCAAGGCACAATATGGCTGCCCCCATGTGGTCAAAGATCCTGCCCCCATGTGGACCCAAGATGGCCACCACAAGATGGCCAGTGGGGGAGGGCAGTTGAGAGGGACCAGGTCTGCAAGGGAGGGCATTAGGAGGTGATCAACCCTGCAGGGGAGGGCAGTTACGGGTGGCCAGGCAGGCAGAGGAGAGAAGTTGGGGGCAAACAGGCTGGCAGGGGAGCAGTTAGACATCCATCAGGCTGGCATGAGAGTGATTATGGGGTGATCAGGCTGGCAGGCAGAAGTGATTAGGGGCAATCAGGAAGGTAGGCAGGCAAGCATTTGGGAGCCAGTAGTCCTGGGTTGTGAGAGAGATGTTGGACATCCCATGAGGGGTCCCAGATTGGAGAGGGTGCAGGCTGGGCTGAGGGACACCCCCTCAACCCATGCATGAATTTCATGCACCAGGCCTCTAGTATGCATATGAGATGAGAGGCCTTATTCTTAATGCATTATTGAGTGGATTCCAGGGCTTCCTTCCATACCTTGCAGATGCTCAGGGGGCTTTTCAATTCTGGACCAAATTTCTATTTCTTCCATGTAATTCAATTTCATTTAAGGAAATTAGAGTGTACAGTACTGAGTACAAACAAGAAGCATACAAATGTCACTTCTGAGTGCTCATAGTTCAGGAAGGTGTGCATCCTCTGGTGTACTGCCCTGCTTCCTTCTGAGGGTGCACACAGCACTTTTTCTTCCTGCCAGAGCTCTGGGCGTTTGTTGTCACCCAGGGGCACATCTTAGCCTCTTCTGGCCTGAACTTAACATCTCGAAGAGATATTTATTAGCAAGTCATATTTGCATGTGAGGAAAGTGTAGCTAAGCTTGCCCGAGGATACACAGACATTAGCTGGGGAGGCAAGAGTTAAGCTCTGGTAACATCTGATTCCAAACCCAAACCATGGCTGCTCACCAACCATCCTGAAATCAAAACACAGTTCTATTCATGTCCAAATTAAGTTGGCAGAAAAAACTAACCAAAATTTAGAACATATTTCTAGTAATCATTTAAATTCTTTATTCTAATGTGTATGCAATTAGATAAAGAAATATTAATGTGTTATGAATACAGAACACTGCTCAGCACCTGATGGTGATGTCATATAAAATATGGTGAACACACCATATTACCTCTTTAAAATTAGATGAGAAATGAACTCTAAAAGAAAAGAAAAAGAAACTCTGTAAAGTGTATGGGCTCAAGGGTTTTGCTTAGCAGACTATGGATCTGTATTATAACTTGTGACAATTCAACTTACAATTTTTTGACTTTACGATGGTGTAGAAGTAACATGCGTTCAGTAGGAACCATATTTTGAATTTTGAGCTTTGGTGTCCTGGGCTAGTGATATGTGGGACAATACTCTCTCCTGCTGCTGGACAGCAGCAGAGACCAGCAGCCCTCTTTCCCTCCTCCCCACCTCCCACCCACCCACACTAAGCTACACAATAACGTGGGTCAACAACTGATACTTTACAGTGGTCTGTGTTGCCAGCCTTTTTGTTTACTGGAGATTGTGTTTTCCCATCCCATAATGTCTACAAATGCCCATTTGGGTTTCCTGTTTCTGGTAAGAAGAAGAGGAAGGCAAATACTATTGAGATGAAACTCAAGATAATCTCCCAATTGTGGGCTAATATAAATGTTCTGAGCATGCTAAATGTGGGCAAGACTAAGTTATTATGTTCAGTAGATGAGGTATGTTAATGCATTTTTGACTTAATGATATGTTTATTGGAGCAGAACCCATGTTAAGTAGAGGAGCATCTGTATACACTCATTCCAGCAATGCTGCCCTATGCCAGCACCAGTCCTTCAAATGGCTGAAAGCAAAGAAAACCTCTGTTCCTCCCAAAGGAGAGGCCAAACATAGGCTTCGAAGCAAAGAAAGACTTGCTAAGAGACGTCCACAGCCACACACAAAAAGATCCCCACGACACCCACCTTCTGACAGCCCGACACTGCTGAGGCAGCCCAAATATGCTCAGAAGAGTGCCCCCAGGAGAAACAGACTTGAGCACTATGCCATCATCAAGTTCTCCCTGACTACTGAGTCAGCTGTGAAGAAGACAGAAAGCAACAAAGCACTGTGTTCATGGCAGATCTCAAGGCCAACAAGCACCAGATCAAACAGGCTGTGAGGAAGCTTTATGGCATTAACATGTCCAAGGTCATCACCCTGATCAGGCCTGATGGAGAGAAGAACGCATAGGTTTAACCGGTTCCCAACTATGATGCTTTGGATGTTGCCAACAAAATGGGATCATCTAGACTGAGTCCAGATGGCTAATTCTAAAGATAAAACAATTTTCATAATCATTTATTTAAACATTTTTAAATGACTTGAGATCTTTGAATCAAAGTTTTAACCCATAAATTATATATCATTCAATGGATACTTTTAGCTTGTTTTTTTGTTTTGTTTTTTTTTTTAGCTCTGATTCCTCCTTTCCCCATTTTATAGATGAAGCTTTAAAAATACTTCACACATTTAAAGGGAAAAAATAGTAGAGTAGATGCTGAATAAATTCCAGTGCATTTTCCTCCTTTATATCTGCTTTCAAAGGAAACTTAACTTCTCTGTTAGGGTATAGAGACTGCATCTTCTTCAGTCATCAGTTTGTGGTCTGGAAACTCAGAGGGGTGTAGTAGATTTGGCTACCAGCATGGAGAGGTATGTTTCTGAAATATTCTTGGAACTAATAAAGCTATTCACACCTGAACTGGACTTTAAAAAAAATAAATTTACAGAAACCAAGAGAACAAGATTAACAAAGGAACTGGAAAGGTTGATTATTATTTCCTGGCAGCACTGGATCATTGAAATGCTCCTAAAAGTTGAAAAAGCGTCTTAGATTGTGGGATGGTTCTTCGTACCCAGACGAGGAGAAGGTGCACACCAGCTGCAGTGCGGTTTGCCCTGGATCAATCCTGTGACTGACTGTGACACTGTCATTCCCAAATCATGGCTTATTCTGAGATTTGAAAATTCCAAGCAGGGAGCTAACTGCCTGCCTCTCTCTTGTCCCCCTGTCATGATGCAATATGCATGTTTATTTCCTGTGACTCCTGCCCTCACTGTCCTGCCTCAGATTCAAACCCCACAGCCCTTCCCAGACAGGAAGCTCACATTGTTCCCTGGGCAAATGTCCCTGCACCAGACACCAGGGTTGTCCCTCACCTCACTTTAACCTGGCTGTCATGGTGTTTGCTCTTTACTTCCAACCTGCAACCTTCCCGCATGGTATGCCACGCTCTAAATATGTGAAGGAGTTTTACTGATTAGCAGCCCCCTTTATTGTAATTTTTTTTTAAACACAAATCCTCCTACTTCATATATATATTGATTTCAGAGAGGAAGGGAGAAGGGATAGAAACATCATTGATGAGAGAGAATCATTGATCTGCTGCCTCCTGAACACCCCTCACTGGGGATTGAGCCCACAACCTGGGCTAGTGCCCTGACCAAAATCAAACCGCAACTTCCTGGTTTATAAATCAATGATCAACCACTGAGACATACTAGCTGGACTCCTCCTACTTCTTTAACCCTGAAGTACATACACACCAGGAGCTATTCCAGAGTTCTGGCTGACTCCTCTCTCCAGGTCCTCTGACCTTCTCTGACGGGTGGCCCTGGGATGCCCTGGGGGGTGAGACTCACCCTAAGCTGCTGCAGAGGTGAGGCTGAGGACACAGTGCTCTCTTCACTTCCAAACGAAATAGTCTTTGCCATCTCAGCCAGATGTATTCCAGACTGCACTTGTCCACATTTCATTCCCTGCTAAAGAATTTGCCCACGGTAATGCTGCTTTTCACTAAAGCAATGCCCAATAAATTCTCTAAGTGAGGCCCATTCCCTGGTAGCCCACTGACAGGAGTCCTGGCAGAAAAGAACATCTTGGTCTTTGGTGACCCACTGCTTTCTTCTCTTCTCACAGAGTGGCTATGTCAGCAGATCTGTCAACTTCAGAGATAGCAAGTAGATGTGAGTTTAAATTCCTAACTTTCCTCCATTTTCCTGTTATTCCTCTGTCATTGTCAGACCCTTCCCCTTGTAGAGTCCCAAGCTACTTAGGAGGTGAATTCACACAGATGTGAATCTTGTCTCTGACCCTGTTAATTGTTCTGTGCCTCAGTTTCCACTGGCAATGTGGGGCAATCTCAGGACTTATTTCAGACTTATGGGAGAATCTCAGGCTTATGGGAGAATCCCTCTGTCACAGAGATAGCCTACCTGATCAAATGGAGATGGTACGCTCACTCTGATAAAAATCAGGTATCAATAATAGACTTCGAAAAACTCTTCTCTCCGTTTATTCCCCATTCAAGGTGACATTGATGGAAAGCTGTCCTAGTGGATGCTCATTACTGCTGGAGACGCTGAGGGATTGTTCAGCAAGTGAGAGGGACAGGTATTAGTTACTCTCAGGACCAGAGGTCATAGCCTCAGAATTATCCACACACGGGTCCTGGCTCTGTTTTCTTAGCTGAAGACAAGCTCACAGTGGTCATATTGGTGATTACATACACTGAAAAGGGTCCATATGATGGTCAAATACACCAAGAGACAGGAGCCAAATGCAATTTTAATATGCTGGAACAATATACTATTTCTGACTTTGAAAAGTACCCTGCATGGTTAAATCTCTTCCTTTTCACTAAAGGGGGATAATTTGCTTCAGATTAAAGTCAAAACAATAAAGCCGCTGATGGAAAATGACCTTTCTTGTCCTTACACATATCAAGTAGCTGCCTGGAGTAGTGAGCGCAGCAGGAATTCCATTTAACTAACTGACTGAATCCACAGGACTCCACGAAGTCATTCCTTACTGCTGAGACGCTCAGCCAAATGATTCTGTAACCAGAAGCCCAGGAGTTCTCATGGCGACACTTTGGTGTGATGACAGTTTTTGTACCAGGCTGGGTGATATTAGCTTTGTAAATTTTAAAATATATATATATATATATATATATATATATATATATATATATATATATATATATATATATATTTTATTGATTTTTCTTACAGAGAGGAAGGGAGAGGGATAGAGAGCTAGAAACATCAATGAGAGAGAAACATTGACCAGCCGCCTCCTGCACACCCCCACCTCCTGCACACTCCTGCACACGCCCGCAACCAGTGTACATGCCCTTGACTGGAATCAAACCTGGGACCTTTCAGTCCACAGAACGACGCTCTACCGCTGAGCCAAACCGGTTTCGGCAGCTTTATAAAATTTTTAACTCCAAGTTTATATCTCCACTTTTAATATTTCACACGATCCTTGTTTTGAAGTGGTGTCATCAACATATGATACAATTTGACAATTTGGTTTAAAATCTAGTTCTCATGCCTCACATAAGGTTGAATATACACAGCAGGTGATGATATGTTTTGATCTGCCATTTGCTTCTTTCTATAAAGAGGCAGTCCTGCAGACATCCCAGACTTTAGTATCCCAGTGCATTTTTATACATTTTTAGGCAGGTCCATGCTTACAAAGCACCACGGGTAGCAGAGTTTCATTAACTTCTAAAGAATCATTTGGAATTCCTATGTGTAGCTAAAAGACATAAAACTGTAATAGAGAAATATAAAGATGAAAATACTAGCATTATTCTAGGTAAGTAATCTTGTATAATTGGCTGCCTCTAAAGTAAGAGCACGCAGCAAGGAACATGCTTGCAGCATTATTTGCTTCTGTGCCCTTATGCAAAGAAGGTGGATCCTGGCTCTTATACAAGTGTGCAGGTAAGATATGCATTAGAACATTTATCCTAAAATGGATATGTGGCCAGTCTGGCTCTAGATTAAAAAAAAATCCTTCTCTGTGTCACTTTTTTTCCCCCCTTCTATTTCTGTGATGATTCCTTCTTGTCAAGAGCTGTGAAGGGTCTGCTCTCTTATGCAACTTGCAAGCTAAAATGTTAGCTGCTGCAGCTTCACAGTTGCTGGCAGTAGATGTGACATTCTTGGGTCAAAGGTAAAGTAAGATTTATTACTCACAGAAATTGTGGTTGCTTGATATCATCATTTTTCTTGTGCAGTTTCCTCCAAGATCCAGTTCCCATGAGTAGCACAAACAGGGCCAGGCAATACCAGCACAGGCATTAGGCTGCTGATTAGTCCAGAGAGACGTAACCGATAAAACATGTCTCACAAGCTGCGCAGGGATTCAAGAGGTCCATGAAGAATTGTCTCCTAGCACTTTTTTTCTTCTCCTTTAAATCTACATCAAAACTGGAAGCTAAAATAAGGTATTTGTACCATAATGAGAATGCTTTTTCTTATAGTCGCTCCTCTTCAGGATCATTTATATTTTATAAACAGCATTGCTCATCATAGAACTGGAGATCAAACTTTATTGGGTAAGATGGAGATGGCTTTGGGAGCCTGCATGGTGGGCACAGTGGTAGACGCGAGGTAATAGCCCACCAGAATTCATGCTCTGAGTTGGATATTAGGACATTGTTCTCAGCTGAGATCACATTTTCTGGTCTGTCTTGCAGTTAGAGGTATCACACCAAAGAGTTTTAGGAACGAATGTGAGCAGAAGGGATGTGACCTGGCTCAAAAAGACTTCCATGAGCATTCTTCCACATTCTTTTTCCTCTTGGCTAGCAAGAGGCCATACAGAGATCTAGAAGCTAACAGGGAAGAAGGCTGAGACTCTTGTGGAAGGTAAACACCTATTAACTCATTCATTGACAATTCTGTTACATCACTTTATTGTGCTTAAGCTATTTTATATATTCTGGAGACTACCTATTATAGCAACTAGCCTACCCTAATTCATACTAATACATTTCATTGGTTAGTAGTGATCTTGTAGAAATGTGGAGTCATCTCTTGACTTCCCCCAAAGTCTGTTCTTCCTTATTGTAGAGATTTTAGAGACCTCTTTTCTTTTCCACAGGAAAATATAAAGTTGATTAAAATGAAGAACACAGCTGAAACCGGTTTGGCTCAGTGGTAGAGCGTTGGTCTGCGGACTGAAGGGTCCCGGGTTCGGTTCTGGTCAAGGCCATGTACGTTGGCTGTGGGCACATCCCCGATGGGGGTTGTGCAGGAGGCGGCTGGTCGATGTTCCTCTCTCATCGACGTTTCTGGCTCTCTATCTCTCTCCCTTCCTCTCTGTAAAAAATCAATAAATATATTTAAAAAAATAAATAAAATAAAATGAAGAACACAGGGAGATGAAGATAACACAGAAGTTTAGTGGCTCAAATACCTTCCATACATTTAAGGTCATAATTTATGCCATTTTAGGATTAATGGATTACCTAAATATGGCCTTTCGTAGTAGAGATCCCACAGTTGGCTGAATCTTCATAGATCTCAGGCAATAATATCTTTGTTTGCCAACTTGTTAATACTAAAACATTTAACAAAACCCCAAATAATAAAAAGGGTTGGTGGCAGCTGATTTTATGTAGTATTACATTGAATGATAATCACAAATGTTTGCCTTTCTGGAGACAAATGTCCACTAATAAATAAATAAATAAATAAATAAATAAATAAATAAATAAATAAAAAATAAATTGTCCTTGTGGGAATACTAGTGCCCTGCCTGCCTACTCTTTAACAGAGAAATAAGTCCATACTCAGCTCACTATGATTCAGAACTATATGTATTGATATAAAGCATTTCTACAAAGGGCCAAATATTTCAGCCTTGGGGAGCCAGATGGTTTCTGTAGATACTTTTCAACTGTGCTGTGACACTGAAAGCAGTCACAGATAGGACATAAATGAACATAGAAGTAGCTGTCTTAAAATAAAACCTTATTTACCCAAACAGACTCTAGGCTGATTTGTTTTGTTTGTTTGTTTGTTTTGTGTGTGTGTTCAGGTGCCCTACTTTGCTAATCCATGACCTACAGAATTTATATTCTGTCTGCATGAAGATATAATGACTATTGAGCTCTAGAGATGAGCTAGATTGGTTTGAATATCTGACTAGCATAGGATGCATTCAAAAGTTAATAAATTTTAATTTTTAAATTCAAACTTTGTGTCATCAGCGAGGTGAAGTCACAACGATTAATGTCTTATAGTTGATATGCATTTAAAAAAAAATGATCTTCTCAAGACAGACTTTTCTCCTGGCAGCACAGATATGTCAATCTGATACTTATAAAACAGAAGTCCAAAGAGAAAACAGGCCCCATGCGTAGAACTTGCAGCAAGAGCTGAGATTTAAGGCAGGAAGTCTTTTTCAATGTTGTTTATAAAAATTCAACTTCCGCATGAAGCAAACTTCAGGAATAAAAGCTCAACAGGAGTGATATGAGAGTATATAAATAGGGTACCTGCAAAAGCCAATTACAGCTTCCACTAGGATCCCACACAGGAGATAAGACTAATAGAATGCCAATGAGAGAATCCGGTGTCATTGCAGCTAACGGTGTTGTCATAGCGTGTTTGCATCTCCCGCTCCCCAGCAGGGAGGTAGGCAGCAGGTTACTACCAGCTCTCCTCGGGCAGTGCTGCTGTAACCATAGGTGACACGTCTGTGAATTTCCCGGAGTGATTAGAGTGTGATTTTTCAGGGAAAGTGTGCAGGGTTTCTATTTTAGACTGAGTGTGATGGAGGAAATTTAAAAATAGCCTTGCTCATAAGGCTACATTTCTGCTAAAATTAGTAATAAATTGGAGATTTGAAGGAAGGAGTAAGCAGATTGTAGACTTGAGACTGACTTCTTCTGAAGTTTTTCCAGAATTCAGTCTTATGTCTTTTGAAAGTTTGTGTTTGCCTTTGTTTCTCTATTCAGATAACTAAAAATATACTTGAAGCCATTAGACATTTTTTTTTCTCTAAAATGCAAAGATGCCTATAATGTTTGATGATTTTTCCTCTGTGAGTAATAAAGTGTTATATAGTATATATATATATATTCTAACACTCATACATGGCTAAAGAATATATTAAATGAAAACTATAATATTTCAGTTTCTACTGATTTAAGTAATTTTAAATATAAGCTATTTAGCATATCTTTTTAATTGTTCATAGACTATTACATGTCTGAAATTCTTTCCCTCTGTTTAAGGATAAAATGAAATTCTTTATAGCCTTGTTTGAGTTTTTTTTCTCTGTTATGATAAGCTGACAAACACTTAAGTGGAAATTAAATGCATATGGTTTCAGATCCACTGAGTCTGGCTCACAAAAAATTGTGTTAAAAAAAAACAAAAAACACTTTTGAACTTTTTATAAGAAGCCTTTGAATATCTTTCATGGATCCTTAGAGGAATCAGAAATAGAAAGTTCCAGAATCCTAGGAACAGAGAAAAGTTGACCCAAAAAGGTAAAGTTACACTAAGGCTTGGAAAACAGGAAATTCTAGATGGTTTTTGGCAAAACACGCTGTGCCCCACCTCCGCTCAGGCTCAGTGTGCGGTAAAGTTTCTCCCAGTCTGTGCATTCCTTCTAAGTCAGAAATTCCCATTCCATGACTAGGAATAGTAGCAGCGCAGTGGTAGCAATGCAACCTTCATGAGGATGAACAAAGAATACTGGCCCTGTGGTTCCTCAGCAAACTATCGCTCATTTCAAAACAGACCTGGGGATAGGCCATTTCCCAGACACTGGGGAATCACCTTCCTAGTGGGAGGGAGAAGGCCATTGTTCTGGAAAGGAAGTCCTGTGTGAAAGAACCTGTTTGTGTCTTCTGTTGAGTCAGCCACAGAACTGGGCTGGGCAGGGCTGTGCTTCTTGGAAATACATGTTCCCATGTGATGGTCATTCCCTGGAGATTGTGAGAGCTCAGAGCACCCTGCTCTTCAGCCCAGAGGGAAACACCCAGAGACAACACCAATAAGAAGGGTAGAAACAATGGGTGTGTTTGAAATTCCATTTGCATGAAGAATGCTGGGGAAAACCTCCAGTGACCCTCGCTGGTGGAAAACAGAATCCTCTGCTCATTGTTCTGCTCAGTGAGTGTGTGAGTTTGGAAGGACACTTACTTGAACGAAACGTGGGAATTGGCATTTTTCGTTGTCAGGGGGTTATATGTGCAGTGGTTATTTAGCTCCTAAAATAAAAAAAACAAAAAAATAAAAAAAATAAAAAACAAGCGTTTGTCCTCTATCCCCCAATGCTGTGGTCAGCAAACTGTGGCTTTCGAGCTCTTTGGCCCCTTGAGTGTGGCTCTTCCACAAAATACTACGGCCTGGGAGAGTCTATTTTGAAGCAATGGCGTTAGAAGAAGTTTAAGTTTAAAAAATTTGGCTCTCAAAAGAAATTTCAATTGTTATACTGTGGATATTTGGCTCTGTTGACTAATGAGTTTGCTGACCACTGTCCCAATGTATTTCAAAAAAAAAAAAAAAAAAAAAAGCCAAAAGTTACATCCTGGTGTGGTCAGCTGAGGCAGGGCAGGCTTCCTAAACCTTTACAAATATGTAGTGTCATGATCCTGAGGCCTATTAAAAATGTAGCCAACCCTCCCCCCATCTTTCATGGAAGCCCCCACAAGGAATGTGGGAGCAGGAGCCTGTGGATGTTAGAATTTCACTGCTGGGCCCCGGCCTCTCCTCCTCCACAGGTCACTGTGAATCACAGCTTGTGGTTATGCTATTCAAACAGGCAGGCACTTGGTGGTTTGTCTTTTGTTTAATTTACTACAAGATCACACAAGATATTTTCAACAGAGCTTCAGAAAGCATCTTGGGAAATCCACAAAAAAATGGGCTGAGTCATCTAACCCAAAACAGCCAGGCTACATCTGACTGAACTTTGCTCTTTTGTCTCTTGGGATAAAGTTCTCAAACTGCCAGATGTGAGGACAAGGATGCAGATATTGATTTGGGGTCAGACAGGAGAGCCCAAGCAGAACATGAGCACTGCGAACCCACGGGCTTTGTCATCGTGAGGGCAAAGCGCAAGAGATCCTACCCACCAATGGCTTTAGGAGCTCAAGACTCAAACCACAACGAAGATACTAAGGGAAAAGTGACTGTATTAGGAATCTGTTGCTAAAAACGACAATTTATGTGGAGGGAGCTGCATTCCATCCATCTCCATGTCATCATGTCACAAGGTACAGACCGAGCTAGTTTTTTGTCCTGTTTATTTTATTATTTTATTTTAAATTCAGGTTCAGCCCCTATCTAAACCATCAAGCAGTTTGTATTTCTTTTTTGGCCTGTGACCTGTTCCTTAGATTAGGGGAGGTGTTAATTTGTTTGCTTAAGCACAAGCCCAAAGAGAACTTGGCTTTTCTATTTGTAACAGGATTGGATTTCAGGCTTTCAACAGTTCAAACTAGCATTCAAAATAGAATCAGTCAGGAAAGGCGAAGGAACACAGTGAGTAGATGAGTTGTTTGGTGTTTGGACACTGTCTCTTTTCATAGGAGAGTCACATTTCAAGCTGGGAGGTGTTTCCCCTTTTCAAAAAATGCTTGTGAAATGCATGACTCATCATGCTATTGGGAACAGCCAAAAAAGTTCCACAGACTACAGGGCAGGACAAACCACAGCGAGTCTAACATTTCAGACACTTGCTGAGCCAGTTGTTCCCACTCGGGCCCCGAAGGGGTGGGAGTAGAGGGTCCCTGCTTCCACCCGCAAAAATTGTTTCCGTTTTCAACCGAAACGGGTGGAATAGGGAAAATTTCCTGACACATCCCATGACAGACTTTCATGTCCCGCCTCTAATTCTCCCAGTTGGCAGAGCTTTCTCTATTTGAAGAATTTGGCTCAGAGCATGAAATGGGCGAAGGAGGGAGAGGAATACTAATACTTCAGTTAGTGAGAGAAAAAGACAAATAGGGTTTTCTCTATAGCGTGAACCCCTAGTAAGGAAGTGCTTTGTATCTAGCTTTGAAAGAAAAACACCCAAAGGAGATCTTCCCTTCACACCCCCAGGGATGCCACCTTGAGAAATGGAAGTTGGCATAAGTGGATGTTTGGCCCCGTGCTGTCAGGGACCTGTGCTTTCCTCTTTGCCATTATGCCAGCACAAGCATGACAGCATCCCTCCTTGGGGTGGCTGATTTTAGCTTCAGGAACAATATTGAAATGTGTGACTGAAATGCCCCCAAGCCAAGCATCACATGCATGTAACCACATTCCTAATGGAGAGCTGGGTGCCCAAGGCCCTTAGTGCTGTGCTGTACGTGCCTGGGGACGGGTGCTGTGACAGCCTGGGCATCCCCACCACCAGGACTTATGTCCCAATAGTGTGTAAGGGTTTGCTCTGGGGGTTCTCAGACCTGCGGGAGAGTGAGGCCCAGAAAGGGCTCCTGTCCACAGCCCCAGGACCCGAACCCAGCCACCAGGATCTCTATGTATGTTTCCTTGTACAAAAGGGAATCATTACATTTATTTATTTATTTATTTATTTATTTATTTATTTATTTATTTTGCTTACCAACAAAAAGGTTAAAAAATTTGTGTATGTAGCCAAGACCGGTTTGGCTCAGTGGATAGAGGGTCAGCCTCTGGACTGAAGGGTCCCAGGTTCGATTCTGGTCAAGGGCATGTACCTTGGTTGCAGGTGCATCCCCGGTGGAGGGTGTGTAGGAGGCAGCTGGTCCATGTTTCTAGCTCTCTATCCCTCTCCCTTCCACTCTGTATAATATCAATAAAATATATATTTTTAAAAATTGTGTATGTAGTTAAATCTTCAGAATAGTAAACACACCCATTGTGGTAAACTTGTCTCTCAGAACCAGTGACAAAATAGCCTGATCCTGGCTCAGGACACCTCACCACTAAGTGCCACCACTGACCAAAACAACAGGGTCCAGGTTCCTTCCAACATATCATCCATCATCTGTTCTCGATATTTTTTGCATTGTACCCCTTGGACCATGATGCAATTTCCCCTATGCAAATGGATGCTCCACCAAGTCTCTCTCTCTCTCTCTCTCTCTCTCTCTCTCTCTCTCTCTCTCTCTCTCTCTCTCTCTCTCTTTTTGTGTGTGTATGTGTGTGTGTGTGTTTTGTTTGTTTTTTAAATACATTTTATTGATTTTTTTCACAGAGAAGAAGGGATAGGGATATATAGCTAGAAACATCAATGAGAGAGAATCATTGATCAGCTGCCTCCTGCTCACCCTCTACTGGGGCTATGCCTGCAATCAAGGTACATGCCCTTGACTGGAATTGAACCTGGGACCCCTCGGCTAGGTCTCTTATTTTGATCAAAACTTTTTTTTATTATGTTCAGTCATTTTTAAAAAATCCAAAAATGTTTTACATAAGCATCCTACAGTGTCTCAAATCTGTAAGGGAGCTGGAAGCTGGCTGTATTCACACAGACAACCCTTCAAAATGTGTCCAAGCTGCCACTTCCTTCCAAGACACACGCCAACACACACACCGATACCCTTTTCAAAACAAATGCTTTGCTATTCTTAGTTCCCATTAGTTATTGGAAATAATACATTTTCTTATCCATCGTAGACCCATTACTTCCAGGAGAGTGTTTTTAAGTCTCCGTAAATGGTTTAAAGAAGTAAGTTGTCGTTTTTATTTGGTATACTTCTTCTCTTCAGCCTGAAAGTTAAATCCTGAGCTCAACCCAGCAGGGCACCTCTGGAGAAAACATTACAGTTATTAGGAGATGGAGCTGGATTTTGGTTTTCAAGGCATTTACTAAAATCTGCTAAAATATACTGACTAACCCACAGCCAGAACTAAAAATCCTCAACAGCAAATTTTTGCTGGGGACATGGGAGGAGGAGGCAGGGCGGGACAGGACAGTCTGAATAAGGAAATCCTATGCACATTGGCTTGGCTGGAGGAAGGTTCTGGAAGCGAGAGCAGGCACATTGTGTTGAAATAGTGTTGGCGGCAAACAGAGACGCTCAGTTTGTGGTGCATTTACACTGTTACCAGGGATGGAAACAATGAGAGTTTTATGAGGCTTGTTTACATATCCAGAAAATACGTTTAGCTTTTAGAAGCAGGGTGCTGTGGCAAATGTCTGACATTCAGTTGCTATCCCCAAAATAGCTCCCTTCCCACTGGCTGAGGAGTTCTGAACGTCCTCCTCTGTCTCGAGGTACCAAGAGCCATAAATCCATATTTAATTAGCATTGAATGAAATGCTAAAGATGATAGGATCTTTGTGCTAAAAATGAAACCCAAATGAGTCTGGCTGATTTATGTCTAATTCAGAGTTGTGAGTTAATTAAAATGACATACTGAATTAAAAACACACACACACACACACACAAAAAAATCACGGGTGGATTCCTTTCCATGTGAAATTTAAATTCAGTGTCTTATGGTTTAGGTATCTCCATATTCCATTTCATTGTCACATTGCTTACTATGTTTATTCGCTCCTCTTCCAACAACGTACAGCTTATTCTCTGAACTGGCTTGTTTCTCATAAAATCATTGTATTTCTTAATGACTCAAAGTTAAAGTTTGCATACAAATACATTTTCACATATTCCTGGGTGATGTATCTGATGGCTCTGTGAGGATTAACACTCTTCCTTACCAGGCTTATATTTATGGGAGAAGGTTAGTGTGAACTTTAAGTATCGGGTATGGAGACAAAGTTCAAATGAAAAGAGAAATAAAATGATGTGGATTTTTAAACTGTCAGAGGGTGAAATCCAGACAGTAATATGAAAGTGAAATTTTAATAGTACATTTGAAAAATGAAAATTTTCCATCAAAACTCTAATTGTTATGCCATTTTTATATGAATAAGAATTTCTGTAAATTAAAGCTCCTATCTTCTTCCACTCTTAGAAGTAGAAAACATTTTAAGTTAAATTAAGCTATAAAATAACAACTTTAGGAGCAGTTAATGAATTATTATTAAACTAGAAGCCCAATGCATGAAAATTCATGCTAGAATGGGCTTTTCTTTCACTGGCTGCTGGCACTGCCTTTCCACTCTGGCCCAGCCCCTTTCCACTCTGGCCCTGGAGCCGCCTCTTTCAGCTCCAGTCCTGCCTTCCCATGCTGCCCAAAGGCCCTGAGAGACCAGGGGTGGGGCAGAATGCCTGTGTCCCACCCCAGTCACTCAGCGCCTGTGTATGCAAATTAACCACCATCTTTGTTGAGTTAATTTGATATCACTCATGATTAGCTGGTGGTGGAGCAGAGTTATGGTCAATTTACATATTTGTCTATTATTAGGTAAGGTAATTTGAAAAAATTTACTTGTACTTTTAGGATGCCTAAGCACTTCATTTTTATTGATATATAGGTTACAGACAATATAATGCTGTATCTCTACCTTTTGTGTAGCCATCATGCCAAACAACATTCTACCTAATAAAGAAGTAATATGCAAATTGAGCATCACACCATCACAAATATGGCAGCACCCATAGCCACAAGATGGCAGTGCCCAGTCCTCTCAGCCTTGCTGGTGTCCTTCAGTCCTTTCAGCCCAGCCAGGGGGGGAAGAAGGTGGGCGACAGGTGCACAGTGCAGTTGGACCTGTCCTCAGCCCCTCAGCCACTCAGGGCCAGCCCAAGGCACAGACAAGCCTCAGATGTTGGCTGCCCAGCTGCCTAAGGCGGGTGAGAGGCTTGTGCTGCCAGCAGTGGCAGCAGCAGAGGTGTGATGGAGGCATTGCCTTCCCCTGATTACTGGGTCCCCTCCCACCCCTGAGGGCTCCCGGATTGTGAGAGGGATCAGGCTGGGCTGACGGATCCCCTCTTCAGTATATGAATTTTCATGCACCAGGCCTCTAGTATTCTATATAATAAAAGCCTAATATGCAAATCAACCTAACAGCAGAAAAAATTCAGCAAAATGACTGGTTGCTATGATGTGCACTGACCACCAAGGGGAAGATGCTCAATACAGGAGCTTCCTCCAGCCACAGGCCCCAGACTAGCCAAGGCTGGTTCCCAGGGTGGGGGGAGGGGGTAGAGGGAGAAGGGGGAAAGCGTGATTTCCCCACTGGTCACCCTGCAGAGGGAGGCAACCAGTAGTGGTGGCAGGGGGTGGGGCAGGTGAGCAGGTGGTGCCAGGTCAGCCAAGGAAGGTGCCAGTGGGGGCCCCCTAATTTCCTCACAGAGGGAGGCAAACGACTGTGGTGGCAGAGGGCAGAGCTGACAAGTGGTTGGTGAGAGGAAGGCCAAGGCAGGTGTCACCAGGGATCTCCCAATCACCCCGCCAGTCACCCCACAGATTGGCCCTGATCACCGGCCAAGACTAGGGACCCTACCCATGCATGAATTTCATGCACTGTGCCTCTAGTAGAACATGTCTGTCACCTGCAAAAGTTCCTATGGGCTCTTTCCAGTGAATTCCCCAAAACATATTTTGGCCTTCTTCCCATTAGCTTTCCTTTGTTGGACACATGTGTTGCAGAGTCTGCAGACATGAGTGGTGCATTCCTTCTCACTGCTGTGTGCAGGCCCTGGGGCAGGGCCATGGGCGGTCCTGGGCCTCCCTGGCATTCTGCCCCATCTGGCCAGTCCACTTTGGCCACCAACCTCAGAGAAACCAGCTGGTAGCCCCTCCTTTACATCTAGATTGTTCCCCCTTCTTCTCCCTTCTCCGCAGGCATGAAATCAGGCAATATTTTCTCCTCAGGGAAGGGCTTCTCATTTCTCTCTCCTCAGTTCTCTAGATGGGTTTAAAACCCTTCGATTTTGCAGACTATCAGGCTTTGTTCCACTGTTAGGATAAGTGTGACTCTCCTACAGTTTTTTATACTATCCAGAAGGGACATCCCTCACGAAGTACATCTTCTATATTAAAAAAAAAAAATCAGTTTTTCTTTATTTTCCTCCCAAGCTGTGGAAACTGCAGCAATAGAAGTTACACAGGAACACAGGGAGTGTGGTGAGAAGAGGGTCCTTCAGGATACCTTTTCAAAGAGAGCTGTTACCTGCCCCCACAACACAGTCTCTCACATTGATGTGAGTTGCCCTCTGGAGATATTTTATCTCACCCTGGAATAGGTACTCTTATACTGTAGAATCAGGGAGATTTAGAGATAAATAGAGATTATCTACTTAGAATTTTTTAAAAAATTATTTTATAGGGGAGAAAACTCATAGGAAGGATCTTACATGTGCAGGCAGCATGGAGACTCTCATATATCAGAGTGTTGAATGGGTTTTGAGGAATGAGTAGGAGCTTGCCAGGTAAACAGAAGTGGAGGAGGGGATGAAGGTTCAGACAGAGGAAATGTGAATGGGATGGGGTCTTCAGCAGGATGTGGAGAGAAGGAGCTAAGATTAGTAGTAAGCGTTGCCGCCAACACCAAACAGGTAAGGACCACAGACAGGCAGGCCTCTAGAAACTGGTGCTGAGGAATGGCCAGCAAGCAGCTCATGCACTCAAAGCACCCTGATACCCTGTCCTTTCCTCTTCTCTTCTGACTTTACTACTCCACCACCTCTCTTCTTGTAGGAATCAGGGGACAGTTCAGCATCAAACCCTTATTTTTCCCACTACACCAGACTATATATATTTGAAAGGTCAGGCTGTGTGTTTTTCACAGTGGTACCCATTGCATTTAGGATGTCTCATGTGGAATAAACACTGGAGTCATTTTATTTGTGCAACAAATATTTATTGCTGAACTGTGATGAGGCAGGTGCTGCTCTAGTTATTTGGGATATATCATTACTCAAAAGAGTCAAATTCCCTGTCATCCCATAGCTTATGTTTTGTCAGGTGGAATGAGGAAGCAGTGGTGATAGAGGCAGAGATGACAATAAATGTAATATATGAGTAAGTTATATGAGGTACAGCACAAGAAAAATATCATCTATGTGTAACAGCAGCTAGTTTAAACAACATTTCAAAGGCTTGGTACAGAGGGAGGGAGGGAGGTATAAAGTTTAATCAGAAATTTTGTATGGAGTCTAAAGAAGCCAATATATATTTATGATATGCTTCTGTTCTTTTTGCAAAATATTCCTTGAAATCAACCAATTCTCAAATTCTAAATAGATATTCACCAACAGATCCCATATATGTAAGAAGAGTGGGGAATGAGTGCACATTCTGATTTAATGCTTGAAAATAGGAGGTAGGGAGTAGTTGAATGTCCTGACCCAGAAGAGAGGGATGAACCCCGATCTCAGAGGCAGTCTTGTCGTGTCACAAACTCCACCATTCACCTATATGAGTGGCCTTTACAAGTCTTGCTCACCCTGAATGCCTGCCTCTGCAGATGTGGGGAAGCATAAACACACCACCTCTCAGCATGTCATGTAACACACCAGCATGCCATCTACTCTGTCAACCACTGTCTGTTTCCTCAGGAAACCTCCACTGAACATTTCACATAAGATTTTTGACTAAAAGATATGTTAAATGTTTAATCAATTAACTAACCAATGAACTAAACCCCTGAGGTATGTCAGGCATTGTCACAGAAGAGGGAGACACATAAACAGATGCCAGTAGGAAATGTGTGTAAAGCCAGGTTTCTGCTACTTCAACTCAAGATTACGTAGTTTTCTCTCTTCATTGTCTCAAATTCTGCCAGTTGGTTGAGTTTAGAATTGGTTTTACAGGCTTTTCCCATTTGTCCCACCCCTGCTCCATCCTTTCTCCATGATCATGATACTCATCCTTGTCCTAAGAGGTTGATCCTTAAGGACATGGTGAGCCATCTCCCTTGCTGGATGGCTTTCTGATGGATCTGGCAAAGGAGACTCCTAGAGACACAAGATTGTGATACTTTTTTTCTAGGTTGTAAGCTCTTGCCAATTGGACTTTTCATGAAGATCTCTGAGTTGAATGATCTGAGTGAAATTCCAGTGGGGACTCAGACTAATGTTCCAATTTTGTACCAAGTTTAAGAATCCTGGTGAAGAGTGGAGAAGTAAACTTGTGTTTAAGATATGCTGATATATATCATATTGCCTGTTGAACATAGTAACAAGAACACATGTAAACTATTATACAGTGGTGGACAAAAATAGGTCTACAGTTGTATGTGAAACAGAGTTTACTCGTTATTAATTAATGTATTATTTTTTCTATACAAACAACTTTAAACCTACTTTTGCCCACCCCTGTATGCCATCATCAATCTGTTCAAGACTGGATCCACAGTGGATTGTGGGGGAAATTATGGGAACCATGTTTGTGTAAGGCACTCTGTTCTTTCAAGCAGCCTGAGAAAGCTTCAGGAAACAGGTGTGTAGAAACTAAAAGTTGGTTAAATAAAGTCAAGTGTTCAATATGCTAGTATTCCACTGAAATGATGAAAGTTCAGGGACAGAAAAGAATATTATAAGCCAAAGCTGAAAGTGGGCAAATTCCCCAGAGTGAAAATGAGTGGCTAACCTATAACCAGGAAAGAAAGATTAAGGCATGTCATTTTGGTGGCAGACATGAGTTGCTGCATATTTGGGCTTTATGGAGAGAACTGAATGATCTGAGTGGGATTTCAGTGGGAACACTGACTGATGTTTCCATTTTGTAACAAGTTTTGAAGACTCATTAAATGGCCAAAAAAGTGCTAAATTCTGTGGGTGTTATGGAAAACACCATTGTCTAATAGGAAAATGACTAGAAGGGAATCAGAACCATCTGCATGGACCTGGGACACACAGGCAGGCCTTGGAGGGTCCAGCATAACTTTCAATGTGAGGAATTGGACTTGAGAGACAGGTCAATCAAGCTTAGGTGTGGAGGCAGGAGCAGGGGAGAAAATCTCATTGTGGAGTCTGGAGTGTCTTGTTGGGGAGACTGTTTGCTGATCACATTAGTGGAGCATTGGATAAAGGTCCATCAAGGAAGGCAAGAGATGACCGCTGCCTCCAGCATGTTGTCTCTGGGACTGAAACATATTTCCAAGAAGCCTATGGTTAAGTAGCCAGAAAGAAAGGAGCTTTCCTAGTTGTGTGGCTCAGTTGGGTGCACCAAAAGATCATGGGTTCTATTCCCTGTCAGGGCACATGCCCAGGTTGTGGGTTTGAACCCCATTATGAGGCAGCTGATTGGTGTGACTTTCTCACATTGATGTTTCTCTTTTTCTCTCCCTCTCCCTTCTTTTCTCTCTAAAATCGATAAAAAACATATTAAGGAAAAAAAGTATATACTCTAATGTTTAAAAAAAAAAAAAAGCTTATGCAGCAGGTCCATTAATTGCACATCTATGTCTCTCTTTTTCTTTCTTTCTCTCCCCCTTCCTCTATCTCTAAAACCAATAAAATTATATCCTTGGGTGAGGACTTAAAAAAAGGAACATAGGAATTATGGCTTTGTCAAAATACCAACTCTGTAGACCTAGCTGGCTTCCCAAAAGGACTACATGATTATCCCATTTCATACATTTCACAAGTCAGTAATGACAGAAATGCTGTAATTATTCATCAGAATTGACAAGTAGAATGTGACTTTGTTTTCAAAATTTCTCTCATGGACTCTGTGAGTTATAAAATAAATACATCGGAGAGGGTGTCTTAGTCCATTGAAGCTGCCATAACCAGATACTATAGACTGGGTGATTTAAAAACAGATATTTATTTCTCACAGTTATGGAGACTGGAAAGATGTCAGCAGATTAAGGTCTCATGAAGCCTCTCTTCCTGGTTCATAGTCGGCATCTTCTCGCTGTGTACTCATGTGCAGGAAGGGATAAAAGAACATTTGTTATCTTGTTCACTGATGTACCTTCATAAGTTCTAACAATGTCTAGTATACCTTACGTGCTTATGTTAATTTATTCAGTCAGAAAGTGCTAAATTCTGTGATCATTGCTCTATAACAAATGTCCCAGGCTTGGTGGCTTTAACAATAGACATTTAATGTCTTATAGTCCTAGGCTGGAAGTCTGAGAACAAGGTGTGGGCAGGGCTGGTGTCTCCTGAGGCCTCTTGTGTCCCCAAATGGTTGTCCCTCTGTGTGTGTCTGTGTTCTGATCAGCTCCTTTTATGGGATTAGATGGTCTCCTTTTGACTTAATTACCACTTTAAAGACTCCATCTCCAAATACAGCCACATTCTGAGGTCCTAGGTTTAGGACTCAACATGTGAATTTAGGGAGGATGCAATATACAATGAATAAATGAATGCATCAAAGAAAATTTTCATAATGATGGAATTGGATAAGAATGTTAGAACATTCATTAGGATGCAGGATGCAGTGAGCACAATACCAGTTCCTTGGAGGTCGGGGAAAGCTGTGTTTACTCTTTATCCTCCACTTCCTGGGAGAAGAAAAACAGGTGTCCCCACAAAATGTATGCACACATTGAATGATTATAAAGTCACTGTTTATTAACATAGAGTTCATTTTCAAAATTTAAAAGAATCTACAGAAATGAATACATTTTTTGTCAGTGTCTGTTTTCAAACTGATGACAGCTCTGTCCAAGTGCTGCTGATAACATGAAGCAAGAGAATCACAAGAATCATTTCATTAGGGATTTGTGTGCCCTTAATTTGTTGACTATTGCAGTTTTACTGTAAGCTTTATCTTTTATGTTTCCCCATTAAAAAAAAGTCTAGTGGCACTTTAGGATAAATTTTTTTTTGTTCAAAGCTTAGTCTGGCTTCATCCATATGTCAAATCAGTTAAACCTGAAAAGGAGTGAAAATTGAGTTATCAGCTGTTAAGTATATATACATTTTTTTTTTGGATAACCTGAATATTAGCCATTCTTCTGAAGTATTTGACAGGAGAGAACATCAAGGGCAACTTCATCACCTCCCAAAGAACACAAAGGAGAAAGCAGCGGGCCATCTGCCCATGCTCACTAAGGAGGCCCCACCTCCCAGCAGCACAACCCCGAACAGCGGTGAGGGAAGAGAAGAGCCAGTGTCCTGGTGGCTCTGAGACATGGAAGAGTGCTGCACCTCTCAGTCAACTGCTGCTTCGTTGCTATCACACCTCAGTCAGAAGTGTGCACACATCTCATCTGTGTAATTTATAGCTTGTTGAAACCTGCCCTGTTTTTGCATTGAGTTTGTAATTAGATCAATGCCCTGAGGAACTTGAAAAACCTGCCATGAATGATCATGCATGGTTAAATAGAACTGATGTAAGAGAAATCTTACTAAAGTACACAGTGCAGAATTTGAGATCATTTAGTACATGCCACAGTCAAGAGGGGGGAAATGTTCTGTGAGTTGTGCTTCTTTCAAGCCTAAGCGACTAGGTATTTTAGGGTCCCATTTTACAGCAATTACATAACCTTTCAATGAACATGTATATGATCACATTTTGCTTTCCTGTGCCACTGGATAAACACCTGAGTAAGCACTAACCCAGGAAATACTCATAGGCTTTTCTTAATTGTGCTTTATTTATGTAGTAAATTTATGTGCAATTAACTCTGTTATATATAATAGATCCACTGAGGTCATTCAAGTATGTCCCAGGGTGAGGTGACTGAAGATGAAAGTTAAGGTTAATCTAGCAGCTCAGAAGCTTTCTTGGGTCATTTATGATGGGTGACCTAGATATTCCTTGCTTATGAGACCTGAAATTAGAAGGCAAATGGATTCTTATGCAATAACTAGTACATGCCACATTAATATATAGGATTAGTGGTTTCTTTTCTGAATTGGGGCGGGGGTGGTGCTCAGGAAAAGTCAGTATGAATTCTGTGCATGTAGGATGTGGAAGTGGGGGTTATAATAAAGTGCATGGCATTGCCAGGCCATGTTTGGGAGGTCCCTCATCAGAGAAGTCCATGGAAAGCTCCAGAGCTCCAGAGCACCTGTGAGCTGGGCACTGGGAGAGCCCGGGGAGGAGCCCCTGCCTAGCAGGATCTCACTGGGGTCACCTCCTTGCTAATAGCGGGCAGAAGGGGTGATTTTCTCCATTTAATCCCTGCATTCAGATCTTTCCTAAGAGTCTGTCATCTTCTCTGTATGACACAAGGAACCTCGTCAACCTGTGGCACCTGTGAATTGGAAGGTAAGGCTGTGTGTCCTGGAGAAATACTGATGTTCCACTTTCTCTATTGTGGCCACCAAAAATTCCTTCTGGCTGTCCTAGTCCTTACTATTATCCATCCTTTCTCCTCTATGCTCTGTCAGGAAAGGCACCAAAGGTTTATTAGAATCTATAACAATTAAGTACAACCAGTTGCTATTGGTTCATTATATCATCTGATCCTCACACCTGGTGGCTGGGGTTAAAATTCAATATTTCCTGACTCCAAACTCCAGGCTGTTTGAAGGTTAATCCTCACCCCTAGCTCAAATTTCCTTCACCTTCTGGTTTCAAATAAAATTAGTTCCAACCCTACTATCACTGCTGTCTATATGTGATGGAAACAGACTTACTAGTAGTGTCACCTTGCTTATATGTCCCATGGGTGCTCTTGGTTATTCTAATATTCCATAATTAAGGACAGAGGAACAACACTATGTACTTATTTTTATAAGGATTTGCCACTCAGAGGCTGGTGACTAAGCTTATACCCAAATCTAAACCTACAAAGCCATCTTCATGCAAGAAAACAACATGGAGGGGACTGTGGTTTCCAGGAGTTGCTCCAGGCCATGAGTTTATGCAAACTGGTAATCATAGTTTCAACCCCAGCATTTCCAGTGATCAAGCCTTTGGAATGTAATCTTCACAGGGGCCTCCTCCAAAGTCCAGGATAATAAACAATCATTTGTGATCATTGCAGATAACAGCCTCTCCTTGTCCCAGAGAGCTGTGTCCTAGACGTTCTGCATCTTTGCCTCCTGGAAGAGGGGGCCTTTGGCCAAATCCCTCTGTTCTGACCTCCATTTCTGCATCTGAGAAATGAGACGCTTCCACTCCACCGCCCACCGCTTTGCGCTGCTCAAAAGCCACCTTCTGGGACACACATACTTCAAGGCGGAGCAGTGTCTATTTCTGCTTTTTCTCTTCCTCTCAACACCCAGTCCATGTGACTCCACAAATATGGCTAACAGTTTGAAATAACTTAAAGAATTGAGCACTGAAGACAAACTCCAACGTTCCATATATATTTTGAGTATTTTGCCACAAATGTCAAGATTTTATGCATTACAGGATGCACATAAAATTTTTCCCCGTGTTTTATTTTGGGATTTTATAAAATTCATAGCAACTAGTTTCTCACAAGTCTATTTTGTGCTGAAGAGCATGTTTCATTTCTGTGGTTTCTTGGGGCCTACCTTTGCCATGACCGGCTTCATTCCCAGACTGATATTCCCACTTCTATTTGGCAGTTTCCCTTTGCTACTGTCTTTTGGGCTCTACTCAGTCCTTTTAAATGCTGTTTGGTAAGAAATCAAGGGCAATTTAGGAAGATATGTAGATTAGGAGCTATAAAAACAATTTAAATAGAAAAGTGTTTTTTACCTACAAGGAACCAGAGAATGTGTGTATAAGGATAATGTTAAGAATATAATTGCATATTTAAAAAATATGTTAATGATTTTTAGAGAGAGGAAGGGAGACAGAGACAGAGTTAGAAATATCAATGAGAGAAAGATTAGTGATCGGTTTCCTTCTGCACACCCCCTATTGGGGATTGAGCTTGTAACCCAGGCATGTTCCAAGACTAGTAATCAAACCAATGACCTCTTGGTGCTTGGGTCAACACTCAACCACTGAGTCACACCAGCCAGGCTAATTGCATTTTTAATAATGTTTAAAATGTGTGTATTGCTGTCATTGGGTTAGAGGTAGAAAAGAAATAGGTAGTGTGGGACCCCTTAAGTAAATCACTATTAGCAAAAAGAAAAAAAAAAGACAGAATTATTTGCATAAAAAGCCTAGAGGAAGTGGGCTGTTTCTCTCTGCTTCCTTGCTCTTGCCCCGGGAATTCTTATTTTTATTTCTTTCAACCACTTTGGAACCTTGGCCAAACTGTTAATAGAGATATGTCTCCCCTCTTAGGTATCTCTTATATAGGGTTACATAAAGGAAATAAAAAATTCTGTCCCTCTAAAATTAGAAAGAACACGAGGAAAATCAGGAGAGTTTTTGACAGACAATTTAATGTGTGTGAGAAAGCTTCCCTTAAAAAAAAATAGCATGCATTGATTAAAATTGTCATGTTCTGCAGAAACCGGTTTGGCTCAATGGATAGAGCTTTGGCTTGGGGACTGAAGAGTCCCAGGTTTGATTCCGGTCAAGGGCATGTACCTTGGTTGCTGGTATATCTGCAGTAGGGGGTGTGCAAGAGGCAGCTGATTGATGACTCTCTGTCATCGATGTTTCTAACTCTCTATCTCTCTCCCTTCCTCTCTGTACAAAATCAATAAAATATATTTTAAAAATTGTCGTGTTCTATTCCTTTAAAACTTTGTAAGTTTACTCAAATAGGAAAAGAAAGAATAAATTTGGAAAAGTAAAATCCAGTTGCTTGGAGTCACCTCCTCAGATACATCTTGGAGGTGTTGGTGGGAGGTTTTGTTTGCTGTAACTGGCAGGATATTATGACACAGACACTGGATAGAAATGTTTTTAGCGTAAATTATCTCCTTCTACTGGAGGCATGGCCAACTGGGCCCTGTGGTTTTGGTCTCATGAACCCGCCTGTGGGGCCAGGATATTGCTTCCAATGTTCTTTCTTCTCTGAGGAATCTTCCTGGCAGGCATCTCACAATGAGGCCTCCTGATCTGGAAGTACCTGCCCACATGGGAACTTGGGCAATGTTTTCATGCCTTCCAATTATCTGAGTTCCTATTGTTCTTATCATGAGGCCCCAATAATCTATTTCTGTGCACTTTCATGCCTATTTTATTTATTTTTTAATTTTCATATAAATGGCATTTTGTGCCCTCTTCTCTTTTAAGGTAGAGACCAGGTCCAGAAGTCACCTGATCATCTCCACATACTCCTGTGTTCACGTAGCAAAGACAAGAACCAAGGTGTGGTGTGTCCCCTTGTCACACAGATTGGAGGAGGCACACAGAGAGCTGGGGTCTTTCTCTCTGGGCACACTGAGTTCCCACCCTCTTGGCTTGAACACTTTTACTTTTGGTCAAAATTGAGATATTCAAAATGCCATTGAATATGTTCCAGGCTACAATGCACAAAAAAAAAAAAAAAAAAAGTTGCCATTTCGTTTACTTACAAACCAGAGCCATTACCTTTGTTAGTCCATTTGCATTCATCCTTTTCTACCCATTCTACGTTCTGAGGATTTTCATTGGCAAAAATGCAGCTGTCGGTGTCTGTGGGAACCTGGAAGAATCCCATCATGAGAAGTTGGGACCACTGTAATGACACCTATAGCCCATCTGCCTGTTTTGACATTGTTGCTTTAGTAGGGCAGCTTAGGTCTTTATAGCATCATAGCAGCTGTCATGATAAAACAGACTCAAAAGTGGACCTTGTGTGAGATTCTTAATGCTGCAGGCACAGTTCCTCATCAGGCTAGCATTGATTGTTGACCTCAATGGATAGCTGTGCAACTAAAGATAGGAACATTTTCAAATCATATTCTTAAAAAAATATTGCTTCCAATATTGTAAAAGAAAAAAAAATTCTCTTAATATAATATTTAGCAGAATTATCTGGTCATCAAAAGAGGACACTTTCTGCCCTAACTGGTTTGGCCCAGTGGATAGAGTGTTGATCTGGGGACTGAAAGGTCCCAGGTTTGATTCCGGTCAAGGGCATGTACCTTGGTTGTGGGCACATCCTCAGGGGGGAGTATGCAGGAGGCAACTGATCAATGTTTCTCTCTCATCTATGTTTCTAACTCTTTATCCCTCACCCTCTCCCTTTCTCTATGTAAAAATTCAATAAAATATATATTTTTTAAAAAGGACACTTTCTTACTTAAAATGCCCTATTATATTGATGTCAATTATCTGAGGATGTTATAAACACAGAAATTATAAGTAAATAGATGGGGTTATTTGATTAAAATGCAGAGTGATGCTGATATCCATAATGCCTTATGTTTTTATTTTTGGCAAGGAATACATTTTCCTTCCTACATGAGAGAGGTTTCTGACTGAGACTGTCAGATCAGAGCAGTAAGCTTAAGGATTGGAATCTCTTTGGAGGATTACAATTGATTAAAACGACTTCCATTCAGGTATATTTTGTTTGAGGAAAGGGGATGGGTAGATGGTAAAATCAAACCAAACCAACCAATCAACCAGCCAACCAACCAACCAACCAACCAAAGTATATGTGGAGCAACAAGACTCACATTCACTGTTGGTGGGAACACAAAATAGTGCAGCCACTTTGAAAGATAGTTTGGCAATTTCTTACAAAGCTAAACATTCTCTTATCATAGGATCCAGTAATGAAGCTCCTTGATATCTACTCAAATAAGCTGACTACTTGTGTGCACATAAAAGCCTGAGCAGAAATATTTATAACAATTTATTCATAATTGCCAGAACTTGGAAAAAAAACAAGGTACCTTTCAATAAGTGAATAAATAAACTGTGGTCCATCCAGAAATGGAATATTATTCAGTGCTATAAAGAAACCAGTGATCAAGCCATGAAAAGATATAGAGGAACCTTAAATGCATATCACAGAAGCCAATTTGAAAAGGCTACATATTACATGCATCCGCCACTATGATTTTCTGGAGAAGGCGAAACTACAGAGACAGTAAAAAGGTCTGTGGTTGCCAGAGGTTGGGAGGAGAAAGGGATGAAAGGCAGAGCCCAGACGATTTTTAGGGCAGTGAAAAATCTTTCTGTATATAAAAACCTAATATGCAAATTTTCCCCTCTGGAGTTCAACCAGGAGACCAGGAGTTTGATAGCTTGCTATAGATGTGCGCTGACCACTAGGGGGCAGCGCGGAATGAAGGAAGGCCCTAGCCAGCAGCCAGAAGGCCCCAAGGCCCTGATCTCTGGCCAGGCCTAGGGACCTTACCCATGCAAGAATTTCATGCACCAGGCCTCTAGTATTCCTTATGATATCATTCTGGGTACAGGTCATTATACACTTGTCCAAACCCACAGAATGTACAACACCAAGGGTGACCCTAATGTGAACAATGAGTTTCGGGTGATGATGATGTCACTGTAGGTTCATCACTTGTAACAAACCCACCATCTGGTGGGGACTGATGCGGATGGGGGTGCTGTATACTAGTAAGTGTGGAGGCAGAGGGCATAAGGGGAATCTCTTGCCCTTCACCCCCATTTTGCTGTGAACCTAAGACTGCTCTATCAACATAAAGCCTTTAAAAAACACACAATTGTGCTGGATGGTGCATGAGAGCGGGGGGCACTTGCTCCTGCATGGCTCCCCGAATTACCCTCAGCCTGGGTGCAGTTTCCCACCACACCATCTAACCACGGCTTAATGAGGCACTTGGGGGTGTTTTTTCCAGCTGTAGATGAGCAAAATAATTGATCACAGGTGTCTCTATAATTGGGCTGCTCTAGGCCAGTGTTTCCCAACCTTCTCTCATGATGAGAATCACCTGGTGGAGTTGTTAAAACACAGATTCCTGAATCCCAACTAAGAAGTGCTAAACTAGGATTTTTGGGAACATATAGGTAAAATTGTATACCTAACTAGTGCTCTAACACAGATGTTATATACAGAGCACTAAGTTAGGTATGCAATTTTACCTATATGTTCCAAAAAATCCTAGTTTAGCACTTCTTAGTTGGTATAACACAGATGTTATATACAGAGCACTAAGTTAGGTATGCAATTTTACCTATATGTTCCAAAAAATCCTAGTTTAGCACTTCTTAGTTGGTATTCAGGAATCTGTGTTTTAACAACTCCACCAGGTGATTCTCATCATGAGAGAAGGTTGGGAAACACTGCTCTAGGCAATATCACAGTATCCACAGCCTCCAAGGTCCACCCATCTGGGAAAGGGAGCCTCCACCAGCCACAGGGAAAGGCTGGACACCCTCTCTTAAATCTGTGAGCACTTGACCCACTGTATGTATCTCTGCTCATGGGTGTACTGTCTGCCTATAGCATGTTTATCCAGATGGGGGGCTTGTGCTAAGCATATATTTAAGGTCCCAGTAGTTTATAAAAAAGAAAGCAAAGCAAAAAAAAAAAAAAAAAAAAAGAAAGAAAAGCAAAACCCAAATGCTGCTGTCTGGGACCCAGGGCGGTGCCAGCCAAACACAAGTTTAAATCCTGTGGCCTGGAAAGGAGTCAGGAGCTGATGCAGAGGCCAGGGCTCTGGTTTCCATGGCAACAGAGGGCTTTTTCCAAAGGTTTCTCCCCGCCTTACTGTGAGAAGGACTGCAGATTGGGGGTTCAGGGTCTTTTTTTAAAATCTTTTTCTGACTCTGTGTTTGTGACAGTGGCATTGCTCCCCATGTTACCTGTTATTCCCCATGTTATTCGAGACACCCAAATTCCTGGGCTGGCCAGTTTATCCTAAGTTACTTAGAGAGAAAACCACCCACATATGTTTAAACATATATTGCCTGGTGTGAAGAGTGAGGTGTTAGAAGGGAGTTAGAGAGGGGAATTTGCTCTTCCCAAAGGATACCTTTGCAAGGACGTGGCAGAGGAGAGCACCTTGCGGAGAACAGGATGCAAATGCATCCCAAGGATCTGAAGGCCAGAGAAAGCAGGTGACAGGAGGTGGCTGCTGATCTGCAGGCTCCCCTGTTGACAGACCAGATCTTCTCCCAGGTTTGCCTCCCCTGTCCTTGCCCTGCTACAACCTTCTGGGTTCCGCCTTGACACTGTTATTGCTGCAGCTGCTGCAACCTGCAGATGGAAGATTTGCCTAGAAAGAGGGAAAAATGAGCCTTGCTGCCAGCAGCAGCTCTACCCTCATGACCCTTACAGCAAGGCCCCGGTAGACCCCATTTCCTTTGTGAAGTGTGAATATGATGGAGAAATTCTGGGATCAAATATACACAAGTTTGCTCTGTGAGGTGGAAATTTAATTCTGGCAGAACTCAGGGTGACAGGCTTGTATACTCAGTCATGACTTAAGGAAGCTGCCACAGTCCAGATGCCTCTAAGCCAGGAAAGAACCAAGTAAATCTGGGAAGGGTGAGGCAATTGGGACTGGTGAGGCTTGCGGCTAAGGGTATGTGCCCTCTAGACTAATGATAATAGCTGGCATTTATTGAATCTTTATTCTGTGTCAGGCACTTTTTAATAATTTCACTTTTTTAATCCTCACTCTAAGTCTATGAGGGAGGTGTTCTTACTAGCCCCATTTAAAGATAAAGAATGAGGTGTGAAGAAATTAAGTAATTTTCAGGGATCTAAGTTGCTGGTTAGTGCCAAAGCTGGGAGCCAGACAAGGTCTCTCTCTAGTGTCCACTGTCTTAGTCCATTCAGGCTGCTGTAATAGAACACCACAGACTGGGTTGCATAAACAACAGACATTCATTTCTCAGTCTGGAGGCTGGCAGTCTAAGATCAAGAAGCTGGCAGGTTAGGAGTCTTATGCGAGCTCGATTCCTGATTTACAGACAGTGTCTGCTGGCTGTATCCTCACATGGAGGAAGGGATAAAGGAGCTTTCTGAGGCCTCTCTGTAAGGACACTATCCCATCAGGAGAGCTGGATTGCCTGTAGGTTCTGCATCTGAGAGCACATGTTGAGTTGAGACAGTTGAACAATATGATCATGAAAGATCTTATTATTTTTAATTTATTTTTATTTTGTCATGAATTCTCACCCAAAGATATTTTCCCATTGATTTTTAAAGAAAGTGGAAAGGAGGGGGGAGACAGAGAAAAACATCGATGTAAGAAAGACATATCCATTTGTTGCCTCCCACATGCACCCAACCAGGGCTGAGGATTGAGCCTGCAATCAATGTACATGCTCTTGACCGGAATTGAACCCAAGATCCTTCAGTCCTTGGACTCACTCTCTATCCACTGAGCCAAACTGGCTAGGGCATGGGAGATTTTGATGAAGACAGATGAGGCAGTTATCTATAAGGACTAACATGGCTTCTCAAAGAACTCACTGATATGTGGCATTGATGGTGACAAGGAAGGTAAGAAGTTGGCACAAGACCAAGCTCAAAGGCTGGCACAATGACTAACCTTAAGAACAGAATCAAGAATACTGGACCCAGAGCAGGCCTGGGATTTCTACTATTTTCCGGGAAAGCAGAGGTGCTTTGTCACCTGTGTAGGAGAAAAAATAAAGTCATACTGCAGGCATACGGTGTGATGTTAAGAAAGGACTGAAAGAGAACAGATGACAGAAAGCAAAGCTATTCACCTCCTATTTTACTTGCCTTTTTTTGCATTAAAAAAATCCCCTTCGCTCTAAAAAGGGTGAAACTAATTCAGTGAGAGGAAATTGAAGCCCAGATAGGGCAGAAGATAACGAGCACATGGCCAACTTTTTTGAGTTCCAATCTCAGATGCTGAAAGATTGTGAAGAAATGCCAGTGACACCTTTCATATCAAATTCTGGGAATTAGGAGAAAAAGAGCAAGACTCTAGAAGCTTTGATTTTCTTTTGCTTTGAACAGCTAGAATCAGTGAGCATCCTCAAGCTGACCATGGAAGGAACAACTGGACTGTGTGGTTTAATCAGTATTAGGTTGAAGTATTTTTCCATTAATTCCGGGTTGAACAAGAGTAAGGCACATGAGAAAATATGCTGGGAGAACTGACTTTATCCACTGAGCCAACCTGGCGAGGGCATGGAGGGGGATGAAGTAGGGATCAATCACTTCATGGGACTGGAGCCAGCACGGTCCCACTGGGTCCTATGCCCAATAGGACCAAAAGTCCAGGAGGGTTCCTTATCCTGGAGAATCCCATTCCCAGGAGGGCCCCATTCCCTGCAGCCTCATCTTTATGATGACCCTGACCACAGAATGACCCTTTCCCAGAAGGGCCTCAACCTCTTACATGCTGGATCAAGGGAAAGGCCCATGAGAAGGGGAGGTTGACTTGACTCCTTGCTCCCAACCAGCTCCACACCTTCATTTTGCACCAAGCCCCAGTAAATGATGTCACCAGCCCTGGGGTGAGAGGAGAGGTGATAAGAACTTTATAGTGACTCAGTTTGATGGTCCATTAGGACCAAATTGTGTTCATGGCCAGGCTTACTTGAAGAAAGTATAAAATGTGAATTGCTGAGTCAGACAAGATACTGAGGTAGAAAACAATGAAAAATGAAGAATTGATGCAGAACAGTATGAAGAGAGCTCAAGGTGCATTTACCCTCAAAAATATTAGGTGATGAGGTGAGAACCTTTCTGAACAGCACACCAATACTAAATGTTTAAAGTATCCTTTGGTGCAATAAGTATGCATATGTTCAATGATAATAAAACAGGTCCAAATGGGTAATGTACAAGTCCACAGCCTGCAATTAGTCTGATTGCATTTAATGATTAAATCTAGACTAGAAGAATGTGTGAACTTCCTATCTTTTAGGCAATACTTTCAGAAATATTATTTCTCAGAATTAGGCTTTTGAAACAATTTGAAGGAGAAAATAGTTTAAGATTATTGTGTCAGCAATGTTGTATAAGCATATGAGCCAGAGATATCACCGATATCCCCTCATGGAATTTACGGACTGCCCAAGACTCCAACTTGAATGGAAACCACCTCTCACTTTACATGGAGGTGGGCAATAGAAGGCTATAGATAGCACATTTATCTTAAAAGATACTTATGGGTATGTATACCCCATAACACTAATAAATGAACAATGCAAGCTCACAAGTCTACATTACAAAATATAAAAATAGAGTTTTGATATTCTACAAACTGATTAAGAATCCACCTTATGTTCCTAAGCAAGTTACATGCCCAAGTCTCAACTATTGGTTGGGAAAAATATTAGTACTTAAATTTTTAGGGATGTTGTGAGACTTGAGTGAGAATATAAATAATTTAATTTTATCATAAATCAGGGCACATCATTTATGAATATATATATATGTGTATATATATATATATATATATATATATATATATATATATGAGTAAGACTGCAACCATTCAGTCTGGAACATTTAGAAAGTATCAATAGCAATTGTGTATGTGGGCACACACACAAAAAAATCCTCAAAATGATCTTCGTAATTATCAACTTTTAAGCAGTATGGCTTTCCAATATATTTCTGAGGATTAGTAAGTTGCCAGCATACCTCTATTTAATGAAATACATTGATCTGATTTATTGACAAAGACAATTCACTGTTGGTTTTAGAGCAATAAATTGATCACCACTTTTTTTCTAGCTGCTGCAGAGGAGAGAGCTTCATCTCTCCTCTGGATTCAGTAAGCCAGGGGAGGTTGGGGGAGCTTTAGTTCATTCAGGAGTCTTTTCAAATCAAGATACAAAATAAATAAATAAATAAAAATAAAAGGGCTGGAAGGTAGTTTTAGTGGCCAAATCTATCTGAACACGGTTCCAGTTGCCCTAACTCTCCCTTTAATAAAAGAAGACACAGCCGAAACCCATTTGGCTCAGTGGATAGAGCGCTGGCCTGCGGACTGAAAGGTCTTAGGTTCGATTCTGGTCAAGGGCATGTACCTTGGTTGTGGGCACACCGCCAGTGGGGGTGTGTGCAAAAGGCAGCTGATCGGTGATTCTCTCTCATCGATGTTTCTAACTCTCTATCCCTCTCTCTTCCTCTCTGTAAAAAATCAATAAAATAAATAAATAAATAAATAAATAAATAAATAAATAAAGACACCATTTCTTTGTAATCTAGTCCCAATAAGCTCCTCTTGGACACTACTGACTCATAGATGTTCCATGGAAGCAGATTATATGTCCACAAGTGGGGTGTGGCCCTAGATCTAGAACGGTTGTTTGTTTGCCTTGTCATTTATGCCTTACTTTGTAAGATGGTTTCTATTTAATAGGATTAGAAAGTTCTGCTTTATTGGGAGACTCAAAATTTGTAATGACTCTTGTTCAAGTCAAATGAAGCCATGCTTAAGGCTGCAAAACTTGAAGTTACATTTACCTAGATTAAAATTACAATCTGACAAATTCACAGCTGTAATTTTCTAGAGAAGTTACTTCATCCATCTGAAACTAAGCTTCCTTATCTATACAAAGAGTGTGACAGTATCTGTCAGTTTTTGTTGTGCAAGATAGCTGTATGCAAAACATTTAGCAAGTCTGGCACAAATTACACGCTAAAAAGGGGGAGGTGTTATTTTCATTTTGATCTTGACTTAGAGCTGCCATTTTGTATCCTGAGAGATGGAGGCAGTAGTGGACCAGATTATCTGATATCTACATTCTCACCGTAAAGAATTTCAACATCACCTGACACTAAAATGATATTGAAGCTTTACAATAAGTAGTCAATGAATGGGAACTGCTATCACTGTTATTATACTCATTACTATTATTACTACTTAGCCTAAAATGGAAATGTGTTTTCATTTCATTTTAAAGATTGGAATGAAAGTACAATACAAACATTAATTCTACAGCAAGAGGTTATGTTATTTTAATTGAATATAAAGAGGTACATTATTCTGGGAAAAGAATTTGCACTAGAAGCCAGAATTGGTTTTTATTCATTGTTATCATCTGGTCAACAGACACTTTGAGTAACTCTGTGCATTAAATGACCTAATAGTGAGTGACAGCATTATTTAGAATGTGTAAGAAGCACCATATAAATGACTGTACTAGTAATGATAAGAATGGAAAGGCTGCCCTTTTTAAAGCATAGATGCAATCAACTATGGGATTTACTCAATGACATTTAGGTTTAATTTTATAAATAAATAATAACTGAATCAGCTGACCATGAGAACACCCTCTAACAAAAAAAAATCTTTGCAACTATGAGTCTGATACAATCTAATCTCCACCCCCCACTTTCCCCACTCAAACAATCCTTTGTAAAAGAACCTTTAACAGAGTAAGCTTTCCTGGAAATACAATGCTCATAGGGCAGCCAGAGTGTTATCTCTGTTGTTTTGAAAATCAAACATTGTTTTTAGGAATATAATGGAAACAAACTCTACATAAATGAATTTTGAGTACTTCCACTTAGGTACTGGGAACAGAATAAAAACTCTGCATTTGTAGACTTCAAAGTTCTAATTTTTTTAGATTGGTTTCTTTTGGAATAGCTAATTTCTACACTGAACTTCATGAAGGGAAGTTACTGCAGTAGAGTTAAGTAGTATCTTACAGTTAGTTGTGAGATAGAATTTTCCAAGTGCTTTCACATAAAACATCTCATTTGGTCTTATAACAATGATGGTGTCAAGACAGGTATCATTATCCTCATTTTCAAGTGACTAAATTAGAGCTTGAAGAAGTTAAGTGCCTTGCCTAAGGTCACAGCATCTCTCTGGTGTCTCCACCCTTGGATACTTTTCCCTCTAAGCCTGTTATTAGTTTTCAGCTCCTTGCTTGTTTGTTTATATGAGGAGGATAACCTTTCTGGTCAATTTGAATGTCCATTGTCTTGCTAAGGGATAGATTTCTTTCAGAACACCTCAGTCATGGAAGAGATTATTAAAAGAGAACATAGTGTAATTCCTCTGCCTCAGGAAATAATCTACTCCAAAGTTCAAAACTTCCAAGAATCCAATTTATAGCTGAACGCATGGATGAAAACATAATGAATGGAAATGGTTGCACTGTTGCTGTTAATACTAGAAGATGAATCCAGAGTTGCCACCATGATTGTCTCCTGTCTAACACTGAACAAAACATTTAGTTGGGCTGAAACCGGTTTGGCTCGGTGGATAGAGCATGCATCTGTGGACTGAAGGGTCCCAGGTTCAAATCCTATCAAGGGCATGTACCTTGGTTGTGGGCACATCCCCAGTAGGAGGTGTGCAAGAGGCAGCTGATCGATGTTTCTCTCTCATCGATGTTTCTAACTCTCTATCCCTCTCTCTTCCTCTCTGCAAAAAATCACTAAGATATATTTAAAAACAAAACAAAACAAAACAAAACAAAACAAAAAAAAACCATTTAGTTGGCCTGCCCTTGGTTCTGTTTTCTGCAGTCCTGGTGCTTTTTCCTCTGCACCACTTGATCAAGAGTATTTTAACGAACTATGTCGAGTGTGAATTATTTTGTTCTTGTTAGACGTGTGCGACCATCACAGAGACTTTTTTAATCCTGGCAGGTTGCATTGTTCTCTCTTACCCTTGATTGACTCATTGCCATCATGTTCTGTTCTGTGAATTAAACATACATTCTAGGTACTTAACTCTGAGATTTATTGGGGTGTTTTCCAGGAAAAGGACATTTCAGTCCATGAGAAAGGAGGTCGTGGATGAAACCACACTCCTGTGGATGACTCTGACTCATGTAGTTTTTCCAGGTGGAGGAAACAGTGAAGGGGAATGTGGTCCGCTGTTCTCGGGGCAGCCCAGTGGAGTTGCACAGAGGCATTCAGCACAGGAGAAGGGGCTTCTCATGTGTTGTGGGCAGCAATGATTTCCTCAAGAAAGTAACTTTATCATGAGGAGAAAAGTAAGTAGTCTCAAAGTTAGCCATATAAGTATAAGCTGTGTAATACTGAAATCACAGCGGTCTTTGCAAATGAGTCACTAGGCTAGTTTGGCTTTAATTTTCTTTCTTTCCTACTTTAGGGGCTGAAGCCTAAGGGAAACAGTTGGGTGAGGGTAGGGGATATGGAAAAAGAAGGAAAGACCCTCACAGCTATGATAAGAGAAAGAAAAGACAGTGGATTCCACATACTGATCCTGAAACTATCAGCAAGTGACTTAATCTTTGCATCTTAATTTCCTTACCTGTGATATAAGAACACTGAAAACTAACTTGCAAAGGTGCACTTCACACTAGGTCAATGTTTAATAAATTTTTATTTTGTTATTAGGGCTATTAAAATTCCAAGAAATTTTTCAGTTGAACCTATGGAGTAACTGTCAATAGAATGGCCATTGAATGCCTTGCAAATTGCTCAAAATAACAGTATAGATGTGACTCACTTATGAACCCACATAAATAGATCTGTTTAGAATGAAAACATGTTCAGCCACATTTACTCTGCTATTTTGGGAAGTCAGTGGGGAGTTTGCCTAAGAAAGAGTTTACACCCTCTGGGCAGAAAGGCAACTGCATCCAACCCCATGCCCTTTAAATCAATTTGAAGTCTTGTGGGACATATACTAAACACACACACACACACACACACACACACACACACACACACACACACAACAAAACACAAACCTTCTCTTCCTAGAAATCAAGGAGAATTAAGGAAAGAACAACAAAGATTAATTGGTAGAAATGAGAACCCTTGATTTAGACCCAAGATTTAAAGAGAAGTTAGAAGTTTTGATTCTTCTGTCATTTTTACCCATGTGCAATAAATGTATAGATGTAATCTCATTTTTGTAAAACCCAGAGAGTAAAACTCTAACTAATGGAGTGTTTGGGGCCTGTATTATTCAGGCCTTCCAATGAGGCACAGGTGAATCACCCCTCGTTCATAAACAAGTTTCCATTGATCATACTCTACATCTTCTGTGTCTTTTGAATACTTCTTCTTAATTGTTGGTGTTGCTGCTTTCCTTATTATAAAAGTAATTGATCAATACAGTTCAAGTTGGATCAATATAATGAAGGAAACAAAATTTCTCCATCCTCAAACCCAGAAATAAACACCCTTAATGTTGTCTTATGACTTTGGTAAAGAGCATTCTGAACATCTGTTCCCAGATTCACTCTACACTGTCTCACTCTGGGTGAGGACAAAGGATGTGGTATTTGTGTGCATCCCAGCCGTGAATACAGACCATATGCCAGGAAATAGAAAATGCCAGTACTATTACCATGTGCAGTGAGTTAGGAGAAACATAGCCTTAGTGCTGAGATGAAGAATAATGGGCAGAGGAGGCAGGCATTCCTGGTGAGCCTTTCTGGGAAGTGGCTTTTATGCCAAGGCCTGGGGACTTAGAAATGGGGGAAGAGCTTTACAGGCAGAGGGAGTCATGCATCAAAGTCCAACCCAGGAGAGAGTATGGCTTATGTGGGGAGTAAAGAGGGGCACACGGTGCCTGTTGAATAAATGGAAAGTGGCAGGACATGAGTTGTGAGATGTGGATGGGTGTGGTTTTCATTTATCTTTTGGGATTTCTTTTATCTTTTTCCTTTTTTCTGGAATAACATGAAGTCTTTTAACAAAGGGGAAAATGAATCCAGGTTTGCTTAAGTAACTGGGTAGATGGTGATCTGGTTTACTGAGATAAAATGGTGGTGAAAGATAAAGAATGGCATAGATGCAAGGACTCAAAGGTTGGTTTCCCCACATTGGGCAGGTGTGACTTCTAGGACACCTGATTGGAGATGGCATGTATGTGTGAGGGATGGGGAACTTTGGAGTTGAGAGAAGAGGGTGGGACAAGACATACCTCTATGAGTCATTAACACACACCAGATTCTTAAAGTGATGAAGATGGGCACACTTAGGAACAGAGTGTAGACAAGAAACAGAGAAGAAACATAATTACCCTTTGAAAAGTCAACAACCAGAGCTCAAGTTGAGAAGAAGACACCGAAGAGACAGAGAAGGATGAACAGAGGAGTAGGTGGAAATCACGAGGGCTTGCTGTCCCTGCCGCTGAGGGAGAAGGTTCCATGAGGGACCTGCTAAGGGTGCGTAGTGACGTGAGAGGTGGAGGAAACTGAAGGTAGATGGACAGATGCTTGAGCCTCAGAGTGATCCCAGACTGTGGACATCACTCGCTCCATATTCAACCACAAACCACAGATGTTATCTCATTAGTATTGATATCATGATTCTGTTGCCAGTGCAGCAGCCTCCTAGGTTACTAATCAGCCTCCTCTTGGCTGAGATTCACCTAGTCTGGCTTCTCCAGGGCATCTCCAAACTGAGCCAGAGAGAAACTTTCAAAACCACCTGCATAGAATGTCATTTAAGTGGTCAAAACCTGTCAATGTTGTACCTACCCTATCCACTATCTTCTTTAGTTTAGTACACAAAATAGATACTTAGTTTAATATACAAGGCCATTGATGAGCATTTAGGTTATTTCCTGTTAGGGTCTATTGTACCATCATGACTATGAACATTCTTATGTGTATTGTTGGTACTTATGCATATCTGTTTCTGTTGGATGTATACATGGGCTGAAAATCTGAGATCTCAATAATTCATTTTAGATGACAAGAAAAGAAAATCTGACTAAAACCATAAAGATTAGAAGTGAGGTGTTAATAATGATCAGGTGTTATCAAAGAAATATGAAGTAGAGGAAATTAATAAATCCAAAATTTGGTTCTTTGAATTAACTGATAAAACAGACAAAAACCTTAGTGAACTGATTAATAAAAAAGAGGGGGTAAGCCCAGTTGCCTAATATTATAAATGAAAAGGAGGGGACATCACGACAGATCTTTTTTTTTTTAATATTTTTTTTATTGATTTTTTACAGAGAAGAAGGGAGAGGGATAGAGAGCTAGAAAAGTCGACGAGAGAGAAACATCGACCAGCTGCCTCTTGCACATCCCCTACCAGGGATGTGCCCGCAACCAACGTACATGCCCCTGATCGGAATGGAACCTGGGACCTTTCGGTCTGCAGACCAACGCTCTACCACTGAGCCAAACCGGTTTCGGCACGACAGATCTTAAAGACATTAAAAATAATGGTGGTTTTGTATCAGTGTCCTTGGGCAATGGAACAAATTGCCAAAAACTTGGTGGCTAAAAACAACACAGATTTATTATCTGTCAGTCCAGAAGATCACAAGTCTGAAATTGGTTTTATGGGGCTGAAATTAAGGTGTTGGCAGGCATGTGTTCCTTCTGGGGCCCTTGGAGAAAATTGGCTTCCTTGCCATATCCAGCTTCCAGAAGCACCCACATTTATTGGGCGCCTCTGTTTCTGTCTTCTCATCACCTTTCGGACTCAAACCCGCCAGCCTCCCTCTTTCACTTAAAGGATGCTTGTGATTATGTCAGATTCATGACATAATTCAGGATAATCTTCCTATCTGAAGATCCTTAACTTACATCTGAAAAGTTCCTTTTGCTATGTGAGATAACACAGTCACAACTTCTGGGGATTAAAAACCAGGATATTATGAACAATATTTTGCAAATCAATTTGAAATTTAAGATGAAAGGAACAAGATTCTTTAAAAAACAATTTTACTGAATGAAAACAAGAATAAATAGAAAATGTTTATAATCCTATTTCTGCAAGTGGAATTGAGTCTGGAATTTAAAACATTCCTGGTAAAAACAAACAAACAAACAAACAAACAAACAAAAACTCAAGTCCCAGGGGAGTACAGTATTGAATCACTAAAAATACCTAAGGAAGAACTCACACTAATCTTACATTAACTCAACCAGAAAATAGGAAAAGGAAAACTTCCAGATGCTTTCTATGAGGCCAGCATAACCTCAATGCCAAAACTTAAGAATGATGTCATAAGATAGGAAAATTACAGGTAAATCACTCTCATAAACATAATTATAAAAATCCTAGACAAAATATTAATAAAACAAAATGATGTGTAAAAAATAACACATTATGATGTTTGGTTTATTCTACGAATGCATGTTTAAAACTGAAAATTCAAATAATGTGATGAGAAAAATTACATGAGATTCTCAATAGATGCAAATCAAGTGCTTGATATTTTCAGAGCCCATTCATGATAAAACAAATGATGAATGGAGGGATATTTCCTTTATTTAATTAAGGGCTCCTAAAAATCCTACAGAAATATTATACTTAATATTACAACTTTAAAAGTTTTCTGCTTCAGAATGGAAGTCCACCCCAATAGTTTCTATTCAGGAACACACTGGAGCTCTTATCCAAGGCAATAGGCAAGCACAAAAAATAAAATTCATGAGAAGTGAAAGAAAGAACCCAAACTGTCATTTTTCATAGATAGCATGACTGTGTAAAAAGAATATTCATTAGAATATGCATCTAAACAACTAGAATAAATAAGTAAATATAACAATGTTAATGCAGAAAAAAAGTGATGATATCCACAAAAATACATTTTTTGAGAATGCTTGTAGTAGCTTTATTCATCACAACCCTAAATTGGAAACAGCTCAAGTGCCTATTAACAGTATAATGCTAAATAATTGGGGTATTATGCATACAATGGAATTCAGACAGCAATGAAAAAGGAGCAAACTGTGTATGCACACCCATCAGACATAGCACAGTTAATCACAAAGAGTACTCCGTGTAATACAGTATGATTCCATTTATATAAACTATAAAAACTGGCAAAAATAAGTGTATAATGGAAGCTGTCAGAAGCTTTAAAAGGCTCTGATTTGAAGGGACTGGTGTCGGTAATGCTTTATAATTTGATCTGGGTGGTAGTTAAATGAATGTGCTCATTAAAAAATATGTAATGGACCAAACACTTATGATTTCTACACTTACAATGTGACTGTTGTATGTAAGAAAAACATTAAACTATTTTAAGAATGAATTAGTACAAGAAATACAATAAATAAATACAGTATGTCTGTAAACAATTACATAAGATAACTTGTTTGATGTAATCACTGTAACTTCTATTACAACAATGTATTTTTTTATAATAAAGATGTTTAATTTTTCTGAATTTTTGATGAAGGTTGTCCAAACAGGTAAAACAGGTAAATGAATCTTGCTAAATGTCTCTGGGCAGGAATTAAGAAAGCTGGAGGACTACCTGATTGATTCTTCATCTATTTTAAAATTGGTCATGATGCCAGGCTAGTGTGGCTCAGAGGCTGAGCATTGATTTATGAACCAGGAGGTCACAGTTTGATTGCCAGTCAAGGGCACATGCCTGGATTGTAGGCTCTATTCCCGATAAGGGGCGTGCAGGAGGCAGTCAATCAATGATTCTCTCTCCTCATGAATATTTCTATCTCTCCCTCTCCCTTCCTCTATGAAATCAATAAAAATATATTGGGGGGAAAATTGGTCATATGGTATAAAGATTAAAACACACACACACACACACACACACACAAAAAAAAAAAAAAAAAAAAAAAAAAAAAACACAGCATAATCTGTTATCTCCGGGAAACAACTGTGACTTGGAGCTCAAAAGACAAAAGCTGTAATCCAGAATCCTACTCTTGCTTTGACAGGTGGTCATTCCCAACCCTGGAAGGTCTCATTTGTGTCCAGGCATGTGTCCCAAACCCCAGGTTGTTGTAGCAACATGTACTGTAAGAAACAGTTGCTGGGAAGAGAACTTGTAAAATATGAGGAGAATTTTGCTGATAACATTTAATATGCGGGTTACCACAACATTTACCAACAGGGAACCAAGCCTTCTCTGACATCTTCAAATGAAAATCACCCTTTGTTCCCTCAGGGACACACAAAGCCACTGTTCCTATAGCAACCCTGTCATGTGATGTCAGAAATTGGGGCTAGACCTTGAGTGATGAAACAAAAGAAAGCATTGGCTAGTTAGCAAGGGGAACATCGTGAAAAGATAATGCCAGGTCTCCAAGAAAAGAAAGAAGCAGTGCACACATATATACACATTGCATATTTCTTTGTGGTTCAGGATTGTAAATACATATTGAAAAATGTATTATTGTACAATCAGTTTTATGGATGTGTCAGATCAGTTAGAAAATAAGGTTTTCTTTTGGCATTTATGAACATCCATTTTTCTCTTGTATGTAGTCAAAAGGAAATTGTGGACAAAAGAGTTCATTTGCCCAAACCCTTGAGATCTTTGACACTTGCCCTGAGCAGGGAGTCAGTAATTCTGAAGGGAGAGGTGAGGAGTGAAGGACTGTTTTTTTAAAGATCTAAAGTGGCATGAACATGCATATTTTTATGACAGGCACTAGATTTCTTATGACTTTTTAAGAATTAAAAATATACAAGATATTATAGAAATATATTATGGATTTTTTTAAAAGAGAAAATTATGATAATTTAAAATATACAAGATATTATAGAAATGTATTATGGATATTTTTAAAAGAGAAAATTATGATAATTTAAAATATACAAGATATTATAGAAATATATTATGTATTTTTTTAAAGAGTAAATGTTTTATGAGAATTCTGACAGTTGTCAAATAAAGATTGATTTCTCTTCCCACAGCTCTGAGAGAGCACAAGAAGCCCAAAGGTCCACTGTGACCCTGTTCACACACCCAGTAACTGAATAACGTGTTAACATTAGACAGAGAAACTGATTCTTTGTTCTGCTTTTTAAAAAATAAGTTTCATAGAGAAGATGGAATATTGATATAACCCAGAAGGGATTGAAATTGCTGTTGAATTTGCAGATTCTCCAAACTAGTGCAATGACATGACTTTAACCTACAAAAGCAAGTTTTATCAGAAGTTCCACATTTGCTGAAATAATATCTTCTGGTAGTGTAGCTTTGTTTATATAATACTAGAGGCCCGTGCACAAAATTCTTGCACTGGGGAGGGAGGGTTTCCTCAACCCGGCCTGTGCCCTACTCAGTCTGGGACTCCTCAGGGAATGTATCAGTATACCAAGCAGCAGGCAGTCATGGAAAAACCCAAATCTGGGCTGGGAACCACTCGCACTCATCCAGGCCTGCTGTGCCTGCTGCTGTGAAATCCGGAAAGGCTCCCACCACCACTGTTGTGCTGGCCAGCTGTGAGCCTGGCTTCTGGCTGAGCTGCTCTCCCCCTATGGGAGCCCATTGACAACCAGGGGCAGCTCCTGCATTGAGTGTCTGCCCTTAGGTAGTCAGTACGCGTCATAGTGACTGATTGTTCTGCCGTCACTTAGGATTTTATTATATAGGCTAGAGGCCCGGTGCACCAGTGAGGTCCCTGGGCATGGCCTGTGGAATTGGGCTGAAATCAGCTCTCCAATATCCCCTGAGGGGTCCTGGATTGCAAGAGGGCACAGGTCAGGCCAAGGGGCCCCATGTGCACTATCAGGGGAGGGTCGTGGGAGGTTGGCCATCAGGGAAGAGACTGCAGGAGGGCTCTAGTCTGTCTGGCTCATTCCAGATCAGCCAGACCCCAGCAGCAAGCTCACCTACTGGGTGGAAAATCTGCCCCCTGGTGGTCAGTGCATGTCATGATGAGTGGTTGAGCAACCTTAGCATATCATTAGCATATTAAACTTTGATTGGTTGAATGGCTGGTCGACTGGACACTTAGCATATTAAGCTTTTATTATATAGGATAGTTGGAGAATCCAACATCAATGCATTTTGCCAAAATTTTTAAAATGACTAAACTTACCTATATATATGCACATGTGAACATATATGTATACGTACCAATGATATAATAATATTTAGTATTCTTATAATATATAAAAACTCAATAATAAATCTCATTCAACTTTAAAACCCATAAATTAATGTCTGCTTCAAGTTACATGAGCCCAGAGGAAATTGTAAAAATAATACATTCATATTTTGAATTTTAAAATGCTTTTTACCATCTGCTCACACATACTAAAAATGTAACATAGACAAAATCCAGAAATAATTAAGGTAAGTATGTGGCAATAATAGGGATAGATAAACTTATTGATTGCTTATGGTAGTTCAGGCAATGGGCTGGAGGCTTCTGAATTGTTAGCACCTTTAACTCCCCACTTATTGTGCCAGTCACAGCTACACTGAGTGGCCAGATTATATGATCTCTGAATGCATAATAGTCTGGCCACTCAGTGTATATCCTATATAGTAAAGGGCTAATTATGCTAATTATCCCCTCCACCAGGTGTTTGACCAGCAGGCAGGCCAGCCAACCGCCCATGTCCCTTCCCCCTGGCCAGGCTGGCCCGACCCCACCCATGCATGAATTCATACACACACACACACACACACACACACACACACACACAGAGTGGCCAGATTATTATGCATTCAGAGATCAAATCTGGCCACTCAGTGTAAATTGATGGCTGAAACTGATTGAACTGGGTGTCAAATTCAGGTTTTGCTAATCCCCAAAACAAAAAATTCCCCCCATATACTTCCTCTGGGACTAATGTTTTTCCAACAGGTCAAGAGAGCAAGAGACTTGCGGTATAATGCTTACATGGTGATGGCATGCATCTTATAGGCACATCAGATACAATGAATACCAGCATTTGTGACTTAAAGAACAGTAACTGCTCCAGGTGAAATCAGGTCATTACCCATGATTTCTCAGGTGACACAGCCTCTAAGCATAGCAGTGAATCCCCCCTAAGGCCCAGAAATTGTCTTGGAAAATATTTTTGTGACCTTTCTTTTGCTGCTGCAATGGAACCCTGGAAGGTTGATAATATTATTTAAATGGAATGAACAACAACCATCTATAGTGTTTGCAGTCTACTATTATTTCTTTGTGGGAGGTTTATTATAGGGTTTGGTATGTCATCTAAATTAGATGTCTGAGGAAGAGAAGGCTATTAAGTTTAGGAAATTTTAGAAACATCTTTGAGTGAGGTTCTTCTTTGAAAGTCCACAAATTTCCTATGGCCTTTGAAGATTTTTGTCTGAAATTTAGTCTTCTTTTCTCCTTTCTTTTAAGAAACTTTCTCTTTCAACCATGCACAACAAATTGGCTTTCTTTTATGTTTATACAAAGTTGGATGCAATTATTTTATACCATCCCATCTCTGTAAACAACCCTGTAATTTTTAGACTTTTAAATGTCATTATCACAAACACAGATCAGTGCTTGTTCTGCCCCTGGTTGGCTTTGAAATGGCATTTAGAATTTGCATGACTCTATATCCTCTGTCAACTGGATTATCCTGGTGAATAAAGTCAGCTAGCAAGTTACTACTGGTTCCACATTACAGCTTTCAAATTCTTGATGCTGCTGATATGTACCCGCAGCCTGCTCTGAAAAAAGAATGTGCCATTTCATGGTACTGGAGCATGGGTAGAGGGAGAGACATATTTCACTAAGGTTATTGGAGCAGGTGGGCTGGAGATAGCTGAAGAAGGTGGTCATTGTTACCTTTCCTGGCAGTTAGAGCTTTAAAGATGAAGGCTTATTAGGGAATAAGTCAGTCGAAGTGATAATTTCATCTAATACTTATTAGGTACTATCTTAATCTAAGGTATGTCATGGGTCATTTGGCCCTACATCCTGGTTTTGAACCTTAAAGATTAGATTACACGATGAGGGGTAAGTCCTTGAGCAACTCTCTGGACACCAGTGCTTGAAAATGAGTGAGCTCAAGCACATGGTCTTTAAAGTAGGATTATCTCTGGTTTGCTCTCATAGTATGGGCATATGTATATCTTGTTTCATCCAACAACTCTCAGGTATGAGATAGAAGTTCTATACCCAATTCCTCCCAAACCCTCTCTGCTGCATCTGGGGTCAGCCATTTGCTGTGCTTGTGCTTTTGAGAAAGTCACTTCCCTCTCTAAGCCCAACAAGTTACAAATAATGCTGGCATCCTTGCAGTCAACTGTAAGGGTTGAATGAGGTAATCTTTTTGAGGCATTTGGCACAATACACACAATATATGCCCAATACTAGAGGGACTCATGTTAGACCCTTGCAGGGCGGGAAATCACAGCACTTGTGCACCGGGCTGCTGTCTGCTTGTGATACACTGTGTGCGGTCTGATGCAGGCCGGGCTCAGCTGTCCAGCTGTCTGAGAGCTGCAGGGATCACATGCAGGTGGACCTTCCATCCATCTCCATGCCCCAGGCGCCCTAGTTGGAAGGCTCTGCCTTGGCAGGGAGAAGACCTGAGAGGCCCATATCTGGCCTTGCCCCAGGGCTGATCTTGGAGTACCTGCCTTCTACTTTTAAACACTCATTTCTGAATAAACAACATGGGGGATTTGCCAAGATGTGTTTCTGTATGTGTGTGTTTTTAGGAGATTTTAGAAAACATGACAATACCAATCCCTAACAAATGGACTACTCCACCATAGAGAAAATCATGTATAGAAGATGACTAGGACTAGCATTTTCTCCTTCATAAACATAGGCAGGGAAACAACATGCAGGCTGGACAAGAACTAAGTTCTGGTCCTTGTCAGGCCACAAATAGCTACCTAACTTTATGTATCATACATCTTTTTAATCTCCCTAAACCTCTGTTTTCTCTTCTGTGAAATTAGTGGATTACACCACATAATCTTTAAAACCCCCTTCACTGATCATATTTTGAGATTGTAAAAAAAAATCTTGTTATACTCAGAATGCCATCAGCATCTGTTGGATATGTTAAGGGCACTTTTCAAGAGCTTGCACCTGAGCAGTGAGTGTGACAAGAAGCCCAGCAAGCACTGTGGTTTCTCCCATGTTCTCCTACATATGGTGACTGAAATCAGTAGAGGTATATTCTAGAATGTGAGTAGAAAATCACAGAGGTGCAAAGGAGATCCTTACAGACACAGCCTTAAGGCCATAACTCAACATGTTATAGCTTTTATAGTCTCCTTTTTAAAATACAAAAATCATTCAGGAGTTTTCAGGTTCATTGCAAATGAACAAAATTAATTTTTCCGTGATTAAAATGGTGGATTAAACTATAAATTATATTTCTAGTTTGGCAATAATGCATATTCCTGGTTTTGCATCTTTTCATTCAGATATAAATGAGAAATTAATATTTTCTTACATGACTTATGTGAGGCCTAACATTCAAAACCAATGTAAAGTTAGAAAATGTGTTATGGTTTCTTAGTCTGAATTATTAGAACAGGTAGAAGTTTAATTTTCTTTTAGATGAATATAATGTATTCTCTGATATCTGGACATGGACTTTTTCACTTTTAGGAAAGTATCAAACTCTACATGACTATTCCTTAAATAATGGTTCTGTGCCAGTGTTTGTCTTTCTTTCACAGAAGACTTCGCCTTAACTGCCTTCCAGTCTTGATGAGATGGAACCTGAACTAAGAGCAGAACCACCTCCCCTCAGCCTTCTTAGCCTCTGAGACCTATACAGAATTCTCTCCATGCTATGTGGGGAACTTTGCCTTAGAATTGATCTTCTGAGTGTCCCTGATTTGGACTTTGATAACTGAGGTTTGACCCCAGTGTAGAAGGAGAAGATAAGACAATCCTTAGTGAGTAATATAAGAGAGATTTTCATACCATTTCTTCTTTGATTTTCATTCATTATTTCTTAGGAAGGTTGGCTCTGAGGGTAGAGCCTCAGGCCACATCCATCTCCATGCCCCAGGGTTATCCTCAGACCCTGAAACCTCACAGAGTTCGTCTAATGGATTTTGGAATTACTTAGGACTGGTGGGGACTCCTTTTTTCCTTTCTTGCCTACATTTTTTAATGTGTCTCTAATGGTTATCTTAGGCCCGCACCACTACTGTGTTTTGTAAGCAAATAACTTGTTTCTTGAATTTCACAGACTCATTATTGGAGAGAAATTTTGGCTGAGGATGGACCATACTCAGAGTCTCTTGGGACCTGATTTAAGATGATTCAGATGAGGAGTTTGGGGACTCCGGAACTGATAAGATTTAAATGAGATTTTAGATTTGAGTAGATGCTGAAATGGGTTGAAACTTTAGGGGACCTTGGGATGGGGTGAGCTTGTTCTGCACTTGTGAGATATGAATCTGTGGAAAACTGTGATGGCTGGATAATGACCACAAAGATGTCCATGTCCTGATTCCCAGAACCTGTGAATATGTCACTTTACAGGGCAAAAAGAACTTTACAGTGTGATTAAGTTAAGGATCTTGAGATGGGCAATCATCCTGGATTATCCCAGGGGGCCCAAAGTAATCACAAGGTTCTTATAATTGAAAGAGAGAAATTGAAGAGGAAGTAACGGAGAAATGCCAGCATGAGAGAGACTTAGCCTGGCATTGCTGCTGGCTTTGAAGATGGAGAAATGGGCCATGAGCTCAGAGATGCTGGTGACTCCTCAAAGCTGGAAAATGGTTTCTCCCCTGGAACCTCCAGACAGGAACACACCTTGCTGACATCTTAATTTTAGCTCAGTGAGACCCATTTTCTACTGCAGAATAATAAATCGGTGTTGCTTTAACCCATGAAGCATTTTTTACATCAACAATAGGAAAAAAATACAGAGTTATTGAAACCAGATTGCCAATAACCTTTAATGTGGGTCCTGATTGCCAAAACTGGTTTTGCTCAGTGGATAGAGCGTCAGCCTGCGGACTGAAAGGTCCTGGGTTTGATTCTGGTCATTGGCATGTACCTTGATTTATGTTTCCCTCACATCAATGTTTCTAGTTCTCTATCTCTCTCACACTCTGTAAAAAATCAATAAAATACATATTTTTTTAAAAATGTGGGTCCTGATTGCCCCACATTCTTCTGTAAAATAGATGTAGTACTAATTGTCAAAGTTTATAAACAAGAAGCAATTCCCCTTTATAAACAATTTTCTATCAACTAAAAGATTAGAAGGGATTTGAGTAGGTCAATGGCAGCCAAAGGTAGTAGCATTTTACAAAACATGAACAGGGAAAGGAAACCACTCTAGGTCAGTGTTGAGCTGCTCTGGGCACCTGCCAGTGACTCAGCAGGAGCCTGAGGGCTGTGAGACTTAGAGAACCAGGAACTAAAAAAGGTGAACCCAGTAGGAAGCCTGGATGAGTGACAGAAAACAAAGCAATCAGTACAAGAAGCTACAATCAGTACAATCACATTAGCATGATCCTCTCACATATTTAAAAAAGAAAATGCATTGAATGATTATTATACTTTGGGACAAACATCATGGAATGGTCTCTAAATCTATACACATCTAAAATACTTGCCTATATATACAAAATTCTTCTCAAGCTGAGAACATCATTTTTTATTTTTTTTTATTTTTTTTTGCCTGACACAGCATCAGTAGAAAACTGAGTGTACATAACATATTCTTGTTTGTAAAAGGACAGAATAAACCTGTGGAATTAAATTTGAAAAGGGAAGTAAGAAAAATAATGTGCACATTTCAGAGCCTAAGATATTTTAAGCAACGTGTGGGTCAGGAAATGATGATTTTAATGCAGCTATCAGTATGTGAGGCACTTATGCATAAGGGTAGCAGGTGGAATGGCCATAGGTTTTGGTTTAATGATGGAAAAAATGTAAGATAGTTCCTTTAGTGGAAACTAGAGAAGAGGGATCTCCAAAGCATCTGCTTGTGAAATTCTTCTGGAAAATGGCCAACAGCATAAGTGCCTCAAGGTAACCCTGTGTTTTCTGTTCTTGACCTTCATAGGAAGGCCCATCACATATGCCACATGGCAAAGGACATGCACGCAGCAAAACCTTCAGGAAAACCTTATTATAAATAGTCAGCTTTGGTTTTTGACTTAGTTATTTATCCCCCCCTTCAAATTAAGCTCACATAAAACAAGATGAAAAGGCAGAATCTATTCAGTTTTTCTTGTTAATAACTCAGAAAAGACCCAAAGAAAGAGTAAGGGACTCTGCCAAGCACTCATATCACAAGCTTGTAGCTGTGGTGAGTCATAGACGTGGTTGACAGTCCTCTGGATCTGTCTCCTTCCCATTGCTCCAAGGACCCAGCTGATAAAGATGACGGTTAGAAAGGGAAGATGTGGCAGCCTCTTTTGAAGGGGCGGCGGACATTGAACTACTCCATGAGACCCACTCTGTGATCTCAGGAGCACCTGGGGATCAAAGCTGGAAACTCACAAGGCCAAGTGCTTCCTGTGAATAGCTGTGGACTCTGGAGAACAGTAAGCATCAATTTTGGCCTCGCCATGGGACGTTAAGTTACTTAGCCCCTCTAAGCATCAACTTTTACATAGGTAAAATGAGTGTTAAAGTAACACCCATCTCATAAGAAGGGTTGTTATAGAGGCTAAATAAAATAATGCATAAGGTGCCTTCCTGTCATGTAGGAAGTGGTTGATAAACGCGTGATCACTCCTACGCGCAGAGTGTGATCCTATAGCAGCTCCCGGACTGCTCTCCAAAGCCAACTTTCTCAGGTAAAGACGGGAACAGCCTCTGAATTCTGTGCAGTATTTTTAGGCTGGGTTGAGGTCATCTCACTAAAGACTCCACATGGCTCCTCTTCCATTCTGGCACTCAGAGTCTTGTTTTAGGGGAGAACAGAGATTCCCACTGAACAGCTCCAGTGGCTCTGCTTCATGGGAACCAGGGGAGTTAACAAGTTACCTCCAATTTTTATAGGCTCATCTGACCTGTGATCCCCACACCATGAGCTGCAGTTGCCAGAGTTGACACACAGTTACGAGGAGATTCCTTCATCCACATCCTCTCCAGACAAACAGACAGTTTTGTTTCATCAAATCTCCCTGTACTGTTCACATGTCTACTTGTGCAACATGACTGATGAAGATACCAATTTTGGAGGGGACAGGCATACACATTTAGAGACAAGATGGCATGTGTTCAGGGCTATGCCTAAAGTTTAGGTTTGCTGAAGAGGGAAGACAGTGGGAGGAGCGAGGTAGGGTGAAGGGTGAAGAGTTGCCGCTGGAGGAGATGCTGCTGAGAGGTTCCTGCAGGATACAACCCTTACCCTAGGCAGGGCAGGTGAGGTTATTCAGGTCCAGGTAGCAGCCTGAGCAATTATTAAACATTAACTTTAGAGGTGGCTTTGCTTTACCAGAACTGGATTTAGAAACTGGTTGAACTGATTCAAATTCTATGATACCCCAGAATGGTAAAAATAAACAAATAAATAAAACTAGTGCAAGATTTCCCATTTTTCTATATCTGAAGGAACTACAAGGTAGATTTAAAAACTTAGATAAAAAAGTCCTATATTTCTGTGCAAGCTAAACTTGTCCCCCAAGTGAGCAAATAGCCACACCACTCCAAGGTGCCATTGTTACAATATCCCTTATTGGTTAAAAAAACAAACAACACCACTCCAAGGTGCCATTGTTAAAATATCCCTTACTGGTTAAAAAACAAACAAAAACTAGATGCTTGTCCTGTGAGAAGACTGCTTGCCTTATTGGCCTCTCACAATTGTAGGAAATGCCCCTGTGGAAATCTGACTCTCCTCAAAGCTTCTTAATTCAATTCAGCTTCATAAATGTCTGCAGACTAGAACTCGCATTTCACCCTGTCTTGAGACTCTCTTAGGGAGAGGGGAGGGGAGTTCTTGGCCCCCACTGTGGACATGGCACTTGCGTGGTTAAACTATTCTCAATCTCTACTCATGATGTATTTTTACCACACTTAAAACCCATACCTACCTGGCTGCACCTTATCAATTATTTCAATGTTATCATAGACTCAATGTGTCTAACACAACAACAGAATAATTCTCTTTATCATTACCATTACTACTTAGAAAAAAAAACCACTTTGACATTAGTTCATAGTTGGCTAGAAATTTGTAAGCATGAGACCAGAGCCTCTATTCCACAAGATCAGATGAGATTTCTGAAGGACAGACTACTGAAGAGGTGGCACGTTGACCTGATTCACCCACACAGAACATACATTCACATCCCAGTCCTTCCTCAGAGAAAATATTAATACATTAATACGATGTTAGGAGGGAAGGAACAAAGTGCTCTAAGAGAAAAATGAAAGATGCATTTTGAGCACTGGCCATCTATAATAAAATCCTGCTCAGAGTTCAGGCAGAAGGAAGCAGGGAGAACAAACACTGCTCTTGTCTGCTGCTCAGCAGCCACCAGCTGGCTCCCCATTCTCTACCAGCGAGGCCTCGGCCACCAAGAGGCATCCAATTACCAATTTACCTTCTGCCCTTAGACCTGGCCTCCTGAAAGGAGGTTTTTTTTGTGTGTGTGTGTCTTTGCCTGGACTGGAGTAGTAGCTAATTGAGATGAAAGGCAAGGGGAGCTACTTTTAAGACCAAAGCCATTATATTAAAGCTATCTTACCAACTGGCCAAAAAGGAATGTTCTCAACTGATTTCCTTCCCTAAATATACATATATATTGTCTGGGCCCCCATCAGGAGTGATTTTTTTGGAAAGCAGCTAGTTCTGCCAGCTGGGGCACCTCACAGTGATTTGCCATTATTCTTTCTTAGCTTCAGGAGCTGAAAGAAAACGCTCCCTGAAAACAGCTGTTTGTGCATTGTGTGAACCTCTAATAAGGAACCAACAGGCATAAGTTGCAGGGAGGTGATGGCTGAGGCTCAGTTGTTCTTTTTTCAATTAAAGGAAACATCCACCATGAGGTCATTCACAGGAAAAAGACTTCAAATGCAAAGTATAGGAGCATTAAAATGAAAAGCATTTTTTTTTTTAACAAAGAATAAAAAGATTAGGGGCCTAGCATTCAAAGGCATATTTATGGGCATATCTGTCTAAAGTCCTGAGCAGGAATGAGAAAAAAATACCATAATTGGTCAGTGTGGGGCCAGGTTGTGGAGGGCTAGCATCTGGGACAGGGGTCTGGGCTTTGATAGGAAATGTGAAGACACGGCTTCTTGTTGCCTCAGTGGGGGCATTGAGAAAGAAGAGAAATAGGTGCTGATATACTTCATGTTATGACACCTTTGCATGTGAGAGAGATTAGAGATGGGGGGCAAGAGTCAGGGAGACCAGTTGGAGGCCAAGTACATGTGTTTAGTGGGTACTGACAAGTGCCAGATGGAATCTTTAAGTGGAAAGGGAGAGATGCATTTCACCAACACTGAGGAAGAAGGATCTGTGGTGTGGAGGCCCATTGTACTGCTGCCTTCTACTTCCAAAATGTTTCCCATACTTTATCTGAAGATGAAACAGGAATTAATTTTGAGTGGTCATTTCATCCCTCTTTCTGACAGGTCCCAATCACAACGTCTTTACTTCATGTCATGACGCCTTTGCATGCGGTTGGGGAATTATTAAAAAGCCTCTGCTCATCACCCAGTACCTTTCCTCCTTTTTCAGTTAAGTACCAGAGCTGCCTCCCACTTCACTCCCATGCCACGCGACTTCAGAAGGTACAGTTAGGTAGGAGCTGGTGGCCACTTTTCAGATAGAGTGATTGAATGCCCATGTGCAGTTTCCACTAGACTTTGCTTCCTCCTTCTCCTCTACAGACTGAGGTCAGCACTTGGTACTGGAGCCAAATTCCACTCTGCAGACCAGAGAAACATCCTAGAGAAAGTGGGCTGAAAAGAGAGAAGGGACCTAGACCTTGAAGGAGCTCAAGGCACAGAGCTGCCCACACCCCCTGGACCTGCTAGCATCAGAACTGTTACATGATACTTTTGTCCCATAGGAGCCATGTGTCAACTTAGATAATGTCCACTCAAACATGGTGGTCATTTATGGGAGGCCTCTTTGACACGAGATTCTAAGGTAGCGAACTTACTGCATTTGACTAGAATATATGGCAGAGAACTTTCTATTACCCAGCCTGTGATCCCTGGGAATTCTTCCAGATTTAAATGTCTGTAACACTTATCTTCTACTTTAACATATCTGAGAGGAGGGAGTTGCAAGATTTTTGGTGTTATATCTTCTGCCACAGATTTTAAAAGATGAAGACAGGTTTTAAGATAAGTAGTTGTCATGGTTAATTTTATGTGTTATCTTAACTGGCCGTGGGGTACCCAGATTCAACATTATTTTGGGCATGTCTGTGAGGGTGTTTCTGGATGATCAGTGGGCTGAGTAAAGTAGATGGCTCTTCTTACTGTGGGTGGTCACCATCAATCTGTTGAGGTTCTGAATAGAACAAAAGTAGAAAAGTAAAGAATTTCCCCCTTTATTTCCTATGTCATGACTTGAATGAGTGCGACATCTCATCTTATCTCATCTCATGCCCTTGGACTGGGGCTTAAAGTATCATCTTCCCTCATTCACAGGACTTCAGACTTGGATTGAATTATACCACTGGCTTTCCTGAGTATCCAGCTCACAAACAGATCATGGACTTCTCAGCCTCCATACTGTGTGAGCCACTTCCTCTTTCCCCCTCCTCCTCTCTCCTCTCTCTCTCTCTCTCTCTCTTCATATATATATATATATGTGTGTGTGTGTGTGTGTGTGTGTGTGTGTGTGTGTGTGTATACACACACATATATACATACATACAAACACACATGTATACACACATATGTATAGTTATCACTTGAACGACACAAGTTTGAACTGCATATCCTCTGGTTTCATATCCATGAATTCAACCAACCTGTGATGGAAAACAGTACAGAAGTCCTAGGAATAAATTGTCATGGATATCAAGGAACAACTTGGGAGTGAAAAATTATTTGCATATTTTCAACTGAGGGGTGCAGGAGCTTTGGTGCCCTGACCCCCAATTGTTTAAGGATAAACTGATAAACTATATATAAATGTGTGTGTATACACACACACACACACACACACACACACACACACACACACATGTGTATGTATATACACATATAAATGTGTGTATATATATATACACATATATACATGTGTATGCATATGTACAAACATATAAATGTCTATATATGTATATGTACATGTGTATGTGTATGTATATTCACATATAAACAGAAAAAATTGGAATATGTTGCTCTTAGGTGTAGATAAATAGACAGATGATAGACAACCTAATCTCCTCGGGGCTCTGTTTCGCTGGAGAACCCGAATACTGTGAGCATATTTAAAGAACAAAAAAAGTAGGCATTTTTACAAATGAATCAATCAAATAACTTTGCCTCACAAAAATCCTTGACACATTAAAAAAAAGATAATGGTACTCTTTCCACTTATTCCACTTTCCAAAAAATCACTGAAGCTCAATAACAATTATTTTTATTCTTTATACAAGAGAATAGGAATCTTCAAATACATTTTTTATTAGAAAAAAGAAAAATAGTATTGAATGGACAGGGAAGAAATAAAACCAGTGGTAAAAGATAAAAAACAAAAACATCTACAATGTGTGGCCAGATAGGTCCTTAGAGATGGGGTGAAGATGTTGTAGTGGGCAGCCTGACACCTGTGTGGAATGCTCTTCTCAAAAGAGGCAACAGAACCACTGTCCAGAAACTAACAACTAGACTCAGCAATCTGCTACACTCCTACACTTTCAGTGTGCTTCTATTTTGGCAGGCACCTATCTTCTAATCTAGAACATTTGGGTTTGAACTCATTTTGTGAATTATTTCTGATAAAAAACATATAACCTTATGTTTTTTAAGGTTAATTCTAGTTTATCTGCCTTCCATTATATTTAAAACTAGAGGCCTGGTGCACAAAATTCTACATGGGTGAGGTCCCTAGACCTTGCTGGCTATCAGGGCCTATCAGGGCCTTCCTTTCCCCAACTGCTGGCTGGGGCCTTCCTTTGTTCTGAGTCACCCCCTGGTGGCCAGCACACATTGTTGGTTGAACTCCAGAAAAGGCAATTTGCATATTAGCTTTTTATAATATAGAGTCATTGTTCCAAAAAGTCACCTGGGCCTTCCTACGCCCTTTTCTTCAGAAAGTGTTAGGCATTCGGTGTTTAACCCTCTGGTCCTTACTGGAAGAAATATATTTCCATTGGATTTTTTCATCATTTTCCCTTATTTACCACAACTATTTTCAGACAAAAATGACAATCATTGTCAGCTACTTTCAGACATCAATGATGGTCACTGCTCCCAAGCCAGTTTGCATTTCTTCATAAAGGAAAATAGGCTATCAAGTATTATGCTAAAATAAACACATACGGCACCTACTGTGTTACCATTTCCACCAAACTTATATCAGGAAAAGAAGCCAAGTTTGTCTGATGAGATTTGTTCCCTCAGCGCCCATCCATGCCAGGGCTGGCTTCTCTAGCTGGTCTCTTGTTAAGGGATATTTTGTGCCCAGTTTGAAGCGGAGCACAATATAGAAAAAATTCACGTTAAATTGTCTCCAACACCACTGTGTCTGTAGGAGTGAATCTACAATAACATTTCTGGGAGGTTGTTTTAGAATTTTCATTTTGAGTTACCTGCTCTTATCTTAAGGGCAGGCATCATTTTTCTCTAAAGAAGTTAATAGGTGGTTCTCACCCTCAATTTCTATTTTGCATTTTGTGTTGATATAATTACTGCACTACTTCTATTACATGATCTTTTCCTGACCCATTCTGACTAAATCTGGATCTCTGAAAATCCTGCATTTATTAATCTGTATTAACCCACTTATGAACTATATAATTTTGAGAAGGTTATCTCATTTCTACAATGAAGAAAATACTATCTTTTTAAGGAGACCAAGTGAGATAATGCATATAAAGATACCTTCACCCTCATTAAGTACTATTTCTACCTTCATTAATATGGCTTATGTTTTCCATTGATAGCTTTGGTGAGTGATCCAATGAGGTGACATAATCAAGAAAGCTGAGTGTTGCTATTGGAGATCAACTGTACCAGATCTCTTATCACCAATATCTTGTATAAAACTGCTCTGTAGAAACAATTTATGCAAAACCCTTTTGTATCACCTGGCTCTCAACTAATGAAGCTATAACTTGCAGTTCCTAGCATGTCCCTCTAAGTCATCTAACTGTTTCCCTTCCTGAGATGTATTTGGAGCTAGAAATCTGTAATGTATAATACTATGTAAGTTATTCTTGATAAATTTCTAAAAACCAGACTGAATTAGGGAAAATTTACTATGGCAATCAATGCCAAGCCCAAGGAGGCCTCTTTCACTGAAAGGCTTATCTCTAACATTGTTGGTTCACCCTCCATGCCAGACTTCTGCATTTAATACTTTGACACTTATTCAACCAATGCTTGAGATCTATGGAGGCTTGGGGTGATGCTACATGGTAGATAAGATCACCACACCCTTTCTCACAGCCTACACTGAAAGGCTAAGCAAAGAACATGTAAACATACACAATAGCAGTAGCTACATAGAAGAAAACTTAGTGTGAGGAGGGGTTTTAGGTGGGAATGGGGGGAGGGGGATGAGGAGAATTATGAGATACCATAAACAATAAAAAAAGAAAGCTAACATGACAAAGGATCAGTTGTTATATTGAATACCAAAAGATCAGTGCATCAGTCTGATTTTATTAGAGAACTGAATAGTTATGGTGGAAGTGGACAAAGAAGGGTTTCTAAACTACCCAGGAAGTGAGTCTATCCAATAAGGATGCAGGATTTCCATAAGTGATTGTGTAGGCTACACATGGCACAATTCAGCAGGTGCCTTTGGCTGGAAGAGGAATAAAAAATAATACAATATCCAATCACTGAGAAAACACAAGAAATATAGGTTGAGTAATCAATGGACAAGTAAGAAAAAAAGGAAAAACATATTCTACAATGGATTTTGTAATTTTTTTTTTGTTGTTGTTGATAAGATACCCACGTTACACAAGACTTTTGCCCATTACAAGGATCTTTGTGAGTCTTAGAGCAGCTGTGTCTCAGAGATTAACTGAACTCTCACATATAACTGGTGAGGGAGCTGAGGCCCAAGGCCGCACACCCACTGCTGGTGAACAACAAAGGCTGGAGTACTAAGGATCATGAAAATCCCTAATAGTAAGAAGGGGCCCTGATGCCAACAAGATCTCTACCTAGCACAAACCAGCTGTGTACACTCAAGAAATCAATACCCAGAATGGGCTAACTGAATGAGGGACTTGAGGCAACTGGTTGCAAAATTTTGCTCATTCTATTCTAAGCAGGAGAGACAAACTCAAAAGTTTAGTATTATACCAGTGGCAAAATTATAGAGAAAACATTTATATCAAATCAAAATGAGCTTGCTTTTAATAATTCAATCAGTTTCACCCAATAATAATTTTTAATATGAATTACTCCTTAATTTTTCTATTAAAAGTGTCTCTGGCTCTAGCTGGCTTGGCTCAGTGGGTAGAGTGTCAGATTGCAGACCTAAGGGTACCAGGTTTGATTCCAGTCAAAGGCACATGCCCAAGTTGCTGGCTTGATTCCCAGTTGTGGGCCTGCAGGAGGCAGTTGATCAATGATTCGCTCTCATCAATGATCTTTCTATCACTCTATCCCTCTTTCCTCTTCTCTGAAATCAATAAAAAATACTTAAAAATGTCTCTGGAAGAGAATAGATATAGTCTTATTCTGAGCTATTCTGGGAATAGTATTTATCAATGAAACCATATAAATAGAGGTTATGACACCATTCCTGTAACTGCCTTCTAAATAAAATTAAACTCATCGTGTGTGATTTTCTTTGTGACTGAACTGTTTATTTTTTCTCACTGTTTATATTAGACACTTTGGATGCCTACATGATGAGATGTCTAACATATAGTGTTTACTGCAAAAGAACCATTTCCTCAAGCATAAAACTTCTGGACACTGTACTCACACAGGCTATATAGATACTGTGCATAGGTTGATCAGTGCTAAAACATCATTTCTGTTAAATATTATGACATGAGATGATTCTGTGCAACAAATAATAATACTTCAGTGCCCCAAGGAAATAGGTAAAAAGAAAGGGATGCTGCCCTGTAACCCATAAATAGCAATTTGTCATACTTCCATTGACTTTGAAACACAGTCAATTTGTTTTGATAATCTAAAATGGAAAGAATCATATCAAATAGCAGTATTTTATATGTCATAAAAGCATGTGAGTAATCTTTCTGTATCCTCCCTATAAAAAATTTTGCCATGCATGAGGAAATCAAGGAAGATGGGCTGTCACTCAAGGCTATCTTATCAGTGATGTCCCTTCAATTCTCATTTCCACAGAAAACCTTGAGAGTGTAGGAGACATATGAGCTGCTCATGGTCACCTGTCCTCTCCCCTTGACCACTTCCCATCTCAGTGAATGTATGTCTACTGGAGTTCATAGAATCCGTTCTCCACATGGGAAAGACTTACAACCTTCAATGTTCACAAGTGCTCATCTGGGGCATGAGATGACAGGCACCCTGATCTCCAGGACTATTTCTTTTAGAGCCCAGTCCTTGTCTTAAGCCCATGAGCATACATTTATTACAATAGCCCAAAGGGCCAAGAACTAAATTTAAAAAATCAATCAATTTGGACAAACTGCATTCTAGCTCTTATAGATTGTGTAGGCTGTTGGGTGGAAGAGTGTTGAATGTCAGGACATCTTAATCTGGGGGAGTATATAGTTCTGGGAGCTACACAGCATTCTCTTTGGAAGGTTACAAAAAATCTCACTAAAATGTGCCAATACTTAGTGCCTCTGATAACTAAATATAGCCAAAATACAGTGATAAGCTCATATCCTTTCTTGTGTAAAAACAGTTAGTGTGGGTAATGATTATAATTAAATAAGGGGGAAAATGGGGGGAAAGATGCTAAAATAGCAAGTTCAAGCCATCAGGCTGAGAGATGGTTGAGTCTTCCTTTAATGTGGTTTTGTGATTTGCTGGTTTGCCGGTGCTGGGTTGTTTTTTTAATGTACCTTATAAGAACTGCTTTCTTAAAGGCCAATTCATAGTGAGTGAAAGACTGACAAGAGAGATCGATTTAAAATAGGATTCTCTATTTATAAGAGAGAAAGATGAATTTTCTGCACATGGGCCTTGTTTGGTTTTCTCCTGCTTGCCCTCTCATGGCTGTGGTGAACTGGAGTCACTTGTCATATGACATGGTAAGTAAAGAGCTCTCGTGCCAGTGGGATCATGAGTCACAGGCAGTAGAGGGGCAAAGGTAAATTGTCCAGAGGAAGGTTGGGAGTATAAGAGAGTTCTCAGAAGGCTAAGGCCAGGTGGATGTTTGGCCAACGTGGTTTTTCCTTGGAAGGATGACACTTCTTTGCATCCAGTCCATGGAAAAAAAACTGTATTACTCAGACAGGGAAGACACAGATGACCAAGCAGCACACTTCTCAGGAAACCACAACCCAGCTTCAGCCAAGAGAATATTATTCTTGTAAAGTGAGAGTTTCCCCCTTCTGGCAACTTTCTGTGTTACTTCACTTCATCTGGTAAAAAATGAGAGGTAGACTGTTGGGGGGGAAGTGAGGGAGGTGTGTAGAAAGCTAGGTGTAAGCCTGCCAATGCTCTGGGCTGACTGGGGTGAGCTTATTGGATTCTGTGCCTGACTTTCCTCAGGATCAAGATGAGAATGGAGTATGATGGGATGCACCAGAAAGGCCTTCCTCAGTTTTGAAACTCTGACTCAGTGTTCTCCAGAGGAACCAAGTGTTTACTTGAGAATCTGAAAGAATTCAGAAGTGGGCTGCCTCATCCAGCCCCAGATCTTCTCTTACATCAACGGAGCCCCACCAGTGGGCCCGCCCAAGGTGGCCAGCAGCATGGAGCGTTAGCAGGCCAGGAGCTAATAATGCTTCTAGCCTAGGTGGTGCCACTGCTGTACATCTCTTAAAAATGTCATCTGCTAAAGACATTCAACATTTTAAAAATTCTATGAACTTTACTGTTTCTAAAAATATCATGCCAGCTTTGCCGCTAAATAAAACCTCTCTTCCAAGGATGAGTCAGACTCATTTTGCATCAATGGCTCCACATACTTGAGAAACTGTGTTGCTTTTCCAATGGACTTACTTGTGGTGAAGATGTTTTTCCATGTAGAGCTCCAGTAGAGCTCATTTCTAAGAAACTTCCAATTTTCCTGGAGTAAGATGAAGGCTTCGGTGTCCAAGAAGAAGGATGTCTTGCTCCAGGGTGACTTCTGAATCCTTGTCAAAGCTGACTTTGGCCTTTGAGATCAAACTTTGTTCTATCTAATCTCAAATATATTTCTTTTTTTTCTCCTCTCTCTCTACCCAGTTCTTATTAATTGATGCCAACATTGAGTATTAGTGCCCAGACTTTATCTTTAAGACACTTCTAAGTGGTATTATTTCCATTTCATCATCTCTATCGACTATAAGTTATATCAAAATGAGTTGGTCCGCCAAAACAGGTTTGGCTCAGTGGATAGAGCGTTGGCCTGTGGACTGAAAGATCCCAGGTTCGATTCCAGTCAAGGGCATGTACCTTGGTTGCGGGCATGTCCCCAGGAGGGGGTGTGCAAGAGGCAACTGATCAATGATTCTCTCTCATCAATGTTTCTAGCTTTCTATCCCTCTCTTCCTCTCTGTAAAAACTCAATAAAAATATATATATTAAAAAACAAAACAAAACAAAATGAGTTGGTCCTTTAACTCCACACAAAAACAAACATTGGTAACTTTATGATTATTATTAATTTCCTCCTTGCACTGATATGTTTCCCAGTGACTCTAGGGCTCCATAGCGGATGGCGGCTTTCCTGTCCGATGGTATGGGTGCCTGTTAAATGTTACATGTGTGGTTTCTGTCATCTGAGTCCAACATAATGTCACATGAATTAACTGTCAGTTGATAATATTTTGGGAAAACAAAGATGGTCATTGCTGTTATTTAGATCAAAATCTGAAATGTCATGAAAATTACTCAAAAGGAGCAAGTCATAGGAAAGGGAGAGATGAAAAACTTATTTTACTTTTCAAAGGATTATTTAATAATTTAATTCCCAGCTGGTCAACTCAACCAAGATCTTTAGGACTTCAAACCTATCTGAGAAGCAACTGGGGTCATAAATTGTAAATGGAAACAATAAAATGAATGATTTCATTTCCCTTCCCAGACCACTTTTTTTTTTTTTTTAACCATAACATAGGGGTACACAATGGTTCCAAACAAATGCAAAATAAATTAACTTTGACACACTCAGCAGCTCTTCCAGGGTCATCAGTTTATTCCAGTCTTACTATGACATCATACTAACTTCATCGTTCATTCCTACAGCCCAAGTTAACTAAAAGGAAGCAAGATGATTAAAATAATAATAATAATAATAATAATAATGAGGGCCGAAATTGGTTTGGCTCAGTGGATAGAGTGTCGGCTTGCAGACTGAAAGGTCCCAGGATTGATTCCGGTCAGGGGCATGTACCTTGGTTGCGGGCACATCCTTGGTAGGGGGTGTGCAGGAGGCAGCTGGTCAATGTCTCTCTCTCATCGATGTTTCTAGCTATCTCACTCCATTCCTCTTTGTAAAAAATCAAATATATATTCTATGAAAACCTCTCTAGTGAAGTGTGATTAGTGTGATAGTGTGTGGGCATGTGAGCAGTTCTGAGGTGCTTCCATGCCTGTAGGAGACTCTATGCCATAGAGTCTATGGTTTCCATTTAGAATTATTAAGACAGAGAACTATTACTTCACATCAGGTTTTCTGAAGTTTGGTTTTCCTATACTTAAAAATTTATATCCTATTATTTCTGACTTCTGGAATATTTTTAAATCCAAATGCAATTTCCCATTTAAAACCTGTTTTTCTTTAGTTTCTTCACCTGAAAATGTTGTTTCCCTAAATTTTTTCCTTTTTTTTTTTTTTTTTTGCATGTGCAAGTATATTGTCAGAACAAGCTAGTAAAATGTATGTTTTTCTTAATTTGTATGTTTTGTTGTATACTTTGTATGCAATATTTCTTTTGTTCTGAATAGAAATGATTTCTTCACATTTTGTGATCCAATTGATCACAACCAAATAAGGTTATTCTATCTATTTGTAGGCAGTTATAGGGAAAGACTCAATTGAAGATGTATGATTGATAGACTGGCAACTTATCTCCAAGAAGAGCCAGAAACACCAACACATTTAAGCAGAGCCCAGGCCATAAATGCAAATAATTGACATCTACTAATAATTTATGCAATGGTTACAGAAATCAGTTAACAGAAATTTTAAATGGTGACAATTTCTAAGCAATACCTCAAAAATAATGGCATGTGGTCATCAGAGATACCAGTTTGTCCTCAGAAGGAAAGCAAATGGGATAAGAACAGAGCAGCAGAAACATCCCCAAATCAATGGAAAGAGTAGAAAGATATTCCTCAGCCAGCTTTCAAGTTCATCTTTTACTCACTAATCCTTCTCACATATTTTCTCCTGAAATGTTATCATCTCAGAGGCTTCCTAACTTGCTTCTCCCTGTGGGTTCCAAGATAACAGCGGGATAAAAATAACCAACTGCTCCAGTAAAGCAATTAAAAACATCAGCAACACGAGCAGCCCTTCACAGATCTTTTCCAAGTTTTTCATGAAAGTCAATATGGACCCATGTTCTTGGGCCATAAGGAGGCCAGACAGCACATTCTCAAGTTTCCAGTGCTCCTGGGTGTTCTAAGGGCTTGCTCCTGCTCCTCTTTTCTTTGGCTGGCATGGCCTTCTGATCTTGTACCATAGTCCCCATCAACACAAAGGCTTTTCGTAGCTTCCCCCCTCTGGCTTTCTTCAGTATGCAGCATCTTCTGGTTCAGACAGAAAAATCTCAGCAGGGTTCTAAGATATATCTTCAAATGTTAATGAGCATTAAAAGCAAACACAACAGAAATCTTTACTACCTACGCTGTGTTTATATCAAACATAGCTGCATTCCTGAGATATGTGACTTTGCTATGGAGTAGAGTTTTTGTTAGAGATCGTTTTATTTGCTTGGTTACCTTACATTATTTATGACTAGGGCTCAGTGTTGGAGCTACTCCCTTATGAAAGCTGACTGAGCAGACAATTAGAAAAGTCAGCATTGGTCCAAGACATCATTGGCTTTTAGTTTTAATGATGTTTTAAGAGCCTATTGTTCCTAACAGGATTGTTTTGAGATTAGCAGTATCTGGTTTATTATAGAGTAGCAATTTGATCAGGCTTCTTTCAGAACAGAAATCATACCAGTCACACACTCTCTAGCCTGTTGTCTGACTCCAAAGTATTTTTGTGTCAAATCCAGTGTTTAGGGCAGACGCTGCCATCACACCATAGCTTCCATTCACACATGCCCTCACAGGAGAGAATGTGGTACGTCTAAATCCCATCCCAAGCACTTTAGTCCACCCTAGGACAACTAGATGGTTACGTAGTCAACAAGAATGTGGAGTGTGCTGTATAGATGACAGAGCCTTGAATCAGAGAGCAGAAGTGCTAGTTATCCATTAAGTGCTACTTACCCATTAATTACATGGCAAACTCTCTCAAGTTTTATAGTTGTAACTCAAGAGATCTACCTATTTTTTCTTAATTATCTGATAGAATAGATTAGCATAAGGTCAATTAGATTCACTTAATGTTCAGGCTATGTGACAACAATCAAATCACTTATTTGACTAAACTTTGATGCATTTATCAAATATGTATGTGTCATGCAAACACAATTCTTTAATAACCTTTCAAACAAGTTCTGTTGCTTGGGTCAGCATCTGAGAAGGTGTTACAGAGTTATTCATTTTCAGTTTAGAGATAAACAAAGACATATAGCTCACTGCTCCCAAAACACTGGGGGCACTTTGAAAATTGAAAGCTGGTTGGTTGATAGTTGCCACTGAGGACCTAGGATATACAGGATTCAATGCTTCCAGCAGCTGCAGATATATTTCTGTACATAAAATGTTTGTACTCATTCATTTACAAGAATCCCCAGTGCAAACACAGTGACCCTGAATTGTGAAGCAGATGGAAGACGGCTGCAGCTTGTCTATCTTCTGATGACCTGGTCACAGAGCTGACTCTTATTGGAGGCAACTTCACCTTCAAGCTTTGGTTTTGTTATATTTTATTACTGCAGATCTTTCCCACTCTGTCTTTTGCACTCAGATGGGAGAACAGGCAGCTATCTGTCCCAACTGTATAAATAGTACCTATAGTCCCTTTTGCTCTACTGTCCTCAGGGTGGCTGCCCTTGTCCCCTGTACTTAATCATATCCTTTTAATGAGGGAAGGATCTGCTTTCCAGGGACAGAGTTAACTTTGTACATGTGCGCATCTCACACCTTTTCTAAAGCTACTAGAGGCCCAGTGCATGAAATTCATGAACTCAGGGGGTCTCTCAGCTCGGTCTGTGCCCTCTTGCATGCTGGAAGCCCTTTGGGGATGTCCAATTGATGGTTTAGGCCCATTCCCTGTGGTGAGTCAGACGGAAATCCTTAGCACTTCCATGAAGGCAAGAGAGGCTTCTGCAACCACTGCTGTACTCGCCGCCATGAGCCTGGCTTCTGGCTGAGCACACTCCCCTCTGTGGGTGCACACTGACCACCAGGAGACAGGTCCTGCATTGAGCATCTGCCTTCTGGTGATCAGTGTGCATTATAGCAACTCATCATTTCTACCATTTGGCAAATTTGCATATTAGTCTTTTATTATATAGGATTTTGTCTTTCATTTGGAAAATTATTTTCTCAAATATCCTCAGGTCCACCATATTTCAGGATTATGAAACCATAAAGTAACAAGTTTCCCCCCAATCTGTACCAGTTCTGTGTGCATCCATATTTCCTCAGTTTAACATGGACCACTGTGTGTGTGTATGGGGAGGGGGTGAACTTCTTTAGTAAAAGTTTAAGACAGATAAATATTTTATATACATTGGCAAGCTATTCTATCTAATCTTTGTTGTGGCTATATGGACTGTCAACTCTTAATATCCACTTCTCTTAGAAATTGGTACAATTGATCTGGTAAAGATCTAAATAATTTCTAACTGGAATCAATTGATGCCTGCCTTTGTAAGGATACTCATAATAATATTGTTTCAGTAATAGCAGCAACTCATTTGCAATGTCAAAGATGTACAGTTTATTTTCACCAAGAGGTTTAAAATTCCAGTATGGGAAGTGTTGCTTTTTGTTCATTACTTCTAGCAGAAGTTCAAATGTTATATATTTAGAAAAGTGGCCGCATGTTCTAATTCCATACAAAACACTGTTCTGCTTATTTGTGTGATCTGAGCATGTAAGATTAAAATAGATCCTTACATGTCATTATACATTTTTGTCCAAATCTTTAAGGTGTATTACACTAAGAGGGAATGCTAATATGAACTATGGACTTTGGGTGATGAAGATGAATCCATGTAGGCTCACTAATTGTAATAAATGTACTACCATCTGATTTAGGATGTTGGTAATGGGGAAGCTGTGCATGGGGGAGGGAAACATATGGGAAATCTCTTACCTTTCCCTCAATTTTGCTATGAGTCTAAATCTTCTCTAAAAAAAATAAAAGTCTATTAAAAATAGAACTTTTAAATCAGCTGTTAGGATAATGCTGATGTTTTTGTTCCTACAACACCCTGCAGAGATAGTTGTAAGAATAAATGAAATGATTTTTGAGAAAAACACAGAAATCCTTGAACCAGAGGCATTCCCACAAAGGAAATAAAACATAAGAAATGCATAATTTCACAACAATGGAACAATAGCAATAAAAACAATAGCAGCATTTTGAGTCTGGAATTCTTAACCTTAATCTATGTATAATTGCATCTCTGTTACTTAATATGCTTTTTTGAGCTACTATCAAGATAATTTCAAATTGGTAATTCTCTTAGTATAAAAATATTGCATTCCTTGGTACAGGCATACAGGTATATCCTGTGGAAGAAGCATTGCTCAAAGAGTATATTAAGCACCAAATTGAATATTACTTCAGTATAGAAAATTTGGAACGGGACTTCTTTCTTAGGAGAAAGATGAATGAATAGGTTTCTTGCCTATTTCATTTCCCTGATTACTGGTTTCCACCATGTTCAGGCTCTCACTACAAACCTTAATCTCATTTTAAAGGCATTGAAAGATAGCAAAGAAGTGGAAATTATAATACGAGGAAATGAGAAAAAGGGTAGAACCACAAAAATGGCCAATTCTGTTTCATGTAGGGTGCTACAAACAGACTTCTCTCAACTGATCGACTGCCCAGAGTTTGGACCAGGCCATGCCTTTTATTCACATGGCAGATGTGCTTTAACTTTTCTTTCAGTCAGGGTGATGATCTACTGATGCTCTGGATGTCATTTGATCCAAATATGCAGAGAATAGGTGACTCACTGAAATGTCATTATAAATATTGGAACAAATCATGCTGCAGAAATGAAAACCACCAGAGTTACTTCTTTGCAAGAATGTCTACTCCCAACTCCTGTGGAGGACATTGCGTTAACACTACAGTGGAGATAAACACCCATGTGATGATGATGACGATGAGAGACAGACCAGAGGACTGCTGTTGTTTTTATAGGAACTGCCCGTTTGTGTGCAAATAACCTGGGCTGCATGTGCTACTTTTTATTCTAGAAATATTACAAGATTCTGTCTTTTCCATAAGTAGACTTCTGTACTTAGGTCCAGATCAATAAAGTAGAAATAGGCTTGCATGGCATTTCCCAGATTGTTAGGTCCTTTGCTATTTAATTTGCCCCTCTTTTATAGTATACTTTACCTCACATGTTGTCATACTTCACATGGATTTTAAGATTTATTGATGTGGAAAGAAATTTAAGAAATGAAAGTATTTTTTTCACTCTTTAAAATTTGTTGTTTTTTTTTTGTTTTTTGTTTTTTTTTTTTTTTTATACACTAGTGTGAGGCACCTGCCATCAAAAAAGCACAGATGGACAGTCTCACAGATAACTTTATTCATTGTTTCTTTAGCTGTCAGACCTCTGTGCCTCTAAACCTAGAAAGCAATGTGGGCAAGTGTTTTAAAATTTGAAGAAACATTTTTAAGGTTTTTAATATAAAGATTTGCTGTCTGTATAAGTTGGGTTAATATATTGTGTGAATGTGGGGGTCCAAGATGACATTTTTAACCTGCTCATGAACAAACATTAGTTGAGTTAGATAAAAATAAAAATAAAAAAATAAAAAAAAATAAAAAAACCCTTCTTCCACAGAGTAGGTAAGATAGGTGAGTCAAGTTAGTGATGCCTGTCCTTAAGCAATTTATGCATTAATAAAATTACAGGAATAAAATTAAAAGAATTCCAGTCTTAGTCAAAAAGTGTCAAATTTGTGTCAGTAATATAGTGGCCATTAGGGAGAAGAAAAGAACCATGGAAAATTAAAATTATTTTTAAAATAATACTTCAATGCTGTGCTTTAAAGTTTTTATTTCCAATACTGGATTATTTAACTAGATCCTTAATTTTGGAATTGCCACTACTTAGATAATTCTGTAATTAAAGTCCCAGGACTGCCTAGATTCAGCATTCTAATTTCTATTCAAATCGCTTTCTTCCACAATATTTTACATATATTCTAAGACCTCAGTAAAATTTACCTCTTCCAAAAAGACTTTCCTGACAGTGTTTCTATTGTATTTGTATCATGCCACCCAAAATATATCTGGTCCTTCCATCAGACAAGTGGGCTACTCTAAGGCAAAGTTATTCTATACAGAATAGCTGTGATCTCTTGAGCTACACCAAGGTAAAAATTATAATGATCCTGTATCCTCATCATACCTAGCACTTTGCTAGACACGGAACTTACCACTTGTTTGGATTCCAGAAATAGCACCCCAAAGATAGCACAGTTTATGAAAAAATCTATTATTTCCTTATACTCTACATACCTCCAGGTTGCCTCGCACACCGATATCTTCTATCCTTGGCTAATTGTCTCCAAGACTGCAGAAAACTCCATTTCTGTGAATTTTCTCCAATTTAAGGTTTACTAGATGTCAGGAAAAATACAGCCTTTTACATATCCTGTCTCATTAAATCCTTTCAACACCCCTATTATATAGTACTTGAGGCCCGATGCATGAAACTTATGCAAGGGGCTTGTCCCTAGCAGCCCCGGAAGGTCATCTGAAAGGATGTCCAGGCGGTCATTCTGATGTTCATTCTAATTAGCATATTAGCTCTTTATTATATAGGACAGATTATCCTATTAAAGATGAGGAAACTGAGGCATGTACAGTACAGGGCAATGGTTTCCCTAGACCAGTGGTCAGCAAACTCATTAGTCAACAGAGCTAAATATCAACAGTACAATGATTGAAATTTCTTTTGAGAGCCAAATTTTTTAAGGTTTTAAACTTAAACTTCTTTTAACGCCACTTCTTCAAAATAGGCTCACCCAGGCCGTGATATTTTGTGGAAGAGCCACACTCAAGGGGCCAAAGAACTACATGTGGCTCGAGAGCCGCAGTTTGCCGACCACGGGTCTAGACCACTGAGCTAGTTAGTGTAGAATGAGGATGGAACTCTGGAACTGCCAACTCCAAGTGCAGTGGCAGCCCCAGCTTATGTAAAAAAGTTTGTGTTTATTGTTGGCTGTTTGTTGGTGTCCTGTGTGTGTTCATGGGATGGCTCATACAATGAATGGGTGTCCGGCTCTGATTCTTAGGTCTATAACCTGAGTGGTCCTAGCATGTCTTTTAGGTCCTCTAAAGCTTAGTTCAGACTGAGTATGTGATTCCATCATCTAATTGGCACCACAAAGAGGGACACATACACACTTGTGTTATTATGATGATGATTATATGCTGATGCCAGAACAAGGACATTGATTTTTGCATTTATCAGTGCCTTATACCAAAGATACAGTGTTTTGTGCATATGTGTTCTTCTAGCTGTTCAATAAATGCTTGTTGATTAGGTCATTGGCTGGTCTGAGAAGTGGATTTTGATTAAACAAGACTGTATCATAAGATAAATGATATCATTTCTGAACATTATTTTCTCTTTATGAAAAAAATAAACAGAAGGGTTTGGAGGACAAATATAATAATATAGGATGTTTTTATTTTAGCAACTAAATTATACTTGAATTCATGTATGGGTGGGACCCCTCATTGTGGCCTGTGGGGATCAGGCCCTAGCTCGTGCTCCCAGGCTCTCAGCCCCATAGTCCTGCCTGGCACTCTGTCATGGCCTAGTGCCATCTTATCACCTGCTCCACCATCCCACCTGCAGGGTGATGGGTCTTGGCTGGGCCCCTCAACCCCCCTGCCACTTGTGGCCATCTGTGGGGTGATCAGCTGGGAGATTGGGCCCCCATCACACCTTCCTTGGACTGGCGCTGCCCACTCACCTGCTCAACCATCCTACCATCGGGGCCAGCATCGCCTCTACTGCTGCCACTGCCAGTGCTGCATCACCAACATCTCCCATGTTCTGAGCAGCCCCTTAGTGGTTAGCACATGTCATAGTGAGCAGTTGAACTCCCAGTTGAACAATTTGCATATCAGGCTTTTAGTATATAGGTTTATGAAATTTTCCAGGCATGACCAGTTAATGCAAAGACCATGAGTAAGAGTTTCACTCTTAACAATGCCCATCTCCTGTTCCTGTGACCCCAAAACACTAAGACTGTCTTGCTGTGGATTTTGCAGAAACTGGATTCCGGCACCTGTGTTCTCAGTCAATGAGGAGGTCAGGTCAGGACCCCATTCTATCAACAGCTGCTGTGAGTTCTACAGAAAATGCTGCACAGACTTTATAACCACGAGGTCACCTGGCCTCAGGGAATAATTTGTGACCAGGGTTTTACCACAGCCTGTCCATTCGCTGCTTTCCTTGTTTGCTTGCTTTCTGCTTCAGTCAGAGCTGTGTCCTACTATTATGACCTAATGGCATCACAATTTTTCCAAACTTGCCAGAACTTTCTGGAATATACTCAAAGAAAGCAGTCACTCTGCTTCTTGTTAGTTGGCCCTTATTTGCAGCGTCTGTGTCAGAGCTGGAATCAATGAGTCACACTGGCTGATCAAAGGGGTGATTTCAGTGGAGGAAGAGGATGTGGAAGGCCCCAAGCTCCCTTCCTAGAAAAAGCTTCAAGTCAAATGCAGATAACGGATGTTGGGTGACCAAAGGCTTAAACCACATTGACCATTTCTTATGACACTTTCATTTCCTTGGAAATCCTAAACTAGGCACATATGCAATGTAATTCAATTCTTCCAGCTCTAGAAGGTGGGGTTGAAGTAGACAAAAACAGAAAACAGTAGAAAGTGGAGCTTAAATGTATCACATTTAGAGATATGCACAAAGCTTCCTGGCAGTTTTCAGTGTTTGGGCGTTATAGGTCCTTTAATAATCTGAGGCATAGTTCCGTGTTCTCTACTGTCTTCCTCAACACAGCTTTCTGAACTTGCATTGGAGGATGCCCGACACATAGTGGGTCTGTTTCTGAGAAAACAGCCCAACTCTAACTGGGAGAGCTGGTCAAGAGGTCACAGCCCCAGGGCGTACCAGCCATGAAGAGATGGTATTTCTCTAACCTGGGCTCTGTTTCTTAAAGTCCTTGGTGTGGAATTTGAAATGTCTGAGGACAGAGATGGAAAGTCCTTTTAATTTTGACCCCCCAAAATATATGCTAAGCCCTAATAACACACATTCCATCATACAAATTAGACAGAAAAGTCATACTGTACTCAGTCAAAGGTTAGGTCAGATGTCAGAGTTGTCTTATTGGTAGTGTTGGCTGAGAAGGAAGGAGATGGAATTTGTATAGTAGAAAAGTTAAACTTCCATTTTGAGAGCAGTGCTAAATGACATGCTGGCTTTAAACAGGATAGATTACTTTCCTAGGGTGGCCATAACCAAAATGCCACAGTCTGGGTGTCTTAAACAACAGAAATCTCCTTTCCATTCCTGAGGCTGTAAGTCTGAGATCAAGTTGTGAGTAAGGCTGCTTTCCCTAGAGGCCACTCTGTTTGGCTTGTAGATGGCTATCTTCTAACTGTTTCTTCTAATGGTCTTCAATCTGTGTCTATCTGAGTCCTAATCTCCTCTTCTTATAAGGACACCAGTCACATGGGATTTGTGTCCATCTAATCCTATATAATAATGAGATAATATGCTAATTAAACTGACAGCAGAATGATCATCTGGACTACATTCAGGATGAGTGTACAGATGACCTTCTGGATGAAGCCAAGGCTGTGATGGCTGGCTGAGGCTGTGGGGGGCTGGGAGGGCTGGCCGAGGCTATGAGGGCCAAGCCCCTTGCATGAATTTCGTGCATTGGGCATCTAGTTAATAATGATAGTGATCTCATTTAACCTTAATTATCTCTTTAAAGATTCTATCTCCAAATATAGTCACATTCTGAGATTCTGAGGGCTAGGATTTAACATATAATTTGAGGAAGAAACTTAAATCAGCCCATAACAGATTATGTTCATGTCTGTATTTCCTTTCCAAATCTATAGGAATTAATATTCAGTTAAGAGTTTAGGAAATGCCCTTAAAGAGCCTTATGTAGTCCTATACTGTTATTTAGACATTTTGTGTTGGTCTTCAAATGTTTGCTCACTAGGTGATAAGAAGTTTGATAGCTAGTTGATATTTTTTTCTCTCATAGTTTCTAGCACAGAACTGAGCATATACTAGGTTCTCACTATACCCTTGGGATCCAAGGACTAATTATTCTAAATTTGGCACATTGTCATTTTCTAGATCTTCTGAGACCTTAATCTGTGCTCTGGCTTCTCTTTAACTAGTAAATATGAAATAGGCAAATGGACCTGACATCTGATACAAGACTTACAATGTATAAAAGGCATATAAGGAAGGTCTGTTGAATGACTTAATATGTTGAATAAATTATAGTCATTTTTCTAACTGACCTCTGCCTCTGCATTGAAATCTCTACAGAGTCAAAGTGATCCTGTGAAAGAAGAATAAAATTCTTCAATACTACAAAGCTATAGTGATCAAAACAACATGGTACTGGCATCATAACAGACTCATAGACACACAGAATAGAGAGCACAGAAATAAACCAACATATACATGATGAATTAATATAAGAAAAAGGACGCAAGAGTATATAGTGGGGAAAGGACAGCTTCTTCAATAAGTGGTATTGGCAAAACTGGATAGATAATTGCAAAAAATTAAAACTGAATCACTTTCTTACATCATATATAAAAATAAACACAAAAATAGATTAAAGGCTCAAATGTAAGACCAGAAGCCATAAGAAAACATAGGCAATACACTTTTTGATGTCAGGCTAAGAAATACTATTTTTATATGTCTCCTCATGTAAGGACAACAAAATAAAAAACAGGTGTGACTACATCAAACTGGAAAGTTTTTGCACAGCAAAGAAACCATCAACAAAACAAAAGGCAACCTATTGAGGGGAGAAGATACTTGCAAATGATCCTATTTAATAAAGAACTAATATGTTAATTAGACTGGACAGCAGAACGACCATCCAGTCATCCTTCTGGACGACTATCCGAATGACCTTCCAGATGAAGCTGAGGCTGTGAGGGTCAAGGCTGCGAGGACCAAGCCCCTTGCATAACTTTCATGCATCGGGCCTCTAGTATATTTCTCAACCTGTCATGACTTACAGGTTGAGAACCACTAGCAGGGTCACCTAAGACCATCAGGAAACACATTTATTTACATTATGATTCATAACAGTAGCAAAATTACAGTTATGAAGTAGCAATGAAAATAATTTCATGGTTGGGGGTCACCACAACATGAGGAACTGTATTAAAGGTTGAGAACCACTGACTTAGAGGGACAAATACCATATAATTTCACTTACATGGAGAATCTAAAAAACAAAAAAACAAACATACAAAAAACCCCTACACAAAACAGATTCAGATACAGATAATTGATGCTTACTGGAAGATAGGGGATTAGGGGTTGGGAGAAAAAGGTGACGGGGAATAAGAGGTACAAACTTCCAGTTATAAAATAAATAAGTCATGGGGATATAACCTACAGCATAGGGTTATATAGTCAATATATCCTAATAACTATGTACAGTAATAGATGGTTACTAGATTTATCAGAGTGATCACTTCATAAGGCATATAAATGTTAAATAACTATGTGGTACACCTGAAGCTCCTGTAATACTATATATCAACTATAGTTCAATTTTTTAAAAGTAAAATATAATCTTTTAAAAAATATATTTTATTGATTTTTTACAGAGAGGAAGAGAGAGGGATAGAGAGTTAGAAACATCAATCATAGAGAAACATCGATTAGCTGCCTCTTGCACACCCCCTACTGGGGATCTGCCTGCAACCAAGGTACATTCCCTTAACTGGAATCGAACTAGGGACCTTTCAGTCCGCAGGCCAATGCTCTATCCACTGAGCCAAACCGGTTTCAAAAAAAAAAAAAAAAAAAAAGAAAGAAAGAAAGAAAAAGTAAAAAATAATCTTGACAAATACCCCACAGGAGACCATACTTATCCCTGAGGGTATTCTTACAGACACCCACACTCTGACAAAGACCAGAATTTATGTCTTGCTTTCTGTCTTAGTGGAGACCACAGGATTCATTGTTTTCTCACATTGGGCAAAATGAGACATCCTTTGACTCCTTAGAGAAAGACAGAAATGAGATTGAGAGGATTGAGAGGGAGACTTCTATAGGCCCAAATGACTTCATCACTGAAATATCTTTTAAAAATCTGTATTATTGACATTTTTAGTGGAAATGATAAATGGTCCATTGAAAAAAAAGTTGGAAAAGAGGACAAATATATAGAAGGAAAATCAATCTTATTTATGTTTGCTAAACTTAGTAGTAACTAAGATTGTTACTTGGGGGTGGGGACCCCCTAGTATTTGTTGCTATGGCAAAATGAGTAGATAACCCCATTTATAGTAAAGTCAACCAACATATCATGGTGAGCAGCCTGCCTACTCAACATGACATCCTACTTTGTGTACTTAGCATTTCCAAGTAATTTAAAATTCTTTAAAACTATAATTTTCAGTGATTATGTGCTATTTTACCTTCATAATTTATCAGAAGTCTTTAGTCATTCTGAGTCTTGATCAATCTTAACAGTTCTGCATAACTAGAATGAAATCATTGCATATAGATCTTTATACATGTCATGTTAGCTATCAGGATATATTACTAGGAACAGAATTACCTTTTCAAGGGACATGGATGACTTAAAATCTGTTGCTATAAATTGAGAAACTTTTTCTGGGAATCCTATACCAATTTAGATTTCAGCCAAGAGTGACTAACCTTATCTGTCTACTAGGAATTCTAGCAAAAATGGGGGGTTTATTAAAAGAACAAGAAAGAAAGAAAGAAAAATGTTGCAAATTTGTTAGGGAAAAAATGATAATATTTTAAGAATTTGAATTTCTTTTCATTACCAGAGAGAGTTAGGGGGTTTTCCTTTGCTTTTCAGTCTCTGCATTTCTTGTTCTATGGTAAAATTTGGCAGTTTTCATGTAGGAAATAATTTTCCTATAATTCTTGTGGTATGTAGTTCCCCTCTTTCTTTTAGTTAGTTTACAATGACTGATGTTATTTTTTTACTTCCTGGATTTTTTCACTTTGTCAAGGCATATAAAAGCCCAGAATGGCACATGAACTCTGTGTTGCATGTGAGCACAGTGGGTCAGCAGTGGGCGTGTGGAACTGTCAGGATGGGTTGTACAACAAGCCAGGATCAGCACTCACAAAAATTAGTGACCTGAGGAAAAAGCCAGTGCTTTTGTGATGTTGTCAGTGATCCCAATTAGAAATCAAATTTGTCAATATCTTTCTGGTAATTTATTCCATTGACTGTCTTCTTGGAAAGCCTTTTTCTCTTGAGAAAATGTTCCTCAATTTTTTTAAGTGGTTATTTTTAGTGTTTCATCTTGCTTCATAATGCATTTAATTCTTCTTAAATCTATTTCTATACATGATATGAATTAAGAATTTAATTGATTTTTTCTCCCAAGTCTACAAATTTTTAAACATCATTTGTTGAATTAATTATCTCTCTTTGTCACCCACTAAATTTTTCTCTATTAGCATTTGCTTCTGGGAAAGCTAATCTTTTCCAATGATTAAAATATTTACTCTTCTGCCAGGACCTCAGAATTGTATTGCTATATATCTAGCAGGACTGGCTCTCCCTCTTTACTCACTCATAGTTTTCTTTTTTCTTTAATCTGCCTTGGAAATTTGTGTTTTCTCTATGAGTCACTCGATGGCTTATGAGGCTATGGCCTTGCTATCTGACAATAGATGAGAAAAACTGGCCAAAGGCTATCAGGACCTGGTGAAAAATGAGGTGGTCCTTGAGCAGAGGGAAGCTTCCTGGCCTGTTGGGAGATATGGCCACAGCCTCAGAGGAAGTGAAACCACTGCTCAGGGGCCCACCCTTTTTTAATTTTCTAATTCTGAGTACCCATGGCAATGGATCTCTACCTGAAACTTCATGTAACTAGCAGAGTTTCTGGCTTCTGTCTCAAAGCAGTTGTGCTCTGTTCCCTAAATTTTGTCTAATTACCGTTGGGTTGCATCACACTTCCTGTCCAGCACTGCCAGTAGAAGCATCCTGTCGTATACCTTGTACTGTCCCGCACAGAAACCACAGGCCACATGCAACCATAGAGCATCTGAAAAGTGGCTAATGCAACTGAGCAACTAAATTTTACTTACTTTAATTTTAGGTTGTTTTTTGTTTGTTTGTTTGTCTGTTTTTTAGTTTAAATTTAAGCTAGGCACATTATTAATGGGAATTACTATATAGACAGACATGGTAAGAAGTTCATCCCTATCTAGCCACACTATCTGATCTATGCAAAGAGCAAGCCTTTGACACATAATGACTTTCCGGGCATATAGAGGGCACTGATTGAAGAGGATATGGCACAAAAGAGACCACTTGTACCCAGGTTGATATTTAGGCACACATGAACCACAAATCCATCTCTAATACATTCCTTGGGGCCTAGATCATATTTCCATCCATTCTCCATTTCTTTCCCATCTCACAGCTCCAACCTCCCTAAGAAGTGACCCCCACCAAATAGGTTGATAAATCAAAAAGATTTCATTTTTACTTTGACCTCTAAACAATGTTGGACTTGCTGACCATTCCATCCTGAAATGCTATCTACCCAGATTGTTCTGACAAATGCTTTCCTGACCTCTGTCCTATCTCCCAGGCAGTCACTTTTCTCATCTATGAGCAGGTGTGTTCCTTAGAACTCTATCCTCATGTGTCCTCAACTCCCCCCACCTATGCCTTTCCCCACAGATCTCTCCTCTGAAATGTAGACCTAATGGCAACTATCTCCTAGCATCTCCAACCAGCAATCTCAGCACACAGTTCCAAGGACAAACTGTACCTGGATGTTCCCAACATTCAAGGGCCAGTGAGACTCACTGCAGAGAAGTACCCAGGAGGGCACTGGTAGGATCTGTTGAATGGAGAGCTGAGGGAGCTCCGTCAACTAATGCTGAGTCAGACAGCAAGTCCATTCAAGGAAGATTCTCTGAGCCACAATGGGCAGAAGACCCCCTCACCCCCTGTGGTCAGCACCCAAATCACCAAGGGAAGATGCATCCTGCGGTGGGTGTATCTCTCCCTCCTGGGCTTGCCTTCCTGTGCCTGTAGCTATGAAACTCCCATGTTGTCAGAGCCCTGCATGCCACATTCCTATTTATTGTGCAACTACACTAGTTTGGGCCTAAACATATTTTAAAATGTCAGCCTACTTATTTGGTCCCTGGGATGAGAAGTGCAAGAGTCTCAGAAAATGCCATGTTTGGTTTGGATGTTGTCCTGGAATGTAGAATGGGACAAACGCTAAATCCTCCTAGAGTATTACCAGGATTAAAAGAGAAAGCACCAAAAAAAAAAAAAAAAAAAAAAAAAAAAAAAAAAAAAAAAAAAAAAAAGCACTGGGTAAATCCTGATATGTGTATTTCACCACGTTTCACTCTTGTTTTTATTTATCATCACAGTCATTATTAGAACCATCAGATCGTATTGTTATAGAGGAATTAAAGAAACAGAAAGTGGACTCTGAAATAAGATCTTTCCCAAAATGTCAAAGCTGAGGAGTCCGCACAAATATCTTCCACCTATGAAAAAGAAAGAAATGAAGAAAGAATGAACTGTTCTTAATGCTATTGAATCACTTGAAGGGCAAAAGATGAAGGATCTTTAGAAGACAACCCACTTAGGTTATGCTGGCTGGACTGATAGTGGAGACCTCAGCTAAGTGCTCCCTCACCTGTCAACTGGGCTCCAGCCCCAGGGATGAGGACCCATGAGTGGGGACCGCTGATGCCTGGCTAAGTCCATTTGGAGCCACTGATTAAGCTGATAACAGAGTTCACCTGTTTACCTGCCTGTTCTGCCCACCTGGCACAGGTTGTGTGGTTACAGCAGATGCTGGTACCTTCCTATGTCTAGAGGCTGGCTCCACCATGCATCCTGGAGCCAGCAGTATCACCTTTCCTGAGAGCTGGTGAGAAAGGACATGCAGAGTCTAAGTCTGGCTCCTGACTGGCTCAATCAGCATGTGCTGTGACCTGACAGGAGTTGTGGGCTCTTCAATAAGTGAAATGCACTTAAAACCAGAATAAATAATCATTGTAGTGTCATCTTGCCCCCTTTAATTACTTCTGAAATTTTACAACAAAATTAAATCATAGGGACTTAATGTGATTGGAGTGCAAATTCTCTTTATGTCTCTCTCCTCATCTTTAAGGATGTACCTTCTTGGGCCAGGTCCCCACAAGCCCTCACTCCAACAACTGACCCCAGAAATATGATCATCTACCTACCTAGTCACAGATGGCCTGAGGGGTCTTGTGTGAATTATATGGTGGCACCTCTGGAGTCCTGCACCCCGTGGAGAGTATTCTCACCCCCTTTGTGGGGGAAATTCATAAACCGACCCACCTCCTCAGCCACTTTCTCCACCATCCCCATCAGCTCAACTATTAAGTTCTCATCCCTGTCGATGATGTGGACTTTCCAAATGGAGATTCAGCTATCACTGATTTGGTTCTGTTTGCTCGTTCACATGTCACTGAGTTATGGTGCCAGGAATGGGAATTAGCAGGAACAGAAGGATAGAGCTCAGCCATATTGCAGCTCAAGGACAATGTAAAAGCTTATGGAAACCTGAGAAAGAAGCAACGTTTTTGAATAGCATGGTGATGTCCCTACGTTTCAGCTTCATTCGCGATAAACACAATTGATATTTGCTCTTACTGAGACATGTGTCCCTTTCAGATGAGAAGCTACGAAGCTGCATGTGTTAGGACTCAGACAACTGATGCCATTTGAATGCATCTGTGCTATTTGACTTTCGGGTTAGTGAGCAAGAGGCTCTTGTGCTGGCCAGGGTTTCTGGATTCAGATGCTCTATAATGTTCCAGACCAACAGATTTTGCCAAAATAAAAACTGCTGTATTTCACCGTCCCATCAGCAGTTTCTTTCTCCTTTTTTTTTTTTTTTTTTTTTTTTTTTGCTCATTCATTCCCCTCCTGTTTATTTGCCATAGAAACAGCTCAACATTGTTGGTAAATTGACTGCTTGGAAGAAATATCACTTTAGAAATAAAAATTTATCTTATTTTATAATCACTTTATGCATGACTCATTGTGGTTTAACACCTTCACATGTTCACTTCCTACTGTGTTCCTCTATTCTGAAGACTTCCACTAAGACCTTCAGATCTTCTTTTATTGGGGAAAATTCTCCAATCACATTAAGTCCCTATGATTTAATTTTGTTGTAAAATTTCAGAAGTAATTAAAGGGGGCAAGAAGACACTACAATGATTATAAATTTATAATGGTGACCCTTCTTCCCCATTATCATTAGCACAATGTATTTTCTGTTTAGTTCCTTTTGAAACATATTTATTTTTTAAAATTCCAAATTTTAGTTAGATTCAACAGACTTAAAGTTTTCCTCTCAAATTGTTAAGGGTTTCTAAACCATTATTCTCAATTTCTGCATGTATCTCATCATGGGTTATAAACAGTTCACAGTTAAGCCCCTGTTCATAGATTTCACATTGTGTATCACTGCCTTAGAACAAGAAATGGAAGTTTAACACCTTCACATCTTCATTTCCTACTGTATTCCTCTATTCTGAAGACTTCCACTAAGACCTGCAGATCTTTTATTGGGGAAAATTCTCATTCATTCTCTTCCCTTTTCACTCATCATATTCCTTCACCAACTGGCTTTCTCCTAACTCACACAGATGTCTTAGTCATGACTGGAAATAAAGACATGGGGATGAGCCATTGAAATAAATGTAGTAGCTAAAATCTTTGGAAGGTGGGAGGAGGACAGTATCATGTACATTCTCATTCTTCTAGGGGATGGCTTTAGTAGGAAGCTGAATGGGGAAACATAAAAAGAAAGAAATAGTTATCATTATTACCACTGTGACTATACTGATTGATAACCAGGTAATAATAAGAGCATTTGGATATCAAAGGAGAATAGAATTTCAAAGAAGAGAAATCTGTGGTTATAGGAAGCAAAGAAATCCAAGAGGAGAAAACTGAGTACACTTTTTCTATCTTTAATTCATCAATCCATATAGTGTCTGAACTTGTATTTAAAAATGTTAAAGCAGCTCACATCCAAAAATGAACAGGGGTCTTGTCATGCAAAGCAGTCACATTTGTTTTCTCTTACCTAAAATAAGTACAACTTACACTACAGAAATATGCACAAAAAAGGTAACAAAATTACCAACTTTGTCTCTAAATTCTTGTTTATGAACTCACTATTTTAAATGCTTCTTTATTTTTTCTCTTAAAATGGAGAGAGGAGCCCAGCTGGCATGGCTCGGTGGTTGAGCCTCAACCTATGTTCCAGGAGGACATAAGTTGCTTTATCCTAAACATGCTCTAAAAAATGAAAATCCCTAACAGTTTGCTGCTAATCCCCTTTTATGGCAGTGGTTTATAATGGGAGATTCTTTCTTACTTTGTTAAAATGTTGTTGAATTTATTGGGGTGACATTGGTTAATAAAATTATATAGGTTTCAGGTGTGCATTTCTATAATACATGATCTGTTGTCTGTTATTGTATTGTGTTCATACCCCAAGTCACATCTGCTTCTATCACCATTTATCTCCTCTTTACTCTCTTCTACCTCCCCACCTCCCTTTCCTCTAGTAATCATTATATTATTGTCTATGAGTTTTTGTGATTTTTTTTCTTACATAATCCCTTCACCTTTTTCACCCAGCTCCCCAACCCTTCTCCCCTTTAACATTCACCAGTTTTTTCTCTGTATCTATGACTCTGTTTTTATGTCGTTTGTTATTTTTTTGTATTAGATTATACATATAAGTGAAATCATATTGTACTTGTCTTTCTGTACTGGCTTAACCCACTTAGCATAATATTCTCCAGGTTCATCCTTGCTGTCACAAAAGGTAAGATTTCCTTCCTTTTTCCAGCTGAGTAGTATTCCATTGTATAAATATACCACTACTTTTTATCTACTTATCTATTGATGGACACTTGGGCTGCTTTAAAATCTTGGCTACTGTAGAAATAAAGAAAAAGAGTATTCTTGTGTGAGCAATGGGTTGAATTTGCCTTCCCTGCCTTCTGTGACATGAAGCAGGTTTGTTTATGGAATATGATCTATTTAAGCCTTTTAAACTTGACAGAAAACTAAATTAGTACTATTTCCTATTTCCATCCAGCTGTGGGAGGATCTCTCTTCTTGATGAAATGAGAACAGAAATGATTAAATGATTTTGGAGACCCTGAATTTGGCTGAAAATAGTCCTTCGTGCACTGGCAACCCTGTGCAATTCCCCCACATGGGGCAGGAGAGGAGGAGGGCCAGATAACAGGGCCTGCCAGCCTGCCAGTGAGCCACACCAAGTAGCACAAGTCAAATTCAGAATATTCATGACTAAAATAAGGAAGGGCATGGGGAAGCTGGTGAAATTTGGTGAGATGCTAAGCAAAAAAAATGGGGCAAGACAAACCAAAGTGAACAAAGAAAAAATAGAGGAAGATACAATTGGTGGGGGCAGGGGCTATATGGGCTAATAGGTGACCTTTTAAGGTAGAACCTCTTGTTTGTGAGTCACTTCCTTGGTCAGCAAGAATGAATGAATAAATGGTGAATGAATGATGGAGTTCATCACCAGCATTAGAAGACATAACTGAATCTATCTCTAACACAAAACAGGTCTTCTAACCTGAACATTGCTCAAGCTCTGGCTTCTCAGATTCTCTCTCCTGCCCATCTTCTACACCCCATAGTATGTCTACCCAGAGTTGGAAAGCTGCTTGCATAAAAAGCACATGGGATTTTGGTCTTAAAATCTTGAGTTCAGGTTCTGGCTTCTGGTTTTCAAAAACTCAAGAGGTGTGTAAGCCACCCCTTAAGTTTTCAGAATGAGTTCCCTCACCAACAAAATGAATAATAATGGATGTCTTCTTAACTCATAGAGTGTTATGAGGATCACATAAAATCTTGTGAGTGAGAGTGTCTTACAAACTGCTAATGATGATCAATGATAGGTGGACTAGAAAAGGAGCCACTGTATCTTTAGGAGTGATCTGAGAGCCTGGGAGTTGTAGGGTTTCCCTAGTAAACTGGGGTCATAGAGAAAGATGCTATAAATAAGGGAGGGTTCACTCTATTGCAAAGGATGCCTGTGTAGGAATATAAGCTGTTGTTGATTTCATGATTCTTTAATTTCCAAACTTACTTATTTGGAGACATGAACCTGTGTGGCTGTGCTACTTTGTATTCATGGCCAGGCATGGAGGGTGGCTTTTACATTCCTGTTTATAATAATATCCAAGAACTCTGGCTGTCGGGGTGCCAAAATGTCTCATTGTTCCTGAGTACACAACCTAAAAAAGACGTCAGTTCCAGGAAAAAGCTATGCAAATAGCATTCATACTGTCTTCAAATTTATTCCCGATGAGCTAACTTCTTAAATATAGAAACAGTAGCCATACATGTCACATAAGTAAGACACACTAGTATTTCCCTTGTAATGCCAAATAGAATCTCACCATTGCAGCCACCAAGGCACGAGAGTAACAATTCAGCTTCCTGTGCCATTGTCAGAACCAAGTTCAATAACCGCCTGTTTTTGAGTCTTTCTTCTCTCACGTGCCCAGGCCCTACTGTGAGTGAGTGTGATCTTCCTAAAATAGAAGAATGAATCCCCTACCCCTTTCTCCTTCATATAATGGATGCGGGAGGGCTTTCCATTTGTTGAGGGAACTTTGCAAACTGGGAAGGTGTATACAGCCCACAGTGTGGCACATTTTTGCCCAGCCTGAAAAGGAGCCAATGTGAGGTAGGTGTCAACACATCACAGAAGTCCCTATTTGTCTGAAATGACAAAGGCCAGCTATAAACAGAAGTGCTCTGGCATTCCACCCAAACAGGCCAACTGCTCTAGTGAGTTTGCCAATAAATTTAGCTCTTTATGTGTTACAACGCTTTTTAATTATGAAGGACCCTGGGCATTATACATCCCGTTTACTTCAAGTGTGTGGCATACAATGAGACTTTAGATTGTAAAACAGGGATGGGCACTGTGCCTTCCAATCTCCTCATTTGAAGGGATCTCAGGTCCTGAACAAATGAGGCAAAGTCAGGATAACACAGGAAAACAGGATGAAGCAGGTTTGGAGGTGTTGAGCAAAAACCAAAAAGAGAAAGTGCCATCAACCCACGAAGTCCCAGATGTTTTGCTCCCTCTTGGGCTGTTCCATGAACAAAGTTTGGCTGGCCTCGTGGGTAATGGATCAGGAAAGACCTTCTGTGTGGCAATGAGGAGAAACCCAACTCTAACTGGACTAAACACTGATGGAACTCGTGGCCTCGCACAGGGATGGTGCAAGGTGGTTCCCCGGTGCCAGCTACTTACTGGCCTCTGCTTCCCAGTCCTGGATCCTTTCGTGCTTGACTCACACCTGGTTAGTCTCTCCGTCCCCTGTCTCCTTGGCTCTGTTGGGTGATGCCCCCATAACTGAGCCATCCCAGTGGGAGGGGGGATGTTATAAGAAGGAAGCACTGACCGATTCAATCCAAGCCACACTCATCCTTGGTCAGGGCAGCTTCAAAGTGGTGAGAGCAGAAAGGGAAACCATGTTTTATAAACAAGCTCCTCCACCAGAATCTTCCATCCACTTTCAGGCCACAAGGTCTATACTAAAGTGAGGTGTGAGCCACAGCCAAAATGGTACATTGGAGGGGACCTTTGGAAAGTCTCCCCTGCCCTCAATTTTCTCCCTTCTTGGCCTATTATGATCTTTGTCCAAAATATCCACAATTGGGGTAACAGCGCTCTGTTAAAAGGAGAAACTTGTTAAAACATGCAGAAGCCCCTTGTCAATATGGGTGTCCCATTTTGAATTAGCTTCACAGATCGAACCCTTATCTCACAGAGACTCAGAACAAGACTTGAAGGGAGAAACAGAAGGAAGGATCACCTGAGGTGGGGGGAATCTATGTGGTACAACTGCTTCCAAAGCTGGTGCATTGGAGTAGCGTGTCAGTCTTGTGATGAGGTCTCAGACTTACTGGTAAGTGGCTTGCTGTCTTGTATGAGTGGCAAAATCACAGAAAAAGACTGGAAGTCAGTTCTTGTGCTTTCAACTTACTGCCTTTCAGAGAGCACTAGCTCTAAGGAGAATTTCAGGACCCAGAAAGGTGAGGTTAAGAAATGCAAATATACCCATGTGTCTCTCTCTCCTTTTCCCAGGACCACACTGGGAGGCAGACTGGAACCTGGCCAGATTTCTCGCCAGCTTTCCCATCCAGAGGGACAGCCCCACACCCACTAGGAAGAAAAGATCGAATTTTAGCAGGAGGAGGAAAGACTTGTCACTAAAGAACCTGTGTCTGGGGGATTTTCACTCTGCAGTGGTAGTTGTAGTTTTCAATTTGTCTGCATTAAAACATCTCAAACCTAAACTATAAATCCTTCACACGGTGCATTTATGTAACCACTTCTAGCTTAAGTTTCACCCTGCCACACGCAAGGAGCTACACACATTGCTATAAGAAATAGCCGTTGGTGTCTCATTCTGGCAACAAAGATAGATAGTTAAATTATGAATACCTGCTCGTTGGAAACATCTGTTGTGCCCAGTGGAAAAAGTGCATATTTTTGTTCTAATCAACGTCAGCTGCCGGCCCATAAAAAGTCACAATACATAAAAATGTGTCATAGATTTGGTTCTAGCAATTTAATTAATTTAGCCCATTTGGGAGCAGATGACAGGGCTTCTTTTTCTTTATAAACCTTCATGAATCAGCTTTAAAGAGCGCTGAATACCAAGTGGCAGGGATTCAAATTGATAGCAGGTAAAGTTGCCGTTCGGGTCAAGATTTTTGAAAGAATCCAGGCAGTAGTCAGCATTAATCCACTGGGATTTAATGCTCTTCACATGTAATAACAATAAACAAATCCAGGCATTGGCTTTTATTGGGGGATTAAATGAAGAGCCTAAACTTTTCAAACCATTTATCTTAGCCCAAACCCTGGAATGCTGGGCTGGGCTCAACCATGAATGCTCACAGGCTAGAGTCTGAGAGAGGCAGCTTAGGTTTTTGGAAAACAAAACTAAAAAACAAAGCACTGAGACTTGACCCCTAGTGAAAAATGGAAAAGTCGGTGCTATTTCTCCCTAAGACTCTCCTTCTGAGGTCTGAGGACTCTCCTAGTCCTGAGGCTACCTGGGAGGCTGGCCATGGTCCAGATACTGGGTTAGGGGAGGGGGAGTAGTGCTGGTTACTGCCTCTTGTGTCAGGCTCAGAAATGCCCCAATGTGTCCCTCCTTCCTCCACTCCCAACCCCAATATTTTTTTCTGAAATATTTTAAGCTAAATAAAAGACTTCATAAAACCTTTTTTTTTTTAAGTGTCATCACACACCATTAATATATTTGAAGGAATTTCTTCATATTCTCTGACATGCTGTAAATTCATTAGTAAGACTCCTAAGTCCCCATCAACCAGATTCAACCATTAGGAACACAGGGTCAACTGTTTCACATAAATAGCCCATACAATAACTTTTTCTACATCTAGGATTATTTTTAAGGAAATCTTAGACTTCATTTGTAAACACTTCAGCCTTCTCTCTCTTAAGATAACCATAGTACCCTAATTAAGAACAATAATGATTGGTAATAACCCCATTCTATTAAATACATATTACATGTAAATATATAATTCAAACTACTTTATTTTAAATATACATGTATATATGTGCATATGTTTATATCTAGTTGTCTTCTTTAAGCCAGATTCCTAAACATTGCATCTGGTTGACAAATCTCTTAAATCTTTTAACCTGCAGCTTTGTCTTTTATTTATTTTAACTTGCAATTCACCAGATTCCTTATCCTGTAGCATTTCCCCCACCCTGGACTGTGGCGCTTGCATGCCTCTGATGCCTTCTCTGGTCCCTGAGTATTCCTGTAATCTGGCAAAAAGATCACAGCTGTGCTGTTCAGTGGAGTTTCCACCAACTCATGTGGGTTGTTGAGCACTTAAAATGTGGCTTCTGTGACTTAAGAAAATAAATATTTATGTTAATGTAATCTGATAACATACATAGATAAAACTGACACTTGGTTCAGTTAATAGAAAGCTTGCAAGTATGACTGGAATGGTTTTTTTAAAAATTATTTTTAATTAAATTTATTGGGGTGACATAGGTCAGCATGATAATATAGGTTGCAGGTGTGAGTTTCTATGTTCGAGATCTGTATATTGCACCATGTGCCCATCACCCAAAGTCAGATTTTCTCCTATCACCCTATATTAGCACCTCCTTTCCACCACCACCTTCTTCCCTCTGGCAAACACCACACTGCTATTTGTGTTCATGAATTTCAGTTTTATATTCCACATATGAATGAAACCATGGGGTTCTTAGATTTTTCTGACTGACTTATTTCAGTTAGTATCATATTCTCAGTGTCCATCCCTGTTGTTGCAAATAGCGCTAGTTCCTCCTTTCTTGTGGCTGAGTAGTATTCCATTGTGTATATGTACCACACCTTCTATACCAGTCCTATGTTGCAGGACACTTTGTTTCCATGTCTCGGCTATGTGAATAAAGTTGCAATGAACATACATCTTTGTGAATATGTAATTTCAAGCTTTTCAGGTAAATACTCAGGATAGGGAACAGCTTTGGTATCCAAACCTACTTTGTTTAACTACAAATTTTATGAAATGTAAGTACAGGTAATTTTTCCAATGAAGATGTTGCAACCAAAGTATCCTGTAAGTGTAAAATACGTATCTTTGAAAACAGGAATTCAAAGATTTCATATTGAAAATATTTAAAAATATATCATCAATTATTTTTACAGTATTATAATAAAATTATATTTTTGGTTACAATTAATTAAATAATATACACTGTTAAAATTAACTCTGAAAATTTTCTTTTTTATCTTTTTATGTTTTATTAGAAAATGTAAAATTCCTATCTGGCTTTCATGATATTGAACAGCACTCACTGATGCAGAGATTTTATCAGACTGGTGTTCTTCTGGTGAAGAGAAAAGTCTGTGGGAGACATGTATACACACTTACCACATCTGACACCCAGGACAGTACTGTTTTTCTCTGGTGCTGTGACGGGTGAGGCCTCAGCTCATCCTTATCAAGTTCTCTATCAGATCTTTGCCTGATGGTTTTGGCATCACTGATGACTATTACTTTGATTTTTGTGTCATGGGAGATTAGATAAACCTGATAAATTTATCTCTAGAATTCTTTCTTTTATTGCTCAAATTTCTTATATAAAAAACTTCTTAACTTTTTTAAACCCAGAAACACAAATCAAATACAGCGAAATAAACTCATGTTTCCCCCCAACTCTATTTCAGAATAATAGTTTATTTTTCTTTCCATTTTGTTTCTATTCTGTTTTTAGTTTTAGTATCTCCATGCTCTAATGGATTCTGGCAATTTGATGTGCTGCAAGCCATTGCAATAACTATGTTTTTTTATACTTAAATTGCTGTAATGTGGCTTCTGATTCTCAGTCACAACTTAGCAGACCAGGAAGCATCTCCCTCTCTGGAACAGAAGCTGCTCCAGGATGAGCTTACATTTTCTGCCCAGTCCTTGGAGCAGCATTTTCTCCAGGAAACATTGGCTGCTTTTAATGGGAAATGGTTTTTAGCACTAATAAGGATGCTCACAGTACTGACTATTTATGGGTGAGACAGTATTTCTTTCAGTGGGCAGAGCTAAGAAATGCTTTTTTCTTTTTCTTTTTCTTTTTTCTTTTTTTTTTAAATATATTTTATTGATTTTTCACAGAGAGGAAGAGAGAGGGATAGAGAGTTAGAAACATTGATGAGAGAGAATCATCGATCAGCTGCCTCTTGCACACCCCCTCCTGGGGATGTGCCCGCAACCAAGGTATATGCCCTTGACCGGAATCGAACCCAGGACCCTTCAGTCCGCAGGCTGACGCTCTATCCACTGAGCCAAACCAGTCCCGGCAAATGCTTTTTTCTTTAAAAAAAATAAAAAGATGCATCATAAGTACATAGTGATATGTTTAATTTAAATTTATAATTACAGAGCTTTTGCTTAACTTTAAAACTGCATCATCCTTTTATCTGTAGTACTCTTTCCTCTCTTGTCCTAAGATTCTTGGTTTCTAAAGACGTTAAGATTATTGATTCTAACTATCTAAAAATACATAATAGTTTAAAAAGAACAGTACCAATATTATTGCTGATGGTGTAATTACTAAAAAGAATTTTAAAATTTCTTTGTGTCTTTTGTCCATAGTACATATCCCATTTGTTATGTGCAGTTACATCATATATTTAAGTTATTTAAGGTAATATTTTATTTATAGGTTAGCTATCACTTTATGGCATTGGATTATTTGTTTTGATTTTGTTTTTCACATTCGGGGATTGCCTTTTAAATTTTGGTTTAATTTTGTCTCATATAAAATTAAGTTGCAGGGTTCAACAGAGGTGGGGCACAGACCCTCACACCCCCAACATTGCAAGGGCCTGAACCTTCATCCCTTCTGAGGGATGTCTCCTGCCCCCAAGGATGTTTAACTTCCCATGCCCAGCTCAAATCGCGACCCGGGTAACAGACAGAGACTGGGCCAACAGCAGCTGCCCTCTCACTACAACAGGACTTATTTGAGTTGTCCTGTACCCATGGTGTGGAGAAGTGGGTTTTTGATATCTAATCTAGCCTACCACCAGGATGCTCAGGGCCTATCCAAGAAAGCAAATAATCTTTTCCACTAATATTTACAAGGTAAAATAAGATTGTTGTTAGAGTATTAAATTTGACAGTAAAATAGTAGTCAAGTTTTCAGGCTAATTTAAACTGGCTAATTGAAATAAGCGAATATTCTAGAAAAATTAATTGTACTGGACAAAAAAGCTGTTCCTAAAGTGTTAACTATAATTTTTATTGGTAATTCATCTCATGATAAAATTGCATATCATGTAATGAACCAAAGCAGTCATATTATAGTGCAAAAAATTAAAATTTAAAAGGTATCAAGACTACATTATAAAATTTTCAAAAGCCTCCTAATATTTATCAAAAAGGGGATAGTAGAAGAATGTCATGTAAAAAAATATCCTGTAAGTAAATTACATTTAGAAAATTTGTACTTTAGAAAATTAATTAATTGTCTTGATGTAATGCTAACATCAAGACACCCATGAAAAACACACATGGTGTCAAAACAGCCAGAGGAAAATCATTTGGGCAAAAAATGAAAAAGGATCCTAAGTCAAATTTTTAGAAAATATTCTTTTATTAACTTTTGGTCGAGAATATGCTTGTATATTTTTAGAAAACAACTCTGAGATCATGTGGATTCCAGCAACAGAGAGGAATTGACAGGACTACTCCAGCCATGAAGACAGAAGAGAAGCAGTCCAGAGATGGAAGAAGCTGATGTTGCCTTGCCATACTAGCAGTCAGCATCTGTATGTCCCTACAGGTTTCCCAAAACCAAAGGGTCGGACCTACATTATCACCATTCAGAATTGTAATATCATTGCTGACATGTACACATAAGGAGCTGTTTGACATTGAAATTGGGTCTCAAAAGAACTGTTGGCCCAGAAAGAAACTCACTAGAGACTGATTCATTTGCCTTTCAGCATAACCATTATTGCTTGTCTCATTTTAGGTTCTTATAGGTGTATTTCTAGTAGCACATGATCTTACTCATCTAGGGGAAATGATGAACAACATAAACTGATGAACAAGAACAGACCCAGAGACAATGAGGCATGGATCAGACTGTCAGACCTCAGAAGGAGGGGAGAGGGTGAACATAAAGGGGAGAGATCAACCAAATGACTTGTGTGCATCCATATGAGCCTAACCAGTGGTCAAGGACAACAGAGGGTGGGGTGGGGGACATGCATGGGGAGGGGTTTGAGATGGGAATGGGGAATGAGGACAAATATGTGATACCTTAATCAATAAAGAAATTTAAACATACAAACAAAAAAAGTTGCAAAATCAAGTCTATAAGCCAAGATCTATCCAGAAAAATCTAACTTTCTTCCCTGACCCCTACAGCAGTTTCTTACCTCCACCATAATATTCTTCATCTTCAATATTTGATTTACCTTTCAATTCTAGAACAAGGTTTCATTGCCTCATTTCTTCAGTGTTGCCTATTAGCTAAGCTGTTGACTTTAGACTGTAGATTTCTGAGGCTGCAAAGCTCACCTGACCTACCTGCAATTACAGCTTCATGCTCTTCAAACATCTAGGAATCTAGAAAAAGTTGATCCTACTCATATGCTTATTCTAGGTGTTTTATTCCTTTCTTTCTGTCATGTTATAAGCATTGAAGTAAAGAGAACTCGAGAAGACAAAGAACGATGCTGTATGGTCATCTACAACCTCTCCTGTCTTGAGCTTGTTGAGTTCTGATATGCACTAACAACAAGAAGCAATCCTGGTTATCTCTAAGGAAGGACTTGTGGGCATCAAAGAAATTTGTTGATTTTCTCAAGGACTCACTCTTTAGCACAGAAGCCACGTAGAGTTCTTGGGCCCCAGGGCTCTCTTTCTTTGAATAATGGGACTATCTCTAAGAAGGATCCAGTTATTGTCACAAGTCTACAGAATAAGGGCAGCAGCAGTGTGGAACTGACACAGAGAAGAGGAACCTAGTTGTGAAACCTACGGATCTCTTGAAAGGAGAGAAGCAGCTATATGGGGCTCCTGACTGTGGGGTGCTTTACCAAGTGCTTTGCATATATGATATCATTTCACTCTTATATGACTCACAGCCAACTTTGAGGCTTACAGAATCATTCTTTTGTTATAGATGAAAACCAAACTGATGTTTAAAAACCTTCTCTTTAAAAAATCATTTAATGGAAAATGTTATAAAATTGTTATTTACTGACAGACACAATGAGCATTGCAGTTATATTGAAAACCCCAGAAATGCACCTAAGGTAACCAAATGGCCAAGGAGTAATGTGCTCTGATTAACCGAATGGATCATCTTACTTTAAATTAATAACTTTATACTCTATATTTGTATTGGCAACATTGTGCTTAAAAATAGTGCAAAGTACTCTGATTTCAGAAATAACTTTTAAATTAGTGTATGTCCTTCATAAATCATTTTAATGATGAGAATTTTGAAGGCTATGATTTCATCTCATTGATAATATAAGTATTTTATATGTTATCTCAAATCACGTCATGATTGAATATTGCCCTGTGAGTTTCCACCGTACATTTTTGCTTAACATTTTAATCAAATGGCTGTAATCAGTAGTAATTTAGTGGTTGTAACCTAAACCTAATGCATAAATGTTTACATGAAGTGAAATCTAAATGACATTACAATGCTGTGTCAACTAAGGAACTAAGGTATTGTAGAAGTTTGAATATAGAAAAGCAGTGGAGAATTAAAGCAACCTATAGCAACTCAAGTAGTCATGCTGAATTCAGAAGACTGTCTCATAAGTAGAGTTATCATACTTATGTCTCAAATGGCAGTTTTTTAATAGTAAAACCTCTGTCATATTATGTAATGTTAATTTGAATTTTATTGATTTTAAATCTTATATTTATGTATAAATTTATGTGATTTTTTTTTGTTTTATTGGATTATAAATATGAAATATTTACACCTAGCTTAGAGTTTGTATATAGCTATATAATCCTATAAATTGTTTAAATCAGCACTGTCGGTCCATGACAATGCTTATTTCTCTTTAAATGCAAATGAGTATGAGCCAAACAAAATGTAGACAGCACCTTGTGACTTATGCAAGCAGAAAACACAAATACATTTGAATCAATCTTCATTCTCTTTACCAAAAACCCCACAGCACAGAAAGAAGAAAAGCTGCTTATGTCCTTGAGAAATAATATTTCAAAATTTTAGAAGACTGAGCTGAAATATTAGATTCTGGGATTATATTTAAATAATAACTGCTCAGTGGAAGGGGACTTTTAAAATTGCTAATAAATATGTAAATATTCATTTGGTTCTGGATGTTACAAGCATTAGAACAAGTCTAGACTTGAAGCTATTGAAATATGTTAATTGCATGGATTCCAATGAAATGGAATTAATTAATCCACATGCATATACAGTCAGTCTGGTATTATGAAGAGTGTTTACATCACAAAATTATCTATTTATATAAAGAGGTAATATGCAAATTACACCAGGACTCCATAACAGGTCATGACCAGACAGGAGGAGGTTCACAGGAAGGTGAGGCCCTGCGCAGAGATGGAGACAGAAGCAGGGGGGCCTGCCCGAGCAGGCACAGTGGCTCTGGTGGCCCCAGAGTGGACACAGACAGGGAGGCTGGGGGACGCTGCTAGTCAGGCACGGGTCCTCGCTGCCGCCCCCCCTCGCCCCAGCACTGGTCCTGCCTACTGTAGTGCAAGTCGGGCCTGACTCCCGTGGCTGCCAGTGCTGCATGAGTCAAATGTGGGTCCCAGCCTCCTGCTGGGTGCCTCCTCACACAGCAGGAGGCAGAGTGCTGGGCCTCTAGTGTAGTTATATAGACCAATGGAACAGAACAGGGAATCCAGGAATAGACCCAAGCCATTATGTTCAATTAATATTTGACAAAGGAGGCAAGAGAATAAAATGGAGTCAAGATAGTCTCTTCAATAAATGGTGTTGGGAAAATTGGACAGATACATGTATAAAAATAAAATTAGACCAACTTATACCATACACAAAAATAAACTCAAAATATTAGATAAAGGACTTAAATGTAAGATGGGAAACCATAAAAATCTTAGAAGAATCCATAGGCAGCAACATATTAGACATATGTCATAAGGCAATGGAAACTAAGGAGAAAGTAAACAAATGGGACTACAGAAAAACAAACAAACAAACTTCTTCACAGCAAAAGAAAGTATCAACAAACAACAAGAAAGCCCACTGCATGAAAGAGCATATTTGCCAATGTTATATCCAATAAGGGCCTAATACCCAAAATTTACAAGCAGCTCATAGGTACATCTTAACAAAAGGAAGATAATAGTTAACAATCCAATTGAAAAATGTGCAAAGAATTTAAATAGACCCTTTTCAAAAGTGGACATACAGAAGGCCAAGAGACATATGAAAACATGCTCAAAGTCACTAATTATCTGAGAGATACAAATCAAAATGACAATGCGATGCCATCTCAGAACAGATTTTATCAACAATCAATAAACCACAAGTGCTGGTGAGGATGTGGAGAAAAAGGAACCCTCATGCACTGCTGCTGGAATTGCAGACCAGTGCAGCCACTGAAGAAAACAGTGTGGAGTTTCCTCAAAAAAATAAAAATGGAACTGCCATTTGATCCAGTGATTCCACTTCTAGGAAAATATCCCAAGAAATTAGAAACATTAACCAGAAAGGACATATGCACCCCTATGTTTATAGCAGCACAATTTATAAGAGCCAAGATTTGGAAACAGCCTAAATGCCCATCAGCAGATGAATAGATTAAAAACTCTGGTACATCTACACAATGGAATACTGTAAAAAAGAACTCTTACCATTCCCAACAGCATAGATGGACATGGAGAGAATTATGAAATAAGCCAGTAGGACACAGATAAATGTCACAGGATCTCACTCATTTGTGGAATATAATGAACAACATAAACTGATGAACAATAATAGTTCCAGAGACAGAGAAGCTTCGAACAGACCATCAAACTTAAGAGTGACGGTAGGGGAGGGTGGGAGTGGGGTGGAAGTAGATAAGGGATCAACCAAAGAACTCTTATGCATGCATATAAGCATAACTAATGGACACAAACACTAAGGGGGTGGGGGCATGTGCTGGGGGTGGGGGTGGCCAGGGAGAGATCAATGGGGGGTGAGGGAAGAAGACATACGTAATACTATATGTAATACCTTATACAACAAATAATTTAAAAATATATATAAATAATAAATTATGTATTGATAGTTAGTAGTGAACATCCCCAGTTTGGAGTTATCCACACACAGGAAAGCAATATGGTTATTGTCCTCAACAGAACATCGGTTGGATGACACTCAGATTAAAAATATTCTAACACTAAAATTATTTATAATATAGTCTCAAAACAAATGTAGTGGTCTGATAAAACAGATCTATTTTATCAATGGGAAAAATCTCCCTATTATTTTTTTCCATTTGGAGATTAAATTATCTTTAGCATATTAAGGCACAGAAAGGAAATCTATTTAATTTTGCTAAATTCAGGCTTTCTTACACTTTTAGACCACTGACCCTCATCATCATCATTATTCTGATTATGATTTTAAACACCTTCATCTTTAGGAAGTGTAGACCTAATATATAATTTGATGTCTAAAGAGAGGTACCAATAAAACACTACAGGATATATCAATGTGTAAGATGACTTGCTTAGAATATATATCTTGCTGAGTAAATTTCTCTTTGTTGAATTACATTATTCAGATAATGTATTAATAAATCTTCATAGTAACAGCAAAGTAATCTCACCACAGGAAAAAAATCTTCTTAAATTACTTTGCTGTTCTTCATGCATTTATGTATAACTATATCCATACAGTATCTACACATTTGAGTTTTACACACACACACACACACACACACACACACACACACACATAAATAAATAATATATATATATATATATATATATGTTTGTTAATGTATATGCAATATGGAATAAATTTAGAATATTCTAAAAGATTTAAAGTAACTTTATTAAATTTAACAGTTATATTTCTGTTGTAAAATGTTACTTTTTTGTTGTTTTAAGAAAAAAAATACCTGTGTTACATATATAAAATCATAGACAGAGCAAAATTAGGCTATCCCAATTACAAATTTCTTGAGAAGTTTTAGTGCTTCTTGTAAAAACATTTCACTTATAATTAAAAATATCCAGTGCTTGAAGGGAGTGAAGAAATCAGAACTTTCATGCAGTATTGGCAGGACTAAAAACAAGTAAAAACTTTTTATGAGAGCAATTTGGAAATAGTATTAAATTTTGAAATACATATAAACCTCTGGTCCAAATACCCCATTTCTAGACCTGTGCCTGTGGATAATCTTGCACAAGGCAGAGAAGATCCATGGACAGAAGGAGGAGCATCTGTCTTTTCCTTCCACTGTGGCCAGAGTGGCCTTTGATATCCCTTCCTCCATTTGGTGAAACACTCAATGTCAAAGTCTTGGTGGGGCTGACCCCACAATTACTATAAAGACTGGAGATGGCAGGTGTCCCTTGCCAGTGGTCACACCCCAACTTTTACTTGGGCCCCTGGAGTCACTGCCTAAGACTGATCCCAGCTGTGATGGTTAATTTTACTAGTATGTGTCACCTTGACTGGGCTTTGATGGTTAATTTTATGTGTCATCTTGACTGGGCTAAGGGTGTCCGGAGAGCTGGTATGACATGATTTATGGGTGTATCTTTAAGGGTGTTTCTGGAAAATATTAGAATAAACAGATTGAATAAAGAAGATCTACCCTCACCAATGTGGGTGGGCATCTAATCTACACAGGGACTGAATGGAACCAAAAGCAGAAGAAAGGGGATTTTCTCACTCTGCTTCAGCATCCATCTTTTCCTGATCTCTGACATCATCCTGGTTCTTGAGACTTAAACTGAATTACACCACTGGCTTTCCTCATTTTCCAGCTTGCAGATGAAAAACTGGCCTTCATGACTATGTGAGAATTCCTATAATATATATCTCTTCCCTTATTTTCTTTCCTTTTCTCTTCCCCATCCCTTTCCTTTCCCTGCCGCCCTCCCTCCTTCCCTCCCTCCCTCTCTCTCTCCCTCCCTCCCTCCCTCCCTCCCTCCCTCCCTCCCTCCCTCCCTCCCTCCCTCCCTCCCTCCTTCCCTTTCTTTTTCTACCTCCCCTATTGGTCCTGTTTCTCTGAAGAACCCTGACTAATACATTAGCCTATATTTATTTCCATGGAAGTGAGCAGAAAAGTTACAAACCTGGCTGAAATATCACACATGGGGATGGAAACATCAGTAGAGGTTCAGTGCAAGTGAAGAGTGCAGTTCTTTTTCTCATTACGTCCTGCTGAGTCTGGTTTCCAGTTAACAGATTTGGTCTTTTCAGAGAATTCCCCTGTGGGAGTGCCTTCCATCCACCTGAGATGTAATTAAGACTTCTGTGGAAGGTTAACCTACAGTCTGTGTGCTATGGAAACAAGGTAAGGAAAGACCTCAAGAGACCTGTCGCCCAACAGCTGATTGCATTCATTTGCTTTAAGTAAAACCAGAGCACATCTCCTTCTTAAGCCCTCTACTCCCCACTCCATACACACAGATATGCACATCTCAGCAAGGATTATGAATGAATAAACACTGTTATCCATTTACGTCTTTGCATGGACTTTTTAAGCTCCTTTCCTAATCTTTGGAAAATGAAGAGCAAGTCTTTCCTCTGCTTGCCCCTCGCAGGACCAAGTTGACTACCAAGAGTGAGGATTGAGTTTATACAAAGGACGTGTATGGGCCAGGGGTTCCCAAACCATTGCCCCTTCCTGTTTTGTGTGTGTGTATATATTTTTCCCCATTGGGAAACGAGCATCTGTTTACATATTGCCTGTGGCTGCTTCTGCCCCATAAATGAAGAGCTGAGTAGTTGTAACAGATACATTAAGGCCCTCAAAGCCTAAGCTATCTACTGTCTTGCCCTTTGCAGAAAAATATTTGCTAACTGCTATCATAGAAAGCTGCAAACTAGACCTTAGAACTGCTGGACAAACATTAAGGAGATCAAGTTCCTAATTTCCTTAGAGAGTAGTATGTTGCTCAACTCTCTAGATGTATAACTGTTAGAGAAGTTTACTCTCCTACCCTCTTTCTCATTCTAGTTATATGTAGCCATTCAGTGATTTATATGTGTTCCAAGAGCTATAGTGTGCATTATAATTGGAAGCCAAAGTAAAATAAGCAATCTCCTAAAACTAAACTAAAATGTCAATGGCTCAGTACAAGATTTCATTTTTTTTAAAGGATTCATTTAAAGTAAATTTACCAAATCTTACAATTTGTAGAAATGTGGGCATTTGATTATGGGTACTAGAAATTAGAAATGTGATATTAATATTAGCAAAACACTCTCAATTCCAATATGAAACAGCTAAACTATAGGGGTTCCCCACTCTATCATGAGCCTATTAAACTAAAGCATGATCCAAGGACATTACATCCTAGATGAAGGTGACAGATATTAAATTATATCAGAGAAGAGGAAACAAATACGCCTATTAGTGGATGTGAAATTGATTTAGGAAATCTATTTTCCTCAAGAGAAAAAAATCCTACTTCTAATTCAAAATACAATTGTAAGAGTTTTTCTCTAATTCACATATACCTGTTTAAACACAGAAACACACACACATACACATACACACACACACATACACAAACACTCATATCTTCATATTTTAAGTAAAGAACAAAGTGATCCTCTATAACCATGGGGATTTTGAGAATTCAGTGACGATCTTAGTAGGCAAGAAATCACTGATGGGCCCAGTCAGCTATTTAATCTGTGGGATCCAGAGCAAAATGGAAATGTGGGGCTCTCGCTAAGAAACTATTAAGAAGATCAAGTTGGTGACAGCAGAGCAATAAACTTAGTTTACCAGTACGTCAGAAACCCATGAAGTAATGGTGTCCCTCTCCTCTGCTACCCCCTCCCAAACACAGAGCAGAGAAAACTTCAGGGAATAGCTGTGCAGTTAATCATTGTCATGCCTGCATCATGACATATGTTATATGACCCAACAAAGAAAGTTTTAAAGCAAGCTCCTCCCTCTTGTTAGGCAAAACATTTCTTTTGGTAAATTCTGCCAGGAACCTTAACTGTAAAGACCTTTCAGTTGCACCAATTACCCATTTCTTCTCATCTGGCTTAAATGCTTTCTCCTTCAGTTAAAAAATTATTTTTTAAATCATTTTTTTTTGCCCACATGAGCAGAGCTATAGATAAATACTTGAAACCTTACAAATGGACACTTGCAAGACTAGAGTCCTAAGAATACAACAGCCTGGGGTGGCCCCTGGTGCTTTGTCAATGGGCAGCAGATCACCCCTGTAAGTGGTTCCCAGCCACACCAGGCAGCACCTCTGTGGAAACTGGAACAAACTCCAAACCAGAGACCAGGGATGCGGGTGGGGGTAGACATTTCAGCAAAAAACAAAAGCAATGGGGCCTCAGACATTTTCTTTTGCTTAAAAAAAAAAAAGGCCCTCCAGCTTAAAAATGGCATTCTTGTTCTGCTCCTAATGACAGGGCCATGAGCTGTGGCTGCTTGAGCAGTGACATCACAGCTGGGTCATGGTCCCTAATTCACCCCAGGCAGAGGCAGGGGAGAGGGGACAACGGGAAAGGGTCAAGGCAGAGAAGAAACCATCCTTCAACACAAAAAGCTCCGTTGCAGTGAGTGCCAAAATGCCTCATTTCATAGGAGTGGGTGCCTTTATTTGGAAGTGTGTGTGAGTATTGTCTGCCCCTAAAACCCCTCCCACTGCTCAGCCATCGCCGCTCATCTATCAGGCCAGCCAAGGCCAGTCCAAGGTCATCAAGAGAAATTCATCTTTATTTAACTGAAAAGCATAAGTTGGCCATGATTTCCTTTTGAGGCTGGAGAATCTGTCCTTTCCTCCTCTTCCAAGGCAATGACAGGGACCAAGGGACTGAGTTCTCAGATGGACAACATGAGGGTGAGTTATCATTAGTGGAGGAAGGATGTAAAGTCAGAAGCCTGAATTTGTCAGCTTGTCTCAGCCACTCCCTAGCTCTGTCTCTCTACAGATACTTGCTCTAAGGTCCTGAATGCCACTCTCTTCATGTGCAAAATTGGGATCAAAGTCCATTTCTCTAGTACCAGCTACATAATACCCTGGGCTCATTCCAACATAAAACACAGGGCCTGTGTACAAATACAGCTGAGAACATCAATGCCCTTCTAAGCTCAGGGCAGTGGGACAGCCCACGTGGCCTAATCTTGAAGTCCACCTGTGTACCTTCTTCCAGTGGTGAAGAGGAGGGATCAAAAGATGCTCCTGGCTGTGGATGGAGCATCAGTGAGTGCTTGCTCAGTTCAGACAGATGGCAAAGGAAGGAAATTACCTAAGTCAGGATGCAAAGTCTACATGTGAAAAGAATGGATAGCTAAGAAGCAGTTATATAATGCAATTGAATTGTAATATTTAAAAAAAATGAAATAAACATGGGCTTTGTTGCCTCCACCCCTCAACTTCAAGGCAAAGGAGAAGTTTGATTATGTCAGTTTCCAAGGTTAGTAGTATGTTTATACTAAACTAGAGACCCAATGTACGAAATCTGTGCAAGGGGCTCAGCCCTGGCAGCCCTGGCTTCGTCCAGAAGTTCGATTGGCTGTCCAGTCTAATTAGCATATTGCACTTTTATTATTATAGATGTGTACATGAAAATCCATTAATGACTATGATTATCTTCAAATAGATTTTTCTCCCTATATAAAATGTCCCAAAAATATATATATATATACATACTTTAGCTCAATTGATGTTTCTTTTCAGCCAGATTAAGCTTTGAATAAAATAAATTCATGCAAAAATGCTACTGGAAACTTGAAAATGCAGTTGAAGTACAAACACTACCTTTATAATTATTCAAAGTGTGTATATATTTTGGGGGACACACTGATAACTCAATTTTGACACATTTTCAGGTTTAACTGATTTGACGTAATGGGTGAGGCCAGGGACACACACACAAAAAATCTGTCCAATAAACTTTTTTATGGGGATGTGTAAATTATTGATATAAAAGTTTATGGTAAAACCAGCAACAGTTGACTAATTGAAGGTGCACACATACCAAACAAAATGATTCTTGATGTTTTTTATTCCATTGCTTTGTGTTATCAGCAGTGCCTGGACCACAACAGGCATCAGTATGAAAAGAGGCATTGACAAAAAAACAAAAACAAAAACAAAAACAAACAAACAAAAAAACACAACACATACTTATTTCTGTAGATTCTTTAAAAATTTGAAACTGAACTATATATTAATAAACAATGACTTTGTAGTCATTCAAAGTGTGTATACATTTTTGTACACTAGAGACCCAATGTATGGGATCTATCATTCCCCCTAAAAATGTTTATACAGTAATTTTAGCCTGTAACTTCCTTCTTTCTATATAAAACTATTTTCTCTCATTACCCTGAAGCCACCCTGTTGTCAAAGACAACTCTATTATAGTTCAGATATTTAGGAATTTGGCTAACATGTTCATGAAAAAGTTAGCAATGCCTTTCATGAACTTAATACACTTCGAGCTTATCTTCACCAGAGCCTTCATCTTCTTTTAAACAAAAGAGCAATATATTTTAGTGAGATTTTACAAGTCCTTCCATCCATTTCATCATGATACCTGCTCCCCCATACCTTTAATATTGCAATAATATGTATACTGTCTACCTATTTATCTATATAGCCAACAGTAGAGCTCCAGCCAGTTTTTCTCAGTGGTTAGAGTGATATCCCATGGACTGATGAATTGCGGGTTCAATTCTGGTCAAGGGCATGCACCTAGATTGCAGGCTTGCAGGCTTGATCCCCAGCCCTGTTCAGGAAATGGGAGGGTGGTAACCTGTCAATGTATTTCTCACATGAATGCTTATCTCTCTGTGTTTTTCCCTCTCCCTTCTACTCTAAAAAAAAAAAAAAAAAAAAAAAAATCAATGGAAAAAATATCCTTGGGTAAGGATTAACAAAAAGAGAGAGAGAGAGAGAGAGAGAGAGAGAGAGAGAGAGAGAGAGAGAGAGAGAGAGAGGATAAGAATCATGCATACACACAATAATTGGTATACACATTCCATTCTTTTTTTGAAGAATAAAAGCTATGTCATTTATATTTCTAAAACACCAAATTTCATCAGCCTAAGATCTGCTAATGTTTTGTCCTGCAGTAGGAATACATTAGACTGATTTCCTGAGAGCATGTGGTACAAGTCCATGACTGATAATTACTTACAGTCTGGGGAACATCTGGCCTGCGGACCTTGTAAGGTATTTGGTGTGGCCCTTAGGTGTGAATTAATAAAATGTCCAAACATAGCAGGCTAATTTTTAAGTTGATAATTTTGTATGGCCCCTGAATTATGTTATAAATACCCAAATGGCTCTTAGCAGGAAAAAGGATCCCCATCCCTGCTACAATAACATTTTGCATTACTTTTTCCAAGAACCTTCCCTCTACCTGCCACACAAAAGATATCGTTCATATTTCCTAATTGTTCTCCTGATAACTTGCAATAGTTCATGATAGCTTTATCCCTAAAATTAAAATATATACATTTACAATCATAGAGTTAGAATAAACACTATTTTATTTTAAAACTGAGCATCTACTGTATGCAAATAACACAATTCTAGGCTTTGAGAGTTAATGTGAGTAATGGAAATAAACATTAATATAAAACATGTGTTTTAGCTGGCCTTGGGTCTTTACATTGAATGTTGCTAATAATATTCCAAATTCCTACCTGTTCACACAGTAATTTTAGTATCTTGGGTATTTTATAGGGACCTCAAGAACTAACTCCTTTATGAGCACAAAGAAATCTTCTCCCATTAGCTGATATTGTTATTTGGTAAAATATTACATATCTGAAAAAGCCAAATTCAATGTCAACAGTTGATCTAATAGAGGGGAAAAGTCTTTCACCTTCATGTAATAATTTTGAAGGTCTCCCAATCACAGTTACTTGTGCCCCACTGTTTTGTAGAGTCGTTATTTAATAAACCCCCTTCACTTTTCATTCATAGACTAGGACTTTCATGCAATTCAGGAAAGAAGTCCTCAGAATGATCACCAAACCCTTAATGGAAAGCATCTTGGTGACTGGCTCATGCATCTTTCCATGCTGAAGAGGGCCCTTTCTTACCATCCCTGCTCTGGTCCCACCAGTGGTGGGATATGTTCAGATGCACTGGAACACCAGCAATTTATACCCAATCACCTGAGCTCAACTCCTGTTTTCAGTGCTTACAGCCAGAAGTGGACAGGTCGGGTATGAAAGAGTAATACTCAAAAATAGTTTTTCAATAAGCAAGGAAAGAGTGGGAGCTAGTTGTGAATGTGTTAGAGATGGTGTGGGATTTATTTCCACTGATGGGATGTCAAGGATGTTAAAATTCTGGGTCATCAAGGAATTGAGGGGAGGCCCACCTCACAGCCATGCTAATGCTAATTTTCCAAATTATAACATTCAGTCCCAGTTGGGTTAATTGTCTTCACTGACTTTACACAGACTGTTGGTAGAATATGAACTAGAAAGAAGTTATCTTATGCCAGATAATTCACAAAATGTATTTAAATTATCGATGCTCTGATGGACTCCTAGGAAACTCTTTATAGATTAACCAGAAAGGAGCTCATTTTCCTCTCTCTCTTCCACCCTTTGCTTCAGCCCAAATTGGTGCACTTGGCACTAAGTCTATAACAAAATATCCCCTCTAACCTATAATGAATTATTTGAAAATATAATTTACCATAAAACTTTAATTTAAAAAAAAATATTTACTAAGCACATACTGTGTACAAAGTAAAATGTATGTTCTGTGGAGAATACAGCAGTGAAATATTTTGTTTGAAGGTCAAAATAGATTATATAAAGATGGGAGGAAATTATGTCCTTTCCTTTGACTGCATATTTATGTAAAGCTCCCCCCCCCTCAATTTTTTATTAGTTATGCAAGATTTTCCATTATAAAAACCATTTGCCTTTTACCACTAATTAGGCTTTATATTTCTCCTCAATTAGCCTAATTTATATCTTTTAATCAGTTTCACATGGATGGAACTTAAATTTATTAATTTGTAGTTATAAGAGGTTTTTCACAATTGTTTTTTTTTTCAGTAATGTGCTCATTTAAGCAAACCATTATTCCTTTGAATATCAGATATTTAGACTTTCAAAGTACACGTTTTGACTGGCAATCACAACTTCATCTCTTTAGTGTGTCCATCTGCAGCTAGTGGTGTATTTATGCCATTTGTCCTGGGCATTTTGTGAGTGATGGTCTAACACATCTGCTAAATGGAAAGTCATGGTTCTAAGAGAGTTATTTCCATTTCATTTCTCATTTTCCAGGTGTAGGAGTGAAGCCCTGACAAAAGTTCCAGACACTGATGAAAGTACTTAGTCACCTGGTTGACAGTTTTGTTTTGTTTTTTCTCTCCTAAAATATTGACCACTTCTTGCTTACAGACTCAACTTGGGCACAGTTACTGGAAGGGAAAGTATCTGGGCCTCATGTTCAGGAGACGGGCTGGTTCTGAATTATCAACTTTTTTTTAAAGTATATTTTTATTGACTTCAGAGAGGAAAGGAGAGGGGAAGAAGGATTGAAAACATCAATGATGAGAGAGAATCATTGATTGGCCACCTCCAGCCCACCCCTTACTGGAGATCAAGCCTGCAAGCTGGGCATGTGCCTTTGACCATAATTTAACCTGGGACCCTTCAATCCTCAATCATTCATTCTATCCACTGAGCCAAACCAGCTGGGGCCTGAATTATCAACTTTCTAACACTTCCTTAATAACTCTCCACGTCCCCATTGGCAAAATTGGGTACTAACTCCTGTCTTCCCAGCCTTGTCACCAAGTTTTGGAGAAAACAGGATGAAATAATAAATCTGCAAATATTTTATGAACTGTGAAACCTCATGTAGGCACCATTCTTAATGTTTCAGAACTGACTACAACCACTAAATTGTACAATTGTATGGTTCTTCCATAGCACACATTGGTACAAATATGACAGCTTTAGGTGTCTTTCCTGCTTTGCTCTTGACAAAATTTGCAAACCAATTATATTTATAATTTACTTGAACCCTCTTTGTTTCCTAAGTTGTCTTTAAAAATAGCACGTTAATTGTCACTCTTAAGTTGCAAGTGTCAAAGACCATTTCTACCCAGAGCTATGTTTAACAAAAAGGCTTGCACTGGGAAAAGTACTAGATATCTCACAGAGTCCAAATCAAAATTGAACAGCCCTAGTCCAACCAAATGAGGTTAAGCTAAGCTTCAAAACCAAGTGAACCTGGGACTTAAATGCCATCTGGATTTCTTTCCCATCCTCATGTTTTTCAGCCCAGTGTTTTGGATTTATCCTTTGCATGGCAGGAAGCATGGCTGCTGACAAATTTTGATAGTTGCTATGTTGCTCTTCTGTCACCATTGTAGTGTATATTGTTACTAAGACTGTGAGGCACTTATGTTGCTATTCTAGTGTTACTATTGCTCATACCATTCTGTTACTATTAGTATTACTTGAGTTATATAATTATGAATTCAACCTTTGGTGAGACACCTTCCCAAGTCCAAAAACTTGTTGGAAAAGACTTCTTGGCCCAGTTCTGAAATAAGTATTCGGCCCGCTCAGCTGTGGGTCAGCATCAGTTAAGTGTAGAATATGGAAGTTTCCAGTGAAATAAATAAATAGAGTGGGGTGAAAGTACTACCATAGAGAAATGTGGATGGATGTACTGAGATAGATGTTAGCTAGATGGATAACTGATAGATGATAAATTGGTAGATACATAGATGAATAGATAGATACAGAAATATGATATATAAAATTAAATAGGTAGGTGTTAGCTTGATAAATAAATGATATATGATAAATAGGCAATAGGTAAATATAAGAATGATAGATGGATAGATAGATGATAGATAGATAGATAGATAGATAGATAGATAGATAATACAATCTCCACCTTAAATAGAAGTAGAAAAACAAGATAAAGTAAAAATTAAATAACTATTAAGGAAATTTCTATGGAAAAGTGAGTCTAGAAAAGATAAGTTATAGCCAAGAGTGAGTTTAACAGAAAGTGCTGCCTTAATGACCTACCCATTCATTAGCAGAAGTGGGATTATGACTCTGGCTATCAGCTTTTTGGCTGCCTTTGCAAGATGTAAGTAGGATAGAAAATAATTCAGTCTCCTGATTGACCACTCTGGAGAAGCTCAGTTATTTCAATAGCAAGAAGAGGGACAATCTCTCCCCTGGCTCCAGAAGGAGTCAGGGTAGAATGTATCAAACAGCACTAACAACATCCTAACTGTGAGCATAATAATAAAGGTTGATGAAGTTGGTCAGCCAGTGACCTGAAGTTCTGGGGCCGAGGCTTTGTTTCCATTAAGCCTGGCTTCTATGCAGACATACATTTGGAACACCTAAAGCAGAAATACCTTCAGAGATGGCAGGCCATAGAAGCAGAGGTCCTGGATGAAGGCAATGGGCTGTGGAGCATGGATAGAACATGTTTTGCACAAAGATATACTGTTGTGTTTGAGTTTTTGTTTACATACTGGGATGTCCAAGCAGATGTCACCTGCAAGGATACATTTGGATCAAAAGATAATCTCTGAGTGGTCAAAATAATTAATGCTAGTACTTCAGGAAATTCTCCAGATATGCATCTTCTCTCAAAAAGGATTTTGACAAGTGAGCAGTCATGAGTTTGGCACATGATAGTCAAGCTTCTAAAGAGTGTTCTAAAAATGCTTTTTTGGATCTATTAATCTCAGGGCTTCTCATGAATCAAGAGTCCAAGTGTAGTAGCATTTGTGCACAAGCACCATCTATATAATTCTACACTTAAGCACCTAACATAAGATAATGTTAAATGTCTGACCCATTATATTATATTTAAGTCTAGAGCTGCACTGTTCAAAATGGTGGCCACCTGCTTCACGAGGCTGTTGAGCACTTGCCTGAAATGAGCTATCAGTTTGGCGCAGTGGATAGAACGTTGGCCTGCTGACCAAAGGGTTCTGGATTCTATTCTGGTCAAGGGCATGTACCTTGGTTTCAGGCTCCTCCCTGGCCTGGGCCCTGGTAATAGCACATGCAAGAGGCAACCAATCAATGTGCTTCTTTTACATAGATGTTTCTCTCTGTCTTTCCCTCTCCCTTCCACTCTCCCTAAAAATCAATGGAAAAATATCCTCAGATGAAGATTAACAAAAACAATCAAACAAAAAATTGAAATGCATGCTGGATTTCAAAGATTGTATGAAAAAAGGAATGTAAGCTATCTCATTAATAACTATTTATATTGACTTCATGTTAAATGGCAGCATTTTGTATATACTCAGTTAAATAAAATGTTAACCAAAATTTGCATTTCTCTTTTCTTGTGTGATTACTAGAAAATTTTAAATAGCATATTTTCCTCACATATATCTCTTGGGCCCTGCTGGACTAGATTACAAGACAAGATGGAAATGCTGGCCAGAAGATTCTGATCCTCTCATCCATAGTAGCTACTTCTCTGAGATCAGAACTCAGAATCCATGTGCTTCTTTTTCTCCTTCTTTTATCTCCTACAGTTTAGTTTCTAAGTCCCTATATCTCATCATTCAAAATTCTTCCCTCTGTGTCTATTCTAACCCCAAGAGGAGGTCAGAACTCCTTGACGTGTGTCTGGTGTACTAATCGGTCTGTATATATCTAGTCTCTCCTCACTCATTCTCTCCTCATAAGGGACCAGATCAGTGTGTTTTTTTGTTTTTTTAAACCATGTTTCTCCAGATTACAAATTTAAGACAAGGAATGAACAGCAGTGAAATTGGCAAATAAATAAATAGAAAATAGCCCCCCTAAAATTTTTAAGAATGATTTCTCAGAGCTTTCTACTGCTAATGGAACATTTCCAAATTCCTTGGTTTAGTCATCAAAGCCCTTTACAATTGGGTCTCTGTCCAGGCATCTGATTTCCAGCTAACACCCCACAGTTCCTTAGTGGCCTTGCTCATTCATCCTCAGAGATACACAACTTGCTTTCTTGTTTTTCTCTCCATCAACCTCCCCAAATTCTGACTAACCCCCAAAGACCATCCATATCCAACCTCTCCTTTCACCTGGTTTTCATCACAGCTCTGGCAGGGAGCCCCACCTGAGTTTCTTATTATCTTCTCGACTACATCTATCAGCACTTCTTCAGCGACTATTTTGCATTATTATTTATTTCATATATGTCATATATTTCTAATTAGCTTGAAATGTATTTATAGCCCAGATTTCCATTTTCCCTCCTGACTGTCTTCATTGTAACCAGGACAATGCTGGGTTCTGTGGAGTTCTCAACCTCCCCATCAATGAACTGGGTCTGCACAATGCAGAGATGATGCTGGCTCTGGGGCATGAAATCAGTGGGTTCCTCATTCTCTGCATACAGCAGGTCTGAACCCCATTAGAAGGACCTGCTTGTAGGAAGCATTCAGCTTTTCTCCTCCATGTGAGCACAACATGTGGGTACAGATGTCTGTGGTCAGAGCACCTCAGTGAGATTTAACTTCTACCCCTCAAACTTTCTCTAACTCTATAAAAACACTTCTAATGCAGAGGTCTGCTGCCACCATGAAGCCAAGACAGTTCCCAAAAGTATCTTCAATGAGCAGACATTACTGTCTTAGGTCTTTTTTTATTTTTTAATTTTTTTTTAATTTTATTGTTTTTTTACAGAGAGGAAGGGAGAGAGATAGAGAGCCAGAAACGTCAATGAGAGAGAAACACTGACCAGCTGCCTCCTACACACCCCACACTGGGGATGTGCCCGCAACCAATGTGCATGCTCTTGACCTAAATCGAACCTGGGACCTTTCAGTCCACAGACCGACGCTCTACCACTGAGCCAAACTGGTTTCGGCCCGTCTTAGGTCTTAATATGGTTGAATCACCAATGGATGATTCTGTGAAAGTTCAAGAAATAATTGTCCTAAAAGTAGAACAAAGAATTGCCACTTTATTGGGTGTGTGTGTGTGTGTGTGTGTGTGTGTGTGTGACAATGTTGCATAATCAGATTAAAAGATATTTCTAAGAGAAATGATAGCTGAATTATTTTGTCTGAAGTAATATGTTTTGACTTTCTAATTCTGACATCTGTGTTTCTCTCCCTCTCCTTCTCTTCCATTATTCCTCATGTATTTTCATACCTTCTACATAATAATGTTAAAGTGGAATAAAGCATTCTTTTAATTTTATAATAATTTATATATATGGTATAATTTTCTTTAAAATTCACTCAAAAAGCTATCCATCTATATCCTAAAAAACATAATTCTGAAACTTGGCTTTATCACTTCAATGATATAATCTTAAGTTCTTCAATAATAAAAAGATTTTCTCAATTAAAAGTAGATTTGACAAAATAAAATAAAAAACACAGGTCAGCTAGAAGTTCAGTCTGCATAAAATACTCAAAATAGAAGACATCAACAGTTGGAGAAAATTGATGATCTTCTAGGGAATCTGGAGAACACATTTATCACATAACATTTCCAAGCTATATTTATGTACATTAACTACCATGTGAGATCTTCTATTTATTGAGGATAGAGTATAGTGTTTAACATGATTTTCTCTAGTTTCTAGCAATCTCAGATTCCTTTATCTAAACCAAGCATTCAGTTATCATTTGAAGAAAGGAAAAGAAAAAAAAAAAAAAAAGGAATAAGCTACAGAGACTATAGTTGGTCTCTACCCTTAAAAAAAAAAAATCCATTTTGGATTGGTACAGTAAGAGTATAGGGAGACAGTGCCCCCAAATCCCCAGAAGAATGGCTGCTTCAGAAGGAACTTTAAGATAAGCTTATCAGGTTGGACCAAATCACTGGGAGGTAATTGACAAAAAAGACAAGGAGTGGCATCTCAGAGGGAAGTCAGAAGATAAGCAGAAACATAGGGTGTGGGGGAGGAAAGACATTCCAATACCCTTCCTAGGTTCTTCTGGCTGATCTAATAATCAAATAGACATGACAAGAGAAAATGACCAAATTTAATTACAGACTTACGCCTGGAAACCCCACACACATGAAAGGGTGCGACACCCCTCCCCCTCCACCCCCCCACCAGACACACACACACACTTGAGAAGTTCAGGGACAGAGGGGCTAATGAGCTGTGTATGACATTATGAGCTTGGAATGAGGTAAGACAGCTTGGTTGGGGTTCAGGAGGAAGGAAGGTCAGTGCAGAACGATAAGAAGAGTGGTTAAAATTTTGTCCTCCTATTGATAGGTCATAAAAAGTTATTTCTGATGATAACTCTTACTATGGGCAAGGCCTCAATTTAAAGTCTTTAAGAAAGATATAAAAGTTTCTCCTGAGACTGCATGGTCTTAACTGCCTTCAACCCAAAATAATTCATACACCAAAGTGGTACATCTTAGGGGGCACCTATTGTGAATCTCTTTAGGAGAAATGAAAGAAACATAAAATGATGCTAAGTCAAATGTACTAATTTTCAGGAGCTTTTCACCTGCTGAATAAGGAAACCCAATGTCATAGGATGGGTAACACAAGCTTTCCAGGTCCAGCTTTACTGGTATCAGTAGGAAACCTTAAGTTATAGAAGAGCTCTCTTCAACACATTGCAAATGGCCTTTTAGTTATTTACATGAACAGGGTGACATTATGAAGAAGATGCTCAAAATAGGGGGAGGGCATGTTTAGAACAAGAAAAGCAAAGATGAGATGTTTAGAAGCCTGAGGTCTCCTGGGCCCCACAGTGCCTGGCTATGGGTGTGCAGTGCTATCTGCTATTTGGGAGGAACTATGAAAGGGGAGGGGGAGTGTAAGAGGAGAAGAATGCTCTCTACAGGGCTGGCCCTACGAGGTCCTGCCACTGTGTCGTTCAGGTTCAGTGGTCTGCCCACCATATTGCTCACAGATTTCTGTTAATAGCCACAGCCTCTATGAATCAGTTTCCAAATTCTTGTGATTTATAGTGAGGTTGGTGCTCCATACTGAGGTTAACTCGATGATGGTAAAGGGATTATGGGCTGTCAGCAGAGCACATCACATCCCTGGAGCTAAATGCCATCATTTTTCACCCTGCCTTTTTCCCTGTCCTCCTGTCACCTCAGCCTGCTCTGTCTGGGTCTTATTTCTGTTTTCGTCACTTCTCTGCAGCCAATGCATGCCTGTCAACTGACTCCAGACTCTCCAGTACTTGTCCATGACCGACCCTGTTGTCCCTCTGCCATATTTTTGATGTGGGCATATTTCCTTCCAACAGTTAGGCAGTAAACACAACCAAGTCTCAGTCTACTCTTCCATTTTTACCACCTCTCATAGCAGCTAGTAGGATGCTCCACACCCAGTAAGAAGAAAAACAGAGTAGAATCAGTGAAAGGAAAAGAGTCATCATTTAATGCCATTCCTGTCACTTTATCCACAAGGGAAGCTGGGCTTGGAAATTCTGTGTCCTTCAGTGGGTCATTCATAAAGTTAATAGCAAAAGACTTATGACTGGAGCCAATTTTCATGATTCCCAGCCAGTGGTTATTTTTACTCTATACAATCCATCTAGAGGTGTAGGTATCCACTTTATAAAACGAATGCTGGAAGCCACTCAGCACATTTGTCTTCTCCACTGTTTCAAAGCAAAGTTATAGCATGAAGCCAAATAATTAAATGTGTGGTGAGATGTTTATCTTCCTGATGGGATGGATAAAATAAAGTTGTAGTCATTTTTATTATAATTCAGCATAATAATTATAATTATTTATAATAATTATAAAATGTATTTTCTTTCCTTTTAGGGTCTCTGGGCTAAAGATCCCTCAGACATTTGATTCTGAAAAGTGTCAGTGAGGTGGAAAATTTCACGAAGAGTAGTGACTGAGGGGAGGCACCTGGCCACTGTCAGAGGTGGCTGGAGACAAGCTGAGCATGGAGGTGGAGCCTCTGAAAGCAGCAGAATATGAAGAGCAAAGGTGTACTGGCCAAGCAGCAGAAGGGCTAACACAATCTGCACACCACAGCCTGTGGTCATGATAAGCAGAGTTACCATCAGAATTAAGGAGCACCAGCACACCTTATTCTAATGTTGAAGTCCAAGGGAGTGTCTTCTCCCTGTGATGAGCTGAAGTGTAAGTTAGGCTCCTTTGTGCAGCTCCCAGTGGCCTACCATGGGTTAGCACGAGACTAAAACAATCTTGTTTGAATCATCCTATCCTATTTAATAAAAGGCTAATATACAAATCACTAAATGGCGGAATGACCAGTAGCTATGACGTGCACTGACCACCAGGGGGCAGATGTTCAATGCAGGAGTTCCCAGGGAAACTAGGGAACTCTTCTCAGCCAGAAGCCGGGCTCACAGCTGGCGAGCTCAGGGGCAGCGGCAAGATCCTCTTCTACTTCTGCAGCAGTCGGACATCCCCAAAGGGCTCCTGGACTGCAAGAGGGTGCAGGCCAGGCTGAGGGACCTCTCTCCTATCTTCCCCCCAGTGCATGAATTTCATTCACTGACCTCTAGTTATAAATAAGAACACTATAAAGAACCCTTCAAAAATCCTAACCACTGGAAATATTTACACTCTGGCTGATTGACCACCAATTGCAACACAATGAAGAGAGAAAGAAGACAGGACTTTTGGAGATATTTATTATTCTGACATCCTCTGACTCTGAACAAGACTGACTATAAACTCCTTTTTTAAAACCACCAAAGTCCCTATCATACTTTAGAATATAAAATGCCTTCTGTGGAGCCCAAGATAGCCTCACCATTTATCATTGCAGGCGATGATCTAGCAAAGTTCCAGTGTTGATGCCAAAAATTATAGACATGAAAATAGTGACTCAAATGCCTCTAGACAGCTCATTTTCCATTTTCTATTCAAGTCATTTTTATAAGGAACGTTGAAATTTCTTTTAATTGCCTCTGAGTTCATTTTTGTGCTATGTGTCAAATCCAGCTAAGGCCAATTTTTATTTCAATATTTGAAAATATACATAATTGCACTATCACATGGACTCCCCTTTTCTTAGAGGAAAAAAATGAAAGCAAAAAGTAATGATATAGAAACTGACATTTATTTAAACTCAGTCATGGAACACCTTAATTAGAACGCTTGCTGCTGTAGTATCTAGCATATTATGTTTCTGACTTTATGGCAACTATACAAACCATTTATAGCAGCATAAAAATCAACTTCTGAGTCTTCTTAGATAAACTTGACAGATTGGAATGCTCCTTTGAAAACAATAGGATCTTTTGAAAGATGATGAATTGAAATATTTAATTTGTGTGTCTTGCTGGCAGCCCACGTTGCAGCATAATTACACTTCATCATATGCTCAGAGTTACTAATATTATGATATATTAATCTGTGACATTTCTAAGCCTTACTGCTTCCTCCTTCGACAGGTAGTTGTCAATGAGAATTACTGAAGCCTGTTGCTTTTTAGTGGAAACATTGCTTTATCTTTTTGGCACATCACCCTTCATAAGCCACAAATTTTTGCCATAAAATGCATGCATTTGTGTCATTTTGATCTAAATCAAGACCATGACATTGAATATGTGCTTATTTTCATTGTGAAGAGGAGTTCAAAGAAAATTCTCAAGAAAAAAAGGACAAATTCTACTTTTCTTTGTCGAGTCTTAGGAAATACATGCTAGCTTTCTCTCTGATGAATCAGATATAAAAGAGGAAGGCACTAGCTTACTATTTTGGAGTTAATTTTATTTCTGATAATAATGTATGCCATTGCCAATTGACTGATTTTTTTTAATTTATTTTTTTTTAAAGAGAGTGAAAGAGGAAGCAAGAAAAAGAAAGAAACATCAATTTGTTGGTCTACACATTTATGCATTCTTTGCTTGATTCTTGTATGTGTCCTGATTAGAGATGGAACCTGCAACGGTGACAATGCTCCAACCAACTGAGCTAACTGGCCAGGGCCACCAGTGCCAGTTTTAGAGGAGCAGAAGGTTTAACTTCTGGTGTGATTTTTTTTGTTTGTTTCTTGTTTTTTTGTTTCTTTTTTTGTTAAGTAGCCTTTTAGTGGGCCAACAGAAAGGGACCATGGAGGGAAAGGAAAAGATGCTGGTTGACATAAAAAAAAAACAAAACCTCAGGGTGAAACCAGTGATATGTAACTTATGATTTATTGTTTTAAATATGTAGTTTCATGCATATAAAATATGCCTCATTAATAACATACTTTGTATCATAATTATAGTGACCACCATGACTCTGGGGTCAAATTTATTCAATGATTTGCCACTAACTCACAGCTAAGTGGACAGGATTTTTCCATCCCCTCTTGGTTCTAGCTCTCCAGGTGCAATTGAGCAAAGATATATCAGCTCTGGAAGTTCCAGGGCATCACAGACAAATCAGTTTGGTGCTCGTTTTGCGAGGACTCCCATAACTCGTCCTTTGATCAGCTTGGCTCCATAACTCCTCTAGTAAATTACAGGTGGGCCAAAAGGTGTGCAAGACATCCCCAGAGGCCAGAGGGTCCTGGTTTCCTCCTGACCTTGAACTGTGGTGGTTTCGATTTGATATCATTGATACTCCTCCAGGGCTTCTAAGTCCTTCCATCTTGGCTCTTGGTTCCCACTCTGCTCTTCCCATTGCTGCCCCGTGGGAAGGGTCACTCTTTCTGCTCTCCCCTGGGAGAGTACCAGGAGAGGGGAAGTCTTGCAAGTAAAGTGTAAGTGGTCCTTTTCCATCCTGCATTGTCTGCAAGAGACCCAGGCTCTTTCTGAGATTTGTCACCTTTAACATTCCATTCTCTGGCCAAGGTCTCACCATTTCCCCAGGCTCTACTTTTAAGCATTAGACACTCCTTTGCGACTTTTAAAAATATTTATATTTATTGTTGAGCATATTTCAGATGTCTCCCTTTTAATTTCCCTCCCATTGACCCCCTCCATCCTGTACCCACCCCTCCCAGACCTTCACCAGACTGACTATGTCCATGGACTATGATTTTTTTTTTAAATCCTCACTGAGGATATTGTTTTCCATTGACTTTTGGAGAAAGTGGGAGGGAGAGGAAGAGACAGAGAAAAACACCCTGGTGTGACAGAGACACATCGATTAGTTGCCTTCTGCATGTCCCAACAAGGACTGGAAGCCTGAAACCAAGATACATGCACTTGACCAGAATTGAACCTGGGACCCTTTTAGTCCACAGGCCACACTCTATCCATTGAGCCAAACCAGATAGGGCAGGTGGTGGTCTTTTACATAGATTTTAATGGACATAAGTAGTACAAAAAGAAGAAATGTTGCATCTACTGAATGGCTACATTTCAAATAGCATCGATTGCCATAGAAACTCAGTACTCTGGAGCTAAAATACACAGAAATATGGTCAGTTAACATCAAGGGGAGATGGTGTGCCAATCCAAGTCTGTAAGACAGAAAAGGCTTGGGAGGAATGTGAGCCTGTAGTTAGGATCAGCTGTAGACTTACAGTGAGGAAAATCAAGTGAGTCTCCACTCCTGTGCCTGCCTTCTTTTCTCTAAGCAATGCCCATCCCCTCCCCCCCCCCCATTGTCAGTCCTCCCACTTATCCTGCAGGTAATTTGGCCTTTGGTTGACTATCTTCTGGCAAATGTTATCTATCAGTGAAAATATTACTGGGGGGAAAAAGCATGTTAAAAATAAATTTTATCACTACCATTTTCTCATAAAATTCTTATAGATTTACTGTAGAAATTTTAAAAATTAAGAGAAAATGAAATAAAAAAATAAACAAACTTATATTCCCACTACTCAGAATGACTTTCTTTGCACACATTCGTCTCCACCTTGTATGCATTTGTGAGCAGTAGGAGACAGTCCAATATTGTGGTAAGAGGACAAACTATCCCTGAGCAGGTTATGTCAATGCTCCACTTCCATTTTCTCATTTGTAAAATAGAGGTAATATTAGTACACAACCCAAGAAATCAAGATAATTGAATAAATTTATTTACATAAAGTATTTAGATGATAGCTCAATACAATAACTGCTTAATAAATGTTAACTTTTATTACTATTTTATTACTTTTTTTGTCTTTCACTTAATTTAATATATCTTAACATTTTTCATAACTTTTTGTAATTATAAAATATATACTACTTATAGACTTTGCCTGTGTGTACAACCATGGTAGGTAATTTTTAGAAAGAGAGCTATACTAAAAAAATAAGAGAACAATGTCTTTGGAGTAGAAAGAAAGGGACATGTTGCATAACTCATGGCCCAGGTGAAATGGAACCATAGATGAGCAGTAGGGACAGAGGTCAATTCCTCCAAGAATGCCCAGGCTGGTGAGGAGCTAGAATTGAACTTCTAGAAAGAAACTAGTGGTTGAGATCTTAATCTTTGCTGTGATAGAAGCTGAGATATCTCTGCACAACTATCTGAGGCTGTGGCTCAAAACATGTGCTTTTGGAGAAAGGCAGAAGCAGAGGCATGTGGGGATGTGGAAGTTGGAAATGCAGCCGCTGTGCATGCTGTATCCCTGAGCTGCTAACAGAACTGATGCTGGGCCATATTCCCAAGGAGGTTGAAAACATCACACCTGCCTAGGAAGGAGGCTCACTAGTGTGAGAAAGTGTATTCACCCAAGATGGCTTTCAGCTGACAAAGTTAAAGCAAATGAGTTTCACAGCTATGAACAGAAACAGAGTAACATAATTAATTGATTAATTAGCAGATTAACTGGGGGAGGGGGGGAGAAAAAAGAACTGAGTATTTTGAAAGAGAAATTCACACAAACATATATAAAATATTTAGTTGATGACTGATATTCATAAGAAATACCAAGAAATGGCAACAATAAAAAAGAATGAAATGCAAATTCTGAAATTAGTGCTATAATGGTTTGTTAAGAAAATTCAATAGATGTGAAAATATAGTCTGCTGGACACAATTGGGAATGTAGGCCAAGGAGATGAAAAGATGAAAAATACACACAAATGTTAAAGATAAATTGAGAAGCTTTTAATTGAAGAAAACACAAAAAAGGGGAAGGGACAATACTAAATAGATGATAGCTCAAGATTTTTCAGGATTGAAGACACTTGTGAGCATTGAAATGGAAACAACATACAAGCACTCAGCACTTACAAAGCCATAAAATCTGTACTGGTATCATCATTGTGAGCCTACAAAGGCTAGCAATTAGGTTATAAAATATATATGGAAAAAAGGAAAGGTTATCTACCAAAAAATAAAACCACTGCAATAGTTGATCCCTGATTTCTTATCAGTAATAAAGAATGCATAAATCATAGGAGAAATATATCTCAAGGAAAGTGGGAACAATAACTGGAAAGTTGGGCACCCAGGAGACTCCACTCTTCCATCCTATAATAGAGCAGCAGAGTTGAGCTGAGGACAGATGATTGTAACATTTTTAACTGCCTATTTTTCCTTTTGAGGAGATTGTGCTCTTAATTTTATCTCAGTGACAGGAATTTGTATGGAAGGAAGGAAGAGAAAAAAAGAAAGGGAGTGAGTGAGTGAGGGAAGATGAGAGAGAGAAAAAAAGATATTATCTATCTATCTATCTATCTATCTATCTATCATCTATAGCTAGATCAATATATCATTATTTATTATCTACCATTATTTATTATCTACCTATCTATCATTATTTATCATTATTTATTACCTACCTATCCATTCACCCATCCACCTCATTTATCCATCTATCTACCATCTTTCCAACCATCCCTCCATGCCTCTTTCCATCCATGCATCCACATGTCCACCCACTCTATTGTCTATCTATCAATAATCTATTGATATTTGAATTCTCAAAAGATATACAGTCTTTGTAGAAAGTTTAGAAAAAATAACATCATAGAGAAAAGCAAGTCATCTATCTACCACAATTTAGAGATATTAGTGGTCATTATTATGCATATATCCATCCAGTCTTTTTAATAAATGCAGGGTGTTTCCAAAAATGCATATACTCTTTAAGAGCTGATAGTTCAATTTTCAAAGTGAAATGTATTTTAATAAACACTGCCCTTATAATTATTCAGTATGTGTAAACATTTTGGGGGGAATATCTATCTATCTATCTATCTATCTATCTATCTATCTATCTATCTATCATCTATCTATCTATTTGAATTAGAGAGTTTTTCCAACTGTTTCCATATAAAAATTTAAAGATGTACAAAGGGTTAGAGAGGATATCTCACTGATTTTAAAAACAGAGGAAGGGGCCAGGAGCCAAGGAATGTGGTGACTTGTAGAAACTGAAAAAGTCTAGGATATAGGCTCTCCCAAAGAGCCTTCAGGAAGGACACAGCCCTGTTGACACCATTTTAGCCTGATAAGAACCTTAATAGACTTCTAACCTACTGGACTGTAAGATGATAGATATGTGTTGTCTTAAGTCACCTTTCATATTTTGTGTTCTTAGGACCAATACTATCCTATATAATAAAAGAGTAATATGCAAATTAACCATCACTCTGCTACATCCACAAGCCATGCCCACAAGCCAATCAAGAGATCATATGCAAATTAACCCTAACCAAGATGGCTTTAGCCTTGGAGTGAGCAGGAGGGAGGCTTGGGTTTCCCTGGCAATGGAGGAAGCAAAACTTTCTACACACCCTGGCGGGCCCAGGCATCCACTCAAGACTACAAAGTTTTCATTATAGATGATAAATAAATCCCAACAGAAATGGCTGCCACCATGGAGTGAGCAGGAGGCTTGGCTCCACTCCAGACTACAAAGTTTCAATTGTAGAAGATAAATAAACCCCAGATACCAGGGCCTCTGCTTAAATTGCCAGGAAGCTGTGGTCATCCTGCAAACCACCATAGGCCCCTCACCCAGGCCATCCCACGGCCCAAGGGAACCCCCACCCATGCACCAGCACACCCTTCAGGGCAAACCATCCAGCCCCCACCTATGCACCAGGACTCTATCCTATCTAATAAAAGACTAATATGCAGATTGACCATCACTCCAACACACAAGATGCTGTCCCTAGGTGGTCAAAGATCCTGCCCCCACATAGACACAAGGTGGCCACCACAAAATGGCCAGCTGGGGAGGGCAATTGGGAGGGACCTGGCTTGCAAGGGAGGGCAGTTGGGGGCAGTCAAGCCTGCAGGAGAGGGCAGTTAGGGTTGACCAGGCTGGCAGAGGAGGGAAGTTGGGGGTGATAGGGCCTGCAGGGAAGGGCAGTTGGGGGGGACCCAGGCCTGCAGGAGAGAGCTGTTAGGGGTAATCAGGCCTGAAGGGGAAGGCAGTTAGGGGCAAACAGGCTGGCAGGGGTGCAGTTAGGAATCAATCAGGCTAGCAGGGTAGTGGTTAGGGGATGATCAGGCTGGCAGGCAGAAGCAGTTAGAGGTAATCAGGAAGGAAAGCAGGTGAGCAGTTGAGAGCCAGCAGTCCTGAATTGTGTGAGGGCAGTCAGACATACCTCAAGGGGTCCCAGATTGGAAAGGGTGCAGGCTGGGCTGAGAGACACCCCTCCCCCCCGCACAAATGTCATGCACTGGGCCTCAGTGAGTAAATAAAAAAGTCCTTAAATATATTTATTTGCCTGTTTTGTTTTCTGGTTTTCTAAAAATGAAGTGGAAATTGTAGTTTAAAGAGTATCAAGCTTTATTATTTAAGAGTTTAATACTTACTGAGTGAGTTTACCTGGATTGAGTCTATTGACATTGGAAAACTTCTACCAGTTTTCACTAATTTTAGTGATTGTTATCTTTGGTAGAGAGGGAAAAGGAAAGAAAGAGGGAAGCCAGTGGTAAGGAAGAAAGAAGGTCCTGGCATTTCTTTTGCTCCGTATCCCTCCTTCTGACTTCTTGTACTTTGGCTGCTGAAGCTGGATCTGGGTGTGATTCCAGGAGGCTGTCCTGGGTCATAAGGTGACACCCCCTACCCTAATCAACCTGCTGCTCTGCGGGGGGGGGGGGGGGGGAAGAAAGGTCTAAGACTGCTGATTGCCCCAATCAAAATCTCTATGGAAAGAATTCATATCTCCATGGAAACAAAACAAAAAGGAGCAAGTAAGCAGATAAATAATGAATTTGATCTCTTTTTATTCAAATAATAATTTACCATTTGCCCTAAAAATAATATCACTTAAGCATCATAGGTGAATCTGTATTTTTAACTAGAATCTTCTGCAAAATGGCTTTATTTCTAAGAATTTCAATCTCACTTTTATTATCTGTAAAATGCAGATTTGTAAAAAAGACACATGTAAAATTTTTGTAATGGTAAATGATCATGTCTGCAAAGAATTGATCACAGGCAGGGCTTGGACACATTGTAGGCAATCAGTAAATTCTGGTTATTATTGATAGTATTATACAAAATTGCCTGTGGGAAGAACTGTCTCTGCTTTTGGCAATCCCTTGCCCTCCCCCCAAAACCTTAGTAACCACATAGGTTTGGATGTAGCTTAGCAGTGGTTCCCATCTTAGGGGGTCTTAAGGACCATCCCCTTCGTTCCTGTGATGGGTTCAGTGTCCCGAGTGGGGAGCCTGCCCTTGAAGATCAGTTACTGAATAGCTGCTAGCTGGCAACCTTGGTCTCAGCTATCTGGGCATTGAGCCATGCCCACCTTCTCATCAAATGATAACAATTACCTTTTAAGGTCAGCACTAACAGTAGTCTCTGCAAACATTAAAGGGTTCTTTGAGGTCAGTCAGGCCTCTTACTGGAAACACATGGAAGTCCAACTAAAGAAAAAGACTTGTCAGGGGAAAATTTAAATCCTACCTTGGCATTTCCAGGTCACCTGATTTATTCATAAACAATGCTCAACACAGGCAGCATCTTCTTCACATCTCTTTACAAGAGAGATGTTTTATAGTAAAACACATGGAGAGATATGTATAGCCAAAGATAAGAAACTTCTTACAGAATTGTCTTCTTCTATTTGGGGCATTTGAGTCCTTTGCATAGGTTGTGTTTTTTCCATCCTGCTGTGCGTGTTTTCCTATTGTTCTCATTTTGGATTGAGAAAATGAGGGCCAGAGAGGCCAAGCACCTGGTGGAGTCACCCATTTGTAAATTCGATGGAGCTAGAATGAGGTGAACAATGGCTGTGGCCATGTGAATGGATGTAAGGGAATGCCTCACTTCCTTCTCATCCAGCCCTTAAGAGAAATGAGATTTCTAACATATCCAAGCAGGAAACTGAGCCTTTAAAAAAGAATGCAAACCTCATGCCCTCAAATATTAAGACCCCACAAAACAAAATCAATGGCCAGCATGTTGCCAGGACCTTCACTCATTACCAAGTGTTTTAATGTGTAGGGAAGTAGTTTGGACACAATTAAAATGACAAGTTGGTCACTAAGGTACTTTAAGATGTCTCAAAGCAGTGCTATTTCTGTATTGATACAAATTCTGAATTTCAAGTCAGGGAGCTTATATAATTGTTCCCTTTGATGCTGGAGACCTGCCATGAGCAGTATTAGCTCTGTGGGCCTGTGTGCGTGAGCATGTGTGTGTGTGTGTGTGTGTGTGTGTGTGTCAGGGGGGGAAGGGATTCCCTGAACTTACAAAGCAAAATAATGTTTTCCCAGAATAAAAACTTAAGTTTGCCAAAACCCATTTGACTCAGTAAATAGAGAGTCAGCCTGTGGACTCAAGGGTCCAAGGTTTGATTCCAGTCGGGGGCATGTACCTTGGTTGTGGGCATGTCCCCAGTAAGGGGGTGTGCAGGAGGCAGCTGGTCGATGTTCTAGCTCTCTAACCGTCTCTTTTCCTCTCTGTTAAAAAAAAAAAAAAAACAATAAAAAACAACAACAAAAAACAAAACTTAAGGTAGCTCTAATATAGATTGTGAGGGGGAGGGTCAAGTGGGTGGGTCTAAGAAATCCCCAGCAGTGAGGGCTGGGACTGAAGACTCCAGATTCCCACTAGGAGGGTAGAGAGCTCAGGCTCTGTTGGAAGATTGAGATGCTGGAGGCAGAGAGGCCCCCCAGAGGCTGGGGTCCTGAGTCAAGAATAGGCCCTTGCACACAGGAACCTGTATGATTTTCTCTGAGTAAAACTAACACCAAGCCAATATTTTAATATATGAAGACTGATAATTTTTTCAATCTTTGTCCCACAAAATAAATGTTTCAGTTTTACAAAAATAAAAATTGGCCTTTCAGAGAGGTTTTGAAGATGGGATAATTGTCTATCGACATTTCAACTAAGATGTCAACATTAGAGTGGATTTCATTAAATGTGATTTGCACTGACATTTTTGCAAAAACAGTATTTTATTCTGCTAGTAACATAAAAAGAGCAAATATGGTTGAAATTCATATTCTCATTTTCTTACTTTGCTTAATCTTACCCTTTACCTCACTGAAATCAGACACCTAAAAGGTCATGAATGTGATAGATTTCTATCATTTCTCTTTACCAAAATCTCTTATGAAAAGTGTTTATTATATTTGCCAAATTGGCTAAGTGAGGTCAGGAATACATCAATATTGAAACATAAATGCCGTTAATGTCACTGATGCTGGGGTTGCTTCTTAATGAGAGTTAGGCTGTAGTAAAATAATCTGAGATTCCTTAGAAACAGAGATGTACATAGTCAAAAAGAAGCAGGCACTTCTTTTTTGAGAGAAATATTCACATTTTCGTGAGAATTAAAGAAACATATAAAAATAATCCTCAAAAGAGTTAACACTTCTTTCTTTTCTAGGGAGAATCATAATTATAGCCCCATTCTCAACTAGCTGGAAAGAGCACAGTAATTATAAATTATAAATTCTCTACTATCAACCAACCTTGCTAATTAAAAGCTTTACAATTTAGTCAACCTATCAATTATTTGCCTTTAATGTGGTAGCAATCAAATGCCTTGGGAATTTTATATGTGTGATATTCATTTTTACATAATACTGTTATTCTAAAATAAATAATGCTTTTATTCTTGGAATCAATCCAGGTGTATTTCCTTAGAGTAATTCTAGAAGAGCACTGGGAAAGCAGTCTGAACATTTGAAGATTTTGATATAATTTTGAAACTTGCAGTCAGAATCTTGGAAAGGATATCTATCTGGCACATTGTAAGTGCTTAATAAATGTTCAATAAATCAATAAATTTACCTGAGTCTGTCTGGAAAACAATCACAGTATCTTCTCTCTGATAGTAATACAGCGCTATGGAATAGATCTTTAATGCCTTTAATTTAAGGCAGTGTAAGCACAAAGACTGCAACAGAATTCTCAAATAGACATTAACATAAACAAATAGACAGATCCCAAGCACAGTGCTGAGCCCAGTGCATAGCATCAGACTCTACCCTCAACTTCTGTGCAAGGAAACTTGGAATAATGGCAAAGCACATTGTTTGAGTGTGCTGCTTTGTGTTTTAATTACCACTTTCAGTATTCCTGTCATCAGAACCTGAGCATGGGAAACCTGATGTTTTCACAGCTTCAGGAGTTTGCAGTTTGATTAAATACCTAATTCTAATGGGTCGGGGGCCTTATAGACCTCATTGCAGAGTGCTCCAAACTAAGAGACTCTTCTTATGTGATGGCCCCTTGCCTGTAAATTTATGTATATTTTAGTCCCTGGTACAAAGTAAAAATAACCTCAGAAACTTTCCCAGGACATCTCAGGACTCAATTTTATTGGATGCATCAGTTTCTGACTTTTCCAGCTCTGGCTTGAGAACACATGTTTTCATAGCAGAAAGTGAGGATTGCACAAGATGGCCACTAGGTCCCTGAGATGCACTCGGTGATGGGAATTCTAGTGGTGATTGTAAAAGCTCTTGTAGGATCCCTGAATGCTCATTTTTATACATGTATAAGTATTTGTTTATTGTGAGTTTATTATGATGAGCATAGTGACTGAAAACACTGGTTTTGGAGCCCAGAACATGTTCATTGTACGACTGTATACAAGCTCTATGACTTGGGTAACCCTGAGCTTCTTCATCTGAAAATGGGAAGAATAATCCCTAGTTTCCAAAAGCCTTCTACAGCTTGTATGTGGAAAGCACGAGGCGCTATTCTAACAGTGAACATTCCATAAAGAGAAATTGTGAGTCATAAAGTGAGTCATATAACTGCTGCACAGTGCACATTTCTGTAAATCCTGAAAGCTTCTACTGAGGGCCCAGGTCCTGCTGGCATTCAGAGTCACATCTGTGAGCTTGCTGCACTGAATGAAACCTGAGTGTCCTTCATAATGGAGAAGAAACCCTTTGGTTTTGTTTCTAAAGTACAACTCACTGGAATTCGTTCAGTAATTACAAGCTAGGGAATAGGGGATGAGAACATTCTTAGTGCTAAATAGCTTTTTGTTTATTGTGGGTTGTTTTTTTTTAATCCTATTTCTTGCTCTTGGCTGAGAGGATCCCTCCAGAACAGGGATTCACTTGGAAAGCAAAGGAAGACAGCCAATACCATGATGGATTTTGCCTTTTTGATGCAAGAAGGGGAATTACTGTGTGCTATTTGGTCTTCTTACAACATTTCTGTTGAATCAACCTGATATTCTATGACTCCCATGCTGAATATTCACAGAAGAAGCATGCTCTTTACTGAATTACTAATTAAAAGGCATACTAACATAGTTACAGTAACAGGATTTATGACCAAGCATAGTCTTGCTTTTCTCAGAGATTTGATGGTTTGAAGACTATATCATCACAAGCCTGTTTGCTGATAACATTAAAATAGCCTGTAATTCTTTTCTATCAGGGAATTTAAGCATCCTTCTTTCACATCTGCCTGAACTTACAAAAATTCTAAAGGATGGTGGCTATCGACTTTAATCAGCCATCCTGGCTTAACCTAATAAAAACTGGCCTCCAGGCCATGCATAATTAAATGGACATATTTAGAAGCCAACAATGCTTGTGTTTTTCCTGGTAAAATGATGTTATTATAATGGTAAAAATGTAAAATCCTTAATTCTGTAGCTCAAAGATACTCAATAATGTATGTGCCTTGTAAGTAAGCAAATGGGGCCAGAGTTATTTTTTAAATATCTTAAAAAGATTGACATGTCAAACACATCTAAAATGAATTCAAATCTTCACAAAAAAAAATACAAAATGTTATTTTTCATTAATAGGAGTAGGTGCATACACTATTTTTTTATTTTTACATGTCTGGCTAAAATCACATAGAAATGAATAGCCAGAAACCATGATGAATAAAAATGCAATCTGAATAAAAACATATTACTTTTTATTTTTACCTCCCATAGAGTTAAATTTGAAAGTAAATAGACTGCCATGTAATTTCATCTGGGGTAAATATGTTCCTTGTCCCAGCACACAGGCACACACAACGTATTTATGAACCGGCTCAGCACTAAACCCTAGATGACTGTGCTCAGGGGATATTGATAGTGTAGCACAGGAATGTCTCCTGCTGGGAGAGAAGACATTCTTAGGAGTACTCAACCCAAATGCCCAAAGGGGAAAACTTGATGCCATGGTCAACTAAGGATGACAAGCAAAGTGTTGTGGGGTCGATCCCTGGGTTCAAAATAAGACCACTGGAGGCTGATGATTAATTAAAAAAGCAGGCAAGGATTTATTATAATATCTGGCCAGGACCACACGCAGGTGGTCTCACATGACTGCACTGTTCCAGGTGTAGACAAGTCTTTTAAAGTCCTAAATTGCAAGAATTTTCCTTTGTTCCTAAATCTTAAAGACTAAATTCTAAAGGATGGGGACAGCCTGCAGGGTTGGTTCCCAGTCACATCCTGCTGGACATTGGAATGAGGCCCTATCTTGTGAAAGCCGATAACACAGAAGCAGAGCTCAGCGGTTAGTCTCTAAGGTTATCTACAGTTTCTATCCCTGAAGCTACTGAGTCAGTGGGAATCAATCTCCTGTGGTCCTGGTCCCAGGCAAGGGAAAATTGCCTTAGCCTCCAGGTCTCCACCTGGAAGCTGAGGTAAGTATTTCGTGTTTAATCAGGCAGGAGCCAGACTTAGCAGGGTTAAAATTCAAACAGCAGTTTTTACCAAAGTATGGTTGCCACTATATTTCACAAAGCAGCTGTTATATGGCACAAAGACTGAAGGAGGTGGCCCTTTCTAAGAACAAGCACTTTGCAGGACAAGTATGAGCAGAGCTGGAGAAATGGAGGAGGAGCCCTGTGACTGTCTATCATTCATGGCTCAGCAATGGAACAGGAGACACTGGGACAGAAAACTATGCAGGAGCCAAAATTCACAGATTGAAATGCCAACAGGTGTCAGGAAGAAGCTGAAAACTAGAATCATGGCCTGTCGTCTTGGGGGCAAGCCCGGACCCCATGCCTATAGAAAGAGGAGAGGTGCTGTTTAACGCCTGTCAATGATTGCTCTGGAAACACTGGCCCATATTTCCAGGTTGTTCAAAAGAAACTGAAATTTTTCATCTTAGGTGAAATGCTTTGCTTTTTAACTGTTAGCAAATAAATCACATTTTAAAAATAAAGTATGTGTGGAATCAAAAAAAAAAATGTGTTCAGGTATATTTAGCTCATCTCCCACTTCTGATCTCTGGCTTCAAGGTATCTATGCTAATAAAAGGGGAATATGCTAATTAGACTGGGTCAACTGGACGTTTTCCAGATGTCCACCTTCCTTCTCGACAAAGGTATGGTGGCAGGGGCTGATCTCAAACCAGCAGTGGGACATCTCTAAAGAGGTCCTGGTTGGAGAGAGTGCAGGCCAGGCTGAGGGATAACTCCCCCCCCCCCCACCATTGCATGAATTTCATGCACCAGGACTCTATTGAAATATAAAGACCTATAGTCAGAAGAGCAATAAGTGTCTGCAATTAACATAAAAGGCCCTGAAACAAGGAGGGATACTTCTGCAAAAATAGACCAAAACAGGGCCAGAGGACACAGAGCAAGCATGACAAAAAATAAGGAACCAACAGGCAAAGATGCACACACTTCCCATAGCCACATCTGAGCATGGTAGTGACTAGCATGGCAGTGAAAGATGTGTGTTACTACTATGAGATATAATGTTTACTTGTTAAATATGTATAAAATAGAGGCCTGGTGCACAGATTTATACAATTTGAACGTAAATCAATTAAAAGGTGGCTGGCAGGGCAGGGCTAAGTGAGAGGAGCCACACATGCCCTGGAACCAACCTCCTGCGGTCCCTCCCCAGCCAGCTGATCCTGGGCATCGCAGGGGCTCAAAGGGCATCTGTGGGGTGAGCCGGGTCCTTTTTGCAGGTGAGATCCTTCAGCCTGGTCTGTTGGGATCAGGTTGAAACTGGCAGTCCAATAACCCCCAAGAGGTCCTGGAATGTGAGGACACTTTGTAAAGTTGCTGTCGCTAGGCAGCTCCTCCATTGAGTGTCTGCCCCCTGGTGGTCAGTGTGTGTCATAGCTACCGACTTGTTGGTCAGCCAGTCGCTTAGGCTTTTATATATAGATATATATAGATATATATATAAACCATATTAGAGGCCCAGTGCACAAAATTGTGCATGGGGGGTGTGTCCCTCAGCCCAGCCTGCACCTTCTTCAATCTGGGACACCTCAAGGGATGTCCAACTGCCTGTTTAGGCCAGATCTCCCAGGGGATCTGGCCTAAACAGGCAGTCGGACATCCCTCTCATAATCCAGGACTACTGGGTTCCAACTGCTCCCCTGCCTTACTGATTATCCCTAACTGCTTCTATCTGCCATCCTGATCATCCTCTAACCATTCCCCTGTCAGCCTGATTGATTCCTAACTGCTCCCCTGCCAGCCTGTTTGCCCCTAACTGCCCTCTCCTACAGGGCTGGTCACTCCTAACTGCCCTCTCCTGCATGCCTGGTTCCCAACTGCTCTCCCCTACAGGCCTGTGTCTCTCCCAACTTCCCTTCCCTGCAGACCCAGTCACTGCTAACTTTCTTCCTCTGCCAGCCTGGTCACCCCTATCTGTCCTCCCTTGTAGCCTTGATCACCCCCAACTGCCCTCCCTTGCAGGCCTGGTCCCTCCCAACTGCCCTCTCTGCTGGCCATCTTGTGGTGGGCATCTTGTGTCCACATGGGGGCAGCCATCTTGTGTGTTTTGGAATGATGGTTAATCTGCATATTATTCTTTTATTAGATAGGATAGAGGCCTGGTGCATGGGTGGGGGCCAGCTGTTCTGCCTGAAGGGTGTCCCGGATCAGGGTGGGAGTTCCCTTAGGGTGAGGGGTGGCCTGGGTGAGGGTCCTGTGGTGGTTTGCAGGCCTGCCATGTCCCCTGGCTACCCAAGCAAAGGCCCTGGTATCTGGGGTTTATCTTCCACAATTTTAACTTTGTAGCCTAAAATAGAGCCAAGCCTTCTGCATGCTGTGTGGCAGCAGCCATTTCTGTTGAGACTTATGTATCTTCTATAAATGAAACCTTGTAGCCTTAAGTGGAAGCCTGGGCCAGCCAAGATGTACAGAAAGCTTGGCTTCCTCCATTTCTGTGGGGAACCCCAGCCTCCTGCTCTTTCCAGCTCCATGGCTGCTGCCATTTCTGTTTGACTTTATGTATCTTCTATCATTGAAACTTTGCAGTCATGAGTGGAGGCCTAGGCAGAACGCTTGGCTTCCTCCATTGCCAGGGAAACTCATACCTCCCTCCTGCTCTCTGTGGCTGTAGCCATCTTGGTTGGGTTTATTTGGATATTCACTCCTGATTGGTGTGTGGGCATTGCTTGTATGTGTAGCAGAGAGAAGGTTAATTTGCATATTACTCTTTTATTAGATAGGATAGATACATAATTGTAAGCTATTTACACTCCACTGCATAATTTTAGATTTGTAAATCCCAACTAATCCTTTCTGCTGTCCACATTAAACCATGAATTAATAGCAAAAGCAGCTTTGTATATTTTTAAAGACAGGAATACGATCCAATTAAAAACCCAATAAATAACTGTACCCAAGTTTGAGTGTCTGGAAGTGGCTGATCAAATAAGAACACTCCACAGAGAATCCTGGGTAAATAAGACTAGATTTGTTTAGTTGTCCAAACACTTCACACTCAAGGTAGACATTACTAAATTTAGGCACAATGGGAAAAGACAAATTACTTTGATATCTTAAGTAATTTTTCATAAATTTAAGACAAGAATCTAGTAAACAAACAAAAAAAGGCATCCCACATCATTAGCCATTAGAGAAATGCACAATGAAAATATAATGAGTTAGAGCTCACTGACATAAATAAGACTGATAATATGATATTCAAGACAATTTTACATGTCTGGGTAAAAGTTATCTTTTTTAAAGAGTGCTGATATTTGCTTTTATTTTAATAAAGATGTGCTGGGCTTTCATTTTAAGCAGTGTATACAGGTAGATAATGTGAAGATATAAATGTGCAAGACTGTGGGTATATAAGAAAAATGTAAAATAATATAAGAGAGTCTAGAAATGGATGCTCACAAAGGCACCTGGACATTGCACCATGGAAAGGACAGCCTTTTAACAAACCGTGCTAAAGAACTGAATCAATATGATTCATGAACCGTGAATGCCACAAAAATCGTGGAAAAGAACATACGAGCTAAAATCATAACATTTCTGGAAAATAATTAAGAAAGTATCTTCACAACTTAGGCAAATATTTCTTGAAACACAAAAAGCACCAGCTGTAAAGGAAAAGAAAACAATAAATTTTATCAGAATTAAGTCTTCTATGCAGCAAAAGTTAAGAAAATGAAAAATACACACACTTGGAGAATATTTCACAATACATATATCTGAGAAAATACTTAAATACAGAATATATTAAAAATGTGTACATACCAGTAATAAAAGTAGCAAAAAAATTGAAAAATGGCAAAGTCCTGAAAAATTGAAGACAAATATTTAGTAAACAAACAAACAAGCAAAAGGCATCCTACATCATTACCCATCAGAGAAACTCCCAATGAAAACAATGAGTTAGAGCTCACTGACATAAATAAGACTGACAATTTTGAATATCAATGATATGTGGAATAGGAACTTCCTTATGCTAATGCTAATGGTGAGTATGTAAAATGGTACTACCCCTCTAGAAAACTGGCAGCTTTTACAAAGTTAAACCCAATCCTACCTTATGACCCTGGAATTTTATTTCTAGGTATTTATTCAAGAATAAATGTCAACAAAACACGTGTACAAGACAGTTGACAGCATTTTTATTCCCAAGAGCTCTTAACTGAGAACAATTCAACTTTCCATCAGCAAGCCAACAGATGAGCTGTTTGTAATCATATCATGGACACTGATCAGCCATAAAAAGAAGGAACTGCTGATACATGCAGCAACACGGTGAGTCACAGAGACATGTTGATCTAAGAAGCTGGGCAAAAGTGGGAATGTATGATCTCATTTATAGGAACTTCAAAAACAGACAAAACAAACTCTGATATAAATCAAAATAGCTGTTGCCAATAGGGGGTGGGGACAGTGAAAGGGAACATGGGATGGTTTCTCAGAGGACTTGATTGGGTTCCTGGTCAACAGCATACATATTCACCAAAATGCACAGAATTATACATTGAAGATCTGGGCATTTCTTTCTATTTTTTAAATATTTTTATCGATTTTTTACAGAGAGGAAGGGAGAGGGATAGAGAGCTAGAAACATCAATGAGAGAGAAACATCGACCAGCTGCCTCCTGCATACCCCCCACCAGAGATGTGCCCGTAACCAATACTTGACCAGAATCAAACCTGGGATATTTCAGTCCATATGCCGACACTCTATCCACTGAGCCAAACCAATTTTGGCAGATCTGTGCATTTCTTTGCATGTCAACTTTAACTTCTATTAAAAAAAAAAATCAGACCAAGCTTTCCATATTAAGACAAACACATCAACCTCACTGGTCAAAGCACTTTCTAACATTAATAACCAGAAGTGGAATTAAAAACAAAATTGTAAGAATTTTCTCCAAATCAGATTCTATGAGTTTCTACATTATAGTCCATGTGATCCTTTTAGAGACTATGATGGTTTCTGATTCATTTTGTTTACAGGTACTTCATCTCATTTAATAAATCTGACTTGGCTTCAGCAAGGTTCTAGAAGATTAGTTCAATTGTACATTAGTGTCATACTTAGAGAAATGTCATACTTAGAAAAAAAAAAGGGAAAGAATAGATACAGCACAACAAAATTAATTAAATAAGTCAGAACCCCATGTAAAAGCTTTTGGGGGAGAATGGCTGCTGGCACTCATTTGTGCTAAATTTTTCAGGGCAGAGATTATTTAAATTCAGGTGGTTGAGATGAGGAAATGTGTACGAGACCAAGAGAACATTAATAAAAATGAGGACAAAATAGAAACTGCCAAGTCAGGGCCAGCTGCTTGCCAACATGAATGAAATTATAGGAATCATTTGGATTACTTAGAAGTCAAAAATAAAAACACAATAAATTCCCAGATAACTAGATTACAGAGATAACTATTAAAAATGAAAAAGTTATATAAATCACAAATTTGGAAAAAAGGGTATTTTTTTTTAGTTAAACATATACTGTTCTTTTTCAATTAATTTAAGGCCACTGCTTTTAAGATAAGGAAGTATGTATGTATACACACACACACACACACACACACAAGTCATCCTAAAATTACTCTCAACCTCTGATTTTTCCAAGCATTTTCTCTTCCAGTGAACTTAGTATTTTTGTTACCATGACAACATGTTGTATTATAATTCCTTTTTTTCCTTTTTTTTTTTTTTTTTTTTTTTTTTTAACAGTGCGTACTAACGGTTGGTTGAAAAACAGTAAAAACATTTTTCATTTGATTATGTACATCCATCTTCTTTAAGATGTAAGAGATTTTTAAAACCTATCACAGGTCACCCAGATTGCAAAGATAAGGACCTCACAGTGGGGTGATAGCTTTCTGAATGCGGGACTTCTACTCTGACATACTTTCTGAGTGAATGGGTAACAAGTGCTGGGATTTAAAAAGAAAATACTGTACCTATCTTCTTAAGACAGAATTGTACCAGAAGGAAAGGAACACTTTCTGTTCAGATGAGCCAGCACATTGGCATCTGGTACAAATTGAGGAAGTTTTTAAAAATTCTGTTATCCCTGTGGATGACAAAGACAGCAGTTTAATAAAAAGAGAGAATTATCATATGCTTACATCTTGATATCTTCATTCTGCATCTGAAGTATGATTCAATAAAGGAGAGATGGAAACAGATTATTAAGCAGGACAGAGCTCTTTGCCAGTCCATCCTAAAAAAAAAAAAAAAAAAAAAAAAAAAAAAAAAAGCATTTCTGTGCCTAATGCTATCATTTTTTATAAGCACCAACAATAAGTCAGAAAGCTGCAGCTGTATTTCCTATATAACTGACCAGTGATTATAACATCAAGATGGCTAACCTTGAGTTGTTTTATGTCTTCTTATAGAAAAACCTTTGAAAAATAGTAAATGAAACATTAAGATGTTACCACAACTACAACAATTAGTATGGCCATGAAATGTCCAGTAGAAATACAAACATCATTTACCCTGGGCTTTCTCATGCTTTGTATTAGGATCATAAAAATATCTTAAGAAATTAGAAACATTAAAAATTTGCCTTTGGTAAAGCGTAGTATAAGAGGAGTCATAACCATGTGCATTGAAGTATTTTTTCAAACTTGAAAATGCAGATTGCTTTATTATAAAAAAGAAGATATCACAGTTTATACTACATCTCCTTTCCTAAAATTATGCTCCATGTTAATGAATCAAAATATACTCCAATCTGTTTTGAAATGGAAAGTGCCAAGTTGCTATGTAATATTCCCAAGTTACAGAGGGAGGGAAAAAAAGGTAAAAACTATATTCTAATGTACAGGACTTGTTTTCAACATCTTATTGACAGTGTTGAATAAATCAGATCTGATGGATAACACATATGACTATATAAAATATTTTCATATTTTCATAGATTTGTTTTCAGTAGAAAATGAAATCATTAAATGACAACAGTAAGAGAAAGAGCCAGGCATAGACCCATATAATAATGATGTTCGAGAAGTCCAAGCACTGTTCATTGGGTCATCCGTCTCCCTATGAACATACGACACAGGAAGGAGGAGAAGGAGGAAGAAGACAGTGCAATCTCAGTGGGTACCCAAGAAAGAAAACGTTAACACAGGAGAAAAAGCCTTCTATGACAACTGCCTGCTTTTCTTCATATTTAGGACCATACTTGCCTTTGGATGACATTAAGAAACAATCATCCCTTTTGAGCAATTATTTTGGTAACTTTGAGGTACCATAAATTACTATAAATTGATGATCTTAAAATCCAGCCAACCATTCAGGAATCTTGCTTAAAATTCCCATCTTCTTTCTGCTCCCATTTCTTCTAATCCAAAATACTCAAACAAGTGATTCTTAAGCAAGTTTTAAGGAAAGTGATTGCATTCGTTAGACATAACTTAAACCCTTCAGGATCCAAGAGCCCTGAAGTAGTTACTCCTTCCTCAGCTAGACTTTCCTGTGTATGGATTTTCAAACACAAACTTGTGATCCTCATTTTAATTCATTTCTAATGATAGAAACTTAATATTGGCCAATTCAGGAGTATCTCAGCCAATTATAGATGGGCTTGTGTGAACGTTGCAGAGAGGCGTGAAGAACAAAACTCTGCGGTGGGTAGGAGGAATCTAGTCCTTGGACAAGGTTTGCTATCCATGCTAACACCACACTCCACTGTGTCTCCCTCCACTAGGTCCCATAGACAGTTGTCCTCATCATTGAAAATGCAATATTTCCTTTACAAATATGAGCCTGTCCCTCTTGGACACCAAGAAACACTGGTTGCTCCCTGCATGTTGCAGGATACCACCACATAATCTCAGGTTGCTCAATTCCTTTCCTTAGATGACGGCAGCCACCATGGGTGTTAAGGAGCTATTTCTGAACACAGGCCATCTAACTTAATTATCATTTCCTCTTCCCACTCCTCTCTTTTCTTTTTATTCTTTCATTTTCTCCAGGGAAAGGAGTTTTTAGCTCCTCTGCTGAAGGGAAACCAGCTCTTAATAATCAAATACTCATGTGTATTTTATTTAAATGTCATGGACCTTGACTTTTTAAAGAATATTTTCTTACTTTATTAAATATTACCAATATTTAAGAGATAAACACACAGATGAGTAGACTAAAGGGAAGAAATCTGACTTTTATAAGAGAACTGAAAAGCTGCTAAGACGCTTCCAGATATTATCTTCAGTGATGCGCCTCATCTTTATCCCAGAACTCCAGCTAACAGGCAGCCCCAACTGCTACCACAAAGGTAGGAAACCCCCAAAGAATCCTTTTATTAAAGCAAAACCACTCAGGCATCCAGGCTTGCTGATGTCCCAGGGTGCCCTTCTGAACAGTTTCTAATGGTGCACTTTCTGCCTTCTATAGTATATAATCTGGAAGCCCCGTTTTACTGTGGTCATGTTCACATCCAGGGCCCATGTCTGACCACAGTCTGATCTCTCAGGACCAGATCTTGACTTTTTAAAATCAGAGATCAAGATCTTGCTTCCATGAAGTCAGTGACCAGTGAGTGCCCAGCTCTAACCTAACCAGATCCAAATTTCCTCCCCATAAATCTTTGTGTCCCTTAAATCTGTGTTCACTCAAGAAGGTGGGAAGCAGGCCTCTGAACACAGTGGGTTCTCTGAGAGGTAACCCCAACATACAAATAGCATAAGGCCATGAGGGTAATATTTCTGTCAGGAGCTCCAGGCCTTGATGGATGACTTAGGCACCTGAAGTTCCCCCATCTCTATGCCATGCTCATCATCCTTCTCTCCCAAAGCTTAGCCCTTTATACAAACATTGAGCCCCAGCCCACAAAGTGCTCAGGAATGAGTCAAATCTTCTGTGTTTGAAGTCAGTAATGACATACGTTGTGTTATTTCCTTGATTTCTAGGCCTCCTCACTGTTATAGTGACATCCTCACCACTGGGTCTTGACTGAGTCATCTGAGAAAGGAGAGCCTCCTAGCTGAGGCCCAGGTCAGTGAGCATCTGCTGGTCTTTCCCACACTTTGGGGTTCTCCAAGCCCTCTTTCTCATATTTGGGGTCTCTCAGTGGGTAACATTCTCCTGGGAAACAGATGGCTTCTTTCTGAACAACATAAAAGAGGGCTCTGTGTCTAAGTCTAGTGTCATCTGCTAGGCACTCATTGTCTTCCCCTAAGCCCAAGCTCCTTGTAGGCACCTGGGCCTCCCCTTCTAGGACAGTTCAGGGTGCACTAACAGATCCAGGTAACAGCTAACTGCAGATCCCTCTGCTGCAGCAGGCTCAGCAGCCATGTTCTTCTCGAGGAAATCTTTTTGTAACAAAAACTGCAACACAGATTATCCCCCCAGTGCAAACTCTAAGAAGATGACCATGCCTTCTTATTCTCATTCCTCTGCAACACATCCTTCAAGTCACCTAGAAATGTAATAGAATGTTTAAACTCAGATTATGGTGGTTCCCCAGTCTTTATTCTATGTCTTTGGCTGCACCTGGGCATAGGCCCTAATTCTAGCATAAACTTTTGTCTAGCTAGGTACAAGCATGTGTCCCACAAAGAATCTGAGAGGTCCCAGGTGGCCCATAGCCCAGAAAGCACAAATATCAGCGATAAAATTCAGGAGCGGAATTTTATTTCTCTACAATTAAGTTTAATTTCTATTTAGAGCCCTCATCCCTCCAGTGGTAGAACCACCCATTACCCCTCATCATGCCATTTCTTAAGACTCCTATAATAGACACAGCATAATGGAAGGTATTTGGCTCCAACCTCCACTATCTTTATACAGAATAGATAAAACTCTATGGGGAAGAAGAGCAGGAAAATAATCTGTTTCATTTTATTGACATGGTGTGGGATATTTTAAATAAAAATAAAATTGGAATTGGGGGTGAGGGTGAGGGGGTACTGTAAACATTAACTAATTTCCATGTATACAGAAAAAACTTGAAAGCTATGTGTCGAGAAATCACAGACTATATTAAATATATAAGCTATGTGGAATATTTTAACTTCCTGGGTGAGTGGTTACTAATAGGAAAATAGTAAATCATGACAGAAATAATTAGAATAGATCACTCCTGTAATGTGGATTGTTATTGCATCAACAAACTCATAACTCAGATCAAACCGTGGAGTCTGAAGGGTAACGACTGTGAATAGAAAGAACCACATGTAACTTTGTAAAGTTATCAAACGACATTCCACAACCACAGTGCTGTAATTGTCTTCCCAACCTGCATTGCCAAAGGGACTGAGCTAGGAAACTGGAGAGATTAGCTGAACATGGCCAGCACCTACCTGAAGTCTGTAAACCTATGTGCCATCTTGACCCAGATGAAAAGAGCTGGAAATGGTAACATTTTGAGAAGGTCTGACCAGTGGGATGCTGAGAGCTACAACAGATACTAAACCTGGGACTACCCACTGATCACACTCCATACTTCTTCTCAAAGACTTTTCTGTGGAAAACTAAGCCCCATGAGATTCTCCTTGAAAAGCTTATGTTGCCAAACCTGTCTAGGGAGCACTGATGACAACAAACCTGTAGGACTTGGCAGAACTGCTGTGATATAAAACTTGACCTACATCATCCAACCCAGTGCCTGCCAGACAGATGGGAGCACACAGTCCAGTATTACTCTTTCTTGTTCCTCTTATTAACATCCTGTAGAAGTGATATCTTGAGCACTACAATGGGAATGCAGGTTAAATCTACATCTCAAGTTCTAGAGACAAATCTTTCTCCTTTTTCTAGTCATTTTTTTTTTTACATATTTGACCTGTAATCATTATATAATCATTGTATAACTTTGAGCAGAGGGAGGTCCAGTGATTGGATTAATATGAAGGACATCTTGGTGGCTTCCCAGTTGGGGCAGTTAGGAGTAAAGCTGCTATAAATATCTATGTGCAGGTTTTTGTGTGGACATAAGTTTTTAACTCCTTTGGGATAAATACTAAGGAGTGTCGCTGCTAGTTCATGTGATTATGATTATGATTAGTTTTGTAAGAAACCCACCAAACTGTCTTCCAAAATGATTGTAGCATTTTGCATTGCTACCAGAAACGAAGAAGGGTTTCTGTTGCTTCACATCCTTGCCAGCATTTGGTCTTGTCAGTAGTATGAATTTTGGCCATTCTAATGGGTATGTAAAAGAACATATCTAATAAAAATATCTAGGAAGGGTGCTAGCAGGGAAACAACCTTTTCCCATTTAGCGAGAAAAAAATGCTATTTGATGCAGCCTTTGTATAAAAAACATGGCCACGTGTATTGAAAGACTTAACATATTCATAGGTATTGACTCAGGAATTCTACCTCTAGGAAATTAGCTACAGGAACAGGAATTTACTCATACTCACACACACACACACACACACACACACACAAAATGTACACATATCTTTTACATAATTATTTATAAAAACAAATAGGCAAAAAGGACCTAATTGAACCTAATCAAAATGTTAAAATAAGAAGATTAACTAAGATATTATATAATAATAAAATAAAATCTGGACCACCACTACAAGGCATATTTTGGAAGAACATTTTTGTTAAATTAAAAGGATAGGTTATATTTCAGAATGACTTGTGATTTATTATAGAACATTATTATCTCCAGATGATGGGATTGTAAATGATTTGTGTTTTTCTTGTCTTTTTTCCTCCATTTTTTTTTTTAACATTTCAACATTAAACATGTGTTACCTTTCCATTTATTAAATTAAACAAGTACATCAGATTCAGATACCAAAGAGGATTTAGAACACTAATGTTGATGTTGCATTTTTTGGCTTTTAAAATAACTCTTGCAATGTTTTGGTCATGTTTAAAGGTCTATTTTTAAGTTTCTTTTTGGAGAATTGGGTTATAAAGCTTGCAAGAGAAATGAAGTTTTGGGGACCAATATGAGATTGACTCAACCCCAGATTTTTAGGTGGTATATATTTTAGGACAGTTTACAGTTTTAGAAAAAGCAATATGAGACTAATATAAGAGAAATTCATTACAGCAGACATACTTTCTCTTCCAAACATAACATGTTTTAACCACACTAGCAGGCTACGTCAAAATAAATATTTTTATATAAAGTAATTTTTTTTCAATGAAAATGATCTCCATTTCATTTCAGTCTATTGTAACCCTCAATTACCACATATAGCTTCTTAAGGAAACCCTGAAAAAAGGAGGAGAGACGGGAAGAGAAGAAACAACAGCTGCGTTGGGATTAAAGAGCAAAGAAAATAAAAACCTGAGCCTCTTCTTACACAGCAAGCATTTCCTTCAGCCTTCAACTAATGTCTAAATACAAGTGCTTCAAGGCAGTCGATCTTCGTTTATTCTCTCTTCTCTGTAAAACCGTTTTTCTTCTGGAATCTCATTAAATCACATGAACAGCTGCACTGAGTTGTTATGGCAACAGGAATTTTAAAAGTAAATTAATTTTCTACAAGGAGTTATGAAGACCAGGTGAGGGTGGCCTTGAATCACAATGGTTCCTCTCTGCACCAAGAGCACTATGGCCCCCATTGACTTATAAGAGCCCCAAGGGAAGGAAGCATCCTTAATTAATGATCACCTCTTAACAATTGTTATAGAAAAAGTGACCATAAAATGTGGTGTCTTTATTGCAAATTTATATATTCCATTTTAATCCTCCATAAAATCATACCTGAAGAGTTATGCAGCTCCTGGGTCCATTCATCTCTGATGATCTTCTACAATAAAAGAAGTTGTAGTCCTGATAGCTTCTCTGTGGGATGACAATAAATTCCTCAAGAGCTTTACATTATGGGAAATGTTAAGCTTTTAATTTCATAAAAAGGAGTTAGAAAAAGTTTCAACATAAACTGACATTAGAACTGAGCCATCACACAGATGAACAAATAATGAGGTGCTGGGCTTCTTGGGCACAGAGAAGGGAAGGTTATGCTATTCCACTCTACAGTCCATTCAAATTCTTGGTAGTTTTGGATTCTTCAGGCACATATTTCTCAGGATGGCCTTAAAAGCAAACAACAACAAAAACAAACATAAAAAAACAAAACAAAACAAAAAAACACCATTCCACCCAGCTGGCATGGCTCAATAGTTGAGCATTTATCTATGAACCAGGAAGTCACGGTTCAATTCCTGGTAAAGGGCACATGCTCCTTAGGCAGCTTGATCCCCAGAAAAGGGCATGCAGAAGACAGCTGATCAATGACTCTCATCATTGATGTTTCAATTTCTCTCTCCCACTCCCTTCTTTTCTGACATCAATAAAAATATATAAAAATAAAAACACCATTTCTAGAAAAGTATTCTGTGGTCAAATAAATATGGGCTATGGTCTATAATACAGGCCCCTCCCTTAGAATCACACACAGAGCAATTCAGCAGGTTAAAAGCACTGTCAAACCCAGCTGGAAAGAATTTATTTAAATTGTGTTTAACCCAGTGTTTCACAGCATTTTTTAATTATTGAATCTATTTTTAAAAATCTTCTTAGTTTTTATAATACTTATTAAATACACTTTGAGAAATACTCCTTAGATTGAAATTTTGAGGTCAAAATTAGTGATAACTAAATATGGTACTATATTCAAAAGATCATTTCAAATTTAGGAATATTTGTTTCCTTTATACTAAATTCTAGTGCTAATAGAACCATTACCTCTTCTCCCTCCTTTATCTAAAAATACTTATTATGTGTCATACACTGACCTCAAAGCTTTGCACATGTCAGACCATAGAATCTGGCTCCTCCTCTTTACTGGTACAGAATACACATGTGTGTGCTTGTACATATAGGGCAGGGGTCGGCAACCTTTAAGACATAAAGAGCCACTTGGATCCGTTTCCGAAGAAAAAAAAAACCTGGGAGCCGCAAAACCATTGCAACATTTAAAACAAATATAACACTGTATATATTGTTTCTTACCTTAATGCTACATACCGGATCGTGCAGTTAGCTGTCAATCTGAAGAAGAAAAGGATTTTTTCACTTAACAAAAAGAGCCGCATGCGGCTCCAGAGCCGCAGGTTGCCGACACCTGATAGGGACACACACATGTACATGCATATGTACACACATGAAAGAACACACACTCACACACACATACTCCAGGAGATGGGAGAGTGATGAAGGCAATGTTTATGTCCAAGCAGCACAAGTCAGGACAGAGAGAGTCCTCACTAATCTTAGAAGACAGAATGCAATCTGGGATTTCTGGAAATGAAACTGAAGCAGCAAAGACAGCTACAGCAGAGCAAATGAGATGGTTAAAATGCAAAGCAGAGTCCCAGGAAGAGGAGAAAGGGATAAAAGGAGGCTCCCCACTTCTGCCAGGAATCCACAAATCATTTAGAACTGGTTGGGTGACAGATCACCTTTATGGGTTTGTAAGCTGCCATAGAGGTGTTAGCAGAAGGAAACTAGCCAAAATAATAAATAAATAAATAAATAAATAAATAGTAAATAAATAAATTTTAAAAAAATTTAAAAAAAAGATAAAAGGACCAGTGGGCCATTTTACTCCACATAAGAACATGTAACTTCAGGATTTCTACAATGTTTTTCTTAGAATTAACCCTGGTCATATGTCCTTGTTTAAATTTATATCCAGCAGGTAGTGACTTTCAAAGAAAGCTAATATGAAATAACTTGGATAAGCACCAAACTACTACTGGTAGTAGAAAGAGTTATTTCCCACAAATAACTCATAACAATTAAAATGGATAAATAAAATGTTACTAATAACCCTCACACACACACACTTTTTGAGGCAACTGGGCAAAAATATTAAAAAATAGGTGGTGTAAAGAAGAATAGATCAGAGGACAGCCTGGCACCCAGCCTGCACTGTCCTGGAGCTGCACAGTGGGCTGGGCGTGCTGGATTGAAGAAGCGCGAAGAAGCGGATGGGGATGTGGGAAGCACCCTTCGAGGTGAGGAGCAGAAGGCAGCATGTCAGGGGTTCACATCAGGTGAAGAGGAGCAGAGTCAGCCAGGCCAGTCCCTGTGAGCTGGGAGCAGAAGCAGACATAGGCAGACAGGGCACTGTGCCAGCCTAGACAGCATGAGAAGTTACAGAACAACATTATCAGGAGGCTTGGCTTGCTGTCCACAGGGCACTCTGCTAGGGGGAAGGAAGAAATGCCTAACTCACAAAAAGAAGTGAGTCGAGCCTCACAGATCACTTAACCGTACAGAGCAGTGGGGACGATGACATGATATGGACAGAGCTCCATGGCTCGTGTGATTTGGGAAAATGCTGCTGTGGGACTGAGTCTCAAACACTCTCGTGACATCTGCAGCAACACATCTCAGAAAGAGATGAATTACATTCTGTAGCACAGATACATTTTCCATTCTCTGGTTATTCATTAGCCAACAAAATGGAATTTAGAACTTAATCTCATGGGTATGTATTGAGTACGTTGCTTATGGTGGTGGCACACGAGTCTCTGTGTTCAGGGTTAGCCGACCCAGCAGCATGTGAGAAGGGGCTGTGAAGAGCTGGTATCAAAGGAGGGGTGGTTCCCAAAGCTGGAGACATAAAGGTGTGCTGGGACATTCTTGGTGGAAGACTTGGTCTTTGTGGGGCTGTTGGTGGGAGGAGAGAAAGGCTGGGGGAAGTGCCCCAAATATAGGAAACACAGCAGTAGAGCCTGAGACCAGGAAGTAGGGTGTGGGGTGCAGCAATGAGCTCTTGCACAAAATAGAAGGGGGAACCAGATGAGGAACCAGGCTACAGGAAAGCCCCACACCAGATAAGAGTTAGCATATCTTCAAAAGGCAAAACAGATTGTTGGGAAATTTGTGAGTCAGAAAGGGGCAGCATCAGTTGTATCAGAACCCAAAGGCTTTTAATTTAGTCCCAGGCACCTAAATTAAACCAGAAGCCAGGTACCTGGCATCAGAGGGAACAGCCAGAAAGGTGGGGGAGAGGTGCACAATCCCACACAGTGAGAGTGGAAATGGCTCCTTCATCCTTGTTTATTTTACTCATAAAATAAAGTTATTGTTATTACCACTTCCTACACGCTAATTTTTCTTTTAAATCTCTGCTTGGGTTAGGCATTGCGTGGCTTGTAATGAGCATGGTGAAATGCCTTGCTCTTATTATGGTAATCTGAAATAACAAATATGGAACAACAAAACAGCCCAGACAATAAAAAATAATGGTTAACCCACCTAACTAGCTCTGTGGCCAAATTATATTTTTATAAATTACAGTTCTGATGGAGGTAGACATGCTCACAGGTTCCTTGCTAACAAGGTCACCGGTTTTAATGTGAATATTTTCCGCAGCTGTTGCTCTCACACCTAGAGAGGGAAGCAGCTCCAGCTATGTAGGGCAAGGCTGGGAATGCTAATGAGTCAAACAGATTGATCCAAAATAGAAACATAAACCTCCAATTCATAAGGACATGACGGTTACGAAATAAGCACTGAGGAGAAAGGATCTGTGTTCAGGAATTCAACACTGCAACATTGCCTGAATTTTTGACATAGTTCTTGACCAAGGCTTGGCAAACCCCTGTTTGCTGTAAATAGAGGGACAGGGGGAAAGGTTACAAGAGACCATTCCATAAACATGAATTGCACTATTAGAAGACCCAACAAAGAATGCATTGAAAGCATGCTTAATTTCCTCTTTACTAGAATTATTATACAGAGATCCTATTGGCAGCCACATGATGTGCTATAGGACAAAGTGAAATTTAGAATTCAGTGGTACAAGTTGTACTAAGTAAGGAATACAACAGAAATTTCATTTGAGGATAAAATTAAGTCATCCTTTACTATTTTCTGTTCAAGCAGAGATGAGGTAAACTCTAATAACATTCCTAAATGATAAATCTTTATTTCTTTCATGTGCTTCCCCATTTCCTGTGCGCTGGGATCCTAGAATTGGAATTCACTGTAGGGTATAAAGAAAGTACGAAGTGCAATCACAAGGGCCACAGAGGGAAAGGGGCTGTACACCGGACAAAGGAAAACGGTTTGTCCAAGGACAGTTTCCATGGAGGTCCAGGCATGGCATGAAAGGTCAGGAGCTTTCAGACTATAACTTCAAATGACACTGTGACATAATGAGAGTGTCACCAAACTCCTACAAAGGTGCAGTTTCAATATTTCCGTTATACTAACGGAGGTAATGAATAGAGGGCCAGGGCTCATAGGAGCTGCTCAGCTCCATCCAAGTCTTTCCTGGGGAATGTCATTGAGATACACTAGTTCTCCCACCAATTCTGTAGTATTCACAGGGAAAAGTTCAAAAAAAAATCATAGAAACAAAAACCAATGCTTTTACATATCCAGGTAATGGATGTGAGATGGTTATTTCTAGGAGCCACGCTTAATCCTTTGGTGTGTTTTACATGGTACAAAGTCTATTTACTTATACAAAGTCTCTATAAATGGTCCCAAATCTATTGAAAGAAAGGTATGCACATGGAGAGACCAGCAACTCCTTCAGACATTAGGTTTGCATTTTAAAATAATTAGCTTAAAGACTTGTGAAAGAACTAAAAAACAAACAAATGAAGATGATCACAATAATCTGAGGGAAGAATAAAGAGAGGAATGATTCTAAAATGCTAGCAATGATTTACCTAATTAGTCTTTGACAGCTTGAAATGTGTCCTAAAGGAAAAGGTACTGAAGGTACTATAGCAATCTGGGAGCTGTGTGTGCACAAGAAAAGCTAGATTAATGAGCTGTAGGCACAAAAGCAGCATCTATCTGGATTATATAATTAGAATTAAAACTACTTGGTATTTCAGGACCTTCAATAGGTTTCTTAGAACTAAATTTTATTACTAAAGCCTATTCTGAGTTTTGCATCTCACTAATTATTTTACTTATAGGGGTCTTTTAAAAAATATAAGGCTTTTTTTTAAAAAAAAAATCTGATTTGGTAACAGAAGCAAAGTAAGCTAAAGGAACGTTAAAAAAAAAGTCAACAATCTGTTTCAACTTAACATTCACAAGGGAGAGATTTGTGTCCTCTGCAGATTTTAAGAGATTTAAATAGGGCCATTGATGTTCAGCTCAATTAAGCTGCTGATCATTACATTCTTATAGCAGTAAAGTGTCCTCAAACCATTATTACTTTAGAGCATAAAATAGCCTGGGCAGTCCAGGCTTTTATTCTGAGCCTTGCATGGCCCATGCAGAGATTATTAACCTGGGACCTGTTCTTCTTCTATTAGATAAGTGGGCTTGATGCTCTAGATGCTTCTACATAAAGCAAAAAGAGAAAGCTAGATTGTTCACAGAAAAAAAAATATTTAAAAAAAGGGAACTTCATAGTCTTGGGACATTTAGAAGGAGAAAAATAAAAAGCATAGTGCTCAAAGCCATCCCAAAAGAATTCTTATGTTGAATTTAAGAGAGTAATTGATGACCCTCACTGGTCAAAATTAGTCATGCCATTGCTATAACACCAAGGTAAGTGGTGATGTGAGACTGATGTGAATATTAGTATAAAGCCAATGTTTGTTTCCATCTAACCAGTATTTACCCTGGATTCTCAGCATGTCAGACATTAAGGAAACCAAGGTGAAAAAAGGCATGTCCAGTCTTCCAGGAACTCTTAGGCCAGCTTAAAACTTCTGTCAAAACAGTGAGAGGAAAATTTTCTTTCTAGCACTGCCCAACTCAAAACAATGAGACACAATACGAATTAAATATATAAAAAACATATATACTAAATAAAAATTTGTTAGAAAACATTGTAGACCTACTGAGGTTGAATTGCTTGATTTCACAAATGAAAATACAGGAGATCCATTTGAGTTTCAGATAAACAACAAACAATTTTTAATATATGTCTCATGCAATACTGGGGACATACTTATACTAAAAGTTATTTATTGCTTATCTGGCATTAAAATGTGATTAGGCATCCTATAATATTATATATCTACTAGAGTCCCAATGAACAAAATTCGTGTAAGGGGGGTTCCTCAGTCCAACCTGCACCCTCTCCAATCCAGAAACCTTCAGGAGATAGGAGATGTCCTGCTAACAGCTTAGGCCCACTCCCCATGGTTCTCTGCTCTCTGTGGGGCTTGGTGGTTCACCGCCACCCCAATGTGCCAACAAAGCTGCCACTCCCTGCTGTCTGCTTTGTGTCTAGTAGGCCTGGGGGCTTTGCCATAGCCACGGCAATGAAGCCCCCACACCCTGCTGTCAGCTCTCAGTGGTGGGGCTGAAATAACTGGGGGACTCCAGTGAGGCTGAGGGGACTGAGTGCCGCTATCTTTGTGTTGGAGTGAGCATTAATTTGCATATTTCCTCTTTACTAGATAGGGTATTTGTACAAGAATGCCTTTCATTAAATGCTTTAACTATAATAGGTGTTGGCCAGAGCAAGCAGCTGGAACTCTGCCTTTCAGAGTGTGACTTGGTACAAGTGCTGTGGAAAACTCATTGGCACTATCTGCAAAGTTCTAACATACTCATATCCTATGGCTCAGCAATTCCACATCTGGTTATATACCCAGCAGAAATGTGCATGAATGTCACCAAAAGGCAAGATATGTTCAGAGCATCAACCTATGAACCAAGTGGTCATAGTAGGTCCCTGGTCAGGGTACATGCCTGGTTGTGGGCTTGATCCCCAATAGGGGCAGCTGATCAGTGATTTTCTCTCATCATTGATTGATGTTCCTATCTCTCTATCCCTCTCCTTTCCCCTCTGAAATCAATAATACACACACACACACACATACACACACACATGAATGTGCATAGCTACTTTTTTCAAAACTCCAAAATGCACACAATGCAAATGTTCATTAACAGAAGACACGTAGAACTATATACAGCAACAAGCAAACACATTATAAATACATACAGTAACACAGGTTACTCAAGAAGTCAGAAAGAATGGCTTATATACCACATTGTTCTATGTATACAAGTGCAAGGTGATATAAATAAATCAGGGTGTTAGAGATCTGGAATAGAAGTCACCTTTTGGGAGGAAAGTGAGCTTAATGACAAGAAGGGGTCATTTCTCTCTGTGGTTAGGTTCTCTGTCTGCAGCCAGAAGAGAGTCATACTGGTGTACTTACATTGTGATAATTCATCAAGATGTACACTTAGGATTTGGGCATTTTTTCTGTATGTTTTTATATTTACCATTTTGAAGTGCTTAAAAATGAGTACTTTAAAAATCCAATTAGAAATGAAGAAATTATGAAGTGATATAGCTATATCAATTAGGTTTCCACCAACAAACAGAACCAAGAGGATCAATAGGACATATATATGCTGACACACACATACAGGGTGGGGCAAAAGTAGGTGGGATCGGGCCTAAACCTGCAGACAGACATTTCTCTCACAATCTGGGAGCACTGGCTCCTAACCGATTGCCTGCCTAATTGCCTGGTCACCCCTAACCCCTCTGCCTGTCTGATCACCCCTACCTTGCCCCCCTGCCAACCTGATTGTCCCTACCTTGCCCCTCTGCTGACCTGAATGCCCCTAACCTCCTTTGCCTCAACCCCCAACCTAAGCTGCAGTCTGACCTCCCTCTGCCAGAGGCGACCTGGCCAATCAGGGGAAGGTACCACCACCATCACCCTGCTGCTGCTGCCACTGGTGGCCACCATAGCCATCTGAGTCGTGGGCTGGCCCTCCCAGCAGCAGCTGCCATCCACGGCTTGCCTGAGCCTCAGACAGCTGCTGCAGCTTTGTCCTGAAGGACATCCAATGGTCATCCAGAAGTCATCTGCCCTAATTAGCATATTACCCTTCTATTAGTATACATACTCCCTCATCACAGACACATTCCCTATAGCCACCAGGAGTTGGGGCTTGAGATCACTGTCTCCTCCTCTATGCCAAAATGTGCCTATTTCCAAGTCTCTCCTCCCTTCCTCTGCCATTATCCTATCATCTTTGAATGTAATTTATGGAGCCATAAAAGGCAACCCTCATTGTTATTTTATCCTGCATTTATAATGAGAGGGGCAAAGGTATGTGAAGCAAGATTATTAACGAAAAACATTGACCCAGTGGCATCACAAAATCTCCAGGAAGAAACTTAATTATATCCCATTAAAAAGCTGAATGCTCTCCTGTGATTTGAACATATTAACGCAATTTAAGGTTCAGCTCAAGGTTCTTGTCTTTATGCAAAACTCACCTCTCGAAACCTAAATGGCCCATGTGGTAAGGTTTCTCCACTTGGAATGTCCAACTGACATAGGTAATCACTTCTGTTATTTTTGGATGTGGGCTACCACTGCAGAAGTTTTACTCTTCTAATTGATACAAATTGTTTGCATTATGCCTTTTCCACTGCAATTACCATATATAGTTATTTTTTTTTTTTAGTTTTCTGTAATTCTAACTTAGATGAACACACAAATTGTCTAAGAATTCTAACACTTTTATATTAAAAGTGTATATATATATATTTTTTCTTTTTTTCTTTTCATCTTAAAATGTATTTGATGGTTTTGATGGTTTAAAAAGGAGGTAAAAGCCGAAACCGGTTTGGCTCAATGGATAGAGCATCGGCTTGGGGACTGAGAGGTCCCGGGTTCGATTCTGGTCAAGGGCATGTACCTTGGTTGTGGGCATATCCCCGGTAGGGGGTGTGCAAGAGGCAGCTGATCGATGACTCTCTCTCATCGATGTTTCTAGCTCTCTATCTCTCTCCCTTCCTCTCTGTACAAAATTAATAAAAATATATTTTTAAAAAGGAGGTAAAAGTGGGGAAAACCATGGAGATGATTTTGGGGAGGGGAGAAACTATAAGCTCTGTTTTGGTATATAATTTCTGAGACAGGAAGTCAGGGGTGCCTAGGCTGAAGATAGAGACCTCAAGTGCATCCACATAAAGAGACTAAGATTAAATAATTAAGAGAAAAGATGAAGCAAGGAAACACAGGAGGGTCAAGACTATGCTCTGGGGCTGATAGAGAAGAAAGAGTCTGAGAGAAAGAGGCAAATCAGCTGAGGCAGCAGAGCCAGGTTTCAGGGGATTTGAGATGGGGAGTTGGTGAGAGGATGGTCAGTTATGTGAGAACAGGATAGGGAATGGCCCATGAGAGTGGGGAGTTCTCAGTGGTAATAGGAATTCAGGTCAGAATGAACGGGACAGTGGAGAAATTGGAGACAGCAAGATTAGACAAGTCATTCCAAAATAATGGAGTGATGAGGTGGGGGAAAGGGATGGGCAGGAAGGAAGAGGCACTTGAGGAAGGGCCATGTGATTTGTAAGATCTTACAGATAATGCAGACAAACAATAGGAAGGCACAGGAGGACTGCTGGGTGGTTAGATATGACTACTATCAATTTGGGGGTATACATTTACATGGAAGCCTTTGGATGATTTTATCCATAAGTAAATAGATGCTTGCAGGGCAGTAAGAGAAATGAGATAGTTGGGCAAACCAGAAATAGGGTTTTCCAGGTAAGGAGCCAGTTTTCAGTGAAAGAGAAAGATTCTAGGAAGTGTGGGAAATGGGATCATGGACTTCAGCAAAGCAGAGGGTTTTGAGGGAGAAAAAAAAGAGAAATTATTTAGGAATTCGGTCTCATATATTCCTCTTTCCTAGAAACAGGAAGGTGACTTAATAAGTCTATAGTTAGATATTAGATAATCTTATTCTGCACACCTCGGAGTGGTTTACTAGATGTCTTTTAAGTTTACATATTCACTAAAAAGTGTCAATCCTGCCTCTTTTGATAGTCTCTTAAGTGTGAGAGACATAGAGACTTTATTGCAACATGAAGATAAAGTGGCAAATTCTGTAACCCAGCTAATAGTAAAACTTTCCTTCCTGAGTTGTCTGGACTAATTGTAAATTACTAATTGTAATTTGGGAATTAGAATAAGATCACCTTACATAAATTTCCTATTAATTCAGAATAATATCATTTTCATGTTTGAACTGTGATATATTATTCAAATAAGTAAGGCATAGGGTAGGCATTGGTCGGATTACCTTCTGAGATTTTGATATATGAAGTAACTGATTTACCTGATAACTCAGCACACTTTATAAATGAGCAGTTGAACTCTCTGACAAATTTCAATCTTAAATCATGATCCAATGATTCAATAGTGCATGTATAAAAGTGAATGGAGAAGTCATGATCTATTGGAGCTAACAGCCTATTTACTGTCAAGGTATTAGAAGATGGGAAGGCAGACACTGGCTAATTGGTTAGAGCATTGTCCCAATACCCTAAGGCTGTGGGTTCCATTTAATTATGCATTCAGTGGTTGATTCTTATATGTCCTGGGCACATAAAGAATCAACCACAGAGTGTATAAGTAAGTGGAACAACAAATTGATGGTTTGTTATCTCTCTCTCAAAATTAAAAAAAAAAAAAAGAATTTAATCCCCATACTACCCAAAAAAGAATGTGGAGGCCATAGAAAAGAAGAAGGAACGCTATCAAGATACTGGGAAGTATTCAAGCTATAGGCATCAGTTCAAATATGTTTGCTATAAAGAAAAACAAACCAAGTCATAGGACATCTAAATCACATTTTATTTATTTGTGACCTTTTTTTCCTCTTTCCAGAGAGCCTTGCCTCCTGAATTCTGACCCACCCTGAGCAGGATATTCTCAAAAGTTTTAGCCAATGTTTCTCATATCCTGGCCCAAGGAATAATGCCAGGTTTGACTGCCTTAAAGTGTCCTCAAAAGCTTTGCAAAAATGAAGATTTTTAAGGCCTTATCCTAGAAATCCTCATTCAATAACGGTTAGGTTTGGCCCAGGAGTCCAGTGAAAAATAGGTTTTCCCAACAAATTATGATACCCAGGCTGAGTGGAAAATTACTACTGTACACTATGCAATATGGCAGAATCAATGAATATTTTAAAATTATTTGTATAATGAAATACATCAAATAGTAGTGGCCCGATGTACAAATTCATGCACACTGAAAAGAAATGAATTCAAAGAAATATTTAATATCACTATTTGTCTTTTCTCTGCAATATCAGTGTCAACCAAATTCACTATCAACCATGACAGATCAAAACACATGCGTACAACTGGTGCCAGCAAGAGCTTTATATGTATCCCTCATGTGTGAGTCAACTTTGCCATATATATATATATATATATATATATATATATATATATATATAATAAACTTGTTTAGTTAAACCTGCTTTTAATTTAGCTAAACTTTTTCCAGCCCAGTAAAGCACCCCAACTTATCTTTCAGGTAACTGTCAGCAACACAGCAGTAAATATCAACATGAAGTAGATTATTACTGTAGATCACACAGGGAGAAAATAGGGTGAAATATTTAATTGCAGCAGTATTTGACTATATTCTGTGCAGTGAGAAAATCTGAAGTAATCTTTAAGGTCCACCATTTCTTACTTCTTTTCAATAGGGTCAAGTTTCTAAGTTTTCTAAATCTGTTTTCCAGCTAATGAAAAGAAAGTAGGATTCCACCAAGTCTCCTGTCTATCCCTGGACTTCTGTGAGGATCAAATGAGATGAAGCATGGGGAAATGCTTTGCAGACAATTAGTTACAGTATAAAGTGTTTCCACCTGGCTATAAAGCAAGTCGTGTTGCTGGGCTGAAGAAACAGCAAGGAGGCTAGACGCTAGGGAGAGGAAGCTGGGAGTTGCTACATGACATCATTATCAAGACAGTTGGACACTTAGCATTTATATATATATATATATATATATATTTGATTATATATATTTGATTATATATATATATATATATATATATATATATATATATATATATATAATTAGGAATATTAACATTAAGTGCCAATGCTCCCTTGAGCTCTAATATTTGAAGGATGATTCCATCAAAAGCAATTGCTATGATAAGCTCTACCATTCCTGACAGCATCATGAGGGCAGAACACACTGTCTTGGTGTGCCTTTCCTTATAGCATGATGAAATACACCATTAGAATTCTTTCTTGCAGAGTGATCATTGTCCATGGCTACTTAAACAAACTGATATGTTTTTTTTTAATTTCTTTATTTAGGTATCACATATTTGTCCTCAACCTTCCATTCCAATCCCATACCCCTCCCCACTCATGCCCCCTACCCCTCTATTGTCCTTGACCACTGGTTTGGCTCGTATGTATGCACTCAAGTCCTTTGGTTGATCTCCAGTGACTCTTGTTCACTTAGCAAGATTAAGAATTCATGTGGCAGTTCATCATCTGAACCACACAGAATCTAAGTAAATATAATCACATTGATTGTGGTGGTTGAGTGAGGTAATGACTCAAATAACAATCAACAATGGCAATTCCATTGATAACTCAAAGGTTTCTAATTTGTTAATTTGACTTAGTATAGATAGATATCAAGTATACTTTTGTGCAGTTTGATTATAATTGTCGTATAAAATACTAGAGGCCCGATGCACAAAAATTCATGCAAGAGCAGGCCTTCCTTCCACCAGATGCTGGCACCAGCTTTCCTCTGGCACCCGAGACCCAGGCTTCCCTCCTCTGGCTGCTGGCAGGCACCTGGGACCTGGGCTGGCTTCCCTCAGGCCACCTGTTGTCACCTGGGACCCAGGGTGGCTTCCCTCCAGCCCTGGCTTTGTCAGGAAGGATGTCTGGAATGGCATCTGGTCTAATTAGCATATTACCCTTTTATTATTATAGGTAAGTGGAAAATAAAAGTTCTAAAGTTAATAAGTTACCTTATCTAATAACTAATTTTAAATATTTATATATTAGTAATTGAATTCATTAACAAATGGTTATAAGTATATATTTGTGTTATCATCTAAAGCTCTAAAAGTTTATAGTTTTCATCTCTTGCAGAGAAAATGAATGAGTCCCCTCACATTAGGGATTGTGTTATATGCAGGCCCCTACAATCAATGAGTAATCATCATGGGCACAAGCTAATAAGTGCCTAGACTCAATTGATTTGGGGAGGTTTCAGAGTCTGAAACAGTAGAAGATAGTTAGTTGCTTCTCAATATATGTACTCCTAAAAATAGAGCTCATGACTTCAATTAATCACAGAGTAATTCAGAATAAAGACCCTATTCATCACCTTCCTTCTAGCCAGGTGTAACCAAGTGACTAAGTCCTACTCCACGGGATGAGTGCATGAGTGGGTGCAGCTTCTGGTATCTTCCCTAAATGGAGTGGACAAGGAAAATCCCTTCCTTTTTCTCATCCTCCTAGCTGAAAGAGTGTGGGTATGAGAACTGCAGGGAGCTGCAGCAGTCTTCCTGATGAATGAGAGCTGCTTGCTAGATTTAGCAAGACTACAAGATAGGAGAATCATGGCAACCCCTTTTCAACCCTGAAAATACCATCTCTAGTTCATCTATATAAGACATAAATGAACCCTGCCTCACTGAAATCACTACTATTTGGGGTTTTGTTGTTTTCCATCAAACCTAATATGTACTGACTTTGATCTCTTATTGGTTGACCCTCAAGGCAGTTGATACTTAATATGGCACCCTTCATATTACTGCCCTCAACTTTACCCAACTCAAAAACAGAAAGAAAGAAAAAAACAGAAAAAAAACAAACAAAAAACTAAGGGCAGGTTGCCATCAGACCAATAACTCTTTTGTCCTCTATCTCCATTCAGGGCCAGAAACAAAGTAAAAAGTAAGTGGTAAGCCAGGTGTTCACCTAGCATAGCAGGGTGGCAGGCTGGGGAATCCTGGTGTCCTAGAAATCATCCTATATAATAAAAGCCTAATATGAAAATTGACTGAATGGGGGAACGACTGGTCACTATAATGTGCACCGACCACCAGGGGCAGACGCTCAATGCAGGAGCTTCCCCCAGCATGGAGGCCCCAGGCCAGTCAAGGTGGATGAGGGGGTTGGGGGGAGATAATTGCTCTGCTAGTCACCCCACAGAGGGAGGCAACTGGTGGCAGCAGCAGGGGGGCAGGGCCTGTGAGAGGGCAGCACCAGACCAACCAAGGCATGTGCCAGTGGGGGCTCCCTGATCACCCCAGCTGTTGCCCAACAGATCAGTCTTGATTGCCGGCCAAACCTAGGGACTTTACCTGTGCACAAGTTTCATGCACCGGGCCTCTAGTCTTTAGATAGTTAACAACTGACTTGAACAGTTAATCAAAGATGACCGCTTTTGCCGAAACCATTTGGCTCAGTGGATAGAGCATCAGCCTGCGGACTGAAAGGTCCTGGGTTCCATTCCAGTCAAGGGCATGTACCTTGGTTGCGGGCACATCCCCAGTAGGGGGTGTGCAGGAGGCAGCTGATTGATGTTTCTCTCTCATTGATGTTTCTAACTCTCTATCCCTTTCTCTTTCTCTCTGTAAAAAATAAATAAAATATATTTTTTTAAAAAAGATGACTGCTTTTAATAAGGCCAAATGTGAATTATTTCCATGGTGAATGTCTGCTGAACAATGAGACTGAGTGTGGAAACCCTGATGTCTTTGGTGAAAGGCACTTCATGGATATAAAATATTGTTGTACACCATTACTCATGGAAATGGTTTGTGGCAAAGACAGATTCTTAGAGGCAACTGGCTATAGACTCTCTTGTTTTTTAATAACATATGTGTCAGCCAAACAGACAAATGCTGTAACAGCTTTTAATTATTTCTACTGTTTGCTTATTTCTTTGCGTTAAACATGACTTTAGTAGTTTGCATGTTCATCTGAAATCTCCATTCCCTTATCCTAAGTAATCACTTCTTAGATAATTGCTGCCAGGTCGGTGGGGATTTTTTTTAAAAAAAAAACAATCAGCCTTTCTTCAGGCTGAAACCATTCCATTTACCTTGAAGTTCTTTTTTTTTTTTTTTTTCCTATTCATAGTTTCTGCTGATCTTTCCTGGCAGGAGGGAAGTTTCGATTACGCCTGCAGTAACTTGTTCTCTTGTCTGCGGTTCAAGTATTACCCTGTTTTAGTCATTCCCCTGGCAGGTACATGGAGGGAGGCGTGGCTCTGGGCAGAGGAAGTCATCCCTCTACTTAGCCCTGACTCCGTTAATTCCACAGGGGATTTTGAAAAGGGCTTGTGGCACATTACTATGACGATGCTGGTTTGGATTTCATGGAAAGCATGTGTCACTGGGGAAGAACAAAGAGGTTTTTATGTGCTCTCCCCTTGAGCTCCATTAGGGTAACCCAAATGACCCTTTCTGAAGCCACTCCACAGCATCTACAGCTCAGCCTGGGACATGCACTGATTTGAACAACAAAGGAAAAATGTGGTAGTATCACCTCATCTGTGAAATACTATGTACACAATTTACGAATGCTCCATAAATAATCCAGACTACGATGAGATGTATAATGCAGAGACCTGGTAAGATGGGTCCCAGGACAAAAGAAAAGCCAAGGTGATGGATGATGGGTTCCACTGAGAGCTCTATCTTTCACGATACCTGAGAGAACCATGACAATAGCCACCTGGATGGGAATTAACAATCAGTTGCACATTCTTTGGAGTATGTCAAATGGTCTTCCTACTCGGGCACATCAGCAGAGGGGCCTCATATTTTCATAGTGTTTCAATGAGCAATCTGAAGTTCTGTGAGCTCAAGAAAGAGGTGCTTGAGTACATACATCTGGGTCTCTCTGTTCTCCTGGCTGGAACCCACTGTTCTGACTTTCCATCACCTTCCTTCTCTAGACGAGTATAATCAATGGGATAATCCTAATCTCTAATTCAGAAGATTTTTGTCCAAATTATTGCTATCAGATAAAAGACAGGTTCCCTAGTAGAAAGGTGAATTTCAGAGAGATAACAGGTTTTTAGTGTTATGTCACAAATATTAATTCTTTCTTATTTACCTGAAGTCCAAATTTAACTGGGCATCCTGTATATTTATTTATTTGGTAAATCTGACAACCTTAATCCAAATTCAATTTCTGCCACTAACTCCAACACACCATTTAGTGTTGAGGATTCTCAAACTTATTTATGCTCAAAAAGAAGAGCGTGCAATTTCAGGGAGAAGGGAAAGAGATTAATTCTATTACTTATCTCCTGATATCTAACTCTGTGCTATAATGTGTGTTATTAATTTGAAAGATCCTTATTGAAAATCTCCTGTGGGCCAAGCAATATTTTCTGAATAAGTCATCAAATATGAATAAGATGTGAGACTCAGAAATTAATGCCAGTGGTTCTGTTTTACTTTTATAGCAATCCTATGGCAAAATAATTATTTCTATTTTATACGTAAGAATATGAAGCACAGAGAATTTGTCACAGGACCAGTCACCAAGGGAGATGGATACTGATGTGTTTCTGAGGATGAACTTTCCTATACGTCATTCTGCTTCAAACATTTCTCCAATGACAAGGCAGAACAAAATCTTGGCATCAAAAGAACTACAAATGTGTTACTGGTAAACTTCCTGTATATCATTTTCCCCTGTGCATGCTTTAAGACTCTTAGTACCCCAGAATAACTAATGGTGCTGTTCACCAGGCCAGTTCTTATAACATGGTCAATTGGACATGTTTCCTAATGGGGCCACTTTGAGATAGCTCTTTTTCTAGATGCCTGTCCAAATTCCAATTACTAATGTCAACACAGAATATGTCACTAATGAGACAACTGGATCTTTTTTTCTATCACTGACCTTCCTTCTGCAATCATCCTTAGATGGGACTCAGAGAGCTTTAGAAAGGGTTGAGGCCCTGGGAAAAGGGGAGGATACTTGTTGAACACATTACTTGGAATAAAAATAGCAAAAAGCTTAATATCTTCTTAGGTCATGTCAAAATTTCCCTGGGGTCAAAACAGTGGTAGCAAAAGAACTACATGAAACATCATGTTTGTGCAGCTGCAGAGATGGCAGGATTATTCCTTATTATTCATGTACCACTTTCTGAAGAAACACTGCTCCCTTTGCAGGATGTAACCAGGAGCAACAAAAGGTGTGTGAGCTCCCTACAGAATGAGCTGACCTGTAGCTCACTGAAGGGACTTCTGTGATTGCCTGAAGTCTTCAAAGTTGTCCATATAATGCAATTGTGTTTTTGATTTGCTGGATTTTATATATATACACTAGAGGCCTGGTGTATGAAATTTGTGCACTGCAGGAGACAGGGTATCTGGCAACCCAACTTGCTCCCTCTCTGACCTGGCAAACTTCTCACAATCTAGGACTGCTGGCTCCCAACTGCTTGCCTGCCTGATTGCCCCTAACCACTTCTGCCTGCCAGCCTGATCACCGCCTAACCACTCCTCTGTTAGGCTGACACCTAACTGCTTCCCTGTGGGACCAATTGTCCCCAACTGCCCAACCCTGCCAGCCCAGGCACCCAAAATGCCCTTCTCTGCAGGCCTGGTCACCCCAACTGCCCTCTCATGCTGGCCTGATTGCCCACAACTGCCTTCTCCTGTTGGCCATCTTGTGGCAGCCATCTTGTGATCACATGGGGGCAGCCATCTTGTGCAAGGGTGTGATGGTTAATTTGCATATTGCCTCTTTATTATATATGATATAATATATGCATACTGTTTATATACATATACATATATATGGTAACATATATTATAATATTTTTCTAATACAGTTTATATTCAGTATCCCATCTAATAAAAGAGTAATATGCAAATTAACCATCACTCCGCTACACTAACAAGCCATTCCCACTAGCCACTCAGGAACAAGTATGCAAATTAACCCAACCAAGATGGCTGAGAACAGGAGGCTTGGGTTGCCCCTGGTGATGGAGGAAACCAAACTTTCCATACACCCTGGCCAGCCCAGACCTCCACTCAAGGCTACAAAGTTTCAATTATAGAAGATAAATAAATCCCAGATACCAGGGCCTCCACTTGGTTTGCCTGGAGGTGTGGCTAGCCTGAAAACAACCACATGCCCCTCGCCCAGGCTATCCCATGCCCCATGGGAACACCCACCCTGATTGGGGACACCCTTCAGGACAAACCACCCAGCCCCCACCTGTACAGCAGGCCTCTATCCTATCTAATAAAAGAGTAATGTGCAAATTGACTCACTCCAACACACAATATGGCTGCCCCCATATGGTCAAAGATGGCTGTTCCCATGTGAACACAAGATAACCACTGCAAGATGGCCAACAGGGGTGGCAGTTGGGAGGTACCAGGCCTAGAAGGGGAGACAGTTGGGGGCAATCAAGCCTGCAGGGGAGAACAGTTGGGGGTGACCAGGCCAGCAGAGGAGGGAAGTTGAGGGTGACCGGGTCTGTAGGGAAGGACAGTTGGGAGGGTGGTCCCAGACCTGCAGGAGAGAGCAGCTGGGGGAGACCAGGCCTATAGGGGAGGGCAGTTTGGGGTGACCAGGCCAGCAGAGGAGGGAAGTTGGGGGAGACCAGGCCTGCAGGAAAGGACAGTTGCGGGGAGGGGGGGGCAGGCCTGCAGGGGAGGGCAGTTAGGCATCAATCAGGCTGGCAGGTAGAAGCAGTTAAGGGCAATAAGGAAGGCAGGCAGGTGAGCAGTTGTGAGCCAGCAGTCCTGGATTGTAAGACCTAAATGGGCAGTTGGACATTCCTTGAGGGTTCCCATGTGAGACAAGAAACATAATATATGACTTGTTCTTTCTTGTACATCTCATCCCATCCTATATAATAAAAGGATAATAAGCAAATTGACTGTCACTCCAGCACACAAGATGACTGCCCCCCCAAAATAGGACAGAGTCCAGGCAGTGCTTGAACCTCAAAAAGGGACAATGTCATGAGAATTAGTTGCTTCCTAATGCACACATGTTTTGTAGATGTAGACAAATACTGTAGAGGACCAACTGGTAATCTTCAAGTATGTCAAACATGTGGCCCCTCTGGCCGCAAATTTGACATGCTTGAGAGATCTTTCATTCTTATAGTTGCATACTTTGTGTCTGCAAAGACCATTTCCTGCTAAACACATAGACTTGAATTTAGAAAATGACAAAATTGGAATTGGGAAATACTGATAAACTATGCCAGCCATGAAGCAATCCTTGGCAAGCAAATTATGACAAGATAGTTTCCCAATATCAAGGCAGAAATGATACAGAAAAACAATAGTTGCCCTTACTGTACAACCACAAACTAAGACCTAAGTTTGATACTGATGAGGGAAAATGTAAAATAGGATCAAATTCTGGACAGTTGCTTCTCTTTATCAGTAGTTTTTGGATACTTATTTCCAGAGTTAAATATAATTTTCAATAATAACCAGGAAAGCTTCTTCTTCATTACTTCATAATTAGAATAAGGTTCTGTAGATGCTAAGAGGAACCAAAGTCACAAACACCTAGTCACAAGGACAGTCATGTCAGTGTTCATTTCCAAAGCTTCCAGACATTAATAAACCAGTGAAGGAAGGAATGTCAAAACAGTTACCATTTCCCCAAAAATAAGATAGTGTCTTATATTAATTTTTGCTCCCAAAGATGCACTAGGTCTTATTTTCAGGGCATGTCTTATTTTTCCATGAAGAAGAATACGGTACACATTTATTGTTAAATGAAAATAAATGAAATTTATTACCTGTATACAGTACCGTAGTAAGGTAGTTGTCAACACAAGCCAGACAAACTGTGAATCCTACAGTATCAAGAATTTACTCATTTATTCAATGACAATCATGTCATCATCTTCTGGAACATCACCATAACAATCCAATTCTTGAATTTCCTGGTGAATTTCTTATGACTCCATTTCTTTCAGAATCAGTGGACCAAATCTCTCATGTTTAGCCTAAGGGGGCCTTATTTTCGGGGGATGCTTTATATTTCACTCAGAAGGAAACCTGTAAGTAGGTCTTATTTTCAAAAGATGTCTTATTTTTGGGGAAACACAGTAGTCCACATGTGGATCATCAGCTTGTCTGCCAGTTAAAAACATGAGACAAGATTGGGAAAAGAGAAAATTCAGAATTAATGTGATGGGAAAAGAATTAGCCATGGTAATAAAAGTGCAGAAAGAGGAAAACCTGGAGTTAACTGAGACATTCAACCTTTTCCTGGGATGAGGGCAGTGCACAGTCCAGCATCAGAAGGGGCCAGGAATCCAGACAATTTGTGTGCCTCAGGTTTTTACTAGTAAGGCTATTCAGAGGGTCACACCCATCTGAATCTCAGAAGGGGTTTATTTAGGAACAGAAACACCTGGGCCCTATCCCAGACATACTCTAACAGAAATCTGCATTTTAATAAGCTGCTCAGTGAGTCAAGTGTGCCCAAAAGTTTGATAATTGCTGCTTGAACTTTGACCTAGGGAGCAGAGACTCCAATACACTAGCTGCTTGGAAGGGAAAGCAAGAGAGGGAGTTTCCATACTGTGTTTATGGCTCATATTCAAACAAGGTTAATGATTAATATCTTGTTTTTTTATTTCTTGTCTCTTATCTCTCCCTGTCCACAGGTAGACTTTAGGATGACATGCTATCATTTCTTCCCTATTTAAGGCTGTTCTTGAAATTTATTTTAATCTGCTTCTACTGTTATAAAGTTAAAGTGTGTATGCATGTAAGTTTCTTTGCATGTCTGGATGTGTGTATGTTTGGTGGGGCACTAAAATAACTGGGAGAAAATATTCTTATAGATTTTGGTGAATAAGAAGAGGGGTTTTACTTAACGACGGGAGGTACATTTATAGCTTTCTATTAATTTTAATAAGTAATTATAAAACTTGAAAGATTTGACCTGGAGTTGGGATGGTGGGACAGTGTTGACCTACAACCATTTAATAAGTTTTACAATTTTATACATCATGCAAATATATAAGCACAATTAAACACAATTTTACTAATGATAAGAAATCCACACGAGCCCTTGCTGATTTGGCTAAGTGGATAGAGCATTGGACTGCAAACTGAAGGATCCCAGGTTTGATTCCAATCAAGGGCACATGACCAAGTTGCTGGCTCAATTCCTAGTAGGAGCCATGCAGGAGGCAGCCAATCAATGATTCTCTCTCATCATTGATGTTTCTCTCTCTCTCCCTTCCTCCCTCTTCCTCTTTTAAATCAATAAAAATAATTTAAAAAATCCAAAGGGATTCTATGAGATGATGCTAAGACAAGACTAACCTCTTTAAAGCTGCATTGCAATTGGTCACATTGTTCTATTGTCCTAAAAAACTGTTACCTATCTTAGGCATAATGCTGATTAAAAAAAAAAAAATGGGAGAAAGCTCTAACAGTGGTATAGCACAAAGAAATGGGGAAGAGGCCCAGGACCCAGACTGTCAGAGATGAATGGAGCCCTAGATCCAGGCTTGATCCTCAAGGATTACAGAGCCACTCAGCCAGGACAGAATGGGAAAATAAGAATGAGGCACCTCAGGGTTTGCCATTCAGGTCATTTCACAGAAGCTGCCTCATCTGATGCTGACATGCAGGTCAGCCAGATAGAGAACACATGTGCAGGATCCAGAAGCTCTGCAGCTGCCAACCACAGGGCAGCCCATTTCCATGAAAGCCAAGTTCTTCCTGATTAGCTTTCCTCCGTCTGTGCACATCCTCCAGAACACAAGCCCAGTAACAGGACAGTGAGTAGGTGCTCAGCAGCTGAGCGCCTCCCTATTCATGATGCAGTCCCCATTCTTCCTCCTCTGAGGGTCAACCCTGCAGAGTCAACCATGGTGCTCCTGACTCCGTCATTCTTGGTTCCTGGTCTGCTGCCAGCCTCTCCCACCTGATTGTCTCCCTAAGAGACAATTCTCATCCCCTAAATTTACTGTTTTATTCCTACTAACGTCTTTCTCCCATAAAATAGAGCTCTTTCTGAATTCCCTTTTGGATCAATATAATCCAGACAACAACAAACGTATTTATTGTTAGGGCAAAGAGCCCTGTGTGAGAATCTGACTGAGAGAATAGCCAAGGACAATAAGACTGATTTGAATTAAGTGGCTCTACAAATCTGTTAAAGTCACACCACCTTGCAAAAAAAAAAAAAAAAAAAAAAAAAAAAAAAAAAAAAAAGACTGACCCTCCATTGCTATTTGATACTTAGGATGTTTTAGGGCCACCCTCTTTGCAGTCACTGGTAACACAAAGTGCTGGACTCCTCTTGAGCCATTGACTCCCCACAGCAGAATCACCTGGGGACAGGTCCACCTTGAACACTCCCAGGGTTTTTTGTGGGTATGCTGTATAGATGCTGGCATGGAGGTAGGAGAACATTAGACTCTAAAGAAAGCGTGGGGTCCTGGAAAACATTTCAGGGGATGATGACACAAAAGAAGAAGTAAGCTGTGTGCAGGTTGTGTGTGTGTGTGGGGGGGGGGTTGTTCATGTAAAGAAAAGTCCCTATCACAGCTTCCAGGGCTCACAGACCACTTCTGGGGTATCAGACAAGCAGCATGTGTGCCATGAGGATAAAAGAATACATACAACTGAGCAATTCTTCACACCAACCCATTCATCCTGGCTGCTGGCCAGCCACTTTTCAACTACCTCTGTTCTTTTCATCCTGTTGGAAGAGCAATCAGCCCCATCATTGCTAAAAGCTTCTGTTTTGTACTGACAAGTACTCTATGCTCGTGCACCAATAATATTGACAGGGACGCTGGACATATGATAGTTGAGTGAGGTTATGACATTTATCTTCCTAAGCATGGAAATGTGCTAAGTTATGATATAAAAGTGAGGAGTGAATTACTGGCTATATTTATGTAAGAACAAAGTCATAAAATAATCTGCTGTGTAAAAAAATATATATATATTTTTTTTCTAGCATGGTGTTTTGAAGACTCCCCAAATGGTCAACAATAAGGGTGGAAATGGAGAGTTCACAATACAAAGGTTTGCTGATATATGCACTTTTTTTTGTAAGTTATGCTGTATCTCAATAAAACGTTTACATAAAACATTATTGAGATGTCACATAATCCTGGTATGAATCACTAACACTTTGCTACAAGACAAGAAAATTCTCGCTGAGACATAAGCAGCTCACAGAGTGAACTATTTTAGGGAATCCCTAATTCAGACATGAAGCTGAGGCATAGGTAAAAATAACCTTAGCAAATATAATTTTACTAAATGATTTTTCTGTGCTACAAGATATATCTGTTCCTTCAAGTTGTCAGTTCATAAGAAGGCATCTAAGTAAACCTCAGGTTTCCCTTGAAATAGCACATCCTGTGGAGAGCCATTATCTGCAAGTCTGGGAGAATACCCTCCCAGCTTGAGGCCTGTGTCCTACTTAATCACCCTATTTCAGATGTGATTAAACAGGAATCAGTTGCTGCTACGCCCAGCCAAGAAGAAAGGCACAGGAGAGTTCTGAGAAGGTCTTAAGAAAACATGCAATCCTTTGGCTGAAAACTCAGAGCCAAGAGGTGGTGTCAGTTTCGATTGTAATTTAGAGAAGTCAATCTCTGAGATTAAAGCCGACTTGTGGAACCAGCCACAGCAAGCACACACACAAAAACACATCCACATGTATACATGCACACTACGCAAATGTGCACTCATGTGTACACACACATGAGCACACATATACAAGCATGCATATGCACATGTGCATACACACATAAGCATACAAACATGCGCACCATACACAAGCACACACATGCACAATCACAGATGTATTCATTATCTACTCAAGATATTGCATGATGCCAGATATGCCACTCACTACTAATATCAGAATTGTGAACTTCAGGTGTAACTAGGCTACATTGTTCTTATGGAGTCAACACTGAATCTTTATAAAAATGTCGCCAGAATGAAATTAAGATACAATATTATAGCCATTCAGGATTCTCTCTCTGATCTGATTATTTTATTTGCTATAACTTATCACTTTTATGAATAATTTGTGTATTTCTATATATAACTTTTTTTTAATTTTGTGTAAGGCAAATTTTATTCTACATCATACATTTAACTATTATAAAACCCAAAATCAATGGTCTTAAGTCCTAGGTTGAAGTTTAAGTAAAAGAGCAGTTTGTGAAAGAAACTGGTTCCTTTTCATACTTTTTATCTTATTTTCCCCACCTTAAATTTTGCAAACTAGCCTTCTCCCATTTTGTTTTATTCAAATATATTTTATCCCTGAGTGCTGAATGATGTGTGTCTCCCCCCACACACACACCCCTCATCCCACACACACACACATTTATCTTCCCTTCTCAAATGTGTATACATTTCGGGGACACCCTATATATTTAGTCTTTGTCCCAGTTCCTGGCATTCAACCCCTAAAACCCTTAGAATCTCAGGGATGATGTGGATCTTTTATAGGCTAATGAGACGACTGCAGGGTGGAAATCCCTAGATAACTTCAAGGATGGGGGTGGTGGTCAGGAAGACCAAGCCATGATAAGACAGTTGGAAATTTTAGCCCCGCAAGGAGAGGAGAGGAGCTGAAGTCTGAGTTCAATCACCATTTATCAGTGATTTAACCAATCATGCCTACGTAATTAAATCTCTATTATAAAACCCCATACCAGGAGATTCAGAGAGCTCCCAGGTTAGTGAATACACTGAGGTCTCCAGAGGGTGGGAAGCAGGGGAAGGGCATGGAAGCTCTGTACCCCTTTCCCCATACCACTTGCCCTAAGCTTCTTTTCCATTTGGCTGTTCCTGAGTTATATCCTTTCTAACAAACCAGAAATAGTAAGCAAAGAGCTTTCCTGAGTTCTATTTCCTAGCAACTTATCAATCCTGAAAGAGGGGGCATTTTGGAGAATCCCCCAATTAGGAACCAAGTCAGAGAGCAATGTGGGTACCTTGAGCCCAATGTTTAGGACTGGTGTCTGGAGTGAGGGTAGTCTTGTGGAACTAAACCCTTAATCTATAGAGTCTGACACTAACTCTGGTTAAAATTAAATTGAGTTGCCAGATACCCAGTTGGTGTAGAGAAAGCAGGAGGCTTACTTGGTGTGGAAAACCCACACAGTTGATGTCAGAAGTGATAGGACTAAAACTTTTTTTAACTCCTTCATTATGTGGCCATCACAACAGTCGGCCCAGCTACTTGGTAATGTACATCTTTTCTGCTGCTCACATATTCTCCCTTTTATACAGCATCATGATTTTTTATTGTTGATTTTATTAATAAATAAAATTATAGGGATAGAAAACAACAACAACAACAAAAATCAAAGAAATAAAAATTTGTAACTAATCACATACCAGGCACTATATTATGTGCTTTATAAAAAACACACAAAAAAAAAACACAAAAAACAACTATTTTCAATTAAGCCTCCCAAATCCTTTGAAGTGGGTATAACTCCCAACAAATATAAAAATTGCTATTTTATTGTTAAAGTAATGCCTGAGTCTTTCTTTTTACAAACTGTTTTAAAGGGTAGAATCTTGTTCGCTCTCTTTGTTCACCTTCCATTCACTTCTCAGTCCCAACCATTTGGTTGAGTCTTCTTTCATAAAAGATCTAATCATCAGTTCCATAACTTCTCTCTGGCTATCATCCTTTACAACTTTTTATTCTGCTTTGAATTGTAACCCCTTTCACCTTCTTGACACTCTTTTACTCCTGCCCTGGATACTCCACTTTCTGCTGGTTTCCTCTCTGATTTTTCCTCCAATTCTTAAAGTTATCTTCTTCAATCTCCTCCTTAAAGCTCTGCATCTCCCAAGACTCTTCCTTTCTTTTGTCTTTTATTCAATCTTTTCTAAACATTCCCATCAACACCACAGGGCTCTGAGAAGCATGTATACAGCTAGCTGTAACGGCTCTTCTGAAATCCAGACCATATTTCCATCTCCCTCCAAAATATGGCAAAATGGGTATTCTGCAGGCACATCAGATTCCACATGTGCAAACTACCCCTTCCAGGCTGGTTTGAACAGGGAATTTCTGATGTGGTTAATAAGAGTATATATATATATATATATATATATATATATATATATATATATATATATATATGAATATGAATATATATGAATATATATGTATATAAATATACATGTACACATAAATATAATATACTAGAGGCTCAGTGCACAAAATTTGTGCACAGGGGTAGGGGAGTGTCTCTCAGCCCGGCCAGCACCCTCTCCAATCTGGGACTCCTCAAATGATGTCCTACTGCTGGTTTACAGGGATCAGGCCTAAACCAGCAGTCTGACATCCCTCTCAGAATTCGGGACTGCTGGCTCCTAATTGCTCACCCGCCTGCCTGCCTGCCTTATTGCCCCTAACCACTCTGTCTGCCGGCCTGCTCATCCCCAACTGCCCCCCACTGCTGGTCTGCTCACTCCCAAATGCTCCCTCACCAGCCTAATCACCCTTAATTGCTCTCCATGCCAGTGTGCTTGCCCCCAACTGCCCCTCCCCCCCACCAGCCTGATCACCTCCACCTTCCCTCCCCACTGGCCTGCTCACTCCAAAGTGTCCATTGCCCCTCTGTCCTGATCATCCCCAAATGACCCCCCACTGACGACCTGCTCACCCCCAACTGCCCCCCCACCAGCCTGATCACCCCCAATACTCCCCACCCCCCACCAGCCAGATCATCCACAATTGCCCTCTCCTTTTGGTCTCCAACCACCTCTATCTTGGCCCCACAACCATGGCTTTGTCCAGAAGAATGTCCGGAAGGTCTCCTGGAAGGTCTCCCAGTCTAATTAGTATATTACCCTCTTATTAATATAGATAGAAACCTGGTACACCAGTGGGGGCCAGCTGGTTTGCCCTGAAGGGAGTCCAGGATCAGGGTAGGGGTTCCCTTGGAATGTGGGGCAGCCTGGTGGTTTGTAGGCCGGCCATGTCCCCATTGGTTGAGGTTCCCCACTGGGGGGCCATGGCCAGCGTGGGTTAGGAGCTGAGGGCTGTTTTCAAGCTGGTAATAGCTCCTTTAGGGTGATGTCCCTACTGGGTTGCCTGGTCAGCTTAGATGAGGGGCTAATGGCTGTTTGCAGGCTGGCCAAGCCCCCCAGCAGGGCCCTCACCCAATTGGGTGTGACCAGCCTGGGTAAGGGGCTGTTTTTTTGTGTGTGTTTTTTTCATCGCCTACTTGAGCAGAGGCCAGGGCCAGCTGGAAGCAGGTATCTGGGATTTATTTATCTTCTATAATGGAAACACTGTAGCTTCTAATGGAGTCCAGGGCAGGCCAGGGTGGGAAGGAAGCTTCTTCCATCACCAGGGGCAACCCCAAGCCTCCTGCATGCTCCAGCTTCATGGCCACCACCATCTTTGTTGGGTTAATTTGCATACTCACTCCTGATTGGCTGGTGGGTGTAGCAGAGTGATGGTTAATTTGCATGTTCCTCTTTTATTAGTGTAGATTTATATATATTATAGGTAGACATGATGTTTATCATCTCCTGGCTGTTTCTCTAGAGAGCCCTAATATACCTCCCACCTCCATTTTTATTTGTTTTCTCACAAGAAAACTCAGAACTTTGATGGCAAGGAAGGCCCATCATTCTAACCATATAATATTATTGACTTTAAGCACTTTCTCCTATTATAATTTTGAATTGTATACAAAGACATTGTTAAGGTCATAAATGTGGTTTGTTTCATTAATCTGTTATAAATGCCACCATTTACCACTTCGGGGATGCTTTGTAAGTAGCACTTACCTCCTGTCACTTAGAAGCAAGGAGACAATCCTTTTCAGATAAGTGACCTGAAGTACGACAAACATTGTTTTTCTTCTATTAGGTGAGAATCTAGAATCCACTCAACTGACTACAGATAGAGTTCTGAGACAAGAGTCCCTCAAAATTATACTTTAATTCCAAACCTAATTAAGTGACTTGTGGATATCAGCGTCATTTTATTTCTTTCTACAGCCTAGAAGAAACCAAAAGAAAATGTTTTGTTTTGTTTTTTAATATATTTTATTGATTTTTTTTCTTTTTTTTTACAGAGAGAAAGAGAGAGGGGTAGAAAGTTAGAAACATAGATGAGAGAATAAAAATAATCAGCTGCCTCCTGCACACCCCCTTTTGGAGATGTGCCCAAACCAAGGTACATGTCCTTGACTGGAATCGAACCTGGGACCCTTCAATCTGCAGGCCTACGTTCTATCCACTGAGCCAAACTGGTTAGGGCAGAAAACGTTTTGCGTTTTTTTGTTTTGTTTTGTTTTTGTTTTTTGTGTGTTTTTTTCATTTTAGTGGATTTATTTTTTATTAATTTTATTTTATTGTTTAAAGTATTACATATAGAGTACACATATCTTTCTCCCCCCCCCCCCCATTGACCTTCCCCTAGCCTCCCTTAACCACTATCGCTTGCCCTCATCCCACCCTTCAATGTCTCATGTCCATTGGTTGTGCTTATATGCATGAATACAACTCCTTTGGTTGATCTCTCCCCCCCCCCCACTCACCCCCACCAACGCTCCCAGCCTTCCTGCTGTAATTTGACAGTCTATTCAGTGCTTTACTGCCTCTGTGTCTCTTTTCATTCATCAGGTTATAATGTTCTTTATTTTCCATAAATGAGTGAAATCATGTGGTATTTTTCTTTCACTGACTGACTTATTTCACTTAGCATAATGCTCTCTAGTTCCATCCATGATGCTGTAAATGGTAAAAAGACCTTCTTTTTTATAGCAGCGTACTATTCCAAGGTGTAGATGTACCATAGTTTTCTAATCCAATCATCAGCTGTGAAGCACCTAGGCTGTTTCCAAATCTTAGCTATGGTGAATTGGGCTGCTATGAACATAGGGGTCCATATATCCTTTCTGATGGGTGTTTCTAGTTTCTTGGGATATATTCCTTAGAAGTGGGATTACTAGATCAAATGGAAGCTCCATTTTAGTTGTGTGAGGAAACTCCATACTATTGTCCACAGTGGCTGCACTAGTCTGCAGTATCGATGAAAAAATTGCTTCAGCATATGTCTGAGATTTCTCTGCCTATGAATTCCTCTAGTATTTTTATGGTTTCCAATCTCAAGTTTAGTCCTTTATACAGATTGAGTTTATTTTTGTGTATGGTGTAATTTGCTGGTCTAGTTTCATTTTTTTGCATGTATCTGTCCAATTTTCCCAACACCATATATTGAAGAGAATGTCGTGACTCCATTGTATGTTTATGACTCCTTTGTCAAATATTAATTAAGCATAGTAGTTTGGGTCGATATCTGAGTTCTCTATTCTATTCCACTGGTCTATATGTCTGTTCTTGTGCCAGTACCATGTTGTTTTTATAACAGTGACTTTGTAATACAGCATGAAATATGGTATTAAGATCCCACCTATTTTGTTCTTCTTTCGCAGTATTGCTGTGGCTACTTGGGGTCTTTTTTATTCCAGATGAATTTTTGGAGATTTTTTTCTAGGTCTGTAAAATATTCCTTTGGTATTTTAATGGGGAGTGCATTGAATCTATAGATTGCTTTGGGTAGTATGGACATTTTAATGATGTTGATTCTACCAATCCATGAACATGGTATGTTCTTCCATCTGTTTACATCATCTTCTATATCTTTTTTCAGCTTCCTGTAGTTTTCCACACATAGGTTTTTTACCTCCTTAGTTAAGTTTATTCCTAGGTATCTTAATTTTTTTGGTGCAATGGTAAATGGGATTGCTTTTTTAGTCTCTCTATCAGTTCACTATTGGTGTATAGAAATGCCATTGATTTCCTGGTGTTAATGTTGTATCCTGCTACATTGCCGAATTCATTTATTAAGTCGAATAGTTTTTTGATGGAGTCTTTGGTTTTTTTTTATGTACTATATCATGTCATCTGCAAATAAGGACAGCTTTACTTCTTTTCCAATTTGGATGCTTTTTATTTCTTCTTTTCTAATTGCAATGGCTAAAACTATGTCAAACAGTAGTGGTGAGAGTGGGCATTTCTGTCTGTTCCAGTTCTTACAGGAAATTGTTTTAGTTTTTGCCCATTGAGTATGATATTGGCTGTGAGTTTATCATATATGGCTTTTATTATGTTGAGGTATAATCCTTCTATTCCCAACTTGCTGAGAATTCAACAAAACCAAGAGCTGGTTCCCTGAAAGGATAAACAAGATTGATGAACCTCTAGCTATGCTCACCAGGAAGCAAAGAGAGAGGACCCAAATAAACAAAATGAGAAATGAAAGAGGAGAAATAACAACAGCCGCCACTGAAATACAAAGGATTATTAAAACATATTATGAACAATTTTATTCCAACAAACGGGATAACCTTGAGAAAATAGATATATTCCTAGAAAAATACAACCTTCCAAAACTCAATCAGGAAGAATCTAAACAGCTCAATAGGCCAATAACTATGGAAGAAATTGAAGCAGTCATCAAAAAGCTTCTAGTAAACAAAAGCCTGGGGCCAGACGGCTTCACAGGGGAGTTTTACCAAACATTCAAGGAAGATCTAAAACCTATCCTTCTCAGACTATTCCAAAAAACTTAAGAGCAAGGAACACTTCCCAGCTCCTTCTATGAAGCCAGCATCACCCTAATACCAAAACCAGATAAAGACAACATAATGAAAGAGAATTACAGGCCAATATCCCTCATGAACATAGATGCCAAAATCCTCAACAAAATTCTAGAAAATCGAATCCAGCAGTACATCAAAAAGATCATACACCATGACCAAGTAGGATTTATCTCAGGGATGCAAGGATGGTACAATATCCGCAAATTAATAAATGTGATACAATACATAAACAAATTAAGAGATAAAAATCACAGTCATATCAATTGATGCAGAAAAAGCATTGGATAAAATCCAACACCCATTTTTGATAAAAACTCTCAGGAAAAGTCTTTTAAAATGTATAGGTACTTTCTACTATGTAATCCACCTATATTTGATATCACATCTTATTTTTATTTGGGTAAATATGCAGACTTTATGGAATGTGTGTTTTTTCATTTGCTATAATAAACTGTACTCCAGACATTGTTTGGAGCCATTATATTATTCCTTTTCCAGGCATCATCCAAATCCTGCTGGAATAATAGAGCTACAGAATGAGTTACGTTTTCCTGTAAAATATTACTTCACAACTACAATGATGTTTTCTGGGAATAATGCAAAGAAATATCTATGTTTTATTTTCCAACTAGGATTTCTTTCCCACTCTCACTTCAATGTTTCCAAATGTAGCATTTGTTAAGGATAATATTTTGCCATAAAGACTAACCCTTGAATTATAAGGGAAAATGAAGGAAATGGAATATATATTTTCTTCCACCTGCTTATTACTAATGTTTGCTTATTCAAGTACTTCTCTTTGCTATGAATGGAGTGATATCTTCCATTGCAGCATAAGGACCCCTCCTTTTAGAGCCCCAAATCTAATTGTTATAGATTTTTCTTTTTTTATGACTGTTGAATGTTATTCTTCCATTTTTCTTGCTGACCATTTCATAGTTAAACAGTCCATCTAGAATTCTCTCCCCTATACCTATGTGGCATGTATTATGTTCAGATTATTTTCCTTTGCTGCTAATATTGCCAAATGCTAGGTAAACATATATATGTTTTGGCAATGATAGAGGAGGCTGAAACCACCATTGTTTTGCCCTAACTGGCCTGAGTCAGCCAATGGAATTGTGATTATATGCTGCTCTTAGGCCAGAATGTGAAGCTGGTTTGGAAAAGTTTTGGAAACATCAATCCAAGATTCCTTTCCTATTTATGTATATCAGTCATTTTGTTTCCTACTGAGAATTATTTATATCATTCATAGTTTCCAAGTATAAAACATGACCTTGAAATACCAAGGTTTCTGGAAGTTATTCAAAACAGAAAAGGAAATGAAATGAAACTGGTGATCAGGCAGACAAATTTCATTCTTTGCTCTTTAAAAAGCAAGCACTTTCTGTCTTTTTTTTTTTCACTTATAACCCTCCCTTTTCTCTGTAACCTGTTGATATTTCTTATAATATGATTCTTTTTTCATAAGTTTATTAATTATTAGAACATTGTTTAAAAGACATGTTTAACATGCTATGTACTTAATACAACACAAAAAGTTATAAAAAAAAATATAGACACACATATATATGTGTATCTCTATATATAAAAGCCTAAATGACCAGAATACTGGAATGTCCAGAATGACCAGTCACTATGACATGCACTGACCACCGGGGAGCACAGGCTCAACATAGGAGCATCAGTATGCTCCCTTAGCCAACCTTCCACTGCCAGCCAACCTCCCATGGTGGCCTTAGCTGGCAGGCCCCAGCCAGCAGTCTTCAGGAAGGTCCCAGCTGGCAGCCAGAAGGCCCTGATCGGCCCTGCTCACCAGCCAGGCCTGGGGACCCCACCCATGCACGAATTTTGTTCACCAGGCCTCTAGTGTGTATATAAAAAGAGAGTGTGAAGGAGAGATAGAGATATTAAAATATTATTGAGCTAAGAATTAAATGTCCCTCATACAAAAGCAGAACATTAGTGGGGTATGTTTGTTTCATTTTATAAACTGTGTGATATTAAAGCACATTTATTTATATGCTTCACCAGTAAACTTTTTTCATATCATGTTTGAATCTCTGTTTGTAAATTCAAATAGCCATAAAATAAAGTGGTGGTGATAAAATGCGTATTTTAATGTGTAATGAAAACAGAAAGCAGAGATTGCAGTCCAATCAAAAAGGAAACAGATTTCAAACAAATCATAGTATTTTCTAAACACTTGAAAGTGGTTAAAATTAATCACCTCTTCTTTTTGGCCTGGGGCATATCTGATTTTGTCTGTCTGTCTGTTTGTTTGTTTTTGGCAAGGTAGACAAAAAGTACATCAATTAAGATAGTGCAATAATATTTTTATAAACTATTGGTGGAATTGACTTTACTTGTTTTATAGTGAGCTAGCACTTTTTCTTGTACTTAAGTTTAAAAATGTCTTGCTAGGAATGCAAAAGTTGCAAATCCTGCAACCTGGGGGTGGCAGGATGGGACAAATGGAGGAGGAGGCCTGAGAGGGGTAAGAAATGAGCTGGTCAGCATGCTCCTTCCAGTAGTACACACTGGACAAGTAGATGTTGAATTTACTCCTCTCTTATTTCCTATTTAAAATCCTGACAGTAAATGAAAAATACAGTAGAAATTTAGAGAAAAAGAGTGGATCACTTTGATTTTGTAGTCAGCAAGGAGAATATGTCTTCTTTTCCATGAAAGAAATCAACCTCAGACCCACTAAGCTAGGATTTAAACAACAGTCACTAATTATATACATGCTTCTGTTAATTTTATTGCAGTACAAAATTTTGGTTTTAAAAAATCTGAATTATTATTTATTTATTTATTTATTTATTTATTTATTTATTTATTTATTTTTGCAGACTTGACCTTATGACTGCATTAGTGCAAAAGATCAAGCTGGTTGAGAATGGGAAGATCCTAAGATACTACTTCTCAAGGCCTGGTCCCCATGTAGGTCTGTGGTTTATATGTTGAGGAGATTCTTTGATTCATAGCTTAGCTTCCTGGTGTTTTCTGAAGATATTAAGTGAGCATGACTGTGCAGGCAGCGTTGGCTGTGGCATGGGAGTCAATGTCTAACAACCAGATCTGGTGGGGTAGAGGGGTCTTGATTTGAAGTTTGCTAATTTCCACAATGTACAACTCCTACCATAGCCAATTTCAGGCTCTAGGTTTCACAGGATGCACATAACAGTAGATTTGGTCATAAATGTCCAAAGTCCACATGAGGCATTGTGTGGGGCTACAGGCTGAATGGACAGGAGTAGTCACCAAAGAAGTGGTATCCTGGTTTTGGGTGCCCAGCAAAGTTAAGAATCTCTTACTGAGTAAGAGATAAGGGTGCCCTATTGCCTTTGAAAAGCAGGGTTTTCATAAGACTTGTATGAAAAGAATAGATAAACCAAAGAACTTATATACTTATAGGCACAGTCTGTGGACATAGGCAATGGGGTAGTGAAGACATGGGGGGGGGGGTATTAAAAAAAAAAAGACTGGTACACTTACAGAAGAGACAATAGAGGAAACAATATTAGCCAACACAGGAATGCACTTTTATATAGGAAAAAAAAGCCTAGTTTGGGTTCTTTTTAAATATATATTTTATTGATTTTGTACAGAGAGGAAGGGAGAGAGATAGAAAGTTAGAAACATCGATGAGAGAGAGTCATCGATCAGCTGCCTCTTGTACACCCCCTATTGGGGATATGCCCGCAACCAAGGTATATGCCCTTGACAGGAATCGAACCTGGGACCTTTAAGTCCCCAAGCCGACGCTCTATCCATTGAGCCAAACCTGTTTTGGCTAGTTTGGGTTCTTTTTAGGGGAATGCAGCATTAAATCCCTTGATAGTTCCTAGAATACTTATTTTTGTTATTACACTTAGACATGAACCTGCTGCTGTATCCCTTTCTCTGGCAGAAGATAATTACAATACAACCTCACTGCTTCTCTCTTCAAAAAAAAAAAATGATTATAATAAAACTACAAACATGAAGTGTATTGGCCAGTAAAGTGTCCTTAAAAGATTTTTTTTTTAACCTTTGCCTCCAGGACACAAAAATCTACATGGCCAGACAAATATAAATAGGACTTATTTGCAAAGGCTTTCAGGGATCATGACCAACCCCCAAACCCCCATGGAGATTTGAGTGGCAATCCACATTTACAGAGAGGAAATCTTTTTCTATATCTAACCTCTGTCTCATGTTTAATTAATTTTGTATCACCCTAAATGAGAGAATTATCTTGTTACCCTTATATATAATTAAAGATACTGAAAACCCTTATTACTTTAGACCCCACTAATTCACAAATTGTGGTCATTTCAAAACAAGGCCTGGACTGCAAAAATAATTAGATGAGCAAATGATTAGAGTAAACAGAATTATAGGTGTATTATTTAACCTGCTTAGGAAAAATCAATTGATTCTAAGCACTTTAGAAGCCTTCATTATAAACCTGACTGAAGTGATAGGTTTCTACAAAACAAGCCTGAAGTACAACCTGTGGCCAAATGTGTCTGAATGACTCAGACCCTTAACATCACAGAGAGAGAGCAGGGTTCTTTGAAAAACTCAGGAGAACATTCCTCAGGAATCTGCGGCAGGGTTGGGGATTGAGGGCTAGGAGGCACTGGAGGCAATCGAAGGCATTTACTGAAACTTTATAAATCAGGCCTTCTATGACTCATGCAACGACTTCTCTTTTTGGATATTTTCATCCATATTTTGCCAACTTCCTTCATTTCCCTAGCAATTATCCACTGACTTCCTACTCTGGGCTAGACCATGAGGATAGGGTATAGAGATAAAGCATATAGAGTTCTTTGCATTTAATTTTAACAAATCATGTTTACCACTTGCAGGCAGCATACTACACACTTTAAAAGGAGTGACTCATTTAATTTACATTCCTCAGTGAAATCATAGTAGAGGAGATAGTCTATAATCAAAAAAAATCATGACAATACTTATGAGGGGGAGCTAATGCAGCTTGGAGAGGTAGGGGTCTGTCCTAAAGGATAGGAGGTCCTTCTATGGTAAAGAACTGAGGCCATTTGCAAAAGTACGTATAGATGTAACTGAAGGTTTTCCTTGGACCAGAGATGACTAAGTTCTAGGTCCCAGGCACCTGTTCCTCAGTAGTAACTGAAATATACTGGGGAAGAGGTCAGATATCATCCAAGTCTTTACATCTATGTAAAGGTGCACATTCTATGATGAGGAAACTGAGATATGAAGGTTTTCCAACTGCTCAGTGGTGACGGCAAATTTGAACCCAGCTGGCTGACTCCTCCAAATTAGGCCTGAGTCAAAGTAAGGAAACTGAGTACTGAGTTTATTTGCCCAGGCCAGTCCTGGTCTCCTCTGAATTTATTGTCAGAGCATCCCAGCCCCACACATCCCATCAGCTCAGAAGACATCCAAGGAGGTGCCCCAGGGCTGGTGAGCACACACGGCACAGGAGTCTGGAGCAGCAAAGTCCCCAGGACAGCACCACCTCAACATTTGCAAAGCTTCCATGTAGACCAGCTGGCTTTCTATAGCTGCACATAACAGTGGAGCGGCTTTGGAGCTCTGAGTGCAGGTGGCTGAGGGGCACATGTGCAGGTAGGTGAGGAGTACTCCCTCTCTGCATGGTCCCCAATGCACCATGTGGGAGACTGGGGGTTGTCCCCTAACCTTATTTACTAACCAGATGGTCTGTTGGCAAGGCTTTTGTGTCAAAGGGAGCAGATGCTATCCCTCAACTCCTCATTACATGGGCTTGTTTCTGATGATGTGAGTGGGCAGCAAGACACCAGGGAAATCCAGCTGAAGTGTATTTTTAACCACACTAGCCTGCTGGCTATTTTTAAAAAAGAGAAATGGATCAAACATTCTTCCTCTTTCCGCTCTTCCGCTCAAAAACATCTGGAGGATATACTACATCTATTCTGGTGCTCCCTCTTGGGGAAAACATTCTTAATTTTCACCTTTTGCAATGGGAAAACTAAGCTGGACCCTCAGTGCCTCATGTGCATTTGCTCACGAGCTGGTGTCTTCCTGATAGGAGCAGCAGCAGTGGGGCAGTTGCCATGTATCTTAAGTGACTCCTCAGGGGAGCTACTTAAGTTCCGCTAGTCAAGGTTGTGATGTCCCTTCAGTGGGAGGGACTATTCAATCCTGTCTAATCACTAGCTCCTCAGAGGGCCTCTCCCACCACCATCCTTGCTTCTTCCCCAGACTTCATATCTGGAACCCTGACTCTGCAAGCACAGGAGACATTTACCTTCCATAGCATCCATATATTTTATCCTATGTTCGTGGCTTCTGGGCATCCAATTCAAATTGGACCTGTGTTACAGAGTGTAGTGGCCACATGGAACCCAGAAAAATTGATTTTTCTGTCTTTAATGATGTTGAGGGAGAAAAATTGCAATGATTACTAATTTATGTGAGAGATAACAGCTTTTCTTTGATATGCTGGAGATTATAAGATTTGACTGTGCTAGGTGCTAGCAATAATGGAGGATCTGTTCATACTGAGAACATAGACAATAAGCCACAATAGAAGAGTCATAGTCTACGTGTCCTCAAAAAAGAGTAGTCAAGGCAGTGCCTAACGCGTACAACAAATCACATTAGAGCAGAACTTGATTCCTCTGTTTTCGAATGCTCCCTGATCCTGACCACACTCAGGGAGGCTTTGCATGTAAGATTAACAGGGCTGAGCAAGCCATTGAGCAAGTGTTTTAAATTACTTTTTTTCCTTATCTATTTTTCCCACTGTCTAACTATTGTGGCCACCTCTCCAACTCCAGTTTCCATGAAGTGATCAAGCAAATTAGATCTTGAGCTGTTTTTCTGGAAGTTGGAGAACTGGAAAATCAGATGAAAGTGGACAGACATATTGCCCTGGTGACTGGCTTCCAGATCAGAGGGCTGAAATTGGCTAGAATATTATGCAACCCTCTTCCCCATTCTTGGGCTGGCAAACAGATAAGGCTGAGTCAGACAAGTGCTCCCATGTGTCCATTCTATGAGAAATTTTAGAGTAGTTCAGGCAATTAGGGAAGAAAATATTTTTACACAGTAAAAAACTTATATTTGTATCTTGTGAGGCCTGTTGAATGCATGTTTCTCAGTTTCTCGGTAAGCTGCACATCACATGGAGAGATGCACTGTTTGGCATTTAGATAATATGTGGACAGGGCCTTCATGCTTCGCAAGTGCTCTGCAAACCTACACCCTTGAGTGTTCTGGATTTTGGAAACAAACAGATCTTCCGAAGGCACAAGAGCAAGGAAGTGACATGCTTTATATGGCTGTATGTAGCAAGCTCAGAGGTTCAGTGTAAGCCACAGGGACACCAGGATTGATTTCAAGTAATCTGATTCTCAGGTCACAGGCCATTGTCCAACTACAGCCTAGAAAAATAGTATATTGATTTTCTAAGTCAAAGAAGGTAATGTCAATGTAGAATTAAATAGATAGGCACATATTTATAACATCTCCAAAGATGGAAATCATGATTTTTTTTTTTTCCGTGTAGATATAGCAGATGTACCTGTGGTCTGTTTCCCATCTGCTCCTTCTGATTCTTACCACTATCAGCAAAACACATATGATATTACTAAAATATACCTTGAGAATCTACTGTGTTTTATAAATAACTCACTTGTGAAGTAATACATAGAATAGTCCCCCCTTATATGTGGGGGATATGTTCCAAGACCCCCAGTGAATGCCTGAAACTGCACATACTACCAAACCCTATATATTGTATATTTTTTTCCCTTATCATATGTACATATGGTGAAGTTTACTTTATAAATTAATAAAAAATAGGATAATTATAACAACATATCATAATAAAAGTTATATGAATGTGGTCTCTCTCAAAAATATCTTACTGTAGTGTACAAACCCTTCTAATGATGTGAGATTATGTAATGCCTACATGGTGAAATGAAGTAAATGAGACATTATTAAGTAAAATAAGGATTACCTGAACACTGTAATACCTTGTCAATCTGATAACTGAAACAGCTACTAAGTGACTAACTCATGGGGAGCGTGTACATCATGGATGCGCTGGACAAAGGGATGATTAACACACCAGGCAGGACCAAGGGAGATTTCATAAGAATGGCATACAATTTGTAACATGAATTGTTTATTTCTGGAAATTTTCCATTTAATATTTTCAGACCCCAGTTGACTATGAGTAACTGAAACCATGGAAAGCAAAGCCATGGATAAGTGGGGACTACTGCACTGTCAAGCCCTTTAAGTCCTTGTGTCCTTTGTTAGCTGGCACACAACTTTCAAGGTAGAGTTCCAATCCTGTCTTGATCACATTCTAATAATGTGACTTGGGGCAAATTACTTCATCTCTCTGTGACTTTTTTTTCATCTCTAAATTGGAAAAATAATTTGAGATGCCTCAAAAAATTACAGAGAGAAATAAATTAGGTAGCATGTATAGCACTAAGAATCATATTCAGTCAACAGGTAGTTCTATATACATGCTTGCTATTATCATCATTACTAAATAGGTAAAGACACAGAGTTGCTCCCAAGTCCATTTAGATTCTTAAATGTTTACCTCTGTTGCAGAGAGGCGATATGGTCCGGTCATGGTCACAAAGTCTGTCAGTTTGACAAACTGCACTCCAGATGATGTAATTGTTTACATAGACAATTCTTAAGAATTCCTTTTTATTTTTATTTTTTAAATTTTTTTATTGTTTGAAGTATTACAAATAGTAGTACTTATGTCTCCTTTTTTTCCCCATTGACCTCTTCCCTATCTCCAATACATGCCCTCACCTGCCCCCTCCCCCAGTGTCTTGTATCCATTGGTTATGTTTATATGCATGAGTACAAGTCCTTCAGTTAATCTCTTCAGTTTATCCCCCCTGCCTCTCCAGCCTCCCCTGTCTTCCTGCTGTAGTTTGACAATCTGTTCAATGCTTCTTTTTTTCAAGGTGACAGGACAGAAAGCTAATATTCAAAAAATTATCTGTATATTTATATACTTAGCAATTGACAATTGGAATAAAGTTGTTTTAAGTTGTTTTAATGGCATTAACAATAATGTCAAAAAGTGAAATGTTTTAAAATACATATAACAAAAATGTACAAGTACACATTGAAGGCCATAAAAGATTTCCTTAGAAAAATTAAGGGGGACTTAAATAAATGAAGAGCAATGCCAGTTCATAAATTGCAGAACTCATTATTTCAATGATTTCAATTCTCCCCCAAATTAATTTATACATTCAAAGCATTTCTAATCAAACTCTCACCAGAAAATTTTGTATAAATGGAGAGTTCATCTAAAAATGTATAGATAAACAAAAAGATTCTGGAATAGTCCAAATTTTAAAATAAAAACAAAGTTAAAGGACCTCCCCTGACTGATTTAAGACTTATTATAAAGATATAATAATCAAGGCAGTGTGATACTAATATAAAGGGAGAAATGAATAATAAATGATGAAACAAAATGTAGAGGTTATTGACTTCTGACAAAAGTACTGAATTAATTTAATGAGGAAAGATTATATTTTCAATAAGTTGTGCTAGTACAACTGTATAATCACATAGAAAAAAACAAAACTTCAACTCTTACCTCACATTATAAATAAATAAACCCTAAGACTAAATATAAAATCTAAAGTTATTAAACTTCAAAAAGCAAACATAGAAGAAAATCTTTGTTCTGATTACATTTTGCTTAATCATAGGCAAAGATACTATATGTAGAATATGAGAATAAAGCATAAAATTTAAAAATTGGTAAGTTGGATTTCATAAAAATTTAAAACCTTTGCATTATCAAGACAATGAAACCACAAGCACAGATTAGGAGAAAATATTTATAATATAGATATCTGACTTTTAGAAAAGGCAAGAGATTTGATCTAATACTTTATACCAAGAAGACACAGGAGTGGCATGAAGCACATAAATATGCTGTGTATCATCAGTTATTAATTAAACCCAATGGGATACTAATCACGTATAAGAATATCTATCAAATGAACAAACAATAAAAAACCTGAGGATACAAGTGCAGATGGGAGCGGGTGGGCAGCTGGACCTCTCCCACATTTGGGCACAAATGGCACAGCCACTTTGGAAAAACAGTTTAGGAGTTTCTTACAAAACTAAGAGTGTTTTGTATTTTTCAAACTAAGGTCCAATAAAGCCCACTCTTTGACTGGTTGATGTGGTTTGTTTCTTTCACCTAGGTCAATGTCCTTCCTCTCCCCTTCCTTCTTTTCATGGAGTGGACATGTTGAGGAAACCAGGTGAGCTGTCATAGAAAAGCTCTGCTTGCTCCATCTGACTGCCTGTTTACTTGTGGTGGATTTTATTGTCCCTTCTCCCAGTACTCCCATAATCTGTAAGCCATGTTAAGATTCAGGTTCACTATCTTGTCCAATGTATTTTTTTTAAAAAGGTCTTATTGATGTTTTAGAGAGGGAATGGGAAATAGAGAGAGAGAAACACTGATGAGAAACATTGATTGGCTGCCTTGTGCATGCCCCATTCTGGGGGTCAAGCTTGCAACCTGGGCATGTACCCTGAATCACCCTGGCTGGCTGCTGGGTGCTGAGTGCTAGGTGCTTTGTACTGACCTCATCAAGAGCTCTTAGGGCCTGATTGTCCCTAATCTGCCATTTAAATACTGATTTAGTTAAAACAATGCTCCTCTTCAGAGGGAGAAGCTGGACTTCTGAGAGTTTAGTTCTTACAATGTCTCCTCTCTGCTCTCAGCAGGACTGCCAGTCTTGGGAGCCGAGAATTCCCCAAGATCCTGAGTGCTCTCCTTGGCCAAGATGCGCTTTATATGCTGCCTTTCATGCTTTTTAAACTGAGCTGTCCCCTCGGGAGGGCACTCACTCTAATGAGCAGGCGAAAAGACAAGGTGGATAATCATCATTTCTAATTGGATATAGATCCAGCAGACTGATTCATTATTTCTAATATGGCTGTCAATGTTCTGCATGATTCCTATTAGACTAATATCCTAAATGTCTGTACTGCTGCAACTGTCAGATTAACTTAGTCCCAAATTGGCAGCCTCAGCCTTCTCCCTAGAACATCATCTGGGAGGTTTGTAAATAGATTCCACTGCCCATCCTTTCCTCTGTTAGTACATACCTTGCCAAGGCCTCCTCCTACCCACACTGTGAATGTGCAACAAAGGAAATTCCCAGCCTCTCTGATTGCGGTAAGCCCTATGCTTTCAGGATGGTCTCATGCCTGCTAACAGTGCGAAGACAATGCTCTGCCCCAATCATTAAGACTAAACTCTTACGGAATGACTATGCTGTCTCCTTAACAGGAAAATAGAGAAGGTACAAATTAAAGATATTAAGTAGCTGACTTCCAGTCATCAGTAGGAAAGACATTACTGGATGTGGGCTTTGTGGCAGGACTGTCAGTCACCCATCCCATGGCTATTTTACTCATAAAGCATCGTTTATTGGGGTGACAAAGCACTCAACTCTAACACTACCATTTCCCACCTTTCTAGGGGTGGTGTTAGCCATAGTGTCTGGCTTGTCTACAATAGTACCTTTTTCAGTTTGAGGAGCTGTCATAATTATCAGTAATATCCTCCTCCTTTTCAAAAGTGTCCCAATTCAAGCAAAGTGTACAGTCACCCTAAGTAGCCGTGACTCAAGAGATGTAAGATAAAGTCATTTGGGGGCAGCTTCTGGAAATCTCATTTAAGATGTCCCATTCAACTGGGATGGGCACATTTCTGCGTGCCCTACCCCCTTCCTCCTACATCCTGTAGGAATGTAGAAGAGGGTTGATGTTCTAGCAGCCTTTTCAGACCATGTTTGGTAACAGTAAATAGTAAGCTCTATTTACTAAGTAGGGCTGAGCAGCAAGCTTGGAGGTGTGCTCTGATGGTCCTAGGCTACCAATTAGCTTAGGGCTGGTTTTTCCTTAACTGCTTTTCATCCTTGCTCCCTTTCTCCTTTCATGAGTAGATCACAGTCAACTATGTTTGCTTTCTGAAGTGCCCACTAGTCTAGTTTCAGCTACACTCCCTAGATTTCCCTTCCCTGTCTGTTTCTGTTTAGGGCAGGCACCTAGGAGACTCCTGTGTGGGATCCAGAGGGAGGAAAGCAGTAGCCAGTTCAGAGCTCCCACACATTGACCCTGATTTGCAGGCTCAACTTCATGGCATGGGACAACCCCACCTTCCCCCATTTATCCTCTGTTCCTCTCACTCCTGGGTCAGGTGTATATTCAGCTTCAGGTGGAAGGCTCCAGGTTTCACAGGACACAGCTTTCACATCAGGCACAAGGATGGGCATTGGTTTCAGTTCTCCCTTTAGTTCCAGCTCATCCTTATGGTGATCTTCTCCACTTCCCCACTTAACTCTATCTTTTCCACTTTTCCTCCACCTCCTCCTTTGGTCTTCTTCTTCCCCAGTTTCCCTTCATCTTTCTTTCCTGATGCCTGAGCTGTGTCCAAGCCTCATTATCAGATGTGAACATGATACCCTTACAGAGACTGCTTAACCAGCTCCCACAAGGTGAAAGGTGGAAATCTTATAACAACTACATAAATTAGTAAATACTTCTGTCCATATTTGCTTACATTTTATATTCTCATGATCCTGCTTCTCTGATTGAACCCCAACTGAATCCCCTCCTATAAGACTTCCCCTTCCTCACCACGCTGCTTTCTCTGTAACTTAATCAAATACTGTGGGAATGAGGCCAACAGGTCAATGACCTCCAATAATTCCCCTACCCCTTTGGGCAGCACGTTTTTCTCAGTAGTCAAGACTAAAAAAGTGAAGACTGCACTTCAAAAACTCCATCCAGACATGTACACACGGTCTGTTTCCCACAAATGTACCCACAGGATATTCTGAAGGTGGGAGAGAAGCTGTGGTGTTTCTGCAGCAAAGCCTGTGAAATAGACACCATGCTCAAGCTGAGTGTGGCAGGCCAGGGTGTCTGAATGCTAGTGTGGATTTTAACAGAGATCCTGGGGCCTTGGGCTGGGGTCCATCTACTCTCTGGTTATGGGTAAGATAATAGCTCTCCTGGCGGACAGGTTCTACAGGTGGTACTCTAGTGATCATTCCTAGAAGCTCAGCCTAAAGTCTCCTCCTCCGTCCTGCCAACTATCCAGCAGGTCTGCTAATTCCTCACTGCTTCACTCTCTCTGCATAAACCAGACAGGGTGTCATTTGCCACTGAGTCCTAACTAAAAGGGGTCAGCTTGAATTAAAAAGAAGAGTATTCCACTACACATTGTTATTACTAGTTCTCAGAATGGGCTCTAATACATGCTTTTGGAGCTTTTGTTTTCTCATATATAAAGTGAGACTAATATCATCTAACCTGGAAATGTGTTAGGAGGGTTTAATGAGGTAGCTTATTTTCAAAACAAAATGCAGTCCTTAGCAAATAGTAGATGGACTAATGTGAGTCTATCTACCATCTCCTTCACCTTTCCCCTCCCCTCAGAAAAAAAAAAACACTGTTTTTTTTCATTTAAAAAATATATATTTTATTGAATTTCTTGCAAAGAGGAAGGGAGAAGGATAGTTAGAAACATAGATGAGAAAGAAACATCCATCAGTTGCTTCCAGCACACCCCCTACTAGGGATGTTCCAGCAACCAAGGTACATGCCCTAGACCAGAATTGAGCCTGGGACCCTTCAATCTGCTGACTCTCTATCTACTGAGCCAAACTGGTTAGGGTGAGAGACAACACTTTCAACTTTTTATTTTGAAATTTTCAAACCTATGAATAAACTGAAGGAATACATAATGAAAACCCATTCATTAGGGTCAGCAATAGCTAACATTTCCCACATGTGATTTATCTCTCTCTATAGAGATACAATACTTATTTTTCTCCTGCTGGAATATTCATTCCACCATGCAATAGCATTCTCTCACCTCACCAGAGGGTATTTCCACAATTTAGCAGCAACACAGTGACAGTACCTAGTATATGGTTCATGTTCCAATTTCCCAGTTATTCCAGTCTTGGCCTTGAAGGCTGTTTTCCCCTCCACCCAGCATCCACTCAGTCCACTGTGTCTCTTTAGTCTCCTTTAATGTAGACTTTTTTTTTCCTCCCTGAACAAGACAGTTGTTTTGTAAGATGTCCCATGGAATGAACTTTTCTATTTTCTCATAACCAGATTCAGGTTAAATGTTTTTGGGAAGAATAGTCTATAGTGTTTTCTCCTCAGTTCCTCCACTCGGAGGAGCATGCCAGTTTGTTGCACTCTTGGTAATGTCAGGGATGGGGACAGGGCAGTAGCTGTCCATTCCTGCATCCTAAGGGTTCTTTGATCTGCCATTTGCAAGTAAAAAAAGTGGTGACAGTTTTTCAGACCATGTTGATATTTTGTTTCACCCATGGTTTTAGCATCCATGATGATCATTGCCTGAATCATTATTACATCAGTAGCTACAAAATATTTTGCCAAGGTTCTTGATTCTGCCTTAACTCAAACATTGTTCCTCATTTGCACCCTGGCCTCTTTCTCTCTCTGACATCCTTTATCTCTACCTTTCTTCTGACAAGTTCACTTCGGATGTTCTTGAATTCCCCAGGTCCGCTTCCAATGCTCAGCTAATGCCTGCTGCATTCCTTCCTTTTCACCATAGAATTTCTTGTAAGAGTCACCTCTGTGCTGTACCTCCCTCCCCTCCCCTGCAGGTCTCATATCCATCCTCTGGCAGCCTGTCTGTTGCCCCCTATACACTCATGAAGTGCTCTCTGTTCTTGTACCAAAGGAAATAAATTACCATTTTCATCTTACTTCTTGGTTTAAACTTTTTGTAATGAGAAGGCATTATTTTTATTGGCAAAAAATATGCATATATAAAATATGATGTATATGAATTTTACTAAATATATAACATGTATCAAATAACCCATTCTTTCCTAAGAGATCTTTTTAACTTGTTTTCTCTTCAAACTGCCTCCTTTTTTGAAACTTCTTTAGCAATTTTGGTCAACATTTTGGTGTGAGCATCTCCCCATTTTCACTAATTACAAAGCTTCTGGACACAGTTTCCCTCGGTCTTTTTAAAATCGGGATTGTGTCCTTCTTATATCCCTTTACTTTTACACTTTGATAGTTGATGCTGATCTCCTTGTTCATTTGAGAACACGCATTTCTTTATCTGGCATCCGCCTCTGTCTGGTCTCAGGGCCACAGTGCCCAGTAGACCAAACTATTTCACCCACTGTGGCTTTGTTTTGGTTTTTATTGTTTTGGTTTTTGTTTGTGTGTATGTATGTGTGTGTGTTTAATCTGGCTCTGTGTAAATGGATGGATTCTTTCCAGCCTATCCCTCCCTGTCATCCTGCACCTGCAGGCCTGAAGATCCAACTTGCCTGCGGGCCCTGTGTGCTGGGCGGGGCAAAGCAGCTGCCAGGCAGGCCCTAATACAGCCAGTGTGAAAGTGCTGTGCCAAAAACATGAGCCTGCGTGACATGCTGGGGAGGAAAGCTTCCTAGAAGAAGTGACAATTAGCTGAGGACTGAGGTGTAAAGAAGGGAAAATGACTTTCATCAGGGAACTGTAGTCCCTGCCAGCTGAGACACTGGAGAGGGTGAATGAGTCAGCATGGTAGAAACTCAGGGATTGAGGAAGCCAACAGTGGGAGATTCAGTTAGGGAGTGATGGAGAGCCTGTGATGGCTTTTACCAGGAAGACACATCATCAGATGATGTAGAGAAATAATTTTGGTAGCAAAGGGGAGAATGGTTACAGGGAGGGTAAGACTGGAGGCAGAGAGAAAACATATGCATCTGTTATAGAAGTCCAGAGGGAAAGAATGAGGCTTTGAACCAGATGGTACTGGTCATAGAGAGGTCAAGTGGGGTGCATGATGAATGGTAACCATTTGGAAACAGGAACACCTGGATGGTGAGTCCACCAAGTCTTCAGACTTCAGTCTGCAGACAGGTGTCAAGTCTATGCAACAGACACTAGCCTCTCTTGAGAGATTCAAGCCTAAATTTCCAGAAGCGTCCTAAATGCAATCTACCTGAAATTAAATTAATATAGCCATGCAGCCCTGGTCCACTGCTCAGCATTCCAATTTGTGCCAATGTGACCAATATCATTTTGATTCTCCAGGCTCAGTGACAAGATTATGTCAGGATTAGTTAAACAAAAACAGCAGAGGATTTTGCCAGAACCCAGACAGTTGCACTGGCTGAGAGCACCTAGTTTTAGGCAGTTTGAGTGGGCATGACCTTGTCAAAGTGAGTGACTACAATGGCTCCCATCTCCTTTATCTGGTGAGAGGTCACATCATGTAAATGTTTCCTTCTTTCACTCCTCCTCCCTCCCAACTTTATCATCCCCTCCTGGACTGCACATGGGTATCTCACCTCTTAACCTCTTAGCAATTCAAAAGATCTCCTTTTCACCTCTCAGTTTAGTAGTTCCTGTATCATAGATTAAGTGCCTGGCTCTCTGCAGTAACACCAGCACAGCCCTGAGTTGTCCAATCCATTTGTTGTACAAATGCCCATTTGGAGGCCATTTTGATGTTGACAAAGTAATCCCAATAGTGAGCCCAGCTAGACTCTATTAGTGTCGCTCAGAATTGTGAATAGATGCCCTGGCATCCCAGAACATATATTCACATGCTGTATGATTTCACATCGCATGTGCTTCCTTTACATCCAAACTATTAGCATTTCCATCACCATCATGTTAATGTAACATTTACATACTCCATGGTACAGAACCTCCCAGAGCACCCAATGTCTGACAATAGGTCCCAGATATCTCACTCTGCTAGTCAAGTCCACAAGCTCCCCACACCCCCCAACATGACATGTGGGCATGTATGGGCCTATCTGAACATGTTTGCTTTTCCTAAGTGTCCTAAGTGAAATCTTTATGTCTGTACTTTTGCTGAGGTCCTGTACTCTGCCTGGGACAGACTCTGAGTCCAATCCTACTCCCGCCTCACAGGTCCATCAAATCCTTTCTTCCTGGTCTTCTGCCTCACCTGAGTAAACTCCTCATCTGCCCCACCATGTGGACTGTCCCCAAATGAGCTTCTCCTGACCCCATGTCTGTTGGGTTCTTTTTTATTGGGGGGGGGGGGGAGTAGGGGGAACACAGAAATGTGATCTCTAGGTATCTTTCCAGAAAGGAGTAGGTCTGCAGGCAGCTCTTGCTGCCCATTCTGTCCCAAAGCAGGACATGTGGCAGTTTGACTCCTTGTCCCACTCGTCCCTTCATAGGTATTGAGACTTAACACTCACCCTGCACTCAGAATGTTGCTCAGTGTTGGCTTCCATGGAACCCAGCCTGGGACAGTCAGGAATAGTTCATGCCAAGGGCAGGCATACAGAGCTGAACAGCTCCTCACCTGACATGTCACTCACTATATGTGCTCAATATATATTCTGAATGACGAAGTTCTATAACTAAAGTTCAAAATAGATACACCTTCTACTAACATCTATTCTTTAGTGAGTGTATTAGTGTTATGGACTACATGTTTGTATTCTCCGAAATCCCCATGTTGATGACACCTCACCCCCAATTTATGATGTAATGAGGTGGACCTTTAAGAGATCATGAGGACATGAGGGAGGAGCCCTCATGACAGGATTAGAGCCCTTATAAAAGAGACCCCAGCGAGCTCCCTTACCCACCCCCACCCCCCACCCCAACAAGTGAAGAAACAAGGAGAAGACACTGTCTGTAAACCAGGAAGCAGGCAGTCAATACTTGATCTTAAGACTCCCAGCCTCCAGATTGGGAGAAATAAATGTCTTTTGTTTATAAGCCACCCAGTTTGTGGTGTTCGGTTATGGCTGCCCAAATGGACCAGGACAATAAGTAAGTAAATCTGAGTAATAGTTTATGATTAGCCATTCAATGCCCTGCCTTACAGAGTCAGCTCTATTTCAGGGGTAACCAGTGTAGAAGCATCATAAAATATCCTCAACTGCCCATCATATGTGCATCCTACACTGAGTGGCCAGATTATTATGGCCACCTGACATTTGTAGGCAAATTAGCCTTACATTGCACCGTATGGGATATGAAAGCCTAAAGCCTGTTCGAACACATTTGCTGTCTGCATTTACCAAGATAAAAAACATCTCCAATTCCCTCAAGAACTCAAGGATTGGACAGTCAAGCATTGGAAAAAAAAGTCATGTGGTCTGATGAGTCATGTTTCCAGTTGCATCATGCAGATGGCAGAGTGAGAATTTTGCAGAAACACTATGAAAGCATGCACTCCACATGCATGAGTACAACCCTTCAAGCTGGTGGGGGCAATGTTATGGTTTAGGGCATGTTATCCTGGCATGATTTGGGCCCTTTAATTCATATGGAACAATGTCTGAATAGCACAGCATACCTAAGTATTGTTACTGATTAAGTTCATCCTATCATGTTGATGGTGTATCCCAATGCAGATGGCTTCTTCCAACAAGACAATGCACCATGCCATGGTGCACATGTTGTGCAGGAGTGCTTTCAATAACATGAGGGAGACTTTACCTTGCTTAGTGGTCCCCACAATCACCAGATCTCAATCCAATAGACCATTTGTGGGACAAAGTTAAAAGATCCATTAGCAGCTGGTTCTACAACCATCAAATCTCACAAAACTGGACAGTGCTAAGCATCAGGCATGTTGTCAGATTCCTCGCATCACCTTTCAACATCTCGTGGAGTCAATACCAAGAAGAATCACTGCAGTTTTGAAGGCAAAAGGTGGCCTAATGAATTTCAGATGGGGTGGTCATAATAATCTGGCCACTCAGTGTATATTTAGGAATAAATTACAGTAATATGAAATGCCCTGTTTTTCACACCCAAAGCGAAATCTAAAATGTGTTATAAAGCCCTGTGCTCCTGCCACAGCCACCCTTCTAGAATTGCTATCTGAAGTTAACTGGAAATGTAAGTACTTTAGGACTAAATTCTAGAAGCCTGGGGGATTTATCTATAGGCAGAATTTAGAAACCACTTACTGGTTTCCCTGAATGCATTACAGTGCTCAGGCTTTGAACACAGTTTTCAATTTGTTTGCCAAGAATTCTGAGTTAGCTCCCAAGTATGTATCACTGTCATAATCAATGGCAACTTTGCTGTTGCATGATCCAGCCCGTGTTAACATTTGAAAGCCATGATAATGCCAAGTACTTGGCTGTCTGGCAACCGGGGTGCTTTTGACACAACAATATCCTGAACCAGAATTATAATTGTGAGAATACAGTTCCCTATGAATGTCCCTGGAGACAGTGCACTGAAAGCTGCCACTCACTTGTGATGATCCTCTTCCCACACCGTCAAAGTCACTTTGGATGTGGAAAGAGAATGTTTTGAAGGCACATTTCCATTTCCTGTTTTTATTTTAAAAGAAAAGCAAATATAGCAGCATCCCCAAACTTTTTTATGATACACACAATGAATCTGGTCAGGTTATGTCACAAGCAGGCACCAGCACTCCCCATGGAAATTTCAATGAAGGCCCCGGGAATGGAGAAGGAAAGGCTGGGTGCCACAGGCCTCCACGTACTATTGTCATCCTGATTTATCTCCTCTAAACTTTAAATCAGGATGATCACTCTCAGGAGAAAAATAGCAAAAATGGTTTCCACTTGTAACCTTTCCATAAGAAGGATCTTAACGTGCAGAAAGTTTTAGGAAAACTGTAATTAAGGAGGCCTGGCCTCGCAGAGGAGGAGAAATAAAGAGCACCCTGTCAGTGGTAAAATGTCAAGCGCGTTGGTTCTGCAGTGAAATGGGCTTTTGTCTCAGAAAGGCTGGGTGTATAATTAAGAGACTGGGTACCAGCTGAGGCCACTGCTGTTAGCAAGCCCACATCCCCACTGTTATTACCTTGAACATCTAAACAAAGTACAGAGGGCTAATCACATTATGAATAATAATAGTGATGGAGCTGAGGGGATACCAGGAAGAAACAGACTAAGATAAATGGTTCCTTCCTCCCCTCCTCACAGAGTCCTTCCTTTTCCTTCTTGTGGGCCTCAGGTTGTAACTTAAGACTCAATACTTATCTGCTGAGAGGCCATGAGCTGAGCATTTGTGCTTGGTATTCCACCTGCATCAGCCATTCTGCAAGTAGTGGTCTCAAACACTGAAGCATCCCAATCTTTACCACTTCTTTCTTTTGCAAAAGGAGCAGGGAAAAACAAAAGGAGAAGTGCACCTTACAGCATGAGGCACCTTCACAGGGACTGACTAAGCAGCCAGTGGTCACGCAGCAGGAGGGGCTGCAGACTTCCTCTAGGCTGGCGGGGCCAGGGCAGTCACACATAAAGACATATCGATCCTTGCTGGCCTATCTCGTGAGCAAAGGGGTAATGGTCTGCATATTAACACACAGCCCAAGACACTGCTGCAGACAGAGTGGACAGCAGCATCTGGGTCCACGGATGCAGAGAGCAAGTGTTAGAAGAAAGCTACATGGAATGCAAAATGATGCAGTCACTGATGAAGATAATTTGGTAGTTTAATATTATACTAACTTAGACATACTATTACCAACAACTGCATTCCTTGATAGGTACACAAAGGAGCTGAAAATGTATGTCCACACAAAAACCTGCACACGATGTTTATAGCAGCTTTAGTCATAATTGCCATATATTGGAAGCAACCAAGATGTCCTTCATTAAGTGAATGAATAAACTGCAGTCCACCTAGACAATGGAATATTATTCAATGCAAAAAAAAGACATAGATGAAATGTATTTACATATTACTAAATTTAAAAAGTCCATCTGAAAAGGCTACATACTGTATGATTCCAACTGTAAGACATTCTGGAAAATGCATAAGTAGGAGATAATGAAAAGGTCAGTGATTGGCAGGGGGTAGACAGAAGCAGAAGTGAATAGGCAGAACACAGAGGCATTTTAGGGAAGTGAAAATACATGGCACTATATTGATGGATACAAGTCACTATTCATTTGTTTAGACATAGAATATACAACACCAAGAGTGAATACTGATGTAAGCTATGAATATGGGGTGATTCTGATGTCTCCATATAGGCTCATGAATTGTAACAAAGGTACCATCTGGTGGGTGATGTTAATAATGAGGGAGGTTGTGCATGTGTAGAAGCAAAGGGTACTTTCCCCTCAATTTTGTTATGAACCTAAAATGGGTAGAAAAAATAGTATTTAAGAAAAAAAAAGAAAAGGAAAACTACCTTGGACCCAATCATACTGAGCAAAGATTGGGAGCAAAGTTTCTGACACTTTACCAATTTATAAGAAACTAAAATAAAGACAATTATAACCAAAATCTGTAAATAGACTTAACAACAATGTTCCAATATGTTAGCAATTTTTAAAACTTTTTTTGCATTTCTTTTTAGAAACAGGAACTGCTGTATTAAAATTATACCTTGATTTCGAAGAGAGCATCTTGTGGATTCTTCTACTTTATAGAGATATTTACTCATAGCTCACTCACACAGTATGTTTTCCTAAAAAATATGGTTTGTATGAAGTCATTTCTAGTTTTAGTTTTAACTAGTAATGTTGATTCCACAATTATATGTTTCAACAGGTCTTTGACAACTTAAAATAATTCGGTAGGTCTGTACCAAATGTTTACCTTACAGACCTCAATTGCTCTCCTAAAGACATTAATTGGTATTCCTTTGGGATCTGTTCCTATGCATTCAGAAACAACAATTTTACCTGTGGAAACCTGAGATATTCTTGGCACAGGGTCATCTGACAACAGAAGGCTTACATGACATGATTTTAACGAGTTTTCCTTTGGACAACTGTTGGATTGACATTTCATATTGGTTTGTCACTGAGATACAAGCAAATTCCTTGAGAAAAATTAATGTAAATTCAAACCTTCTAGGTTATAAGAAAAAATACTATAACATCACTCCTAGTAATTAATAATAAGGGCTGATAACTAAGCAGGGTTAGGGTGATAACATGGAACACCCTCATTTATTGCATTTTACACTTATATGTGGTTTGCAGTACTTAGTTGTAAACTGAAATTGTTCATCTATGCTGGACCAGCTCTTAGTGGTGGTACACTACTGTGTGTGCGTGTGTTTGGTTGTATGCTGGGTGAGTGGTGAATAAATGAAAAATATCACTCAGCAGAAATCTAGATATAAAAAAATATAGAAACCAGAGATGCTATCTTCAAAGGAAGAAGTCACTCATTCCTGCCCAGTGCCAATTCAAACACTTATTTAACTACAGTTGCAAGGCTCCAGTATGTAGGAAACCATAATCTTAGGAATTGAGCCCAAAGCTGCATTGTTCACTAGAAGCCATAGCAAACTTTTCATGCATCATCCAAGTTTAAATTTCTGTGTTTATCTCTACCATGAGTGATCTGAAGGCAAAGCTTGGGCTCAGGGGACATTTTCGGATTTCATTGTGTTCAACCTCCAATCATCTAATTAGTTTACAAACTGTTTTCCAGGGATCTCTGTTGTCCCAAGGTGATGCCCGGGAGATTATTTGGAAGAAGGGGACAGGTAGGGTGAAAGGCACCCTCATTTCAATCAGTGTTAATTCTTCCTCTTTGTAATTTATTGATATATAATTCGGGGTAATATTTATTTCTAAGAAAGAGTTTTATAGCTTTGAAAAACATCTGAAAACTGTTCTAATTTCAACAAGTGTTTTCTTTAGATATACTGGGTTCCAATTCAGATTATTTTAGGAGACATTTTAATAATCTGATAAATTGTATTTACCCTTTCCATTAAATTGATTATGCTGCTGGGGGTTAATAAAAGTGGCCAGCCTGAGCTTATTTATATAAAATTGTTACCATTTTCAGACATATATAGTAAATGGAACCAATCAAGGAAGAGATGGTGGTGATTTTAATGAACTTGTTCATCCTGAAAACCCTAACCCACAAAAGAGAAATTAGCAAAGATACAAACACATGCACCTTTTTTTAAACCACACTTAAATATTAAATTAAACTGAAGTTTAAAATAAAAGCAGATGATATAAAATGTATCCAATACATATAATAGGTATTATATTCACTCTGCTCCATATTATCTTAAAAGCTACTAGGGAGGGTAGAAGAAACGAATTGAATACAGATGCAGGGGTGAGAGGGAGAGTTAAGATAAAAAGAGAGAAGAGACAGAAAGTCTATGGAAGATCAGAGAAGAATGGTATTCTCACTACTCTGCTGTCTCCTTGGGCAATAGCACGAAAATAACTTATCAACAATACTGTGGACTTCTAACAGATCCATTAATCACCATCTAACAAGCTCACCAAGTCCTACCCTATAAACTTTGGGAAGTTCTGCTATGAGTGGTGCAGCCCCATCAGTAGGAAAATTATATTCTCAGAAGCTGCTTGGATGAAAATTCTGTCAACATCAGGTAAGAAAGGACTAAAGATGAATTTTCATACCTTGGGATAAGGAGATTTCTTACTCACATTTTTTTTAAAGAGCTTATTCCTATATAACTTTTCAATTATTTCTAAATGGGTAATCTATAGCATTGTTTGATAGGAAACAGTTTATTCTCTACATAGTTAAATATTTTACTAGCTTAATTTTTTTAAGTTATTTAACAAATCCTTTCATTGTAGGTCATAGACAAGTAAAATCAATTTAGCCTCAATCTCTGTTATTTCAAATTTTGAATTAACATATTGAGTATTTTTCATATTTTGAAATGTGGGAAAGACCCACTATGGCTCAGTTTTGTAGATCTGCCTATAATATTTGTATGCTCACTCACTGTCTTCCTGTGGACTTTTGGTAAATAGATGTTGGTATACGGGTATGTTTCATTTTCCTTTTTGTATTCATGTCTACTCTACCTGAAAATAAAACCAAGAATGATACACATAGGCTGAAAGTTAACTTTTCCATAATGCCTTGCATGGATAAGACCATTGGAAATAATCATGTCCTCCAAAGTAAAGGGGAAAGAAAACTAAAGAACACAGAGCCCAAGAAAGAAGGAAAACATTAAAAACTAAATACGTATCTGGCTGGTGTTGCTCAGTGGTTGAGTGTCGACCCATGAACCAAAAGGTTACCAGTTCAATTCCTGGTCAAGGCACATGCCTGGGTTGCAGGCTCTATCCCCAGTAGAGGGCATGCAAGAGACAGCCAATCTTTGATGTTTCTCTCATCTATGTTTCTATCTCTCTATCCTTCTCCCTTCCTCTCTTTCTTTCTCTAAAAAAATAAAAATTAAAAATAAAGAAATCAATAAAAAATATTTTAAATAAAAAATAAATCAGCAAAAAATATGTAACTAGATATTATAAATTATAAGATAATGATAGGACTGTGATTTCAAATATTTAAAATATTTTTAAGTAAGATGTGGTTAAAGATAGAGATTGCCAAATGCCAGAATATATAAAACTCATCCTTTTAAAGCCTCTAAGGTAGGATTAAAAATATTACACAGGGACATAGATGAAAACAACCACTCATGTCCCTTCCATTTTCACCATTTTTCTTATTTACTAGAGTCCTGGCACACAAATTTGTGCACCAGTGGGATCCCTTGGCCTGGCCTGTGGGATCAGGCCAAAACTGGCTCTCCAAAATTCCCTAAGGGGTTCCAGATTGCAAGAGTGTGCAAGCTAGGCTGAGAGACTCCACTGATGCACAATCAGGGCTGGGGAGGGATGTGGAAGGTTAACCATCCAGGGAGGAACCAAGGGAGGGGTCCAGGGTATGCCCAGCCTATTTCGTTCAGTTCCAAAGGGCCAGACCCCAGCAGCAAGCTAACCTATTGGGCAGAGTATCTTCCCTCTGGTGGTCAGTGGATGTCATAGTGAGCCGTTGAGCAGCCTTAGCATTCCATTTGCATATCATGCTTTGATTGGTTGAACAGATGACCGGATGCGTAGTATATTAGGCTTTTATTATATAAGATTAGTTGTGTATAATTCTTTCCAAAGGAATAAAAGAGATTAGTTCTTTGTGGAGATAGTACTTTTCATGACTAAATGGTGATTGGGATTAGTGGAGTTCAAATTCTGAGGGAGTACCACCATGCTGAGTGTCACTTATACCTCTCTGTTGTATACTTGTCAAGGTAGATATCCAGATATGAGGTCAGACTTTCAATAGCTGTGTTTGGTGGACATTTGTTACTTTTGCCTTTTTTGCATTCATCAACCCTTCTCTGGCACTCAGAACTTCTCCTTCTTAACTTTCACTCTACGTGCTTTGGGAGGAATTCATTCCAACTCATTTCCAAGAATAGGCATTTGACTCAGCCCTCATTCTCTTGAGCAAATGACCCAATCCACTGCAATTCAGCTAAATCCCAGGACCTTTGCTGGAACTCTCAGGGGTGGACTCTCTCCTGAGGCTGCCAAATGTCTGTCTGAACCGCCATCATTTTACTACTTGGAGGTAGCCTGCTTGAGACTCAATATACTCAGAAGAAGGAAACACAAAGTTGATCAATTTCTGTTGACATCATCTGTAACACTTAGATTTATTCATGGCTATTTCGTTCTTGGACTCTGTAGCTTCATAAATCAATGCAACTCCCACCTGATTTTTGTTTGGTTTTTCTTTACTTTTATCAATTTGAACTGGGTTAATTACATTTAATATTCTTAATTAAGAGATTACACTTAAGAAAAATATTAGTAACAAAATACGTAATAATACTAGAATGACTAAAGGGACCTGGGGATCCTTGGTTTGGGAAAGAAAAAGTGAGAGGAAATATATTCCTCAACATTTTGAAGGATATCTAGAAGAGGGAGTGGATGCTCTGTGGGCCTCCAGAGGCATGTGATACCATCAGCAGAGTTATTCAGGTAGTATTGCTACAGAAAAGATTCTTTCTCAGGGCAGCATTGAAGTCTCAATGGCTCTAAAGTGTTTTGAACTTATGGAGTCTATGAAAATTATTGGAAATGGGGATTTCACCCCTCAATTCCAGGATGCCATGCCAAGAAAACTAAAACTCACTCCACAGATGTCCTGATTGGGTGGGAGGAGAGAAAGGGCCAAGTGAGGACACACGTGTTTTGAATGGTTTTCTGGAATACTACCAAAAACTATAAGATACATCTGGAAGTCATATACATTCAACCCTGTTTCCTCTTGGTTTAAAATGATTTAAGGAGGTACACATACCTGTTGCACAAATAGTGGCACAATAACATCATAGAGGTTGCTTGTTGAGAATCCCAAAAATACATCAGCAGCTATGTAAAACCAGGTAACATCACTGTTGGCACCCATTGGAGAGTTTATTATTTTAGGAAAACAAAATTTGGGATAGAATTTTATCCAGATTGAGTAAAAGTCCCAATAATTTGATGCATATTTTATTGGCTACCAGCTCATAGTGGGTGCTAAAGAGTGTTGGCTGAGAGACTGACCAGTTATGTCTACAGTAATCTCAAGATATTTTAGCTATGAAAAATATGATAGATTTTATTATTTAAGTGGGTGTTAAGACATCTGGAATCATTTCCATAAAAAGTAAGGATCACACAGTAAAACATTTATTTAATTATTCTAGCTTCTGGTATTTGCTACCAAATTGGCTAGTGATTGAGATTCACAACAGATATAAAAAACACCAATTACTTTATTAAAAATGAAGGATGTAATATATGAGTTTTATAAATAACATATAAGTATAAATAAAATGTAAATATATTCTGTAATGTAGATATTATAGAATCTGATAGTTGAAGGAAGCTTAAAGATTATTGAGGAATGTGCAGTTGACATTCCCAAGGTTATAAAGTTAATATCGATAGATGGAGTAGTTTTCAAAAAGATTTGTCCTTTTTAATTAAAATGAAAATTGAATTTTTGATGTTGTTTTCAGACTGTCTTCTCCATTTCTGTTTTGACTACCTAAATATAACATAACATAGCTTTGTATTATTCTGCTTGGACTGCTGTAAAAAAAAAAAAATCACAGGCTTGATGACTTAACAAAAATTTATTTCTCACATTCTGGAAGTCTAAGATAAAGGTGCTCTCAGGTTTGGTTTTTGGTGAGGCCTCTCTTTCTTGCTCACAGACCTGATCTTTCCCCTGTATACATATATAGAGAAAGAGATCGTGGGTGTCTATTCCTCTTTTCCTAACGGCACTGGTCCAATTGATCAGGGGGCCTCACTCTTATGACCTCATTTATCACCTTAGAAGCCACATCTCCAAATACAGCTACACTGGGGATTTTAGCTTTAACACCTAAATTTTGGGGCTCCATAATAAGCACTTACATGTGCCATCCATTGCTCTCTGTGTTTTATGTACTTAACTATAAACTATTTAGAAAAGCTGTCTATTTACTAATTGAGCTATTCTGATACCTGTTACTCTATATTATAGGTGGGGACACTGAGGCATGATATGTGAATGACTTGCTCACAGTCATGTGGAGGAACTGAGCCAGACTTTGATAGGGAGTGGCCTGGCTCTGGAGGCTGTGTGAGCTCATCCCTGATCATACACTCTCTCTTCACCTCTTCACCCCTCTTCATGATACATTACGTCAGGGGCTACAATAACAGTTCCTGGCTCTACTCATTTGTCACTTAGTCTATTTGTCAGACTCCAGTAGGGGTTAATTTCCTACAAGGTCTTATTGTGTTGAAATCCACCCACTTGTGGCTCCATTTCCCCTACAGTGTAGGATCTACTGTAGGACAAGGACAAAGTTCCCAGTCCTTTACAATGCACAGAAAGCCTCTTCTGTGACCTGACCATGCTTCCCTCCCTGGCCACATGGCCCACTGAGTCTTCCAAATTTGTATCATTCTATGAATGTGTCCCCTCATTCTTCCTCAGTCTACAATGAACTCCTTTTTCTTCCTTTCTAGGTAAGGTCCTGTGTCTTCCCTGACAAATTTCATCAGGACTCAGGGTGCAGCAGTGGCACTGTCCTTACTGTTCCCACACACATTCTCTCCATCAGGTGTCCACTGCACCATGGCATTCTTATTTGTTTACATGTTACTCATTCACTTTTCTCTGGTACACAGAGTTTTCCTGGAGGGAAAAGGCTGTGTGTATGTTATTTTTCAATGCCTAGTTTTTAAATTCAAACCAGAATATATGTGACAACCAATGTTAGCTGAATGGATAGAAACTTAAGTATCAGGGGTCCTCAAACTTTTTAAAGTGGGGGCCAGATCACGGTCCCTCAGAGAGCTGGAGGGCCAGACTATATGAACTACTAATTCCTACTGTAACACCTTGGCTGCGCTCACTGCCCAAAAAACCTGGCGGGCAGGATCAGACTCCCCTGGGGGCTGCATGTGGCCCTCGGGCCGTAGTTTGAAGACCCCTGAAGGTCAAATGCTTCCGTTTGTAGCTAACTATAGCAAAGCCCACTGGATTTCAATTTTTGACACCCTCCTACTAGCCAGAAGTGGGAATAGGCACCCTCTATCTTGTGGACCCCAAATGGAATGCAGATCACTCCTTGTGGGCATGTAGTTTTTACTAGTTAGACCTAAATAGAACTCTACTAAACAATTTGCACATCTAAAGAAATGAAAATAGTTGCTCAGTTGTTCTAAAAATACTCTGTTTCCTTTATTAATGTTGCCTTTGGGATATATTTGTTCTGTTAATTATCTCATAATTAATTCAATTGCTGGAAATATACAAATATACTGAGCTTTACAACATTGTTTCATAACAGAAATAATGATAGTCAATCACAAGGTCACATTTATGTATAGAAAACTAAAATCTGTACTTATGGCATATAACTGATGAATGTCCCTGGTGAGGGATTTTTTTTGGCTAATGATAATAATTTATAGCTAGGCAGTTTTTTAGAGTTTTCAAAATATTTGCACATATTTTTTTATTTGATTCTCATAGAAATTATGTGAAGTTACTGAACGGGAGTGGGTTTTCTTCCACTTTACCTCTAAAGAAGCTAAGATTTAAAGGGATCATAGGTGATGGAGTAAGGCTAATAGTGAATTTTCGAGCTGCAGTCCATTTCCATTTTCTCTATCTAATGCTGCTTTAATCATATGCAAGAATTGCAAAGCAGATGATAAAATTCCCTTGCTTTAGGAATATGTTAAGCTCTCAAAGATAACATTTATATACAGAAAATATGTATGTTTAGGGTGATCAAAAATAAATAGATACCACGTAATTGAGGTGAACAAAGTCACTCCCTTGTTCAGAAAATAGACACCTAAAATTAGTTTTAATTAAATGAAGTCACTGTATTTAAAGGTGGTCAACCATTCATTCATTCATTCATCAAACTTGGCATGCAGTGAACAAGGGCACCTCACAGATGGTTTAAATGTTTCAGGATCTGCCTGTTACCAAAGTACAGCAATGTGATATGAGCAGTCTATAAGGGAAAATAAAGATAAAGAGGCCATATAATTTGCAAACAAGGCCAGGCTTGGTTCCTACACCTGATTTAAATGAATTCTAAGGAAAGATGATACCTTTTAGGCAGAAGATAAAGCAGGATGTAGAATCAGGTGAATTGCTGGGCGCCAACTTCCTCCTTTGCCTATTTGTATCATCTTTTGCCTAAATATCTCTCCCACTGGACCCTGAACTGTTGTGGCAGCACAGCAAACATACACAGAAAGGCACATAATGTGAGTTAGCTACCCTGTTTTCAAAAAATAAGACAGTATCGTATTAATTTTTGCTCCCAAAGATGCGTTAGATCTTATTTTCAGAGGATGTCTTATTTTTCCATGCACTAGGTCTTATTTTCGGAGGATTTCTTATTTTCGGGGAAACACGGTAAATGACATACCTTATGATTGCAATGATTTATCTCATAGAAATATTAAGCTGATGTGCCAGAAGAAAAAGAAAATAACACTTGTGGAGTACAAACTTCACATTAAAGGCTACCCAAAATGCTTTATATGTGCTGCTTCGCATTTTGTTTTGTTTTTTATTATTATTAAATAAAACTCCATGAGGCTAGGGTAAATGATCAGGTATGAATACAGCTCAGAGCTCACCTGCCCTGCTATCCTATCCTACCAAGGAGAGCTATAAAGTAACTCACTAGAGTACATAGCACTCTGAGTGAGTTACTTTACAGGAGTCACTATTGGAACTAAAATCTCCTAATTCCAGCATCATGCTGCTCCCATGATAGAGCACACATGATTCCATGTGGTTCTTCTAGGGATACCATAAAGACAAGTGCTTATGCTCCCAAAAGATTGTGGGGGCTGTGGTGTTGTCCTTTGCAGACAGGTGCTATATATGGTTTCACTAGAGCAGAAAAAAAGTGGTGGCGAGACAATTAGAGTCAACATGGTTTTCACCATCTGGTGACCAAAGATGAAAATGTTCAGAGTTTAATAGCAATACTCTCCTTCTCCTTCTTCCAAACTCAGGTAATTTGACTACAATGATAAAATAAACAGGTGATTTTGTAGGATGGTTTTCTAGACAATTGGAACAGCAGCCCCAAAGCTCTCCACTCTTCAATCCCAAACTACTCAAAGAAATGCTTTGACATTTTACTGATCTGGACAGACCCAGCCAAATGGATGGGTGAAGCCAGCTCACTCTAGCTAATGCCCTCTCCCCTTTTTCTCAAAGTCAGAGTTTTGGTCTGAGTAGCCTGTGTTTTGAGGACATTGGGGTAATGGTCTACATAACTAATAAAGCTTATTTTCAGTTTAGAAAACAGAAAATAAATAAGGGGCATAGAAATAAAAGGTGGCCAAATCTTAGTCATGCAAATTATTAATGGAGGAAGATTGAAGCTGCTTTGAGTGTCTCAGTGAGGCCAGAATATACTGTTCAGAGCTCTCAGTGTTTTCTTAAAACTGAAGATAAATATTCACAAGGGGCAAGGGTGATGAGAAATGCCACAGCAGCCATTGTCTTCAAGGGAGTTGCAAAACAAGCCAGAGACAAATAATTCTCTCAAATGGTGCAGAAAAGAGCTTGTCTCACTTTAAAAGGAGCTTTCTGAACAACAGAAGTTTTAGCTTCAAGGAAGCCCTGATAGGTCAGAATACTTTCTGATTTCACAGGTGATGGAACCTATAGACTATGATGAAGACAGACTTAAGTAGGTACATCTCTCAATAGTTCATTATTATCTCAAATCAATAAATTTACTTTTTATAATGCCCATTCTTAAAGTAATTTGAGTACATGCAAGCAATGGCAAATTTGAGTGACCAGAAATCTAATGGTCTTGGTGACCTCTAGCACATATGTAAGAAGTTCATCACATTTCTCTGATTCTTATTATATTATTTGAGTCAAAATGATTAAATAAATGTTTCTTAACTTTAATGAGATGGATAAGGAATCAAGTCTTTTCCTTTAATAATATGTTCCAATGTGCCAGGCTTATTGAAATATAAAATGCATTAACTATGAAGAATGGAGGCTTTACATATTCTCTCATTTAATCAAATTGTATTTAACATTCCATATGGGTCCCCTATACAGTTATAATGATTCTGATGATTTCCAGCTGATAGGAACTCATGGGGACAGATTCAGAACCTAAAACCCCCTAACACTGTTGCTTACAAGATTTGCCTCCAGCTCACTGGGAATTTATATCTCAATTCTAAAAATCACTGCATTTTCCTTCTACACAACAGGTGACCATACCTGCTTTGTGCTTGCAGCTATGCTGCAGTACACCTATATGGTATCTCCTCTTCTACAGGCAGTATCTTGCTGTCCTGCCTGCTTTATCCATCCTGACTGATAAATGCAGTCCCTCAGAAGACAGCTGAGAATGGCCACTCATCCCCTGGCCCACTACTTTCAATGATTCTGTAGTGCTCACTGGCAAGCTGATTCTTACTTCTATAAAATAAGCACACTCTATTTAGATGCAGAATAGATTGGCAGATTGGTTCTTGATGGTGAACATGCTGGCTTTACCACCACCCAAACTCATTTAATATTTTAACCCATGGTCACCGAAGCCTCATTCATCAGAAACCTCAATTAGGAAATATCAGGCTGATAGGTTTTCAGTGCAATGACATCCTTACCTATCTATATACAGAGCACAGAAAATGAAAAAGGGGCAGCTTCCAGGATAAGAGGCCATCTTAACCCATCAGTTTTATTGGTTTTGTTTTTTAAAGAGGATAAATTAAGTATTATTGCATTTTGAATTCATTCTTAGTTTATTCTTCCTTCCCGTTTTATTTTCCTTTTCACAAATGGACACATGGAAAAGACTGTCCTGGTTTCTGAGAAGTTTCTTAAAAACTTGAGCTAGCCTGCCCTGACCAGTTGGCTCAGTGAATAGAGCATCGGCCTGGGGACTAAAGGGTCCCAGGTTAGATTCTAGTCAAGGGCATGTACCTTGGTTGTAGGGGGTATGCTGGAGGCAGCTGATGGATGTTTCTCTCTCATCTATGTTTCTAATTCTCTATCCCACTCCCTTCCTCTCTGTAAAAAAAATCAATAAAATATATTTAAAAAAAAACAACAAACAAACACTTGAGCTAGTCTGAATACTACACAGCCAGCCTATGCACACCAGCTAATCTCCAGGACTTACAGCTGAGTTTACTTTAAAACTTCATCTAAGAATATGGTGGCACTTCTAGACTTTAGATTAATGATTCCCAAATTTAATTGCTTTTCACAATTCCTGGAGAACTTTAATGTGTTTATTATTGCTGAAGTGAATGAAAAGAATATTTACATTTAGAAAGTAGTTATGACCCTTTGGCTTGAAGTAGGTTTTGCCAGAACTTGGCTAACTGTCCACAAACACAGCCAAAGGCATGGCCCAGCAGAGGGGAATGGTGCAGAGGACTCTACCCTTTTCCCTTTTATGCTTCTTTGGTTGCATTCATCAAGGAGGCCAAGAAGACCATACAGCACCATCCACTGAGGTAAGCAAGCACCGGCAAACTCATTTCCCAGCAACCACTCTCTCCTTATAAAATGATGTCAACGTAATCATATTTCCACTAAAAACCAAAATAATATATTATCCATCTCGAGGGACCTTCATGTAAAGTAGCAGGGAAAAAGGCATAGGGCAGTGGTCGGCAAACTGTAGCTTGTGAGCCACATGTGGCTCTTCCACAAAATACCACAGCCTGGTGAGTCTACTTTGAAGAAGTGGTGTTAGAAGAAGTTTAAGTTTATAAGGTTTGGCTCTCAAAAGAAATTTCAATCGTTGTACTGTTGATATTTGGCTCTACTGACTAATGAGTTTGCCGACCACTGGCTTAGGGAATAGAAAAGAGGATAAACATACAACACAGATGTTACAGCTCTTCTTTTATGAAGCCTAAACTCACCATCCTAGCTTCTTCATTCCCTAACCAAAACAGGCACTCACGCAGTATATTGGCTCACAAAACCTGTTTGCTTATTTGATTAGTTTTGCCTAAATCCTACCAATGAAGGATGCAAATATTCAGTGGTCCTGCATTTGTTGAGTACTATTGTTTCCCATTAACCATTATGAAGGGACACAGAAGTAGTAGGTGGAAACTCAGTGAATTCATAGATTTTTGAGATAATCTTCCAGCCCTCATTGTGTAAAATCAACCCTATTTTCCCTTAATAATTGATATTAATCACACTGAGTCACACAGTGACCTCCTGCATCCCTCAGTCCATGAAATGAGAAGTCCACAAAGGCTAAGGGCATCCTTAGCTCTATAACCCAATAAAACCAGGTGGTGGTCCCAGAAGTATTTTTCCTTTGGTCACTAGGTCCCCAGATTCTGCAATCCCAAGACCCAGAGATGAGAAGCAAATTTCTGTAAGCAGGTTATTAAATGTGATAGTAAAACAGAATTCTTAAATCTTCCCCTTAGCTCACATATGTCAAACACAAGGCCCGCGGGCCAAATCCAGCCCGCCAGGCCTTGCAATGTGGCCCACACCGCGCTGTCATCACTGCACTCCGCTGTCAGTTTATGACATTGTCAGTTTATGACTGTTCAGTAAACCATTCGGCCCGCGATTTAGGCTGGATTTTAGATTTTGGCCCCTTCTCTGATTGAGTTCGACACCCCTGCTTAGCTCCTGCACCCACAGGGTTTAGCTATTGGAGAAAAGAATATATACTTTGACCATTGGGTTAGGGCATGTACAATGACTTGTAGGATAGTGGCTTAACCTTGTAGAGTATTGTCTCCTAATTGGTGGAATGACTGACCCTTCTTCATATGTACTATACTTAGCAAAGTATAATGCCAGCTGTTCTGAGTAATAGAGAGACCAATAAATTCATTTCCAAAGCCTATTTATAAAAAAAAGTGAGTTCCTTAGTTTGAAGCAATTGTCTCTGTGATAATCTAGGCCTTCTGTAAATCCCCAAAATAAAGATGTTGGCACAAGTTTTATGGGTATGGTTGGCAGACACGGATTTGGAATATCTGTGAGGACAAACCACTGCCCCTTCATGATAAAACAGTTTTCATATAATTAATATCAAATATGTGACGAAGTCTCCCCTCTGAAAAGTGGTACCATTATAAGGATTCAAGATTGGCCTCTTGTGTTAGCAGGTCGGGCACTCAGATTGAGTGGTGAAGCCAGATTAGCCCTGGTGCAAAAAAGCCCTTGTTGTTAGTCTCTCACATGATCCATTGCTGCTGTCAGGGCCACTTGTGCAAGGTGCCCTAGGCAAGCATGGAGTATTTGAAGGGAAGGACCAATAATGCTGTATACCATTTTGTAATTTTGTTCATCTATAAGGGCTTCCTCTGAAGTGAACGTCCTCTGGTTGGCATTTATATGACATATAATATCTTCATTCTCCATAATTATTCTGAAATGTCCATTCCCAGGTCTCCTGGTCACCAATCTTCCAAATAGCCACTGTCTAAGAATCAGATCTGAACATTAGGCCCTCTCCCCTTCCATGAACCAGACAACCAGACACAAACTCCTGGGATTTGCATGCATGATCTTCCTGGACCACTCCAAGGGGGATGGGGTATAGCAGCCAGCAACTCTTGGCTGGTGTAGATATTTTGTGACAATTTACCTGTGAACCAGACCCATATATCCTCCTCCTCTGTTAACTCATTATAGGGAACTGCCTACGGGGCTTTTTAATCTGTTCTGAGAGAGAGAGGGAGCAAAGCTACAGGATCAGGTTCTGTGGGGATCTGAGCAAAGCCACATGAGAGGTCCTTAAGAGAATGGATCCTTGAAAATTTACCTGTGCCTGGTGTACCTGCTCAGGCCAGTCTTATGCATACAATTTTCATGTTATAATGATATATTGTTGTGTATATTCATAATCAAATTTTATGCTCCAATGCTTCCTGTAAACTCAAATTTCAACAGATTGTGTCTCATAATTCTGGAATCCCATTGCCAAAAGTTCCGTCTCTACCAGGGTCTAGAAACAAACCAAGGGCGCTTTTCAAATGCAGAATATTGTCCTCAGGAGCAGGCATGATCTTCTCAAGACTCTTGGGCTTGTGTGTGATTCTCCTATCTGAGCTGGTGAGAGCCTCTGAGAAGCCCTTCCCTATGCCACAGGCTCTTCTGAGTACTACTGAGTCTACTGGAAAGAAAGGTCCTTATTGGCAGATAGTCTCCACCATAGCTGGTGTCTGTGCAGAGCCTTCTCTTGCTCCAGATGAATCTCAAAGCTTGGGAATTGAGGGCTAATTGGGGTTAAGATAACAAAACCAACATTATATATATTGCACCCAAATCCAGAGAGACTCTCAGTAGATCTATGCTCTTCAACTGGCCTCTTACTTTAAAGGAGACAACCCCACATTCAAGATGGGTAGACTCCGAGGAACTTCCCAAACCTGGTAGACATCTGGATGTCAGCAGTGATTATCCCCATGCTAACATCAGGCTGCTGGTAAACACCATCTCCCAAGTCCATTCACTATAAGTTACTGGTAAATAGTCAGTGTTTTGTTCTATGTGTAGTCAAGTCTTCTCCAGGCTCATGTCAAAAAGCAGTAGGTTGGGCACAGTCCTATGGTATTGCAATAAAGGTTTATAGCTCCCCTGGCAGATGAAGGTAAGTTTTGTGGGATTATCTTTATTGATGAGCATTGCAAAGAAAGTGTTTACTCAACCAATGGGTGCAGAACGTTTATCAGTGACCAGAAGCTATGTTAATTTATTCTAAGAAAGATACCACATCTGGTACAGCATCTGTGATTATCATCACTGCTGATTACCTTTTGATAATCCAAGTAATTCTGCAAGATCCATCTGGCTTTTTTTTACCAGGCAAACAGATGAGTTAGATTGAGGAGTGATAGAAATCTCACCTCTGCGTGTGTCAAATCTCTGTGACTCCCCTAGATGATTTTATTTACTCTTTTAAATATGAAGGCATTTCCAGGAACATCCATTTGGTTCTTTCCTACCATAACAGTCCTTATTCCAATGGTCAGAAGACCCATATGGAAGCCTGATGGGTAGTAAATATGTTTGTAGCCTCCAGGACATTGGAAATAGTCCCCAAGAGAAGCCCATGGCCTACCTGAATCCTCCGTGAAACAAACCTGTGTTACAAGCCTATCCATCATCTGCTACCTTAAGCCCCCTTTTGGCCAACAGACCACAGTGATAATGTTTGTCTCTAGGCATTAACATCTTAGCAGATATTAGTTTTCTATAATCCCTAGAAAACCCAGGTAGTTCCCATATTCCCCAGTGCATAGTTGTCCTGTAGATAGATCACAGGTCTTTTTGGTGGAGTCTGGGAGACACCCATGGTCTGCCTTGATTATGAATGCCAAGGTCTTCCCAAATGTATCTGTTGAGATAGCTAGATCCTGTGGCCTTTACTAGTAAATTGGTGCCAGGACTGGTGCAGTGAGTGGTGCAGGGGCAAGGGGGCAGGGAAAAATCCAGAGCCCCATTTTTGACATGTGGGATTTAAGATGCTTTGAAACATTAAAGTGGAAATGTCTAATAAACACTTGGTTACTTGAGTCTGAGCCAGAAATCGAAATGGGAAGGCATTAGCAATTAGGTGGTAACTGAAACCATCAATCCGGATATGAACCTAGTGAAAAGACAACAGTTAAGATTTATGTAAAAAAAAAAAAAAAAAAGAGGACCCAGCAAGGAAGTCTAAGAAGATCACCAGAAAAGTTTAAGAAAAAAAACAAGAAAGGTGGATATTGTACAGACCATGGGAGAAAGGTATTTCAGAAAGGAGGATGTGGTCCACTGCATCAAATGCTGCTAGAAATAAAAAAAAAAAAAAGAAGAAGGACAAAAAAAAAATAGACTCTTTGATTTGGTGACGTGGAGATAAGTAGTGACCTTTGGAAGAGCTGTTTATGTGGAGCTCTGAGGGCAGAAGCCAGACTGGGTGTGCACTGTGTGCAACAAAACACTGCTTTATGTCACATAATTCTATCCTTCAAAAACCAAATCGCTTAACATTACTTTGAGCTTATTTTATGTGTTGATTCTGACTCCTCCTTTATCATATTTTTATGATCCACATGCCAGTGACCTTTTGTCACTGACAATCCTTTTGTTTAGTTTGCTCCAACATAAATTTGCCTCAAGCTTCATCAATATACCTGTGTGGCCATTCCAGTTCCAAAAGGGTTAAGCTTCCAGAGTAATTTATTTGTCTCCTATGCTTCTGTGATGATAAAAGACGGTAGCAGGAAATCAGTTGTGAGGCTCCTAGCATCCAAAAAAAGGATGCTTAGTCATTAACATCCACCATCTAGCACAAAGAATAACCAGCCTGGAATTCTTCTTGCCAAACCTCACAGACTTTAACTCCTCCCACAAACTATAGTCAGAAATTCAGAAATGTGCACATTTTGTTATATTTAGCTTCCTAGGCCTTTTCTTCCTCCCTCTCTCCCTCCCTCTCTCGCTCCCTCTCTCCCTCCCTCCCTTCCCTCCTCCTTCCCTCCCTGTCTCCCTGTCTCCCTCCCTCCCTCTCCCTCTCTCTTTCTTTCTTTCTCTTTCTTTTTTTCTTTCTTTCTTTTTTCTTTCTTCCTTCCTTTCTTCCTTCCTTTCTTCCTTCCTTCCTTCCTTCCTTCCTTCCTTCCTTTCTTTCTTTCTTTTTTTCTTTCTTTCTTTCTTTCTTTCTTTCTTTCTTTCTTTCTTTCTTTCTTTCTTTCTTTCTTTCTTTCTTTCTTTCTTTCTGTCTTTCTTCTTTCATCAGAAATAGTCATCCATGCAGAGTATTTCTCTCTTCTGTGAGTTTTGCAGTCATGATCTCTATACCTGCTGACTTTTACACTGTGATTCATAGTTGAATTATAGCACATGTGAACACCAAATCAATGTTCCTTTGAGAGTTTAATTAGTCCAAAAAGATAGACAAATTTAAGTATACATGAGGTTGAGTAACACAGGATTCCAAAGTGAATAGGGCTATAGTTTTAACTTATAAAGACCATTAATGTCTAAGTGGAGTTTGGCTAGCCAAGGGTAAAACAGGACTTAGTTACCCGTAACTCTGGGATCAAGGTGAACCAAAAACAGCACCCAGCTAAGAAAACTAGAGACTGACTGACAGGACCCAGAGTCTATTAAAATTGTTTTCCACAAAATGACTCAGGAAGCTTTATAAAGTGATTCATTCCCATAGCTTTAGTCATTTGTTTGGACATACACAGCATTCTTTTGGTTTCTACATCTCACATTTCATTACAGAAGTGCTTTGGTTTTCTGTAAACCAGAATTGTTTTCATGTGATAAGAACTGACATGTGGTACAAATTCCCTTGACTCCCGGAATGCAGATCAGTTGGTAGCCAGAATACAAATCCATCAAATTGTTACTTCTCTTGAGACATAGCTCTTAAGTGGGAAACAAAAGTACCCTTTTCATGTAGAAGACAGAAGTCTGAAGAGAACTCATCAAACAGATTTAAAGATGATAATGAATTATAAATTGGATAGAATACCATGGTAGATTGGTCAGTAAACAATGACCTGAGGTTATGACTCCTCACAAGACTACATTTAAAGACACAGAAGAAGCCGAAGTCGGTTTGGCTCAGTGGTAGAGCGTCGGTCTGCGGACTGAAAGGTCCCAAGTTCGATTCCGGTCAAGGGCATGTACATTGGTTGTGGGCACATCCTCGGTAGGAGGTGTGCAAGAGGCAGCTGGCCCATATTTCTCTCTCATCGATGTTTCTAAGTCTCTATCTCTCTCTCTTCCTCTCTGTTAAAAATCAATAAAATATATTAAAAAAATAAAAATAAAATTAAAAATTAAAAAATTAAAAAATAAAGACACAGAAGGATTCACTGGGACATCTTTGCCCCATGTCCTACATGACACCCTCTAAAGAGTGGATGCAAATACAGTGTAGCCATTACAGGAGAAGGATAATAATTTAATTATTGTTTTAAATAATATGTAATTATTAATAATAATTAAAAATAACTTGCTTTATGATTGCCATTCTTTCAAATTATATGCAAGATCTATAAAAATAATTTTTATGTTGAGTGAGGCAAAAGTTTAACCTACATTTTTTCCTTTCTTAATAAAATTATTTTGGTATTCTCAGAATATTTATGTATTTTTCTATATTAAAAGGGAGGCACAGCTTTATATAAAGAACACCCTTATGAAACCAAAATGTCCCTTTAAGAAGTTAATTTTGAATTCCAATGGAGACAAACTTGAGTAGATTCAGAGAAGCAGCAGCATAAATATTGACAGAGACAAGCGGTGTGTGATTTGGCCAGCTGCCTGAAATTCTTTCTCAAGGTGAGCATGGAGGTGTCAGGCTAAGACAACTATACAGAACAGAGCACACCAAGAGGAAGGCTCTATGGGAAAGACAAAATGATTTACCCTAGTAAATAAGCTGTAACTAGGGAAGAGAGAAAAAGCTTTTAAAACTACAATGTCAGGAAATTTCCCATCATTGGAAGAGATACAAACAAGTAAGGATGATGTGAGAGTGGATGATGTGTGCATTTTTTCTTTTTATGTATTTCTGAAAGTGTTAAATATGCATGGATTTTTAAGAACATTTTAATTCAGTCAGTCATTCAATTTGCTAAACGTTAAAATTAATGTGTGGCCCAGCTGATGTGGGTCAGTGGCTGAACCAAGAGGTTTGATTCTGGTCAGGGCACATGCCCAGCTTACGGGCTTGATCCCTAGTAGGGATTGTGCAGGAAGCAGGTGATTGGTGATGTTTCTATCTCTTTATCCCTCTCCCTTATTTTCTCTCTCAAATCAATAAAAGCATCTTTAAAATTTTTTTTTTAAATAAAATTATTGTGTGGAAAAGAACTGGACTATTATGGTCCTATGAGCTTACAAACAGCCTTACCCTGACTCAGTGATAGAGCATCGGTGTTTGGATTGAAGTGTCCTGGGTTTGACTCTGATCAAGGGCACATGCCTGGGTTGCAGGCTCAATCCCCAGTGGGGGGCATGCTGGAGGCAGCCATCAATGATTCTCTCTCATCATTGAAGTTCTATTTCTCTTCTCCCTCTCCCTTCCTCTCTGAAACCAATAAAAATATATATATTTTTAAAAACTAACAACACCTGAAAACATGTGATCTTACTCAAAATCATAGTATTTCTACTAAAAGGACTAGCAATTTCACAGGGACTGATCTCACAGGAACATGTAAGCCACTAATATGCATTGTCTTTCACATGTATTCTCCTGTCTGTGTTCAGAGAAGCCCCATGAAACAAGTATTATTGTTCTCCCAGATGAAGTTGCTGAAAATTCTGATCATCAAAAATATATAACTGTGTTTGGGCAGGAACAAGCCCCCTAGACAACAACTGAGAGCTCAGCTTTAACCATTGTACAGAATGCCTCCTTCAAGCTACTGGAAAACTTTCATTATAAGTCAGTCAGTGATAATAATCTTTAATAGTATTGTAATTAGGGAAGAGAGAAACTAAAGTGTTTCAAACATGCAACAAAGCAGTTCTGTGTCATTGCTTTAGCAAATTCTGGATTACAAATAAAATATGGATTTCTCTTTGCTGTTTTCATGTTAAAGTTTGGTAGAAATGTTTAATGATTGTTGACTCCAGTTTGCATGGGGATATTACTTAAACAGGACCAAATACTTTTTTCTTTACTTCCTTTTCAATATGTTGCCTTGTCTTAAACTGGCCTATTAAACACGTCAGTAATCCTTTAACAGTCTAAACCAGTGGTCGGCAAACTCATTAGTCAAAAGAGCCAAATATCAACAGTACAATGATTGAAATTTCTTTTGAGAGCCAAATATTTTAAAATTAAACTTCTTCTAAGGCCACTTCTTAAAAATAGACTCGCCCAGGCCATGGTATTTTGTGAAAGAGCCACAATCAAGGGACCAAAGAGCCACATGTTTCATGTGCTTTTTAAATGATATTAGACAATGTCATTAAACAAATTAGTCATTGGCTAAAGCTTACTGTTAAAATTCTAGGATTTAGTTGGGGAGATGTTTTGTGCACAATACAGGTAAATAATAAGCATATATCAGGGTCTAAAAACAGGAGAGTGATGCATTTCTTTCTTTGGGGTGTATTTTACAAGACAGGAAGAGAGAGACATAAATCGGCAGTGAAGAATTCTTGGTCTGGAGCCAGCACTGACCTGTAAGATCTGATGATGATAATAGTGATGCTCTCCTCAGAGGTTTGTCACAAGGGAGAAATAGAGAATGTACTTAAAGGGCATGTAGTCAGTGCTCAGTAAATGTCACCATGTGAGTAGTGAAGAACTTTGGAAAGAAAGAGTGACAACCACGTGAGTTTCAAAGGGTACCATGGCCTGCAATATAAAATGCCATATTTTAAACAGATCATGTTTAAAATATCTAGATATTCATTCTTAAAAAAAACTACAAATATTAGTGTTCATTGGAAGAGCTGTTTCACTGGGTAATTATATGATTTCTGTTTAGCACTTAAAAGTAAATTACGAATGCACTTTCCATGTTCTCAGAGAGCTAATGGTTCTTTTCACTGTCCCCTCATTTCCTCCCAGAAATCTCCTAGTACATCCTATAATTCAAAAGCAAATGGAACCACAAGGAGGATAAAACCATATTTTGCTCTCTGGTGACACAAACGATTAGTCATAACTCCATAAAACTGCACCTGACATTTAACCCTTTAGGTGGTCTCTTACTAAGCTAAATGAGAAATATATCACTTTCATTTTTAATTGAAGGTGCTTTGATTTTCAGCATCTTCCCCAAATAGATTTCATTGGAAAGGACCAAGCTGTCACACTCTGTGAAGCAGGACTGAAATCATCTTCCCTTGGCTCTAACTGATCAGGGAATTTCTCAGTGTGAGAAGCCCGAGGGAGGCCCTCTAGTTTAGCTTCTGCCACAGGAAAACCCACCCTCACTTGTTTAACTGATAATGGATTTTATTAAAATGTTCTCATGGCTATTTCTTTCAGCCTGTTGGTTCTACATTATTTCCATTTTGTAACCTCCCCAATACCTCAAGAAACCTAATCAGTCCTCTGCCTTATCCTCCTCAAACAGAACCTCCAAATTGTGTTGACTATTCACATTATCTGAACATATTCAAGACTGAGAAAAAGGGCATATATGACAAAAGCATTCTGAATACTTCATATTTTAGCTACTTTTTTATGTCATCAAACTTCCAAATTCTGAATATGGCCTCCCCAGTCTTTAGAACTTCTAAATGTTTCTCATGAGGATTTATAAATGACTAAAGGCCCGGTGCACAAAATCCGTGCACAGGGGTGGGGAGGATGTTCCTAAGCCCAGCCCGAACCCTTTCCAATCTGGAACCCCTCAAGGGATGTCTGACTGCCCAGTGGAATCGGGCCTAAATGGATAGTCGGACATTTCTCTCACAATCCAGAATTGTTGGCTCCCAACTGCTCGCCTGCTTGTCTGCCTGATTACCCCTATCCACTTCTGCCTGCCAGCCCGATCACCCGCTAGCCACTGCCCTGCCAGCAAGATTGATGCCTTACTGCTCCCCTGTCAGCCCAATTGCCCCAACTGCCCTCCCTTGCCAGCCTATTCACCCCTAAGTGCCCCTAACTGCTCTCACCTGCTGGCCTAATCATCCACAACTGCTCTCCCCTGCTGGCCTGGTTGCCCCTAACTGCTCTCCCATGCTGGCCTGGTTTACCCTAACTGCCTTTCCCTGTAGGTCTGGTCCCCCCAACTGCCCTCCCCTGCTGTCTGGTCCCCCCATCTGCCCTCCCCTGCAATCCTGGTCCCGCCCAACTGCCCTACACTGGAGGTCTGGTCCCCCCCAACTGTCCTCCCCCACAGGCGTGGTCCCTCCTAACTGCCCTCCCCTGTTGGCCATCTTGTGGTGGCCATCTTGTGTTCAGATGGAGGCGGCCATCTTAGACCACATAGGGGCAGCCATCTCGTGTGTTGGAGTGATGGTTAATTAACATATTACTCTTTTATTAGATAGGATAATAACATGATACACATTTAATTTATATTTCCCAGACTGTAATCTATAGATCTCATGCTTAGGTAGGCCTCCCCAAAATGATTCCATGGTCATATAACTGTTTAAAATGCTGGACCAAATCATGATAAACAATCTGTCTTTACAGAAGGATTTATCAGACTCTTAAACACATCAATATGCATTATAAATACTCAAGAAGGAAGAGGATATGCAGCTATCCCAAACACTTTACTTAGTGTGTTGGAAAGAGAGAATATATTAAGCTTTTGTAAAATTTAGGGTTCCAAGGATTCTATTTCAGAAAACATTGGCCCAAAGTGTGGAATTTTTTTCTAGAACAGAGCTAAATTAAAGGGTGTATTCAGGGAGTTCCTTAGGGAGCCAATACAAGGAGTGAGAAAAGTGTAGGGGCAGTGGGTCTGCCCTAGGACTATAATGAGAGAATAGTATCACATTCACTGAAACTCCTCTGGAAACATTTTGTAGACTGGGAAGAACTTCCTGAGACACTCAAGGTGGGATGTGAGACTTATTCCCTAATAAGTCCCAAGTGGAGCCTGATTAACAGCAAAAGGTCTTTGGATTGAGGACAGACTAATTCCACCACACCTTCCTCCTGCAGAGGCCTCTCCTGTACATAGATATTGACCAGAAGGTTAAGCAGGAGACCCAGTGACTATTGATCTCTGTATCTACAATGTTGGGTACATTAATGTTTTTCCATGTTAAGGTCTAAGTGGCTCTTGTATTTTCTACTTTTCTCTATCCTACTTCTAGTTGACAGTCTCTTCAGGGATGTATTTTATATAAAAAGAGTAAAACATTTCACTCTTTTCCTAACACATGACTGGAGGCTGTAATCTACTAATCTACTAAGTCATGTACTGGCTCCCAGATGTCCCCTTATCCTACTGTACTTCTATGGAGAAAACATTAATCTTCCCATGTATTCTTAACTTCACAGTTACTTTAAAAGTTAGTACTATTAAATATATATATATGGCCAGCCAACCATTCAACCAGCCAACTGGTAGCTATGATGTGCACTGACCACCAGGGGGCAGACACTCAACATAGGAACAGAAACCACAAGCATGGAAATATGGAACAGACTGATGAATCTCAGAGGGAATGGGAGAAGGGGATGGGTGGGAAGATATTAACAAATTTGTGCACTGGTGGTGTCCCTCAGCCTTGCCTGAGCCCTCTCACAATCTAGGACCCTTCAGGAGATGTTGGAGAGCGGATTTCAGCCCAATCCCTGCAGGCCTCTAGTCTTACATATAATCCCATTAAGAAAAAATAAAATTAAATAATATACTTACAGCCTAACCACAGGAAAAAATTTAAATGCCAGCACTGTCTGTAAGCAAGCATTAATCTTCTTTCATAACATTATATAACCAATCATATATAGCAAACCATCTTCCACTGCACACTTGCACACTTGCTGTTTTTAGTTGGATTAGAGCACCCTGATCACAATGACTTTTGTCTTATTTTTACTTTTTTTTATTCAGTGCCAAATTCTTAATCTGCACTCAGTGAGGATCCCCCTATACAACAAAAGGCTAATATGAAAATTGTCCCCTCCACCGGGAATTCTACTGGGAGTTTAAACAGAGGGTGGGACAGCCAGCAAACCACCCCAACACCTCTCCCTGGCTGGCCCACCTTATCAGCCCCAATAGGGGTGGGCCAGCAGGATCACGTCCATACCTGGATTTGTGCACCAGGCCTCTATAGTTTCATAATAAAGACAGAAACAGCAGTGATTTAAAATATACAAAATCTATCTAAAATTCTAAGAAATATTTCCATTTTCCTAAATGTTTTTTTTACTTCTGTTAGTAACTCAGGAAACATCAATAAAATGAGTAACATAGAGAATTTTTCCCTAATTTATACTATTTGATTAACTCATCACAAACACAGGGAAGCTCCTCTGCAAAACACAGATTTTTATTTGTTCATCACAATTGGAAAATTATTTCTTCTTATTCTTATGAACCATACAGAAGATGTATTGGTGAGGGTTTTCTTTCAGTCTTGGGAAGCTCACTGTTTTGTTTTTCACTTGAGTGGTTTTGTTTTGTTTTAATTTGGGGGCCAATATTCCTTTTATTTAAACATATTTTATTTTTTGTAATTAAAATATGTTTTGTTTTTCAATTACATTTGATGTTCAATAGTATATTATTTTCAGACATACAGCATAGGTTATACATTTATATAACTTACAAAGTGATTCCCCAATAATCCCCCAATGACTGGCTAGGTTCTTTGTATTTATAAGTTTGTTTCTATTTTGTTTTGTTCATTCATTTATTTTGTTTTTTAGATTACACATATAAGTAAAATTATATGATATTTGTCTTTCTTTTTCTGATATGTTTATCTTAGCATAACACCCTTTAGATCCATCATTGTTATTACAAATGATTAAATTTCATTATTTTTATGGCCAAGTAATACTCCACATCTTCTTTATCCAATATTCTATCCATGGGTCTTGTTTTCCTATTCATTCATCCACTCTATGTCTTTTGCATAAGCATTTAATCCATTTTACACTAAAAGTAATTATTGGTAAGTATGTAGTTATTGCCATTTTATTATTCACATTTTTATATGTCTTTTCTTCTTCTTAAATAATTCATTTTAACATTTATTATAATACAGATTCAGCGCTTTGCCTTGACTGGAAATACTGTTTTAGAATTTTGAAGACATAGCCAATGTCACTCATGTAAAACTGACTGGGTTTTGCCATAGTTCTTATTGTTTTTTGGAAATAATTTGTTTGTAATTTTGTTTTCATGGTGACTATTTTACCATAAAAGTAGAATTGTCTATTTCCTCATCTTTAACTTGCTGGTGGTGAATTTATTAAGACAACAATAAATGCCATTAAAAAACACAGATAACACATCTCTCAAAATAAGAACCTGAGATGCTGTTATCAAACTGCCCCCTGAAAAGTCCTTTTTTAAAAATATGGTTTTATTGGTTTTTTAAAAGAGAAGAAGGGAGAGGGATAAGGAGGTAAAAACATGGATGAGAAACATCATCGATTGGCTGCATTCTATACCATTTCTACTGGGAATTGAGTTCTTGACCCAGGCATGTGCCCTGACCAGGACTGGAACCAGTGATCTTTTGGTTCGTGTGTAGATGCTCAACCACTGAGATACACTGGCTAGGCTGAAGAATTCTTAAAAATTCTTTCAGTCATTATTGTCATCATGGTTAGACATTATAAAATAGATAAAATAGTAGTTTATTCACCCTAAGATTGTTAGTGGGATTAATAGGCATGGTAAGATGGATAACAGTATGGTAAACAATAAATAAGAACTATTACTTTTTGTTTAAAGGCATTAGTACATGTGATATATCAATGTGTGCAATTTCACTATATTAGTAGGTCACAAGAATCTCTTTTATATTATATGGCTAACCTAAACTCTATAAAACATAGCAAGAAGAAGAAATCAAGAAGAAATCCTATCTAATAAAAGAGTAATGTGCAAGCTGGCTGTCACTCCAACACACAAGATGGCTGCCCCCCATGTGGTCAAAGATGGCTGTAAACACAAGATGGCCACCACAAGATGGCCTGCAGGGGAGGGCACTTGTGGGCAATCAGGATAGCAGGGGAGGGCATTAGGGGTAACTGGACCAGCAGAGGAGGACAGTTGTGGAAAATCAGGACTCCAGTGTAGGGCAGTTAGGAGGGACCATGCCTGCAGGGGAGGGCAGCTTAGGGGGGATCAGGCCTACAGGGGAGAGCAATTAGGAATAACCAGCTGGCAGGAGAGGACAGCTGAGGGTGATGAGGCCTGCAGGGGAGGACAGTTAGGGGTAACCAGGCATGCAGGAGAGAGCAGTTGGGGATGTCCAGGCCAGCAGGGGAGGGCAGTTAGGGGCAACCAGGCCTGCAGGGGAGGGCAGTTGGGGCCGACCAGGCCAGCAGGGAAGGGCAGTTAGGGGCAATCAGGAAGGCAGGCAGGCAGGCAAGCTGTTGGGAGCTGGCAGTCCTGGATTGTGACAGGGATGTCCGATTGCCCAACTGGGATCAGGCCTAAACAGGCAGTCATACATCCCTCGAGGGGTCCCTGATTGGAGAGGGTGCAGGATGGGCTGAGGGATACACACACCTGTGCAAGAATTTCATGCACCGGGCCTCTAGTTATTTAAATAAAATTATATTTTAAATATTTCAAAATATATTGAGTCTAACAGATAATTGGCCAGATTTGGAAATACAGTTCCTTGAAGCTCTGTGCCTTCATTGTTATAAGAAGTTATATCTCATAACCTACTTACTGCTTCTTAAAGGACATTTTATCTATCACTGCCTTCACTCATTCTGAAGTTTCTGTCTTTTTTTATATCATTATTTAAGTTCTTTCAGATCCTTTATTCCATTTCCACATTCATATCCTGTAAGAAAATCTATGATGGGCTTCCTGACTCACATGCTGTATAACTATCCCTCACATTTAGAATGCCCTTATATAATTTAAATCTTGGTATTTTTTTAAATGCCATGTTGCATGCTGTTGGTGTGCTGTTATTTCTATGTATTTAAGTTTTTGTGTTTTTTTTTCCTTAGTAATACACCCTGATCATAAAATAAGAAATGTCCCTATAGAAAACATAGGCTAGATGTATACAGGTGGGGCAATAGATAAATTAGATTTATTAAGTACAAAATAACTAACAGTGGGAATGCCATATTAGAAGTCATATTCAAGGAAATTAAAAACTTCCTCAAATTCTTTATATCCTTTTGGATCAGAGCTTTTTAGTGATGATGTTTCTCTTTGCAAATCTCTCTTCCTCTTCTAAAAATGTCTCTAAATTGTACTATCCTTTCTCCCTTCATATACTTTCTTTACACTTGAAAAGATCCCAACATGACTCTGCTGTTTCTAATAAACCTTGACTGGGTTTTTGAACATAAAATAAAATGCAACCTTTGGAAGGCTATTTATCTGTCTTCAAAAAAGGTCATGGGAAGAATGCCATAGAATTTTCAAATGGTCCATCCATCAAAAATGCAGCTTGCCATTGATTCTTCCTGAATTGTCAATTCCCAAAGAGACTCAGGGACAAGCCTCATTCTGTGAGTAGAAATCCTTGGTAAGGAATAGGATGAATTGATGAATACTTTTTCTGGTATTTTCCTTTGGATAAAAATAGTAAACTTGCTCTTAGCCTCAAGCAATAGCGTTTCATGAACAGCATAGACAAAAGGAGTTTGTGGTGATAATGATAATGTGAAGTTGGCAATAATGGTTTAAGAAAAACAAATCACTGATTAAATATGAGGTCCTTACAAATGACCTGTATTGGAGAAAACTAGCAAAGCCCAGAAGTAAACTAATCTAATGCAAAGTAAGATTGTCAAACACAGTATCGTATGTTGGTTGAATAAAGTATTTTTCAAAAGGAGCTGGAAATATTACAGCAAAATAAAACTTCCATTTGAGTCCATGATCCACAGACATAGAACAAAGTCTTCTAAAATTCATCTAGAATAAAAAAAGAGCCCTGAATAGCCGCAGCAATCCTGAGGAAGAAGAACAAAGTAGGAGGGATCTCAATACCAGATATCAAGCTATATTACATAGCTACTGTCCTGAAAACTTCCTGTTACTGGCACAAGAACAGACATATAGACCAATGGAACAGAACAGAGAACCCAGATATTGAACCAAGTCATGATGCTCAATTAATATTTGACAAAGGAGGCGAGAGCATACAATGGAATCAAGACAGTTCTTCAATAAATGGTATTGGGAAAATTGGACAGATACATGCAAAAAAATGAAACTAGATCACCAACTTACACCATGCACAAAAATAAACTCAAACATAGATAAAGGACTTAAACATAAGACAGGAAACTATAAAAATCTTACAGAAATCTAAAGGCAGCAAAATCTTAGACATGTGTCATAGCAACAATTTTACTGAGACAGCTCCTAGGGCAATGGAAACGAAGGAGAAAATAAATCAATGGGACTATATCAAAATGAAAAGCTTCTGCACAGCAAAAGAAGCCATCAACAACACAACATGCCCACTGAATTGGAGAATATATTTGCCAATATTATCTCCAATAAGGGTTTAATCTCAAAAAATTACAGTAAACTCATGCAACTTAACAAAAGGAAAATAAAAAATCCAAACAAAAACTGAACAAAAGACCTAAATAGATGCTTTTCTAAAGAGGACATATAAAAGGCCAAGAGACATATGAAAACATGTTCAAAGTCACTAATCATCAAAAAGATGCAAATCAAAATGACAATGAGGTACCACCTCACACCTGTCAGAATGGCCATCATCAACAAATCAACAAATGACAAGTGCTAGTGAGGATGTGAAGAAAAAGGAACCCTCTTGCGATGCTGGTTGGAATGCAGACTGGTACAACCACTGTAGAAAACAGTATGGAGTTTCCTCAAAAAAACTAAAAATTGCCGAAACTAGTTTGGCTCAGTGGATAGAGTGTCTGCCTGCAGACTGGAAGGTCCTGGGTTCAATTCCAGTCAGGGGCATGTAACTTGGTTGTGGGCACAGCCCCAGTAGGGGGTGTACAGGAGGCAGCTGATCGATGATTCTCTCTCATCGATGTTTCTAACTCTCTATCCCTCTCTCTTCCTCTCTGTAAAAAATCAATAAAATATATTTTTTTAAAAACCCAAAACTAAAAATGGATCTCTCATTTGACCCAGTAATCTCATTTCTAGGAATATATCCCAAGAAAACAGAATCACCAATCAGAAAGGATTTATGCACCCCTATGTTCATAGCAACAAAATTTACAATAGCTAAGATCTGGAAACAGCCAAAGTGTCTATCAGAAGATGAATGGATTAAAAGACTGTGGCACATCTACACAATGGAATACTACGCTGCTGTAAAAAAGAAGGAACTCTTACCACTTGTCACAGCATGGATGGCCCTGGAAAGTATTATGCTAAGCAAAATAAGCCAGTTGAAGAAAGATAAATATCACATGATCTCATTCATTTGTGGAATATAATGAACAACATAAACTGATGAACAATAATAGATCCAGAGACAGAGAAGCATCAAACAGACCATCAAACTTCAGAGAAAAGGCAGGGGAGGGGGGAGAGTGAGATAAGAGATCAACCAAAGGAACTCTTATCCTATCTAATAAGAGTTAATATGCAAATAATTGTCATGCCCTCACATCCTCGTGCTAGGCTAGGGGTCCTGAGGCTGCCCCCGCTCCCTAGCTGGTTTGACAGGGAGCCTGAGGCTATACTCCCCCACCTGGCGCGGCATGACAGGGGATCTGAGGCTTTGCCTCCATGGGCCAGGGGAAATGAGACACACCCTCCACCCTGCAGTGCTTGATGGGTTGGGGCCAGCTGGGTCTGGGACTTGAGAGATTTTGAAGCACAAACAGGTGGATGGGGCCTTGACTCTGGGTCCCCCAGCACCAGACTCTGACAGGAGAGATATTTTCATATGCATCTTACTAATTTTCTTTCACTTATATTATAGAGAAAGGGCAAATAGAAATATTAAAATATTTCTTCTAATTAATTCTCTTTTAATGTGCATGAATTTCATGAATCTGGCCACTAGTGCATCCATATAAGCATAACCAATGGACCCAGACACTAGGGGCTGAGGGCATGTGCTGGTGGGGTGGGAATGGCGGGGGAGAGGTCAATGGAGGAAAAAGGAGACATATGTAATACTTTAACCAATAAAGAATTAAAAAAAAAAAAGCAAAGAGAATAATTACTCTAAATGCATTTATGGTTTCAGTTTTAGATGAAGTACACAGTAAGGTACTGCACAGTAACTTGTGAATTATATCATATCAGAACCATTTCTTGAGGTTCCATAGAAAATAAGTACCAGAGTAGCTGTTATCATCAAATATGATCTCAAAAGAAAAAAATAAAAAGAAATAAACTAAAAGAGTCACTATCCACAAAATATAATTGAACATTATTGCAGCTACTCATCACACCGAAATGTTTTGGTAAATACCACTCTGCTCCCTGTTTCACTCCCTAATTTTGACATCCCCATTCAAGAGAGTATCAAGATGACTTATTTTCATACTTCACTTATCTTTGTTATTCTTTAATGACAAATGACTAACAATGAAGTGCTGCTGATCCTTGGTTAATCGGAATGAGGAACAGAGTAGCTAACAATCCAGCTTGGCTGAACCATACTTTTTGAGAAGGAAAATAAATAAATAAAAGGTCAAAGAATACATCTAGGATAATAGAATTTTTAGAGACCAACCTCCGCCAATGTGGTGGTTTTATCAATAGCAGGATTTTTAGTCCTGATGTTATAAAGATGTAGAAGTAAGATCTTCCACCCTCAGCAACTGTTTTCTAAAGGTTGCATTTTTTTTCATATTTGAAAATACCAACTTTTCACATCTTCCATCTCTCTCTTCATTATATGCATGTCTTCTTTTACATAATTTAGCAAATTTTCAAGATTAATAATAACTGTATTAATGTTTCTCTGATACTTCCATCATCTCTACCATTTTTAGGTCTTTTTATGGTTAACTTTTATCCTACAATGACCTATTTTCCTTTTTCTGTCCTTGCCTGATAAGCTTTGATTGGCTGCTGGGCACTGAGAACTTTGCATTGCCGAGCAGTGGATTCTCCAGGATTCCTTTAAATAGTATGGGCCTCTGCTCTGGCATGCAGTTATTTCAGGTTATTTTCATTTTGATACAATTGATTTAGGCTTTGGTGGACAAAGTCAACAGAACCCTTTCCTCCAGGGTTACTTTAGCCCCACAACTCAGGTGAGACCCTTTGGAGGACACCAGCCGAGATCCTATCCCTTATGGTGCTCTCCATTCTGACTGGTGGAGCACAGGCTCTTTCCAGTTCTGAGCAGGGCCCAGGGGTGTTGGGTCTGCTGTTTCCTGGATGGACATGGTTTCCCCCTATTCAGCATGTGCAGGTTGGTTTTTAGGCCAAGGCAAGAGGAGACCTCTGGTGATCTCAGCGATGCCCTCTCTGCAACTCCTCTATAGAGCTCTGCCCCGCATTATGTTGGCACCTGAGTCTCCCAAATTCTACTCTTAACCTCCTCACAGTTCAGCAAAACCTCCAGTCTTTGCTTCAATTTCCTCCCTCTGCATGGTAGTCTGGAAACTCCTCCAAGCAGTAAGCTGAGGCCATTTTAGGGCTTACTTCTTTTCTCAAGAACCTATAGTTTAGGCCACCCCTTATTTAATATCTGAAAGTATTTTTTTTTCTATTTTTATTCCAGGGAGGCATTCCTATAGCCTAGAAGCTTTATCATTTTAAAGAATGTGAATTTTAGACTAATTCCTCCAAGAAAAATAGGTAATATAGATATAGATATACAGATATAAATACACACAGAGAGACATACTACCCTGTTTCCCCCAAAATAAGACAGTGTCTTATATTAATTTTTTCTCCAAAAGTTGCGCTAGGTCTTATTTTCAGGGGATGTCTTATCTTTCCATGTTCTAGGTTTTATTTTTGGAGGATATCTTATTTTCGGGGAAACACGGTAGCAAGCAGACCCAAAGCCATACAAAGTGTCCAAGGTTCTAAAGAATTCATTCCTACCGACTTCAATGCCTAACTAGCAGCATGTATAGAAAGAAGTCTTTCCTCACAGAGGGCATTACAGGTTCTTACAACTAGCTCCAAAGGAGGCAGGATCATTCAAGAAATGCAGAGAGATAAGACCAAAGGTCTCCTGATCTCAGTGGGTGGCTGAGTTTTACACCTTATTTGTGAAAGGACCATGTTCCTATACAACATTCTTTATTAATAACATATCTAAAACTCCACAGACTTCATTAACCAAAAGTTTCTTCTGTCACTTCTTATGTTAATAAAGCAATGCTAAATTGTTAGAACCAGTTAGGATTATTGTGTTTATATTATACAAGAGGCCCAGTCCACAGAATTTGTGCCTGGAGAGGGGAAGGAGAGAAGAAGGGGGTCCCCTCAGCCCAGCCTGTACCCTCTCTAATCTGGGACCCCTCTGGGGATGTTCCACTGCTAGTTTAGGCCAGATTTTAGGGATGGGGAATAAACCAGCAGTCGGACATCCCTCTCACAATCTGGGACCACTGGCTCCTAAAAGCTCACCTGTCTGATTGCCCCTAACTGCCTCCCTTGCTGGCCTGGTCACCCCCAATTGCTGCCCCCCCCCCCAGCCAGATTACCCCCAACTGCCCCTCCCCAACAGCCTGGTCATCCCTAACTGCCTCCCCCACTGGCCTGATCATCTCTTACTGCCCCGCCTGCCAGCCTGGTGGCCACTCACTGCCTCCCTCTGCCATTCTGGTCATCCCTCACTGCCAGCCCCTGCCAGCCTGGTCACCCCCAACTGCCCCCCCCCCCTGCTGGCCTGGTTGCCCCTCACAGCCTACTGTTCAGTTGTGTGGTCGCCCCTGACTGTCCCTCCCACCACCACCAGCCTGGTAGCCCCACGCAGCCTGCTGCTCATTCATTTGGTCATCCCTCACTAACCCCCATGCCAGCCTGGTCACCCCACACAGCCTGTTCGGTTGTCCATTCAGTTGTTTTGGTTGCAACAGTCACTTAGGCTATTATATATTTAGACTAGAGGCCCGGTGCATAAAAATTCTTGCACTCAGGGGGGTCCCTCAGTTAGACCTGAATCCTCTCATAATTTGAGAGCCCTTGGGTAGGGTCCCTAGGCCTGGCCTGAGATCAGGGCCTATCAAGATTTTCCTTCCCCTGGCTGCAGGCAACTGGCCCCATCCCTACCTCTGCTACTGCTAGCCATCTGTGCAGCACTGTCCCCCCTCCCCTGCCACCAGTGGCCTTCCTCTGCAGGCAACATGTTGGAATACAGTGGCTTGGCTGGCCTGGGGGCAGGGCCAATCCTATGAGGGGTCAGGCCAGCCCTGCAAGGGGCCATCTGCCTATCTGATCGTCCCTATCCACTTGCCTACCTATCTGATCACCCCTAACTTCTGGTCTGCCTACCTGATTATCCCTAACCACTCTGCCTGCCTGCCTGATTGGCCTTAACCACTTTCTTGGGGGTGGGACCAGCCCAGTGAGGGGCCCTCTGCTTACCCGATCACCCCTAATTGCTGGACTGCATACCTGATATCCCCTAACTGCTTGCCTCCCTACCTGATCACCCCTTACCACAGGTCTGCCTACCTGATCACCCCAATCACTCTGAGTGCCTGCCTGATTGTCCCTAGCCACTCTCTTGGGGGTGGTGCCAGCCCAGCGAGGAACTGTCTGTCTATCTAATTGCCCCTAATTATTGGCCTGCCCACCTGATCACCTCTAATCACTGGTCTACATACCTGATCACCCTTAAACCCTCTGCCTGCCTGCCTGATTGCCCCTTACTGCTTGCTTGGGGGTGGGGCCAGCACTGACTTCCAGTTGATCAACCTCCAGTCATTACTGGTCGTTATGGCCCAGGGTTTTTATATATTAGGACTAGAAGTCCAGTGCACGAATTTTGTGCAGTCAGACATTCTTCTTGCAATCTGGGACCTCTGGCTCCTAACCACTAGCATGCCTGCCTGCCTGCCTGCCTGATTGCCCCTAACCACTCTGCCTGCCTGTTTCATTGCCCCTAACTGCTCACCTGCCTGCCCACCTGATCTCCCCTAACTGCTCACCTGCCTGCCTAATCATCCCTCACAAGTCACCTGCCTGCTTGATTGGCCTTAACCACCTCTACCTCAGCCCCCGCCACTGTGGCTTTGTCCAGAATGACGTCAGGAAGGTAGTTTGGCTGTTCAGTCTAATTAGCATATTACATTTTTATTATTATAGATACTGATTTGCTAACCTTACCATATTTATGAACATAAAAAATATAAGTAGTAAGGAAGGAAATATCTAATATATGGCAAAAATATAATAAGAGGAATGAATGAGCCCTAGCCGGTTTGTCTCAGTGGATAGAACTTGTGGACTCAAGGGTCCCAGTCAAGGGCATGTACCTTGGTTGTGGACACATCCCCAGTAGGGGGTGTGTAAGAGGCAGCTGATTGATGTTTCTTTCTCACTGATGTTCCTCTCTCTCTCTCTCTCTCCCCCCACCTCCCCTTCCTCTGTAAAAAATCAATAAAATATATTAAAAAAAAAAAAGGAATGAATGAAACGGTACCTATAGGTATTTTCCCCTAAGGTAAAGGAAAATAAATTTGTGAGAAGTATAGACTAATCATTTTGCAATTTTTTTCTCTAATAACATTTAGCACTAGCTATCTTTCTTCAGATTCTGAGGCAGTAACTCTTGAATGGTATTTCAAACACAAACTATACAAAGTCTAGGATAGGTGCTAAGCTCAGAAGTTGTGAGGGACCTTCCAGGGGTGACTAATTTAAATAGAAATACATTGGCCAGTGCAACTGGGTAGATGGAGAGATACACTAGCTACTCAAGGGCCACCAGACCTCTAGCCATTTCAGAGGCTGTTTTTCCCAAGGTGCAGATGTGTCTTCAGAACTGGATAAAAACGTCAGCGTCTCCTTTACTTGGAGTTTCACCAAATGAAACCACCAACTGTGGTGAAATTTGAAGCAATTTGAAGCATGGAAGAATTTACATTCAAAATGTAGAGCTGTTTCACTTTTCTGCCCCCCACCCCAGCCCCAAGAATAAAAGAGCAATTCATCTAAGAACTAAGAAAGACAACTGGATTTTCTGTGAGCCAGTTATAGAACTCTGGACAGCATAACAGGAACTCATAGGATCAGTTTGATCTTGATTTTCTTCTCAGAAAACAAGATTAACTTAAGCAATGGTTTTGCTGCTTTGATAAAGTTGTGAGTTTTTTTCCAAAATGAAAATTGGTCTTAGCTAAAAAAATATATTCCAAAGAAACTCCCAAAATAAGTATGACTGAAAAAAAGTTTTGAGATGGTCAAATCTGCTGTTGACCTGAAGAGATAAAAAAGAGGGAGGGAGGGACAGGGGAGGGAGGGAAGAAGGGATGAAGGGGATGAAGGGGATGACAATGCACGGTTTGTACTTCTGAGTTTTCCCTACAGCTACTTTCTTTTGGACAAACTGTGTATCCTACTTTTAATCAAACCATATTTAAAAAAGTCTCACCAGAAAACTTTTGAGGATTAGGAAGCAGAGCCTAGAAATGCCTGTTAGCAGACTCTGAAGTGTCCAGAGAGAGAATGCATATATACCATATCTTAAAACAAAACAAAACAAAACAAAAACACCCTGAATGTGTATTTTTTTTTAATTCAACAACACAGAATACAATTGGAATACACATTTATGTCTACTCACAGGTAAAAATTCAAATATAAATGTAGTCAGCTTCTAAAAGAGGGTATGGAGACCTTTAGATCAATATTTAATTAGTGTGTCTTATTTTACGAACATATGAAATACATTCTATGCTTCAAATTTGTTCAAATGTTTATTTTTCAATTAGAGTATTGCTAGTTTCAGAACATTTGCATTTCTTTCACCTCAGATAGGCTATTAATAGCACCTACTGAGATTGTGTTATCACTATAATTAATAATAGTCTTGTTAGTTATATAGTATAATAGCATTATATAATAGCAATATTAATTAAAATTGATTACTTCATAATATCCACTGAGCTATTATTATAATTATTATAATAAATAATAGTTTTACTATCATTAATAATGGTATTATTAGTTCTACAATATAATTAGCATGTAAAAGTAAATATAAATTGATAATATCCACTGAGATTGTGGTGTCACCACAATTAATAATTGTGTTATTGGCTATCTAAGTAGTATTATATTATTAATATTCACTGTGGTTGAGGTGTTACTAACTTCCCTTCCACACTCCCTCAGAGGAAGAAAGGCAAATGAGAGATTATTAAACCTATCTTCCAATTAACCAGTTATCTAAAAATGTTTAGATGATGCTGACAATTTATAGTTTTGTCAGAAATCTAAAGTTTTCCAGATTGATAGCTTTTCTTTGCAGCTTCAGGGAGGGGAGCTACATCTCTTTTAGGAAACTAAGCAACTGTTTTCATGAAGATAATACAAATAATTTATACTATAAGCATGATGTACCTGACTAAGTGCCAAGGATACAAAAGACAGCATGACCCTTGTTGAACAAATATTTAAAAGTGTTGAAATAGTCATTAAATAAGAGCAGGGAAATAAGTTATTGATAATTTTTTAACCTATATTCTCTTTTAAATTTTTACAATGAGCATATGTCTATGGTTTTATATTTTTAAAAGAAGAGACATTCTTGGTATGGGAAAGTGAAAAACAAAGAACACTCATATTTCATAGAATCAAAATAGATAATGAGCCTAGCCAGTATTGCCCAGTGGTTGAGCATCGACCTATGAATCAGGAAGTCATGATTTGATTCCAGATCAGGGCATGTGCCTGGATTTCCGGTTCTATCCCCAGTAGGACACGTGCAGGAGGCAGCTGATCAATGATCCTCTCTTATGCCTGTTTTTTTTTATGTTGAACAAATATGTTTTTATTTTTTTATTAAATTATTATCTGTGTATATATTTTAACATTGCCTCCCCCTCCCATACATACCCTCCCTCCCCAGAATTTTATGTGCATTGGTTGTACTTATATGCATGTATACAAGTCCTTCAGTTGATCTATTATCTCCCCCAGATCTCCCTACCCTACCTGCTGTAATTTGACAGCCTGCTTGTTGCTTTACTGTCTCTATATCTATCTTTTGGTTCATCAGTTTATAATGTTCTTTATTATCTATAAATGAGTGAGGTCATATGGTGTTTCTCTTTCATTGATTGGCTTATTTCACTCAGCATGACGTTCTCCAATTCCATTGGTTGCTGCAAATGATGAGAATTCCTTCTTTTTTTATGGCAGCATAGTATTCCATTGTGTAGATGTACCATGGTTTTTTGATATGCTGACGAGCACCTAGGCTGTTTCCAGATTCAATCATCTGCTGACGAGCACCTAGGCTGTTTCCAGATTCTAGCTATTGTAGATTGTGCTGCTATGAACATAGGGATGCATATATCCTTTCTGATTGGTGTTTCTAGTTTCTTGGGATATATTCCTAGGAGTGGGATTACTGGGTCAAATGGGAGTTCCATTTTCAGTTTTTTGAGGAAACTCCACACTGTTCTCCACAGTGATTGCACCAGTCTGCATTCCCACCAGCAGTGCACGAGGGTTCCTTTTTCTCTGCAACATCGCCAACACTTGTCGTTTGTTGATTTGTTGATGTTGGCCATTCTGACTGGTGTGAGATGGTACCACATTGTTGTTTTGATTTGCACCTCTCGGATAATTAGTGACTTAGAGCATGTTTTCATGTGCCTATTGGCCTTCCTTTTGTCTTCTTTTGAAAATATTCTATTTGGGACCATTGCCCATTTTTTAATTGGATCATTCATCTTCCTTTTATTTAGTTGTATAAGCTGTCTGTAGATGTTGGAGGTTAAACCTTTATCAGTGGTAACATTTGCAAATATGTTCTCCCACACAGTGGGCTTTCTTATTGTTTTGTTGACGGTTTCTTTTCCTGTAAAAAAGCTTTTTATTTTGATGTAGTCCCATTTGTTTATTTTCTCTTTAGCTTCCATTGCCCTAGGGGCAGTATCAGTGAAGAAGTTCTTTTGGCATATGTCTGAGATTTTTCTGCCTGTGGATGCTTCTAGTATTTTTATGGTTTCCCATCTGATGTTTAAGTCCTGTATCCATTTTGAGTTTATTTTTGTGTATAGTGTAAGGTGGTGATCTAGTTTCATTCTTTTGCATGTATCTGTCCAATTTTCCCAACACCATTTATTGAAGAGACTGTCTTGACTTCATTGTATATTCGTGCCTCCTTTGTCAAATATTAATTGAGCATAGTGATTTGGGTTGATATCTGGGTTCTCAATTCGATTCCATTGATCTATATATCTGTTCTTGTGCTAGTACCAGGCTGTTTTGAGAACAGTGGCTTTGTAATACAGTCTGAAGTCTGGTATTGAGATCCCTCCTACTTTACTCTTCTTTCTCAGGATTGCTGTGGCTATTCGGGGTCTTTTATTGTTCCAAATGAACTTTTGGAGATTTCTTTCTAGGTCAGTGAAATATGCAGTTGGTATTTTAATGGGGAGTGCATTGAACCTATAGATTGCTTTAGGAAGTATGGACAGTTTGATGATGTTGATTCTACCAATCCATGAACATGGTATGTTCTTCCATCTCTTTACATCTTCCTCTATCTCTTTTTTCAGTGTCGTGTAGTTTTCCGCATATAGGTCCTTTACTTCCTTAGTTAAATTTATTCCTAGGTATCTTAATTTTTTTGGTGCGATGGTAAATGGAATTGCTTTTTTAGTCTCTCTTTCTGTAATTTCACTCTTGGTGTATAGAAATGCCATGGATTTCTTGGTGTTAATTTTGTATCCTGTTACATTGCCAAATTCATTTATTAAGTCAATTAGTTTTTTAATGGAGTCTTTTGGGTTTTTTATGTACAATATCATGTCATCTGCAAATAAGGATAACTTTACTTCTTTTCCAATTTGGATGCCTTTTATTTCCTCTTCTTGTCTAATTGCAATGGCTAGTACTTCCAGTACTATGTCAAACAGGAGTGGCGAGAGTGGGCATCCCTGTCTTTTTCCTGTTCTTAGAGGGAATGGTTTTAGTTTTTGCCCATTGAATATGATGTTGGCTGAGGGTTTATCATATATAGCTTTTATTATGTTGAGGTATGATCCTTGTACTCCCATTTTGTTCTGAGTTTTTATCAGGAAAGGGTGTTGGATTTTATCAAATGCTTTTTCTGCATCAATTGATATGACTTTATGATTTTTATCTTTCAATTTGTTTATGTGATGTATCATGTTTATTGATTTGCGGATATTGTACCATCCTTGCATTCCTGGAATAAATCCTATTTGGTCATGATGTATGATCTTTGTGATGTTCTGCTGGAGCTGATTTGCTAGAATTTTGTTGAGGATTTTAGTATCTATGTTCATGAGGAATATTGGCCTGTAATTCTTTTTCATTGAGTTGTCTTTATCTGGTTTTGGTATTAGGGTGATGCTGGCTTCATAGAAGGAGTTTGGAAATGTTCCTTCCTCTTGAAATTTTTGGAATAGTCTGAGGAGGATAGGTTTTAGTTCTTCCTTGAATGTTTGGTAAAACTGTCCTGTGAAGCCATCTGGCCCTGGGCTTTTGTTTGCTGGAAGCTTTTTGATGACTGTTTCAATTTCTTCCCAAGTCACTGCTCTATTGAGATTTTTAGATTCTTCCTGATTGAGCTTTGGAAGTTTGTATTTTTCTAGGAATATGTCCATTTCCTAGGTTGTTCAGTTTGTTGGAATAGAGTTGTTCGTAGTATTTTGTAGCAATCCGTTGTATTTCGGTGGGGTCTGTTGTTATTTCACCTCTTTCATTTCTGATTTTGTTTATTTGAGTCCTCTCTCTTTGTTTCTTGGTTAGCCTGGCTAGAGGTTCATCTATCTTGTTTATCCTTTCAAAAAACCAGCTCTTGGTTTTGTTGATCTTGTGTGTTGTTTCTTTGGTCTCTAAGTGGTTTATCTCTGCTCTGATTTTTGTTATTTCCTTCTTTCTGCTTACACTGGGCTTTTCTTGTTGCTCTTTTTCTAACTCTTTGAGTTTTAGAGTTAGATAATTTGTTACCATTTTTTCTTGTCTTTTGCAATAGGCTTGTAGGGATATGAACTTCCCTCTCAAAACTGCTTTTGCTGTGTCCCATAGATTTTGGATGGTTGTGTTTTCATTGTCATTTGTTTCCAGGATGTTTTTAATTTCTTCCTTGATTTCCCTGGTAACACAGTTCTTGTCTAATAACATGCTATTTAGTCTCCATGTGTTTGATTTCTTTGGGTTATTTTTATTGTAGTTAATTTCTAGTTTTATGCCACTATGATCTGAGAAGATGCTTGATATGATTTCTATCTTCATGAACTTGAAGAGACTTTGCCTATGTCCCAAAATGTGGTCTATCTTTGAGAATGTCCCATGTGCACTTGAGAAGAATGTATATTCTGTGGCTTTGGGGTGGAATGTTCTGAAGATGTCGATTAATTCCATCTGGTCTAGTGAGTCATTTAGGATTGATATTTCTTTGCTGATTTTTTGTTTAGATGATTTGTCCAAGGGTGACAGTGTGGTATTAAAATCTCCTACTATTATTGTATTGCTATTAATCTCTCCCTTAATGTCCTACAGCAGTTTTTTTTTTTTTTTTATGTATTTGGGTGTTCCCGTATTGGGTGCATATATATTTACCAGTTATTTCTTCTTGTTGGATTGTTCCCTTTAGTATTATGAAATGGCCTTCATTATCTCTTGTTATGTCCTTAACTCTGAGATCTAATTTGTCAGATATAAGTATTGCTACCCCAGCTTTTTTTTCATTTCCAATCGCCTGGAAAACATTTTTCCAGCCCTTCACCCTTAGTCTGTGTGAGTCTTTTTTTTTTTGAGGTGGGTTTCTTGTAGACAACAGATGTATGGGTCTTGTTTTCTTATCCAATCTGTTACCCTATGTCTTTTGATTGGAGCATTTAATCCATTTACATTTAAGGTTATTATTGATAGGTACTCATTTGACGCCATTTTTATTTTATACCCGTGTTCATTCTTCGCTTCCTATTAATTTATTTTTACAGTAGACCCTTTAGCATTTCTTGCATTGCTGGTTTGGTGGAGATAAACTCCTTCAGTCTTTTTTTGTCTGTGAAGCTCCTGATTTCCCCTTCAATTTTGATTGATAGCTTTGCTGGGTATAGTATTCTTGGATTCAGACCCTTCCTTTGCATGGCTTTGTATATTTCATCCCATTCCCTTCTGGCCTGGTAAGTTTCTGTTGAGAAATCAGTTGCTAGTCTGATGGGGGTTCCTTTGTAAGTAACTTTCTGTCTCTCCCTGGCTGCTTTTAAGATTCTTACTTTGTCGTTGGTGTTTGCCAATTTAATTATAATGTGCCTTGGAGTCAGTCTTCTGGGATTCATTTTGCTTGGGACTTTGTGAGCATCTTGGATTTGTGTGGGTTTTTTCTTCTCTATCTCAGGAAAGTTTTCTGTCATTATTTCTTGAAATACTTTTTCCATGTCTACCTAGGTTTCCTTTCCTTCTGGAACCCCTATTATTCGAATATTGTTTTGTTTTGTATTGTCCCAAAGCTCCCGAAGGCCCTCCTGCTTTTTAATTTTTTTTTTTTCTAGAAGCTGCTCTAATTGGGTATTTTTTTCCATCTTGTCTTATAGCTCACTGATGCTGTCCTCTGCTTCATCTAGTCTACCCTTGATGCTTTCTATTGAGTTCTTCATGGTGGCGATGTCATTTTTCATATCTTCTTGGTTCTTCTTCAGTTCCTCTTGGTTCTTCCTCATTTCTTCTTGGTTATTGTCAAATTTCTCTTCCATTCTTTTTAGCCATCCTATGATCATTACTCTGAATTCTTGCTCTGGTAGGTTGCTTGCCTCTAACTCATTTACTTCCTTTTCTGGTGATGCCTGCTTTTCTTTCTTATGCGGGCTATTTCTTTGTCTCCCCATGTTCTCTCTTTTCAGGATGTCTAGTTATGTGGTGTTCTTTCCATGGGTGATCGAAGAACTCCCTTGAATCCACGTGTTTGCTCAGATTGGGGCTTCACAGCTGCTGGATGGTCTCCTCTGCTGTGGGTTTTCCAGGCCTCCGAGAAGATCCTCCTTCTATTATGCTTGATGTTTATATCCGTCTCTCCCTTGTCCTTCTTCTCCCTGAAATCAATAAAAACACTAAAAAAAAAAAACGAACAAAAACGGACAATGAATGCAATCTAAGAACAGCCATGACTGTGGTGAGTGAGCACCAAAAAACCCAATGGGCAGATACAAGCCAGAGGCCTGCAAAGCTGGCTGTGACCTACAAGAGTACTTGGCAAATTTTCTTTTTAAAAAACTGAAGATACTTTCAACTTGTAAATTTGCATAAGCAAATAACTTATTTTCTAAACAAATAGACATATACACACTAATGTGGGTTACTAGAGCTCTAGTAGAGTGGGGTCTGAAGCATGGAGGGAAATGGCCAGAGTTTGGGGAAAGGACCCTGCCCCACTGGAAAGGCGGCAAAGAGGAAAGGGCCAGCCTAGCTCAGATACACATGCACATCCTCAAGCTCCCTATAGAGACCACCAGGCCTCCCAGATGGCCCAGGTGCCAGACTCCTCCAATCCTGGTCAGCCAAGTCCCCTCACTCTCCTCCTGAGTGCAGTAGGTCTTCCAGCTGTAGTCACATCTGTAGAAAGTTGACAAATGACACTTGTGTATTGAATGCCTACAGGCAAGCCCTTGAGGGGGCAGCCACCACAAATCATCCTTCTGCTCCCTTAGTTTATAGGCAACCTCGTTTGGGCCTCCACCTATCCCTAGGGGCATCCCTGACACACACAGGCTAGGACCAGGGTGTAGAAGGTGCTGTGAGCATATCTCCAGAGGGGCCCAGCAATAACCAGGAGCCTCTGAGAAGAACCCCAACCTCCTACACAACCACTCTCATTTAACAAGCACCTTGCCTAGTACTTTTTCTTATTATACTTCTTTTAATAATGCTTGAAACCCAAGAGCTGGCATTTCCAGGCAGAATTGGAGATGGGGAGGGACTTCAAGAATTAAATGCTCCTGGCTCTGGCAAGGTGGCTCAGTGGGATAAGTATAGGAGTCAATCAATCGATGTCTCTCTCTCTCTCTCTCTCTCTCTCTCTCTCTCTCTCTCTCTCTCTCTCTTTCTCAAATCAATAAAAAAAACCACATATCCATGGGTGAGGATTAAAAAATTAAAAAAAATAAAAACATTAAATGCCACCTGCATTTAACTGCAATGATTTTTTTTTCAAATGCAGAAGACATTTACAGCAGCTTTATTCATAATTGCCAAAGCTTGGAGGCACCCAAGATGTTCTTCAGTAGGTGAATGGATAAATCCAGAGAATGGAATATGATCTAGTGGAATAACTGGGAGCCTAAAGCTGTGCAGACCCATGAAGCTGGGGTGTGCAGTAAGGGCAGGCACCACCAGGAGGCAAAAAGAAGTAAAGTCAGCTGATGGTCACTTACCCTGTTGGAGGTGCTCTCAGAACCCCCTTTGGCCTTTGCAACAAATAGTCTTTGTTGGGCCCAGTTTGCAGGTGAGATGATGCTCAGTAAAAGCGGGGCCCACTCATGAAAAGTGTGGTTGCAATCAGAACTCCGATCCTCAGTCATGAGAGAGAAAAAAAGAAGCTGACCCTCAAGTTTGATTCCAGACTTGACCACAAGGCAGTTGCAGCAGGGAAAGGGGAGGAAGCTGCACTGGAGGACAGAGGTTTGGGGTGGCTGTAAGCTCAATGTGAAAGGACCTCAGGCAGTGCAAATCAAGGGACTACAAAGAAGGGTCCAACCCAGACACAACAGGCCACTTTTATCTCAGATACCCCCTTCCTTCTGGGCAGCAGCCTCAGCTAGAGAATGAAATGGCTGGATTCTGCTTCCAGATCTGCCCACAGGTTAGCTCCATCATACATTTGTTTCTTATCTGTTCCCTGCAGGTGTGATGAGGTACAATTGGAAATTAATCTAGTTATTATCTGGGGTATGATCATGCCCAGGAAACAGTAAAGGGATGTCAGATGGAGGCCTACAACCTGGGCAAGCCCACATGGGAAATGAGAGCTGTGAGGACTCCCCAAGAAGCAACCTCAGTGAACATATCAGAGTGCCACAGGGTAGGTGGAGATCTAATAAAAATGAATTTTAAGAAGGAGGAGATAATAAATCCAAAGAGAGGTAGGAAAATCTAAAGAGAGGTAGAAAAATCCAAAACCAATAGATAGAGGTGCCCCACCAATGAGAACAGATCTGAACTAGAAGGATCAGTCTCACCAGCCAGAATAAGTATAGCAGACCAGTGTTTATAATCGGGAACAGAAGAGATTGAGGTATTTCATCTGAAATTAAGAATTCCAAGCATTTATGTAGTGAGTTTAAAAAAAAAAAAAAAAAAAAAAAAAGAGAAAAGGTATAATAATGATTAAAATGATTACTCATCCCCCCAAATCAATTTATTGTTCTTGTCATTAAAAAAAAAATGACTGGAGTAGGATGGTATTCTGTGATTAGCTCAGGGTAGTAGGCATAATTAGAAAGGGGATTCCCTTTTTAAGATCTTTTGGATAAAAAGGTTAACTCCCAATTATAGCTAAACAAGCCGAATGTTTATTCCTGTCCAGTAAAAGCATACTCTGAACTGTATTTATTTATTTCATGCTAATCTGCTATTATATTCAACATTCTAGGGTGAAAGGAATCCTTTACTTGATTCAGGCATGAGATACAGAGCACAGATAAGAGTTATTAATACCACTTACCATTCCAAGTTCCCAGCTTGAGAAATATGTGAATCATATTACCACAGGATTATGAGGGCACAGTTTTGAAATGCCCAGGGCTGACTCTCCAAATGCAGTCACATATTCTGCAGGAGATTCTGGAAGAGGAGTTAAGTTCTATTCCAGGAAGTAGAGGAAGTGTCACAAGATAGACACATGCCAATTTAAAGGACCCGGTGTATGTCTTTCCATTTTATATATCCATTAGTTTCTATTTCTTTTTTAATCTTTATTGACTTTTTTGAGAGAGAGGAAGGGAGAGGGAGAGAGACAATGAAACATAAATGTGAGCATGAAATATGGGTCAGCTGCTTCCTGCATGCCCCCTAATTGGGATCAAACTCACAACCCAGGCATGTGGCCAGAATGGAAATCAAACCAGCAACCTTTTGGTGCGTAGGATGATACTCAACCAAATGAGCCATACTGGCGAGGGCTCCAGTGGTTTCTAAATAATGCATATGTAGGCTACACAGATATACTGATGCCTTTATAAGTTCAGCCGGTTGCCCTAAACCCCATCATGAGCATGGTCCACATCTCCCCTGAAATTTAAGGTAGCACGGATTACTGATGGGGATAGAGTAGGAAAGTGAATTTTGGAACATTAAAAGTGTGAGAGACTGGGTTATACTGAGAGAATCCTGGAAATCATTTCAAAAACATACAGGATGCATGGTAGGATGAGTCAGCATTCCAAGTGGGACAAAGACAGATGCAATATGGCACTCGTAGAATGGCTGAACCCATCCATGTAAATTGTTGATGTAGATTGTTCATATGCTAAAGGGAGAAAATCTGGTCTCCCAGGAAAGAAGGAGCACTGTTTGGGAGCCTCACCTAGACCAAAAATAAACAAAGTAAATAGAATAGAAGATGAATTCACGAGAGCATATCCCTGAAGCACTAATGCCAGCCTCAGCTTTTCCTGGAGGAGTAAATCATCCGCACGTGCTGCTGCTTCCATTTCTGCTGGCTCATCGCACCGCTTTTGTAAGACACAGAACACAGCCAGTTCCTGAAATCTCTAACCTGGACATTCTGTACCCCAAAAACACTTACCCCAGCGTTCAATGTGCCACCATAGCATCACTGAGAATAGTCTGAATTCACAACTATTCTAGCCCACACTTCTTATTCAACTAATGGGTTTGGTATGTCTGTGCAGCAGTACAGATTGACTGATTAAAACTGTTCATCTCTACTGACTGTGAGTCATGTAAAGAAACAATGGCTTGACAGTTAACCAAATTTATGGCCACAGTGGTTTGGAAGGTGTTTGTTATGGATGGAATGTATGTGTTCCCCAAAATTCATGCCAAAACCACCAACTGAATGGTATTAGGAGGTGGTATATTTGTGGGGAATTAGGATTTGATGAAGTCATGAGGGTGAAGCCTTCTGAATTAGATTAGCACACTTATCAGAGTCACAAGAGAACTTGCCTCTTCTCTCTGGTCTCCATCATGTGAGGACACAACAAGAAGTTGGCCTGGAAGAGGGTTCCCACCAGAACCCTTCTATAAAGGCTCTGTGATCTTGGAATTCTAGCCTCCAGACCCTGAGGGGGAAAAAATGTCTGTCTTGTTAAGCTGCCCAGTTTATGGTATTTTTGTTATACCAGCCCAAGCAGTATGAGAATTTCTATCTCCAGACATAAGACCTTGGAAAAAAACAGACCAATCACATTGAAGGCATCAATTGCATACTAAGGGAGTGTATATAGTGTAAGCAATCAGGCTCAGATTCAGTATAAAGAACAAATTATAATTTTAAATAACAAGTAACTAGAAGCTGCAGCTGATCTAGATGCTATGTTATGTCAGAAACACATGACTAGACATATGAACATCAGAAGAATTTCCTCTTATGCAAGTGATAACTCACTTGATCAAAATCACATTGCAGAACTTTACTTAGGAATTGGAAGAGAGAAAATAAAATTAGTAAATAGAATAACAGATTTTCTGTAGTCTACTTCCATCATTGACTCTTGGGAAGGCTTACATTTTGCTATTTTTGGACTTGCTGGAAAATAATCAGAGTGGTATTAAATTTGGACTTATTTTTAAGTTTTTAAAAGTGGACATTATGCAGCATTTCCAATATGTTTATAGTGTATTTTGCAAAACATTTTCAAATTAATAAAATATTTAACTAAATGTAGATTTATTTTACAATCGCACATATTTAATCAAGAAAGACCATTAATTAGCCTTGATAGTTAAAGCATATTTATAATTTCATCAAATAAGTGATATGTGCCAGGGTGCCATGAAGGGACTGAACACTATGACCTGTGCTAACTGTTTAGCAAATAACTAAACATTTGTTGTGCCTGGGGATTCATTAGTAATTTAATTGCAGACCAATTAAAGAGAGAATTTACCAGTCAAATTAACCTAATAATCAAGAATCCCCACATAACAGAGATCTCATTTAAGAATTTTCTAAATGTGGGTAGCCACTTTAACCAGTATCTTGAAAAGGAGTTCAGAAATCTAAATCAATTAAATCGGTGGTAATATTTATATCTAGAAACGTATACCATTTTTAAATCTTTTATGCAGTGTAAATGTTCAGTAAATGGACAATTATTGAAGTATTTTATTGATATTCCTATAGACAGGAAGAATTTACTGAGCTCCTAAAGCATGTGTTAGGAAAGGTTCTTCACATGTGTGAGTTTTCTAGTTTACTCCTCACAAAAACCCTCTAAAGTGAGGTCTTATTATCCCCATAATCATCATGGAACCTGAGACCCCAAGTGCTCAATTAATTGTCCAGAATGAGTAGTGGGACCAGGATGCCCTCTGTAGCCTGAAACCATAGCCTGGCTCCTTCCACCATCCTCACTAAAGGGTCATAAGCAAAAAATCACTTATTTACTCAAAATATATTTTAAAGTAGTTCCAAATAAATTTAACAGAGTGGACATTTTTAACAATGTTGATTCGCAGGTGCTGAATGAATTCACGTTCCAAATTGGAACATATTCATTGCCCTTGATGCTCTCCCAAAGGCTCTTTAGATTTAAAATTAAAAAGAACTAGAAATCCAGTGCACAAAATTTATGCATGGATAGGTTTCCCTAGGCCTGGCAGGCAATCAGGGCTGATCAGAGCCTTCTAGCTGCCAGCTGGGGCTGTCCTTCATTCCGCACCGCACCCTGGTGGTTAGTGAATGTCATAGCGAGCAATCAAATTCTGGGTCTCCTGGTCAAACTCCTGAGGGGACACTTTGCATATTAGCCTTTTACATATATAGATATTAAAATAGACAAATCTGATAAAACTGGTTGTCAAGTTGTAAAATATTCCTCTCTGGGTGTACACAATCACACAGGTAAGTGTCTCTGAAATATGCTACGTGGATTTGTAGTTCTGGAGGGGAGGAGGCAGAGATGGTTTCACACTTACACCTTCACAGCTGCATCTACACGGACAGGAATACCCAATTCATCTTAAGTATGTTAACCACATAAGCAGAAACTGTAAATGGTCAACTCACTCATTCAAAACTCTAGAGCTGCTTCCTTAACATAGATTCCTGCAAAGAATGGGGTTTGGCTAAATTCAGTTTATATAAACAAAGGAAAATAATTCTAAGTAGTAAGATACTTAGAAGAAATTCTAAGTATCAATATAACTTATTTAGAATTTTAAAATTTTTACTTAAGGCTTAAATGCCATTTTGATATACATGACATAAGCTTTTAATTTTTGTCAAGTGCACGATAAACTACTCTAGGGTACAGATTGTTTTCTGTTAAACAGATCACTAGCTGAATGTTTTTAATGCTTTGGAAAAAAGTTTCCACATTTTACAGGTGTATGTCAAACAATAATACCTCTCCAGAATCCCTTTGAGGATTTCTGAGAGTGAATGCCAATATTAACATTTCACACAAATCTACTCATGCTTAAGTTAGGATATTAAACATATGGTTTGTGGAAATATTTGATGCATTTGCATAAGGCAGACAAGCTTTGGAAGAATGGGCATTTTAATCAGGCTGACTGAGATGAGAACAAGGAGGTGCAACCATCTGTTAAACTTTATCTTAAATTTATTTATTTATTTTTTAATATATTTTTTATTGATTTTTTACAGGGAGGAAGAGAGAAAGATAGAGAGCTAGAAACGTCGATGAGAGAGAAACATCGACGAGCTGCCTCTTGCACATCCTCCACTGGGGATGTGCCCGCAACCAATGTACATGCCCTTGACCGTAATCGAACCTGGGACCTTTCAGTCCACAGACCGACGCTCTACCACTGAGCCAAACTGGTTTCAGCTATCTTGAATTTATTTAGCACCTGAAAAAAAAATTAGATTTGAGCCAATTCTGAACCAAAGAAACAAATAACCTATCTAGGAATACCTCCCACATCCTTCTTCAATGAAAGGACAGTCACAAACATACTACACATGTATTCATGTACACACACACACACACACAAGCACATGTATATACACATACACACTCATGCACATAAAAACTACCCATTAAAATCTAAAGTCTATAGTTTTATAGTAAATTTGATAATTCTGGGTTTTTGATTTTAGGATTCTGAGACATTCTTAGTTATATTAATATTTTTGCAAATATTAAGGCAAGTAAAGGCAAGTAAAAAAAAGTAAAGTTATGGGTAAGAAAGAGGTTTCTGAACTAAGAGAAGCTGTTATAAAATGTGTCAGTTCAGCCCAGCACAGTGGTTGAATGTAGGCCTATGAACCAGGAGGTCAAGGTTTGATTCCCATTCAGGGCATGTGCCCTGATTGCAGGCTCTATCCCTAGTGGGGGGCGTGCAGGAGGCAGACAATCAATGATTATCTCTCATCATTGATGTTTCTATCCTTCTCTCTCGCTCACTTCCTCTCTGAAATCAATAAATATATATTTTAAAAATACATAAGCTGTTTACATAATGGTTATCAATGGGCACACTATCTTTCCTTTGAAGGAATATACCTTCCTACATGAATATTAACATTACATGAAAATAAAGAGATTAAGTCTCAAATTCTATTTCAATGCATTCAGAATACCTAGAACTTAGTAGACAAGCAATAAAACTTAATTGTATGCATTAAGGGCATATCCTAGTTTTCTGAGACTTTTAAAAGATAAACAGATTTGAATTAAATATATTTCTTATATATGGAGATTATCCTGATGTTTTTTGTGCTGTAGTTCTCATGATAACTTGATAGAATTTTTGATGTTGAAATTTTATAAATTTTCTTGCATTCTTGAATAAATACCCTTTGTGAGTGTAATTTTTCATTTCTTATTGTGGCCTTTTGTTTGCTTTCTCTCTCACCTTCATTAGTTTTATTGAAGATTTAATTATTAGCAATCTTTTCAAAGACTAGCTTTTTTGTAGCTCTCTCTGTTATTAATTTCTGTCCTTATAATTCCTTTCTTTCATACTTAATGTTATTTTAATGCTCATCTTTCCCCTGGTGCTCTGAGTTAAAAATTCAGATTGTTTTCAGTATGGTATTATCATTAAATTTATAACTTTCTATCTCAGTATTACTTAGGTGCTGCCTCTTACATTTGTATATGTAACACTTTCATTTTTATTTTTTAAATATGTTTTTATTGATTTTAGAGAGAAAGGGAGAGGGAAAGAGACATCAATGAGAACGAGACATCTATCAGCTGCCTCCTGCATGCCCACTACTAGGGATTGAACCAAAACCTGGGCACTTGTGCTGAGTGGGAGGAGAACTAGAGACTTTTCAGTGTAGGGGCCAATGCTCAATCAACTGAGCCACAGGGGCCTGGGCTGGATATTCAGGGCTAGATAATGCTTTCTTTGTCACTTTATCATTCAGTTTTCAGTATTGTTCTTATGATTTCTTTTTTTTTTTTTTTTTTTTGTAAATCTCTATTTTATTTTTATTTTTTTTATTTTATTTTTTAAGGTATTACAAATAGTAGTGCATATGTCGTCTCATCCCCCCCCCCCCCCCCCCCGGCACTGACCTTCCCCTGGCTTCTCCTAACTCCCCACCCTCCACACTTGCCCCCTGCCTCCACTGTCTATGTCTACTGGTTGTGCTTATATGCATGCATACAAGTCCTTCAGTTGACCTTTTAGCTTCTCCTCACTCCCAGACCCCTGGCCCAACTCTCCACTACCTTCCCCTTGTAGTTGATTTCCTTTTTAAATCTAAGCATTGTTTTGGTAATAAGATTTTAGTTTCCTGCCAAAACCGGTTTGGCTCAGTGGTAGAGCATAGGTCTGCTGACTGAAAGGTCCCAGGTTCGATTCTGGTCAAGTGCATGTACCTGAGTTGTGGGCACATCCCCAGTAGGGGGTATGCAAGAGGCAGCTGGTCAATGTTTCTCTCTCATCAACATTTCTAGCTCTCTATATCTCTCCCTTCCTCTCTGTAAAAAATCAATAAAATATATTTTTTAAAAAAAGATTTTAGTTTCCTTTTAAACAAAGAGGTTATTTTTTGTTAATGAGGACTAACCTTAGACTGTTCAGTTACCTTTCTCCTGTAAATATATTAACATATTCAGAGTAACTTACTATATAATTCTCTGTGTAACTGTTCCATTTGGGCTAAAGCATGGGTTTATATATATTTTATATGTGGAGTTATATATATATATCATATGTGTATAAGTTAATACATATATACACACATATGCAACATGAACCAAGAAAAGATATTAAAGTGCAGTATATTAAATTATTGTTATCTTTTTACTTATTTTGTCTGCTTGAGTCAAAATTTCCCAATAAGTGTGTTAAAACATCTGAATGAAATCCATTTTCCCTAAAATTTTGTGAATTATTGCTTTCTGAATCAATTCAGCTATACTGTTCACAAGTATTATATCTTACAATTCATTTTCCCAGTATATTACGTTTTCTTCATCTTTTTGATCATTTTTATTTAAGCTGTATTTTCTTTTAAAATTGCTACTTTTATGTTTATTTCATTTTTGCCTGATGTATCTGCATCTATTTCTATACTGTGATTTTAAAACTTTCTGAATATTTTATATCAATTATTGATCATATATTGCTAAATATTTTTCTCTATCAAATATGTAAGCCAATTTTCTATTGAATTTGACACAAATACATGTATTTTAATGAATTATATTGAAATTTATCTTTATCATTTTATTCATGTGCCCTACATTTGATATTAAAATTTTTCTCATTTCTTTTTTATTGGATATAGTAGCCTTTTTAAGCCATTTTAAAGTGGATAAACTTTGTAACATTTATTTTATGGTTAACACTATTTCATGTCTATGTTTTTCCAAAAGCGAAAAACAAATACAATCTCTTTTATGACATACTTCATATGTATATATTTTAAAGAACAAAAGGATACCCAGGTATGCTCCACCCACAGTCAACAGAAAAACATGACCAAGGCATTTTGAAAGACCCTTCTCACCCTCATCACATACTCTCCTTCCCACAAATAACCAATACCTTAAACTTTGTGTTTATCATTGTGATATATGTACTTTTTGTATTTACCATATGTTGCTTCATTTGGATGCTATTGAAATTTATATAAATGGAATACTATTCTATGTAATTTACTTCTATGTAATTTACTTCTTTTGCTTCACATCATGTGTTTGAGAATCATCTGTGTTGATACATAAACAGGCATTTTATTAATTTTTATTAATGCATGCTAGTTTCAATAAACCACCTTTGCCTAAAAGTGGACATTTGGACTCATGTGTTTTTAATCTTTTTATTATCATGTGCAATACACCTATAAACATTTATACACAACTGTCTAAGGCCAGTGACTTTTTCTAGAAGGTGTACTGTCAAACTTATCATTCTTGCCAATCTGTTCGAAGGGAAAAGCTATCCTCTTTTAATTTGTATTTATATTTTGCTGGTTCCTAATTAGAGTGAACATCTTTTCACATGTTATTTTTTAGCATTTAAAGTATACATTTCAGTGACTTTTGATCACTATTTATGCTCATAAAACCACTACCACATTAGGATACAACACATCTCATCATCTTAAAAGATTTTCACACTCACGAACCATCTAATCTTCCTTCCACACTGGCCCAAGACAACAAACAATGTAAACTGGTCTACATTTTACAGAAATAGAATCAAACACTATGTACCTTTTGGTGTCCAGCTTATTTCACTCAGATTGATTTTTGGAATTATCTACATTGTGTTTATCAGTAGGTCATCCCTTTTTATTGCTGAATAGTATAGGCATACCTCAAAGATACTGTGGATTTGATTCCAGACCACCACAATAAAGTAAATATCTCAATAAAGTGAGTCACAAGATTTTTGTTTGTTTTTTCCAGGTGCATATAAAAGTTATGTTTATATTATACTGTGGTCTGTTAAGTGTGCAATATCCTTGTATCTATAAAACAATATACATACCTTGATTAAAAATACTTAGTAGCCAAAAAAAATGCTAACCATTTTTTCTTAAAATAAGACAATAAAGTTTGCTGCATCAATTGACTCAGCCTTTTACGAATGACTTCTCTGTAGCATGTGATTCTGTTTAATGGCATTTTACCAACAGAAGTTTTGTCAAAATTGAAGTCAGTCCTCTCAAATGCTGCCACTGCTTTAACAACTAGGTTTATATAATATTCTAAAATCTTTGTTGGCATTTCAACAATCTTCACAGCATCTTCACTAGGAGTAGGTTCCATCTCAAGAAATTACTTTCTTTGCTCTTCTATAAGAAACAACACCTCATCTGCTATACTATATATATATATATATATATATATATATATATATATATAATCTATAATTTTTTTTTTTACAGAGAGTAAGAGAGAGGGATAGAGAGTTAGAAACACCTATGAGAGAGTGAGAGAGAATCATCGATCAGCAGCCTCTTGCACCCCCCCCCACTAGGGATGTACCCTCAACCAAGGTGCATGCCCTTGACTAGAATAGAACCCGGGACCCTTCAGTCGCATGCTGATGCTCTAATCCACTGAGCCAAACCAGTTTCGGCTGCTATAGTTTTATCATAAGATTGAAGCAATACTTTCACATCTTCAGGCTCCACTTCTAATTCTAATTTTCTTGTAATTTCCACAACATCTGCAATTACTTCATCCATGGAAGTCTGAACCTCTCAAAGTCATCAGGGAGGATTGGAATCAACTTCCAAACTCCTGTTAATGATGATATTTTGACCTCATCCCATGAATCATGAATGTTCTTAATAGCTTCTAGAATAGTGAATCATTTCCAGGTTTTCTATGTACTTTGCCCAGACTGATCAGAGGAATCATTATTTATGACAGTCATAGCCTTACAAAATGTATTTCTTATATAAGAGGACTTTAAATTCAAAATTACTCCTTGATCCATGGGCTGCAGAATGGATATTGTATTAACAGGCATGAAAACAATATTAATTTTATTGTACGTCTCCATGAGAGCTCTTGACTGATCAGGTGCATTGTCAATGAGCTATAATATTTTTAAATGAATCTTTTTTCCCCTGAGCAATAGATTTCAGCAGTGGGCTTAAAATATCCAGTAAGCCATATTGTAAACAGATATGCTGTCATCCAGGCTTTGTTGTTCCATTTATAGAACACAGACACAGACTATTTAGCATAATTCTCAAGAGTCCTGGGATTTCAAATTGATAAAGGAGCATTGGTTTTAACTTTATATCACCTGCTGCATTAGCCTATCACAAGAGAATCAGCCTGTCCTTTGAAGCTTTGAAGCTTTGAAGCTTTGAAGCCAGGCACTGTGAAAGTTCAAGTGGCATTTTTTTTTTTGTCATTATAAGGCTGTTTCATCTACATTGAAAATATGTTCTTTAAGGTAGCCACTTTCATGAATTATCTTAGCTAGATCTTCTGGATAACTTGCTGCACATTTCACAAGAGGGCTTGCTGTTTCTCCTTGCATGTTTATATTATAAAGACAGATTCTTTCTTCATGAGATGAACCTACTAGCTTTAGACTTCTTCTGCAGCCTCCTCATCTCTCTCAGCCTTCTGAGCATTGAAGAGTTTTAGGGCTTTGCCCTGAATTAGGCTTTGGCTTACGGGAATGTAGTGGCTGATTTGATCATAGAGCACTAAAACTTTCTCTATATACTAGTAAGCAATAAAGCTGTTTTGCTTTCTTATTTTTTTTGTGTGTGTGTTCATTGAAGTAGCATTTTTAATTTCCTTCAAGCACTTTTCCTTTGCATTTACAACTTAACTGTTGGGCACAACAGGCCTAGATTTCAGCCTTATCTCAGCTTCCGACATGCCTCCTGACTAAGCATAATCATCTCTAGTTTTTTATTTAGAGCAAAAGATATATGACTCTTCCTTTCATTTGAATATTTGGAAGCCACTGTAGTTTATTAATTGGCCTAATTTCAATATTGTTGTGTCTCAGGGAACAAGGATGCTTGAGAAAAAAGGAGAGAAATGGTGCTTTTCACCCAGCAGGTGAAACAGAAAACACACATTTATTAACTTTGCCATCTTATATGGGAATGACTTGTGGTGCCCCCAAACAATTACAACAGTAACATCAAAGATCACTGTTTGCAGATAAACATAACAAATATAACAATAATAATAAAGTTTGAAATATTGTGAGAATTACCAAAATGTGATACAGAGACAGGAAGAGAGCAAATGTTGTTGGGAAAATGGTGCCAACTTACTTGGTTCAATGCAGAGCTGACACAAACTGAGTATTTGTAAAAACAAACAAACAAAACAACCACCACAGTAACTGCAAAGCACAATAAAGTAAAGAACAATAAAATGAAGTATGCTTGTATTCCACTGTGTGGATATATCATTTTTTGCTTAACTATTCGTATATTGATGAACATTGGTTGTTTCCAGTTTCTGGCTATTGTGAATAAAGACATTATGAAGTAGATATGTAAGCTTTTGAGCTTTTGTGTGGCCATGTGTTTTCATATCTCACAAATACCTAAATGTGGAAGACCTGGGTTACATGGTAGAAGAACACACTTTTTAATATAGCTGAGAGGAAATACCTCTGTTTATCCAAATTCACAGAATATTTCTGTATTCCAATATGTGAGTGCTTTTCTCCCACCAAGCAATTCTGAATTCTCTGAGGGCACTAACTGGGAGTCCTACAATTTAACTCTATTCTGACACTATCTACCTGGAAATACAGTCAGAACCCACAGGTTAAGGTTTAAGTCCCACAAGACTGTCTCCTACTTCAGATGCCAATTAAAGTGCAGGTTGGCACCTGAGCTTCTGACCTACAGGAAGAGATTGAACTTTTAGAAACGGTTGCTGCATAGGTGAATGAGTGGACTGGTGAAAAAAATTATAATCACTAATTTCCATCTGTAGATCAATTAATAGTTACAGCCTATATTATCCAAGGTCATATATGTTTCATGTGAAGTTGTTCCCGGAATTATAACTCCCATCTACAACGTCTAAATGCAATATTGCTAAAACAAAAGTTCCCTTCAATAATAAAATAGACTTAAATGGTTTCAGCTAGTTACACCCATAATGAGCCAGATATTTCTTTTGCTTAAACCCAAGTTCCTGAGTGCATTAAGCTTGTTCGGGTGTGCTTTCAGACTGTCTGGGTGACCAATTAATGAATCACAGCCTTGGTGCCAATGGCCTATTAATGTCTGCTTGGGCCCAAAAGAGCCTTTTGTAATATTAAAATACTAGTGGCCCAGTGCACAAATTTGTGCGCGTTGAAAGGAAATTAGTTAGAAAAAATATTTTAATATTGCTATTCGCCCTTTTTCTATAATAGAAGTGTCAACCAAATTCGCGATTGACAACAGATCAAAACACACTCATGCGATTGTTGTCAATAAGAGCTTTATATGTATTGTGCATGCACAAGTCAACTTAGCCTTTTATAGATATAGAATAAACTTGCTTAATTAGACCTGTTTTCTGATTAACTAAACTTTTTCCAGCCCAGTGAAGCACCCCAATTTCTCTTTCAGGTAATTGTCAGCAACACAGTAAATATCAACATGAAGCAGATTATCCTACCTAATAATAGAGTAATATGCAAATTAACCATTACTCCACTGCACTCACAAGCCATGGCCACCAGCCACACCCACCAGCCAATCAGAGTGAATATGCAAATTAACCCAACAAAGATTGTGGTTAATTTGCCTACACAGAGGGAGGAAGGAGTGAACACTGAAGACAGCATTGAAGGAAGAGGGAGGGAAAGTGGAAAGCAAGGAGGCTGTGACTGCTGAAGGGAAAGCACCTTCAGCATGTGCAGGGCGGGGTGAGGCGCACAGTGGTGTGCAGCTGTGGAGGCAGAGGCGGCGGGAGGCAGCCAGGGCAGTTGGTGAAGTGGGTCAGGTAGGTGGGGCGGGGTGCATGGCCTGAGAGGTGGCAGCAGTGGGCGCAGCGGGTCAGGTGCGCAGCAGTGGCAACAGCAGCAAGGCTGCTGAGTCAGCGGTGGCAGTGGGCTGGTGGGTTGGGTGTGTGGGGCAAGGCGCTCAGCGGTGGTGGCAGTGTGTGCGGCCGTGGAGATGGCTGAGGTGGCCACAGGCATGGTGGGGTGGGCAGGACAGGTGGGGTGTGGCCTGTCCATCCCATCCTGCCCCACCCTGCCTGCTGCAGCGGGAAAGGTGGGGGGCAGGACAGGTGGCAATGGTGGGAGGGAAGCCTGCTGGAAGTCTTGCAGGAATATTCCTGCAACAGATCGCTAGTTATTATAGATCACGAAGGGAGACAAAGGATAAAATATTTAGCTGCAGCAGTGTTTGACTATATTCTGTGCGGTGAAAAAACCTGAAGTCATTTTCAAGGTCCACCACTTCATACTTCTTTTCAGTCGGGTCAAGTTTCTACACTTTCTAAATCTTCGTTTTCTGGCTAATGAAAAGAAAAATAGGATTCCACAGAGTCTCCTATTTACCTACTCCTGGACTTCTGTAATGATCATATGAGATAAGGCACAGGAAAATACTTCACAGATATTTGGTTAAAGTATAAAGTATTTCCACTTAGCTATAAAGCAAGCCCTGAAGAAACTGGGCTGAAGAAACTGCAAGGAGGCTAGTCACTAGGGAGGGGAAGCCAGGAACTGCTACATGATGTCATTACCCGGCACTCACAGCCACTGTTTCCAGGCTGGGCTGAGCTGTGGGCTGCATTTTGTGCCAAGGGGTCTCAGTAGTGTCAGCTGCGATTTGGTGGGCTGTTGCTCTGGGGTAGTGGCAGGGTCTGTGTCCTACTTAGGGGAAGCCGAGTGTTGCTTTGTGGGTGCCAGGTCTGCAGTGCTGCTTCTCTGTAAATGGCCAGTGAGCATCACAGCAGCTCCTGCAATGAGCGTCTGCCCCATGGTGGTCAGTGCACATCATAGTGACCGGTCGGACAGTCAGACACTTAGCATAGTAGCCTTTTATGTACATAGAAGATAGTTCAATACATTCAATATATACAGTACTCAGCTTTTCTGGGTTTTCACATGAGAGATTTTAGGCAAGGAATTTATATCTAACTCCTTCATATATCAAAATAAGAAAATGTATTACTATAGATAAATAATCTCATAGCACTTACATGTTACTATTGCATTATATGGGTATCTGAAAACAATTCTGAGGAAACCAGAAGAGTGTAAAAGCCCAATGATTACACAGGGTGCTCCTGGTTACAACATATCCTTTAGAACTTGCTGTACATTACAAAGTTTGTAACCCAGTTTACCAAAAGTGGTAGGCCTAAACAGCTTACTCATTGACTCACTGCATCTGGGAGAGATTTAGTGATCATTTTAAACACTCTATTGCTAAATTCATATCCTCAAGAGTATGTTTACATAATGCTAACTACACACACAATTTAAAAATGTTCCTTCTTTTACACCAAATTTAAATATATACATTAGATTTAATAAAATAAAAATAAAAGTAGGCCTATTCATGTAAAAATGCTGATTTAGACTTGTTATTAATTTTTTTTCAAGAAAATAACATTTTATATGTTTGAGATTGATCTGGGGGTTATGCATTATATTAAAACATATTGCAATAATTATATATATTACACTACATTTTTGTCAAAATAGTCTTTTGAGAAACTAATTCGTGTGTGTGTGTGTGTGTGTGTGTGTGTCTATCCTGGTAGGTTAAATTCCCTTCATTACTCTATTTTTTCAAAATTCACTGATTCATTATGCTCTTCTTACCTATGCACTTTTAAGGTTTATTTTTAAATGAATGTATATGATTCTGAAAGAATTTTAGATTTCATTTGGAATTACATTTGATTTATAAATTAATATTGAAGGAAATGATATTTTTGTAATATCTGGCATCTATCCTGGAATTTGTTTTATAAAAAAAAAAACCTTGAATTTTTTTCATCTATTTTACTTATACTTGTTAAATTATACATAATCATAGGAAAGCTATGAGCTCAATGAAAGAGGAAATAAGTGTTTTAATGTCTGCATTATTTCTATATCACTACATAAAGGGATTTGTGCTGGGTCCATATAATTTTTCCAAATGTTACAATAGTCACTTATAAAGAAACCTTCTATGCATGCAGTACCACCTCATCACCCAGCAGACAGTACAGCAGAAGACCTCATAAATTTCACAGGCTGAATAATATCATAATACAATTAATAAAAAAACAACAGTATGATCATGACTATGTAAGCTAACTTTACAGTAAAAATTTTATTTGAAACTACTATTTAATAATAAAGTGAGCGAGGCCCTAACCAGTTTGGCTCAGGGCATAGAGCGTCGGCCTGTGGATGAAAGGGTCCCAGATTCTATTCCGGTCAAGGGCATGTACCTTGGTCGCGGGCACATCCCCATTGGGGGGTGTGCAGGAGGCAGCTGATCGATGTGTCTAGTTCTCTATCCCTCTCTATTCCTCTCTGTAAAAAATCAATAAAATATATTTTAAAAAATAATAATAAATAAATAAAGTGAGTGAGGATTTTCTATAGACACTTTGTATCTTGTATTTCTGAAGAGTGCTTAACCAGAGGAAAGTGATAGTGGAGAATCACACTTTTCACAAAGTAAAACAGAAAATTAATCATTGCCCCTAGCACAATATAACTTTGGGTCTTTAATTTTCCATGAATTAAAGAATCACTGTCATTCTTACCCAGGTCATATGTGGAAATTAACCCTTTCATAAAATTAATCATGTAGAAATTAACTTAATGTTTTCTGGGGGAATATGACATGTTATTTAATAATCTTTTAAATTACAGGAAATTTCAGTGGTCAAGAATCTGGAATCTCTAACATCTCAGTCTGTGCCAACTACACGAGGACCAGGTCATGATGAGACAGACACCTTGTTATCCACTAAACCTGACCATCCATTCACCTTTCGGAAATGTACACTTAGAATAACAGGTTTCAGGTTTTTCTTTACTACTTTTATAACCAGAAATACAATTTCTCCTAGATTGTGCTACTAAGAGGTTCAGATAAGAGAATCTGTAAAACATACAGCAATTTTATGTCCTATGAAGTGAAAAATTATCTATCATTTTTCAGGTTCATGCACCAAGAATTATCCCAGCCAACATGCTGAGGATTTTATGACACAGTTAAAAACGTTTGAGTTGGATGATATGGAATCTCAAAGTAATTCATTTTACTCCAATACATATTTGTCAAAGAAGCATATGAGTCACTACTGTTTTTTATATCTCACTTAGGAAAGAGAAATTGCACACATAAGCTTGCCTAACCTAAATCCTGCTCACAGAGCCTGATCTTGGAGCTGTGGGAGGAAGAGAATGAGCATGGAGCAATAGTAATGCTACATCATCTATATATAAAAGGCTATTATGCAAATTGTCCCTTCAGGAGTTCGACCAGGAGACTGGGAGTTTGATTGCTCACTATGACGTGCACTGACCACCAGGGGGTGGCACAGAATAAAGGAAGGCCAGCAGCTGGGGAAGAAAGGCCCCAGCCATAAGGAAGGCACTGGCTAGTATCCAGTAAGCCCCAATCACAGGCCAGGCCTAGGAACCCTACCCATGCATGAATTTCATGCACCAGGCCTTTAGTCCTTAATAAAAGCCTACCAAATTACTGATCTCCACTAAAGCATTAGCATAGCTGAGATTTACTCAGTGCTCACAGTGGGCCAGGTGCTATACTAAGCACATTTGTAAGATAACCTCATTCAATTCTCACAATAACTTCATGAGATAACTACTGTTAATATATGTATTTTTTCATAAGAGAATAAAGGGTTTCCCAGAAGTTGTTGGTAGGTATCCAAGTTATGCAGCTGTCATTGCAAAGCCAATGTCAACTCAGGCATTAGGACTCTTCTACATACCAACTCACAGGGGCAGTATAAAAAGTAGCTCTAGTCCCAGCCAATGAGCTCAGTGGTTAGAGTGTCAGCCTGTGCCCCGATGGGTGGTGGGTTCAATTCTCCAGTAAAGAGTATATTCCTGGGTTGCAAGTTTGATCCTTGTCCCAACTGGAGGACATATGGGAGACAAACAATAAATGTGTCTCCCTCACATCAATGTTTCTTTCTCTCTCTCCCTCCCTCCCTCTTTTTCACCCTCTCTTTCACTCTTTCTAAAAATCAATGTAAAAAAATATCCTCATTTTGTTTGTTAACCAAAAAAAATAAACAAAAACAAAAAAATGTGGCTCCAAAAGTTCTTTGTTATCTGGTCTGCATGAAGGGGGATTCTGTCCCTTCACCTTGACTCAGGCTTTGTGACTGACAAACAGAACTCATCTAAAGTGATGCTGGCCTATCAGGAATTCACAACTCAAAGTGCCAGCCAGATGCACTGTCAGGAGTTTTACCTTCGTGGCCCCATGGTGATGCAAGCAGATGACAAAAATACACACAGACCTTGGGTACACAGCCTAAGATGTGCAAGACACAGATGGTCTGCCCCAGATTGGGGATGCCAGTGAAACCCACAATGCCATGGCAGGGAATCACTGAGGATGCATGTGCCCTATAAGAGCTATCCCCACTGTTGCTCCACACTCCAGCTACCTCTGCCTCACCTCTCTCTTCTGATCCCTGTTCCCACTTTCACCTTTTCTGAGGTTTCCACTCACTGGTTGGAGAGCTGTCCCAAGCTGTACATATTCTTGCAAAGGAGTTCCTTCTGCCCTCCCCACCCCCTATCTAATGATCTACTCTTACCCCTCCACTATCTTTTTGGCTTAAACATCTCTTTGCATATCTACCATAGGAGACCAAACTGAAATGCAGTAAGGGACCAACTAGGTAACATTTATGGGAGGAGTAACAACACCTAACAATAGGGAGTGGTGGGGCCTTTAGCAAGTTTATTTACAATCTTAAATGTCTAGTTAAAACACTGTCAAAACAAAATGAGCCAGGAGAAATGGAAGTGCAATAAAGGGCTTCATTTTGAGCCATTCATACACCTTGCACTTCTGGCTCAGATCTATTCCTGGTACTACTCAATGCAACATCCCTGGTTCTGAAGTCATTACAAGAGAATAGGTGGGGGGATCAAGCTGGCCTCATCAGCAATCACTCAAGTATTGGCAACAACAAGAAAAATCCTTTCTGCCTTGATGTACCTGAAGGCAGAATAATCTTTTTTTTTTTTTTAAATATATTTTATTGATTTTTTTACAGAGAGGAAGGGAGAGAGATAGAGAGCCAGAAACGTCAATGAGAGAGAAACATCGACCAGCTGCCTCCTGCACACACCCCACCGGGGATGTGCCCGCAACCAATGTACATGCCCTGACCGGAATTGAACCTGGGACCTTTCAGTCAGCAGACCGACGCTCTACTACTGAGCCAAACCGGCTTCGGCTGAAGGCAGAATAATCTTTAAAATACTTTTATTCATAATAACACTGATCTATTGATGTGGAAGTTATGACTAAAAGAACCAGACAGTTATCAGACACACATAAAAGCGATTATTTTTCCTGATTTTTTTTTCATTTACAAAATGTTAGAGCATCCTTAAATTTTCAAAACAAATAAAGCAAAACAAAATAATAAATTACAGTTGAAGACATGCCGTTTGCCAATGAGATTTTTATTTTTTTATGAAAGATCAAAACCAACTTACCTTCTCAAGCTGATTTGAAAAGCTGACTTATTAGAAATAATATTATGTAATAAAGAGGGAATATGCTAACTGATCCTCACACCGTCTCAAAGATGGCAGCGCCCACAGCCAATAATGAGGGAATATGCTAATTGATTGTCATGCCCTCAAAGATGGAGGTGCCCACAGCCACAAGATGGAGGTGCCCAGTTTCCTCAGCCCTACTGGGATAGCAGGCGTGTGGCAAGGCCTTGCCCTCAGGCCCAACTGCTCCGTGCACCTGCCACTGGAGTCCCCCAGTCCCTATCAGTTCTCCAGTTGCCCAGGGCCTGCCCAAGGCACAGGTAAGCCTTCAATAACGACTGCCCAGCTTCCCAGGTTCACCTGAGACTCAGGTAACCAGGGCCAGCTAAGGCTTGCACTGCCAGCAGTGGCAGCAGCAGAGGTGTGATGGGGGCATTGTCTCCCCCTGATCGGCGGGTCACCTCCAGCCCCTGAGGGCTCCCAGACTGTGAGAGGGGGCAGGCCAGGCTGAGGGAACTCCCTCAGCATGAATTTTCATGTACTGGGCCTCTAAGAAAGGACATAAAATTAAAATGTTCCAGACCCTCAAGATTCCATAAACAATTTAAAAGGAAAATGAAGAATTGAAGAAAATGTTGCCACAAAGAGTTAATATTCTTAGAATATAAATGACTGATGTAATTAGGAAGCTAAAAGATACACACCTCCATAGAATAATGGACAAAGGCTATGAGCAAGTAATTTAGAAAGAGAAAATGGTTATGGCTTTCAAAAACTATGAAATACCACCTATCAAATTATCCAGCATTAAAAATAAGTTATAGTATCTGATGTCCCACATATGAAGAAGTGAACAACTTCATATACTACTGGTGGAAAAACAAATTGATTCAACCTTTTCACAACTAATTGGCTCACTCCTATGGAAAATTTTTTAAGGATTTTGATTTTTTTTAAAACATTAAGTCCACTTTGAAGGATTGTAACAAAAATCAATATGGGTATACTTATACTCAAAGACTTGACTTTAAGTATTTTCATCGTTGATAAATGATCAAATATTTGAAAAATCTAGTAACAAAAATTACATAATACAGTTCCATTGGGGTGAAAAAAAATACTTATCTGTATATAATAGAAGGAAAAATAAATATCTGTAAGTATATACAGCAAAGAGGCTATTCTTGAATGATACAATTTTATATTATTTTATTATTTTATCTGATAATGCAAGGGGACTATTTTTTCTTTAATAACCATGTGTTATGCTATTAGATGTTTTATTAAATGCAAAAAAAATATGTTTTAATTCTTTCGTTAAAAATAAATGCTTCTAGGAGAAATATATAGAAGTGATATACTTATTTGATATGGAAAGTTATTCATGATATGTTGATTTTCTCTAAAATAATGCCATTAAAGAACATAAATGTACATTCATGGAAAGAACACTAAAGTAATAAAAAATAAAATAAAGAGTACTCATGTCTAAATGATGGGATGGTGAAAGGTGTTTATTGTCTTTTTCTTCTTATTTTCACTATCTAACTTCTCTATCAGAATGTTTATTATTTCTAGGAAAATGTATTTTAAATCCAGCTTCCATGCATTAAAACTATACTTAATAGCTTCCTGAAAGTGCTAAAATAAAATCAGTCTACCCCATGATCTAATGTTAATGGGAAAAACTGCCTCAATTGCATCCAAGTATAAGAGACATATAGGCATAGGAAGAAATACAACAAAATAATCAGATACACTTTGGATGGTGACTCTTCAAGCAGTTTGTGAGTATGTTTTTTCCTTTCTGAATTTTCCCAAATTCACTACAATGAATATATTATATTTTATAATAAGGGGAAAGAATGTTAATATGCCCCAAGTGACAAAACAGTTTTCAAACAGATAGTTATCTAATGGTTGGTATGTTTCATATAAACACTGAACGACACTAGTCAGTGTGTCAATTGACTACACACACTGCGCTTTGTAATTATCCTACAAAAACTATATCAAATACACATCAGTTGACTTTGAGTAGGTATGTCAATACATTTTTCCCCAATTAGAGTTGTGACAAATGCTTTAGTTTAAGAGCTCCTCCCTAGATAAATATGAACACACCAAAATGGGAGTGAATTTGCCTGCACAAGGGGCAAGGCGTTGAGAGATAAGGTTTTGCTCCGGCCTCACCAACCTGCTCTTCTGGAAAGAGCTTCCAGGAAAACAGGAAGTGAAGCTAAGATAAGACAAACTGCTTCATTCCTGCCTTGCCATCTTCAGATCCTCCAGGTGTCATCTTCTCAGAGATGTCAAAAATAACCAAGATTATACACATCAGTAGAAGAGAAGGGGCCATTATGCATGCAGTACTTCACATGAACTAAAGGAAAAGGGAATCATACCAGGCTGAGTCGCTGCAGGGGAGAATGGGTGTAGGCTGAGCCAGAGGACCTCTCGCTACAGTGGCCCGAGAGGAGGCCACTTGGTGAAGGTTCTCACCTCACTTCATCTCCCCATAATTGGGGGATCTTAGGAAAATGACTCAAGGCCTTGGTATCACTGTCTCTTCGTTCTTTTTTAAAAGCAGGATAAGGATAATATCCATTTCATAGGGCAATCGTGAGATGTGTGTCAAGTCCAGAGGTGGCCCACTGTGAGCATCCAAACCAGGCCGTCACCAATACCACTGACCGTGGTCCTGCTGTAGACACGGCTGTGAAAACACACCCGACCCTGTACTTCAGCTTCACTGGCTGTACTTTGGGTGGCCCTTATTAAACAGGTATTGCCCCATCACCCATAAGCACTCACAGAGGTTACTGCTAGAAGAAATCTAGGTCTAAAGCACGCTTTCCATAACCTAAACATTTTCAGAAACGATTCATAAGATCACTTTCTATTGCAAAATAGAGTTTGTATGTAACACCATGATCATTATAATCATGTTCCAATTTTATCTGATAAAACTCTGGTCTTAACAGTCCACTTTTCAGGACTTTTCCCTCCAGTATTATGTCATCACTTCTGCTCAGGAAGGCCTGTCTATACAGAACACTCCATGTGACATCAGACCACAAGAGCTGAGTGAGCCACCTGAGCAGCGAAGGCCAGTTGTCCCCAGGTCACGGTTGTGGGGACCTGAACTCTGATCCTTCCACCTGTCATCACATGGTTGGTTGGGGCTGCACAGAATGGATACCAGGAACCCACACCTGTACAGCTGCTCAGAGGGATGGCTACGCCCTAAGGTCCCAAGTGGGCCTCCCCCCAGGACATGCAGAACTACACATGGACCAACCTCCTCAGAAATCCTGTCACCTGGCCCCACAGCTCCTGAGCCCTGCAGCCTGGGCCAGGGAGGCCACCTGGAAACAGATAGGGGAGGCGCCCCCACCTCATCAGGAACACCCATTACGCGGCGCAGGTGGGAGGGAGACCAAGCTGAGGAGGGCTGGAACCCACAGAGCATCCCAGCTTTTAAGGCCTGCACCTGAGAGAGGAGCTTCCAAAGCATCTGTCTTTGTAACCACCCAGACACGTGCCCCTAAGAGTCATAGGCCTGGCCCCAGCTACCTGAAAACCAGGTGCACACTCACCTTTCAGGGTGTGGCCTTGGTGCCTGGAGCTCGCAGCCCACCTGTTTGGTGGGAGCATTCCAGGCAGGCTTCTCCCGCTCCAGGGTCAGTGCCTCTGCTGGGAGCTCCATCTGCATCTCGGCCCAGTTTGGGTCTTGGACGCAGGCTTACTTCTGGGGCCTGGGTTTTGTGTCTTGTGCGCTGGTTTACCTCAGCATCTCAGGTTTTACCTCTCGGCGCCTGATTTATGTCAGAGATCCATCTTTTACGTCTGTGCCTGGTTTTAAATCTAAGCTCTTGGTTTATGGCAGGATCCCAGGTTTTACATATGTGCTCCTGGTTTTACATTAGGGCAGTGGTCAGCAAACTTCGGCTCACGAGCCACATTCAGCTCTTTGGCCCCTTGAGTGTGGCTCTTCCACAAAATACCACAGCCTCGGCGAGTCTCTTTTGAAGAAGTGGTTTTATAATTATAAGAAGTTGAAGTTTAAAAAAAATGGCCCTCAAAAGAAATTTCAACCGTTGTACTGTTGATATTTGGCTCTGTTGACTAATGAGTTTGCCAACCACTGCGTTAGGGGCTCAGGTTTGCTCCTGGGTCCTGGGTTTTGCGGCTGCCATCTCCTGCACGTGGCCTGGCTCTGGTGGTCCTCCGGGTCTGCTGTTGTGATCCCCCAAGGTTGTATGTATTTGCATACTTTCAAAGCTCTGCCTGAGGGTCTGGGCTCCAGTCAGCCTGAATCTAGGCTCTAACAGTCCTCGCCTTTAAGGGGACAGTGGGCCTTGGCACACCCTAAGTGCCTGGGAACCTCTGAAAATAAAGCAGGCTACTCGTTCGATCACAGATGTTTGAGAGCCAGCTAAGGGCTGGTGGCAGGATTCAATAATAAGGCAATGCTTAGACCACTCCTTCAAGATGGGGAGAGGGGCTATTTCATCAAATGCATAGAAATCAACAGAGAAACTCGGAAAATGAAGAAAGGGGGCTGTGCTGAGGGGCAGAAAACACCAGCCCTGCACATGTCCTCTGTTTAAGCGCAGACTCAGGCAGGCCCAGTTGCCTGTGCTGTCTTTTGGGCCCTCGCACAGGTTAGACTTCAGAATCTTGCCACATTTGTATGCAAAAGTAGCATATTCTTTTTTTAAAATTTCTTTATTGATTAAGGTATCGCATATTTTTCCTCAATCCCCCATTCCAATCCCCTACCCCCCCACTCATGCCCCCACTCCCCTGTTGTTCTCAACCACTGGTTAGGCTTATATGTATGCACATAAGTCCTTTGGTTTATCTCTCCCTTTTATCCCCACCCTCCCTTTGAGGTCCAACAGTCTGACCCATAGCTCCTTATCTCTGGGTCTGTTCTTGTTCATCAGTCTATGTTGTACAGGATTTCCCCTAGATGAGTGAGATCATGTCCTACTGGAAATATACTTATAAGAATAAAAAATGAGACAAGTAATAATTATTATGCTGAAAGGCATATGAATCAGTCTGTAGTGAGCATCTTTCTGGGACACCAGTTCTTTTGAGACCCAATTTCAATGTCAAACAGTTCCTTATGTGTACATGTCAGCATATTCTTTACTCCAGAAAGAATTGAGAAAAGAAGGCACATATAGAGCACTGTTAGCATCTAGATTTAGGCTGACTGGAGCTCAGACCCACCCTTGAACATATAGAGCAAAGTGTTTCTTCCTAATGAGGTAATTTATACTCCTGTATTCTGAGGAGGATTGAACCTTTCACCTGGGTTCTTTTCCTGTAAAAAGAAGGGAGGAGGAAGGGTTTTGGCTGAAACTCCCCTCCAGATGTGAATGTGTGCAGCAGACACACCCCTAGAATTAGTTTTCCTTCTGTCAACCCAAAAAACAAGATAGATATTCCTCCAGGGGTTTTGGTGTTTCCTTCTAGGAAGGAGACTCATACAATATCATTAAAATTCAGTTCCAGCTCAGACAAGTTAATGTCTGTTCACTCCCATCAATGACAACTATAAAATCTGAAGATAAGCAAGAGACAAAGTGAAGTGGGGAAGGAGAAAGGTGGGCTGTTTAGGGACCCAAAGATTGGAGAACAACACAGAGGCCGATTATTGACACCCCAAGAGCCAGAGCCCCTCTCTCCACCTGGAGACATGGGCGTCCTTGGGGCTTTGGCAAAGGGGGAACCCACCCATGGACCAACCCCAGAACTCAGGTCCTTTCCACATCTCAGGGGCCCCAATAGGATTCACAGGAATTTCAGAGGCACAAAGCAAACAAGAATTGCTTGACAAAAGGTGCTGGTAATAAATGGCCATTGGAACCAACAGCCCACAAACAGCCCACATACTAAAATGCAAGATTGAAATGGGATTCATGATAGGCAAAATTTCAGGAAGCAATAAAAAGGTCACCTGTTTATTTAAAAAGGAACAGGAAAATTATAACTTACCTGAGTAAAGACTGATGCCAATATAGAAATGAAATTAGATGCTGGAATTATCAACAAGAATTTGAAAGCAGACATCATAAGTGTTACAGCAAACAATTACAAGTTATATCAAAACAAATTTTAAAAAATAGAAAATTTCAGCAAAGAACTAGACATTATAGAAAAGAATCAAATGGAAATTATAGAATGAAAAATGCAATAACTGAAACAACTCACTGGGTGTGCTTAATTAGTAGAGTGCTTTTGTGAGTTCAGCTCAAAGCCTTTGGCATAGTCAACACCATTGGCAAACCAGATTCATACTCAATACCAATTGAAGGTCAGCACTCAGGACCCTCAAAAAAAACAAGCAAACAAACAAACAAAAAAAAAACACACAGAAAACTATCAGAACCATCCAGTCTTGCAACTAAATCGCCAATAAGTTCATTCTCAAAAAATCTCCCTCAAAACCCAGGTGCAATCTCCCTTTAAATCTGTGTATTCATTCATTCTTTCCCAGTTATTACGCTCATCTATTGTGTGTTAAGAATTATGTCTCACATGTAAGGACTGCAGTGAGCAAAATGGTCTTGGCACTCCTTGAGCTTAGAGCCACATATAGTATTTCCCATTTCAAAATACCCTCAAGCAGAGCACCTGTCCCACCTTTACATTTTCAAACCAAATTTCTTAACAGTTAGAAACACAGCTTCTTCTAACCTTCCTGTAGGGGTTCAGTGACCTGAGACATTACTAGACAGAGTAGAGAAATAAATGTGTGATGAGAGTAGAAACTACTCTAAGTCGCACATTGATCAAAATGTATCTCTAATTTTTCCTATCGTTCTGGAATTACCAAATTCCTACAAATCAATTTCCAAGTGGATAGAGCAGGGATGAAGTGACTGGGGTTCCAATGATTCCTGGAAGTGTGAACATGTTCTCTCATCCTGGGCACATACACAGTTTGAATGGGAAAACCACCTTCTATAGTCAAGAACTGATAGCCTACCATCTTTTCATACCCACCTTATATTTAATCTTATTATGCAAAACTCAGAAACTGAGGTCCTGAGATCCATTATGCATTTAATTCCAGAATTGGGACACTGAATACCAGTGAGTTCTGCCACTTTGGTTGTCTGGAATCCCCTCACCTTCCACATCCCATGACAAGAAGAAGGAGGGTTGCTGGTACAACCACTATGGAAAACATTATGGAGGTGTCTCAAAAAATTAAGTATAGTTACCTTATTACCCAGCAACCCTTCTTCTTGGTATCTAACTGGAATTTTTAAAAAATATTTATTTATAAAGATAAATGTACTACTGTGTTCATTGCAGCATTATTCATGGTGGCCAGGACATGGAAAGAACCAAAGTGCCTTCAATAGATGATTAGATAAAGAAACTGTGATACATATTGTAGTCGGCAAACTCATTAGTCAACAGAGCCAAATATCAAAAGATTGAAATTTCTTTTGAGAGACAAATTTTTTAAACTTAAACTTCTTCTAACGCCACTTTTTCAAAATAGACTAGCCCAGGCCATGGTATTTTGTGGAAGAGCCACACTCAAGGGGCCAAACAGCCACATGTGGCTCACAAGCAGCAGTTTGAGTATCACTGCCCTCGACTGAATGGCAGAACAACCGAACAACTGGTCACTCTGAACTACGCTGGCCACCCAGGGGTGCACGTGGAACATGGGCTCCAGACAAAGGCAGGACACGATCACTGTCATGGGGTGAGCTCCTGCTTGCCAAGGTCCTGCCTGGCACTTGCACCTGCTTCCAGTGTGAACTCTACTCACACTTGCTGCCAGCAGTGGAGCCACCACTTGCACCAGAAGCCGGGGCCAGCAGTGGGTGCAAGTGATGGACTGCCAGCCCCGGACTTCTCCACCCCCCCCCCCGCTCCTTCTGAGGCAATTGGGGCCAGCAGCCTCCTTTTGCACCCACTGCCAGCAACGGCCCGCTTGCACCCACTGCCAGACACCCACTTCCAGTGTGAACACCCAGTGCCTGGCACCCAATCACTCCACACCTTCAGTGGGTAAGAGTGGGTCAGTGCTGTCAGTTCAGTGGCAGGATTCGGGCTGTTGGCAAAGTGGGGACCTGGGACCACAGCAGGAGGGGTCAGGCAGGGGTATGGAGAATGGGCTGAAACCCACCCTTGTGCCCACAGCAGCCTCAGCCTCATAGCCCACAATTCCTTTCAAGGAGCACGAATTTGTGCACTGGGCCCCTAGTATATTATGGGATACTACTCAGCCATAATAAAAGACAAAATAATGCTATTTTTAACCACATAGATGGGTGTTGAGAATATAATGATGCTAAGCAAAAGAAAAAGTCAGATAGAAAAAGTCAAGAACCATATGATTTTATTCATTATGCAGGATATAAAATTGAAAGCAACAAACAAGCAATACAAATAAAAACATATAAACATGGATAACAGTATGGTGAATACCAGAGGGAAAGCGAGGACGGGGAAGTAAAGGGTGAAGGAGTCAAATATATGGTAACAGACGGGGATTTGACTTTGGGAGTTAATTACACACTGCAGTATAGGATGATGTACTATAGAATTGTACACCTGTAAACTATATAATTCTGTTCGCCAGTGCCACCCCAACAAGTTTATTTTAGAAAACGAGGAGGGTGTGAGGAGCTTCTAATGAAGACTAACCCTAACCATAACCCTAACTCTAGCCCTATTTCTTAGTGTTTAGAAGTATATTTGATGAAAAGAGCATTCTACATGGATTCAAAGATAATAAAAAGTTAAAATGAGGACTCTGGACTAGAAGACCTTAAAGGTTTCTCTCCCATACATAGTCAAAGATGCCTCAGGCAGACATCTAAGGAACACCACTCTGTAAAGCCTCTTCCTTTCAGCATGACAGTGTATCTTGGAGTTCTCTTGTTGAGAACTATGTCTTCTCCTTGATGCTAATACTGTATCGTGGACTGTGAGCTCCTTGCACTTGGGAGAGGCTCCTTTCCTTAGAAAACCAAATTGATGCAGTTATCCAGAGAGAGACAGCAGCAAGCCAGCCAGCCACTTAGACCTGCCTGGGCTCTTTCAAAACAGAGCAGTCCCTCCTTACACACAATTTCAGTAACCTTTGCTTAATCTCAATCTGAAAATATTAAATGGAAAATCCCAGAAATAAACAATTTGTAAGTTTAAACTGCTTGCTGAAATTTCTCACTGGGATATGAATCATCCCTCTGTCCAGCATATCACACTATACACACTTCTTCCCCCCACTCCCAACTCTGTTAGTCACTTAAAAGGTATCTCAGTGGCCACATTAGCTTTCATAGTATCACAGTGCTTGTTGCAAGTCACCCTTATTTTACTTAGCAATGGCCTAAAAGCCATACTCATAACTTTTATTACAGTGTATTGTTATAATTATTCTATTTTATGTTACTGTTGTTAATCTTTTACTGTGCTTAATTTGTAAGTTTAACTTCATTGTGTATGTATAGAAAAACAAAACAAAACATAGTATATACAGGGTTCAGTACTATCTGCAATATTAGGCATCCACTGGTGGAGGGGGGGAGTGTCTTGCAGTGTACCTCCTTAAGATAAGAGGGGATGGCTCACATGGGACTAAACTCAGATCGCCAAGAGAACTCATCAGATTTCAAGGCCAAAACACTAACTGACAATGAGAACATGTATGTTTCTAGGGAGTCTTCTGGCTTTGTCAGCCTCCTTTTGGAACCATACACAGTGGCTAAATCCCTGATGGAAGTAATTTGGGTGTTGAGAGCTCTGGATCCTGCCCAAAGAATGTTTCTATCTCAACAGAATAAGTAATATTTATTATATATGGGCATAATCTAATACTCAATTACACAATTTATCCTGTTGTTCCAAGAACTCATTCCTAATGAAGGAAGACCAGAATGTTTATGTAATTTTGTGCTACATTACATAATGTTTGCTAATTATCTTGTAAGTTTTAGTATTGTTTATTCCATCCACTACATTGTGATAATTCCATATGATTTTTTAATATCATCACCAATCAGAGTCTATCAGAGTGCACAGCACACAGTAAGCGTTCAGCAAAATCCTGATAACTGTTTTTGCAAGGTGAGTCCTGTTTCCATTGGGAACTGGTTTCTTCAGGGCTCATTATTGTGAGCTTTGCACTGAGCAGTCTTGAAGATGGTAAAATGAAGAAATGCGTGCTAAAAAGACAGAACAAATCTGGAGGTCATAGAATAAATTGAGAAGAACCTCAAAATTCATTAACACAACAATGGAATTGTAAAGAGTAAGATGTCAAAAGAAATTAAAGGTAAGAAGGATGGAAAGAGGAATGGAGGAGGGCCAAATGAACAAAACAAAAATTCAAATAAAATGCTTATATTTTATAATAGTAAGTGACTGGAAATAGTAGTACATAGAGAATTTAGAAGGAGGAAGGAACATAACTCAGTATAATAAAGAGAAGACAATGGCAATGTCCTGAATGTGGATCTGGGAATGATATCAGATGAGGTACAACCAGCCATCTTAATGTTCTCTAATATGAAATGGAGTGGGCAGTTGCAATGACAGTCTCTGCTTCAGCATCTCTTTAAGAGAGGTTTCATATAATAGTATGAGGCCAGAACACATGCCAACTAATGGACATGGAACAGTATCTCACTCCCACAGGAGAAAAAATCTGGAAATGTGCATCAATGTGGTCACTCACTTGTCTAGACGAAATGGTTTCTGCATCAGAATTCATCACCACATTCCATAAGTATCTTTACAACATGTTTTCAAACAGAATTATTTATAGCTACTACTAGTATATCTTATTCTTGCTAAAGTCAGCAGTAATTTCTTTGTTGCAAAATACAACAGAAAATTCTATCATCTTTGCTGGTTTTCTCTGCCAATTTAGATGCTGCTAACTAGTTTCTCTATTCTGAAAATTTCTATATTTAGTTTTCCATATATTCATTTTCTCCTGAGTTTTACTTTTCCTCTTTGGTTTCATTCATCCTTGGAATCCCTTTCTTCTGCTCACACCTTAGGGGTTAGAGTAACCTTGGTGATCTCTCATTTTCTCTGGGTGACCCTGCTCTGGATTAGATTGATGGATTCGATGTCAATATATTTTACCTTTTCCTATCATTTTCTGCATATTTGTATTTTTTTCAATTGTTATTCAGGCTAATGTAAATAACTATTTGACATTTTGAAAGTATAACAATATCATATCAGAGGCAGGATTTATGGGAGAAGACAGAAGGATGAAACAATGACAATACCTTACATAATATGTTTATCAATAATGCTGATTGAATGAACAGTGCTAGGAGAGCCATAAATTACTTTCAGTGAATAGAAAGGAAGGGCAATTTTCCCATTAAAGAAATCATCCCAAAACAGTAACTGGGTGCTTATCAGATCTGTGGTAAGTGTGGCTGATAGGTGAGGAATAAAGCTTTGTCTTTTACCTCTAGCACTGAATGTGTAACATTTTTTTTTATCTTGCCATACCAAAACAATTCCAGACTTTGAATAAAGCTCCTCATTAAATTGTGATATAAAAATATTGAGCTTTACTCCTAAAAATATAGGAATCAATACTCATCTTTATAATCCATCAGAAGATTATCAGGCAGTCAAGGACTTGTACTCTTTCATTTATTCATGGTTTCATTCACCCTCATTCACAGAAAGACACATGCCTTCATTACTTACATGCCTGAGAGCTAGCCGCACCCCATCATTCTCTTTGTATATTTAAAGTTGCATCCTTTGTCACTCATTAGAACCAATATTCTCACTTGACTAAGATTTTATGAGCTGCAAAATTCTTAACCTTTAAAGAAAAGTTAAATTATTTTCCAGAATTCTTCATTTCTTTTGACAGTCTTGTCAATATATATATACAGAACATATAATTTTTACTCTCATTGCATCTGGAACAGATAATGGGGTGAGAGAGAGAGGAAGACATCCCTCCTCTCATTTCTCATAAGCAGGGTTCCTTGTGTCAATCACCGTGAAACAGAGCAGGAACAAAGGGCAAAATGACAAGCACCTAACAGACAAGAGTGCTTGAATGTCATCATAAATAAGACCTTAATACCAACCTCAGAAAGGTGTGCTACACCCCTCCCACAAACAACCCTTGCTTAAAAAACAAGAAAGCCCACAGTGTGGGAGATCATATTTGCAAATATTACCACTGATAAAGGTTTAATCTCCAACATTTACAGACAGCTTATACAACTAAATAAAAGGAAGATGAATGATCCAATTAAAAAATGGGCAATGGACCTAAACAGAATATTTTCAAAAGAAGACAGAAGGAAGGCCAAAAGGCACATGAAAACATGCTCAAAGTCACTAATTATCCGAGAGGTGCAAATCAAAACAACAATGCGGTACCATCTCACACCTGTCAGAATGGCCAACATCAACAAATCAACAAACGACAAGTGTTGGCGAGGTTGCGGAGAAAAAGGAACCCTCGTGCACTGCTGGTGGGAATGCAGACTGGTGCAACCACTGTGGAGAATAGTGTGGAGTTTCCTCAAAAAACTGAAAATGGAACTCCCATTTGACCCAGTAATCCCACTTCTAGGAATATATCCCAAGAAACTAGAAACATCAATCAGAAAGGATATATGCACCCCTATGTTCATAGCAGCACAATCTACAATAGCCAGAATTTGGAAACAGCCTAGGTGCCCGTCAGCAGATGATTGGATCCAAAAACAATGGTACATCTACACAATGGAATACTATGCTGCCATAAAGAAGAAGGAATTCTCATCATTTGCAGCAACCTGGATGGAATTGGAGAGCATCATGCTGAGTGAAATAAGCCAATCAACGAAAGAGAAACACCACATGACCTCACACATCGGTGGATGATAAAGATCTTTATAAACTGATGAACCAAGAGACAGATATAGAGAAAGTAAAGCAACAGGCAGACTGTCAAATTACAGTGGGGAGGGTAGGGATATCAGGGGGAGATAATAGATCAACCGAAGGACTTGTATAAATGCATATAAGTACAACCAATGGACATAAAACTATGGGGAGGGAGGGGATGTGTAGGAGGGAGGGAGGGGGGCAATAAAAAAAAATCAAGAAAATATGTAAAAAATAAATAAAATAAAATAAAAAAAACTATTAGAATCAGAAACTAGCCTAGTAATTAGTACAATGTCAGTACCATTCTCAGCTGGATACCCAAGAAAGGAAGAAAAAAAAAAAGAAAAAAAAAAAAAACAGTCTCAGGAAATCATTCACAGGTGAAAAAAAAATACAATATAAAACTGATGAGGAAAATATTTACCTTCAAAATATAATGGCAATTGGAAATAGTCTAAATGCCCATCAACATGAAGATGTTAACATAAATTAGATGTATCTATTTGTCTAGTCAAAATTCCAATGTATGTGGAGGTGAGGGGGGGTGAGGGTACCCTTCTCCCACCCACCCCCCCTCTCCCTCCTTCTACACACAGACACACCAGCTACCTCAATTCCAACACTATCTACTTGGAGATAGCAGCAGATGCCACAGGTTAAGAACTCAGTTACACAAGGTTGCACCCACTTCAGAAGCCACTGCAGGTCCAGGTTGTTACCTGTGCTTCTGACCAATAGATTAAAGGTTTCTAAGACTTGTCTTCCTAAGGTTCAATGAATTGCTCACAGAACTCAAAGAAACATTTTACTGACTAGATTACGAGTTCGTTATAAAAGAATACGATTTAAGAACAGCCATGTGGAGAAGATGCAGAGAGCGAAGTATACAGAAAGGGCAGGATGCTTCCAGGCCCTCCTACAGGTGAGCACTCTCTTCAGCTCTTCAAGTGTTCACCAATTTGGGATCTTTCCAAACTCCATCCTCTTCAGTTTTTATGGAGATTTCATTACAAAGGCATCCAGGGGTGGATTCCAGGGGTGGAGGGCCCAGAGTCCAGCTTCCTGGCAAAAGGAGGGTGTCTTGCCCTTAGAACAATATTCAGAACCTGTGAATTGGCCATTGGTGATAATGTAACTTAAAGCCCCACTCCCCACTCTAGAAGTCTGGGTGTGAGACTGAAAATGTCAATCCTCTGATCTCAGGATTGACTCCATGGCAACCACCCCCTTTCCAAAAGTCACCTAGTTCACATAACAAAAGAAACCCTTATCGCCCTCACCACTTAGGAAATTCCAAGAGTGTTAGGAGCTCTTTGCCAGAAAAGGGGAGAAAGACCAAAAACATACCTATTTCTTTTTATAGATCTCATATCACAATATACATTCAGTAGCATAGCAAGTCAATCATAAAAATGGTCATGTAGGTCATACCCATTGATTTGAGAAGATATTCATGATTTTTATGAGAAAGAATCAGGTTTTATACATACTTACTTTATTAAGTAAAACCATGAGGAAAGGAGAAAGAAAGGAGAGTGAGAAGTAGGCAGAAATAGGGTTAATGCTAGATGGCGAGTTGTTTTCCATATTTCCCTTTATTTTATCCACTACCTAATATTTAGAGTGGATATATATTCTGTAACTAGTCAAAAATATTTGAACATGTATAACTTACACAATGAAATGCAGAGGCTCTGGAGGCTGTGGGAAGGTTCTGAACAGGGCCTGCAGGCCCAGGTCCCACTTCTGGTTCTTCCCATAGAATATTTAGGAAAGCCAATTCCAGTTAGCCACCCGAGCAAAATCTCCCACCTTAAAAATAAAGAGGTTTTGAAATTCACTAATGGCTATAAAATTTGAATTAATAGATTTCCTAAACCTCTACATCTCATTAAATTAACTATCTAAACACACTGACAACTGCTCAAATGTGAAAGATGAGCCAAAACCGGTTTGGGATCTTTCCAAAGGTCAAAGGCATGTACATTGGTTGCGGGTACATCCCCGCAACCAATTGCGGGATGTGCCCGCAACCAATGGGACCTAGGGACTAGGGACTTAGGATTTGGGGGCTTTGGGTATTTGGCAGGTGCTGATTGGTGGTTGAATGCACAGTCCATAAAAAAAAAAAAAAAAAGAGCCGAGACCGGTTTGGCTCAATGGATAGAGCATCGGCTTGGGGACTGAAGGGTCCCAGGTTCAGTTCCGGTCAAGGGCATGTACCTTGGTTGTGGGCATGTCCCCAGATGGGGGTGTGCAAGAGGCAGCTGATCGATGACTCTCTCTCATCGATGTTTCTAGCTCTCTATCTCTCTCCCTTCCTCTCTGTACAAAATCAATTAAAAAAAAATATATATTTAAAAAAAAAAAAAGTGAAAGATGAAACAGAGGGCCAGAGAACCAGGACACAGGCTTTATTAGAGGAGAAGACCCCTGCTGGGCTACCTTCCAAAGGGAGAAAGAGCACACGTGCTGAAAGTGAACAAGCCTTTTGAGGGGAGGAAAAGGAAGAAACGGGGCCTAGGGCACCCAGCACACGCTGATTGGTGGTTTCATGTAAGGCACATGATTAAGGACCTAGGGACTTAGGAATTGGAGGCTTAGGGTATTTGGCAGGTGCTGATTGGTGGTTGAATGCACAGTCCATATAAGGTGCCTTGTTAGGTGCTCAGGAATGTCTATGCTGCAGGTACAGGTTATGTCATACTCCATCCATCAGTTGCGGGAAAGGAGGATCTATCAAAATGCACCTTATAGTGAGCCAAGGTGACCAATGTTTTTGATAGGCCATAGCACTGTGGGTGGCTTCCAGCTGCTCCTGGTTGCCTGTGTGCCCTCCATGAACAGAAGCCATACAAGGTCACCCTTGTCAGTCTGGAAACAGAATATTCGATAATCTATGATGCTGTTCATTTGGAGTTTCTCAATCTTCACTGAACTTGACTAAAATAAAGGCAGACATTTTTCATTTGGGCACAGATATATCATGTTTTACTTGTGAGGGAACATCTGAGGACTCTGTCCACTCCTGACAATATTTGAGGTAATCGGCATAGCTGACACTCTCACTGCTGATCTAAGGACCCTAGAGTGAGCCACTGGAGTGAATACAGTACATGTTACCCAGTCTTGGAAGTGTAGTCGTGTGTGTGGTCTACATGGAACCCTTTCTCGCTGAGACAAAGGCATGGATGCCAGAGTTCACAGGCTAGGGGTGGGGGCTCAGAGCCCAGCGTCCCTGCTGAAGGAGGGTGCCTGCTCTTAGAACAATAGTCAGAACCTGTGGATGCCTTCACAGTGGGTGACGATGAAACCCAATGAAGCACGCGAAGGGAAAACTGCTATTTGAGCTGGAGGATGATGGGTAAAAGGGCACTCAGAGGAGCCAGCTGGGTGAGCAGGATGAATGGGTGTGGAGAGTGTTGGCCAGGGTTCAGCCAGGGGGCATGAAAGGGGTAATCTGGGCATGAAGGCTTGAGAACAGAGTGAGGTTGTAATACCAGGTAGGATGACTCACCCCACACCCTTGTGTGCCTGTGAGCAGTCCAAAAACAGGTTCTAGAACTTCCAGAAGACAAAAGTGTTACTTTGCCTTCCTCCCACCCTCAAATTTTTCTCAGTTTTGCTGTTCACATCACTGTGTGGGAAAAGACGAAACTTTCTTCTACCCGATCGAGCAATTAAATTGATACTTCTCTCCCGGGAACTGGCTTTTCAGGTCATTTCACTATGGACATTCCCTTTGCTGAAACCACATTTCACTTGTGGTGATCACATTTCATTATCTCCCATCTGGATATGCATAAAGAAGTCTCTGCCCAGAAAAAAATCCCACCAAAATTCCTTTAAAAGGCTCCCTTCACTGGGTGTTGGTCTCAGATGATTGAATACATTCATAATCCCTCGCCATTCTGGCCTCCTGTGTTCCTCTTTGGGCGACTTTACTTTTCATGGTTCTTCAGCTGGTATAAAAATTGGATGTATGTAAGACAGGTTAACAAGAGAACATGACCAAATTTAATTATTGTACATATGGGAACCGCACATACACTGTAGAGTCAGAGACTCCACAGACAGAAAAAGAAAAGGAGGCACATGTGATATTTTGAGCTAAGGATGAGGTAAGGAACCTGAAACTTCAGAGAGGAGAAAGAACACTGCAGGATGATAAGAAGATGTCCAATAACTAAAAGTTTTCCCAGCCCTACAGATAGGTCATAAAGAGTCATTTTTGGTGATGACTCTTATTATTTATTAGCAAACCCCCTAATTTAAGTTCTTTAAGGAAGAGATATGTTTCCTGTGAGCCCACAGGATGTTGATTGTCAGTAATCCCCATGCAAGAGTGGAATGTGTTGAAGGGGTTTATGGGGGGCCTATTCTGAACCCTTCATCTGACATCCCCTCAGGGAAGGGTCTTGGGTGACGCACAGGCTCTCAGAGAATGGATGGTTATTATGGTACCCCTCATGCTGGTTTTCATTGTTGACATTGCTGTTTCTACTATGAAAGTCATAGAGAAAAGTTGACTGAGAAAAGATGGAGGAAATTAAGAGTCTTCCCCAAATAGGAATATCATTTTAATCAAGTTTAATTTTCAGGAGTGATATGTACTTTACTATATAAACTCAAAGCTCTCTTTCATTTATTTTGAGAAAGCAATAAAAAGTATTCTCTTTCACTGAGGACCCTGGTAATCCATGAACACGGGAGTTCTTTACAAGAGCAGAGCCGGAGGGCTGACCCTGAAATATAAGCACCGTGCACACCAGGAGTGACGAGAAGAGGGCTTTCCTGGGTATTGTTTCATGGGTCTTGGTTACAGTTTCAAAATGTGTGTCTCATTATTAGCACAATGTTCTACACTTACACCCTAGTAAATATTTTTACAAGATAATATTTAATGATAAAGGTATTTTGCTCACTAGCCTTTTCCCTGTCAACAACTGGAAGTTGACCTCTAACTTTCCCAAAGCTGAACAAACAGTGGTGGAGGATGTTTGCATCTGTCACTTCGAAAATGCCTTCCTTTTTAAATCTGGACTGAAAGAGAGTTTCCTTACCACTGCTCCCACCCAGAAAAAAATAAGTGAACCAAAATGAAAGCTGATTATTATTATTCTTTTCCTCCCTTTTTTCCCCTTTCGTTTTTGAAAGGCTCCAGCAGGACACTGAGTCTTTTCGGTAAAGCACGGTAGTTGGCACTGATGAATAAAATGCCAGTTTCCCATAGCTCCTCTGCCACCTGCACGACTGAAGATGAGATTCATGACCATGTGGGACTATGCCGTCAGAGAGAATTTGAATTTCAACCTTCTCCTTTCTATCTCATGTCCTTTCCTTCCCCAGATGCCATGATGTGTGGATATTACTGTGTTGTGCAGAACTACGCAGAAGCAGCCCCTGCCATACTCAGGCAGCATTCACCGGGAGCCAGGACACCACAGATGTCATCATAACTTGGCCACAACTTGGCTAAAAGCCACTTACCTTCTCCAAGCCTCAGTGTTTTGTTTTGTTTTTTCTAGAATGAGGAGTTTGCAATGGCACTAATTTGACATTGCCAACTTTATGAAACATAACAGGCAACAATTGCCGGCAGATGTGTTACAGTAGACCTGGCTTCTGCAGAACGGGAACCTTCAGGCTCGTTCTAAGACTTGAGGTTCTGTCCTCATCTGACATTGAATTTATGGGGTGTGTGTGGGGGGGAATATGAAGCCAAGAGGACAACATAGAATGCTAAGTAGAGTGTAGGCACTTTCTGATGGGCCGGCACCCTCTATGGTGCATTCAATGTTGAATAAAGAACCTGTGAAAGGCATGTGGTTCTCCTTAAACCAGAGCATCTGTTTACTAAACACAGGGAGGGACCAACGTGACCCAGGGAGGGTTTTATAGCTTCCACTCAGCCCAGCGACATCAGCTGTGGGGATCACTTGTGGCAACTTTCATTCTATTTTGGGGATTGGGCTGTAAAAGTGGGAGGCAAACTCAAGTCCATATGCTATGGAGAAATACATGCTTCCAAAGTGGGTCGATGGCTATTTTTAAAGCCACAGCTAATAATTTACCGTCTGACGCCCTGGGACTTGCCTGCGTCTAAAAATAGTTGTTCCTGAGCTTTCGGACACCATCAGGGAACACTTGAGAGCAGTGGGGAGTGGCATTGAGCAAAACCTGGCCCATCGGGGAATGTATGGCCAAATCAAATCCAGGCACCTGAGATCTGATTTCTTAAAAGATGGATGTGACTATTGATTTCCCATTAATTACATTTGTAAAGATATTTTAAGGATAGAAATAAAACGAGCCAACCAGACCCATTCTTTGGGCTTAAGACAGTCTGAAATGTTATTACATCATCTCTCTAGCGGCAGGTTAGCAACATTAGAGAAACAATGAGAGCAAATGGTCCACTTAGGGCTGACAGCTGACCTCAGTCCAGCTGGCAGTACCTAGACAGGGTCAGGGCCCTGCAGGGCAGGGGAACCTGTTCAGCCACAGGCAGTTCTTCAGATTCGGGCTTCTGTGAGCACTGGGCATGTCACACAGATGGAAATCACCGGGTGGAAACACGTAGGCTGCCATTTGTTTCCCCCCAACGCAAATCATTGCTGATGTGGCCCTTGTCAAAGGGCTGAAAACAACTCTGTCCAAATGCTTTTCTGATAGTTGATATTTATTTAACAAATGAACTAAAATTTCTTTGTGTGTTTGGACTTGAATGTTTAGGTAATATTTGATTAATTTATGTAAGCTGAGAACTTCTTATGATTACTTATATCCTGGGAAAGATAGCTCCAATAAGGGAATTCAAGTCATTTTTTTTTCCCTATTCTGTTGGGCTTCGTTCTGGCCATGTACTACTTACATTATTGTGTTTCTCTATCCATCCGTCTGTCCATCATCTGTTTATCTATCTACTCATCTGTGTATCTTTCTACTTTGTACTAGTATCTATCCACCTGTCTGTCTTGGATCTAGGAATTAAATGAGAAGTTTTCAAGTTTGAAGAGAATTGCTTCACTTATTGTCTTTCTAATACATTTAAAATTTTCACCTAATTGGAATGGGGTATTTAGCTAAACATACAGGCAATGCTTAATGCTTTTGGTAACATCGAAAGAGGGTTGGGATAAAGAGGGGGCACAGATGGATTAATTGATAGCGTTAGACTGTCTTTATTCCTAAACATGAGAGAGCATATTTTCTATATAACTATTATTTTCTTGCTTTCCATTTAGCTGAGACTGCAGATAAATATAGAAATTACATTTGAACATAAGAAATGGTTTCTGATAAAGAAAACACATTTCTCTCTCCCTCTCTCTCTCTCTCTCTCTCCACACACACACACACACACACACACACACACACACACACACACGCGCGAACACACACGCACACACACACACCTTCTACCCACAGCACAAAAGTGAGTCAGAGGCTCCCCAGAACCATATGGTATAGGAATTGGTGCCCTGAAGGGGAGGGGCTGCATTCCAGGGTGGGGGGCACTGGCTGGTGTGGCCTGTTTTGCTTGGTTGGTTGAAATCTAATTCATAGAGCTGGGTTTCTTTCAATATCTGAGATCAATCATAACAGCCAGGCTACGCAGGGGAAATTTATGGGTTCCAATGTTGTTTCAAGCATTTCAGTTTATTTTCATTCACATGGAAAAAAATGGGGAAACAAATTAGACTCGTACTTTAAATTGTATTGGAATAAAAAATATGATGTTATATTGTTTAATTTTATAAGAAACCCTTGAAAGAGTCAAACATTGAATCTAAGCTAGGTGCCAAGTGCTCTATTAGGTCTGTCCTAGGGCTATAAATATCATATTTTACTGTGCAAACATCACGTGGCTGACTAAGGAAAATATGGACTGTATAATATTTAAAGTAGCTTTGAGTGGCATAACTTGGAAAGATCTTACAATCATCAGTTATTGTGGAGGAAGTCATCTCATAGTATTGATCCCATGTATAATATTTCCCCTTGTACTATATTTCCCTGGACATTATTCCTTGATTTTTATTAATCAATAATAAATTTGCTATGGAATGTAAAGAGAATTTAAGGAGTTACTTGAGAACATATTGTACCACTAAATTTACTCATAAACTTTTCTACAGAAAAAAAAATGTTTTTCATTGTAAGAAATTGTATATCCTCATTTCACTAAAAATAATACATATCTTACTTCAGATTAGTCTTTATTTGAAAAGATTTTAGGGATCTTAGAAATATGTAAACATTTTATATAAATATAGACATATTTCTAAATGTATCTCCTTTTAATTGGATCTCATCTTTTGACCCCCCTTAATACAAATAGGACCCCATCCTAACAAAACAAACAACAACAATAACCAAACCCAGAGCACTTAGGCTATATTTAGGTATCAGAAATTTGGTTTTCTCAAGACTATATTGATGTCTGAGACATACTTTCAATTATAAGAAGGCAGAAATTAGTCCAGAAAACTGTAAGGCAGGATGTGGGAATCTCTGTTATATGGAACAAGGGCTAGAGGCAAAGGGAAAATTGTACAAAAGGGGAACAGGTGCTTGGAGAAATTCCTGTCAAGCGCCAGGGCAATAGGAAGGACAGGAGGAGCTCTGTTTCCTGTGGGGTCAAGTGTTATCAGGTCAGTACTTATTCTGGGTGACCTTCTGCTGCCCAGTGGTCTGAACAGGACCAGATACATTGGTAAGTGCCATGCTTAAATGCACCACCTTGAACTTTTATACTGTCCTTATGTCATTTGTTTGGTAGTTCTCATCCCCACGTGGTCTGTATAACAAAGACCATTTTGAGGACACAAGAAAACCAAGCTATTTTAAAGTCAACATCTTTCAGACGCTTCAAAGGAAGATGGCTGCTGATCCATTCCAGGGATGACTGGGAAGTCAACAATAATGCTCTGAACTTTTTTCCAAAGAGAAGAAGAAAATATTTAATCAGAAAGCAGTTTGAGGACTTAAAACAAAAGGTCATGCAGTATTATCAGCTCCTGTGCAAGACCTGACCTTTGATGAGCAGAGTCCTGAGAACTATGGGACAGCTGTCAGCGTGGAGCCTTATAGGAAGTTGAGGAATCTCTTACACAGTCCTAGGGAAGAGAAAAGAAAACTTGCTGAGACCTGAGAAGGCTGTACAGGCCAAATAGTGGTGGGAGTAAAGACGGAGGACAGTCTGGTTTGCTCCTGACCAGCAGATACTATTAGAATATTTGTACCAATACATTTCATGTTTTAGACTAAGAAATGGGATAAGATTGTCCTAAAACATCAAGCCAGTGGTCTTCAACTGAGGTGATTATGGCCCTTTCTCTTGCTATCCTCTGGCCCTGTCCCCTCCCCTCCAGGGGAAAACTGAGCAATGAATGGGGAGCTATCTTGGAGGATGGTGGTTGTTGCTGGTATCTAGTGAGTGGGGGACCGGGATGCGGCTGCATGTGCTACAGTGCATGGGACACTCCCACCACAGTTACCTGGGCTGCAATGTCAGCAGGGTTGAAATTGAGAAAACATAGTATAAACTCCTTGGAAGGAAATGAGTTTGATATCTTAAATTTATTTATAAATGTTCTCATGTGTATAAGAAATCTGAAAAATAATTTTATATTAATAATATAATTATATAGTATATAAAAGGTATATTTTTATATATAATATGTAATTTTATATTATATAAAGTTATATTTATAGACATAGAAACATTGATACATACTCAAATTTATGTATTAAATATATATCTATATATAACACATATATATTTAAGGTATAGGTTTATGCATAGGTACGCATATACATGTATATTACAAGGAAAGGCAATATTGGCTTATAAAGCTAAAAGTGTTAATTTGTAGGAAAATATGGTAGCAATGTATTTAGTATGTCTAGTTCTATAGGACCTCAGACACTCCTCTAAGCCTGTTTCCTCATATGTAACAGAGTGATAAAAATATTTACTTCACAGTTTCAAGAGCATCTATATATATAAAAGCCTAAGTGACCATCCAACCGTTCAACCATCTGACCGGTAGCTATGATGCATAATGACCATCAGGGGGCAGATGCTCAACACAGGAGCTGCTGAGCTGCAGTGCCTTGGCAGCTGTGGTCTCAGGTGACACACCAGGAACTAGAGAGGAAGGAGCCTGATTCCAGGATCTGTCACCTGAGAACTGCCCTTTCTCAATCTGGGATTCCTCAGGGGATGTCGGAGAGCCAGTTTCAGCCTGATCCTCACAGGCCAGACCAAGGGACCCCCTCTAGTTAAATAATAAAAACACTCATCTTAGTGTTTGTGCATAATAAACTGAATAAATATTTGTTAATCTTCAGTTTTTAGCATTATACCTGATTTATTACATGGAAATGAACCTAAGCTCAGAGTGGTTCACAAAAATAATATGTTAATATGGTTTCTTTGGGATTAATTAAAATAATAAAATTCTCATTAAGAATTCTTGTTCCTTGACACAAACTGAAAAGTGAGCAAAGGTAGTGTCTGCTGATGGAATTCTGCCTGGAGGAGGCAGAGAGGTTATGAAAGTCAGTCTGTCACCATGTGAAAGAACCCACTGCCCGTGGTAACAGACTGAGATCTTCTGGAAGGATAGCCTGTGAGCCTACTGAATAACCACAAAACATGAGCTCACCGTTGAGTAACTCTTCTTAGCTTGTGTACATCATGAAGTAAGTCACTTCTTGAGCACTTCCGAGGACAGGGAACGTACCTGTCCTTATTTCTCCCCAGTTCTCTTAGCAGAGTTTAAATTTTAAAAATGATCTTATGGAGCTTTCCTGGCTGTGACGTGTATAAGAATGTTCTGAAAAGCAAACTACTTGTTCTGGCTGGTTGGGTAATCAGCTATGCTATCAGTGGCATCTTCTTGTTTGCAGACGAAAAAGAATGCTTGAGGAGCTGCAAACCTTTCAGTCATTGGCTGTCTGGAAAGGGACCTACTGCAGCTGACTCAACTGAGCTTTGCCCAACAATGTAAGCTCCGGAGCCTGGATGCTAGGTGATTCAGGGGCAAAACCATCTGAATTTTTACAGGGAAGGGTGTCAGTGTCTGATGCATAAAAAAGGGCATACACTGTAAATACAGGGGAATTTTGGAGAGTTAGTTTTATTTTCCCTGGAACCCTAGATGTCTTCCCCTCTGGGGACGTCCCCAAACCAGCAACAATATGATGATGTCCCTAATTTTAACGGAAACGACACACATTTCCCAGAAGTGCCCTATCTGCTGACGGAGCTGAAGTTCCCAATCAAAAAATGAAACTGAGCTTCCACATGCCTCTGAAGAACCTTTAAATGCTTGGCCACTGAGGTCCTTCAGAGTCTGTTTACCTGGATAATCTCTGAGTCCTGCTCACTAGACAGACAGACAGAGGGATGGATCGACCTGCTGATCTAGGCCACTGTCCCAGAGCCCCTACCTAAGGCTCTTGCCAACATCTTTAGGATCTGGAAACCAGGCCTCTGCATTCCCAGACAACCACATGTCTCTCAGAGGTTACAGTCCTGCACATTTCTGGAATCCTGTTTTCAAAAGTCCAATGCTGTCTTTGGGAAAACAGGTATGTGTGGGAAGAAAGTCTCCTAATTGCTCAAAAGTAACTAGGGCAGGAAATGGTTTATGAAGGAACACCTTGGGTGGGTCTTCTATGTCAATAGCAAAACAGGAGTCCCTGGAGCAGTAGAGCAGAAGTCCCAGCAGAGAATACAAACCAAATTAGACAAGAATGACACACAACCTGAAACAAGGGAACGTGATCTGCTCCACGTGCTTCCTGGAACTTGGCCTGTTTTATTACCAGTTGACATCATTTTCCTAAAAAAGGCCTAACATGTAAAAAAGTGCCTGGATGACAGAGCCAACATTTCATGACTTGTCCTCCTATTCTCTCTCCAAAATGAGATAATGTGTCAGGTTTCAAATATGTTCTAGATACCTCTGAAAGTGATGAGTGTTCTCACAGTGGTCCTGAGTCAGGGGTGCTGCAGCTGTGTGTCTTCGTGTCTGCCCAGAGCAAGTCCCCTCCACTCAGAATAGGACACATACAGCTTATTTTATTGTGAAGTTGAAGTCCCAGGTTGAGTGGGAAGTTGTTTCTTTTTCCTGCGAAGGGAATTTCCTCTGAAAAGGAGAACAGAGTTCTCTAACATTTTTCATGAATAAAAGAACACCCATTACCAAAAAGGCAGGCATCACATCCAGTATGGGCCACACACCTTCCTTCGGGTAATTAAACCTTCCCACAGACCAAGAAAGGGAGGGGAGATTCCCTGTCATGGGGGAGGGCTGACTGGGGATCTCACTCCAGCCTCTGGGTCTCACAGAGCTGGCTGGTCTTGCCCCTACCCCAACACTGTTTCCATCACAACAGAGCTGCTTCCAGTAGCGAAGCATCTTCAAGAAATACGAGCTTGGGCTGGTTACCCGGGAGTACAGTAAACGAGAGGCCAGATGCATGCTGCTGCTTAGCTCTGCCTTTATTGAGGCTATCTGTTTTCATTATTTCAATCAATGCTGTTATCAGTGTTTTCTCTGGAAATGTAAGCAAATGGGACCGTGTAGAAAATCCAATAAATAAGTAGTAGGCAATGAACAGAGAACATCCACTGTGATTTGCTGGCCCAAGAACAGTAGCTAGTGCTGCAGGTGTACCCGGCCAGTTTGTTGGGTGTGATTACCTGAGACAGGTGTCACATCAGCACCAGTCTCCATCCTCTCTGCCCAGCCAGCTTCTGGGCTCTGGAAACGGCAGGAATGGACAGTCTCGCTCAAGCAGGGGCCTCTGGTCAGCTTCCTGCCTTCTCTGCAACTCCAGTAGCCTTATGTGTAAACTGAGGATAATAATGCCTACCTCCAAGGTGCTTTTATGTGAAATAAGTATCGATTTTCTTTTTGTTTCTACATTTACCTTTATGCCACAGATAGATGAACATTTCTAAAGCACCTATTTCATCATATTATTTTCCTGCTTGAAAACATCAAATCTCCCAGATGTGATTTGGAAGAAAGAGGAGACTATCGGTGCAAACATGTCATTCCTCTGCCCCTGGCCCCCAAACACCCCTGCTCTTTCTGGGGCTGTGGAGTTCTGTGTGTCTCATTCCTACCCACCTGAAGAAAAGGAGGACATCGGGCTGCCCCCGAGGCCTCTGGGTACTGTGGCGCCATGCACTGTCCCTTTCTTCTGTGGTCCTTCCTACACAGGCCCAGGGAGCACGTGTCACCTTGAGATGGCTGCAAATGCAAATCTGAAGCAGGACACACCTCAGTGCCTGGATGACAGAGCCAGCATTTTATGACTTGTCCTATTCTCTCTCCAAAATGAGATCATGTTTCAGTTAAAAAAAAGAAGGGTGGGGGCTTTTGTTTTCTTTCTCAAATATGTTCTAGATAACTCTGAAGGTGATGAGTGTTCTTACATACTTTGGCACGTTGAAGGCCAGGGGATGTGGTTAATCAGGAGAAGTTACAAAGAACAGGACCAGCTCTTGGGTGGGGGGAAGGTCCATGATCTCCATGTCTCTCTTTCTGAGCTCACATCACTTTTCCAAAAAACAGTTTTATGGTTCACCAAGGAATCCAAGCCTAATTATTAGCATTAAAGAGACTCCTGAAACTGGTGGTGAAGGGTTTCTTCTTTTTCAAACTGCCCTGAAACATCCACATTTGCTCTTTCGGGAGCATGTTTAGGAGTAAGGATCTGCCTAATATTCGGATGAAGAGAAGTTGAATTTTTAATCTCTGAACCAAAGGCCTCTGGTGACTTTCGAGTTCCCCTGAATCTTCTGATTTTCATTCTTGTTCAAAACCACAGTTCCATGTGCAGTAGAAATGGCATTTTCTACCCTTTGGGACTTCTGCATTTAGTATCAAGACTCTGGGAATGTGTGTGGCTGTGGGGATGTGCATGGACCGTGCCTCTTCCCACAAGTTCCACCAGTAGAATGCTTGCCTCTCCCCTAGGAAGAGCTCTCCAAAGCCAACTGGAGTCTTCCATCCAGGCAGAGGCCTCGAGTGAGCCCTCGCTCCTCAGTGCAAATCCAGGCTACCTACAAACACCGAGAAGCTGGTCTTAGTGATAGGCATACTACAGGAAATGAAAGACGGAAGCAACCAACTTAGAGCAGAACTGAAAGTCTGCAAATAAAAAGTACAGATCCTTAATCTCAACTTTTCCTCTGCACAGGCTGAATAAAGCACGCTATTCTGTTAGAGACCTGCCCTTTTGTGCAAGAGCGCTTTAGTCATCTTGGTTTCTGTCTCTTGCTTTAAATTTAACTCTGAGAACAATAAAATAGCCAAGGCACCGTGTTTCCCTGCTCAGCATGCAATGCACTGGAAACATATTTCTCCACCAAAGGGTGTGATTTGAGGTTTTTCCCCTCCAACTTAACTACACTCACTTGTTCTTCTCTCTGGGCTATTTGAGAAAGTGGGGAAGTACCTCAATTTCTAAGTCAAATACTTTGGGACTTTCTTAAAAGTAAATTGAGATAAAGCCATCATTTACTTTGTGGAAAGGGAGGTTAGGCAAAAAAATAAGTTGGACACATTTATTAAAAATTAAGGACTGAGTGGGCTGCACAGAAGATGGTAAGCCTAGGTCATTTCTGCCCAAATTGTTAAAGCCTCTCTCATCCTTTGCGGTCTTGCTTTTGACTCGCTGACTCAGCAGTGAGGAAATGGAATGACACACACACACACACACACACACAAATAACTTCTTGCAAATCCTTGCTAGCTTAACTTTTGATTCATTCCTACTCTGTAAAGCCTTAGAAGAAAAGAGAATGAACCGTTACCAGCCTTTGGAACCCTCTTTAATGCTAATTATTAAGCTCGAATTCCTTACAAGTTATACTGGACTCCAGCATTAGTTCTTGGGAAACATTTGGAGAGCTCATACCATCAACTTGCACGTAACCTTCCTGCCTACCTGCCCATCTGAACACACTGTTGAGTCAAAATTTGTTTGTTCAATTGTTTTTTCAGAATACGGCAAGTTAGAGGGATCTCAGGTGAGAAGAAACTTGCAAACCCAGACTCTTCTGTTATAAACACACCCTGTAATATATTAGCATGCCAATATATGTTAATGAGCATTCATTACTTCTTGGACCTGAGCCCACTTATGCAATGCTGCAATATTAGCCTTAAATTTGTTTGCAGATGTTAATGTTTATAATGGGAGATCCTTGAAGACAAGTGCATTCCTTCAAGCCTGTCCTGAGTGTCATTCATGCCTTAGCCGAGGCACCTGGGACAGTCCACTGGCTTGCAGCCTGAGAAATTTTAGGCACATCACAAACTATCTGGAAAATAAGGGAAACAATAGTTTCTTCATTGGACTAACTATGGGGATTAAATAACATTTGTGAATGCTATGTAAACTAATATAAAATTAACCCCCAAATTAGTTATTCTGAAATAAATTATTCTAGCCAAAAATTAACACACCATGCATGTCTCTTCTGCGTCTCCAGCGCCCTGGCCCACAGGATTGTAAGCACTCAATTGAATCTACAACAGCTTGGTGCGTGAGTGACACTGATTTTGCTTTGTAATTTAAGCAAACTTGCCCCTGTCTACTTACCAAACTCCTAAATATTTTTCCCCCCAACCATTCCTTTCTTTGCCCCTAGAAAAGTTAAATTCCGTACATTTGAAAGAAAGGGGATTTAATATCGACCAAATGCCCATTTCATATAATTTCCACCAAATTCTTCAAAGAAGAACTTGTTCTTTTTTCACACATGTTGCCCTGAAGGCTCAGAGAGCTGAACTGAGTGGCCCACAGCCACACAGCTCAGCAGTGGCAGACAAGACTCATTCTCAAACTCATTCTCAAATCCACCCCATCTTATTACCCCACGCCACCTCCCACAGAATAAGTCATCACCCAACAATCCAGTTTTTTGAGGGCACACCTTGCATTTCTTCAGTGAGTCTCACTTGAGTCCTTCCTTTTACTACAAGGTTAAGGGGAGTGGTTCCTTTTGTGCACATGCCCAAGAGATTAAGTCCCAGTGAAATGTGTCAGCCTGCCACTCCAGGGTTTGATAGATTTTCCCAGAACAAGTATGAATGGACCAGGAAAGTCTAGGTTCTTGCTCAGGGGCCACACCCCAGGTGTCCTTCTTCTGACTTCAGGGCCACCTGTGGGTACAAGCCCAGGAGAACTGAGTCACTGCAGTCTTCTTCCACTGTCCTGTAGATAGAAAACCTGCTTCCCATGACCCTGACCAACACTCCAGTTATGGATGTACTTTAGAGTCCTGAAGGGCCATGGGCAGTTTAACCAAATAAAGACCTGGATGATGGTTTGAATTGTAGTTTGGTGACATTAGCATTCTTGGATCTTAGGGATTGCTATTATTAAAAAGGGACAGTAAGAATAAAAAAAAAGAGAGAGAGAGAGAGAGACAGTAATCTTCATTCTCACAAGATGTGGGGGAGAATAAAAAACCATATACAGTATGAATTTAGGGAGAGATGGGGAAGAAGGACACAACACTCAGTCCATAACAGTATAAAATGTAAAGAGTAGCAATGGGGAGTAACTCTTGGACTTGTACACAGAGGCAGCCCTGGAGTCAGGCTGAGGAAAGTGAGGGCTGACCCCATTGCTACCCACTCTCCATTCTCTCATACATGGCTCGCCCATGGTTTCCAAGGTCACAGAAGCTTTGACGACTGTGATTCAGTGGGAAACAAGCAGACGTAGGAGCAGGAAGGCCTGGGTTCTGATTTTAGCTCTGACATTAATACTATAATATGATCCTATTAAGATTAGATAACACGTGTTTCAGACACAAGGCCCAATGCACAGGAAACAAAACAGAGAGAAAGTAAAGTTGCAGAGCTGCAACTGGTCCAGGTCTGAAAGCAACCTGTGGAGTTGGGTCTTTTTTTTTAGTCTAAGTTCTGAGGAAGATATCACCCACCACTCAGGACTGAGCTGGGAACGGAAGCAGAATATTCTGTCCACTGGGGGTTGAGCATTTTCCAGGCTGCAAATTTCCCCTCTTCAGGCTCTCCTGGGGTAGGCATTCTTGGCTGGGGACCTGACAGGCTGATAATCCAATCCCCATTTTAACATGGGAAGGTGGATGCTTCCAGAGTTCAAGTGACTTCACAACTTCGGGAAACCTCTGGAACTGCCATTTGACCCAGGTGTGCTGGACTCTAAAGTACAACCATCTCTCATCCAAGGCTGGCACAGAGACTTGCCTTCAGGGAGTTGCACTCAGCCTGTCACTCATTTCACTGCAGTTGTAGACACTGGAGAGATGGGTCGTCGGCAAGGGACATGAAAAGTGAGTTTAGGGCATACAAAAGGAATATTTCCCTAAAGTAATGACACATCCAATTGTTTTATAGGTGCAAGCATTGCTGGTGATCTGCACATGCCCAAAGTTATTACTTTTTTTTTGTGGCTGTGGCTGTTCTTTCCTGTGGGGTAGGATGAAGGGGTCTGGTCCATGTTCTGTTGCCCTTGTGTCTGAGGCCATCCTTGAACAATCGCTGACACAAACCCTCATCCTGACACATCCAGGGTAGACAACACACTTTGTACTCTTGAGTTATGCAAATAAGAATGGACCTGAACATTTCAAGCCAAATGTTTACCCATTAATTCAACTTTAGTTGAATTAATAATGTCACTTAGTAATGTCATTATAGTTGGTTAAGTTTTCCTCTGTCAGTAATACCTGTCCTCTTTATAAAGTGGACCAATAATAGAAGCTATGACTTCTCATTAAGGCCAGTTGAATATTAAGCATCATGACATGCATTTCCCATAACCTAGGATAGTTAGTTGGGAAGAAGAGAGCTGCTTTTATGGCCAATGCTGCAGTCCCGATTTCTGTCTGCCATTTTTTTTTAGGATAACTTGTTGGAGCTGGATGGCAAAGTACAGGCTATTCAATGAGCAGTTAAAGGCTGTGGTCAGAGCTATAGCAGCATCTGAAAGTGCTGTTTTGGACTTCCTTGAATTGTTCCTATATCTCTAAGTCCTTTGGACCCTCCTAACAATTTTACTAGAGTGTTTTGAAATGATGTCTCTTATTTCACAAAGAAGTTACAGCAATAATCTGAATCTGAGCAAGCTCTGATGCACATCACCTACCTTGGTTCCAGGTTCCAGGCTAAGCTCCTTCCTTGTATTATTTCACATACTAACAATAGCTTAGCATGTTGGCTGTTCTCCACCCAATGTGATGATGAGAAGCTGAAGCAGAGGAAGGTAGGGAAGTGGCAACAGCATAATAGTTGAGCACAATTCTGGTAGCCAAAGGTGTTTTTCATGCTTAATTCCTGAGTCCTGCACCTTAGGAATGTTGGGAGACAGGCATTTCTGCCACAGGAAGTGGGACTGCCAGGCCTGAGGCATTGAGCCAGCAGTGGACAGTGGACATGGGTGGATGGTTGAACATGGCAGGGGACTAGGCATTCAGGCTCTGACGCCTTTTATTTGGTGCTGTGACATTTTCCTGTGACTGGTCACAGACATCAATTGAATGGAAAAGAGTCGTTAAAAGGAATGAGGGTATGTGAGAAAAGCTTCAATGCAAGGGACTAGAGACAAAAAGAAGCTGCCTCTCAGTCATTTGGAGAAAAGAGGACTGAGGTCTCCTGGTACCAAGGGTGCTATCTGGATGTTCACGTAAGTCTCCTGTTTAATACTTGCAACAGCCATCTGCAGGGATCCCATCACATAGACAAGAACTGACTCAGGGCTTCAGCAACTGTCCCCGCTTATACAGTGGCACGAGGGAGGGATGTGAGCCTATTTTCTGTCTCAGGCACTCACTGAATCATGTTACCTTTAACTGGAAAATGACTGTACGCTCTCTGTAATGCCTGCCTAGAACGAGTACATGATGAGCAGTGACAGCTCAATCACCCATTTGACCTTGAAGAAAAAGACTCCACTCTGATTTAATGTGATAAAACCAACATCAAATGACTTTGAGTAAAACACAGGGAAAGGCAGCAGGTTGTGAGAAGGCAGACATTTAACTAGTCACCTGGGACACCTCCCCCTCTACAACCCCCACCCCCAGTTTACTCCTCATGTGCAAAAGAATGACATTCAGAATTGAAAGGACTTTGTATTTGTAATGTGTCAAAACACTTGGTTATTTAACTTTAATGACAAGCACAGAATGTGCTTTCATAAAGTTTCACTTTCATTCCTACTCTGGCCACCTTCCCTCCTCCTTCCACCCCCAGAAGCTCTGCTCAGAGTCATGTAGCCCTTTCTGGAGCATTCAATGCATTTGTAGGAGGGAAAGGCCTTTTAATTAGCACAAAGTTGAAAGAAAGACAACTCACATGGGTTGTGTGAGTTGCTTATGATGTACTATTCAGAACCCAGTTGACAAGTGTACGGGTTTCCCTAATCATCTTCCTCTGATTTTCAAATACTTCTTCTTAGGGCACTTTTCAATCTAAGGTGAAAGGGCAATAGAAAAGAATAAAACACAAAATGAAAATTCAGCCTTCCTCATGCTTGTCAGGCAAAAGATGTGCCTGAGACGTCTATATTTTGGATCAATAAGTTGTGGGTTTTATTTAGAGATTGTCCCTAGAATCAAGAGACCCCTGCTGTTGGCACAAGGAGTGAAGGGGTGACAAGCAGAATCATTAGCTCATCCACTCATGAAACACCCATGCCAGGAGCTGAGCAGGCTGAGATACAAAACTCTATTACACAACTGCTGGTCCCAAGGGACTGCTTCTCCAGGAAGCCAGAGAGAAAGATGAAGAAGCCCAGAGAAAAGGCAGGTGACCCAGACTGAGAAAGAGTAGAGCAGGACGCTTCTGGAAGGACTATGGAACCCTCTCCCAGGCACCTCCATCTATTTCGCAAATGCATTGCCCCTGGGAGGGATGTGCCAGGCATCCCTTCTCCATGGTTTAACCACCTTATAACAGAAATGAAAACAAATTCATTTGTATGCTCAGATCCATCCTGAGCATTTGGTGGTGGAAACCCCAGCACTGATGCAGAAGTAAGGACTCTTCTGCCAGTTATTCCTCAGGCAGAATCCCTGACAGCCAGGATATGCTCTGCAGCCAGGAAGGATAACCCGGGTGACACGTGATGGGATCTACAATAATCAACATTAGCCAGAGGGACAATGAGGGTGGTGGTGAAGGAGCGGTGAGTATACACAGAATGTGTACATTTATCATTGTCAAAACTCGGAAGCAGTTGCAAGCACTGACTTGAAACACACAACATGATCTGTGACCAAAGGCCAGACACACACAAGTTTTGCTTTAAAACAACTTGCTCGCTAGCCATTCATTACAAGTGAGAAATAAAAGCACAAATATCTCACACTGAATATCAAATAAGGCAAATTGCAAACAAAAGACAGGAGCTCAAAGCAGGAGACTTTTGTGGCTGGTGAGGCCAGGGAGGCTGGCATGGCCAGAGAGGCTGGTGGGAAAAGTCAGAATATATGCTAAATCTTGAAGACAAGGGTTCAGATTCACATATTATTGCTTCTTTAGTAGCCTGCTAGACTCAGCAGGGCACCCATCACCTTGTTGACGCTCACTCACTACTGAGTGAATGAATGAATAAATGATTTTTGCTCTCAGACCCCATGACTGGCTCACACAGAGCTCTGCCAAGGGCAGGTTGGGAAGGAGAATGTGAGCATGACCAGGAGACAGTGGAACACAGATGTACTTCTGCTACACTTAACACAGGTGCACCTACTGTAGGGTCAAGTTCAAGTAATAAGAAGGCTACATGACCTATTATTGCTAGTAGAAAGAGATAGGCTGGCTTGTATTCCTGCTTTGTGCTGACTGTGTCAGTTAATTGACTTAATCTCAGGTTTGTTCCCTGCAAAATGAGATGATAATGGCTGCTCTGCCCACCACCGGCTGTCTGAGGACCAAATGAGAGGCATCCTTATCACCCCTTCATAGACTTTATCACTCAGGATGATTGCCTGCCTCAGAATCTATGTGAGCACGTATTTTTTTTATAAGAAAATGGCCAGTGAGACCATTTTACAAAAAATAAAATAAAGGAAAATAAAGAATAAAACAACAGCAACACACACACACACACACACACATACACACACACACCACCACCACCACCACCACCACCACCACCACCACCACCACCAGCACTACTACCACCCCCACCACCACCACCAAAAAAACTCTATATAAATGTGTGACATTTTATTTTCACTCAGGACAACAAAGGCAGGGAATACATGTTCATGGGAGCTATGCACATAAGAACCAGGGTGGTGCAAATAATAAACAAGCAAGCAAACATCAGTTAATTGAAGATTAAACAAAATAAAGATAATGAAATAAGCCAACAAGAATATGTGAATGTAAGAATAGGGAATTTAATTGCATAGAGTGTATATCCAATGGAAGTGGCATACAGGCCAATGCTTTGTGATGTGTGAGATATTCCCTATACATAATCCATTTCATCTGAAAGAATGTCATAAATTAAGTTTGTCATTCCTGGGGACCATAGTGAGACATCTGTCCAGTGGTAGCTTTAGCTCAGTCCACTGGATTCAGGAGAACTGGACCAGTATCTGAATGTATGGCCACTAATGAAAATGTCAGTAACAATTGGGACTTTCAAGTTCTTTGTCATTTGTCAGATACACTGTAAATTCAACTCTTTGAATCTGTTGGTCAATTCAGTTCTGCCACTGGTCAGTGTGTTCATGGCTTTTGACAGGAAATGTTTTACTCAAAGTCTTGCAGAACTTCCTTCCTGCAAGATTTCAGCAGCACAGCCAGTGTTGCGAGAGGAAACGACTTTATTGATCATAAAAATTCAGCATAAAAGTTTCAGCTTGCCCTTCACTCAATTTACTGGAAAATTATGTTGTGGAAAATAATGAGTGAATGTTTCCTAACCCTATTTTTTTTTAATAATTGCTTTTAAAAAATTCAATGGGAAGACCAAGAATTCTTTTCCTGTTCTTTGTGGAGAAATAAATATCCAGCACACAATGAAATAATGACCAACTACTGATCCCTCCGTACCTTATCTCTGATCTTACAACAATCCCAAAAGGATTCTCATTGTCCCACCTTGGGTATGAGAAAAACAACATTCAAGGAATTGGAATTAGTGAATCTTCTATTCTTAAGTTCCATGTGGGAAGGCTCCTCTGGACATAATACTTAAATGCCCTGTCAAATATAATGTTATAATAGAATTCCCCTTTAACAAGCAGTATCTCTGAGATTGTGTTCCCATCAAACATTTCCAAGGGAACTCACAGTTTAAAGAAAGGGCTGCAGGATGCTTGGGCAACAATGTTCTCTTGTTCTTGTTCAGTTGTCTGGCCACCAGGAGCCACACCAGCTGGTCACTAGAATATGGACATTTTTAAAAGGAACATTCAGAGTTACCTAACTGCAGGAAGTGCAGGGGTGGGTCATGATTGATCCAGGGAGAGCCAGAAGTTGCTGGCACTCCTTCCTCTCTTAAACTTCAGAAACATTTCTCGTCAGAAGGGCACTGGAACCCATAGTTCCCATTGTTGCATCCTGTTGACATACTCAAAATTTGAGTGTGTGGCGGCTATTCTACTCAGCAAAGCTCCAGTAGCCCTTTCTGCTGCACCTCTGCCCAGACTATCGAGGACTGAGGGATGCTGCTGGGGACAAACTCAGAAATGCTGGACTTTCAGAGTCCTCTTGCCCCATGAGTCCTCTCTGCTGTTACCCGGCCTCCATATTCCAACAGAGTATAAGGACAGATGGATATTTAAAACTGAAACATCATTGTCTGGCCAGTGTGGCTCAGTGGTTCAGTGTTGGCCTGTGAACCAGGTCAGTGCACACACCCAGGTTTTGGCTTGATCCCCAGTGAAGGGTGTGCAGGAGGCAGGTATCCATGATTCTCTCTCATCATTGATGTTTCTATCTCTCTCTCCCTTTCCTTTCTTCTCTGAAATCAATAAAATATACATTAAAAAATAAAATCTGTAGCAAACACTATTTTTTAAAAAAATGCTTTCAATAATTTATATATCTCAGTTTTGCCCAAAGGCAATTTTATCTTGAAGAGTTAATTTTTTTTTTTTTTTTTTTACAGTTTACATATACATAGGTCTCATGGTGAGCAGCAGGCTTGCTCTGACTTTTGAGCTTGTGAATACATGACCTATTTTGGGAAGGATGGTATATCACATGAGTGAAGATGGGGGGTGAAAGCGGAGAAGTTTTTACATTCATTCCCATGTGAAAGGCGCAGTAGGGCACACTTTACTGCCATCTTACCTGTCTCATATGCTTTCATCTCCTCACCAACACGAGGAGGAAAATGACACCAGGCAATGCCCCCTGCTTTTACACTGAGCTAATTGATAATGCCAGCGCATGTCATTACCTACCTTGCACATCTGGAGGAAAGTCTTGCACAACTCAAATGAAATGTGGTAATGTGAAACTTAAGCAATGGAGGGGAACAGAGCTATGCTGAGCCAGTAAATGCAAGTCATAGATAAATGTGCTTGGGCATCTTGCAAAAAAGAAAAGCTGATATGTGGCGTGGCACACAGTAATTTATTATCTAAGCAGATAAATCTTTTAAATAGTCACTAATTGTTTGTTCATGGCAGCTTTGAATTGGGGGTTCTTCACTTAAGGAACAATCCTGGGTCATGTGGTGTGGTTTTTTGTTTTGTTTTGTTTTTGGCATGGGTTATGTACAGGGAAGTCAGTACAAAGCTATTTGGAGGGGGACTCGGTGACTAAGGGCATGTTGGTTGTATCTATCTGTTATTGAAAATTCTTTGGTAACTGCTCAGCCCAGTATGGTTCCTATCAGGACATGTGGTACCCAGATTCCTTCTCCTCTTTGTCTCTTTCCATTCACAGTTGTTTAGAGGATCCTCATTAAAATTACTTAGAGGGAATGAGAACATGTTATAAAATAAATCTAGTTAAATACACTTTGTTGTATTGCCTCATTTGGGTGATGCATGACCCTAATTTTCCTCTCTTTGTGTCTTAACTACGTACATTAGGTGATGCTTGCCAATTAATGCAGGATGTCACATCCCCAATTGTGTTCTCTATCTTCTTAAACATTAAAAATAAATACATGCCATCTGTCTCATATCTTGAAAGCAATTCAAAATGGTTACTTTGTTTGTTCAGAATTACAGCGCAGTTTATAGCTTTAGTGCTTCTGAATTGTAAGAAAGTTGTCTCCATTTCATAAATGTAACTTCATTTTAAGGTGAATTCGACAGGCTCTTGTGGGAGCCTGGGTGAGACAGAAAGCCGAGTTCAGTGGTGATTAAAACCTTGGTCTTTTGCCATTTGAGAGCCCTGGATTGGATGCTTGCCTGCGACTAAGTGATCTAGGGAAAGCAGCTTCACTTTCTGAAGCTTCAATATTCCTCATATGTGAAATGGGAATGATACCTACCGTGTGGCATTCCACACACACACACACACACACACACACACACACACACATATATATATACACACACACACACACACACACACACACCATGCTCACACAGATATGACATATTGCCTTACCCAGTTCCTGGTTAAGGCACAAGAAGTAGTAGATATCATCATCTTCATTATCACCCAATTTGGGGAGAGGAAGAATGTAGTTGGGGAAGGAGGGTTGTTAAAAAATAGCTCATGGTGCCATACGGTTAGGACCTAAGAAAGGAGTTACATATGAAAGCTATGTTCTTTCTCCACAGCCAACCACAATACAAAGGTAAACAACTTGACTCTAGTCCCCACCCCCACTGTTTGTGCACACAGGTGTGTGGACTAAGATTGCGGCGGGGGGGGGGGGGGGGTATGGAATATGACAGACTTGGATCTGCAATGGCTATAATGGCACTTTTAAAAGAGGTCTTTTATTTGTTTGTTTATTTTTTAAATAAAATGATGGCATGCTAAAAAGCACCAAAAGCCTGAATAACTTAACTATAATTAAAGGGGCAAAGGGCAATCTGAGAACTTTCTGTTTCCATTCTAAGTCAGAGAAATCCTCTCAACAATCCTTTCTACTGTAGCACATGAGAAAGCTTTCTAGATCTGAGCTGAGTATCTGTAGATGGTGAACCTATAATTTCAAGTCCACCCTATTCTCACAGACCACAGAATTGTAGTGCTATATATAATAAAATGCTATATGCATGTGACCTAGCTCAAAATATTTCAGCAATAAGAAAGTGGAAGTCCATTGTAGATCAGCAAATTGTCCAATAGCACACAGCAACTAGTTAGAACGGGAACATTTCCTGTCTTTGAGCTGGGTTTCAAAAAATTTGTTAAGCAGACTGAAATTTTTTATACTTCTATAAATATGCTGGATTTACAGCCGATTCCTTGCACAACAGTTCTCCTAACAGCCTTATTTGAACATAACTGAGCTGTTCGGCATAGTCTGCACATGACAAAGTGGTCAAGTCTTACCAGTAGCCGAGAATGCATTATCAAGCCTTTATTTAGCCATACAGTCAGGGCAATCCAACTATTAGTCATCCTGACATGTGTTTCAGAACACAACACACCCAGGAGTCCTGGCCAAATTTTCATCAGCTTCCTCCACCCTCCCACGCCACAACACCTCCCGAATGGCTGATATTTTTACTGCAGTTCTAGAAAGCCACTTAACATTGGGCATTCTTTTAAAAATTCCCCTCCCCAATCATAAAATTAAAATCAACTAGTGGAAAGCCTGCACATCTAGCAAAGCAAAGATCTGCTATGAAGAGAAGTCATGAGCACTTAAGCAACCAAAATGTGAGAACTTCTTCAAAGGAAGAACATCAAGAAGCTTTCCCATGGAAATTTCCACCATCCTATAGCCCCTTCTGGAAAGCACACATTGCTTTTACCTATCACTAGGATAAGCTTATTATGGCCTGAAAATTTTTTATACTTCTATAAATATGCTGGATTTACAGCCGATTCCTTGCACAACAGTTCTCCTAACAGCCTTATTTGAACATAACTGAGCTGTTCAACTTGCAGATAAACTGATGCTACTGACACAGTAAAACTGGAACGGAGATCTAAGGCTACTTACATGAAACCCTTATAAAAATCCAAAAGTGGACTATTTATTTTCAAACTCTACATTGAATGTGTTCCATTAACCTTTAAAAAAAAAGATGCAAAATTATCTGATCATGTAAACAACCTCTTACTTTATACCCCGTCTTACTGGTCTACCAGAGAAGGCAGGGGTTGTGGAAGGGAGGGTTATAGAAGCTAGGGCAGCTTTGGGGCCTGCTGTCCCTCCTGTCATATTTGCCTTCGTCTGTGACAATTCCGCCAGGTGTGTGGGCCAGGTCAGAGAAGGCTGGCCCTGACCTAACTGCTTAACTGGCATAGAGCTGCTGGAGCACAAGAAAGGGAAAGGGAGCATTCAAGTTTGTCATTGTGCAGATGCCTCTGCAGTGTATTCCCCAGGCTTTAGTGACAGGGAGATAAAACGCAGGAGCAAATGTTTTCCTACTGTGCCCCAAAGCCTAAGCCTGGAGGTTGCTTTAAGGGAATTGGTGCATTTCAGGGAGCAACATTAGGCTGTTTTTTTGCACACTAGCTCCCAGGTCAGGCTGTGAAGCTGGAAGGAAGGGACTAGGCTGGAAAGAGGCTTTCAGAGTTGCCCAAGGGACATTTCCCAAGGTTGACTAATAGAACAGGAATTTGTTTCATCCCTCCCCTCCTTCCCAGTCCCGCCCCTCTGAAAAACCAAGCAGAGTCATGGAGATCCTGATAAGAATTCTTTTATGTTATTCCAATAAAAAATACATTCATACAGAAATATAACAATCTTGCAAAAAACAATTTCAAATAAAATCTTGTAAAACAAAATTTTACAAAAATCTTACAAAGATTCTTTAGATAACAGGGTGCTTCAAAAAAAAGAAATTTCACTAATAGAAATTTTTTTTTAATGTCAAGCAAAAAGTTTCTGCTTGATTGAGGCTCAGTTATCACCTGAACAGAATATAATTCTTTATGTACTTGCTTATTATGAAAATTACAGGCATTGATATACACGGCACCCAGCCCCACCCAATCAGACAACTCCATGGTGTTTCATAAGTGAGACAAGCCAGTGCAAGTTGTGTGGGTTTTTTTTTTTTTTTTCCTTTTTGTCTTTTGTTTACCTTCTTACTTAATGGAATTGTTATGGCTAGGCGCACAGCAGGGCCAAAAAAGGAGTTTTCCAAAATCCAGCAAATCAAATGCCTGGATTTTGAATTGCCAAAAGTGCATTTTCCCCTTAGCAAAATGAAATGAGTTCTTTAGGTAAGTGTACTCATCTGCCCAGATAAAAAAAAACAAAACAGTTATTTGAGCTTTCATCATTGCTCATTTCCAGGAAGATCAAACAAAATACCAGCCCAGCCAGACTCACATGTGTATATATATGTATATATATATATATATATTAAAAAAAAGATCCACACCCACAAGCCAGCAGCTGGATGAAATATCAGCTGTCCACACTGTGGTGTGCCAATTCAGGGAAATTATTCATTGGAAAAATGGGAAGAATTTATGTGCTAAAAAAAAAAAAAAAAAAAAATTCATCTGCATAAAAAGTGTTCTAAAAAAATCCCTGTAATTAGCTGACTCTTAGATCGTCTAATAAGGCCGAAATTAAAAATCAAAACCATAGCGTGTCTGAGACCAACTTGTGGGCTAGTATTCCGTTAATGCCAATTTTGAATGGCCAACAGTACCCTGTTCCAGACCTGCCAGTAAGATGAGCAAAGTCAGCAGTCTGGAACGGAGACCTTGCCAAGAGTCTGTAGCAAATCATTAAATTAAAGATAAAGCCTTTATAAAAGTTATAGTTTTCATTTTTACCTCCTTTATGGCCATTTTGAAATATTTCTTCACAGGCTGTGAAATTTTCTAGCTAAACATCTAATTTCTCCTTAAAAAAATATTTATATATTATATATATATATGTATATATATATATATATATATATATATATATACACACACACAAACATATACATACTCTACACACAAATATACATACACAAGAATTCTGCCCACTTTTAAAAAATTAATATACTTTCTGTATTACCAACAAATAGCTAGATAGGTATGTGAAACTTGTGCCTTTTAAGCAAATACATTAACATTGTTTTTTTTTTTATACTTCTGTATCTTTAATATGCGTGAAAACATTACATATTAAATACAGCCGGTGTGTGATTTATACAATTGTTGTGCAAAGTCTATACGAAAAGTCTCTTGGTGGCAGAAATGGTCAGGTTTTTCAATTATCATGTGTTTTCCATTTTAACACTGATGGTCAAGTTATGTAAAATATTGAGTAAATACTGACTTGTTTGGGGGGGGGGGGGGTTCATCTCTCTATTTGTCTTTGTGAAGGAGGACTTTAGAGATTTTTTTTCTGTATTTTACATTGATACAGTACAATGCCAGGTGAAAAAAGAGCCTTAATAAAGCATGCATCACCCATACCCCTGTATGAGACCCCCACATAAGGGGCCACTTGCATAAGGCACCATTATTAAGATCTACAGTGCATTAACAGCTAGAAAACCAGAAATTAGTCCTCAAGGCATAAATAAGAGAAACATAGCTGCATGAGAAAACACTTTCTAAGCTTTAGTGGTTTTATCCACCCAACTGAGAAAATTTTAGGTTTCTGAGTCTAATGTACCATTAGACCAGGAGTTCCCTGCCCTCGCATCCTTGACACCCAGTGGGTGTCCAATGTCTTGAAGGGCATCACTGAATTTCCAAAAAGGTCATCCAATTCAGAATCATTTTAAAAAAAAAACAATCCTATGCTGCACGCCACCTTTCTGGAAGGGGAGTGTTACAAAAATCGAAGGGGAGAGAAATTGTGTATTGCCAGGCCCAAATGGCTAGGGATCACTGATTTCACCAAATTGTATCTTAGCTGCTCAGTAACTGGAATCGAAATTGCAGTTCTGATTTAAAAATGGAAAAGCAGAAAATTCCCTAGACCATGCATTACTTTTGTCTTATAAGGAAAGGTTACCATTGTGTTATATTTGTAAATACACAGCTTATACAAAGGGTAACAAATGAGCTGTTGTAGCCAGTAGAACAAGCTACTTGACACATTGCACGTTTTGTAGCTGCACCACCAGACGCCAATGTTCCTCTCACACAGGAGGGCTCCCCCTCCCACATACACTCACCACACAGGGTTCTGACCACTCACACTCCGCCCTCCATGTTTTCCCTTCTTTTTTCTTTTTTTTTTTTTTCTTTTTTCTTTTTCCTAAGGCGCAGACACCCCCCACCCCCTAAAGAAATGATTGGTGGTCATCTCATCTCATGGTTTACCTGTCACACAACAAAACATTCAAACGATATTTTTTTCTGTCTCTTGCAGTCTTGCTACTGCACAAGAAAGACTCTGCCTCATCACACAGTCCTAATAGATCCTCCACATACAGTCAACCCAACCATTAACATTCTCAGTGCACATGCTCACGGCAAAGGCTTAGGGACCACTCAGAAGATAGGTACAGTGGCGAGTCCAGGCCACCCAAACACCACACACCACAGGCGCTCTGGCGCTTCTGACATGACTTCTTTCGCCTTCGAAAGACCTTCCAAGGAGAGGTCCTGGAGGCAACTGGGTGGGGTGCAAAATGGCATGCTTTGGCTGGAACACGCACCCTCCTTCCATGGCCGTCTCTCAGCCTGGAAGCCGTTTTAGCCGCAGGATTCACACTCTGCTCCCTCAGAGGTGCCTCTTCATGTGCAGGGCCAGGTGGTCGGACCTGGAGAAACACCTGCAGGACCAATCAGCATCAGAGAGGTTAGATCTCCAGTCCTTGCCAGATTACAGATCTCCCACCCTGTACACCCCCTACCTAGCCCTTTTCAAAGGGAAGCTGGCAATCCACCGAATCATCACAATTTATTTTCAGGGTTAGGAAATTCCAACTGCTAGAAATATACATTAAGGTGTCCATTCAGCTAGCTCTTTGAAGCACATTACTGCCCAGTCTTGGAATTCAAAACCTACTGAAGGCCTACTTCAGTAGAAATGAAATCACTCTGGTTTTGCACACCCAGGACACAGAGCATCCTAATTTGGACAATAGGCATGGGAGAGACTTGTCCTAGGACAATACAGAACAGGAAAACATCTGCCTTCCTCCAGGTTTAACATATGCCTACGCCAATAGGGGGATGGCATTCCCGAACCCGGCGCTTCAAGCACATACCTGTCACAGTGAGAACATTTAAAAGGCTTGGCACCAGTGTGCTTTCTGAAGTGTCTGGTTAACTCATCGCTTCTTGCAAAACGCCACTCACAACCTTCCCATGAGCATCTGTAAGGCTTTTCTCCTGGGAAGAGAGCACAAGACAAGCATGCCATGACTTCACTGTCCAGTGAGGGAAGGGGCCCTGCTACAACTCCACATGGGGAAAGTCAACTCATTAGCAAGCGCCAGGCCTGGTGGCCTGGGGAACTCCTCAATTAGGAGCAGCAGCTGGCGCTCAGAAGGTAACACCCAGGAGCTCTTTCCTGACCTAGCCTCAGGCCTGCAAGGGCTGTGGAAGCGACCCAGAGCCCACGTGACTGTAGTCAGTTAATATGTAAGAAAGACGATTACTCAGACTGAAGAAATACTTTGGAGGTGATGTGTCAGCCCACTGGACCCACAGCCTCTGAGGGCAGGGTTTTATTGCTTTCTCCATGGAAACGGTTTCTCCCAAGTACTTATTTTGCTCCTTACTCACTTCCCTGTGGAATGAGCTTTGTTGTTTCCTCCGAGAAACTACATTTCTGCAGAACTGAAGTCATGAGTTTCTGGGAAACCCCATCTAGGGCCAACAGAGAACTTTTTCTAAATGACAATGAAATAATCAAGTCCACTCTGTTCCTTGGACAGATTATAAATATGAATTCACCAAAAAGTGCTACCTGAGGACAGTAAATATTTGGCCAAAACCAGTCCCAGAGAATGCTGTTGGGACAAATCGCAACTGGGTCCTAATCCCCCTCGGTCATGACCATTTTGGGAACCCTGGCGGAGGGCTCAGCCATTTCCTCTCATCACTGATAGGGTGAGAGCTTGAGTGACTTGATCTCTAAGGTCCCTTCTAGCTCGAACATTTCTGTGACTCATCACCAGTTACCCTAGAGACTACAATAGTAATTTTAAATGGAACTTTCATCTAGGTCGCTGTATGTCTTTTTTTGTTGTTATTGTTAATCTTCACCTGAGGATATTTTCCCATTGATTTTTAGAGAGTGGGAGGGAGGGGGAAGAAAGACCAAGAGAAACATTGATGCAAAAGAGACACATCGATTGGTTGCCTCCAGCACGTGCCCTGACCAGGGCCAGGGATAGAGCCTGTAACCATAGCCCTTGCCTGGAATTGAATCCAGAACGCTTCGATTCCCAGCTCCACTGAGCCAAACTAGCTAGGGCTAGGTTGTGGAATTTCATTAAAAAACTTTTTTTTTTTTTTAATTTGTGGTTTTTAAAATTGGTATCAGAAAACAAAAGCTGCATGATCCACAGAGAAATTCCCAGTAAGCACCCTCTGATCAAAACTGCTACCAGAGCTTATGGTCAAGTTCAATTCCCACACTGTCAACACAAGCGTGATCCATGCTGTCCAGCCACCCTCTCTCCTGATCGTTGAGTTTCATTAAAAAAAAAGAAAGAAAGAAAGAAAGAAAGAAAGAAAGAAAGAAAGAAAGAAAGAAAGAAAGAAAACCAGAGGCAACTCCATGTAACACTATCTCCATGGGTCCTGATAACCGGGAGGATTGGAGTGGGTAGGGGTTGGGTGGAGATGGAGAACGTGATTTACCTCTTGTCTGTTTACTCTGAAAGTGTCAACCATTCATCGGCACATGTCCAGTCTTTCACCTCCTACTCTGTCTTTCCCAGAGACCCAACTCTTTAGGGAAAGAGTGAGGTGAGGATGTGTCTGCTCTGACAGCCTTCTGCGGAGCCCGGCCCCCTCCCAGGGCTGGTGCGATTCAGTGGCGCCCGCCAGCGGCCCACCTCCCGGGTCGCAGGAGGGACTGACCTGTGTGAGTGCGCTGATGTGCTTTCAAGTGGGAGCTTTTGGTGTAAACTTTTCTGCAGCCATTAAAGTGGCATCGATGCACCCTCCTCCGGCCGTCTGGGGAGGCATCCCCACTGCTGCCCTTGTCACCTGGCTTCCCTGAAGTCCCACCGCGTATCTTCCCCGGAGGGTGCGGCTCCCCGGGTGCACAGCCCCACAGGTGAGAAGGGTCTCTGCTCAGTTCTGGGGAGGAAGGAGGCGTGGAGGTGACCGAGGAGCTCAGGTTCCCAGAGTTGACCAGCACTTCGCCGATGGGGTCAGAGGTAAACTTGGAGGTGGGTGAGAGTTCCTCGGAACTGTCCGATGACTCGCTGCTCACATCCGAGTTCAAGCTGTTGGTCTCCAGGTTGTAGCCAAAGCTGGGGCTGCTGAGAGCATCCTCCGGGGCGCTGGAGGAAACCTTCGCTTCTGGGTCTTCCTTTTTCTCTCGAGCCAGAATAATTTTGGTCCACAGATCCTCCTGGCTGTCGAATTTGATTTCAGAGGCTGACACATAGCAGGGTTCACTCTGGAGATAGCGTTCCAGCTCCAGGCAGGTCTATGGGAAAGGAACCGCAAGAAGGCACGTGATTATGACAACCGAAAATGGAACCAAAAGCATATTTCCAAAATACATGCAGGGATGAAGGGCAAACAGACTGTGGCCATGTCACTATAAGAATCGTGTCTTTAGGAGAGCAAGAGGAAAGCTGTTTCTAGGAATGGGGATGGATTCAGAAGAAATCACCCTGTTGGACCAAAGGCCACGGTGACTGAAGGTCACTGAGCCAGTTTTTGTTATAGTTACCAGTGTTGACATTTCTAATGAGTTTCTGTAAACCACACAAAGAAAACCAGCCTCAGACACACACCCCCAACAGGTTTAGCCAGATTATCTGACAGTCTCGGGAGCCGTGTGCAATTAAGAGGAACCCAGCCATCCTCCTTTCTCAAGCACAAGATAGAAAGGCTGCACTGCACACACAATGCAATGTGCTCTGACATTGCATGTGTCTCCCTTTGCAGACACAGCTGACAGCACAGGGCCACACTCAGTGAGCAGACGCAGCAAGCTGATGATGGTCTATAGTCAAGGACATCAATGGAGCTGCACAGAAACCACCCATTTCCTGCTTAGCCCAGACCTCGTAGGCTTTCAAAGAATGCCATTCCCAAGTGCAGGGCCCTGGGTACACACAACTTTAATGACTTCCACAGTGGTCAGAGAAAAACAAGAGCTTCTACAAGGGAGTGGAGAAATCATTCCAGATTGGCCATCTGCTATTGTAAAGGATGCAGGAGGGGAAATTCCTCCCGGCCCTGCTGGGAGTGCCACAATGGACAAGAACTTTATCTACTGGCCAAGAGTACAACTGTATGAGTCATCACTCTATTTCTTTCACGCAATGCCAGAGGAGACTTCCTTTTGAAATTCTGACCAGCAGCCAAAAAAGGACCCGGTTCAGATATTCATGCAGTGTGTCATGGACAGAGTGCCCCCTCCCCAGACCCACAACCAACCTTTCAAGAAGCTACAACTGCCGAGAGACCAGCATCCCCTCTCCCCACCATCTCAAACTTTCTAGCCACTGGAAAAGAAAAATGGTAGGAAACATTTTAGGATTACATTGTATCTGCCTTTCTCTTCACTAGGATCAATTGCCTGGATGGCCATATAAGGTTGTCAATACGACAGCAATTCTACAGATTTCAGTTTCTACAGCCGGCTTTGCCCTTTTTAACAAATCATGGTCAGGACTAGCTAAGCTATCTATCCAAAGATAGATACACTGCATTTCATCCCTCGCTCATGCTTGCTTTCTTAGCAATGTGCCTGCTATCATAATATAGCACAAACCCTTCCCCCTCCCCACAGAATCTTCATGGAGCAAGCATGAGCAAGCAAAGGGGAAAAAAAACAACCATTGTTTTCTCTTTACCCCTAAAATTGTATATCTAGGTTACAAAGGCAGGCCAGAGTGTTCAGAGGAGAGATGGCTATTTTATGGATGTTCCAAAGAAAAACAAAAGCACGTTTACTGAGATCTTATTAAATTTTGTCATCTGGCTAATTTAAAATCTCCATTACGCTGATGAGCACTGGGGACCAGAGCAAAGCTCTCAGAGAGTTTAAAAGCCTCTGAAGGGGAAGGAGAGCTCAGCCTGGCTTGGGGCCCAAATCCCAAATGCCCGAAGGAAACTACTTAGATCAATTTCAATCATGTCCTAGGGAGCAGCTTCTTAAGGCGGAAAAGGGGGCAGGGGGGAGGAAGGCAGGACAGGACTGAGAACAATTAAGCAGGCATTAGAGGGTTGCCACACTGCATTTCATCCCTCTTAAAGCTTTCGAGGCTTTGAAATCCACAGAATATATTTGTACTTTGTGACAAAAGCCAACATTATAGCAGGGCAGAGAGACAGCCCCTTCTATCTTTTAAAAAACAATGTGACAAGTGTCAGAATCTCTCTCCCTTCAGGCAATACTAACGAATTAGAAAGGGGAAAAAATTAAGTTTCAGATTTGTCCAATGCCAAAAATGCTAGTTTCACTAGAAAAAAAAAATGCCGGAAACTGAGGCTCTTCTTCCCAAACTCAGACTAGAAGGGCTCATTGTCATATGACTGATAAGTCACTGATTGTGCAAACGTTCTTTCTTTCCTTTTTTTTTTTTTTTTCCTTCCAAAAGAAGTAGGTAAGAAAAACAAGGCAGATGGAGGTAAATGTTAAGGATGCCAAAGAAGCAATGGCCTGGTAGAGAAAAAGAGCTGGTGGGTGCTTTGCTAGTGAAATTTCCAATTGAAAAAAACAAACACGAAACTGTCTAAGTACGAAGACCAAAAAGGAAAACAAAAACAAATATCTTTGACAAAAATACCCTTGGCTTCCACGCAAGTTCAAATGACAAATTCCAGCTGTGGAGCCTGGAGCTGGTACAAGCACCAAACTTCTGCCAGGGGCTCCTGTCGTGAGATCAGGCGGTGGAGCTGGGTCTGCCCTCCCGTTCAGAAGCCCCAGAAACGGGCTAAAAACACTGGGAGCAAGGAAGCACTGCTGCGCTCCTCGCAAATGACAACTCCGCTCCAAGCTGGAAAAAGCTCGTTTAAAGTGCCTCCCGCACCGGAGACAGCAGGAGTATGTTTTAAAAATAATTGTTTTAATTTTTAAAAAATGTTTACCCAAATCATTAAAAAAAATAAAAATAAAAAACAGCGCACCTCCAACCACACACCGTCCTGTCCGTGCGTGCATGCACCCTCCGTGGCGCACCCGGGTACCTGGCACACAATTCCTATTTACCTGTTGCCAATATTCCTCCAGGGAGGGCAGCGCCGAGAAGTACCCGGTCTCATGCACAATCTGGAGTTCCTGGAAGATGCTGCACATTGGGAGTACATCCATGTCGGTTTGGAAAAGACAGTCCCCGCTGCTGTGGTACCAACACGGAGGTGTGCGGTCTGGAGTCAGGAGCGCCGCGGCCGTGCCTGTAGCGCAGGGAAAGTTTCATGCAAACTCAGTGCACAACAGCCAGGCGCCGCGGGTTCAGATCCTGCCGGAGTCCAGAGACGCGCTCGCGAGCCCACACAATATTTGCAAACACCGGACTGACTGCAAACGTAACCCCTGCAAAACTTCCCTATTCAAACCTCCGCTGCCAGCTCCCCCTCCTCCTCGCCTGGCTCCCCCCACTCCCTCCCCCCACGTGACTCGCCGGGCCCGCCCCACGCACCGCCCAATCACGCCGCGCCCGTCCCGGGGGCTGCGCGCCGATGATGTCAGCTGCGGCCAATGGCGGGCGCCCGTTCAGCGCGGCCCCGCCTGGCGTGACCGAGCCTCTCTCTCACGGGCCTTGCCATTGGCCAAATTCGAACTTCGAGCGCGTCTGATTGGACACGGGCCTCGCAGGCTATTTTTAGCAGGGTATTTAAGGCGCAGGCAGCCGCTCGCCGGAGGAGTCGGCGCTGGGAGGTGCGCTGCCGTGCGGCTCAGTGCGCCCGCGGCCGGGCCGGGGGAGCTGGTCCCCTCGTTGTCCCCGTCCAGCCCCTGCCGCCGGCCGGTTAACGGTCACCAGGTCCTCGCCCCTCAGGGCTGGGCCGGGTCAGCCGGGCCGGTCACTCGGGGCACCGTCCCTGGTTCCGTCACCCGGTTCCCGTCCCCTGTCTGACTCCGAGCAGCTTGGGGTGCCACGGCCAGGCTGAAGAGGAGGACAGTGAGGGTCCCCGTCACCGGCTCCTCACTGTCCTCCTCTTCCCTGGTCTCCCAGTCCGCCCTGCTCCAACCTGGGGGTAGCTCTGCCTCCCTCCGCCGCTCGGCTCCAGCCTCTCTGTTCTGCCTTAGGTCCCTCCTCCTCCCAACTCGGGGTGCCCTGCCCCCTGTCACCCTCCGCCCCCTTTGTCCCCCGCCACCCTTCTCTGTGCACTTTTCCTGTCTCTAGGACGGGAAGGTGGAGAAGGGGGGTGAGCGGGATGGGGAAGGGCGCGCGGACCGCGGGGATACCTGGTGCGGGTCTGAGAGGGACCCGGCAGGGCACCTGCGCGCCCGGGACCCGCTGGACCCGCGTAGGAGGGTCAGGGGGGCCTGGAAGGTCCGCGGCGCGTCTACTAGCTCTTGGGGGGTTCACGTTAGGATTCAGTGGGAACAAATTTTGCCTTTAAAAATGAAACTCCCAGTCACCTTCTCAGGAGGGTGGGGAACTATGGTGGCATCTGCACCAGGTGTGAGCGAGTTAGAAATGTCATTTCCAGGGACCCCCTAACCTACAGAATCAGAAGCTGGGGGTGGAGGGGGGTGGAGGGGGGTGGGGGGGAGTGTCCCAGCCATCCTGTTTGAATCCCCACCCCCAAGTGAATCTCTTGCCCAGTGAAGTCTGGGAACCAGAGATCTGTAACTTAAAACATCCTTGTTACCTGCAAAGCAGCAGCCCTTGTCCTAAGATGCCCAGTCAACTTCTAATGGGGAGAATCTGTGTGGCTTGTGGGCTGCAGTTTCAGCAGCACCAGGGTTAGCAGCGAGGCCTCTCCCCACGGAAAACGTAAACAGCTGAAGCTGACATTCAGTGTATGTGTGTGTCTACTAAAATAAAATGTTCGTTTCAAAAAAAAAAAAAAAAGCCAAGACCACGAAGAATGCACATTTTAAATTCAAAATGGAAAACTGAATTATAGCTACTGACTGCTTTCATTTTTATCTCAAAATAGTTAAATGACCATCTTTTTAAAGAAACTGTGTTTTGTTTTTTTTAATGGAGGATGTCAGAGAGTTTTGAGAAGATTTTGTATGTAAGATTGCAGCAGACTAGAACAGAGAATTGGCCTGTATATAGGAGCCTGTCAGATTCTAGACAAGGGACCTTTGTGAATCCAAGGGTAGGATTAGGACTGTACCTGTTACATTGAGTTTAGGAAGACAATCCAAAAGAAATTGATAAAAATGATCATTGGTCTGTGTTCATGTTAGTCTACACAGAAACAACGAACATGACTGGGCCTCCATGAGTGAGGCATGCACCCTGAGATGGTTTGGTCCTGAACCGTCCACAGATTGAGCCAAACGCTGGTGACCAGCAGGGTATTTGGGTTATGGTTTCAAGAGTGTGGTTATATTAGGAATAGGGTTTCTCAGCTATTAGTAACAAACACCAGAGGAAGAACAAAACAAAAAAAACAAAAAACAAAAAAAACCCCACAGTGTCTGTACCAGTGAAGGCCAGCATCCTGGACCTTTTGGAGGAGAGTGAGGGGAAGGGGGAGAATGTTCCCTAAGTAAGACGCCATGATGGCTCTCAGTGCAATGCAAGAGGTTTCAAGGTTAGGTTATCCTTTCAGATTATTACTCGTTTTAATAGTTTTCTTTATCTACATTCATTTAGAATGTAAATTTGTCCTTGTCTCTTACACTCACTGACCAGTACTTAGAAGGTTGTGTAGTTTCTTTAAAATAGCAAACCTAGAACAAACTTCCAGTTATAAAATAAATGGCAGGGTGCAACATGATGACCATAGCTAACAATGTTGTTCGATAAATAGGAAAATTATTAAAGTAAATCATAAGAGTTCATCATGAAGAAAATATCTTTTATTGTCTATATGTGAGCTGAACCTATTGTGCTAATCATCTCACAATATATGAAAATCAAGCCACCATGCTGTACACACTCTGTAAACTTACACAGAGGTGTATGTTAACCATTTCTCAATAAAACTGGAAAAAAATAGCGAACGTCATTGAACATAATACAGATACACTCAAAATGGTAATTCTCAGAAGAAAAGGTGTAAGAATAGGTTTGTACAATAAGCTGAATTTCAAAGAGAATAAATTTTATGACTTGCTGTTGCATCCATTACCCATTCAATACATATTTTTGACTGGGGTATTTGGGATTCATACATTCACAAAACAGGTGTAAGTCCCAGTGGTGGAGGGAGGTAAAAGACTGTAGAGGTCTTAAGGGCATGATCACTCTTGGCATGTATCGCTATTTGATGGGGACATGGTGTCAACTTCCAATGTGAAAAAAATGTACTGGATTCTGAGCAGTACTCAGCAAGGAAGAGAATCAGAGAAGGAGTGTAGCATAGTATAAAAAGATGGACTTTGAGACTGTAGTTATCCGACTACCTGTGAGACCTTGGTCACATCCGTTCAATAGGAGGTAAAAATGTCTATTATAGTTCGGTAGAATTGAAATAGATGATTCATTAACATCTTTACTTTGTGTCAAATAGTCATTCAATAATTTGGAGGCAATATTCACTTATTCAACACTCATCCATCTCTAAGCATGCTGTTGCCATTTATTTTATAATTCCTTTTTTAAAAAAATAGATGAGTGAACACAGCAAAATGAAATTACCTTTGCAGGTCATATAGCCAATCAGAGGCAAAATTGGGTTCACAGTCAGGTCCAATAAACTCCAAAGGAGTTTCTTTGTCCTTTCCCACACAGAGGATTGTTCCCCTCACCCTTTTCACTCTCCCAGTCCTGGAGAGAAAATAGTAAACTTCAGTTGGTGGGCATGACTCTTGGTCTCCCCTCATCTTCATCTACTCATCTCTTTTTTATAATTGTCATGCGGCTGCTCATACCACCATCTTCAGAAGGTCAGGACCCATTCACTGTGACTGCCCCAGGCTCCTTTCACATTCCTGGACCTTGGAGGTGTCTGACCCCCTGCAACCTTGTGTGATTCCCTCAGGTACCCTCAACCCACCTCTACTCGCTCCTGCACTTTTCCCCATACTTTCATTTCAAAATATGCTCTATTTGCCACTTTTAGAAACAATAATAATCTGTTTAAAATAAACTTTACATTTTAAACTGAAGTTTCAACTTAATTTAAAGGTTTGTGGAATGGTATGTTGGTTTTGAGTACCTTTGATCTTTCTGTTGTTCCAGGTAATTTAAGAGAGGCTCTTAAAAAGAGTCTCATGAATCTGCTCCAAGGACCACTCCAATAAAGACCCCAGTTGGAATGCTCCCGTTGAGCCAGAGGCCTCTTTGTTATTTGCATTTATTTGTTTTTTGCTTTTTTTGTGTGTCACTAACTAAAAATCATCAGTTACCATATGACATTACAGTACAGATTCACTTTATAATCACTATCAGTGCTGCGAATAGCTAATGAGAAAAGGTCTCTGTTGATAGTTTTTAATGGTTGTTCAACTTAATTTGTTTCTCCTGGGACCATCTGGGCACCCTTTACAATTCAGTCACTTACATTGAAAAGTATACTGTTCCTATGAAACTTTTTGTAAGTTGAAATAGTGTATAGTGAAGAAACAATTACCTTAGGACACATCTTGCTAAGAGATGCACAAAACAAGTTGGGATAACACACAGATGCTTGCAGACAGAACTCAAAAATCTGGGGCTTGAATCTGCGGTTCCCAGGATGCATGCTGCCTCTAAGGCTCACTGCAAAACAAACTCTGAACACTAGTTTGGTTTTTTGCCTTTTTGTATAAAAGCAAATATCTATTTCAATGAGCAAAAATAAGTACTAATTTAGGTATTTTGTGAAAGTGAAGCAGCCTAATGAGAACTCTCAAAAAGTATGGGATACCTGTATGTGTAGGTAGCAGGGAGCTGCAGCCCATATCACACCACATACAAAAACAAATTTGAGGCAGATTATAAAACAAGTGAAAAGCAAACTATAAAGCTTGCAGAAGATAATATAGGAATCACCATGAGTTGTAGGTAGTCAAAAGTTTCTTGGAAGAACACAAAAAGCAATACTTAAAGAAAATTGTTGTCCTAGTTGGTTTGACTCAGAGGATGAAGTGTTGGCCTGTGGATAGAGGGTCCCATCTTCAATTCTGGTCAAGGACAAGTAACTTGGTTGCAGGCTCCTCCCCGGCCCTGATCCTGGTCAAGTGCATGCAAGAGGCAACCAATAGATGTGTTTCTCTCACATTGATACTTCTCTTTGTCTTCCACTCTCTCTAAAAAAAATAATTAATGGAAAAATATTCTCGGGTATTGGTTAAAGGAGATGGTTAAAGGAGAAAATTTTTTTCTCATTAGTAAATTAGACTTCATCAATTTTAAACTTTATTTCATGAAGAAAATGGACAAGTTACAGGCCGAAACAATATGTATTTATTGAGAGATATATGTAATATTGAACAGATACTCAGAGAATATAAATGACATCTACAAGTCAGTAATAAAAATATTTTTAAAGCATAAAAGACAGGAAAAATGTTTGAACATATACTCCACAAAAAAGATATATAAATGTCTAATAAGCACCTGTGCTTTATCTCAACATTATTTATCATCAGAGAAATGTGAAATAAAAGCCATTATTGGTGAGGATATAGAGCTATAACCACTTTTGAAAAAGTTCTGGCCGTTTTTAATAAAGCTAAACATATAACTACTAGAGGCATGGTGCATGAAACTCATGCACTCAGTGGGGGAGTGGTCCCTCAGCCTGGCCAGTGCCCTCTCACAGACTGGAAGCCTTGCAATTGATTTTCCCAAAGAGGTAGGCCCTGCCCACCGGGCTAGGGCTCCATGATGGATCTCTCCAGAAGAGGGAGGCCCCACCCACCCCTCAAAGTGCTGCCATTGGATAGCCTGGGTCTCCCTCTTTGGGGCAATTGTAGAGCCCCCTGATTGATTGGTCACCCCTGATTGGTTGGTGGCCTGGGCCTCCCTCTGCTGGGCGATCATGGGGCAATGGCCAGGCCCCTGACCAATTGCATCGCACCACCTTGGCTGGCCTGGCACCAGTGGGTGTCATAATGTGGTTGTCAAGAAGGTCATCTAGATGGTGGTTCTGTTGTTTGGTCATTCAGCTGATTTGCATGTTACAATTTTATTATTATAGATTCTGTGACTCAGCTCTTTTATCATTCAGGCATTTAAAGCACTGAAATAATATGGTCACAGAGAGATTAATACAAGATCATTTATAGCAATTGATCTATAACTAGAGGCCCAGTGTACAAAATTTGTGCAGAGGTAGGGTCCCTAGGGACTGCCAGCTGCTGGCTTCCAGCTGGGGCTTGTCTTTTTATCCACCTTGGCCTGGTGCTGCCTACTCATCTGCTCCACCATCCCACTATGGTCCAGCTCTTGTCAAGTTCCTTTGCCTCCACTGCTGCCCACTGCCAGCACTGCGTCACCAACACCCACCATGTTTCACACCACCCCCTAATGGTCAGCACATACTAACTCCCAGTGGGTAGAACTCCTGCCTGTAGGGACAATTTGCATATTAGCCTTAAAAAAACAAAACAAAAAAAACACACACACACACAAAAAAAAGAAACTGGTCACTGCCCTGGGGTCCATCACCAGGAAATGTGGTATCCTCAGATAATGGGATGCTGTTCATCAACAAATAGAACAAACTGCTATACATTGAGCAACATGAATGTGTCTCAGAAACACAGACTGAGTGAAAGGAGTCTTATAGGAATACCTACTGCAAGTTTCAGATTAGATTAAGATCTAGAACTGGCAACACTGATGTTTGTTTGCCTTTGGTGGGCAGAGATAAAAATTGACTGAGAAGAGGCTTGAGGGAGCTCTCCTGGTGATGGGTGATAGTGCTGCTGGTGCTGTGTAATGATGATGAGTGATGGGTGATTGGTGATGTATGATTGATGATGGTGATGGGTAATTAGTGATAGTGATAGGTGATTGGTAATGGTGATGGGTGATGGTGATGAGTAATGCTCAATCCAGAGCCATATGTCCTTCCTATCTCACTTCTATGAAGCAATAGCTTTCTCAGATGAGTCAGAAATCCTTGTCATCTATCTGGGAATTCTATTGCACTTACGCAAAATGTCCCAAGTGTTCAAAGGAGAAAAGAAGAGTCTATTTTTTGTTTCTGGGTGCTTGCTCTTTGCTAGGTATTGCTCTGTCTCATCAGGAAACTACAGTAATCAAGACTGTCTTACAAAGCTCATGTTATAGCAGGTAACAAATAATATCTCCAGTGATGACAGATGCCACTCAGGGGGAGGGGATGTGAGAAATGAGGGGGGGATTAGGGAGTTCTCTCTTAGGATGGTTCTGGAAGGCCTCGTGGATGGAGTATCTCTGTGCAGAGAGGATGAGGTGAGTGAAGACATAGTGATATCGTGCAGGAAGTTAATGCAAACTAATTATGAAGTAACAACAGTTCTGCTTCCACCACAACTTTAAGAGGTATTTAAGGGTTTCATATCCCTTTAGTTAATTCCTTATGTGTAAATGGCATTTATTTTTATTGGAAATAAAAGCATTGTTTTTAGGCGATCTCAAATATAAACTTCTAGGTCACAATGACCTAACTTCTTGGAAGAAATAAATACTTTAAAATTTAGAGTGTGTATATGGAAAGTCTCCTGTTTGTACATATTGCAAGAACATTTGAATCCTGTGTCTGAAACCTGGTCAGTCACTGCCCAGAGAGGATGAGATATTTCAAATCCCCAAACTCGCCCATATTTTATGTTTCTGCACCATTTTACTAGTATGGTTTTCTTTATCTGATAAAGAGCCTATTAACACTTCATGTGCCCAAGGCTCTTCAGGAAGAACCAGAATTCCAAATTCCATGCCCCCTTCCTTAAAATTCTCCAGGATTTATTTCTTGTGGGGCCAAAGTTCCTGTAAATTGAGGGAGAAGCAGGTAATGTTTTGGGTGATGGATCACTGAGTGACACAGCACACTGAAACATGAGTGACTTTTGAGTAAAAAGAGTTTACTGGATGTTGGCACAATTGGACAGTTTGCATGATTGTGAACCCAGAGGGCCTTATTTTTCTGTTTATTATAGAAGTTGGAAGCCAGCTTTGGTGATCTAGGGTCGAAAACAAGAATAAGGTATCTGTCTCTCCATGGAGTTTAAGCACAGGACACAGCTTGTGCCAGGAGGTAAGCTCACTCGGGGCCATAAAAGGAAAGGGTCCTGAGTTGAATTCCATCCCTGACATCAAACTAGCTGCTGGACTGCAAAGACATTTCTAAAATCTTCTGAATTTAGTTAAAGTCATTCTTTTCAGGAGTTTTCAGGGATTAGATGATAACGTATGCTTAGTGCTTAAGAGAAGCTCTGCTAATTTACAAATGCGACTTTGTTGAAGGCATAGTGACAAATCCAGTCTTACCTTCCCCAAAGAAGTCATAGGTAATAGAAATGGGGTAATGCCAACCAGCGACTGCAGAGCTCACCCCTCTCCTTTGGGTACCCAGTGGCAGCCGCAGTGATTGGTGTGGATATCAGGGGAATCTTTGGAAGAAGACCACTGCTTGTGCCCCCCTTCCCTCTTTCTTTCTCCATTTTCTTTCTCCATTTTCTTCTCTTCTTGGTTACAAGCTACCCTTTAAATAGCCTCAGGCCCTACTTGGTCCTTCATGGCCAGTGTGTAGCAGGGCTGTGCTAGTGGCAGCTCCATGCAGCTCATCCTTGTGAGCCTGATCCAAATGCACTGTCTTCTTTGATTCTTTGTTTGCTTGGCTTTTGTTTCCCCTAGGAAAAGTCTTGTTGGGGAGTGAGCATGCACACAGATACACAGAGACTCACAGACACACTCACACACAGAGGTTCAATGACACAGAGGGTCTCCTGCTATATTGTGGACAATTGATAGGCGGTTAGTTTGTAGCTGATTTCATGCAAATTACAGCCTGAATTAGTGCCCTTAGACTTTACAATGAAGTGTAGTATTGTAATAAACAGATTCATAAAAATGTGCTAGATTTCCAGAGTACTTAAATGATTAGTTTTAGGGACTGAATAGGTAGCACATATTTGGCTAGAATTACATATTCGCAGATGCCATCCAATTGAAAGAAAATCCTCCTTGTGATGAGCTATTTTTAACACCATTTTAAAAGATCATCTTGTGGAAATGCAATGTCTCATTGGGAGTTAAATCCTGGATCTTCCTGACAAAAAAATAGGTACTTGAAAATAACATGTTGCCAGGGTACTGTGAAGATGTTACCGTGGGACTGTCTCTGTATGAAGTGAGCAGACAACCACAACGACTTGAACTTCTGTAATGAGAAATCGTGTTGCTCTCCTGGGCCCAGGAGCCCTTACAGATGTCAGAGCAGTGAGATGTTCTCTTCATGCTTTAAGGTAAAATACCACATGCCAGAGTGCAGAAAAACATGTTACTCTAACAATCAAATTGATGGAGTCTGTCATTTTGGGCAACTAAAATTATCAAGGACTTTTCATGTCTTGAGGACAACCATGGAGAAGAAATGTCAGGTGCTGTGGCTTTTTTGAATAAGTTTTTAGCTCATATGCAGTACCACAGGCCATTTTTTAGGAAAGCCAATTTTTCACATATTTACATAATTTTTTTTTTTTTGATCTGCAATGGCTTGAAACTACATGTGTTTTTGAAACTGTCCATCTAGGTTAATGTCTGTGGTATCTTTTTTTTTTTTTTTTAATACTAAATGAGATCTATGCAGTGTGGAAAAGGCAGATAACGGGCACTTTAGACTAGTGTGAAAAATTAAAAGAAAACGGAACTTTCTTTAAGCATCTTCCTTCCTCCAGACAAAGTAAAATGAGAGACAATATTGGGCTGTTATCAACATAGTTGCATGCAGCAAATATGTGAATGACTTCAGAGATAATGAAACGTTAAGTTTTTTGGTTCACTATTTAAAAATATAGAACCAACAATTACAGATGGAAACTATTCATTCTGAGATTTAAGGAGGGAAAGCAGGGGGAAATGGGCCTTTAACTCCCGAGTACAACTGTAGATAATGGAGCCAGCACATTACTGATGCTCCCACAAAGGGAGCTGATGAGTCTTTGAGAGAAAGGGATGGGCAGGAACCATGGGCTGTGATTCTGGTTTTGGCTGTGTCCAGGCACCACTTTTGGCCACCCTTTGTCACCTGTGTATGAAAAAATCCCCAGATAATCTTGATGCTCACGGTCTTCCGGCCCTGCTTTCCACCTCTCTGTAGTGTCCAAGAGTGGGAGATGTTCTTTATACTATAAATTGCACATCAAATGGACACTTTCCTCACTAGAAAAGCCAGTGATTGAAGAGATTTCACATGTCAAACTGCATACCCAGTGAAACCTTCCCAGTGAAAGGCTGGTGACACTTAATGATAGAATTTAAAGAATCCTTGTACAATTTATTTTAAGCATATTCCAGTAGTGGAGGCATTGTTCTTGGATAGCCCATGAACTGTAAATATAGTGTCAGTATTTCATAGGCAAATGGCTTTAGTGGTATATATGGAAATGTGTTTAAATGTAAGCAGTTGTCCTGAAATACATTTTTATTATCAACTTTCACTGTGTAGCTGCAGAAGTTTAATGGACAAAGATAAACTTTATCCCAGCCCTGGTCATAATGAACCCAAATTCTGAAATTAGTAAAATATAAAGTCAGTGCCTTTAAATGTCTTAAAAAGATCCTCTAACCAGATGTTCAATTTTATAAGTGTACCCAAAATACTAGAATCCAAGCCCTTAACACTATTAAAAAGCATTCCTTTCATTAAAAATACTTGTTTGATTATATCATATACTTATGAAACCTATTTTGCAATATTTTAATTGTGATCTATCAATTGAGGAAGTCTCCCTTAATTTCCTAGAAAACATTAACTAAAATTTCCAAGCTTTCATCTCTAGGTTACATCTTTCTCCAAATAAAATGTGTTGTTTAGAAAACAAACACTGTTGCCTTGTGATAGGTTATTTTTTTTTTTTCAAATAAGCCAACACAACGGAGTAAAATATATGATCTGTCGTGGCTGAGTCACTTCCTGTTTCAATAACAAGAATGTCATCAGCTAAACTCTAACCAGCACAGTTTGTCACTGTGTGTGTGTGGCTTTATTTGTACGTTGCCAGAACATTCTTAGGGGACATACACTCATCACTGTCATATCGAAAAAGAAACTTTCAGTGAGCAGTTTTGACCAGGGCTGTTGACTTGTTTATTATTGATGCCATAACTGAAGCTTCCCTAATGGCAGGGAGAATGCTTGCCTGGCAGTGGGAAATGGGGTTGTAAGTTTGCCCGGGGAAGTCATAATTTATTCCTGTCACCAAAGCTCTAACACAAATGTGCAGCGGTTTCCCAAAGATCGAGAGCTGTGCTCTAGCGGTGTGACAAATCAAAAGGCCTGAATGTTTGCCTGGCTTGGTTACTAAGTGACCATTTGATTTCGGGCTTCTGTTTTCACATCTGTAAAATGCTGGTGTTCAACAGCACAGCTCCGACCTTTTTTATAGTGACAAGTGCTCTGGCTTTTGTCCTAGCATCGTGAAACTGAGCTGGCATTCTTTGCAGAGTCAGTGCGGGGTGTCCCCTGAATTTAGAACTCCCCTCCCCACCTCCCAGCCCTACCCCCCATCGCACAGGGTAAATTTTAAATGAGTCATCTGGGTGATTTATTGCCACACTGCCTTCCGGGCAAGACAGTTATTGCTTAGGTGGTATCATTTTTGCAAATCTCTAAAACTCAGAAGCTGAAGGATTCCAGACAGAGCTTCTGGTTGGCTCAGCTGCAGAACGTGGTCCAGAACTCAGGAGACCTAGCTGGGGGTGGGGAAGAAGAGAGTTTAAGCCCCTCTGAGCTCCTCTGAAATCTCCTAGGTTAACATGATTGAGGTCAGACTCTCAGCGCACTGACACACATTCAGGGTTTTACCTGCAGAAAGGCACCCGGATGACTCATTGGTGTGATATGCCCCTTGGAGTTAGGATGAGACATCATGTCGGAGGAGAAAGGACTTTCTGTGCTGTAAAAGAAGCTTAGAAAACACCCCAGGTTATGGTTTTTCCAGATTTTAAAATCTGGTCCCTTTGTGGGGTCATCCTGACACTAACCATTTCTCTTTCAAGAGCCTCACCAAGGATTACATTATGAACAAGTTTTAAAAATTCACCTAGTCTTATTGTAAAGGCACCATGGGGCTATGATAATTAGCATCTTATTTGCAAGGCACAGGATTGTACACCATTGTCTAATCTGGTGATAGGCGTCTGTAATTGCTAAGCAAATATTTGCTCTCAGGTATAAAGAATGAATTACATGGGCACGACCCTGTCTTCCTGTCCCTGGATAAAGCAGGGTGGCCTCCACTGAGTAGTGTGTGTGTGTACAGCTGAGTCAGGTAAAACTGGACTCATCAGCTTGTTGCCTCATGCACGGCCCTGTGGGTCTGTGGCCATGCTCCTTATTGCTACTGACCTTTCACCCAGGAGTCAGTCATATAAGCACCATTTGAGATGCTGCTGCTATGTAACTGTTGAATATGTTAAAACTCTCTTGGCTCTGCTCAAACCTGAGTTCCTAGGAGAGGGGTGATAGCTATTAGAAAATGTGATGCCCTCAGGAGATGAGCCAACAGTCAGGTAATGTGCTGTGGATATAGGGTGGGATCCTAAAATCTCTTGTGCCCATCAAAAATGACAAGCCAGGGTAAGTGATTAGCAGCCGTTCCTGTTGCTGTGATGATAAACACTGCTGCTATCTTAGGGCCAGGGTTGTTCAATCTGGATTTCGATTCCCTTCACCATCTATTTTGGCATTGCCTTGCTCTAAAGGGCAGGCTGTGTCACAGTCAGCACTTTGCTGGTGATCTTTGTCCAGGTTTACACAGTGAGAATGCCACCTGTGGGAGAAATAGGGGATGGGAGGGCTTAAAAACTATCTTCCATTCAGAATTGTTTTAAAAGTGTGTTTTTAAACAAGAGAGATATCTTAAAGCATTTTAAAATTTGTTTTTTATATGTAACGTTTAAGGAAATCAGATTTATTTAGTAATACAGATTTTTGGTGGAAAAGAGATATTATGAAGAGCATTCTACAATGCCATGTACACACACACACACACATATATATATATACACACACACATACATATACAAACATGTATATGTATACACATAAAACTCTGTGTGTTTGTGATAAATTTCTCATCTATTCATTTGTTTTCTCAGTGGGATGATTCTTAGAATTCTAGGAAAGAGACACTCCTTATACTCATTAATATGTCAATAATGTGGGTCCCTAAAATCATTAGCATTTGTATAATTTTTGAGGGACTGGCATAGAGAACATTGGCTGTGGGTATTGAATAAACACTTGACAGCACAGGTTGAACACCACCCAGTGCACTTCATGCTCACAAGGATCAGAGTAATTTAGTTGCTCATTCAATGCTACTCTGCCAGGGAACTATGCACCCAAGTGAGGACAGTGGCAGGCTGGTGGCTGTAGCCATTCTTGGTGGACTTGGCCAGAGTCTACAGATGATTGGGCAATTAGTCTTGGCCCTGATGTAGGTAAGAGCTGAGGAGGTTTGTATCACTATCAAATCTGCCAGCACCCAGACTTGGTCAACAGGACTTACAGGAAATGCACTCACAGGTGAAACAACCTTTGGCACCCAGCTCCCAGCTTTCAGTTCAGAGAACGCTGCGTTCCCAGTACAGGGAGTGGAAGTTGATGTCATCAAAAAGATATTGGCTTGCTTTGAAATTAGCAAGTGTGTTCAAAGTTCTCCAACAAAAACCAAAACCAAAATAAACAAAAAACATTTATGTGGTTGCTGCTAAAGAATGCTACATAGCCTTTATGTGAATATTATAATCTTACTTTCACTTATAACTTTCCCAGAAGATAGTGTTAGGAGTGAAAATCTAAAATTAGCTCAAGGCCAAAAGTGAAACGTTTCAACAGCCATTCAAAAGCCGCTGTTTATGTGTTTGGAACTATATATGGGTGAAAGTAACAATTTCAACAGGAAGAAAAAAAAAAAGGAAAACTTTTTTTTTTATACTCAACAGAAAAAATGCTTAAACTTTCATCTGTGAAAGAGCTCAAATTCCCAAGCCTTGCTGTATGAAACTCCAGGTAGCTTATAAACTTGCTTTTATAAAATTTATTTGAAATGCTTCACTAATTTTCAGGGCCAAATCAGAAAACATGGCTCCCACTATTATTTAACAGTTGGCTGGCATCTCACTTCTGTTTGTGTTGCCTTTTCATAACTAAAAACTAGTGAACATTTAATTGAATTTTGATGATAATCTTAATAGCATAATTCTACCTTTACTTCTTAAAGCAATTTCATGTTTGCAAATTGCTTTTGCATTCCTATTAGCTAGTTACATAACTTACTTTGCTCCAAGAGCAAAATTAAATTCTTTACTAAGATAACATGTTTTTGCTTTTTCGGTGTAAACACAAACATGTGAAAGAATGACCTCATTGCAATGGGAACTCATCAATGTTAGATATTAAGGGTCTCTCTATAATACTTCTATTGTCCACACCCATCTCACAGATCTGGAGGTGGGCTTGGGAATGATGTTTAAAAAATACCGCATTTCCTGGCATGCTGTCAGTAGACTTCACTGCTGGTCAGTGAACCTGTTGGCAGCCAGGTCAGAAGCTGGATAGAGTCCAGAAGGGGTTCCAGATTTGGCATTTGAAGGGCTTGCAGGGCTTCTTAACACTTGATGATCACCTTGAAGGTCTCATCAATTTCAAATGAGCATTCCACTGTGGAGGAGCAGCCAACAAGCAACCTCAAGCAAATGCCCTTTTTATGAGAAAGGGAAGCTTTAGTAAAAACAAAACAAACAAAAAACAAAACAAAAACACAAGTGACCAGCAGCTACAGATGAGAGGCATGCCCCAATGTACTAAGAATTCAAAACTGTCCAACAAATGGCTGCATGAGAGAGTTGTTGTTATTATTAATAAGTAAAACATAATCTCTCTAAAGTGCTAATGTGTTCGGCTCAGTCTCCAAATGGCCATCAAGTGTGCAGGGCTGGGGTGGGAGGTTCAGGTTATGTGAGCCAGGATATTGCCCTGAGGATGTGATGTACATACATTTCAGGGGTAGATTGATTATTTTAGGTGAAAAGTCATGCTACCTCATTCAGCACCCAGCTGTTGCCTCTTTGCCATCAATTTTGTCAAAATGTCAAAAATCACCAATTTGGAAAAACCCATGGAGGAAGAAGAGAGAGGAATGGACTTTGGATAATTAGGAGCCTGTTTCCTAACTCAACTGAGCTCCCTTTCCCTTAGGATATTCACCCCCTTCCCTATAGGGAAAAGCCTTAAGTGCTGGGAACCCGGGGGCTCCTGGAAATCTTGGGAAGTCTAATTTTCAATCAGTGCACATATCCACTATCCTTGATCAATGGGAGTGCCCTAGGCATCTTCCCTATAGCTGCCTCCACTATTCAAACGGTTTGCCTTGGTTCATCTTTCTGCATTGTGGTGACTGTGCCTGCCAAAATGGCACTACTTCTAGTGATTATGTTCCCTACTGAGGCCATGGCACATTTCCTGCTGAAAATGATGTCTTCTGTTTGGATTATCAAAGATGGTGGCATAGCAAATGTCTAGTGTACTCTGGTTCTAGTTAAAAGTGTACAACTTGCAAAATACAAAACTTCCTTGTAAAAAGAAAAATTCCCTTGCATTCCTTTAATTTTATGAACTTAAAAATATTCCCGGGAATTTTAGTTTTTCTCTTTTTTTCCTTTTTTAAATTGAGAGTAATCCTAAATAACAAATGCCTAATATGCAAATTGCCCCTGGACTGGGAGCTCCACCAGGAGTTTGACCAGAGGGTAGGGCTGGCCAGCCAACTGTTTGCAGCTCCTCTCCTCCACCTGGATATGATCAGCCCTGATCAGGGCCAGGCTGGCCAGACCCTGCCCATACACAAATTTGTGTACCGGGCCTCCAGTAGACATATAACATTATATATCATACTAGAGGCCCAGTGCACAAAATTATTGCACAAAATTTTTCCAGACTTCTTCCTCTCGCAGTCTGGAAGCCCTCGGGGGATGACTGCCTGCTGGCTTAGGCCCATTCCCCACATCCCTCTTCTAGACCCTTGATTCTTACCACCCACCTGCTCACTGCTCCTTACCGCTAAGTTCACTACTCCTTAGCACTGGCATGGAGGCAGGAGAGTCTCCCTCTACCACTACTACACTCACCAGCTGTGAGCCTGGCTTCCAGCTGAGTGCACTGAGCCTCTTTCCCCTGGTGTTCTGTGTGCATCTTAGCAACTGGCCATTCCACCATAATGCTCACTTAAGCTTTTATTTTATAGATGTTAATTTCAGGCATACAACATGATGATTCAATATATTTATATATTATTAAATGATCACTGCTATAAATCTAGTTAACAGCCCTTGCCATACATAATTATATGTTTTTTAAAAGGAGATGAGAACTTTTAAGATCTAAGCAACTTCAAATACAGTATTATTTATAGAGACCATGCTATAATACATTAAAGAGTGTTTTGCTTAATGTAAAGATAATCATTTTGAAATTTGTGTGACAAGGGTGATTAGTTGGACCTTCTCAGAAGATATATATTACTTTTAAAAGCAGGCTTCACTTCTTTGTGATCCGGATAATAAGTCAAAGACAGTATAAGCCCACCAATTTTTTCTACCTGAAAAGAAAATCCATCACATTGACTTAACAAATATGTCATGGGAATTTTGAGTAAGTAAAACTTGTAGACATCAAAAGATCCCAGATGATGTCTGACCCCAGGTGGCTCATGGTTCTGCTGGTAAACACTCTGATTCTCTTCAGTTAGTCATTTGGCCATTTTATAGATGGTCATCAAGAGATTTCAAATATAGTCTTTGTCTCTATCAGTATTTTGTGTCCATTTTATTCCAAGACACTCCATAGTAGCATGCTGCAAGCTAATTCCAGCATGTCATAATAAATGCAAACAGTCCTCAAAAGGTGAATGGGCTTCTATATTCAGCAAGGCTGAAAATATATATTATTGCCTGCTGGAATAGCCAAAAGCATTTCCCCAAACCTGAAAATCTGCATATATTATTGCCTGCTACTAGAACAGCAGAGGGCAGTTCTTCCAACCTGGCAATGACTACTGTATACCAAGCCTTACCTTTGATATGTATATCTGTTTTGCTTTAGGGCAAAATTTGTGTTAATAAAAAGGTAGGGGTCCAGAGATTCAGAGAACTTGGTTACTATAGCTAAGTCTCCTCTGACTCCTCCAAAATGCCTTCCAAATTTATATTTCTAGTCTCTTTATTAACTTATATGCAGCCCCTTCTCCATATTTCTGAACCTTTCTAGATGCTGAGAAACACCTTGGCAGTAGCGCTTCTCATTTCTGCAGGAACTCTCCTTCGATTGGTGTAGCATTTTAGAAGAGCTAGACAGAAGTCATAGTGTTGGAGACATAGGACTGATGCAAGGAAGCAACCTTCCTTGGAATTGTGTCACGGCTGAGTACTCTGCAGTATATATTACTCAACCACAATGTTCTGTTGCACTTTATGATAAATATATTTTTGGGCATTAATAAAAAAAAAAGTCCTTCACTAAAATCTAAACTTAATCAGGTTGCCAAAGCCGGTTTGGCTCAGTGGTAGAGCGTCGGTCTGTGGACTGAAAGGTCCCAGGTTCGATTCCGGTCAGGGGCATGTATGTTGGTTGCGGGCACATCCCCGGTGGGGGGTGTGCAAGAGGCAGCTGGTCGGTGTTTCTCTCTCATCGACGTTTCTAGCTCTCTATCTCTCTCCCTTCCTCTCTGTAAAAAATCAATAAAAATATATTAAAAAAGAAATAAACTTAATCAGGTATAAGTCGTAGCATTTCTTTTCATTTTTAAAAATTTCTAAAAATTTGAGTTCTTCATTGACAGGAAGGGCCTAAGGAAGATACATAAATTAGAGATGGGATCCCTAGGACTCTCCAGAGCAGTTTTGACTAGAGAAAGTCAACATATTCCTTGTTTGGATGACAATGGTAGTGATTCAATAAGCATTTGTAATCTATTATTTGGGTTGTTCTTTCTTTAGCAGCATTCACCATCCTTCATAGATTAGAATACACACATATAAACTTAATGGCCCCAAAGACACCTATTTCCTCTCCCACTTTTTATAGTTCACATAAAAATACGCTGAAAAAACAAACAAAACACTATGTTCTGGTGGCTATGGAGAAGAGCAGTGTTGCAGAGTCTTTCATGTGCACATGAGAAGTTGACTTTAAGGTGTGTGGTTCTGACTTTTCTTTCAGGAGTCTGCTACCCATGGACTCCACAGGCCTACTTTTATAGCCCATCAACCTATTTTTATATTCTTACTACTCTCTGAAAGAGAGAGGACACAAGAACTCATCAAATGAGTTATATTTTGCTTTGAATGTAGCCATTCCATCCCCTGATAGCTTCTTACATATCCCATCTTTCTGAATTGGCATTGGCAACCTTCCATTGGCTTCTTTCTTGGTACAGAAATGTCCAAAATGGGCACACAGGTTGTACTAGATAATCTACCACAGGAATAATAGACTCAATCAGGGCCAAGGTTTGGCTCCTTGATCTATTTTTATTGGTATTATCTATAATAAGAAAAGTGTAATATGCTAATTAGACCAGATGTCCTTCCAGATGAACTTCTGGATAAAGCCAGGGCTGCAACGAAAGTCAGAGTCCCAGGTGCCAGAGGGAAGCGGGTGCTGGCAGCCGGGGGAAGGAAGGTCTACTCTTGCACGTTTTTCATGCATTGGGCTTCTAATATTTTCTATAAATGAGTTAACATTTAGTTGCCTTCCTAAATATATCTGAGGTACTCTATTGAATTAAATCAGAGAAAAACATGTTTTGTTAGGATTCTAAGTCAGATATAAGAGATTAGTGGTTTTATTTATAACAAAGTTCAAAGATGCTTTAGAGTATGTCCACAGATTCTTTGATATCCTCCCTTAAAGAGTGGACCTTAAAGGTAGAAGAGAGTAAAGGGGGGATAAATGGTAATGGAAGGAGATTTGACTTGGTGAACACACAATATACAGATGATGTTTTATATAATTGTACATCTGAAACCTATATCATTTTATTAATCAATGTCACCCTCATAAACACAATAAAAAAGTAAAAAATAAAAGTGGACCTAATTTCCTCTTCTTGAATGTGGGCTGGACTCACTGACACCTCTAATGGAGACAGTGGGGCAGAGATGATCACATGTAATGCTGAGATAAGGTTTTAGATGACACTATAGTTTCTTAAGCTCCCTTGTATCATTCAACTTAGGGAAGCCAGCTGCCTCAAGGAGAGGATGCTCAGGCCACCTTAAGGAGAGGCCCAAGTCCTGAGAAGCTAAGGTCTTCTGCCATGAGCCATTTGACAAATTATTTTTGTGGTGGCTTCTTCAACAGCAGTCAAGGCCCACTATAGTCTCTGTCTCTGAAGTCATTCCAATCTCAAGACACATCAAAACTACATGCTGTTGCTGTAGTCTGAACCTGAACCACTGGCTCTTTTACTTGAGCTCCAATTGCTTAGTTGGGTCCTTGTACAAATTTACATGTGCACTTAAAATGCTATTGCATGTTCATTTTAATGCATGGAGCAGAAGAAGCTTCTGAATGCAAACACTCTTCAGTGCTTCCAAAGTTAAATTCATGGTCTAGTTCTTGATATCATTTTCTGCCTAGCATCTTTGTAGCAGTAGGATGCACTGTAATAAGTTCCTCATGACAATATCTTTCCTGCAAGATAATTGATAGTGGCTCATGTAACAAATGAAAAGTGTTTCCTTTGTGGCTATGTAAAATGTACAGAGGGGGAGAAAAAGACTATTTTTAAAGAACTACTAATATGCTTTTTAATACTTGCATGCAGTGTGAGTCACGTGGTGAAAATAGCACATCTGTGTATGTTTCGTGACCATCTGTCAGGCAACATGCTCAGACAATTGAAATGACTTTGTGTCATTATACCTTCAAAAGGACAAGGCCCCACACTGTGACCATGGGGATCAAAGGGAGAGCCGGACACTGCAACAGATCACTTTGACACCAGTGCTGCTTGGCATCTGGTTGTAGAATTAAAACCAGAGTTACAGTGGCATTTTCTAGGAATAGCCTGTTACCTGTACTGTCTTTTCCCCCAAATTCCCACGCTTCTTTAAAAGAGATCCTGGGAATTGGAAGCCCCTCTTAACTGGCTCTGGAATCCCCTCAGTTGAGGAAACACATTTGTTTCACTCCTGAATCCTCTTCTGTGTTTACAACAATAGACCTGCTGTCACTATCACTGTAACATGTTACGCCCACATTTAGCAACTTCAAACAACAGTTTTATTTTTTTGCATGTGACTTTGTGGGCCGGGAATTTGGGAGAAGCTCAAGGGTGCCATTCTCCCTTGAGGTCCTTCAGGCAAACCTTTAATTATTACTTCCTTCCCCTGCTTTTGATACCATTTCCTTTCATACGTGCATATTTCTAAAAAGCATATGTTTTAATTTTAGGTTTTCTTTGAAGGCAATAAAAAGAATACCAAGTTGTAAATAATCTGTGTGTGTGTGTGTGTGTGTGTGTGTGTGTTTAGTAAATATATGGTTACCATTTACATGGTGATTGCTACTATGGGATATCCACATTCATAGATTAATTGCAGGAAGAATACCCATTGACAGTTTTTAGCAAGTTAAACCAGAAGTTTTTTGTTTTTTTCTTCTCCAGTGTCTACTATGTGAAATCATTTTGCCTTCTTAAATCATGAATGGGATTTGAATTTTATTAAACTTTTTAGTATCTGATGAAACAGAAATACTGGTGGAGGAAATTATCCAAAACATGTTATGTAAATGGAGTGAAACCTATCAGGCACTGACAAAAGAAGCCACACAGGAAAGAGACCTATTGTACAGTTCCATTTATAAAGTCCCAGAATGGCCAAAAGAAATCTCTAGCGCAGAGGGGTGTGATGAATCTGTGTGTTTACAAAACTGTCCTATATTGATTGGAGTATGGTTACATGGATGTGTGCAGTTGTTCAAATTCATCAAACTGGACCCTTAAAATGGTGCACTTAGTGTATGCAGGTTACACTTCAATACCTGCCGCTTATGTTTATTGTGGTAATTAAACAAAGTGAGGTGTGCACAGCGCTCATGGAGGGCAGAGCCTGGGACATGCTAAGCGGTGGGCACATGTTTTCATCATTATTACTGATTTTGCTTGTCCACACAACTATACTCAGGGAAGTTTGCTTTGGAGAGAGGCAGATGGAAAAGGCATTGATCCTCTTGCTGCAGGGTGGGGCCTAACAGGGAGGTTCTGGGCAGCTGCTATTGGAAATTCCTTACCCTTCAGAGGTATTGAAAAATCCCTGCTTCACATAATCCAGTCCCATGTCCACTTCTGAGGATCAGATGGTTCAAATCCACATCTTAAAATACAGATGTGCAAGACTCGTCAGATTCCCTCAGGGTTGGGGTGTCACTGAAAATTCAGAGTGCTTGGGCCCCCACTGTTATTTCTGTACCCTGGGGCAGGGTATATCCAGTATATTATGTGGACACTCGCTAAATTAATCAATGACTGAATACAAACATCATCTATTTTAAACTTTCTAATTTATCTTTCAGCATAAGGACAAAGATACCTTCTCTACCTGAGTGCTCTGCACATAGGTTCTAGTCACTTGCTACTTCTGTAAAAGTAGATTTTCAGTATAGACTATTTCACCTTTTCTAGCTTTAATGAGGTATAATTAACAAAAATTGTATATATTTAAAGTATAAATACGATGTTTGATATGTTTGTCACCACAATCAAGCTAATTAACACATCCATCACCTCACATAGTTAGAATTTTTTTTGGTGTATGTGTAGAGAAAACCACTTAAGATTTTCTCATATAGCAAGGTTCAAGGACACAATACAGAATTGTTAACATTAGTCACAATGCTATACATTAGAGCTCCCACACTTAATCATCTTATAACTGGAAGTTTGTACTCTTTGAAAACTTCTTCCCATTTCCCCAGCCCCTATTCCTTGGTAATCACCACTCTATTCTCTGCTTCTATGGGTTTGATGTTTTTAAGGATTATGCAGTATTTTTCTTTCTGTATCTGGCTTATTTCATTTAGCACACTGTCTTCCAGTTCCATCCATGTTGTGGGAAATGGCAGGATTTCCTTCTTCTTATGGCTGAATAATATTCCATTGTACATGCCATTTCAATTTATATTACTCACACTAGTAGATGTTGGCAATTAGTATTCCTACATATAACAATAACCATTAACCTAAATTCATACTTTCAAACGTATCTTATGGCAGAAAAGAATTCTTTTTAAAAGAAGGATCATCAGAAGGAACTGAATCACCAGAAGAAACTGGATTCCTGCCTAAGGCATGGATTATTCTGTTCTGAACTCCCTACCAATGAGATTCCAGTGGAGACTGATTTGAGATCTGGGATCAACATAGAATCCATTTTCCATGAACTGGTGTGACTGTCCCTTTTAGAGATTATTACCTAAATGACACCATGAGGTATCTGTGTGTTGTTGTTTATTGATTTTGAGAGAGAGAGAGAGAGAGAGAGAGAGAGAGAGAGAGAGAGAGAGAGAGAGAGAAGAGAGAGAGAGAGATCTGCTGCTCCACCTATCCATGCATTCATTGGTTGCTTCTTATATGTGCTCTGACCAGAGGTTAACCCTTGGTGCATCAAGACAATCCTCCACCAATTGATTAATATTCTTGGTCAAGACTAGGAATTTGTTACAATTACAAAAATTTTATAATATACCTTCCATAAATAAAATGAAGATGTTTATCTCATGACTAATTTTTGGACATTCCCAAACAACTCATTCAAATACTCTAAAGTACAGATGCTGACATGATTCCTTTGTTAATCAACTTCCTTTTTGAAGGTTCCCAGTGAAATTTGTGTGAATTCATGGATTCAGGAAGCACACACTCAGAGGTACATTAGTCATAGGCAAATGAGCTAATACTCACATGCAGATAAATCACTGCAGTGTTTTTTCTAAAGCATGACATTACCTTATAAATATTTAGGAAGATAGCCAATTCTTCCATTTTGCAGTGTCTTCAGAATTTTTCATACTTTACAAAATATATATATTTCATGAATCCCACAGAGGGTATCTGAAGATGATGTCCCATCCTGAGGAATCCATGTGTGTCATCTAGCTGTCAGCTTGGGGTGACAATGGGCCTGTTTCTAGGACTTGCAGTCAGAGATGGTAGATATAGATATTTTAAACTGTTACAATTAACTGAAACTATATTCTCTCTCTCTCTCTCTCTCTCTCTCTCTCTCTCTCTCTCTCTCTCTCTCTCTCTCTCTCTCTCTCTCTCTCTCACTCCCATACACACAAAAAACAAACACCCAAACAAATAAAAAAAGGTGTCCTCTGCCTATGATATGAAGTTATGTGCACCATGCTTCTGGTGTGACCTTATCTCAATTTCTTGTCACCTCTTAAATAGCAACTCTGTTCCTTCATGTACAATTGGCCAATTAAATAAACACAACTCTTTGGTGCAAACTAAAAACTATAAGGCCCTTAATCGTGACATTGGTAAGACAACACAGCAAAAATCACATTTCAAACAATAATATGATATTAGAATAATATCATGTTGTAGTAGACACATACAGCATTTGATTCTTTTTCCTGGCAGCTGAGCATGATGGATGTTACTTTTCTTCCAAAGAACACATTTCTTTTGTGTGAACCTCTGTTGAAGAGGAAGAATGCTAAGCACTTTTATTTTAATCAGAGTTGGTTTCTGTGGATTTCAACCATTCTTCTCCCCTGTTTATCAAAGTGATGATGTAAGCACTGTCAGTTACACTGATTAGATAGTTGGTTGAATGTGCACTAGATCAAGGAAAGCTACTCCTTATGATCTTCAAAGAAAAAGAAAGTCTAGATGAAAAGAAAAAGATACTGGCGATAAAACACTGCCAGATAGTTGAGGGAGAAATTAGGTCACAATAGAGAGTTCTAGCACGTATTAAGAACTTACTTTTGTCTATAATCCATTTGATTTCCATTGATACTAACTTAAGTTAGAAAAGTCTTGACATCTCAACGGAACTAACTTTGGTTTGTCTTTTCAACATTTATTTCTTTTTTTCTAGGTGTGATGTGAAGTTTTCAAGGATGAGTGTGATATGTTAGAATACAATAATTTATCAAGATGCTTTGAAACTCTATCTCAATGATATATCCCAAGAACCGCACAGATGTTTAAGAGATATTAATGTCTCTATAAAACAAAAGAGAATGCAGAATTTGGTGAAAGGTGGTAACTTTCTTGGGGCCACTTTGATAATGAAGTGCAGGATTTGGAGTTAGAGCTGTGTGCTAATTTTCTCTGAGTGGCATATATATATATATATATATATATATATATATATATATATATATATTTAATTTTAATTTATATTCTACTTGTCACTATGCATTATCTGAAGAAAAGACATATTAGTTTTACCTTAGTATATTAAAGAAGAAACTTTTTGAATGACTGCTTAATATTATTATTTCTCATAGTGGTTTCCAGTGACTTTATAAAAATATTTAGTGGTTCTGGGATCCTGGTCATAATTTTGTATATTTAAATATTCTATATAACAACAACAATCCTCAGCACCATTACAATAAAATCTATAATTGTTCAGAAAAGGTGAACATATTTCCAGAAAGAGTCTGAAATACAGCTTGACAACTCTCAAGCCCTTCTCCACAAGCCTATTTTCAACAGATTATTCTTATCTTTCCAAAGATATTTTGGCTAAAAACTCAATCACTTTTGGTTAGGATATTTTTTTCTTTTGTTTAGGTATGTGGAATATTTAGTCTGCATGACAACAGTCTTATAGATATAGAGACTGAGTCTTCTTTAAAGAAAAATAAGCTTTACTTAATAAAAAATATTAGGTGAATGGATTATGCGTGCCACATAGATATATTAGTAAGCTACAAAATAATTTAAATATACTGTATTATTTATATTAAGGCTGGATGCTATTACCATGTTGGTGTTTGATCCCCAGGCGACAAAAAAATAAATCAAGGAAGGAAATATGAGTGAGTAGATCTTTATTTAGGCCTGAGGTGAAAGGGCCAGCAGAGCTTCTGCCTGCATCTGGTATGGTATGTCCAGAATCCCAGGAGGAGAACGCATCAGCCAGAGGTAATGGGGGAGCCTCTGCTCTGAAAATAAGGTGTCTGTTACTTGTGGGAGAGATAAGGTTGCAGAGTGTATGTCACAGGATTATGAGAAACCTTGGAGTTTAGCCTGAACAATTTGACTTCAGCAGACATTTAACCTCAGGCTCCATTAGGACAGTTCAAGTTACCTAAAATAAAGTAAATAATGCAGAATGGATGTTGGAGAAGACCTGCAAACTGGAGCAGCCTTCTAGATGGAAAGGAAGATGCTGCCAATCATTTACTAGTCTCCAAAGATAAGAGTGTACTTAAGAGAGGATAGCACTTAAAAAAGTATAAGCATAGTGCAGGTGTTGTTGTTTAGTGGTTGAGCATCAGCCTATGAACCAGGAGGTCATGGTTCAGTTCCCAGTCAGGGCACATGCCTGGGTTGCAGGTTTGATATCCAGTGTAGGGCATTCAGGAGGCAGCCAATCAATGATTCCCTCTCATCATTGATGCTTCTCTCTCTCTCTCTCCCTTCCTCTATTAAATCAATAAGAATATTTAAAAACAAAACAAAACAAAACCACCTTAAAAGTATAGAATCATTATCAATAGAAAAGTTCACTGAGTCGAAAACATTGGAAGCATGTAAGTTTATATGAATGGCATTGAAATGAGTACAGGGTTTTAGTGAGGACAGAGGTCCCAAAATATTAGCAAATATTAGCCTGGTCCACATGAGGATTTTGGTCACGAGGTTGAAGTCTTTACATGTGTGTTACTGTGCTGTGTATGATGTGCTGCTGAAATACAGAAACAATGTGTCCTGGTTTAACTTGACTTTTTAAAAAATATTTAATTTATACACAGCAGACCTCATATCTGGCTCACCACTGAGTATCACTGTAGGGACATACTTTCTCATGCAGGGAGAGCCATGGGGCTTGGTTTCAACTTCCATCCTTGCCTCTCTTCATTACTTGGTCATTAATGGACTATAGCTTTAGCTGGGCATATATATTGACCATTGACTGGTGGGACTGGCTCAAATTCTTATCTCTAATTAGCAATAAACTGGCTGTGAAGTTTCTTCCATTCTTCCTAGTGGGTCCCAATGGGCTTCCTGTGAGCTTCAATGGCCTCTAGTTCTCAAGTTGAAGTGTAGACTGAGACTGGGCTGGGTGCAGAATGGAGTATTTAAGATGGTATCATAGAAGTTTGGTGGTAGAAGGGGGTTATTTAGATTTCTCTCAGTCATCTCAGACTTAGAAATCTCAATATCAGTAAAATATAAAAGAGTGCTTGTGAAACTAGACTATTTTGGAGGGCAGCTAACCCTTTCAAGGGCTTGGGTCCAAGTTACATGTGATGGGCTCACTTTCAAAGTATTCCTGAGGATTGAATGACTCCACTATGTTCCCCAGTCCTGGCCAGCTGTGGCTCCAGATAGCACTTCTTTGCAATCTTGGGTCTCACAGAAACTATGAAAAAACAGACAAAAATCCATTGGCCACATGACAATAGCTCCTGCTCTAATAAGACCCTGAAAAGGTAAATCAAAGAATGCTTGTAACTGGCTGCTATTATTACAACAATAACAACAGAGGCAGCAGAAAGAAGGGGCAGGGCAGGCTGAAAGGTAGGCAGGCAAAGGACATTGGGAGTAGAAGGGCCTGGGCCACTGGAGGGTTTACAATGGAGATGGATGAGGGCAGGGGTGTTGGACAGGCAGGAGCTATTATTATGCCCTTTTTGGGGGATGAACAATCAGATGGGTTGAAAGATCTTAGTCACCTTTCAGGGAACATGTGGCCTTCCCTAGTTGGAGAAAAACTCATGGCTGGGTCTGTATGACCTTAGTTGTGCTTTAGGGTCACAGCATAAGGGAAGTTGCCTTGTTTTTTAGTTACTGTTACATTTAGTTGCTCAAGACAGAGCTTCTCATAAATCAAGGGTAGGTTTCCATGGGTTAAGATCCTGTGATTATCAGTGAAAGGAGATGCAAGGGTTACCAGGGTTCACCTGGGCTCCTCACACTCTTTTTCTGATGATTGACCCCTGCTCCTCATTCCTGGCCGGGCCTGTCTCCCTTCTATTCCAACATACAGTGACAAGGACCTTCATAGTTGGGTCTGACAGCTAGTGGTGATCCCCCTGAGTGGGGACCCAAATGGGTGTTGGTTGAGGAAGTTGAGATGATTTTCTCTCCTCCCATCAAGAAAGAAAAGTCTCCATGCATGCACATGTGTGTATATGTATGCATGTGTGTGTGTATATCTGTTGCATTCATGTCTGTATGCACAGTTATGTGTGCACATGTGTATATGTGATGACATGTGTGCATGTGTGAACATGCACATGTGTGGAGGAGGTGGAAGGAGGATATACAACATGCTAATTGAACATTGCTGTGCTACCAAAAAACAAACATGCCTGCCATTAGGCCCACAACTCCCTGAGGCTTTGGAAAAACTGCTTGCATTTCAATAGATACATGGGAAGCCATGCTCATTCAGCAAGTAAGGATATAGATCTTCTCTTATTTTTTCCACTTTGACTAGCGAATGAATTCATAAACATTCATAAAAACCTATTTTGAAATAACTTATAAAGCAATTAATAGGCCAAACTGTAAATGATGCTGTTTATACTGCATCTAACTGAAAACTCCTTCAGGGGTTACCCCTGTCAAAACATCCCCACACACCCATACTGAGCCCTCTAGCCTCTGATTTAATGACATACTTTTCATGTACTAGTTTTCCTTTCTCTTTTAAATTGAAGGCAGAATTGAAACAGAAATGAGGAAAAATGAAAAGATTTTAGTATTAGCCTTGTCAGCTCTTCAGAAACAACCCACTCCTCAACATTACTGTTAAGACATAAGAGGTACCAATAAGAAAGACATATTTGCAAAACCTGGCATCAAATGTCATTTCAGTTTCTATTTATAGAATCCCCAAATCAACTTATATAGGTTTTAAAGTGGGGATGATTGGGGAGAGGCTCATATTTACTAAAAGTCTAAAGAGGGCAAATGTATTTTGAAAGAATGCACAGTTGCTTCGATATGATGAAGCGGACATAGATCTTCACACAGCCATAGCTTCTAACTTATCACATTGAGAAAGTAGTTTAATTCTACTTCATTTAGCTGGGCACACAAAACAATAATCTTTCCTTGAAAAAGAAAAAAAAATTGAAGCAGCTTCCCATGTGTCCCTCTGAGCAGAAAATGCTCACATGGAAGTTTCTGGAATGTCTGCCATTGTGTTTGCTAGTTAGTCTCTGCCCTCTGCTCCCAGCCTAGTCTTCTTGCCTGAGTGCCCTCTGGACTAAGAGCTCAGCTGAAGATGGGGACTTTGCTTAGAGCTTTGTGTTCCTTTATTTCCTGTGTTTCTGGCAGACAGATTCTCCTCCACTTGGCTTTTGGGGACAGGGCCTTTTCTACCTCCATTCTCCCTGATGGGGTCCCTAACCTTCCTAGCTGCCTCTAACATCAGACTTGTCAGGGTGACAGTCTCATTTCCTTGCTCTTGTCCTTGGTGCTTAAAACAGAGCCTGACTCAACAGAACATTCTCAAGTGGTTGAATTAATGCAGTTGCTGGAGTTTGGCTGTGGGGTTTCTGTAAAGAGATGAAAATCTCTCAGGCCTCTTTAGAGAATGGCTCTCCAAGATATTGTGCTTCTGCAAAGACTGTCCTGAAGGCTTCTCAAAGTAAACCCCATCCATGGAGGAAAGTTTGGGTAACTCTATATATCATTCCTCTCTTGGAAATACACAATGAGGTTTGCATATTTTAGGGCTCTAAGAGTCCTTATGTTGACAACTCTACTAAACATTGTTTTACTTAATGTTTCCCAGATTTAGTTGACCAAGGATACTTAAAGAAAACAACATCTCTTAACATCCCCTGGAATTAGCTCCCACGGAAATCAGGAAGTGATGACATACTGTCTTCTCTAAAGGCTTTGAGTTGAGACCTGGTTTGAATCCAGGGTCCTCGCATGTTAGGTGACCTTGGGCTTGCCATACGACTTCTCCAAGTCTATTTCCTTTGAATAAAATATGCATAAAGTCCAAAGCTAGAAACTGTACAAGAAAAATTGTAGCACAATGTCTAAACACAGAATCCATTCAATATAGTTAAAATGTAGAGAAAATGTTAAAACTTATGTGATAAAAAAAAGCAATTAGTTCTTTGTTTTAACCAATTGTATTAAGACATTCAGACTAGCTGCCCAAACAGCACCTCTAAATCTATGTTTTATAGATCAAGAGTCTAATATCAGCTATTTTGAAAAATACTAATATGCCAATTACTTGTTTTCCATTCATTCAAATAAGCATCTGAGCCAATTAACAGAGGGTTCCAGAAAACAGGTCCCAACACACTCCAAAAGTAAACAATACATTCACAGGAAAGTCTATACTTTGGCCGTAGTTCAGAAGATTCTGTGGCAGAATTCAAAAAAAGAAAACTGATAACAGTCTATGAGCCAAACAAAGATGGCAGAATGTGTGAATCAGGTCACCAATTTTTCCTGTAGGGAGATTAGATTTTAATCTGTTTTCAAAATGGGGACTGTTTGAACTTGTACTATACAAATAACTCCCGCTGCACAAAAGGAAAGCTTTTTTCTATAAAATGCAAACAAAATTTATAAGCAATTTCCTATTTAAAATTATATCTGTAGAGATTTTATTTGCATTTTATTATTTTATTTATTTATTTTTAAAAAAATATATTTTATTGATTTTTTACAGAGAGGAAGGGAGGATAGAGAATTAGAAACATCATTCAGCTGCCTCTTGCACACCCCCTACTGGGGATGTGCCCGCAGCCAAGGTACATGCCCTTAACCAGAATCGAACCCGGGACCTTTCAGTCCTCAAGCCGATGCTCTATCCACTGAGCAAACTGGTTTTGGCTTATTTGCATTTTAAATAAATATTTGAAAATGAGCTATTTATAGTGTTCTGTGGTGGAACTCCAGCTGGTTTTACTGCCATTTCTGGGCTTTCATAATAGGAGATGAAGGGCAAAATAAACAGCAATTAGGAAAAAACATGTATAGCTTTATTTTTTTCCATTTATTTAGAATGATCAACTCTATAATGCAAAAACACTCATTCTGTTTGAGGTCAGCTTTATTTTGGAAAGTTAAATCAATTTTACTTTAGTTATATTTACATGGACAAATTTATAACATAGTATCAGACATGGATGACAAAAGGAAGATAATACCCCATATTTTAAGTATCCACGTCAACATGTTAAGAATATCATTATACATTACATTAAGAAATACCTTCAATGTATTGTTTTTACATGGAGAAACTATCTTGATTACAAAAGAGCCATTTCTTTGGATTCATAAAGTCATAGGAATGAATGCCAGCAACTCTCTAATCATGACTGAGAGCTGTACACTTCCATTTCAGAATGTGCCATTTGCCCACTTCTCATTGGTTACCTAATGATACAGCCACAGATTTATGTAACTACAGAAAGAATTCTGGGAATAAAAAACCTGAATTAAATGTATGCTTCAGGAGAAATTGTGGTTGGGATAGGCTTAGATTTCTCATGTGCATTTGAAAAGTCACGGCATTCCATAGAATCAAAACCACTACGTTCTGTTTGGCAAATGTGCCGAATGTCCACTTCATAGAAGTTTAAGGCAATGGGAATATGGTAATGAATCTTTAATTACAATAAAATGACCATACAGCCACTTCTCTCAAAAACAAAGGGAGGAAGAACCTTTCTTTATTGACAATAGTTTAGTGGAGGTGTTTACATTTTCATAACTTCTATACAAACTAATAATTTCCATATATCACTCTGTAAAGATATAAATGGTACTATAACTCTCATTTCATGAATGAAGGAATGGAAACTCTTAGTTTTTAGAGATACTATGTTTAGACAAAATCTTCAGTATGAAGACAAAACCCATGCATCTTCTTATTCAAGCCTTTCACTTGATTAAATATTAATGTTGTATGAAGTGAAAGAGATGAGAAGTATTTACCAGCTGCCAAGTGGCTGAGACATGTCATACATTTCTGAATATCACTGAAATCTAAAACTCTTCCTCCTGCTGTCTTTCTTCTCAAAGACTGGCAAATATTGTTAAACTTGGAGTCTAATTTACGTCTTTTTTATTCTTTAAGCTGCTTATCGAAGTGTAAAGCATCACTTGAAATCAACAAGAAAGTATTTTTCTAGAGATAGTTGCTGGATAGTCATGAGCAAATGAGAAGACACTTTCAGGCATTCTGTTTGGGGAGGCAAATCTTTACAGAGGCAGAAAAATAAACAGTTGTAGATAACGGGACAGTTGGGAAGACATTCCAGCAACGTCCTGACAGGAGCTGGATGATCACAAGCTTGTAGATGGAGACTAAACCTCTGAGACTGAACAGTGTGTTGGGTGTTGGGCCAAGGTGGAGAGGGAGCACAGTTCTCTAACTGTGGCTCTGGCTCACATTCAGCTCCAGTTTAGAACTCAATGATTCAACAATCCAAGTTCAAAGAGGATGGGCTCAGAAGGCCTGTTCTAAGTGTCTATTATGTGCCAAGTATACTTCCAGGGTTTCAGCCAACTGATGGAGAATAAGATTAAGACCCCCAAGACCTGGAAACAGGCTGCCCTGGCAGAGCTTGCATTTTTGTCTCTTAATAGCTGTGTAATCTAGGACACGTGATGTAGTTCACCTAAACTCCAGTTTCCAACTTACAACAAGGATGATAGGAATACCTACATCATAAGATTATTGTTCAATAATCCATGTAAATGCACATGCCTAGGATTACTAAGTGCTCACTGTTAGCTATTTCTTTAATTATGCTGGTTGCATTAGTGAATCAACACTTGAATCAAATGAGATAAGTGTTAAAGCTCTTCAATGCAAAGAAACTGGATGTCTAACTTGAAGGCAGACTTCTGCTTAAGCATGGTGGAAGAGAGCCCGGGCTGGACAGATCTCTCAGTGTTGGAGATAGATCCTTTCCATGTAGCCCTGAAGTGAACACGAGGTTTGCAAGGGCCATCATGCTGTGGAATGCACTGGGAAGTGAGGTTTTGAGAATGGCTGGACACAAGGATGGCATCTGGCTCAGCTGAAGGCTCTTGTAGATGCTCATATAATGTTGAACAAGTTTATATATATATAAAGACAATTTCTAAAGCCGGGTCTTATCATCCCTTGATTGTGTGGCTCCTCAAAAAATCCTTCTTGCTACCAGATTAAATTTAATCTACTGAAAAGAATCAGAGTTGATGGTCTGTAATGAGAATGAAGATAACCAAAAGTTTAAGAGGGCCTGATGCAGCCGAAGTGGAAAATGACATATTTAGTCAAAAGTTTTCAACAACACATGCACAAAACAGTAAAAATTGCTTTAAATCTGTATGGAGTTGGTTGAATTAATCATACCATTAAGCAATAAAGACTATTTTTAAAAAAATATTCTAATGAATTAAACTTTAAGAAGCTAAATATCTATACTTAATTATCTTAAATGTCTATATCTGTCTTACATATCTATATTTAGTGGAAGATTGCCTGTGATAAAACACTTCTTATCTCTTTTCCCCTTGTGACTGTTTTATCTACCTAATAAAATTTTATTGTATAAAATTTGTATAGCTAGATCTTTGTTAGTTATTCTAATAAATTATATAACTGTAAAGGTGAGTTTAAATGTTCAAATTAATAGTTTCCAGTTATTTATTAAATATCTTAATAAATGCACTAACTTATTAACTTTTAATAAATATTAATAGCTCTCTAATGACACTGATCTGTTGAACAATGTTAAATTATTTGTCAAGTTTTTTCTCTATGAGAGGATTGAAAATTACATTGATGCAACTGTGACCATTCAAGTTCTGAGAACCAATTTTAAATAATTTCTTTCTCATTCCTTCAGTACATAAAACATAGTTATTTTTTTAAGGAAATTGATTTCTGATTACTCAAGTCATTTTTAATATTGTTTAGTTATTGAATCATAATTTTAATTAAAATGAAACTATGGTTGCTCCTCTCTTATCCATGATTTCACTTTGTGGTTTCAGTTATTTTCTGTCAAATGAGGTCCAAAAATATTAGGTGGGAAATTCCAGAAGTAAATAATTTACACATTTTAAATTACATGCTATTCTAAGTAGTGCGATGAAATCTGTCACTGTCCCTCTCTCTTTCACCTGTAATGTGAATCATCCCTTTGACTGGGATCTCCACACTGTAAGTACAGTATAATAAGGTATTTAAAGCGAGACTACATTCACATAATTTTTATTACAGTATTGTATATTATAAAAGACTAATATACAAATAGAACAAATGGCAGAACAACTGAACACTGGTTGCTATGATGTGAGCTGACCACCAGGGGCTGTGCGTGGAACATGGCGGGCATCAGTCATGGGGGGATGCTGGAAGAGGTGAACGGAATGGGGGGGAACCAGACCAACAGACCAAGGTGGGGCGCCAGTTGCTGTCATTGGGGCGAGTCTCTGGTGGTTACTAACAATTACTTGTTTCTGTGCATTGTGGTCCCACCCAGTGCTCCCACCTGTTGCTGGTGCTGGCCCCACTTGCACCTGCTGCTGGCACCAGCGCCACCATTCTCACCCATTGCCAGCTCCCAGTGCTGGCCCCAGTCGCCCCTCAGGGCTTCTCCACCTCCTCTACACCTGAGGGGAGATCAGGGCTGGTAGCTGCCACTTGCACTGCTGCTGGTGCCAGAGCCACTGCTCACACTCACTGCTAGGGCTGGCCCCACTCGCACCTGCAGCCGGTGCCGGAGCTGCCTCTCGAACCCACTCTTGGAGCAGGCCCCAATCGCTCAGTGCCTTCAGCTGGTGTGAGAAGGTCAGCGCTGTCAGCATGTGAGAGCAGAGCTGTCGGCAGACAGGGGACCAGGGTCTGTGGTGTGAGGGGCCAGGCGGGGGCATAGAGGATGGGCCAAGACCCATCCTTGTGCCTACTACCATAGCCTCGTGGCCCACAGTTCCTTTCAAGGTGATGAATTCTTGCACGGGCACCGAGTATTGTTGTCATTGTTCTATCTTATTAGCTATTGCTGTTAATGTCTTACTATACCTAATTTTAAACTCTAACATAGGTATGTATGTACGGGAAACAGCACAGTTTGCATAGGTTTTAGTATTATTTGAGGCTTCAGTTACCCACTGGGGGTCTTGGAATGTATCCCTATGGAAAAGGGGGGATGACCAGAGTCAATTAATTAGCTAATTGTCAAAGGTAGGCAGAAGCCATATTGACCATTTGCAACAAGAACCAATTCTATAGACAATTGCAACTGGAAAAGCAAGTTTACAAGTTATTGACTAAAGAGCTTTGGGCAAAGATAAGCTACTCTGTTAATATCTGATACACATGGAGACTTGACTCTGTTTTCTTTGAAGGACTTTTCGGCTGGAAACTGCTGCAGTCTGGTTCAGTTTTACTGAATTATTGCTTTGTGCCTTCATGTACCTTAAATAATCGAAGTTGGTTAAAAAAGAACAGTAGCTGAGCAACCCCTGGGGCAAGACTGTCTGTAGGACTTCCAGATGCTCTGTGAAGCATCGGGTCTAGTATACTTGTACATGGTAGACCTTACTAAGTCTTTAAAGGAAAGTGACTTACAGACTTTTACATTTACATCACAGACTTTCAACATGCCAGCTATAAGCTCTTCGATTTGTGTAGATTATAATATGTTACTAACTTTTTCTTATCAACTTATGTAAGCTATAGTATGGCATTTATTTTTGTTCTTATGTTTCCACTATACCTAAATACCTTTTAGAAAACTATTTCTTAAGGCACCTATATTGATGTTTGTATCTATATCTACATTTTATTACAAAGTATTCACATAGGGATAGATTGAAATTAGAATCATCTCCTATATTTTACTGTGTTTTTATTGTGTGTAGGTAGGAATGTCTTCAATTTTAGCTTCTTGGGAATTGGCATTTCTACATTTTCTAGGTTTAACTGTGACTTTGAAAATTAAAGCCACACAACTTGTCAAGTTTTTCTATGCTCTTGAAATTAGGAATAATAATTTGTAAATAACAAAATGCCACTTTTAAATAGCTCCTTAGTCTTATTGGGACCAGTCAGGAACTGATGTTTCTTAACATTTATATTAACATTGAAATTAGACTCCCATTTGCATGTTATCTTACATACATAGACAGGCCAATTTATCTCTGGAACAAAATCTGGCTGTAAATAGACTAGGTTTGGGCCATTTCCCCTGAGCCCTCAGAGATGGCAGTTCAAGTCTACCAATGTCAAAACACTGCAGTTAATCCTGTTGTTTATATTTTCTTTAATGGTCAACCTAAGTAATTTGGTATTCTTTTCCTCCTCTGACAAGATAATGCACACACAGACACATAAGCTCTAATCTAACATGGAATTTAACATTTGACCAGGTTTTCTTTGACCAGATTCACTGTATGACAGGCCACCAATCCTACTTTAGCCAAGTGAAGTTAAACTTTAGCTGCCAATTTCAACTAATGTATTTCTACAGTCTGTTGAGAATCACCATTCTCCAGAGGGGGAAAAAAGGACTCTCAAGCCAAGAAATGTGTTTCTTTTCAAAAATATATTTTTTTTATTTCAGAGAGGAAAGGAGAGGGAGAGAGAGATGGAAACAACAATGATGAAAGAGAATCATTGATCGGGTGTCTCCTGTGCACTCCACAATGGGGATCGGGCCACAACCTGGGTATGTGCCCTGACTGAGAATCGAACTTTGACTGCCTGGTTTATAGGTCAATACTCAATCACTAAGCTACGCTGACTGGGCAAGAAATTTATTTCTGATTTCTGCCTCATCTCTGTGTGCCTCAGTTTACTTATTCAAGATATGGTACCCATTGCATAGGGTTTGTGCAAGAATAAAGTAAATTAATATATTTAAAACAATTAGAACAGTGCCTGTTATACAGTGATTTCTGTATGTATGTCTGATGGCTGTTTACCTCCCAGTAATATTGATAATTATCATAATAATAAAATTACTGTGTCAAATTATCCAGGATGATTTTAAAATAAATTTAAGTTTAATCCCTTGAATAATTTCATGTAACATACCTGCTTCATTTTTAAAGATTCTGTGACTGATGGTATTGTTCTAACACTTGTGAGTGATTTTAATCATGCTTATTCATTTAACTGTGCCCTACATGGTTTCTTGACATTTCTCCTGCTTCAGTGGTTGTCTGGGAATTTTTTGTGGTCCTCCAGCTCACAGATAGCAGAACCATATAGGTCGTTTTAGGTCCCCCAAATAATCCACCTTCTTGAACAAATGGAATTCGTCCAAGGCCCAGTTCTGAGGAGGCATTGTCTTCTAGAAGGATTCCTTTGTCTTCTTGGATCAGAGCCATTCCTTCATTTACCTGCTTCAAAAATCATTCCTTATAAATTCACTGCAACACGAATCTTCCTCGATCATTATTGAGGTCACTTAGAAAAGTGAGAGGCCACATAGCATCCATTAGACTAATGTGATGGTGACATTAGTTTAAGAGCACACAGGGCTTCTAGTATATTTTAAATGCTTAAACTGTATTATGATGTCAATTTTGTCAGTATTAAGCCTAATGGGCAGAGGCAATTAAAATGCTACAGATATCTACATTTCGATGTATTCATTTACTCACATAATTGTGTGTGCCTGACCACTTGAAATACAAAGTAAGATTAGTCCAGGAGGGGTGAAATGTAAACTGTAGGTGTTAACACAATGCACAGAGGGCTGGAGTACAGCTACTTAGCTGGTACTGGGGGTGTGCAGAGCTGAAAGTAACTGCCTCTGCTGGTGGAGAGAGATTGCAGTGGCACCTCCTAGGGAGACACTGAGGCCTCTGAGGAGAGGAGGGCAGTGTATGGAGCAGCCTGGGGTGGGGGGATTGTGGGATCTGTGTGCTTTATTTTTGTTGGCACTCCACCCCAGGCCAGGAGGAAGGAAGAGGATCCACAATGGGACTGGAAAGGTAGCTTGTGGCTGATCCACTAAGAAAGACTTGGCTGTATCATGAATGTGATTTTGGGGTGGGGGAGGGGGCTCTGTAGAATTATAAAGAGAGAGATGGAACAACAAGACTAATATTTTAAAAAGCATGGCAAAGATAAAAATGCCAGCAGCAAAAGCAGTTCAGTGAGTGTTGGAAACATTGGAAGCTTATTGCTTATCCTATCTAAGTTAAGCATAGGCAGGGCCACCCCTATAGCAGGCAGCAGAAGGCTTGCTATGTGTCTGACAACAACACCAGAACTTCTGTAAACCTGACACAATTCACCCTTAAAGAGAAGGGGGAGGGGAGGGACAGAGGGAGGCAAAGGGGGCGGTGGAGTGGTGAAGAGGAGACACTGGGGTTGTTTCCAGAAAAATGATTATTTGGTGGGGTCAAATATATTAGCATTGTTAAGGAAGGTCGGGAGAAGTCCAATGGAGAGTCAGGTCAGTGTGACACAGAATATGATCCTACTCAGTTGATTGTGATGGACCACAAATTGGATTTTGAACTTCCTTTTGGTTAGAATGAGGAAGAAATAAGCTTCATTCCAAGAGATAAAAAGTTTAAAACAAACCAATTAGTCAATTACTAGCTTCCTGGTTCAAAGACCTGTCAGTTGCATCTCTAACAGGCTGCCTAAAAGTGGTGTCCCCAATACATCCTCCTGTTCCTTGTGGTAGAGATCTTATGAAGCTGCTTTTTTTTTTTTTTTTTTTCAGTATTGATTTTTTTATTTTTTAAAATAAATCTTTATTGTTTACATTATTACAGATGTTCCTCCCCCCCCCCATAGTTCCTCCCCACCCAATTCCCCCCCACCTAACCCGCCGCCACTGTCCTTATCCATAGGTGTAAGATTTTTGTCCAATCTCTTCCCACACCCCTCACACCATCTTCCCCCTGAGAATTGCCAGTCCACTCCTTTCTATGCCCCTGATTCTATTATATTCACCAGTTTATTCTGTTCATCAGATTTTTTTATTTCACTTGATTTTTAGATTCACTTGTTGATAGATATGTATTTGTTGTCACTTTGTTGTTCATAATTTTTATCTTTATATTTTTCTTCTTCTTCCTCTTCTTTTTGTAAAAAAAATAAATCTTTATTGCTCAGATTATTACAATTGTTTCTCCTTTTTCCCCTCATAGCTCCCTTCCACCCGGTTCCAGCCCCACCCTCTGCCCTTACCTCCTTGCCCCCCCCCTTCCCCCTTGCCATTGTCCTCATCCATAGGTGTATGATTTTAATCCAGTCTCTTTTTTTGCACCCCCCCACACCCCTTCCCCCTAGATAATTATCAATCCACTCCCTTTATTTGCCCCTGATTCTATTATATTCATCAGTTTATTCTGTTCCTCAGATTTTTAGTTAACTTGATCTTCTTCCTCTTCTTAAATAATACCTTTCAGCATTTCATATAATACGGGTTTGGTGTTGATGAACTCCTTTAACTTTTTCTTATCTGTGAAGCTCTATATCTGCCCTTCAATTCTGAATGATAACTTTGCTGGATATAGTAATCTGGGTTGTAGGTTCTCACTATTCATCACCTTGAATATTTCTTGCCACTCCCTTCTTGCCTGCATAGTTTCTGTTGAGAAATCAACTGATAGTCATATGGGTGCTCCCTTATAGGTAACCAACTGCTTTTCTCTGGCTGCTTGTAAGATCCTCTTTATGATGTGTCTTGGTGTGTTCCTCTTTGGATTCCTCTTGTTTGGGGTTCTGTATGTTTCCTGTACTTGTAAGTCTATTTCTTTCACCAGGTGGGGGAAGTTTTCTGATATTATTCCTTCAAATATGTTTTCAGTATTTTGCACTCTCTCTATTTCTGGCACTGACATAATTCTGATGTTGGTACACTTGAAGTTGTCCCAGAGGCTCCTTACACTATCTTCAACTTTCTAGATTCTCTTTTCTTCTTGTTTCTCCAGAGGAGTGAGTGTCTTTTGGCTCATTGTATTCCGACTCTTTGACCTGATTCTTGTGTTCCTCCATTCTGCTGTTGGATCTCTGCATAATATTTTCCAATTTAGTCAGTTTATGTTTAATTTTTAGTTGGGTCTCATGAAATTTATTGGCCTTTTCTAGGAAACTCTTGCATAACCTTATAACCGTGGTTTTGAACTCTATATCCTCCATCTCTTTTGTTTGAGATCTATTCCTTGTCTTGGCATTTTCACTGCTTCCCAGAGTGGGTAGGATGACTTTGTGTGTTTGGTGTCCTATATGGCCCAGTGGGTCAGCCTCCTCAGTCACCTGAGGTAGACACTCTTGGTGCTCCCCTTTGTGGACTGCATGTACAACCTTGTTGTATTTAAGTCTTGAATTGTTGTTGGTATCCCTGGGAGGAATTGACCTTTACGCCAGTTGGATATGAGTATCAGTTGTGTCTACTTTGGGATACCTTCTGTATTGGAGACAGTCTTAAAGGATCAGATTTGCAAAATTGCAGAAGTCTCTGTGCTCAGCTTGGATGGGGTGGAGTCTCAGGGCTGAGTTGACAGTCTTGGTTTCCCGTCAGCCTTGTCCATGTGCGCTCGCCTGAGTTTCCACCTGACCAGCCCAGATTCCCTGTGCAAGAGCGTGAGTATCCCAGGGGCTCGCCCAGAATTGGGTTGGATCTCTGTAGTCTGAAGCTTCTGACTCCTTCCGCTATGGAGAGGCCACAGAAGCCTCCGAGATCAGACTTCTGCATGTACTAACTGGAGCGCGACTGTAGACCCTGCCCGCTGGGGCTTCAGCTCCCCAGGTCTCCCAGTCTCTGAGTCTCTGGGTGCCTTTCTCTACAGTTCAGACTCTACCCATATGAGCCTGGGTCCACGGGGTTTCGGCTGGGGTTGGGGTTCAGTACAGTTGGAAAGGGTTCAGTGCAATCAGGGACTTCTTTTCCCCTCCCGCCAGCCAGGCATTCAACTGCACTTCCTCTGGGTGCATGAGCATCTCCCTACCTCAGTGCTTTGTGGCTCTCAATTCGATCCGTGAGCCTCTCTCCTTCTTTCTAGTTGTAGATTTCCCACTCCACCAGTTTTCCTGTATTTTTGGATGAAGTCCCTTCTGATTTTAGTGGTTGTTTTTGAAATTGTTGTTCGAGGTGTCAGCTTAGGTGCTTACCAAAACCGCCATGTTGGTTCTCTTCCTGAAGCTGCTTTGTATTTATTTTAATAAATTACATATATGTATAGAGTTTATACATAAACATATTTATGTGATATATGAAAGGTATAAAGATACTAAAAAAATTCTTCCTATTCAGCTTAAAAACTAGAATATTGCCAATAATTTTATGATTGACTTCATACCCTTCTCTGACAGTATGCCCCTTTATGCTCACCAAAGTGCTAATTGTTTGTTCTGCTTTGTATTTCTAGTTTACACCCACCCATGTAATATTTACATACAAACAACATATTATTTACTTTTGTGAGTTTTTTTAACTACCATATTTTCCAGCGTATAAGACGACCCCCTAATTTTACAGTTAAAACATAGGTTTAGGCCTATATTCGCTGTATAAGACTACCCCCTACTTCCGAGGCAACACCAGTTCTTTTTTTAATTAAATTTTTAATGAATGACATTTTTTGAACATACCGTAATATACCATACATTGATACCATACATCGGTTCAAAAGTTGTCTTATACGCCGGAAAATACGGTACATCTAAATGGCATTAGTGTATTTGTTGTCTTATGTTTATTGCTTTATCTGGTCAATGTTATGTTTCTGATATTTACCCATGTTGTTGAGTATTGTTGCATTTGCACTGCTTCATGGTTTTCACTGTAGTAATATCCCATATTTTATTTCCTGTCAATGAAAAATAGGTTATTTTTTATACATTAATGTAGACAAAGAAATAACATCAAGTAATTTTGTGAAAAAATAAAAATGGTTTCATCCAAGTGCAGAGTTCTCTAATACAGTGTTTTTCAACCTTTTTTGGGCAAAGGCACACTTGTTTCATGAAAAAAATCACGAGGCACACCACCATTAGAAAATGTTAAAAAATTTAACTCTGTGCCTATATTGACTATATATAAAGTAATTCTCTTGAATAGGAATCAAATAAACACAAAGAAAGTATTTTATAATTACTTTATTATGAAATATTAAGTAAACAAAATAGTGAAAAATTATAAAATTCTTGTCTTGTCTGCATCTACGGCACACCAGGCAACATCTCGCGGCACACTAGTGAGCCGCGGAACAGTGGTTGAAAAACGCTGCTCTAATAGTTTTTATACAGAATATAATTTAGAATATCTAGGGGATTAAAATGACCACATATTCTTCTGGAATTCCCAATGCCTTTTAATGACAACCAACAGAGAACCAGTGATTATATTTCCTGTATAATAAAAGTCTAATATGCAAATTGTTCGACTAGAAGTTTGACCGATGCCTATGATGTGCACTGACCACCAGGGGAAGATTCAGAACATGGCTGGTGTCAGCAACGTAGTGCTGGCAGTGAGCGGCAGTGGAGGCACTGCTGGCCCTGATGGGCCCCGAAGAGAGCAGGACCATGGTGGGATGGTGGAGCAGGTGAGCAGACAGTGCCAGGCCAGGCCAGAAGCAAGTGGGGTCCTGATTGCCCTGCAGATCTCCCTGTAGATGACAACCAGTGGCAGTGGCAGTGGCAGTGAGAGACAGGCAGCCACCCAACTCCCAGGCACTGTGGGAACCAGACAGGGGCCCGGCCCTAATCCATCACCCCACAGACTGAATGGTGGAGCAGGTGAGGGGGTGATGCCATGGCAGGGTGCCAGGCAGGTCTGGGGGGGAGGGGAGAGTGTGAGCTGGGGCTGCGAGGCTGGGCGTATGAGCTGGGGCTCCATCCCTGCAGGCCACTCCGAGTGACCCTCCCTGTCCATGAATTTGTGCACTAGGCCTCTACTCTGGCAATATTAGTATGTGCAAATTCTCTTTTGCAATTAAGAACTCTGTTTACCTTTATATTAATCAAAATGTTGGGCAACGTTATGTGTTCATATAAAAATTGAGAAAATGACTAGAACGTAGGCCTAAATTAGGAGACTATTTAATAAAGATGAAATAGAGTATTTGCAGATCAAGCCAGATCTGGGTCCACTTTAGACAGAAACAAATGAGTGGCTGAGAAATTGAAACTACGGTGAGATTCATCCTTCTCCAATTAGAAAAGCTATTATCAAAAAGACAGGAGATAACAAATGTAATTCCATTGCAGTAGTTCTCAAATTCCCAGTCAGCTGGGAGATGCTTATAATGCCCATGGAGATATCCTTGAGTAAGTTTTGGGGAGACCCAGAAATCTTCTTTTTCACAAGTGCCCTAGATGATTTTGTTGAAAGTGTTACAGAACTCACATTTTAAATGTTGTTTGCACATATTGTCTTCTTAGAATGACTTTGGATACATCTGGGTATTTTCATTCAACTCGGTCACTGAATTGAAGCTGCATGACATCTAATGATCTAGAAAATATTTCCATGTCATTTAAAAAACGTCTTTTTTTATTACTTCTTTGATAGTGTGTGTGTGTTTTTAAAGTGGAATTAGTACATTAGGCAGATTTATTATGTTTGCAATAATAAAATAACTGTTCTACTCAGAAATTTTAATATACTTTATTGTCTAGTTAGTCCCTTGAGATTTATTTAGTTTTAAAATTTTCTTTTCTCTTTTACTTCCTGAGACATATGTGGATTAATAAACACTCATTAGAAGAATCAATGTTTTAAATTATCCATTTTGTCTGATTACTGAGCTAGCGAGGATTATTGAATTGCTGGTGTTTTGGGGATAATTTTAGATATGCCAAGTAACCAATTACTGAGTTGTCTGGCTTACAAAATGTTGAATTATCAGATGTGATTTTTTCTTGAAAATTAATAAAACTTGTAACTCCTGAAATAGAAATACATTTGAGATAATGTCTTAAACACTATATAAATGATCATTAAGCATGTTCATCTCCCTGCCATCCTTGCAAGCATTTCAATAGAGATTCAGGTTATCCTCAGAAATGTAGTAATCTGAACATTTTAAGACAATATTTTCATTATTATCAAAACTTCTTATTCCCTACAGACTACAGTTTCTTGTTTGGTGCTATGAGCCGGTGTTAATTAGTGTGGCTTTGGAATAGTAAATGCTACTGTCAGCGTTTATTCTTTTAAGTTCATTTTCTAATAGAATAATGCTTATGAGATAGTTTTCTTTATGTACTCACCTAACTTTTCATAGCACAGAAAGATTTTAACTTAATTTAGATCTAACAAATATGGCCCAAACTGGAAAGTAGGTATTTCATTTTATAAGTTTATACAGAAAAGAGTTAATATGCACTGTTCAATATTTAAATTTCCATGGAATTTGAATCATAGTCTGAGTATATCAAATCAGATTCTTCAATTAACCCTTTAATCAGAGTACTTATATATGAAGTATTCTTAAGTATTGGGAGCTACAAGTCACTTAAGGATATTTCTCTTAACTCACTACATTAAGGTTTTGCTTATGCATGTGGCACTTAGCATCTCTGCACCCTCATTCTTTTTCATTGTTCTCTGCTTTATTATTTCTTAACGAGTAGAAATTAATTAAACTACATCACCATCTTTTATGAAGTATATTAATGATTTAATTTATGGAAAGTTTATCATTCTCTGCAGTGATTAACTTCTTTATTTATTTATTTTTTCTTATATCTTTCTGTCTTTTGTTTTTTCAGTTTTCACTCATTCATATAATTGATATGCCAAACGCTTTGAGACCGACCCAAAATGTCAACTAAAAGCATAGCTATATATTTCAACATTTTGCTTTCAATTATGTAATAAATAAAATTTGAATAAGATATTCAATATCACATATATAATTTTACTCAACAATTACAAATATTAGCACTTATCAAAAAAAAGACTGGTGGAAATAGTTATGGAAGAGAGTGAAATTTGCCCTAAAACCAGGGAGAATGTCAGTTAGGATTGTTTGAAGTATTGTGTACTGAGAGGCCATAAAGCCCGAAGAAGCTCCCATTGACAGGGAGGTCATAGTCCCTCCCCTGAGCCATCCAGTTTTACTGGTCAGCGTGGCCATTAGGAATTTTTTGTTTTTCATGAGATAACTAATTTCCACAGGTGTACTACACTTAGTGGAAGAAAATTATTGAATGCATACTACCTATCATTTAAATTTTATAATTGTGAAAGACATTTCATCTCTATATAAAATTAATCTGAAAAAAATTATTTGTCAGATTATTACTTCTATTTTGAAATGAAAAAAAAAAAGTGCTTGATCAAGCAGCAGAAGAAGTTGGCTAACTCTGATTAAGCTTCCAGAGTTAGGGCTGAGGAAGCACCTTCCTGCCTCCATTTAGAATGGTCACTTATTTGTTGTCTGCATCCCCTGTTTAATATGTTAATGCCCTTGGGAGAGGTAACAGTCCCACATACTTTAGTTTGAGTGAGTTTATCACCTGTTTCCTGGAAGATAAAGACACGCTGTGTACACAGCTGCCTAGGGAGCAGTGAGGATGGAGCACACTGTCTACGTGACAGAGGGGAAGCAGCCCAGAGGGCAGTGCGGTCTCAGCACTAACTGACACCTGACGGAGAGGAGTACCTGTCACTCCATCGAGGCCTTTTACAAGCTGTGTAGCACATACTGCATCACTAGATTTTGGGGGGAAAGCTTATTATGTTAGTCTTGAGTAATGGATACATTTTTAACAATGAAAATACACTATATTTGTTATTTTCACCCCTTAAAACTAATTCTTTTCCAAGACTATGATAAATTTGTATAGAATGCTATAGCACCATTTTTTCCAGTTTTTCAGAGTGATCTAAAGTGTTTATTGTAAAATATTAACTATTGAAACCTGTCTAGAAGCACATTCATAGAAACAAGTGATATATTTAATAATTACATATGTTGTTTTAAATGCTGTCTGTAAAACAGTGCTGGCCTCTTTTGATGCCAGTCTTTGGCTGTGATGCTATGTCTTCTAGTAATTATTCAAATTAAAATGATCAAAACTGTTCCATGGTCAAGGGTGGGGGTGACAGATGAAAGTTAAGAACAGATATCATGTCTGCTCTGTACATGCATCAAGTAGGCACACACCTCAGGGAACACACAGATGTGATGAGAGACATCAACAGATGTGGAGGCCAACCCTTAGGTCCTGGGGACAGCTGTCAAAGGCAACTCAGAACTCCATTTGATTGGGAAAACAGAGTTTGAAGAGTTTTCACTCAGGTGATATTTCAATTGACAGAAATACATGATTTTTACCCCATAGTTTTTATGGAACAAGCTAGACAATGGGTATGGAAGCAAGTTTCTTCAAAAACAAGCTACATGTAGTGGGGATGAGAGAGCATGGTATGCCATCTCATTACAAATTCTTGACTTCTTCTTTAGGGTCTGACAAAACTTCTATGTTTTCTGGGCATCTCTCAGAAATAAATAGGCAATGCTGAAGAAAGGAAGTTGAATAACAATTTCCTAAAATGGAAAGAAATGTAATTTTTCACATAACAAACTGTTTCCAAATGCCATGTTGCCTACTCTGATCCATTTTCCAATTTTCCAACTCAAGTCACACCATCCCAGGGAAGGAGTATTGTGAGCTCAATTAAAAAAATACTTTCTTCATCTTGGCTGGGCTTTACCCCAATGAGTGATTAAGCTTCTTAGAAGAAATTGCTGCTAGTATTACAACAACTGATGAATATGGGAACCCCTTTCACTCTTGCTCTCTTGGGACCAATAAGGTAGTTGGGTAACCAGTGATCTCATTTTGTGTCATGCAGTTTTCCTGACATTGTAATGAAAGGTAACACAGATTTGCGGTAACTGTGAATGTACTTACCTGTTCTTTGGCCTTTGTATTTTTCATCATATACAGCTAACTCTGAGGAAACTTAAAACATTACTTTCCACTTATTTTTGTTCACTATAAAAGTAAAGCCTACTCATTAAATGAATACAAAAGAATAAAAAGAAGATAACAAGTGACTCATATTTCCCACCTCCTAAGTATAAATACTGAATATATTTCTCTTGATTTTGAAAAAACATTTAGGGTCTCTTTACACATTATTGTCATAGGTTTTTAAAAAAAATGTGGAAGAGAAACATCCTCAAGCTTTTCTGAAACTCAACATTCTTAATAGTTACTTAAGCCCAAAATATTTCAGTTGAGTTAAACTTTGACTAACCCTGGTGACTCGTTTATAGGTCTTAAAACCATTTGGGATACTTTGTATCAGCAAAGACCACACACCCTGAATTCCTTGGGCATGTCTGGTGTTTGCATTCTAACATAACCCTGAAATGTTTTCTTTCCTAAGTATTTCAGACACATTCTTCTCATTGGAAAGCTTGCGTCCTTCTTGCTCAACAGCCTCTGTATCTAAACTATGTTAAAGATACATAGAGAAGAGATGATGTCATGGAGCTGATTTTGTTCCTTTAGCCTGTGTTTAGCTAAAGGTGAGCGGTTGCAATGAGTCATGCAATCTTGTGACCAGCTGGGCACTTTTCCAATCGGAGAGACTGTTAAGATCTTTGACAACAGAACCTGTAGCTGTTTGAAGAAGAGGTATTCAGAGTGACCTGTATGCTTGGTAATCCAGGCTCCTATGAGTAATACAACAGTGTTCCTATTCTTGCTGAAAAACAAAATGCCAACGATGAAGTAACAATTAGTAAAGCTGACTCACTTCCTCATTTATAGATGAAAGGCATTGTCCAAGAAACTACTATCTCACAGGTAAGTAATGTTTCCTTCAGGTCATATATGGTGAGTCTTTTTAAAGCAAGGCCTCACTGTAACACTAGCTTGTCAGTTACAAGATATATTAAAAAGCAAATTTTATTATGAAATAATGTTAGACTTAAAAGCCAGATCCCTACCCCCCTACACTTAACTATGTGAGAGAATTGCTGATTTCAGATGCTATTCAAAAGTAGGAGCTCCTATTGCATAATGAAGTATAAAGAGGATGGAAATTTTCCAATTAATTGAAATGTGGAATCAGTGTGTAAAGTTTTACTAGTGAGGCTGTAGCTGTTAGCTCTACATCTGTATGGGACATCTGTGGGGAGTGCCAGATACCCCTCCATATCTATGGATGACCCAGCTGTGGGATTTCCAGCCATGTCATGTTGACTTAAACTGTCTCAGCAGGCACTAGCATCATGGGAAATGGAGAAACCTCTGCTTCCCTGACTCGCTGTAATCTGGTATCTCCTATCAGGCTCTCTTATAACCACATTTCTCAAATATCATTTGGAGTATGCTTATTTTTAGAAATACAAGAAGCCAGTTGGGAAAAACAAACAAATAAAAAAACATTACATCAGTGCATTCCTCTGAATATCATCAAAAGTCATAATTCTTTTATTCTCAAACTAGATTTTACTAGGACTTGACAAAACTCTAAACAGGGTTTCATTGTTTGCATTCATTTGTAATGTATTCATTGCCCTCTGTTGCCTCTTTCCCTCCTTGGTATGCCTTCTTCTGAATTCCTGTATACTGTTAACTGTTGTACAATTCTTTTTGTTGTTAGGAAATCACAAATTGTGACAGACGTTGAACTGAGCATGTTTAAAAATAACTCAGCCTTTTCTGTTTGGGTCGGGCACTGGCTTGGTTGGAGCTGCTAATGGGGATAAGTGGCCATGTGCTATCACCTCTAGACCAGTTTATTTGCTCAGAGGGAAGAATTCATTGAACAGCCACAAACGACATTCCAGAACATCAGCCAAGCACTTTGCAAAAGTGTCCTGTTGGGCCATACATAGCAAAGCCCGCCGCCACTCCTGGAAAAGCAACTCTGAATGTCTGCCATGGGACAGAGATCTTGTTGCAGAATGTCCATAACAAGAATTTTTATTAGTGGTTCTTTCCTTCTCCTACCTTCCTGCTAAAAGGACATTGAAATTTTTAGCCTCTGGAAATCCATGGGACTCTACTTTTTTTAGAAGCTGGTTTCTATGCTTTGCAGTTCATTCTGCCAGTGAACTTCACTTTGAAATACTATGTTGTGGGGCAATTTCAAATAGTTCAGGGCCCAGAATAGACTTGTCACATGACATTTCTCTCCTTTCTTGCTAACAAATCACATAGTTACAGTCCTGTATCTGGAACCTGAGAATTTGGAGAAGTTGTCCCCAGGGAAGATGACAACAGGGTGTGTGGGACACTTCCCCTTCCACTTCTCCACCCCTCATTTATCTAGCTGATAAATCAGACAACTCTACTTTGATATCTGCTTTCATATAAACATTTATTCCAACTCAAAGAGATAAATAAACATATTTAAATCTTGTTGAGAAGGGAGTTTCAAAGCAGAGCCCAGGAAGAGGCCGGTGCATCCTGGTCAGTTCCTCAGAATACAAGCCCAGGTAATGCTCAAGAGCCAGCAGCTGTCCTGGTTTTTTTGTTTGTTTGTTTTGTTTTGTTTTTTCTCTGTGTTCTCAGGGTCTGCTGTAAGGCAGAATAAAATGGATTATGATCAAGAGTATTATCCTGCTGCCCATATGCCCAAGTGGAGTTCACATCTCCCTCTGCCCCCAGCTTCCACCTCCTTTCCCCCAATCCCTCTCATTTGTCCCTCTAAATGCTCAGAGGCCTTAGCAAGTTGCTGAAACTCTCTCTAGTTCATTTGAATTTAAAGGAGATAATGCTGATAAGGGCTTACCAGCCTGGGAAGTATTATAAACAAAACCCCAGAACCCTCACTTTATAGGAATAATTCCCAAATAAACATCCTTGGGCAGGATCTGTCTCAAATTTTGGATTCATATTTTTAACTGTATGGAATCATTTTCTACCTCAATTTCCCATTGGTGGCTACACTCTACATGTCTCAATAAGACTCAGTTATTTTAGCTAATTTGTGCTGAAGTGAGCCAAGTGCCAGGTACAGGTCTGGCCTCTGAGGATGGGATGCTGAAGAAAGCAGTCTTTGCGCATCATCAAGGAGGACCATTATGATAGCTGCCATGTATGGAGTACCAGCCACGAGCTATGCAATCTATACAATGCTGTTACCACCTGCCTCTGCTTGATGGTGCCCTAGATTTTTACAGTGTGTGAATCCTAGCTGCTGACCTCAATTAGAGGTTATGTTGTTAGGACTCCAGCAATGGATGGTGCAATAATAATGTGTTCTAGCCAAATACATATCTTACACCATAAAAGTAATATTTGTCAATTAATTAACCAGCCTGAGAGATGATTAGCCAAGTTGTACCTGATGTGCTGAACCATTGAGATAATCTGCACAAAATTCTGGCTACTTGGAATGCCTAGAATGTTGTTTATTTTTTGCTGGAATGATCCAGATGGTTCTGCCCTCCAACTCTCACATAAACATGAAAAAGTCCTGGACTCCGCCATCTAAACAAGTCCCACTTCCATTCTCTTGAACAGAGGTTGTTTTATCAATAAAATTAAAATACCATTAAATTCCCTGATACTTGACTGGGGTGCATCTCTTGCTTTATCTGTTCCCTTTCTTTGTAATTACTTAATCTCTTCTTAGTAAAAAAAAAAAAAGGGGGGGGGGGGATAATCATTGAACTAGAAATGGTTCCTTTCTACTTTAACCCACTCTGGATGAAATAATTTTTAGAAAAGAAGCTGAACTTTCTACTCATGGCCACACAATTTAATATAATGGCAGAATTTTCAATTAATGCCTGTTCCCTGGACTTGGTTACAAAGTAAAGGCATGAGATCACACTTAAAAGATTGTTCTTGTAGAAAGAGTATATGTGTTATAAAATAATCCAAAATGGTTTTTTATTTCTATCTCTAACCTGCAATGACCCCATGCTTAATTTAACATACTTATGTAGGTCATTGAATCATGAGTTCATTTCTATTAAATTGTAAAAATCACTTTTAGTTCACATGATATATTTGAGACATCTTCATTATTCTATAGTAATGTTCAGAATTTTATTATTCATGATATTATCTGTTTCTACATAAACCTTGCACATATGTATTTTAAAGTGTCCTGCCACCATTCCATTAAATTACAGTATGGAAACAATTCGTCTCTAGTGTGGCCATGTAACGTGCCTGAGCCCCACCTGACGCTGCCATTGGCTCCATCTCAAAACCACAGGGGAGGACAGCAGTGACTTAATTATCTCAGTAATTCTGGCAACTGCCTCCTTCCTCAACAAGGCAGAATCAGCATTGTCCAAACGAATAAGACAGTTGACATTATAAAAGTTTTGCTTAGGCCTTTGGGTCATTTACTTACTAGATTGTTTGAAAAACTTCCAGAATGTCAACTTCATTCTTTTGAAATGACGCTCAGTGTCTTAATGCAGTTGGGGTTACATTCAGCTGCAAGGTACAGCGAGGGAAATTCATAGCGGTATTTGTGATTGAGCTTATATTTAGCTCACATAAAAATAGGTACTGAGGAGGATTGGGGGCTAATGCAGCTTCTTAGGAACATCTTTAAGGATCTAATTTCCTTCTCTCATTTCTCATCCATAATCCCTGCTTTACAGTTTTTATTATCATGGTTTGAGCATGCCTGCAGCCTCTCTATGCAGCTCTATGTTCATGTTTAAAAAAGGGGGAATAATGTTGTTCAGTGGGCATAAAGTTTCAGTTATGCAAGACGAATGAGTTCTGGAGGTCGGCTGAATAACATTGTGCCTATAGTTAATAGTACTGGATTATGCACTTAAAAAAACATCAAGAAGGGAGATCTCCTGTTAATTGTTATAACCACACAGGAAGAAAAGAAGGAGAAAGGAGGAAGAGGGGCATGAGAACATTTTTGGAGATGGCTATCTCTTTATCTTAATTTTAGTGATTGTTTCATGGGTGTTTTCACGTGTCCAAACTGTACACATTAATTATGTATAGTTCTTTGTATTTCATTCTCCTGAAGAATTTAAGTACCTCTCTGTCTCTCTCTTTTCTATTTTTACATATTTGCAAAGTCTAGTCCTCCCAAGAAAATCTGCCTACCTCTCACAATTCAGAACTTTGCCCCATGACAATGTCCAGCTGCAAAGGAGGCTTAGGATTATCTTTCCTATCAGTGAGTTGAGTGCCTTTGAGGCACATACCCACCACCTGTGCCACACTATCTTTCATGTATGTGATGTGAGAGGCATAATGGATAGTCAAGTTGTGGGTTTATCTTATTTTGTTGACTTCCCCCAACCACAATTATAATACAGTAGCCCACCACTCCTCACTCCACCCCCATCAGCTGTTTTGTTTTCTGCAGTTTGTTACCACTGGTCAACTTCAGTCTAAAAATATTAAATAAAAAAATTCTAGAAATGAGCAATCCATAGGTTTTTAATTGTGCAACATTCAGAGTAATGTGACGAAATCTCTCACATTCCCACTCTGTTAGCCCAGAATGTGAATCATTCCTTAGTAGATGCTGAGGATGCCCCTCACCCGTTAGTCATTTAGTAGCCGTCTGGGTGATCAGATCCACTGTCTCAGTTACCCCAGTATTTGCACTAAAGTAACTCTTTCCTTACTCAATAATAACCCAAAGCCACTCATGTACATTTTTATTGAGGATATTATTATAATTATTCTATTTTAATATTTGTTATTGTTGTTAATCTCTTACTGTGCCTAATTTAAAATTTGTTATAGATATGTGGAAACATACCATATATAATGTTTGGTACTATCTGCATTTTCAGGCATCCACTGGGGGTCTTAGAACATATCCCCCTAGGATTGTGGTTGGCAAACTGTGGCTTGTGAGCCACATGCAGCTCTTTGGCCTCTTGAGTGTGGCTCTTCCACAAAATACCATGGGCTGCGCGAGTCTATTTTGAAGAAGTAAAGTTAAAAGAAGTCTAAGTTTAAAAGTTGGCTCTCAAAAGAAATTTCAATTGTTGTACTGTTGATATTTGTCTCTGTTGACTAATGAGTTTGCCGACCACTGCCCTAAGATAAGGGGGAACTATTGCAGAAAAAAAATCCTAATTGATTTTAACAGCTTACTAGAACTAAGAAGAAAATAAAATGAATTATGTTGGGATAAAACTCTGCTGCTATCACACATTAGCTGTATGACCAGGCAAGTTAATTCCTATACATTGTGGTTTCCCTTTTTTATTAAAAAAAAAAAAAAAAAAAAAAAAAGAGAGATATGAACTTGGTAGAGTAACCCTGATGTATCACCCTTTTGGGTGAATTCCTCTTCCACACAGAATCTAGGCTTTACCCAGACTTTCTTTGGTTAACGGACATCAAAACACTTTAAAAAAAATGAAACAAGCAAACAGAATATAACAGGTATGATGTAAGCTTGTCCAAGGGGGTGCATCCTGTGAAGTTTGGCAGGAAAGACTTTCTGGAAAGAGAGAAACAGCTCCTAGCTCTTCTGGTTGAGCCCACCTCCTCACCAACCTGAAAGCTAAATGCAGCTGTGTGCATAAGCCCAGACTACCTCTGCAGGTCTAAATGATAAGTCCCCAGATAGGTTTTAAAAAATCAGGTATTGTTGGCTTAAGACATTAAGTTTTGAGCCAGAAAAAAACAACTGATACACATACCAACTTCAGTGAACTGAAAGGATTGTGAGATCCCAGTCACATAGCAAGCACTCAAATGTACCTGTTATTGTTATTATTGTTGTTGTTGTTGTTGTTATTTTCTATGTACAACTCAGATCCATGAAAAAGTCTTAGCAATTAGGAAAAAACAAACAACCCATGGATACTTTCTTGGCACCTTCAGGCTGTTTAATGTCTTACACTATGGAGTTTTTCTTTAGATCCTGGCTAATACCTTTAAAATAACAAAACAATGAATTTATTACAACAGACTATAAATAAATAATAAGGGACCCAAATTTATGAAACATCAAGTAAGTGAACATTTGAAGAATCAGGAATCAATGTAGGTATTTGGAGAAAGCTTCACCTAACATGTGTCTCTTGATCAAGGCCTTGATTGAAGGGAAATATTTTAATGAGAATGCTATTAATACTATTAATATTTGACTTTTGTGAGGAACTTATTGTATTCCAGATATGACAGGAAGTGCTCTAGAGGAAATTTCAGATTTGACCCTCAGCATAGCCTAATGAGGAGTCAGTTTTATCCTAGCCTCCTTTTATAAATGAGGAAACAGAATGAGAGAGAAATTAAGAAATGTCCTACACTGTGCACTGTTTCCCCTCTGGTCAGCAGCAGAGCTGGGATTTGACAACAGGGTAGCCTGATTCCAAAGCCAACACTCTTCTTTGCACAGAGGCTGGTGGAGAAATTAATCGACTTATCCTCCTTTAAGAAAAATCATTCTGAATTTGATGAAAGAGTTCATTGTTACCCCTGTAACAAGGGTTCTCTGACCTATATGCTAAAAAGGTTCTAAGTGAATGTATTAGCAGATAGGTCTTGTAATGATTAAAAGATGACCCTACTCTTCTAAAGCAAAAGCAAAAAAAAAAAGCGAAAGTGGCCAGCATGTGTGCAGTGGTCAGTAAGTGCCAGGCATTGATTCTAGTGCTTTATGCACTTGGTACTTATCTTATTTATCTCCAAACCATATGGGGTAGGTTCTCTTATGTCTCAATTTTATAGGTAACATAATCAGATGCAGAGAAGTTAAGTTAATCTTCAACGTCATAGAGCTGAGAAATGGCGGGTCAGGAACTAAAAGCCAGGCTGTCAAGTTCCAGAGGCCATGGATCTACACTGGGAGCTCCAGGACTGCTCTGGGTGCTGTGTGCATGAGTTCCTCCCAACAGGGACTGTGGCATCAACATGGACAGGAGGTGGACAAGAGTTCACAGAGTAACAATTCATCTTTTCTGCATGCTTCATCATGTGCTGTGAATGTGACATCCCACTAAATTCTTACCCAATTCTATGAGATAAGGGTACTGTCATCCTGGGAAAAGTTAAGGACGCCATGGCCCAGAGAGTTAGGGAGTGTAGATCTGATAAGTGAAGAAGCTGGGATTTGAAACAAGGCATTTCAATCTCATGAGACTCACTCTTTTAGGGGGATCTATTTTTTCCTTTTTATTTATATTATTTTTAATTGAATTTATTAGGGTGACATTGGTTAATAAAATTACATAAGTTTCAGGTATACAATTCTATAATACATATATATTTAACATGAATTATATTTAATAAAAGTTCTACATGCATATAGTCTAAAGCAAGTAATTGTTCAACCAGGTCTATTATGAATAAACAGCTGTTCCCAGACTCTGCCTAATGTTTTCTCCTTCCCAGAGAAAATGGTTTTCAAATCTTTTAACTGGTTTGCTTGGTATGTATTTCTAACTTAGCTCTAAAACCATGCTGATATTGCTATTTCTTGATTTTCCAATTCTAGGAATTCTCTATTGAATGCCAACTGTGGAAGATGAAGAATTGCCACTCTTTGCGATCTACACTCTGCTCACTTCTTGCTTTCTCTGTAGTTGATAATTATATATTTATTCTGCTTAGCTTTTTATGTATTTACTAGAGGCCTGGTGCACAAATTCGTGCACAGGTGGGATCCTTCGGGTTGACCTGCAGGGATCAGCGAAACATGTAGTCCAATGCTGCCTGAAGCTTCTACCTGGCCCCTCTGCACCTGCCTCGGACTAGCACTCAATCTCAACCAGTCACAAACGGGAGAGGTTTGCACCACAACCATAGAGCTAGCCAGTCTGGTGCTTTCCAGAGGGGAGTGACCTGTGGGATCTGCTTAAACGGGCTTTCCAATATCCCCCAAGGGTTCCTGAATTGCTAGAGGGCACAGACCAAGCCAAGGGATCCCACCAGTGCTTGATTGGGGCCCTGAAGGGGCCGAGAAATGGCTCCAGTGGGTATCTGGCCCATCTTGCTCAGTCCCAATCAGCTGGACCCCTCAGCAAGCTAGCCCACCAGTCAGAGTGTCTGCCCCCTAATGGTCAATGTATGTCATAGTGAGTGGTTGAGTGGCCTTAGCATATCATTAGCACATTAGGCTTTAATTGTTTGAACAGTCGACTGGTCACCAAACGACCAGACACTTAGCATATTAGGTTTTTATTATATAGGATCATTCAAGCTCTCCTCTAGTCAATGTCTTCTCTCAAAATATTGAACACATGAACAATTCTGTCATTGCTCATCTTCTTGAGACATCTCTCTAGACAGAACCTCTTAATACTCCACTCGGTACTGGATGCTTCCAGACCTCCTACAGCAGCTGCTTCTGGAATTTTCTTTTACCATCATAATGGAGATCTCCTTTACCTTGCTCATGTGTTTCATTTCTATTTTGAGGATTTCAAGCTGTTTTTATTCTTAGTTCATTGGCTCATGTTGCTGGAACATGCCTGTGTTAGTCTGGTTCCAAGAAATTTATTAAGGGAAATAAATGCCTGAGAAAGGAAGCAGAGAGGGCTCTGGAAGGGATAGGAAAGTTCTCAGGTGGCAAGACAGGTGTGATCGTGGGTGAAGGAGAGGGGAAAAAGGAGGGCGGAAGGGACAAAGGAAGGTAGGAGGAAAAATGCATGGAGGGAGGGGGAAGGGAGAAAAGTTGGATGAAATCATCAGACTACAGTGCATTTTTTCAGCAAAGTTTGAAAAGGCCATTGAATGTTCTTGGGTCAAGGTTCCCCTTCAAAGGAGTTGCATTTCTCCTGGAACAGGCCCGCCTCAGTACCCCAGTCCATTCAGTCACAGGCTAGGAGCAGCTCATGGAAAGAGCAGCCTTGGGGTGAACACAGCCATGGATTTTTGTGTGGGGTGGGGTGGGGCTGTTGGCAATGATGCTCACTGAGGTAGGGGATTGGGGTGCACCTCCAAGTCCCTCGGGCTTCCTGGGAAAGCTCAAAGGAGAGACAAAGATGCTCAGGCCCTGGGGGTCTTTTATCCCCTCCTGTACCACATTGATCATTTGGTGGGCATAGCGTTCCTGTTAGAATATGGAAGGTGATGAGAAATGATGGGAGTTGGAGATATGGAGAATCAGGACTCTGTGATCTGGAGCTTATTGCAAAAGTACCCTAGGTAATCAGACCCTGCACTCAGTGATCACGTGTAACCAGAGGACCTGTAGCTGTGTAGAACATGTTGGTGACATTCACCAAATATTTCTGGCTCTCTTCTTTCATGTACTGGTAGCCATACTACGTATTCCCTTCCTACAAATCCAGAGAGGCATCTCACTTGCTTTACCAATGGAATGTAAAATGTGTCACTTCAGCGGAGGCTTTAAGAGCCAGGATATGATTTGTGACCCTTTCTTAGTCTTCTCCATTGTGGTGGCTGTGGCTGAAACATTTAATGTCGTGCATGGAAAGAGTGAATGATAAAAATGGTGTTGTGTGTGGCCCTGAGGGTTCTTTGTTCCTGTAGCAGAATCTATCTCATCCTGGCTGATACAAGTGCCAGTTAGAAATTTCCAACTCCACTAAGTCACGATTCATCAAGAGTTCCCTTTAGTAACATTTTGTAATTTGTTTCTTCTTCAGCAGCTATGAAAACTAGGCAATGGGTTAAGAACTTCACATCATTATCTAAAGTAGTTTGCTGTCATTTAATCTCATTAGTCCATGTAAACCTATTGCCTGATTTAATCCAGTCTTCACGCTATGGTAAGTACTATTAGTCTCATGTTATTGATGAATAAAATGAAGCTTAGAGAGGTTCAGAACCCTTCCTAATGTTATTCTCAAAGCAGCAGAGCCTGGATTTGAACCAAGTTCTGCCTAGTGGTTAAAGTACCTGGAGAGCAAGTTGTTGAGAACAAGTAGCCTTTAAAGTCACACAGTCTTCTATTCTTTGAAAAGTTGCAGAATATAATGTTGTTCAGAGAGCAGGAACAAAATTTCCTCCTCAATATTCTCCCTAGTTCTGCCAAGAATTTACAGCAGAAATAAAATTGAATTTATTAAAAAATTATGGTATTTTAGTGCATGTAACAGTCTTTTTTAAGGCATTAAAAACTGATACATTTGTATTTAGCATTTCTAGAAGCCACTGAAGATGAATAGCTGATTTTGTGTTTAAATATATGTATATAAATATACTGTATATATATATATATATATATATATATATATATATATATATATATATACAGTATATTTATATACACACACACACACACACACACACACACTTATACATATTTCTTGTTCTTAGGTAAAGCACATTTCCAAATTATCCTTAGGAATATATATTTTTTTCTTATTGGGATTTTGAACACAGAGAAGAGGAAAGAATGAGTATTTAACTAAAGGACCAGTAGATATTTGTCACAGTACACATGAATAAGAGCAAAATTTCATAAATTAATTCATCCAAAATTGGCAGTTCAGGAAATAATACTATGCCAATCACAATTAATTAATTACATGATTGATTTTGCCAAAGGCTAAATTTATAAATCTTATTACAGCTTTTGCCTGAATCTTCAAGCTTGTTGAGAAAATTCCAGAAAATATGAATCCTGAGCCAGGGATGTGCTTTGAATCCAAAACAGTTTGAAACTCTCTTCCTGAATGTCCTTCAAGGTTATTCCAACCATCGGGTCTGTGAATTAATTACTTTTGTTTGAGACACAGTCTTATGAAAGATTCTCAGTGGTATCTGGTGATTAATCTGGGGGATGTTGGTTCTGGTAAAAAACAAACAAAAAAACTGAGGAGTGATTCTAAAATCATAAGCCTGACCATCCTATGTAATGAATTTAATCTGAGAACATTTCCCAAAAAAGAATTTCCTAATTCCTTTTCATTAGGTCTTCTGAATTTTAAATTGTGTGACTATTAGTAATTCAATGAAAAAAATAAGGTGAAAGTGAAACAAGCACATTTTGGGATTCATACAGATAGATCATACACACACACACATACTCAGGACTTTCTTCATATTATTGCAGGAGAAAACACTTTTGAATGCAAACAAACAGTCATGCTTTTTAATTTCTTTTTTATGTTATTTTAATTTTTCATCATTCTTGCCTCCTTCCTGTCATTAATACGCTCCCATAGCCCTCGCACACTTCCACACCTGCTGGCAGATTAAAGTTCATTTAGCGGAGAATTCTCCACATTGGCATGGGAAAGGAGCACTTTTGGGCATAGTGTGGGCCAGAGGTCACTTTCTATCCCTTCATCTGTGTCCTCGTCATTGGAGCTAATTGAGGTAAATGATAGTGTCACAGGACTTACAGTAAGCCCAGAAATTTCTTCCTTCTGCCAAAGCTGCTCATGCTCAGCTGTCAACATTCTGTCCCAGCACAGTCGCTGCTGCCTGTCTGCAGAGCCAGTCCTGCCACAGCCTTCACTGCGCAAAGGTCCCCTCAGCTCTCTCCAGAGGCATCACCACCTTCTGTTTCCACCACTCCCACAGGTTTCCAGTCCAGATTTCTGATTTCTTCCTGCCCTTTCTTGATTTCTCACTGACCACTGCTGATAATTGGCGCCTGATGGCTTCTTTGCAAAAAGGAGAGCCCCTGTTGTCATTGTTCTGGACTGTGAGGACAGCCCCAGGTGATGAGCTGGCACTTTGCCACTTGTTAAGGGATCAGAAAATGGCCATCAGGTGACCCTCACTTTAAGGAGGGGTATCTCCTCCAGCCTGAAAATTCCTGCAACAGTGCACGTGCTGCATTAATATTATTGGATAGTTGTCAGTTCAACCTGAAATGAATCTTTTTTTTTTTTTTTTTTTTTTTTTTTACTTTTTTGGTTAATACAGTTTGTCACTATTTTCTAAGAAGGACTTATTTTGTTGGGATTTTAGTATGCTTTACCAATTTAGTGACTCTAATGACCTGTAAGGGCTTCAATTTTAAAACCTTATTTTCCATGTTTTTTGAGAACTGACTGTAGCCTGAGATTATTTTCATAATGGACTGATCATAAAATGGACTTCTTAAAAGCCAAATTGTACTTATCACTTCATTTTGCATGTTGAACGACATTTTTAGTTTTGGAAGTAACAAGCAACACTATAATAAAAATAATAATAATAAAGATTTTATTTTTTAATTTTTCTTTATTGATTAAGGTATTGCATATGTGTCCTATGTCCCCATTACCCCCCACTCATACTCTCACCTCCCTATTATCTGTGTCCATTGGTTAGGCTTATATGCACGCATACAAGTCCTTTGGTCGATCCCTTACCTCCACCCTCCCCTACCTTTCCTGAGGTTCAATGCTTCTCTGTCTCTGAATTTTTTATTCATCAGTTTATGTTGTTCATTATATTCCACAAATGAGTGAGGTCATGTGATTATTGTCTCTCTCCAACTGGCTTATTTTGCTTAGCGTAATGCTCTCCAGCTCCATCCATGCCATTGCAAATAATAGGAGTACCTTCCTTTTTGCAGCAGCATAGTATTCCATTATGTAGATGTACCACTGTTTTTTAACCCACTCATCTACTGATGGGCACTTAGGCTGTTTCCTAATCTTTGCTATGGTAAATTGTACTGCTATGAACATAGGGGTGCATATATCCTTTTTGATTGGTGTTTCTAATTTCTTGGGATATATTCTTAGAAGTGGGATTACTTGGTCAAATAGGAGTTCCATTTTTAGTTTTTTGAGAAAACTCCTTACTGCTCTCCACAGTGGCTACACCAGTCTGCATTCCCACCAGCAATGCATGAGGGTTCCTTTTTCTCTGCATCCTTGCCAACACTTGTCATTTGTTGATTTGTTAATGATAGCCATTCTGACAGGTATGAGATGGTACCACATTGTTGTTTTGATTTGCACCTCTCAAATGATCAGTGACTTTGAACATGTTTTCATATGTCTCTTGGCCTTCCTTATGTCCTCTTTCAAAAAGTATCTATTTAGATCTATTGCCCATTTTTTTTATTGGGTTGTTTATCTTTCTTTTGTTAAGTTATATGAGTTTCCTGTAAATGTTGGAGATTAAACACTTATCAGTGATAACATTGGCAATTATGTTCTCCCATTCAGTGTTCTTTCTTGTTGTTTTGTTGATGGTTTATTTTCCTGTACAGAAGCTTTTTATTTTGATGTAGTTCAATTTGTTTATTTTTTTCTTTTGTTTCCACTGCCCTAGGAGCTGTATCAGTGAAGATATTGGTTTGGCATATGTCTGAGATTTTGCTGTCTGTGGATTCCTCTATGTTTTTATAGTTTCCCATCTTATGTTTAATTCCTTTATCTATTTTGAGTTTATTTTTGTGTATAGTGTAAGTTGATGGTCTAGTTTAATTTTTTTGCATGTATCTGTCCAATTTTCCCAATACCATTTATTGAAGAGTCTGTTTTGACTCCGTTGTATGCTCTTGCCTCCTTTGTCAAATATTAATAGGGCATAGTGATTTGGGTCAATTTCTGGGTTCTCTATTTTATTCCATTGGTATATATGTCTATTCTTGTGCCAGTACCAGGCTCTTTTGAGAACAGTGGCTTTGCAATACAGCTTGATATCTGATATTGAAGTCCCTCCTTTTTTGTTCTTCTTTTCCTGGATAGCTGCAGCTATTAGGATATATATATATATATTTTTATTCCATATGATTTTTTGGAGAATTTATTCCAGGTCTGTGAAATATGCTGTTGGTATTTTATTGGAGAGTGCATTGAATCTATAGATTGTTTTGGGTAGTATGGAGATTTTAATGATGTTGATTTTACTAATCCATGAACACAGTATGTTCTTCCATCTTTTTATGTCTTCTTCTATCTCTTTTTTTCAGTGTCCTATAATTTTCCAAGTACAGGTCTTTTACCTCCTTAGTGAAGTTTAGTCCTAGGTATCTTAATTTTTCTGGTGTGATGGTAAATGAGATTTTTTTTTTAATAGTAAAGTTTTAAAAAATACATTACAAATCTCCTTAAATCCAGGGAACTCATTAACGCTTAGATAAAAGACATTGGAATTTCTTTTAAAAATCACTTGATTTTACTCTGCCTAAAGTGATGATTCTGAGGAAGAATGAGGCCTAAAAGTAAATTCTCTTTACTTTGAATCCAGTGTTGGGTTTGCAAGATGGCCCTGTTATAACAGGCTGAATTATGAGCTTGAGAAGTGGAAGCAGACAGACACTCCTATCATCACAGGGTCATAGAGAGGAATTTGAGGCAAAGGGCATGATTTCTGCTTCTGTCACCCTGAGGGAGGTGGAATGTGGAGAAACAAGAAAGAGGATTGTTAATCCCTAAACCTTACAAACAAAACATGCAACAGGCTAGGATTTTCATACAACTTGAGTCTTCTTATGTGTTTCCTCTTCCTTTTTGCTGTCTAATCTGGTCCAGGAAGACCTTGTGAGTATGAAGTCATTTGCAGGATTTGGGGCACACAGGCTTCACTAGGTATGATGGGTTGGGTTGTGTCAAATTCATATGTGTGAGTTGTAATCTTACTACCTGAAAATTGACCTTATTTGGAGATAGGGTCTTTCTTTACAGTGGGAAGTTAAAATGAGGTCATTAGACTGGGCCCTAGAGCAATACAGCTGCTGATTTTAAAAGAAAGGGAGATTAGGACAAGGACACCTGCAAAGGAAGAGGTCACATAAAGGTGGAGGCAGAGATTGGGGTGATACAACTATGAGCCAAGAAACACCAAAGATTACCAGGAGACCAGCGAGAGCAGGAGACAGGCTGGATCTGATTCTCTCTCAGAATCTTCAGAAGGAATCAGCCCTTTCTGACACCCTGATCTCAGACCTCTGTTTTCTGGAAACTGTGAGGTAGTACATTTCTGTTCATTCCTCCCAGTTTGTGGTTTTTCATTCTGGCAGCCCCAGAAAACTAGCATATAGGCACAACCATTTAGTTGTCAATCGGTCCCATCAAGGGCTTACAATGAATGGAGTGAGCCATCCCATGGAACACTAAGCAGTAATCTAGAAGGCAAGTCATCCACTGAAGGCCACAAGAAGAATTCCAACAATTAGAACTCAAGACAACATGTGAGAAAAGGAGACTGAGACTCCAAAGAATCACACTCTCTGAAAAGCCTAAAAGAACCAAGGAAAGGTGTTAGTCAAGAGGAAGAAAACCAAGTTCATGGTTTTTGGAGATGGGAGTTGAAACAAGAGCAGAGTCCCGACCTCTGTGTTTGCAAAGCCCAGTGTTTCTAGATGGAGGGACATAAGCTAGGCAGAAATGAATCCCCAAGAAAGGTAAAGTGCTTATCCATTATGGAGAGAGAAGGTCATTTATCATGTTTAAAGTTTCCAGAAGGATGAGAATTTACTCTGTTATAACCTAATTTCAAAAATAGAAATGCAAAAAATGCAAAATTTTATTTTGTTATATTCATACAACTGTATAATTAGTGTAAAAATGTTAAAATAACATGCGTAAAATACCCATGGTAATGTTCTTATTGCACATAATGAATTTGTCATTTAAAATAATTTTAAAAATTGGATTTTATTCTTAAAGATGGAAACATTTATTGCTTCTTGTAGAGATTACTAAACACATTTATTTTCTTCTTAAATTTTTATTTTTATTGTTGAGAGTATTACAGATGTTCCATCCATCCCACTTCCCACCCCCCATTGGCCTCCTCCACCCCACACCCTTTTCCCCAGGCCTACCATTGTCTGTGTCCACTGGTTATGCATATATGCATATAAATTCTGTGGTTAGTCTCTTCCTGTCCCCATTCCTTCTGAGATTCATCATTCTGTATTTAAAAATCAACTTAGATTTTTAAAAATATAGCTTTGACCTGTTTAAAAACAGGTCAAAAGAGCTTTTTCTGTTTAATGTTGTATTAGTGGACATAACCACTTTCTCATATTTGCTATGACATATTATGGCCCATCCTTTCAACAGCTCATTCAGGTCCACTTTTACTGTGCAGAATATAATACCATCATAATTTTATGTTCCTCTGAGAAGATTTTCAAGATGTAAATTTAAATATCAGTGTTAGTGAGATGAGGCAATATTGAGATGAGTGTGAAACCACAATGGAAATTTGACTCACTTCAAAACTTTGAAAGTTGCAATGTGCTACACTCAAATAATTAGTCATTTCTAATGCTTGGCAAGACTTCTTCTTGGATATTCTGTAATTGTGAAATACACTGCAAATAACCCACAATTCTTTAAACTCCTTGGTATGCTATGACCAATTGATCACTGAGATGATAGTCTCTGACTGGTAGGCAGAAATAACAACTTACAATAATTTCTTACACTTATCATGGCATCAATTAGAATAAAGGAGCTTTATCTAAAGGAGGTCATGTGTGCTTATTAATGATATATATTTTATACTTTCACTAGCTGAAATAAAAATTATAAGTGAGTAATTCTATTATGATATTGCAGTTATAGGTTAATGTCACATTTAAAAATTGACAATGTAGTAATTGAATGGAGGGCTGATGAAATAACAATCTACTTAGTTTGTGTATGGATTTTCAAATTAATAAAACCAACTCAACTGTCAGTATAAAACACCCTGTATTGTTTAGAGTACTGACACTAAAGTATCTCTGTTTCTTCTCTTCCCCCACCCCCAATATGTAGTTCGTCATTTTGATAATAGAAACTCAAATATATCGCCAGGACCGGTTTTGCTCAGTGGATAGAGCGTTGGCCTGCGGACTGAAAGGTCCCAGGTTCAATTCCGGTCAAGGGCATGTACATTGGTTGCAGGCACATCCCCAGAGGGGGGTGTGCAAGAGGCAGCTGGTCGATGTTTCTCTCTCATCGACGTTTCTAACTCTCTGTCCGTCTCAATTCCTCTGTGTGTAAAATCAATAAAACGTATTAAAAAAACACCTCAAATATATCAACACTTGTCTGTAGTTCAGTAAAAATGTGTGTCTTGATATAAATTAAAAAGGAACATGGTTTCTTATGGTGCACATCAAGCTATTTCTCACCATTTGTCTCAGAAATATGTGACATATTTTATTGTATTTTTAAAGCTTTTTAAAAGTATAATTGAAAAATAAAAATTGTATGTATGTAAGATCATCACCTAACATAGCTATCATTTTGCGCTTTGTAAATATTTAAGATCTACCCTCTTAGCAAATTTAAAGTACACAATACAGTATTAATTACTATAGTCACCATACTATACATTAGATCCGCAGAACCACCATTCTCTTCTCACCTTCTATGAGTTTGACTATTTTAGACATATAAGTGAGAGGCCAGTAAGCCAGGACAAGTGAAATAGGGAAACTGAGGCAGACAACTGAAGAAAACTGGCAGAATAATTTACAGCTGATGCAGAAGATCACCTTCTTAGAAATAACATCTAGGTCTCAGTTGTATTTCAGCTCCAGACCAAGAAAGGCAGCAAAGACCAGGTGGGTGACACCAAAACTAGCTGCAATGACTAAACCCTCTGCCCTGACACTGACCAATCAGTGAAGACCATGACCCTGAATGAGTATACCTAGAAAGCTGATGAGTATTCTGCTGAAACCGTCCCTTGAAGTATCTCCTCAGATTCCCGCCTGCAAGAAAGAGATAAAAGCCTTAAGACAAGGAACCCAGTGGGTGCTCTCTCTCTGACTATTGCAAGTATGCAGCAATGAACATGGAAGTATAGCTATGTCTTTAAGATAGTGATTTTAGCTCCTCTGGATATATATCCGGAAGTGGGATTGCTTGATAACAGGATAGTCCACTTTTAATTTTTTTTTTTTTTTTAGAAATTTCCATAATGGTTTTATCAATGTTTATCCCCATTAACAGAGGGCTACCTTGTCTCCACATCTTTGTCAATACTTGTTATCTTGTATGGTTTTTTTTTTTATAGTAGCCATTCTAACAGGTATGAAGTGAAAATGCAAGCTTTGATTTGCATTTTTCCTGATCATTAGTGATGTTGAGAACCTTTTCATGTACCTATTGTCCATTTGCATCTTTGGGAAAAAATGTCTATTTAGATTCCTTTGCCATTTATGCCTTATGAAGCATATAATTTGAAAACATTTTCTCCCATTCCATGGTCTGTCTTTTCATTATATTGATGGTTTGCTTTGCTATGCAGAAGCTTTTTAGTTTAATGTGGTCCCTCTTATTTAGTTTTGCTTTTGTTGCCTGTGCTTTTGGTATCATATCATGACATGTTTTAAAGACTCAGGGTTGCCTATTTTGGAGCTCTGTCAGAAAACTCAAAGATCTCTTCTCAATGAGCAGCAAAAATAGAACACATTTTAAACCATAGTGCAAATAATGTTCTCAGTACCATAGTGCAAATAATGTTCTCAGTATTTGTCTTTGCTTTAGGAGCAGTTTCTCTTGGTTATTGCTCCCTGCCCTTCACACCTCGTGAGTATTTACATAGGAACAGCTTATCTGAAAGGAAGCAAGCAGTGGCCTTACCTAGACTTCTGAAATAGTTCTAAGTCTAGACATTTTCTGATTTGTATTTTTGTGAAACAAGTTTGTTGTAAATTGGGTAACATAATTAGTTTCAGTTTATATACATGCTAAATATTAGTTATAAACTCTAATTTTAATGACAATCTAAGCAGCGGTTTCTAAAACTTTTGGGAAGGTGCCCCTCAGCAGCAAAAAGTTTGCAATCATAAACAGCCAAAGACATTAATATTTATTGACTTGTAAGTTATAGATATGCAAATCTTCCATTATATTTGAAATATTAAAGATACATGGAACATAACATGAATCAGATCAGAATTCATATAAGTAGAAGACATAAGAGTTATTCTTTGTATTCCAGTGCATCATTTCATGCAGCCTTTGTGGTATGTGCACCCCACATTTGAGATACCAAGTTAATGTGAGGCCAGAGGGCTTCAGTGAAGTGCTCAGGGAGAGAAGGAAGTGGTCCTGCCCCTCTTTATGATTCCAGCTAAGTAAGGGCGTTTCCTTCATCACCTGAGTAAAGCCACGCTAGATAATGGTAACTTTAAAATATTCATTAATAGGATCCATTTGAATATGTATTGTGTGGTAGTCACAAAGCATGATTATTTTTGCCAGGTAGAGCACAGCTACAAGAAGATGTTTTCCATAATAACAGAGAGGAGACATAATGGATTTTATATTAGGGCACATAAACGTGGACCCATGCTCAAGCTTAAACCTGCAGGGTTGGGATAGGTAGAAATTAAGGTTCACATGCTGAGCACAGTTATAGGTGAGTTAAATATATATTATGGCTCTAAAGCCTTTATCTAATGGTTGATACATAGGAAAAGCTATTACAATATTATGTTTCTCATGTAATCATCAAAATTACCCAGACAACTATGAATCAATATTCTCATTGTTTATAAATAAGTCACCTAAGGATTAAAAAGATTTTACAACTTGGCCATGGTCACTCCTAGTAAAAGGCAGAAGAGGTCTTTCTAATTCCTTGGCAAATTTTTCAGATTTAAAAATATATATATTTTTGCTTCTATCACTGTATACTTGGGCTACTCGGCAAGTATTAACATATCAAGTGAATGATGGTGGTAGGTGTAGTTTATTTGGCCTAATCCTTGGAATTGCTGATTATATTCTTTGTGATTCTGGTGGTAAGACTAAAGTGGGTGTAATAATTATGTGCTGTATTTGGTGCATCATTTGGGGGTATTCCAGTGCATCATTTCATACAGCCTTTGTGTAATGTGCACCTCACATTTGAGATCCCATGTTGATGTGAGGATCCTTTCAGATAAGATGTTCCTATGTTAATACCTCCAAAACATGCCTTAAAAGGAATTACTTTTATTTTTCTATTTTTGTTATCTGGGTGATGATGAGTTCATGATAACTGCATTTCTGAGACCTTGTGGAAAAATGACTTTATCCCAAAGTTAAGCTTTTCGCAATTTGTATTAGTTATCATTTTTGTATACCATTACCCCCAAAATATAGCAGTTTACAATACATGTTTATTATTTCACAGATTCTGTGGCTCAGAAATGTGGGTGTGGCTTACAGTGTGGTTGTGACGTGGCTCTCTCACATTGTAGTGGTGTATCTGTTGAGGCTGCAGTCCTCTGGAGGCCTGATTGGGGCTGGAGGGTCCTCTTGTGACTGAGTGTCCTACAATGTGGATGCCAGCTTCTCTCAGGGACTCAAGAGTGAGAGGGGAGGATACCCTAGGAGAGTGGTCGATAAGTTTCGGCTCTGTTGACTAATGAGTTTGCCGATCACTGGGATAGGGGCTTAATCACAAGGAACAACAACAGCCTGTGATTATTGGAATCCAGAGTCTAGGTCAGTGGTCGGCAAACTCATTAGTCAACAGAGCAGCAAACCGCAGCTCGTGAGCCACATGTGGCTTGTGAGCAGCAATTTGCCAACCACTGCCCTAAGGCCTTTAAACCTTGTCTCAGAAGTCACACACTGTCAGTTCTACCACATTATATTTGTTAGCACCAAGTCCAGCCCACTCCAGTGGGGCAGACTCCTCCTTTTGAGACTGTTGTCTAGGGATTTGGAGGCAGATCTTCAAACCACCACACCATGTATTTGAGAGGATTCTGACTGTGGAATCTTTGAAATTTTTTTTTTAATATATTTTAATGATTTTGTACAGAGAGGAAGGGAGAGAGATAGAGAGTTAGAAACATCGATGGGAGAGAGTCATCGATCAGCTGCCCCTTACACACCCCCTACTGGGGATATGCCCGCAACCAAGATACATGCCCTTGACCGGAATCGAACCCGGGACCTTTCAGTCTCCATGCCGACACTATCCATTGAGCCAAACCGGTTTCGGCAAGAATCTTTGAAGTTTTTTATGTAAACCCTGTCAGAACTGGGAAGGATTTGGTATTTTACCCTATTTGTAAGCTGCCCAGTTGGCTGGCCATAGCCTCGTGGATGCTGAGAAAAGCAGCATCCTTTTGGTCAGAGCACAAGGGCTCAGTGACTCAGGCAATGGCAGTAGCCAGATGTTAATAGTTTCAGTCCCCCCACTCCCAGAGTGTGACTCAGAGGGGGGCCAGGGACATCCCCCAGGCCCCACCTGGCATTTCAGAAGCTGTACTGAATTCAGTGAGCAGGTGGCAGGCTCTTCTATGCAGAGTAAGTTCCCCCGCCCTTTCCTCCAAGGGATCCACTGGGTGCACAGTCTCCCAGTGCTGCTCACCCTTGGATCCTCTCTGGGAAGATAATCCAAAACAAGGCAGTCAGTGTCTCTAGTCGCTCATGGAGAACTATCTTCAATATAAAGTGTTCTCCTTTTTGAGAAAAAAAATTATGGTAAAGGTGGTTATATTAGGATTCTTGGAAGAAACAAATGGAATATGTGTGTATACATATATTGTGTATTATATATTTTATACTGTATATATTATATCATATATACTTCAGCCTCTAGAACAAGGAGAGATAAATGTCTGATGTTTAAGCCCTCAGTCTGTCTATTTTGTTATGGCAGCCTGAGCTAATACAATATTTTTGTGCATAGAGCTCCCCCTGCATCTGTCTCCCATCCTGTACCTGCTGTGCCGGTGCTTATGCTCCAGTATCCCATCAAACTTCCCTTAAAAAACTCAAGTTCAACGATAAAATAATTATGAATTCAAGACTACAGAGCAGCAAGCATGCGACCTGCTGAGTGTGGGCCCTTCAATTTCACAGGCCACTCGCCCACAGAGCCTGGAGTTCATGGTGTGCTCACATCGCCTCACTCATGTGGCTTTACTCACCATTGTTTGTCCCCACCAAGAAGCACTCTTGGCACATGAGAGATTTAGTAGAGGCCCCATGTCTTCAGTGACTTGTGATGTTATTGACTCTTAGCTTTATGTCAAAGAGGTTCTGAGCATATGCACCCCTGTGTTCATAGCAGCACCCTTTACCATAGTTAAGATTTGGAAACAGGCCAAAATCGGTTTGGCTCAGTGGATAGAGCATCGGCCTGTGGACTGAAAGCTCCTGGGTTTGATTCTTGTCAGGGGCATGTACCTTGGTTGCTGGCACATCCCCATTTGGGGGTGTGCAGGAGGCAGCTGATAGATGTTTCTCTCTCATAGATGTTTCTAACTCTCTATACCTCTCTCTTCCTCTCTTTAAAAAATCAATAAAAATGTTAAAAAAAAAAAAAAGATTTGGAAACAGCCTAAGTGCCCATCAGCAGATGAATGTATTAATATTAAAAAACTGTGGTTCATCTACACAATGAAATACTATGCTGTTAGAAAAATGAAGGAAGTCTTATTATTTGTAACAGCATGGATGGATCTGGAGAGCATTAGGCTAAGTGAAATAAGCCAGTCAGAGAAAGATAACTATCACATGATCTCACTCATTTGTGGAATATAATGAACAACATAAAATGATGAACAAAAATAGATTCAGAGACAGAGAAACATTGAACAGACTGTCAAACCTCAGAGGGAAGGCAGGGGAGGGTGGGAGTGGGGTGGTAAGAGATCAACCAAAGTCCTTGTATACATGCATATTAGCATAATCAAGGGACTAGGACACTGGGGTAGTGGGGCTTGTCCTGGGGTGACAGTTGCCAGGGAGGGGTCAATGGGGGATAAAAGGAGACATATGTAATACTTTAAACAATAAAAACAAACAAACAAACAAACAAAAACAGTTTCTTAGGGTTATTCCATAATTCTATATTCATGGGAAAGTAACCAGAGAATCACAGAAATATAAAGTTGGGAGAAACTTGTTATCCGGTGGTGTTCAAGGTGTGTGTGTGTGTGTGTGTGTGTGTGTGTGTGTGTGTGTTATAAGCAGTGGAGCCAGTTTCTCAAGAAAAATTTTTGAAAGAGGCATTTTCTTAGGTGAGGGAGCTGGCTGGACTTTCTCTGAGGGGGGTAGGGGTGGGTAGGGTAGGCAATCACCACTCCTTCCCCTCCCAGAAACATAATTTGAAAACCAATGATCTGCTATAAGCTCTTCATTTAAGGTGTTTATTTATGTGATGCCCTCTTAAGGGATCTTAAAAAAACAAACATAATTACAATTTTTTTAAAAAAACAATTGCCTAGCATTTTTAAAGTGCCAGAATACATAGTAGTATTTACACATGAACTAGTCAATTGCCAAAGTCTCCTTAAGAATTGGGAACTAGCACGTTAGGAGCAAACAGGGCTCTTGGCTACAAATGCCCTCTGTGTCCATCTCTCTCTGCCCTTTCATAACTGGGGACACATAAGATAATGAAATCCCAGGGAGGCCCGGAAATAGGCCTGGAACCTTTCACCTGCTTTTCATGGCCAACCTCCAGCTTCCTTCCCTTTCTAGAAGTTGCTTCACTCTTTTCACAGTGTTTGTGTTCTCATCATCACTTGCCTTTTAAATTAGAATGAGGTCAGTGTTCTCATATTCACAACAGAGCAAATTCATGTAATCATTGCCATTTCTGTTGTGTTTAGTACCTTATATTGTTTTTATTATATTCAGTTGCATGTATAATTTTATATGTCCATTTTTTCCACGATGTGTGAATGTTTGCTGGACTGTAAAGTCTCCTTGCTATCAGAGGATTTTCCAAAGTGAATAAAGCATGACCATTACCTTCCATTCCCAGCTTAGCCAGGGAATCAGAGTTACAAATAAACAAAAAATAATGTGTGTTTAAATTATCATTTCCAATGGTCGTAACATTAAATAAATAAAACAAAATTTCTTATAATAGTCCAACTTAAAATGGTGTTTGGTAAATACTGTACAGAGCTTTAAAAAAAAAACTTAATTTTAGAACCTCAAAATGTAATAAACATGTTTTCTGCAATTTTTTTCTATTTTAGTATTTTTAGAAAAAAATAATTTATCCTCTAGAAGGCTATCAAGGTAAAGTTGAGTCAAAAACAGTCATCAATGAAATTTTCTCATTATGTAGATTATACAAAATAAAATAAAATAGATTACAATTTGGAGAGTTAATGAGAAGAGAGAAACTAACAAGAGGATTATAAAAGATATAATCAAGGTTTTGAAAACAAAACTTAAAAATCCTACCAGGAGACAAAATATATATAAGTATGCTTCTTTTACAAAAAAGTATAACCTCTCTCCCCCCACCTTATTCTGTATTCTTTTTCTTAGAATTCAAATGTTAAATTTGCGTGGTTCCTCCTTTCAGTATCATTATTTACAACACTGTCACCGTTTCCATAGTTATGCAGTATTTCTGTTTCCATAGCAACACTCTTGGTTTCCTAAACAAAGAGTATCACAGCGTTAATCTTGTTTCAGTGTTATTGTACTATGTTATTAGATACAAAATTCAAAAAATAATTTAAACAGCATTTGAAACGAGGTGGGTTGGTTTTATTGCTTGGTGCTTATGACATTACATTTCAATTTCATATTAAAATACATATCCACTTGAAAAATAGTGAGATTTTGCATAAACATGATACCAATTTTATTCACTAGTTATAAAACACCATAATTTAATAAGAGAGTGTTCCAGTACATAGCCATATACAGGGAGCGGTTTACTGTCTTTAGATTAAAATGACTGTTTTTTCACTTGGCCTGGATGATTTAGCTTCCCCAAATCTCTAAAGTCATTTATAACCTACCCACAGCAGTATTTCCCTTTGTCATTTCTGTATTTTAAGTAATTTTTGCCCGTTTTGCCTTTTATTTTACAGTCCCCGAAGGAATGGCTGTGGAGTAGACTTCAAGGGAACTTTACTACTTCCATTTTCTCAAAAATAAAAAAATAATTTTTGTGTTTAAATTTGTTTATCATCACCTTGAATGTCTTCTCTTCAGAGCACATCTTGTGGACTTGTTCAGAAATGGGACAATGCCTCACCCCTCAGGCTTCCAGCATACAGTTTTATGTAATTGATTATATTTGTCCTAAGGTTAGGACATGCAGGGGGAGAAGGTCGCTGGTGTGCCCACACTGGGTAGAGGAAGTGAATATTAATGACTCTTATTTAGCAGAAGTGGGAGGAGCCCTACTGACACTCCCATAGTACTGCTGCTCCTGTCAGATGTCTGCAAAGTGCTGCTCACCCAGGCAAATGTGCACTCTGACTCCTTGACCAAGACATTTCAGAAGCCAGCTTCTGAATGTCTTCAGTATGTCTTCCCTTAAGATCACATGTAAATGTTTCCCCTCCCAAATGGTAGCACAAAAAGCAATTATATGGGAATCTAATATAATAACTTGTAAAAGTGAAATAATTTGTTCTGCTTTGGGGAGAGGGGAGTCACTAATGAATGAAAAGTTGATGTCAAACTTTGGACTCACCATGCCCTGGAGCCTTGGGATGGTCAGGTGTTTTTACTGGAATTAATGGGCTCTTGTGAGCCTCAGTTTCCTCATCAAGAAGGTTGGGAAAACACCACCTCCTCTGCAGTGTTGTTGGGAGGTTTGAGATGTAGGTCACCGGCATGATAAATACTTGCTGAATGGAATATGGGAAGCCCCAGAGAACAAAGGTCCTTTCCTGACCTCCATCCCTTTCCTGCATCTCACTGTGTTCCCCAATCTTCTATGTGCATAGTAAACATCAGGGAACCTGCTGAAATGCAGGTTTGGGTTCAGCAGATCTGGGTGGGAACTGAGTTTCTGCCTGGATGACAATCCCTCAGGTGACACCAAGTTTCCAGGGATGTCACCTGGAATGGGAAGGATCTATTATAAAATACTCAAACTGGAGAGTTCCTCAAATTTGTTAGGACCCTAATTAGAGGCCAGTTGCCATAACATTGAGTCCCAAAACTGCTTTCATGGGGGTTCATTTCTAGAACAAGATTCAAACCATCCAGTTTAGCTGAACTTGGCCTCCTTGTAAGATAGAGAAATTGGGCCCACTGGAGTCTCTTGGGTCCTTTTCAACAACAAATGTGTCACACTTCCTTCTTGACATATGACAACTCCGGGAAGATGCAAAATTATATCCATTCAAATCACCATTAGTCAAATTCTGTTCAGCAGATTTGAATCTCTTAGGAGCTTTAGGATCAACATGATGCAATTGCTTTAACAAAATGTGTAACAGAATTAAAATTGATTATTAGAAATAGTTTAATATCCCAATCATAAACTCAGTGACTCACCTACAAATGAGTTTAGGAGTTGGTTGTATCATGAATCATCGAAAATTGCAATGTAATTAATGTTTCAGAATGATCTAAGAATGCATGCTCTCATTTGTGTTGTTATGTTGACAGTATAACAAATCCAGTTAAATTTTCTTAAGCAATATTAATGTTTTGTTTCTTGTACTTTCAAACCCTACTGGCATTTTAATTGTTGTATCATAATAGCAATGCTTCTTGCCTGGAAACCTTTTCATGGCAATTCACTCTCTTCCGGAAGAGTGAAATATTTTAAAAGAAAATTATATTTGAAAGTGTAGGGCTTTTCTAGGGAATTTTGTGAATTGAGTTTTTCTTGTTTATTAAAATCGTGGTCCAGGATTGTATAAATTTCTAAAAATCAAAAGATAATAATTTCTAATAAATATATGCAAACACATTATTTTTTTATTCATGTGCTAAATATATTCACTCAACTGACATTGATTTCATAATGAATCATAATGAGTCTATCTGCCCTTCTCTAAAGGAACAATAGAATTGTAACAAAATCAATTCCCTTTGGAAAAGAAGGCAGCCAGTTTCCAAGTAATGGCTTGTTTGCCATGGAAAATACCCCAATTGTCAATGAAAAATGCACATAAATAAACATAAAAATGTGGATAAAAATAGGACATGCTCACACAGTAAAAACCACAGGCATTCATGAAAATTAAACACAGAACAGTAGCTGGAACATACCAAATATTCAGTAAATATTCTGTATTGCTATTATTCCTGACTCCCATCTCATTGTATTAAATCTTATCTCAGTATTTATAACAAGCAAGACTGCAGTAACAAAATCTCTCCCAGCTCTATGCATATGTGATGGTCTCAGTTATATAGGTAATGGTTTCAGTTAGTTGTGGAAAAATCTGAGACAGTAGAAAATGCACATATTCCCTGAAAGCTTATAATTACTATAATTTGAATGTCTAGTTTAAACAGGTTACTATTCTCCATTCATAAAATCTCATAAAAAGAATTACTATTTACAAAGAAACAGCTATTTAAATAGAAGAAGAGTAGATTATCTCAATGGGGAAAAATAAGTCTGTGCTTATAACATACATACAGATGAATGTATATATTTCTAAAAGAAATGCATGCATTTCTCTTAGTTGCATTGATTAAAAATTAATCTTTCCAGTCTTATTATGAGTTGTGCTATAGCTCTAACACTAAAGTAGTGTTTTCACAGAACAAATAAAAGAGGAACCTTATCAATAGAATATTTCATGAAGTCCATCTACTATTCCAAATCACCAAAGCCAGGCATTCAGTTGGTGGGCAGTTCCCCTTGTTGAGATGAAACCACTCTATTATATTTGTTCTGTGCAAACATGAGGGGGGATGCACAAGGAAATTCCCACTATTTTGTGGGGCTTTTCCACAGTTTATTATGCAAGGTGAAGTTCATAGTATGTTCCTTGTAAAAATACTTTATGATAAACATCAGATTTGCTAAAAATACATAATAGCAGTGGAAGAATAACCTCCACTTATTCACGGACTCTCCTATTAGACACCCTGGTTCAAATCTAGTCTCAAATCTTTGTGAACTGTTTGACTTTGAGGAGGTTCCCTAACTTCTCTGTGTCTCAGATTATTTACTTGTGTTTGTAATAGGGATGTAAAGACACCTAATTAATATCAAAAGGTATTGTAAGAATAAATATAATGTACACAAAGTGATTATAAATACGTGTTAGTGATGATCAGAAAATGGATAATGTTCCTGTAATTGCCATTAAGGTCATTGGTCATATATTACAGTTTTATGAGTTACTTCCCATTATGCAAAAGCTGATTATGAATTCAAATATATATATACATTGATTTTTAGAAAGAGAGGAAGGAAGAAGAAAAGGGTGAGAGAAAAACATCGATGTGAGAGCTAAATAGATTGGCTGCCTCCTGAACTCCCCCTATCAGAGATCAAGCCTCCTGAACTCCCCCTATCAGAGATCAAGCCTCCTGAACTCCCCCTATGAGAGATCCAGGAATATGCCTTGACCCAGAACTGAACCAGTGGCCTTTCAGTGCATGGGAGGATGCCCACCAACTGAGCCACAGGGGCCAGGGTTGATTATAAATTTACTAGAGCCCTGGTCCGTGAAATCATGAACTGGAGAAGGGGTGTCCCTCAGCCAAGCCTGCACCCTCCCCTCTCCAATCTGGGACCCCTTCGGGGATATCCAACTGCCAGTAGTCTGACATCCCTCTCACAATCTGGGACTGCTGGCTCCAAACTGCTCACCTGCCTGCCTGTTTGGCTGATTGCCCCTAGCCACTTCTGCCTGACAGCCTGCTCACCCCCTAACTACTCTCCTGCTGGCCTGATTAACACCTAACTACTTCCCTGCTGGCCCAATTGCCCCAACTGCCCTCCTCTGCAGGCCTGGTCCCCACCAACTTCCCTCCTCTAATGGCCTGATCTTACTCCCAACTGCCCTTGCCAGCCAGACTAAGCTCAGCCACAATTGTCCTCCTCTGCTGGCCAATTTGATTCTGATTGGTTGGTTTCTATGCCAGTCAGGATCAAAAGCTCTGCCTCCTAGGCAATCATTGGCTTCTCACAGTTGACCCAGATTTGGTTCTGATTGGTTGGTTTCTATGTCAGTCAGCATCTCTGGGCCTATCAACAGGGCCTGATCAGAAAGGCAGGGCTGATCAGCATCCCCTGTGGAGGTTTGGAGAGAAATGGAAATTCAGTTACTGACCAGGCCCAGAAAGAAAGAGAAAGGCAAGTGCTGACCAACAGCTCCCACATAGGCTATAGATAAGACCCTGCTTCTCTCTTCAGGCCACTCTCTGAGCCAGATTTGCAGCCCCCTCAGCAGTCAGTGCTGGGTCAGGATTGACTGCAGGACTGACTTCCATTGGTCAAGCCTCCCAGTTGTGGATGTGATGGACCCAAGGTTTTTATACATTAGGATTATGGCTGATTCTGTAATCTTGCAAACATTTATCCATACTCAAGCTTCAAATTCTTATGAAGACCAGAGATTCTAGAGAGAACTTAGTAAGCAGTCAGTTCAGAAAGGACTCTGAAGTTTAGGAATTTGTAGATTAAAGTCCAAATGATTTAGATATTAAATAATTCTTAAATTCTGTCAGCAGAATTTTTTTAAAATAAATTTTTATTGTTCATATTATTACAAATGTTCCTTCCCCCCCCCCCCATTGCTTTCCTCCACCAGGTTCCTATCCCACCCTCTGCCCTTTCCCCAGTCCCCATTGTCCTCATCCATAGGTGCACAGTTTATGTTCAGTCTCTTCCCACATCCACCTCTCCCCTTTTCCCCAAGAATCATCAGTTCACTCCCCATCCATACCTCTGATTCTACTATATTCAACAGTTAATACTGTTCATCAGATTTTTTTTTTTAATTTCCTTGGTTTTTAGATTCACTTGTTGATAGTAAGATAAAAATTATGAACAACAAATACATAACTATAAAGTATCAGCAGAATTTTGATAGTAACTTTTAACCAATTATTTTTAGTCAATGCTGGCTGCTATAACAAAGTACCACAGACCCAGTAGCTTGAACAACAGATGTACTTTCTCATAGTTCTGAAGGTTGGAAGTTTAAGATCAAGGTGCTGGCAGATTGAGTGTCAAACGAAGCCCCTACTTTTTCGCTTATAGATGGCTAGCTTCTCGGTAGGTCCTCATATGGCCTTGTTTCTGTGCATGCTCTGAGAGAGCGAGAGAGCTTGTTGGTCTATTTCCCCCTTCTTATAAGCACACTGACCCTATTGGTTCAGGGCCTTACCTGATTTAGATACAATTACTTCCTTAAAGACCCCACCTCCGAATAGCATCATATTAAAGGCTGGACTTTAACAAATACATTTTGAGCAGATAAACATTCAGTCGATAGCACCAACCTTTAGGTTTGTTCCTTTCATAGGCATCCTAAAATTTCAGAATAACACTAATAGCATAACCATCCCAATGCTCTTCCTCAAGTCCCATCCTTTGTGGCTTAATGTCCCCAGGGAGAGTTTCTCCCAGCCTGGTGTTCTACCTCAAGGCAGATGGAGCCTCTGGATAGACTGTCAGTGACATGGGTCTGCTCTTCTGTCAAATAACTTTTAATGTCAAAACCTGTATTTTTATTTTATTTCTTTTTGATTTGCTACTAAGCCACATTTTGCTTGTGTTAGTCTTTGTGATGATTGACAGCAGGGAGACACCCACTACTAGCTCAGTTTTGCCTATTGCTTTATTTCTTGGTTTTGATGACTCCACTCATTCTTTTTCTCAGAATCAATCCTTGCTCCTGACTGTTCCTGTCTTTCCCTGCATTCATCCTTTACCCACAAGACGAGAAACAATATTATGCAGTGAGACTGTCTACTCCCCGTTGTCACTCCCCTTTCTTCCTCCTTCCCTTGGAGTCCAACACCCTCCCCTCGCCCCCCCCCCCCCCCCCCCCCCGCCACACACACACACACATTTCCCCTTGTCAAGGTGAACACAGTTATCTACAGGGACTGGTTCCTCTCCTCCCCCTCCCCCCAACACTCCCAACCCATCCCAATTCCCTGGGGAGTGCTCAGGGTTTTGACCCTACCTCACTGAGAAAAGAACATGATCTCCCCACCCCAATCCCTCAACCCATGGCTGACTTTAAGCCCTATTCCTTTACCATTGTTTTTTCTTCACCCAGGAGGAAGTGTGAGCTCTGCTTTTATTGTGGAGAGGAAAGGAAGAGGTAGTGACTTAGTGCCACCAAGGAGGGGGACTGTGCTTCCAGGTTACCTGGAAGACCTGCCCAACCCACAGGAGAACCTGTCCTTCCTGGACCAGACATGGAAGCTCAGTAGTTTTCAACATTTTAAATATCAACTCCGAAGAAAAGACTTCTCTTTTTTCTTTTTTCTTTTTTGAAATACTGTTCCCTGCCCCTCTACCCATTTATCTCCACATAACTTGGAACTGGCATTTTTCTAAAATTATAGTTACCCTCATTCCTCCCCCCCACCCCACCCCCCCGAATTTTCAGTGAATTCCTGAGATTTCTTTTTCTTACTGATGAAGACAGTGAGTGGCCTGCCCCCAGGGGAGAGCGGTCACATTTGTAATTGCTTTCAAACTGAGAAACTTCCAGAGACCAATAAAAAGGAGTTGACCTCAGAGTGGACATGGTTAATGGGACTTCTTTGCAGATGAGGTAATGTCTTGGTTAATTGGTCAATAGCATGAACCAGGTATCCTTAGGTGACTTGCTGGGGAGGTTTGTAATGGCAGGTTTCTGTCAGCTCAGAGATGGTAAGCAGAGATACTGATCTGGTTTGAAAGAAGGCATTTGCTAACTTCCCTAGGGATTTCTCCTTACATTTGAATTCACAGAGAATTTCCCCATCTCTCTCTCCCTCTTGGGTTTTTCCTATTAGTAACTGTGCACACAGTAAGGTAATGATTTCTGATGTGTTTCCTTTAAAACCTCCACTTTCAGATCAGTAGCCGAGGGCATAGATAAATAGGTCAGTTATTACTGACGTCACAGGGAACTCCAAGCCACTGATAAACTGGCCATAGTTTAAAATGTAAGAGGGAGAACTGTGTGATTAAAATGTAAGTAAGGTTAACTCATTTTAATGACAGGTTCCAGCAACAGATGAGGAATATGAATAAATCATGAAGTTCCTTCTAGAGCTATAGAATTAGGGAATGAATTGACTCTGTTTTACTAGTTAGTGTATAAAGATTTGTACAGGGTGTGGGGACTCAGCCGCTTCTGCTTATTGGTACCTTTCAGGGTGCCTGACCTCATTACAGGGTGTTCTCATCCTCAAATCTACCTGGGTGAACCAGATAGATGTAAAACATTTCACATACCTGCTGATAGTCATTACTACCAGATGATGACCACATTCTCAAAAGGGTCTACAATGTTTCCCATTTTATTTTATCTATTGTCTCAAATTTCCAGACATTTGCTCACACTCCTGTGGATTCAGGGCAGATGGGGAAAGTAGTAAATTAAAACAAATCCATCCATGTCATGAAGGAGATTTTTCTGGCAAAACCAAGCCTCACAGGTTAATGTTTGGGGTCAGTCCCAGGGTTGGGTTGTATGAACCCCCGTGAACCTCCATAGCTTAAGGTTGCCTCAGACACAAACACATCCCCCAAAACTCTTTGACATGTTTCCAGCTCTCTTCCACCCTGTTCTTGGTGCGACTAGCTCATTTACTCATCTAATATGCATGGTTAACACAGGCATCTGCTAGTAGCTAAGGAGACAGCCACAAAAATCAACATCCTTGACTTCAGGGTCAATCCTCCAAGGAACTAACAAAATAAGTAGCTTCTTACATCAGGTGGCTGGGTTGGGAGAGAGCTCCCAGCAGGCAAGGTCATGAACACCCTGCCTTGCAGGCTCTGTGCTTATCATTGACCCTGGCACATTGACCTCTCTGTAAATACGTGACTTAAATAAGTGAACGAATTGGAGCTACAAGATAAAGAGCTATTTTCCAGGGTTCTTATCTCCTGGCTTGAATTCCCGGATAGAATACCTAAGGTATTAAGATACTTCACGTGTACTAGGGCATCCGTAAAGCAGCACAGTGGTCACAAGTTGGGGATGGACAATGGGATGAAATCTAGGGAAATGTGAGTGGAAAAAAATACATGTACCTTACAATTATATCTTTACATTATCTTTTCAATTGTAAATGTATGTTGGCAACCTAAAATATGGGATTTCTTTGGACAGCAGGAATAAATATTCAAATTTCCTTTTTACTGCTATATATATATATAGCTGATATAATGGAAGCTGTGTAAGAAGACCACCTTACTAGTAGTCTCAATAAACCAGTTGTTTTAAACCAAAATGTATATATATATTTTTAATTGGGACACTCAAAGATATTAAAAATTCTGGGAATAACAGACTTTTTTTTGCAACACACACACATATACCCCAGTCCCATCTACAATTTTAAATTAAAACAGATTTATAAATTCAATTTTCAATTTTATTCAGTTCTAGATTTCTTGGTTATTTGGGAGCTACTAGAAATAGGCTTCAGGAATTAGATGCTCATCAAATGAACAAACAGATGAGAATCTCCTTCCTATAGTAAAGCCAGTCTTTATTTCCAGGAGGGTGCTTTTTGTTTAAAGGCTGGTGTTTATTATTTTTGCACAACATTGTGGGGTTTTTTTTTTTGTGTGTGTGTTGTTATCTAAGATATCATAAAAAAAAAAAAAAACATTGCTGTGACAAGTACTGGACCAAATTATACTTTCTGTTTAATATTTCTTTAGAAGTCTCTGTTCTGAAGGACAGTGCAATTTCCTGGGCTCAGCTGATCCAGTTGGATAAGCTTCCACCAGCCAACCTTGTCCCTGGGTCATAGTCATGCCACCCCTTTTATTATCAAGGGCTCTTCGGACAGAGGGGCGTGGTTTGGTTTCATATCCATGCACATTGGCTTTAGCAATGTTTACTCAAAAGAAAAAAAAGAAAAGGTCAGTTTCACATGAAGCCAGACATCTCAGCAGTCACTTCCCACAAATGACCTGGCTCTGACTTCAGCTTTCACTTTTCTTATGACTGCCTTTTTATAGTATCCTATTCCACATTAGCTAATCAACAATTATAGTGAGTCTTGACATCAGTAAGATAGCTACTCACTCTCTAGCTCCTCTACTTTCTGCTTCCTGTCTTCTCACTCCAGAGTGTGCAAACCAGCAAAAGTCTCAAAGGAACAAGTGTTTCCTGGGCCCTGATTTGGTTACGTGTGGTGTTGTCCTTTTTTTTTTGGGGGGGGGGGGTGAGGGAGGGAAGGGAGATATAAGCCAACATTTACAAAGGGAAGATTTTATATGTACATCTATATTTCCATTCTTCTCTTGAAAATATTGGCAATCTATCAAGACTACATCTAAATTTTCCTGTTGCCACAGTTGGCCAGAGTTGAGTATCTGCTATCTTCTTTAGAGGATATCTGAGCTCTTCACTTTTCTGCAGTCTCTAGAACTTTCTATAGTTGTTCCCTGGTGAGGCTGTGTCTCTTAATAAGCATGATGGTGCTTACGTCTTTGTTTTTTTTACTCCCAGCTTATATTACTCCTTATATAACTTTCTTTGCCTATGTAAGCATTTGAGTTGGCAATCTCTATCCCACATAGCATCCTATATAATAAAAGCCTAATATGCTAAGTATCCGGTTGACTGGGTGGCCATTTAACCAATCAAAGTGTGATATGCTAATAATATGTTAAGGCTACTCAACTGCTTGCTATGACATGCACTGACCACCAACAGGCAGATGCTCCAACCATAGGTTAGCTTGCTGCTGGGGTCTGGCCAATCAAAACTGAGCAAGATGGGGCAGACATGTCCTAGAGCCCTCCTGTGGTCCCTCCTCAGCTGGCCAAACTCCCACATTCCTCCCAGGCCCCAATCATGCACTGGTGGGGTCCCTCCACTTGGCCTGTGCCCTTTCATAATCTAGGACCCCTCGGGGATGTCAGAGAGCAGGTTTTGACCCATCCCGCAGGCCAGGCCAAGGGACCCAACTGGTGCATTTGTGCACATAAAACATTATCTTTGGGCCGAAACTGGTTTGGCTCAGTGGTAGAGCGTCGGTCTTCAGACTGAAAGGTCCCAGGTTCGATTCCGGTCGAGGGCATGTACATTGGTTGTGGGCACATCCCCTGTAGGTGGTGTGCAAGAGGCGGCTGGTCAATGTTTCTCTCTCATCGACGTTTCTAGCTCTCTATCTCTCTCCCTTCCTCTCTGTAAAAAATCAATAGAATATATTTAAAAAACAAACAAACAAAAAAACAACAACATTATCTTTGGGAGTTTTGGTAGAGATACTCCAAATAAATGCTAATTATATTTTATTAATTTCCTTCAACTCCTGTCTCAGTTAAATATAATTCCTTTTCCTGCCTTTCCCTAAAAGCGAACTGGTAAACGTGTCACTGACATAGACTTTCACACCTGAGAGAGGATGTGTTCATAGAAGTCATTCTGTCTATGTCAGGCAGGTGACATTTATATGTGACAACTTCATATTAAATAGGGGATTTTTCACATGTATGAATTTATTTAAATCTCCAGACAACCCTGAAAGGGAGATTTTATCATTTCTACTTTACAGAAGGGAAACTCACATGGTAGTCATTTTCCCAAGGCCACAGAGTAAGCGATGAAGCCCAAATAAAGCCCAGAGTTTCTGGCTCCCAAGCTCACCCTCTTTCCAGTAAGATGCTACCTCCTTGGTAAAATCTGGGCTTTACAACTTGAAATCTCTTTATATTATTGTCAAGTCAAATAGACAAGCAGATCTGACTCCACTGCTATAATTTTGTAGCTGGATATTTTTAAAGTCAAAGATGGAGTAGTATTTACAAACAAGACAGAGAGAACAATTACTATTATCTTCAAACCCAGAGAATAGTCACTGGGTTTGAAGATGATTGTGAGTTTTCTGCTCACTGACTGAATTTTAATATAATTTATACTATATTCATTTCACTGACTTTAGTATATCATCCTTCATATTTCCATTGACAAATCATTATTTGATGGTGTGAGAAGGGTGTGAATTTTCAGTTTTCAGGTTTGGAATGGTTTATAGAAGTTGTCATTTAAGTATCTTTTTCCAGTTAGCTCTATATTTGGTTGATAACAGGTAGTGAAAATAAACAGGTTTCACATTACTGCCTTTCTTTAGCCAGTTTAAAATATTGATAAAGAACTAGTTGTTGGAATCTTGAATTCCTGTGTATGCTTATATGAGTTGGCCATAACTTCCCATCTGCATAAAGGTTTAAGGTGTCGTAGGAAAAGCAGCTCCTGTTAATTCATTCTCACTTGCTGGTTTCTTATTGTGCTAAATCAAGGACTCTGATGAGAAAGAGCATCAACCTGCCTTCCCATGCCAGCACTCTCCAGCACCACCTCCTTATACCCCTCACTCTGGTAGAGCAGGTCTGATGTGCTTCAATCACTCATTGACACCCAGGCCCTTCATCTTGGGATGGCTCAGTGGCTTCCATGTGGACCATTTTCTGCAAAGACCCTCTGCTCTGTTGTTTATTTCTCAACTGCATGTAGTGGAGCCATTTCCCCTTCATATTGACATTTCAAAAATGCCACTCAATATGCTAACTGATATTGTCATTTTTGCTAAAGCAATTTATAATTCCTGCTTTCCCTATAGACTTTTACATAAATGTTGGAGGACTTTCTCTCCTCACATGAAGATGACATCTGTAAGATTCCATAAAGAAAACAATAGTGCTCTCAAGGTCTTTATAATAATTTCTTTAGAACAAGATATACACATACTAGAGGCCCTATGCACGAAATTTGTCCAATTCCTTTCCCAGGCTGCTGACACCAGCTTCCCTCTGGCTCCCAGGGCCCAGACTTCCCTTGCAGCCCAAGCTTTGTCTGAAAGATTGTCCAAGAGGATGACCAGTCTAATTAGCATATTATGCTTTTATTATTACAGATATTGATGATTTTCAAATATTTAAAATACATATTTTGAAAAAATTATTTAGAAGAAAGGGGAAAGTGATTCATGTGATTCCCTCCCAAATTTGTGACCTAATTCATTTCTGGACAATGGGTTTTGATAGAATCATAAAAGCAGGGAGTTTAATCAATGCTTACCTATTTCTTGCTGAAAACTGAATTTATACCAAACAATTTTCCTACAGAAGAGGACAAGTCATCCTTTTAAACTTTCATTTTGATTTCTATCTCAATACTTCAAAGAAAAGTCATGCTCTTGCAAGAATCCTGAAAAACACTGAGATTCACTCAATTTGATCATACATTCCAGCGACCGAATGTAATTCCAATTTAGGAATCAACTCGTCCCACTCCTTTGCCCATGCCAAGCACTGTCCTCTATCCCTCTACTGGCTTTCCATTGGGACATTGATGTCCCTAAAAATATAATTCTGTAAAGAATTATCATCATAGGACTCTTTGAAAACAATGGCAAGAGTTGGTATAAGTCACATGCACTGATATTCAGATTAGACTAAATGGGAAGCGATTCATGGACTGAGACTTTTTACAATTGCAGTGAATTAAACAAAAAGAGCATTTTAATTAAAAAAAACAGTCTATTGACTTTTGCTCACTACTGAAACTACATTCAGGAGTATCAACCAGAACAGTAATTCTAAAAGGTAAATAAATGAGTTATATAATTTGTTGTTGCAACCTGACCTTCTAAAGACAAATGAAAATGAAATCAAATAGTCCAGAGTTGGTGTTCCCTGGGGGATATTTGTTAACTGTTGTTTAACCTTCTCAGTGTAAATCACTCCATTTGGACCCCAGGCCCGTCTCCATTCCTGCTTTTCCCTTTGTTTTATCTCATTTCTTATCTTCCTATCATTTCCTCCTTGTTTTTTCTTGTCCTCTTCTTTAAAGCCATAAGTACTCAGGTAGGATTGAGGAAACTGCCAGATATGGAGCCTAGAGAGGGGGGTAAACTAGAGTTGGGGGGGGGGGGGTTGGCAGGTGGGGGCCACAACCCTGTGGAATCAGGGAGGGTTTATGAATTATTTCTAACTAATAAAAGATGGTGGGAATGATGTTACCTGGCATTGGAGGCTAGGTCAGAAAAGATAAAGCAGTTTCTACTGTGCTTTCCAGAATACATAAGCAAAAGGGCTGAGCAGTCAGTAAATGGTCTCACTGCCCTGATGCTACCATGTGTTGAGGAAGCCCAAACTAGCACATGTTGAGGAAGCCCAAACTAGCACATGTTGTCCCAGGGAGAGGCCCTGGGACAAATGAAAAAGAGGTAGGAGAGGGGAGAGAGAGATGGAGGTAAGTGGACAGAGAGAGACTGGGGCAGGGGACTTTGTCTGACCAGCCCACATGTACTCCACCAGCTGTCCCAACTCCATCCCTTGTCTGACTGCAGCCACATGAGGGAATTTAAGCTATAAATGCTCAACTGAGCCCTTTTCAAATTCCTGACCCCCAAAACATGTCAATGAAGTAAAATGGTTACTTTTAGCCCCTGAGCATTGCAATAATTTGTTAAACAGAAATGGATAACCAGACAATGAGTTTGATGAATTGACTAAGAATCAAGAGACATGAGGACCTGGCGTGGGTTTCCTTATATGACTTGGCACGAGATACTCGTTTCCCCTTGTGTTTTATTTCTTATTTATAAGTATTTAACTCTTTCCTTTTCCTCTCTCTTTTTCTTTCTTAGTTTCTCTCTTTCACATATTTTTAAAATTTTAATTTTACCTTATTTTGTACTCATAAATATTTAAGCATTTCTTATAAGATCAAAAAACTAATCGCTATATATATATATATATATATATATATATATATATATATGTATATTTTACCAGATTGTCATAATTTACTTCCAATGAATAAAGTACCTCTGAGAAAAGTAAAAATTATTGGGTAATACAGCAGTATTTTAAAATTTTTATGGAAGAAAAATGGAGAGGAATAAAAGTATTATACTTGGGTTGATAACTCCAGAAGGAAACTGGATGAAAAACAAAATTTAGGATGCGTGTTATATAGGAAGGAGTATTCTATGTTAACACCCTGTTTACATTGATCCTTGCGTAGCTACAGCTTTATTATTATTATTACTCCTGCTATCATTATTGTTACCATTATTTCTGAGAAGCAGTAAAATTACTCTCCAGACCGACTGATTTTTATCCTGGTTGTATGGTTTACTAGCATGTGACAATAGGCAAATTGCCCAATAAATTGTTATTTAATAAATGTTGACTATTAATATTGCTGCTCCTCCTATAAGGTTTTTAGCTATTATTGTCCTTTTACTGCCGTTGCACACTGTTTTTTTTTTTTTTTTAGTATCTCAGCTTTGATGTGTCTACTAACCCAGGGCTCAGACACCTTACTGTTAAGTGACTATCTCAGGAGTGGGATCTTTCCCTGGAAGCCCCATTTCTCTGTAACTTGTGCTGCACTCACTTCTCTAGGCACTTATTCTGACTTGTCATTGTCCACTGTTGGCTCTCCTGTCACTCGGGCAGTGACCTTCAGGGAGGAGAACATGTCCTGAATTTATTTCCATCTGCCAGAACCTAGTGCTTAATACAGAATGAAAAAACTGGCGAATCAGAGAACAAGTGAATCATGCACTTGCTTTAACTGCAAATAAAACAAATTTGGAAAGTGTTGAAGGCAAGATGCTCTAAAACTGCTTATTTACCATGTAAATGATCATTTTCTGATGAATAATAAGGCAGTTTTGCTTGATTTGCCATAGGTTTAAAAATTAAGCTCTAAGGGTCTGGAATTTTATTGGAAAGTTTTGTGGCATTTCTCTAGCCTTCTTCATCACTAGGCAGCAGAATTCAATAATTATGATTTAAACTTTCCTGTGTTTTATGAAAAGCAACCTATGCAGAGGTGGATTTTCCATGAAGCTAGATGAACTTTAGGCTTTACAATGAGTCCATGTGGGCAGACATTGTGAATATTTTTCAAAAGGGACATAACCACAGTGGTTAAGACATGTGTCAGCTCTGTGGTATCAGCTTGTGATGGAAGTTCCAGGGGAAGTTAAGTTGGGAATATGCCATTTTAATAGCAATATGAAAGCTATTGTTGAATGTTTCAATAAAGTGAGAAGTTTCAGACTTTTGATTTTGGAATTTAATGGTACCTTTTCAAGTCATCTTTCAACTTATTTGCAAAAGACCTCAGAGGGGAAATTCAGATAAAAATAAATAGGATCTGAAACAAAAACAATAAATATGTACAGAGACATCAAAAATAACTATTCTCACATTGAGAAGTTGTAAATTTTTTCCCCATATCATATTGAAACAGTAATTTATTAAAAGAAGTGAGTTTTTAATAGAATTACTGAAAGGTAATTTACAATTAGTTACTGTTCAAGAAAACAATATGCCCTGAATTTTTAAAAATATGTTTTATTGATTTTTTACAGACAGGAAGAGAGAGGGACAGAGAGCTAGAAACATCGATGAGAGAGAAACATTGACCAGCTGCCTCCTGCAAACCTCCTTCCGGGGATATGCCCACAACCAAGATATATGCCCTTGACCGGAATCGAACCTGGAACCTTTCAGTCTGCAGACCAACACTCTATCCACTGAGCCAAACTGGGTTTGGCAAGGCACTGAATTTTTCACAGATTAAAGATGAAAGAAGTTGATAGACTTTTCTCAAATTTGACAGAAAATCTAAAACAGTCACTGATTTTATTAACAAGGGGTTGTGAAGCTGAAGGAAGTCTTCTAAGCTTTGGTTAATAATAAAATTAGTTTTGTTGTGCCAGAGGAAAGACTAAATTATCTTTCTACTGTCTCTAGAAAAAGATGATAATAAATCATTGCCATAAAGAGACAGTCAAAGAATAGGTAAGTAAAAAAAAATGTGTTAAGGTGGTATTAGGTACATCTTGCAGATAATTAATATAATATGATAGGTTCTTCAGGAATTTGTGATGTTAGTATATTTGCCAGACTTATAACATTTGTCATATTTTATTTCTCCTTTATAACTCATTTTTACTTTTATATTTGAATTTTGTATTCTTGTTCACAAAGTGAAACCCCCTAAACCATATAAGCATCAGGCCCCCAAAATTCTACATCTGTTACTCATGGAACTATTTTACTTCTTTGCTTTACTTCAGATCTCTGATGTCTGTATTTTCAGTGCATTGTTTAATATACACAAACCTGAGAGACTTCACATCACTACAAAGCCTCTGGTTAATTGATTATTAATTTTAATGTGAACCTTTGTGAGAAGTCTTTTATCTCTCTTCTAAGGGAGATTTTCATTTTTTATTAGTGTTGACTAAATTTCTTTTCGTGATCCAGGAAGAAAGAAGCAAATGTAACACATGGAAATTGAATTGACATGTGTTTACAACAATGCATCTATTTTATTATGAGAACTTGAACATTAACTCAGATGCACAGCAAATAGCACTGGCGGAGAATTCAAGTCATGGAATATGCTGTTTGCTCCTCCTGTCTATCTACTAAGCAGCCATCAGTTTGAGGCCATGAGCCATAGATTTTGGAACCCTAAGATTTTTGTGAAGAGCAATTTTCCTCAGCAAGAAATTTAGTTTGGTGGGGAAAAAGTAATGAGATTTATAGTGATTTCTGTAGGCAATCATCTCGTTGGGTACTGTCAGGGTACAAATTCCTAAATAAGATTGTGGCTATTAATGTGTCAGTTCAATTCTCATTTTGGATGGAAACTAACCAATAGGTATCTGTATGATCAAGAGTGTTCTAACAGTGAAACTATAATATTTGTCTTGAAACGGTTGAACCGTTTTTGGCCATTTGTTCAAGTACATTGTGGGGGGGGGGAAGGCTTAGTTAAGGAATATAGATATTATATTTAAAGGGTAACTAGATGGCAGGAACAAGGTGGAGTGAGTCAATGGGGGAAAGAAGGTGACATCTATACTGCTTTCAACAATAAAGATAAAATTTTAAAAAAGGACTGCTAGAGCTAGATTATCGCACAACTTTTATTCCCATCACCCTCAGATTTTCTTGACTGCTGTAGCAGTGACACAGATTACTTTTTCCTCCTATTGAATTGCTATCTTTACTTGTCTTGCAGGTCAATCTTTTCATTTTTCTCTCACTCTGCCTTTACTCCTGATAGTGCCAAATATCTATAATATTAATAATCCCTCAATTTTTGTTACTATTCAAGTCTCCCCTGAATTCCAGAGTTGCACATCCAGCTACCTACTCAACTTAAGCTTTACAGGCCAAAAACAAACTCCTGGTTTCATCTCACCCACCTGCTCTTCTCAAAGATGTCTCCCTTGAGTTAGTCACCTCCATTATTTCAGACTAGAAAGTGCACAAAATTCATGCAGAGGTGGGGGCCCCTCAGTCTGGCTGGTGATCAAAGCCTATTGGGGGCCAGCCAGTCAGAGGGAGGGACCACAACAGGAGGTTGATTGGCTGGCTGGGGGATGTAGGGCGAGGGACCATGGCAGGTTGGCCAGCCAGGGGAAGGGGCTGTGGAAGGTTGGCTGTGGGAGCACACTGACCACCAGGGGGCAGTTCCTGCATTGAATGTCTGCCCTCTGGTGATCAGTGAGCATCATAGTGACTGGTCTACCAGTCTTTCCAGTTGTTCTGGTCATTTAGTTGTAATGGTTGCTTAGGCTTTTTTATATATAAATATAAATATAAATATAAATATAAATATAAATATAAATATAAATATAAATATAAATATAAATATAAATATAAATATAAATATAAATATAAATATAAATATAAATATAAATATAAATATAAATATAAATATAAATATAAATATAAATATAAATATATATATAGATGCTTAAGCAAGCAACTTGGATTCATCTAATATTCCATCCAATATTCACTTCATGAGTTAACCCAGTTGACTTTACATTCAAAATAGATCCCACATTTCATCATAATTTCTGTTACTACCCTGGTCTAAGCCATGAACACCTTGCCTGCCTTATTGCACGGCCTCCTGCCTCTTCATCTATAGTTTTATGTCCTGTGATAGTTATCTATTGTTTTGTAACAAATTTCTCCAAACTTAGAACCTGGAAGATTGATGTGTCATAGTTTCCGCAGGATAACAGTAAGTTTGTATTACCTGATGCCTATGGCACAGTTTTTCCTGAGTTCCCAGTGAGGCTGTCCACCAAGCTACAATCTCATCTCAAGGCTTATCTGAGAGGATGTGCTCCCAGGTTCCTGCCTGTGGTTGCTGGCAGCATTTAGATGCTCACAGATTGGTGGGCAGAAGACCTGTTTCTTGATGGCTTTGGCCAGAGGCCACCCTGAGTTCTATGGCAGCTGTATTTTTTTGTTTTTGTTTTTGTTTTTGTTTTTGTTTTTTTTGTGTGTGTGTGTTTTGTTTTTTTTTTCTCAAAGCCAATAAGCCAGAGAACGAGAGAGCTCAAGATGAAAACCACAGTTTTTGTTTAATTTGGTCCCAGGAGTGGCCTTCCAAAACTTCTACTTATTAAAAGTAAGTCAATAAATCCAGCCCACACCCCAGGAAAGGGTATTGAATAAGGACATGAACACCAATAGATGGGGATCATTAGTTAATTAACAAATATATTTTTGAGGTCTTATTATAGTCTTAACAGTGTGTTGTTGTGCTGAGAATCAAAGGAATAGGCATCATATCTTCATTCCCTATGAAAGCTAACCATCAACTATACATTTAAAATCATTAAAATAATTAAGAATTATATGAAAAAGAATATATTTGCCCTTGATTAATTAATCTGTCAACATTTAATGCATATCTGTTACAGTCAATCTATATTTCTAAAATGGGCTGTCAGCTCTCATGTGTGCTCTTGGATCTGCAAGCTGATCACCACAGTTGTACTTTACTGTGCCGCTGGAGACACTGAATTCATGTATGCTGCTATCAAGTGCTACCTTAATTTAAATTTTGTGGTTTATTGACTACTTTTGAGTTGGATGGGCATCTGAACCTTGAATAAAATGTTCATTCGGAATCTGCATTGTGTTGGAATTAATTTATACTAATAGTATTGGTCTTATTTTCATTACTGTGTTTCTTTTAAATTTGGGAATGTATTAAGAGATTTCCAGGATAAGTTGAGAATAGTGGAAACTTTCCTCTGGATGGGAGATTATATATTAGATGCCCCTTGCAGGAAGATTCCTGCAATAGGGCTTCCTGCTTTGGTCTCCACTGCCCCACCTGCTTCCCTTCCTTCTCCACAGCCCCACCTTCGGCTTCTTTCCCTTCTCCCTACCCTGCCTATTTTGCTGCCTTCTCTACCACCCCGCTTGCTTGCTTCTCCACAGCTTCGCTCCCTTCGGCAGCACTTGGCTTCTTTCTAGGCTTCTTCAGTCTTCGCTCTGGCCTGGATATGCAAATTAACTGGCATCTTGGTTGTGTTAATTTGCATACTCACCCCGATTAGCTGGTGTGTGTGGCTTATGGGTGTAGCAAAGGTACTGTCAATTTGTATGTTTCTCTTTTATTAGAGAGGATATCTGATTTTAGAGAGAGAGGAAAGAACATATATTGTAGTTGACCAGGGATTGAACCTGCAATCTGGGCATATACCCTGAGCAGAAATTGAATGGGCCACTTTTGGGTGCTCAACCAACTTAGCCATACCAGCCAGAGCAGGAATCTGTATATTATACAATTATTATAAGCACAAGTCTATTAAACGAACTATATGTGCCTTCAGTGAGGTTTCCACATACTTTCCAGCCAGTGTTGATGAAAGTCAGGGGCTACTAGGGGTCATTAGGCAAGGAAGGGAGGGCCATTCTGAGACTTTTCTAAAAATCTTCTTTGGAAAGTCCCTTCTCTGCTTATTTCCCTTGATTCCTTTCTGTCTTTTACTTTTCATAGCAAAACAGAAGAAAGAAATATTTAAATGGCAACAATGTGTCACCAATTAACTTCTGAGTATTTAAAAGGTAGGGCATAGCTTGCTACTAATTCACAATAAATATTTTTTTCTTCAGAGTAAATATTTTTCTCTATGAATTCTTAGCAACAGATGCATGGGCTTTAACCTCTCATTCAGCTTTTATTGACAATACAAACTTAGTAAAAAATAATCTTTAAAGAACATTGAGATCAAATAGCATGTGATTCAAGGGCAGAAATAAAGACATTTTAATCAATAGAATATATGTCAGAGAAGGAAGAAATTGCTTTGACAGATGCTATCAGGGAAGGATTTTTCTATAGAGTAGAATTGTAGTTGTGTTGGAGAGATGGGAGAGAAATTGGATTTCTAGAGAAAAGAGGAAAAGCCTATTAGGTAAAGTACACATATGCATAAAACACACTGACAGGACGAGCTGCTGGCATTTGTGGATAGTCTGGTGATAGGTGTGTCAGGGTTTGTGTGGGTGCTGGGAGGGGCTGAGATTGGTGGGTCACAAAGATGAATCCCATTTAGAGGGAGTTACACATCCATTTATTAATTCAATAAATATTTAAGTGATGACTTTATGACAAGTACTAGGAATGCAGTGGTGAGCAAGTCAGATACCATATTGGAAGTAATAAGAGTTACTGGAAACACTAAAATTAAATAGGATACAGTGAGGCAGAGTGAGAATGCTTAGATAGGAAGACAGGACATCCTCTTTTAGCAAGGGAGCTGCTCTGTTTATATTTCAAGGGACTCAATGGCTGCTGAGTGATTATAGAAGTTTGAATGGAGGCAGGTATTCCAGTTAGGGATTGCTGTTGCAGGGACTAGGTAAGTGATGATGAAAGCTTGTCCCCATGGTGGCAGGATGATAGTGAGAAGAGGTCAGATTTGGGATCTATTTGAAGAGAGCATTGACAGCGCTTTTAAAAAAATTTTTTTTTATCGATTTCTGAGAGGGAATGGGAGAGAGGTAGAAACATTAATGGTGAAAGAATTATTGATTGGCTGCCTCCTGCACACCCCACAGTGGGGATTGAGCCTGCAACTTGGGCATGTGCCCTGACTGGGAATCAAACCATGACCTCCTGTTTCATAGGTCACCATTTAGCCACATCAGCTGGACCACAGCCATCCTAATGTCTGGTCAAAGGTGACTTATTGTCTGTCCCAAGCAACTGGGTGAAGGTGTATTATTTGCTGAGATGGGAAAGATGGAAGGAGTAGCTTTTTTTTTTTTTTTTCAGATATCAAGAGTTTAATTATGGGCATGTGATATTTTAACTTCTATACAATATCCAAGCAAAGATGACATGCAGGGATCTGGATACAAGTAAATAAAGCATGGTGAGTGCTGAGTAAAAATTAGATATAGGTGATGAATGGATCAGAACTGAGACCAAAAATTGAAGTATGTGTGATATATTCAGAGTCATTTGAATAAAGTATGGTGAAGAAATATTTATTATTTTTCTGCCATATTTAATGTATTGTCCTACATACCATGCAGATAAGTTTGGCAACCCAAGCAAACCAGTCTGGGAGAGATGCCTATGAAAACAAGTCTGATACAACTCTGTTACTATGATCCATTCTATAACAGTAAGTCAATTTCTATTAGTGTAAGCAACAGAGAGCTTTATGATTGAAAAAGACCTCCTGAAAATTTGGGACAAGCATGAAGGACTGGAATGAGTTTTTACAGGTGTTGTAAAGGATATGTTTTGTTTTGTTTTGTTTTGTTTTTTTCAAATGAATAAATCACATTAGCAACAGTGCAGCTTGGAGACCGGCTTCTTGAAGGGTGGCTGGATTAGAAAGAATACAGGATGATGAGGGTCTGCAGTGATGGAGAGGGACATGGTGGCAAATCTCTGAGAACTTTGATGTCAGAGGAGGACTTTGTATTTTTCTGCATGTAATGAAGAACCTCCCATGATCACATTGTTTAGAAAATTTAAAAGAAAAGATGAGCCACTGTGTGTAAGACCTTGGAAATGATGGTCTGATTTTTCCACCTGGATTGTTAGTTCATGATGTGCTTCAACACTGAGAGGTTCTGTATCTTTACAGAGTTGTTGATGGCCCAGCGTAGGAAATGTCTCGTGTGTGTGTGTGTGTGTGTGTGTGTGTGTGTGTGTGTGTGTGTGAAGGGGGGATCAGGTGAAAGGCTGAGTTGAGTTTTTAATAATCTTTCCCATATTTGAATCTGATGAGAAGAGAAAACTCCAGTCCTTTAGGTAGTTGGATTGAATCAAGAATATTTTGGGGATTCAGGTGAATATAAAATGAATTTGCTACCATTTGTTTCTATGATCGGTCCTATCATTAGATAAAGAAAATTATGATGATATCACAACATAGTTTAGGTCAGAGATTCTCTGAAATAAATCATTCCCTGAGAACCATAAAGAAAGGGGAACATAATTTTCTTAAATTTTTCAAGCTTGTTGACAGAACATTTTTACGCATGACATTCACTTTTCAGCTACCTTTGTGTCTTTTCATTTCCTCTTTCCTTTCTCTTCTTTTCTTTCTTTTTTTAGTTTAAGCATCAAATGCACAGTTACTTTTAAATACAGATATTCAATTTTGCACTGACAGGTATGTCTTCAAATTTCTAGTCCTTTTCTCTCTTTAGTTTATTGATGGGTAAAATTAGCAAAGTAGTGATTGTTCTGTAAGGACATGATTTCACGACCACTTACCTTGAAAACAGAAATTCTTAGGAGCACTTGATAACCATATAGTCTTTCTGCTTTGATCAAAGTGGCCAAGATAGGATAATTTCCTTGTAAATATTCTTTAATGAATGCAATTCTCTTGGGCAAGAGTAGGGGGAAATAGAGGGAAAAAAGCAAAAGCAGTCCACAGCCCCCAGTGATTTCTTTTCTAGTTTATTATTTACAAAAATCTTTGAAGTAGATACTGCAGGGGCTTAGAGAGGAACCAACACAGAGGCCAGGAACGTGTCCAAGCACACAGCTCAGTAGTGAGAGGGGAGGAGGGTGGAAACCACCTAAGATAACAGTTAAAAAGTCATCTCTACATAGATACCCTAGGATCAAGGTAGGCTTAATGTTGACCTACTTCTTCCCCTATGGAGTCCACTTCTTTGTTTAATAATCTCTTCCATATTTGAAGGATGATATAACTTACCTTAGCACTCAGAGATCTAACAGGATTTCATACTGGGGGTTCCACAATGATTTAAGAACCCAGAGCTGAATGTAAATTATTCTAGGCCCAAGCTCCTTCCTGTGTACCTATCTTAAAGTTGGTGTCATTATGGACAACAATACACTCAGAAATGTATGAATCATGACAATGACAGTGCTCTATTCCAGCCCAAGAGAGAGAAAGGAAGGGTCTGGTCCTGTGGGCAGGAGATAGAATTTTAGAAACCAAGGAGTGCTTCAGAGATCAAGCTTGATTTTTATGCAAGAACACGTTCCCTTGATAGTTGGAGCAGTGGATATGAGACAACAAACAAACTAGCATTGTTTGGAAGAGACCCCATTTCTAGAGAGATTGTGAATTCTTTGTTTCTTCACAACTTATGATCACAAAAATGTGTGCTCACTTTTCACGATTTTCATTTGGAAACAAATGAATGAATAGCAACAGAAGCACCAATACAGAAGAAAATCTTGTTAAGGCTCTTATGTGATTCTTTTAAGGTATCTGCATATGAAAGATACAGAGATGCTGTTTCCTGAGCATGTGTCTTTTCCAGGCCTCCTGGGTGGCTTCAGTGGCGGGACAGGGTTTTACTGCAAGTTCTTTCTTTTCCTTAGTTTCTAAACTCTGGAGCTCTGTTTTGTTTTGTTTTGTTTTTTTTTTTTTTTTTTTTGTTTGTTTTTTTGTTTTTTTGTTTTTTTTTTTAAACACAGAAGTCCTCAAAACTAAATAGTATTTATACCAATGAGGGTCTTTGAAGGAAACAAAATTCAGGCTAGATAACACAAATGAAGAGATCTTACTTAGAAATGACTCCCAGCTGAAATTGGTTTGGCTCAGTGGATAGAGAGTCAGCCTGCAGACTCAGGGGTCTAGGATTCGATTCCAGTCAAGGGCATGTACCTTGGTTGTGGGCACATCCCCAGTGGGGGTGTGTGCAGGAGGCAGCTGAGCAATGTTTCTCTCTCATTGATGTTTTTAACTCTCTATCTCTCTCCCTTCCTCTCTGTAAAAAAAAAAAAAAAAAATATATATATATATATATATATATATATATATATATATATATATATTTATAAAAAGAAAGAAAGAAACAAAGAAAGAAAGAAAGAAAGAAATAAAGAAACTCCTAGAAGTGTGAGCAGACTTAACCCTCCACACGTCTGGGAAAACAGTCATCACTACTAGTTCTCTGGCATCATATATCATCCATACATATTTATTTTAAATATTTAAATATTAAAAAACAATTTTGTTAATCCTTACCTGAGAATATTTTTACCATTGATTTTTCAGAGAGAGAGAGAGAGAGAGAGAGAGAGAGATCAGGCAAGAGAAACAAATCAATTGGTTGCTTCCCACATGCTCACCAACCAGGGGGCTGGAGATCAGCCTGAACCCAGATATCTGCCCTTGATCAGAATTGAACCTGGAGTCTTTGGTTTGCTGGACCGACACTCTAACCATTGAGAATGCCAGCCAGGGCAATATATTTAGAGGAGTAGGAATAAAGACATGATGAAAAGTAACTATCATAAATCACAAGATGAATTTTAACAAAGAAAATCTCTGTGTATGAAGGAAATTCCATGGCACAAAAACATTATAAAAGATTAAAGAATTCTGCCAAACACCTTTTTAGAAAAATGAGAGAATTTTCATCCCCAAATATCATCTTTCCTGTTTGTCCTTGAAAGTTGTTAAGAGGATAGATCTTAAGTGTTACTACCTCCAAAAGGGGGGGTGGGGGGGAAACACAAAACTTAATTATGCAAAGGGATGAGGATGTTCGCTAACTTTCTTGTGATAATCACGTTGAAATATACATATGTATCAGTCATTACATTTACATCTTAAACTTACATCTGTTATATGTAAATAACACCTCAATAAAATGGGGGTGAGGGGTACGGGGAGAGGGTAGTATATATGTGGAGGGAAGATTTCTAAAGAGCCATAAATAACTACCTTTTTTGTCAGTATTCATGCACCTGTGTAATCCCATCCCTTCAGGGTGGGCTGATCCTAGTGATGGACTTTTACCCACAGGACACAGCAAAGGTGTTGGGGTTTGTCTACAAGATTAGATCATAAGTCTTGTTGGCTCTCTTGCCTGCTGTTGATGCTTTGAAGAAACCAGTCACCATGATGGAGAGGCCCACTTGGCAAGGTTTTGGGGGAGGCCTCCTGCCACAGCCTCTGAGAAACTGAATATGCCAACAACCATTTGGAAGTGGCCACTTCCCTGGCTGAGCTACCTGAGTGAAGAAACTCTATGGTGGAAGGTCCTGCTGTACTATTTTAAAGAAACTATAAACTTAGAAATGTGTGTTGTTTGAAGCCAATAAGCTTTGGGATATTTGTTATGCATCAATATTTAATAATTTCAGTTTTGTTAGGCTATACTTCAAATATAATAAAACACCAACTTTAAGTGTGTAATCATTTTTAAAGTTTCATGTAGTATAAGCATATTCACAATCAACTTACAGTGTACTTACATCACCCTGCCAAAATTTCCTCCTGTCCCTTTCCCCAGGCCTTGTAACCATCATTAAGTGATTCATGAGTTTGAGAAAATTTATCTAGATTATCAACTGAAGGTTTATAACATCAGGTTTCACTTATATGCCCATTTTATTATCATGATTACAGTTTAGAGAGCTAATCTCTGTCTTTTTCATTCATGTTCAGGTTAATAAGTGCAAATGGTTTTCCTGTGGCAGTTTTCTTCTTTGGCATTAGGGACAGAAAGTAAAAAGTTCTGAATTCTTAGCCACGGTCAATGATTGATTGTGTCCTTCATCTTCTTGGGATTTGTTAATCATTTGGGTAGAGCAGTAAGAAAACTTAAGGATGATGATGTATCTCACAATTGCCTGGTTGTCTAGTGTCTTAATCATTTCTCTACTTCTCATTACTTTCTTTTTTTTAACATTGTTGGGGAAAATTGTTGAATAAAGATGAGTGAAGATATGATCGCTAGGATTATGAACTAGACAAAAATTTTAAGAAAGAGAAAAAAAATAAGATCATTAAGATCCAATAATGAACTTTGAATTTATACCAGAATCCAATGTATCCATATGGTAGTTAAAATAACTACCATTTGATTTTCAAAAATAAGTATATTTTATCTTTGGTTTTTGGAAGACCTCCAAGAAAGGATAGAAGTCATGAAATATCATTTAAACTACTTTTATGAAAAACCTCAAAAGCCAAAACTGGGTCCTATGACTCCAGGTGCTGCAGGGATTGAGGCAGTAAATGTCCCCAAGTGAGATGCCCCCAGGGAGAGCTATTCCACCCCCAACAAAAGGGACAAGATTAAGAAATTGCTTTATTGAAGGAGCCATGAGAGGTGAGACTGGAGGAAAGGTCACTGGAATCAACTAACTCAGCAGGAACTTGCCGAGGGCCTGTATCAAAGAGGGAAGTAACACCCCTGTCTCTCTCCTTCCTCTCAGCCATCTCTGTGTCTTCCCTTGATGGAACTGAATCAGCTACTACCTTCCAAGGCTGCCCATGACAGGAAGCTCAAAGGACAGTTCTGGGCAGCAAAATGTAAAAAAGAACCTGCACATCACACTTCTACTGATTTTTAAAAATCTAATGTATTTTGAGCAGTTTAAAAGAATTCAACACATTCTTTTAAATACTTTGACAGATTAAGCATAGATGAATTCTATCAGTGAAGTCTATGTAAAGAGGGGGCATTTCATCTAAGTCTTGAAGGAGTATTGCACATGCTGCTTTGTAGAAAGCAGAAATAGCAGCCCAAGGTATAATGAACTTGATATGGGTAAGAAGGTTAGAATGCTGGGCTCTGTTGGATTTAATTGGACAAAGAGGGCAACTGGAAAAGTGGAACCAAGCTGTGGAAGGCTTGGCATACTGATTCGAAGACCGTAAATTTTTGCCCAACCTGGTTTGGCTCACTGGATAGAGTGTTGGCCTGTGGACAAAAGGATGCCGGGTTCGATTCCAGTCAAGGGCACATATCTTGGTTTCAGGCTCCAGCCAGGGCCTTGGTCCTGGTGCATGCAGGAGGCAACCAGTCGATGTGTTTATCTCACATTGATGTTTCTCTCTTTCTTCTACTCTTCCTAAAAAATCAATGGGAAAAAAAACAACCTCAGGTGAGGATTAACAACAACAACAGAAATCTTAAATTTTTATCTGGAAACTCATTTTCTAAGAGCTTCCCTTAGTTCCTAGCACACAATAGGTACTCAATAAATACATCTAAGTTAAACTTGTTGAATAAGAGAGTTAACCAACTAAATCTGCATGTGTTTTGTTTACTTAGATGTTGATTTAGGTGTAGATTAATAGAAAAACAACTTGGAGATCTGAGGCAACTACCTAGATAATTTTAAGATGAGACTCTGCTACTCAGGAAACAGTTCTTTTAGGTCTAATGTGCTATATTGAACAGATTCAATTAACCAATTGTTCAAGCCCATTTGCCTTCTTTATCACAGGCCACCCTCATGTTATATCATGTGGCAGATTCTATATTTTTGTTCAAAATGGTAAGTAGTTTGTCTTTGAAAGATCAATCTGACTTACAATCAATTGTAGTTTGATGTATATTCATATAGATATGTTAATATGATTTTTACACTCACAGAAATGATTTCCACAGCTTTAATGGAATCATTTTGTAATTACGCTTTCTTTAGATAATCCTCTAGTGATTTCTTGTTTCATCTTTGATTTCATCTATGATAAGAGAATTGTTATGGGATTATTGGACTCAGGGGGGATTCCACTATGGGAAGAATTTCTTTTGTCTGCTTTTTTAGTCAAGTACATATAAAACTGTAGAAGAAAAATTATGCTTCAATATACAATTTTCATTATGCATTAGACACTTCTAATATCCCCTATGGAACACCATAATTCCACATATGCAGCTTGTCAACTGGCATGTGTAAACATAAAATTATTTGGTCATTATTGCATAGTTATATCAAAATACCCAGCAGGAAAAAAAAAATGACATCCAATATTCACCCAGGGTTTAAACAAGAAATTTTTGTTTGATGTGAAAGCATTAATAATTTGATCACAGAAGAACATTTCTTCAGCAGTGCTCTCAGATTGCCAGGAAAAGATAATTTTTCCCTTGTGGACATGCTTTTTATCACATGCCCTTCACTTGCTGATGAAATCTTGCATGGATGGTCCCCGCAGGGTTTATCTGAGGAGGGACAGAGAGGTACCCTCCAGCTATCATGAGACTGTGAGTCATTCAGAATCCAAAACAAGTTGTTTCAAAGCTCAGGCAATTGAAGCTCCTATTAATCAGCTCAAAGGACTATGGTCGACCACCCAGTCCATCTACCTCAATGTTTTCTCACCTGGCCCAGTTTTTAAATCTGGGATTCGATTTTTCTTGTGGTCTCTGAACTTAAACCTATATGCTTATATTAAAAATTAACACCTGACTATGAAGATCTAATTCTTTGTCTTTGGAGGAACATTAGTGCCCCAATTGTCACCCCATTCTTAAAACCACATCGTTCATCCTTGCCTCAGCCTCTGTGTATGCTTGGAGGGTTAATCAAGGAGGAAGAGCAGAGGGAGTGGAGGGAGCAGGTTTGATAGAGGATATTATAGGTTGTTAGTTTCTCTCACAGCCAACTCTGAGAACTATTTGAAAATTTAGGAGATAAGATATAGCAAGTCCTTACACATCCCTGTCCCTGACAATGCATGTCCTCCTATAGGTGGAACCTTTATTGTCTTCTCTGCTTCCTCCTGGCTTGCATGCCTTCCGATGAGGTAGCTGCAGATGGCAATCTGAGCAGAATTTTCAGTGGTGCAATCATTCCATTCACAGATGTGCCCAGAGATTGGGGGTGTGACCTGTGGATGGAGAGACAGAGGACCTGCTGAGTGGGTTTTTCTTGGCTGAGATATTCAGTCTTGACTCAAATTCTTTACCTTCACTGAGAGAGCCACAACTGCAAAATTACTGCTGGGGGTTTCTCAAGTGCTCCGAGTGGCAAGAAGACTCCTGTTCTGAGCCCTTCCATCACCTTTTCCCCTAGTAAACCATGTGTTAAACCTATTTTTAAGAGGAAGGAGAGATGGCCTCATTCTCTCCCAGTCTTTTCAGGGTCAAGCTGACTGCCCCAGGCACAGAGTTCTTAGAAGGATGGGAGAGAAGGAAGGAGCAACCAAAAGTATGCCCTCTGAGTATCAGCAGCTTTACTTTGACCCACCCCCAGCATCAGTAAGGGGTAGAGGTCAGAGGTTGCCAATGTCTCCCACTCTGTGCTTCCTAGACTTTCTTTGTGCTCCATAGGGCTTTCCTCATTTCTACTGTTTAAAAGTGTCTGTTTCCCTTACTGAACAGGGAAAACTGTTCAGTAAGGGAAAGGGTTTTGTCTTATTACCTTTGTGTTTCCAGCCCTAGATAGTTATTTAGTTTTTAGAGGACACCTGTTCTTTGGTGGGGGAGGGAGGGAAACTTGGGTACATGACAAAATATAATTTTTATTGATGGAATGAATAAGGTTGAAATCAAAGCAGCCAGAATCCAAGAAGAGAAAGAATTTATTAGGTGCAAATACTGGAAGAGAGAAGAAGAGGCACCCAGGTTTTCCAGAGAAAGTGGTAAAATTACAGGCTGAGAGATTATAGGCTAGGAGAGCTAGGGCAGGAGGCTGGAGATCTGCTTGCCCTTGTTTGGATCATCTGTTTCCCCTCTCTATAGAGCACTGAGCAGGAGGAAATAAGAAGAATATAAAGCAGGAAAGGAAGATAAGGAAGTATTTCTTAGAGAGATTCTGGGAAAAATCAATAAGTTCTGCATTGGAGAGAGTAACCAGCTAATTTCTGAAGGGCAGGAAAGTGGATTAAACAATCCTTCACCATTTGCTTCAAGTCTTGAATTAACTGATTGTTTGCCTTAGATGAGACTGCCACACAGAACAGATAAAGGAGTGATAATTCATAATCAATATATGGTCAGACATTTACTGAATACTTAGAATAAGCCAGGCACTGGTCTCAGGGCTTTAAAACCATCAACTCGGTTAGTCCAATTCTTGTAATGCCCACTCCAGTGTGGGCTATTATTATTGCTACCCCACTTTACAGATGAATAGCAAGGTTAAACATCTTATCTTAGTCACACTGCCAGTGGATTGTTGTAGGTATTCTAGAGGGTTCTCAAACAGGCATAGTGACAGTAGGAGTAACCGAAATAAAAGCTTGCCACAAATCATTTGATAAAGCTGGGTTTGCATCAGTCTATCCACTTAGTGTAGCTGCTAAATGTATTCACTCAAAGTGACTCATTCCTTACTGGTCAAAATAGTGAAATAAATATTATATAGCTTCAAAATATTTCATCATAGTGTCCATTGGTAACAGATCCAAACTTCTCTCTTGCCCAAGATGAAGTATTTACTAGCTTATTTGATTCTTTTTAAATTTTTTAAATTATTTTTTTACTTCTCCACCAAAATTTATTTGGGGTTCTTTGGGAACAACAAAGAATTGCAATTCATAATGTAAGGTCTAATAGCAAACCACATGTAAGTCTAGGGCAACTAAAGAGAGGAATTTTAATTCTCTTTTTAGACTTGGAATATAGGCTGTTGTAAACAAAGAGTCCTTTGGGAAACTGAAAGTTTAAAGTATGGTGACTTTTCTTTTTCTTTTAAATTTATATTTATTATTGAAAGTAATACAGCTGTTTCCTTTGTTTGTTTGTGTGTATTTGTTGTTGTTGTTGTTGTTGTTGTTTTTCCCCTCCATTGTCCCCACACTGCCCTCTCCCAGGCCTTCACCATACTATTGTCCATGGGCTATGCATATATGCATATAAACTGCCTAGTTAATCTCTCTCCAACCCTCCACCCTCCTCCCCTCTAAAATTTGTGATTATTTGGTGGCATGTAAAATCTCTGTTGATGTTTCAACTGGGAGAAATACCTGTTTTGGTCCTGGAATTTATAAAATAAGACTAGAGTGATGGTTCTAGAAGGTCAGACCAAGGTGCAGATATACCAGATATGGCTCTGGTTTCAGTCTGATCTCAGGAAACTCATCATGCAGACATCTTGTGTTAACTTGCTTTAGCACCCTGGCTGCAGGACCAGGCTGGGACTCATTCCTTCTCCCTCTAAGTCTTTGTGCATAGTACTCCCATCACCTGACTGCTCCCCATTTTCCTATACTCACTCAGGCATCTTCTCCTCAAAGCAGCTCTCCCTTATCAACCTGCCCTACAAAATTACCTTTGATCCCCAAGTTATACTCCACTATTTCTTCATTTCCTTTTAAACTCAATACAGTTTGAAGTTGTCATGTTCATTGATTTACTGGTTATGATTTGTCATCTTCCACTGAAATGTAAGTCCTGTGGAGGCAGAGCCCCCTGTCTTGTTTACTGCTTGGTTCCCAAGTCCAAATGGTGTAACCTCAATAGATACATTTATAAAAAAAAAAAAAAATGGATGAACTGGTGGAGATGGTTTTTGTTAAAATAAGTAGAGGAAATCGTAAACTGGTTTACCAACTCTCAAAAAAAGAAAAAAAAAAAGCTCTTATCTGTAATGTTGGCCAATTTCTGAGGTGTGAATGGTCTCTTTTATGGCCAATTTCAATCTAGTAATAATTAATGTCGGGTCTAGTAATAATTAATGCCGTTTTTTAACATTCGTTTAAAATCTTGCTTGGCGTTGACTTGTATTGACATAACCTTCAAACACGTGGTATCTACAGAACGTGTGAAGTGCACTTAACAAGTTTTGCTTGAAAAAGTTTGTGTTTGGTTTGGTTTTTGTTGCAGAACTAGGGCTAAGAAGATGGCGGATGAAGAGCATATTTGGCACTGCATGCTTTACGAGTTCCAATTAGGAAGAAAAGCAAGTGAGGCTGCAAAAAACATCTGTAGTGCTCTTGGTCAAGATGCAGTTAGCACCAGAAAATGCCAGCGTTGGTTTGAGAAATTTCGCGAGGGAAATTTTTCGTTAGATGACAAGAGTGGTCAAGGCCGTGTGTCCAATTGTGATCAAGAAGCTCTTCAAGCTCTTTTGGTGAAAAATCCTCAAATTACCCAACAAGAGCTTGCGACAACTTTAAATTGTTCACAAAAAACAATTTCCAATCAATTGCGTGCACTTGGCAAAGTCCAAAAGTTTGGAAAATGGGTTCCTCATGAGTTGACCTACAACAACCATAATCAAAGAGTCACAATTTGCAGTTCGCTCCTCTCTCGTCAAAACCGTTTGCCGTTTTTAGAGCAAATTGTTACCGGAGATGAAGAATGGGTGCCGTACGTTAATTTGAAAAGGCGGCCTCAATGGTTGGACAAAAATGAGGTTCCGCAGCCCACGCCAAAACCTGACTTGCATGCGAAAAAGGTGATGTGTGTTTGGTGGAATTTTAAAGGAATTCTTCATTATGAACTTTTACCATCTAACCAAACCATTACAAGTGCAGTGTATAGTACCCAATTGGAAAGGTTAGCCCAAGCTTTAAGAGAAAAAGAACCCGCGCTGATTAATCGGAAGGGCGTAATTCTTCACCACGATAACGCACGACCGCATACAGTACTGCAAGAATCACTGCTGAAAAACTGTGCCAGTTGGAATGGGAAGTTCTCCCTCAACCTGCATATTCTCCTGATATTGCCCCTTCCGATTACCATTTGTTTCGTTCTTTGCAAAACTTTCTTCTTGGAAAAAAATTTAATAATGAAGAATGCCTCAAAAATGCATTGACCGAATTTTTTGCATCAAAATCACAAGAATTTTACAACAGAGGGATTAAAATGCTTCCTGAGCGTTGGGCACAAGTAGTAGAAAACAACGGCAACTATATTGTTGATTAAATTTTGTTGTATTGTTTAAATAAATTCGATTTAAAAAAGTATTAGAAAACGACATTAATTATTACTAGACCTAATAGTTTTGCATACTCCCCAAATATCTAACAATCTTTGCTTATAAGCTTTTCCAAGCAGGCTTTCATGGACCATGATTTGAGTGGAAGGTAGCAGTGGTCCCAGAAACAATATGTAACTAAATTGCCTTTTAACCAACCTTCTAGAGTGTATGCATCATTATGAGGAAAAGTCTTTATAGGAAAAAGAAGTTTTGCACTAGGTCTTAATAATATGATACTTTTAGCATAACTGATGTTCAAAGGGAAATACTTTTGAGAACAAAGTGGGGGTGCTAACTAGGTAAGATATTGGAACATCCTAGCATACAAATGGGGACTTTCCTAAGCTGGTGACTTAGAATCACCCAAGTTATCGAGAATACCCATAAGCCTGTCCTCCAGTAGCAGAATTCTGGAAGGGAACAACATTTTCTCACTGGCTGAAGAGTGGATTTGAATTACCACATGAGTGCTCTCATGATGCATTAGTGCAATACTAGTTTAGGTGTCCATAAAGTGTGGTGTGAATTCTGGCAGAGATGGATATACAGGCATGAACTATTGTAACAAAAAAAGCCCCTCAAATTGAGATGGGTCTCAAGAACCAAGAGGAGGTCAGTAGAAGGAGCAGGAGCAAGGCATGATGGCTCATTTTATGTGGAATCAACGTGAGTTGTGGTGTGACAGTGGTTCAGGGATATGTGAGGTTGTGTGAGGCATATACATGTGGTGTCCCTACCACTCATTTGGGAAACTATATCCAAGGAGAAACACTGGAAAACCAGTTATTTTCTTTTTGTAGTTACAACTATTAAACTAGCAGATTTAGGCAAAGTGCTGAGGGGAACTTGTCCAAGACCAGCAAGCTGGAGGGACTTAGGAGGTAATAAAGATACAGAATTTCCAAGAATAAAAACAGCGTAAAACACTCTTTTATCTGTCAGGCTCTGCGTGAAATACTCTGTGTGGGTGTCCTCTAGTGTTCACCAGAATGCTAAAAGTGATGCATTGCTATTCTAACTTTTAATATTGTATCATTCTCATTTTACATTCTCATTCTCATTTTATAGCTGAGATGGTAAGATTCAGAAAGGGTGGGTAACATGGGTGTCTGCATGGCTGGTTAAAATGAAGCAGGGGTCCCGTTGGGAGCTGTGACACTAGTTCAATAGACAGAATCATCCTGATACACCTGGGCTTATGATAAAACCTGGATGACCCAGGGGCCTTCTTTCCCCCTTGAGAAAACTATGTGATTTGTTTCCACATTCCCATTACCTGGTCTATGAAATTCCAGAGTTCTGTCAATCCTCAGAGCTTGCTTTCTCTTGGTCACCTCTGTTTCTGGCCACAGCAGCTGCACAAGCTCTCCCTGTTTCATGAGAAGTCTATCAGGAGCCAAAGCCCCACTGCCTGATGAGGCCTTCCCATCTCCTCATAGCAAGCTGTATGACTTTCTGGAAGAGCTAGAGTTACAGGCAAGATCTCCCCATTTCAGTGCCCTGTCCCTCCACGAGACCCTCCTCCTTTCTTTTCTCCACTCCAGGGAGCATAAATGCTATCTTCTTCCTACCCCATTTTTGATAGACAACAACTGGTAGGTATGAAAGTGATAGAGGTACTGTTTGGGTTCAAATACTGATTTTCCACCTACCAGCTGAGTGGCTTTAGGCAAGCTCCTTAAGCTGTTTCGCAGCCTCAGTCTCTTCATTTGTACATGAAGATAATAATGGCTTCTGTCTCTGAGGAATGATGAACAATATTACATATATAAAGTGGGTAGAAGTGTCTGTATCATACCAATTACTCAATAAACGGAAGCTATTATCATTAGCAAACAAGGAAGTATATTTTGTACCTTTAGCATGTCCTTGGGCTCTGATTCTAACTGCATGATATCCTTAAAAGAAGTTTCTGCTTGGTTGGCATGGCTCAGTGGTTGAGTGTAGATCTAGAAACCAGGAGGTCACAGTTTGATTCTAGGGCAGGGCACGTGCCTCGGTGGTGGGCTCAATCCCTAGTGTAGGGTGTGCAGGGATCCTCACCATTTGGTCATACCCCTGCAATACTGATCAGTGATTCTTTCTCATTATTGATGTTTCTGTCTCTTCCTCTCCTCTCCTCTCTAAAATCAATAAAAAATTAAAAGAAGTTGCCAAATAAAAATGTTCTCTTTGTATTGTATCAACAAACCAAAAACAAGGCATATTCTCTTTCCATGTAAAGCCCAGAGACAAATACTACTGTTGTATAAATGTCACCATTCAAAAGGATTTAGGCCTGTTGGATAGCTCTGTTGGATGTACTCAGATGCTATGGGATTGTCACTTAAACCTGATTCAAGAGTGTAGAGCAGCAATTTTAAACCTTTTTCACCTCATGGCACACAAAATCACTAAAATTCTACAGCACAGCAAACTGACAAAAAAATAGGTATATTTTTGATTCATTCATACCAGATGACATTTTTAAATTTGACAGTCTAAGGGGGAAAAGGTCAGTGCCTGTGACTAAATAGTCAGGAATTGGATGTTTTAAAAATTCTTGCAGTACATAAGTTGAAAATCACTGGTCCAGAGACAATCAGCCTTGAGTGTAGAAAAACATCTCTTCCATGCATTTCACTCAAGGAGCCAGACATGTTCTGCAGATTTGATCTTTTATAACCCAAATGCAGGGCACCATTATTACCTCCAGTGAGGAAGGAGGGGCTCAGGGAAGCCAAATAATTTGTTGAAGATCTCAAGGTTACACAGCAATGAAAGCTGGCATTTCAGGCAACTAGCAGTGGATGCTGGAGACAAGACTCCTGATGCAACACCTCCTGTTGGCTAAATGCCATAGGCAATGAGCAGGATGAGTATGTATGGAAGATCTAAGTCCCATTATCAAATCCCAGAAAGTTGCATTATTCTTTAGTGATATTATATTAGGAGATATATGGCTTTCTTTTCATTACCTGACAGGTTTTAAATACCCAACATAACTTAACTGCAAAAGGATACTTGCAGGAGTTTGAGGAAGCCCTTTCTTCTATTTTCATAAATAATGGTCTTTGTGAAAGGACCAAATCTGTGTCTACCAGCAAGTCTCCAGAAAATAAGCTGGGGTTGCTATGGAAGTTGTAAGAACCATTTTGGCTTGTTTGAATTGGAATGCATACACATAATTTTAGCAGTTTTGATGAGTTTACAGATGTGTAACCTCAGTCCTCACCATTTGGTATTACCTCTGAAATACCATCATTTCCCACAATTCACATTAAGTTTCATCTTCAAGAGAAAATCCTGGAAATCCTACATTGTTTGACTCTTTTCTCACTGACCTATCTAGGCTTTTCAGAAATCTCTCTGCCACACTGGAAACAGGAAGTTTCAGCAGGCAGTGGTACCAATGGCATTGTATTATGTGGGATGTCACCTATTGTTAATGGAACAAAGACATCCTGAAATAAGGACAAAGGCTTCAAATCTGCCAGAGCCCAGACCCTTCAATAGCCTTGCATGGTGTCTGGGGAGTGATTGGATCACTCTAAGAATACACCTAAGCTTCTGAAACTCTGCTATTATTAGGTTGCCAGAAAGGAGCTACACATGGCCTATGCAAATAGCATTTGTAGTAACTCTGCTCTATCTGCTCTGCATAAATGCAAAAGAGGAACTGACTAAATAGATGCGGTCTCCTACATTGGTATAAATAGACAGGAGAACACATTTGGGAAATGATTCATAACTCAGTCCCTCTACGATTAATGGGTTAAGCAAAGCAAAGTGTTTATTAATTAAAAGTGCTATTGAAGTTTCTCTTTTGAAATGCTGTGCATAAATCATGCAATTCTCAAACCTTTAAGACCTACGTTTGTAACAGTGAATTCGTTTTATATTTTGTTTAAAAGAAATACTGTTGTCACAGACTAGCTGACATGGCCAGAAGACAGGAAGTTGGTTGATGGCTCCCATTTAGTTCTAAGCAACTTTCATGGGTGGCTTCTCATCTCAAGGAGGATCCGAGTACAGGACTTGGAATAATAAACTTGGTTCTAAATAAAGTAAAGATTATTTCCACTGAAACAGAATTGCCTGTAGCAATGTTTTTCTTCATCTTAATAACAAAATCACTAAAGCATTAAAAATTGTCATCTGAGATTATGGATACAATTAAGTTAATGAGATTATTATACATTATCTTCCCTTATTTTTCTTTTGTATTGAATAGTTCACTGTAGGCATCAGCTATATTTTACACATAAATTTTACACATTGCCCTCAAAAATATACCTTCCCCCTTTGTCATCTGTGCCATAGTCATAGTAACAAGTATGGGATGATCTCTTGGAGTGATTGTGCCTGGATGGACAAAATGTTCAAGTGAATTCTTAGAGGAAATCTATCTCTAATTATTTTTAGTTTTATTTTTAACTAGCACTATCAAATGTTTGTCCCTCGATCTTCCCCTCTTATTTAGATAAGATCTTCCTTTTCTTTACTGACATAATTTGCCCACACTTCCTGTTTCTTCAGCTGCCTTGTGAGAGCTCTTCTGCCTTTGTCTACAAACCCCTCCTACCAGAAGGATGTTTCCTGACAGCCTCCAGATTGATATAATCTCTGCACTGCTCAACGCAGGAAAACGTTAGGGCTGAGTAGAAAATTCCCTGTGCTCTGTGGTGCCAATTTGCTCATCTCTGTGTGGGGATGCAGCACCATTTGACTTAGGCACCTCACAATTCAGAAATCATGAGTTCAGGTAGGTAGATGCCAGCTGTGATTAAGAGCCAGTATGTAGCTTCATTCTACAAAAGCAGGAACCTCGCCTGCTATTTTAACTTTTAAAAAGGCAGACTGGCCAAATTATCAATCTGATGAAAAAAAGTAATGCCATAACAATGCCCGATGACTTCTTGACAAATCAATGGTGTTTCAATTAAACTAAATAATGATTTAATTAGACGACTCCTACAAGAACTCCCATTTGTTCCAAAAAATAGGGCATTACTTTTTTTGCATTATGAATTTAACATATAATAAATGGAGGGTTTGTATGGTTGATATTGACCCTTTCTGAAAATAATCTGCAGTTTTTGTTTTTATGTAATTTCTACAGCACACTGCTTAAAAAAAAAAATTCATAGGGCACGAGCCAGGAATCTTGGAGTTCCAACAAGCACAAATGCAGCTCAGACTGGATGAAATAAAAGGGAAATGTGAGCTCATGTAACTTGGATGCTCCAGAGTGACTCATCCTTAGGTCTAGCCAAATCCAGGAAATCAATAATATTATTGGAACTCTGTTTCCCTGTTTTTATCTTGCAATTCTGCTTCATATAATGCTGGATTTGTTTTAGATATGCTTTCTACATCTTGTAGAAAATACAAACTTTTAGGGTTCCAAGATGAGAGAGAGAGAGAGAGAGAGAGAGAGAGAGAGAGAGAGAGAGAGAGAGAGAGAGAGAGAGACTGATTTTCAGATTAACAACCTGGCTTGTTTTAGGGCTTATATTGGCTCAGTGAGGTTGTATGGTGACTTGAGGACATATACTTGTGTCTTGAATAGCCACTTGGATCACAGGCTTTTTCTTATGACTGAGCCAAGCTGTCCTTGCTCAAATTGTAGTAAACAGGTGAGAAGTCACCTCATGCACACTGATCCTTGTTTCTGAAGATGAAAGAATGTAAGGCCAAAAGCAGATGTGGTCACTGGAAGCACTTGATGCCTGGTGCTGCACCATACTCCCTGGCACTTTGGACATCACAAACCTTCGTGTTAATCTTAGTTCTGCTGTTTGTGCATGAGAGAGATTTGGAATTGATGTTCTAAAGTATGTCAGTGTGGACTATGTTGAGTACAGAACCTGGACTCAACATTATAGCATTCCACATGTTTATGAAGGATTTTATAGTGGGTACTTCCATGTTAGGATGTTTTAGTCTTATCTAAAGTAGAAACAGAATCTGAGAAAATTGTCCAGAACCATGAATATCTGACTTCTTGATCATCTGCTGTTGGTTCTTGAGGGAAGAAGAAAGGATGTTTCTTTTTTTTTTTTTTCTAATTAGAATTTTGCACTTAGATCCAATGCACTCCTCTTGCTGGCTGTGTTGGGATGTTCAAAGCCTACTTGGCACCTCCTCCTAGACCCATATTCTATTCTTGGTCTGTAGGTACAATGATCTAACATTGAAAGGTTACCACAAGAAGAGAAAACATTTGCCCAGAAGAGGTGGACTAGTGTCCTTATTATCATTCAGTCTCTAATTACATCTCTTACTTAATCCTTCAGTGTCATGATTTTTCCTCCTTGTGAGGCCAAAAAGTAGAGAGTGAGGGGACTAAGTTCTGGAGTTTGAATCAGGCCACTAATAGACCCTAACTCAGGCATAGCAAAGGCTGAAGGAACTAAAGTGGGGAGCAATGATGGCAGAAAGCACATGTGTCTCAAACATGAGTTAGCCCTGTTGGCTGTTTGCAGAAGCCATGTCTCATCTCCTCTGGCTGGCTGAAAAAGCTGACCAGTAGCCTGCCTTTGGGGGTCACACTGTCCCTTCTGATTCATGGGTCAGAGTAAAAAAAAAAAAAAAACAACACACACACACACACACACACACACAAAAAAAAAAAAAAAAAAAAAACAACAAAAAACAAAAAAAAAACAAAAAAACAAACAAACAAACAAAAAAAAAACGTGCAGAATTAGTTCCCAATGTATGGATGGAGTATACAAAAAAGCTTCCCAGATTTCAGTTATAAATGCTATGTAGGTTCCTAAGCAACTCTTCATGACAGAATTCTAATACTTTACATTCATAATGTTGACTATCAGACAAAAGTACAGTTGGGAATATACAGTATTTCCCCTGGAGTGTAAATTTAATACTAAGTACTTGATATAAAATTAGATAGATGGGCTCATCTCTGTGGCTTGGTCCCTTGGGATTATCCTACACAGATGTGCTCCATTGGTGGTATTGTCTGATATGACACCTGCAGAGTTCATCTGTGTTGCACTTGAAAATGGCCAACAGCTTTAGAGTCTGGAAGAAAGGCTGCCCAGGACCTTTGAATGGCACAATATAAATTGGGGTCACAGGGAACAGTGAGACAGAAAAAGTGCAAGTATCTCTTAAACCAGTCAGAGAAAGACAAGTATCACATGATCTCAACTCATATGTGGAATCTAATGAACAAAATATATTGATGAACAAAATAGATCCAGAGACACAGAAGCATGGAACAAAATGTCAAATCTCAGAGGAAAGGTGGGAATGGATATGTAGATAGCAAGAGATCAACTAAAGAATTTGTATGCATATGCACAACCCATGGACACAGAAAATAGTGCAATGAAGGCCTGGGGCAGGGGCTGAGGCAGGTTAGAAGGAGTCAATGGAAACAATTAGGGGGCATCTGTAATATTTTTAACAATAAAGATTTTTTTTAAAAGTGTATAAGTATCTGATTGAAGAGCTGAGACAGAAATAGGAAGAACCTCCATCTTCTAGAAGGTATAATCCAAGTGAGCCACATGCACATTAGCAAACTAGCTGATTAAAAGTCATGAGGTTAAAAATATTAAAACATAATGCTAACAACAAGACACCCATGAAAAACACACATGGTGTCAAAATAAGCCAGAGGAAAATCATTTGGGCAAAAAATGAAAAAGGATTCCAAGTCAAATTTATAGAAAATATTCCTTTATTAACTTTTGGTCGAGAATATGTTTGTGTATTTTCAGAAAACTACTCCAAGACCATGGGGATTCTGGCAACAAAGAGGAATTGACAGGGCTACTCCAACCATGAAGACAGAAGAGAAGCAGTCCAGAGATAGAAGATGCTGACTAATCCTTGCCATAATAGCAGTTCGCAGCTGTGTATCACTGCAGGTTGCCCAGGACTAAACCAGAGAGGGTTGGACCTGCATTACCACCATTTGTCCACCATCCAGAACTGAAATATCATTGCTGACAGGTACACATAAGGAACTGTTTGACATTGAAATTGGGTCTCAAAAGAACTGTTGGCCCAGAAAAAGACTCACTACAGACTGATTCATATGCCTTTCAGCATAACGATTATAGCTTGTCTCATTTTTGATTCTTATAAGTATCTTTCCAATAGGACATGATCTCACTCATCTGGGGGAAATGGTGAACAACATAGACTGATGAACAAGAACAGACCCAGAGATAAGGAGCCATGGGTCAGATGTTGGACCTCAAAGGGAGGGTGGGAATAAAAGGGAGAGATCAACCAAAAGACTTATGTGCATACATATGAGCCTAACCAGTGTCAAGGACAATAGGGGGTGGGGGCATGAATGGGGAGAGAAAGGGAATTTGAATGGGAGGTTGAGGAAAAATATGTAATACCTTAATCTATACAGAAATTTTAAATAAATAAATAAATAAATAAATAAATAAATAAAGCCAAAAAATATTAAGACATTACTATAATTGCTTCAAACATAATATTACTTTTTCAAAGAAATAACATGTTATCAAAACAGGTAAACTCCCAATCATCACTCCCTCCTTGCATTGTATTGTCCTAAGTTATTCCCATGCATGAACCTTCATATTGAAAACAGACGTGATACATTTTGGGAATTGGAAACAGGAATACTCTCAGATTGTGTACAGTGCTGGGAGCATAGATAAGGGCCTAGAAGGCAGCTGTTTCTCAGCAAGATTAATTGCTCATTAAAACCTTGAAATTATGTCAAAGGAACTTTACTTCCCTCTTTGAATATCTCCCAGTCTTCACCTTGTTAAAATAATTGTGGGAGAAGAAGGCTGAGCTGGGAAAGCTGCTGAGTTACTGAGGGTGGGTGGCAAAGGCCCCTAGGCTGGCTGTGCACTGGCCCCTACTTTCCATCTGCATCTATAAAGTGTCCATGTGAGCCATGACAACAGAGGTGATTATAAGCTTCCGTGCCTTTAGAACACAAACTGTAAAATTATTGGTAATAAAGGTACCAGAAACCTATTAAAGTGATTTTCTCCCTGAGATTTCCTGCAGTCAGTGGGACCCAACTAGTCACTCAGAGCATGTCCCCGAAGTCCACTCTGTTATTGTGGCCAGCATGCCAGGCCATCTGCCTCCAGCTCCAAACATCATAAAGAAAGCTTGTTCACAGGACAGAATGTACCTGCCCTCCCACCCCCCTCACCCCCCCCACCCTCCCGCCCCCAATTTGGTACAATTCATTTCTGTGGGTCAAGGCAAATTTCTATTATTTGCTGTAGAGGACCTTTTGTTTAGAGTATGTTCATGGATCTATTTATCAAGATACAGGTACTGATATTGGCAAAAGAGGGAAACCAACAGGAACTAATCAATTTCAACCTCCTGTTTTTTTTTTCATGTCCTTCAACTGCCAATGTAGAGGCTGTATTCTATATCCCGAGAGCCTAGGAAACAACAAACCAACAAAACTTGCTTTCCTCCTGTAGTTATATATTCTGTAGACAGATTTCCTTGGTTTGGGGCACACCATGACATTAAGTGATGAGAAGAAGTGGGGATCAGCATTGGCCTTCAGAGTAGGCCAGGCACTGTTGACTGTTGACCAGAATGTTTCCAGTTCATGGAAATAGTGACCATCCTAGAAAGTATAAGCCAGGTATTAAAATACTGGTTTAAACTTTTAGAAATATGAATATGTTAGATCAAAGTAAACTCTACACTGATGCATTCATCTATTGTCCAAGGTCTAAAATATGTCATATAAGAACTTGCTTTTTTTTTTTAATAAAGAAAAACATATCACCAAGATAACTTCTGTTGACATTTTTAACAATGAGAAATAAATGACCTCCACAGGGGACATTGAAGAAGAATGGGCAGCTATAAAATAATAAACTATTCTCTTTATTTAATTTTTTCTAGCCAAAAGAAATAATAGCTATTTAGCTTTTACATTGATTATCTTTCCAGAAAAATAAATGCACGTGTCAGTGTGTGTACGCATGCACAATGGTACACATACGCATATACACACTCCATGTATTTTAAATCAGCAATGCCTGACTATAATCATCCATTCTAGAACAGCTTGTTTGTGGCCCAGCCCATGCATGTCTTGCCTAGCGTTCATTAACTATGGGCCCAATAACTTGTAAGTTGCACTTTGGTTTTGGGTTCCTATTATCCACATATTAGCAGTTTAGTAATATTTGGACTTTAACCCTGATTTCTTTGTGGTATTTAATGAGTATATAGTCAGACTCATAATATAAATATAAAACTATTAAGATGAGACTAAAGCAGTTATGTATAAAAACACATCTAAGAGAAAACCAAAGCAAACAACAACTTAAAAGAGGATTGCTAAATACATATTTACATCTTTTAATACTTAAATTATTTCCATGATAAATTGAAAACTTGACTATAATTGGATCCTGTATGCAGCTTATGTATTGCTTACATATTGAAAAGACCTATCACAAAGACATTGAAAATCTATGAATGCAATTTATACATTTATTGTCTTATAGTCACTCTACTCAGGATGATGCAAAGATAAGACATCTGAGTTCTCAAGGATTTTAGAAATAGAGAAAAAATACTGGCAGAAAAATAAAAACCATACTACCTAATAAAACAGTAATATGCAAATCGACCATCATTCCAACACACAAGATGGCTACCCCCATATGGTCAAAGATGGCTGTCCCCATGTGAACACAAGATGGTTGCCACGAGATGGCTAGCAGAGGAGGGCAATTGGAGGGACCAGGCCTTCAAAGGAGGGCAGTTGGAGGCGATCAAGCCTGCAGGGAAGGGCAGTTGGGGGTGATCAGGCCTGCAGGGGAGGGCAGTTAGGGGTGACCAGGCCTGCAGGGAAGGACAGTTAGGGATAACCAGACCTGCAGGGGAGGACAGTTAGGGGCAATCAGGTAGGCAGGGGAGTTGTTAGGGGGTGATCAGGCTGGCAGGCAGAAGCAGTTACAGGTAATCAGGAAGGCAGGCAGGCAAGCAGTTGGGAGTCAGTAGTCCTAGATTGTGAAAGAGATATCTGGCTGTCCGTTTATGCCCAATGTACCAGGATTGGGCTTAGACAGCAGTCAGACATCCCTTGAGGGTTCCCAGATTGGAAAGTGTGCAGGCTGGGCTGAGGGACATCCCCCTTCATGCATGAATTTCATGCACTGAGTTTTTAGTATGTTATAAATATGGAAGATGTTTAGCTAGCAATCAAAATAAAAGGCTTTTTGTAGCCTGTATGTTTCTAAATAAATATATAAAGCCCTGCATCCTTCTTCAAAATGACTTTACAAGATAGGATTGCAGGTAGTATGTGAAGTTTCTGGATAGGAGGATGCTGTGAGGAGGAGAAAGGAAGTCAGAGAGAGTAGAAGGTGTACTTTTAAAAACATAATGGGAATATATTTTCCATTTGTGGGGGGTTGCTTGTCCTTAGGCTTTAGGGTCCTGGTGACAACTATGCCTTCTAGATTCTAAAGTGAGGCTGGTCCATTCAGGGAAGGGTTATATTCACTCTGATTATAATTTGATTAACTCATTGAAAGAATTTTAGAAACATACTTCCTTTTTGGGGCAGGAAAAATGTATTTGCTTGATCCTAGAGAGGAAGACTTTTCCCACAGATGAGCACCATGGGATCCACAGTCCGGGGGAAGTAAAAGACATCTACAGCAGAAACGAGTTTGGCTCAGTGGACAGAGCGTCAGCCTATGGACTGAAGGGTCCAGAGTTCGATTCCGGTCAAGGACACATACCTTGGTTGCAGGCACATCCCCAATAGTGGTTGTTCAGGAGGCAGCTGATCAATGTTTCTCTCCCATCTATGTTTCTAACTCTCTATTTCTCTCTCTTCCTCTCTGTAAAAATTCAATAAAATATATTATAAAAAAAGACATCTATAGCAGCCCAGGAAAGGTGCCACAACTCAAAGGGAGCCAACAATGAGACTGAGGTGGGGATATGGCCCTTGGGTGCTACATTTGCTGTGGGTTTTAGGACAGCAAAGCAGAAAAGGAGATGTTCAGCTCTGGACACACATCAATGCCCACCAAGAAAATTCAGTTATACCACCAAACTTGCTTGCTTGTTTGCTTGCTTATTTATTTATTTATTTATTTATTTATTTATTTTTCCATACAAATATTTATTCTGTTCTTGCCTAGGGGTTGGGGCACTGGAATGGGGAGGTGGGGCTATGGACCTTGACAAATAGCTTCTGGGTAAGGGTGGGTATCAAATGGGAAGTGTTCAGATGCCAGGACCCTGGGGGTTGACTTAGTTCCTGGAGGTCCAGTGGGCTAAGGGCGACGTGTTCACACCAAACTGGGCCCAGGTCAGCCTGGACTCGGGTCCTGGTGGCTGTGGGAGCACCAGCTGATTGCTCCGCCTGCCCCACACCCTAGCCTCCATCCCCCGGGAAGGAAGGCAGCATCAGGGTCTTGCTCCTGGTGGGGGAAGACAACTATGCAAGTCATCAGGTTTAAATTAAAAATAATAAAAATCACAATACACACACACACACACACACACACACACACACACACACACACACACACACCTTGTCCAAACAAACCCATGACAAGCCTGCCTGGCCCACTGGACACTCTGGCAGATGAGGGGGGAAACAGGTAGTCATCCTACAAGGGCCACTGCTTGCGCCTCAAGCAGGGTTCAGACAGGTGATCACAGCCTCCACTGTTAGCCACAGCAGTCTCCAGAAAACTAACCTGGGGGCAGAGGCAGGAGGACCAAGGGTTCACACAGGGTCTGGGGCTCCAGGTAGGTTCAGAGTTAGGTCTTGGGTGCCATACAGCTCCTCCTTTGCTCTTTGCATCTGTATCTTGGTTATGTGGACAAGATTAGCTCTCAAGATTTATTGCACTGTTTTGGAAGCAGCCTGGGGCAAAAGGAAGTGCCAGGGGCATTGGGAGGCAGGAGATAGGAGGGCAGGGGGATAGGCGGTGGTCACTGCTTGGTCTTGGCATCTTCTCAAATATTCAAGATCACCAGGTGGATACAGGCTCTGGCATCACGGGAGCTGTGTCTATCCATATTGTTTTGAATGATCTGTCTGAGGTAGTCAGTCATGAGGTTCCCAAGGGAGGGCTTATAGGGGAGGCCCAGGAGGTGCGGGAAGAGCACAGATGTGTCCACCACAGTGCTATGGATGAACTTCAAGGCCATCAGGCTGCTCTCTAGGCTGTGTCCATTGAGGATAGTATCAGTATTGAACATATTCAGCAAAATGGTCTGGACATCTTGGAGGTATTGGAGTGAGATGCTTATGTTGGCAAGATCAGCCTCAGTCACTCCTGAAAACCTTGTGTTGTTGTCGACAGTCTCATTGTCCAGCTTGATGAAGGTTTCTTAAACAACCTGCATGACAGTGCCTACCATTATGACGCATGCCAGCTCCAGGCCATATATGGTGTAGAACATTTCATAGTCAAGGGCAGAAACATCTTCTGGAAGTTATCAGAAGTCTTCATGAACCCCACAAGATTTTCCTTTCAGCCACCTTGCATGTGTTGCTTGGCAACCTGGCAGCCAGTGGAGCCAATGGTGGCAGAGCAGCACATGAGTCTCTCAGGCACCAGCCTGATATAGGCACAGGGAAAGCAGAAATCTCTGACTCTGATTAGATTGAGATGTTAATCCAATCCCACCTGATCTAATATTCTCTGTACTGGCTTCCAGAATCCCAGGACTCCCTTGGGATTCCTTGCCTTTTTTGGTGGGATGAGAGATCCCCCTCTTTTGCCCAGGGTAGAAAGTGGTCAGACCAAATTGCTTCTTGTCCTCCACCTTCTTTTCTTTGGGTACTCCACCCCAGAGACACTCCCAGCCCCACCTTACAGGTGAGGAAACAGACTCAGTGCCTCCCAGTCAAGAACAGTGGGCGTAAGCCTACCCCTGAACCCACTTCCCATGCCTCACTGGGGGTAAGTTCTTCCTCCAAGCTTATTTATTCCTCTCTGTTCCATGTTCTGCTGGTTGTCAGTAAGAGGAAGGATGAGCTGGTTGTCTGCCCCTGCATTCAGCTGTGAGAGGGAGCTGTCCTGGACTCCCCTTGTACACAAGCATTGGGTGCACAGAAAACCTGATGCCAGAATAGAGAGGTCCTAGTTATGCTCCCCAGGAAACTTTGGTGTTTCCAAGTCTGCTGAGAGTCTGGGCCCTAGTGGTGATTGTGGGGACAAACAACACCATGGACTTTAATCAGATACCACAGCTTTCTAACTATGTGGTTCTGGTCCTCTTTCCCAGTTTCTCACCTGGACAATAGGGATAATAATTCTGATATCTCATAGAGCTATTGTTTTCCAAATTTATGTGTTGTTTGTATACAGAAAGTGTTCAATAAATGTTCATTATCATCCTCACCATCATTACTTCATAGATGATTACCAGCTTTGCTGTGAGTCTTGTCATTACTGCTTATCAGCTGTGATACTTCTTTTTTAAATTTAAATTTTTTAAAATTTGTTTCAGAGAGAAAGGGAGAGGAAGATAGAGATGGAAACATCAATAATGGGAAAGTATCATTGATCAACTGCTGCCTGCATGCCCCACACGGCGGATTGAGCCTGCAACCCAGGGATGTGTACTGACGGGAAATCAAACTGTGACCTCCTGGTTCACAAATCAATGTTTGACCACTGAGTCACACTGGCCTGGCTGGTCTACTTCTTTTTAAAAAATTAAATTTATTGGGTTGACATTGGTTAATAACATTATGTAAGTTTCAGGTGTACAATTCTACAATACATCAGCATCCAAAGTCTAATTCCTTCATTGACCAAATGTGTGACCCCATTTACTCTCTTATCCTTTTCTATCCCCTTTCCCTTCTGATAATTGGTGGGTTAATTGCTGCTGTGATTTAGATATTTCTGTTATTTTAAAGATAAATACTGTCCTCATAGATTCTTGGGACGATTCTTGTGTGTAATATGAAGTGTCTGGCAGGAGGATTTGTGACAGTTACATGGTAGATACTCTATAAAAGTTAGATTTAACCATTTTGTCAAGAAATGAGACACAAGGCCTTCTACTTTCACTAGAATGTTCCTCTGGAAGTGGGGCCAGCCCAGCTCATGTCTCTTCCTTCTTTTATATTTTGTAATGTGAAGATGGGGGTCACTGTTTTTGGGTCATTCTTATAATCTCCCCTGATCCTTCCTGCTCATTGCTGTAATTATTGGCTGGCTGTGAGGTCCCAGAGTGCCTTGTGGCTGAGATGACATGATTTGCAAATCCATCTCCACTATCTCTGCCCACAGGCCTGGTGTGCAGTCAGAGAAAGTGCAGCTGACAGGCTGTGAAGTCTCAGGATTAAATCAAACATGTATAATAGGAAACAGCGAATAAAGCATCTGTTTCCTAGTGTCGCCTTCACATGTGTGAGTCACACATTCCATGACCTTTGAAAACACCCAACTTTGCAAATTCGACTGTAATATATAATTTTCTCCCAACATGCAATAAAGCATAAACAAAAATGTAACTGACCTCTTAACATTATTAATGTTCTTATATAAAAAAGGATAAAGTAATTTATAAAGCCATTAAAATATGATCCAGCAGAGCACTTGCTGAAACCCATAAATCCCTGTCACTTGTTTCTGTGTGTACATGAGGTGAGCCACTGCCAAACTGGATAGCCTACTATTTAACTTCTCATAAAGCTCTGCATTCTTTCACAGCCAGCATATTATTTTGATTTTATAGTATAAGAATGTAATTATTTTACAATAAATTCAATCCTCAAATATAGTCAGTGGTTTCAATATCTCCAGACTACACCAGGGAGTAAGAACTTAGGGCTCAGCAGGCTGGTGTGTGCTGTATAGGTCAGGCTGTGCACACCTTCAGAGGGGAATAGCGCCCTCTGAAGTTGTGCTAAGGTCCTGCGCTCCTCAGCATTTACATTCTGTGAGAACTGGCATAGACATACTGCTATAAACTGAATGTTTTTGTCCCTCAAATTTCCTGTGTTTGTGATGGTATTAGAAAGTGGGGGTCTTTGGGATGTGATGAGATCTTGACGGTGGAGCCCTCATGAGTGGGACCAATGTCCTTATGAAAGAGACCCAGGGAGCTCCTTCACCCTTCCCAAAATGTGAGGACACGGTGAGAAGACATGGTCTGTAAACTAGGAAGAGGGGCCTCACCAGACATTGAATCTGCCAGCATCTTGATCCCAGACTTCCAGCTTCCAGAACTGTGAGAAACACATGCCTGTTGTTGACAAATCTCCCAGTCTGTGGTTTTGTTATAGCAGCACCGAGCTGACTGAGACAAATGAACATGGGAGTGAACAGCAGAATCCAGGTGGGTGTTGCAGAGAAAGTTAATAGAAAGTTTTGGAGAGTTCGGAGGCTCCTTTAATTAGAAAAATCAAGATATCTAAAGAGGTGACATCTTACATGACAACTGGAAACTGGGAAGAGCCAGGCAATGGAAGGTATGCAAAGAGGAAAAAAAGACAGATGACGCAGGATTACACCCACACTGTGTGGAATGGGTTATGGAAAGTGAGAGAGAAGTAGGAAGCTCAGTGAGAGCTCCTGGGTGTGGTCTAGGCAAGGCCTGACTGTGATGTGGAAGAAGAAGGGAACAGTGCAGGCCAGAGTCAGGATGAATTTGGAGGGAGCCTCTATATCATGCCCAATTTCCTCCAGGCTATGGCATAACATGAATGGCTTACTACATAAAATCTCTTTTGAATGGTCTAGAAGTAGGTGAGAATGGCCTTGTTTTATAACCAAGATGATCGAGGTTTGAATGGGTTAAGTAACTTAGCGAATGTTACAAATCTTGCAAATACAGTAGTAGAAAAGGAACCCAGTTTTTTCTGAATGTGAAACTTAAGCTCTTTCTCCTGGGCCACTTCTCTTCATTGTCATTTCGGTGCCAAGACTTGAGAGTGGCACTTAGCTTTCTCTTTCATTTCCTAAGAAACATTAAGAAGGGGATCTCAACTTTCCTTGGTGACATGGATATGAGCTGGGTTCATTCTCTGTCAAATTGTGTGTTTTTTACAATCTGATTTCAATACAGAGAATGCACATTTATCCGACAGCAAAGTGGCAATGACTGTGTGCTGACACCTGGTGTGAAAAGTGGCCAGCTGAAACCATACAAACTATTTTCATGGATGTTACCCTCTAGCCCTATTCTGTTTGCTTTGTAGATGAAATGATATAGAATCCATCTGACTGTAAGATTTTATTAAACTATTTTTTCTATTTGGGTAAAAAATAATATTGTGCTTTCCCCCAGTTATAAATTGTACAGTAAAATGTGGATTCTTGCTTACAAGCTATACTTCCACCCTTATAATTATTTCCCTGGAATTTCTATCATTAATTATCTAATAGCCTGTTACCCTTTCCAAACCTGAGGTCTCCTTTGTTATCCAAAGGTTTAGATTATTTAAGTGAAGAACATATTGTCCTACTAGTATAAATCATCAGTTCTCTCTGTATGTGGTCTGCAAACAGTCCCTCTTCATTTGGCAAAGGCCTCATGTAGATATGGGACATGCACATTTCAAAACAACTCATGCATTCCTTACATATTTTTAATATTAACCCCTATCAACAAACAGCAAATGCTGGCAAGGATGTAGAGAAAAGGGAACCCTTGTGTACTGTTGGTGGGAATATAAATTGATGCAGTCAGTAAGGAAAACAGTATGGAGATTCCTCAAAAAATTAAAAATAGGGAACAAAAATTCCACTTCAGAGTATTTATTCAAAGAAACCCAAAATAGTAACTGGAAAAGATATTTGCATTGCCCACAGTATTATTTATAATAGCCAAAATATGGAAGCAATCTAAGTGTTTATTTTTAGACAAATGGATAAAGAAGATGTGGTACATATATACAATGGAATATGATGCTATGTAATAAAAATCCAATATGCAAATCGACCAAATGGCAAAATGACTAGCGGAATGACTGGTCAATATGACATGCACTGACCACCAGGGAGCAGATGTTCAATGCAGGAGCTGCCCCCAACCCGCAGGCCCCAGGCTGTCCAATGCGGGTGCCAGCAGCCCCCCTCCCAATCATCCACAGAGGGAGGTGACTGGCAGATCGGGCCAGTGAGTGGGCAGCACCAGGACGGCCAAGGTGAGTGCCAAAGGGGGGCCATGCTGGTGAGCAGGAGGCGCCAGGCTGGTGCCAGTGGGGACTCCCTGACTGCCCTGCTGGTGGCCCCACAGATCAGCCCTGATTGCTGGCTGGGCCTAGGGACCCTACCTGTGCATGAATTTCATGCATCAGGCCTCTAGTTCAGTCATAAAAAGAATAAAATATTTCCATTTGTGAAAACATGGATAAACCCAGAGGGTATTATGCTAAGTGAAATAAGTCAGACAGAGAAAGACAGATGCCATGTGATTTTACTTATATGGGGAAACTAAAAACAAACAAACAAAATAGAAACAGAAAGGAAAAATTGGTGGTTGCCAGATGGAGGTTTGAATGGATAAGCAAAAAATGGTGAAAGGGATTAAGAAGTATAAATTACCTATAATTAAAACAGTTATAAAGAAGTGAAGTACAGCATAGTGAATATAGCCAATGATTTTGCAATAACTATGTATGATGCTGGGTAGGTATTAGACTTGTTGGGGTGACCATTTTGTAACTTATATTGTAAATAGCAAATCACTATGCTGTACACCTCAAATTAATATAGTTTATTAATTGTAATTAAAAAATAAATAAAAAACACATAACTCATGCATTTTCACTGATCAGTACAAATTTCTTTTCCTCCAGTCTTTTTTAAAAAATATATATTTTATTGACTTTTTTACAGAGAGGAAGAGAGAGGGATAGAGAGCTAGAAACATTGATGAGAGAGAAACATCGACCAGCTGCCTCCTGCACACCCCTTACTGGGGTGGGGATGTGCCTGCAACCAAGGTACATGCCTTTAACCGGAATTGAACCTGAGACCTTTTAGTCCACAGGCCAATGCTCTACCCACCGAGCCAAACCGGTTTTGTCATTTTCCTCCAGTCTTAAAGCAAAAACAAAAGACTTATTTCTTTGTCTACAAACATAGATACTCACTAGTATCATAGCATCCATCCCATGCTAATTGTTCATTCACTCAACAGATGTTTATTGACACTCTGGTGTCAGAAACTGAGCTAGAAACTGAGAATATAGAAATAAAGTGCAATTCAGGTCTTAAAGAGTTAACTTAGAGAACTAATTAGATTTATTTAAAAATATGTTTTTTATTGATTTTTAGAGAGTGAGGGAGAGAAAGGGAGATAGAGAAACATTGGTGAGAGAGGAACATCATTGATCAGCTGCCTCTTGCATGCCTCCCACTGGAGATCAAGTCCAAAACCCAGACATTTACCTTGACCAGGAATTGAACTGGGACCTCTTGGTTCCATGGTCAATGCTTAACTGTTGAGTCACTCCGGCCAGGTCTACTAATAACTGCGCACTTTTAAAGAACATAGTAATAATCACAAACTCTGAGAAAACACCGACGGGCTCCCCAGCTAGTTTCAGTGAAGTCTATCTAACTACTGAGTGTTTTTTCTGTCTCTAGGGCTTATGTCTTCATATCGAAAGTCTTCTCATTTGGGTGGTTCTGTTTATTTACTCATGCATTTATTCATATTCCTCAATGACGAAGGTGAGCTCCCTATGGTGTAAAAACTTTGTTTACAAATCATGTGATGCGTGGCAGTCCTAAATGCCATGTCATTGCTATAGGAACAATGTAGGCATTAGGGCAAACAAATGACTGCATAGGCTTTCTCTGAAGCAGAAAACACCAGAGTGTCTACCCTACAAGAAAGTGAGGTGGAGCTTGAAGAGTCTGGTTAACTTTATGGTTCTAGGGAGAAAAATAGCTTTGAGATGTGTCCCAGGGGAGATTTTAGCTTGAAATGCCATGTGGGATTGACCTACGTCAACTATATGGGTCAGGTGATGGTCAAAGGGTATTCTTCAGGTAAAATAATCAGCTGGAAAAGTTTTCCACTTACGAAGATAGGATACTATTGTGTTGCTTACAGTCTACCTAAGAGCAATAGTTTTTTCCTTACCAAGAACAACCATAATGGCTTTTCCTGCATCTGATCTGGGTGGTTACAGCAGCTAAAAAGCCATTTGAAAGGCACATCTGCTAAACGCAAACCTGTGAAAACAATTCCTTCCATAAAGAGACACCAGAAAGAGCACTTGTCACAGATGAGGTCCTGTTGTGACAGAAGTTGACATAGCTTGCTGCTATCTTCTCCGTTCTGTATTTTTTTCTCTCTGACTTATTTTTACTTTCTGTTTGAATGGGGTTGGCTCTGTTTTGCCCTAAAAACTCCCTTTCCTCACTCACTGATAGGGCTTGCAAGAGTGAAAGTCCATTCTGCCCACACCCCACAGAACTCAAAGTGGAGTGTTGTCAAGATTCCCTTGACGTCAAGGCTGACTTTTAAATATGCCAGAAAGGCTTTCTTTGGAGAGTGGTCTAGACCGTCACATTCCCGTTTTAGAGCCAGTGCTGGCTGCTGGAATTCAAAGCCCACAAAATGCGTTTCTAAACTTTTAATACACCACAGAGATAGGTGAGGGTACCGACATTAATTTTTTTAAATCAACACATTTAATGTACCATTCATATAGTCTTTTCTTCATCTTCTATCCCCTTTACCCCCCTCCCCCTTTTTTTTATAGCCCACTGCTCTTAGAAAACTCATTTAAAAGCCCTTTGTTTCTTTCTTGGTTGAACATCACAGATATAGTTCTCATGTGTGGGCATGCGCTGTGCCTCAGATTTTAATAGAATAATTTATTTTATTTGAAAGTCTGTCTCTACACATTTAATTTAGAGTCCATGGGAATCACTAAATATACCTCTGGAATCTGCATAACTGACTGATAACACCTCTCCCAGCTCTACTGCATAACTGACTGAAAACACCTCTCCCAGCTCCTACTTTCTGACACAAAGTGATTTTTGAAACATTTCCTTTTTCCCTTTCTATTTAATGTACTCCAGTTCACTCCCCCCCCCTCCCCCCCCCCCCCCCCCCACACACACACTTTTCCCAGTCAGTCATGGAGTATTTGTTTACCAAATGTTACTTTTCTTGGATGGAATCTATTTTTGAGGAGTGCAAAAGCAAACAACTGTGCAAAGCTGTCAAGCTTCATTTTATTTATGCATGAATAACACAAATAACTGGAAAATGACCTAGCCTGTTTTTCTCAGATTCAGATAGAAAAGCTGCTTCCGGGCAATGTTTATGCCAAACTATTCATGCCAAGTTTCCAGTTTCGGTGCCAGCTGGGTTTTGCAGCCAAGTTGTAAACCTTTGGTAAACATGGTTTATAATGAAAGTGTGGACACGACCTGGATTGGGCCACAAGTGGGACTGTTGTAAGTTTACTCTAGAATAAAATTCTAACAGGAACAGGAGGGGAAAGAGGCTGGCTCGAAGTATTCTCACCATAATGTGGAAAATATACAAATCATGATATTTGATTACTAAAATCCCATTAGGCCCATTTAGGTGTTTTATGTATTTCCTTTGCCATCACTGCTGAGCAGCTCCATGCTCAATTGGAAGTGACTGTTTATTGTTACATAGTGGCTCTTCCAGCACTTCCACTCCCCTTTTAGCCTCCTACTCAGTCAGCGGGGTACAGGGGTGCTGAAAATTTCAAGACACAGGTGGCTGTGTTCACTGTCATCCATCATGATGCATAGGAAAGAATCAAACATTTTATTTTAAAATTGGTTCACCAATATCCATTCAAGTCAATACTTTCTTTCCTAACATGATATTCCCAGCGAGTTCTTTGTAAAACATGAAGGAGGTCACTTCTCCCTATTTATAACAATCCCATAGTTTCTCATGTCCTTGAAATGATACCACATTTGTACTGGGATCCCCAAGATCCAACAGGCGCCGCTTCTTCTATGCATAAACTCATTACCTTCCTTCATTCCCTGTTGTAGAACAAATGCTGGTCCCCCAAATGTACATGTTCACACTTAACTTCCAAGGTGATGCTGTTATAAGGTGGTGTCTCTGGAAGGTGATGAGGTCATGAGGGTGGAGCCCCCCAAAATGGGGCCAGTGCCCTTATATTAGAGACCCCAGAGAGTTCTCTCACTCCTTCCTCAGACATAGTGAAAAGACACCCTCCATGAAGCAGGTACATGCACATAGGACGCGGAATCTGCCAGTGCCTTGATCTTCGACTCCCAGGGCTCTAAGAAATGAATGCCTGTTGTTTATAAGCTCCTAGTCTTTGGCACTTTGTTGTGGCAGCATGAACAGATCAGAAGACCTTCAATTAAGCTCTCAAGCTCAATCAAGTAAGACCAAATACCTTCCTGTTCCTGGAGTATCCTGAGCCCTTTCCTTTAGGATGCCCCTCTGCTGGGAGAGGAGCCCTGTTTTTTGTCTTGTGTGGCTGGTTCCTTCTTGCTGCTCAGGTCTCAGGCCAAAGAGTTCCCTAAAACTTAATCTGAATCAACTCCCATCTGCCCATCTGTCCTCCCATTTCCATCTCTTACATCTTTGGGCTTTTTTCTCCATAATGTATTTTCTTTGAGATCACTGACTTGCTTAGTTAAATGATTAGAGAGTAAATTTGATTAAAATGTAAATTTTGTAAGAGCCTGGAGAGTTTCTATTGTTTCTGAGTTGCATTCCTGCTACCAGGCACACAGGGTACCCAATACATATTTGTTGAATGAGGTAAAAGTTTATTAAGCCAACATCTCCTGTTGGGAGTGTAGTAGCAAAGAAGATACAGTGATGGCTCACAGAGAAGCCTGGATGATGTCCTCCTGGTAAATCTGGTCACAGAAAACCAGCAGGGTCAGGCTGTGCCCATGAAGCCCAAGGCCCAGAGCACTCAGGAGCGGATTTCTGAGGGCCATCTCTATAGGTGATAAGGGATGAGTGGGTGTCCACAGAGGACAGAGAATGAGGGAATCCCATTCCTTGCTTGTGGTATTTGTTATGACACACATGCGACCCTGTGATCCCAGGCAGAACACATGGGCTGGCCAAGATGAGAGCTAGGCACTTGGGTAATGGGGTGTTGCATTGAGGTAGCTCTTATTTTTAAGAAGGGGCCAGGAGTCCCCTCTTCCATAAAAAGCAAGATTGTTCTGGCTTCTGGAGAACTTGGAAAAAGTCATTTGGTTTGAGGCAGTTTAATTGCCAAGAGGAAAATTTTAACAAGTTCTTTGTTCTTATAAGTAGGATGGAGTCCATTGCCTCCTGTGGGGTTGATTTTCCGTGGATGACCCTGCTAAACTAGTCCCCAGTGTAGGGTGTAGAGGCCTCCAAATATTGAAAGAACCAAAACACAGTGAGGGCCATATGATGGTGAATGACAGAGATTTATATAAAATAGGTGCGGATCAATGAATACAATCGTAACTATAAACACATCTTTGCAGAGCATACTTAAGTCTAACATCTCCCTCTGAAGATTAGTTCAGCCTCCTCTGAAGTCATTACTTTTCTGCCCTCTGTCCAGACTGCTGCTCACCTGTTCTTCATGCATGCCTATTCTGGAGTAGGCCTTTTTTTATATCCCACTGCTCATCACCAGGCCTGCTCCTCTCTTGTCCCCACCTTCTCAAGGAGAAGCTCCTGGTCACCCAAAACTGTCGTTCACAGCTGCAAATGCAATGGTAATGGCTGGGGCACCCTGAACATGTGTCTGGCCTCCTTTCTGTCTTTGAAATGAGGTGGGGGGGGGGCAAAAAAAACCCTCAATTTTTATTTGGGATTCATATTACCATTGACAGTCAATCAGTGAATATTCTCATTAAATTACAATTCCTCAAGGAATTCCCTTCTTCTTCTCACACTCAGGCACACTCATCTGTTTATAACCTCTTGGCACGTGTGTAACAATTATTTAGTGAACACTTGCTATGTCCCCAGCACTTCCTGTGTTACCCCATTTAATGCTGATCTCCATCCTGAGAGGTGGCTCTGTTATTAATCTGGCTTTGCAGGTGAGGAACCCTAGGCTATAAGGAGCCAGGTCCCCCAGGGGCGTGGTTCTCCAGCATCAGAGGTGGGATTTAAATCTCGGCAGCCAGACTCAGTGCTTTGGCTGTTCATCTTTCTCCATTTTTCAACATTTGGTCAAAGGGGAAAACATAACAGGTCAGCTTACAGTTGCAAAAATACTCCAATAAAAATAGTCATCACTCCAGTAAGCATTGGGTCTGAGGACTGCAGCCTCTTTCCTGCCAGCCTGGGGACCGGAGCTTCATGCACCACCCTTTCTGGTGCCTCCTGATCCTGGGTCCTGCCACCTGTGGCTTCTACCCTTTACCCCCCTGACTCCTGCTTGTCTGGCCCTGCTTCCCCTCCAGAAGCTGGACAGAGGCTGGGGCACACTTGGCTGCCACCAGCCCCTGCACAGCTGTGCCCTGTTGTACCCAGTTCTGGAGAGCTGCAGATGTCCCATCCTGCCATGTGTCTCCCTCAGTGCACCTAGGAGCCTGGTCTGTCACCCTCAGCAGATCCAGGGGGAAGCACATCATCACAATTTGTTTCTTTTTCCATGAAGAGGCAGGTTTGCTCTTTGGTTTTTGCCCGATTGATTCTGTGGTCATTTTAACGGGAGGACATTCTCTCCTGTGAAACACCAGTCCTCCTGTTCAGCTGAGGGAATCTCCTCGTGGGAGGTGAAGCCCTGCCCTCGGATCCCACAGAAATTGGACCCTTTGTGTGCCTGTGCTGGAGGGGTCTCCATTGCTGATTAAAACAAAATGAAAAAAAATAAGCAAAAAAGTAAAGAAAATAAAGTAAAATAAGATAAAAATAGTAAAGGACTGATTTATTGAGCATAACTTGTCCTGCTTTAACTAGCACTGCTGTTAAAATCAGAGCTGAGGAATCCAAGAGGGGACAAACCCCCTTTAATAACGGCCAGATTTGTGTTCCCTATGATGTGCCTGAAGGTTTGGGTTTGTGTATCAGGTGACAGATTCCAGAAGACACTGCCTGGGGCCCAAGCTGGGCATTGGACAGGTTGGCCACCTAAATAGGAAGAAGGGCATCCAGACGGAGTTGCCCAGATTCCTGTCTGCATAGTGAGGGACTCCGTAAGGTGACTTCCCCGTGACTCCAGCTCCAGACTTCCAGGAAGTTAATCAGGAAAGTACTTCAATTTAGAAATCAGTCTGTGGGGACCCTAACACTGGCCCTTGGCACAGCAGGTGTCAATGAACACAAGACAATGTTTTGTTAAACTTCCACCCATGACAATCTCTATACAAAACTGAGTGTCTCCACACTGTCCTCCAACCTTTCAGCAGAAACAATTCCATTTCTGAAATATGAAATGGTTAAAAATATCAGAGCACACTTTCTCTGGCTTTTCTTGCTGACATTGTAAAAATAAAAATATTGCAACCACAGTGGAAGTTGGGCTGTGTTGTCAAGAAGAATGAATGTGAAGCTAGAACAAGTCTTCAGGAGTTCAGATCACAGACGCTGTTAGTCTACGAAGGAGATTGTGTTGTCCATGTTTTAGCCAGGAGTGGCTGCTCTGTTTCTCCCAGGATGAGTCTGCTCCCTTGGTCTTAGGCGGCAGCCCTTGGAGGAGCTTTGATGTGCTCATCCAGTAACAAGTCGACATCAAAAGGAGCCGTCATTCTGGCGGCAGCAGCATAGACACTGTTTCACATGCCCTTTGCTAAGAGACTCAGAGTTTGAAGTCTCCAGGGCCAATTTAAAAGCAAGCTCTGAGGAAAGAAGCAGGAAAGTTCTCTGAAAACAGTAGTGAAAACTAATCACTAATAAAACAAAACATTCCCATTCATCTGCAAAGATTCCATACATCAAATGCAAGTTCCATAAAAAAGACAGTTTGGCTTTGAAAAGAGTTCATGGCAATAAAAAGACCAAGGGCTGACTTGAAAGCTTCAGACCCTAACGAAAGAACTAACAATGCATTGACAAGGGGGTTGCATGTAATAAGCATGTTTGAATAAACAGAGTCAACTCGTGCCAAGGAATTTTAAATACTAAAAGAAAAAAGAACATAAAAGAGAAAATAATAAATTCAAAGCCCAAATTCCAACATTCTGTAAAATTCACTGTATTTAACATGTACATGGCATGGACTATTTGACTGCAATTGACAGCCATCTTTCATCCCTTGGTTTCTAGAGCTGTTCTTGGCCCACTTCCTCTCCATGCTTTGCCTGAGGTCCAGAGAGCCCCAGGGACTCTGCCACAGCATGGCACTTTGAACTACCATGAAACCTTCCTCTTGCAGCCCCCAAATGCAGGCACACTAAAAGTATTGTCTCATATAAAAATCTGGAGTTAGGTGATTCAGACCTAGGGCAGCTCAGTTCCATGAAGTCCTGAGACTTTCAGGCTCTGCCATCTAAGGCTGGAGCCTGCATCCTCATGGTGCAAAAAGGTGACTAGAGCACCAGTAATCACATCCATGTTCCAATCAGCAGGATAAGGGGAAATACAAAAAGAAAGTGGAAAAGACATTTGAAGGGACACTCCTGGAAGCTGCTACATGACACTTCTGTTCACATTTAACTTCAAGTTGGAGAACTTACTCTGGGTAGTCATTTGTCAAGTAAAGTTTAAAGGTTCTATTTCTATGGGTCATTAGGAGAACAGATATTTAAGGACAATATCAATTTCTATAGGGAAGAAAAAAATTGATGTGGAGAAAGTGCTAGGCATATGGATAAAAATAATTAAAAAAAAAAAAAGGAAAAAAATTTTGTTTGAATTGGTGTACAAGATTCCAGACAGAACAGAACACCGGGGCAGGCCCCAGACCCATGAGGCTGACCTTTTGGAAGCTGTGTTTTGAGTTGCAGAATGGATGTTGTTAGAGGTTAAGAGACTAGGCATTTGATAGAAATGGTCCAGGAAAAATAAGTGTAGGAGGAGTTTTTTTTTTCCTCATATTTGCTACAGGTTCTCAGAATTTTGAATTCATCTCTCTTGGTATCTAGCTAAAAGCTCTGGAGTAACTTGGATCACTCATAAGTCATCTTCTAGGCAGAAGTCTATCATGTGGTAAATACTCTGTCAGTTCCTAGAAACCAGCTAATAGGAGTCCCTTCCCCTTGACTTGGCAGTAGACATTGGTAGTTAAATACATCATGTAAGCCGGCAACCTGCTCTCTAGCCAGTGGTCAATGTTGTTTAAGTTATTGCCAAAAAAGTCAAACATTCAGTCGATTTCTAAATCCCCCAAAGAAAATAGTAAAGAAATGTATCTGGTCTTGCATGTATGGAGTATCACTTTTATTCATTGACTGAATCACGGGGATGTCCCATCTCTTCATGGTACAGAGTTGACTGGAGGTTTCCGTGAATATCTGAGTCACAGAACTGAGCAGATGGATATGTGGTTTCCATCTGACAATTGATTCGTGCGATGTTTAATTCATTGTAGTACTTTAAAAAATTATTGAATTTATTGGTGTGACAGTGATTAAGAAAGTTTCAGGTGTACAATTCTATAATCCATCATCTGTATATTGTATTGTATGTCCACCACCCAAAGGCAAGTCTTCCAACACCATTTATCCCCCCTTTACCTTTTTCTACCTCCCCCACCCTTTTCCCTCTGGTAATCACCATATTGTTGTCTCTGTCTATGAAGCTTTTATTTTTATTTTTATTTTTCTTAATCCCTTCACCTTTATCAGCCCCCCCCCTTCTCCTCCCCTTCTGATAGCTGTCAGTCTGTTCTCTATCTGAGTCTGTTCTATTTTGTTTGTTAGCTTATTTTGTTCATTAGATTCTACATATAAGCGGAATCAAATGGTACTTGTCTTTCTCTGACTGGTTTACTTCACTTAGTATGGTACTTACTCTCCAGTTCCTTCCATGTTGTTGTCAGATTTCCTTACTTTTTACATCCTAAATACAAACTGTGTTAATTTAGGATGAAGTTTGGAACTTAATTGCAGAAGGACATCTCCTAACCTAGCAGCTGTCTGTGACCATGTGCTCTGCTCTGGGTCCTTGAATAATACCAAACTCCAAGCAAACTTGGGAAAAGATTTCTCCTGTATTTCCTACAGGATGTATGCTAAGCCTGTACAGTCATTGTAGCTCTCGTCTCAGAATGAAAAGACACATGAACAAAGCAGGTCACAATAGCCTGGAAATGCAATCAGTTAAAATGGACCCCTTGACTTCCACATGGTTGCAGACCACATGGCCAGAATTTTTGTTTGTTTCATCTGAGCTGTTTCTACTTTGCAAACACCAACTGCAGACTTACAAAGGCATGCCATGCTGGTAAATTTGTTTAGTGTAGGGGTATCAAACTCAATCAGAGAAGGGGCCAAAATCTAAAATCCAGCCTAAATCGCAGGCCGAATGGTTTACTGAACAGTCATAAACTGACAATGTCATAAACTGACAGCGGAGTGCAGTGATGACAGCGCGGTGCGGGCCACATTGCAAGGCCTGGCGGGCTGGATTTGGCCCGCGGGCCTTGTGTTTGACACATGTGGTTTAGTGGGTACAAATCCCTTTGTCCTTTTCTCCCTCTCTTTCTTTTACTCATTATTGAGCATCACAGTTAAAAAAGGATTAAAACACTACATTTGTGGGCCAGATCTCAAATGAGATATAGAGAGAACAGGAAGATAATTATTACAAGTTGAATCACATATTTCCTCCAGTTCTAAAGAAGTTACATAATCTTTTAGAGGTAGGGGAATTTTCTTTATTTTAAATTTCTTTATTGTTTAAACTATTATGTAAGTCTTCTTTTCCCTCCATTAACTTCTCCCCAGCCTCTCCCATCCCCAGCATAGAAACATTGAATAGACCACCCAGTAATTTTTTTTTTTACTTAATTAGAAAAAACACATACAAACCTCAAAATTTCTAAATTTTTAGTCTTTGGTTCTACCACCTTTAAAGAGATTGAAGTCTTTTTATTTTATTTTTATTTTTTCAATTTCATCTTCTTTAAAAAAGTTGTTGGCAGTATTATAGATGTCCCTCATTTTCCCCTTCTTTGCCCCCTCCACCCAGCTCCCACCCCACCCCAGGCCTTTACCACACTGTTGTCTATGTCCATGGGCTATGCATATATGCATATAAGTTCTTTGGTTAAGCTCTTCCAATCTCCCCCACCTTTGAGATCTGTCAGTCTGTTCTATGCATCTATTTTATCAGTTTATTTTGTTCATTAGATTCCACATATAAGTGAGGTCTTTCTCTGACTGGCTTATTTCACATAGCATAGTATCTCCAAATCCCTCCATGCTGTCTCAAAGGGTAAGAGATCCTTCTTTCTTATAGCTTCACAGTATTCCATGATATAAATGTACCACAGCTTTATTATCCATTCCTCTACTGATGGGTACTTGGGCTTTTCCAGATATCAGCTATTGTAAATTGTTCTGCTATGAACATAGGGGTGCATATATCCTTTCTGATTGATGTTTCAGGTTTCTTAGGTTATATTCCTAGGAGTGGGATCACTGGGTCAAATGGCAGTTCCATATCAAATTTTTTGAGGAAACTCCATACTGTTTCCCAGAGTGGCTGCACTAGTGCATTCCCATCATCATTGTACTAGGGTTACCTTTTCTCCACATCCTCTCCAGCACTTGTCATTTGTTGATTTATTGATGATAGCAGGTGTGAGGTAGTATCTCATTGTCATTTTAATTTGTATTTCTCTGATGATCAGTGACTTTGAGCATTTCTTCATATGTCTCTTGGCCATCTGATGTCCTCTTTGGAGAAGTGTTATTCAGGTCCTTCCCCATTTATAAATTGGGATTGTTTGTTTTCCTTTTGTTGAGTTGTATGTGTTTTTTACATGTTTTGAAAATTAACCCTTTATCAGATGTATTATTAGTGAATATTTTCTCCCATCCAGTGGGATCCCTTTTCATTTTGATGCTGATTTATTTTGCTGTGCAGAAGAATTTTAGTTTGATGTAGTCCCATTTGTTTACTTTTTGTTTCACTTTGCAATCATATTCTTCCTCTTAAAAATAAAATAAGTTCTCTCACATTTCTAATAGAGTTTAAATAAAATCTACTGACTTAAAAGTAGATCTAGATTAAGGATTGAATTTGGAATATAAAGGGAACTTCTTACCAGTTAACTTACTAACAAATGTATTTATTAAGCACCTGTATGCCAGTAAGGGGAGATAAATTAGAACAAAAGTAGGTGAAATTCCTGCTATGATAGAGTTTACTATCTAGAAGGGAATAAGACATAAATATCCTTTCTAATAAAAAAGTAATATACAAATTGACTGTACTTCTGCTAAACCCACCAGCCACACCCACCAGCCATGCCCACCATCCAATCAGGAGCGAGTATGCAAATTAAACCAACCAAGATGGCTGTGGCCACAGAGAGAGCAGGAGGGAGGTTTGGGTTTCCCCAGTGATGGAGAAAACCAAGTTTTCCACACACCATGGCCAGCCCAGGCTTCCATTCCAGGCTACAAAGTTTAAATTATAGAACATAAATAAATCCCAACAAAAATGGTGGCAGCCAGGGAGCTGGAAAGAGTAGGAGGCTAGGGTTGCCCCTGGTGATGGAGGAAGTCAAGCTTCTGCAGCCCTGGCCTGCCTTGATCTCTGCTTAAGGCTGCAAAGTTTCAATTATAGAAGACAAATAAATCCCAATAGAAATGGCTGCCTCCATGGAGCAAGTAGAAGGCTTGGAACCACTCCAGGCTACAAAATTTCAATTGTAGAAGATAAAAAGATCCCAGATACCAAGGCCTCCACTTGGTTGCCGCAGGGTATGGATGGCCTGCAAACCACCATAGTCCCCTTTCCAAGGCTGTCCCACACCCAAGGGAGCCCCCACCCTGATTTGGGACACCCTTCAGGGTAAACCATCTGGCCCCCATCCAGGCACCAGGCCTCTATCCCAGTGGTTGGCAAACTATGGCTCACAAGACACATGAAGCACTTTGGTCCCTTGAGTTTATGGCTCATGAGCCATGGTTTGCCGACCACTGCTCTAAGGTATTACCCAAATAATTGTCCTAAAGCAGTGGTCAGCAAACTGTGGCTCTTGAGCTACAAACTCAAGGACCAAAGAGCTGCATGTGGCTTGCAAGCCTCAGTTTGCTGACCACTGCTCTATCCTATCTAATAAAAGAGTAATATGTAGATTGACCATCACTTCAACACACAAGATAGCTGTCCCCATGTGGTCAAAGATCCTGCCCCCATGTGGACACAAGATGGCCAGCAGGGGAGGACAGTTGGGAGGGACTAGGCCTGCAAGGGAGGGCAGTTGGGGGTGATCACACTTGCAGGGAAGGGCAGTTAGGGGTGACCAGGCTGGCAGAAGAGGGAAGTTGGGGGTGACCAGCCCTGCAGGGAAGGGCAGTTTGGAGGGACTAGGGCAGTTAGTGGCATCAATCAGGCTGGCAGGGGAGTGATTAGGGGCTGATCAGGCTTGCAGGCAGAAGTTGTTAGGGGCAATCAGGAAGGCAGGCAGGCGAGCACTTGGAAGCCAGCAGTCCTGGATTGTGAGGGGGGGATGTCCGACTGCCCATTTAGGCCCCAAACCACTGGGCAGTCAGACATCCCTCCAGAGGTCCCAAATTTTGTGCACTGGGCCTCTAGTAAGAATTATAAAGGTAAATATACTGGTGCTTCATGCTGAAAGGGGATTTGGAGAGGGGGAGAGAGACAGGGGCAGAAATCTCTGTTCTTCCTGTTCAATTTTCCTGTGAAACTGAAACTGCTCTAAAAGTAACATCTTTAAAAAAAAAAAAATGAAACCTATATAAAACTAAAATCATGAAAAAGCTGCCATGGAGAGTTACCTAATGCAATAAGATTTTTTTGTTTTTTTTTTGTTTGTTTGTTTTTTGTTTTTGGTGATCTAGTTTTTTCCCCCTGTATGCGATGTTCTAAGTAAAGAATTGGTGTTGACCAGGCAACAAATCAACATCCATACCAAGGCGGGGAGTGAGCAGAGTGTGGCATGTGTGAGGACAATGAGCCACAAACGGGGGCTGTTCTGTTATGAGCTAAGGCAGAAAGTACCACCAGGTTAGGCTATAGATGCTTGAAAAGGGTTTTGTGTTTTTTTTTTTATAGTGGTGGGAAATTAAGGTTTTAAAAGCAGGGGAATGATGTAATTACTATTGGCTTTCTTCACACATTTTCTCCCCACTGTGTTTTGTTTACTGAGGCAGACTTTACCATGAAATGCACAAATCAGTGAATGATTACCTGTGTAACTGTAACTTCACCCCTAAAAATCAGAACATAGGCTTCCATCACTCAGGGACCACCTGTCTCTTCTCAGTCAATGCCACTTCACCCCTCCACTGCTAAAAACCCTTCTGACTCCCACGGCCATAGAGGCGTTTGTGTATAGACCAACTAGTCCTGTCTGCAGCCTGATGAATTTCAGACAGTGTGCTGAGCCAGAGAAACCAGACTCAGTCCAGACATCTTGTGATTATTGAAAGAGTTGTGGCTTCATTATGAAATGTGGAGTGGAGAGAGGCAGAGGATGTGGAGGTAAGTATGAAAAAGACCTTGATGGTCATGAAGGGGAAAGCAGGGTGGGTGGGTGCCTGTGGGCTGTGAGGGTGCCCCTGCAGCAGATCCCGGAGAGTGCATCCCCATTCTATCTCACTCCAGCTCAGAAGTCCAGAGGGAGGGACTGGAAGTCTAGTGCCCGAGGTTTCCTTCCTGGAAAGTGGGATGCTAACTATACCCTTTTCTTGGTCTGATGTGAAGCATAAATCAGGTAGTTGATGTAAAATGTTTGGATAGTGTTTGGCCCATGGCAAATGCTATCCAAGTAGAATTCTTGTTATGTCCAGGGAGATTGGTAGGTAATACCTTCAACAATAAATGTTCCAAGCAAACACTTTATAATACAATTCCCTACTGTTATCAAAAGGAAAAACACTTGTGACATAAACATGTAGGGATTTTTGCCATAAAGATTTCAGGAAATTATATTTAGAGTAAGACATACACCTTAGAACAAAATATCTTAAATGCTGAAAGGCACTTTGGAAGTTAAGGAACAGTTCAGTGAATTTAGTCTTTATTTTGAATCTTCATTAAACAACTAGGTTTGTAATTTTTTTTCATCTAGTGGTGGTCACTTTTGAAATCGCTGGTGCGGCTGCAATTAAAAGCCTTTTTTGCAGAAAAACACTCCGGCTGATTTTTCTTTCAAATAATACAGGTTGATTTTTAAAAGACCTCAGGCACACAAAATGCTATCTCTTTTTAAGTCTTTAGGATGGAGATTTTCAGAAAGAGTGAAGCAAACACAAAATAAAAGAAACTTTTTTCTTTTTCTTTTTTTCTTTTTTTTTTTTTTACATGTAAGCGAATAGTACATACATGGACTCTGCAGGCTGGTGATATTTCTTTATGATTAAACTAGAGGCCCAGTGCACAAAATTCTTACAAGGGGGTATCCCTCAGCCTGGCCTGCACCCTCTTCAATTTGGGACCCCTCAGAGGATGTCTGACTGCCCGTTTAGGCCCGATCCCTGCAGGAGGAGCAGTCAGACATCCCTCTAACTATCTGGGACTACTGGCTCCTAACCACTCACCTGCCTGCCTGCCTGATTGCCCCTGACCACTTCTGCCTGCCAACCTGATTACCCCCTATCCAATCCCCTGCTGGCCTGATTGACACCTATCTGCTTTCCTACTGGCCCGATCAACCCAGCTCACTCTCTTACTGGCCTAATGACTTCCAATTGCCCTCCTCTCCTTGCCTGATCATCCTCACCTGCCCTCCCCTGCAGGCCTGGTCACCCCCAATTGCCCTCCCCTGCCAGCCTGATGGCCCCAACTGCCCTCCCCTGTCAGCCTGCTTGCCCACAACTGCCCTCCCCTGCTAACTATCTTGTGGTGGCCATCTTGTAACAGCCATCTTGTGATTACGTGAGGGTGGCCATCTTGTGACAATGTTGCATTGGCCATCTTGTGATGTCACGCAACACTACCTAGGCTTTTATTATATAGCATGACTGGTTCCTATTTCCTGATTCCTTCTTTCCCTGTATCCATTTATATTTCTTACAAAAGAAAAAGGGTGACTTGCCTGCCAGAGCAGAGCATTTGATTTGCACAGAGAAATCTGCAGTCCAGGCCATGGAGTACAGGACTCTTTCATCCCTCTTCTCAGGGTTTCAGGGAGCATTTTGCTACCTCTGCTGCTCCTCCTGAAGCCAGCTCCTTAGTGTGTGCCTCCCCCCCGCAACCTTTCCCCCGCGGCTGGCACTGAGCCCCATGGGTTTGGAGAGATCACTAGCTGTGCCCACTGCTTTCTGCACTTAAGCTTGAATATAGCCCTGCATGAGCCTTTCTGCCTTTGATTTTCAACTCTTAAGAAAGTGTGAGGTGAAGCTTTCATAATTCTAAAGAGGCTGGTGATGGAGTCTGGAACAAGCCCAAGAAATCTGGGGAGCAAGAAAAGATGCATGAGCTAGACAGAAAAAGAAAAAGGCTCACACTATTCCTGTCGATTTTGACAGTAACCGTGTGTTTACATTTGGAGGGTATAGGACAAAAGGGCAAACATTGATCTTTACAAAGGGAGAGTATGGAAATAAGCTCTATCATGGCACCCAGACATTGGCCTAAGTATAATCTCCTGTTATGGTCTGCAGAGCAGGAAGGAATGCACTTCAGCAGAAAGTACCTAACAAAGTGCACTAGAAAGTCGGGTGGTGCCTGCCTGTCCCCATGGCCATCCACTAGGCATGGGCCCTCCGGAGCTTCTGGCCCCTCACACCATTGATACCCATGCTCAGAGACTGGCCACCCTTTTTGGCTGTGGACCAGCCTCCTCTCCTTGGCAGCTCCTTTTCTCTTCAGCTTCTAGAGTCTCTTTCCCTGGATCTTGCCTCTCCCTCCAGGTAGACGTCTCCTCCAATGGTGGTTGGGTTCACTGGCTTCATGCCGGATAGGTCTCCTGAGGAAATTGAGGCAGAGGAAGAAAGATGACATCCTACAGCATGGCTCTGATATTCTATCTCCTGTCATTTTATTTTCTTAAAAAATGTGGGTTTGTTTTTTTTTTTCTTCTCTTTATCAGCCTCAAGTTCTATTGAAAATGTGCCTCCAACATAAACCCCTTCGAAAACAAGTTAGCCAGGCTTCAGTGTGTGCCAAGCCTCAAGAAGGGAAATGGTGTTGCCCACTTCCAGAAGGATAGTGAGGGATGGAAGTGGAGTTGGTGAGAACACTCTGCTTCACCAGAATAAAGAGCTAGACAAGTCAGTTCTGAAGTGGTCTACTCTGATGCCAAAGTTAACCTCATTTCTTTTTCACTTTGAATTAATTAAAACACTGTATTACAGGCACAATGCTACATGTTCATGATATTCATCTTGAGTAATTCACTCTTCGTTTAGATAGTAATTCATATCTAACATTTCAATGACATAGAAACACGTGTACACAAGAATTTATCACAAAATGAAGCAGATGTTAAAATTTTTTATAAAATAATATGGCTAAAATCAGGACTTAGATCTCTCTTCATTTTTCATATAACAAAGGGTTATAAGCACAAGACTAATTTTATTATTAGCTTATGTTGGTGATACAATTAATTGTCTGCCTGCTCAAAAACCTTACCTGTGTTCATAAATTGAATATTCTTAGCTTTGAGAGTGTTTAGTTTGGAATTTTGGCTCAACCATCTACTTGTTTTGTAAACTTACAAGTTTAATTTTCTACAAAATGTGGATGATACAAGAACACTTAACTTATAGGTTGTTCTGAGAATAAAATCAGTTAATCCATAAGAAGAGCTTAAATTAATGCCTGGTCAGCAACAAGAACTCAGTACATTTCAGCTCTGTTACTGTAAATCATGGTTGCTCTTATTATCATTGCTAGTGTTGATGAATTTCCCTAGTATTGCTTTTTATAGTGTAAAAATAATACTTGAATCAAGTTGCGTGTACAGGACTTTGAAGCCAATAACTTGGATGATGGACTGTATATCCTTCCCATGGCAGCTTGAAAGGCTGACACTAGACTGGATCATCCACTGACTGTGCCATGGGAGCTAATTAGATGGATTTGCAGCAATAAACCTTTGGTGAGAGGTGTTCAATAACTATTCTTGTAAAAGATACTTATCAACAAAAAATAACTTTTAGTAATAAAAAAAGACAGTCATCTCAGAAGATGTGTTTATTTCAGCTCAGAAGGTGAACTAAACACACTCAACTGATATCAACCATTGGGTCAGATTATTGATGTTGGAATCCACCTTTCAAACATCAAGGCCTGCCCTTTCCACCTGGCTAACACAATGATCCTATTACTGTACTATTTATCCTGCTGTGCTATGAAAACTAGGTACTCATATTATCTTTCTGTCATCTCGAGAGGCTAGGAGAAGGAAATCATTTATTTACAGACCTAGGCAATCATGGATCATTTATAGTTAAGAGTTTATTCTTTAGCAAATTTATTTCATTTTGCATGTTGTCACAGGCAGCAAAAAAATGCTATTGGAAGTTTTAATATTTGGACTGAGATTCTACTTAGCTGGATCATTGAGCTCATTAGGTACACATTATGGAATGAATTGTTCCCTCTCCCATTTATTTGTTGAATCCCCCTCCCCATGTGACTGAATTTGGAGATAGAGCCTTTCATTAGTTAATTAAGGTTAAATAAGATCATTAAGCCTAAGACCTTAATCCAGTTCAACTGATGTTCTTTTCTTCTTTAAAAAAAATATATATATATTTTTATTGATTTCAGAGATAAAGAGAAGTAGAGAGAGATAGAAATATCAATGATTAGAGAGAATCATTGATCAGCTGCCTCCTGCACACCCCACAATGAGGATCAAGCCTGCAAACGAGGCATTTGCCCTGAGCAGGAATTGAACCCTGACCTCCTGGTTCATAGGTTGACACTCAACCACTGAGCCATACTGAATGGGCTTGACTTATATTCTTATAAGAAAAGGAAGAGGCACCAGAGATTTCTCTATATCTCTGCCATGTGAAGACACAGCTAGAAGGTGGCCATCTGCAAACCAGAAAGATAGGTGTCATCAGGAACCAGCCCTGCTGGACTTTGATCTTGAACTTCCAGCCTCCCGAACTGTGAAACAATAAATGTCAGTTAATTTATACCCTTCTGTGGTCTCCTCTGAGCCAATTAGTACAACACATTCCCCAGTTTCATATGATCTCAGGCAACAGAGAACTTGCCAGACTTTCTACTATACCATAACCAGGGTCCCTTTCTCCTAAGCTTTTGTAACATCTTCCCCGCTTTTCTTCAAGCTGTCACAGACAGCTGCCTCAAGTCCTTAGACTCCCACAAATCCCTGCTCGAGGCCCTTTGTTATCTCCCATGTTGAGGCTCTTCAGGATTTTACTAAAACTCTTTTCAAGGCCATTGTAACTTCTACCTGCCGCCATCAAAAAGCCAATTACTGTGTCTTAGGCCTTTGTTATGGCAACACCCTGCTCCCAGAAACCCACATTTGTTCTGGTCTCTGTTGGCGTTACAAATTACCTTGAGGCTTAATGGCTTAGAAGAGGAACAATAATGTATTTTGTTCTTGATCTGCAGTTTGCGAAGGGCTGGCTGGACAGGCTTATCTACTCCACAGGTGACCTGTAGGACACACTTCTAAGATAATGCACCAACATGGCCGGTGGGTTGTTTTGGGATCTTGTCTGGGAGGTAAACTGTGGCTGAGGGCTGAAGACTGTGGTCACTTTCCTTATAGATCTCTTCTAAGGCTACCTGGACTTTCTCCCAAAAGAGATGAAGTAGAAGATGATAATTTTTCAGAGTCTGGCAGTTCCCTTCCACCATATTCTATTGGTCAGGCAGCTGCAGAGCCCAGATTCAAAAGGAGTAGGCATGCACCCCAATTCTTGATATAAGAATTTCATCCCAATTCTTAGAATTCTGGGCTATGTTTTAAAGCCAACATCATCTTTAAAAAATGCAAAAAAAAAATTTGCATTTATTAAATTTGTGAGCATTCTATGAAAATTGTTAAGTATTTTATAAATAAAAGTCACTTTAGGTCATATTATTTCTCTCAAAATAGAGATCATACATTAAAAAAACTTGAAAGTTAAATCAACTCACCCCCATATTTCTGATTCTGTGACAGAGATGAAACATCAATGATCAATAAATTGCCTCCCCTACATGCCCCAACCAAGAGTGGGGATCAAGCTTGCAACCAAGGTATATGTCCTTGATCAGAACTGAACCTGGGACTCTTCAGTCCATAGGACCAAAACTCTCTCTGACCACAGAGCCAAATTTGCTAGGACCATTAAATATGCTTTAAAAGAATATTAAAGTACTATACAAAAGCAATGAGTTCTACAATTATAAATAACAAAACCCTAGAAATATGAAAAATTGGTTTGTAGAAGGCCAGTGTTTTCATGGAATTTTAATAACTTATTGAGATATAGTAGTCAGTCTTTCTTTTTAGCATACTTAAAGTTAGGATCCTAACTTAGAGGATCCATGAGGGGTTCTGTTTGTGCCCTTTTGAAATCATGAGTAATAAGCAATGTCTTAACAGTTACCAAGCCTAAAGAACTTGGTGCCTGTTTAATCCACAGAACAGACCTCTGAGCAGTAGCAGTTCATGAATGAGGAAGCTCTCGAGTTCTCTGGTCTGATTTCAGGAGTTGGACAGAGATCCCTCTAGGAGAAAAACCTCCAGTCACCCTAAAAAGTGTTTATCTTCCCTTTCAGTTTCCTACTACAAGCAAGTGGAGGGAATCATAAACTTCTCACACAAAGTAATCAGAAGTTTAGATAAATGTTTATTTATTAAATACAATTTTATTTCTGTGTAAACCATTTACAAGCTCGAAAAGCCTTGGGAATTCTCTGGCTTATTCTGGCTTTGGAGTTCTAAAATCAGAGATAAAGGAGCATCTGCCCAATGGCCAGTGGCCTGGTAGCAGTGTCCCGTCGCCTTGTTAAACTGTCCTCTCTGCCAGGAGGCTTCTGTTAAAGAGATTAATTCTGCCCTTTGGTAAAAATCCAATGTCCTGTGCTGCTGCAGGTAGAGATTGAGATAAACTTGAGCTGTGCTCTTTGAGTGAAGGAAGGTGAATGGCTGTTGGAAGGGATCCCAGGGGGAGTCTTGATGCTTCTACCATCTTCAGGGAACAAAGATGAACAGTGGGGTGGGATGAGCACCAGGCTCCTCCTCACCTTCTGTGGGAAGGGCCTGGGGATAGAAGCCTGAGCAATCAGGCACACTTGTAATTTATTTTCATTTTTATCCCACACAACATTTCTCTGCTAGAGTGCTTTACTAATGTGATGATCTGCTCATCACCTATTTTATTTATTTTTTTAAATACATTTTTATTGATTTCAGAGAGAAAGAGAGAGGGAGAGAGAGATAGAAACATCAATGATGAGGGAGAATCATTGATCGACTGCCTTGTGCACCTCCCCCACTGAGGATTGAACCTGCAACCTGGGCTTGTGCCCTTGACCAGAATCAAATCTGGGACCCTTCAGTCCGCAGGCTGATGGGCCAAACTAGCTAAAGCTCATCATCTACTTTGAAAATATCATCTGAATATGTGTCAAAAGTATCCACTGGAACATGGATAATCTTAATGCATTTCTTCCTGCTCTGCTTAACAGTTGCCAATAGCCATTCAGCACTTCTATGCAAATTCAGTGAACTCCACATAACTCCTCAATAGGTTTCTGAATCTTTCTTTGAAAGTAAATTAGTGAACACAACCTTAACCTGACCCAAATTTTGGAATCCAAATGAAGCCTTTCCTTGTCCTCTGAGGGGCCCTTGTCACCAGAGCACTTTGTGAGACCAATGACTTTGAACTTGGTCTTTTAATCTTTCTTTTCCTCTCTCCAGCTTTATTATGGAATAATTGAAAAACAGAGATTGCTTATATTTAAGGTGTACAACTTGATGTTTTGACATGTGTATACAGTAAGCTGTGATATATTATTTAGCCTTACTAAATCCTGCCATTTGTGACAATGTGGATGGACCTAGGAGTTGTGTGAACTATGCTGGGCACTGAAGAACAATGACTGTGGGTTTCCCTGGTGTGAGGGATGTAACTTAGTCTTTAGTTCAGATATTTATCCAGCTCACACTCTGCTTCTGGACCAGATGGGTTGGGTCAGGAGGATTATAACTTCAACTTATTTTGAAGGCGATGGATTTAGTCAAAGCTTGTAAAGTATAAGTTGTACCTTTCCTTCCTAAGGCTATTACAATGGAATCCCATTTAAAATTTCTGTACCTATATTTTATTTTTGGGCCAAATAGCCATCAGGATATTAGACATAGTGTATTTTAGTTCAAGGAAAATATTATACCAAAGCAAAGAAGAAAAAGAAAAAGAAAAATTTCCCCAGTCAAAATTCTTCAAACATGTGTTTTATTTATAGGCAATGCTAGATGTGCAAAGTGATTTATAAACCACTAAAAAGGAACATGATATCATTCCCTTGGGAGACTCAAGCACATGGTAACTATTGTTCTACTCTCTGCTTCTATAGATTCCACATATAATGAGATCAAATAGTTCTTTCTCTCTGTGTCTGGCTCTTTCCACAAATGTAATGCCCTCCAGGTTTATGCAAGTTATGGCAAATGGCAGGATTTCCTATTTTTATGGTTGAATAATATTCCAGTGTGTGTGTGTGTGTGTGTGTGTGTGTGTGTGTGTGTGTGTACATCTCTATCCATTTGAACATTGCTGGACACTTAGTTTGCTTTCATATCTTGGTTATTGAAAATAATGCTGCCATGAACATGAGGTGCAGGTATCTCCTTGATATCCAGATTTCATTGCCTTTGAGTGTGTATTAGAAGTGGAACTTCTGGATCGTATTGGGGTGTGGAGGTAGGGTAAATTCCAGTAATGTAGGATAAGGAAGTCTAGTGGTCTAATCTATAACATGGTAACTATAATTAATAATACTGCATTGAATACTGCACATTTGTTGAGAGTAGATTTTAGATGTTCTCATTACACACAAATGTAACCATGTGAGATGATATGTTAATTTGCTTGATAGTAGTGATCATTTATTATGTATATCAAGTCATCATGTTTTACACCTCAAATGTATACCACTTAAAAACAAATAAATAAATAACAAAACACATGATAATTGAGAAGTATCAGGTTGAGCCATTGCCATTGGGGTACAGACCATATTACTTGAGTTTTTCTCTTTGACACAGTTTAAGTCACACATGCCATGGTTGCCTCTTCAAGAAGTGAAGTCACACCCAGCCAGTGTGGCTCAGAGGCTGATCATCAACTTATGAACTAGGAGGTCACGGTTCGATTCCTGGTCAGGGCACATGCCCAAGTTGTGAGCTTGGTCCCCAGTGTGGAGCATGCTGGAGGCAGCCAATCAATGGTTCTTTGTCATCATTGATGCTTCTATCTTTCTCTCCCTCTCCCTTCCTCTTTTAAATCCATAAAGATTTTTTTTAAAAAAGAAGAGATTATTAGATTTACCTTCCCAAGGGAATCTCTGAAAGTACACCTTCCATTTCTAAACAAACCTCACAAGGTGAAGGGCATTCCATTGTAAAGCTATTTGTGCTCCAGAAGCCAATTCTGAACCAAAGACCAGGTGAGAATGTACAGCTTCATAGGTAACTAAATGTGAGGGGCAGAATTGAGGAATAAAATTTCATCCAGGCAGTATCATCAGATGCAAATGTATGTTCTTTCTGAGAAATAAATATGCTGTTTGATTGGCATAAGGCTATTCTTCTCAAATACAAGGGTCACAAGATTTTTATTATAACAATTGTCTCCAGGGAGACAATTTAAGAAGACATATGCTGAGGCATATTTCTGGGGAGGGGGTGTTGAGCTCTATGTTAATAAGTTAGTTCTGCAAATGATTTGAACTATATAATTAAGATATGGGAAGAAACCAAAACAGCAAAATAGTATTTGTATTTATTGAAGGTAGTCTAATTGCAAAATCATACTCCTTTTTTACTTTTTGCATTATTTTCAAGTAGTTGTTGATATTTTGCCCATAATAAAAAGAAACATAAAATGAATAATAAAACATAAATAAATTGTAAAGAGTTTGTCTGCAATACTCTCCTAAACCAAGAATGCCAGAACTAAAATCTTACCAGCACCTAAAGCTGATGAGTAATGCTACTGATTTTTTTAAATAAAAAAGCATATATAATCATGGCAGATCAAATTTATAAATGTAAACAAATCAGCAAGGCCATCATTATTATCTTTGCAGCACTAATCTTTTTTAGTGAATACATTAGATATTTAGATTCTCAGAGACCTCTTTCATTAAGAATTTCATTCTTTTTACTTTTAGAAAGAGGGATTCTTGGGGAATATGCAATTAGGTATCTTGGGTCATAAAAAAAAAACAAAACAAACAAACAAACAAAAAAAAACCATAAACACACACACACACTATTTGTAAGCCATGGTTTCCACATTGTAATCTTCCTTTTCTTCTTCTTACCTTCAGCCACACACAACAACAGGAAAGGAAAGGTAAATAGGAGTTGGGGGGGGGGCACACATGAAAATATTGTTTCACTGTATGTGGACCCTCCTATGAAGGGAATACTCCAGCACAGTGTTCTGACTGCAGACAGATGGAACTAGGCCTACGTATTGGGTGTGTGTATACATATGAATTTGTGTGACCCACGCACAGAAGGAAACATGGGGTTGTGTTTGTCATAGGTTCTCCCTAGAATGGTAACTTGCATTTTCATAATGCGGTGCACCCCTGGGGAGGAAGTCTGAGGTGTTGGGCTCCTCCTTGTTTCTTGTGGGAGACCTCTCAGACTCATGTGGCAGTCATCTTCTCCCATGTGAACCTGAGGGCACCTGGAATTCTAGAAAGTTCCATCCTAGGGCTGAAACGTGCAGCACATCTATTTATGCCACAACAACTTAACAGCTGGCACTTGGTGAGATTCCATCTGGTTTCCATTTTTTTTTAAAGTGAACTTTAATGTTATCATAGTTGGTTTTATTTCCATATGACACCAGATTTAAGCTTTCCTTAATAATGTTCTGCTGCAGATTTGAACTCCTTTTAAGAGGACATCTTTGGCTTCTGTGACTAAGCAAATCCTTCCTCTGGAGAAAAGATTAAAAAAAAATCAAAGGTGCAACAGACATTTCTCTTTAATACTGTTTTTATTTTTTGTCTTTAAATCAAATATTAGTTCCTGAATTTTGAGATAGAAATAATTGTGTTTCCCTAAAATTGTTTCTAGGAGGATATTTTGCAGTTTTTATCTTCTTCCTGAAGACAAGGATCTAAGAATTTCTCCTGCTCCAGAGTAGCCATAAGACAGGAACAAATAAAACAACGAAAGCACTGCCTCCAATTTCCTCCCAGACCTCAGCACTCCCTCACCATTCCATGTAGTCGTGGAATGTTATTGAAGATTGTTCTGAAAGAAGAGTATTTCAGTGTCGAAGGTTATTAAGAAGTGGCTATTATTTGGCCTCCTTTGTAGCAGAAGGTACTCTCTGCACCTCACATAGCCTTACATGGTTTGATTCTTCAGTCCTGCAAGCCTGGCTCAGGATCAGGGCATCCTGACTCTCTCTCCCTGAATGCTTAACTGGAAGCTAATTGGGACCCTGTCTTCCACTGGCTTTCCCACTGAGTTAAACTTCTGAGGTCATTTCTAAGCATCTCCATCACATACATCAACATTTTAACTTATAGCAGAACTTGTTATGACTGGCCCTGGATCTTATTTTTAATGAACTTGAATCAATGATTTAAAAAAGCATGCATGGGACACTTTAAAGACCACTCCATGTCTTATTTAATTACTACAATAGCACCAAGGAGCAGATTCTCTTATTGTTCCTGTTAGAAAATTGAGACACTTGGCATTTAAAGGTCTCCACTGAAAGTCCAAACACACATTCCCATCAGTCCTTATCCAGGACTCATCGTCTCTCCACAGCGACTCTCAGCCTTGAGCAATGGGTGCTGATGTAGGTGACTCCCCACAATTCAGAACTGAAAACCTACACTTTTTGCATGTTCAAATCTTACAGAGAAGTCTGATGACTTGTACATATATTTTATAGAACATCAATTCAATCAGAAAGGGGGAGGATGAGAGATAATCTTTCACCAGAATTCATAACTTTACTGTTGTTAATTAATATAATTTCTTTCTTTTTTAATTAGGCTGTTAATTTTTCTCTAATATGAATATTCTCGGAAAATTATAGCCAGTTTTTATGATGGGTGAACTTTAGATTATGAAGGAGCTTTCGGAGGCTGAATGGTGCCAAATGAGGATTCAAATTGTCTCAGTTAGAACCCTTGCCCTGACGTCACTTTCCTATAATATTTGAGTTTCATGTTTCTTGTTGCTCACATGGATCTAATGATATCTGTCTTGGGATCACAACATCTGTCTGTCAGATGCAGCTTCCTCCAGATACAACACATAGGAAGTAGTCAGCAGGGTTCTAGCACAGAGAAAGTATCCTAGTTACTTCTGGAAAGCTCTAGATAGAAATTTGGGGGGTGGGCTCTCAAGAATAATGTATGGGAGGGAATGAGGAGGCAGGGATGGGCTGAGGGAGATGCTGAACTCATGCAGCAGAGGTTTCTGTTAATAATCCCCACAGAAGAGCTGAGGCCCCACAGTGTCTAGTGAATGAAGGCAAGGTGCCTGGGTCTTTGCCACCTCTTTGGAAGAACAATGGGATTTCAACTGTCCCCAGAGAGAGATATGAATCTTGGGTAAGATGACTCCTTGGGGGACAGAGCAGTTCCTGGGGAGGGGCTCAGCTGATGATCAGCTGTGGGCCACACTCCTAAGAATGGGGAATGAGTGTTTGCACCCTGCAGGGGTGTCTGGCCAGCACAACCCATCACCCATTACCAAAGGTATTGCCCAGGTGGGAATTAGTATGATATTATTCATTATCACTGTCATTATTACACAGAAACAATGGCCAGCAGGCATGCTCCTGGTCAGAGTCATCCCCAACTCACTGCAGCATAGGAAACAGAGTCATTTCATTTTAGAACAAGGATTGACCTAATGCACCATCATCATTGAAACTTAAGAAATTGAAACTCTGAGTGAAGACAGAAAGCATTTTCAGCTGCATGTTTAAAATGTTAATGTGGGTCCTAAGAGAATCTACTGAGTTAAATTGGCACTTATTTCCTGAATAGCACAACCTTCAACCTGGACCTGGAAACAATTTTGGAAATGATATTTGACTTTTCATGTTTAGAAGTAGTATTTGTACAAAATGTCACAAATTAAGTATTTTTATCAAAGGCACTTGAAAATACAGAAAGACTTCAAACATGTATCTCTTTTGAATTGAAATTTGATCAATATTTAGAAGATAAAAGTGAATGACATAACCAAAGAATATACACTGATAATATCATAAAAAGTGCTTTGCAAAGGGTTAAATCCCATAAAGTGCCTATTCTTAATAATAATTCCTTAACACGAATATATCTAGGTCCTTGTAGTTTATGATCATCATTTGAAATGTTCAACAGGGAAGGATATGAAACTATAATATGTTGTCTAAACTATGTCAGAACTAATGAGACAGACCAGAGGTCTAAGATAAACAGACATAGTTGATACAGACCAAGTCCCCACAGCCCCACTGAAAAATCATCATGTTATGTGAAAAGCTTCTCTTTTCTAACTTAGTATGAGTCAGCTATAGCCATCCTTACCTTTCACGGCTGTGAAGGATGAGGAACAAATAATATTGATGGTAGCCTGTGCATTTTGAACTGTTGGACTGTGATCTCAAACCTCTCTGAGTTTTATTTTTTTTAATTTTTATTGATTTTAGAGAGGAAAGGAGAGGGAGTAAGAGATAGAAACAGCACTGATGAGCTAGAATCATTGATCAATTGCCTCTCGCATATCCTATACAGGGATCAAGCCTGCAATGCAGGCATAGGCCCTGAGAGAATCAAGCCATGGCCTCAACCACTGAGCCATGCCAGTTGGTTCTGAGTTTAATTCGTCTTAAAAGATATTGCACTTTCATCCACAGCTTAGAACACTGATGTTAGGAAAATGGTAGAGGGAGAGATGCACATAAATAATGAGACTTTCTAAACTTTCTGCATTTGGCAGCCTACTGAGGAAGTCATTTCATAAAAAATATAGCAATCAGATAAGCTCAGCAGCCCCCAGAGGCTTTGGTAAGTGCACAGGCATTTGAGACTGACTGCAGCCCTGCTCTGGCTGCTGTTGGCACGTGGCCTGTAATTCTGCCACACTTACACAAGCACAGAGAGTTCTCAGAGTCACTGAAGCCTCCCTCCCGTCTGGACCAGCTGGCCCATCTCGGTTCATCAGGTTACTGCTGGCAGCCGGTGACTGAGTAGTTTTCAAGGCACAGATTCTTTTCAGTTGACTTCAAGAACTCTGCTCCATGTGCATTAGAAATGTCATTTATCCACTTTAAAACACTTCAGTCTTGACATATTGGAAGGCTTGGATTTTTTTCTTATTGCTTTAATTGAGTCCCAAGTGATTGGATATGCCTCTTATTTACTGCAGTCTTAAGCTGAGCTGTTCAAAGACAAAATCACACAATTTGCTTTTTCTTATTTCTTTTTCTTTTTACTACTGTTTTGAGAGATCAAATAAAAAAGAGTATCCTGCATTCTTATTCTTGCCTATTATTTACTAAATACATTTATTGGTATATATATATATATTAGAGAACCCATGCATGGATTCCTGCACTGGTAGGGTTCCTTGGCCAGGCCTGTGGGGAAAGATGGAAACCAGCTTTCTGACATCCCCTGAGGGGTTCCTGATTGCAAGAGGGAAATTTTTGGGTGAGGTACCCTGGAATTGGGCTTCCTCATCTCTCATCTGGGTGTGTCATCTGAGAAACACAGCTGCCAATTCACTGCAGCTTGGCAGCTCCTGCATTGAGTGTCTTCCCCTGGTGGTCAGAGTGCATCATAGCTACCAGTTGGAGGAAAGTATGGACACTTAGCCATTTTATATGAAGACTAGAGGCCTAGTGCCCAAAATTCATGCATGGAGGTATGTGTCTCTCAGCCCAGCCTGCACCTTCGCCCAGTAGAATCAGGCCTAAACAGGCAGTCAGACATCCCTCTCACAATCTAGGACTGCTGGCTCCCAACTGCTCACCTGCCTGCCTTCCTGATTGCCCCTAACCATTTTTGCCTGCCAGCCTGGTCACCCCCTAACCACTCCTATGCCAGCCTGATTGATGCCTAACTACTCCCCTGCTAGCCTGTTTGCCCCTAACTACCATCCCCTGCAGGCCTGGTCACCCCTAAATACACTCCCCTGCAAGCCTGCTCACCCCCAACTGCCCTGTCCTGCAGGCCTGGTTCCTCCACACTGCTCTCCACTGCAGGCCTGGGTCCCCTTGAACTTCCCATCTCTGCAGGCCAGTCACCTCCAAATTCCCTCCTCTGATGGCCTGGTTACCCCTAACTGCCATCTCTTGCAGGCTTGATAGCCCACAACTGCCCTCTCTTGCAGGCTTGGTCCCTCCCAATTGCCCTCCCCTGCTAGCCTGATCACCCACAACTGCTTTTCCTTGTAGGCCTGTCACCAATAACTGCTCTCCCCTACAGGACTGGGTCTTCCCCAACTGCCCTTCCCTGCTGGCTTGGACAAAACTAACTTCCCTCCTCTGCCATCCTGGTTACCCCTAACTGCCTTCCCCAGCAGGCTTGATCATTCCCAACTGCCCTCACTTGCAGACCTGGTCCCTCCCCTGCTATCAATCTTATGGCAGCCATCTTGAGTTCACATGAGGACAGCTCCCTAAAGACAATGAGAAGGGCCATAGGAAGTCATTCATTGTTCTATAAAAACAGGATTTCATGATTTAACATATTTTCATAAATTGAACACTCTGATCTGATGAAGAACTCTTTTTAAACTAACACTCAAGTCTTAGTGGCAAAACATTAGATATACATTACATTAAATTAAACAATAAAGATCATCATGTTTAATATTGCCAGTTATTTTACCCTTAGCCAACACAATGGAAAGAAAAGCAAATAGAGTGATTGGAAAGCATGTCACATTTGCATAACTCCCACATGAAATTTACAAAACTATTGTCTTTTTCCTACATTCTCCAGTCACTGTTTTCCCCTTCATCATATGTCTTTTGTGTTTACTGGTATCAAAGTGACCACAGGCATTTTGAGGATCTGGCTGAGAAGTCATGTTGGGGATATTTTATATGGGGCCAACCATTTCTATGGACTCCTGTGTCAGAATGGCTTTCAGAAAACCCTCTCTGCTTACCGGGTATTGAGCACACAGTTGTAAAGCCAGAGGTCCATACTGCCATAGAAATATGTCCTGTAGTGTTCATCATGCAAAATTTGTGAGAAGGTAGAAACTAATTTGACATCCACAGATCCAGAAGCCAGCTAATCAGCGGAAAATTATTCAAAACCAAACAGATCATGTATGCATAAAACTGGGCCTTTACCAAATTTGTAACCATTCTAATAATTTACATGGCATCTCCAGGAACAAATTATAAAGAGAAAGAAACTTTCACAGTATTAATAATAAACAAATTTTGTTTCCTATGCTAAAGGAAAGAGTAAATTATTTACTTTTTCTTTTTAATTAAATTTACTGGGGTGACATTGGCTAATAAAATTATATATGTTTCAAGTGTACAATTCTATCATCCATCATCTATATATTGCATGTTGTGCCCCCACCATCCAAAGTCAAATCGTTCATTACCATTTATTTGGGATAAATTATTTATTTTCTTTAGAGAGAAATATTTATATTTCATTAGTATATGAAGAAGTGATCAAAGCTAAAAAGGTATAAAAAGCAGAATGGAAACCAGCGTCAGGCAGTTCAAAAATAAAAATAACATACATTTTTTTTCTGGTGTTCTGGGATTCATTTAGTTTGGTCAATTAAGAAAAATTTCCATGAGACTTCAATTATTCTAAATATTCTTTTTCATATCTGATTTTGTATTCATAAACTCAATTCAGATGATTCAGCGTCTCTAGTTAAATGTTCCATCATTTACATTTAACACCTCAAATCCCTTGTCCCAAAAAATACGCTATTTCCCAAATCTGATGGTGGTGTGTGAGTGCATTGAACAGGAACAAGGCCTTAGGTGAAGGCTGCCTGGCTTGACTACAGGGAACAACTAGATCAACTCCACTGTGAGCTGCTCTCTAGGTTTTCCTAGGAACATCCTCTGGCTGGCCTTGCCCGCTGGCCTGTGTTTTCAGATGTCTCTAAAATTCCCCAAACTTATCAGGAGTCACTTTCACTTGCCACCAAAAGAGGAGCATTCAGGAATTTGACATCTAATGGGTATGCAATGTCCCTTGAACTTCCCACATGCACTGAGGTGAGAACCTTTCTTCCTGCTTTCCCTGTGTGGAAGGACCCAACCTTGAGAATAACTCCATGTTCTATACTTGTAGACCTGCTCCTTAACACATGCAGGAAAGGCTGTGTCATTTGGAAATCCTGCTTCCCACAAACCCTGCCTTTAAAGTGGTTGTATTGGTGTGAACAAAAACACTGATTTTCAAAGCATAAAAAGCAACTTCTGCTTAGATTAGTGATGTCCAGCAGAAAATGAGCTTTCAGAAGCTTGCTTTTCTTCAGTGTGTGCCCACTGTCCAGGACCATGTTCACCCAAAGCCATTGCTTGGTAATATTTCTTTAGTGAAAAGTCGACATCTGTCATGAAGAATTCTACCAAAAGGTATAGTTTTACACCCTATTTAGGACTCTTGTCTACAACATTTGAATACCCCCAATGATGCAGGAAAACCCACCACCTCCAAAAATGATGCTTTATTTCAATTATAGGCCAATTTAATTATTAAAAACTAGAGGCCCAGTGCATGAAATTCTTGTACTGGTAGGGTCCCTTTTGGCTGTTGGCTGCTGATCCATGCCTCCTTCCTATCCTCTGGCTGGTCCTGCTCCCTGGTCAAACTCCCAAAATAACTCCCAGTCAAGGGGACAATTTTCATACTACACTTTTATTATATAAGATGTTTTCTTTTGTTGGCATTAAAATCTCACTGCAACTTAGTTATGTCCAAACTTTCCTCCACCCTGCACCATCTAGAATACAGATCTTCGCCCTAACCAGTTTGCCTCAGTGGATGAGTGTCAGCCTGTGGACTGAAGGATCCTGGGTTTGATTCCAATCAAAGGCACATGCCTAGGTTTCAGGCTTGACCCCCAGTAGGGGGTGTGCAGAAGGCAGCCAATCAATGATTCTCTCTCATCATTGATGTTTCTATTTCTCTCTCCCTCTCCCTTCCTCTCTGAAATTGATAATAATCTACATTAATAAAAGAGAAACATGCAAATTAACCATCACTCTGCTACACCAAGCCTCACCCACCAGCCAATCAGGAATGAGTATGCAAATTAACCTAAACAAGATGGTGGCTGGCCACAGTGCTGGAGCAAGCAGAAGGCTTGGGTTGCACCCAGCCCTGGCCTCCACTCAAGGCTACAAAGTTTCTATTGTAGAAGATAAGTAAATCCTAGATACTTGCTTTCAGCTAGCCCTGGTCTCCACTCAAGGAGGTGCTGGAAAAAAAGAAAAAAAAGGAGGGACTGGGACTTTGGGTTGCTGGGGAGTGATCAGGCCAGGATGGGATGGCAGGGGCCACAGGGGATAAGCAGACCAGTGGGGGAGCCAGTTGGGGTGAGCAGGCCATCAGTGGGGGTCAGTTGGAGGTTATCAGGACAGTGGGGAGCAGTTTGGAGTGAGAAAGCCAGCAGGGGGCAGTTGGGGGTTAACAGGCCATTGGGGAGAGAAGAGGTCAGCAAGGGGGGCAATTAGGGGTGATCAGGCTGGTGGGGGGGGGCATTTGGAGGAGAGTAGGCTGGTGGCGAGGGGCAGTTGTGGGCAAGCAGGTTGGCAGGCAGAGTGGTTAGTGGTAGTCAGGCAGGCCAGTAGGTAAGCAGCTGGACCCAGCAGTCCCAGATTGTGAAAGGGATGTCCTACTGCCAGTTTAGCCTGATCCCTATAAACTGGCAGTAGGACATCCTTCGAGGGGTCCCAGATTGATGTGTGTGCAGGCCAGGCTAAGGAACAACCCCCCTTCCCCACCCCCTCCCCGCACCAATTTCATGCACCTGGCCACTACTACTAATAATAAAAAGAATATAGACCTACTGTCCTGTTCACAAGGCAAGACCTAAAATATCTGAAGAGAGCTCTCCTTCACCAGCAAGAACTGATCTTAGATTAAGTGTCACCACTGCATTTTCAAATCTGCCTCTGTTCTCATACTTGCCGACATATGTTTCCATCTATCGAAACCTCTTGTAAAATGGTTCAATGCAAACTGAGTATTTTAGGGCTACTGCTTTGCTAGTCTGGGTGCTCTGCTTGTCCTGATGACATTTGAGCCTGGCACCTTCATCTCTCTGTTTGCCTTGCTGTCAATCATGACCATAGGTCTTCTGTCTTTTTTACATGGTTGTGTCACTGGGCAGTTCATGTTTTTTCAAGAGGCAGTGAGTCTACATTTTCCTTTGTTACATTTCATTTGATTAATCCCTAGATACAAGTTTTGCATCTTCTTCTTATTATCAGATGCCACCATTTCTGTACTCCTTCTTATGTACTGAACTCTCCCTACATTCTTCTCCGAGGGGCCCTATTTCATTCCCATGCTCTTCTAAGCACAAGCTGTTAATTCATTTATTCATTCAATCATTCATTCATCATTCATTCAGTTAAGTGCTTATCATGTGACAGGCACTCAGCCACTTTATTGGCAGCAATTAAAATTAAGCTTCTACTGCTCTGTTTTAGACTTAACATTGATCCACAAGTCAGTTCTCTGTTGTATAGAGACAACTAGTTTTACACCTACCTCAGTGAAGTATAAATCTGCCTACATTTCTCCATCTTTGCCCAAATTCAAGTAGAGTGTCTACAATGGGGATACTTAGTGTGTGATGCTTGGACATGTCTTCTGCAAACTCTTTTATTGTTCTGTGACAAGCCAAGCACAGAAAAATGGAGACACAGCTTTCAGAAAGTTAGGTAGTAATTTGACAGAGTGCTTGTATCAGTGAATCCTACCTAATAAAGAGGGAATATGCTAATTGACCATCATTCCTTCACAAAGATGAAGGCACCCACAGCCAATAAGAAGAAAATATGCTAATTGACTGCCATGCCCTCAAATATGGCGGTGCCCACAACCACAAGATGATGGCACCCAATCTCCTCAGCCCTGCTGGGACAGCAGGCACACAGCATGGTTGGGCCCATCCCCAGTGGGTCCCGCCACTTCACATGCCTGCCTCTGGAGTCCCCCAGTCCCCTCAATCCCCCAGCAACCCAGGAACATCTCAAGGTGCAGGCAAGCCTCAAATGGCGGCTGCCCAGCCACCCAGGGCCAGCCCATGGGATAACCAAAGGACTGAAAAGCAAGTTGCATGGGGTGATCAGACCAGTGTGTGTGTGTTGCGGGGGGGGGGGGGGGTGTTAATGAGGGACAACCAAATGAATGAATAAGCAGGCTGCATGGGGCAACCAAGCCAGCAGGGGTGGTGCAGTTGGGGTCAACTAGGCTGGCAGAAGGGACAGTTGGGGGCAATTACACTGACAGGAGGGAAGGGAGGGATGACTAGGCCAGAAAGGGGAGGGAGGCAGTTGGGGGCAACCAGGCTGGCAGAGGGGGTTAATTGGGGGTGACCAAGCCAGCAGGGGTGGGTATTTAGGGACAATAAGACCTACACGCAGATGCAGTGAGGGGCGATTAGGCCAGCGGGGGAGGGAGGAGCAGTTTGGGGTGACCAGGCAGGCAGACAGGTGAGTGATTAGGAGCCAATGGTCCAGGATTATGAGAGGGATCCTGGATTGGAGAGGGTGCAGGCTGGGTTGAGGGACTCCCCCATACCCTCCCACCCCCACGCCCCCCATTTATGAATTTTGTGTACTGGACCTCTAGTCTAATAATAAAAATCGTGGCTTGTATTCTGTATGCTTTATTTTGTAATTTTATTTTTCTACTAATTCATTTTTATTGTGATTTACAAAATTACCAGATCAGATTTTTTTTTTTTTAAAGAAAAGTAAGCAAACAAAACCTGAGCTTGTCCTTTATTCCTTAGTTTGAGAGTGCCTGGTACAGAGCACCTCTTTAGTGTTTTGAAACAGTCTTAGAATTTCATGTCACCTGTGGGCCTTATAGTGTCCTTAGCTATGCTTGCCCATATTTTTATTTCTTCAGCACCCACTGCCTAACACGTGGCTGGTGTTCCTTAAACACTGTGAATGAAAGAATGACTGTGAAGTCAAGCTGGTATGGAACACAGGGTAGAAAGTGTGCTCTATGATCCACTTCCTTCCTTTGCATTTTGATATAACACATTTCTATCTTGAAAAGGGAATGGTGCTGGGATGTAGGATGAAGTTTCTTCAGTAAATAGTATTGAACATTACAATCATTTTACTTGCTTGGTCCATCCCTGTTTCTGCCTCCTCATTCTCACATCTCAACAGCAAAATGACAAAAACAATTAATAGCCATTAACCATAAAGCAGTCCACACTCAGTTATTATATAAATTTTTACATGTGCTATATCATAGCCATGAGTGTTTGTAGGTAATGCTCTGACTCCATACATGTTTACATAGTAATCATCAATTGTATACACGTTTAGATAAAGCACCAGTTATGTACATGTATGCATTGTAAGCACTGACTGTATGTATGCACATACAAAACACCAACTGTATACATGCTGCATATTAAGCATCAATTGTATACATGCAAAATGCCAGTCTATGGTCTCTACAGGGGCTGATTGGCACCATCTTTTCCCTTTGCTATGTTTCTTCCATCTGGCTTCTCACTTGGCCCATGGTGGCATGCCTGGAAGTTTGCATCTTTCTTACATTTTTCAGGTTGAAACTGCAAGGGTGTGTGTTTGCACATATTACAATGAATAAATTAACTGCAAAAAATAGCACTTCAAAAAAGGTTCACAACTTGCCTTAAATAAAAGGATTTCAACAACATTATCATGGAATGTAGTATGTCTTTTAATTATGGTGGTTGAAGCTCATCAAAAACCACTTTTATTAATAAAACAAACAAAAAAAAGAGTTGTGGCAACATTTAAAATAATGTATTCAAAAAAACATTCACTCAAAATACATACAATTACATAGTGATAGGGTTTCCTTTAAAATATAGAAATGCCACTTAAATTTCTACTTCTGTTCTTTAGACAACATATTACCTAAGCCTAAACTACAGTGGCCCAGGATTATTTAGTATTTGTTTGATTTAAGGGAGATTTTTCTATGCTTTTTTAAGATATTGATGATTGTCAGCAAGTGATGATGTGAGTGAATGTTTCCAAAAATGTTTGGTTCCATCCTGTACATGATGGACTTAACACAGGAGACAAATTTAGTCAGGGCCTTGGGTGAACTGGATGACAGTGGTCCTCTCCACGATGGAGACCTCATCACTGCTGGTGGGTGCTATTGCCTGCCAGCTCATAGGGAAAGAGAAGATAGACTGATTTTAGTTGGTTTTCTAATTGTTTTTAATTGCCCATAGACAATGTACCACTTACTCAAGCCATGTGATTCCCTCCATTCTCTGTAGCCTTGGTCTGCCTTTGGGATCAAGACATTCAGTCTTAAAAGTATAAGCATGAGTATCAAACTTGGCAGTTTTATAAGTTAGACAAAAACGTCAGCTTGCCCTTAACTTTGCATTTTGTATCAGATCTTGGCTGGGGTTAAAAGGTTCAAATAATTTTTATATCTTCCTATAATTTCATTAGGGTGAACAGATAATATTTTTTGGATGTTTCTAATGACCAACAGAATGTGACATGTTTATGCACAGAGTTTCTCACCACTGGACTTATTTAATACGACTTTTAACCCTCAGAATGGTTTTATTATCATCTCTCTAGGTTTTCATGTCTTCATTAGTTCTGCCTGGCTGTGAAAGGAGAATATAGATGGTAAATTGAAGATTGTTTTTAAATTGGGTCAATAAATATTCAGCATTTGATTGTGGCTAAGACTGAAAAAATTAAGTTTATGTTGAAAAAATATGGGTGTTCTTAGTGTTAGCACTTTTATTTTTGGTCTGGATCATAGCAAAAGGACATTATCTGTGTTTTAATCATAGCATTTTTTTATTAGTAACAAATTTAAACACAAGTATTCCTTGTACTCCCTGGCTTCTACTGTACTCCCAGGACAGGATTTAGAACATTGTAGTCCTACAGGTGTCCTCAGGCTGCAATAAGAACAAAACTTCACCTCTCTCTTACCACCTAATTGACCTTTTCCTTAGCAGTGTATGCTGTGTCTCTCTCCTGTGTGAGCAGCCTTGGGGACCAGCTTTCTATGGATCCACTCACCCATACTCATAAGCCCCCACAGTGCTTTCGACTGAGTGGGTGACAGTAACTGTGTTCTAGTTATATACAACTCACTGGTTCCTCTGTAGGAAACTTGGATTTTATGCCAGGTCTCATTTTAGTAAATTCATTTTGCTCTTGATGGAACCTAATACAAATTGTAGGTCAAGACACATAGAAGCTGCTTCTCCCCTTCCCCATAAGAATGTTTGTCATCTGGAAATAAAATAAAAAGTCAGTGAGGCAGCCTTCCTGGAGATAAAGGGCCTGGCCTGGCTGTGATAGGGGATAAAATCTGTGTCTCAATATCCATCATACCTCTAGATGGGCAACATTTGGGGTTGGGTCAAATTAGGCCATATTCTAAGCATCAGCTCTACCTAGTCTTAAAAATTTAATGAAAGTAAACTAATTTCAAGGAGATTGAAATAATTGACCAAAAATTTTAAAAAGGAGCCTTTTCATCTTAACTCCACTTAGGATATTTAGGGTTATAGAAAGGTACAATGAAAAAAAAATTAAGCTTTAAAAAAAATCTAATTTGGCTTTTTTTTTTTTAATATTAGACAACATGTTTGATATTTGTCATGTGTCACCTCTTTCAGGTGTAGTTTTACAAGGCTATTAATCACAGCATGCTTTGATATTGGGAGACAAGGAATTGGAATTAAAATAGAAATGCTAAGTTCAATCAATAGTTTCAAATGATAAAACGTCTTTTTCAAATGGGATTTTTATTCTAGATCTATTTCTTACTGTGCGTGCCATTCCATTTGCTGGGAGCTCAATTCATGCTAAGAAAAAGGCACAGAGCAAATCAGAGATAAAGGAACCCACTTCCTCCTAAGGCACAAGCTACATCACACATTGCCCACTTGCTCTTGTTGCACCTGGGATACACCAAAAGACCTGAACTGCAATTACCATGTCTGCAGGTTTTCCTGCAGTTTTCACTTTGGATGGCTTATTGCCTAAGGTAAAATGAGGGAGCCATTCCAAAGGATTGCAAGAAGAAGCTCTTCTTTCAGTGAAGGAAGAAAGCTCTAAAAGTTTCATTTATGTTTTTCTTTATGAATATCATCACAAAACAAAATGGTAACAAAATCAAAACAAAGGAACAGCAACAACAAAAAAGCCAATGGAGAAAACTGTCCTTGTTCAAACCTTAAGGGTCCCAATCACTCTTTCAGTAAATGAAAAAAATAAAAAATAAAAATAAAATCCATGGAAACAAACACTAATAAATCAATCTGCATAATTGCACCACTACCAGCATTTACAATCTGGGTTGAGCAATATGCATTTGATGTCTGTGGCTTTCTCAAAAATAAGGAAATCCTGTTCTGCAAAAAAAAAAAAAAAAAAAAAAATTTCCAGTTGCCATAGTTCTAAGAAATCAAATAGCACCTACTATATCAATTCTGTAAAGATCTAAGCTAAATTAAAAAAAAAATCTTTCGAGCTTGATGGAAACATCTCTTTTATCATTTGATTCCCAGATTCTAAAATTTCATCATTATTTTTTTAAAACTTGGGTCAAAGTTTTTGGCCCATAAATATTTATTTGTAGTCATATCAGTTCATTTTTGTCAAAACACATTTAATTCATTACTGAGAACCACTCAGCTGGCTAAAAAGATGGACATTAATGTTATGTGTTGAAAAAAACATATTAGAAAACTGAATAAATGATTTGAGTGTAGCAATCCTAGTCAATTTTCTTTGAAAATGGCTGCTTTCGTATCTATGGGAAGAAGCACATGGTTCTTCCATTTTATGGTAAAATTAATTAAATTTTATCTTTCTTATCTAGTTATAAAAGTCACAGATTTCTGCAGCCCAAAGTCCTTTCACTGTAAGCCCTACATTTTCAGTTAATAGAGTAGCTTATCAAAGCAGTGCCTGAGTGTTCAGACAGAGCTGCTACCCATATAATCACATCAGCCTTGATTTAGGTTTTGCTAATGAGCATATTTTTCACTCATATAAGTTATTTTTAAAAGTGAATCTAATTTGGAAAAATGACTTCTGGACCTTCCTTTAAACAATATCACATTTCTGAATGTGAAACTCTCTCATTGAGCTATTTTTCAATCGTAACTTGCTAACTGACCTATATTTTCAAGGGACTTTCAGTTGTTTGTATTTATTTAATCAATCTTTCTATTGTTCTTTTCTTCAAAGGGTATTTTTACAAAGAAGTGTCTAAGGACCACCAATTAAAAAAATGTGTCATGGTGTAGCAGGATGAGATTGGAGGAGAGCCGCTGTTTTGCAGATGGGGTGATAGGAAATGATGGGGTAACAGGATAGGTGACATAAGAAGGCCAGGAAACTAAAGCCCACAAAGCTGGCACTGTATGAAGATAAGACAGTGGTAATTTTTACTGAAGGGACCTGGGATTTGTTATGTGGTGAAATAATATTTTTTGAGATATCAACTAGTACTTTTGTTCTTTGTTCCCCCATCCATCTTTACACAAGACTATGGCTGTCTCTGTGACTATTGCCCACATTTAGGGACAAGAATAGGAGGAAGCAAAGGGACATAGATAAAAGCATTAAATTGCATAGACTTTGGGTTACCAAGTTCTAGAGGTCAGAAAGAGATTGTTCCAGGTGCCCCAGAGGGGAACTGGTATAGAGGAAGTCTCATAGAAGTTGTGAGAAGAGATGCTGTGAATCAAGGAGGGAAGAAGGATGGGCCCTGGAGGGCTGTGATTAAGGGTCCTCTCTACAGACCTGCCAGCAGGCTGCTTGTTTTCCTCCTGCATCATCTGTGACCCTGGAAGTCTTATCAGGAATGAGTTGACATCTGGGTTCCAGAGTCCATGGAAAGTTTCCGTGTGGACAAGATGGCTAGTTAATTGCTCATGGCATAAAATCCAATTAGTCATTCTTTTCTAACCCACCCCGAGTGGAACTTTATCAAGAATAATAATTATTCATGGACAATTTTTAATTACTTCAAGCATATTTAAAAAGACATGTCTTCCCCCACTTTTCATATCACATTTTCCTTAGCTTTTGCTCTTCTTCTGATTTCATAGCTTTCTGTGCAGGAAAACTGTAAGAGCTTCCTGGCACATTTGATCTTTATGCTTTTATCAGCTGTCTTTAAAGGGACAAATAGCTTATACTTTATCAGAAAAGAAGGCAGGTCAGCCCTCCAGAGGGGCTGTCATGCCCCTGAACATCTCAGAAGCTCTTTCCACCACCTGGCTTTAGTCATAGAGCAACATCAAAGCCTCATTGTATTCACTTGGTGTAAGTGCTGAAGGCTGCAGCCTGCAGGCCTGTGATGCTTCTTTTGCAATAACAACTCACAATCAGGGACACTTTTACTTCCTGCATCCTGTAGTTTGACTTGAATTTACTTAAATAATCTCTGAAATGTGCTCTTATACTTCATCAGGAAATAATAAAGGGTCTCATGAGGAAATGTATGGTCAGCTGAATTAGATCTCTGATGAAAGCTTATATTCATTCTCTGGCTTCCTTTACTACTCTCTTCTTATCCCTGACCACATGGCTTTTCCTAATGAACCTCTTCTTACTTCCTATTAAGTTTTTCCCTCAGGCCTCCCACAATCCTATAGATTTGACTATCTCCCATATCATTATATCAAGTGTAGTGGTTACTTCAAATAGCACTTGCCTAATAGTAGGCTAGACATCTTTGTCTTTTTAAGCCAGTGCTCTCTCCTGATGCATGGATACATATATAGATTGATGAATAGATGGGTCAATAAATAGATGGGTACATAGAAGCATGAATATATTGGTGAATGGATAGATAAAAAGATGGATAGATTGATGCATGCATGTATTAATGGATAGATGAATAAATGGATGCATAGATGAATGGATGAATAGCTAGTTAGCTAATAGATAAAGAGATATAGCATGCCTTCTTCTGATCACATATTATATTTAAAGATTAACCTTCCTGGGAGATTCTGTTCCTATGATCCCACAGAGGATTCTCTCCTCAGGTCAACAATGTCCTCCATGTTGCTAAATCCAATGTTCACTTCTCTGGAATTGCTTTATTTGTGCTTTCAGGGGAATCTGACACAGCTGACCATACATTTCCTCATGAGACCCTTTATTATTTCCTGATTTTTCTTCTATATTACTGGCTACTTCTTCTCAGCTTATTTTGCTGGCTCTTTTTCATCTTATCAAACTCTAAATGTCAGGAAGACCGAATCTTGATCCCCCTTTTTCCTCTAATAAGTTTCTCCTCCCAGGTTATAAAATTTAGATATATGGCTCTGAAAAACATCCTTTTGCAAATGAATTGTGTTTATTTCTAGTCAAGACTCTCATGAGCTCCAGACCCGTGAATTCACTGCATATTTGATGTCTCCAGTAGGCTCTCTAATAGACTGCACAATTTTAATATGGACAAAAGACAAGCTCTCAGTTAAAGAAGTAAGTAAATAAACAGAATAATGGTTCTTCTTTAGCCTTCTCTCTTCTAGTGAGCAGCCCACCATCACTCTAACTTACAAGTCCTTATTAATTCCCCAGTTCCCTTCACTCTCCAAATCTGGCTGATTACCATTTCCTTGATTCTTCAAAAATCTCTCCACCTTTCTCCATTTCTACAACTAGCATCCCAGTCACTTTCTATATTCCTATACCATCCTATAAAACCTTTGCTAATACTTATCATAGTGTCTCAAATCGAATAAATGAGAAATAAGTAGTTGTTGTCCACATAAATATATTAGTAAATAAATTACTGAATTAACATTCATTAAAGTTGAGGAAGCCTCTAAATATTTTCTCCAAAACCAATATTCTACAGAAGGTAATTTTTTATAAAATAATTTCCTACAATTTTTGAAGCACTTTCCAGTGACCATTAAAGCACAAGATGTGCACTTTTAAAAAGAAGTGAAACATTAGGGTATATTCTTTAGCAATTTTACACTATTCTGTTTTGCAGGGAGCAGGAGCCTATACTTTATCATGCATTTTTTAAAGGAAGTGGTTTTGTTAGAATGATTTTAAAAAAACACAAGTTTTCACTCTAAATAGCTATCATCATTTTGCGGTAGAGAATGGAAACTAGAAATATTTTTTATGTCTTTTTACTAAATACTATAATTTTTTGTGTGCTATGAATTATATCAAACATCCAAGATAGCATATGTCATTAGGGGAAACATTAGAATTATTTATATTTAGCTTAAAATAGATGAATCTTTCCCCTGATCCTAATCACCATTTATAACACACAGTTTTTAATACATAGCTCATTTTAATAAAAGCATAGTCTGTAAACACCAGTGGTTTTCTTTAATTACTATCCTATATTTTGAAAGAGCTTCTATTAAGAAAAAGCCTCCCCCCCCCCCCCCCCCGCTAAAATATTTACAACCTTTAGTTAAACTTAAACCATTAAGTGAGGGAGATAATAATAGCTTTAATTTTAGTCTCAGGAAAAACAATGAGTGATTACACCTACCGTGGCTAGTAATTGGCCAGTTGGGTTTTAGAGCCGGACTTCTATTATATTTCCTCCTGGCTTTCCTAACTCCAGTTTTTATTTTTCTGTCAGTTAATGTTAGCAGCAATGCACGCTGAGATTTTCCATGTGAATGGTAGATTTTGAGCCTCTCTGCACCGTCCTGCTTATGTTGTGGACAGGAGCTTGGGAAATGTCCCCTCCTGGTGTAGTTAGAGATGAGGGAGACACTGGGAGAAGGCTCTCTGGCCATGGGTCCCTGGGCTGCCTGCGTCTGAAACATGCAAACCTGTGGTCAACCACAAAGAACAATAGAGAGGAGGCCAGGAACCAGTTTTGGTCTGATTTTTGTAAAAGTGATCTTTTTAATGTTTCAAGGAAATTCTGCCTCAAAAACCAGAAGCAGCTAAATAAATCCTTAAGAACCACATCAGGGGATAGAAACCATTCTGCTGGGTCACAGAGTCACTTACTTCTCTTTCAGCTCCCAAGTTTAGAAGAGCTAACGGCTGACAGGAGCCTCCTGTCACCTGTGTAAGGACAGGAGACTGTGATAAAAAGAAGGAATAGACTGAAAAAAAAAAAAAAAAAAAAAGCTACCGCAACATTTTATGGTACCTGTTTCCCAAAGCTTGGAGCTGGAACTAACCCAGTAGGAGGTGGATGACTGAGGGCAGGGGCTCTGCCTGGATCCGAGCTTTGGGTGAACCTTCTGCCCTGAAACCAGCCACTCCTAAGGCTTCAGGTTGATCACCTTTAGGTAACTGAGAAAAGGAAAAGTCTGTTTAATTTCTTTATCTACTTATCTCAATTAATGACACGTGCTAGCTGTCTTGGATCCTTGACAATGGCTTTCAGGGTTGGTTATTATATGGACCAAATCTGTCCTGTGCAGATAAAAAATCACTCTGTGATTTTATGAGATTGGCATGTGATGGTGGGAGACTGAGGCTGTGCTCCATGACTGGAAACTCAGCTGGACAAAGACTGGTTCACTGTGCACTAAGCACAGAACTCGATTTTAATTTTTCTTTCTTTTTCTGACTCAGAGAAAAAGGAGCTATTTACTCATTTCTCTTTTTCTGAATTATAATTTCTTTGTTTAAGTCTTAGTTAAAATTTGGTGTTTCTTATAGGCTTTCTTGGGAGGCCATTTGGTGAGGAATGTTAACAGGTTACTGAGACACTATAGAAATGTGTACAATTTAGTTCAAAACAATCATAAGAATGTCCTTTTATATATATAGCCATGGAACATGCATGGATCACTGGAAAGTAATACTACTAATCAGCAAAGTCATTGTGTTAGACAGGTTCTTCAGAGAAACAGAACCAAAGAAGGTGGATGTGTATGGGTGTGTGGATGTGTGCATATGAATAGCTATCTAGATAAGTGGATAAATTCATTAGGAGGAACTAATCATGTGATTATGGAGGCGGATAAACCCCAAGATATGAAGGTGAATCTGGAGACTCAGGAGAGCTGGTGGTATAGTTCTATCTCATGGCCATCAGGCTCAAGCCTCAAGAAGAGTTTATTTCATTTCGAGACCAAATTTAGGAAAAAGCCTATGTCCCAGTTCAAAAGCTGTCAAGCAGAAGAAATTCCTCTTACTCAGGAGAGGATTAGCTTCTTATTCTATTCAGGGCTTGAGGGATTGGATGAGGCCCACCCACATAAGAGGAGCAATCTGCTTGACCCATCTACTGATTTAAATACTTAAGCCATCCAAAAAACATCCTCACAGAAACATGGGGAATCATGTTTGATTAAATATCTGGGCACTTCTGGCTCAGTCAATTTGAGACATTAAATTAATCAACACAGTAACTCAAAAGACTCATATTTTAAAAACTAATGATTTTTTTAACCTTTATATTTTATAGTTTTAAAAGTAAGTGCTCAGGTATAAGCTGGTATAAATATCATATCTAATAAAGAGGTAATATGCTAATTGACCATCACGCCCTCACAAAGATGGCAGAGACCACAGCCAATAAGGAGGGAATATGTTAATTGACTACCATGCCCTCAAAGATGGCAGTGCCCATAGCCACAGATGGCTCTGCTTAGTCCCCTCAGTCCCTCTGGGGCTGCAGGTGTGTGGCATGGAAGGGCCCACCCCCAGGCAGGTCCAGTCACTCTGTGCACCTGTCTCTGAAGTTCCCCAGTCCTCTCAACCCCACATCTACCCAAGGCTGGCCCGAGGCACAAGCAAGCCTCAGATGGTGGCTGCACAGTCACCCATGGCCAGCCAGAAGTGAAATGTGGTCATGTTAGATGAAAAGGCACAGTGTTATAACTACTATATAGAATACATATAAAGAGACTGAAACTATCCCCAAAATATCAGCAAATAGTTACTTGGTGATAGTAAATTTATAGATGCCCTCTCTTTATCTTTCATATGTTTTTATTAATAACAAATACCTTCATTTGACAATTCAGTTAAGTCCAAGGTTTTGTTTTACTGTTCAATAATACCAATAACATCAATCCTATTTTAAGTTTAGAGAATGTTATGTGGATGAACTCTGGGCTATGAGGCTACGGTGGGCACAGGGGCAGGTCTCGGCCCATCCTCTGTGCCCTGCCTGGCCCTTCCCACCGTGGCCCCGGTCTCCTGTCTGTTGATATCCCCACTACTGCTGCCATTTTTCTCACCACTGCTGCTCCCATGTACTGATAGCACTGGCCTCAATTACACCCATTGATGTTGCAGAGCCTTAGTCTCACCTGCTCCCCTATCCTGCCATGGCCCAAACCCGCAATGTTCCATGTTCTGTCACCTGATGTCGACTCCCACCATGTTTCATACGTGCTCCCTGGTGGTCAGCGCATGTCATAGAAACCAGCTGTTCAGTTGTTTCACCATTTGGCCTATATTTTTGGACTATTTTTTTGGAATTGAGGTACTATGCAATGAATTTTGTGCACCAAAGATGAACTAGCTCTGTAGATCTTTGCTATGTATTATTAACCTATGTGTTGGGCCTTTACACACAAGTGCATGTCAGAATATAAAGTTTTTATTAGGAACATAGGGTAATTCATTGCTCAAAATGTTTACTTGTGCGAATGGAGAATCTAATAAAAGATATTACAAGCTAAAAAATTATGGTGCATAAGTTAAATCAAAAAAAAATTTTGTACTTGGCTGAGCTTTAATATTCTCCTGTATATACTCTTGTTAAAATTGCAATATCTAGTTATGCAAGTCTCTTCATTCTAATTCTTGTGAACTATCCTTAGGAGAAGATAGAACAATAGGTCTACAGTGAATGGTCTTCTGACAAGTCAAAAAGTCCATCCACTTGGGAAAGAAAATGAATAAAAAATTTTAATATTGGAATCAAACTTACTTTTATTCAAATATATATATTTGTGAAAATTTATTTTTGTGAATTTTTAGACAACTGCCATTGTCTAAATTTTCACACAACTGCCATTGGCTGGTATCTATCTTGCTACCATAATAAAGACCTAGTCTTTAATGCCTCTTTCTTTTATCCTTTTAAATCATCACCCACAGTTATAAAATCAGCCTGTGGAGGCAAGCAAAAGAATAGGACATAAAATAATAATAGTAATAAGAACTGTAACTGCATGTCACTCATCTTGGACCCAAGGTGAATACATGGACCACTACCCTATATCATTTTCTTGTTGGATGCTATTACCCTAAGCACCTCTACCCACTTCCTTTTCCAGGTTCTTTTAGACACAATTCATTTTCTTTCTTTACCTCTAGTCATGTAATATTTATTCAAACTTCAAGCTTGCTATCTACTTTCTTATGTAAATATAATAAACCTCAGAACATTCCCTTATTAAGGAAGTGTCAGTCACTTCCTTATTCTGTTAAGTTTTACATGATACACACTCCCACAGAGAATGTCTTTAACACCTTAGAATGCATCTCCTGACATGGATATTCCATAATATCAGAAACTGAAATATAGATGGATGTTTTCAGAATACTCACGTACAGGGTCTGGTGTAATAACCATTACAGAAGAAAGCAGTGTGTATGGTTAGTGGATATGATGTTTCAGTGTGTCCCATCTGAGCTGCCACAGAGCCTGAGCAGAAAGCATGGAAATCTTGGGGTCCACCAGCAAGTTAAAAATTTATATTAAACACTATGCAAACATTGAATTCTCCAAGATACATTGTGCCTATTATGCCACAAAGCAATGTTTTTAATCATTTAACAACTGAAGTGAAGCCAAACTTTCTCACTTTGGTTTCATAGGTCCTGGTATGTTTCAAGAACCTTTAAGGTCTGTGTGTCTCAGTTTATAAGTGATGCCCTAGAATATTTAAGGCTCTAGATTCTAGATCATCCATTTGGATCTGGGGAACTAAGAACATCAATGACAGGCAAGGGCAGGTCTTGAGGCACTGACACAACTATCTTTATATGATAACTTTAATGGCACATTAAAATTGAGACAAAAAAGGAGAGCAAAATGATGATTATGACTTCTAAAATCAGATTGGTGGGTCCTGCCGTCAGTTGCTAAGGCAATCAAAGTGGCATCCTTGCAATTCATTAAAAAAAAAAAAGTATTTCATTTGTAGAGTATCTTTCAGAGTTGTTAGTGGATATTAACTGAGTTGGAGTATGTTAAACACTTAGCATAGGGCACAGCACAAAGAAAATACATAACATATGCTAATTCTGTTAATACATAAATCCCTTTAATTCACCAAGGATTTATCAAACACTATGCTGCAAGGTGGTTCAGACAATGTCAAAATAAAAGGCCAAACTATAAAATAGAGGCTCTGATGGAACTTGCTATATTTGGTTAGATATCAGATTTATAGCATGAAAAGTAAGACCAAAAGACAGAATAGCATAAACTGAAGAAGGAAATCTCCAGGAAGTGGCAGCTGCTGGAGTGACATGATAGTTACTACATACTGGGGACTTACTCTGTTCCCACAACTGTGTGAACCACACAAGGCATTGTCTCCTTTCCTCCCTAGAACAGTCCTTCACAGAGGGGGCTGGGGGATTGGGGAGAATTTGTTGTACCACCATCAGCCCTCAGTTGTGGAGCAGGGAATTTATTCTAGGCTTCTGTCTTGGTATCTGTGTAGGTTGGCCAGTGATTTAATCAATCATGTCTAATGTAATTAAATCTACATAAAAATCTATCCAGGTGGGAGAGCCCTGGGAGCTATATACCTTACCCTTTGCATTTCTTCAATCTGGTTTCTGAGTTATATCCTTTTACATAAACTGACAATCCAGTAAGTAAATTGTTTCTCTGAGTTATGCGAGGGCTCTAGCAAATCAATGGAAGCTAGGCATAGGGTGCTGGAACCTATGATCTATAGCTGTCTGTCAAGTACAGATGATACCTGGACCTATGCTTGGAGTCTGAAGTGCGTGGGGCAGTCATATGGGACTGAGCCCTTAACCTGTGGGATCTGATGCTATCTCTAGGTAGATGGTGTCAGAATTGAGTTGAATTGTCAAAGAATTGCTTGGTGGTGTGGGGAACACACATACACACACACACACACACACACACACACACACACACACACACACATGCACGCAAGCGTGAATTAGTATCAGGCTGTACATGCAATAGTTTTCAATGAGTTGTGCACATGGGATATATGAAATGAATGGAAAACCCACCTATCTGTGGGTGCAGAGCAGGGTTTTGTGTGGCAATGGCAATCTTGCTGGAAGTGAGCTGACACAGGCTGGTGTGAAGGTCACCTAAGTCCACCGAAGTAAATCGTGACTGGTTTCCTCATATTCCACGCTAATAATGTTAAGTATTTTTCACTGTGTAATTGATGCTATTCTCCCACTACTGACATTAATTTGAACTAGATGTCCAGATTTAGAATACTCCCAGGTTCTGCCTTATTGGTTTTCCCCCTAACATTTTTACGCCCTGCTTGGAAGTTTAATTCAATAGGTAGATTGCTTTAACATTCATCAGCATTTAAATCCCTGCTTGACAATGTTTCCCTTCTGATATCTGCATAAAAAGCGATGGAATTCTTAAAATCCGAGGTTCACATGAACGGTCTTCATCCTCATTACTGACTCTGTTCCCCACATTCTACGCAACACAGTACTTCTGACAAAAATCAGTTCTTATGACAACTGTGATGAATTTTGCTTCTGTTTGTCTATGCCCAAATTTCTTGAGTATGCTCTTGTTATATAATATCTGACTTGAATAAGTATCAACTTTTCAATTTCCATCTTAAGGTATTAAATGCTGCTTCAAGTTCTAGTTTATCTATTTATTGGATGACTTAATTTTTTTTTTCTGAGTCTGATGGCACAAATGTGTAGATAATATAGTTTCAGGCTATTGTGAGGATTAGAAGATATAATATTTATAAGATTCCTATCACAATGTTTGACATCACTAGTAGTCTGGCTTTGTAAATAAGAACTCTGCTGCATGTGACTTTGGTTGTGCAATCAACCCATTGATAAGAATACACTAACCTCTCATCACGTCTTTCACTAACATCTCTGGTTTGTGGGTAAGAGATGACTAAGTTTCAATAGCTAGCATGCAAACAAGGATTTAGGTATGGATGCCACATCTTCAAAATGGAAATTTTCCTCTTCCTGAATGACATTCAGAACATCTTACTGTTAGCTTTATTTCTGATTATTTGTTCTTTTTAGTCTTTAGACCCTGCAGTATTTCACTGTGATTACTACCAGAGCATTTGCAATGACATTTTGTTACAACTAAACCAGATTGTCTTCTGCCGTTTGCTTTAGTAGAATTAGATTATTTATTCTGAAATCAAACATATGGAGTTTTGTGCATCTTCATCACCAATTCATTTTGTTTTCTGTTGAGAATTATTTTCTGAGCTCTCACTTTGGGCAGGATGTCATTCTTTTGAACAAATGAAAGGCTGTCCTTGACATTCAAGCAGCCACAGATCGTCAGAGCAATCACTAGTATCTGCTGGGTACATGTCTTGTGCCAGGTGAAGGACATCAATCTACATGTGTTAACTCCTTTACTACTCAGAACAACTCCAGGGAATGTTCTGATGGAGAATGAAGAAACTATCTTGCAAATGCACAGTTCTGCTTGTGGATAAGCAATCTCTCATTAAGTCATGCATCGGACCACTTTACTCACCGCCTAGTTCCCACTCCATATTAATGGGGCATTTGTGAACACAGTATTTAGTCTTATACTCTGGGGGAAAAGATACAAAATGCGTTCCTGCCTTCCATGGCTTACAACTCTTTGATAAGAGTGAATGTGTACACACATCTAAAAACATGTTTATAATTACCTGCTGCTGTCTCTGCTAATTCTTAGTGAGGAAAGCAGGAGTGGAAACAAAAAGTGCTATAATGGTTCAGAGAAGAGTGAGCCCATGGGTGGGAGGAGCAGTATCCTGGAAAAGAGCTTCAGAAAGCAGGATGTGAATTGCCCTTGAAAGGAAGGCAAGATTCTGGTACTTTGAAGTCAATGCACTTTTTATCCACACCTGAGCCCTGTGAATACATTCAGAACCTTCTACCTGTCTCACTCTCATCTCTTTTAAGGTCCCCCAATTATACCGTCCATGCCACATCAACTGATTTGGGGATTACAGGACAATCTTTTGAGTGAAGAATGTATTTCAGATTGTCTGTCTCTTATATTATCAGGTGTACTTTTATAGCAGCAAATTAAGCCATGGCTATGGCCAATCATCCTCAATTAAAAGCCCAGGGAAAGTTCCATCATTTAAATAACATAAGAAGAGGTTGGAGGACATTCCTTGGAACACAGATAGTAAATTTGCTCAGGTTTTTACAAAAGTCAGTGCACCTTAAATCTATGAATGAATGATATCATCCTGGGAAAGAGTAGAAGTATTTGGAAAGCCCTATCTATCATGAGATGTGCATAGGAAAACTTGTGAGCCTAGGAAGTAATATGTTTGTGATGTAGATGAGAGAATAGCAATGAAAGGGAGGGTGTCAGGATGGGGCTGGGGCAAAAGGTGTGAAACAATGAAGACTTTGTTTAGGGACCAGAAAGCTTGGCTGAGGGGATAAGGTGATCACTAAAAGAGTGTGGCAGAATTGCTTCATGGAGTAGACAGAGTGATTTTCAGAGAGTCTTAGAAGTCAGGGAATCATAGACATTTCAAAGTGGGGAAAAAACAGTAACTTTCCCAAGATAGCAGATTAGTGGAGCATGTTAGCCTAGAACCCATTTCCTGTGCTCAATGCTGGATCAGGAGTCCAAAAGGCAGGGAGGTTGAAGAATGACTTAATAACAGCAAAATGCTTGGCGGGCTACTCTGGGGTCAGAACAAATGAAAACAGGCTGAAGTGGTCACATAGAGGATTTGGGTTAGAGGTAAGACGGAATATCCAGGCCCTGAGTGAATCACTGGGGACCTTCATAATCGCATCCAGTTCAGCCCATATTGGCGTCCCTTGTTTTCTGAAACCCTGTGGCACTTTCTGTACCTATCACTCTTTTGAGCACTTAATCACATATTAGATTTCATCTGTCACTTGTTTAGTTTCTTTCTCCTGCCCTCACATAAAATTGGCTCATGCCCCAAGAGAGTTATTTAATATTTTTGGACAGCTCTCAGACCTAATCTTTTATTCTATTTTTACTAAACCTCTGTGAAGTTGGCAGAGTAGGTATTTTTATTCCCAACTCTCAGATAAAAGTACACATATGGAGCGGAGCCAGAGAGCAAACAGAAAGAGGGCGGTCCAAACAGATTCTGATGGAAAAAAATGTAATGCTCTCTCCCTTGATCCATGCTGCTCACTTCCTCCTGAGCTCACAGTAAACACTCACTAGGACATGAGCAGATCAGTAAAACAAGCTTTTTCCTTTATACAGATTTTACGCATGAAGATGTAGTTTTTGGTTAACCTTATTAGTTTTTAATATTTCATTAGTGATATAAGAGCTGACATTTAAAAGTTTGCACACTTTCTTGAGGATATCTACCTCTTCTTTTCTAATTTTTATCTCTTTTTATAGTTCAGAGGATGGTTGTTAAATACATATAATGTAGAGAACAAATATGAGAACCTCATCTGGTCCTATAAAATTAGAACTGGAAACGTTTTGTCGAGTTAATATTGTTGCCAATGAATTATTGTTCCCAGTGGAATTTTTTTTTAAAAAAATTGCTTTTCCAGTACAATTTTAAGTACCTTAGTAAATTTGCTTGTACCTCTTCCCCAGAGCAATTATTATTTAATATAATGGTGCCCACTCTCATGACACTCTTGGGCATAGGATATGAATGTCCTTTTCAAATTAAATTGCTGTACTTTCAGATATATATACTCTAGTATGAGCTTAAATATTTCTTCTCCTTCAGGTCTATTTTCTTTCAGACTCACAGTCATTTCTTCACTAGTATGTCTTTGTGTCATCGTCATTTTTTTCATTTCTTTATCTTTCTTTTTTCATAATCACATTTAGTGTCCTTTTCTTTTTTAAAAAAAATATATTTTATTGATTTTTTTTTTTTTTTTTTTTTTTACAGAGAGGAAGTGATAGGGATAGAGAGTAAGAAACATCAATGAGAGAGAAACATCAATCAGCTGTTTCTTGCACACCCCCACTGGGGTTGTGCTGGCAACCAAGTTACATGCCCTTGACTGGAATAGGACCTGGGAACTTTCAGTCCGCAGGCCAATGCTCTATCCACTGAGCCAAACCGGTTTCGGTAATGTCCTTTTCTTGATTCTCAACACTGCTGTCTACCTAAATGTTGACATTTAGACACTTAATACTTAATTTTAAAAATTTTAGCAGATTATTTTGATAGATATGCAATTTCTATATTGACTCATCATACACAACTGTACTCACAATATTTTAATTGTCCTATTACATTGGAAGTCTGTCCTCATTATCTTTCATTGGTGTTCCAATTAACAACAAATATACCTGAATTTATCGCATTATTTTAAGGTGAATCTACAGATTGCTAGTGACAGAGAAAAGGAAAAAAAATATCTCAAGTTATAAAGAAGAAAAACATTTGCAAAACTGATTTCTGGATTTCAAATAGTGTAAGAGGCAATATTAAATATGACCCAATTACCGTGTAATAGTAGAGTCATGACATGGGTGAGGTCTAGTGAAACTGGATTTAATCTGGACTTGAATTATTTCTAGGCATAATGTGAAGTCAGTAATGTTACCATTTCTATACACTTTCTGTTTTGTGTGTGTGTGTGTGTATATTTTGTTTGTTTGCTTTGTTTTCTTTGGCTCATATTCCTAACTCCATCATGTGCCCTTTATGCTCATCCTGAAGTTAGCTTTTGATCAGGTATCTATGAAGAGAAACCAAGTAACTAACTCACACTAACTTTCATGTTGCCCATAAGGTGCACAATATCATTCTTCTTAGGGCCACAATATCATTCTTCTTAGGGCCATACATCAATAATGTGCTTGGAGGGCTACCCTGGGACTCAAACAAATAAATACAGATTGAAAGTGTAGAATGAAGTTTTTAGGTTACAGAGAAAGTATGTAGAGCTAATTGACAGATTAGTAATGTTTTTAGTGTTCCAGTTTTGACCAAATTTATTACCTGAGATGGAGGGTTATTTTGTTTCATGGTTATTTTCCCCATCAGAAGTAATTTGTCAGTAATTTGTCTTACATTTCTTGAATGTAAGACAGAGGAGAAATGTGGGTAATTCATAGTAAGAAGAAAAGTGACTGCTTACTTATAATTTGACAATATAAAGTGTCCCACTTAAATCAATTTACTAATTTATTGTTTCACTTATATCTACTTAAGTCCATTATATTCATTATTCTATTCCATTCTATTTATTTCCATAATCCATTCAATTTTGTTTTACGGATGATTTGTTTTATGAATATTTTTTAAAAAATATTTTCCCAAATTCTAACTTTGCACTTTATTTAATATTATAATATGAAATTATTTAGACATTATTGATTTCATTATCCTGATAAATGAAATATTAATTAAGAAAGGAAAATGAATTGGTAAATTATCATAGTTTATGAAAGGCAGATAAAATTAGCCTCAAAATTTAAAATTTAATGTATTAGCAAGATAGACTCTAGTTGATTAAATACAAATAAAGATGAACTATTATATTCAGCATCCTGTCTTCAATGGTACATAAAGAATGGTTATAAAAAAGAAAATATTGCAATTTCTCCCTTTAGAAATTTTCTCTATTAGTTTCTCAGTTATATTTGAGTTGAGAATGTAAGTTGAACAGAAATAAAAAGAAATAATGGGACAAAAGGTTTGAAAAATGCAAATAATTGTGTGAGAACTCCAAAATCAGAAGTTTATCTTAGTATATTGAATTATTGGCTCAGTTCTTTACTCTATATCTATACTCTGTTACATGGAACTCTGAAATTCTCAAAACAAAAGCTGGAGGGCACATCTCTGCTCTCCTTACATTGGCCTCCTTACATTTACATTGTCCAATGAACTCTTCCTAGACAGGGCACAGCGGGGACTGAAAATGTGGTTACATGGTAGGGCTTGTTCTCTTAAACATCTATATCATCACTATAAGAAGAACATACTGTGACCATCCTTTGGGTCCAAAAACCACGAGGGAATTGTAATGAAGTCCCAAATCACACACTCACAGACTGAAGGTGACTACCCCCACAACACTCAGATCTGTGAGATTGATTTCAGTTTTAACCTATTTAGTTTTGGAGACATTTGTTAGATAGAATTTACTGTACCAAAGATAACAGGTACATATAGAAGTTAATCATATTAAACAGAGCCATCCCAGCCAATGCTCATATCTGTAAGACCAAATGAGTTCTGGCATCATTTTTATAAAATACTAGGGGCCCAGTGCACAAAATAAATACTAGGGTCCCTCATCCTAGCCTGACCCCTCTCACATACTGGGAGCCCTCAGGGAATGTCTTATGGATGGCTTAAGTCCGCTCCTCACTGGGAGTGGACCTAAGCCACAGTCTGGCCTCCCTTTGCTTGAGGTGACCAGGCTGTTCAGGGGAGGGCGCCAGTCCCATAACCCCACTGCTGCAGCCACTGCCAATCACTGTAGCCACCAAGACATTTTTATCAACATGGACTCCAGGCCCTTCACCATTAAAAAATGACAACTTTCTTTAAGCATTTTTAAGATGTGTCTTTCATAGGGTATGGCATTTCTTTTTTTTATTTTTACTTTTATTCTCACCTGAGAATGTTTCCATTTATGTTTTCCCCTTCCCTCCAATCCAAGCCAAAAGCCTCCGCCCCAGGTTTAGGCTTAGGAAGGAGTTCCCTCGTGTTAGCACCTCCAATCATAGGCTTGGGCCCTTCCCCCCAGCACCTCCCCAAGTCTAAAGCCTCCGCCCCAGGCTTTAGGCTTGAGAAGGGGTCTCCCCACTCCCAGAACCTCCAATCACAGGTTCGGCCCCTTCCCAAGCCTAAAGCCTGCATCCCAGGCTTTAAACTTGGGAAGAGGTTCCTCACCTGCACCTCTGACTGCAGGCTCAGCCCCTTCCCAAGCCAAAAGTCTCTGCCTGATGGCCAGCTGGGAGTGATCTGGGTGCTGAGGAGGTTCTCCAGACTCAGGTATGTATGCAAATTAACTGCCATCTCTGTTTGGATTAATTTGCATACTCACTCTGATTGGCTGAGGGTGTAGCAAAGGTACAGTCAATTTACATGTTTCTCTTTTATTAGGTAAGACTAGAGGCCCAGTGCATGAAAATTCATGCACTGGAGGGAGGGTCCCTCAGCCTGGTCTGTCCCCTCTCATAGTCTGGAAGCCCTCAGGGGTGAGAGGCAACCCAGGTTTCAGTAGATGGTGATGCCCCCATCACATCTCTGCACAAGCCTGAGCTGGCCCTGATTGCCTGACCCTCAGGAGGCCCTGGGTGGTTGGGCAGCTGCCATCCAAGGCTTGCCTGCACCTTGGGCTGTCCCTAAGAAGCTGGGCAGCTGCCATCCAAAGCTTGCCTATTCCTTGGGCTTGTCCTGAGTGGCTGGGGGTTGAGGGAACTAGGCTCTGCCATCTATAGCTGTGGGTGCTGCCATCTTTTAGATCATGGCAGTCAATTAGCATATTCTCTCCTTATTGGCTGTGGGCACCATCTTTGTAAAGGTATGGCAGTCAATTAACATATTTCCTCTTTATTAGATAGGATTAGTAAATTTGTGTATGGGTAGGGTTCCTGGCCTATAATCAGGGCTGATAGGGACCTCCCTTCCCAGGCTGCTGGCTGTGGCCAGGGCCTTCCTTTGTTCTGTACCTCTCCCTGGTGGTCAGCACACATCATAGCAAGCAATTGAACTCCTAGTCTCTCAGTGGAACTCCCGAGAGGACACTTTGCATATTAGCCTTTTATATATATAGATTAGTGTGACAATAAATGCATATAGACATTATGTATCACAATAGAAATCATATAGAGTCATACTTATATTGGAAGAAAAAGTTAGGGATTAGATTATGGATTAGCAAATTGCAGATCTGAGTCACCTTCTGTTCAACATTGTGCAACAAATTTGTTGATTCAGAGCTGGAAAGTCAGACTGATTCTTTCTCCAAAAATAGAGGTCAATACAGCAGTCACTTAATTTCTCTTTTTCTTTTCTTTTCTCTCTCTCCTTCAGAGAACATTACCCACAATGATGTTTTGTGGTTGTATTTTATGAAAAGGTATTACAAAGGCATATTATGTGGAATAAAAACATGCAGTCCATTTATTCATTTGGAGAATGAGTTGATCTAGTAAAACACACCATTTTCTTCATTTTATACTCAACCAAAAAGAAAATGTGAACCTAGCCACCCTGATTTAGGGTAAATTGTGAGTCAAATTACATTTTCTAAGTGAGAAGTGACCAAATATTTTAATGTTAAATTCTACATTTAGGAAACCTACCCTGCTTCCCCGAAAATAAGACAGTGTCTTATATTAATTTTTGCTCCCAAAGATGTGCTAGGTCTTATTTTCAGGGGATGTCTTATTTTTCCATGAAGAAGAATACGGTACACAATTATTGTTAAATGAAAATAAAGGAAATTTATTATCTGTATATGGTACGGTAGTACGGTAGTTGTCAAGACAAACCAGACAAACTGTGAATCCTACAGTATCAAGAATTTACTCATTTATTCAATGACAATCATGTCATCATCTTCTAGAACATCATCATTACAATTCAATTCCTGAATTTCCTGGTGAATTTCTTGTGACTCCATTTCTTTCAGAATCAGTGGACCAAATCTCTCATGTTTAGCCTACGGGGGGCCTTATTTTCCAGGGGATGCCTTATATTTCACTCAGAAGGAGACCTGTAAGTAGGTCTTATTTTCAGAGGATGTATTATTTTTGGGGAAACACTGTATTATATACATATTTTGGTCCTAATTGTTTTGGAGTGGCCAAAACAGTAAATAACATTTGCTTTGCTTTCAAGTTGCTTAGATTCTCATGGAGTAGATTAGGCTTATATACATGAAAAAAAAATAGGTAACAATACTAGGCTTAATATGGTATAACTTCAAATAGTTTTGTGTTTCTTGCAAAAACAAAATAAAATACAAAAATAACAGCAATGAAATCTGACACCTTCACAATCTTACATGATAATGAGCCAGAAAATCTTTTGTTTTTTTCCTTTTTGAAGATTTATTTCTCTATTAAGGTATAACAACAAAAGCTTTACTTTTATTTATTTGAGATCAAGAAGTGTTAGGAAGGGATGTGTATCGTATTATATATGCTTTAAAAATTAATAGACCTCAAAACAACAGTGAGATAGCATGACATACGTATTAGCATGGCCAAAACCCAGGACACTGATGACACTGAGTGGTGACTCAGAAGTGGAGGAGCAGGAACACTCATTCATGGCTGCTGGGAAGGCATCATGGTGTAGCCACTTCAGAACCTGGGTAGTTTGGTGTTTATGATTAGAGTAAGCAGTATCTTACCACAGAAGGTGAGCTCCTTGGTGTTTACCCAAAGGAGTTAAAGACATGTCCACTCAAAACTTTCACATGATGTTTGTGGCAGCTTTATGTATAATTAGCAAAACTTGGAAGCAACCATGATGTTCATGTGTAGGTGCTTTAATCCTGATCATAGCAGGAAAGCACCTATTGTTATTGTATGTTTCAATACATAAAATGAGTTAATATTTTTTATAAACATAGAATGATTCTAGATGCACTGGATAACACATGCATCCTATTTTTATTCTTTGGGCCCTAGCTGATTTGGCTCAATGGGTAGAGTGAAGGGTCTCAGGTTTGATTCTGGTCAAGGACACATACCTTGGTTGCAGTCCAGATCTCCAGCCCCAGTCAGGGTGGAAGCAGGAGGCAACCAGTCTATGCATCTCTTTCACATTGATGTTTCTCCCTCTGTGTCTCTCTCCTTCCCTTCTTCTCTCTTTAAAAATTAAGTAGAAAAATATCCTAGGATGAGGATTAACAAACAAACACAAGAGTTTACACTTTGGGAGAAAAAGAAAAGATAAGTGAAAATATAACAACATATGTAGGGAAGTAGCAGAAAAAAAAAGATACTCTTTGCTAAATCCTATCATATTTCTGATAGCAGCACTTGCCAACCTCATCCTGTTCTCCTTTGTTTCATCACCCCAACATCTCTAATATATTGACTCAGTTCCTTCTATACAGAGAATGAAGCTTATCCTAAGTGTTGCTGACTTTGCTCATCTCTCTCAGATGCCAATTTTTCTGTATTCCGACCTTCTCAGTTCCTTGTCTTCTGTCTTAGAGGGAATAATCCTCCTTTCCACCTATACTTCCTCTATGAACTTTGCATCATCCTCAGAATCCACCCATAAATTTCTTACTTTTTCATACTTTATTTTTTTCTCCTTTGTATCTTCTCTCTTCTTTAAAAGAGAAAACTTAACCTTCTCTTGATCTTATTAATCATTCAATATAACAAATTCTTTCAAAGCCAAACTCCCCAATAGCATTGGTTATTCTTTTCTTGCTCTTCCTATCCTCAATGTGTCCCTTGATATCTGATGTTTTCCCCTATGGTGCTGCTAAAACCACTTATTGAATCCCACCTTCTCTTCCCCAAACAAGTCAGCCCCATTGTATTCAAGCTTCTGACATACTTGACATTATTAGACACAACTTTATTTTCGCACTAGAGGCCTGGTGCACGGATTTGTGCACCAGTGGGATCCCTCAGCCTGGCCTATGGGGATTGGGCAGAAACCAACTCTCCGACATCCTCTGAGAGGTCCCAGATTGCTAGAGGGAAGTTCTCAGGTGATGCATCCCAGAATCGAGCTCCTTCCCCTTGGTTCCAGGTGCCTCACTCGAGAACCATTGTTGCTAAACCAAGTCACCACAGCTAGGCAGCTTCTGTGTTGAGCATATACCTCCTGTTTGTCATTGTGTGTCATAGCTACTGGCCAGGCATTGTGTATGAAAGTATTGCTATGGTTGAATATTTTATTTAACTTTTCCTATATTCATCTTTGACTTTCTGAGAAAATACAGAGTCCTCTTCTAGTTGCAGTCAGATCTAACTACTGTGGAGGTAGTTAGGTTTGATTAGGTAATGTGTTTTGACAGTTATGGCATTTAAAAATTTTTTTTTCTATTTTGTTTCATTGTTGGAGAATGTAAAAAGATTTGCAAAAATGTAGTCATGTCCTACTTTCACACCAATGAATTAAAAGAAAAAAAATGGCCCAGGGATGCATGCATGTTATGATGGTTGCTTTGAAAGAAAGTGCTGCATATCTGTGGAAATCATTAGCTCAGGCCTGGGCCACATTAACTCTTCTAATAGTCCAGAAAGGTTACAATCCTGAATGCAAATGTCCACCCCAGGATCCTGGGTGCTGGCCTACTACCAAGAATGTGATTCCAGGGAAACAATGTATGGTATTACAGACATAGGGTATCAGTGAGAAACCCCTCTGGAGTCCCCATGTCCAAGTCACAAGCTGGTGGGCCACATGTCAGTGATTTTTTACCTCATCTTGCTGGCTCAAAGAATGAGCCAGCATTTCACATTAATGGCCCAAGCAGTGTTTTAAATCTAAGCTAACAGAGCGTTTAAAAAATCATGAGATTTCACATAAAACTATGGATTTCTGGTTTCTAAATATCTGGCTAAAGTTGAAAGTGGTTAACTTTCTTCACTAGGCTGGTGTTCATCTCTCATCACCATCACCATAATGGAGCAAAGCAGCTCCATCATCTTCCTGCATGTTAGCCACTGGTCTGTCCAACTCCTACTGTCAGGAAGGTTGTGGACTTTGCTTAAATTAGACTCTAGGAATCACTTTGGAGTTACCACAGTACCTAGAGTAATGTATTGCTCATCAGAAAGGATGGGTTTATTTTCAAGATGGAAAAGAAAAACTCCACACAATTTGAATAAAATAATTATAGCTAAATTGGAAGAAATTACCACTATTTTCTATGACTTGAGACTCAAGGAAACATTCTTATGCCACAATGTGTACTTACCATCATCTTCCCTTGCTTCGATAGTCCTTATAATCATATTAAACATAAAATGTCATCCCAGGGATATAAAGATGAATTGAGTGGAGTTTCTGTTTTTATTTTGGTCAGATTAAGAGGCAAAGAAAAAATGCATGGTCTTGGAAATACAATTTAGCATTTTTTTCCAGTTTTATTATTTGATTTATTCACTCTAAGTATCCACTTGAATTTACTCTCAGTATCAATACTATCTCCTGTATAACCAATATTACCTATAGTGTTTTTTTCCTAATTATTTTAGACCATTTACTCTTAAAGAGCTCTTATAAGCAGAAAAGAGAATAAAATGTCCTTAAAAGTCATTCAACTTTCCAAATCTTAAAAAGTCATTAAACTTATTGATGTTTTTCTGATATTCAATAACAAACATTTATTTGAAAAATTACATTTGGAATGAAAGGACAATGTAATATTTCCCTAAACTGTTTTGAATAGAACACTAGTGTTATGTTCTTTCTTTTAACACACACACACACACAAAGAGCATAGATTTCTTGTTGCTCTTTCTTATCTATAAAACGGGCATAGTTCTACTTGTCTTACCATGTTTTAGTGAAGTTTTAATATCATATAATACGTTAATGATTCACATAGAATAAGCACTGAAGAAAAATAATCATCTCTGCCTTTCTGGTTATTTTTGTCAAGGTCATTACTAAAAAGTAGGTAAGGGAACTTGATGAGATACAAACAAATACATTTAGATGTCTTCAAATTCTTTTGGAATACAGACATAAAGTGAGTGAAAGAACACATGTATATAAATAAATGTTTTTAAAAACCATGGATAGATACAGTTTCATAAGGGACTGGATTCAGAAAGAGTGTGGTCTGGGAGAGGAGAACCAAGTGGGAACAAGACAAGCATGAGTTGAGCGCAGGCTTGACTGCAGGTCCCTTGTGGGCAGGAGCTGGGTTTTCTTCCCAGAGTCTGTTTCTCTGAAGGTGTTCCAATGAAGGATTGATGAAAAACAAACAAACAAACAAGCAAACACACCTGAAGAGTAGCTGGGGAGCAGAGGACAGAGGGAAAATGGACATAACAATCCCAGAATAGAAGGTGTATTTCTTTATAATTTTTATAAGATAGAGTTTGATTATCTTGTAGAAAGATTGAAAAGTTCATGATGGAAAACCATGAAGTTATCATTAAACTGGTTTCTGAACTCTTTACAAATGTCCTCCAAGGTAACCTTTTCTATATTTTAACTCCCTCTATGCTCTGATTTATACAAGTGGACAGTGATGGATGGATAAGCTGAGCATTTGTGAGGGGCTCTTCTCTCACTTTCTAATAGAGTCCAGGGGTGATATTGTTTCAAGGTTCCCCACTCCCTTTTCCCATTCTTCTGAGAGTTGTACAGTGCATATGGAAAACTGTACATACAGTCTTTGGTACTTCCTCTCTGTGAGTTTCAAATTTTGGTGAAAGAAATTTACTTTTCATCTATTTTACAAAACTTGTTCTTTGAAAGCTGTCTATATGAGATTGTCTCTTTTTTGAGCCTGCTTCATAAGAGCAAAGGTTCTAGTCCAGACTATGACTCTCCTCAAACTTAAGAGAACTGAAATACAATGCCTTGCTTTAGGCATTCTGGGAGACACAACCTCAAGATGTGAGGGCTGTGAGTCAGGATGCTGACTCCCAGCAATTTTGGAAGAAAGAACATGGGCTTTGGGGACAGTCTGTTCTGTGTTCATATTCTGATTCAGCAGCTTTCAATGCTCTTGGCTATTTTAACTTTTGTGAAATATTTAGCTTTCCTTCTAGAAAGTGAACCCCTCAAAGAAAGAGCCTGGCTTTATTTATCCTTAAATCATTAGACATTCAATAAATACTATGTATGGATGAGCATGAGCAGTCCATTCTCCAGGTCCAGGCCAACCTGATACTTTTGGTAACCAGATGTATGCCAGGCACAATGGGCGAGGGCCTCACCACAGGTGCTTACTTCACCTTCTCAATAATATCTCCAGGTAAATGTGAGCATATAGTTCAAAATGAGGTTGATTTCAGAATAAAATAATCTACTTATGTAAAGGAAGTGATATTCAAGGTTGTCCATATCTTAGGGGGATTGGTATTTTTATAAATGGTTGATCATGCCCATTGCTATGAACTGAATGTGTTTCCTTAACATCCTTGGTTGAATCCTAATCCACAGTGTGATAGTACTAGAAAGTTGGTAGGGCCTTTGGGAGGTGATCATGTTATGAGGAGTAGCCCACATAAATAGGATAAGCACCCTTATAAAAGAGACCTCAGAGAGCTCCTTCAACCCTTCCATCATGTGAGATCACAACTATCAGGTAGCTATATATGAATCAGAAGCAGTTCTCATCACACTGTGATCTTGGACTTTTACCATCTAAAAATTGAAAAATAAATATATGTTAATTACAAGACACCCAGTCTGTGATATTTTGTTATAGCAGCCCCAATGGACTAAGGTACCATTCGATGGAAGTCTATATGAGTAACCATATTAGAAGGTGGAAATGGCTGAACAGATCCCCAGTTCTTGGAGGAGAATGGAAATGCTCACCATTTTGGCCTAAACCAAAGCCTTCAGACTGAGGTAAATTGAAACATCTGGCCTGAGTAGATGAATGAAATGTGAAGAGAAAAGGTAGAAGCTGACTGGCTGATCACAAAATCATTAATTCACCTCCTTCCCTCCCCACTATGTGGCATACGATTCCAAAGCCTCTTTCATGGGGAAGTTGTGCAGCTTTCCTTTTTATTTGTTAGATTTTATTTTCTCTTGTTATGTTGCAGGAATCACATATATAGGTCTGCAGAATGTTTGCAATCAATTACTCATGTTATTTACAAATGTCTCAGCATAATTATGGTGTGGAGTCAACCCACTAATGGTATCTATTGCTTTACTGAGTCCTAAGCTATGAATCTCACTCCTTATTTTTTTGGCTTTCACATTTTCACTAAAGACTTGTGCTTTTTCTCTTCGGTTTGGAAATGTTAATTTTACTTCCCAAAAATGGTGCATGGAAGATCTCACTAATGATCTCATTTAAAATCGCTTACTATTTTGTCTTGTCTTCTGAAAGTTATGTATTTCCCCTCCCACCAGGCAAGTGCCCACCCAACTCCTTAATACTTTTATAGCAAATGAGGGCACTTGTGTTTTGGAACCAAAGCAGCTGTAGTAAGTTTGCTTTACTCTCCTGGAAAATTACAATCTGAATTCTTTAAGTGGCATATATTTCAAAAGCTACTTATTAATTATGACAGAGAGAAGAAAGATGAGTATGGTACATCTTGTAATCAACATTGCAATGCAAATACTCATTGGTTATGAAACAAAAACCCCAAAGGTGAAACTTAAAGCCCAACTACCTATGCACCTTATTAGGATAATTATATTGTAGAATACATTTTATCTTGAACACAGGTAATCGTGTAATTATCACCTAAACCGATGCAATTATGATATATAATTATGTGTAGTGAGCATGGATGAAAAGCCAGCTATTATTTGCATCAGAGTAAGAAATTTTTTTCTAAAGCTTTTTGAATAAATAAACTGCTTACCTTCACCTGGCCACAGAATAATTTGTTCATGTCATCAATTAACTGTTTATTAATAAGTGTAACTTCTGCCTTCTGTGAGAGGCCTATGATGAAAGCATAGAGCTGAGCATTTATGGCTGCCTCCTCATGTCTCTCTCTTAGTGAAGTTGGGTACATTTGACAAGTGGGGGCTCCCCTGCAGGAAGCCTGCTTGCTGATTTTCACCCAGAATGCCTCTTCCGAAACTTGCTGAATATTTCCTAAAAGTCATTTAACTCAGTGCCTGAGGATGAAAAATGGTCTTTGTTCTCCAAATTATATTTGGGTTACATTATTATCCTGTTCTAGGCCCATTCTCATCTCTACAAACATGTCATTGCTACCTTTGTTCATTCACTTCCCTACTCAATCTTTCCTGATGAAATAACCAGCTCCACTTCTAAGAACACTGACCTGCAGAGAATTATGTCATCAGCTTATGGCAAAGGAAGGCAGGAACCTGCACAAACACCCAGGCTGGGACTTCAGGTCACACATGGTGGAAAGAAATATCTAAGAGCTATTCTGTGCCATTTCAGTGGGTGACTCACAGTCTAAGAGCCTGCAAATTGAGGGACAATTCTAGAAAAATAAAGCAAAACATATGGTCCTGTTAAAAATATAGTGTCTCCTAGATTTTAAAAATATGGTCATGGTCACTATGCCCAGAGAACACTAAGAATGGATCCAGATCAAAAGGGCCAATATTGGCTTTATTTGAAAACTAGAGCTCAGCCCAGTGAACAAAATTCTTGCATGGAGAGGGACAGGGGGAGAGGCTGTGTCCCTCAGCCCAGCCTGCACCCTTTTCAATCTGGGACCCCTTGGGAGATATCTAACTGTCAGTTTAGGCTCAATCCTGGGATATCCCTCTAACTATCTGGAATTGCTGGCTCCTAACCACTTAACTGCCTGCCTGCCTGATTGCCCCAACCACTCTGCCTCCCAGCTTGATAGCCCCCTAACTGCTCCCCTGCTGGCCTGTTTGCCCCCTAACTGCTTTCCCCTGCAGTGCTGAGGGGTCTGGCTGAATGAGGGAGCTGAGAGGACTGGGGGTCTGAGTCTGGGTGATACAGGGCTGAGGGGACTGGGGTTATCATTTTGTGGCACTGGGGACTGCCATCTTGTGAGGGTGTGGCAGTCAATTAGTATAGTCTATGTTTATTGGCTGTGGGCACTACCATCTTGTGAGGGTGTGATGGTCACTTAGCATATACCCTCTTTCTTAGATAGGATTATTGAAGTGGTTGTAGTGGGGCATAGCTTATTCAACTAGCCTTGGGATTTGGGTTAATTAAGGAATCCTAGCCAGTAGAACTAAAGGTAAGCTCTCTGCTAACATACATATATATAATCTTAAATATATATAAAATATGACTTAATTCTTAAAACAACATAGTAAGGATTATTATATCCCTGACAGATAGACAAGTGGAGGATTGTATCATTAGCCCAGGATAACCCAGCTAATACCCAGGGCAGCCAGGAGGTAAATGCAGGTCAAACTCTGATTTGATGCCCTTGACCACCATATTTCACAAGAAGCAGCAGAAGAGAGCTTTGAGAATGGCAGCTATCTGAGGAGAGAGAATGATCTTGAAAGTAGGCTTTTCACATAGTGCAGTTATGAAACTTGAATGTTGGTCCTTTAAGTCAACTGCCTTTTTGAAATGAATACTCTTATTTTTCTCTACTTTATAGATAAGAAAACTCAGAGAAGTAAATTAATGGATCAAAGTCATTGTGGGAGAGCTTTGTGCACTGTCCAATCTGGAAATGCTGGATACAAATGAGTTAATATTAAATAAGAGTAAATACTAAGTTTCTCGCTTGCAGTGGATACTTTTTAAGCATGCAATAGCCATATAAATCTAGGGACTACTGATCTAGACTATTTCCATCATCCCAGGAAGTTCTTCTGGACGGTGATATTAGATGATTACCTAAAAGATTAGGTCCATCTTTTCCTTTCTCTGGGCACACAGCTGTCTTCCCCAAACCTCATATAGAGTTGAGTTCCAGCCCCTGGAAGGTAGGCAGAATTAATAGATACCACTTACAAGTCTGGACCATATGAACTCCCAGGGGGGATGCTACCTCTGTTTTCTGCTCTGTTCAGGAGCTGTAATTGAGCTTAGTGAGCTGGTGCCCACAAGTTGAAGATGGTAGAGACAAAAGTGGAAGGAGCCTGGGCCCCTGAATCACTGCCTGGAGGGAAGCAGCCTGACAATTAGTACCTCTTTCTTGGGCATTATGTGAACAAGATGTAGATTTCAATTGTGTGGATCTGCTGTGGTTTCAGAGTTTGTCATTGCAGCCACCAGTCAATAGTCTTTGGAGTTGACTTGAACTTAAAAAATCTGGATGCAGAACTTTGCTTTCAGCTCCCTCATGGAAATCAACAAAAATAGAACAAGCAGCATAGATATAAGTTGGACCAAGAAAAAATAGTGTAATTAGCAAACTACTCCACAATTAAAAATTTTTCTTTCCCTTCAGGATTAGAAAACTTGTGAATGATAATGATAATAATAATAATAATAATAATAATAATAATAACAACAACAACAACAATTGCCCACTTTTTAAGTTCCATGTGCTAGAAAACTGCATTATTGCATTTAGTTCCCATGACAACCCAATAGGCTAAGTACCATTTTATCCTCATTTTACAGATGGGCAAGCAGATATTCATCAAGGTTAAGTAACTTACCCATGATAATGAACTCCTTTAGAGTGGAGAAGAACCATTATTAAGATAACTAGAGGCCTGGTGCATGAAATTCATGCACAGGGAGGGGGGGGGGCATCCCTCAGCCCAGATTGCACCATCTCCAATCTGAGAACCCTTGAGGGATGTCTGACTGCTTGTTTAGGCCTGATCCTAAAACAGGCAATCAGACATCGCTCTCACAATCCAAGACTGCTGGCTCCCAACTGCTTACCTGTATCTGCCTGATTGCCCCTAACTACTTCTGCCTGACAGTGTGATCACCTCCTTACCACTCCCCTGTCAGCCTGATCAATGCCTAACTGCTCCCCAGCCAGTCTGATTGCCCCTAACTTCCCTCCTCTGCCAGCCTGGTCACCCCTAACTGCCCTCCCCTGCAGGCTTGGTTCCCCCTAATTGCCCTTTCCTGCAGGCCTGGTTCCCCTAACTGCCCTCCCCTATAGGCCTAATCACCCAACTTTCCTTCCCTGCAGGCCTTGGTCTCCCCAACAGCCCTCCTATGTTGTCCCAGTCACCCCTTACTTCCTTCCCTGCTGGCCTGATCACCCACAACTGCCTTCCTCTGCAGGTCTAGGTCCCCCCACATCTGCCTTCCCTTGCTGGGCTGGTCTCCCCCAACTATCCTCTTCTGCCAGCCTGGTCACTTGCCTATAACTTCCCTCCCCTGCTAGCCTTCTTGTGGTGTCCATCTTGTGTCCACATGGGGTCAGCCATCTTTGACCACATGGGGGTGGCCATCTTGTGTCTTGGAGTGATGGTCAATTTGCATATTACTCTTTTATTAGATGGGATGAGCCAACACAGAGAATTTGAGGGACATTTTGACAATGGCTGTTACCACAAGGGCCAATAAAAAGGTGCATGTAAGTAAAATGGGTCAGAACTGATCTCTAAGGAAGTAGGATTCACTGGCAACCTGTGGCTTAATATAGAACTTAGCAGTATGTCAAGCACTAATTAAATCAGTAACATGGTCAGAAACAGCAGTGACAGAAACAGAGTCTCTACCATTCAGAAAAAAGTTCACTCAAATTTGTTAGAAATGTCAACAAAGGTTTGTCCACTTACAGATCTGTGAGGTATATAAAACAATGTAATAAATTAAAATCAATGATTTTTCTAAGGTGATGAAATATATATAATCAATTAATAGCCTTACTTTAATTGGTTTTTCTATTTGGTATTAGAAATAGCAAACAAATTGGTCTTAAATCTTATTTTTGTCTCAAAATAGGTAGAGACAGACATTTTGGAGGTGTTAAATTTGAGAAACAATGTTTTTATGAATTAAGAAACAAAGTTCCAAAGGAAGAAAGATGTGTCTATGAAAGTCAATGACTAAGATAAACAATTTGTTTCAGAGTAAGAATTATCATTAATTGGAAAATTTATTAATTCACAATTATCTATATGCTCACTTTGGGCCAGGCAATGGGCACATAAAATCATTTATTTACATATCAATTATAGATAGAAAGATCAATTAGAGTATAGCTGTTAATTGATTATATATATTTTATCACCTTAGAGAAGTCATTGATTTTAATGTATCACATTGTTTTATATACCACACAGATCTTTAAGTGGACATGCTTTTGTTAAAATTTCTAACAAGTTTGTGTGGATTTTTTCCTAAATGCTATAGACCCCGTTTCTATCACTGCTATTTTTGACAATATTACTGGTTTAGCTAGTGTTTGCTCTATAGGAATGTCACTTATTTGAGACACTGAAAATGCAATGAATGAGCCAGCTGTGGGCAGTGTCATGTGACCACAGGCATGATTTTGACACTCCCCTTACCACTCCCCCGCCCCCAGCTCTCCTCCTGAGGCTGACTCAGGAACCCACTCTAGTTCTCCTCAGAGCCTGACCTACTCACTTACTCAACTGTCCTATCTGTCACTTCCCTATTTCACTTCCCCACCTATAAGTACAGTTTTGTCAAATACCCATGTTTGCTAAATCCACCGATCACTGTAAATCCAGCTGTGGTCTCAGAGAGAAAGCTACAGGGGGCGCTGTCAGAAATCAGAGCAGAGGGACAGGGGCTTCAGGAAGCAGCCTCTAAAGTTCACCTGAGAGGGCCCAATGGTTTCAACCTGGCGAGGCCCCAAGTAGCCCCTGAGCCCACTGTAGATGGTGATGATGTCCTAGTGTCACATACTGTAAAAAGTGTTCTTTGCCAAGTAACTTCTGACCCTGCATCTCAAGGCAGGACCAGGTGAAGCTATGGGGAAAGAAAGGGGAAGTACTGCTCGCTTTGCGCTCAGAGTGCTGTGCCTATCCCCACACCAGACGTTTGCCTTCCGAGTTCAGTGTGTCACTTCCAACAGTGACATGCAGTGCACTGGAGCACAGGAACTTGAAACCACTTGTTTCAGGAAAGTCTGCCTCTGGGGACTGTTTTTCAATATTGTTTCCTAAAAACAGAAATAAATTCTCTAGTACATCCAAAGATTTGAAGCAGTGACCACAGGCATGATTTTGACACTTCCAAACATAATCCAGTATGACACTTGACTATGACACACATTCTCCACCCCCCTCTTGCCAACACAGAAGAAGGGAGGGAGGTAAAAATAAATAAAAGAAAGAAAGAAAATAAATTGCATTATAAGAACAGAAAATATAAAAGTGACTGTGATGAGGAAGAGTTGAAATATGACAGCCATTGCATTTTCTCATTCTAACATGCATAAAAAGTTATGGTTTCTGAATGCTTATGTGTACATTTTTAGTCACTACAAATAGCTTCTAAAATTTAGGTTAAGACAGCTCACCAAACATTTTGTTTTGATTTCCTGCCAATCTGTGCGGAAATAATCCATGTGAATACCATGGTTTATCTTTCAGTCACTAGAGGTTCTAGAGATTCCGTTCATGACAGTCAGAAATACATGGGAGAAACTCCAAGAGCATTTGGCCCTTTCATGTGAAGAATGTTCTCTCTGGGCAGAGAAGTGAATCCCATGAAATCAGCTCTGTGCTTTGCCAGCAGGGAGATAGTGGCGGTTGAGTGCTTTGTGGAGCAGTTGACATGGCATAGACTTGCGGTAAATATTAAGTGAAAAATTTTGACATTTGTGTTTAAAATACTAAAAATAGATGATTCTGTATCTAATCTGTCCAGTATTGTAGCCACCAGCTCTATGTGGCTGTTTAAGTTTTAAAATTAAAGATTAACTAAAAGTAAAGTAAAGGGAATCCTCATTCATTGCTGGTGGGATTGTGAAATGGTGCAGCCACTATGGAAAAACGGTATGGAGGGTCCTCAAAAAATTATGAATAGAGCTTCCATATGACTCAGCAAATCCTCCTCTGGATATATACCCAAAACATTTAGCAACACTTATTTGTAAAGATATATCACCCCTATGCATTTTTCACAATAGCCCACACATGAAAACAACCTAATTGTCCTACACTTACGGTCAAGAAGATGTGGTGCATATATATATATATATATATATATATATACAATGGAATATTACTCAGCCATAAAAAATGATGAAATACAATGGAATCTCAGGTTCTCAAACTTAATTCGTTCTACACAGCTGCTCAAGAAGGATGGTGATAATGTCCTAGTGTCAGAAACAGCAGTGACAGAAATGGGGTCCATAGTATTTAGAAATGAGTGAGTGAATAGGTCAGACTTTCTTCAAAAACAAAATCATTTTTCCCAATAGAAATAATGCAAATTGAATTAATCCATTCCAGACCACCATATAATTCTGTTTTAACCTTTCTTATATACAGTACATGTCTAAAGTACTGTTTAATGTATAAATAAACACTTTAAAAACAAAAAGGACATGAAATGTAAATGAAAATTTAACAAAAAGGAAGTAAAATGTACATTAAAAATGAAAATTTAAGGATATATGGTACTAGAATTTACCTTTGATGTTGAGAGCTATTGATGACATTGCTTCTCATATCACTATAACCTGAATGTGTATTTCATAATTTTGTTAGTTTTATCCAAAATGTTCAAGATCCCAACAAACTTTATTTTCCAAAAAAAAAAAAAAAAGAAGACTGAATATGAAGAAGAGGTATGGAGGACAGAAGGATGTAATTGTTTGGATGAATCTTCAGAGTATCATGCTAGGTGAAATAAGACAGATGGAAAAGGACAGGTGCCATATGATTTCACTTTTATGTGGAATCTAATGAACAAACTAAACAAACAAAATAGAAACTAATTCATAGATAAAGACAACAGATTGACAGCTGTCATAGGAAAGCGGGATTGCAGAGCTGGGTGAAAAGGGTGAAAGAATTAAGAACAAACAAACTCATAGACAATTGTATAGTGATTGATTGCCAGAGGAAAAGGTGTGGGGGAGGTAGAAGAAGGTAAAGGAGGGATAAATGGCAATGGAAGGAGACTTGACTTTGGATGGTGAACACACATCACAATATAAAAATGTTGTATTGTAGAGTTATATACCTAAAACCTATATACTTTTATTAACCAATGTCACCCCAATAAATTCAATTATTATTATTATTTTTTATTTAAGAAAATAGTCTCTATGTTTTAGGACAAGAAAAAATGCCTGTGAGATATTGAGATGTAATCAAAGGAGCTTTCCTTCCCTTTGAATAGAATAGAATCTCCAGAACCAACCATTCCTCCTCCCAGACTTTTTGTTTACTATTGGTTTACTGATCTGTTGGTGTTCTGGCCTGCCTGCTTGCTTGCTTTTTATAGTTACTATTAGAGGCCTGGTGCATGAAAATTCGTACACTTGGAGGGTTCCTCAGCCTGGCCTGCACCCTCTCACAATTTGGGACCCCTTGGATAGGATCCCTAGGCCTAGCCTGAGATCAGGATCCATCGGGGCTTTCCTTCCCCTGGCTGCAGGCAGCTGGTCCCACCGCCACCTCTGCCACTGCTTGCCATCTGTGCAGCACTGCTCCCTCTCCCCTGCAGCTGGTGGCCTCTCTCTGCAGGCCTAGATGTGGGGTGTGATGGCTTGGCTGGCCTGGGCCTTCCTGCACACTTGCCATAGACTCACAGCCAGTGGCCTGGGCCTCCCTCTTTCTTTGCTGGGGAGCAGGGCCAGACCTTCTAGGGGCTGTCTGCCTACCTGATCTCCCCTAACTACTGGTCTGCCTACCTGTTCACCCCTAACCACTAGTCTGATTACCTGATCACCCCTAATCACTCTTCCTGCCTTCCTGATTGCCCTAACTGCTTGCTTAGGGTTGGGCCAGCCCTGTGAGTGGCTGTGGTAGTTCTGGTCTCTGGTCATTACACTTATGGTGACTAGCCTTTTATTATTTAGGCTTTTCTGAGAGCCTGAGAGTAAGTTCCAGATTGCACATGTTGTATTGTAGTTTCCAGAATCTATAAATTGGTTTGAATCTGCTATGACTCCTGTCTTTTATTATTATCTAAATAATCCCCTTAGATAAGCATTCATGGTGTGCAAGATTTTTATATTTTACATGACTGTCACTCTTGTGAAGTAAGGGGTTCCTTCTTACCTTTTATCAGTCCCAGTAGAGGATGTATTTTAAGTACCACCTTCTGCCGCCAGCATCACACTTATTTTTAACTTTCAGAGCAGTGCCACATACATTATTCAAAGCCTTTTCCTGACTATCTGGGACACACTCTGCTCTGGTTATTGCCTTTGAAAGTTGTGAGTTGCCAAGTACTAGGCAACTCTCTTTTCTAGTTTGCTTGCGTTTTTTTCTGTCACTCCCATTCACTGAATAAATATGAGGAATTATTATTGCAAAGAACTATCAGTGTGACTAGATGGAGAAATTTACTCTGATCATTAATTCATAATATTTTATTTATTTCTCTAACTTATAGCCCATCTTTGGGCTTGAGGGAATTGGCTTTCAACCTTTTTTGTATTAGCATTAATTGAGTGATATGTGTGTGAGATGTGTGTAAGCACTTGTGAGTGTGTGTGAGTGTGCACCTCAGCTTTCATTCACGATCTTTGTCCACAGAATAAAATGAACTTAACTGGTCTCCAGGTCTTACTCCACTCATAAAAAATGATGATTAAACAATATATTTCTGCTTACTTTCATCCCTAACATATCCATCATGTTATTAAAACAGCAACACATCGATCTCCTGAGACAAGTATTTGACTTATATGAGTACCGTTAGGGCATCTGTTCCCTGTGTCACTCTGTGATCGATACAGACAGTGTGTGCCCATTGATCTGTGAGCGCCAGGCAGACAAGGGCCATTTTGCTTAGCTTCACCAATTCCCAGCACACAGCTTAAGGCCCCCACTAGAGCAATAATGATATGCTTGCTTTTGAAATATCCACAGCAAGAAAGTATCTTCTTCAGTTGGTATTTTAATACCTATTTCTATCAAGATGACAATTGTGAAGCAGACTCTAACAGTATAATCTAATATTTTTAAAATGTTTAGTTTGGTTATGCATGGCTTTCAACACAGAAAGGAGTAATTTTTTTTAATGAGAGCTTTAAAAAATAAATTAGAAAGAATAAAAGCAGTACTGTAGATAGATTTTATATATGTTTACCCAATAAATGTAACACTGTATACACGTGCACACACACACACACACACACACACACACACACACACACATTATAATAAAGGAACAAGGCTCTTTTCTCATTACAGAGTATAGTAGTTTTCCCACAACCACCTTGTGACATATATAGGAGCAGGCAAAAGTAGGCTTACAGTTATGAATAAACTAAACACAGAGACACAGAGTTTATTCTTTTATTATCATAATCATAACCTGCATGACTTTTTTCATTTGAACAACTGTAAACCTACTTTGTCCACCCCTGTACAGGTCAGGTGCAATGATGCTTATTAGCCAGAGAAGGCAGGAAAAGGCTTAGTGATTTCGTGAACATAATCAGATTCTAGTTCACACAATTAATCTCATATTAAAAAAACAAAACAAAACTTAGGAACTGGGCCTTCATTCCTGGGGCTAGAAAACAATGAAGTTATACATGGATGCTGCAGTTGTTAGCTACCTGGGATGATGAGTGCATGCCATTTCATCAGCCAGTGGCAGGAATCACGACTTATTTCACCTTCAAATATTGAACATTTTGGTCTACCTGAAAGAAAGCAATGTATTTTCTATCAGTATTACAGTTAGAGTGAAGTCTACATTCTTTATGGCATATGATATTTTTTATAATATTAACTATCCTGGAAAAAAAATCCCTTGCTCACACTTTAATAGAGTATGACTTGATCCTGGTGACATTTTCTATCTGTCCATACATAATGCATTGCATCAACTCAGTGTTGGTGAGCAGATTTTTGTACTCTTTCTTGCCCATTATAAACACTGTATACACACACACACACACACACACACACACACACACACACACTAGTATATGCACACATGCACATGCAAAGCCTTACTGTATTTCAAGCAGAATGTAGTCTGCTCAAATGTAGTCTCTAATGAGGAAGCAGAGGGTGTGTGTTTGTGTGTGTGTGTGTGTGTGTGTGTGTGTGTGTGTGTGTGTGTGTGTAAAACTAGAGAGTAGAAATAAATGAAATAAGACAAAATACAATAGTTGGACTTCTGTAATATGCATTTCTGAAATTCAAAGTAAGTAAAATTATCCAGGATAAGCTTCCTGCTGAAGTGGAACTCCATGCATGTTTAGAAGAAATCATGAAATATATATGGCTTTATGGCAAATGAAAAGAAAAAATACTTAATGCATAAGGTTTTGTCACTTTTTAGGAGTTGATTTAGTCTGAGGGACAGTGTAGATGAATCTTCCTTCACCAGCTGTGCACAGAAAAGGAAGAAGTCCTAGACTTGGAATCAAATGAAATAGGCTATTAGTCAGCAACTTCCAGTTAGGCAGCTGGGGTAGTGCCCAACCCCTGCTCACCTGGGCTTTCTTATGGGCTATTGGGGCAGACCCCACAGGGCTCAGTCTGATGAACCTGCAGATATGTTTTCCTTGGAGAATGGTAAATAATTTTGAGTTAATGGCTAAACGTGGAGAAATCCTAATTTGTTCTCTTTTGAGGAGATGGCAGACAGGAACTTGGGGAGCATTGTAATAGGGTTGGCTTTATACTTGAGAGACCACTATACTTATCACATATTCAGCATGACAGTCAGTCTACCTTTTCCCATAACCACCAGACCCTGCAGCTGAGATGACTGCGCTGTGGACAGGCCTGGCTCCTCCATATCCCACCACTGATGCTTACACTGAAATCTATGCGAGTTACTTTCATCCCTTAAGCTGCAGTGTTCATTTTTGTCATTATAAAATTACTTCCCTGAATGTCTGCCTATCCGTGCTGGTAAAATGAAATATAGATGGACAGACACTTGCTTTTTCTTGTACTGACGTACATTGTGCGGCGGTACTCTTAGGGCATTTGAGTTTGTGATAAGTATATAGCCATCTCTCAGGTGAAATGCCAACTCTATTTTGATGCTCCCAACGTTTCCGTCTGCTGCCTCCTGGCCTTCATCTTGGCTCACTGGGCTGTAAACACATAGGTCTCCAGGCCTGTGCACTCTTTAGGCCCTCCCCAGATGTCATGCCTTCAGGGCATTAGCTCCAATGACACCATGTGGCAGGAAGCATGACCTTTTTCTCTCTCCCTTGGGCCACAAACTGTTTATTGGCTTGAACTTTGTTTTGTTATCCACACCCTGCCTGCTTCTAGAGTAAACGTGGTAATTTTGTTTCCCCCCACTCTCAGCAAAGAGTTACCTGTCAGAGCTTTGGGGTTCCAGGGCATTATCAATAAACAACCTAGGATGCTTTGTTCAGTTTTTTTTTTTTTTTTTCATTAAAAAAACAATAACAACAACAACATCAAAAAACCACTCTAGTATATCAGTCTTGCTTAGTGACCTTGAAAGCCACAGCCTCTTGAATAGTACTAAGCTATAGGACTGGGACAAAACATTGACTTTGGGAGAACTCCGTGGTGTAAAAGCCCAAAGCCCACTGACTTAGATTCTTTGCGACCGGGCTGGACCTTGCTTGTTTCTCTAACACCTTAGTAGACACAGGGAGCAGAAATTATTCATATGAGTATCTGATGGAATAAGATTAACCTCATGGGCAATGACTGGGCTGCAGGGAAGGCCAATAACAGCCATTGGTGACCAAAGGGGCCATGAGAGGACGTGGTGGCTGCCTTTGTGAATCTGCCCTGTGGAAGGGGCTGCCCAGCTGTAGGGGAATCTGACAGCTGCCCCCTCCACCCTGGGGTTTCTTCAGCTCTGCCCACTCCATATCCGATAACTGCAGGGAGTGAGAGCCACATGATAATATTTTAGAGATTAGTCACAAGTCTCTTGATTGAAGCGATGTTTTCTGTTCCAATCTCGAGACACAAATGAAGTGGTACACTAATAAATAGAGTCACAAGGCAGTCATGTTTACTTGGTTAATGTCCAAGAATAGTTGGAAAGAAATCTGAAGAGAAAATATAAAACAGTATTCTCTTTTCATATTTGAGATAATTCATTTTATTGAAATATGGATCAGACAGTGATTTCAGAAATGTGAAGATATGGTCAAAATGCCTGGTGGTTTGACCATCGTATAATGAATTGCGATGCGGTAAGAAATGAGGTGACAAAGTAATATTGAAAGCTGCTATTATATTGTTATTTTCCAAAAGCTAATTTAGTGATGGAAATGAAATAAAGTTTCCCTTCAGTTTTAGCAATACAAAGTACTTTTACATTTTATGTAGGTTTATTGGGGGGAAATGTGTAAATGTGAGTAGTTCTCAATCAAGCAAGGGAGATTTTGCTCAACAGGAGATGTGTGGCAATGTGTAGGCATGATTTTGGATGTCAGAACTGGGAGAGAAACACTATTGGCATCTAGTGGGTATAAGCCAAGGGTGCTGCTAAGATCCTACAAACAGTCCCCTCAGCAAAGAACCCAAATGATGTCAGAATGTGAGACTGGAAAACACTGAGGTGTGTGTGTGTGTGTGTGTGTGTGTGTGTGATATGTGTGTGAAAGAGAGATAGAGATATTGCATGTGTGTATATACAGGGTGTTCCAAAAAATGTATACATACCTATTATACATTATTAATTACAATGGGTTAAATCTGAAACTTTGAAAGAAGCATCAATTGAACTATCATCTATTAAAGTATGTATACATTTTTGGGACACCTTCTATATGTGTGTATATTTGTCTATGCACAGATATAATTGTTTATACACAAATATATATATATATACACATATATATACATATACAGATATATGCATACATATATGCATGCACACAAATATATGCATACACACGCGTATATATATACAATATATATATACATACATGCATACATATATATATGTCATATGGATATATATTTATAAATATATGCGTGGAGGAAAACTTGGTAGCTCAATTCAATTGTCTGAGTCCACATGCAAGTGCTAAATTTTTTTTCTGCATAACCAAAACATCCTAATGTTGAAAAAATAAGCGGGAATGAAGAAACACATTTTTTTTTTAGTTCAAGAAAGACTCAGAAAAAGGTGCTAAAAAGGTAGAGAATAGCCGAATGTCTGCTTTCCCCTCTGGATGCCTGGGAACTCTCACCTAAGAGCCTCAGGTGCTGCACTTTCAAAAGGCAGGAAATAGGAACATCAAATGAAAAAAAATATGCATGTGGACATCACTTTCTAAACCCAGATGTGCTTTTTAAATAGATTATTAGGATGGTAGAGGATGAGGAAAGTTCCAGGAAAGCATTTAATAAAAAATGATAAGACCAATAATCTAACCAAAGAGTAAAATTATCTCAGCTGGGTTTCTCCCCACCCTTTACCCTCTGAGATGGTTTCAAAAGGAACTGTCTGAAGACTTCAGAATGTCCTTTTCATTTTTCAGCAACAGTTTTAGGAAAACACATTTATTTCTAGCAAAACAAAATATTTTAATGCCCTGCCTTTGCTAGTGTGTTTAACTTCTGGTTTCATAGGAACCACTTAAAAACAAAAGCTTGCCTTTACTGCTGTGTTTGACTTCTGGTTCCATTTAGTTTCACTCCAGCTCAGTGCTCGAGCAGCTTCTGTTAGGCTTCCCTCTGACTGGCATCCGTTCATGTATTCCAAAGCAAACAGGGCGATTTCAGAATGAGTTGGTGATTGAAATAACGTGGTAAGGAAACTTGACAATTATAATTGAAATGGCCAGTTCATCCCCTTTATGAGGGAATAAAATGTATTTTCAAGAGTGTCATACAAAATCCACCTCTACCCCATACACACACTTTTTATTGTTAATAGTATTATAGATATCCCCCATTTTATCCCTTTAACATCCTCCATTTGGCTCCCAACCCACCACACCCTACCACAGGCCTTCACAGCACTATTGTGTGTATCCATGGGCTATGCATATCTATATTAATAAAAGGGTAATATGCAAATTTGTCATGACACCTTCACAGTAACAACTAAGCAGCAGGAGGGGGGGGGGGCAGTAAGGGTGACAAGACTGGCAGAGTGGGGCAGTGAAGGGCAATCAGGCCAGCAGAGGGGCACAAGGGGCAACAAGCTGGTGGGGGGGGGGCAGTTAGGGGCCACCAGGCCTGCAGGGGAATCAGTTGGGGGCAACCAGGCCAGCGGGAGGAGGGGCAGTTAGGAGTGATCAGGCAGGCAAGCAGGTGAGCAGTTAGGAGCCAGCAGTTCCAGATTGGGAGAGGGATGTCCAACTGTTGGTTTCAACCCGATCCCCCAAGGGGTCCCAGATTGGAGAGGGTGCAGGCTGGGTTGAGGGGACCCTCTCTCCCTGTGTATGAATTTTGTGCACTGGGCCTCTAATATGCATATAAGTTCTTTGGTTTAACATTTTAAAAATATAATTGGAAATTGCATTCTAACAATATATACTTTCTCAATAAAATCACTTGAATTTACATGTGGGGTTGCATGCCATCTCTCAAACACTGTAGTTGTCTGAACATCTCTTAACACCAGGACCTAAGCCAGGAGAGGTGGCTGGAGAGCAGGAGCTCAGAGAGGATGTCTTAGAGTCCAGTGAAATCACAGAACCATCAAAAGGGGAAGACTAATGGACTCAATAACCAAGAGTGAAGCCAACCATAGAGACTGTGGGGCCAGTATTAGAGGTACAGTGGCTTTGGGGAAGATGAAAGCAGAAGAGGTGGCTGTCAGCATGGAAGATGCCAAGAGACCAGAACTGAGTACAGTTTGGGATGGGACTATTGAGGGCCAAATCTGAGCACTGAGCTACATTATCTATCTGCAGGTGTTTTCTGGACACTGAATTATACTAACTTCAATTCGTTAATGTTCTGTGGGTGAAGAAAGGGTGGGGGAAGGAATGAAAAGATGTTTTTTCTAATCGTGGACCACCAGAGACAAGCACACAGACATTAGATGAACCCAAACTATTTGATCGTGTACTTAAGCAGTAATCCATGTATATTTTTTATTTTTTAAATTCCAGCTAAAGGTTCATAGTAAGTAATCACAAAAAGTCATTTGAAATGGGACAACATTTGCTTGAGAAGATTAAGCAGAATTTATAGTTGTTTTCTTAAACAAAATCATTTTTTTTCTCTCCTTTGGTTGGTTTCCTTTGTACAAGTTGTAGGACTTTCCATGGAGGATGGAATGTGGACTGGTCTGGACCACATTCACTGCTATAGCTGGAGGACCATCTGCGTTGAGAGCATCTTCAACCTTTGGACTAGCACTCTTGCCAAGATGTTTTTTTGAGGAGATGGAGATTCTGAAATATTTGACTCTACCTTATAATGTTGCTTCATCACTGATGCCTCAAAATTCATAGCTGGAAATATTCAATTCAGCAAACAGCTAGATGAGGGTATATGCTGAAACCTTGAAGGAACACTCTACCTCTGCTTTTTCATTAGCAATTGTCAGGACTAGAAAGGATTCTAATCCATAGTAGATGTGGGAGAACTGTGACTTGGGGCTGTCAGGCTTTTGTCCCCATGACACTTTACACTATTGTGGTGCTTTTTTTTAAATTAAGATTTTATATTTTAGAGTAGTTTTACATACACAGATAAATGGAGGGGGAGATACAGATATTTTCCTATACCCCTGTCCCTCTATATGCACAGCCCCTCTGGTATCAATATTCCCCACCAGAGTGTGACATTTGTTATAATCCATGAACATACATTGACCATCATCACTCAAAGTCCATAGTTTACCTTAAGGTTCACCCTTGGTGTTCTACATTCTATGATTTTGAACAAATGTATAATTATTTATATTCATCATCATAATATCACAGGCCTATAAACCTCTGTGCTCCACCTAGCCATTCTTTCTTCCTTCCTAATCTCTGTCAACCACTGATTTTTTTACTGTCTTCATAGGGTTGCCTTTTTAAAAAAATATATATTTTATTGATTTTTTACAGAGAGGAAAGGAGAGGGATAGAGATTAGAAACATCGATGAGAGAGAATCATTGATCAGCTGCCTCCTTCACACCCCCTACTGGGGATGTGCCCCCAACCCAGGTACATGCCCTTCACCGGAATCAAACCCGGGACCTTACAGTCCATAGGCTGACGCTCTATCCACTGAGCCAAACCGGTTTCAGCAGGGTTGCCTTTTCTGAATGTGTTATATTGGAATCATACAGTATGAAGCATTTACTGATGGACTTCTTTCACTTAGTAATACGCACTTAAGTTTTCTCCATTGCTTATCATGGCTTGACAGCTCATTTCTTTTTAGCAGTGAATAATATTATGTTGTTTGGGTGGACAACAGTTTATGTATCTATTTACCTACCGAAGGGCATCTTGATTGATTTGAGGTTTTGACAATTATGAATAAGCTCCTGTTTTCATGACCAAATCAGGCAGGACCTATTGAGCTTTTCTATTAAAATTGCTTTACAGACAAAAGTGGGAAGATATTTACTGACAGAAATATTAGGGAGGCCATGAAGTGTTTTGGGGCTGTTTGTCATAAGCGATAATTTCTGAGAGTCTTTTATTTCATCCTATCATTTCTGGTAAACTTGCATTCTAATTTATTTTTATTAAAAATAATAATTATACTTTATATTATTAAAAATTAAATCTCTCCCAAAGCTGCAAGTGAATTCAATTCTCAGAGGGGGAAAGGATATTTCTTTCTTCCCCAGAGTTTTTCAGATAGAATTCTGTTACACCATGACTCCAGAATGATCATGATCAAATCAAAACATGAAAACATACAGATGCCAAATGAATATATATATATATATATATATATATATATATATATATATATATATATATATAATCTCCAACAAACAGAAGTAAGAAAAAAGGGCTCTTGATTTTTTATGTGCTCTTTCTAAAAGAAAAGCTTCAGAACATTAATTTTATTATGAATTTTACTCAATCTAACTTGAATAGACATTTTTCTTCTGAATGAGTCAGCATTTTACCTTGTCATTCTGAATCCCACTGTAAGTGGCATTCATTGTACTAATCCAAACTCAAAATGCATTTCAGAGAGTGAGTTGTTCAGGGGCTCATGATCACCCTCACCTCCCCTGCTTCCCAGTTACATCATAATTACATTAGGAATAGTTACTTTGATTGCTCTTATTATTGCACAGAATACCTTAGAATCTTTGAACACAATGTTATCAGGGAATTGAGAGCTAATCACCTTTAATATCCTTATTCAGAGGAGGCAAGAAAAACCAGAAAATTTAAGTGACCTGTCCAAGATAAGATTACACAGAGAACTATTACCACCACATAAATTAATCATATTATTAAATAATTAATAGTCAATCTGGTACTAATATCTTGAGTGTCAAATTATTCACATATGCCTATTTTTTTAAAACCCTCACCCAATAATATGCTTTTGTTGATTTTGAGAGAGAGAGAGAGAGAGAGAGAGAGAGAGAGAGAGAGAGAGAGAGAGACCAATTGGTTGCCTCCTTTACATGTTCCAACCTAGGTATTTGTCCTCACTGGGATTGAACCCAAAACCTTTTGGTGTATGGAATGATGCCCCAACTAACTGAGTCACCTGGGCTCCATTTATGCCTATATTTGAGAAAGAATGCCAGCTTATTTTTTATTTCTCTGGCATCCTATATATTTGGCATATGCCTTCCAATACTTACACTGTTAGTTGTACACTTATTTTGTTCTAACCCCTGCTCCACCACAATTGAGTGAAGGCTCATATAAAACAGTGTCTAAGTTACCGTTCTTTCCCTGAAGCCCCAGCCTTAACCCTAATAGGCACTCAGGAAATAGGTGTTGGATGAACATGGAAATCCCCGTGTTTTAAGATTAGCTGTGTCCAGAATTCAGTCATGCACTTCTTTGTCTTCTTTCTTTAAATTAGAACCATCTACTTGGCTGATCACTTAGCCATCACCTGTGCTGGCATTCTGTAAGCACAGTCCTTTCACAGGCACCTGTACAGTCTGAATTTACAGGCCTTGGATAATACCAGTTCTAGGTCACAGTCCCTATTCCCAGGCAGCCACATCTGCCATTCAGGGCATTGGGCATTGTTTTGGTAACATCCGGGAATTCTGGTGGCTCCTCCCACTGCCCCAGGCCACCTTTCTATCAAAGGTTAAAGGTTGCAAAGCACAGAGGAGCTTTATTCCTCCTTTCTCCTGCTTGACAAGGGTATGACAAGTTGGCAAACACCCTTCCCCTGGGGGCAGGAATTCAGGCTGCTAACTTTCAGGAACTACTACCAAGTGTGAAAGCCTCAAAATAAACCTGATAAAGAGAATATAGAATTTGGGAATCAGGCGGAGAAGACAAATGCCTCAGACTCAGGGAGAGAAACACAATAGTTAGATCACAAGGTAGGAGGCTCACTCTGTCTCTGGTGACTTGCAGCCCCTGCCCTGAGCTGGCCCAGGGTTTCCTGAGACTGGGGCCACAGACAGGAAATTGTACTTCCTAGCAGAAACACTGTGTGTTATTGGTCTAAGACTTCATTTCAAAGGTAGTCCACATTCTGTTTTTTCTCAGTCAGGGCCTCCCGTGAACCTGAGAAATAGAATAATTTTTGCAAATATGTCAGTCACTTGGATAGAATTTTAACAGCTGGTTAGGAAGTTGAATGGAGAGGGAAAGTCTAGTTGATATTTTTAGTCCTCTCTTCCTTTGAGATCCCGCTGGCTTGTTCAGAGTTCCTCTGAGCCCTTTTCTTCAGCCTGCTACTCTTGAGAAAAGCACCTTTTTACATGGTTGGCCCTAGTGCTCAAATAAACTCAATATCAAGGGTGTTTCTGGACACATCTATAAGAAAAATAAGAAATTTGAATTATAAGTATAAATGCTTTAGGTTAGATTATCTGACCCTTTTGGCAGAGAATAGGCTCACTGGAATTTCTTTTTTTTTTTTTTTTTATAGGCAAAACCCTTTTACAGAAGCAAAATACTGAGGTGGGGGAGGGGCAGCATTGCCCTGGAGTTTGTCCTTTGCAGGAAATAGGCTGGACAGTAAACAGAGACAGATGTATGTGCAACTTTAGGTCTTCCCACTGAGTGATTTTAGGCTTATCATCTCAACCTTTTACTTTATCTTATTCATTTTACTCAGACACGTAGGCAAACACAAGTTGGTACAGTTTAGATCTGGGTTACTGAATATACATGAGTTTTATTTTTAATTTCTTTATTGATTAAGGCATTACATGTGTCCTTATTCCCCCAATACCCCCCCCTACCCATTCATGCACTTACCCCCCTGTTGACTGTGTCTATTGATTAAGCTTACATGTATGCATATAAGTCTTTTGGTTGATCTTTCTCCCTTAACCCCACTGTCCCCTACCTTTCCTGAGGTTTGATGTCTTTCTCTGGATCTGTTTTTGTTCATCAATTTATGTTGTTCGTTATATTCCACAAATGAGTGAGATCATGTGATATTTACCTTTCTTGCCTGGTTTATTTCACTTAGCATAAGGCTCTCCATCTCCTTCCATGTTGTTACAAATGGTAAGAACTCCTTCTTTGTGCACTGCTGGTGGGAATACAGACTGGTGCAGCCACTGTGGAGAACAGTAGGGCATTTCCTCAAAACACTAAAAATGGAACTCTCATTTGACACAGTCATCCCACTTCTAGGAATATATCCCAAGAAACTAGAAACACCAATCAGAAAGGATATATGCACCCTATGTTCATAGCAGCACCATAGCTAAGATTTGGAAACAGCCTAGGTGCTCATCAGCAGATGAGTGGATTAAAAAACTGGTATGTCTACACAATAGAATACTACATGAGTCTTTTGTTTTGAGCTTTTCATAGGGATTAGGACTTGATTCATTAAGCTGTAAGCCAATGCGGTGGTCTTTCTGGGTAAACTGGCTGAAAGGCATCTGTGTATTGAGGTAGGAAAAGTGGAGATGTGGAACCTTATGGAAAAGAGGTCCAGCTGGTGATGATTTTAATAAGTTCAACCCAATTTCAACCTTAAGTGAATCTTGCTCTGGGATGGTCAACAGCCTTTGCAAGGCTGCAAGGCTAGTCAGACACAGGGAGCCCAGTGGCTGGATAGAATAGGATCTGGCAGTGTGTCTGTGAGTGCAGAAAAGGGATGGAAACAACAGGAGGATCTGCCAATAACCATGGCTGGAGACCAATGGCTTCCTAGGGATGGCCAGGTATCCATGGGCCTTTGTGAAGTGATGCACATAATGTGTGCTATAATAATGTGAGATTGTTTTACCAAGTGTGCTGCACAAAAAAAAAAAAAAAAAAAAAAAAAAAATGGTGATTGTGATAGGGGTTTAGCAGCTCATCGCTAATGATTTGTGTGACAAAAAGTGGATCCTTTCATTCTTCATTATCACTGAACATGAAGGTCTTGCAATCCAATACCAGTTTTCATCCCTGATTCCTAATGAACCATAAATCTCTTCATAGCTCTGTCACAGTGAATATGGACAGTGGTGGTGGTTTCAGTGTTTTGCAGTTTGCTTGTGGGCTGACTCGGACAAACTGCACTTTGAAGCTCACAGAGTTCTGATAATGAGGGAATTAATGTACGTAACAGTGCTTTTCAAACATAAAGTGCTAAGTAAGCATGATTTAGGGATTATATACTTTCATGTTATTATAGTGTCCAATGTCTGACATATCACTTTCTATAAAGGGAGTTAAATATCTATTGATCTGGATGCTCAGATGTTGAGTAATTCATATTGTACAATATCTCTATGCATCAAAGTCAGGCTGTAATTTAGATGTCAAAGAAAAAGGCATTCCCTAGAAAAGTTTCTGTCCTCTTCCCCTGACTCTGCATCCAACAAGCCTTGGAGTTACCACCTATTAGAAGTATCTGTGTCTCAGGAACATGAAAGGGTGAAGACAGAGAAGCTCTTCTCAGTGCTGTGTGAGTGGAAGATGATCTTGTGGGGGATGAGTAATTTCCTTCTGTACTCTCAGGTTCTGTGGCTGGACCAGGAATTACACTGACATGAGCAGAGTAACAGGAGAAAAACATACACATGTATATAATATTTTAATGTACACAGAGGAGTCTTCCAAAAAAAAAAAAATAACAATGAACCCAAAGAAGCCATAGTCCCAAAATGTTATGTACCTTGTACACAAAGAATGACAAATAGTGGGAATATGACAAGACAAAGTGGCTCAGGCTGAGAACAGTACATCGTGGGCAGGGACTAGCAGCTATCTGGGGGACTAATGGGAGATTAGAGTTATTTTAGTAGGTGTGTGTGTGTGTCCAGGTCCATTCTGGCAGGGGTAGAAATGTTTTGCTTTTCCTGGACCAGGGAGGGCACCTTTCTCATGGGAAGCTGGAGGGCCTGCTGTTAGGCAGAAAGAGGGAGGTCTGAGAGCCCTTTCCAAGTGTGCTGAATCTCAAGTGCTTGCTGCTCAAAATGATCAATATCCAATTCTGCATACTTTGGGGTGGCAGGTCCTGAACCCCTTTCAGCTTTAGAAACTTGTCCATCAGCACTGACTGTACAAGCAGCCAAACCATCAGAACTCTCTGACATAACTTGCTGAGGTTGATGAGGACCAGTGAGAGGCCTCTATCTTGCATGTGAGCATCATTTGCTGGTCTCTGATGGTTGAGAGCAGAGTGTCTGGTATTAGTGAGAAAGGCAGGAATGTAGCTGGTGGAATCTGCCTCCCAGCACATCAGGCTCATGGGGTTTACAGCCCCAGAACAGACCTCTAAGCAGATGCTTATAGGAAAGCCTGCTGCCTATTTGTGGGAAAGTCCAAACTTTAGTTTGCAGGCCTGGGAGGTTTAGATAACCTCTTGTTTATGTAAAGTTGTATCTCCATGTCTGTACTCTGTTCTGCACCACAAATATTTCCCAGACAATGCATCTCAGTACCATGGAAATCTTATTTACTTTAGTTTTATTTCTTCATTCTCTAAATGCAGTGGTGGGATAGATAGATTCCTTCTTAAAAGAAAAGTAGGAAAGCTTTGAATTAATTTTTTCATAGCTTTAAATTAAATAAACTTCACTCTGGTAAGAAGCAATGTATTATTCAAAACCATAAGGGTATTTGTTAGATATACTAGTTTACAATATATTCCCATCCTCATTTTAAGCAAATTATATCACGTACAAGAGATCGAATATCAAACTTTAATCCCAGGAAATGAGCTGTATGGTTATTTTTTTATGTCAGTTATTTACCTTTTTTCTATGTGCAATTAAGCCTAAATCAGAATCATGGCCAGAGTATAAGGGAAGTTAAGGAAAAAAATCAATAAATTTGACATTTAGACACTTGATTTTACAATATGTATCTACTAGAGGCCCAATGCATGAAATTCATGCAGGAGTAGGTCTTCCTTCCCCAACTGCCTGCACTGGCTTAATTCTGGCCACCCATGGGTACCTGGGACCTGGGTTTCCCTCTGACCCCATCTTTTTTTTTTTTTTTTTTACTGAGAGGAAGAGAGAGGGATAGAAAGTTAGAAACATTGATGAGAGAGAATCATTGATCAGCTGCCTCCTGCACACCCCCCACTAGGGATGTGCCTGCAAACAATGTACATGCCCTTGACCGGAATTGAACCTGGGACCTCTCAGTCCAAAGGCCGACGCTCTATCCACTGAGCCAAACTGGTTTCGGCTCCCTCTGAACCCATCTTTGTCCAAAATAACATCTGGAAGGATTTTAGGTCTAATTAGCATATTATTCTTTTATTATTCTAGACTAGAGGCCTGGTGTATGAAATTTATGCACTGAGGGTAGGGGTGAGGTATCCCTCAGCCCAGCGAGGACTTTCTTCAGTCTGGGACATCCCTCTCACAATCTGGGACTGCTCGCTCCCAACCATTTGCCTGCCTGCCAGTCTGATCACCCCCTAACTACTCCCCTGCCAGTCTGATTGATGCCTAACTGCTCCGCTGCCAGCCCAATTGCCCCCAACTGCCCTCTCCTGATGGCTTTGCTTATCCCTAACTGCCTTCTCCTGCCAACCCAGTCATCCCTAACTGCCTTCCCCTGACAGCCTGGTACCCCCCAAATGCCCTCCCCTGCTGGCCTGGAGGCCCTTAACTGTTCTCCTTTGCAGGCTTGGTCACCCCTAATTGCCCTCCCCTGCCAGCCCTGTCATCCTCAACTGCCCTCCCCTGCTGGCCTGGTCATCCCTAAGTACCCTCCCCTGCTGGCCTCATCACCACAACTCCACAATTGCCCTTCCTTGCCAGCCATCTTGTGACCACATGGGGCAACCATCTTGTGGTAGGGTTTGATAGTCAATTTGCATATTACCTCTTTATTATATAGGACTAGAGGCCTGGTGGACCAATTCATGCAGAGATGGGGTCCACCCAGCCTGCCCCGATGGTGGGGGGTAAAGGGGGTCAGGGTTGACTGGGGGAATGGGTCGCAGGCTGTTGGCCAGCCAGCCCCACCCCTTTGTGGATCTCCCAGTCAATGGGGAGAATTTGCATATTAGCCTTTTATAGGATTGGAAATGAATTACATGTACTTTCTAATTTGAGGGAAAATTCTAATTTAATCCTAGTAGACAACTGGGGATAGCATTCTGTGAGAAATTATAGAAGAAATAAGAATATTAAAACAACTGAAAGTAAATTGTTCTTAGTTGTTTAAAAAGGACACCATTTACACCAATTGCCAGTTTTGTGATAATGAAAAAACAGACTTTCCTATATCAATTGTTCACTTCTTCAGAAAATTTTAAAAGATACAGTCATATATATACAAGAGTAATCCTTATCTTGATATTTGATTTTTGCCTTTTATTTTTTTACTATAGGCCTGGTGCATGAAATTCATGCATGGGGAGAGTCCCTAGGGATGGCTGGTGATCAGGGTCATTTGGGGCCTTCCTTTTCATGGCTGCCAGCTGCCACCTGGGGCCTTCCTTCATTCTGCATCCCCCTGGTGGTCAGCACACATCATAGTGAGCAGTTGAACTCCCGGTTGGTCAAACTCTTGAAGGGACAATTTGCATATTACTAGTATTTTATTATATAGGTTATTAGTATTTTATTATATAATAGGTTGTGACATATATAGGTTGTGACATTTATTATATAGGTTGTGACATTAACCCTAAATTTAATGTCATATGAGACTACATTATGTCAGAAGTTAATATATAACTTCCTTATTTGACTTCCACTAACTTCTACATGAAAATAAATATCTACTTTTTGTAAATTCCTTACATATTCAGAGTAAAGTCACAGTGTCATCGAAAGGGGATTTCAGAAGGCTGGATAATCAAAGCTGGAGAGCTTAGCAGTGTGTTGGGAATGGCTACCTGCTTTAGGTAAACATGCTGCCACACTTTTTCCCTTGCAGACTTCAGGAAAATTGCTGAAGTCATGCTCAATATGACTTTTTGCCAGGAAACTGGTGACTCTAATTAAATAGCATCCAAGGGGAGGCTCTCTGCTTTCTGGTTCCTTTTTTAAATCAGATGCTCAGTATTAGGGAATCTTATTCCTAAATGTTCAGGAACCTGAGATAAGCATGCTTGAGAAATCCCATTTCTCTGTCCTTCAAAGGAGTTTCAAGTCCTCCAGCCCCTTCTCCAAGGGCCTCTGTCCCCTTATTTCAAGGCTGGGCTCTTTGCTGAGCACTTTGTTCATTAGAAAAACAAGCACACACACACATACATGTTGGTTGAGTCTTTGTTATTGATATCAGTATCACTTCCCAATTTTCCACATGGATCCTCCTTTATTCAAAGTGTCTTCAGTGACTTGTCACAGGTTTTGTGAAAATGACACCTTTAAAACTACGCATTTGGTGCCCTAGTCAGTTGTGGATAGAGCATCAGCCTGTGGACTGAATGGTCCCAGGTTTGATCCCAGTCAAGTGCACATGCCAGGGTTGCAGGCTCAATCTCCAGTTGGGGTATGTGTGAAAGGTAGCCAATTAATCATTCTCTCTCATCATAGATGTTTCTATCCCTCCATCTCTCTTTCTCTCTGAAATCAATTAATATGTATTTAAAACGATAAATAAAATAGGTGATGAGCAGATCATCGCAATTAGTAAAGCACTCTAGCAGAGAAATGCTGTGTGGGATAGGAATAAAAATAACTTATAAGTGTGACAGATTGCTCAGGCTTCAGTCTTTAGGCCCTTTCCACTGAAGGTGAAGAGGAACCCAGTGTTTCTATCTCTCTCTCCCTCTCTTTTCCTCTCTGAAATCAATGAAAATATATTAAAAAAAATAAAAATAAATAAAACTATATATTTGACAATGTCCCTTCTAGCATGCTCCTTCAGACCATAGAATTTCATCTTCCTCTTCACAACCTTAATTGCACAAACCCCCACCACACACACACACACACACACACACACACACACACACCCATCACAGGGGCCAGGAAAATGTGTGTCCAATAGAGAAACAACAGCCTGGACAAGTTGTGGATAAATTATTTAAAATTTCTGAGCTTCTAAGTGACATCAACCATCTCAATAGGCTCTAAAACCCATTTAACTCAAAAACTTTGAACCTGTATTTTTTTTTTCTATATTCCCATGTATTTCCTAAAATGTGCATTCTTAGGTGCCATCCCAGACCCCTGAGCCTTCAGCATACCTGAGCCCCATGACCAGTTCCAGACCTGCCCTCCAGCACTGCTTCTTGTCCACTCACATCACCCAACACTATGACCTCCTCAGGTGTCCACCTGCAGTCCACAGCCTCGAAAAGGAATTTGCTCTTTTTTGTACATCACTTTTGCGGCCGGGAAAAGCCTCCAACGTACAACCACAGCAAATAGACACCGTTGCATGTAGAACAAATGTAAATGTTTGTGGTTATTTTTTCTCCCCCGTCCTTCATTTCTCTCAGTCTTACTGATTCCTCTCCAATTTGAGCCTTTAAATATATTGAAGCAGTTCTTACAGACGAAATGCTGGGCATTAATCTGAAACAGGAGGGTGTTAGTCAGTGCAGGTCAAAGGGCTGGATGATGACATCCAAAAGGCAGGATCAGAATCTCATAACAATTCATGGGCAAGACCAGAACGGAATGTATCTGAAAGAGGAAGTGTTATTCATAGGTTTCAGCTGAGAGAGGAAGGGTGAAATGGGAAGGATTTTAGCATGGGCTAAATGTCTTTGTTGTATAACAGTTAGCGCGCGCGCGCACACACACACACACACACACACACACACACACACAAATTTGCCTCACTTTCTGAATTTGGGAATTTTTAAAAATATAATTGTAAGTGGGGTAGCATTTATACACAATTAGGGGGCATCTACCACCACAAGGCAGTATCCTAAAGAGTGTGTTATGACCCAATTTCCTTGTAAAAACATTTCTGTCTTTAGGCCTTTATTGGTTTTAATGACTAGCAGTTTGTTGATGGTAATTGTAATGCTGCCCCTGGAAATGGCGTGTTATTTTCAGATTCAGATTCTCCATGTGGGTTTGAAAACATCTGCTCAGACCAGAACATATCAGTTAAAATTATATTTTGCTCCTCTCCATATGCGTCCAGATGGTTATATCTATGTGCTTTATGCTATACATTTCAACTCCTATGGGGATTTAACTTATTTTCTTTTGTATGTCTAAAGAAAATAATTATTTAAGACAATAAGGACTAATACATTTCTAGGGTTCTTAAAGTTAAGGTTCTTTAAATGTGTGTGCACACGTTTCTATTAAACTGTTGTGTGTTTCTGTCAAAACATGTGTATAAAACACATTAATAAAGGTTCAACATTTACTGTGAGTGGATTTATAAAATCAAAATAAAATAAAATAAGCCTTATCAGAAACATAGCATCAAGAAAGAAAATCATTTGAAAGTATAAGTTAATTCAATAAAATAATATATACGTTATCATACAAACATAAAATATATTTCTCATTGATCACTATTTTAAGAAGAATGAAGCAGGGAAAATATATTAAATCAGGTTTTTTTTTAAGTTAGTTTTCAAATAGTTTTGTTCAGAAAGAATGATGTTTTAGAAGTGTAATCTTCAACATTTTTTCACTGTTTTACGTTATTATTTTGCAAATAGCAACCTCTCAATCATTATTAAACTAACAAAAATTTGCCTTATAAGTTTCAATAGTTACAAGTGATACAATTTCAGTGTATTATAATATGGACACATAAAAAACTATGATATTATTTTTAAATAAATATTTATTGTTGAGAGTTTTATAAATATCAACCCCTTTATTCCGTTACCCTCACCACCTGGTTCCTGACTGATTCCCTATTGTCTTCATCACCCTATTGTCTGTGTTCATGGGCAATGCTTATCCTATATAATAAAACTCTATTATGCCAATCTACCAAATGGCTGAACCACTGGTGGAAAGACCGCTCGCTATGATGCGCAATGACCACCAGGAGGCAGTTGCTCAATGCAGGAGCTGCTCCCGGGTGGTCAGGGCACTCCCACAGAGGGAGCACCACTCAGCTAGAAGCCAGACTCAGGGTTGGCAAGAGCAGAGGAGGTGGCAGGAGCCTCTCCCATCACAGTTGCAGGTGGGCAATAAGGAGCAAGGGGTTCCAGACTATGAGAGCCCAGAGTCCCAGACTGCCAGAGGGATGTCTGGTTGCTGGCTTAGGCCTGCTCCCCGCAGCAGGCAGACATCCCCTGAGGGGTCATGAACTGCGTGAGGGCACAGGCTGGGCTTAGAGGGACCTCCCCCCCAGTGCACACATTTTGTGCACCAGGCCTCTAATGTGTATATAAATTCTTTGGTTAATCTCTTCCCTCTCCCCTCTTTCTGCTGAGATTCTTTCCTCTGTTTCATGCTTCCGTAACTCTGGTTTTACTTTGTTCATCAGTTTATTTTGTTCATTATATTCCACATATAAGTGAGATCATATGGTATTTGGTATTTGTCTATCTCTGGTTTATATCATTTAGCACAATCATCTTTTTAAGTGTGGTCACTGGGCTTTTAATAACAAAGTGAATTGTTACCAACCATTACCTATTAAGAGAAAATTCACAGCTCTGGCCAGATGTCTCAGTTGGTTGGAGTGTCATTCTCTCACCAAAAGGTGGCTGGTTCCATTCCCAGTCAGGGGACATACCCAAGGTTCAGGTTGTGCTGGGGTCGTTTTCAGCATCTAGAAGGGTTCAGGAATCTGGAGAAGGTCTGTGAGTAAATTATTAAAGAGACTAGACAAGAAATATGAATTTGGAAGGCTTTATGGGTGGGTCAGATGAAAACTTAGTTCTAGTTCCTCAAATCTCTGCACTCAGGGTTTTTTATTCACATGTTTTACCTTAAAGAAAAGCAGATATACATATCAAAGTAAGGTTTGGTAAACAATAAAAATATTATCAGGTTGGGAGAACTGCCTTTGCTGTTCCAGCAGCAGGCAATAATATATGCAGATTTTCTGCCCTGCTGAAAGAGTTCATTCAACCTTTTGAGGACTTCTCACATTTAGTATGACGTGCTGGAATTAGCCTCCAGCAGGGCTGATCACTGGTCTGGGCATGTCTGAGAGGCAACCAACTGATGTTTCTGTCACGTCAATATTTCTCTCTCTCTTTCTCTTTTTCTTTTCCTCTTTCTCTAAAATCAATAAAAACAAATTATTTAAAAAAATGCACAAATAATTCAACTGTGGGAAATTGAACAGTGTTCCTTTCTCTCTTTGACTTGTAGTCCAACTTTATTCCCACATAGAATTTTCTCTTAATTTTTATCTTTTTTGAACATTTTTATTGATTGTTTCATATCTCCTTCTGTGAAGAAACATATAAATAAAATAAATTAATTTCCCATATATTTTTCTACACTATAATATAATCATAACTAATATTTGCACAAGATTGATCAAAATAATAAATATATTATTATTTATTCAGCAAATAAAAATACTTAATTAGAAATTTGTATCATAATGAAATAGATGGAAATACTTTTCCATTAGTTTATGTATCCAGGGATATTATTAGTGAATTGATAGAATGAGATAAGTGCAGCATTAAATCTATTCATAGGTTCTTGGTTTTTTTGTGTGCAATGCAGGTTTATTTTCCTTTAACTTCTGCAGTCATCTTTGAGTAATTGTGTAAACAATAGAATGGAATGATGTTACATTAAATGGAATAGAAATGGCTCTAGAACACCTTAAGAATTATGACAAGGTGATTGATTATAAATAACTCTTTTTTAAGGAAACATATATTTCCTTAGTAATATATGTTTGCTTTTTAAAGCACATTAAAGAGCTGCCATATCTAGGGTTAGCAAGGAAAGAGCAAATAGTACCATTCTGAGTGCCCACATCCCTGAAAGTTAGATTCCAATTTTGAAAATATTAAGGTTATTCCATAATACATAGTCAAGCATAGGACTGCTTGTGTTAGAAATATTTATTCTCAAAACTTAAAAGCATTTAATCTTTTAGTCAATGCACAAAACCCTTCCTGTTTTTTTGTTTTTGTTTGTTTGTTTGTTTTGTTTTTCACTCCATCTGGTTATTCTGCAGAATTTCAAGCAAAACTCACATCACCTTTAGGACAACAAATCCTATCATTTAAGGAGAGTCAAATCAGAGATGGGTACATAATTAGCAATCAAATAGAGTGGTAACATTTTATTTATTATTTTTTTATTGATTTCAGAGAGGAAAGGAGAGGGAGAAAGAGAGAGAGAGAAAGAGAGAGAGAGAGAGAGAGAGAGAGAGAGAGAGAGAGAGAGAGAGAGAGAGAGAGAGAAATCAATGATGCAAATCATTAATTGGCTGCCTTCTATAAGCCACTTCTCCCCACCTCCATTGGGGATGGAGGCTGCAACCCAGACATATACTCTTAGCTGGAATCAGAATCAGGACCCTTCAATCCTCAGACCAATGCTCTATCCACTGAACAACACCAGCAAGGGCTAGAGTGGTAACATTTTATATAGCATTCTAAATCTTCCAACAAGGCAAAACTTACAGCTGCCACTTTATGCAGAGGAACTTTTAGATCTGAGACTATTCCAGAGTAAAGTAGCCTCAGGCACATTCTTAATATGAGAGCTTGCAAGATGCAGCCCTCTCTCAGGAGACAATCAAATTGTGGATTGGTATTCAGACAAACAAAGCAAAAGAATAAGTACTCCAACTCTTAATTCAGTTATTTTAAAATTCAGAGTATAAATACTCCAAAGACCTGAAATTTTTTGTTTAAATATTCAAAGATTTTTATTGTTGTTGTTGTTTGTGTGTTTAATTGATTCAGGACCCTGAGAAAACTTGGAATGTTATAGAATTTCACTGAAGTATTTACAATTTTTAAAAAATATATTTTATTGATTTTGTACAGAGAGAAAGGGAGAGAGATAGAGAGCTAGAAACATTGATGAGAGTCATTGATCAGCTGCCTCCTGCACACCCCCTACTGGGGATATGCCCGCAACGAAGGTACATGCCCTTGACCGGAATCGAACCCGGGTCCCTTCAGTCCCCAAGCCGATGCTCTATCCATTGAGCCAAACCGGTTTCGGCTTTACAATTTTTTTCTAAATTATATGAAAAATATCAGTAACTTGCTATAAAAAAATGCAATCCATCAGTTGACAAATAAAATATGTTCTCTTTAAAAACAAATAATCAGAAACCACATAACTTAGAAAGAGGGCATGCCATCCACCTGCTGGCACTCTCTGTGTGTCTCTATTAGTGGTTCTTGATATATTATTTGCTGATGTGACTTTATAGAACTTACATTGGCTTCAATTTCCTGTCATGTTATAGAGCTGTGATTTTCAACCTTTTTCATATCCTGGTACACGTAAACTAATTACTAAAATTTTGCGGCAAACTAAAAATATATATTTTTTGCCAATCTGAGAAAACAAAACAAAACAAAACAAAACAAAACAAAACAAAACAAAAAGGTATAGTTTTGCTTCACACCAGATGACTAATGTTGTGTTGACGGTTGTCGTTTGTTTAATTCACCATTCTAAGGGAAAGGAGGTCAGTGCCCCTACTAAATAGTCAGGTATTGCATGTTTTAAAACCTCTTGAGGTACACCAGTGTCCATGAAAATCACTCTCCTAGAATCATCACTTCTCCCTTTCCCATCTCCCACTCCTTTCTCCTTATCATCCTCTTCTTCTTCTTCTCAAGTTTTAGTTCCACTTGTTATTTTTCTAAAAAGCTCCACTCTAAAGGCATTTAATAAAGTCCTGTTTGTCTGAAGCACATGGCAGTTAAATCCATGAAGGAGAGTTACTTACACTTTCTCAAAAAAAATCTTTCACTTTTAAAATATTGTATTCTATTATTTAATGTTCAAACTCATGTGTTGGCCTGGATCAAAGCAGATATTCTTATTACACTCACAATATGGAAGGTCTTAACTACTACTAGAAATCTTGCCATAGTGAATTGATCATTTGACTAAACTTCATTAGAAAATACATAAGATGAATTTTACCTAACTACAGTCAGAGACTTAAAACTGACCTGCATCTGAAAGTCTGCCAATGCCTCCTGTTAATGTCCTGGTATGTTTGTCCATGGTGTCCCTGTGGTTTTGACTGGGAATGACAGTCCAATGCTCACAAGGTTAAGATGGCTTAACAGATGAGGCTTCACCCTGAGGGGACTGAGGAAAGCTTCCCCTGACCCCTTCCTCCCTCATTAATCCGCCATTCTTACCCCAGCCATGAGGAAATACCCTTTTCTCTCATTTTAGCAGCTCTTCATTTTTGAAATACACATTAACTTTGAAATAAATAAATCATCATTTTTCACTTCTTAATTAAAGGGATATGTATCTTAATAATTTTGTTTTTATTTATTTGTGTGTGTTTTTCATAGAGTTAACATAAGGTTATCTCTTTGGGAAAATTACATCTTTAAAGCCACACTAGAGTAAATTGAAAAAAGAAAAATAACTCGATTTCTCCTCATCACTCTTTTTCCTTTACCCCTTAAAGATTCTTGAAAGTGTAACCACTCACAAGTGTTAACCTAACATAATGGATACCACTTGTAAGATATGAAACATACATCTTAGGGGACTCTTTAAAAATTATATATATATATATATATATATATATATATATATATATATATATATATATAATTGATTTTTTATAGAGAGAAATAGAGTCAGAAACATGAATGAGAGAGAAACTTCCATCAGCCACCTCCTGCACACTCCCCACTGGCAATGCACCTGCAACCAAGGTACATACATGCCCTTGTTGGGAATCAAACCCGGACCCCTGAATCCAAAGACGGATGCTCTATCCACTGAGACAAACCAGTCAGGGCGGGACACTTTTTTAAAAATTAAAATGTAACAAGAAAATTAAGTATAAAGTATATATATATATATATATATATATATATATATATATATATATATAAATAATCTTCTCACAGGGAAAATACACTCAACTAACTTCCTTCCCATCTCATTGCTGCAGTTAGTGGAGTTAACTTTTTGGATTTACCTCCTGACCTGAAGGTCTTTAAGCTAAACAAAGCACATAACTCCAGTGGGTAATGGTGTGGCAGGCACAAGACAACTACCATAGGTGTTTCCATTACAACAGGGGCAAACAGGAGCCACTGCTGCATAGCAATTCGGAAATCCCCAGGACACAGGCTGGGCTTTCCTTAATTAGGACTCAAGGTGTGTGAATAGTTCTCCATGGCTTCTGATTCTGCCCTCTTGGCTCTTGATTTTGCCCTGGATCATACATTTTCTGAGGAATATGGGCTGTGTGCCAGAGAGAAAGGGAGATAGATCAAGAGGTAGAAACATCAATGATGAGAGAGAATCATTGATCTGCTGCCTCCTGCACACCCCTGCTGGGGACTGAGCCTAAAATGCAGGTATATGCCTTGACTAATAATTGAACCGTGACCTCCTGGTTCATAGGTCAATGCTCAACCTCTGAACCACATAGACTGGGTTATAGTGAATTTGTCACTATAAGGAGAAAAGGAATGATGAAAATTGCAATATTTTAAAAGCATTAAAAATTACAAAATTCAAAAAATTAACTTAATTTGCTTTTAATTGGCTGCCTAATATATCTGTGAAACACAAAATTTGGTAGCATACTCAGTCAGTGGTTTTTCATATGCAAAGATTTGTTATAGTATTTCTAATAGAATAGAAAAATATAGTTTTTTTTTCTCTACCATGATTAATAGAATATTATTAATTAACTAGGGGCCCGGTGCACAAATTTGTGCACCTTGAAAAGAACTGTGGGCCAAGAGGCTGTGGTGGGCACAAGGGTGGGTCGTGGCCCAACCTCCTCTCCTACTGTGGTCCCTGGTCCCCTGTCTTTAGGCAGCCCTGATCCAGCTGCCTCCACTCCCATGTGCTGATGGCACTGTCCTGGCTTGTACACGCTGATGACGTGGAGTGATTGAAGCCAGTGACAGCAGCAGGTTCACGTGGGGCCAGTGCTGTCAGTGGTGTGAGTGGTGGCTGCTACCCTACTCATTCCTCAGGAGCAGGGGGAAACCCTCAGGGGCAATCAGAGCCAACAGCTGTTGGTCACACTTGCTGATGGCACCAAGCAATTGGGACCTGTGCCAGGCCCTGGCAAGGTGTGCTAGCAGGGCTGGCACCAGCAATGGGTGCAAGTGGCAGCTCCAGTGCCAGCAGCGGGTGTGAGAGGTGTCTGCCCACCCCAATCACTCCTTAGGAGTAGGAGAGGTGGAGAAGCCCTGAAAGGCAATTGGGGCCAGCAACCACCGCTTGTCCCTGCTGATGGTGCCGAGCAATTGGGGCCGGTGCTGGGTGCCTGCATTGGCTGGGGCTGGCTCCAGGAGCAAGTGTAAGTGCTGGGTGAGACCGTGGCATATGGGAGAAAAGAATTTTCAGTGACCACCAGAGGCTCACCCTGATGACAGTCACCAGTGCCCTGCTTTGGTCTGGTGCCTCTGCTCATCTGCTCCACCATCCCACTGTGGCCTGCACCTGCCATGTTCTGCCCTCTGATGCCTGCTGCTGACTCCCACCATGTTTTGCAAATGCCCCCTGGTGGTCAGCACATGTCATAGCATCAGGTTGTTCAGTTGTTCCACTGTTCAGTCTATTTGCATATCAGGGTTTTATATATATAGATAATTTAGAAAACTATCTTTCAACTTTACAATTTGTAATGGTGATGGCATATAAATCTATGGTGTGCTGTAAAATTGGTGAAAACCTGAATCATTTTTTTTTCTTTGTAAACAATAAGATTCCGGAGCATTTCAAGATTGTCTTTTTAGTTGTATTTCACTTAAGACTAATTGAATTGATTGGTGAGACTCATTAACCAATTTTTCAAAAAAGTCCCATTTGTAGTGGTATAGTATGTATTTAATGGTATCTTAGTCAATACTATTGTAGAATTTTGTCAAATCAGCAAGACTTGAACATTTTGTAATAAGTTCAGATGCTGCATTCCTCTTTAGTATTTGTATTATGAGATAATTCAAAAGCTTTTTCATGGCTTCTTTTTTAAATGTATTTCTTACTTTTGAGAAATTACTGCTTTGGTATGTTCTGTAAAAAATATTGATTTTCTTCTCTATGTCAGAAAAAGGATTTTACCTTCAATACACATCTTTTTATTTTGTTTGATATTCAATTATTCTTTTGCCTGCATATCATCTGTTTTCCATTTAATAAATACATTTGAAAATAATTGAAACTACACATCATGTGTGTATAAATAAGGGGCTTATAATTTCTTATTTAATTGAAACTTCCAAAACATCCAATCAAATTATAGTTAATGCCTTAAGTTTCATGAATTACAGGAAATCTACCTTCATTTCATAGTGTCCCAAGTTAAAACCTAGAGGATGTTAAAGCCAGGCAATTCAGGAACAATGGACTCAAAACTAATAAAATAGGTGTGATCAGGCCAAGGTTATCAATGCTTTTATCCCCAAAGATTAATGATACCACTTGTATGGTCCGCTGCGGCTGCTGTAACAAAATACCACACTGGCTGACTTAAACAGAAACCTGGCCAGCTCAACTTCTGGTAAGAGCCTATAGAGAGCCAGCTTGCCACTGTGTCCTCTGATAGCAGAAAGTGAGCAAACATGCTCTCTGGAGTCTCTTTAAAGGCATTAATCCTATAGGATCAGGGCTCCACCCTTATCACCTCATTAAGCTTTAATTACTTCTTTATTAAAGTCGTATTTAGGGTGAGAGCTTCACCATATGAATTTTGGAAAAACATAATTCAGTCCATAGCACCATGCATATCATAATTTTTTTAATAAAACACTTTAAAAGCCAAGTTAAATATTTGTTATTTTACGAAGTTTGATTAAAATCTTGATAAGTTGTTAAGCTTAGTTAGAAAAAAAAAATTACCCTCTCACATGGAAATTACACTCACCTAACTTCCTTCCCATCTCATTGGTGCAGTTAGTGGAGTTACCTCCTGACCTGAAGGTCTTTGAGCTAAACAAAGCACATTACTCCAGTGGGTAATGGTGTTTCAGGCACAAGACAACCACCATAGGTGTTTCCATTACAACAGGGACAAACAGGAGCCACTGCTGCATAGCAATTCGGAAATCCCCAGGACACAGGCTGGGCTTTCCTTAATTAGGACTCAAGGTGTGTGAATAGTTCTCCATGGCTTCTGATTCTGCCCTCTTGGCTCTTGATTTTGCCCTGAATCATCCTTTTATTTTCTGAGGAATGTGAGCTGTGTGCCAACCTGAGGAGTCTTCTCAGAAGTTCGAAGTCCAAAAGACTTATCTCTGTTTGAATAACATCTGTTCCTTCCAGTATAAGCTGCTGGTTTTTCTGCTGCTAATTTTCTTGAAAATGGTATGGGTCCTTCATGACTCTTATAGAGATATATTTCATTTGACCAAGACCAGACTCAGAATTTTATTTAAACTAATCCCAAATTTACCTTGAGCTTCTGTTGGGATTTCTGAGGAACCGTTCCTTAAGTTTCTATCAATAAAAGCCCTATTGTTTGACCAGGTGGGTTTTTTTGGACCTCACCTTAGATCTTTCTGAGCCTTAACAAAGGATTTTGAAATCAGACCTTGTCTTTAATTTTGTTATATGCTCTTGACTGTTTTTTTTTTTTTTTTTTTTGGCGGGGGGGGGGGGGGTGGGAGGGTGGGGAAGGTGCCTAGGAGTACTTTCTTTGTTGTAGCATTGTTTACCATCATGATAGGCAGGGAATGTTTAATCATAGCAAGTTCTTGCTTGTTTTTGTTTACCTGTCCTTCCTTTAGTTGATCTCTCTTACCTCACATTTTCCTATTTGTAGCATGAAGCAGCCCAGTTGCATCTCTAAAACTCTGCCTGGAAATCCCCTTAGCTTATTACCAAGTACATGAGGTATATTCCTATTTTTTTATAATATTGTAATTGACAATATTGCTAAACTTTCTGCCCTAGCATAGCAAGGATCCTTTTCCTCTTGTTTCAATAGCATTTCCTTCAATTTATATGAAGTCTTTCCCTACAGCCTCTTCCCAGACCAGCAGACATCTACTGACAAAGGTTTTTGGGTTCTTTTGTTTTTTATTTGCATTCTTCTTGATATCTTTCTAGCTTCTTCCTGCTTCCTGGTGTTACCTCACTTCTACTACCAACATCTGCAATATTTATCTACCACTGGATAAAATAATTACCTTAATACTTAGTAGTTTAAAGTTACAGTAGGCATTTATTTTTCCCTAAGTTACTGAGAGTCAGTTTAGTTGGAATGTCTCAGGAGGTTGCCATCAGGATGCTAGCAGGGGCTTCATTGCCTGAAGGCTTGATTGGGGATAGAGGATCAGTTTCCACAATAGCTTGTTCACACAGAGGGCACATTTTTGTTAATTTTTAGCAAGAAATTTCACTTTATTTTCATATACACCTCTCCATAGACTGCTTGAACATCCTTATGACAGTTAGTTTTCCCCAGAAACAGAACAACATGGAAATAGCAACATTGTTATGGTCTTACTTTGGAAGTCACATACCATCACTTCTGCCACATTCTATTTACTAGAAATACGTCATTGAGTCTGAACCACTTTAAGGAAAGAGAAAATTAGACATTAAGTTTTCAGGGACAAGTGTCAAAGAATGTGTGTACATATTTTAAAATCACCACAATGTAGTTTAGACATTTATGACATTTATGGGCTCACATGACAGATAAATATGTATGTAGGATAATATTCAAGTATGGTTGGAATAGACATCTATCTCCAATCCTTTGTGATTCTCTTGGATTTACCTAGCCCCATGAGTGATCTTTATCAAGCTGATTTTCCTCAAGGTGATAAAATGAATGCAAAAATTCCCACAATTGTATTAACATCCCATTCTACTCCCAGGGAAGAGATATAATGTCTCTCCCAGATGTCCTAAATGATACTGGAGAAACAGAACTTGCCCATGAGATGGGATGATGTCTACTCATCTCTAGTAAAGTTTCACATACCACCCTCAAGGGAGAAATATGCACACTATTTATTCTATTGTCAGTTAGGATATATCATGAAGTCAAAACATAACTCAGACCTTAATTTTTAACCTTAAATTTCAGGAAACCTGATTATGAGATCCTGTTTCAAAGGCTGCATGATTTGATATGCTAAGAGCAGATTGTAAGGACAGAGATCCTTGTCATTTTGTCCCTGCTGCAATTCCCAAGTAGGAAACAGAACCTGACCTCTGATATATTCTGAGTAAAGAATTATTGACATAATCATTAAGGAAAAACAAAAACAAAACAACAATCATAAGTTAATAAACACTGTATGAGAAGAGAAACAGCATTATGATCCAAGTAGTTGATTATTGATGGATGTCAACCTGTCAATAGCTCTTATTCAGGACATAATAAGCATTGGTCACTCCAGTTTCCTATCCATGTTCATTCTGTTTACCAATATTCCCAGCCCTGATTTCCACCTCCTTCCCGCACAAAGCCCTCTGTACATTTTATCTTTCTGGAGCAACTTGTATTGGCGCTTCCTTTTCTGCAATAGAAGGAAGTGATTGCATATGTTGAGACATGCCACCAATTGCCAAGAAATTCTATTTCTGTCTCCCTTCATTCATCAGAAGGAAACACAAAAAGCTGCAGCACCTCGTCAGCGTTTTTTGGACATCCACAACCAACTGGTATCAGCTGATGAGGTTGTGTTGACTTACATTTTGTAAATAAATACTTGAAATATTTAAATTGATAGAAATACACTGCTTGAGAGTTTGTCAGTGATTGAGAAATATCTGGAATTGTTATTATTATTATTATTATTTTTTACCATAAACAAGATGTTTGTTTGTTTTTTCCTCCATCTTAATTTAAAACTGTTGAGCCTTTGGTTTTAAAGAAAATAATGAAATATAGAAAGTTTAGCAAAAGAAAAAGCAACCAATTGTTCAGATGAACAGGAAAAATAAGACAAAAACTAAACTTTTCAACTTTTGAATATCACTATGGAAGACTGGTTGTAAAAAGGACATAATTGATTTCAGACGTGAAACCCATCCCAGTGTTTGATATGACAGTTAATTTCTATTTATAAGGATAACAACTAGCATATCAGTTCCCAATGTTTTTGCCTCCTCAGAAGTTTCTATGTTATTTTATAAGTAAGTTCAGTCTTTCCTTTCAGTCCTGATCCATCAGTTTGATCCTAACATTCTCACATTGCAGTATTTCCAATCAGTCACTGGGCTTCGAGAAACCGTCTCTCCCCAAGGGAGGATGTGTGCTTGTGTGGAAAAGGTTTGCTGGTTCTCTCCTTCCCTGCCTCCCACTCAGCTTCCTCTGTTTGCTTGTATCTCAGGGCCTTTCTAACCCCTGCACATTCTAGCCAGAAAGTGGAGAAAGTTGAACTTCAGTGACTCGGCAAGTTAGAATGTCTTACTTCTGCCAGATTTATGTCCTACTACCTGCCACTTGTCAAAACTGTGATAATGAAAACCTTATGTTGACAGGATAAATAAGATCTGGGTGGGCACACATATACACAAGGAATGTTATTCAGCTCGTGTAGCTGTACAAACACTATAGACTAGGTGCCTTAAACAACGGAATTTATTATCCCACAGTTCTAGAGGCTGGAAGTTCAAAATCAAGCTGTAATTGGTTTCTTCTGAGCCCTCTCTCCTTGACATGTAGATGGTCATCTTCATGCTTACAAAGCATTCTTCCTCTTGCTTGTCTCTATCCTAATCTCCTCTATATTTATAAGCACAATAGTCAGATTGGATTAAGGCCAACCCTATGACCTCATTCTAACTTAATTACATCTTTAAAGACCCTATTTCCAAATATAGTCACATTCTCAGGTATTGAGGTATGACTTCAATATTTGAATTCAGTCCATAACACCAGGGACTCCAAACCCTTAAACCAGGGTTCTTTGAAAAAGACCTGGGCCTTATACTATTCTAACAGTCACAATACTACACATCCAAAGTAGATTAGAGGAGAATGGGAATGATGCAGACAATATTCTTCACTTGTGAAGTGTTTCAAAAATCTGAAGAAGTTATGGGAAAATATTACACCCCCAAGTGAACTAGAACTCATGTCACTTTGGATGAATTATTTATGTCCCTTTTGTTTTTCAATTTGGAGATATGGACAATATTGTCCCACCAGCCTTCTTTCTTCCAGATCCTCAAATTTTAAATGCTTTTAACTTAGTCAATGATATAAAGTTTCTTTAAAAAAAATAATAAAAAAACCTAATGTCTTGATCTTATTTTTGTATTTTAAAAGGAAAAAAAAATCTACTCAAGTAGATGAAACACATTCTTATCTTCTTTCACCCTTCCAAATTATTTCAGTTGGATAAGCAGGGCAGATATTGGGACATCCAAGCCAGAGAAGAGATCCTGGTCCTGATAAGATTGCACATATTGCAATACCTCTGTGCTTGTGTAAATGCAGTTGTCGGACCTGATTTTCTATGATAGCATGTTCTATATATCAGACCAGATAGTTGAGTCTCCATTTTATCTAAAACTTCTTTCTTCTTGTGTGTGTGTGTGTGTGAATTTTTTTTCTTTACATAAAAAATGTCAAAATGTGGCATTCTAACAAGAAGCATTTTGAACATTTTGAAAGGTATGTCTTTCAATTTATTACCTAGCAGGATTGAAATAGACATGTAGTTTTTATGTGCATGGTATAGTATAATACTTATGAGATAATAAGACTGTGTTTTCAGGTCTTGCCATGGAAATGCAAGGCTACTTACTTACCACAGGATGAAATCTGTTCTGATTCGGTGAGGAAGGGGTACCAAGTGCAGGAATAATCTCCAGACCACCCTCCCTGAACAAATAGAGAAACCTGCTTCTATAATTCTAGATTTCCTCCTCCTGCCTTAGCAGAAGTTTCTACTCAATTTACACTGCCCTCCACCCCTTACTGCTGGAAGGAAGCAAGGAGACTGTTAGGCTTGGGGATGCCAAGGGGAGCTGTAACCACGGGTTAGTGGGGGAAGGACAATACCCAGAGAGGAGAGACTAGACAGGGATACAGGTGAAATACTGTGATGTGAGCAGGCCCAGTGTCTGATGCTGCTTGGGTGTCAGGTGACTATGGACAGTCAGCTTGGGAAAATCACAGAAGAACATTGTAGGATGTTTAACATTTTGAATTGGAATCTAAATTCTAAATAACATAATTTGCCTACATGTGATAGATAGCCTTTGTTTTTTGAAAGCATAACCTTTTAGAAAACAGTAGTTCATTTGAACTTGAACTCATATTATCAGATTTTCAAAGTAATTCATAGACATTTCGAATTAGAAAAAGACCATTTCTTTCACTGATATGGAAGTCTTTCTGTTTAATGGTTCATTCTACAAGATCCAAATAAAGTGGCTCAAAAGAAGATGAAGGGTCAATACAAATATCATTTCTGCAGATTTTATCATATGTTTTGGAGTGTTCCTTACTTTTCTGTTTTCTAAGAGAACAATTGGTATTTAGTCTCACTTTAGTATCTGGATTTGTTCCAGCAAAGACTTATGTATGCATTTGCCACAATGAGCATTTATAGGGAGAGCTGTCAGATTAGAAGTCTCCATAATTTTAATTTACTAAATGAGAATGGCCAGAAAATCAGAATTACAAGTGAGACTGCTTTCTTTTTCCTGCTCTCCCAATCTCTACCTCCATTTTAATTTATCCATTTTAATTAAGTGAGGTGTAGCTATGGGTAATTTATATTCCATGTCAGGTACTCTAGTAATTATCACTCCATTCTTCACAAGGCCCTAAAACAGCTTTCTAGCGTTTGAGTTGTGAGAGTTACCGTCATGGTCCAGGATTCAGCCATTGGAAGCAGTAGCAAGTGCAGCATTTCTTGAAACTCTACATTAGTTTGGATCTGAAGAATGGCTCAGCCAGATGAATACATGTTAAACCCCAAACTGCCAGATCTAAAAGGCATCCAACCATAAACAAAAATTGACTTATTATTATTTTCATTAGAATGATGTTTCATATTTAAGAGTGAACAAGCTTTTGATAAATGCTTACTACCTTGTAATGTCAAAAATAGTAAAAAAAGAAAAAAAGAAAAAGAAAAAAAAAGACTTGTTTTCAATAGCTGGGAGATGACTAAGAGGAAACATTTAAATATGTGTATCTATAAAGGGAGAGTGTGGATTCTGTGCTCCTTGAATATATAGACTGGTCAACCCATGAGAGATGAACTGGCACAAAGCAGGATCTGTGAATGAAGATGGTTGAAGGCAACATGAAGAGGCCAGTGCTCTGCATGGGTCCAGTCATTCTGGCATTGGGTGTAGATGAAGTTGTAAAGTTACTTGTGGGGTGTTTGTGGTTTTTGTTAAAGCTTATTCACAATAATATGCAAGTGTGTTTTATTTAAAATCAAATGGTAGGTAGGTGGGGGATGAGGCATCCTTACAAGAACTGGGTTATTCCTCAAGGACGTGTGTGGGAAGCCTCCTCCATAGCCTATACTTTCTTCCCTTTTAAGTGCAGAAGTCTAAGCTGATTCTAACAAGGCAATTTATTGATTCTATAGAAATCATTGCAAACCACATATTTCAAGCAATTTTATATATATATATATATATATATATATATATATATATATATATATATATATCTTTACCATTAGGCCAACCACTATGTCCTGTTATTTTCCCTATTTTTTTTTCTAGGTGTGTCTTTTTAGAAGAGTTTGCAACTGTCACACCAAAATCATTGTAGCAGCCTCTCAGTTGAAATGGTTAACCTCTATTTCCCATTCTGTGCACAACAGCCAGATTAATTGTCCTTAATATTTACTTTCATGGGCTTTCTTAAACATGTTCAATAACTCCATGCATCACATGCTCCAAATACCACCTCCAGTTGTTATCCTCCCAGGATTGACCCTGGTGCCCTAGAGAATAAGCACCCTGTCTAGGTCAGCAGCCCACAGGAGTTTCCTTCATGCCTAGGCTCATGTGAAGGTGGCACAGGCAGACTGAATTGGTGGCGTGCTTTCCATCCTCTCTTCTCATCCAGGAGGGCCTGGCCAGCATAAGCACTTACCCAGCCAGCTCTCCCTCATCACACCAGTGATCAGGAATTATCATCGAGTTCTTAATCCTAGAACCAGCCATGGATCATCCCCCCTTCTCTAATGGGTTTCACAAATGTTGATCCTATAGCCCTATTTCAATGGTAATATAAATAGAAAAACAACCAAATTGACACCCCCTGCCCCCAGCCTCCAAAAGAAGCGGTTTTCCTTAAGCACTTGGTTTGATAATTAGAAGTGATACTTAACCTTTGTCTATTCCTCAGTACTTGAAACATTCTAAATTCAAATGATAGAAAAATAGAAAATAAGACCACATCAATTTTATATCCTTGTTTAGGATTTTTGTTGATATGTAAATAATAAAACATTATATCATAATAGAATGGACTTAGGGGATAGTGATGAGCCATCAGTTAGGCAGAGGGCAATTTCATCCTCTCCATTATTTATTAATAGCTGTCAGTAAGTCATTAGGACAGCCCCTGATTTGTCATTCATAACCAAGAGGGAAAATGTTCTTCTCTTATTTTTTTTTTTTTTACATGCCAGAACCTAATTATTAGAAGGATGACATTGACTCAGTTCAAATACATAGATAATTTTATTTTATTTTCTAGTGATGAGTAATGTTGAAAGTGGTATTAACAGAGTTCAATTATTTGAAGTCCTGTTTGCACAGGGTAGGAGCTGTGTTCTGTTCAGGAGTCTTTGAGGGACTGGGGAAGAACTGAATGTTCATTAAGCCTTCATCTATTATCTATTGTTTTATAAATTTTCAATGAAAAACATGAGCATGGCTTCAGGCAGGAATCCTCCATGCATTCAGGCTTGAAAACTTTCTATATGTGGATGCTGAGTGGGCTTTCCTGGGTGGTTCCAGGTAGAAAAGATGAGAGAGAAGCCAGAAGAGGAAGTCTGGGAATGAGGAAGGATGGGCCATGTCCTTTAATTGGATCAAGTCTCCTTAGCAGGTCATTTGTCAGTTTTGTTAGATTTTATGCACCAGTTCAGACTTCTATGCCCAGAATCAGCTGAGTTGGCTAATGACTAGAGCAAATGATGAACACAGTGGCTGAGGGTCAGCAGATTTAGCTCCACTGCCCCATTCATACTAATCCTGGGTTTGGGTGGAAGCACTTTCTGTTTGCCCCGAATTGGTAATGGGAAATCCATTATTATGGTCCTAATCCTTGTATGCTGGGTATGTGTGGTTCATCTGGCCACCTAGCAGAGGTACATGTGGTCCTAAGGGTGTTTCAACATTGGAAAGTTGAAAGAGTTTCATTTAGAGTCATGTGTGAGTTGGATTACAAATAGCAATTTTGGCCTCATCACAATAAATATTTATAAAGATACAATAATAGTCATTGTCATAGTTAAAGGAACTGGCACTTGAAGTGTAATATGAAAACTCACACATCATTTTTCTGTGGGGAATCCACTCTGTGGGGAACTTTATTATTAAAGTAACAGTTTGCCACTGAACAGACTTCATGATGGTGCACTCTTGTGCTCCTACTTAAGCATCATGCTCATTCTTTGAGGCATATCCCTGTTATAAATGAGAACATTGAAATTGGAGCTGTTATGAATACAGTAATAGCTCATAGTTACTATGTGTCAGGATCCATTCTGCTGACTCATATTTATAAATTAGTTTGTATTCTCAGATTAGACCAGTGTGAGTCAGTTTCCAGGATGGTCTCCATTCATAGATGAGAAGGTGAAGCACAGAGAATTTAAGCAACTTGCTCCAGGCCACACAGCTAATAACTGGAACCCAGTTATTCTTCAGAGCCTTTGATCTTAGCTGCTCTGCTGAACTTTCCATCAGAGTTCTGTACCTAATGCAATTACACTTGTCTCTTCACACAGTTATTCTCTTATTACAGACTTTGAGCTTCATGAGGGAAATCATTCTTTTTTTCATTCATATTTTTAGAAACTCTGGTGTCCACTCAACATCCTGATCCAAATCTGGTAATCAACACGTTTACTGAACTATGCAAGGATATCAAGGTGGCTCATGGTTTCTTGACTAGAAAGTATTCATGCTACTCTTTGAAATCATCCTTTTGACTTTTACTTCTTTCGAAATAGTGACTTAAAGTTTACTTTTTAATCTTTTTTAGATTTTTTAGGTCAATTTGTTTCTTGTTATTTACATTTAAACTGTGAGTATGGGTCAGATTCTTTCAGAATGCTCAAGAATAATTGACCACACACTCTATTTGCTCCACAACCTTCTGGTTGCTATGTTGCACAGGCCCTGTTGATAATCCCCTCTTTTATTTGTACCTCAGCTCATACTCTGAAGCTTCTAAGCCCAAAAGAACTCTGGAGTTACTAAGCCCTTTTAAAGATATATTGATGTTCTAAAAGGTTCCTAAAATTTTTATAATGCTTTTATTGCTTTACCAGTTTAAACATTTATTGGTAATGTCAGTGGTAGAAAAACTGCACCAGGGATTGGCAATGAGTTTGGCTGGACTTTGGTTTAGCAACCTTGGTACTTGATTTTGACTTGAAAAAATTTAGAGCTAAGAAACTCAAATTATAAAGAAAAGTTACAGAGGTAGTAGAAGGACACTTGGAGCTTAGGAGAAAGAGGAAGAGAGATATCTGCCTTGAGAGATGCAACAGGAAGGAGAGGCAAGAACATCTCTCTTTCTTCTTGTGAGAGGGTTTCCTGTACTAAGGACTTTTATCTGGAGGCCTTAGAGGAGAATCCCAATAGAACATTCATCAGCTTTCCAGGGTGCCCCCTCGTGGTGTGGTATCCACTGATTGGTCAGTTCCAGAGGGTCAAAAGTCAATGCAACTGGTCCTGATGTCAGCCATGGCATCACTCTGTCTAATTTCCCTGCTTCTCTAGGCCTGGAGCTAAAACACAGCTAATGCCTAGATGTCATCTTCCAGGGGTGCAAGGCTTATAGTTTTGCCCATTGCTAGGCACCCGGGGCTCTGCACCCTGGTAATGCTCTACAACTGGCCTATCTTTTCTACTACAGTAAGAATGGAAGTAAATAAAAATGTAAGAACCAGAAGTTGCCCCCCTTTGCAGTTCAATTCTCTCCTTTTCTTCATTAATATTTACAGCACGCATGACATCAGTCAACATCATTCATGCATGAATAGCTTTTTGTCACTGAGAAACACAGGAATGCCCCAAGAAAAAAAGGTGAGAGGATGTAAATAGGATATTCTTAAAGTAACATTTCCAAAGTGCCAGAAAACATGTGAAGCTTTCTTTCAACAACACTAGTGTAACTGTTATGTTTCATCAATTTGTGTTTTCTTTATTTCCCAGCAGATTGCTTAACTTGAACATGCCCTCATGCACAGAAACTATGGAACAGCGTCTCCATCCTCCTGGAACTTCCTCCTAATGATCCAGTGATCCCGGGGCTCCCATAGTCCAAAGCATCAGTTCTGCTTCCAAATTCAGGCCAAGGGAGGAAGAATAGTAAGTAACAATGAGTCACTGTCACACTGTTGTAATCATCTCAACACTGTGTTAACTGATGTGTCCATGGTGTCAGGGTCCTTTTCTGTCGAGATCCTTGGGTCTGTAGCCCTTCTAGTTCACAGTCATGTTCAGACACTGCTGCCTAAAGGGGGACCCGTTGGTGGCTGCTCTGCTGGCACCAGCCCTCCCCGTGCACCCAGCTCTGTTGCAATTCCTTCAGACTATCTTTTCAGCTGGCGACTTTCTCATTGACACTTTGGTATCCCTTTCTGTCAGCAAATCCTTGTCATAATCTATTCACCTCCCATGGCCTATTCCACTTCAAGTAGTAGATTTTCTTTTCGACTACAGGGTTGGAGGCATGCTCTTAGTACTTTCTCTTTCAGAAGGGCTTGCCTTCCTCATATAAGCTACTCTCCCAGTGTGTTCAGGGAGAGAAATCCCTGGCCATGGGCATAAGCCCCCTCAACATCTGCACAGTGGCCTGCTGCCTCCCATGCCACACAGAACTCACTGGCATACTTCCATGGATATTGTCTCATGGAGCCCTCTGTTACTGGCATCAGTTATCACAGCAAAGGCATTATTCTTTGCCATCAAATTGGCAAAGATTGAAAAACTATGAGGAAGAAAATGTGCCTGTGCCCTGCTGATGGGAATGCCAATTGTCACAATACTTTTGGCAGCACAGATATAAAATCTTAGCAAGCTGGACCGTTTGATTGTTCAATTCTTGGAATTCATTCTACAGAAATAACAGGTTAAGTCTACAAAAATTGAAAAGCAAGGATGATCATTACAGAAAAGGCAAAAAGGAAAATGAAAGCCATTAAGGCCTATCAGTAGGAGATTGGTCAGATAAATCCTATTATAGGTGTACACTATTCTGCACCAATAAAAACAATAGACTAGTCTAGATCCATATTTATTGGCCTATATATAATAACACTAGCACAGTGTAGCTTAATGAAAGGAGGTAATAAATCTTATGTGGTGTATTCCATTTCTACAGGCAAAACTACATGTACAAACTCAAATGCCAGAGAAAGAAACGTGTACAGGGAAGGTGAGAAACCAGCAGTGCAGTTAGAGAGAAACTATTTCCAATTATAAAATTATGGGTGGTTTCATTTGTTCATCTTTTTCTCTATCAGTTTAGTATTTTTACCAAAAAATTTTACTTTGTTTCTTTTTAAATTACCATTTGTGTGCTTGTGGCTCCCAAGCTGCATGGAAAGTTTTACTCACATTTTCAATGAATTCTCACAAAACCTCCTGGGGTTGGTACTGCTCTGGCCCCCAGTGGAAAATTGAAGGCAGACAAATTGGAGTGACTTTCCAGATTCATAAAACTAGTGACTGCTGAAACTGGTTTGTCTCAGTGGATAGAGTGTTGGCCTGTGGACTGAAAGGTCCCAGGTTCGATTCTGGTCAAGGGCATGTATATTTGTTTGGGGCACATCCCTGGTAGGGGGTATGCAGGAGACAGCTGGTCAATGTTTCTCTCTCATCAATGTTTCTAGATCTCTATCCCTACCCCTTCCTCTCTGTAAAAAAAATCAATAAAATATATTGGAAAACAAAAACAAACAAAACAAAACAAAAACAAAAACAAACTAGTGTCTGGTGCAGCTAGGATTAGATATGGCCATCTCACCTAGCCTAAATTTTCTTCATAATTAAATAATGAGTGTTAACAATATGTGTGTCTAACTGTGTAAACATATAAATATTTTAAAAGAACAACATTTTATTCTCAAATCTTCATGAGTATTAGACAATACTCAACCTCATTATTCATAAAAGGTTGAAAACCATAGAATACAAATGAAGGGATTGCTGTGTTTTTTGCTTTAGGTTTCCCCTCCTATTCACAGTCAAATAAATTTCATAGTTAATTTTCTGGTAATTAAAAATGGCTTCAAATACAAATGGAACATCTTTCCCCTATAAGGAATGATCTGCTCATTTCTATATTTTTCTGTTCTGTCCTTTCCAAATCTACCCGTGAACATAATAAAAGTGAAGCCTGCCACCCCTATGATAAGATGCACTGAATAGGCGTGAGGTTCACCAGGTGTGGGTGTGTGCCTTGGCTATGGTGAAGGCTCATTGGTTCCCAGATTACATAGCCCATGCATAGATGGATAGTGTGGATTAGCTATATGGCATCTCTATGTCAGAACTTTTATTATGAGAATCAGATACTTACCACATTTCCAAGGATACAGGAAACATTGACAGGGGCAGGGAAAAAATAAGTTTCCTGCCATTTGTGAGCCATTCATCACTTCCGAAAGAAATATTACACATGTGCATACACGCATGCACACAACACATTCACATAAAATATCATCTCACCCTTCCCCCAGGAATCAGAAGGTTCATAGCACCATCCCCAATTACAGTCAGACTGGAAGTGCAGATGACTTGTTCCAGCTCACATTGTTAATAGATGATGGAGGTGGACTTAGTGAGGCCTTCCTCCTACAACTCACGAGGGTACACCTGTCATGAAAATAAGGACAAGATGACCCAAAGAGACAAAGTTAATATGTGGACATTAACTATGAACTGGATGATCTCAGAGAAGTGAAATGTGATTTGTCTAGAAGCTGGAGGGGCCCACACATATGACCATGTCCCTGCAGGGCAATAGGAAAAGATTGAAAGGCCACCTGAGAGAAGAGTCACCTGGCGGATCCCACCGGATGCCTCTTCTTCATCCGCAGGTGGGTCCTGAAGTTACTGGAACCCAACAAAGCCTGTGTGACACCTACCCAGAGAATGGTCATTTGAACTATTCAGTGTGGCATTTGGAAAAGAGCCCCAGGTTTATACTTGCTTCACACTATCTTGAAGATTTGAATTTCCTACAGATAAAACCAAGAGCAGAGGCACAGAGCAGCGAAAATAGGAGCTTTGATTTCATTATCTGGAAGTAGACTAGAAATCCTGAACAATCTTCTAGCTCAAAACAGATTTAAAAACATCAAGCTAATTGCTATTTGTAAGATACATAGCCACAGTATGAGAATTTTTAAAATTTGGGCACCAAAAATTGTTCTTCTTTCAAACTGATATATACCATATATATATATATATATATATATATATATATATATATATATATATATATCTCCTATCTAATAAAAGAGTAATATGCAAATTGGCAGTACCTCAGCTACAACCACAAGCCACATCCACAAGCCAATCAGGAGTGAATATGCAAATAAACCCAACCAAGATGGCTGGGGCCACAGAGAGCAGGAGATAGGCTTGGGTTTCCCTGGCAATGGAGGAAACCTGCCCTTTCCACCTGCCCTTGCCCACCTAGGCCTCCACTCAAGGCTACAAAGTTTCAGTGATAGAAAATAATAAATCCAAATAGAAATAGTGGCAGCCACGGAGCTGGAAAGAGTAGGAGACTAGAGTTGCCCCCAGCAATGGAGGAAGCCAAGCTCTGGCCTGCTGTGGTCTCAGCTTCAGGCTACAAAGTTTCAATTATAGAAGATACATAAATCCAAACAGAAATGGCTGCCACCAAGGAGAAGGCTTGGCTCCACTCCAGGCTATAATGTTTCAATTGTAGAAGATAAATAAATCCCAGATACCAGGGTCTCCTCTTGGGTTGTCAGGGGTGTGGTCAGACTGAAAACCACCACAGGTCCCTTGCCCAGGCTGCCCCACACCCCAAGAGAACCCACACTCTGATCTGGGACACCCTTCAGGGCAAATCAGCTGACCTCACCCATGTACCAGGCCTCTATCTTATTTAATAAATATGCAGATTCACCATCACTTTAACACACAAGATGGCTGCCCCCATGTACTCAAAGATCCTGCCCCCATGTGGACACATGATGGCCAGCAGGGGAGGAAAGTTGGGAGACACCAGACCTGCAAGGGAAGGCAGTTGAGAGGGACCAGGCCTGTAAGGAAGGGCAGTTGAAGGGGATCAACCCTGCAGGGGAGGGCAGTTAGGGGTGACCAGGCCAGCAGAGGAGGGAAGTTGGGGGCATACAGGCTGGCAGGCGAGAAGTTAGACATCAATCAGTCTGGCATGGGAATGGTTAGGCGGTGATTAGGTTGGCAGGCAGAAGCAGTTAGGGGCAATCAGTAAGGCAGGCAGGTGAGCACTTGGGAGCCAGCAGTCCCAGATTGTGAGAGGGATGTCCGACTGCCCATTAAGGACCAATCTCACCATCCCACCAGGATTGGGTCTAAATGGGCAGTTGAACATCCCTCAAGGAGTCCCAAATTGGAGAGGGTACAGACTGGGCTGAGGGAAGAATTTCATGCACTGAGCCTCTAAAGAGTGTGAGTGTGTGTGTGTGTGTGTGTACTTTTTTCATTTACAGTTGAACACTGAACAATGCAATGTTAGGAGTTTTGGTCCCTATGCAATTATAAATTTGTGTAAACTTTGACTCTCCAAAAACTTCCAATAACCTACTGTTGATTGGAAGCCTTATCAATAATATAAATGTTTAACACAAATTTTACATTTTATAGGTCTTATATATTGTATTTTTACAATACAGTAAGCTAGAGAAAAGAAAATGTTATTAAGAAAATGATAGGATTTGTCTGAGAGTTTTTCCAATTGGTGCAGATCTCCAAAATTATTTTTCTAATGTATTTATTGAAAAAATGTGCATATAAGTGGACCCACACAGTTCAAACCCATGTTGTTCAAGGGTCAACCACTGTACTTTAAATGTACACACACACACACACACAGGCTCCAGCACATGACAAATAGTAAAAGAAAGCTGGTGTAATAATATTTATCATGCAAATAGAGTTAAAGGCAGAAATCATTATTAAAAGTAAAGAGGGTTATTATATAACAGAAATGTTTTAATTTTCCATGAAATATTTAACTAAGTTTAGGTGCACTTAATAGTAAAATATAGAAAGCAAACATTGTCAAAGTTTCAGAAAGATATGGACCGATTTCAACATTATATTAGATTTTTTTTTTTTTAACAGAATGGGCTGGGCTCTACTTTCTAGCTATGTGATATTTGGCTGTTACTTAAACTGTCTGATTTTAAATGGTATGATAAAATAATAAATGCTGCCTAATGTATTAAATAAACAGCATGGATAATGGACTTAATAAAGTGTGCAGAAAAATGCCATAAATTAATACTTTTATTACAATTACTATTATCATTATTATTATGTTCTTGACAAAGGTGGCAACATGATAGAGTAACATTAGAGAAAAACAATTCTAATTGTATTGTGTAATATGAGGCAGGAGACAGGAAACTCTGGAGGAAGGGAGACTGGGGCGGGGGGATCTAGAAGCTATTTTGAGTCATCCCAAATAGGAAATAATAACCTCTTTATTTCAGGTTGCTACTATGGCTGCACAATAATCAAGAAGGCAGTGAAGAAATGTGCAAAGCAAACGAAGAAACAAAGAAACAAAAAAAACATTTGACAGTGTATTTTATTTTAAAAAATACATTATATCCTGAGAAGAGTAGGAATTCTCCAAATTCCTCATCTTTTGTCTTTAAACTTTTAAATATGTACTGCTATGAAATAAAAAAAAAATAAAGCTTTCCTGCCTGAGTAATATGAGTAATACATTGAATGCTATTCATCCTTGGTACTGATGCCTTACCCCGGCGATTTTTAGATCTGTGTGATGATGTATAGAAAAGATGTGAAATCCAGAAGCACAGCATCAAGTCAGCAAAAATATAACTCACTGTCCCATTAGACAGCATTGCCTATGGGATAAAAAAAATGTGTTCACTGAGCCAGTGTGCAAATGTTTGCTCTGGTCACTGGCTTCCAAATTATTGTCAAACAGGTAATTCTTCACTGATCCCTCTGGTTGTGCCCCTAGCACAGTCACAATGGTCTTGCTGACTTTTGCATTTGCTTGAGATGTCTATCTATGTGAGGATTGGGGTCAAAATCTGCTCCGTCTTTGACTCAGTTACATGCTTAGGAACTAAAGTCATACAAGTCACTCAACTTCAGATGCTTTCTAATGTCTTTGAGGCACACAGAAAACCACCGCTTCACCCTTGAGTTTTGTTGGCTAATAGCACAACTGCTTTACAGACAGAAGGCAATAAACAGGAATTTTTCTGAAAGGCATACTTGGTTGCTCTAAAACAGAGCAATAAAAATTGCACAATCTAAAGGAAGGAACAGTTTGTTTCGCCCTGTTTATTGCCAGTTAAATGCCAGAGACATTTAAAGTAACAGCAACCAGTGTAAAGCCGGGGAAAAAATGTTATGATCTTAAAATAAAGCTATTGCTCTCTCCCCTACCATAGTTTTACAAAACTTCCTATACTTTTTGGCACAAGAGATTACATACAATTTTTTTTCTGTAAATGCCAGCAAAGCATTATGTAAAATTATAGTTGTGGGACAGAGGTGTTGAAAAATTGAGTAGGAAAACAGACGATTTCTGGGTAGAGTCAGTTGACATTATGCTCATTCTAATCAAGCAAAATTTATTCTAAGAGAAAAAGACTGGGATTGAATTTATGCTTCATTTTCCCTAGGCAAAACCTTTTTTAAAACAGCATTATAGGTGATACTTATTTTAAACAGAGCATTGCCTCCTCCACCTGCATCAGATCTAACCCTTCTCCATGGACTTCAGCCATGATTGCACAGTGGAATCTGCAAAGCTTTAACATCTCATCCTGGCCGCCCATGGGGCTTGGATTTATTTGGTGTGGGTGCCTCCTGGGCTTTTTATTATGAGAGTTTCCAAAGCTCACAGGTGGTTCTGACAGGAAGCCATGGTTAAGGAGTGAAGTTTTAGAGCAAGACCAACCTTGATGAGTCCACTTGGACGAGAAGGGGAGATATAAGAACATCAAGTCAAAGAGTGGGGTGCCTCATCCCATCACACTGGTAGACAATATCCAGCATTAATTGCTTTGCTCTTCCTTTAACCACTGATCACCTGGCCAGGTTCTGCACTCTAACCAACTCCAAGTTCACCTGAAGTGGTTTGGGTGTGATGAGAGAAGAGAAAGCAACATTTTTAATTTTTGTCTTCCTTCCTGTCTTAATTGCAGATATACCCTTAAGATTTTTGTGGTAATCTCCAGATGGTGGTCAGTAAGGTTTACTTAGCTCATATTGTCTTGTACTGTCTATCTGTTTGTTTTCTCCTGGGAACCCATTGTACCTTTCTTCTGGCCTCCACAGTTTTGTATTGCATGTGTTAGCTAAGGCTGAGCAGCAGAAGGGATAGACTCCTGTGTGTGTGTGTGTGTGTGTGTGTGTGTGTGTGTGTGTGTGGTGAGGGGTGAAGGGTTGAGAGGGGTAAAGGAGCACTGGTGGTGGTGAGGAGGAGAGGTTTGGGAAGGGCAGCACAAAACCCTCATGCTGCCCAGGAACAAAGTTGGAAGCTAATACATATTTATGATTTACACTGAACCTAACGTTAAACATGGTTCTTAGCATCCAGTGTAGCTGAGAGAACCAAACTGAATAAAGATTGAAAATATTCTGAGCTAAAATGTAACAAATACAAACGGTTTCTGCATATATCTAGAAAAATGATGTGGACAAGCTAGAAATTATCTTGGATTTAATTGATCTCTTCAGTTTAGAAATTTACTAATATGAAGAAATAGTGCTGTTTGTTTGATGTTCAACTTAAAGAATGTCACTTATAATCCTACTAATAAAAGCCTATATGGTCGTCATGCCCTCATGCTGGGATGCCCTCACTCCACAATGAGCGATCACCAATATGATTCATGAGCAGTGGGAATACATGAGTAGGCGGGGCTGGCTGTGCACAAGGGTGGGTGGGAGCTTGATGCTGTGTGCGCAGCACAGAGGTGGGTCCCGTGGCTGTGCACGGTGAGGCCTGGGGGGGTTCCACTCCCTCATGTGGTGTGAAGGTGGGAGCCCTGACTTCAGCCTACCTCTTTTGAGCCATCCATTGAGGAGTCTTAGATGGGTGGACAGAGCCTACCTTTTGGGGGCAATCAATTGTGGGGCTCCCACATTGTGAGAGGGAACAGGCCAGGCTGGGGAACTCCCCACCCTTGAGTGCACAAATTTCATGCACCAGGCCTCTAGTTTAATAAAATACAGCCTACAATTAGAATAGTAATAACAGAAGTAAAGATGGTGATAATCATGACAGTATTGCTGGGCTACGAGGACCATCTTTCCTCTCACTCATATATTCATCCACATTTGTGCTGGCTTCTGGGTTTTAAGTACTGTGGCATCTGTTGGGTATATGACAATAAAAAACCGGTACATTCTGTCCTGAGGGACTTTACAGATGAGTGGAGGGCAGGCATTAAACAAGAAACATACCAAATGAATATATGATTGTAAAGTGTGTTAAAGTTTGAAGGGAAAGGCTGGGCACAATGAAATCATTTACCAAAAATTCCACCTTTGATTTGAGTGTTCTAAGTACACTTATGAAGGAACTGATATTTAAGCTGAGTCTTGAGTGATTAGTAGGAATGATTTTGGTTTCTCCTTTTGCTAGGTCGTTCCCAGGGTAGATTTAAATTCCCAGTTTTATGCCAGGACAAGCACTGTCGGTAAATTTCCTTCAGATCTGTTTACCTTGCAAAATTGCTTCTTTCCTGTCCCAGGGCCTAGGACCCTCAGAGTATCAAGCGGGACTCTGGCTCACTTTCCACTCCAGACTTAATAATGTCCCTGGGACAGTTCTCATCAGAGGAGCCTTATGGTGAGATCACATCTTATTCAAAGATGAAAATTGGCTTGTATAGAAAAGAGCCTTTTTTATAATTGCCTTAGTTCAAAAAAGTCTTAGGTTAAGGCTCATTTTGCCTAATGAACATGCCTGTAAAATTGGGACCCAGAATTACTGTTGAATGTCCTCCCAATGTATGGTCTCTGGCATTACCTGAATTATTAAAAATGCAGGCTCTCAGGTTCCACCCCTCCTGCTAACTCAGAACCATTTGAACAAGATTTCCAAGTGATCTATCTATACTAATAAAAGGCAATATGCTAATTAGACCAGATAGACCAGATGTTTTCTGGACACAGCCATGGTGGTGGGGGGCAAAGGCAGATGTGGTTAGGGGTGAGCAGTTAGGGGCTGGTAGGGTGAGAGATTAGGGGCGATTAGGCAGGCAGGGGAGAGTGATTAGGGCAGTCAGGCAGGCAGGGGAGAGTGGTTAAAGACAATCATGCAGGCAGGCAGGCAGGTGAACAGTTATGAACCAGCAGTTGACTTGGGAGAGATCTTCCCTCTGGGGTTGGCCAATTCCTAAAGGTGGCAAATGGTTCCCCTTTAAGGGAACACCTTACATCTGCAGACTAACCAGTCAGGAGCCCATACCCCAGCCCCTCCTCTGTGGGGTTCACCTCAGGGGAGGTATCAGACAATGAGGGGCCTCAGAGATCACTGGATTTATTTAAACTAGACAGTCCTAAGCCTGCTCATCCTGCCTCCTGCAGAGACCACATAAAAGCTCTTGCCAGCATTGTCCCTCTCCCTCTGCCTCCTGGTCCATCCTGGAACTTCCCCATGTGGCCCTACTGTATGGCATATCTCTTCTCTCAGACCTGTGAGTAACCAGCTATCTTTTCAATGGCAATCATCTCCAGATCTGGTGGTTTCACATCCACCATTAATAATAAAACTTACACTTAGAATAGGCATGCACCTCGGTGCTCAGTAGCATAGCAGAGGGATCCCCACAGTGGGAGGTGAGTAGGCTGGAGTAGGACCACCCTACACCTTGAGGGAGAAGATCCTATAGAAGCCACAGTGGTTACAGAGTCTGTTTTGTCCCTCCTCCCATGTGTCCATGTGTGAGAGAATTTAATCAGAGGACAACTGATTAAAGAAATAAAACTGTAAGAGTTTGTGAAGGAAAAGGAGGCAATTGGAAAGTTATTTCATAGTATGGGATGGTTCTAGAATGGAAAGCTCTGAGTTGGCTTCTCTTTGCTCAGCCAGGAGGCAGCCCAAGGGCATGAGGATTCTAATGGTGGTCTGGCTCTCGCCTGTTGGGATCTACATCAGCCCTGCCTGCCTGCGTCTTGGAGCAGAGGCCTCCTTCCTCTGGGCTTGTGAGGTCGGAACTATCAGAAGGCAACGGCAGTTTTCAGAGGCTGAAAGAGCCTATTCCTGATATTAAAGCAAATGCTTTCAAAGGCCCTTTGATATTTGTACATATAATTGTGAGTATGCATATCTGACTTAAAAAGAAAAAAAAAAAAAAGCCCAACGAAAAATAAAGAAGTTTTAAATGGAGACATTCTACTTGAAAGGCCTATCATCTGATCATGAAACAACGCTGCCTAAGATTGTTGAAATAAAGTCTGTTTCTGTTCCTGTGCTGGCCGCCATCATATGATGAAACACCTCAGGCACTGGGTCCCCGCCTCCACTCACCCCTCGGCTGGTTTTGTCCATTTTTTGTGTCCTCTGGGGGAATTGGCTGAAATTGGAAGGCAAACCACGGATTGTGAATTTTTTTTTAAATCACATTATTGTCTCCTAGGGCATTTTTTACTTCTGCGTTAGAAAATAGTCTTTTTCCTTAAAATTTTTTTTTTTTTTAAATATATTTTATTGATTTTGTACAGAGAGGAAGGGAGAGAGATAGAGAGCCAGAAACATCGATGAGAGAGAGTCATCGATCAGCTGCCTCTTGCACACCCCCTACTGGGGATATGCCCGCAACCAAGGTACATGCCCTTGACCGGAATCGAACCCGGGACCCTTCAGTCCCCAAGCCGATGCTCTATCCATTGAGCCAAACCGGTCCCGGCTTTTTCCTTAAAATTTTTAAAAAATATATATCTATATCTATATATCTATATATCTATATATCTATATATCTATATATCTATCTATATCTATATATCTATATATCTATCTATATATATACAGATCCATATTTGAAAGGCTATTTAAAAAGACAAATACACAAGTCTGAGATAATTCCTTTTATTGGAACAACAGTCTGAAGGGAACAAAAAGGTCATTTTTCTTAGATATTTATGTCTGTCTCCCCTGATCAAACAAATACCATCCTACAGAGATTCTTCTTCAAGGCCATTGATATGTATGGTTATTAAAGCCCAGGAGAAGAAATAGAATGAGAACTTATTTTTGCCTTGAAAATACCTCCCCTGGAAATACACCTCGGTGGAGGATAAATAAGAAGGTGCTTTCAGTAATGGCCCATTTTCTATTTGGAAATCCCTTTATTTTCACTTGAGAAGTATACAAGTGTGTGGTTATAAAAACCTAAGGAATCATACCTTACATTTCTCCTCTGCATGGACATGAATGCTTTGGGAACTTACATTTCTTATGCCTTTTCTCCTTCTTTGCAACCACTCTGCTCCATCTGCAGCTCTCTCCTCTGATACCCCATGACTTAATTAAGTAGCATTATCTGCCCCAGTGAGGTTGTATTAGTCCTTATCCCCATCCTTACTCTCTGACCATCCCCTGGAACCCCGCTCTTCAGGGTCTCAAGGATGAATCCCAGAGAGAACACTGTTCCCTGCCCTCCATGCATATCTAGCAAAGTCAGGGGGAGACTCTCACATGCCGCCCCTGGACAGAGTAGTGTCTAAACAAATGCTAAGGTCCTGGGCACACTCCCATGGGCAGCATGGACTGTGGGTATCACCAGCCTCATAAACTCGTAGTTTATGCAGGTACACATATTCCATAGATAGGTGAAAGAGGATATTATAATAAAAAAGAAGTAGGCACAGCCTGGCTTTGTGGATCATTAACTGAAACTTTCACAGCTGACAGTGATTCATTAGATGTGGTCTGAGTTGGGCTGGTTTCTGTGAGCAATAAATGAGGACAGTTTTCAGCTAACGTAGTACAGGATGATTATTTCTATTAAGCGTAGGGCATTATATCCTTTAATATCCACAGTAATTTAACCTTTGGAAGCCTTGATGATGCATCCTGTAATTCTAGCTTATGGTAATAGTACAACTGTTTCTATCCCCACCCAAATGCCTTTGGTGGCCTGACCACCTATATTCATAGGACTGGACTGAGTAATAGAGCGTGGCCAAAAGATACTGGACCATAATTAAGAGAGGAAGTGCTATCTGGTAAAAAGTCCATGGATTTTAGATTGGGAAAGAGCCAGTCAGGTTTAAGTTCTAATTGAATCACTGACTAAGTGAAGTTCAGTGGGTCACTTTTTCTTTCATGGTTCCTAAAACCAGGACTAATCAAAAGACCCACCTCGGAGATGGCTGTGAGTTTGACTGAGATGATGGAAATGAAAATACAAAGTAATGAGAAAAATGCTATAATCAAACGCTAACTCATGTGAAACACTACATGTCAGAGAGAAGGGAACATTTGGGGATTATGAGCAAAAGAAGCACACTCCTCCTGAGATAATAGATCTACATTGTTTTTTGTCATCTTTTTATCGTTGTGACAGAAATGACCACAACTCAGAAGAGTCTTATACACAAGAACATCTTGAATATTTTCTTGTCTTCAGTATTAATATAATACTACTCAGTGATTTAAATAGAACAAGGGCCCTAAATATCACATCTCCAGCCATGATGATCAGCTTCTTGCTTGTGGCAGTCATCCACTCCCCTGTCTGGAGGCCCTGGAGCTCTTAGAGCTGCTCACACAGGTGTCTGCCCTGCAAAGGAAGGTCTAGTTCAGGAGGATTTGGCCGGAAGGGGTCTTGACAGAGGTGATGGGGCAGGAAAATCTGTATTCCTTCCTTTCAGTTCCACCCACACTGCTCATAGGAAACAAACTCAGAGCCCTTAAAGAAAAGAGGGCCAGCTGCTCTCTCCATCCTGCCCTGTGCACCTCTTGGCTTGCAACAGCAAGTCTGTGGGGCTGTGGCCCGAGCACCGTGTCTGAACACAAGGCCCCTTTGAGAAATTGTTGCAGCATCCAAAGAGTGTCTCCCATTTCTGAATTGGGTCCCTGACTCCTCAGGACTATTCCCTGCAGAATTGCTTAGTGGTAAAGATCTTAGGACATTGTGACTTCCCAGGAGAGAGGAGTCTCCAGGGTTGAGTTATTAGACCATATTCATTTACAGATCCTCTTTGAGCTTCTGTTTCTCACCAACAAACTAGAGATTGTGATGCCTGTCACAGGTTTCCATGTGGAATAAGCAACACAATGTGCTGGTGACCAGCCCAAGGAGGGGTGCAGTAGGTTCATAGTAGCCTAGAATTGTTTTGTGCCTTAGCCACCTTCCTCCTACTAATCATTTTATTTCAGCTCTTAAGCTTATTGCCTTCTTCCCATCCCTATTGCTGCCACTACATTTGAGGTCACTCTGCCACAGCCTTGAGGACTTTGAGACCTTACTAGGTTTTCCTCCAATATTTCCGGCCTTTATCTGCCACAGTGTGTGTTGATTGCCCTCTAGACATCATGCATTCAAGGTTTATGGATTTGCTCCACTCCCATAACCATAACCTTTGCTCAGTTCTAGATTCTACACAAGTGGCACACCCTGGAGTTGGACATTCCCAGGAACTGCTCTGTCATAAATTCTCCTCTCCTCTGGCATTCCTCTCCTTCCCCCATCTCTGCACACTCCCTGAGCAGGTCAGTTCACTGCAAGACACTGCCCAGCCCTTTGATCACTCCTGGTTCTTCTAGTCCATCTCCACCCCAATTTGTCTCACCTTTGTTCCTGCAGCCCTGGACATAGGATTATAAAGAAAAATTCACTTGTTTACTCCTTTCAATGCTCTCACTCACTTAACAAATATTTTCTAAATGTCAATGCTGTTCAGTGCTTCCCACTTCCTTGTTTTGCATCCTTATATTTGCTTACCTTGGTTCCTTTCCTTGGATTACTCACTCATGAGATGCCCATGTTTTATGAAATCTGAGCAATATAGACTATAAAATGAACTATTCCACTATGTACCACATAGAATGAGAAAATTGCTGCCAATTACCATTGAAAAATGCCATCAACTATAAGATGCATTCTGCTTTCAGAGCTGGTAATATATGGAAAAATATGCATTGTATAGTATAAAAAGTAATGGTATTTGTGAGACTGATGCCAAGATACCTCCTAATCGTTCTTTCCCTTAGATACTAAATTTCTTGAAATAGACCCAACTGTCGATTTCTTCCCTCCTACTTCCCAGATATTGCTTATCCCACTACAGGTTGGCTCCCTCGTCTAATAAAACCTCTCTTTTAAAAATAATGACTCCTGTTTGAATCACCAAAGCCAAGCATGGGATCTTCCTTAGGTCACAAGCTCATGAGGCCACAGCACAAGCGAGACTGTTGACCTTGCCTTGTTCACACTCACGCCTTCATTCTTCGATCTCAGTCTTATGGTTCTTATGAAAATTAATCTTTCTCAGTTTTTCAAACTATTTAATTTTCTTTTACTCGACACGTTTATGATTTTGTTTGTGGTTTCTTCTGCTATCCTTACCATCTTCAATTCATCTCTTCCCATCAAACCCTCCCAAAGCAGGCTTCCCTAATAGCTCTTGCTCTGGTCACCTTTAACATTCATGCTGCTAATCCAGCCATCTGTTCTCCATCTTCACCTTACCTGGCTCTCGATAACATTGGGCATAGATCGTGTTTTCTTCCTTTCCAAGACCCATTATTTTCCTGCCACCTGGTCAGCATATTCTTCTGGTTTTTCTCCTGGTATTTGTGCTCCTTCTTCATATCTCTCACTCCTACTCATCTCTTGACATCTTGGCTCAGTCCTTTGGACCATCCTCTTGGTGATCTTATCTAGCTTATGGTGTTAAGAGGTGCCTGCCTCTCATCTAAAGCTTAAGTTTACAGTCTGCTTGTTGCTTTACTGTCTTTATATCTGACTTTTGGTTTGTCAGTTTATAATGTTCTTTAATATCCATAAATGAGTGAGGCCATGTGGTATTTCTCTTTCATTGACTGGCTTATTTCACTCAGCATGATGTTCTCTAGTTCTATCCAGGTTGCTGCAAATGATGAGAATTCCTTCTTTTTTATGGCAGCATAGTATTCCAGTGTGTAGATGTACCATAGTTTTTGGATCCAATCATCTGCTGATGGGCACCTAGGCTGTTTCCAAATTCTAGCTATTGTAGATTGTGCTGCTATAAACATAGGGGTGCATATATCCTTTCTGATTGGTGTTTCTAGTTTCTTGGGATATATTCCTAGGAGTGGGATTACTGGGTCAAATGGGAGTTCCATTTTCAGTTTTTTGAGGAAACTCCACACTGCTCTCCACAGTGGTTGCACCAGTCTGCATTCCCACCAGCAGTGCACGAGGGTTCCTTTTTCTCCACAACCTCGCCAACACTTGTCGTTTGTTGATTTGTTGATGTTGGCCATTCTGACAGGTGTGAGATGGTACCGCATTGTTGTTTTGATTTGCATCTCTCGGATAATTAGTGACTTTGAGCATATTTTCATGTGCCTTTTGGCCTTCCTTCTGTCTTCTTTTGAAAATATTCTATTTAGGTCTATTGCCTATTTTTTATATATATTTTTTTATTTTATTTATTTATTTATTTATTTATTAATATATTTTATTGATTTTTTACAGAGAGGAAGAGAGAGGGATAGAGAGTTAGAAACATCGATGAGAGATGAACATTGATCGGCTGCCTCTTGCACACCCCCTACTGGGGATATGCCCGCAACCAAGGTACATGCCCTTGACCGGAATCGAACCCGGGACCTTTCAGTCTGCAGACCAACGCTCTACCACTGAGCCAAACCGGTTTCGGCCATTGCCCATTTTTTAATTGGATCATTCATCTTCCTTTTATTTAGTTGTATAAGCTGTTTGTAGATGTTGGAGATTAAACCTTTATCAGTGGTAACATTTGCAAATATGTTCGCCCACACAGTGGGCTTTCTTGTTGTTTTGTTGATGGTTTCTTTTGCTGTAAAAAAGCTTTTTATTTTGATGTAGTCCCATTTGTTTATTTTCTCTTTAGCTTCCATTGCCCTAGGGGCAGTATCAGTGAAGAAGTTCTTTTGGCATATGTCTGAGATTTTGCTGCCCGTGGATGCTTCTAGTATTTTTATGGTTTCCCGTCTGATGTTTAAGTCCTGCATCCATTTTGAGTTTATTTTTGTGTATGGCGTAAGTTGGTGATCTAGTTTCATTCTTTTGCATGTATCTGTCCAATTTTCCCAACACCATTTATTGAAGAGACTGTCTTGACTCCATTGTATATTCGTGCCTCCTTTGTCAAATATTAATTGAGCATAGTGATTTGGGTTGATATCTGGGTTCTCGATTCAATTCCATTGATCTATATGTCTGTTCTTGTGCCAGTACCAGGCTGTTTTGAGAACAGTGGCTTTGTAATACAGTCTGAAGTCTGGTATTGAGATCCCTCCTACTTTACTCTTCTTTCTCAGGATTGCTGTGGCTATTCGGGGTCTTTTATTGTTCCAAATGAACTTTTGGAGAGTTCTTTCTAGGTCAGTGAATATGCCGTTGGTATTTTAATGGGGAGTGCATTGAACCTATAGACTGCTTTAGGAAGTATGGACATTTTGATGATGTTGATTCTACCAATCCATGAACATGGTATGTTCTTCCATCTGTTTACATCTTCCTCTATCTCTTTTTTCAGTGTCGTGTAGTTTTCCGCGTATAGGTCCTTTACTTCCTTAGTTAAGTTTATTCCTAGGTATCTTAATTTTTTTGGTGCGATGGTAAATGGAATTGCTTTTTCAGTCTCTGTTTCTATAAGTTCGCTGTTGGTGTATAGAAATGTCATAGATTTCTTGGCGTTAATTTTGTATCCTGCTACATTGCCAAATTCATTTATTAAGTCAATTAGTTTTTTAATGGAGTCTTTTGGTTTTTTTATATACAATATCATGTCATCTGCAAATAAGGATAACTTTACCTCTTCTTTTCCAATTTGGATGCCTTTTATTTCCTCTTCTTGTCTAATTGCAATGGCTAGTACTTCCAGTACTATGTCAAAGAGGAGTGGCGATAGTGGGCATCCCTGTCTTGTTCCTGTTCTTAGAGGGAATGGTTTTAGTTTTTGCCCATTGAGTATAATGTTGACTGTGGGTTTATCATATATAGCTTTTATTATGTTGAGGTATGTTCCTTGTACTCCCACCTTGTTGAGAGTTTTTATCAGGAAAGGGTGTTGGATTTTATCAAATGCTTTTTCTGCATCAATTGATATGACTATATGATTTTTATCTTTCAATTTGTTTATGTGATGTGTCACGTTTATTGATTTGCGGATATTGTACCAACCTTGCATTCCTGGAATAAATCCTACTTGGTCATGGTGTATGATTTTTGTGATGCTCTGCTAGAGCCGATTTGCTAGAATTTTGTTGAGGATTTTGGCATCTATGTTCTTGAGGGATATTGGCCTGTAATTCTCTTTCATAGAGTTGTCTTTATCTGGTTTTGGTATTAGGGTGATGCTGGCTTCATAGAAGGAGTTTGGAAGTGTTCTTTCCTCTTGAATTTTTTTGAATAGTCTGAGGAGGATAGGTTTTAGTTCTTCCTTGAATGTTTGGTAAAACTCTCCTGTGAAGCCATCTGGCCCTGGGCTTTTGTTTGCTGGAAGCTTTTTGATGACTGTTTCAATTTCTTCCCAAGTCACTGCTCTATTGAGATTTTTAGATTCTTCCTGATTGAGTTTTGGAAGGTTGTATTTTTCTAGGAATATGTCCATTTCCTCCAGGCTGTTCAGTTTGTTGGAATAGAGTTGTTCGTAGTATTTTGTAACAATCCTTTGTATTTCGGCGGGGTCTGTTGTTATTTCACCTCTTCCGCAGCGGAGAGAGTAGGGAGATCTGGGGGAGATAAGAGATCAACCGAAGGACTTGTATACATGCATATAAGTACAACCAATGGACACAAAACTCTGGGGAGGGAGGGTATGTATGGGAGGGGGGGCAATGTTAAAATATGTACACAGATAATAATTTAATAAAAAAATAATGATAATGAATGTGACTCATGAGAACATTAGAGTTGTATAAAAATTAAATTAAGGATGGTTTTAAAACATGAAATGATCATTTCAAGGGAAGAAAATTAGTTTGGTGTGACCAAATGCTATAAATTCAAAATAGAGTTAAAACTGATTTGAAAACACCAAGTTAATACAGACTAAAAAATTCAAAAAAAATAAAAATAAAAAATAAAGCTTAAGTTTATATAGCCAGCCCAACCTCTCCTCAAACTCCGGAGTGTCATACCTCATTGACAGCTTGGCATTGTCTTTTTTTTTTTAGAGAGAGAGAGAGAGAGAGAGAGAGAGAGAGAAGAAGGGAGAGGGATAAAGATAAAGAAATGGAAACATCAATGAGAGGGAAGCATCAGCTGCCTCATGCACTCCCCCTACTGGGGATCAAGCCTGTAACCCAGGCATGTGCCCTGAGAGCAAATCAGACCTGTGACCTCTTGGTTCATTGGTTCATGGGCCGACACTCACCTGAGCCACACTGGCAGCAGTGGCCATCTAATTGGCATATCAAACATACCATCCAAAAATAAATTCCTGATTTTCCCTAAATATCTTTCTTCCACAGACTTCTTCACCTCAGGAAATGAAAATTCTCTCCATCCTTTTCCTCAAAAGTAGGAGGCTATTCATGATTCATCTCATTCTTTTCCAGGGGATCTAACTATTGAAATATATCCAGGATCTGATCCCATACCCCCACTTCTTCAGCTGCCATGCTAGTTAGAGTATTCTCATTTAGCACTAGAATTGTTGCCATGGCCCTCTACCTATCTTCCTGCTTCGTTCTCTCCCTACACTACTCTTCTCCTCAACAAAGCACCCAGGATGAGCTCTTTGAAATACACAGAATTTCTAGAGTTTTATGTTTCTACAGTTAAACCTCTTTAATCACTTCCCTTCTCACTCAAGAGATAACCCACTGTCCAGTTCAGACCTCCAGCTTGATCCCCCTACCTTCTCCTGCCCTCAATCCTGTATCCACTTCCCTCTCCACATTTCCCAAGGAGCCCAGAACCTGCTTCCCTGGGGCCTTTGCCAGCACTACTCCCTCTGCCCAGAATGCTTGTTCAGCTATCCTGAAGTCTCATTTCTTCCTGTACATCTTGTTTCTTCTTATGTGTCATATCAGTTAGGGTGGTCACATTTCCTGAGTATTTTTAAAATTAATTTCTTGGTTCTTATTTTAACTCTTGGCCATCTTTAATTTTCATTGTTAGCTGCTTCTATTCATTTTTTTAAGGTGGGGGTAGCAATTTTAAATGTAAATATTTGACTAAGGATTGCGAATTATGCCAGTCATTGGACAAAGTAAGCATATGGCCAGGATCCAAAATTTGAGAGTATATATATATTTTTTCCAAACAAAAATTCCATACAAAATTCTCCCTTTTGACGTGAAAGATTTCAAACCTGGACTTTACCTGAGGTGGTAAGTAGTGAACATAGGAAAGCATCCATTGAGTGTTTCTCTCTAATGACTAAAAATGTCTCATCTATCCTATGGAGACCTATCTTAATGTTTTCATTAAAGCAAAGGATTGTGAAAAAAACTTGTGCATATTATAAGAGTGAGCAACTTGATCTCCTGAATACTGACAAATCAAAACCTGCTAAGTGGAAATGTTAAGTCCTCTACAGGTACTCTGACAAGTCAGAATAAGGAAACCTACCCAGAAATAAAATTCTCCCTGGAGAATGCTTTCTGCATTCCACTTCTTTGAGTTTATTTTAAAACATTTTCCTCTCTGTTTATTCACTCTTGATGAAAAGTGATTTGGACACAGGCGGTTTATGTGGTGGACAAATAGCTGTACTGACCCAGTCCCAGTGGTCATGCAGAGTGGCTATAGCTCTGCTCCTCCAGTGAAATGTCTGGGTTCTCAGGATTGGGGACCCATAGGCCTCACTCATGTTCTCCTGACCCTTTACAGCTTGCAAAGGACAATTGAGTGAAACTTTTTGGCATTAACATGGTCTTTAGGCAGAGTCAATAAGATTTTCTCTGAAACTTTTAGCACAACTTGAGAGCAAGACAGTGAGAAACAATCTCTCTGAGGGACCCCTGAAACTATGTATGGTCAGGTGGTGACTAATCTCACCACCTGTAGTCCCAGGGTGAATGGTTGGGGTGACCTGACCCCCTCCCAACATTCCCATCTCTCTCTGCACTTTACTGACCAATGGGAGTTAAGTGATCTGTCAAAAGACTGCATGAGACTGGAAGAGTTACATAAAGCAACCACATTTGCGTTTCCATTGTTTTTTCTGTACATAAAGCAGAGCACAGAAGTATTCTAGCTGTCAGCACTGGGAATTCCTCAGGACTTAGGAAAAACTGAACAGTACAATAGCATCCTGTTGAGAAACTCCAGAAGCATAAATTTCTTTCCTTCATTTTACTAGAGATTTTTTTGTGTGTGTGCACGTACATGGGTGTGAACAACCACATTTAATGTAGGGCAAGGGGACTACAAGCTTTTTGAATTACTCTATTTTCTGTGCTCTGGTGGAATGGTTCAATGGAATGTCAGCCACTCATTTACAGTGTGTTCTCTGCTCTTCAAAGAACAGTAGAGTGACAAAATGGGTAAACTTTCCAATCATGGGAAGATTTTGTTGTCATGATGTCTAGATTTCTAAAACTGCCTATCCTCTGTTGCCATTCCTTCTATGGAACATGCCGTACAGCTGATAGCAATCTTTTTATCATCTTTAAAATTCTACAATACAAATCCTTAGCTTTTTGTATAACCAGAACTAGAAACCTGGCTGTGAAGACCCCACTTTTATATTTTGAAATATTTTTGTCAAAGTTCACAATTGTTCATCATATTTGAAACAGTTTTCTTCCCCAGGAATCCTACCCTGCACCATGACAAATCAAGACAGTCAGAAGCAATTAGGACACAAGTATTCAAACTAGCCAGAATATGTAACTAAAGAGTGTAACTAAAAAGGGGTTGGAAGTAACAAAGCAAACTGTTCTACTTCCTAGACAATGTAACACATACACCCAGTGCATATACCTATATACATCTCCACATCAGAAAGAATTAAATTATTCAGGATCATGTTCTCTCTCCTCCTTTCTTTTCTTCTCTCCTTCAAAAGGGAGTCTAGTGCATAAGCCTAGCATGCATTATTCTTTGTCTTGTTTTCCTGAATGACTTCTTACCCACATACTGTCATTTATACCCATTCCAAAGCTTAGATGGGTCTTCTGGTTTAACAAATCATGAAATAATAAGTCATTTCATAAATTTAATAATTCCATTCTAAAAAGACTATAGATAGCAATGGAAAGGACATCTTTGTAAAGATATTTTAAAGCCCAGAATAATACAAAGAGCAAAAATTGTTTAATTTTCACTAAAAATAAAGTAATTCTTATGTGTTTTTATAATTACCTAGTAATATTTTACCCACTGGTTTTCTGAGTTATAACAAGTAACTATGGTTCCAATTGTCTATTTGTTAAAGTCAGGGACAAAGGAGAGTTTATGATTCTGAGCTTGATTGCTTTCCAGTGTCATCCAGAGTGGCCTCATCTCTGCATATCCAGGTTAGAGGATGATGGATCTGATCTCCTGCCACAGCTGGACATGATTTCCTAGCCTCACTGTGGCAGAGTGGGGATATAAATACACATTAATATTTGGTCTTACCTTAGGTTCCCCAGGAAACAGACCTTAGAGATGGGGCTCTGCATGCAATTCCTCCCACCCCACAGAGACCTCCAGACAAAGCTTGTGGGGATTAGGGAGTAAGGAAGTAGGAAGGAAATGGGATTCCTACAGAGGGAGTGTGAGCATGACAAAGCATCAGCTTGTTCCTGGAACACAAGCTGGGGTGCCCTTCAGAGTTCTGACTGGGGGCTTTAGTACTTATCATTGAACAACTATTGGCTTGGCTGAGAATAATTCTCAGAAAGAAACAAGAGGGACCACTATCCCCTAGCAGGTTTTGGTACACAGAGGATCTAAAGGGTGGACATCTAGTAGTACATCTTTGCAGTTATTACACATGCACATACTTGAGTTCCAGGTATTGGTGTATGGATACATGTGTATGTGTATGCACATGTATAAATCCACCCTTCTATACATTGTTTATACTATTATGTAATATGAATATTTTCTAGGAAAGAAGAGGATGTAGAAATGACCAGATATGCTTATGGAGTTCTTTCTCAGTCCCTCAAACCACTGGTCAGTTGTCCACATGGCACTTTGTTCCCACAGCACAGCAATCATACAGCAGATGTCCATGAGCATGAGCCAGGGGGTTGAAAGGCTTTAGGAAGAACATTCTTATTCCTGCCTGAAGAATATTAATAACTCATGGAACAGTGTTCTCCCACCATGAGACCCTCTCTCTAGGATGTGGATTTGATCCACCCTTGGCTTCTCTCTGTAACCTGCCAGTCTCCTGGGCCATTGGGGTGTTGGCCTGTCTCATGTATTTGATTCACAATGACTCATATCTTGGGGTGTGATAATTTCTCTAACTTTTATTCTAGAAGCATGAACTTGCCTCAGCAGATGACAATGGGCAGTTCGGTCCTATTCCATCACTGACAGACAATTTAATTTGCTTTACCCAAACCCTTTTGTTTTGCCTCTATCTTCTTCTAGATGACCTCTTCAGTAATAACTGTATCTGTGGTCCCCAGACAGGCTTTGTTCCCAACACAAAGACCATGAAGAAATATGTCCTTAGAGAGATTCTTCCTGTTCCAGGGAAAGTCAGGTTTAACTCCCTTATTGGAACCATCAATATTTTATAATCAGTAGAACTTAATCAGTGACACATAGAAAGAAATACAAATGCTTTACAAGGAAAGCAGGTACTATCGTGGAATTATAATTTATGAAGCACCAGAGCAATTTTGGTGGACACGATTTTTTTTAATGATAAAAACTATTTGAAATAAATTAGTTGGTCTCAAGGCAGTGTTAAATGGTGTTGAGGAGCTTGGACTCTGCAGCCAGATTGTATAACTTTGAATCCCAGCTCTACCCATGCTGGTCGTGTGACATGGACTTGTTATAGTACCTCTCTGGGCTTCATTTTCTTCAGGCACAAAAGGCAAATAGTAAGAAATTTACTTATAGAATTTCTGTGAGGCTTAAATGAATTAATAGAGGTAAAGTGTTTAGAATATTAACTGGCAAATAGTAGGTCCTGCAAAATATTAGTTAATTTGTATGAAGTATTAATATATCCCTTTTTACACTCAAAATTATTTCCCAAATGCAATACAATAGAAATTGGAATAATTTTTTTAAATGGCACTGGAATTCACCATCCCCCCAAAGTATGGTGAAAATAAGGCTGAGTTAATGAGCAGGCAATTCTAATGTCATTTTTGAAGGTGCATGTCTTGGTTAACTCGGGCTGCTATAACAAGTACAATAAACTGGGTTCCTCAAACAACCACATTCATTTCTCACAATTTGAAAGCTGGAAGCTGAGATAATTGGCCCTGAGCCAATTTTGTAGAACAAACATTTAAGGGGAAAGAATTCTTTACATTCTAGTATTAAATAGACCTTATAGTTAAGGGGGGGAAAATCACTATAGCTATAAAAATATAATTATTTTCACAAAAGTATTTAAATTTAGTATTATCTTATTACATATGAGGATAAGTATGTGCAAATAATTTTAAATATATTTTTATTGATTTCAGAGAGGAAGGAGAGAAAGGGAGAGATAGAGCTGCAACTGGGGCATGTGCCCTTGGCTGGACTAAAACCTCAGACCCTTCAGTCCGCAGGCCAAAGCTTTATCCACTGAGCCAAAATGTCTAGGGCTACAAAAAGTTTTTTAATTAATGAAATGTACATATAAATAGGGAGCCCAGATTTTAGCTCAGGTTTATTCAACTCAAAAATGTGTGTGATGTATATATCATTCTATATAATAAAAGCATAATATGCAAATCAACCAAACAGAGGCAGGACTGGTCACTATGATGTGCACTGACCACCAGAGGGCAGATGCTCAATGCAGGAGCTGCCCCCTGGTGGTCAGTGTACTCCCACATTGGGAGCACCACTCAGCTAGAAGCCTGACTCAAGGCTAGGGAGTGCAGCTGTGGTGGCAGGAGCCTCTCCTCCTTAAGCTGCAGGTCGATGGTAAGGAGAGAGAGGTCTTGGACTACAAGAACCCTGGACTGCAAGAGGGATGTCTGACATCCCCCAAGGGGACCCAGACTGTGAGAGGGCACAGGCCAGGCTGAGGGTCCCTCCTTCCCCCAGTGCATGAATCTTGTGCGCCAGGCCTCTAGTTACATATAATTTATTTTGTCATGATGATATCTATGATAATGCCAATTTCAATATGTTATATGTATACATAGAACTATACACATATTTATATGTATATATGTGTTCATTTATACACATATAAATATATACATTTCTACAGATATGTATTTAACTAGAAAATTTTCATTAATTGGGAATAAAATTTTCTAAATGAGAAGCTGTCTTTCTGTATCAAGAAGCAATGATGAGTAAAGTCATATGATAAGCCTTAAAAAAGTCTAAGAAAAGCTATAGAAACTGTTATGTGATATATTTTTGTTTAATAAATTATTCATCAATTAACACAATTTTTTAAGATGGAAAGGTGGTTTCTCATTGGCCCACATCCAATCTTCCATGTTTTACTCTTTACTCAGTTTTTGAATTTCCTTTCTAGGCATGTCAGTTAATATTTTATTTTGCTTCTTTACATAGTCTTAAATACTGAATCATGCAATCAGAGATTGAAGGGATTTTAGAGATCAAATCTAACTCCATAATTTAGAGATGAGACAGCCAAAGTCCATTGTGGTAAAATGATTTACTAAGTTCTTGGAATGATCTTGCTATTGCTCCAAGTTAGATTACAATAATTCATATGCTGAGTTTATGCTTTTATGATATAGTTGATTTGCTTATCTTTTGGCTCAGATACATACATAATATGTGAATGATATTTGTCTTCCTGGTTCAATTTTATTTCCTTCCTCTATAAGAGAGAAAAAAAAGTCAAATAAAAATACCTCTGTAGTTAATAATAATACAATTTCTGCAAAAACAGGAATTTTTAGCTTAGCAAAGATGAAATAAACAGGAAGTGAATAAAATAAACTATGATTTGAGTTGCATAGATCTCTCATCTCTGCTCATTAAACACATAATTCAGAATGGATGCCCTTCTATACTGATGTAGAGTTAATAATAATTATTAAGATAATATCTGTGGTTTGTTGAGCACTTATGCTCTTTAAGGCTATGTATTAGGTTGGTAAGGCTGCCATAACAATGTACCATTGACTGGATGGCTTTAAAAACAGATATTTATTTTGTAAGAGTTCTAGAGACCAGGAGTCTGAAATTAAGGTTTTGGTAGGATTTATTTATTCTGACGCTTCTCTCCTTGGTTTTCAGACCATGATGTGCACTGTCTCAAAGACAACAAGCACAGGTCATCTTCTCCCTATGTCTTCATATGGTTGTCCCCCTGTGTGTATACATCCTAATCTCCTCTTCCTAGAAGGACACAGTGCTGATGGATTAAGTTCTACCATATGGCCAAATTTTAATTAAATATCCTCTTTAAAGAACATATCTCCAAATATATTTACATTCTGAGTTAAAAGGTGTTAGGGTTTCAACATATGAATTTTGGGGGTGGGGGGCACAATATTTATACTTCTGTATAGTTTTGACAATAAAGTCATAGATTACAGAATATTATCCTTATTTGGCAGAAATAGGTTCAGAGAGCAGGCTTGAATATCATCTTCATCCAATTTCCAAATTCTTCCTTTCTCCATCGTATCAGACACACTACCAAGACACTATATCTGTTTGGTGAAAGAGAGGCAGTGGATAAATCTTAGGACTGGTCCAGAAGACTCTATCAAATTACCTTTAGTGATAGCCAATTTTCAGAGTTAACTCCATACTCTCTATGACTTTAAGGTCAGATTTCCCTCTAGTAAAATTACATCTCTGAGAAGTTTGTACCTATCTCTGTTTCCAAACATATATGTAGTCTTAGAAATGAATTCTTAAAGTGTCTTTGGTTAGAGCATTTGTGTGTATTCTGTATGTGTAGTTGTGTCTGTGTGGGCCCACATGCCCATTATTCATGGTGTTTGAACAAGCATGTAAGGAATGACTAGGCCTAATCCTGTCCTATCTCAAAGCCTTTAGGATCTTAATTGGTGACTATTGCATAGAAAGAAGCTTCAAGATTTGAAGCTAGCATAACTGAATAAAGAGCTATGGAGGGAACTATGGTCCTGTTATTGCCAAATTAAGCACCTCTCTGGTCCTCTAGATCTTAATTTTTACATTAGAAAATTGTAGGATGCAACTTCTATCTTTAAGGCCTAATGTGTTTGTATTTTTACCATTATTAACATTTTATTTCCATTTAAGTAATAAAAATTAAAAATCAGAAATTTTGCTTTAAACTATAATACAACAAAATTAAGACTAGAAAGATGAACTTAAGAGGAATATTAAGCTACTTTTAAATGTTTTTTTATGAATTAGAAGTGTTTCATTATCCTTTTTTTAAATAGATGTTTTATAATCTGTCTAGAAAATAGGCTAAAGTAAATTGTCAAGGATCAATGATTTTAATTTTCATTACAGATTTTATGTTTCTTCAAGCTTCAGTTTAGGTGAGATCTCTTTAAATATATTTAGTTAAAAGAAACAGATATTTTCAAAGTAAGAATTCCAGGTGCTTCTTTATTACAGAAACATTGGAAAATACAGAAACATGTACAGAACAAAGCAAAATTCACTTGACTCTCAATGCACAGAGATAAATATAGACACATTATAATGCCCCTAATTTGTATTAAGAGATAAAGTCTGGTTATTTTGTTTTGTCATGTGGCTTATGTTGTTCTCTGTGAGCCCTTCTCTCTAATGGTTTACCCATTGAAAACCTTCAGTCATGCAGGCTATGGCTGAGAATAATAATCAGGCCAACATTAACATGTCCTCTTACATAGTTTTATAAACATACTTTATTGTTTACCACTACTTTACATGGATGGAAATAAACATGGACTTCTAGAATCAATTTTCCCATCAATGGATCAAAGGCTTGGCTAAGAAGAAACAGCAAGGGTGACCTGGATGACATTCTACAGTCTAGACAAGCATAGTCAAAATGCCTCTTCCCCGGTGATTTTCTCTGTGGCTCATATGCTTTTCTAAACATATTTGGCATCTTTTGTGAACTGGAAATCAAAGCTATTACAGACAGGGCAAAGGATGTTAAGTAGCAATAGCAATATGTATGTTGTTATTATTGCAACTATTTTTTTAAAAATGCTTGCAGAATTTCAACAGTCCTAGTAGACCTTGAAAATCAATGTGTGAGCCCAAAGCAAGCATATGATTTAAAGTAGAAGAAACTTTAAAGGTGTAGTATTACAAAGTGGAGGCACTGAGCAAAGCACAGACATGTGACACTGGCCAGCAGTCCATATTTTGTCATTGTCCCTAGAATCTTGGTTTTAGAAGCTGCCAATGTCATTTGCTATTGACATCCAGATGAGAAACTAGTATAGAATGACAGCTGATAAATAGCAGATGCCTTTGGAGTGGCAAATTCTGATATCTTGTGTTAATATAGCTTTATGGGAACTCACAATGCTCTTTTGGCAGTGGGCCAAGAGTTAAGCACTAGGCCTTTGAGCGGAGAAGGGTAAAGTGCTGTTTTTGAAGTGCATTTTCCTGGCAAACTGAAGAGGGCTCTCCTCACCTCACCAATGGGATTCCAAGAACTCAGTGTGTGTAGGAGGACTGTGTATTGGGTAGTTTTTGAATGTTGGTTGAGGTGAGGTGTGCTCTGGTCCAGGAATCTAAGGTAGCTGCCTTGCTTTGTGCACTGTCAGCTCTCTGCCACTCTTGATGTGTTTTGGCATCATTAGCAGAGTAGGAGCAAACTAGCTTAGATAAATATTTCCTCATGTATATGCTTCTGTCAGCATGGAGATGTGAGACCATCATTGTTCACTCTCTCGGATTTTCCTTAAATTCGACATTGGTAATTTCAGAAACTTTCATAAAGGTGGTTCAGGTTGACATTTTTCAATGACTATCAATAATTATGATACTTTATGGTAGCAAAAGAAAATTCTCCCAAGGCCACTCAGTTCCACCAGTGGCTTACAATGTGATATTTTGTCATCACCAAATATTTGGTTGCTTGAATATTTTTTCAGTAATTAAAACAACAAAATTATGTTTTTGAATTATTTTAGCTTCCATATTTATTGATTTACATACCCTATTTAATTAAACAGTCACTTAGCTTACTTGTTGGATATTTAATGAAATAAAAAGTAGAGATTTGGACAATTTAGTGAACTTAGAGCTTGTGCTTTTTAAAACTAATCTTTCCTGTGACTTTTTTTTTCTTCTTTCTAATTATTCCATTAGCACCATGTCATGAAGAAAGGGAAGGACAGAAAAATCCATTGGCTTAAAGGATACATTATGTTAAATATAATGTGTATTATTAACCCAATGTCCTTGAAGGGAATTCTGGCTTTGAAAGTATTTTAGGCCCAATTCCTGATTTGGCAGTTGGACTTACCTCTCACAACCTTGGACTTCTGGCTCCTAACTGCTCACCTGCCTGCTTGCCTGATTGCCCCTAACTGTTTCCTCTGCTGGCCTGGTCACCCCCAACTGCACTCCTTGCAGGCCTAGTTGCCCCCAACTGCCCCTTCTCCACCAGCCTGGTCATCCCCAGCTGCCCCCAGGCCTGTCCACCCCAAATTGCCCCCCATGCTGGCCTGGTTGCCTGCAACTGCCCCCCCCCCAGTCTAATCTAATAAAGAAGGAATATGAAATTGACCCTTATGCTGCAATAAAGATGGTAGTAGTCACAGCTGAGGTGGGGGTTACATAACACAAGATGGCTACACCCACAGTGGAGGTCAAGTTCCCATACAGAGCCTTAATGAGAAATCAGCAGGAACATGAGGCTGTGCCCCCCACCTAGTGGAGCTTGATGGGGGACCTCAAGTTCTGCCTCCTCCCCAGTGCTGGGCTTGGGGACCTCAGACCACATCCCTGCCCAGGCCCAGGGTAGGGGACCTCAGGTAACTCCCTTGCCCCAGTGCCAGGTTGTGGGACATCAGGCTGTGTCCTCTGCCCCAGTGTTGGGCTGGGGGACCTGAGGCAGCACTTCCTGTCACAACACCAGGCCGGTGGACCTGAAGGTACATTGGGGGACCTGAGGCTGCACCCCCCACCTGGCACGTGCCAGGGGACCTAAGGCTGTGCTCCCCACCTGGTGGGGTTGACGAGGCACCTGAGGCTGTGCCCTCCACCCAGTGCATGATACTATCAGTCCCTGTGCCCATTTCAGACTATATATTATTTCATGAAGTTTCCTTTAATGATAGATATTAACAAACTGCAAATGTTAAAAAAATTGATGAACAATGTAAATATTATCTCAGAAATCAGTCAGGGAAGTGGTGCAGTGTATCATGATTATATGGTCTAGGAAAATGTAGACTATTAGAATGATGATAGTATTCTTTACATAAAGAAAGTGTGACTTTACCACATAATCTATGCAGTTCTAGACTCTAAGCCAAACCAACTGTAGAAATTATAAGGAAGTATTAGGTCTAGTAATAACTAATGTCGTTTTCTAATACTTTTTTAAATCGAATTTATTTAAACAATACAACAAAATTTAATCAACAATATAGTTGCCGTTGTTTTCTACTACTTGTGCCCAACGCTTAGGAAGCATTTTAATCCCTCTGTTGTAAAATTCTTGTGATTTTGATGCAAAAAATTCGGTCAATGCATTTTTGAGGCATTCTTCATTATTAAATTTTTTTCCAAGAAGAAAGTTTTGCAAAGAACGAAACAAATGGTAATCGGAAGGGGCAATATCAGGAGAATATGCAGGTTGAGGGAGAACTTCCCATTCCAACTGGCGCAGTTTTTCAGCAGTGATTCTTGCAGTATGTGGTCGTGCGTTATCGTGGAGAAGAATTACGTCCTTCCGATTAATCAGCACGGGTTCTTTTTCTCTTAAAGCTTGGGCTAACCTTTCCAATTGGGCACTATACACTGCACTTGTAATGGTTTGGTTAGATGGTTAAAGTTCATAATGAAGAATTCCTTTAAAATTCCACCAAACACACAACATCACTTTTTTCGCATGCAAGTCAGGTTTTGGCGTGGGCTGCGGAGCCTCATTTTTGTCCAACCATTGAGGCCGCCTTTTCAAATTAACATACAGCACCCATTCTTCATCTCCAGTAACAATTTGCTCTAAAAACGCCAAACGGTTTTGATGAGAGAGGAGCGAACTGCAAATTGTGACTCTTTGATTATGGTTGTTGTCGGTCAACTCATGAGGAACCCATTTTCCAAACTTTTAGACTTTGCCAAGTGCACGCAATTGATTGGAAATTGTTTTTTGTGAACAATTTAAAGTTGTCGCAAGCTCTTGTTGGGTAATTTGAGGATTTTGCACTAAAAGAGCTTGAAGAGCTTCTTGATCAAAATTGGACACACGGCCTCGACCACTCTTGTCATCTAACGAAAAATTTCCCTTGCGAAATTTCTCAAACCAACGCTGGCATTTTCTGGCGCTAACTGCATCTTGACCAAGAGCACTACAGATGTTTTTTGCAGCCTCACTTGCTTTTCTTCCTAATTGGAACTCGTAAAGCATGCAGTGCCGAATATGCTCTTCATCCGGATCTTCTTAACCCTAGTTTTGCAACAAAAACCAAACCAAACACAAACTTTTTCAAGCAAAACTTGTTAATTGCACTTCACACGTTCTGTAGATACCACGTGTTTGAAGGTTATGTCAATACAAGTCAACGCCAAGCAAGATTTTAAACGAATGTTGAAAAACGACATTGATTATTACTAGACCCGATATAAGCACCTTCTGATATGTAGTTTTTATCAATGGAAGAGGCTTCCTTGTGAGGTGGAGAACATAATTGAAAGTGTTCTAACAGAAGTTCAATTTGAGGATTATAATGAACAACATAAATTGATAAAAAAAAAAAAAACAGATACAGAAACAGAGAAGCATCAATCAGATGCTCAAACTTCAGAGGGAAGGTAGGGGAAGGTGGGGGTAAGGGAGAGATCAACCAAAGGACTTGTATGCATGTATATAAGTATATCCAATCTATATAGACACCAGGGGGGTGAGGGCATGAATGGGAGTGAGGTGGGGGGCTGTAGGGTATGAGGTATATAATACCTTAATCAATAAAGAATAAAAAAAATTATCTACAGTGTTGTGGAAATGACTCCTGCATCCCCTGAGAAGTCAACCCCTACAACCACAGAGACCTCATACACAGTATATTATAAAAGAAGCTCTTTTCTTCATTTCATAACCACATGGAGGTGGATGGTGGTCTGAGTGTGGAGGTTTGCTGCATGAATTCATGGAAAGACATTTAGTCTTTTACTCTCGCTGATTCAATGCATCCTATATAATCTGAGTCATGTGGGGGGTTCCAGGGCACATGAAGAAAAAGAAGCAGAATTTAGACAAGTGGCTTTTCTTTAAGTTGGAGATGACCTCAACATTTCACAGACATTATCCACCTATGTTCTACTGGCCCAGATCTATCCACGTAGCAGTTTTATTCAAGAGAAGTTGGCACATTTAGTTTCCAGGTGGGAAGTCCTTTGTCTCAGGAAATACCATTATTATGGGAAAAAGGAAGATTGGATTGGACAAATCTGGGAAGCTGTCTGCTACAGAAGAGGCAAAGAAGCCTCTTCATTTGCTCTTTCTTTAAATACACATTTATGAATTATCTATTATGTGTGTCTTCTGTGTTAAATGCTGAATAGAAATATAGTAAAATATGGGTCCTGCTTTCAATAAGCTCACATTTTAAAAAAGGAGATGGACCTTTAAAAATAGTTATAAATAGAAGTGCAATCTAGAAGCAATTTTAAAATATGATGAGCACAAGGAACGTAATTTTGGAAGGATTTTAGGAAGAGTCAAGCACAATGACATCAAGAAGAGTAAGAGAAAAAGCTCACTTCAAGATAAAACAGAAATATTCTAGACATAGGAAAAGTAATTACAATGCCCAAAGGAAAGAGATATCACATTTCATTTCCAAAACCAGAGAAGTGAATGAGAATAGGTGAAGAGATGAAACCCTGTCAGTTAGAGATGGAGAGAGACATGGCTTGTTATGCCATATGAAAAAGTTTTAATTTTATTCTCAAAGTGATGGGTAGGCATATGAGAAATTTCTAAGCTGGATAAGGAAAATTTAGCATTAAATAAAAGTAGTAGAGCCTAATTATGTGGGTAAAGTAACATCTCCTGGTTAAAGAATGATGAAGATTTAAAACAAACAAAAGGCATATTTCTGTAAGCATTTTGTGGCATGATTGATTTGTGTTACAATCTGTTGTTTTACTTTCCTCACTGCCTTTGTGTCTATATATAAACACAAGCAAGGGTATATGATTTCTAATATACTTAGTGCATCGTAAACTCGTAATAAATATTTATGGAATGAGTACGAGACTGGATTTTTAGATCTTGCCTTCCTCAAAGCCAGCCTAAAAGTGTATTATAAGTGATGACTATATAAGTAGGTTAAAACAATCCATATGAAGTTGTGGGCAAAGTTCCAATTCATGAAAGCTTCATGCTTAAATAAGTAGAATCAATTAAAAATATGCATACTCCCTCTCACAAAGTGAAACACCAGTTTAGTTCAATATTTTCAAGCGCTTTTTATATTCCATGCAGTATGCTTCTATTTACCAGAATTTCTACAACTTTTGCAACCCTGTTAAATGCTGCACAAGACATACCAAGTACATTAGGCTCAGTCTCATCAGTCAGATTGACAGAATGGCTGAGAGAATGGGAACATTTAGCCAGAAGTCTAACAGGGGTAAGACACAGGTGGTTTCTTAGACACTAACCTCACAAACATCTTCATGTCAATAGCAATTTGCTTAGATTTATTCACATTTCATATAGAAGCAATAAAGACCTCCTCCTCCTTTCCTGAGAAAAGAGCTGCTTCATTCCCAGCTACTAAATGTTTATCTCTTGAGGAGAGGATGGGCAGGTTTGCATCAGCCCTTATATAAGATCGGGGCGGGGGGTGGGGGATTGTCTTAACTCTGGGTTCTTCAGCAGTGATTAGGATCCCCCTCATGGGAACTGAAGTAAAAAAGGAGCCAGTGTAAGTATGAGGCACCAACTATCTGCTGTGTCCTAGGTCAGTGGTCGGCAAACTCATTAGTCAATGAGCCAAATATCAACAGTACAATGATTGAAATTTCTTTTGAGAGCTAAATTTTTTAAACTTAAACTTCTTCTAACACCACTTCTTCAAAATAGACTCACCCAGGCCATGGTATTTTGTGGAAGAGCCACACTCAAGGGGCCAAAGAGACGCATGTGGCTCATGAGCTGCAGTTTGCCGACCGTGGGCCTAGGTAATCAACTGGGATCTTCATGCAGACTCATGCCCTTCACCAGCTGACTAGATGGACGTGAGCAGAGTCAACCCAGACATTGCCTCCTGTAGCCCAGGACCTGCTTGACGGCCTCCACATTTACTCAATCTTGCCTTTGCACAGGTCAACGTTGAGCAACTATCAAGGGACTCAGTTTTGTCATATGTCAAATAGGGGAGTACTTCTCCATCTTTGATATGAGGAATTCTGGTCCCCATAGTATTGTCCTTACCCTATCACTGCCTTAGTCTTTCAATTCCTGGTCAAGCCCACCCTACAACCATCTCTGCTACAGGATCTTTTATTCAGAAGGCTGATATTTATTTATTTTAAGTCCAAGGATTATATCCTATTACTATAGATTGAATGTTTGTGTCCTCCAAATTCAGATGTTGAGAAACCTAACTTCCAATGTGGTGGTATTAGGAGGTGGCAACTTTGAGAGGTAATGAGGTCATGAGTAGGACTGGTGTCCTTATAAAAGAGACCCCAAAGAGCTCCCTCACCCCTTTCACCACATGAGAAGATGCCAGGAAATGGTCTCTCATAGACACTGAAACTGCAGACACCTTGGTCGTGGACTTCTAGCCTTCAGAATAGTGAGAAATAAATGTCTGTTGTTCATAAGCCACCAAGTCTGTGGTATATTTTTACTGTAGCCTGAACAAACTAAGATACCTATAATTATACTCCTGCTACCCACTCCACATGATTTTTCCCTTTTTTCACATAATTTTAGATGCTCTCTCTCTCCTCTCTCTCTCTCTCTCTCTCTCTCTCTCTCTATATATATATATATATATATATATATATATATATATATATATATATATATATATATATGCAAGGTTCTTCATTATGAAGGAAACAGATGAATTTGATTTTATTTTTTTCGGAAATGCAAAGAGCATCCCTTTACTTAGAAACAACAATCTAAAAATTCAGCCTTATTAGAATCATAAAAGCCCCATCCACGTTGTGTCTGACTTTCATGTGGATCCCTCCTGCTGCCACCTAATTTTTCCTCAAAGGGCAGTTATTATCTCTGTGGTTGCTCCTTTGTGGAATGTCTGAATTCTTATTCTTTTCAAATGTCGTAAACCTAAAGTTGCCTCGTAAAAACAATATTAAGACCGCAGAGCAGATGCCTGTTGGGAGGAACAGAATCCAGCCTTCTCTGCTGTGGATGCAATAGTAAGGACATCAGATTTCCCTGGGGTGGGATGCAGAGGCTGCTCCTTGGGGTGGAATGCAGATAGCCCAAGTGTCATTTTGCATCGCATAGTACTTTAAGCCTATGGTTTGCCTGCAGATTTTTTAATTTGATTTATTGTTCTATAAACATGAGCTCTGCACAAATCTCCCTGCTTCCCCAATCGCATACTTCCAAATCTTTTTTCTGTTCTATTTTTTCCTTTTTACCTGAACATTTATCACTTTCTAACACACTGTATAATTTGCTTGTTTATTGTGTTGTGTGTTTTTTTTTTTTTAATTATTATATGTCTCTCTTACCAAGAAGCAAGGTTAGCAATATCAGGAATCTTTTCTACCCAGTTCATGAAATATTCCAAGTGTGTTGAATGAATACATCCGTTTTTATTCTAGAAGGCCTATAAAGGCATATAAATCTGTGTGCAAGCAATAAAATTAATTAGTTGCATTAAATGATCATCTGCAGGTGGTATCAGCTTTGAACAGAACCAGCCTGGGTCGTTTCTCTTAGAGGATTTCAACAGTGGCTATTGGGAAGACATTTTTATGGATTACAACCCGCCAGTTTCAGGAAATGAAAACCCATTGGAGGTGCACCATGCAGTCACTGGTGAATAACCAACCTGGTGCACCAGGCATACCGCACGGTCAGCAATCACCTCCAGGACATCAGCCACACAGCTGGAACACCAAGTCCCATCCTTGCCACCTTCTTTGCTGGGTGGGTATTTCTATTGTGTATATACGTATCAGTGTTCTTTTTCTCAGATTACGTCTCATTTAGCAATCCCAGGCAAGCCTGGAGCCTTCATTGACTTCCAAGGTTTGTTGCTCCTGGGTTATCTCGACAAGCATAACTCCAGTAGACATTGAGAGGAAGGACAAAGAGGAGAATGTGAGCAAAACATTCCAGCTCTAGGAAGCTTTTCATGGATTGATGGTGAGACTTAGTGGTGTGGTGAAATGACTCCTTATTTTTTTTAATATATGTTATTGATTTTTTACAGAGAGGAAGAGAGAGGGATAGAGAGTTAGAAACATCGATGAGAGAGAATCATCGATCAGCTGCCTCCTGCACACTCCCCACTGGGGACGTGCCTATAACCAAGGTACATGCTCTTGACCGGAATTGAACCCGGGACTTTTCAGTCCACAGGCTGATGCTCTATCCACTGAGCCAAACCAGTTTTGGCAAATGACTACTTATTTTAATGTGTTTTATTTATTTATTTATTGTCTAAAGTTTTACTTATGTCTCCTTTTTCCCCTGATTGACCCTCCCCACCAGCCATCCCCACCCAGGCAAGCCCCCACTGCCTCAGTGTCTCTGTCCATTGGTTGTGCTACTATGCATGCATACAAGTCCTTTGAAGGTAAAGTGGATGCTCTAGTTATGGTGATGCCAGGTTCTACATGAATCACTCTAGTAATTCCCAACTGTGGCAACTAATCAGGGTGGAAAAGAGGCAATTTCGCCAACAATTTAACTTGGATCAGATCTGCAGTGACTGACTAGCATGGGGATAAAACAGTAGAAATATTTGACATTCCCATAAATCCCTCAAATTACCATATCCACTGCTTATTAGATTACTGATTCAGTAGTGTTTTTGTTTTGCATAGTTTTGCTTTCTAATCCAGTTAAGTACATATGCAACTCAATAATCCACATTTTGAGAATGGGCTGAATTTGAGGAATAAAATGTAGAAAATCAGTAGTGCCAATATCAAGGTTTTATTGGCATTTTTCATTCAAACTGAAAGAAAAAAAAAGAAAAGAAAAAATAAGGAAGGCAAGCAGTCTCTAGAACTTCTCTAATTTAATTTAAGAGGACTTTTTTTTTATAAGCAGTTTATCAGTTTCAAATGTTTTGATATGTAACCATGGGGATTAGAGAAAAATGAACCGACTAAGATCATTTTTAAAGCTGTAACTGGAATACTTAATTTGACAATGAAAAAATGTAAAAGTTCCTCATAGGATTTTTATTTTGGTTTATCATCTCAGAAAGTTCTGATAATTTGAATATGTTTCAGAGAAGTATTTGAAAAATACTAAAATCAAATTTCTTATGCTTTCATTTTTCATTAATAATTGCTGGAAAATTGAACCAAATAAAAAAAAATCCAGCAAGTAATAAAATAATTTGTTAAATTTACAAACACCCTGGCTGAACTTCCTGAGATAAAATGTTTTTCTTGAAACATTGTGATCATGGAGAATTTACTGGAACTTCAGAATTAGAGACATAGATTTCAGGTTCAAGACCTAGTTTGGCCACTTATAAAATATTTCAGGTTTGACCCTTTATATGATCCTTCACAATTTATAACTTGTTTTTAAGCCTCAGTATTCACATTTTTATCATAAGTGAAACATCTCCCACATGTTTTGAGAATGGACTAAATTTGAGGAAGAAATGAGATGACGTATGTGTAGTGTTTAGCATGGTTTCCAGCAAAAGGCAGGGACTCTTGAGCATATTTTCCTTATCGGGCTAGAAAGTTGCTTCATGAGGTTATTGCAGGTCATTTTTTTTTTCTGATCACAAGGCTCTTGTTACAATAGCATGAAGATCATAATAGTATAATCTTTTCCAAAAACATTTTCCAACTGCCAAAAAGGAAAATGTAATGACTTTTTAAATTGCTGGCATAAAGGAAACATTGATTTTTAAAAAAATATTTATTTTGTTATCTTACTGCAATCACCATTTTTATCATTTGTAAATGCATAGTTTCTTCACATTTTATTGTCTTAGAAATCAGGCATAATTTATAATCAATGTAAGGAACTCCTTTCTCTCTATGGTTATCACTGGAGATGCTAAGTCATAATGGAGTACTCATTGCTGATACATAGCTTTCATATGAGCATAGGGGGCATACTTTCATTTGGCTGTCACATAAGCTATTAGCATTGATAGTACTGGATGAAGCTGTGATTTAAATTAAATTTGGGTTAGGAATTGTCAGTTATCTTAGAAATGATTGCATATGATAAAATATTGAAGCAAAAGGTCTTGTATGTACATACAATGCTTCTACATAGCAATTTAATGTAGGCCTAATTTTTAAATGCCTCCTATGAATCATGCAATTTTTTAATTCAGAGAGGTGGTTGTAACTGATCTATGCATCATGAGAGAGTATTACAAGGTACCAAATATGTGTAAAATTTCCATATGTCTTCCAAGAAAAGGTTTCTTGACTTTCATAATTTAATCAAGAAGAGAAATAAAACTACAAATTTGACCAAATTGGACATAAAAACTCCAGTCTTCTCTATAATGTTTTAAGTGATAGTTCCAAGCCTAAAAGTTATGAACACAGGTTATCAAAACCAATGAGTCCCTATGAACACACGCATAACTGCCAATGGCCAAATATTCAGAAATATCTCTAGACTAGATAAACATAAAAATCACCTACACTCAAATATTGATTATGTTTTACAGAGGAGGGCAATATGTAATTGCACAAATAAGAATTATGTCATTGCCTTCTAGAAAAAAAGTATGAAATTATTTCAATGTTGAATTTTTTTATAAACTATACTAAAGTGATTTTAAATATTCAAATTGATAACATTTTAGAATTAAAGAGATACAGTAGTTTTTTATAATTTCCTTTTTTATTTTCTTCAGGTCTGCAGATAGATTGTCACAATCAGCAAGGAAGGGGCCGCCCTACAGATAGCGTAGGACATGGACTCTAGTGCAGGATGCTTGCATTTGAATCTTCTCTTCTTATGCATTGTTATGTGATCATGAGTAATTTATGTACTGTTTTAATTCAGCTCTCATCCCCTGTTGTCTGGTGATGATGATATCTATAGCCTGGATTACTAAGAGGGCAAGTGAGGAAATAGATGCAATGCATTGGTCACATCATGGGCATTCAGTAATTGTTGATGACTAAATTTTCTTTCTACACTGGATTTCCAGGGCTCTTTAAGTTTCAAGAAACAGAGACTATCATCTATTAAGATAGTACTAAATGTTCTGACAGAATCTAAGAAAAAAAGCAAAGCATAGACATCTCCCATGGAAAGTGGAAAGTGCCTAGAATGAGGGCTGATTGCTCCAAGGAATGTTCCTATTTTTTTCTCAGTCTTTCTCTATCCACAACTCTATCTTCCAGTTTCTTTTGCTTTCTTGTTTCTATTCATTTTTAGTGAACAAAGTCTCCTCTATTTTTTTTAATCCTCCCCTGAGGATATTTTTCCATTGATTTTTAGAGAGAGAGGGAAAGACAGAGAAATATGAAGGTGAAAGAAACGCATTGATTGGTTGCCTCCTGCACATGTCTGGACCAGTGCCTGTGCCAGGGAGGAGCCTGCAACTGAGGTACATACCCTTGACTAGAATTGAACCCAGGAACCTTCAGCCTTCATACTGATGTTCTATCCATTGAGCTAAACTGGTTAGGGTTCCTCTCTTCTATTTTCTAAGAAGTGAATATAATTGGCCCAATTATTAGAACCAAACCACATAAATTAGATGTTGCTACCTAGGCTGTGAATGGGTTACTCTTGGGCAGATTTCCAATACAACCAATCAATGGTCAGGGTCAGTAGAGGTGTCTGTGGGTCAATTTTCTTATAAAGTGGATGTTTAAAGTGTATTTGTAATATCTCTTTTCTTGTCTTTATATTTATTTTTCTTGTCTTATTGCTTTTACTACAACTCCAATATTAAGTGATGGCAGAGAATGCATCATTTTGAGAGATAATTTCTTTTGGTCATGCGTAGACATGATCTATCGTTATTTCACAATACATTGTCTATTTTACTTTCAAGAAGATTTAGGTCTGCTAGATTTATTATCTTAGTCTCTGGCATAGCTGTACAAATACCATAATAGTTTTGCTCCTTGATTCTTTCTTGTCTAGCTCCCTTAATGAACACCCCCCTTTAGTTAATTTAATATTTCATCAGGTGCATGGATATGACCTCAGTGTTGTGATTTTATTAATCAAAATATTTTATTAGATTTTTAAAACCTAAGTTTTCCTGCTTCAGACTTGTGAAAAACTAAAGGTAAATTGTAGAGATAATTAATATCATTATTTGTGTGCTGAGGGGAGAGAGGCATTATTTGGATTAATGAGCTATCAAAAAAAAGTTTTATGCAATAATCCTAATAACATTATCATCACCCATTATCCCTCCTTTTTGACAAAAAGTAATACTACACTAAGAGTAAGGAACATGGGAGACCTTGTGGGTAGTAAACATATGACCGTCTTTCTTTATCTCATCCCCCTTTTGACTTACTCTTCAGAGGTACTGAGCTGTGTTTTGTTTTATAACTTGTGTAGAAAGGAAAATGGAAGAAGTTTGTTCCAGGATTAACTAAAACAGGTGTCAGACTCTGAGAACATGAATTATAAAATTTCCCTACCACAGCATAATAGGGTATTCACATATTCAATGCATTTATGCATGTGTATATCCAGATAAATCAATTTGTGTAGTATGATTATATCTTTGAACTGTGGTTTAAGTGTTACCACTTTCATACCCAAAGGTAAAACATATAGGACTGCAAGAAATGAGTGGAAATGTGATAGAGTGATGTCATTCTATTACTCTACTGGGTCTGTTGGAATGTGTAGGATAAGGAGCAGGAATCCACACATATCCATACTTACAGGCTGCAAAGAGCAGCCTGAGGCAATATGCTCGATGCAGGGCAATAGTTTACGTGGGATGGCCCAAGCCTTACTCTAGGGTTCTCATCTTCATCATGTTTGAAACTTCTAGCATGTACTTTGCAGGTGTCAGCTTCCAGCATTAAGAACTGAGAACTCTGGATCTAGGATTTGTACATAGGCATATAAGCATAATCAATGGATATAGACACTAGCAAAATGAGGACATGTGCTGGGGTGGGAGTGACCAGGGAGATATCAATGGAGGAAAAAGGAGATATACCTAATACTTTAATCAATAAAGAATAAATAAAAATAATAAAAAGAACTGCAAATTCCCAGTCCTATCTGCCTTCAGAATGTCAAGTTCTCCTGTCAATATTCTATGTGATCCAAGAGATACAGTTTCTTGCTTTTGTGATATTGACATTTATTGTGAAATTCAAAGTTTGGTAACCACACCTGGGTAGACACAACTTTGAATGTATCTTCCTTCTGTCCATTAAATGCCTCTGCTTTTGTCAAGTCAGGGTCATTGGCAAGCTTTCACTCTTGTTTGCATCCTGAACTTCAGAAAGACTCTACTCAGTGAACCAAGTAAAAATAGACTAAATTAAGTAATCACATCATTTCTCCTTTTCAACATTTGCTCTAAATATTTTATATAACACATTTTATGAGCTTATATCTAAAGTATGAATTGGAAGTAGATTTAAGGTTTGAAAGAAGAACATGTTACATTCTTCAAAGTCACATTAATATGACAATTCTCTGTAGAGTTTCACCAGCATTTTTGAACTCAAGTTTAAAAGAAATTGCATTTGTTTGAGTTTTTCAAATTAGGTTATTGTGACTAAACATGATTACATGGGTTTTATCAGAAGTGACACATTGGGTGATTTATATGACACGTCAGCAAGCAAGATACAAAGGCTGATAACTTCTTGTAATTACTTTTAAAAGAATTTTGAAATGGATTTTAAATAAATAGTATGGGGTTTCTATTTGAAATAATTTTTAAATATCATTCCAAGGACTGAAATAATCAAAGATGCAGAATGTTAACAACATTTTCCTAACTGATTAAAACAAAAACAAAAACAAAAAAATAAAAACAAAGAATACACACTGTCTCTTCCAGCATCTTCTTACCAGTGATATTAGCAGACGTTACCATGGAATTGCCCCACAGGTCTTTCCTTTGTCTTCCATTGTTTGGTCATGTCATATTCATTCTAATCCTTAAGTCATCTGTGACCTTTGCTTATTTTCCATCCAAATCCTTCAACAGCTTGCACAGTCAAGAAAAAGAATGTTATTGCCAAGAGAGCTACTCTGACAATAGTAACTTCCATGAATGCCTGCCTAATTAATAAAGTTCTAGGCCTGGGTACCATGCTAGTCCATCTCTATTTCTGATTCCGTACTCCCCTTGACCCGCATAGCTAGCCCTACCCAGTAGCAGGTGTCTCACTCTCAGCTATGACTTCCTGCCATATATGGACCAACTTTCTCCAGACTGTTTTGTATTGTGTTTCTTGACATTTTCTCAGTTCTTCTACCTTTTGACCTGGAGAATTATTTCATATTATAGCTATTTTTTTCCCCATAGATCTGACCTAAAGTCAGCACAACAAGGGAGAAAGTAGCAGGTCTTCTGAATGTCCCAGACACAGGCTAGAGTTTAAACCTCAAAACATCCATTTGTTTTTTTGAGGAATTTTGGACAAGGTACTTATCCTTTTGATAACTATTTTTTTTAATCTACCCAATGGAATTCATAGTACTTCCCACACAAGGCAACAATTAGTTAGCCAAGACCCACTCTCTCTTTTTTTCTCACGTATATAACCCCAGGGTCTTGTACTTAATACATTCCAGATTCATTTAGTGCAAAAAAAATTCTTTTTTGTTGATTAAAATATTGGCTGGGGCACAATTTTTTACTTTCATCCTTGACTGCAATCCAGATTTATCACCTGGCCACATTGCCTCCAGGTGACTTGTGTTAATATTTTGCCCAGTTTTACTCACTGCCCAAATTCTTTACCAACAATCAGCTTTCTTGTTGGGCTTATTGTTTCATAGCAGAATCAATTTATCATTACTCAGTTTAGTTACCTAATCCCTCAATGTTTTCCTGTGTATTATTACCTTTTCTCCAGTTATATGATGATTTCTTGGTGGACATCATCATATCTTTAATTGCTGAAGCTTTGATTTTGGCTTACTGCATAGTAGATGTTCATAGTTTATTAGCAAAATAGAGTGATGTACTGATGTATTTCACACAAAAAAATTGTGAAGAGAGAAAGAAAATTGTTGTACTTTTCAGTGTTGTGTTTCTTCTCAGCTTCATAAATAAACTAGAGTCCCAGTGCACAAAATTCATACATGAGGGGGGTTGTGTCCCTCAGCCCAGCCTGCACCTTCTCCAATCTGGGATCTCTCTCACAATCCAGGATTGTTGGCTCCCAACTGATTGTCTCTCTGCCTTCCTGATTGCTCCTAACCACTTCTGCCTGCCAGTCTGATCACCCACTAACCATTCCCCTGCCAGTCTGATTGATGCCTAACTGCTACCTGCTAGCCTGATTGCCCCTAACCACCCTTCCCTGCATGCCTGGTCACCCCTAACTGCCCTCACCTATAGGCATGGTCACCCCCAACTGCTCCCCCTGCAGGCCTGGTCACCTCCAACTTTCCTCCTCTGCTGGCCTGGTTACCCCTAATTGCCCACCCCTGCAGGCTTGATCACCCACAATTGCCCTCCTTTATAGGCCTGGTCCCTCCCAACTGCCATCCCCTGCTGGCCATCTTGTGGTGGCCATCTTGTGTTCATACAGGGGCAGCCATCTTTGACCTCATGGGGGAAGCCATCTTGTGTAAGAGCAATGGTCAATTTGCATATTACTCTTTTATTAGATAGGATAGAGGCCTGGTGCACAGATGGGGGCCAGCTGGTTTGCCTGACAGATGTCTCAGATCAGGGTAGGGGTTTCCTTGGGGCATGGGACTGCCTGGGTGAGAGGCCTGTGGTGGTTTTCAGGCTGGTCACAGCCCCTGGTGACCCAAGCAGAGGCTCTGGTATCTAAGATTTATTTATCTTCCATAATTGAAACTTTGTAGCCTTGAACGGAGGCTATATCAGGCCAGGGTGGATGGAAAGCTTGGCTTCCTCCATCACCAGGGAAACTCAAGCTTTCTTCTTGCTCCGTGGCTGCAGCCATCTTGGTTGTGTTAATTTGCATAACCACTCCTGATTGGCTGATGGGCGTGGTTTGTGGTTATAGCGTAGGTGTGGTCAATTTGCATATTACTCTTTTATTAGATAGGATGGACGTGGGTTTTTTCCCATCATTGTATTTCAAGGTCTCAAAGTCTCCAGGGCTTAGCACACATATGCCATAATGATGAAGGAAGCAATGATTTAATACTAATTGAAGGTATTTGGTCACGCTTTATATGCATAATATCAAAATATCTATCAACAAATGTTTTCTCAGAAATTGTCCTGCCCTCAGATGGGCATAATCTCTTGAAAAGTAGTTTCCAGTAAATAAGAGCCTGGATGCTGGGAGCCCACAGTTTACCTTCATTGGGTACGTTATAGGTATGTTTTAATTTCTGTGTGTGTGGAAGTGAATGAGTCATACAAGGTAGTCTTTTTTAATTTAGTTTCAATACCAGAAATATTCTTTGAATCTAAAGTCAATTTCTTTCTATATCTTGCCTCTTCAATCCACACTACTGGAGTTTTGATAAATCTCACCAGGTAATTGACATATGCAACAAAGCAGGAACTTTTAAAGATAGCACTTAGTTAAACAATCTCTTTACAATTTGAAAGCTTCTCTTAAATGTGTAGCTATCCTGGGAGATAAGCTGAAGACAACCTTAGGACTGTCCATGTGCAAATGTTCAAGAATGCCTGGAAGTTCTTAACTTAGGGTAAAAATATTAGCTCAAACAGTTTTTTAAGAGAAAAAATAATTGTCTGAAAAAGGATAATTTCTACATTATATCAAGAAATAAATGTTTTTAGTAATTAGCCACTTAGTTTATCCTGACTAACCACATCAGAGATTCAATGTTGAATTATATTTGGCTGAGATGAGGTGTTGAAACATGTTATTCTGCTGACTTTTGACACGTCTTAGGTAACAAGAAGGATTGATGGTGCAACATGGAGAATCCTTCTTGGGTTTCATCTATGGGAGGTTAGAACTCTGCTATGGCTGATGCTCTCCCTATAGGATATTTGCTCAACTTTAAGGGATTGTAAGTGCAGGCATCCCAAAAGCATCCTGCATAACTTTGCTCAAAAAGCACTGCATCTAATACACGGGAAATGTTCATTTTCTTTAGTAAACATTCAAGATCTTTATTAGCAGTTGTAGAAAAGTAAAGATTTAGTCATCAATAAAGTCCAAAGACTCCATTCATTCTATTTTCATTTCTTTACTTAATGAAATTTGTCTGTAGGGCTTTTAAAGTTCATTTATAAAGTTAGAAATATATTCATATCTGCTGTCTTAGAGATGGATGACCACATTATTACTTGTCTATCAAATATAAGTAGGGCTGTTAATAATGTAGAGACAGCTACTAAAGATTCCAAACATGGTGTTTCCTTTAGAGGAAATTGCAATTCTTCCCTCCAAATTCCCTTTGGAATCAATTACCTGACTTTGCAAGTCTCACGAGCTATATTACTTTTTAGTTAGGAGAAAAGACATGTTAATATTCTTCAAAATATTTACTCAAAGAAGGCAGATGAAGCTTAAGCATATTAACCCTTAAGAATTGGGCCTAGTTTGTTTTACATAATACACAGTGGGTAAACTCAGGACCCTCCTGGCTGGTATAGGATTTTCATGTGATGTTGTAGTTGGGGCAGGAGTCAAAAGAGTGAAAAAATATAAACTGTTCTTAAGAAGATAAGAATCCTTCTTACCTTACATTTAATTGGAGGTGTTTTATTCCCCCTGCCTTCCCCTCCAATGAGTCCAGAAAGAGAAAATAATAAAGGAACCAGTGTTAGAGTAAATTTAAAAAATGTAATTTTCTGGATTGACAGTCCAATTCTTAAAATATCCATATATAGGTATGTCTAAGTATCTTCACTCCTCTTGGTATGAACCAATATGACAATATAACCTACACTTCCACAAATATAAATCAAAGGTGTTATATTACCCAATAGTTAGTTATTTCACTAAAATATGTGCATGTATTGTATCAGTGAATATGTAGAGATAATTTTATGATAAATTAGTAATAATTAACTCATATATTCACTCCTAAAGGATTGACTCACCAGCATGTGAATAAACATATTGTTCATTTAATTGTCAAAAAAACAGAATTGGCTTATTTCCTCTTAGAACTTTTTCATTTGGGTAATTTTCAGATCCTGAGTTAATTAAGACATCACTGGTGAGAAAATAAACAATGAATGTACATTAATTTTTATAAATTCCAAAAGAGAATATTGATATCTTAAAACTTTGCTTTTCCAGTTGGGAAAAAGTTATTAAGATTTTGAAATATGTGAACATGGACATGATTCCATAGTGTGGCTGACACATCATCCATGTTGATAGTTTTATGAGATTTCAGCTTGTAGTGTCCATGTGATGACAGTTTCACTCAACTAGTGCACAATTGGGGACCTGATGATCCACAACTGCTCTCATATTTAGGAGGTCCCCAGGGTAGACAAACTGCTTCACTAAGGAGCATCTGTGAGCTGGACCACAGAGAATTCTGGCAGAAGAGGCAAAGCCTTACTTCCCTTTAACATTCTGTAATCTGCAGAGTGCACTGTTCTATCTGGGACAGAGGAAATACTATGCCGATAGAATGATTGCAGATTTTCATGTAATTCTTAAATATACAATATATGTGCTTGTTGAAAGAGACAAAACCCTCCTGTTAGCATATGCCTCAAAGAAGTATTAAATTGAGCAAACTCTTTTGTTAGCACCAGAAAAACAGGCTAAGGATGTCAAGGTCTCCTCTGGCATAAAATCCTTTATTCTTGGAAAATTTAGAGACCATTCATTCATGGTTGATTTTTATTTATTTTTGAAATCAATTATTGAGTAGGTAAGAAGACTTAACCTGAATGGCTAATGTGGACACTGTCAAATACATTAGGGAAATAATATTGTATATTGTACTAGTGCAGGACATTATTTGAAATTTGGACATGGATGAAATATACTGTCATTTATGAGGTGTAGAAACTTGAAAAAAAATCACTTAAACTCTCTGGATCTCATTTTTCTCATCTGAAAAAATAGGACAATAATAGTACCTGCCTTATAAGACTATCCAGGAAATTACATGTAATATTGGGATCTCATGCCCCCATCAAAGCCCCTTTAAACTAATTATTGTGGGTTTTTTCCCCCAACAATATTAGAAAGGATGCAGATATATTTCTATTCAAATAAAATCTAGAGCTCTTTCTTTTCCTTTCTCGTGTTTTCTAGAAAATTAGTCTGATGGGAAGCATGTCAGTTGTTGTTCCCAAGGAGAGGACAACCTGCATGGTGAGGGAGGTGAAGCAGCTGTGGGAACCATACTGGCTGCTATGCTCCTCTTCATTTACATGTGTGTTTTGAGTCCTTATGACAGAATTTGATTGTAGATTATTAGTAACCATAGAATCTGAGTTACCTCCTTTGATTTGAAGAGAGTTTCTGCTAAGCTGAGGTTTTGGCTTTTTTTTTTTTTTTTTTTTTTTTTACTCCTATCAAATTTCAATTAGGAGTGAATACACTAAAATAAAATCTAATTTTGTTCTCCTTGCTTCTGATTTCATCAATATGTAAGTGTTCAGTTTCAACATTGTTGCAATGACAAGATTTTTAAAATCACCCCAGAGGAAAAGATAATTTTCACTTGCATATTTATATATAATGGATATGGTCTTTGTATTACTGACTAGCCTGCTCATGGAATAATTTTGCAGATACTTTTAAAAGTGCATTTCTTGGGCAGGGTGCATAGTGAATCATCTTTACATAAACTGAAATTATGTGGTTAGTATTTTCCAGTAGATTGAGGTATAATTTAGTTTGGGGAAAATGAAATGCAATAACATACCCAGTCAAAGCAGGAATCTCAAGGTGGTAACTCAGACCTCTGTAAAATTCCCTCTATTTAGTTAAGTCAATATTTACTTCTTAGCTCTTGTCTTAGGCAGTTTGAGCTGCTATAACAGAATACTGCAGACTGGGTGGATTAAACAATAAGAATTTATGACTCACAGTTCTAAAGACTAAAGTCCAAGATTAAGATGCCTATAGATTTGGTATCTGATGAAGGTCTACTTTCTAGTTCACAGACACAGTGTTCTCCTGGTGTCCTTACATCGTTAAGAGCAAAGAAAAAAACAAGCTCTGCCATGTGTTTTTTTACTAGTGTAAGGGCACTAATCCCATCATGAGGGCTCCACCCTCATGACTCTATCCCCTCCCAAAGGCCCACTTCCTAACACCATCACACTAGGGGTTAGTATTTCACATATGAATTTTGGGGGGAATTACAAACATGACAGCTCTCTATTCTCTTTTTATTTATATTTTCAATGATGTATAATTAGTACTCTGTTCTCTGATCAATTATACTTAGTATTTATTAGTTCATAATATACTATTTTATATACTAATTATTTCACAGGTTTCCATACATAAATCAACTCTCTCCAAATTTATCATCAGGCATTTGTGATTAGAATTTCAATTCACATTGAGCCCAATATGCTTGTCTCGTGGCACAGTCATAGACTCCCAAATTTTTAACTAAATAATCTGAAAATTTTAAACATAATTTTTATGAAGATTTTCTAATTTATATATCACTTTTTGAATAGAATATATTATATGAAAATATTTTCCTGTTAACCACATTATAATTTCAAGACTCAATATATAATGAACTTAATTTTCTAAAATATAACAAAAATACTTTTATCTAAATGAAGCTTGAACATATTTAAAAGTTTGTTTTTGATGGCATAATTGGTCATCAATTTAAGAGTCAGTGTTGTGTTTTTGTTTCTTTTTTCCTGTTATCTATACAACATGATTGAAATATTTTTTCTACCTCATCCAGATTTGCTGGTGAAAAATTATCATTCAATGGGTCCTTCTAACATAATTACATTAACCTCAAACAAATTTTCTATTTGTTGCTTCTTATTTGTTGTTAAATAAAATCTAGGTAACACACAATAATATCTACCCTAGAGGTTGACTTGAAAATTATATTCATTATTTGCACATAATATCATAAAAGGTCTTAACCAATTATTTGTTTTTCTCAAATAATAGTTGGTAGGTACCATAAATTTATTTTTAAAAGGAATTTGTGACCTATTAAAGCCAATTGGTTTAGTCTTTTGTGTCTATTGTACTTATAGGCAAGAGGAAATGCATTACGAAGTTAAAAAGCAGTAGATTTTCATGGGAAATGGAGCACTAATGGTAGAAACTAGTTCTCTCTGAGTGACTTGCATAGATTGTGTTTGAAAAGTAGATAAAGGCAAAATTACTGAGTAAAACATGAGAGTTAATTTTACTTAACTTTCTAACTAAATGTGAGCATATTAAAATCAAAAGACCTTGAATAAACTCTGTGCTTTCATAAAAAAAAAAAATCAAAGAGATTATTTTATAAAGTCATTTGTTTTACTAATGAGCCAGGCTAAAATAATAACTGGAGACTTAATGAACTGATTAAGAATTTTAAAAAATTAAAAGTTACAGGAAAGCAAATATTTAAAATAATGACCAAAGGTGTAAAGGTGCACGGAAACTATTGTTCTCATTTACTGTTGGTGTCGTAAATTGGCATCAGTCCTTTGGAGAGTCATTTGAGTCATAAAAATAAATATCTTCTTTACTCACTGATCCTATTTCTGGGAATTTATCCAAAGAAAATAATTTAAATGTAGGCGAAAACTGAATATAAGAAAGATAATATTCATTGTATCATGTTTCTAAGCATAAAAACTGAAAAAATGGTATATAAAATCAGAAAATAGGCAAATAAGTGATGGAACAGGTACTAAATGGAATATTATGCTCTGATAAAAGTACAGGAAGATCTTTAATACAAATGTCAAGGGAAAGTTGTGCTTTCTTTCCGTTCAAGTTAGCAGGCAAAGAGCATGTGATTGTTTCCCTTCGTTCCTAAAATCTCACTAAAGTAACAGTAAAGAGTAAGAAAGTACATTTATAAAAGGTATGTGAGGAAGAAGGGAGATCTAAGAGCCAGTAAAAATATTGATAAGTATCTAGGACATGGAAAACATTGAAAACTATCTATAAGTAAATCAGAGCTAACTCTCACCTGGGATGTGCATAGGAAATAGCATTAGAGGAGGGACATGGCCTCTCCCTTCTAAAGTGTCCTCCAGAAACCCTAATCATGTTGCATGAAAGTAGGGGAAGTGAGAGTGGGAAGTGGGGCAGAGATCAACACCAGTAATGGCAGAACTGTTAGTGGAAGAGCTATGTCATTACAGACAGACAGACACACCTGCTCACGCACACACACACCTTTCTGGAGCAGCACTTTTCTCAAGGTTATAAGTGATGCACACCCACTGAACATAGGAAGGGGCAGAGTTGCCCTCAGTGTTGATGCCAGAGTCAAGCCTTCTTCATTCAAACATGGGGATGGGAGGGCCCAGCTTTCCTACCTGTTCCCCACGTGTGCCTCTTACCCTGAAATTTCCAGTTACCAAAGCTCACCCAGTGAGCAGAAATTAGGTTCAGTCTACCAATTCAAGAGAATTATAGAAACAAACTACCATGGTGTGGAATGTCGACCTTTTAATTACTCTGGTCCTTCATCCTTTTTAATTACTCTGGTCCTTCATTCATAAACATAAGCAGACAACCAAAGGCCATCAGACACCAGAAAGACCCAGTAGTGCCCCCTCTCAAAATTACCAGGATGAATAAGTTTTGTTACACATAGTGGAAGGGATACCAAACATTTAAGGAAAGAGGAGAGTTAAACTAATCTCCACTTAGTAGTATCCTAATAAAGAGTCAAGATGATAGTGCTTCTGTGAAATAAAAACAAGACTACAAATAAAAGGGATTTAAAAACTCCAAAATAATTTTTTTGAGTTAAAAAAAATTAAGCAAAAGTTGATATGGTTCCCAAGGAACTTCCTGTCAGTGGGTCTGACCTTGTGAGTTATGATTCTCTATCTCTTCATTTGCCCTGTGACCTCAGTGCTGTGATGGTTCTAAGAAAAGTTGTTGAATTTGTTTGTTTATCTTTTATTCTTATTGTGTGGCTGAGAATAGCAATTTCTTTTTTTTAAATTTTTTAAAACATATTTTTATTGATTTTTTACAGAGAGGAAGGGAGAGAGATAGAGAGCTAGAAACTTCAATGAGAGAGAAACATCGACCAGCTGCCTCCTGCACACCCCCCACCGGGGATGTGCCCACAACCAACGTACATGCCCCTGACCGGAATCGAACCAGGGACCTTTCAGTCCGCAGACCGACGCTCTACCACAGAGCCAAACCGGTTTTGATGAGAATAGCAATTTCTAAGCTACTTACACACTGGCCCAGAAACTATTTCAGTTCAAATTTTTGGAATTTTTAATATAATGTATTTTAAAAATAGAAAAAAAAATTCCATTGAAGCAATTGAAAAATCAACAAAGAGATAAAGAAATAGGAAATAATAGAGGAGAGACTAGAAGTTCAGTCAATGAGTAAATATAAATCATGTAAGAAAAAAAAGGACCTTGAAAATGGAGGGGAAAAGCTAACTTAACAGAGTAGAATCTGATAGCACAAAAATAAAGGCACATGTTTTAGATAAAAGTGCTGACTGGACAATGAGAAAGCACTGACACATAGACTCAGCTTCTTGGATTTTGAGACACCAAGGATACAAAACACACCTTAAAGCTTCCAGAAAAGATAGAGGATGAATATGCATTATTTGGAACATAAAACAGAGTGGCATAGATTTGGTTTCATTAGCAGCAGGGAGGCAGTTCTAGAAATCAGCAAAAACTTGTGTCAAAGCTCCGTAGGTGATCATTTTGAATCTAGAATTCTGTCATTACAATGTCAATAAGTTGAGAGGGTAATATACAATGAGTTTCACCTGGGAGTATAAGTGGAAAGGCCTACAGCAACAATATGAAGAAATGAACCTGCTCTGGAGCAGGGCAATAAGAGTGGGTTGCACCTGGAAGAGGCTGGAGAATGTTCAGGCGTTACCTAAAGTAGGTAAGGATGAGAAAATATTGTGAATGAAAATCCATTAAAACCATGCATCCATCTTCCCCATTGATGGGCCCCTTCCTCCCGTGATTCGTGGGAAATGGACCAGTGATTACCTATGAAGTGTGAGTGGCAGCTTCCTGGTGAAACTGCCCAGATGGTAATGCTTGCAATGTCTGGCCTTCCTTTTGTCCCTTTCCTATTATTAATATTAGCTAGCTAGTTACAATGATAACAGAATCAACTGCAAAACCAACTGGGATATCTGAAAATAAAGAGTAATTGAGATTCAAGAAATCGTGGGTGTAACCAAAGAATGATAGAGGGGGAAAAAATCTTAGGATCCAGTAGTATAGTATACTTAGAATGCAATTGGGTCATGTTATAACAGGAAATCAAATGGCTCCCAAGAAATATTTTTTGAACTGAAACTCCTAAAATAAATAATATGCACTTATATATAAAAATAAAGGCAGGAATGCAGAAATTGTTTTTGTTAAAGGAGAAAAAAAGAGAGGGAGGGAAGAAAGGAGGGAGGGATGGAAGATGGGTACAGAGAAAAGGAGGAAGGAAGGAAGGGAGAGGGGGAGGGAAGGAGAAAGAGAAATCAATGCACCAGAAATTCCAGGTACAATGAAACCCACACAGGAAAGTCAGATCTAAATATTAAAGTAATACATTGCATAGTATTCCTGTAATTACAAAACAAAACACCCTGATTTTATGGTTTCAGTGTTCTGAAAGTGTCAGACTTGGTACTTTCCAAAATGGTGTGATCCCTGAGTACTCAGTATTTGAGGGTGGGTGTGTTAGTACTTGGTGGTGCTTGGGAGTTTGATGGGAGAACAGTGAGGTAGTTGGTAGAAAGCTGAGTGTTTATTTGGGTTGATACAGGATAAAATGGAGGCCTTAGGCATTAAAACAGGATTTGGAAGCAGAAAGCTCATGAAGACAGTAGGCCTGAGGTGGTCAGTAGAACTGGCAGTACTGAGAGAAGCTACAAAGGGCAGGAGGCCCCCACTGCAAAGGTCAGGCGGCCTCCAATAAGAGTGGGTTGCCTTATTCCCACTGATATGCATTTAACATTATACCCAATGCACACAGACAAAGTTTTTTCAGGTCAGTAAATGATTTGCCTTGCTAGGGTTGTGGAATTATGAGGGGTTTTCCTAACTTTCCATTCTGTGGTTACGTAATTTCATAACGAAAGTGACCTTATAGTTAAAAATGGAACAGATTCTTTTAGACTTTAAAATAATTGACCAACATTAATTATCACATTTATGGCAGCCACACCTGCTATATCATGTGGTTGCCAAGAAGTATCTTAAAAATATAAAAATGCATCCATAATGCTAATTTGGAAGCAGTGCCTCTGACAGCCCACACGGTTTTAATGTGATGTGAAGGCGGTTGGCTGGAGGTGGGCTGATTCCAGGAGGGTCTTTTGTGCTGACTTGACTAACTCTCTCTCCCCTCTACCCTTGGACCAACAGAGTTATCCAGTCTTCAGGCAAATCTATGATCCTGTCCCTTTTTAATACTAACAATGTTTGGAGCACATATTTTAATAAACCCACTCCTGGTCTTTGGCAAGATGAGGAGAGGAGCCTGCCCGGTGCTTTGTCAGGTTTGCAAGAAGAGATTTTTCTAAAAGTACATTATTTTAAACATAAGCTATAAAAATGGGATGCTATATTGAAATTTATCATCAAATTCTGTGTGTTCTGTAACACTCAATTTCAGAAATTTTAGTCAGTATTTTCCTATCCTATCAATGCTCCCAAAGGATGATTTTTTTCCCTGTGTTGAAATAAGACTAAAACTATTGGAAAGTAAATCTGTAGAAAATAAAGTACTATATAGATATCTTCATCTTTTATGGCAGAGTTCAGAAGCAAAAGGATTAAACTTATTTTGAAGATGGCATCAAATTAATTTTCAACATCCTGTGTTAATTTGCATCACCTGGCTTCCTGCCCAGAGTACTTGCCTGTGTTTCCCTTTCCTCCTTTTCTCCTTTAACCTTCCTCCATCCCCCCTTTCCTCTCTTCCATCTCTTTCTTCCTATTTGCATTTAATGTTGCTGCTGAACTTGATTTCCCATAAACTTAATGGCTATGAATAAAAATGAAGTAAATACTTGCACCGGTGTAGGAACTTTTTAGAAGAAGTTGTTGCAGAGAGCATGCAGGTCGTGAAGTCCCGTGTTTAATATGCATGAAGTGAGCATGTAATATTTGAAAAGAGAATACAGTTTTGTCATGAGTCTTATGCTTAAGTTCATTTCAGATGAAGACTGCTGAAAATAAACTTAAAGAACAATATCTTTCATCTTTTTAACAAGTCACTTTGGACAGAAACCTATTCATTGTGTGGAGAGAACCCTCTGCCATTGCTGTCTGGGAATGGGAACCAGCCTCCTCAAGCCTTCCTGAGAAAGCCTAGCCAAGTCTACAGGAAAGCTCTGGCTTGCTCACATTACTGCTATGTCAATACAAAGTATCAACACTCAGGAAAACTCCATATTGTCTGGGTTACTAGTTGGGAGATATTAACATCAAAAATAGCACATCATTAAAAAAAATCTTTAAAGGAGAAATGTATCAAGGGATACTGGACTGAGTGCACTAATCTGCAAATACATGTGAATTACTTATGAGTTCAAAACTTCTGCAGAAATAATAAATGAAGAGGAAATAATAGATGGATATAGGTATGTCTCAAATCAAATAATAACGAAATTCCTGAAAGTATATCTTGATTAAAATGTTGTTTCTTTTGTTTATTACTTATTAAAGCAACAAGCATCACAAGGGCACCAAAAGACAGAGCCCACTCTGCATGTCAAATACCCTCCCGCAGAGCTCCTGGTATGCTTTGTTAACGATGCCTTTGGGTCACCTAACGCACCTCACAGAGCAACAAAATGGCAGACATACACATCTGTTATTTGTCTAATACTTCTTGATCTTTGTTTCTCAGGTGCACTTTTGTGACGGGACTTCAGAATAAATATCAGAAAACTTTCACTTTTTTAATTTTCTCATTTTCCAATAAGAATAATTAGTTATGGTTTTTACATAGAGGTTTTATTTTTAGGCAGTATTCCGTGTTTTATTGTTTTCCAATGTAACAATAAATAAAGAGATACAGAGTATAAAAACAAATCTATTTCTGAAAGACCTTTTATGGTAATACACATGCATTTTCCAAAAAGTTCAAAGAATATATTTTCCTTAGTAATATCATCCCAAATTTCTATGGGTTTTGTCTCCAAATCTGATGAACATGAGACTCTTCATTCTAACTTCATTGACTGTATAACATTTCCCTTAACAGATACTTAATGAAAGATGTGATAATTGATTAACCGGTAGAAAAAAGGAATGAAAAAAATTCAGTATAATAAAGTTTCATGAAACTATTAATATTAGGTTTTACACTAAAAGTAAAGCTAAATTAGGACATCTATTTCATACCAGCATTGATGAGTCATTTACCCTCCATTAAATTAACTCAAACCCAAACTTCCTGTTTTATGATATAATCTGCACAAACCAGCAGATTTCAGATCTCAATTCTGCCAGTTTGAGTTCCTCAATTTAAAAAAAAAAAAATCTCAGTTTAAGTTTATAGTTTCAGTGGAATTTTAAATAATTCCAAGAATGAGAATGGCTTACACAAAGTATGCGATATTAGAACAGTTTTACTTTCAACAACAAATTAGACCTCGTAAAACAAACAAAAACCAATATATAAATAAATTAGATCTCAGTTAACTTTGCAGATACTGTGAAAGAAAAAGTGAAAAAACATTTGCATCTTAAGAAAATAAAATGGTTTGCACTGAACTAAACACATACACATAGAAACACAAAGACACACACATATAGGAACACAGACATACACCCAGGTACACTCACACAGACACAGATGCACAGACAGATATATACAGACATCGAAACACACAGATGCAACACACAGACACATACACACAGAGAGACACAAACACACAGCTTCACACAGAAACACACATACTGACTCTGTAATGACAAATTCTGTTCCATTTTACAGTAACACTAATAATCTAGTACTTTCTTCAACACAATAGCTCAACTTATGTTAAAAAGTGAAAGAATGTCCTAGTTAGTTTGGCTCTGTGGGTAGAGCATCAGCCTGCTGACTGAAGGGTCCTGTGTTTGATTCCAGTCAAGGACACATGCTGGGGTTGTGGGTTCAATCCCCACCAGGGAGAGTGCAGAAATCATCTAATCAATGTTTCTCTCTCATCATTGATGTTTCTATCTCTCTCTCCCTCTCCCTTCCTCTCTGAAATAAATTAAATTTTTTAAGTGAAAGGAAAAATTGGCATCTAGTACACTGCTTGTAAAATTCCAGCATCTTTCCACTTGAGCCTTACTTACATTACTTGCTTCTGCTCTCCTTTTTTCTTCTAGTGAAGGATTCTGTCATGTTTAGGTGTAACCACAATTTGGATCTTGCTTCTATTGCCTGACCTTTGGTATGTTACCTTGTTTGTTTGTGAAAGGTGTGAATAGATGATGGAATAGGCTATGTGACAGCACAAACTTTTTTAGGACCATTTTCAAGGACATTTTCCAGAGAGTGACTTTAGAAATCAACCACAAATTATCTGTTTGTCTGAAGACCAATATTAGCTAAGTATTAATTAATCAATGTAATAAATTTGGGAGTCAGGCAGATAGAAGTGAGTTTGATGTTTTCAGCTAATTAATAAGGAAACATATATTTCTTGAGCATCTATATGAGTCTCTAGGTACAAAGATAATGGTCTGTATCCCTTTGTTGAGGAGCTTAATAATTAGACAGAAAGCCAAAACCGGGTTGGCTCAGTGGATAGAGTGTCAGCCTGCGGAATGAAAGGTCCTGGGTTCAATTCCGGTCAGGGGCATGTACCTTGGTTGTGGACACATCCCCAGTGGGGAGTGTGCAGGAGGCAGCTGGTCAATGTTTCTTTCTCATAGATGTTTCTAACTCTCTATCTCTCTAACTCTTCCTTCTTCTCTGTAAAAAATCAATAAAATATATATTTAAAAAATAATTAGATAGAAAAACATACACATCTTTTTTAAATGACATGAATCTCTTAAAAATATTTTCTATTTGGTGCTTAGGTACTATTGAGAAAAGTTTCAAAATAGTGTATGCGATTGTTCCAACTCACCCTCAGGTGGGAAATTCTGCACAGAGAACTGGACTTATACGGGTTGCCCACAATACTTAACTAAAATTGACAGAGCATAAACTAAACACAGACACAAGAGTTAAAATGCATGAATCCCAAGGTTTATTTACCAGAGTCCTGGTGGTTTCCAGAAGCCTAGGCAGGTCACCTGGAGATCCGCGCCGACAGACACACACACTGGACAGGAACACGTTGCTGCAGCGTCTCAGTCAGGAATGAGGCCTCAGAAGTTTGGCTCACAGGCAGAGTGACAGCTTCACTCAGGCAGAGTCTCATGCAGTATTTCGAACAAGGAGAAGAGAGTGGGAGAGCACGTCCGGTGGAGGAGCCCTTCGTGGTCTCTGCACAGTGCCTCTAAGTCCCTTCGTTTATGGCCATTTCTGGGTGTTTCTTAATTCCTTCTGGGAGTTTCTTAATTCCTTCTGGGTGCAACCAATAAATCTTCAGTGTGTCTAATTGGGCACTCTCCAGGTACCTTTTGCCTCAGTTTCCAACTTTTCAGATAAACACTTGTTAGGGCGTCCACACAGTTACAACTTTCCAGATAAGCACATGTTAGGGCGTTCACACAGTTAGGGGCTCAAAGTCAGTTTTAAAACTTAAATTTTACAAAATGGATTCAAGTCACATTATATGGAGTTACTTATACTAAGCGTAAAACACATTTCAAATAATTTTTTACTTAAAAATAAAATCAGAATAAGATCAGAAATACAATTCACACTTAAACTATAAATCACTCATAAAGTAAATGCTTTCATTCCTATTTTAAATCACACAAGTAATTATTCTTACACTGTTTTAAATCCTTAAAATATCACACTAATATAACTATAACAGCAATTGATTATGAGTCCAAAAGGATTTAATGGAAAAATATAATGATTCTTACTTTGTCAAGTGAAGATTGTAGCATCTGCAAGCGAACATATCCTGACTAAAACACAAATTTTTGAGGGTCATGCATAGTCTGAAAGCTAAAATCTTTATTTAACCATCACGAAGGATCAATCTACTTATCCTATCACTAAATTCAATCTTTAGATATACTTTTAAACTTGAGAATTTCCTAAGTTGAATAAATATTACCTATGTTTATATGTGAGTATTTGTGTATGTATGCATATATAGTTTAATATATGCAATATTCTCTCTATAGTTTGTATATGCTTTATATATAATATACTATAGAAATATATATATATATATATATATATATATATTGGATTCTGGATTAACTTTTCAATAAAACCGCTGGTACTTCTTAAATTGTGAGGATAACAGAATAGTCTCTATTGTGGTACAATTGAACTTTTTTTCTGTGTCCCAGGTCACCTGCCCTGAATAATGCATTAATTCAGCCAATAGTACTGAGTACCTATTAGTATTGTCTTTATCCAAAAAACTTCTGAAAAATTAGTGAAAAAAAATAGACAAAAATATCTTCCCTCACAGAGCTCATGTTGTATATAGTTGGCTATAAACATAACCGATGAATAAATTTTATGGTATGCTATCAATAGATGGTTATAAGAACTAAGAAAAAACAAAGCAGGGTAAGATATATATATATGGAATGTTGGGTTGCAATTTTGAGTAAACTATTCATAGTAGACCTCATAGATGAAGATATATTTTGCAAAATCTTGAAAGAGGTGAATTGGCAAGCTTTGAATGCAGTGAATGAGCTTTTCTGGACAGAGGGAACAGTCATTTGGCCTAATACAGGAATGCCTGGAACAGCATGAGGAAGCTCAAGGAACAATGTGGGATGGGAGCACAGAGGACAAAGGAGGGCAAGTATGAGATAAAGCCAGAAAAGTAAAGGCAGTCCAATCATTTAGCTTCTTGTGGGCCACAGTAATAGACTGAGCTTTCCCTCAGAATGGGGCGCAAGCCATCTGAAGGTTGGGAATCCTGTGATTTGACTTACATTTTAGAGATCCTTCTGGTTACTCTGTTGAGATAGAGTATTGGACAAGGGTAAGACTAGGAGACAATGGAATCTTGGACAAGAGCAAGGACATTCAGAACATGAGAAGTGGTATAGTTCTGTACACACTTTGAAGGGGAGACAAAGTTTTCCAATAGTTTTGATTATGGGAAAGTGAGAAAAAGGAAATAAGAATAACTTTGTAACCTTACATTGGAAAAACTACAACAGAACTTTCATCAATCAATAGTGTGTGGTGAGGGCTACAGAAGGAGCAGATAGGAGGAAGAGATCAGAGGCTCAGTTGTGGCTACATTGAGCTGAGTGTCTGTTAAAATCCAGGTGGAAAGTCAATCAGAGTGTTTGATGTGAAAGTCCAGCTTCAGAAAAGAGGTCCGAGTTAGAGATAAAATGTGAGAGTCACTCATGGATGGATGTTCTTGAAAGCATGAACTTGGATGCATTCTTGAAGGGAGAGGATATATATGGAAAAAGCAGAGGGAGAAGTTCTACACCTTGGGGCATCAGTACTTACATTGGAAAGAAAAGCAAGAACAAGCAAAGAAGGCCCAGAAGAAGAGATCGATGACCTTGGGAGAAATGTCAGAACTGGTGGAGCCCTAGGAATTCAGTAAGAGAAGTTTTACATAGGAAGGGATGAGCAACTCTTGTAAGTGAGGAGATGAGGGTGACCTGACAAGAGTAGTTTGGTGGAGTGTGAGGTGGGGTGAGATGAAAGCCTGGCTGAAGTAGGTTCAATAAATAAGAGAATGATAAACGATCAACCGAAGGACTTGTATGCATGCATATAAGTACAACCAATGGACACAAAACTCTGGGGAGGAAGGGTATGTACGGGAGGTGGGGGGACATTGGTATATGTACAAAAATAATAATTTAATTAAAATAAATAAATAAATAAATAAAATAAAAATAAATAAATAAGAGAATGAGAGAAATTAGGCACAAAAGGTGAGGGTAGCCCTTTCAAGAAATTCTGCTGCCAAGGGGAGCCTCCTTTAAGAGCAGTAGGGAAAGTGGGGAAAATAATGAAAGGGCCTGTGATTTTCAAGATGGAATAAATCAGAACACAATTGCATGCTGGTGGATACAATTAGATAGAGAGAAAACACAATGATGTGAGAGGGAAAATGAAGAATTCCCTCTGCAGCCATGGCCTTGAATAGGCAGCAAAGGATGAGATCTAGTAAACAAGTGGACTGATTGACCTAGGGCAGGAGCACAGATCATTATGATAACAGGAACTAGAATGTGTGACTACAGGTTAATGGGTGGTTATAAAGTTGTGGAAATCTGCTTTGGAATTTTTTAATTATCTCAAACAAAAAACACAGGCGTCTGATGAGAATTGGAATGGGGACTCGGGGATGGTGAAGATTTGAGCAGAGGGAAAGGGGTTAAACTGGAAATCAAGGTGTGTGGGAGGAGGATAAATGAAGGAAATACAGTATATTAACATGTTATTATAACAATGGCCAGGCGGCCCTTGGAGTGTGAGGTGGGATGAATAAAAGCCTGGCTGAAGTAGGTTCAATAAATAAGAGAGTGAGAGAAATTAGGCACAAAAGGTGAGGGCACAAAAGGTGTGTTTGTGATAGTCAGTTAAATACCACTCAGGTGGAGCTGTATTTCACATAGTTGTGGCTTTCTCAAATGAGTGTCTTAAACCCTGGGAATAGCATAGGAACAGAGGTTTTAGACAGACAGTCATCACTAGACTAAGGTGACCAGATTTTAACATTGGTAAAGCTGGACACCATTGACGGAAGGGTGGGGGAGATGGGGGGGGTTCTTAATTAAAGATTTGATCTATATGGAGCAACAAAAATTTTCATAGAACACAAAAATAGTATTGTAATATATTTTTTAAAAATTTCAACATAAGTACAATTTACAAATATAATAAAAAAATTATGTATAAGTGTGTCACTTTCAAGCCGACACTAGACTTTTTTTGACACCACTATAAAATATAAATAATACGAGTACTGTCTGCTAAATTCAAGGAAATTTATGTATTTATGAAATAAATAAACAAATTACTTACCTAAATTATCTGAATAGCTGATTTGTAATGACATCATTTGTTTAACTAGCTTACTAACACACAGTACAATGTGTATCATCTGAGAGACAGTTACAAAAATGTTTTCATCGTTGCCAATCCCAAAAAATGCCATTGTTCATTAAGTCCAAACAATGGTGGTCGAATTCTAACAACTAATCAACAATGCAAACTTTGATAAGCAGTTCTCAATAATCAGTTCTCAACATTTGTTATTATTAAAGTTTAACATTACAAAATTAACAAAAATAATATAAAACTCATATCCTGGCTAAATAGCCACATGGCAGCCGAAAACCATATATTCCCTTCCCGTTCTCCCGCCATTCCCTAGCTTGTTGTGCATTCTTTCCAAAAATTGGGACTTTTTTAAAATGCCGCGGGACGTGGGACAAATTGTTAAAAATCAGGACTGTCCCGCCAAAAGCAGGATGTCTGGTCACCTTACACTAGACTCATAAATCCTCTTAATAAGGGAGTGATCAAAACAGACAGAAAAACAACAACATGGAAGACAGAGATCATGAAGGTAGAAGAACACAGAAGAACAAATACACCTCTTGGGCTTTTGTGTATAGCAGGCAGTTTCTCAGTAGGCAGCCTCCCACTCAGGTCCTGGCTGCTATCTAGCTCTGGAATCATATGTGCTGAAGCACCTTCATTCTACTGTTCTAGGATATCTCAGCCCCCCCCTCCCTCCCACCCATGCCTTATTGTTATGCAGAGCAATACAGCTCTTGTTTCTCTGAAGACACCTAAATGACCTGTTACAGGAAACCTGCCTCTCCTTACCAGACAGATTTATTAAGGTATTTCCCTGATGTCTATTAATGCAAACTCAAGGCATAGTTGTAATTAATTGTTCAATTGTCCATTAGAAAGCAAGGGCTTTGAAGCCAGTCACTGTGGTTTCTTCACTATTATTTCCTTGAAATGAGACCCATTTTGATTATATCTCATGAAGTTCATAAAAGTTAATTTTAGATGGGTTACAGATCTAAACATGCAAGGAAAACAATAAAATATTTAAAAGAATATACAAGAATATCTTCATCACTTTGATGTGAGTAAAGAGTTTATGAAAACACCCTGGTTGGGCATCATCTCATGAACCAAAAGGTCACTGATTTAATTCCTGGTCAGGGCATATGGCTTGGTTTCAGGCTCAATCCCTAGTAGGGAGCATGTAAGAGAAAGCTGATCAATGTTTCTCTCTCTCTCACTCTGCCTTCCACTCTCTCTAAAAATGTTATTAAAATATTTTTTAAAAAGTGTTCATAAAAATACCAAAATCATTGAATATACAAAAAGAGTTAATAAAGTCGCATTTATTGTAATTAAGAACTTGCATAAAAACATACCTTAGTAGAGTGAACAAGTCATCCAAGACTGGGAGAAGAAATTTGCAATTCATATGGCACCAAGGACTTGTGTCTAGAATAAGTAAAGAAATTTTTACAAATAAATAAAAAAGATATAAAATCCCATTAAAATACAACCTAGAGAATTGAACAGCCACTTCAGAAAAGAAGCTATACAAACAACCAATAAATATATGAAAAAGTGTCTACCTCATTAGTCACAGGGAAATGCAACTTAAAATTAAATGCATCAACCAATCAAAATTGCTACAGTGTCGATTGGCTAGCAATAGAGAGAAGTAGGGAAAACAAGGAATAGCTTGAACCCTTTGTTACTGTTGTGGAAATATGCACATATATATATTGCTCATGGTTCTGTAGACTATGCTGAGAACAGCACCAGGTGTTAGACCATTGGAATCAGACCAGACCTTGGTTCAGCAACCTCAGTACTTGAGTTCTGGCTAGGAAAGAATTCAGAGCCAAGACTCAAAGTATACTAGGAAGTTTACTTAAAAGATCACAGAGGCAAAATAAATGGGCTCAGTAGGTAACTTGTCTTGTGGGAATGAAGAAAAAGAGGAGGAAGACTATCCCTTGTCCTAAAAGCTTTTAAGAGTGGGGATGTTAGGTGAGGTCAGAGGGGAGAATCTCAATAAAATATTCATCACCTTTCACGGATGTGGTTTTCACAGATTGATTGGTTGGCACCAGGGCAGAGGATCATTAGACAATGTAGCTGGTCCTAAAGTCCACCTAGTTCATTTGTCTGGTTTTGCTGCTTTTCTGGGCCTTGAGCTGAAATACAACTGAAGCTTAGATGTTATCTCTAAGGAGGAAAGGTCATGGGGTCTAAACTGAAGGACCAGGGGAGGAAAGGCTACCCTGGGGGCAAGGTCCTTGTTTTTTTAGTTTTGCCTGTTGCTAGATATCCTGACCTTTTGTAGCTGGCCTATTGTCCTTGCCTTGCTCATGTCTGTCTAGCTGTCTACCACTGTTCCATTGTAAAATGAACATACACATGCAGTGTCATCCAGCAATCCTACTCCTAAGAATATAGCCAACTAAAATGAGGATAAATATTCATCTAATCGTATGTACAAGAAACTTTACAGTGACCCTTTCCATGACAGCCTTGTAATAACTTCATGACCAGTGCATCTAAAGAATAGAAGGAATAAATAAATTGTTGCATTCTGATTTTAAAAAAAGAGATAGCTTCCTAATAATTTTAAAATGCAAAAACTCATTTTATGTATGAAAATCAAGGTAGTGGATGCCTTTGGTGAGGTCAGTGGATAGGGGGACATGGGAGGATCTGGGATGATAATGTGGAATGATAATAGAATTTATTTCCTGATATGGGTGTTGGTGACACGGATGCATTTGTTTTTGTGCAAATCCTTCAGTTTGAACATTTCAATTGTGCATATTCTTATAATTTGTGCACTTTTCAGTATGTGAGCTGTAATACAATAAAATCCCCTAAACTTATTTGCTTATGTTTAACAGTAATCACAATTCTAGAATTATTTTCTGAGTATATCACAATACCTTGCACAACCAAGTTGGATGTTTGGACTTGGGGAATGTAAAAAGGAGCATTACACACATCCTCTAACACTGAAAAGAGATGGCGTGAGGCTTCCAATTGATTAGATGTACCAATCTGACTATTTTTGCACTGTTGTAGCTTCACTTCTTAATGAGGTATTGTATAACTTTCTTTTATTCCTTCCATGGCTGTTATAAATGATGACATTAAAAGACTAGCATTAGATTCCACATATACACTTATCCAGAGAACATGCAGATACCCAATAGACATATGAAAAGATGCTCAGCATCACTAGTCCTCAGAGAGATGCAAATTCAAACCACGGTGAGATATCACCTCATACCTGTCAGAATGGCTATCATCAATAAATTAACAAACATTAAGTATTGGTGAGGATGTGGCAAAAGGGAACCCTCATATACTCTTGGTGGAGATGCAGATTGATGCAGCCGCTGTGGAAAGCAGTATGGAGTTATTTTTAAAAATTAAAAATGGAACTACCTTATGACCTAGTAATTCCACTTCTGGGATTATATCTGAAGAAACCTAAAACACTAATTTGGATGAACATATGCACCCCTATTTTATTGTAGCATTATATACAATAGCCAATATTTGGAAGAAGCCTAAGGCCCATCAGTAAATGAATGGATACAAAAGTTGTGAAACATTTACATAATGGAATACTATTCAGCCATAAAAAAGAAGAATGCCTTACCCTTTATGATAGCATGGATAGAACTGGAGGGTATTATGTTAAATAAAATAAGCCCATCATAGAAAGACAAGAACCATATGATTGCACTCATAAGTGAACAAACAAAATGCTAACAGGTTCACAGATAGAGAATAGACTAACAGCTATTATCCAGGGAATGGGAGAGGAGGCTTTGAGGGTCTGGGTGTAAAGAGATTAAAGAAAAAATCCCCAAATCCATAGACCCAGATAACACCATGATGATTTCCAAAGGGGAAGTAGGGTGGGAAAAGTAGAAGAGGGTATAGAGGGGAATAAATGGAGATGAAAGGACACTTGACTTGGGTGGTGAACACACAATACAATAGACAGATGATGTATTATAGAATTCTATACCTAAAACTTATATCATTTTATTAACCGATGTCACCACCAGTAAAGTCAAGAAAAGTAAATTTAAAAAAGATTACTGCAATAGTGGAGTTCTAATATCCAGGTCTGGCCATGTGCTACAATGGGTCTTTGACCTTAAAATATTTATTAGTTGCCGCTCTCCTAAGTCATTAATTTGCCAAGCACTTGGATCTATCTCAATGACAAAAAGTGCTTTGTGAGCCAAAATTCTCTTCTCTTCTGCATTAATCATATTTGATTAATATTATTTGAAATATAATTAAATAATTTTAATACAGGTGTATAGATTAGAACTACTCAGAGCTTTCCTGACATAAACAATGACAAATTATGTGCAAGTTTAAGTTTGCACAAGTGATTAATCTGCTAGTGTGCAGTTTAACTTAGTTATTACCTCATATTTACATGATTGGTTCAGATATATCCAACTATTAACCCATTGCCATTTGCTCAAAATCATTTGAAAATCTTATATAGTTAATGTAAAGCAACAATATAGAATAAGAGAGAATCATATCAGAACTCAAATTTTTACATGAGTTATATTCAAGTTTACCTGGTTAATCCTTTTTTTTTTTTTAAGTATTAGCTATTAAACTGTTATTATTTATTCTGTCCACACAGAAGCTTAACAGGACAGAATCATTTCTAGAATTAAGTGAACCAGTATATATATTTCCCAAATTTCAGCTGTAAACATTATCCTAGTTTACTTATGCAAATATATTTATATGCTCTCATCTTCTCTTATAAGCTCTCTTACAGGAGTGAATAGAGGGGCTTCTAGACGGTCACATACACTGAGTGAGAAAGGCCAAGGGCCAGGGACATAGTCTCTCTCATTGCTGCTCAGAGAGTTTGCCTGGACCATTTCGGAAAAAGGAATATTTACCTTGCTATCCAGGGAAATATATTTTACAACTTACATGTAATTTGTGATGTGGAGCCACGCTTATTTGTTTGAGAATACGAGGGCATGAAAAAAATACCTTCAGTCATAGCCAGAGCAATAAGAATGCCTATTTACTAGTTGTGTATTTGTTCTGAGCATTGTTTCAGGTTCTTTACATATGCTGTCTTATAAAAACATTTATTATAACATCCTTATTATAGCTAACAAAACAGAGACCTAAATTGGTAGAGACCAGTATTGGAATACTGTAACAACCAGACAGATATTTTTAAATAACAATGATTAACATGGTAAAGGCTCCAGTGGGAAAGGTGAACAAAGCACATGAAGAGATAGGGAGTTTCAGTAGAGAGATGGGAATGATAAGAGTCAAATAGAATGCCAAATAAATAAATAAAAATTTATGATAACATAGATGAAGAAATGCACTTAAACTTGTCAGCACACTCAATACAGCTATTTTAAAACAATTGTTTTTATTTACTCTGTTCATGATGCATTTTATCATACAAATATTTTATTTTATGACATAGCATATGTGCATCTTTTCTTTATAGCTGCTGAGATTCCAATCTTTGTTAAATAAGATTGTCCAATCCTTAGATTATACCTGTGGTCACCTAGAGTTGTGCAAAGTGCATGTGGACACAGAGGGCTCTAATGACACAGTATAGAAGAGTATAGGCAGCTTACTTTTCCATCTGTTGCTCACAGGTGCTGTCCTGAAGAGTTGTAGTTAGGGATAGAGCATACGGACTCCTGGGTCACTGTCCATCTATACAGGGGATGGTTAGTATGAACCCTTATTGTCATAGGAGCCAAGAGATCCCAGCTCCTAGTTAGTTCTACTAAACTGTTGAAAGTGGGGAGCTTAGTTACAGGGCCACCTGGATTTGTCACTTCTCACTTAGATTTTCTTCCAAAAACATCTTATGTCATTGCTTCAATTCAAGTATTTCATTTGGAATTTATTTTTATATAAAGCAAAATAATTTTCCCATTTTTTCTAGATGCATAGCTATTTTTTGCCAGCTCCATTTATTAAAGAGTTTATCATTCTTACACTAAATAGAAATACTATCACATTATATATTAGCCTATCATATTTTATTTATCTATTTGAATATCTCTATGCTAATGAGATATTAGTTTTCTTTTAATGGTTTTAAGGTTTGTTAATTTTTCTGCTATTTAGTAAGTCAAATGATTCCCTTCCTAGTCTTCATATTCAAAATTACTTTGGTTATTTTTATTTGATGTTTATTTTTTCATAAATTTGGTAGTCATGTAATTCAAACAGAATTTGATATAATAATTAAGACTATAACTCTGGCTGGGTGACTTGGTTGGTTGGAACATCATTTCCTACACCAAAAGGTTGTAGGTTTGATTCTGGTCAGGGCAAATACCTGGGTTTCAGGTTTGATCCTTGGTCAAGCCTGTGTAGAAGGCAACCAATTGATGTCTCTCTCTCTCTCTCTCTCTCTCTCTCTCTCTCTCTCTCTCTCTCTCCCTCCCCCTTCCTCTCTCTCTAAAAGTCAATAAAAACTTATCTTCAAGTAAGGATTAAAAAAACATGATCATATATTACATTTGAAAATTCAACATTTTATATATCAAAGACATATATCAATATTCCAGAATATTGTATGTCTTTCCATTGTTCATATAATCCTATATAGTAAAAGCCTAATATGCAAATTGACCAAACAGCGGAATGGCCAGAGGAACAACCAGTTGCTATTACATGCACTGACTACCAGGGGGCAGACACTCAATGCAGGAGCTGCCCCCAGCCTGCAGGTCATGACCTGTGGGGACCCCTAATCATGATGGCATGCACCAGAGGCAGCAGTGGGGGGCAGGGATGGTGAGCAGGTGGTGACAGGCCAGCCAAGATGGGTGTCATCAGGGACCCCCGATCGCCCTGCCAGTTGCCCCACAGATTGGCCTTGATCACCAGCCAAACCTAGGGACCCTACCTGTGCACAAGTTTCATGTACCAGGCCTTTAGTCTTATATAATAAAAACCTAATATGCTAAGTGCCCAATCGCTCAACTAGTCGCTATGACATGCACTGACCAACAGGGGGCAGATGCTCCTATCAGTAGGTTAGCTTGCTGCTGGGGTCTAACAGATCAGGACTGGGGGAGACAGGCTGGATACACCCTGGAGCCCTCCTGCAGACCCTCCCCGGCTCTGATCGTGCACTGGTAAGGTCCCTCAGCCTGGCCTGCACCCTATTGCAATCTGGGACCCCTTGGAAGATGTCAGAGAGCCAGTTTCAGCATGATCCCCACAGGCCAGACCGAGGGACCCACCAGTGCATGAATCAGGCACCAGACCTCCCATAGTTTATATAACTCAATAAAATATTATATTTCTCTTAATATAGGCTCTCTCTCTTTCTTACTTATGTATACTAATACTTCATGCTTTTCTCATTGTTATGAGAGTTTTTAACAATTTCTTTCTAGGTTCTCATTATTGAACTAGAAAAAAAAAACTGAAACTCCCTATCTCTTCATGTGCTTTAGTTCATTATAGAACTAAAACCTAATAGCTTTTATATATTTAGCTTATATCTATTGACCTTACCAAATTCTTCTCTTAATCAAATTGTTTAGAGTATTTTGAGTTTTTTGGGTATACAATAATATCATACAAATGAGATATTTTTATCTTTTAAAAACTTCATACCACTTAAAATCTTCATCCAATTACAATGACTAGGTCTTTGAATAAGGTATTTATTATAATAGTAAAGAACATGTATAATTTCTAGTTTCAATTAAAATAGATTATACATTTTACCATTCAGAATAATATTTCCAGTTGTATTATAAAAATAGTTATTATAGCAGTCACATCCACTCTTTTTTTTAACTTAAAGTTTTTAAAGAAAAATGGTTGAAGAGAACTTTTATTAAACATCTCTTTAATATCTTACATTAATTTTCTTTTGTAACTTTTCATAAAGGTCTTTAGATAGCCAGACAATGACTCAACTTTCTGCCTACTCCATGTCCACACCCAGTGGGTGGAGGAAAATAAACACACCTAAAGTAAATAAACTCTCCTTTTCCCATCAGCTCCTCCCCTCATTTTCATACCTGGTCAAGGATTCCCCTTTCTTTCTCTCTGAGAAAGGGAATCAATCTAGGGAGGACACAAGAAATCCAACACATACACACACACACACACACACACACACACACACACACACACACACACGGTACATGCATAACCTAGCTTAATCAGTCTCTCCTGTCACTCTTGCCAAGCTGCCTCTCCTCTAATGTGTGTATTATGATATCCTCTGCTCTCCTGTTCAGGGACAGAGTTCTGGGATGCTCCTTTTTTCTTCTGATTAATTACTCTTCCTCATCAATAGGCAAACATACTCTTATTTTTCTAATCATTTCTTTAAAAAAAACAAAAAAAAAAAACAAATAAAACTTCTCCTTATCCCATTTCTCTGTCCCATTATTGCCTCATTCTCTCCCTTCCTTACAGTAAAAATCCTCTGAGTTGTCTATATTTCCTTTCTCCACTTCACATCTCCCTCCAGTTAGGTTTCTGAACTCCAGCACCCCACTGAAACAATTTTGAATTTTGCAATTCCTCCTTGCAATCCCCCTTATCTATTTAACCTGTCTTGGAAATGTCATCCCATGTCACAGCTTGAATAATAAGTACAGCTCAAGAATCCCAAACTTTTACTTCCAACCAGAAACTCTCTCTGCCAACTCACATTTCATGTATCCAACCTACTTGATACCATTTGAATATCTAATTGGCTTCTCACACTTGATGTCTCGGAACCTTAGTTTGTGGCCTCTCCCCATCATCGCCCAACCTGTTGATCCTACATTCTTTTAAGCTTGCTTTATGGTTACCTCTTTTGATAGACTTCTCGAGCCACAATACTTAGAGCCATCTTATCCCTTTCTTTTTTTCCCCCTTCACATCAAAAATCCAATCCATCCAAACATTTTTCTGATTATATCTATGTATCTAGGGTCACATGATTTCTCATCATGTTTACTGTTATGGCACCACCATGAGCTCTTGCCTGGGTTATTACTTGGTCTCCTGACTTCAAGCCTCTTTGCCTTTCAATTCAGTATCTGTGTGGCAGCCAATGCTGTTGCTAAAAGGGAGGTCAGAAGATACCAGGTCTGTGTTGAAAGCCCTCCAGGGGCCCCACTATCTCCTGATCACATCTCTGGTACTCTTCTGGGTTTGTTGTTGTCCAGGTACATCTCTGCTTTGTTCCTTGGGATTTTGCACTGGCTTTTCCCTCTGCCGGGAATGGTCTCTCCCAAGCCACACTGAGATCATGCTCTTTCATCTGTTTCTAATCTTTTCTAATAACCTGAGGGATGCCTTCTCTGTCAAATCCAAATAGACCTCCCTTAAAAGCCAATTCCTTCCAACAGACTTTCAGTCTACAGTCTAATTTTATCCATTTGCTTTATTATCATCTAACATATTAGGTATATGTACCTATTTATTTTGTGTGTATGTGTGTGTTTTGCTTGTTTGTTTTGCTTTTTGTTTTTGTCATGGAACATGAGGAATGCTTACCAAAAATTGTTTAAGAAATATGAAAAACAATGCTGAAATATAATTACTAATATTTTAATAATATTTTGTTTGTATTTATACATCAGACTCATCTACATTTTTCTTTTATTATCCTATCCTTATTGAATCTTTAAAAAGAGTTACGTTGCTTTTGTAAAGTGTATTGGAGAGGCTTTCATCTTTTTTCTAAGGCCTGGAATAATTTAACTTTGAAAAGCCCTCTTTCTTTAAGGTTATATAAAATTCATATTACATAAACCTCAGTTGGGAGTCCATCTGTTCTCAGTGTCTCTTTTAATGGCAGATCTCTAAGTGTCTTTTTCTAAACTCTCTTATGGTAACTGATGTATTTAAGTTTCCCCTTCCTTTCTTCTCAAGTGAATTTGGCAATACATATTTTGTTGGGAAAGCATCCATTTCCTCTAAATTTTAAAATATCTTGTCAGAAAGTTTCATATATATATATACATATATATATATGAAAAAATATATATATATTTATGACTGCTTTAATCACTTCTATATCTATGCTTAGTCCTTGTTTCTCTCCCCTAAGTTGGTATATTTCTGCCTTATCTCTTTTTTCCTTTAAAGAAACTGATGAGGCATTAATATAATTCAAATCTACTTAAATTAGATTTAAATTTTTAAATTTATGCTACTTTTTTTCATTAATTTTAGTTTTCGCTATGAATTTTCATTTCTGACTTGCTTTTTGTTTAAAATACTTTCTATATGCTTAGCAAGGGCACAAACTCTATTCCTTTACTTTCTTTAAAAATAATGATGATGTTTTATATCAGTCTTTTTTCCTTTTAACAGCTTTAACTTTATTATAGATGGTTGAAGAGAATTCTTGAATACTTTTTACATAGCTGTAATTTTCATTATGATTTTGTCTTTGATCCAAGAGTTATCTGTCCAGGGATGTACTGCTTAATCCCCAAGGGACTCTGATTTTTGGCCTCTTTATATTATTAATTATTTCTAATTCCACTAGTTTATGTTCACAGAATAAATTAAATAAAACTATTATTTTTTTAATGTACTTGGACATTTCTTTTGGCCAAGAAAGTGATTGATTTGTAAATTTTCCATGAGCATGTGAATTAAAAACAATTCTCTATTCAAAGACAGTAAGATTCAGGATATACCAATTAAATCACACTTATGGATTTTATTATTTAATGTTTAAATTTAAATAAATAAATAAAATTATTTATTTATTTATTTACTTACTTACTTTTTTCATTTTTTTAATTAAGGTATTGTGTGTGTACATATCTTACCATTGCCCCCTCCACTCCCGTACATGCCCTCAACCCCCAGAATTTTGCATCCATTGGTTATGCTTATATGCATGCATACAAGTCCTTTAGTTGATCTCTTATCTCCCCCATATCTCTCTAACCTTCCCGCTGTAATTTGACAGTCTGTTTGTTGCTTTACTGTCTCTGTATGTATCTTTTTGTTCATCAATTTATAATGTTCTTTACTATCTATAAATGAATGAGATCATGTGGTGTTTTTCTTTCATTGATTGGCTTATTTCACTCAGCCTAATGTTCTCCAATTCTTTAAATCTGTCCAAATCATAGAGGCAGAGTAAAATATCTCTCTGAATTTATAATAACCCTTTAGTTTTTGCTGTCTTAGACTTGTATAGTTTAGTACATGTGAATAACAGAATGTCCTCCTGCTTTTTGCTTTGTGCTATTGATTTTAAAGCAGACATTCTCCCAGATTACCATTCTAGCTTTCATTTTTGTTTGTATTCGTACAATATTTATTTGTTGTTCAAGCTGAGCTATCTATTATGATGTATTTGCTATTTTGTGTCAGTTCTTCCTGACTTTCAGATGGAGAGTAAGACTGATATATTTTCCAAATGAGTGCATATTCACATCATCCTTTCTTCTTTTGAGAAATGATTGACATTTCCAGTGTATGATCTCAAGATGTGATTTTAGTCTCTTTGGAAGAATTCTTTTTGATCTGTGGTCTTAGAATATTTGTGCCTTCTCATATTTATTTCTCCACTTGCTTCTTTATTGTATTATTTTTTAATCTATACCTAAGAAATTTAGGTATACATTTCTTGGGGAAGGGTCCATTAATTTTCTTTATTTTCCTTCAGGAATTCCTGTTATTCTCATAGATTTATCTTGGGCTATATTTTTGGTCTCTGATCTTCTGACCATGATCTCCAACTTTAAAAATTTTCTCTGCTTATATATATTTCTTAGACTTGGTTTTCCAGGTTTTTCTTTTTTATTTGGTATTCAATGTTAACCATCTGTTGCAACTCATCTAAACATAATTTAGATTTAGCTCTAAAGAATCTTTTTAGTGCAGCTGTTGAATCTTTTCTCATAGCTGTTATCTGTGGCTCTATTTCATGAAGAGGGCTTGGTCTTTGCTGTGACTGTTTTTTTTTTTTGTTTTTTTTTTGTTTGTTTGTTTGTTTGTTGTTTTTTTCTTCAACTGTGGAGACCTTCTAAATATGTGGTATTTCACTTTTCTTATTCCCTGCAACTCAAATCTGGTATATCTATAGGAGCACCCCAAATGTTGGCAGTGCTTACATGGGAAAAATGGCCATCCTTCCATGGCCACTAGAGCAGGAGCAGGCAGTTGGTAAACCAATCCATGGAATGTCTGGTTGATGCCTCCTTCACCTCCATCAGTCTTTAAGTCCCTGACATTCAGGAAGGGCTGTATTTTCACCCTTAGGAGGCCAGGGTGACTAGGTATACTCAGGCAGAGCCCTGGCTGACCTCCTCCCCAGGGGTCTCCATATCAATCCCAGGACTCACTGCTCTATGTTCTTGTTTACTGAGGTCCCAGTGTTGATGACAGCCAGATTATTGTCCTGCCTATAGAAGCGAGAACTCATGCCAGTTTCCTCACCAGACATCATTCAGCGGGGGCAGGCACTGCTGCCATTCTCCATAGGAGAGCTGCCCCACCAAGTCTCAGAGGTAAAGGAGGGAAAAGGAGGCATGTTTAGGTGGCATCTTCCAGAATTCTCCCCTCAGTGTCTTCCCTAACTGTGTCTGTGAATACCTTATTTTTTTTTTTAACTTATTACTCCTCTGTCCTTGATGGAAATCGTTTTTCATTGTCTTCATATATTTCCAAGAAGTTAAAATACTAGTTTAATCTTCAAACTTCTCTTCTCAGTACTAAAAATCACCATCCATTTTACATTTTCACTCTTCACATATGTAATTTAAAATTGTTAGATGAAACTATTTAAATTTAAAAAAAAAAAAGCCTTCTGAATTAAATTCTTCTCCTGAACAAATTTCCTGCCAGCATTAGCTATTATTTCATTGAGGTTCCTATCATGTGGGCTGGAGGTTAACACATGACGATGTCCTATGGACACACTACTCAATACAGACCATTTCCAAGTACATCAAGTCCCGGCTCCAACTCAGAGGACCATTTGTGATGACAATATGGGTAAGCGAATGTGACTGAGTATCCACCATTTTGTAAGATTATTTCTGAGTGCTCCTAAGGCAGCAGGCTTGTGTTAGGAGAGACCTCTCCTGGGTAGTTGATCAGAGCCTGCTTTCTTCATAAATGCTGAGAAAACGGGGTGGATGAGTCCGTTCAGCATGCACATGATGTTGGGGCTATGGACTCCAGCTGGGAAGTACCTCTATTCAGGGGAGTAGCTGTCCCTGAGGGTTCTCTCTGGTGGGTTGTGCTGTTGCCATTGAAGCTAATGCAGTCTATATAGACGGTTAAGATCCTTAATATTGTTTTATCAACATAGCTCTTTTCAGTAACATTTTTTTCTCATTACTTAAAACACACATGCAGGAACCAACCAATTTTAATATAAAATATTTTTGTCATCTGGCTCCTCTTTGTTAGGTAATGTTGCTTGTGTTACCTTTTCTTTTTTTCTATAAATGTTATACTTAAACTGAACATATTTAAGTGGCTATATTTGAATTTTGGTTTTGTCTTTTAAATTTTTGTATTTTATGTCTTAGAATTACAAATGCATCACTTATAAATAAGGTAGTCTTGTTCATCTGCTTCCCCTCATGGAGTCAGCATGGCCCACCACCATCATGGGCAAATAGGCCAAGTGTGGTCATGGTCTGCTGATCTGACCACTTTTATCAGTTTCGGCTTTACTAGGTGACAGCCAAGTACCTAAATATTCTTTGAATGTGTTGCTATTTTAATAGTTCATACTTCTTCTCTAGGCCTTTATCTAACACAGTGATTTTCAACCAGTATGTCACAAGAATTTTTAAAACATGCAATATCCAACTACTTAGGGACACTGACTTCTTTTCCCTTAGATTGTCAAGTAAGAAAATGACCACAGCCAAAATAACAATAGCCAGCCTGTGTGAATAAATCAAAAATTAAACCTATTTTTTTTTTGTCAAATTGTCAATATTTTGTTGTGCCCCAGAATTTTAGTAATTAGTTTATGTGTGCCATGAGATGAAGTAGTTGAAAAGCGCTAGACAGAATGAGAGAAGTGATATGCCTCACCTCAGGGGCAAGCTGACGACACCAAAAGAGCTGAAACCTACTCTCCTATTTGTCTGCATATATTTCTTTTGTCTGTATTATTATCTTATGCTGCCCAGTTTTAAGATGTAATCAGACAACAACAAAAATAGTGTACAGAGACATCCTCTTTAAAATGATGGCTTTTTAGTAGAATAAACTATGTGCTTTAACAGCTTTAATTTCATAAATATTAACTTGATTTGGGGAAATCCTCGTTGCTTACTGTTAAATATGTTCTGGTACCTGGACAAGCTGGAGAGAAACCCATGTGTGTCGCCATGGATACAGCAGAGCCCCTTTCCCATTTCCCTGTAGAAATGGGTCTTAAAAATAAAGAATTTGAGTTGCAAAGTATTTAAAGAAGACTCAGTGAACTAAATAAATTAAAGGTAGAAAAACTCATTAAGAGTGAATGCATGTGGAGCCCTTGAGGGTTGAGCTGAGCAGATCCCAGAAGGAGAGTGGCAGGGTGGACTCAGGCTGCATGGCAAGGACACAGCTCTTGGCACTCTATGCAGGATAGAGTTCCCTGGCTGTCCTCAGCTCCCCTTCCTTCCCAGAAACCTTCACAGGCAGTCCTGCTTCTCATAGGGTGTTTACCATATCCTTGTTGGTGCTGAGAGGGGCACTTTCCTTGACTCTCAGAAGCTTGTTATGTGGGAGGCCTTTGGAAGGGATCATCAGGCCAATAAGAGAGGCACCTCCACCGCAGAGACGAGAACGAAAGCATTTTAGGATAATTTTTCTGTAGCAAAAGGGGAATTTTAAAAAGCTTATTTGGGTTTGTTTCATTTTCGCTATCTTAAAGTTTCATGACCTGGAATATTCTTTTAATGACAATAGCATATGTTTTGAATACACCGGTGCACCCATACTTCACTTGATTGCAATTAGCTGACATTTCTGTTCTCCCAACAGCAGCAGGCAGGATTAATTAAGTGGAAGCAACTGGGCTTAATTCATGGCTTTGCAAATGCTGGCTCACTGCTGCTAGAGCTTTTCTTAAGAAACGAGTAACCTGCAGGAGTGGGTTACACGGTTGTTATCAGAGAATAAGGAGTTCAATCTTTTAATAAAACATGGCAGCAGAGACATTCTATGGAGAAAATCTGAAGCATGGATTAAAATGTTCTGCTGGCCATGAGTTTATGAGGGACCAGGAATGATGGAAGGTAAAGAAATTGAAAGCACTCATGTAGATCATCAGCATGCTTTGATGTGGGTGCACCAGAAATGAAATAGCAGAGATAAACCTATGTGAATCCACCCCTGGCAGGAACAAAATCATATTCTGAAAAGAGAAGCTGCACTATTAACAGCAGGTCAGAGGATGAAAAAAAGGCCCCGAGATTACAGAATAGTAAAGTGAGCAGAAGGGAACTTTTCTGCTAACTGCTTGATTGTATTGCATTATTTTATTCTGCATGTAGGATGGTTACAAAACATCAGTGGGATTTATTTTTGTGTTGAAATAAACATTTTTGTTTTTTTGTATTTTTATTGTATTTATTTATCTCACTCACGTACATATTTATTGATTTATATACATACATACATATATATATATATATATATATATATATATATATATATATATATTGATTTTTTACAGAGAGGAAGGGAGAGGATAGAGAGTTAGAAACATCGATGAGAGAGAAACATTGACCAGCTGCCTCCTGCACACTCCTCCACTGGGGATGTGTCCGCAACCAAGGTACATGCCCTTGACCAGAATCAAACCTGGGATCTTTCAGTCTGCAGACTGATGCTCTATCCACTGAACCAAACCGGTTTCAGCTATATTTATTGATTTTTAATTTTTATTTTAGAGAGAGAGGAAGGGAAGGGATAGAGAAAAAGAGAGAAATATCAATGTGAGGATGTAACATAGATGAATTGCCTGCCTCCTGTATGCATCCTGACCAAGAATGAAACTCAAAACTTTTTGTTGTATGAGACTACACTCCAACCAACTGAGCCACCTGGCCAGGGCAATGTGAACATTTTTAAATATAACTCTTTGTTTGTTTTTAACTGCAAAAGACGCACATGTAGAAACTCAAATAAAGAGATAGTGAAAAAGAAAAAGTGTACCATTAGCCATGCTTCTGCCCAGAGAAGTCTGCCATGACCACTTTTCTGTCCCTCATATTAGAGGACTTTCTGCACACACAGAAGGAACAAATCATTGCAGGACAACTTTAATGTTCTTTGCGGTAAATGGAGTATGTTACAGGGGTTTAGCTTACCTGACATCAGGCTGTTTTATACATAACAGCATGGGAGCTAACTCCACCCTGGGATGTCTGCATAAAACTCCTATTACATTTGTGGGTCTTGGGTGAAATTCACATTTAAAAAGTTAAGCATTTTAAAGTATACAGCCAGTATGTGTGAGTACCACTTAACTTCTATTAAGTTCCAAAATATTTTCATCTCTCCAAAAAAACCTGCACCCAGTGTGTAGGCACTCCCCACTCCACTTCTGCCCTAACCCTTGTCAACCTTCAACCCTTCATCTCTATGGATTTGCCTGTCCTGGATATGTCATATACATGGAATTGCATAATATATGCACTGTCATGTCTGTTTGACTTCATATTCCATGTTCTTTCTTTAACAACAAACTGCTTGGAACATTTCTTACTTACAAACTTTAAAAAAATGTATTGCTTTTTTAAAATAATTAGTAACCCTCAAACAGGACTTATCAAATATAGGTTAATAAATAAAGAATAATGGTACAAGCAATACCTGTGTTCCCAGGTCTTGGTTCAAGAACATGGCAGCATGCACACTTACACACAGGTCATCTCTGACTCTCTGAAACCTCCTCTAACCTGCCCCATCTCACCCACACAAATTTCTCCTTAATGCTAACCTATTCACTTTTGTGTCCCAAACCAGGTATTATTTACTTTTGCATATCTTGAAATTTGAAATTTGAAAGTGGAATTATTCTGTGTGAGATTCAGCTACATTGTGTTTGTTTTTACACTTCAGTTCTTTTCACTGATGAATAATATCCCATTAAGTGATTTTAAAAAACATATTTTACCATTTGATGGTGATGGGCATTTGGATTACTTCTAGCCATGTTGCTATGATGAATGCATTGTATATAATTTTCACATAACATGTATGTTTGCATTATGAAAATAATTTTAAAATTTAAGTGAATAGTAACATGTTTTACATCTTAGTTTTTTTACTCTTTTTTTCACTAAGTACTGTATTTTTAAGACCCATCCATGTAGCTATATGTACACAAATCTGTTGGTTCTAATTTATATGATACTCTCAGATGCCACCATATTTTACATATCTGGCCTCTTAGAAATAGGTGGGCACCTCCAACTCCTCACCTGCTGGCACAAGAACCCCTGTACATTTTTTCTTAGGGCCTGCATCAGAATTTCTTTAGATAAACATGCAGGAGGGGAATTGGTTAGTCCTAGGGTTGAGACATATTTAGTTTGACTAAGAAGTGCCACATTGCTTTCCAGAATGGCTTTACCAGCCACTGTATCAACCACTGTGCATGGACTTCCACAGCTCCACATCCTGACACTTGTCATTACCAACCTCTTTCTGTTCAGCAGGTATGAAGGCATAGTGTGGCATCATTTTATCTTAATCAACTCTGTTTACTAAAGCTTTTGAACATTTCTTCATTATCTTTCAGTTTTCTACAAATTATCTCTTTATATTCTTTGCATGTATATATGTATATATAAAATTATAAAATATACTAGAGGCCTGGTGCATGAATTTTTTCATGGGTGATGGCCTTCAGCCTGGATGGTAATTGGGGCCCCAGGAGGTTGGCTATGGGAGTGCACTGACCACCAGGGGTCAGCTCCTGATTTCAGCATCTGCCCCATGATGGTCAATGTGTGTCATAGTGACCTGTCGACTGGTTGTTTAGTCATTCAGTTGCTTAGGCTTTTATATATATAGATATGCATCTGTAAAATATATATATATTTTCTTTTAGACATTGCTGTTTTTTTCCTGTTTGCATAAATTTCTTCTGGAAACTATAATCTAGATTTTTTTTTTTATGGGTTTGGTCATTGGTAATAGTCCTCTCATACTGGTATTTACCTATTATATTTCTTCATTGTTCTCCATTTTGAAGTAATAAAATAGATAAAATGTTTTTAAAGTTATTTATTTTATGTTTTAAGCAAATTCTTTCCTGACCCTATCATATAATAATCCTATGTAATAAAATATTAAAATTCAAATTAACCATCACCCTGCTACATCAACAAGCCACGCCCACCATCCAATCAGGAGTGAATATGCAAATTAGCCCAACCAAGATGGCTGCAGCCATGGAGCAAGTAAAAGGCTTGGGTTTCCCCAGCAATGGAGGAAGCCAAGCTTTCTGCACACCCTGGTGGGCCCAGGCCTCCACTCAAGGCTACAAAGTTTCAATTATAGAAGATAAATAAATCCCATAAAAAATGTAGCAGTGCCGAAACCAGTTTGGCTCAGTGGTAGAGCGTCGGTCTGCGGACTGAAAGGTCCCAGGTTTGATTCCGGTCAAGGGCATGTACCTGAGTTGCGGGCACATCCCCAGTAGGGGGTGTGCAAGAGGCAGCTGGTTGATGTTTCTCTCTCATCGACGTTTCTAGCTCTCTATCTCTCCCCCTTCCTCTCTGTAAAAAATCAATAAAAAATATATATATATTTTAAAATGTAGCAGCCATGAAGCTGGAGTGAACAGGAAGCTTGGGTTGCCCCCAGCGATGGAGGAAGCCAAGTTCCCTCAGCCCTGGCCTGCTTTGGCCTCTGTTACAAAGTTTTAATTATAGAAAAATAAATCCCAGATACAAGGGCCTCTGCTTCAGTTGCTGGGGGGGAGGAGAGAGGGGGAAGGGTTTGGTGTGTGTGACTGGCCTGCAAACCACCACAGGCCCCTTGCCCAGTCCACCCTATGCATTATGGGAACCCCCACCCTGATCCAGGACACCTTCAGGGCAAACCAGCTGGCCCCCACCTGTGCACCAGGCCTCTATTCTATCTAACAAAATAGTGATATGCAAATTGACCATCACTCCAACACATAAGATGGCTGCCCCCATGTGGTCAAAGATCCTGCCTCCATGTGATCAAAATAAGGCCGCCACAAGATGGCCAGCAGGGGAGGACAGTTGGAAGAGACCAGGCCTGCAAGTGAGAGAATTTGGGGGTGACCGGGCCTACAGGGAAGAGGAGTTGGGGGAACCCAGGTCTGCAGGGGAGAGCAGTTGGGGGGATCAGGCCTGCATGTGAGAGCAGTTAGGGGAAATCAAGCTGGCAGGGGAGTGGTTAGGGTGTGGTCAGGCTGGCAGGAATAAGTGGTTAGGGACGATCAGGAAGGCAGGCAGGTGAGCACTTGGGAGCTAGCAGTCCTGGATTGTGAGAGGGATGTCCCAGATTGGAGACTCAGGCTTGTCTGAGGGACACACACCCCCATGCATGAATTTTGTGCACTAGGCCTCTAGTCTGATATAATTTTCAAAAATTTTGGTATGGTATTCTGCATAATTTCTTTAGATTAGTCTTCCAGTTCAGTATTCTCTCTTCAGTTTTATTCAGTTGATGATAAATCCATTGGTTGAGTTTTTAATTTCAATTAGCATATGTTTATATCTAGAAATTCAATTTATCCTTTTAAATCCACTTGACCACTTCAAAGTCTCTTCTTATATGTTCCCATCTAATTGGATATAGTAACTCTAACTTATTTTTGTTCCATGTCTAATATTTTCATACTAATTTTTTTATTTATTAGTTTCTTTGCCTTTTTTCCCCCCTGCCTGCACCTATTTATATTTCTTAGCACTCTTAGCCTGTGTGATAAGAGACCTTTGCAACTTTATCTGTATACATTCTTTGAGATTTGGGGTTTGAGAGCCAAATGCCTAGGTTCACTCAGCCTGGGCAACTTTTACCAAATGACCTGCTACTAATTTTGTGGTGTTCCCAAGTAACATAAATTAGACTGCAAAGCCCATGCAGATCAGTCTGAGCTCTAGTTTCTCACAACAGATTGCTTGTCTTCCTCTACTCAGAACCAAGTTTCCTCAGACCCCTGGACTCTGGAGAAATGTACAAACAATTTGTTCTTATTCTGAGGGCCCTAATTTTAGGTAAACAGTTGTCTTTGTAGGCTTTTCATTTTGGTATTGGGGAAACAAGTGCTGTCACCAGCCCCTTGGAAACCTGTCCTCAGTCTCACTAGATTTAGCTTAACCTCAGGGTGGTTCTGATCCTGTGCTCTACTTCTAGTCCTAAAATCCTGGTCTCCCACTATTTATCTCAGATTGGGTCTTTTTAACTTGCTATTTTTATAAATTAAAAAAAATATTAAATATTAAATATTATATTTACCAACAGGATTAATTAGGGACCTCTTCTATATTCATTTATATAAGTTACCAACTAACCTAAGAATCTCAATGACAAGGCAGCACACTGACTCTCTAACCTTTCCTTATTAACAGTTGACATGAACGAACATTCATGCCAACATGATTGATTCACCTGGCTTTCTTGGATGCTTTCTCTCTTTCACTCCAGTGGGCTCTTTGCTTCATGTTGTCATTCTAATTTCGATTCTACTCAACCCCACAGACAATATATGTGCATCAGTCAGTAGCTCCAATACAACTGTATAAATCTTCCTTGATCTTTGGCCTGATCAAGCCATCTGTGTTCCACCAATCCTTCTCTACCAGCCATAGCCACACTGAACTCACAGCTCTGAAAACCACCATGGATTTGAAGTATTCAACTCATTACCCAGTTTCCCCATCAGAATATAACCTGCCTAATGGCCACCGTAACAGCTGGCCTTATTTGTAGATTACTAGCTACATCTTTGATCTCCAGCATCTCTGGTTCAATAAATGACGGGAGTAGGCCCTAGCTGGTGAAAATATTACTAATGTGCAACAATACTCTCTTTGACTTGAATTAACATGCTTTTTCATTTAATTTCACAGGAGATCACAAATTTCCTTGAGGCTTCTGTACACAGCAATAGTAATTCACTTGTCCTTGATGTGCACTATGTCTTTTTTGGATATTGCCAACCTGATTATAGGTTCATGAATTTTTTCAGTGACTACAAATAATCAAGTCTCTTAATTCCTGAAGGGTTAACTAGAAAATTAATCTTCAAGCTGAAAATTCAATTATATACATAAAACCTACAAAGCCTCCTAATTAATAAGCACATTAGTCAGCTGAAGCTAGTCTTAAATTTAATAATTTTATTAGTATCTTAAAATGGCAGCATCAAAGATTAACTGCGTTAATAATTAGAAAATTAAGCATTAACTTTGTCTCAACAGTTGCCTGCAATTATTATATTTCACTTTATTTTAGCAAAGCAGTACATGTACAAATGGAAAATGATTCTTTGCAGCCCAACCTAACAATGATAAAGAATGTAAAGTTTTTGTGGAAATATAGAAATCACACTATTTTTGACCAACCTTGAAGTAGTAATAGCTAACATTGCAGAAATATCAATCATTTCTTGTTACAGCTTTTCTACCAGCTTATATAAAACATATATTGGATGGCAGGCACCCACTGCAAACATACAGATCATGTATCATAGAAATGTACACTTGAAACCTATATGATCCTATTAACCAATGTCTCCCAATAAACTTAATTAAAAATAAACCCCACATATATATAAAGCCATCAGAATTCAAGAAAAATTATGAAGGATACAGAAAGTGTGTTTTTCCTGTAAGAAGGGCTCTGTGCACAGTTATGGGCCTGTCCTCCATGGTCAGCTAGGTCAACCATTGACTTGGCAGCCTCACAGTCCATGTAGCCATTTCTTCTGAGTTGGTGCAAACACAGCTCACTCTGCTGAGCTCCATTTTCCTACAGCACACATCCTCTCAACATAGGTCCTCATGTGTTCTCTTCACCCTATTTGATCAATCTTTGCTATTAGAAATACAATGGTGAAGCAATAGATGGAATGCTGGCATTTGTGGGACAAATACTCTTTATAGAACATTCCTGGGTTTGGTCTTTCTTGCCCAATTTGCATGTTACTGTGAGTCAACATTTGAAGGTGTGTGCTTCCCAGATGACTTGCACCTCAGATTAAGCTATCTGTTATCCGGATATTATCATTTGAGACTCACACTGAGGTGAGTCATTTGGCAGAGGCAGCAGAAACACAGGAGTAAGGAATGTAAAATAAAGACCCAAGGTCAATTTAAATATCAACTAACATTCTGTGTAGACCGAGTGGAAATAGAGCTTGTTGTCATGTGATATCAGGATCATGTGTCTATAACTGAGTCAGTCACTCTGTGAAGGAGAGGGCTGTGTGGACAAAAGCAGTGTCTGAAAGGCTAGAGAGAGTTCAAGACACAGTAGGAGATGTAGGTAGTATCAGGAAAGCTGTGAGGATTTTCCTACTGAGTGGGGCTTCTACTCCTCTGCTCTCATTATCAGATAAGCTCGGAGAAACACTGATTACAGAACTCCAAAACCTTTCCATTCAAGTGTCTGTACCCTGCTCTTCTTGAGGAGTCAGAGCCCAAATTGAATTTTTGTATGTTTAATCTGAAATTAAGAAACATTATAGTCACACTTAATTAGCCCATTTGGAAAATATTGATCAGAATATCTATTTTCTAAAAAGCATTTTCAATTAGTGTTCCAATCATTGTATTACTAATGAATGCGGTCTCCATAAAATTAACCAGTCTCCTTTAGGTTTTAAAAATGTCAGTTTGATTGCTTTAACAACAATTAAAATGAGTTGCAATTTTATAACAGTCTTTGAGCCATATATGGACTGATAAATGTTGTTAAGTTATCACACTTTCAAATGCAACCAAACAGATCATTATAATATGCCATCAAATATAATTATAGGTACTAATCTCCATAAAATCCTACAAGTTAATACTACATATTAGCAGTTAATCATATAATTTAAATAGATCTATGATGCATTTTATGAACTCTCTCATCTTCATCAATGAAGAATGCACACTGTGAGAGAGAAAATAATGCAAATGAACACTTATGGGAAGAAGGATGTCTTTTCAAACATGTAGAACTCCAACTAGAAAGTAGATTCTAATTCAACAGTCTGGACTAAAAGTCTGGAATCCTATTAGCCCAATTGGTGCTGGGAGGCACCACCCAGAGAAGCTGTGTTTCTTCTCTCCATTAGCGTATGTGCTTTGGAGGTCTCAGGAGAGCCAGCTCACAGGACCATCACCAACTCCAAGTGTTTCTTGTCCAAGTGTCTCTTGTTCTCAGCCACCTCCTCCCTCCCCTGAACAGCTAACAGCCAAAAATTAAGAGGAGTTTCTTTGTTGGTTTCTTTAAACTGGAGTGCCCTGGCAATCAATGCACTGATCCCAAGATCCATGACATAACCCTCCATCGATTCCTAGGAATAATTAATCAGTTCATCTGATGACTTCCAATGTTTCTATTTTGCATGTATTGTCTTATATCATCTCTGTCACTTCTTCTTCACCTATTCTTCAACTTGGTGTGAAGGCTCTGCCTAAGTTATATTTTTAATTGTTCAAAAGAAAGTTTTCTATTTAAAAATGAGAAAAGAAACAGCTTTGATAAGTAATAAGACCGACGCTGAAACCATGCTTTACAGAAATGGAGACTGTATCCTCAAAATGTGAGGGAAGTGAGAGCTGGTGGTGAAAACAGCCACTCCTCTATGACAAAGATAAAAATTCCAGTTCTGATTGTGAAGTTGGGTCACACAGCAGTGTGGCCTTAGCTCTTGGTTCTCTTCACACTGGAAGCAAAAACTGAGTAAAGCTGAAACCAGTTTGGCTCAGTGGATAGAGCTTCAGCCTGCATACTGAAAGGTACTGGGTTCGATTCAGGTCAAGGGCATGTACCTTGGTTGCCGGCACATCCCCAGGAGGGGGTGTGCAAGAGGCAGCTGATCAATGATTCTCATCGATGTTTCTAACTATCTCTCTCTTTTCCTCTCTTTAAAAAAATCAAATATATATATATAAAGCTGAGTACATACCCCAATGGATGAAGATAGTAGCACTGGATGCCTCTGTCAGAGTGGAAAGGGGGAGGGGAGGAGAATGCTTATGGAAGATCAATTTTAGAAGGAGCAGATAGAACTGTGAGGCAGCAAGACTCTCCCTTGGTTTTCAAAACTCCCACAATCAAAGACTCAGAGGTGATCATCCACATAGCTGTTGGGGTTAAAGGAAACAATTTGGGCCCCAGAGTCCTGGAAAAGAACAGCACAAGAACAAGTTAAGCTCCAACCATGGAACTGCTGCCCATCCCGGGGTCTCTGTCTTGGATGAAGTGGGAGACTGGTGAAGCAGGCAGGCAGTGAACCAGAATTTTGCCCAGAGATGAACTTTCCACTCACAGATACGTGCAAAGGCTTTGTTTTAGGGACATATTTCTCTGGATTAAATATACATTTTTGCAACTATTAAATATTAAATATGATTACTCATTTTAATTATAGAATTAGTATTTTTTAAATAAAGGGTGTATTTGCTTCTAATGATTGGTAGGGCTGCTCAGTTCTCCAAATAGCTATCATTTGTGGTCTCAACTCAGTTCTTCTGAAAGCAATCCAAGGAAACTCAAGCAACTTAGATCACTATTATAATGTTGAAATGATATACAAAGAGAACTATGAAGGCACAAGGGATAGGGGGTAAGGACAGAAGGTGGGAAGCAGGTAGTCACATCTATGAACCCCCACCATGCACAGGCACTGCACTGAAGATACATCTGCATAATATTTCATGTAATTTTTACCCCAGAAAAGAGAGAGTTGTTTTTTGATGATTTGCAGATGAGCATCTTCGGTGTAGGTATGCTAATTAGTTTTCCTCAAATCAGTCAATGAGAAGCCACAATTTAGAGTCATATCCTTGAGACTGCCAAGGCCACTTTTATTCCTTAAGAAATGAAAGAGGTAGCCATCTGATTGCTAAGTGTGTCAAGTGTTTACACTTCACTGTGCTAATCAAATTCTGGAAGCTCCAATTTGTGTGGGTGTGTGGGTGGAACATGGAGAGAGAAGGAGAGGGGGTAATCAGAGGGGAAATATTTAAGGAGAAAGTGACCTTCCACTCTGGCCTTTCAGAAAGAGTAGAATTTTAATAGTTATCAAGGATGCATTGTTCTTTCAGAACAGCATGCCTATGGGATAGACACCTATTAATACACCATTTTGGAAAGCCTTCTCATATTGTTTCCTGAGATCCTTACTTTATTGTTATGTGAAGGTAAGTTGGTCAATATGCTTGGATGATTCTGATTTTCTGTTTTTGGAGATGCATCATTGGAGTTCATGTATATAAAGGATTTATACCCATAAAGGAAAGAACCCTGCCTAACTGAGCCTTCTGGACTGAACAGCACCTTTCTACATAACAGCTAAAGCATTCCACATGCTGTACCCTCTTTCCCCCAGAGCATTTATGGTGTTTGTGACTATAGCAAACATCTCAGGGGGCTGCCTAACTCAAAGCCCCTTCTCAGATAGTGGTCCTTTCCTATTCTTGGGGCAGGAGTCAGGGGAGTTCCACGGGTCTCTCCAGACTGATGCATGAGTAAGATCCTTCACCCATGCTGGGCCATCACATTCCCACTCCCTGGGCTTGTCATTTGAAACTAAGAGGATTCTGTAAAGGTTAGAACTGTAACAGGCAAACAAGTGGGAACCAGGAGGCAGCCAGGTCTTATTATGTGGAATACCACAGGGGAAAGTGGTGAGGGAGAGAGAGGTGACAAAGATAAAGACAAGAAACAGAGACAAAGCAACAAAGAGAAACAGAAAGAAACAGATTGAGAGACAGAAACAGAAGAAGACAGAAGGAAATGGAGAAGGAGAGACAGAGAGGGAGAAAAACATACAAGGGGAGATAGAGAGGGTGCCAGAGAAAGGGAGAAAGATGCAGAGAGATAGGGAAAAAGAGAGGCAAGGGAAGGAGAGAGACAGAGGAAGAGAGTGAGAAGGAGACAGAAAGACCAGATTGGCTTAGTTTGATATGTGCCTTAAGACTGTGCTGGGCACAGAGTCATAGGGACAGCCTGTCTCTTCCTCAAGCTTATCTGCATTCATAATTTGTTGGTTCCACAAGACATCCCATGTCCTGTAACAAACTGGCACTTTAAGCAGAGTGTTTGTTTCTAATGCCTGCAACTGAAGACTGCCAATAAACTATGACTGAGCTCTGTGTAATTCTAACCTGAAAACAGTTTTTAGAATAGGTTAAATGGGAAAAACTAAAAGCAAAATAGTTTTATGTAGCACTGTATAATCATTCATTTTCTCCTGACTGAGAATCCATAATTAGGAAGTGGCCTGCAGGAGTTTGTCATCCCTCCACAGGTCACACGTGCAAATAAAGGGTAGCAGGCAGGGCTGTAGGCCCAGAGCACTCACATACAGCTGATAGTCCATTATGGAGTGCTTCTTCCTAATGTTCACACTGTTGTATAATTTTGGCTTTTTAATAAATTCAGATTGACCTAGCTTCTTGTATTCCTTTCTCTGTTCAATGCATGTGAAACAAATTTCATTCATTTGTCATATATCCATTTAAAGATTATACAAAAACCTCCTAGAATTTGACAGGATAAATAAACAAGCTAATAATTCAAGGCCCTTGGAAAGCCTGGCTGTAGTGAGCCAATTGGTGAAGGTCTGTTTAAGCCTTTAAAACATTCACCACGAGCTTCCAGACACATCACAAACCCCTTGCCTCCAGGTGGGGACAGGTGACAATTTCTGACCAATGTGACAGGGCTGAAATTAGCATGGGCTATCTGTAGACTGAAGCAGAGTACTAATCATGGTGCCTTTAGGGGCCTCATGTTCCAGCAGGTGGAGCTGAGGGTGCCCATCAGACTTCGTTATCTAGGGACAGTGCGGTGCAAAGCCCTCCTCTGGCCCCATGGTTCAGAGAGGCCAGTGATAAATAAGTCCTGAGTAAATTAAGTCTTTACACTTTGTGTTTGATAGCACAGAAGAATTAGCATAGGATCTCATGACTCTTGCATTCTTTCTACCAACTGAGGCAGGGCAAACATTTCACTAAGAACTGTTTTATAAAGAGTCCTCTACAAACCCTGTAGCTTTATCCATACTCCCTTAAGCTGAATTCTCTACCTTTTTACCCTGTTTACATCCATAACCATGGAGTAAACATAAGAATGAAGGGTGGGTTGTCCTAAAATATGACATAGCTCTCACCTTTCTGGGTTTATCCCTGTCTTCCTGCATGCGATTGGACCTGGGGATGTCTACAATATTTAAATTATCCAGGAATCAAGACCCTCACATGGACACAGATATAAGAAAGTATCTACCTCACATGTTGTAAAGATCAAGTAATGGACAATTGAATAGCCCAGTGCCTAGAATGTCCCATTGACCTCAGCTATGCTGGTTAATAAGCAGGTCAACTGAAAGGGCTCTATGAATAAGGCTGACAAGAGTCCCAGTGCAATGGCCAGGCATGGGCTCCATATGGATCTTGCATGTCCACCATGACTGGGCTATCCTGAATGAACGTTTTCTCAAAGTGCTGCTGACATTCACATGGGTTTTGGTCATAGATCTTTTCTATGTGTTCGCAGGTGCATATGTCTTTGAGAACCTCAGGGGGAATTCCAGTGAAAGCAAAGATTGGTTTAACCATCTTCTTTGGAATTCACCGGGGGCACTGGCAGAGTCTGCCCGAAAAAGGTTTTCCTTTTTCTTTCAGTGGCAAAGGCAGATTGAGTTCATAAACAAAGAGATTTTTGTTTCAACACTGAATTTGTGGTTTTTCCTCTACGGCTTGATTTAAACCACCTGCTTATCTCATAGGGTGAGGTGGCAGAGCCAGCAGGCCCACCTCCCTCCACCTGCCCCTGAAAGTGTATCAGTCTGGCTATTTGCAGAGATCATTTCAAGCGTTATGGGTTGCTGAGAAAAACTGGCAGGAGCCTGCCTGCAGGGAAGCAAGAACTCCACAAAATGACAAACAGCCTAATGGAGGGCAGTTAAGCCCAATGTCCTTGGCAAGGAAAAGCTTGGGCCTAACTCAGAAACTTAATCTCAGTGTTCAGTTTTGCTAATTTGTAAGAAAAAGGGGATCTTGACTTCTTGCTAAAATAAAGACCACCTTTCAAATGAAGGCTTTTTTTTTTCTTTTCTTTCTTTCTTTCTTTCTTTGGTCTCCTGAAACTTGCAGAGTGATAGGGAGGGACAGTGGGTAAATTACAAAGTCCAAATGCATGTCAGATAGGCATGAACATGGAGTGAAAGCCTTTACTGGGAGTGAGTTTATATTTGGAAAATAACGTAAAACAATGCATTTATTTATTAAGTTCCAAAGCCACTGAAGTTTGTGGTGAAAATGTGTTCCCATCATTGAGCAGAATACAAAGAAACTGAGGTAAAATAAAACCAGGATGGAGCACTAGCCTTCCTCACGTTTGATGTACCCAGATACAGAACCCTTCATTCTCAGTGCCATCTGATCTAGAGGACTCTAGTAAATTTTTAATTTTCTTTATTTCACTTTATTACTATTAGTGAAATATAGAATATGCCTGCACATTATCTCAAAAATTGATTTTTAGGAACACACCCTCTCTTCTACTCCGAAGATTTGAAAATGGCATCCTGTTCTGTGATTATCTATCTTTTGGGATTCTTTCAGCTTGACTCACACATTCACTTATTCACCCCAGTTCTGCAGAAACTCGATTTTGCTTATTCCTTATTTAGGTATGTCTCAGGGAGTGCTGAACCTGCTTTGCCCTCCCTGGAAATAGCTCTATGAATGCCAAAGCCTTTTTCAGAAGTTAAAACGTTTAACTTTTTTTTCTTCTCTATAAGCCTCCTCAGTAAAATCAGTCAAACGTCGTAATATTTATGACATTATTTCCAAAAAGGTAATTTCCCTGGTGGGTGTGTTGTGCAGATACGTCAAATACATTATTATGTTTTCCCTGGGTTTTATCAAGTCCTGTTTGCCAATTTTTGACCACCGAATTCTGACAGAATGACTTGTTCAGACAAGAAGCAGGATTTTCAAAGGACCTCAGTCATGTGGACAACTTTTAGAAATCTCATTCTACTAAAAATAGTACTCCTGGTTTCCTTCCATGCGTGTCCTGGCTTGGATGGTGGAGAGAACAGTGTGATGTGACCCTATCACGTATATATGTTGCTTCCTCATAGCAACTAGAGAATGCTGTCATTGGAGTAGCCTTCCACATGTTCCTCTTCCCCAGGGCGGTGAGACACATGAGGGTAAGCTCTTTCCAGAAGCATTATTGTGAGTCCACAAGAGCAAGGCCATTGCAATCAGAACCTTCTTGATCTTCATGCCATGCTTTTTCTCTTACTGGTTCTTACTTTAGGAAAGTTACATAACTTCTAGGAGCCTCAGTTTCTCCTTTTATAAAATGGGGGCAATTCTTTTTATTATAATGTATATTTTATTGATTTTTTACAGAGAGAAAGGGAGAGGGATAGAGAGTCAAAAACATGGATGGGAGAGAAACATCGATCAGCTGCCTCCTGTACACCTCCTACTGGGGATTTGTCTGCAACCAAGGTACATGCCCTTGACCAGAATCGAACCTGGGGCCTTTCAGTCCACAAGCCGATGCTCTATCCACAGAATCAAACCATTTAGGGCAATGGGGGCAATTCTTATTCTCCTTTCTCAGGGCATTATAAAATTTAAATGATGCTAAAAGAAAAGAACTGATGGCAATACCTCATTGTTAAATTGACAAAAAAACAAACAAACAAAAAAAACAAAACCCAAAACCCCACAAAAGACAACAATACTCTATCTTTTTCTTCCCCTCACTTCCTCTCTAAATTGAAGTGCACCTTCAGTCCTATTCACCTGCTTTACTGCTATTAAACTCACGTGAGAGCCCCTCCCTAACAAGGATGACCTCCTCTCTGGTCCCTCAGATCTCATCCCTCCTGGCTTCTCAGGGAGCTCATTGCTCCAGTGACTGATCTCTCCTGAAATGCCAATCTCAACCACTAGCAGAAACCATACTTACCCACAGGAACTAACACTTAGTGTTTTTCAAACAAAACCAAAGAAAGACAACCCCCAAATCTCTTTTGACCTGTATTCCCAGGTCTTATGTCCTTTCTTTGCTCCCCTTCTCAGAAAGACCTTGAGATTTTATTTATACCTGTTCTGTCCATTTTCTCACTGCCTTCCATTCCCCCTATAGTTAATGATTTTCTATGATTGGTGTGATCCCGTATTATTTAGTTTTCTAAAATCTCATTATCGATCCAGTAAGCCTTTCTCCAAGGCTGTACTTGTCTCCATATATTTAGGTAGTCAGCTCTGTCTATTGGGCGACCCTGTCCGAGATGTACTGGGAATCCCTGGACCTGGTCCACAGCCCCATCCTGGGATCCCCTGTCAGCACCACACTTGGTGATTTCCTCCATTTTTTTCCCTGGAGTGGATCATATTTTCTCATTTCCATAAGCTGCCTTTTTTCTTGTTTACACATTTTTTTGATAGAGTAGGTTCTCTAAGCACCACCTAACAACAAATGCCCAGAAAACCAACGTTTTTGAGACTTCTTAGCATTCACAATTAATAGTTGAGTATAGGATCCATTTTAGAAATGTTTTTTGTTGTTGTTTCTTTGTTTTGTTTTTAGGGTTATGAAGGAATTTATCCATTGTTTTGTAGCTTTCAGAGCTGTTGTTAAAAAGTCCAAAGTCATTTTGGTCTTTGATCTATATATGATCTGTTTTTAGTTTGTATTTTTTTTTTCCCTTGAAGTTTGGTGCATCTTGTCTTTGCTGAAGTCTCACAGTAGAATTTTTTGGCTTAAATGTGTTTTCATCTCTCATTGCAGGCTTTCATTTGGGTCCTTTTGGTCTAGAAATCCTTCTGTTCTCAAAAATAGCATTAAAATATTCCTTTGATATTTTCCTACTCTGCAGTTTCTCTTTTGTCTAGTATTTTTATAAGTTTGGGCACTTTAAATTATTTTTATTTTTTTTAATTGTTTTCTCATCTTGTCTCTTTCTTCAGTTTAGTTGTTCTTTTTGGTGGATTTCCTCAATATAACTTCTTGATTAATTACTTTATATCATGTTTGTAATTTCTAAGTCCTCTTTGTTTGGTCTCTAAATATTTCACATATATGTAATGTATAGATATACATATTACATGTTATTGCTTCATATTGGTAAATTTTTCTTTAATCTCTGAAATTATAAATAATTTGTGTATATTTGCTCACATGTTTGGAAATTTTTTTTTCTCCCCATGTAATCTGTTTCTTTCAAGTGTCTTTTTTTGTTTATTGTTGATATTTAATTTTTTTTCATTTTTTTTGCAATTTGTTTAGATCTCTATTATTTTCATATTAGCGATTTTTCTCAGATACCTGATAATTTCTCTTATCTGACCATCTACCCCCACACACACACACACACATACACACACACACACACACACACACACACCATATATATCTCTAATATGCAAATAGACTGAAAGGTGGAACAACTGAATAACTGGTGCTAGAGCCTCCACTTGCACCCACTGCTAGCGCCCAGTGCTGCTCTTGATCGCTTGGCACCAGCAGTTGGTACAAGCAGAGCCTGCCAGTCCCAATCATCTCTGAGGGCTTCTCCACCTCCCCCTGCTCCTGAGGTACAGTCGGGGCAGCAGCTGCCACTTGCACCCACTGACAGCACTGGCCTTGCTTGCATCCATTGCTGGCACTAACCCAAATAACTCTGTGCTATCAGTGGTGCGAGTAGGGCTGGCACTGTCACTGCATGGGAGCAGAGGCAGCAGGAGCAAGGATACCTGCTGACAGGAGAACGGGGGCCATGGCAGGAGGGCCCAAGCAGCATTGTGGAGTATGGGCTGAGACGCGCCCTTATGCCCACAGCAGCCTCACATCCCACAGTTCCTTTTAAGGTGCATGAATTTGTGCACTGGGCCCATAGTAGTTAAATAAATAACTAGCTAAAGAATATTCTTGCTGCCAGATTTAGATTCTTTCTTCTTGGGGCCAGAGTTACCACCACCCATTTGCTGTGAAGCTCCTGAGATTGTGCTGTTGCCTTTGCCTTTCACATTATCCTTTCCATTATGGATTTGTGTCTAATGAAAATCCCTTTACAGTCATTTGTTTCTGATGGGGGAGAAAGTAGAAGTCTGCGCTCATCCACCAGTATTCCCTGAGAGTCTCTCAATCCCAGGCAGTGGCATCTCCCTGCAGCCCTCCCTGGAATGGCTCTTTCCAAATTTTCCAATAGTATCCACATTGCCATATCCAGTGGGGGCCTACTTTTCATCAGTTTCCTAAAGTGTGTCAGCTCCCCCTTTCCCGAAAGACTTTCTTCTAAAGATGGTTTCACTGACTTTGCCTGGTCATTACCATCCTAGAAACTCAAGGCACCACATTGGAGCACTATGACACAAGGTGGCCTCCCAACCTTCGGGTCCCAACATTGGGTTCAGCCTCAAATTGTGCACATTCATCGCACTGTAACATTCATCTCAGAGCCCTCTCCTCCCCGGCTCCCACCAGCCCCTCCCATTGTTTGGCAGTGATTTTCAGCATAGAGAGAGGGAGGACTCTGTGTCCACAGTCCTTTTTGGGGGTCAATCCACACAATGGAATGGGACAAGGAGCCACAGCCACAGTCTCTTAGCTAAGCACCAAAACAAAGTCCAAACACAACATTCTTAGCAATTACTGTTGTATTTCTAGTACTGTTATACAACTTGGCATGTGTTTTTAGCAAACCTGCTTTTTTTTTAATAAACTCCAATAAATTATTTTATGTGCCCTAATAAACTGTTATAGAGTTTTATCGGGGATCAACATCATAGTTACTCCTTGAAAGTTAGGAAAACATCCAGTGTGTGGCAAGTCTCACATTCATGAAGAGCTCTCAGTGGTTTTCTGTCACATCTGGAGGCTCTTAACATAAGCCATCAGTCATAAAGAGCCTATACTTATTTCAACTTAAAAAATAGGCACCCTGACCCACCCATCCTAACAGGAGCACTTTTGCCTTTTCTGTGTTACATGTCACCCTCACACATCTTCCCCAAAGTGAGCTTGCCAACAACCTTGTAAAATAAAGCCTGTTTATTCCTTTAACCTTTATGACAGGCCTCAAGTTCACTGCACTTAAGCCTTCCTGCTAATATTTTTCTAGCTGTCCTGCAGTCAGATGGCAAAATTATCTGTGCATACACTAATATTTTAAAATAGGTCCTCCTGTTTATTCTTCCTCATTTTGGATTTTTCACATTTTGGATTTCATCTCATTTCGGATATTTTTAAAACTTTTTTTTTTATCTCACGAGGTCAGTAGCCCCATTTTCAAGGAGGGAAAACCATCCTCATAGAAAAAAATCATGTAGTGACAATGTTCTGATGTGACAGAGCAAGAATTCAAATCCAATCAGAGCACTTGTATTGATGGTGAGAATGAGATAGGCATTTGTTGTATTCTCATTCTCAGCGTGGCCTTGGATGGTGGGGTTCCTCTATGCTGCTGGGATTGAGAATCATTGCCTTGAAGCTTCTCAGGCCATCCAAAGGCAGAGGGTCCAATTTAGAAGAAGAACCATGGTCACTCCCTGGATCTCAATGTGGCCTGAGTTCAATGTACCATCCACAGAGGGAAGGATGGGGAATGAGGGCACTTGAAAGGACCAAGTGACGGCCACTCCAGCTGGCCTCTGGTCAGCATCCTCTGTGGTTGCAGACATGGTTTGGCTATCAGAAATAAATGTGCTCTTGGATTCAAGTCCAGCAGGAATGATGGAGGATAACATGAAACAGGAAAATGAAAGGGCAACATTGAGGTTGAAGGCTGGTTCTGAGAACACTGAGTCCTTATTGTCATTTTAAGGTCCAGAAGCAGAAGTTTCAAAGTAGGAGGGGAATGAAACCAGTGTGCAACCAATTTGGTGCTATAGTCTGATTATCATTCAAAGAATGAGAATCAGACACTCCTGTTGAATAGGAGTATCAGTGCATTTTTCATGTGCCTTCCCACATGTTTGCAAGAGCATCAGGAACACACCAGTGCCAGGAGCACAGAGTCCTCTCTCTAACAGGCGGGGCACATTCCTGGCTTAGCCAGTTTTCTGGTGTCCAGATGAAGTGTTCTGAGGTTCTAAGAGCAACTGGCAGGCGGAGATGCACGGTGGCTAGTTTATTTGTTTCTGAAGAATCACCAGATTAAAGTCTATGGGGAACTAAAATTTTGAAAAAAGAAACTTAAAAAAAAAAAAAAGATGCAGCATACATTTCTTGTTAAAAATACTTTGAGAAAGGGTGGAAAAAAATGGGTAGAAAAATAAAATAAAATATGAACTATCTGCCATGATCTGGAAGTCAGTAGAATAAAAGGGCCTTTTAGTCTGTGTGTGTGTGTGTGTGTGTGTGTGTGTGTGTGTGTATGTGCGCCCATGTACAAATGCATGTATGTGTGAGCATATATATGTGTGTGCCTGTGTCTGCATGTCCCTGAGTGCCACTGGTACCAACTGAGCCTAGGGTGGGGCATCTTGTCATGCAGAGCCACATAGTGTTCAGCTCACCCACTCTCTCTGTGGTTCGGGGCATGGCTGGCAGATGGAATGAACTCCTATAAGGAGAGGACTAATCCATGTTGGAGCAAAAGAAAACCCAAGTGCCAAGTGATTCTAGGCATAGTTCAGCAATATTGGCCAAGTAAAATTAATCTCTTAAAAAAACAAAAACAAATACCTGCAGAATGCAGAATTATTACATATTAACTCTGTGATAATTATTGTCTCTGTAGGTACACTGTTTTTGTTTGTTTGTTTGTTTGTTTTTTGTTTTTTTCCCTTTAGGAGAATTTTCCCCACATCTATGGCAAATTATTCTACAGTAGAGGCTCAGCGAATTGACTCATGCAACAGTGGGGTACCTCGGTCTGGCCTATGCCCTCTCACAATCCAGGACCGCTTGCGGGATGTTGGACTGTTGGTTTCAACCTGATCCCTGCAGGCCAAACTGAGGGACCCTGCCAATGCACAAATTTGTGCACCAGGCTGGTTTTGGTCTTCTCCATGAAGGCCAGGCTGAGGGACCCCACTGGTACATGACTCCATGCACCAGGCCTCCAGTATGCATATAAGATCTTTGGTTAATCTCTTTCCTCCCTCCCCCTCCCTGCTTCCCTCAGAGATTCGTCAGTCTGTTTCATGTTTCTATGCCTGTGCTTTGAGAATCTGCCCCCTGGTGATTAGTGCACATCATAGCTACTGGTTGAATGGTTGAACAGTTGCTTAGGCTTTTATATACAGAGATTTTGACATTTAAAACCAAGTGTCTCCAGGTCTTCTGTGAAAACAGCCATCCTGAGGCAGTAAGCAGAGCGGGGTTTGAAATAGGGAATTTTTTAAAAAGTTGTCACAGTACTTCACTTTTCTTTGAAGACACCATTTCTGAAGCCACCCTTATTTAATCCTGTTTTATCTCCCTCACTTGTTTAATGTTATAGGACAAATATAATGTTTCATGCATCACAAGCATACAAGAGGAATTCATTCTATTATCATTCTCTGCAGTAATGCATTGGAACCTGCACTAATGCAAGTGAGGAATATTCATCCACTTCAGGTAGACTGTGCAGGTGTTTGCTGCCAGGATTCCATGCCTGCCATGTCTGACTGCAACAGGGAACATCTTACACAATTGTAAGAGCACTTTTCAAAAATTTACTGGCTTTATGAATTATAGTCAAATATATAACATACATTAAATATTTTTTTTATTTCTTACCTGAGGATATGTTCTTTAAAGAAAATTAATGTTTTAGAGAGGGGGAGAGAGAAAGAGAGAGAGAGAAAGAGAGAGAGAGAGAGAGAGAGAGAGAGAGAGAGAGAGAGAGAGAGAGGGAGAGAGATGAGAGATAAACATCACTGGGTTTCTTTTAGAAAGAAAGAAGAATTAATTAATCCCCAACCTGGATTAATTCCTCAACCTAGCTATGTGCCCTGACTGGGAATCAAACACACAACCTTTTGGATAATGTACCAACCAACTGAGCCACGTAGTTGGAGCTGATTTAAAAAGAAAATTAGAAAATTTCTATGTAATGCCTTTTTGAGGTTAAAAACGATTTTCCCTAGGTTTTAAAACTTACAGTAAAATAAAATGCTACTGGAGATGACATTGTTTGTGTTGTAAAAACATTTTTGTGGGATACAGAAGATAAAAATCTATAGTTTCCTCATGTTTTATGCTAAATGTACACAATACATTCTACATTATACCATTTGAAATGTAAATAGAGTCAATCTTAATTCAGAAGTATACAATGTTTTATGTAAATTTAAATATAATTTAGGGGAAAAAAGTAAATTCATTCTGAAAAAAAAAGTGAAGCAACATACAATGACACACTTTTATTTGACAATAGAAATAAGGGTCTTAACATTTGGGAATTAATGTACTATTTTTCTTGAAGAAAGTTGGAGTGTGTTCAGAAGTGGCACCTATTTGATGTCAGTTATGTGATAAGGAAAAAAATACACAACAGTATACTAATATTGTGCATCTTCCTTATTTTTTAAGCATGTATAGGTGGCTTCTAGCCCCTGCATTAACTTTTGAAGCATGATCACTGATATTTCATCTTATCATCAAAGAGCAGCCATACAGCCCTGGCTGATGTGGCTCAGTTGGTTAGAGTATAATCCTGTGCACCAAAAGTTGGCAGGTTTAATTCCCAGTCAGGGCACATACCCAGGTTCAATCCCCTGTCAGAATGCATGTGGGAGGCAGTCAATTGGCTTCTCCCTCATACTGATGTTTCTCTCTCATTCTCTCTGTCTCTCTCCTCTCTTTCCAAAATCAATTTAAAAATTAAAATAATTAAAAAAAAACTTTATAAAAAGCAACAGTCATACAGAAAGCTAACCAGTGCTAATATGGCTACCTAGGAAACAAATAGGACTTAAATAACTCAAGAGCAGAGCCAGACAAAATCAGGCAATTGACTTTTTTTTTCTTTATTTTCAATCCCTCTTCAGATATTTTTCATTTATAATCAAACTGCAAATATGCACATTATTTGAATTACATTAAACTTGCTATACCTTCCTCTTAGTCATTTTTATCAACTTCTCTTTTTCATATTTACTGCAACTTTATCTATCTATCTATCTATCTATCTATCTATCATCTATAATCTATCTATCTATATAATCTATATCTATCTATCAATCAATCATCTATCTATCATCTATATATGTTTCTATCTAACTGTACCTTATACCTATTTTTATGTCTATACCTATATATATAAAAAGGATTTTCATTGTAGTACAATTTATACTGATAAAAATAAAATACTGTAAATATATCAAAACAGTTAATTTATGAAGAAATTTATAGTGCAAAAAATAATCAAATAATGGTATATTATATAGCCATTGTTTTTGAGAAAAATAACATGGAAAATTAATTATATAGTATTAAGTAAAAAACAAAAATAAATATTGTAGGAAACCAAATTGTCACACAGCATAGATAGAATTTTCTTTAAAATGTATCCATGCACATAGGTGCATGCTTTTATTTCTAATATATTTTTATTGATTTCAGAGAGGAAGATAGAAGGTAAGAGAGATAGAAACATCAAGAATGAGAGAGAATCAGTTGCCTCCTGCACACAAGATTGAAACCCCCAATCCAGACATATGCCCTGACCAGAAATCAAACCATGATTTCATGATGCTCAACCACTGAGCCACACCAGTGAGGCTATAGCTTCATGTTTTTAGAAATAGATATAAAAATTGGAAAACTATCTGAATATGAACAATAGTTTTCCCCATGGTAAAATAAAATGGGTACCTTTTATTTTTATCTTTACACGAATTTCTCTCTTCCCACAGTTTTCTACAATAATTCTATTACTCTTACAATCAGAAAAAGTTGTTTTAAATTAGTAAAACTCAGCATGCTGGCAAATGGAAAGACCTACTAGCACTAGTTTTAATTGTACTCTGCTGTGTCAGTGTCTTCATGGAGTAGCTATGTTTGGGACCCTATGGCCTAGAGTAGGGCCTAGAGTAGACTATGGCATTCGGAATGCTATCCGTGATGACCCATGTTAGAACTGAGCCTTCCCAATACCATAGTATAGGCAAAGACATCAAATGAACTTGATCCCACAGAATGCCATCTTGACTAGGTTATGTTCATGATTGTCTTTGCCCTTTCACATTTATGCTTTTAAAAATTTAATATAAATATTCATTTTTAATTTATAACTAAAAGCATAATTTACTCTTTTTTACTGCTTTTTTAACCTTTTTATTATTTTTATTTATTACTTTTCTTTATTGATTAAGGTATTATATGTGTGTCCTCATCCCTCCACTTCCCTACTAATGCCCTCACCCTCCTGGTGTTTGTGTCCATTAGTTAGGCTTATATGCATACATATAAGTTTTTTGGTTGATCTCTCCTCTTTATTCCCTCCCTCCCCTACCTTCCCTCTGAGGTTTGAGCATCTAATGGATGCTTCTCTGTCTCTGGATCTGTTTTTGTTCGTCAGTTTATATATTCCACAAATGAGTGAGATCATGTGATATTTATCTTTCTCTGACTGGCTTATTTCACTTAGCATAATGCTCTGTAGCTCCATCCATGCTGTTGCAAATGCTAGGAGTTTTTTTTTTTTTTCTTCATTTTTACAGCAGCATAGTATTCCACTGTCTAGATGTGCCAATATTTTTTAGTCTACTCGTCTGCTGATAGGAATTTAAGCTGTTTCCAAATCTTATTTATTGTCTAAAATTTTGCATATGTTTCCTTTTTCTTTTCTTGACCCCCTGGGTCAAGCTTTCACCACCCACATGTACAAAATGTACCAGTTTTTTGTTGTTGTTGTTGTTGTTTTTTAATAAATTCATCTGCTGATGGACAGTTAGGCTGCTTCCAAACCTTTGCTATGGTTAATTGTGCTATTATGAACATAGGGATGCATATATACCTTTTTATTGGTGTTTTTGGTTTCATGGGATATAGTCCTAGAAGTGGGATTACTGGGTCAAATGGGAGCTCCATTTTTAGTCTTTTGAGGAAACTCCGTAGTGTCTTCCACAATGGCTGCACCAGTCTGCATTCCCACCAGCAGTGCACTAGGGTTCCTTTTTCTCCACATCCTCACCAGCACTTGTCATTTATTGATTTGTTGATGATATCCATTCTGACAGGTGTGAGATGATATCTCATTGTTGTTTTGATTTGTATCTTTCAGATAATTAGTGACTTTGAGCGTGTTTTCTATCAAGAAAGGATGTTGTTAAATGTTTTTTAGGCATCAATTGGTATGATTATGTGATTTTTGTCTCCCAATTTGTTTATGTGATATACAACATTTATTGATTTGTGGGTATTGTACCAACCTTGCATTCCTGGAATAAATCCCACTCTATTGTGGTGTATTACCTTTCTAATGTAATGTTGAATCTGATTTGCTAGAATTTTGTTGAGGATTTTAGCATCTCTGTTTATCAAGGATATTGGCTTATAGTTCTCTTTTTTGTTTTGTCTTTATCTGGTATTGGAATTAGCCTAATGCTGGCTTCACAGAAAGAGCTTGGAAGTGCTGCTTCCTCTTGAATTTTTTGGAATAGTCTGAGTAGGATATGTTTTATTTTATTTTATTTTTTAATTTATTTTATTGATTTTTTTTTTTACGGAGAGGAAGGGAGAGAGATACAGAGCTAGAAACATCGATGATGAGAGAGAAACATCGACCAGCTGCCTCCTGCACACCCCCCACCGGGGATGTGCCCACAACCAATGTACATGCCCCTGACCGGAATTGAACCTGGGACCTTTCAGTCTGCAGACCGACGCTCTACTGCTGAGCCAAACTGGTTTCAGCTGAGTAGGATATGTTTTAGTTCTTCTTTGAATGCTTGGTAGAACTCCCCTATAAAGCCATCTGGACCAGGGGTTTTATTTGCTGGAAGATTTTTGATTGATGCTTCAATTTCTTTGGTAGTTATCTGCCTATTAAGGTTTTTATTATTATTATCATTATTATTATTATTATTATTATTATTATTATTATTATTCCTGATTGAGTTTTGGGAGTTTGTATTTTTATTTATTTTTAATTTTTTTTAATTTTATTGATTATGGTATCACATAATTGTCCTCATCCCCTCATTTCCATCCCAAACCCCTCCCCACATATGCCCCCATGCCCCTGTTGTCCATGACCACTGGTTAGTCCCATATACATGCACACAAGTCCTCTAGGAGTCTGTATTTTTATAAAAATATGTCCATTTCTTCTAGGTTGTCTATTTCATTGGAGTAGAGTTGTTCATAGTATTTTTTCATAATCCTTTGTATTCCTGTGGGCTCAATTTACTCTTAATTCATGAAAAACTTCAAGTCCATTTACTACTTCTATCACTTTGTCAATTCAGATGCAGAATCTAAAGAAATTCAATACCATTGTGCTAAGAAACTCAAGTTTAGTTTCAGAGTTTTTATTTTTTACTTGAAATCCTCATTATATGCTTTCTTACTTGCCTTAAATCTTGATTGTTTTCTCTGTTTTTATACAAACTATTGATGATTCATTATAAATACTTGTATAAAATCTATATGCCACATAGATACAGAGATATAATCTGTATGTAATGCTGGGATGCATTTCTTTTGAAATCCCACACTCCTGCTTAAAACACACTAATGATTAGGCTAGGCTTAAAAACATACAGATTGTGATGTAGAGATACAACTTTCCCTTCACTCTGTACCTGGTGGAGTTCTGCATAAAACCAAGTGTCCAAGAGAGAGGAGCAAAGTATTAGTTTAATCTTCTGTTAAGTTTCTGAGCAAATCTTATTGTCCTCCCAACCCCAGAGAAATTAGGAAACAACTCAGGTACAAAGCAGCCCAGAACTCAAGTGTGAAGACAGATGTTAGATGTAGAGTCCCTTGACAGGAGAGCAATGGCCATAATGAAGGCACATCCACAAATGACTTCTAGTTGAAAGCCTCTCAAAAGTGGAATTTACAGGGTGCTCAGAACCCTATGAGGGATGCCCAGTGTTGAGACACTTCATTCAACGTTTGACATAATTGTGACAAGGTCTTATGGATAATGTATTCTCTGATGAACTGGAATATTTAATTTGAAAACAGTCTCATCTCCTCCAGATTGCCACCTTAGCCAGATACAAAACACTGGAGGTCTGTAAAGATGAGAAGGCCATGTTCTTAGCTCTAATAGTCATTTCACTTGTTCCTCAAATTAATAACATTTCAATTTGGCTTTCTTTCATTCTTTTATTTTCTTTTTCATTTTTTTTTTTCTATTTTGGATGTGGTGCTGTGGTGCATACGTTTATTAAGAATGTTGAATTAGAACCAGATGATATTTTCAGCTTAACTCTCCTCCCTTTCCTGTTATTCTGAGAAAACAATTCCAGATCCTGGGAGTGTCGGTGAGAAGACTATCCCAGTACTCAGCAAGGAAGCATTGTCTAATTCTAACAATGGTAGAAAACTCACTCATTACAAGATCCTCGTCTGATGAACTCATAATTAATTTTGTTTTAAGTGATGCCACCTAAAGAAATTCAGTTGTTTCTAATATTTTTTCAACTCCTGTTTTGAATTTTCCTGAATTTATAAAAGCTACATGGTTGTATTTTGCAGACATTTTTAAAAGATAATTTCTCAAGTGGGATGTAAGATGCTTTTATCAAGCTAAATAGCTTTTGCAGGTTAAGGATATTACAGAATCACCTTAGACATTTCTATAATAATTTTGTTTAGAGAGTTTTTACAATTTGAGTCATTTGTATTTTGTTTCTGAGATTTTTATTGATCCCTAAAATGCATCCTTCTGTCATATTAAAGTACTTCAATAGTATTTTAATGATTCAAATTTTTTCTTTATACTTTTTAAAAATATGTGTTTTTATTTATTTCAGAGAGGAAGGGAGAGGGGGAGAGAGAGAGAGAAACATCAATGATGAGAGAGCATCATTGATCAGTTGCCTCCTGCACACCCCCATTGGGGATTGAGGCTGCAACCTGGCATGAGCCTTGACTGGGAATCAAACCAAGAACTCCTGGCTCAAATATTTATGGTCAGCCATTGAGTCATGCATTTGGGCTTACTTTACACTTTTTATTAAAAGGGAGCAACTCATAATGTTGAATTGTTTTGTGTTTTGTTTTGTTGTTTACAATGATGGTCTTTATTCCTATGCATATAGAGATTTATCTTTTTTTAGGTAATTAATATGTTAAAATTTTATATAATATATAGTAAACTAGTAAACTTTTTGTTTACTTTCTTACCCTTGCTCTCTGTTTCTCATTAAATAAGTGAATTATGACATGCCACCTCTGTATGCATAAATATGTTCAAGTTAACTGGAGAATTAGAGAAAATTATATAGCATCCAGGATACTGCTCCCACCATATCCCTGTCAATCACAGCAGATTAGGTTTTGCCAGATCACCAGTAATGTAACTTAGAATGGTTGTAAATTTATGATGATATTGTTAAAATTTCCAAATAAAATTCCACTGAAAACTTTTGACAATACTGATCATGACCACAAAACTAAACCCAAGTTTGGAATTTGGTGTTTTGCAAATGAAACCATTTTTCTCATATTCTCTGAGTATACACTGTATGTACACCAGTAAATATCTACTGACCAGAGTTATCCACTTTAGTTCCTCAGCCTAGAAAGTCTTTTATGATTTTTAAGAAACAAAGCTGCAGAAACAGTTATGCTCAGTTTCACAGTGTGGTTATACTGCACATGAGTGGCTATGCTGCTGGTGAGGCGTTCATAATAATTTTGGGTTTAGTATCTCTGGTTGTAGGTGTCCCTGGAACTCAGCAAGTGATCTATAACTTTAAGTTCCATGTTTTTGTTGTTGTTGTTTGTTTGTTTCCCAGGTGAAACTTTGCCTCTGAAGGGCACAACCTTGAACGTCTATTTGCAAACACTCATGTTCATGCCCTGAAGTAAACCCAGGAATCATGTATTTGCATGCATGACATGACAGTCTCAGTAAGTAACTTAAGGAGTTGGCTGGATATAGGCATTTTGCTTTGTTTTGTTTTGCAGACTAATCAATTCATGAACAGGCTAGAACTTTCAAGCTCTTACCTTAATCCATAATCAGTAGATGATACTCACATTGACCTCTTAAAAAAATAAGTGTTTGCCTCCAGCTTAGCAAAAAAAAAGGTGTGCTTTATTAAATTTGGACTGTATTCTCTGGCAAAAGCTACACCACAGTTATACTGTTTATAAAGAGGCCAAAATACTGGTAAGGCCAAATACCACACAGACTAATCCCTAAAAAAGACTCATTTATTTATCTTTCCTAATAGTTCCTAACTTCTCAACCCAATACTGCTGGAAAGAAGTAATAATTCTACAACCAAACCTCTCTGAATCCCAGCCTCCTTCATCCTCAGTGAGGGCAGATAGACTGTTGCTGTTTGCTGGTTGCCGTTTGCTGGTTTAGAAAATGTGCATGTGTGTATAACTACAGTCCTTTAACGGTACTTTCAGGAGAGAGCATGGCTTCAAGCCCAAAAGAACGGAATGTGGGACTCTTGAGAAAAACAGGATTGAGTTTCTCCTTAGTTGTTCTTGCCTATTTCTGATAGGGCTTTGAGCAAAGAACAAAAAATCAGAAACTTTTTAAGCTCCCAGCATCTGAGTATCTCAGCAAACAGAAGGGTATTTGTTTATGCCATATCTCTGGGGAATTCCCCCCTCCCGCCCCAGGATCTTTCCCAGTTCCAATGCACTCTGATGCTCACCTGCTGGTTTCACTTTGCTGTCAACATTTCCTTTAAAAATAGACCTTGCATTTTAGGTCTCTCACTTTTTTTAATGGAGAGAATAGAATTTCGTCTTTCATGATGACACCATAGGACTCTAACTATAGAAAGCTGCACAAATAAACTTTGAAGCTCTCTCCGTGGTGGCCACATGCTGTCCCGGTCTCCACTGCACCCCTGGCCCCCAGTACCATGTGCATCTCTTCGTTTTAGAGACACAGCATGCGGCAGGAGATGAAAATGCATCTCTGCTAAGTCAGAGGAAACCAAAAATGTCTGGTTACAATGGCATGTTTCCAGTATTTGCTTTCAGGAGATTATGGTTCCATTTAACCAAATGCCTGTTAGCAGATGTGGTCTGGTCATGCCCTCAAGAGCCACTGTGATACAGAAAGGACCAAACAAAAGATGAACACAGTGAGATACTCTCAGAGATTTCAGAAGCAATGCAAAGGGTCTTCTGAGATTCAAAATAGTCAACTATCAGCAATTTAGACAGTGAAATGTCACCCAGAAAATCTGAATTTGTTTGGCAAACTATGGGTTCAACTTCCAGTTTAAAACTAGGTTTTCCACATTTAACACTAGGATACACCAGAGAGGACTGAGTTTAATCATCAATATTCCTAAATTCCAAACCACACTTGCTATGTTAGTTCAAAAACTGTTTGTTTTTTTAAACAATTTTTGGATTCAATTATAGCCCAGCAAAGTATAATTCCTTATTTCCTTACTTCATGGACTCTAGTGTTGTTTCAAGTGAGATTTTTATTTTCCTTCTGTGTCTTACTTCACTTCTGAAATTGGGCATTCATTAATTGGTCTGTACATAAAGACACTGACTTCTGTTAAGGGATTTAATTCTTTTTTAAAATATATTTTACTGATTTTTTACAGAAAGAAACAGAAAGGGATAGAGAGCTAGAAATATCAATGAGAGAGAAACATCAACCAGCTGCCTCCTGCATACCCGCTACCAGGGATGTGCCTGCAACAGTACATGCCCTTGACTGAAATTGAAGGGATCAAACCCGGGACCTTTCAGTCCGCAAATTGACGTTCTATCCACTGAGCCAAACTGGTTTTGGCAGGATTTCATTCTTGTTGATCATCTTGTTTACTCTATTTATATTGAATCCTTGCAGCATCATTGTGAGTTACTTGATCAACTAAACCTTGCTTTTAACTCTGATGATCCAAAGAATTGAGTAAAAATAGTCACTGACTTCTTTAAGCAATCAAGAGTAGGGTTTGTTTCTTTTTGTTGTTGTTGTTGTTTTGTTTTGTTATTGTTTGTTTTTTTCTGCTGCGAGAGTGCCCTCCTCCCATGGGTATTTGGAAGAAATGAAAAAATGTTGCCTGGAAAAGAGCTTGGGGGAGAAGTAGGTAGAGATGTAAGTCTGAGTATATCTGCATTGGAATTTTAATTCTGAGTATCATTAAAATAAAATACATTATTTTGTGATGACTTTTAAAAGTCTTTGTCATGCTCAAACAAAGTTAATGTTTTCCTTTATAGTATTTTGGGAAGATATTCCTGAAGTGAGTCAAGTCTTAATGTTCACCGTAGAAACAAACCATCTCAAGCCAAAACTATTCAATCTAATTCAGGAAATACTTTGAGTAATACGTCTACACAAAACATTCCAATAGGTGTTGCAAAGTTATAAAAACAATTCAATTTTTCTAGAAGGCCATTATTTGATTCTAATTAGATTTAAATAATTATAAATCAAGTTCACTGTGGTAGTGCATGATGACAGCAAGCAATTTTGGTAAAAGCATGGGGAATGAAGGCATTTCTTCTGTATACCTACTTAGTGAAAAAGTCTCTGAGTGAAGGGAAATGAAAACCATATGTATCTAGAAGAAAGTATAGAACTGGGACAGTTGTATGCAGTGAGGAAACACAGTTCCAATGCATAAAGGCAGGCCTGGCTGGTGTGACTCAGTGCTTGAGCATCGACCTATGAACCAGAAGGTCATGGTTTTTTTCCAGGTCAAGGCACATGCCCTGGTTTTGAAGCTTAATCCCCAGCAGGGGGCATGCAAGAGGCAGCTAATCAATGATTCTCTCTTGTCATTGATATTTGTCTTTCTCTTTCCCACTCCTTTCTTCTTTGGAATACCATATATACATACATATATATATAATATTTTTAAAAGCCACAAAGGCTGGAGATATAGGTCATATTTAAGAAAAGTCAACCATTCTACTTATGCCTCTGAAATATACTGTGAATGGGATAAAGGAGATAAGAAGAGCAATGGCTGAAAAAGTAGCTTGAAGTCAAATTGGAAGCTGTTATATAAAGCTAAGAGGTTACATTTTAATTTTGCAGTAAGAAACTACCAAGAGATCTACTTAGGAGTGGAACGCTTCTACCTAAGGATGATTAATTAGAGCTGGAAGAATCTTTAGTTCATTGGAAAACTGTCAAGGACCTAGGTAGTCCTTGCCTCTTACTGAGGATCCTGAGGACTTTAGAGCATCTCTTGAGAGCTCCTGAGGTTATCTGTGGTGGGTTTGCTTTAGCTCATTTCTTCCTTACTTATCATGCTTTGGATTTTATTACATTTATTTCCATTTGACAGTGGTCTGGATAGCACAGTCAGTGCTTTGTTTATTTGTATACCTCAGTTGTCAGTATACATATTACTATCCACTTATCATTCATCATGGGATGACTTCCATTTCCTAAAATATATTGTAGAATTTCTGGTAAGCTACAATCATGGCTTACATTCATTTATTTTACATGTTGGAGACAAATAATAGGTCTTAAGAAATTAGCCAAGACCGGTTTGGCTCAGTGGATAGAGCGTCGGCCTGTGGACTGAAAGGTCCCGGGTTCAATTCCGGTCAAGGGCATGTACAGTGGTTGTGGGCACATCCCCTGTGAGCGGTTTGCAGGAGGCAGCTGGTCAATGATTCTCCGTCCTCGATGTTTCTAGCTCTCTATCCCTCTCCCTTCCTCTCTGTAAAAAACCAATAAAAATATATTTAAAAAAAAAAAGAAATTAATTGGTTGATAGTGTCAACATGTCCATTTCACTGAATGAAATTCATACATAGAGTAAAAACTTACAAAATAAGCACAATTGCTTAATTGTTATAACATAAGCAAGGAAAAAGGTAGAGGCAAAATACAATGAACATGTTATAAAAGTGTTATTTAATTCCTAATGTATGGTCAAAATGTTAAGGGAATTGTATAGCTGAGACAAATTTTCATTTTTGTACATATTTTATCCCTATTCTGAGCCCCTCACCAGATACCTTTATTACCTCACATCTGAATGTGAAGCACTTTTAACTTCAGCAATGATGACAGGTTTTATAGTGGCTGCAGGTTCCAGATTAAACATTGAAAATTCATTTGAGTTTTACTGTTGGAATGAGTTCAACCAAATGAGGTTTACCTTTGAATGTGCATGATAGAGGAGCAGTTATTTGTCATCATTACTCGTCTTGGTTGTCATGTTTGCATTTCCTAAAGATATACCTTAATTATCAAATTCAGAAATGAATGGGTCAGAATGGAGAAGATAATTGGGTAGGTGAAAGCAGGCTTTTTCTGGAATGAAATCAGAAAGCTTGTTAGCTGCTAAAGTGGTTGTGCTGAGGAAAGAGGTCATTAGAGTGAATGAGAGTGTGACATTCTTTTTCTGAGATATCTTATTTTGAGCCACATCTAAATCTAATTTAATGATTAACCTACCTCCAGGCAATGCCTATGCCTTTTTAATACCACTTATTACATTAGATGTTTCAACTTATACAAAATTAACTTTCTACCTGCCTCTATGTAATAACAGGTAATTTGAAATGCTAGTGCATTCTTTTTTTATGTGGAAGTCAGAAGAGAGACTACTTTTTTAAATTCAGCTGGTGGGGACAGTTAGTGTGAAAATTATAAGTTTAGTTGAGGTTATATAACAGGTGCCTGGGTAGAAGCAGATTTCAGAACCACTTTGTTTTTGTTTTTGTTCTGTTTTGTTTTTAATATGTTTTATTTATTTATTTTTATTTTTTTTTTACAGAGAGGAAGAGAGAAGGATAGAGAGTTAGAAACATCAATGAGAATCATTGATCAGCTGCCTCTTGCACACCCCCTACTGGGGATGTGCCCACAACCAAGGTATGTGCCCTTGTTGGGAATCGAGCCCGGGACCCTTCAGTCTGCAGGCTGAGACTCTTTCCACTGAGCCAAACCGGTTTCGGGCAGAACCACTTTGACATTTTCCAATAATATCTCTGTCTTGCACACTGGCCCTCCCCGTGCTGTGTGTGCACATTAATGTTCCCTTGGGAGACTAGTGGCATTTCTGACTGTCAGGTGGGCTGTCCATTGGCTTTGACCTGCACTTCCAGAGAGAAAGGACAGGAAAGCCATGAATTATTTGCTGTCTGATGCCTGACCTCCTCCCAGCACTGAATGACAGTGCGCAGCTTGGATACCCCATCCTCAGTTGGCTGGAAGGTCCTCCACTGTGTCCCCATGGAAATGAGCCTATTCCTCAACAGCCCAATTTCCCTCCAGCCTATTGGCCACAAATCATACATATCAGTCAGCACTTCTTAGGATAAACTGTTTTTGGAATATATTTCAACCTGTCTGTACAGGGTAGAGTTCTCACCCTGAATTAGAGAACAAAGAAGTGCAGCAAAACTCACTAATGCAAATGCTGGCTCACTTTCACATCCTCTTTCACTGCCAACCTGAAACATTACTCTTCAAAACTAGAAGATGCAATAACAAAATTCTCATTTAGGGGCTAATGTTAATGTCTTAATACAAAAAAAATAGGAAGTAGGTGGGGGTCTTTAAGGATTACCAGGAGAGGCTTGTACACACCCTTCCCATTTGCTCCACACACTCCACACAATCCATGAAAACCAATGAAATGAACCTAGACTCATAAATCTCTGAAATGATGGCCATGCAAAGTACTGTCTCATCTTCAGAGCACATTAGAATTAATGCCTAATTAATGATAATCACATTCATGTAAGGGTGGCTTACAGTAAGAAATACAGAGAAACTGAGCAATATACCCAACTCTACCCAGGGCACTGTGGTCCAAGTCTCAGCTGTTTGAATCCTGGGCATAGGTGTGCATGTGCTTTCCAAGCAAGGGAGAACACCAAGGCCCATAAAAGGTGATTACAACATGAATACCTGATGTTTCAGATATTTGCCATAAACTCACAAATAAAATCTATCACCCATAAAGAGGTTTTATTGGAGTAAGCCTTCTGACAGTGATACATTTGCCTGGGGTGATGCTATAAAGCATGACTTTGACACTCTGGGTTTTTAACAGCATGTGAAATACAATAATAACCTTCCTCGAGTGAATGGATGGAAATTTACGTACCAAAGCAGGAAGGCGGCCAAATAGGCCCATTTGTTAAAGCATTCGGAGGCAGGTGGGTCTCCCTGACTGCCAGCCATAAAGTGCTATCGGCCAGTATGTTAAGGATACTGAAGGTAGCAGTGTTACATAGTCTTAAAAATGGATTATGAAGCAGAAAACAGTGGCATTTCTGTGTTGGCATTTGCCCATTTTATGACTCAGAGAAAGCAGCATATTTTGTGAAACCATGAAGAGGAGACTATGACTGGAACAAGGTAGTTTCTTGGGAAGGAAGTAGGTGGGGGTCTTTAAGGATTACCAGGAGAGGCTTGTACACACCCTTCCCATTTGCTCCACATACTCCCCAGCTTGACGGGAAGGTGTAAGGTGGCTGTTGCTGATTCTGGCCCACAGCCAGAATAAAAGCCCTAAAGCCAAATCTTTGAAAGTATAAAATTTCTCACTGGTGTGCCAGCTATTTTATTGGGTTTCTAAAAGAGAGAAGTCTAATAAAACCCACTGGGTGAATCCCCCACTCTCCCTCCTTTTATATCCAGATGACTGGAAAGGGAATTTTGAAGCAGTCACAGTCTGTTCTGCCTCACTTCTCCTGCCCAAACCATCTCATCCTCTAAATGGGCACAGTTTACAAACTGCCGTAGAGGCTGCTACTCCTGGGCCTTGGGGACAAAGTCAGTAATATGCACATGGGGCCAGAATTCTGACTACTCAAGTAGAAGAGGTAAGTACATTTTGTCTTATTCTAGTCAGGCTGTCAGAATAGAATACAGCAGACTGAACAACTTATGAAAAACAGACATTCATTCCTTATAGTCGGGGAACTGCAAGTCCAAGATCAAGGTTGCAGCAGATTCGGTATCTGCTGAGGTCCCTCTTCCTGGTTTTAGAAGGCATCTTCTCATTGTGTCCTCCATGGTGGGAGGGGCGAGGGGCTCTCTTTAGTCTCTGATGAGGACTCTGATCCCATCATAAGGGCTCCACTCCTATAACCTCATTACTTCCCAAATGCTCCACTCCAACGCATCATCTTGGGGATTAGGATTCAAAATGGGAGTTTTCGGGGGACACAAATCCTGAAGGGTGTGGGTAAACCATGCCTGCTGGGTTGAAAGGGGAAGTGGGAAAATTTCTGGAGAACCTCACAGAATAGTCATTCACTAATCCTCCAAAATGAGACAGAATGAGAGAGATGGAGAAAGAGAGATAAGAGTCAGCATTTGTGCTCATGTTTTAAGAATAAAATGAGTTTGCCAGGCTGGTGTGGCTCGATGGTTGAGTGTTGACCTATGAACCAGGAGGTCATGATGCGATTCCCAGTCAGGACATATGCTTGGGTTGTGGGCTCTATCTCCAGTGTGAAGTGTGCAGGAGGCAGCCAATCAATGACTCTCTCTCATCATTGATATTTCTATCTCTCTCTTTCTTTAACTCCCTCTCTGAAATCAGTAAAAATATACGGTATTTATAAAAAGAATAAAATGATCTTAATGCCTGCACATAACTCACCTAAGGTTTCTCAAACTTGCAGCAAATCTTTGTGACGAAGATTTAGAAGAATGGCATATATTGTTGTGGGGTTAGCCAGGTTAGAAAATTATCAAGTGACTCTGAAAAGCCATGCTCTTTGCTGGAAGTTGGGGTGTGAAGATGAGTTTGTGCCTTCAAGATGCTCCAAGCAGCCAAAACTGGTTTGGCTCAACAGTAGAGAGTCGGTCTGCAGACTGAAGGGTCCCAGGTTCGAATCGGTCAAGGGCATGTACGTTGGTTGTGGGCACATCCCTGGTAGGGGGTCTGCAGGAGGCAGCTGGTCTATGTTTCTCTCTCATCGATGTTTCTAGCTCTCTATCTCTCTCCCTTCCTCTCTGTAAGAAAATCAATAAAATATATATTTAAAAAAAAGATGCTTCAAGCAGAGGGACTGGCACAGAAGAAATAACAACCTGGGATTGTATGTGAGGAAGTTATGAGACCACAGCCCTTGCTCTAACGGTTAGAGTCTAACCCATTCTCTAACACTCCCACCGCTCTGCCTCCAGCTCTGCCTTTCACTTCAACTCCAGTCACTCACACAGTCAACTCTGCTGTCACCCAGCATATGTGTTCTAAAAGTCACCACACTGTGGGAAGTCAGGCAGTCAAACCATCAGGCTGATAAGGGAATGGGGTGAAGCCCAATATTCAGTGATGTATAAAAACCTTAGAAAACTAATAAAATGTTGGTAGTTTTACACAGAATAACTGGTTGAGAAGACATAACTACTACAATATTTATTTAAGGAGCTTTATTTTGAAAACAACCTGCCATCTGCTTCTGGAAGTGGGTGTCCCGAGGGTTGCAGCCCTGTGTTGTGGTGCGAAGAAGCCAGGGGCTTGTTTCCTCTCAGATAGAAGTGGTGACACCAGATCAGGGGTTAACTCATGCTGCTGGCACTGCAGTCTGAGCTGTGTGCCTCCTAGGTGGTTGGGTTCAGCTGGGTGTGACTTTCTGTGTTCACATGATGCTCTTTGTGGACAAAATTATACATAAAAAACTAAAATCTGGTAATTCCTGTTATACCCCAATTATTCTCTAATACACCAACTGCACTGGAACAAATCCGCATTCTCCAGACAAGCATCATTACTTATTTCTGCCAACTCAAAACTTCCTTTGTTTGTTAAATGACCTGCTAGGATGTTAAAGATCCTAAACAGAACTCTTAATTCTCCAGGCCCCTCCCTTATGCCTTCTGTGAGCATGCTTATCTCTCCTCTATCCAAAGCGTGAAAATGATAATCACCCAGGTCCTCAGCCTTGAACCTAGTGTGAATACAGTTTTTCTCTTTCTCATTCTCCACATCCTTATCTCATGTTAGCAAAACTTGTTGGCCCCTCATTTAAAATGTATTTTGAATACATTCCTCCAACATATTATTATGTAGTACGTATAAAGTACCAGCACTATCTATGCCCGTCTCTCCATTTGGCCACATTATTTACACAGCTGTCAGTGTTCTGAACCGGATGATTCCAAGCAGATGTTAAGTTCTTTCATGGTTAACATATGCTAAGAATAAAATCCAATTCCTTTCTTTGGCCCATGCACCCTGCGGGACCTGGCTCACACCTCCGCTCTACCCTGCCTTCTCTTGTACTTTAATATGGAGAAAGGACATCAAGCTGACCCCCTCCTCTGGATCTTTTTCTTGGCATTGGCTAGTATTTCACTGTATTTTTGTATGTTTAGCTTTTCTCTTATTACTGAGGGTTTGCTCAAAAGGCACTGCAGAGTAGACTTCTCTAATCACGCCTGTAAGAAGTGAGGGTGCTAATGCCAAGCTTATTTGAAAAATGCTTGGTTCAAAGGTGAGACATTCAGCGATTTAAGCATAGAGGTTTCCAAAAGGAGGAGCTGTGAGGAAAATGCCCCATCATTACTCACACCTCCAGTTCCTTGGTGGTAATTCTATCCGTGGACAAACTCTAATGAGCTGCATTTTGTATTCCAATGTGACAGCTAACTAATATGAGAACCCCTACTAAAAGTTAATATGTTATTATCTGACATGGAATGGTAAGAACTTCCCATATCATGGCACTTTCGTGTAGAGACACTTGGTCAACCATGGGTCAGAGCACCTCTTACACAGCTGACAGTTTGTGGCTGCCCACACGCTTCCCTGAACACTGTATGGAACAACCAGCAAATGAGAGATGTCCTCTGCTACTTGCCATGTAGCTCATACTGACTAGTGGAGGAACAAATGGCAGGGCAGCCTGACACCTCCATCGTGTGGGCAGCAACATTCTGTCTTGTGTTGAGAGTGAAGATACAAACTATAGGATATTTGAGTCATCAGGAGTAAACTTTTGCCAAATGGCCTTTTTTATGTAAAATTAAACCAAATTCTAAGATATATTCTTAGTGACATTGGTATAAACTGTGTGTGTCCTCCAATATTCTTATGTTGACATTTAATCCCCAGTGTGATGGTGTTAGGAGGTGGGATCCTCTGGGAAATGCTTAGGTCATAAAGGGGGAGCCCACATGAATGGGGTTTGTGCTCTTATAATAGAGATCCTAGAGAGCTCCCTTGCTCCTCATCAAGTGAGGACATAGGCTATCTATGAACCAGAAGCCCTCATCAGACACTAAGTCTGCTAGCGCCTTGACCTTACACTTCCAGCCTCCAAAACTATGGTAAATGCACCTCTGTTGTTTGTAAGCCATGCAGTTTGTGGTACTTCGTCATAGCAGCCAGCACAGCACCAGCCATTCATGTAAAGGCTTATTTATATCCAAAGCACGAGGGCCACTTCCACACTCAGCACTGCAGGTGCACAGCTGTGCAAGAACATGCCACAGCCTGCATAGACATGCTGTGGGCACACATGAGGAGTGCAGAGATCCAGACAGACCCATCCTAGTCAGGTCAGAGCTTGCGTTTCCAGTTTGAAGCTGATGCTTTCTGTAGACCCTGTTTAGAAGGCATCCTGAGTCACTCAGGATCTCTGACTGTGCTGTTACCTCCTGGAGCCTCCAAACACAGCAGTAGAACAGTGGCATCGAAGACTGGTGTGCGTGTGTATATTGTGCAATAAAAACAAATGAGCGGGGAAAAAAGAACAGAATGAAATACTTGCATTTCTTAGAAATCAGATCCCACTGCTAATTGAATGCTTTAATAGTAGCCAAAAATTTTTAAGAGCTAATCTTTACACCACAGTTTTCCTCTCATGTAATTTGCAGATGCATTTTTTTTATGGCCAACACTATGAGTGGTAAGTTCGCTAGCCTATGAAATGTGCCCAGAGTTTGTACTAATCTTAAAGTGATCCATCTCCGTTTATCTCAAGCATTTGCATAGAACAAATTCAGTCAACCTGGCTTAAGTAAATGAGCACAAACCAAAGCCATATGGTGATTTCCTAAAACTTTTCCCTCTGGAAATCTGTCAAACCAGCTGTGCAAAATGACTTATAATTAGTCACAATTACTGATTTTTCCTTTTGTTTCTCTAATATATTTCTTGCATTTAAAAGGCATTTGGCAAACAGGTATTACTTTTCTGTTTCTTCTCTCTGGTCTGATTGTTTCCACACCTATTAATATTTACAGATGGATCCTTGCTGGACTCATGCAAGAAAGTATGTTCATTCTATTTCTGAATTTAGCTAGCTCTGTGGCAATAAATAAACAATGTGCCTTTTCTGGATATTATTCCTTAACTGTGAAATAGAAAAAAAATGTGGGTTAAGGTTACTTCTGACTTTACTCATAGCTTTAACATTTAGGTTATTAAATTTTGCCTATTTTCTGAGTACTTGGCTATTTAAAAATCTAATTATGACCATAGTTCTCCTCTGGGACTTTCTGAACTTTTTCTCATTCACCTTAAGTCAGATGAACCCAAACAGAAATGCAGTTGTTCTCTAATAATCTATAAAGGGTTAACTAAAAGCTGAAATCCTATCTAGTGCTTCTGAGGATGTTCCTTCCATCAGATAGTCTATGATAGGGCTGTTTGTCTAACTGCACTGGTGTAATAGACCAGTCATCCCAGAATGGACTTAAGCCTAATTAGACCTATTTTGCATTTCTGGGTATCATCTTTCTTGGTGAACTAAATGCATAATAATTATGAAGCATTTTCCCCCAGACCTCTCCTTTCAGCAGGAGAGTATATCAACGTATACCCATTTCCAGAGGAAAACATCATTGTCGATGGAATCATTTTTTACTCTGAAAAAAATGCTCAAGGACACGTTTTCTAAATATATTTTTTCGCCACTATGTACATCTGGATTCAAATTATTTTTAAAGATATATTTTCATTGATTTTTAGAGAGAGAGGAAGGAAGATGGATAGAGATATAGAAACATGGATGAGAGAGGAGCATCATCCATTTGCTGCCTCTGGAATGGAGCCCACAACCGGGGCATGTGCCCTGACTGTGAATCAAACATGTGACCTCTTGGTTCCTGGGTCAATGCTCAACCACTGAGCCTCACCAGCCAGGCTGATTATTTGTTTTAATAAAAGTTTAGGATAAGCTCACATAAAAAGTGCTGTGAAGGTAGTTATATGTGATAGAACATTTAATATAGAGTGGAACACAGCTATAATTTCTATATTATGAAAATTCTTTACCTGTAATGAAACAGTGAAGGCATCACTGATGAAATATAAAACTGCATTAATTCACCAGATGTAAGTGTTTTAACTCTTTAAGGAAGGTGTTCAGCACACATCAAATTAGGCACTGTGTAGCTCCTCAATAAAGCCAATGTGTGGTAGACAACAAGCAATAGGACAGGTGGCAAACATTATTAATAAATAATATCCATGTAACTGTGTTGTGTGAATTTATGTGGTAGCCCTCTTTTCATTAACAAAATGACTTATTAGTTCATTACCTCTTGCCAATCTTTTATTTAAAATTATAGATTCCAGGAGGAGGACATTCAAGGAAATGAGCCTCTGGATGACTTCTGTTGAAACATGAAAAGACAAAATTATACTAAAAATCATTGAATATTACCAGGCTGTCTGACCATGCAAAAAAACTACAGCATGAAGAAGTACAGCAGATTGCCAGAAGACAGGATGAGCATGCTTGTCTCATATTTGCATTGTTGCTTGTACTTAAAGTGCCCTCATTTAGACTTGGAGAACTTGGCATTATCTTGATCTAAAATGACAAAGCTTTGGCCCTAATTTAAGATTGGTTTTACTGTACTGAGAAAATTCTAGTATAATTTGATTTAGATTTGACTATAACTGAAACAATACAGTCTGGTACAGTTTTAATCAGAGATACTCTTGTACTGAATGGGAGAACTTGCTACCAGAATTCTATTGATTTTTCTACTAAGGATATTAAAGAGCTATTTTTAAATTTTTGATTAAAACATAGAATACTTCTTCAGAAGGTTAAGCTATAATGATAAAGACATTTTCAGAACAGGAGATGTCTGCACATAACTTGAACCATAGGTAGTGGGCTTGCTAGGTGGACAAGAAGAGGGAGGGCACCCAGACAAGAGGGGAGGCTTGTACTAGGGGATGGAGCCACAATGAAGCAATGTGGTCTGTTGAGTTCTGGAGATTAAAAGGAATACAATGTTATGATTCCTCTTCACCTCTACATCATGTAAGGATGATTAGGGGTGAAGCTGTAGATATGGAATGGTGATCAATCAGATCACATTTTTAAGGATTACATTCATAGTCCTCTATTTCTACATATACCTGCTACTTAACACAGCTAAAGAAGGAGAGGGAGAGGGAGAGGGAGAAGGAGGGAGAGGGAGAGGGAGAGGGAGAGGGAGAGGGAGAGGGAGAGGGAGAGGGAGAGGGAGAGGGAGAAAGGGAGAAGAGGAGGAAGAAAGGGAGAGGAAGGGGAGGGGGAGGGGAGAGAGAGAAGGGGAAAAGGAGCTGGAGAGGGAGAAAGGGAGGGGTAGATGAAGGGGAGAGGGAGAGGAAGGGGGTGAGGAGGAGGGGGAGCGGGAGAGGGGATGTAGTTTATCCTGAAATTCAGAATCTGATTTCATTCAGATGGTCATTGATGGATCTGATAATAATTCCAAGAGGGTTAAGAATGAGTGTTTGATCCCCTGCCCTTCTGCGAATGTTTCCTAATATTAGAGTCTACACTGGGGACTAGAAATTACTTTGGAGAGAAGAGAACTTCCCCTGCTCTTTTGCATAGACCAGATGGTTGTATTGACATGACTAGGAGAGGAGTTCATAGACTATTGGCTCTGAAATCATAACCATTATTCTAAGTGCCTTGATCAAATTTGGCCAACATTTAACCAAATGAGTTGAGTGAGCAGTTTTCTATAGGAACCTAGTTACTCGGGTATTTTGACATGCATTTGCAACCAATTGATTTTAGAAGGTAAGTGTTCTTAAAATGAAATGTCTATGATATAGTTATGTTGTCCTAATTGTTAATTTTTGCTTGTTTTGTAAAACTGAGGGTGATTCTCAGTCACACCCACTTAAGAAAAGTCTTATTGAAATAGAACTTTGCATCTTTGCAGACTCATTAATCTTTAAGCCAAGCAGTCCCCATTTCTCCTTCAGGAGAACTTGAGCCCTCCTTCCAGTTTCCCTCTCTGAGTGCAAGGCATTCAGCTATGTACATGGCTTTATATTCTCTTCAGATGTCTCACTTTCATCAGAAATTATAAATGCTGTTAAATAAAGCTCACCCTTCCACATCAAGCCAGGAACAGAGAATTTTCAGGAACTCTATCTTGTACTGACATGTATTATTTGTTAAAAGGTTCACTCTAAGTAGGACTCATTGGAGAAATACATGGGAAAGGCCTGATGGGATGTAGGTTGTAGTTCATCCTGAAACCTAGGATGCTCTATGTCAGACCTGGAGACAGCTGACTGCAGGACAGTACACTTTAGCCTGCTGGTGACTGCAGCCCTCCTGAGTCCTACCCATGCTTTTCCTATATGTGATTCAGTGCATCCTGCCCTTGCCATACCTGTGGGATAGTGCAAGTCCCTGCTGGTTTCTGGGGAGAGGGTTCCTGTAATGAAGCTTTCTCCATTTCTGGCTATCCTATATGGGGAAACCCACAGGGAACTAAAAATAGATGTGTCTTTGCTAAGTGAGTCATTTTCCTTTTCCACGTGTAATCTCTGAATCATTTAGCCCATCATGTTTCTTACCTTCACTAGAAATTTCTAGTCAAATTTATGGCTCTCCAATATCAAAGTCTGAACTTATGCCATTATGGCTTACATTTTGTGTACTTCCTTCAATATTGTCTCTCCAGACTTTATTTTCCATCGCCCAAATATCTCTGCCCACTTTTACTGTATAATGCATATATTTTATCTTAAATTTGTTATAATATAATGCAGTAGACTAAATTAATAAATGCTAGTGATACAAATAATATACAATAAATGAAGAGTAACATAAAAGAACATACTTATTACATTGCTATATGTGTGTGTGTGTGTGTGTGTGTTATTTACTAGAGGCCCAATGCATGAAATCCTGTGGGTAGGTTCCCTAGGGCTTAGCCTCCTGCAATCAGGGCCATCTTCTGCCCATTTGCCATTCCCCAGGCCAAACACCACCTCTGCAGTGAGGCTGTCAGGCATTGATATCACCAGCTTATCCCTGGCTGCTTGGGGCTCAGGCCTGCAGGAAAACAGGCACCTGCAACTTCACCTCCATGTGCGTGTACAGGGCAGGCCAACGATGGAACTTGCTGCTGCTTGGGGCCACTCACTAGGGTGCTGCTGCTTGCACCACTGCTGGCACTGCTGCCACTGCTGCTGCCGCTGGGGCTTGATGCACTGATAGAGCTGAGTGGTGGGCCTGCGACCTACCTATCCTGGTGTGAGCAGCCCTGAGCAGGCAGCACATCCCATCAGTGGTCAGCCTGGTGCATGTGCATGGAGGTGAAGTCTCAGGCACCTGCTTTCCCACAGGCCTGAGACCCTAAGCAGCCAGGAATGAGCTGGTGATCCCAACTGCTGACAGCCAGCCCGGTCCTCCCACCACCCACCCCAATTGTTCCATTCACCATTGCTGATCCATTGGAGCCTGTGGGCCAAGAGCAGGAACAGAGAAATCTGGTTCAGCCGCTCACCAATCCCCAGTCCCACCCTGCCCTGCCAGTCATTTTGTCATCACAGTCACCATGGACACTGGCTTTTTACATATAGAGATTTTATTTTATTATTTATATTGTATTATTTTTATTATCCATATATTAACATTAATATATAACATGTTCAGTGTTATCAGAAATAAAATACCAGTGATATTTGCTATGTAGAATAATTTTACCATTGAAATAATTCTGAACTCATTTTTTGTTACTATATTAATAATTAAATTTAAGTTGAATGGAAAAATTTAATCAGACACTTGGTCTTAATGACTATTTCTTTGGGGTCATTATACATCTACTATATGTCATTCCCCAAATTCTAAAGAAAGGTAAGATAAAATGCTATAAGCCTTAACATTTGAAAAGGGGGAAATGGGAAAGGCCCTCTGGTCTTCAAAATATTTTTCAGAGAAAAAAATAAAGAATAAAAAGAAGGAAATAGATGATAAGTTAGGTAGATAGAAAGCTAGTTAGTAGATATGTTTGATAGATATATTTGTACATATTTATTACAAATGATATATTTTTTCTTTCTTTCAGATCTGTTCTACTGATCAGAGTAAAGGAACTACTCTACAATTTTATGGTCTTACACACGTGGTCACCCCATGTTCAAATACGTAGTACAACTTTGCCAGATTCTAATTTCAGGCACATCAGTCACCGGCGCCTGCAATTTCACCTCCATGTGTGTGTGCCTGACAGGCCGCTGATGGAACATGCTGCCTGCTTGGGGCCACTCACGTGAGTCAGGACTTTAAAAAGGAGAGAGATCCACCCACCCTGCATGGCTCAGTGGTTGATCATCAACAGGAGTTATTCCGGGTGAGGACACATGCAAGCCCAAGTTGCAGGTTCAATCCCCAGTGGGGGTTACAGGAGGCAGCTGATCAATAATTCTCATTATTTATGTTTATAGGGAGACTTATAATCTGATAGATAGAGCACCCGAATTAATCTAAAAGTAATCATATTATTTTAATTCTGAGAACACATATACTTATATGAATAGGAGGTTAAGTTTTTCTTAAGTTTCCTTTTCAATGTCTGTGCAAACTGATTAAGGAGGTGACTCAGCTGTAAATCCAGCAAACTGAACTGACAAGCAGGGTCAGACTGACCCACTAGGAGTCCAAACATCCTCTCATCAGCATCATCATATCACCCAATAACTAAGGACAATAGCTGACATCTGAGGAACTCCAGGACTCTGCATAGCTGCATTCGGTTCCCAGCCTCACCCTAGCCCCTTCCCCTTTATAATCCTGTTCCCTGCACCTTGTTGTAAGACAGGATTTGAATACTTTAAGCACCCTCTCTTCTTGGTTGGTCAGCCTTCTCAATAAATGCATAAGTGATTCAACCCTGCCTTCATTATTGGACACAGTGACAGGCACCTGATCCCAACTGGGGGTTTCCTGGTAATAATATTTCTATCTCCCTCTCCCTTTCTATTTTAAAGCAATAAAAATATGGTTTTAAAAAGTTATATTGTTGCCGAAACCAATTTGGCTCAGTGAATAGAGTGTCAGCCTGCAGACTGAAGGGTTCCCCCCGGTTGGATTCCGGTCAATGGCATGTACCTTGATTGTGGGCACATCCCCAGTACGGGGTGTTGCAGAAGGCAGCTGATCGATGTTTCCCTCTCATTGATGTTTCTAACTCTTTATTCCTCTCCCTTCCTCGCTGTAAAAAATCAATAAAATATATATTTTTAAAAAATAAAAAAGTTATATTGTTAATTATTTAGAAAATGCGAGGTAAAACAGATTTAAACCAGTTTCCTCACAACAAGGTTTCTCAGAGTTCTTCATATGCTACAATAATTTGCATCATGACTCTGGTTTTAAAAATATATTTCTTTCCCCTTTAAAGGGAGAGAAAAAAATCATTGTTTCTCTAAATTATTTGACCAAGCAACTCTGTTTTTCAAATTATATTGACATCTCTGGAAAACAGTGATTCATACAAGCTTCGGTAAACAACTGCTTTAAAATTATAATCATAGCTCATATAATCATACACCTTTAAGCTGGAAGAACTAAAGAGGTGGTTTAATTGAAGCTCTTTATTTTAAAGCCCAGGATGATGAGGGATGGATTGTAATCTTGAATTTTCCACATGACTGTGGTCTTTGGCAAATTATTCCACTTCTGCTAAACCAAGTTTTCTCTTTTGCACAGCTTTAATAGCTATAATGTGTTGTTATTGTGAACATAGAATAAAGGAAAGTATAGCACACTCAGAACAGCTCCAGAGTGCACACTTCTCTCTCAGATGCTAGCTCCTTCCCCTCTGCATTGTCTCCTCCATGGCAGAGCTGAGGAGAAAAGCCTCAGTATGTCCTATTTGCTGGATTTTAACTCTCCTTGTTGTATGCTTTCAGTTAATATTATAAGACTGGGTGTTTGTAGGGTTTGTTTGTTTGTTTTTGTTTGTTTTGATAAATACTGGCACTCACTCAGTTGTCCCATCTACACCTGCCATCTTTTGGCACAGAAGATGAGAGGTGGGTTTTTCTCTCAGGTTTCTTGAGAACAGGGCTCCCAGGCCCAGAGACATCTTACAAAGAGACTGGCATGTTGTGCCGTGAATGGCAGCCCTTTGGAGAGAAATATCTCTTTCTTCCTAACTGGCTATACTTTCTTTAAATGCCAAGATTAATATTCCTTTTGAAGGGTATAATGAACCGTTTCCCACTGAATTAAAACATTGTAGGACCTGGGGAAAGTTTCAGATGACATTAGTTATTAACCTCTTTAGGGGAGAAAAAGGCCCTCTCACCCTCCCAGGTTCTGTATCTGGTCTATGAATTCCACTGACATAAGGCAGATTAACAAGAGGAAAGCGTATAAACGTATCTAATATTTTAATGTGCACATGGGAGTTTGCAGAAGAAAAATGAGCCCCAAAGAAGCTGTAGACCTAAAAGCTTATCTATGGCTTATGTAAAAAATGATAATGTGTGTGGGATGTGACAAGACACCATGGTGCAGGCTAGGACAGTCAATTGTGAGACAAGGACTAGAAGATTTGTTGTGTGTGTGTGTTTTTTGGGGGGTGGGCAGTGGGGTGAAAGGAAGATGAGAGTTATTACATGTGTGTGACCAGATCCACTCTGGCAGGGGTTGGGTTTTGCTTTTCCTGACCCAGAGAGGACACCTTTTTCACAGGAAATTTGATGGCGTGCTGTTAGGTAGAAAGAGGGAAGGCAGGGAGACTTCCCTGATTTGCTGGGTCTATAGTGCCTTTAGCATAAAATAATCAATATGCTAAAGTGGGATGATCTGAACTCCTTCACACTCATTATCAATTCACATCTGCTCCAAGTTCTGGATGGAAGGAGACATTTAAGGAGCCCTGGCCTATTTGAGGGGGGCAGATATTTGGAATGCTGGAGCATTCCTGGGCAGCTGAACTGCTCTTAGAGGGACTATGCTGATAACTGAAGAGCTTTAAGAAACAGCGATTTGAACCTAAAAGGATAATAAAATGATCCAAAAGAATAAAGATCTGTATATGTTTCATTAGTCTTAGCATGTTAGAGTTTTAAAAAAACAAAAAACACATATGCCTTGAATTGGCAGAAGGAGACAGTAAGTGATGAATGCCATACTAGGTAAAGAGAAAGTCTAAGAGCGCTCCCTAAAGTCACATTACTTTCAAGTTTTTGGTTAAGAGATGATGTAATGATGTCTTGAGACAGCCACAGATGTTTGTAGAATGTAACTAGAGTCAGATGATCTCATGGTTCCTGGTGAAGGAGTAGTCTGGACCGCAGTCTGTGTTTTTATAGTCTAATGATAAAGCCTCAAATCTGCCGTGAGTCAGTAAAAACAAACAAAAAACAACAAAAGCCCAAAGATTGAATTTTCACAAGTACATGATATATACTTTGTTGAGGTTTGGCTATGGGTTATGGGATGCTGCCTTAGTCATCTGGGGCTGCCATAGCAAAATACTAAGAACTGGGGTTCAACTCCAAATCCAGTAAAGGCAGTTGGGGATTTATGGCCAGCAAGCAGAGTAAGGGGTAATGGATGGCACATTACTAAGAGATGACATTGGGATTGGGAATTCTTGCCTAAGGCAGGCAAGTCATGGGGCATCAGGGCCAGAGGTGGAATTTGGTCAGATATGAGGGCGATCAGATGTCAGAGTCCGGGGACTCTTGTAAATTGACTTAGGAGGATCCTGTTGGAAGTGGGTTATGTGAGTCCAGCAAAGATGGAGCCAAGGTCAAGCAAAGCCTGGTTGAGAACTACGCTCAGAGGAGCCTGACTCTCCTCTTTTTTGGTCAAGAAGAGAGTCTCTGTCACGTATAAGCTTTGATAGCAACTTTATCCTGAGGTCCCAGCTGTTCTTTGACGTTGGAAATGCTGAAAGGTCCCCAAAACCTGAGTCTTTGATAAGGCTGTAGGGTTGAGGGACTCTCCATCTCAGGAACTCTCAGAATGTCCCCAACTGCTTGAGGGGCATATATGTGTTATTTCCCCCCTCTAACTTCTAAACTCTTACCTAAAGTAGAGTTCATATAACTCAGAATAGGCTCAGTTGTTTCTTGGCACTGACTCATTTTTCCTGGGTGTCTCCCTAATCTTCTGCCTTTGTGTCCGAATTAAGACCTCCAACCCTGGGTCTGTTATCTGATCAGAAAGTCTTATCTATTTCAAAATTTAACAGGCTTTTCTGCCCTCTTCTGCACACTTATATTTCTCACCTGCTTTCCCTGGAAATCTGATGCTTGATTTGGACACAATTTATTCCTCACTCCTTCTAAAAGCAGCTGTAGAGTGAATGCTTCACATTGAAATCTGTCCTTAGCTTACATTTCTCTTACTTTCTTTAAAAAAAAAAAAAGCTCTAGAAAGCATATATAATATATACTGCTTTGGATTAACATTTTTTCTTTTAGTTCTTTGACTTTCAGTAGGAAAATTTCCAAAATAATTACATTTTAAAATAAAAATAATTATTATTATTTTTTTTTGGTATACATTTGTTACCAAAAAAAAAAAAAAAAAAAGACACTGGAAAATCATCAGGAGAAACGCTGCCACTGGTTTGATTTGTTGGTGACTAAAGAAACTTGACTGAAGGGATTTTTTTTTAAAGTTTATCTTATACTTTATAATGTCCCTTGATAGATCACATTGGAAAAATCAGTGAACTCTCAGCTCATTTCTGGTCCCTCCCAGTCCATGTGCTAAGAAATTAACACACTGTATTATAGCTCATCAAATCCAGACCACCCTGAAAATTCCTATTTTACAGAAGAGGGGATGGAGGCTATGAAATGGGACCCAAGGTTACCTCTGGTCACCCAGCAAACAAGGTGGGATGCTTTCTCTGGGGAGAAAGGGTTATTCCAAGGGGCAGCTGCTGACACTGTCTACTCTGCAATTGGGAGAAGCAGGGGATCTGGAAAGGAGTTTGGGGAATGAGTGGATTTGAGAAACCATCCAGTCCTGAGATTCCCAAACTATATCCTCAGGCCTTAGCTCATCTACATGACAGAGTGGCTCCACACACAAATGGAACAAAAGGTGTCGGCAGGCAGCACACATTTCTGTGATAACCAATGATGTCGCCCCAGACTGACACTTTCCAGACGTGGAAACTAAAGATCAGAGAGGCTGCTTGGATTGTTTCCGGTCACATGGCCTCCCAGCTGTGAAGGGAGGAGATTTTCAGGCCAGTGCTCTTGCTGTCACAGTTACACAATTCATGAAAATAACATATTTGAGATCAATTTAGTTTCCTGCAGTTAGTCTTTCCAGTTTTTGAGCTTCTATTAAAAGGAGTAAAGCTTAATGTACGAAGCATGTCTCTAACAGCAAAATCCCCTAGGATCAGCCAATCAACCTTTAGAGATGAAAAGGCATACATCATTCTCAGGTCCACTCAACAGAAAGGGGTGACGGGGCTCCTGGTAGGGTCGCTGGTAGACCTGCCACTACAGAAAGTGTTCAATGCCATGAGTTACTGTGCCACAGTAGCCGGCAGGCAAAAATAAAATCCAAAATTAATCTTAAAAATATTTGGAAGCAAATGCGACAACACAAAAATCCTGTTCTGACCTACTTAGAGAAAAGCACCATCTCTCAAAGGGTATCAGTGAAAAGTAAGAAATGGTGGCTAGGAACTGGGGACAAGTAAACTCCAAGATAATCAGAAACTCAATTTTACGGGAGGATTTTAGAATAAAACCAACAGCTTTAACGGACCCCAGATGTTAATAGGTAGCTGGGGGCATATTGTAGAGCCCAGATGATGAGAGCTCCACTTTCCGTAAGAGAACTATTTTGCTTCCAGTGTTGAACTACTGTAAGCACAGCTGCAGATGTGTAATGCCCAATTGTCTCCCCCTGCTCTTTCTAATGCTACTCCTTCCAGTTCTGTCTGCTACAAAGGGTTTTGCATCTTTTTGGTAACATTTCAAACCTAGGAGGGAATAGATCCCATTTTCAAGATGTTACCTTGGGTCAACTTAGGGACAAGTAAATAAAGCAAGGCTGGAGAGCCGATTGTGCAGAGTCTTTCTCCACAAGCAGTATGAGAAGGAGGGAGGAATCAAAACAGTCATCCAAGCAGGCCCATGGGACCCTAATGCCTACCTCATTAGCTGCCCATTTTCTCATCCCCAATGGCTGATCCTGTCCTAATGCAGGTGCATGGCCTTTACCCAGTTCCAAATCTATCTCAGACTCACTTTGGAAATCAATTTCTATCGAAGGAATAGCCAAGAAATGTTTGAGTTACTCCTCCCAAAGTAATTTTCATTCTCATTGGAAGTTTCCCTCAAGCCATCAATCCATTCAGACCTTCAGGGGAATAAATCTATAATGCTAAAATTTCATTGAGTGAGATAGTTGAGAAGGGGGTGGAAATGCAGATTTGGAGACCAGGTATCTCACACAGTGCATCCTCTCAAGGTAAGCCCTAGGTCACAAGTGGCCCCCTGTCCATTCCTGAGCCTGAGCTCAGCTTTCTTTGTTCACTCAGTAGGGTGCTCCATGGAGGGCAGTTTTTGCTGCAAGCTGCTGGAGATCTAGCCCCAGTTTCCATCGTAAGTACACTTAAAGCCCTCCTCTGCCCATGGCAGCTAGTGCTTTTCAAGCAGAGTGGCTCTCACACCTTGTGGGAAAGAGCTGCACTCTGTAATCATGGTAAACAACAATCTTTCTCACCACCCTTCTCTTCAGATGGAACCAGACCTTCCTGATTCAAAATTCCTAAGCAGCAGCCTGCTGTTCCACAAGCTATGGTTCTGTGCAAACATCATAGAGTGCTGATAATTCAGAACACATCACTCCAAAATATAGCACATTGGTTGATTTTGTTTATTAGATTCCACATATAAATGAAATCACATGGTAATTGTCTTTCTCTGACTGGCTTATTTCGCTTAGCATAATGCTCTCAAGGTCTATCTATGCTATCCTTTTTAATGACCTAGAGTATTCCATTATGAAACTGTGCCACACTTTTTTATCCACTCATTTACTGCTACCAAATTTTGGCTATTGTAAGTAATGCTGCAATGAACATAGGGGTGTATATATTCTTTCTAATCAGTGTTTCAGATATCTTCGTATATATTCCTGGAAATGGAATGGCAGTACCATTTTTTAACTCTTTGAGATAACTCCATAGTGTTTTCCACAGTGGTTACACCAATCTGTATTTCTACCAGCAGTGCATGAGGGTTCCCTTTTCTCCACATCCTCACCAGCACTTGTTGTTTGCTGATTTATTAAGGATAGCTAGTCTGACAGCTCTGAGGTGATATCTCATTATGGTTTTAATTCACATTTCTCTGGTGGTTAGTGACATTGAGCATATTTTCTTATGTCTATTAACCATCTGTAGGTCCTCTGTGGAGAAGTATCTATTCAAGTCCTTTGCCCATTTTTTAAATTGGATTATTTGTGTGAGTTTTATGTTGAGTTTTATAAATTTCATGTAAATTTTGTATATGAACCCCTTATCAGATGTATCATTGGCAAAGTGTTTTCCCATTTCGTAGGTTGTCTTCTCATTTTGTTGATGGTTTCCTTTGCTGTGCAAAAACTTTTTAGTTTGATATAGTCCATTAGTTTATTTTTCTTTTGTTTCCCTTGCCCAAGGAGACATATAAGAAAAAATAAACACATTGTTTTGAGAAATACCCAAGATTTTACTGCCTGTTTTCTTCTATGATTTCCTTAGTTTTCAATCTAATATTTATATCTTTAATTCATTTTGAGTTTATTCTCGTGTATGGTGTCAGAAGGTGATCTAGCTTCTTTCTTTCTTTCTTTCTTTCTTTCTTTCTTTCTTTCTTTCCTTCTTTCTTTCCTTCTTTCTTCCTTCCTTCCTTCCTTCCTTCCTTCCTTCCTTCCTTCCTTCCTTCCTTCCTTTCTCTCTTTTTGCATATATCTGCCTAATTTTCCCAACAGCACTTATGTTTTTGCCTCCTTTGTCAAATATAAATTGACCATAAACATGTGGGTTTGTTTCTGGTGAAAAGATTAAGCAATAACAGCCAAAACACAAACAACTCATAGACACAGACAAAAGTATGGTGATTACCAGAGGCAAAGGGGAAGTGGGAGAAGTAAAATAGAGTAAAGGAGGGTAGTGAAGGTGGAAGAGGGTAAAGGGGAGATAAATAGTGAAGGAGACTTGGTGGGGTGGTCAACATACAGTAATTATACAGTATGAATTATACACCTAAAACCTATATAATTTGATTAACCAATGTCACACCAAAAAGTTTTAAAAAATACCAAGTTGGCATATTTTAAATTAAAGGCACTTGGGGGACACTAGGTATAAGAAGGGCACCCTGGTTTTTCTCTTTCTTCATAAAAGCAGGAGGTAAAATTAACGTGAAAGGTGCCCTTTCATACCAACAGAAAGAAAACCACAAACAAAACTTGGCAAAATAACTCTTCTTATTTTCCCACCATTAACTGCACTGGCCCAAATCCATTTGCCTTGTGCAATTTTCAAAATCCACTATTCTTTGTCCAACCCTAAGTGTTCAGCTATAACTGCCTCTTTAGTCTTCCTTTCCTTAGGAAGTCTCCTATGTCACATTAAATTTATTTGATAAATCTGCATGCTTATCACTTGCTAATGTGTCTCTTGTTATAGATCTTCATCAAAGACCTGTCCCACCAACAACTGAAGCCTCTCCCTCAATTCTGCCACAAAGTCTGTGCTTCCAAATCATGGAAGTTCTTTCTCTCAATTTTGCATCAACCAGGAGAGAAAGGGAGAGAGACCTTTTGGTATCATTGGAGGCAGGATTTCTACAGAATTGAGCATCCACTGGAAAGTGCTGGATTCGGAATAGACATCTTACATTGTCCTTTATCTCCTCGTCAAACTCCTCTTCGTGATCTTAGCTCCTGCTCCAATTCTCCAGTTGTTCAGATAGCACATGCTGGAGTTCTTCCCCATGTCTCCCTCTCACTGCCACATCTAAACCATAAGTGAACTATGTCTAACTCTATCCACAATCTGACCACTTCTTATATTCTCTGCTATTACTATTCTGGTCCCAGCCACACTATATGATGCCAAGATGACTGTGCTGCCTCCTAGCTGAGTTCTAATGAAGCCATTTGTCCTGCAGTTTGAAAAGTTTATTCAGACCAGGGCAGTTTAGTACCCAGATAGTCCTGGGCCCCCTTTCAGATCTTACAGAATGGTTCCAGGGCTTCATCTGAGACCACATTTCCACCAACACCTCCCTTTGGACTTGCTCTTTTCTCTGTCCACCTGGAATGCTTTCTTCTTGGATTTACTCTGTGTAAGACTTTGCTCAAAAGCTAATTCCTCTTTGCATCCTTCTCTTGCTTCTTATTTAAAACTAGAGGCCTGGTGCATGAAATTTATGCCCAGGGGGGAGATTCCCTCAATTTAGCCTGCACCTTCTCCAATTGGGGACCCCTTGAGGGATGTCCAACTACCATTTTAGGCCTGATTCCTGGCACTCAGACATCCCTCTCACAACCTGGGACCACTGGTTCTTAACTGCTCACCTGCCTGCCTACTTGATTGCCCCTAACTGCTTCTGCCTGCCAGCCTGATCACCCCTAACTGCCATCCCCTGCAGGCCTGATGTTGCCCCCAACTGCTCTCTTCTGCTGGCCAATTTGGTTCTGATTGGTCAGTTCCTAGGCCAACATCAAAAGCTTTACCTCCTAGACAGCCATTGGCTCCCCACAGCACCCACCTTTGTTTCTCATTGGTAACTTCCTATACCAGTCAGCATCAGAAGCTCTGCCTCCTTGCCAGCCATTGGCTCTCCACAGCACCCACCTTTGGTTCTGATTGGTTGGTTCCTATGCCAGTCAGCATCTCCAGGCCTATCTCTTGGCCTGATCAAAGAGACAGGGCTTAACAGCAGCCCCCCCCACCCTCCCTCACCCCAAGATCAGAAAGAAAGAGGGAGAGAAAGAGAGAGATAAGTACACTGATCAATAGCTTCCACTGAGGCTGCAGATCAGACCCTAACTCATTTTCAGGGTCTCAGCCACCTGAGGAGTCAGTGTTGGGTCACCAGGCTGTAGCTGGGCAACCCAGCACTGATTTTCAGATGGTCTTCATTTGGTTGCAGGCTTGGCCCCTTCCCAAGGGCCAGGCTTTAGACTTGGAAAACATACCCTCTCCCTTCTTTCCCCTCCCCACCCCTCTGATCATAGGCTCAGCTCCTCCAATGGCGGACTAGGAGTGACCTGGGTGTTGAAGAGGTTCCTGGGACCCAGGTATGTATGCAAATTAACCTCCATCTTTGTTGGGTTAATTTACATACTCACTCTGATATGCTGTGGGCAAAGTGGAGGTATGGTCAATTTACATGTTTCTCTATTATTAGGTAAGATAGTGCTGTGAAGGACTGGAGAGGAGAGGATGTGGCAGCAGAGGGGAGGGGAGTAAATGGGAAGGGGAAGGGGACATCTGTAATACTTTCAAAAATAAAGGTAACTTAAAAAAAAATAATAAAATGGGCCCTGCACCAAGCAGCAGCCTTCCTCTTCCTTTTGCTCTGTGTCCCCGGACCCCTGCCCATGCTCATAGCACTCACCTCCAGCTAACATATTATATATTCTATTTATTGACATATTTCTGACTTTATCTATCAGCATGTGAACTCTGTAACAGAAAGGATTTCTGGGTGTCATGCATTATTTTATCCCCACAGCCCAGCCACACCCCAGGAAAGCACATGACATCTAGTATGCATTCAATGACTATCAACTGAGTGGCTGAATGAAAGGACCAACTAAACCCTTTGTCCATTTCCCCGTGGGCCCGCACTCCAGCTCCTGCCCTATTCACCAGAGGCCCTGTCAGTGAGAAGCCCCATGTAAGTGTAGCCTGATCCTGTGGCCTGGACAATGGCAGGGCTGCTCCATCACGGAAGCCCTTCCGTGACTGAGAGCAGCCATCAGGAGCACTTCATCTTCCGTGGAAGCAATTTTATCAACATAACTCTCCATCATTATCAGAAAAAGACATTAGGAGGAGGACATTTTGTTTCCTGAATTACTCAGGATTAGATTAACAAGTTCATTAGTTATAAAGCAAAGTACTATGAGGATACCATGAGACAGGACTGGGTTAGGGAGTACTAAATGATTCAAATTGATTATTATCCCATGCAGCCCTTGAAAATTCAAAATTGAAAACCCTGGAAAGCTGGTTTCAAAGAAATAAAAGAAAGAGAAAGAGGCCATATGCTTAAAACATTATAATTAATTTATGGCTTTTTAAAATACATGTCTGTTGTAAAAGGTATAATAAATTGAGGGAAACCTGCAGAAAGCGTCTGATAGTGTACTGCTGAATGTGGGATGGGCTAGAAGCTTGCTTCATGGAAGGGGAAGAACCATTGATGTGTTCCCTCTGTCAGTCAACATTATAGCTCACTGTTCAGTACATCGTTGTATTTTCTAAGATGAGGTTCCACTGGTTCAACACATACATAATTCAAACCATTAATATGTTCAATAAGGCCACTCCTGTCACAGGATAACCTTGGCATCCTTATATGATTAGAGGAAGCTCGGTTGCTCTGAAGAGAAAGAGATGGATACTATTAGACTATTTTTTTCAAAAGCCTTTCAGAGCTGACCCTGTATGGCATACACCAGTCTCTAAAGATGCTAACGGTGAAGACACTGTAGAAGACATCATCATTGCCTGAAGCCACAGTGAAAAACTCTACCAACACAGAGAAAGATGCATCTTACACATGACCTCTGCCTCTGTGGAGGGGGTTCTGGTGACTAAAGCTTACAGAGCACCTGTCTGCCTCCCTGTATATGACACAGATGACTTGGAGTCACATCACCTGTGCAAATCTGCACCTGCAGGAGCCAAACCTCCAGACACATAAACATCTGAAAGCAGTCTCAAACTCACTTTTATTGGAAATATTATAGCTCAGGAGAAAGTCTAGTCTCTCAATTGAATTCAACCTATAGAAATCCTATAGAAGACTTTATTCCATGAGACCTGTTGTATGTGTAGCTACACCTTCAACTTGAGAGAAAATGGCAGTACCCAGGACAACAGCGCAAACTAATGAAATTTGTCCAATACACTACTTGGATCCAAAAGAAGTGAAACTGATTCTGAAATTACTGATCTTTAGAAATTCTAAGAATACTTTCTTCATTTCATTTAGGATTTAATATTTTGGGTGGCTATTGGAGAATTGAGTCCTTGAGAGGTGATACAGATCTGGAGAGGCTTTCAGGAACTGTGAACCAATAAGAAACAGTTCTTGACCCTTTGTCCACAAATTTCCAAAGGGTTTTAGGAAAAGATTAGCCAGGAGTGTCCTTCATTCTTCCACCTCTAAGCTTTAGCAGGCAGTTTTCTTTGCTTCTATTCAATTATATTGATAGGGAATGCCACATTAGCATATGGTAAAGTAGCTGGACCAACACTCACAACAAAAAGGTAGAAAAGATGGAAAAGACCAAAAAAAATGAACAAATAGAACAAAGATACATTTATAAATAAATAAAATGTGTTTGAAAACATTAGAAACTTCAAAAGCCGCCAGGATTAGAGAGAACAAAATTCAGGGAGAGGGAGAGAGAATGTTCGTGGAAATAAGTCATTTATTCTGTGAACTTCTATTTCCCTGAAGGCATTTGTTGACTTTTAAATGGCTCAGGACTGGAAGCTAAGATGCCAAGCAAAACCAAGAAGAAATCCAAATGCAGAGCTCTTGGACATCTCACAGGGCTTGGGAAAAAGTAAACAAACAAAAATAAAACCATGTTTTTATGCTCCGAAGTTGTCAGAATCATATTTCTGAACCAGTACTTTTTCTCAAGGTATCTGCCAACTTTTGCAAACAGGCTAGAAACCTGCTCAGAAACAACTATAAGCTGAACAGACCTTGGACATGCCATTAACACAAAGGCCCATTAGGGCAGGTTGGACTTGACACACACTGTTCCTCAATGGGACCCCAGGGACACTACCATAGAAGGCGGTGTTGTAGTCAAATAAAAACTGAACTGAACTTGGGTCAGAGGGACCCATCATTACATTTAGACATTGGGACATTTTCCTGGCTTTTCCAGAAGACAGGGCGTTGCTCTCTTCCAGAGACAGGTAACACCATCCAGAGCCTCCACTTTTTTTTTTTTTTCATGCAAAATGCTCATTCTTCAATACAAAATTAGGGCTATCTAAAGATGCTACCACCAGAGAAAAGAGACAATAAAAGTGGAACCACAAATTATCAGTCAGAGACATGAGTTCAGTGAGAAAAGCAAGACTAAGTTCGGCAAATAGCAAGCAGGCCTGTGGTCACCACTGAAGCTGGGAAGGTCCCAGAGCCCCCTTCTAATTGTTAGGCCTCCAGAATTCCAAGGTTGTTGGTTCTGCTTTGTACTTTGGTGAGGTAAAGGTGATATGATGTCTAATTAGTCACTGAAATAGTCTGCCAACATATTATCCAATGTTAGAATTGTCAATGTAATATTTTATTAATATGGTGATTGGGAGGACATAGTGGAAGTGAGGGAATAGCTGACTGTATGCTATTATATATTCTTTACTTTCTTACGAATAAATGAAGTCTGTATGCATCTATGAAGCCACATTCTCATCCTTTCTAAATTATCAGTAGACACTGAGTGTTTAAGGGCAGTCATGTCTTTTTTATCTCTATCACAATGCCTAGCACAGTCAGGCCCAGCAAATATTTGGTGAGCTTGACCAAATATACTGTTCATACACCCTACACCACTGACCCTTCCTGTTCAATGAGACTCTCTATACTAGATAGACAGATAAATAGATAGATATAATAGATGGATAATAGAGATAGGTAGGTAAATAGGTAAGTAGGTATATAAATAGAACAAGCACAGAAACATTTACCTGCAAGAGCTAGACGGATGTTAGATTCTTGCCTACAAAGTCTTCACCCACATGAGAGCACTCACCTTTCTTTGAACATGTCACAGACATTTACAATTCTATGCCTGGCCACTGCCTTTTCTTTCCCTAGACACACTTTTACTGGTTCCATGAACTGTACATTTAACTGTCTCCTCATTCTTCAAAACACAGCTCAATAAAAATCCTTTTCTTCACCTGCAAACAAAATTATTTATATTTTTTCTGTTCCTTTAAAATTCTGCATATATCTCTGTTATGGCAATAATCATATATTAAATATTCACTTGAAATTATAAATTTTATATTATTAGGAGATATATTGAATTAAGCATGATATTAATTTAATGATTTAGTTGGTAAAATTCATGGTTTTTGATAAATTTGCACATGCTTATTTCCCAGGGAACCAGCTTCACTACATAGCTTCCTATGTGCATTAAATATGAATGTCCCTGAAACACTTCAAGATTCCTGTGTCTGTATCACTTGTTTTAAGTTCATTTGGTAACATTCATTATATAATCATTAACTGGTGCTGTATTATATATATATTGGGTGATCCAGAAAGGCACGGGGTACTTTATTCATTTTTATCTTTAAAAAGCTTGGCATAAAGTGAGTGGTCATATATATCTGATGTGAACCATGAAAACCCAAAGAACATTTGTGCATCTAAGGACTCAACTTGACATGTTTAAGGAAGAAAACTACCTTGGGAAAGGCTTTTTGGCTGTCATAGTTGTTTTTTGTTTGTTTGTTTGTTTAATTGTTGTTGTTGTTGTTGTTGTTATTTCTTTTAAACCAGCAACAAGGTAATCAAGAATTTGGGAAGTTAGACCCTTCATCCAAATGCCATGGATGACCCTTCAGGAAGACTGGCACTCACACAACTGCCTTCCCAGCCTCTACAGGAACGCTGCTCTTACATTTGCCCAAGTGGGGGCTAGAAAGGCCTTGCTCCCTATCTTCTCTGACACTTAGCTCCCATGCACTCCTAAGGAAAACATCTGTCATGTGTCAGCTGTGAGCCATGAAGAGTTCATCTTCAAGTTAAAATCTGGGAAAGGTGAGAAAAGAGAATCCCAAACACAAAGTAATTTGACCCCAGATTTTGAGGGAAGTGTCTGGAATGTAAGATATGCACAGCTGAGTATTCGGAAGTTGCCTCTTAATAAAAGGTGTGGCCTTGATGGAGGCAGGAAGCCACAGAATATTTCAGAACTCAGCCAAGTGGGATGTGCTGCTGGGACCATGGTGCATGGAACAGCCTTTCCAAAAGGCTCTCTGTCCTTGGGGAAATCTACAATAGAAGTAAGCTTTTCCACTCATTCTCTTTAATTGGGAGTGAAAACCATTGGGCAAGATAATCTGTATCAACCCTGGATTGCACAACCTTTGTGTAGTGAGGGCATAGAAACTCTTCTCTCCTCTGCCCTATTTCATCTCCCCATTTGCTCTCAATTCCTAGAAATGGAGGAGAGTGCTCTGGCTTTATCTGAGTGGTGTGCATGCTTGTGCAAGTCCTCATGTGTGGTGTCTCCTTTGGTACCAGGTGATAGGTACTCCTGGACCTCAATGGGTGAAAGACAGCATCTGTCCTGCCTACAAATATCTTCCAAATGGCTCTGAATATTTCCCCAGTAAGTCCAACTGTCAATCACATAGATTGATGAGGGGCAACCTTAGATGTCAGTTGACTTAGGTATCTCTGTTAAACATAGAAAGTATTTCATTAAAATTTAAAATAAGCTGAGTCATAGCACAAATAATTACAATAATTCTTTTTTGATATTTATTGATGTTTATCTTATTCCTGGCCTGTTTCCAAGCTTCTTACACTTATCAAACCATCAACTTCTCAATAACCTTGCATTAGTTTCTTAGTTATGCTGTAACAAAGTATACAGACTGGTTGACATATATTTTCTCACGGTTCTGGGGCCAGAAGTCTGATATCAAGGTTTTGGCTGGATTGATTCCTTTTGAGGCCATATATGTGTGGGTATGTGTTGGGGGAAGGGGACGTGGACTCTATATCCCTCACCAAGCTTCTGTGTTTCTGGCAATTCTTGACTTTACTTGACTTACAGACCCATCATCCTAATCTTTGCCTTTATTATCACATTGTGTTTTTCCTGTGTGTGTGTCTGTGTCCAAATTTCCATTTTTATAAGGACACAGTCATATAGGATCAGGGTTCACCCTACCAACTTTATTTTAATTTGATTATCTCTGTAAGGACTTGGTTTCCAAATAAGGTACCATTCTGAAAACTTTAACATATGAATGGGGGCAGCCAGAATTCAACCCATAGCAACCTTCTGAAGTAAGTTCTAAAATTGTTCCCAGTTTGCAGGTGTGAAAACTGAGGCACGGGGATGTTACACAACTTACTCAAGTAAACACATAATGAAGTGGCAGAGCTAACAATCCAGCTAATCTGGACTGAATTCATTCACTTAACAATACTCTCTTCTGACTCTTTATGTGGTTTAATGATTAGGATATTAGGAAATTGGCCAAAAAAGAAAAGTTGTTCTAGGTAAATTTCTAATACTTGGGATTAAAATTAGAGAAAATAAGTTGAGGCTGTTTGAAGATTTTGAGTTTAATGAGAAACTTTTGCCTCATTTAATGAAATTTGTATGTTCTCTACTGTATTCCATAGTAACTACTTTAAAATAGTTACATTTCAATATAGATTCCTATTCTGGATTTCTGTGTAACTTGATATTTCTTATATAATTGAATATTGTTTTAATAATAATGCTAAGTCCTCTCTCTCCTTTCCTCCCTCCTTCCCCTCTTTCTTTTTAGAATAGCTTAAAATGTAAGAGTCTGGCCAATTTCATATAATTAACAGATGGACAAATTTGCAGACTGTTTCAGTAATTCAATTATGCCAACTTGGGGTAAACACAAGACAAAACGAAAGGATGAGAAACACTAGGGATTGTTTTAAGTAGTACTGCATGAGGAGCTATACTTCCATGGATCTTAAAGCAATTTATGTTAGAAATAATTAGCAAAACTCTCCTGCCTTGCCTATGATTTTCAAGAAAAAGAAAGAGCATGCTGGTTATTCCTGGGTTTTATTGTTTTGAATGTTGTTCTGAGTGTCATTCAGCAATCCGCAGTTGGTCCTCAGGGTCAAGAAGAAACAGACTTTCTGCCAGTCCTGGGAGTGATTTCCATTTGTCCTCTTTCCTGTGACCTCCTTATCTATTACTGCATTTCATGCACATCTTACCCACTCTGAGCTCTTCCTCTGAAATGATGTAGAATTTTGTCTGAGGAAGCCAGCAAGCTTTTCAAAATACGCCAAGATACCTATTGGTTGCCTTCCTTTTTATTTCCTCTGAAATAGGAGATTCTATTTTAAGACTGTGTCTGAGAGCCGCCCACCCAGTCTCTACCAGATGCCCGAGAAAAATGGCAAGAGTTATTCTGAGGGTTGCAAAAGGCAGTCCCAGGGGTCAACATGAGAGGCTTTCAGAGCTCTGTGCAGCAAAAGGCTCCTGATTTAAAAATCTCAGTGTGACATTCACTGTACTGGTCTCCAAACCTTCAGTTTTTCAGCCTCTGAGGGGAAATGAAATCTTTCCACCATCAACTGCGGCTCTCATTCATAATTCTCAAATTTAGATGCAGATACTGAGATGATAAATATGCCATTCTGGGCCCGAGCCTCTGTTTCCAGGTTACCTGCTCTAAGAATCTATTAATAGATTTCATATAAGCATCCTAAACTAAAAAGACAGGCCAGCCTCAGCACTGCCTTCTAGTTGGTTATAATTTTGACTTTTATCTTGCTCCCCCTCCATGTGTTCATATCACATACTTGCCCAGGTCATTTCTTTATTCTCCTTGTCTTCTTTTCTGCATCATTTCTTATCTGATTCTGTACAACTCATTTACTCAACAGGACTTACTGTGTTCATAAATGTCTTTGTCACTTGCACAGAGGAAAACCAGGGTGCAAAGTAAATCAGATTCTTCTGAGAAGCACATGGAGGCAGTTGATTTACTCTGATGTGCAATCTCTTTGCGATAAGAACAGCCATCTTATTCCAATTCCTAATATAATTGCCATGACTCACAAAATGGGAACTTCATATAAATGTGAATTATTATTTTAAAGTATTATTTAGTAATAAAAATGTCAAAATATTTAATATTGATTCACTGGATACAAAGAAGATCTACTTGCTGTACCCTTACCTAATAATCTTATTAAACATGGTTATTCTAATGCTACCCCTTAAAGTCATAGGCAGCTGTATGGTCAGATTTAATAACCTAATGCTCTTTTCTTGAATAAGATTTAAACTGTCCTTGTCCTTTGCCTCCTGGTGGGCCCTTGAATAGCATCCATTAGACTGTAAAATTGCATACTCATATATGTAAATACGTTATCATTTACATATATTTTTTAATGAATCCTGTTTAAGTATGCAAATCCATGGATTAGATGACTTGCTCCTAGACAGAGTTGAGAACACACAATTGAATGGCCAATTCCACTGGGAAAGTGTCATGAAAGTCCTGTAGCAGTTAGTGCATTCTAAGTTCAGAATTTGAAGCAACATTCTACCCCTTATTGCTCCTCCAGCCTAAGTCAGCGCACATACAAAAGGCAGAAGCACCATCCCGCCTGGCTGTTGATGACTGGTTGACCTTGGAAAAGGGGAAGAAGGAAGAAAAAAAAAAAAAGGGTTAGAGCTACTCAATTAATTTTACAGTTTTATCTGATCTTTAAATATGCATTTTGTTTTCTTTCATGTTCATCAAATGAACAGTTTATGCAAAAGAAAAAGGTTTCCATTCATCTTTCTCCCTAAATCTATCTTTCTATATTTTTATTTTATTTTATTATTATTTTGACCCAACCACCTAACACAAAAAAGAGAGAGAGAGAGAAAGAAGCAGATAGGCATAACACAAGTTTTCATTCTATATTTTAAATACAACGTTTCACATTTTCTCAGGGTCAAACTAATCAAAGATGGTTGATATTAAAGATTTAGATAAGTTAATGCTTAACTTTGCCAAATTTTAGAATTGAAGTTAAGATTTACTTATAATTTCTTCGTATTTTGCTCTTCTGTTGCAAGTGTGAAAAATGCCTGAATTGGGCAGGTTGTCCTTCATGCTTTGTACCTAGAGACATTCATGAAGGAAGTTATTTGCTCATATTATGCAGCAAACTAAAAATAAATCCATGATTGAGTCTTTACACAAACATATTTGAAAAATGTCTTCAAGAGAAATTAATGCTTAAATGCACGTGTTTCTGACTCTCAGATCCCTGCTGTTTTCATGGTTCCATGTTCCCCATTAACAACACCAAGGTTTTTCCTGCAGGCACTTAAGAGCCTTTCTCTATTCAATGTTTCCAGCAGGACATTCTCTACCCCATTAGCTTTTCTAGGTCAAACACATCTCATTGACCAGGAAGCACCTTCGCCATGGGAGATTGGTCCCTTTCCACTGTGCACTATCATTACAAGTTTTCAAAATGATTATTTTCTGACCCTTGACCTGTGAGTCTGTGTGATTGTGATGGCTAGGAAGTTTGTTACTGTATCAGGTAATTTATTTATATTGTCCTCTGAGTCTGGAGAGCAATGATCGCTTCCTTTTGAGTCCTTAAATTTTTAAGAATCTGATGCAAGACTGATGATTTGTTTGTGCAGTTGAGACCAGCAGTTGATGGTTTCTCTGGGTTCCTGCTGAATATGTTTGTAAATCAGAGCAGAGGTCTGAGCTGGTGGTGGCCTTGTCTTGAGGCTGTCTTGGAGTTCAGGGTAAAGATCGGGACCTCCCAACTGAAGAAGGGACATGAGCACTTACAGTGATGATTTAAAGTGTGTGACACTTCCTCCATGTAGAGGGGTCTCACCTGTGCTTCCTTCTAACAGGTGCTCCATGAGCAAGGAGTCTCTTGAAAGTCCACACACAGATCTGTGGTGTCAGTGGTAACATTTACAGCAATAAGAAGGGCTGTCTATTGGTACTTGGGCTTCCCTTTCTCCTTTCTTTCTGCAATATGCATTAAAGGGTGGGAAACTCCTGGCTTCTTGTCTCCAGACTGGCCAGGATCCCAGGTGGAGAAGCTGGCTTCTAAATGACACACGTCATTTGCCCTTTGGCAGGGAAGTGCCTAAGTAATAACTGCACTTCTCTTCCCGGCACAACCTCAAGCTCAAGGCCATTGTCTACTTGTTTGCTTCTGAAGCAGGCTTTATTGCTTTGCATCTTATGCAGAGATTGAAACTGATTTTTTTCAGATGTGAAGGGAAAGCTTTGTTTGTTTTAATCTTGATAACACCCAAAGGGACTAGCAACAATGAGAATATCTTTAAGCCTTCAATTCCACCTTTACTTAAATTTTTCATTTTAAATTGCTCTCAAAACCGCTTTTTTTCTCCCTCTCCCTGGAGATTATTACTCCTTATATTGATTCATTCTTCCCTGAAACACAGTACAGAAGCAATGAATGCTTAGTCATAGGGCCAAGGTTAGAACTAATTCCTTAATATTTGTAAAGGTCTTTGAAGATAGATTGATCTATTTAAGTGCAAAGCATGCCTCAATAACTCTGCATGATTACCCTTAATATGTTTTTAATTTATACTTTACAGATGTCCACTGTAGCTATCTATATAAGCCCAGATTCTTAAACAGTTTTCCTCATATAGTTTAGTTGTAATCCCAATGTAGGACATAGTCTTTCATACTTGTTTGTTGGAAATATTAAAAGTCAAGTCAAATTCCATCTCTTTCAAAAGATCAAGGTTCTAGGTTTCTTGAAGGAAAAGGAAGCTTGGGCAAGCTGTGTCCTCTCCTGGAAGAATTTATTTAAATGAAATGGATTTACACCTTCCTTTATGTCTCAATGAGAAAAAAATGTTTGAAACCGGCTCCTCTCTTCTTCTGCATCTTGATCCTATTGAATGCCTGAGTTAAAAAGCACTAGCAACGAATATGTGGGTAAGGTACTTTCTGTTTAAAAGCTTTAGTTTTAATATAATAAACACCTCTTGAGCTCCTATTGTTCTGAGATCTCAAAACATTTATAGCCATTAGTCCTTCTGAGATAAAATACAAAAGGGATTTTGTCCATGGACTATAAGGTGTATTAAAAAGAATGAACAAAGTTGGCTGATTGCACATGCTTCTTTTCTTTTCTATCCTTCCATTAATCTGTTCAGGTAGCAATCATTGAATGCTTAGTTTGTATCTTGAACTATATTCATTCCTGTAAACAAAAGGAGGAATAAGTCCTGAAATGAAGTTCATGTTTGTGTCTTTTGGAGAGATGTAGAAACCCAGTGGTCAAGTTAAAATGGAATAGGATTACATAGACCATGGAAGGCTAACAGAATGGGAAGGAAAGAAGGAAGAAAGGGAGGGAGGGAGGAAGGAAAGGAGGGAAAAAAGGAGGAGAGGAGGGAAGGAAGGAAGGGAGGAAGGAAGGAAGGAAGGAAGGGAGAGAGGGAGGGAGGGAGGAAGGAAGGAGGGAAGAAGGGACGGAAGGAAAAGATGTCCGGGGACTACTGTGATACTGATTGTGCCCGAAAAGGAAGTATGAAGAGTCTCTAGCTGTACAGGATATGAATGTGTGAGACATCAAAGTGGGACAATTTTATAGAAATACCAAACTGACACTAAAATATCAAAATGCAGGAGGATGGTCAGGATTAAAGTTCTTGCTCAAATGGGAACTAAAGCAGTGAGTATGCATTTCCTTCCTGAGAAAGCTGTGGAGAGAAAAGCTATATAGGCAAAGGTGAAATGTTGGGCAGTAGGGACAACTAGCATCTTTGCACTAGTAGGGAGGAAATGTTCTATGAAGACAAGGTGTAGGCAGTGCGTTTACAGGCTGACCCATCTCTTCTCTCTACACAGTGGAAGAGACCAGGGCATATTTGATTACAAACCCTCTTCATTCATCTCTGAAAAATGCAGTTTATTTTTTAAATGCATAATTAAAACTGACTCTAACTAATTAATGGGATTAAAACACTCTTACCAAAAATGCTTATATGGCCGAAACCGGTTTGGCTCAGTAGATAGAGCGTAGGCCTGCAGACTGAAGGGTCCCAGGTTCGATACCTTGGTTGCAGGCACATCCCCAGTAGGGGGCGTGCAGGAGGCAGCTGATAAATATTTCTCTCTCATCGATATTCCTAGCTTTCTATCCTTCTCTCTTCCTCTCTGTAAAAGCTCAATAAAATATATTTAAAAAATGCTTATATGATATGTTCTAATATCTTACTGGGGTAGCAAGCTATGCTATGTTTCTTAATCCCAGACTCCTTATGCCAGATGCCTCCTGTAACTTCTTTGGAACTAGGTGATAAAAAGGGACAGTGGACATCCCTCCTGACCAATGGAGAGAGTAAGTGGAACCCTGAGGATGGTGGATCCACACCTTTACACACATTATATTTAAAATCTAAGTAAAAGGGAAGTATTCTTATCTAGCTCAAATATACAGTAGAATTTTTGTCAAAGCTAGCAAAAAAAATATGCACTTTGATGCAAATATATTTGCTAGATATTGAAAATTCAATCATAAGTTTTAAATAGACCTCAAAAGAGATTGGGCAAGGTTGAAAAACTAAAAGGAATGAAATTTTATCATCTATCCTTAGAAAAGACTTTCTCTCTAGAAAATGAGTTGGTTCTGTTCTTAAAAATGAGAATTCATAGAGCAGATATTATTCATTTATTCTAAGGGCATTGAGACTGTCTGCCTTTTTGATGCAATTATATCTTAATCTTTGTTCTTATTCAACTTTCCGAGAGCATTAAGAACATTTTATGCATTCATGTATGGATCAAATATCAAGTGATCAAATATACATTTGAGGAACTATATTTAATTTGTGTTTGAAATGAATAAAAATATTATCTTTATTCTGCCCCATTGTCTTTCTTATTTCCTAAAAAAAATGTGAAGTACTCAGGGAAAAACAAAACAAACAAACAAACAAAAACACCATACAGTAACTACTTGATTAGGATATGTAACTATTGTATATTTGGTTCTTAAAAAAAAAATTTAATTCCACAAGAGCAAGAAATTTGCCTGGCTTTTTGACTGATGTAGTCTCAGTGTCTAGAAGTTTCTTATGAGTAGTTGCTCAAATGTTTTCAAATGATAATTTAAGAAATGAATTAAAAAATATTATCATGATTTACTGATTGATTTTGAACTTCCTAAGTGTGCATCTGTATCCAACATTTTCTATGATGGACAATGTTTTTTCTTTATCATTAATAATTTGACTAGGCTACATTGAAAACCAAGGCAAACAAAATTTTTCTTAATACTGTGTCTTTAGAGTACATGGATGAAAGAATAAACAATAAAATTTTCTTAGTATCTTTTTTTGGTACATTAAACAAGTTAACAAGTCACAAGAAAAAAAAATTGAGTTGCCAGTTGTGTCTTTGAACTCTATTTATTTTGTTTATTTGTTAATCCTTACTTAAGGATATCTTTTCCATTGATTTTTAGAGAGAGTGAAAAGGGAGGAATGGAGGGGAAGAGAGGGAAAAAACCATCGATTTGCGTGAAAGATACATTGATTGTTTGCCTCCTGCCTGCACCCCAACCAGTTGTCAGGGATCTAACCTGAAACCCAGGTATATGTGCTTGACTAGGAATTGAACCTGTGACATGGACCGATCTCTAATCACTGAGAAATGCTGGCCAAGGCTGACCTCTATTTCTGGAGGCTTCCAAGAAGGTCTTTGGAAACCGAGGTCAACCGTCTGGTTTAACAGCAGGCTGGATTTAATTCCAAGAGCATTCATTCATCTATGTACAGGAGGGTGAGGCACACCCAATTTTCACCCAGTGGAATTCAAGGCTTTGTCTTAGAAGACAGGAACTTCATCACAGCCATTGATCCTCAATCACCACATTTATGAAACACCATCCAAGGTCACTTGAAATACCTGACCTGTCACTAAGAGCAGAATAACCATAGAAGATAAAAGAGCACTGCCCTCCACAGTAACAATGGAGTCCTAGGCGTCAGCAGAACCTGCACATACCACTTTAAACAGCTGTCACCTTTGTTCTCCTGCACATTTGCTAATCAAAGTCTCCCTAACATCACCCTTAGGTAACAAAAGTTGAGAAGAACAGCAGGTTTTCTCACCAATCTCACTCATACATGTGAATCTATATTTAATATTTCCCAGCAGAGCCAAGGAAAATGACCTGGTGAAAAATGTAGAGTAAATGGGTGTATAGCTACCTCTCACATTCTTAGATGGCTTGCTAAGATCTCCTCACTCACTCTATTTACTCACATTACTTACCATTGAAGAGTGACTTTCTCGGGCACTGAGAGGCTGTGGATGTCAGCACGGTTACAGATATAAAACTTGAGTTAGAGCCACGAATCTAATGAATCTGAGGCATGTGGCGCATCCAGCATTTGCTCTGATTATGTTGTTTCTGGCACATTTGAAGGGCCAGCAAAGTGCCAGAGAAAATAGTGTCTAACCTAAATTATAAATCATCTATGTAAGTTTGCTTTCCTGGCAAAAAGATGCATTTAATATGATATTAAATAAATATGAGAAGTACTTATCTTTGCGGTCACACTGAATCTTATGTGTCAAGACTGAGCCAATGCCATTCTGAATATCCACAGGTGCACTTGTATTGCAGATACCATTAAAATTAACCTAATCTAGAACTTACCTATAGACACATTTAATTATGCATTACCTTTCATCTTCCTATTAATATTTTTTAAGTCTTGTAGCTGCAAATCCAACATGGCTACAATCCAATAGTTTGTGCTTCTGTGTCCTAGTGGCATGAGTAATGTAAAAACTCACTGGAGATTTATAATCTCATTCAGACAGGTTTGGTTAATATTCTGTACAAACCATACCCATTTATTATATGTCATAAGGTCTCCTTAAGAAATAACATTTCTCATCAATTTAATGTGACAAGACCTGCAGTTCCATAGTTTCATATTATCCCTAACCTGATTATATCACACATGTCTAATGAACAAATACTAATAATACAATTAGCTGCTGTCCTGTTGCATTGGAGAAACTGCCCATATCACCTTACCCTAAAAAGCTTCCCTCAGAATCATAGTGACAGCCCTCTGTTTTAGAATGGGACGTTAGTTTTGAATCATATTTTCAAAAATTAAAAGTTTCCTTAATTTACAGGTGAGTTTTACTTTTCACTGAATCCAACTATGTAAACACTGCTTCCCTCCAAGCAGCTCTGGTGTAAAGACTGGGGCTTTGGAACACACCCAGGAAGGCAGTTGCCTCTCAAATGACAAAACACTGATTATCAGGGACAATGTTGTGCATGGGAATTTCTCCTTTCACCACAAAGTTTTTACTCTTTGTTCTTCCATTTACATTTTTCTACCTTTTCCAAGACTACAGTCCACCTACAGGGCTTGTGATTATGACTGCACTTTGAGGAAGCGAAAGGTATGAAATAACAGCTTCAGTCCTATGATCAGCACAATTAAGTTTTTTTATGATACATTTAAAGAAACATTTTACTAAATGCCAATGTATTATAAATAAAACTTAAAAATGTGCTGAACAAAAGTATTATTTTTAATGAATAGAATCATTTTGGTTTAAATAGTGAGATCCTTTATTTTTTAAACATTTTTAATACTGAGTTCCTTCAATTTTAGTTAATTGGATATAAGAACTAAAGAAAATATTTGACATTCAGAAAGCTAAGAGCTTTTAGCCTTTTAAAAAATTTACTAAAAAAAGCAAGAAGGAAAAACATTGGAATATAGGTCAAAAGTATTGTTTCATTGCACTATGACCCCACTTGTTATAATTATATAGGATGTCCTAAGTATTGTAAGATGAAACACTTGTGCCATGTGATTGCTTACACACTTATAACGTGTGAGTGGAACATGTAGCCCAGTGCTTGGCAGAGTAACTGGTTGGTATATTTATTTTCTGGGCCACCTACAATATTTTTTAATTTATTTTTTTAATGTAGACTCTAAAGCCAAAGTAATTATTCCAATACTGTAAATGTTTGGGCTTTTTCACACAGTTGGACTAGGGCTGGCTCTAGCCTGGAAACACCCCAAACCTCAATGGAAAAGGGGTGATCCAGGCTCTGCTGAGGCTAAGGGTGCTGAGGTTCTATTTCAGCTGCTCAATGGCAGGGAGTGTCCCCAACTCTGTCCTGGGGATAAACCTGTGTCTTGATGACGAACAGTGAGCGCAGAGAAACCAAGCAGGAGAAATAAAGAGATGCACTTTCCTGCCTTCCAGATACTTTATTTATCCAGCTTCTGGTTTACTCTTGCTGCCCAAACCTTTTATTCATGTGAGACATATTGCACCATAAGAAACATGTATCCTATATTTTGGGAAAAGGGATAAATATAAAATATCAATAAATAATTTTGCTTCTTAGCTAAAAGTGAGGCACTTACATTTTATACAAAATGCCTTATCTATAATATGTGAATTATTGCAAATAGGAATAGTATAGTTTGGTGTAGCATAGCTTATATTTATGATGAAGCAAATTATGCGTTGGAATTATATTAGCAAGTGAGAAATATTTTATTTTTCAAAGGAAGTTTTTAAACACTATTTTTAATCCCCTTTAATTTATTATTATTATTATTATTATTATTTCTTGTTGCCGTTATATGGCTGCAAACATGGAATGTCTTGTCAGAAACCTGGTTCTGTTTGTCTCTAAGTTCGTGTGCATGTGACAGGGCTCCCAGCTCCTGAGGCTCAGGGAGCAAGTGGAGAGTGCAAAGGGTGGGATACAAGCAGGGCAAGGACTTTAACAGGGAGCCCAATAAATTATCTTCTCTTGATCCCAACAAATGGCTATCATTGATATCACATTCCTAGCATTCCAGTGCAATTGACAAAGCTGCAACCCTCAGGCTGCCTGCCACTGCCTGTTCTTAAATGCAGGGCTGTGTTCCAGACAGCCGCCTTCTTAACCTTCAAGACCATTCCACATCTGTCTGAGAGCAAAATGCTCATATTGTGGCCTCGGCTGTTGTCTTGACGTGGGAATGTTCCACCCGAAGAGACAAAAATGTGTTCAAGATAAGAGATTTGTTTACAGGGACGTAAGAAGTATGTGGTAATTTAGGAAAGTCTTTTTGGCCTTCTGTGTTCTTCAGTTGACTGGGTGTTGCAAGTCTGAATGCCACTTTGTTGAACTGCAGATCTCAGGATCTCTATAGTTGGGCAAAATCTTCCAATCCACATCATGACCAGTAAGGGTAATGCATGACTGTTGAATCCCCACTACTGTCGCCTGCAAAAGCAGTGTCACCAGAACACTCCACACCAGTCTGCTAATGTCTTCACACACATTAAATAGAGACCTGGATCGCAGTTTGATTGCTTGACAGTCATTCTTCCAAGTTGCCTCAGCCAGCCCATAGCACCTCCCCAGAGCATCTGTCTTCCCTTTCCTGACAGCATGTCATGTCCACACACTATCAGGAACCATCACCAATCAGGCACAGAAATAATAATAATAACAATAACAGCAACAACAACAATGTTGAATTTTACCCTTCTTTCTGCATCATCCAGGTAGTAGTAAATGGTAGTTTCAAGAAGACTTTACTCTATAGGAAGGAAGTTATATAATTAAGCAGCAGCTGAAAATTAAAAATTGTGTCCATCTTCACATGAAGCATGTGGTCTAAGATAGAATTTTTAACTTTAGTAAAGACATTTACCTGTTTAAAAAATGACAACTGTGAGTCCCTTCTTGAGGGGGAAAAGAGTGATGAGAGTTGACATCATCAAAGTTCTTAGAGTTAAAATAAATGACTGGAAGATTATTAAAGATTTTATAACATTAATGACCTTAAAAGAGCCTATTGGTGAGCTTTGCCAATTTTGCCACTTTTCATTCTCAGAGAATAAAATATTGATTCTCAGTAGTTAAATATTTCCATTTGACTAGAAAACTTAGGTGCACACCAAATCTATTGAGTATTTCTTAGGTCCTGAAAGTATATCTACACATAGAGATGGTTAGGGCAAGGCAGGGGGGAAGTCCAGATCCAATGCATGCATCTGCAAGCATCTGCAAGGTAGATGGTGACAAAGATAACTGGGGGAGCCTTTCTAGACCCCTGGCCCTAGGCAGAAATTCCACATCTCTCATGCCCTCCACTCTCCCCTCACTGAACTTCTGTTTAAAAGAAGAACATATGCCCCCTTTTAGCCCAGACTTCCCTGGCCCACCCTTGGACCAGCGAATTTCACTCAGGAGCACAAGATTAAGACCTCACCCCTTTTTTAATCGCCTGGACTCTGTGTTTTGTTTCCTGCATTGCAAACCTCTCAGAGATATGTTCATTAGAGCCTAAAAAAATAAAACCAGAAAATACACATACCCTGTTTCCCCGAAAATAAGACAGAATCTTATATTAATTTTTCTTCCAAAGTTGCGCTAGGTCTTATTTTCAGGGGATGCCTTATCTTTCCATGCACTAGGTCTTATTTTCGGAGGATGTCTTATTTTCGGGGAAACACGGGGTAGTTATATCATAGATATTTCAAATTTAAAAATTAAATTAAATCATATATATAAATATATAAAAGCCTAAGCAACCAAACAACCAGTCCATCAGTTGCTATGATGCACATTGACTACCAGGTTACAGACACTCAATGCACAGAGTCCCTCTGTCTAGATGAGGCCTGCAGGGATTAGGCTCCCTCCTGTCTAGATTGAGCCTGTGGGGATTGGGCTTCCTCCTGTCTGGATTGGTCCTGCCAAGATTTAGGCCAAAACCAGCTGGCCAACATCCCCTGAGGGGTCCCTGACTGCAAGAAGGCACAAGACAGACTGAGGAATCCCACTGGTGCAAGAATTTGTGAACCAGGCCTCTAGTATTAAAATAATAAGCAATTATTCTAACCTTATTTTGGTTACAATTGCATTATATAGGAGAGCATACTTTAGTTAAAAAAAGGAATTTTCCTCTGTTGTGATGTGTTAATAGTCAATATAAGAAGCAAAATATGTCATATTAAATGTATATTTAAATATATTTACATATTTTGTATATATAAAATTAGTGAAAAAAGTAAAATACAATTTAGAGAAAAATTCTAATACAACTTAAAAAAACTAATTTTAAAGAAAGCATTTAATACATTACAAAGCATTTTTATCTGTCCATTAAGGTTTTTGCTGAGAAACAATTATTGTTCAAAGAACAGAAAATCAACACATGCCTCTCCAATTTTAGTATTCCAGGATATTTTCTGTTTGCTTATTCCAATTTTTTAAAACAAATCAACTTATTTTGAAGAGATGTAAATCTTAATTTCTTGGCAATTATTATTTCCTAGAGGCCCATTGCACACAATTTGTGTATGGGAGTGGGGTGTCCCTAAACCTAGACTGCACCCTCTCCAATTCGGCACTGCCTGCTCCTAATTGCCCACCTAACTGCCTGCCTGATTGCCCCTAACTGCTTCTGCCTGCCAACCTGATCATACCCTAACCATTTCCTTGCCAGCCTGATCGCCCCCTAACTGCTCCCCTGATGGCCTGATTGCCCCAACTACCCTCCCTGCTGGCCTGATATCACCCCCAACTGCCCTCCCCTGCCAGCCTGATGGCTCTCAACTGCCCTGCCTTGCTTGCCTTCTCATCCCCAACTTCCATCCCCTGCTAGCCTGGTAACCCCTAACTGCCCTCCCCTGCAGTCCTGGTCCCCTGCAAGTGCCCTCCCTTGCTGGCCTGATCAGTCCCAACTGCCTTCCCCTGCCAGCCTGTTTGTCTCCCGACTGCCCACCCTGCTGGCCTGATCACCCACAACTACCTCCCCTGCTGGACATCTTGTGGTGGCCATCTTGTGACAATGTCACAGGAAGGCATTGTGTGATGCCATGTAGGCTTTTATTGTATAATGTTTTCGTAAAAATAAAAATACATGGAATTTCTTTAAAGAATATTTTATGTACATTTTTCATTTCTTGATTTTAGAGAGAGAGAGAGAGAGAGACATCATCTTGTTGTTTCACTGATTTATGCATTCATGAATTGCTTTAAGCATGGGCCCTGACTGAGGATTGAAACTACAACTTTGGCATGTTGGGACAATATTCCACCAACTGAGCTACCCAGCCAGGGCAGTACATGGAATTTCTTAATATTTATGCCTAATACATAGCAACATATAAATACATATTTACTTTACTTTGTGACAAACTTCTGAGATAATGATGAAATTAATATGATTGTTATCAGTCCACAGATACTAAATGCCTACTAGATGTCAAGGAACTTAGGTACAATCATTCACACCTCAAGTCTAGTTATAAGTGGTAGGTCCCACTTATAAACAAGAAGACATGAAAGCTAAGAAAAAGTAAAAACAGTTCCCAGACCACAGGACTAGTAATTAGTGTGCTCTTCCAAAAAGAGAGGTCAAGCAGTGACTGGAGACCATGACCCATGAAATGAGAATAAAGAAGAGGCCATTTCAGATAGAAAAAAGTGGGACTTTGGAACTTTCATTAAGTAGAACAGTAGATTAAACCTGTTCTATGGCTTTTTACATTTAAATAAATGTACCAAAAGGGACATGTACCTTTTAGCATCCTATTTAATAAAGAGGTAATATGCAAATTGAACATTACTCCAAAACACAAGATGGCTGCCCCCATGTGGTCAAAGATGGCAACCCTCATGTGGACACAAGATGGCTGCCTCAAGATGGCCAGCAGGGTAGGGCAATTGGGAAGAACCAGGCCTGCAAGGGAGGGAAGTTGAGGGAAATCAAGCCTTAAGGTGAGGGCAGTTGGTGGGGACCAGGCCTTAAGGGGAAGACAGTAGGGATGACTAGGCCAGCAGGGGACAGCAGTTGGGGGCAACTAGGCTGGCAGGGGAGGGCAGATAGAAGTGACCAGGCTGGCAAGAGAGGGCAGTTAGGGGTGACCAGGCCAGCAGGAGAGGGCAGTTAGGGGCAATTGGGCCAGCAGGGGAGGGCAGTTAGTGGCAACCAGGCTGGCAAGGGAGGGAAGTTAGAGGTGATCCGGCCAGCAGGAGAGGGCAGTTGGGGGTGACCAGGCTTCAGGGGAGGGCAGTGGAGGTGATTAGGCTGTCCGGGGAGCAGTTAGGTGTTGATCAGGCTGGCAGTGGAGTGGTTAGGGGGTGATCAGGCTGGTAGGCAGGAGAGCAATTGGGAGCCAGCAATCCTAGATTGTGAAAGGGATGTCCCAGATTGGAGAGGATGCAGGCTAGGCTGAGGAACCCCTCCCCCATGAACAAATTTCATGCACCAGGACTCTAGTAGTAATATAAAGTGAAATTTTTGAATAATCATAGGTAGAATAAGCTACCTGAAATGTGTTTGGAATTATTTTTTAAATGAATATGTGTCAATTAATCTGGCAAACTACTAAATACTGCACAGCCTCAGTTTCAACTATAATATAAGAATAACAGTGAGCTTTCAGGTTTGATAACAATTTATAAAGCTCATGTATAAAATTGTAATAGATCCTATATTGGCATTTACTGTGCTCTTTGCCAGTATCTAATGATAAATAAATTCTATTAGCCTTATCCTCATGGAGGTGAACTTTTAGTGAATTAAACGTTATAATGTATTTAAGGAGGAATTGATCTAAAACAAACAACCAAATAAATATGTAATTGGAAATGTGATTAGTGGAATAAAGAAAAATGGCAAGAAGTCATGGTAGAGAAACATACCATTATGCTTCTTTGACTACATGACATCTGAAATGAGAAATGAGGAATAAAATAATTAAAATGAAAATATGAAAGAATGAAATAAAGACAGGCAAACATGAGAGTTTTCCAAACATAATCCCCAGAATGGAACACACCACATAATGGTTGATGTGACTCAAGTGCAGCAGGAGGGGGAGGGAGAATGTGGGTAGAGATGACCCAAAGAGAGAGAGGGTGGTTATTTCATGAGGCTTTGAGGTTATGGTCAAGGCTATAATCATTAGGTATACTGAGAAAGCATTGAAGAAAAATGGAGTGGAGAAAACTGGTTAGAATTCAATTTCTAAAAAAATAATTCTCACTACACTAATAAGAATGATTGTCAAGTTACTTGAAGTAGTAGGTAGAGACCAATTAGAAAAGTCCAGTGGGATATGATGGTACCTTGGACAATAGCTTGGGAAGGGAGATGAACAGAAGTGAAATGATCTGAGGGATGGTTAAGAGATTAAAGACCAGGTTGCATATAAGGATAAGAAAGAGAATAGTGATGAGGGTGACTCCAAATTGTCAGACCTGGGCAATAAGATGAAAGGTCTGTTATTGATAAAGACAGGGGATACAGGGACATTCAAAAGTAATTGTATTTTAAGACCTCTGTGTGGAAGGAGAGCATGCACTCAAGCTTGGATAATTTGATTTGACAAATTTTGGAGGTGAAATGAAGATGATACAAGGCAGTAGGTTTAAAAACATGGAATTTAGAGTTCATACATGACATGTGATATACTTTTGAAGTTATTAGTGTATCAGTGATAATAATGATATGGCTGAAGGTAAATTGCATATTGAGAAAAAATATAAAAAGAGAAGATGTTCAAGGGTTGAGTCTTGAACACTAGCTTTTCAGGACTAGAGGATGTCATGGTATCATGAAGTCAAATGAAACAAGAGCTCAAGAAGGAGGAGGAATGGTGAAGAGTCAAATACATTAATGATACCTAGAGGAGAAGCAAATGAGGACTTAAAATAATTGTTTTAATTTAACAACACAGAAGTTGTTTTACATTGTGATGGTATTAAAAATAATATTTTAGGTGGAATTTCATTTTAGGGCACTCTAAAACTGGAATACTTGAAGATTCAGAATCTAAAAATAATGATTACTTTCCATAATCATATGCTTATTATACAAATCTACAGAGCCATAATTGAAAAGAAAAGACATTATCTAGGGAATTAATTTAGAAACCATCTATTAATAGGGAAGAGGTAAAGTTTCAGAAAGGATTAGTACAGCAATAGGCTTTTGAATGGGATTAAAAATGTGTCACATTTAATATAGGTTGGACACAGATAGCACATTGCCTTGTTATCACCCATTAAATTTCTAGACATTAGTAACTTAAAAGATGTATGCTGAAATATCTTCTTGTTACAAAATTGAGCAAATCATTAGATAAAATGTTAGTCATAAGAGCTGTTTATAAAACTGTGTTTCATGGAACTTCTGTCTTAGAACCACTCCAAGTGCTGGTGGAAAAGGTAGATTTATGAGCTCTCCATCTGACCCACTAGAAATCAGTTCTCAAGTGAGCTGAATTCTATCCTCATCATCTGTGGAGGGTTTGCTGGACAGTGACCTTCACATGAAGGGTGTTGGCAAAGACTGGGACATGAGGTGTAGGCAGGGCCCTCCCCGCTTTCCCCACATTGTGGAAGTGAAAAGGGCTTACTCTGGAGTACAGACACCCACACCAGGAGCACTTCTTCACCCCAGTATGTCATTTTCTTTAGTTACTGACTTCAATTTTTAGACTGAGAGTGTCACCACTTGTTCTGGCTTCTGCATCCTTCTCCGGTTTCTGTTCTCTACAAAACTCCTGCTCTGGTTCATCAGTTAATATACTCCCATTATCTTATGATAGACTAGATATTTGTCAAAATCTCCAATAAACTGACACCTCTCTGGGCATTTTCGTAATTTAATGATCACATCAAATATACTTGTTAAGGGAGAGGAGGTACCAGTGGGAAAGCTTTTGCTCTATTGTTTATAAATTTTCTTCAAAAAATGTTTTAATGTATCCATTGTATGAAACAAAGAATAGCATGGCTGTCTAATTTTCTAGAAATATCAAAAGTGCTGTGTTAGTCAGGATCCTCTAGAGAAATAGAACCAGTAGGACATATTTAGAAAAATAGAAAAAGTTTTGGTATGAGGGATTGGCTTATGTGATCATGGAGGCTGAGAAGTCTTTTGACCAACCAATCTACAAGCTGGAGACTCAGGGACTGGTGGTGTAGTTCTAGTCCAAACCCCATGGCTTGAGAGACAAGCTGCTCGTGGTATAAGTCCTCCAAGAGCAAAAGAAGAGCTTCTTTCCAGTTCCAGTACTCAGGCAGAAAGCAATTTTACCTTTCATTGAGTTTTTTTGTTTGTTTTTGTTCTGTTCACTCCCCCAACAGATTGGATGATAGCTTCCACACAGTAGAGAATGATTGTCTTTACTCAGTCCACCGATGAAAAATGTTAATCTAATCTGGAAACAGACACACCCAGAAATACTATTTTGCTAAATATCTGGGCACCCACAGCTCAGACAAGGTAACACATAAAATTAACCATCACATTCCTATAATATAGATGTCCAAGTATGCAAAGAAAAGATCAAATAAAGCCAGGTAGAAGAATAATTCTGGAAAAAGGCAACAGGTAGCTTCAGAATCTCATTGAGGGAGAAAAAGCAATTTTATATTCCTGAACTGAATTATTTTGAATGCTCAGAACTCCTGAAAACACTACACCACGCAGGTCAAACACAATACACCGCCCACAGGCCAAATGAGGCCTGCAACGAATATTTTTGCAGCTCAGTCAATATAATGGTATATAAGAAAAGTTTTAATAAAAATTTCATAACTTAATTTTTACAAAATACCTGTTATAAATAATTACTAATAATGAGCTACAATGGTTGCTAATGACTCATTATTGAAATCATGTTGCATTCATTACCCTTACACTCCTTACATGCCTGGACACCATTTCTCTCCATTAATACTAGCAGCAGCGAACATGTTAGCAGAGGATTGCCACGTTATTAGTCTTGGACTGACTTGTTTGGTGTGTGCAACAGGAAATATTTCACTTTTGGAGAACAAGAAAAATAGGTTTATTTGCATTATGCTTATTAATTCGTGTAGTTATTCAGTGTCTGGTAAATTAATGTTCAAGAAAATATTAATTTTTATTAAAATGTTCTATTATTTTATGTTAATGATTACTCATTTATTTCAGCCCTTTGAATTCAGCATGTCTCTATTGAAATAAACCAATTTTCAAGTTTCTATGAAAACTGAAGCTTTTTGTTTTTTGCGGCCCACCTAAACTTAAACCTTGTTTATTAGGCCGGTGTTAGCCTTTGAGTTTGACATGCTTGCACTACACCTTGTCTGATTTTTAACTATTGCCATTCAGTCATATGCAGTTAATACCAGAATCTGACTTAATGAAATACTTTTGGGGTCCAAATTTGAGTCATAAATGCCACAGAAATAAAATAAAGAATAAGAGAAGCTAATCTGGATACAGTTAAAGGCATTTCCATTAACCACACCTAAAGTATACTTGCTTCATAAATTCTTTTTTACAAGAGAACAAAGTTTATATCAAACGCTGGCCATATATCATTGCAATCATTATATTTGCATAAAAGCCCAATTCAATTAAGTGTTAGGTAAAGTTATTTTGCAATGTGAGTTCAGGAAAATTCAATGATTCTTTTTGTAATATCATTTTAATGCCTCAAATTAAAGAACTCACTTTTGTGTTTTGATGGATCAGGCATAATTCAACCTGAAAATTACAGGTAAAATGCTGGTGTTCAGAGCAAGCAGACAAGAAAAGTGGCACCCTTAGAGTGCCTAGTTTCTACTTGTGTTACTCTCTGAAGATATCACACATTCCATGCTCGGTTAATTTGTCTGACATTCTTAACCTTAGATCCCTGTGGAGCCAATAGATGCACAGCTGATCCAACTTCAAAGACTCTCAAAATGTATGTAATTTTATGTAGAATTTTCTGGATTTTACATTTATTACTATAGTCTGCAAGGAATCTTATCCCAAACAGGTTTAAGAACCATTATGGTAAAAATTAGGGGGGAATGAGTGAAGAGATTTAAAACAGTGAAAAGGTTTTTTTGTTTGTTTGTTTTTTCTTTTAATCAGCTGTCACTCTCAGGTACCCACAGCACACAGCCAGGGCCACAATGGATCATGAGAGGTAAAGCCAGAACCAAATGGCATGGAGTTGCTCAGCAGAGAGCCCTAGTTGAAGAGGTGTTTCGGACTATAACCCACAGTAAGAAACACCTGTAATATTGCAATGTGGTACCACTCAAGTACAACTGAAACTGTAGTTTCACTAATTAAAATCCAACTTTACTCTGCGAATGCACACTATTTGCTACTTATTTGTTTTTACCAGAGAAGTTGATTATATCATTTAGGTCTTGTCTTACAGTTTGGATTTGGGCTAACAGTTTGATAAACCTTATCTCAGAGCACTTCAGAGGCTGATAATTCTTCTCTGGAACCAGCCTGAGCAATTTTGTTCGCCTTAAAATGCAAGTCAAACCCTGGAAGAAGTATATTGGCACTGGGTGGCATGGAACACCCTACCTAACAGATTACTGTGCCCAATCCAATCAAAACAAAGAAATAGACCAGAAGGACAGAAAATATTAAGGCTGCATATCCCAGTAAGCAGCATAGTTTGATCCTGGTTCATGCTGGTAGCCTGTGGGTTCTGTTAGTGTCTTACTTTATGGGATTCCCTGGTCTTCTTCCATCTGCACAGCATCTCACTGTCTAGGCTCATGGTCAGCAAACTGCGGCTCACAAGCCACATGCAGCTCTTGGTCCCTTGAGTGTGGCTCTTCCACAAAATACCATGGCTTAGGTGAGTCTATTTTGAAGAAGCAGCATTAGAAGAAGTTTAAGTTTTAAAAAGTTGCCTCTCAAAAGAAATTTCAATCATTGCACTGTTGATATTTGGCTCTGTTGACTAATGAGTTTGCCGACCACTGACCTAGAAGACAAATATGTTCTATTGTGGAGTAAATGCATATGTAGGCTAGCTTAGTTTCCTGTGAACAGGTAAAGAGCCAGGATCCATCATATCCACAACAACTAAAGGCTTAACCAGGCTGTGCCTGCCCAGGCTGTGTGTGCAACAAGCTCTGAAGGGTGGGATGGGGCTTGTGGAAGTGGGGATGGGGTAAGGGGAGGTGGGGCTGACACTCACACTCACTCACAACCACAAACACATACACAGACACACCCAGTGCCCACAGTCTTTTCTCCCTTTCTCTCCCAGACTCCCAGGATGCAGTCAGCTCTTAGAGCCTCTCTCAGAATGAGGCCCCATGGCACAGAGAGGGTGGAGCTGTCACCACTGGCCCAATCTCCTCCCAGCAAGGAAAGAGGAAGAGAGAGAGAGAGAGGGAGACAGGGAAGCCTGGAGGACTGCTGAGAAAGACAAAGAGAGACAGAGACTGGGATAGAGAGATGAAAACAAAATAGTAATATTAAAATATTTCCTCGAATTAATTTCCTTTTAATGTGCATGAATTTCATGCACCGGGCCATTAGTATATTTATGTTTCTCTAGAACAGTGGTTTCAACCTGTCTAATATTGAGACCCTTTAATACAGTTCCTCATGATGTGGTGACCCCCAACCATAAAATTATTTTTGTTGCTACTTTATAACTGTAATTTTGCTACTATTATGAACCGTAATGTAAATATCTGTGTTTTCTGATGGTCTTAGGCGACCCTGCTAGCAGTTCTCAACCTGTGGGTTTTGACCTACAGGTTGAGAACTGCTGCTGTAGAGCCTAAGACCATTGGAACTGTATCAAAGGGTTGTGGCATTAGAAAGGTTGAGAACCACTGCTCTAGAAGATCATCAAATTGACAAATAGGTTATTTATTGGTGGCTTAAGGAGTGAGTGCCATATTTGACTAAATCAAAATAGACATGGATTATAAGACACACATTAATTTCATGTGTTTTGATGTTAAAATACACTGACTGTCCAGATTATTATGATCTTTGAAGCTGTATATCCTTATATAATAAAAGACTAATATGCAAATAGTCCCCTTGACCAGAAGTTCGACCAGCAAGCAGGCTAGCCAACCACCCATGTCCCCTCTTCCTTGCCAGATTGGCCGAACCCCACCCATGCATGAATTCATGCATTGATTATTATGCATTCAGAGATCATAATAATCTGGCCACTCAGTCTATGTGTATATTTGAACTGATATTGAGAAATTGAAACATAAGAAACTCATTCAGCAAAAGGATGTTTGCTGATCTCAAAACATGAATGAGAAGAAGTACCTTATTTCCAAGGTTGAGTTACCTCTTTTCTCCCTCCCACCTCCCATAAGTGGTTCAACTTATGGTACTATATCTAGGAGCCCACCACCTTATCACTTTTTCTGCCGATTTTCATCAGCACCTCCCCAACTCTGGGCAGAGCATGGCTCATGCCAACTACACACAGGAAACCCAAACACAGGCTTCCAAATTTCTGAATCACAGTGTCTGATACATACACCAGATGTGTGGACATGCTTTTTCAAATTTTTCAACAAAGCTGTTGTCTTAGGACTATTTCTGATTTAAAAAAGAAAAAGAAAAAAGTGTTCCTTATCTATTCAGAAAACACATACTAAGCACCTATTGAATACAAGGTACTGTGAGGGACATGGAGAAAAAAAGATGAGTGGAGTTCAAGAACTCCCTTCAGTCCCAAAGGCCTAAAAATGGCCCTTCTTTCACCCTCACAAGAGAACTCAGAAATGTACACAAAAGTGTGTTTCCAACTCTTCAAAGTGTAAAGCAAATCTACTGACAAGAAGATCTTAATACATTCTGAGACAGGGAACATGTCATTTCCCTCTCACATATAAGGGACTCATACTTCTTATGACTAACTGTCCCCTATGCCAATCACCTGGAGGGCTGGTTCAGCCACATATTGCCTTTTAACTCCTGGGATGTCTGATTCAGTAGGTTGTCTGCATTTCTGACAAGTTATCTTGCTTAAGTTGCTTGTCCAGGGAATCCTACCTTGAGAACAATGATCCTCAGGCATTTTAATCATTTCCAGAATTAATATAGCTATCCACAATCTCTAGGCTCCAAATACTGGGTCTGTGGCCTCATCCATACCTGTAATTCTGGTTCTGTACAGAAGAATGCATTCTGATGAACAGCTAGAAGTAGCCTTCATGGGCCTGGGACTAATAGGTTACAAGATGCCAAAAGCCAGGGATGATGTTGTGATTTATAAGAAAAACTATATATTTGTTCTTCATCCCCTTTTCTGGCACAGAGCTCTTAAAACCCTGGGAACTCACTAAGTGAAAAGAGCTATAAAATTATCTTCATTTTGTGAATGAGAAGACTTTTAGAAAGCACCTAAGGATTGGGGTTGGTTGTCAGGATTAGAGAATTGGAACTTTCAGTCTCATGCCCTTATTTCTGGAGAGGGTAGAAGGGCCTGAGGTTGAATCAATAGCCAATGGTCAATGATTTAATCAATCGTGCCAATGTAATGAAATCTCCATAAAACCCCAAAAGGATGGGGTTCAGACAGCCTCCAGGTGGGTGAACATGTGGAGATTTTAATAGAGTGGGCCTAGGGTGGGGGAGGGCTGGGATGGAAGCTCCACACCCCTTTCCCATGCCTCACTTTGTGCATCTTTCCACCCAACTGTTCCTGAGTTATATTATTTTATAATAAACTGGTGACCCAGTAAATAAATTGTTTCTCTGAGGTCTGTGAAGACTCTAGAAAATTAACCCCAGGAGAGGGTTGCTGAAACCTCTTATCTATAGTCCACCACAGAGTTGTACATTGGAATGGGGTGATAGGAATACTTTACTAGGGGGACTCATTCCTCTGAAGCAGAGGCTTGCAAACTGCAGCCCATGGGTCAATTCTACCCACATTGTTTCTGTAAGTAATTAAGTAAAGTTTTATTGGAATGCAGCCACTCTCATTCACTTACATGTTGTTTATATTGCTTTCACATTACAGGAACAGAGTCCAGTTGTACCTGAGACAGGATAACCAAGAAAACTGAAAATATTTACTACTAGAGGCTTGGTGCATAAAATTTATACCCGAGTGGGGTCCCTAAACCTGGCTTGTGATCAGGGCTGATCAGGTTCCCCCTTCCCTCTTCCCTCATCACCCATGTGTGCCACCACTCATTCCTGGTTTTCCATTCAGGCCCAAGGGGAGAAGCCATGGGAGGTTGGCTGGCTGTCCCCACCCCCATTCAGGATGGGGGTGCTGATCAAGGGCCTGGCCAGCCAGAGGAGAGGGGACACTGGAGGTTTCATTACATGGGCACAATTGGTTACATCATTGACCATTGGCTATTGATTTAACTTCAGGCCCTTCTGCCCTTTCCAGAAATAAGGGGATGAGACTGAAAGTTCCCTGATCAAGCTGGTTGATTGCCACAGCGCATGTCACAGTAACCGGTCATTCTGATTGTTTGGTCACCCCAATTGCTTAGCTTTTATATATATATAGGCTAGAGGCCCAGTGCTTAAAATTAATACATGGGGGGAGTGTGCCTCAGCTCAGCCTGCACCCTCTCCAATCTGGGACCCCTTGGGGGTTGTCCGACTGCCAGTTTAGCAAGGATTGAACCTAAACTGGCAGTTGGACATCTTTCTCACAATCCAGGATTGCTGGCTCCTAACTGCTTGCCTTCCTGCCTGCCTGCCTGATTGCCTTTAACTGCTTCTGTCTGCCAGCCTGACCACCTCCTAACTGCTCCCCTGCTGGCCTGATTGACTCCTAACTGTTCCCCTGCCAGCCCGATCATAGCCAACTGCCCTCCCATGCTGGTCTGTTCTCCCCAATTGCCCTCCCCACCAGCCCAATGACCCTCAACTGCTCTCCTCTGCCATCCATCTTATGGTGACCATCTTGTGATGACATGAGGGTGTCCATCTTGTGGCTGCCACTTAGGCTTTTATTATATAGAATAGATGGGCACTTTAAGGAAAATGTGTGTGCCTGCTCTGTGCAGCTGGATGTCTGAAACAGGTCGTGTTCTCTATTAACATTAGTTGAACCCTTTGTCCATATTTATTGGTGCATTTATGATTATCACAATCATCATGTTGATTGATGACTTTCCAGTTAGAGGAGTTCTCCCTAGGAGCTGTGTCTGGCACTGCTTAGAATACACAGGTTATTGTTATTGTTGATTGGAGTTAGAGATTGAAAAATGGCTATTTTGAAAAATTGACTTAAGTTATTTTTAAAAATCAGACCAGAAAAAAAACTTAGATACTAAATTTAAAAGGTGAATTACCACTTTCCTTGCTCAAAGACTATTAACCACCCCCATTCATTATCTGAGTACACAGAGATATTCCTAGTCCTCACATGCAACAGATTTCAGCCTTATGATAAGCCCTGGAGGTTTTACTGTTTAATACTATAGATTAGACAAAGTTAATGACAGGTATATACACAAAAGGCTTCTGATGGGTCTTTGGACAGTATTCACAATAAAATCAACATATATTTCTATCCTCATGGCCAGTTCCTAGTATAAACTAGATAATTCCAGCATTCCAGGAATCTAGGCGTTCCTTCCTTTGACTGCACTTGGGCTCATCCACCTCACCACAGTGGTGACTTTGGAAATGTTGCCACACTGCACTCTGTCCTCTTCCCTTTACCTCCTTCACAGACAGTCCTGCCCGAAGACTCACCCTATGGGTATGGAATCCAGTCTGTGACTAGGCTGTGGGAGGGGAGAGCAAGAGAATCTGAGTGAGGAATATCAGCTCCAGACCCAATGCTGGGTGCTTTTCATGGTTTTGTTTCTGCTGACTTTATATTCCTGGTACTTACTACAGGTAAGTACTTGCTATGAGGATCACACAATTATAAACCCTTTATTCCTCTGTTTCTTACATTGTGAGGTGTGTGTTCTTTTCTATTTACTCTTATGAAGATATCTACTCAGGAGTCTCAACATTTGTCCAACAATGAAGAGTGGGGAGCAATTGCCATTGGTGTTGAGTGCAGGCATCTGGGCCACGATGCTGCTGTTCTTCCCAGCCCCCTATTCCTGAGGAAGCAGATGGAAAGAGAGGTGTCTAAGAACAAGTAACCTGGTGGCAGGTAGGGCTAATGTCCTGCCAATTCTCTGTCAGCCCTTTCCATTGTTTTCCTTTCCACAGTGTGCTGATTGTTCGTTGCCTCTGCCATCATGGATCTTACATATTTTTTTTTTTATATATTAATCCAGGATAACATCGTCTAACTTCTAAATGGTAGTCCAAATGCAATGGGAATTGAATGAGAATTACGAATACACATTTTCTTAGATCTAGGAAAATCAGACATCATTATTATAATGATGTGCTATAGGTAAGAGAGGTATCACAGAGTTCCATGGAGAAAATAATGAGTTGTGTCTGTATTTTTATCCATTCTGCAAAATTTTAATTTCACATTGTTACAATACATAAATGTAACTCAAGTACATATCATCCGTTAGTGATTTATGTTCTTTGCCTCTTATAAAATAGCAGACATGCATTTTCCTTTTATCCTAATGCGAGCTGGCTGGAGAATGAATTCTCAGATAGAAATGGCTGCTCTGCAGGTTAACAGAAAAATGCCACTATCACAGGTGTAAATTAGTATGCACACATTTATATTAGTTAGAAGGGGCTTTTGTGGACAGCTTTATATCATAAATGCCAAATTAACTTCTGTAGATATGTTACTGATCATTATTTTTATTTTATACTAAAAGATGTTCATAAAAATCACTCAACTGAGATTTAAAAATAGATACACTTAAAATTTCAGAAACCTGAATAAGACAGAGAAAGATTGGGTGGCAAAATACTATTTACTGCTTGGAGTTGTTTGGAGAATAGTAAAATCAGTTATAGTTTTGTTTTTAAAATTAAAATAATTAATTACTTTATTTTTGTGCTTATACTTATTTGAGTCCTTTATGTTCTAATAAAGAAAAAGGTATTGTCAGAGTCTGAGTTTAAGAATCTTGAGTGAGCTGAAACTGGTTTGGCTCAGTATAGAGTGTTGGCCTGCAGACTGAAAAGTCCTAGGTTAGATTCCAGTCAAGGGCATATACCTTGGTTGCAGGCACACCCCCATGCAGCAGGCAGCTGAATGATGTTTCTCTCTCACTAATGTTTCTAACTCTCTATCACTCTCCCTTCCTCTCTGTAAAAATCAATTATATATATATATATATATATATATATATATATATATGTAAAGAATCTTGTGTGAATCTTCCCATATCTATGTCCTATATTTTCATAGAAAGTATAGACTTAACCAGTGGTATTTTCAAATGTTTTTACACGAATGTTCAATTGTGCATTACATGATGTTTAATGGGTATTTAATGAATGTGCATTGGTAATGAAAACAACTCCAAGCATTAAATAGCCTTTTTGCCATGCAATTTTCATGTCTTATGGAGGTTTCTGAGGTTTTAAGTGTATCTATTTCTTCTGCATGGTCTTTAATTCAAAATGTATTATGTGAAATTTATTTCAAATGTATGCAGATAATGATTATTGAGTGAAGGTCCATTGTAAAATGCTTTCTGTGCTATACATTCAGATTTTCACCAAATTAGATTACATCGCTCTATCTAGTGATAGAGGATAGAAATCTCTCTTTAGATAACTTAACTATCACCTTCAGAATCCATGGTTATGATTACAAACAAAATGACACTCTTTGAAAATTTCTGTAATTTGACATTATATAGTTGAATTTAGACTTTTAAGTAAGTTGTCAGAATCTTCTATCACAATTGCCACCACTAAACAATTCGTGTTTGTGTATTGATTAGTATTGTAGCTGCAACCATGTAAAAGCTAAATAAATACTTTAAAAATAATAGGTTAATAAAAATAAGACAGCTTCTTTGATTAAATGGTTTTAAACTGCAGAACCTTCTATCTTGGAATCCTTAATTTGCAACTGTCATTATCTACCAAGTTTATCATTGTCCTCCTTTATTGATTTTTTTTTCCCTTAGAAATTACCACTTCATTCTTTGGCCTTCACATTAAATGGGTGGAATTAATTTTATGCCTATGCTTACAAACTTTAGGCCTCTGGTTTCTTTCAGATCTAGCCCACAGATAATCTATGCCTGTCATGTCAATTAACTTCCAGGTATCTTGACTGCAAGAGCCAAATATTTCTACTGAATATGGTTTTGAGGTTTGGGTTATATCCTTGGTGTTGAATCATATAGGTTATGCACTGGTTTTCTAGAACAACGTATGTTTTGAGCCATCAGCCAAAAAAGGAAAAGAAATTCAAACATAAAAAACATATGAATATAATCCTTGAAGATATATCCCTATATGTGTTTGGATAATAAGTGCCAGATTTTTATTGTTGCTTTAGGAAACAACATAAAGATTTCCCATTACTCCTAACACAGCCATCAAAACTAAAATGGTTCCTCAGTATATGGGATCCTTGCTTAGATTATCCAAATCCTTTTGCTGCTAGATGAAGAGGTTGATTGTAGACTCTTCCACTTTGACAACTTTAAAAATAATTAATATCTTCATATTTTAATAGTCTGAATTTCTAACTGTCACCAAAATGCAACAGCAAAAGAGAAATGAATGGATGATGATATGAAGAGATTGAGGATAAGACCCTGTGAAATGGACAGACCAATGCCGTGCTGACCCACACTAAAGTGACAATTACATAACACATGCCTTAAAAAGGTGGGAAAGTTACTATGAAATAATTATAGCTCCTTTTACCTTTATATAATTAGTAATCTGTCAAAGTATACTGCAGATGGTGCTATTATTCCCTAAATTTCACGAATATAAACATATTTCTATATTTTTAAAGGGTAATTTGCTGTGTTATTATTACAATGCTAAAAATTAAATGGCATTAAAATGAAACTAAACTGCTGCATAAAATTTAGGGCTCTCTACATAGAACACACAATACACACACACTTTGCACAAATCATGCTTTTTGGAGTAAGAATTGGAAGGTTAAAACATGGTCTCAAAATCCTGACGTCAAACATTAATTCTGGCATCAGAACATGCTTTTGCAACTGTGTACTGCATATTGAAACAGACTGCATGTCAAGGATGTGGAAGAAGGAACACAAATCTTGATATTTGCAAGATCAATTTACGGCAGCCAAAACCTTTGAGTGGGAAGACCAAAAAGCCTTTATTATTTCTTCTTTGCCTGCAAAAATCCACAGACTTGAGAAAGAGCAGTGGCAGTCTTCCCTGTTGCTGTGAAGGGAGGTGTCTTGTTCTCCTTAGGGCATAAAAAATGTGTCCACCCTTTTTTTTCTCCTTCCTTGCTTCATCAACATCATTAAATGCATGTTCTCTGTTTTAGTCATTTTGAGTCAGTCACAAACTCAACTGTCTTTTGTACTCTGGCAAAGATAATGTATCTGGGTTTCCTTAGTGATATTCCAAACACTTTTTTTTTCTGTCCTCCAGTACAGAACACATAGTTTGGGTGGAATTACTATTGTGTGGGAGGCCAGCTCAGCCCCATTCACACACTCACACTCCCAGATGTGGCCTCAGGGGTTTATCCCTATCTTGGTTTCTTGGTTTCAACAGCCACACATTTGTTGTGTAAGGCTGCCCTCCAACATCCTTGGCCACAACCACAGTGGGCCTTTCTGTGCATTTATGTTTTGTTTGCTTGGTGTGCTTCAGCCTGGCTTTTTTTTTTTTTTTTTTTTTTTTTTTTTTTTTAAATCTTCCTTTGAGTAAGTTAAAGCTGTGAAAAAAAAGTTTGCCTCCAGGAAAAGGAAGCCAAAGTGCCCACTGATTACTTTAATTGCAGGGTCAGTGGAATCAGAGGAGGCAGGCAAAAGAAAAAGGAGTGGAAATAAATTGCCACCAGAATGCTCATATATGTCCCACTACTAAAAAAATCAAGAACTCAGACTGGGGCGTTGGGTTACAGAATGAGGATTGCTGCCACTGTTGCGATCGTTAAATATTGCCCCCACCAATTGATTTTTTTATAATCTATCAGTGAAACAGAGTACTGAACTCCCTGAAAAGATAGACTTTCAAATGTGTACCAGAGATGAGACACATTATTAGGTCTAGTAATACTTAATGTCGTTTTCTAATACTTTTTTAAATCAAATTTATTTAAACAATACAACAAAATTTAATCAACAATATAGTTGCCGTTGTTTTCTACTACTTGTGCCCAACGCTCAGGAAGCATTTTAATCCCTCTGTTGTAAAATTCTTGTGATTTTGATGCAAAAAATTCGGTCAATGCATTTTTGAGGCATTCTTCATTATTAAATTTTTTTCCAAGAAGAAAGTTTTGCAAAGAACGAAACAAATGGTAATCGGAAGGGGCAATATCAGGAGAATATGCAGGTTGAGGGAGAACTTCCCATTCCAACTGACGCAGTTTTTCAGCAGTGATTCTTGCAGTATGCGGTCGTGCGTTATCGTGGTGAAGAATTACGCCCTTCTGATTAATCAGCGCGGGTTCTATTTCTCTTAAAGCTTGGGCTAACCTTTCCAATTGGGCACTATACACTGCACTTGTAATGGTTTGGTTAGATGGTAAAAGTTCATAATGAAGAATTCCTTTAAAATTCCACCAAACACACAACATCACTTTTTTCGCATGCAAGTCAGGTTTTGGCGTGGGCTGCGGAGCTTCATTTTTGTCCAACCATTGAGGCCCCTTTTTCAAATTAACATACAGCACCCATTCTTCATCTCCGGTAACAATTTGCTCTAAAAACGGCAAACGGTTTTGACAAGAGAGGAGCGAACTGCAAATTGTGACTCTTTGATTACGGTTGTTGTCGGTCAACTCATGAGGAACCCATTTTCCAAACTTTTGGACTTTGCCAAGTGCACGCAATTGATTGGAAATTGTTTTTTGTGAACAATTTAAAGTTGTCGCAAGCTCTTGTTGGGTAATTTGAGGATTTTGCACCAAAAGAGCTTGAAGAGCTTCTTGATCAAAATTGGACACACGGCCTCGACCACTCTTGTCATCTAACGAAAAATTTCCCTTGCGAAATTTCTCAAACCAACGCTGGCATTTTCTGGCGCTAACTGCATCTTAACCAAGAGCACTACAGATGTTTTTTGCAGCCTCACTTGCTTTTCTTCTTAATTGGAACTCGTAAAGCATGCAGTGCCGAATATGCTCTTCATCCGCCATCTTCTTAGCCCTAGTTTTGCAACAAAAACCAAACCAAACACAAACTTTTTCAAGCAAAACTTGTTAATTACACTTCACACGTTCTTTAGATACCACGTGTTTGAAGGTTATGTCAATACAAGTCAACGCCAAGCAAGATTTTAAACGAATGTTTAAAAACGACATTAATTATTACTAGACCCGATATTTATATTTCTTTCTGACTGAGAAGGATCACTGTGTGATAATTTCAGAGGAACACCTGTGACATTCCTTTTGTCAACAGGACCTTGAATAAAAAAAAACACACAGAGTCACTTCCATCCAGGATGTGACATTCTGGACCAACCCTGAATGTGGGCACATCTGGAAGATGACTATTTCAGTCAAGAATGTTTCCCTCTATTTCATGATCTAATCAATTCGGATGTTTGGGAGAGGATTAAAAAATACATGTTGTTAAAAGCTTAAATGTCCTTTAGTGTATTGGGGTGAGGGTGAAGTGTGGGAGGGACATGAGGAGCAGATGCTGAGCTAAGAAGCCATCACTATTTTAGGCTGATTTAACCAAATGCCTGGGGAGAAATACAGTTCTCAAATAGGCCAGTGCTTAAAAATGAATGATATAAATGTTACTCATTCTACTACTGAAAGAAAGACATCACTCACAGGAAGTGATTGCAATTCTTTATCTCCCAGACTCAGCCACTAAGGAAACACTGAGTAAGTGGGTGAAAGAATGCAGTCCCTTTAGGGTTGAGGCCTGTCACTCAGGACAACAATTACATTTACAAAGTGGACAGTCCTTAGGGCCTAGAAAACATGTCCATATGCATGAACTTCCTTTTTGCATATTTGAGGTAAATATTATTCATCCTTATGTTTTAAATAAGAAATTGGAAGCTGCAGTGTGGCAGGAACCAAGATTCAAATCCAGGTCTTAGTCATGTTATTCTTCTTCTCTTAAACCAGAGCTATTCTGCTTAAACAAGGTCTTTAAAATTGCAAGAATCATGCAAGTGCAAACTAGTCGCTGTTACATGATGTGCAGTGCAGTACAGGCTGGTATGTGCATGCTAATGATATGCACTTTGCCCTTGTATTTCTCACATTTTAATCAGAAAAAAAAATGCTGAATTGTGTTTTACTTTTGCCAAAAAGCTTTTCGGGGCTAAAAAAGGAATAATTAACTCAGAAGATCTATGTGTCTCTCAGAACTAAAATGCTTCCAGGAAGACCTAATGTGGATGAATGTCCCATACTTTCATAAACTGCTTTGTTCTTTTTAAAACAAATTCAGGAATCGTGTATTTCCTGAAGATGGGTAGTCTTTGTTTATAAAAAACCAACAGTTTTACATGAGTTGTCTTATATTCTTAGTGAGGCAATGAGAAAAGAAGAGAAACTAAGCTTGTTTAGAACTCAGTGATACCGTAACTGATTGAATGTTAGGTTAGCTGAAAGAATCCAAACTTTCCCATACGATTCCAAGAATGAAAACACATCCTGATTAGTAATCCTCACCAAGTTCGGAAGGTTAGAGGTGATTCAGTCTCCATGAATGTGCTCTGGTCTTATTTTAAGACGGGTCTCTGAGTCATGTGGAGTTGTGTCAAAATATGTGTTATGTTATGTTATTTTAAAAAGGCAGCTTGGAGGGAGGAAATTGAACCATCTTTTTTCAAAAAACTCTGCCCTTTAATGGAAGAAAAGGGCAAGTCATTTCCCACACATCTCACTTACTCTGTGCAGGGGAGCCTATGATGTATTTTTTACCACGGATATGTGATAAATTCTCAATGTGGTTTGGTATAACCTCTCTTAGTGTATTTTAAGTTTGCAACTTGAGCTGTTCTTACTTATATATGTTGTTAGATGTGGTTAAATGCACTACTTACAATTAACTAAAATTTACAATTGATCTATTATTATCCTCAGTGTTTAACCATCTGGAGTGGAGAATATATATATATATATATATATATATATATATATATATATATATTATTAATATAAAATGCATAATTTTAAGTAAACCTCAGTTTTATCAGCTGAGAAATAATCTTGCTTATCTTCCTGAGTTATAATAAAATATTTGAAAGTCCTTAGAAAAGTAACAAAAGGTATGGCTTGGTAGGTCAGACAGCATCTAGGTCACGATGAGCTGTTGTCTGCATGGTAGGTATATGACTCAGAATCAGGTAGATGGCCTCCACTACAGCCCAGAGAGGTGACTAGCTTGCCCCAGGAGATGAGCAGCCACACATGCTGAAACCATTCTTGCACCCTAATCTTTCTACATCTTTTAATGCCTTTCTCTGCAATACATTGAGAAAGTCCTGACATTTTCACTTAATTTAGCTTGATCATCTTTAGGTCCATGATTCAGGTTAAGCAAATTGTCAGAGCTATTCCTAGCCCCTCAACTAAAACATTGAATCATTCAGTCATTTTTAGTGGATTCAGCATGATCCACTTTTCTGTTCTTCCCATCTTAATCCCATACTTTTAAGATTCATTGCTATTCTTTTTCCCTAGGTTGCTGTTGATATCAATTGGCTAATTATGCAACTCTTTGGTGTGTATCACATCCCATCACAGATTTGAGACTTATAGGCCTAAAAGAAGAAGTGATAGGAATAGATATTAACTAGGATTAACAGGCAAGTTCCTGGGATGGGGTGGTATTAGAGGTTTATCATGAGAAGGAGGACAAATGTCTTCACAAAGGAGGCCACTAGAATTAAGGGCTCATGACCCTGCTTTTACTGGAAATTGCTCACATAAACTCATGCCAAACTCCCAAATCCCATTTCTTTCCAATTAATGTCATAATTTTAATAAAAGAGACCATGCGGGTTTAAGGATTCAAATTTGGCTGAAATATATCCACCTATAAAATGATAGTTTGTGTTTCAGTTTGAGAAATCTTGATCCTCTGGCTATAAGAGATAGGATTGCTTTCACGGCAAATATAGATAATTTTAAGTTCAATATGAGTCATGAACTCATCACTTTCTTTTCCTAAATTAATATAGTTAGAAGTAGCCATCCAATCTAATTATACTTCCTGTTTTCACCAAAATTTTAAAATCAATAAATACTTGGTCACCCAGAACTTGTCCTCATTTAATTACATGTATGTAAAGGAGGTCATTGAAGTTACTCTTTTGCTACTATACGCAAGATACTTTTTACCACTGGAAATAGGGTCATCAGTGCCTTGGAATCTATTCAGGTCAGAAAGCCAATTCCAGAAAACCCAGAACAACTCAGGATTCATCCTAAATATTCTGTCCCTCTGGAGCCACTTTAGTCAGGTTTAAGTCAGCTCTGAAGTTTGTGTGTGAATATTTGATCTTACGCAATTATGGAGACTCTGAGTCCACAGAGTGGGAAGGAATGGAGAAAATAAGCTGAAGCCCATAAAGACAGACTGAAACCATGTCTTCCTTGTCACCTCTGGCCTAGGGTATAGTTATATTAGGGATCTGCAGAAGAGGGGATCCTATTGGTATTATTAATTAAATGTCTGCAGATCTCCTAAGGAATTCTCCTCTCTTTAGTAAAACTGCTGAATGGCTATTTTTAAGTCATCTAAAAGCATTCTTAAAAACTAGCATGTGGTTTTTAAATTTTAGCTGCTCTTCAACAAAGGCTTTCAGAATATTTTTTTCATCATATCATCACCAACTTCAACAATGTAATATTTGTAAAATGATATATGCATAACTCATAGAATGTGTGGGCTATGGTCTGGCTTCACATATAAGAATTTTTTCTGACCTTCTACAATGAATATAGTTTCACTGTTATATACATAGTTGATGTATTACTGTCTGCCTCCTGTTCTGGTTTCACTGCCAATCACTTCAGTGATGAGTAGTAACATAAGACGGTGTGGTCAATCAGAGGACTGACATAGTTTAAATAGGGGTGTCAGCACTTTCCTAGCCTGTGATTGGGAGAGGATTAAAATAATGAAAGTGAAGATGAGGAAAATGAAGCTGGGGCTTTTCAGGTCATAGCCTGAGGTATGGGAGTAGAAGAGACCTGAGAAAGGAGAAGCCCAGCCAAGATTGTTAGTTGTAGTCTGGGCTTTCCTGTGTTAGTCTTTTTTGAGGTTGAACACATGGCCTGTGAATAGTCTAGGACCAACTGAGTTGTGATAACGATAAAGAGCTGCTTACTAATGATTTTGACATCAATGCAGTAGGATTCGGATCACTTCCACTGCCATCATTTTGATTAAGGGAGGGGATTTAAAAATCTCCTCTAAGAAAATATGACTTGTGCACAGCTTTATGGAGCAAACTTTTAATCGACAGAAACTTAGCAAGCAATTGAGACACAAAGCAGGATACCTCCTCCAGGGGCAGATTATACCAAGCCTTAGTATGTTTGTTTAGAGAAAGGCAAAAGCATAAAATCTCAAACTAATTGCTTAGAAAATAAAGTGTTGGTGTAGGAAAGGGTTGGGATCAAGTATTTAAACTTTCTGGTGTCCAGTTTCTTCTCAGCATCTGATTGAAATTTCTCCCCCTATATTCATCAGCTTCTCTCATTAGGATCCCCCAGTTAACATTTAAATGTTCTGATGTCTCCCCTATTTTAGTGAGGTCCCAAGGTTACTTGCATCACATTCAGATACACAGAGAATAGTTCTTGTATTGATTTAAAGTTGATCCAAACCTCCCCTATCTAACAATTTGCAAAGGTAGAATGAGTCTACATTTAAAGTTACTTCAGGGAACATGGTCCTATCAGCAAGGCTCTCTAGAGTTTCCTTTGGGATCCTGGGTAGGAGGAAGAAAACCTTGGATCTTTGTACTCAGCTCCTCACACTGGTCCCTGCCTGCCTGTATCTCTATGGAAACCATCCTGTTCTCGTGGTTCTAAGTAACTCAGTAGCATTAGATTCCATTTCTCTAACTGGTGAATTTGGACTATTCTCATGACTTGGTTGTTTGCCTGGACAGTTAGGCCCACTGTGCTCCTCATGGTCACTCTGTGCATCCTGATTTCAGATTATTCTCCCACTGGGTCTTCAGCACTCTTCATAGACGTTGGTCTTTTTCCCAAAACACCTTCAGGCAAGCTGTGGCTATGAACTCAGCTACCTTCTTCTCAGCCACTCCTTTGAGCAAAAGACAACTTCTACATTGCTACCATGTCACAGAGGATGCCAGGATATCTCAGGGAAGGTCAGTCAGGCTTTTTCACATACACCTATTCTTAGGAACCTTACAAGTAGTGAGTGGAAATCCTGTGAGTGAGTCTTCTCTAATGACAGCTAAGTGAATGTCCCTTTCCTTTCAGTTTCTCTTCAACATGCTCTCCCTTTTAGGGAGGGTTGGAGGATGCATGTGTGCCTCCATCTCCTTATCTTTCACTTGTCCAAAATAGTTGACTCCAGTTCTTCTTTTCTGCCTAAGTGTTGCTCTATCTTCTATCTTCTTCCTTTCTCAGGTGCATCTGCTTTTAGCCTTTCCTGGAATTGTAATGATTAAATAGTTTCCAGAGAAGGGATTTGTTAAACTATATGGAAAATATTAGTGTAATATTTTCAAAATATATGTCTATAATGTAATTTGAAAAATAGCAACAGACAACAGGATTCCTCCTAATCTACTGACTGATGTCTCTCCAGTGTCAGGTAAGTTTCCCATAAATGCTGACTTTATGTCTTGATTCCATTGCCCTACCATCTTATCAATTCTTAACTCATTTCAGCCTGATAGCTTCCCCAGTTACTCCACATTTAAGATGTCTGTTATAATAATGTAACCTCTCTGATGTATGAAATAATTATTATGTGAAATGTTTGCTGAATGGAAACCCCCAACACTCTGTAACTTCCAAAATTAACGAATAACCCACTATCTTGATGTAAAAGCTCTGAGCCCTTAAAGTATAAATGCCCTGCTCCCAGCATATGGCACACCGTCTGGCCCACACTAATAAGGACACAAGTTGTTTACCGCAGTCTATATAACCCTGTCACCATCTTCATTTGTGGTCTCCTGCCCGATAAGAAGAGGATTCCATGTCGCTCCGAGACAAGCCCCTGATTGCTCTGCTGTGTGAGCCTGAATCAACGGCTGCCGCCTGCCTGTCTCTGTGTTCAACGTCTGTCTTTCAGTGTGCATCGATGAGTGGGTGGCCTTTGCTAGAACCTAGGATCCACTAGGAATAGGTACATAAACCCTGTGTGATTGCATACTAATTCTGTCTGTGTGTCATGTGTTCGGGTTCAGCTCAGCTATCTAGACATTGAAGTACCAGAGGAAAGGCAGTTTTTTGCTGACTCCTGGTCACCTGTCTTTGTCCCCCTAAATCTAGACAGCTAATCAATTAATTGGGGCATAATTGGGACACTGTCTAAGGTCCCCAGGACCCCTATGCAAGGAAGTCCAACAACAACTTTCATGCTTCTTACTTGTCTACTAAAGGGTGTGTGCATTACTGGTCACTCTTCACTTTGTGGAACTCTTGCTTCCTTGATTTCAAGTAAACAGCTTATTCTAATTTTGTTCTGACTAGCCTCTTCAATCTCCTTTTCATCTCATCTCTGGACATTGATCACTTGGGTTGTTGTTATATAAGATTAGGACTTTGTTCTCATCCTAGTCTCTTTTCCTAGTCACTCACATGATTTCAGTTGTCAAGGTAACGTCAATGGCTGTAATAAACAAAAATAGCCCAAACAGCTCTTATGAGACAAGGAAACACAGATCCTCCTGCACAACTATGATCTCTTCATGATATTTCACTTTCAATCTCTGCTACCTATCATTCTGGACCAACCTGCCACCTTCTCTTGCCCCAAATACCCTAAAAGCTGTTAACTGTTGTTTTTGCATCATTCTAATGGTAATTTAACAACTTCCCCATGCTGTAGGCAGTTTTCCTCAGATGACCCTCATTCTAAAATCCTTCTTTTTCCTTTTTCTTTTTTTTCCTTTCCTCTTAAAAACCAAGGCCTGATTTTGGCATAAAAGCCTCTGATTTTTGTCTTGTATGGCTGTGTCCTCTAATATTTCCTTCTTTCTGTGTTTTACCTACATGAGTTTTGCTTTGTTTCTTCTTTAATGAACCAGTTTTCATCCTGTCAAAGACTTTGTGCATTGAATCCTTCTGTCTCATATCACTCTCAACCCACCTGCCCCCAAGTCCCTTTTATCTGGTTAATTGCTAATCATCCTTCAGGTCTGAGCTGAAATATAAGTTCCATCAAGGAATAGCCACCCTTTTATCCAGCTCTGTAACTTGTCTTCCCTGAGCTCTCATGGCAGTAAGCATGGCTCAGTCAAATTGTTATTCCATTATCCAGTGGTTCTCGGACATGCCTTCAATCCCCTGGAGAGCTGGGTTAAACATGGATTTTAGGGTCCTGAGATAGGAATGTAACTGAACTCACACAGCATTTGTCTTTTTGTTACTGGAAAATAAAAAATAGTATCATGTTCTCAAAGTTTACTCATGTAATGGCATATAGCAATTTTTTTTTTCTTTTGGAGCCTGAATAATATTTTATTATATGTATATGTGTCACATTTTGTTTATCAATTCATCTGTCAGTGGACACTTGGATTGTGTCCATATTTTGGCAATTGTGACTAATGTTGCTATGAATGAGTATACAAATATCTTTTTATGTCCTTGTTTTTCAATTTCTTTGAGTATATACCCATAAATAGAATTTCTGGAGCCTGCGATAGGTCTATTTTTAACTTTCTGATGAAACACCATCCTTTCTACAGTGGTGTGCCATTTCTCATTCTCACCAAAAGGTTCTAATTTTTCCAAGTCCTCATTAACATTTACTCTTATTATTATTATTTGATAGTAGCCATCCTAATGGTACTGAGTTGGTATCTCTTTGTGGTTTTTTTTATTTTTATTTTTATTATTTTTTTTGTATTTAACTAATAATTAATGATGTTAAGCATCTTTCCATATGCTTGTTGGCCACTTGTACACCTTCTTTGGAGAAATGTCTATTCAAGTCCTTTGTCCATTCTTTTTAAATCAGGTTATTTGTTTCTTTCTCTTTTTTTTAATATATTTTATTGATTTTTATACAGAGAGGAAGGGAGAGAGATAGAGAGTCAGAAACATCGATGAGAGAGAGTCATCGATCAGCTGCCTCCTGCACACCCCCTACCGGGGATATGCCCGCAACCAAGGTACATGCCCTTGACCGGAATCGAACCCGGGACCCTTCAGTCCCCAAACCGACGCTCTATCCGTTGAGCCAAACCGGTCCCAGCAGGTTATTTGTTTCTTGATGATGATATTGATGATCCTCTGTGATATTTTAAAAGTTCTAAAACAAAAAAATTAATTTAATGGACATTATCTCTGTTCAGCAATAAATTGCTTTTGTAGGTTGTAGATACCATTACTTATGTGTGTCATGTGAAAGTATGGAAAAATAATGTCATATTTTTATCTTTATCATTTTATATTAGTATAAAAAGTTAAACAGCTGATCTCCTATGGCCTCTGGTGAAAGTGGAGATGGAGGGAATGGTGGAGTAATCTTTAGCTTTATTCCAGATGCATAAATCCCAGATAATTATTTTAGGCTCCTTCAGAAATACCATTCTGCTTAAAAATATTTGTCATACTTTCAACTATGTAGAGGTGTAAAAGAAAGGGCTTGTTATGGATTGGTGGAAGCATACAGAGATAGGCTCAGTAGAGGAGATTCTACTGTCTTGTCACATGGATTCCTCATTCTTTCTGGTCATATCTGTCCAGTTAACTATGACTTCCAGACTCCCCTAAGCCTGCGCTAACATTCTTCTCAGTAGAATATGAACATCCATGATATGCTCACTTTGCACCTAACAGACCACTCTTTCCCTTTGGCTGGAAAGTTGTAAGAATTGGAGCACTTCAGGAAGAAATGTATTGAGAACAGCAAACTTTAAAGATGACCCCTGGAAACAGCCTGCCTACCCACCCTGCGCTGGAGAGAGAAAGAAGCTCTGACCAGTAGGAACCACCATTGCCTGTGGAGATGACTTGGTCACTGCAGGTTGCCCTCCACCCTATAACTACACCCCTTTTTGATTTTCAGTTTACATTTGCTTAAGTCATTTCTTTGAAGATCTCAACATGACTTACTTGTAGAACCGGATTCAGCTCCCTGGAAGGGACACACCAAAACATGACAGAGGCATTTCCTGTCCTGGAAGAATTTATGTTATATTTTTTGTTGAGAAAGCTAAAATCGTGCACAGGAAATGCATGAGTCATAAAGTATATAACTAATTGCCTATTTGAATAGCACTTACAATTAGGGTTCTAGAATTATAACTGGAAACCTAATCAGAACCTTCTAGAATATGAAAGCAGATTCATAAAGGGGTCAATATTGGAGTGGCCTGTACAGTTTCCAAAAAGAGAGGCCTTGAGTCAAACCTGTGGGATAACTAACTGTGTACAGAGGTGGGGAACGCACATCCGGGTCAGTGAGAAAGTGACCTTTCACCATCATCACGTGAAATGTCTCTCCTTCTCTTTATTCCAGGGAGAGAGTGAATTTCCAGACAACATACCAGTGTGCCAGTCCCTGAGCTCCAAACTCAGAGGATTTTATATAAGACTTTATTATAGCAACACTCTCATGATGGCCCTTCTGAGTTTTGCTTATGTCTCTGCTTAGATACTTCTCCTTACATTTGTCTTGTCAATTTCCCCTTGTGCCTCAACTTGGATGCTGCTATTGCTGGAGTCTGGATGCCCACCTAGGACAGTGCCCTCACACAGCAGCACCTACCTTCCCACCATGGCACTTGCAACATGAGATTCCAATCCCCCCTTAACTGCAGGACTCTTCCATAGACCTCCATGATCTTTTGTTCAAAGAACAATTCCCTTGCTTAGGACAATTTCTGGAAGAAAAGTGGACTCATCAACAGTATTTTAAGTAAATAACCATGTATATTTCTGTGCTTTTGGACAAGATCAAAATTGTGATTGAACTACATAGAAATATTGCCTGTGGGACAGGGCATTGAGCATCTTCTCAGAACGGTAGACATTTTTCAAATTTCAAGTTGTTCTACTAGCAATATGTGGTCACATGAAAGTTTTCTAAATTCTTCTGTCCTTTTTTGGGAGCTTAAAATAATAAATGAGTTCACAGCGGTGGGATAGTTTCAAGTACTAGAAGGCCAAGATTAAACGGCCTCTTATTTCCCCTCTGAGAAGGAGTCATTTATCTCTAGTGGAACTATTGGAGTCCTAGATAAAAATAAAAATGTGCATTTTTAAAATAGGGCTCACTTTTTTAACTACTCTTCCAAAATGATTCATGCAGTTTGCCCTTTTTATTTGAACTATTCTGGTGCCATTTTCCCTAGGCAGATGTAAAGTATGTGAGAGCCAGCCCCACAGTTGCTAGATTTAGGAACCTGGAAAGTTATTTCAGGCTTGCTAACACTTGGCCTCATCTCCTCTGTATTGAACAGGTGAATAGTCAACCCTCGTTTACTATGAAGATTCAGGGTGGATTCACAGAGTTAAGAATCCAATTGACCATTTCTTTGCGTTTGTCATGGAAGCAGCTTATTAAACAGTGAAAAAGGAGGGAAGGAAACATATTCCTGTACAAGATAATTCCATATCATTAGGGCCATCTCCAACACCTGTTCTAAAATGGGTAATTTCACCTGATACACAGGGTACATTGGCCATGACTGGAGCCATGTTTGATGTCACATATGGGGGTGCCACTGCATCTACTTCGAGGATTGTTGCTAATCATCCTACAGTGCCCAGGACAGCTTCCCTCGATAAAGCATCATCAGACAGAGATATCAACAGAAAGGGGGCTCAGAAGCCCTGTTCTGTTTCTTGTATCCTGGCTAAGCAGGAGAAGCATCTTGGTCACCTGCCTTCTGCTTGGTTCAGGTCCATGTCCTTGCAGCAAATACCTTCCCCAACATGGACTCCATCCACATGGGGAAGAAGGACCTGTGACCCCCTGGCTCAGTGGAAGGTTCTCTATGATCCATTCGTGTCACTTCTTAGGTCTGATGATTCCCAGAATTGCAAGCCACCTGGGTACCTTGGAGAGACACACATGTGAGGGGACAAAATACACTGAAGAAGCTGGGCCTCCACATGTGTCCTTTTGGCTGCCAGTCACGTCTCTGTGTTTTATCTCACTCAGCTCCAGAATGAGAACAGTGACGACAGAGGAGAAATATTTGTCCGCAATTGGATCTGGGACTGTGATTCTAGAGAGGCTCACTCCACTTGTATAGTTGGAGGTGCTGCTAGAGACTTAAATGCTCCTCTGTCAGTGGCTGTAGGAACCCAAGGAAAAAAAATCCAGTGGTGTGCATCTGCAGGCCTGCTGACTGTGTCTACCTTGGTATGCCTTTCCCATGGCAGGACACACACAAACTCTAATCAGGGAGATCTTCTGTTGGCAGGGAGGCCTTAGCTTGGTCTTGCAGTAAGGGATGTTCTGGTCAGAAATCATTCATCTCCAGCCTCTCCGTATACTTGTCAGGGGAGCATGGTTAAGTCATGTTGACTTTCTTTTGTTTTGTTTTAAGAACTTTTTTTTTTCCCCCAACTGAACTTGTTGTCACTGTTTAAAGACACTGGACTTGAATGTTTAAGTTGTGCTTGTAAGTTTTAATAGTATGACTGATGGCATAACAAAGTACCACAAGACACCGTGTTCACAACCCCATCCCTTTGCTGTGACAGCAGCAGCTTGAGAGCTTAGGATCCATACAAATGAAAACATAAATCAGGTTGGAAATTTATAAGCACATCTTTGACATATATGAGAATTATACCATCTGTTTTTTTAATTAATAGACTTTATTTTATAAAGACAGTTTTTAGGTTTACAGAAAAAAATAGTGCAAAATACCAATTATTACCATACTGTCTTTTCTAGCCTCAGTTTCTCTTATTGTTAACATCTACCACATAAATGTGGTAGATTGTTTACAATGGATGAATCAACATTATTAGGATTCACTTTTTGTATTGTGTGGTTCTATAGGTTTTCACAAATGTATCCATCATTATCATATCACACAGAGTAATGTCACTGCCCTAAAAATTCCCTGTGCTCACCTGCTCACCCTCCTACCCTCGCCCCACCCCCAGGGCAACTACTGATCTTGTTCCGTAGTTTTGTCTTATTTCTTTTCAATTACAACTAAATCTTGATCATTCCTTTTGATGACCATTCTTGCTCCCCATCCCCTTCTCTCTTCTAATGCTCTTAATTATGCTCTTTCCACTCTTCCTGAGCTTATAAAAACTAATAGCTAATCTCCTTGCTTCCATTATATAGTCTTTAGGTTTCTTTCTCTATAAGACTGAGAAAACAGACTAGCTGGATTTATGGATTCAAAAGCTGAGTGGGGAGGTAGATAAAGACTCCAAAGATGAAGTATGCCCCAAACTTGACTAATGATATGACTGTGGAGTGCATTGACTATATATTCTCCCCGAGGACATGGGGACCAGTGGACTGGGGAAGTCATACTCTTTGATTGACCTGCCTGAAAGGTATATAGGAGAATCTACTTTGTGACAATTCAGCAAGCGGTTCAAATAATTGTTCCTTTTCCTATAGGTACTTTTCACTTTATTTATTTTTTTTATTTTTTATTTTTTTGGCATGATATATTTATTTTTTTATTTTTTATTTTTTATTTTATTTTTTTTTAATATATTTTATTGATTTTTTTTTTTGCCCCCCACCCTCCCTCCCACACATCCCCTCCCTCCCCAGAGTTTTGTGTCCATTGGTTATACTTATATGCATGTATAAAAGTCCTTCGGTTGATCTATTATCTCCCCCAGATCTTCCTCCCCTCCCCGCTGTAATTTGACAGTCTACTTGTTGATTTACTGTCTCTATATCTATCTTTTGGTTCATCAGTTTATAATGCTCTTTGTTATCCACAAATGAGTGAGGTCATGTGGTGTTTCTCTTTCATTGATTGGCTTATTTCACTCAGCATGATGTTCTCCAGTTCCATCCAGTTTGCTGCAAATGATGATAATTCCTTATTTTTTATGGCCGCATAGTATTCCATTGTGTAGATGTACCAAAGTTTTTGGATCCAATCATCTGCTGACGGACACTTAAGCTGTTTCCAAATTCTGGCTATTGTAGATTGTGCTGCTATGAACATAGGGGTGCATATATCCTTTCTGATTGGTGTTTCTAGTTTCTTGGGATATATTCCTAGAAGTGGGATTACTGGGTCAAATGGGAGTTCCATTTTCAGTTTTTTGAGGAAACTCCACACTGTTCTCCACAGTGGTTGCACCAGTCTACATTCCCACCAGCAGTGCACGAGGGTTCCTTTTTCTCCGCAACCTCGCCAACACTTGTCGTTTGTTGATTTGTTGATGTTGGCCATTCTGACAGGTGTGAGATGGTACCGCATTGTTGTTTTGATTTGCATCTCTCGGACAATTAGTGACTTTGAGCATGTTTTCATGTGCCTTTTGGCCTTCCTTCTGTCTTCTTTTGAAAATGTTCTATTTAGGTCCATTGCCCATTTTTTAATTGGATTATTTATCTTCCTTTTATTTAGTTGTATAAGCTGTTTGTAGATGTTGGAGATTAAACCTTTATCAGTGGTATAATTTGCAAATATGTTCTCCCACACTGTGGGCTTTCTTGTTGTTTTGTTGATGGTTTCTTTTGCTGTAAAAAAGCTTTTTATTTTGATGTAGTCCCATTTGTTTATTTTCTCTTTAGCTTCCATTGCCCTAGGGGTAGTATCAGTGAAGAAGTTCTTTTGGCATACGTCTGAGATTTTGCTGCCTGTGGATGCTTCTAGTATTTTTATGGTTTCCCGTCTGATGTTTAAGTCCTGTATCCATTTTGAGTTTATTTTTGTGAATGGTGTAAGTTGGTGATCTAGTTTCATTCTTTTGCATGTGTCTGTCCAATTTTCCCAACACCATTTATTGAAGAAACTGTCTTGACTCCATTGTATATTCGTGCCTCCTTTGTCAAATATTAGTTGAGCATAGTGATTTGGGTTGATATCTGGGTTCTCAATTCGATTCCATTGATCTATATGTCTGTTCTTGTGCCAGTACCAGGCTGTTTTAAGAACAGTGGCTTTGTAATATAGTTTGAAGTCTGGTATTGAGATCCCTCCTACTTTACTCTTCTTTCTCAGGATTGCTGTGGCTATTCGGGGTCTTTTATTGTTCCAAATGAACTTTTGGAGAGTTCTTTCTAGGTCGGTGAAATATGTCGTTGGTATTTTAATGGGGAGTGCATTGAACCTATAGATTGCTTTAGGAAGTATGGACATTTTGATGATGTTGATCCTACCAATCCATGAACATGGTATGTTCTTCCATCTCCTTACATCTTCCTCTATCTCTTTTTTCAGTGTCGTGTAGTTTTCCCCATATAGGTCCTTTACTTCCTTAGTTAAAGTTATTCCTAGGTATCTTAATTTTTTTGGTGCGATGGTAAATGGAATTGCTTTTTTAGTCTCTGTTTCTGCAGTTTCTCTGTTGGTGTATAGAAAAGCCATGGATTTCTTGGCATTAATTTTGTATCCTGCTACATTACCAAATTCATTTATTAAGTCAATTAGTTTTTTAATGGAGTCTTTTGGGTTTTTTATGTACAATATCATGTCATCGGCAAATAAGGATAACTTTACTTCTTCTTTTCCAATTTGGATGCCTTTTATTTCCTCCTCTTGTCTAATTGCAATGGCTAGTACTTCCAGTACTATGTCAAACAGGAGTGGCGAGAGTGGGCATCCCTGTCTTGTTCCTGTTCTTAGAGGGAATGGTTTTAGTTTTTGCCCATTGAGTATAATGTTGGCTGTGGGTTTATCATATATAGCTTTTATTATGTTGAGGTATGATCCTTGTACTCCCACCTTGTTAAGAGTTTTTATCAGAAAAGGGTGTTGGATTTTATCGAATGCTTTTTCTGCATCAATTGATATGACTATATGATTTTTATCTTTCAATTTGTTTATGTGATGTATCACGTTTATTGATTTGCGGATATTGTACCATCCTTGCATTCCTGGAATAAATCCTACTTGGTCGTGGTGTATGATCTTTGTGATGCTCTTCTGGAGTCGATTTGCTAGAATTTTGTTGAGGATTTTAGCATCTATGTTCATGAGGGATATTGGTCTGTAATTCTCTTTCATTGAGTTGTCTTTATCTGGTTTTGGTATTAGGGTGATGCTGGCTTCATAGAAGGAATTTGGAAGTGTTCCTTCCTCTTGGATTTTTTGGAATAGTCTGAGGAGGATAGTTTTTAGTTCTTCCTTGAATGTTTGGTAAAACTCTCCTGTGAAGCCATCTGGCCCTGGGCTTTTGTTTGCTGGAAGCTTTTTGATGACTGTTTCAATTTCTTCCCAAGTCACTGGTTTATTGAGATTTTTAGATTCTTCCTGATTGAGTTTTGGAAGATTATATTTTTCTAGGAATATGTCCATTTCCTCCAGGTTGTTCAGTTTGTTGGAGTAGAGTTGTTCATAGTATTTTGTAACAATCCGTTGTATTTCGGTGGGGTCTGTTGTTATTTCACCTCTTTCATTTCTGATTTTGTTTATTTGGGTCCTCTCTCTTTGTTTCTTGGTTAGTCTGGCTAGAGGTCCATCTATCTTGTTTATCCTTTCAAAGAACCAGCTCTTGGTTTTGTTGATCTTATGTATTGTTTCTTTGGTCTCTATGTCGTTTATCTGTGCTCTGATTTTTGTTATTTCCTTCCTTCTACTTACACTGGGCTTTTCTTGTTGCTCTTTTTCTAACTCTTTGAGTTGTAGAGTTAGATCATTTGTTACACTTTTTTCTAGTTTTTTGCAATAGGCTTGTAAGGATATGAACTTCCCTCTCAAAACTGCTTTTGCTGTGTCCCATAGATTTTGGATTGTTGTGTTTTCATTGTCATTTGTTTCCAGGATGTTTTTAATTTCTTCCTTGATTTCTCTGGTAACCCAGTCCTTGTTTAATAGCATGCTGTTTAGTCTCCATGTGTTTGATTTCTTTGGATTATTTTTATTGTAGTTAATTTCCAGTTTTATGCCATTATGGTCTGAGAAGATGCTTGATATGATTTCTATCTTCTTGAATTTGAAGAGACTTTGCCTATGTCCCAAAATGTGGTCTATCTTTGAGAATGTCCCATGTGCATTTGAGAAGAATGTATATTCTGTGGCTTTGGGGTGGAATGTTCTGAAGATGTCAATTAATTCCATCTGGTCTAGTGAGTCATTTAGGATTAATATTTCTTTGCTGATTTTTTGTTTGGATGATTTGTCGAAGGGTGACAGTAGGGTATTAAAATCTCCTACTATGATTGTATTGCTGTTAATCTCTCCCTTAATGTCCTCCAGCAGTTTTTTTATGTATTTGGGTGCTCCCGTATTGGGTGCATATATATTTACCAGGGTTATTTCTTCTTGTTTGATTGCTCCCTTTAGTATTATGAAGTGGCCTTCATTGTCTCTTGTTATGTCCTTCACTCTGAGATCTAATTTGTCAGATATAAGTATTGCTACCCCAGCTTTCTTTTCATTTCCATTTGCCTGGAAAACCTTTTTCCATCCCTTCACCCTCAGTCTGTGTGCATCTCTTTTTCTGAGGTGGGTTTCTTGTAGACAGCAGATGTATGGGTCTTGTTTTCTTATCCAATCTGTTACCCTATGTCTTTTGATTGGAGCATTTAAACCATTTACATTTAATGTTATTAATGATAGGTACTCATTTGATGCCATTTTTATTCTATACCCCTGTGTTCCTTCTTCGCTTCCTATTTATTTATTTTTACAGTAGACCTTTGAGCATTTCTTGCATTGCTGGTTTGGTGGAGATAAATTCCTTTAGTCTTTTTTTGTCTGTGAAGCTCCTGATTTCCCCTTCAATTTTGATTGATAGTCTTGCTGGGTACAGTATTCTTGGATTCAGACCCTTTCTTTGCATGACTTTGTATATTTCATCCCATTCCCTTCTGGCCTGATAAGTTTCTGTTGAGAAATCAGTTGTTAGTCTGATGGGGGTTCCTTACTTTTTACTTTAATTAAAAATTTAATTAAACAGACACACACTCCTCAAAAACACATACTTTTCTTACCTTTTGATAGTTTCTTAAATATATTATAACTAACTAAATTATTTAAACTATACAATTAAAATGGGACTGGTATTGCTTGGAATATGTACCAATGATATCCAGCCACGTAAGTTCCATTTATATTTTGTTTGCAAATCATGCTGATTCACATGTTGGGAGTTCTGTGATTTTCTTCTCCTGCTTCTTTTTCTTAATATTTTCTCTCTCTCTCCCCCCCCACCCCCTGATAGGAAGCCTATCCTAAGCCTTCCATATAGAATGAACCATTCCATCGTTTATGATCTTATGATAAAAGCACATCTATCTGATAGCATTTTAGTAAACTTATTTCACTTCCATTTCTAAATAGCAAGCTCTTCTTGATGGCAGAGATTATGGTTAAGCATCTTTTTGTACCTATTCCCAAAAAAATATAGTAAATGTGTAATAATTATTTTTGAAATTAATTTATAAATAAGTGAATGAAAGTGTATGTAACATGTAACCAGGCAATAAGGTTTTCAATTATGTTTCAATGATTGTCATATTTTATATTACAAACAATTACTTTAAGTGTATAATCTAATATCACTTAAATATCTGACAGAAGTAAAAATAGTTTTATGTTGCCAGTTAACTTTCTTTTGTAAATTAAAGATAAAACAACAAATTTCAAATTCTTGGCTTGTGATATATTTTTCTGTCACTCAATACCCATTTTTCCTTTCCATGTGTTATTGATGATGCGAATAGTATAAATTGAAAAGCACAATTTTCACTTTTGATTTGGGAAATGCAGATTTGCATCTTGGCTTTTCTTCTTACAGGCTATGTGACTTTGGACAAGCACTTTCATTTGAGCCTTAGTTTATTGGTCAATAAAATAAAGAGTATAATTCAAACCTAATGGGAGTGCTGAAAATTAAATGAGGTTGCATCTATACACTGACTCAGGAAATTCTCAATAAATGTTAAGTTCTTTCTCATTTTCTTCTATCTCCTTAATAAACATTCTTGAGTTTACAAATATTCAATTATAAACTTATTACTATTTCTTTTTGTGCTCTTATTTTCAAAGAAAATACACAACCTCAACTTTCAACTTATTTATGCCACTAATTTATTAGATTGATGGTGGAGGCTGGAGTAAGGTAAACAGAGTACTTTTCAACCTTTCTTCTTTCATTTTTCCAATTTTTGTTTTACATTCCTGGAGGCAAACTTTCATTTGATGAATGGTATGCATTAAATACGAGATACTCTGGAAGAGCTCTGGCGCTTCACAGCCATACAAGGTAAAATACAGCCCCCAACATGCATGTACGTAGGAAGAAGCAGCAAAAATGACTCTGTAAATTGGTCAACCTGAGTAACTCCAACAACATAGTGATGGCAGATGTTGTGTTTGCCGATCCAGATGCCTCAGTCCTCGACCTCAACTGTCTGTATTTCTTCATCGCTCTGTGCTCTGCAGCCTAGGCCTTCTTCTAAAGATTGCCTTGGAAGAGCCGGGAGTCCACACCTACTCCCTACTTCCTCCTAAGGGTTGTACCTCAGCATTGATGTCCCACATCATAGAAGCCCCTCCTCTACTCCAGCAGGAAAACACTTGCTCCGTTGTATGCCCCACCCCCAACTATCCTGTGATCACCCTAAGTTGGGGCTTCACCTGAACTTCATTTTTATTGGGTTCCCTCATGCCCTTATCAATTGGTTTCCCCTGGAACAATTTCTGTCAGAAATACTTGCACCCAATCCTTGTCTCAAGGTCGCCTTCTGTGACAACTCAATCTAAGATGGAAGCATACAAAGGAAGAAAAGGAAAGAAGCAAGTGCAGGTGCAGAAAAATCAGTGCAAGTACAAAGAAGAGCCAGGGTTCACCAAAATGAGGCCAATGAAAGTCTAGAATTCTTCATGAGACTCTTAGGTATCAGGTGTAGAGCTGATTATAGGGATGGTGTCAAGAGAGCCCAAAGTAAAAATCCTTAGAGTCACAAGTGGGTTTGGCACATTTTGAGCCTCGAATGAAAATCTCAGAGAGAAGGGGGACCTGAATGAGGAGAATTAAATGGCACAAGTGAGGTGCACTGCCAAAGATGTCAGGAGGTGAGGGCTGGCTAGCTTTATGTTTTACAACAGACTTTTCTGAGTTAAGAGGATGCTTTAATATGTGAATATTTATGCTCCTTTGTTTTTAGCACACCTTGCATCTAAAAGCTACAAAAGAAGAGTTGAATACATAAGAGCTTACCAAGAATGGCCATGCTACCTCTTTTCATAGTGGAATAACATTTCCCTGTTGTCCTGGGAACACATGTCTTTGCAGGAGCTGAGAAGGGGAGAAAAGTCATTACTGTCCTTTTTCAAAAGCATTGGCATATACCCTCTAATTTCAAACCAAGGTTCAGTTCTGACATCTATAAATAGGACCATTTACTACTAGATGTGTGCCTAGAAATAATAAAATCTCCCTTTTATGGTGTATAAAGGGAAGTTTTAACTTCTCCATCGAGGGGAAGATGGATTTGAGCACACAATCCTCTGTGGGATTTGATGTCAGCAAGCCAATCGCTGTGGCGCAGGCATGGAAGCAAAACCCCACGAGCAGTGACCAAGTAATATTGTCTGCAAATATTGAGGGGCTTTGAAACATTTAGAATCATAGCACTGAAAATGAAAGTGTGCATGTATCTAATAAGATGCCTATTTCATTTATTAGAAAAGGTTAAATAAATATTTTCAGTAGTGGAGATTGCTAACAAAAATGTCTCTTGGGGAAAAAGGAAATGTCACTCCTTTTCCTTTTATTTCATTTTGCCACAAGAGGTTCATTTCTGAGACAATCTCTGGGCTGAGTGTAGGTAAGTCAATAATGGGCATACCTCTTTAACGTGTGATGGATGCTAGCTGCCAACGCAGAAATATTTTTAGTTTTAGGTCAGTTGCTTCCGGAGCCAAAAACCCTAATTATTCATTTATCCACAGTCTTCTGGGTAAGAAGAAGGATCAAAAGGGCTGAGAGATGACTTCAGTCCCCTAGGCCATGGTCCTTGACAATGAGAGATACCGTAGTATTTATTGCTGCTGCTGTGGGACACCCTGGGACAGATAAGCCACAGCCATCTCTCGTTATTGTTGTTGTCTCCAATTCCCTGAAGCTCTTCTCTCAAGCAACAGTTTCACTATTTTATTTTTATATATATATTATTGATTTTATATATTTTATTGATTTTTACAAAAAGGAAGGGTAAGGGATAAAGAGTTAGAAACACAGTGAGAGAGAAACATTGATCAGCTGCCTCCTACATGTCCCCAACGGAGGATTGAATTGCCACCAAGGTGCATGCCTTGGTCTCGAATTGAACCTGGGACCCTTCAGTCCATGGACCGATGCTCTACCTACCCATTGAGCCAAAGCAGTTAGGGCTAATTTTAGTATTTTAAAAACTTTTTCAATATATCAATTTTCCTCTGCAGGGTATTCTGGAAACAAGTGAGGTGCATGGTTGCCTTTTTAACTGCCCCAGGGAGTAAAGTTTGATGCTCTCCCTCCCTGTGTGCTTTCATCCCCTGCTCCTGGCCTTTATGGCAGGGCGCTGCCTCACAATATATTGCACTGGCCCATGGAGAACAAATGTGCAGCAGTAAATACTATGGTTTCATCTACACTTCCACTGTGAAAACAAATGATAGAAACTGTAGTTCACATAACAGATCCAGAGGTCAAAATATAATCGGTGCAGACATTCCACACTACTATTACAATATACTTTTCATAGAGGTTTTATTTATGGGAACATACCATGAGTCATAGCAATTCATAACACAGTGTTCCATGGAAAATTCCATCCTCGACTCAGTCTAAATATTGGATATACAGCACTCACTTTTGATTAATGGGAGTCATAAACATACCTCAACAGGTATAACACCGTAGCTTACAGGTTTTACCTAAGTTGACAGATATTTATATTTTTTTCTTTATAAAACAAGAAAACTGAGATAGAATGAAATCTTTGCAATTCTTGGCAGGACAGTTAACTGGCCTTAGCTACTGCTGGGACTTCCGATCCAACTGATCAGGGCTTGGTCCCTTACTGCCTCATTTATTCCTTACCTGAATAGCAGCTTCTTAGTCAATTCTATAAATATCGTTCTAATTTGAATTAAGATAATATGCTATCTGTGCTTGTTAGATATGACACAACACAACTCATACTCACTTTAAATCTCACCGAGTCAAAGAGCATTTTTGCATTCCAGATGGAGCTAAAAATATTCACCCATCAAAATAGTAATCATCATTAAAATTAGATTGCTGATTTTGCTGATTAATTTTTCAGTAACAAGTATGCTTTCTGAAAAGTTTCAATTAAACATTTTTTGACAAAACTAGATTTTTAAACTGTAAAGTAAGAAGAAATAGATAACTAAGGGAATAAAAATAGAAAATTTAAATGTTCTACAATTTTAAAGACTTTTGATTTTTTTTTTTTTCCTGGCAATAAAAGGAGTGCAGAGGATGGAAATGTTGCCATAACTGGACTATGTAACTGAGGTCCCTGCCTCTTCATTCTGGGCTGTGATTCTCATACCTTGGAAAGGTGCTTTATTTTTGTTTGTGTGAAAGTACCATCTACCAAGTGTAATACGTATTCAAGTGATCAGAGCCTCTCCTGTGAGATTTAATGTCTCTTTGCATGTGTTCTATTTTCATATGCAACAGGCATACTTCAAGTTCAGAAGAAGGTTGTAGATCAGTAGGCACATGGCAGTGCCACATTAAATCCTTGGATGAAACAAAACGCTGGTGCTTATACGTCAACCATTGGCACAGTTTTTATTGTTTTCAGTATCTTAATTTTAGTTGGAGTCAAAGATAAATGTGCTAATAAATAGTTCTGATTAACCGTATTGAAAACTGTGTGAGGGTGGATAATGTATCTTCATTTCAACCTTTAAAAACCCATTTCTGTAATCTTTTTAAAAATGTATCTTTATTGTTGAAAGTATTACACATGTTCCCCCTTTTCCCCATTGATCCTGTATCCACCCCAGACCTTCACCATACTATTGTCTATGTCCATGAGTTATGTATATATGCAAACACATTCTTTGGCTAATGATTTCTCCCTCCCCTTTCCTCTGAGATTGGTAAGTTTGTTTCATGTGCCCATGTTTCTGTATCTATCGGGTCTAGTAATAATTAATGTCGTTTTTAAACATTCGTTTAAAATCTTGCTTGGCGTTGACTTGTATTGACATAACCTTCAAACACGTGGTATCTACAGAACGTGTGAAGTGCAATTAACAAGTTTTGCTTGAAAAAGTTTGTGTTTGGTTTGGTTTTTGTTGCAAAACTAGGGCTAAGAAGATGGCGGATGAAGAGCATATTCGGCACTGCATGCTTTACGAGTTCCAATTAGGAAGAAAAGCAAGTGAGGCTGCAAAAAAACACCTGCAGTGCTCTTGGTCAAGATGCAGTTAGCGCCAGAAAATGCCAGCATTGGTTTGAGAAATTTCGTGAGGGAAATTTTTCGTTAGATGACAAGAGTGGTCGAGGCCGTGTGTCCAATTTTGATCAAGAAGCTCTTCAAGCTCTTTTGGTGCAAAATCCTCAAATTACCCAATAAGAGCTTGCGACAACTTTAAATTGTTCACAAAAAACAATTTCCAATCAATTGCGTGCACTTGGCAAAGTCCAAAAGTTTGGAAAATGGGTTCCTCATGAGTTGACCGACAACAAATGTAATCAAAGAGTCACAATTTGCAGTTCGCTCCTCTCTCGTCAAAACCGTTTGCCGTTTTTAGGCAAATTGTTACCGGAGATGAAGAATGGGTGCTGTATGTTAATTTGAAAAGGCGGCCTCAATGGTTGGACAAAAATGAGGCTCCGCAGCCCACGCCAAAACCTGACTTGCATGCGAAAAAAGTGATGTTGTGTGTTTGGTGGAATTTTAAAGGAATTCTTCATTATGAACTTTTACCATCTAACCAAACCATTACAAGTGCAGTGTATAGTGCCCAATTGGAAAGGTTAGCCCAAGCTTTAAGAGAAATAGAACCCGCGCTGATTAATCGGAAGGGCGTAATTCTTCACCACGATAACGCACGACCGCATACTGCAAGAATCACTGCTGAAAAACTACGCCAGTTGGAATGGGAAGTTCTCCCTCAACCTGCATATTCTCCTGATATTGCCCCTTCCGATTACCATTTGTTTCGTTCTTTGCAAAACTTTCTTCTTGGAAAAAAATTTAATAATGAAGAATGCCTCAAAAATGCATTGACCGAATTTTTTGCATCAAAATCACAAGAATTTTACAACAGAGGGATTAAAATGCTTCCTGAGCGTTGGGCACAAGTAGTAGAAAACAACGGCAACTATATTGTTGATTAAATTTTGTTGTATTGTTTAAATAAATTTGATTTAAAAAAGTATTAGAAAACGACATTAAGTATTACTAGACCTAATACTTTGTTGATCAGATTATTTTGTTCATTAGATTCCACGTATGAGTGAGATCATGTAACGCTTGTCTTTCTTTGACTGGCTTATGTTGCTTAACATAAATGTAATCTTGAAAATAGGCTAATATAAATGACTCTGATGTTAAAATGTATAAATACATTTTAAACTAAAATAAAGATACAGTGATTATAAGACAGAAACTATTGAGAAAAAATAGAAGACCAAAGGTTAAGAAAAAGTTATAATATTCAATCATATTTAAAATAATGTTTGTAGATCATTTGGTACTGATTGAGGCAATTAAATATTCATTAACTGTGAGTTTTAGATGATCCATTTGAGTTGTAATGGGCATATATCACAAAGCAACAGTGAAATTCAGTATGTCTCTGATGACCATTATATGGTAACTGTCATGGAAATGCCTCTGACCTTCCTCAGTTAATGGGTAGTAGCATATCTGGAGAAAAACATAGATTACTGTCAAAATAATCTGGTACATGGCAGGCAGCAAACAGCAGCAGTAAGCCAAGGGGATCCATATTTCCAAAACACGCATATAAGCACACTTCTTGTCTGTTTAAAAGACACAGATAGTGAGTAATTACTTATTTCTTTATTTCCAAATATTAAGCTATAATGGAATCCAGCCAGTTTTAAGAATTCAATTTAGCCTAATCTTTTATAAAACTTTAGTGAGTTATTTTCTAAAATTTGTAGAGAATGTAATTTGAAGCATATGTGGCTTATTATATAAACTCCTGAGCATATTTATTGGAAAAAATGCTAAACCAAAACATCGTGGAAGGTCATTTATGTATTCTGTGACAGCATGTCTAAGATGTTCAGTATTTGAGGAAAGAAGAGTATTTTATTTGTTTCCTGCAATTTAAAATGAAACTCCAGTTTGACATAAGGCAAAATTCTATGAGTAATTATCAGAAAAAAATATGTGTGTGTGCAAATGTATATAGAGATAGATAGATGAGGAAGAATTGACAGATGATGGGTGATGGATGAATAAATGACAAATAGATGGTAGATATAATAAAGAAATAGACATTAAAAGTGCTTCAATTGTCATATATTTTCAAGTCTTGGTACTTAATTAAATCTAGAAGCTTATAAAAGTGAAGGGTTTGAAATATTTTAAAACATACATGTGTATATGTGTGTGCGTGTGTGTGTGTGTGCGTGTGTGGTATTTCTCAACTTTCATTTTTGCCCCTTACAAACCATCTTTCCTTTTGTTTCCAAAATCAATTTTAAAATAAAATATAAATGTTTCCAGCCCTCCAAAGGCATCCCATCACACTCACACCCAAATCTAAACCCTTGTTCATGGCCCACATCTCCCACCTCTAACCATAGGACTCTTCCCAACTCACTGAGCTCCTGCCTGCCATGCACCAACCCTCTCTCCTACTCAAGGCACCCACACACCTCCCTTTCATCTGCCTGGGATGACTTTTGCCTAGACCTTGCAGTTAAGCTTCACTCAGGAGACTGTGCTGGGTCCTGAGCCTACCCTGGAAGCTCAGTGATTATGGAGAGCTGGTTAGTGTAAGCCCAGCTTCCTTCCCTCCCATGAAACAAACTGTTGAGACAATGTAATCTCCAGAGCACCCTCAAGAAACAGGCTGCAGTTGGGACTGACTGGAGATCTACCCAGCCACATGCCTTACTATTTCCTCTTCAGATGCAGTTCTTCACTCCCAAATTGGCTTCCCAGAGGGAACTCCTTAATGCACAATTTTCACTTGAATCCTGGTCTAAAGTTGTACCTCTGGGAACTGAGCTAAGAAAACAGGGCAGCTCAAATGCCACCCCTTGCTCCTTACTACAAAGCCTGCCATTCAGGGACTCTGTGTCTTACAAGTCCAGGGTCACAGGAAGTCCATGAGGGAGGCTCCTCAGAGCTACAGGTTTGATATCCTTGGCTTTATTTACTTGATGGCATTCCTATCTAAAATCATGCCTCCTTTACCTGAATATTGTTCTTCCTCATGTTATATTTTCAACACACTGTGCTTTCCTATCCTAGGAATATCCTACATGAGGGAAAGCTATCAGTCACTGCTGAATGACAGAATAGAAGGATGGTCTAGAAGAGGAAGAGTGGTGCACCTCCCTCCACCTAAGTTCTCATGTCCCCATTCGGACCAGCTGGGTCACTGTGTCTCGCTGACCCTCAGCTTCTCTCCCTGGAACCGAAATGGTGGATTGTGGTTCTGGCTCCTGAGGTCAGCACAGGGGGCTGTGCAGAATTCCTAGGAAAATGAAAATCTGTGGTGTCCACTGTCTACATGTTAGTCACACCTAAAAGCCTTTCTGGGGTGCTCAGCTATAAACCATTGTGAGAAAGTACTACATGATTAACCGTGTGGTCTCTGACAGAACCACACAGGTAGTCCCTGAGAGACTCAAGTCCCTGCCAAGGGAAGTAGTATGTGAACAGGCTGGCTCTCCTGGTGATCAGACACCAGCATGTCTGTTTCCTAAATTTCCTGGGAGAAGATGGGGAGGGAGAAACAGAGAGCAGAAGGAAATTGAACAATTGCCTCATGACTTTTCACCACCTGGTGAAGGTTTGTGAGAGAACATATGTGTAGAAGAATGAAAGTGACATTTAATTTTTTAAAATCTATCTGGTAACACATTGAACAAGATGACATTAACTCAACATCTATTGAGTACTTCTGTTTACTAGCATTGACTTAGCATGGAGATAAAAACGTGAACAAAATAGATACATTTCTACTCTAATTCAGTTCACATTCTGAATGTCTGAGAAAAAACAAAGGGAGGTCCACCATACACCACAGGAACTGGAGAAAGAGTGTATACAGGACTGTGTGGGAGGCTGTGGTGGTGGCAAAGACAGTCTCCTGAGTAGAAGTCTGAATGGAGCGAGGGAGCAAGCCCTGAAAACTTCTTGGAGAACTTCAGGCAGAACAGCAGCAGGTGCAAAGGTTCTGAGACACCGTGGAGCTGGAGGAAGTGCAAGGCACCATAGTTCTGCCTCCAGAGCCACAGCAGCTAAACACCAGGTCAAGTGCACAGGTACTTCCCCTTAGCACTCAACAAAGTGAGAATATAAATTTACACTCTCAGGTGATAGTTCTTGAGGTGAAACTGTAAGATCTCCATTTCAGTCATGCTCCAGTAGCAGAATAATACATGGCAATCAAATTATACAATTTTCATTATTCCCATAGGAGTTTATTATTATTATTATTATTATTATTATTATTATTATTATTAAGTTATACCTGGGGGATATAACTTTGCCTGGGGAGAATATCAGAATGTTGGGTTCTAGCAACTGACATAGTGTAGAATTTAGGAATGACACATTATAATAAAGCCTAATATACACGTGAAGAAGAAAGTCTTATTCTCACCAGATGGATCAATTAGGAAGTAATCATTCATATTAAACAACTACACCACATAACAAAAAGATCCTACACACAAGTACATCATATAATGATTTTCTCTGGCACAATTAAAATATAATTTGTTCCCCTACAGAGGACACCAGGATTTCTCTGCCATGTATAATGCAAATATTTTTTGTTTTAATTTGTAATCACTGTGCAATACAATGGCATTTAGTCACATTCTTTTTTTCAGTTTTATTAAACTGAAGGCACTCAGTTGGTTGGTTGATTGGTTGGTTGCAAAATATTTATGTAATAATTAGATTGTATGAGTGTTCATCTGTGTGAGTGCATATGTGTGAATGTCTGAGTGTGCGAATCCATGAGTATGTGAGAGTGTGAGTGTGTGCATAATGTTCAATCCCAATGCCCTTGCCTTGTGCATCTGTACTCCAGGCCTAAGGCTTGCAAGGCCAGAGTCACGTGCTTTCAGGAACGTTGGGCACAGTATCCTGCAGATGTGGCCACTTGGTAATTGTACAGCAATTAGGTTGATGACACATCTGGGTGTGGAGTAAACAGAGCCTACTGATTAGGTTCTGGAATTGTCCAGCTTTTTAAAACGGGGCTTTGCTTTCTTGGGGGGTTAGGGGGTTCTTTGGTACCTTTAAACAATGCTGCATTAAAATGAATTCCTAGTTTTCTTGGGATACTCATGTGTGTCTTTTTTTAAAAAAATATATATTTTTATTGATTTTGTACAGAGAGGAAGGGAGAGAGAGAGTTAGAAACATCGATGAGAGAGAGTCATTGATCAGCTGCCTCTTGCACACCCCCTACTGGGGATATGCCCGCAACCAAGGTACATGCCCTTGACCGGAATCGAACCAGGGACCCTTCAGTCCCCAAGCCGACGCTCTATCCACTGAGCCAAACCGATCTCGGCTCATGTGTGTCTTAGGAGGATTCTTCAGCAACACCTTCCATTGCATCCTGAGAAAGGCCGTCGCAGGGAATGGAGAGAGAGACACTGCGATGTACTCTCCATGGAGCAGGGGTTCTGATTGTGCTCCTGGGGATTGCATGCGGGTTTTAGAGTCTTTCTGATATTTCTTAATTCTTTGCTTCAAAAAATACTCAGGTTAGCACTTGGCATAGCTCCTCTGACTAGAAACTCTCTTATTAAATCTTGTTGTAGTGGATGTGATTAATGTTTTTTTTTTTAAAGGAAATGGAGAAGTCTTTTGTCAGCATCTTAGCAGAGCTGCATATGAATCGGAAGTCTGCCTCTCTCTAGGATCCTTTATGCACTAAGTGCTTGAAACCCTTCCAAGGACCCTGCCACTTCTTCCAAACTCTGCGCATGATGGCGGCTGCAGTGCTGCCAGTGAATTATAGTCTGTTCTCTGTGCTGTGCAAGTGAAAAGTGGTATCTGTTCCATTTAGCTGCTTCAAGGACTTAAAAAAAAAATGAGAGTGAGATATCATGCTCTAACGAGTAAGGAATAATAAAAAATTGTTTAGTACTGTGAGAGGTGAATGCCAGGTCTTTGCTAAGAAGCAGTACGCACAGGAAGGAAATGGATGTGGGCACTCAGGGTGAGACTCCACTTTTGGAGAAAGTTGCTGCATCATTCAGCTGGGACTTCAGAAATTAAATGTCTGACTTGAAAATCATATAATAAAGAGGGCATATGCAAATTAATCCTCATACCCTCACAAGATGGCTGCCTACAACCAGGCCAGCAGGGGGGTTAGTGAAGGATGACCAAACAACTGAACAACCAGGTTGCCTAGGGCAACCAGGCCAGCAGAGAGTTAGTAAGTGACAACCAAATGACTGAACAGCAGACTGAATGGGGCAACCAGGTTTGCACAGGGGTGGGGGGAGAGCACATTTGGGGAGGACCAGAACAACAAGGGGGGGAGGGGGGATCGGGGGATCGGGGGCAACCAGGCTGGCAGGGGAAGGCAGTTAGGAGAGACTAGGCAGGCAGGCAAGCAGGTGAGCGATTAGGAGCCAGTGGTCCATGATTGTGACAGGGATTGAGCTTAGACCAGCAGTCGGACATCCTCCAAGGGGTACCAGATTGGAGAAGGTGCAGCTGGGCTGAGGGGACTAACAACTTCCACCCTCATGCACTAATTTTGTGCTCTAGGCCTCTAGTAATAATAATAATAATAATAATAATAATAATAATAATAAAAGAATCTAAATACAACAAAATAAAGGAAGACACTGAAAAAATACATTAGAGACAGTTTGCTGATCAAATATCCAAATTTTTTTTATAGAAGAGTTGCCTCTGGAAGATTGTCATTCTAAGAGACTGAGGAATGTGGTTTAGCTTTCCTGAAACAGCAGAGCTGTGTGTGAGAGACATAAGAGGTCATGAGTGAAGTTTAAGAATGGAGACTCCAGTGTATTAAGTAGTGGGGGGATCTGGCATTGCTTATTGCACTTGGAATTTCAGAGCAACCCCAAGGGCAGGGAAGCCCACTCTACCCCTGGAGCACAAGCTGAGATGCAAGGAGGGTCATGAGGTCCTCAGGACTCAGTTTCATATATCAATAGTAAATTTAGTTTTCAAGTGATGCTAAAGTCATGGCCATCACAATAATATCCACGTACCTAACCTGATAAAATCTGCCCCTCCATCCTGCCCCACCTCAACACTGCCTATTTCTACACCCATACTTCTGCTATAAGCTCTGAATGGCCCACTGACTTTAAATAACAGCTGACACTAGGAAGGTACCAGGAAAGGCAGAGTGGCTTGGGATCAAGGGCCACCTGGAGAAGGGGATTCGAGGGGGAAGGAGAATGGCTGTGGCAGTTCAAGCGTGAGTTCCAAGGTGATGATGTAAAAAAGGACATTGAGGAGATGCATACCCAACATGTCTTCTATGACAGCATGGTGCAGAAAATCCTATTTCGTTGTTGGAATAAGATTCTAATTCATGCTTTTAAAAAAAGGATATAAAACATCTTATGAACAATCAGTTATTTCACTCTTTAAAATGATCCATATCATTTTATAGCAGAAAAACTATACACAGATGCTGCAGACATATGTTGATCATATGTCTTCAGCATTAAGTTCTTTCTCAGTAAAGAAAATAATGAATCTCAGCCAGTATGGCTCAGTGGTTGAGCATGGACCTATGAACTAGGAGGTCATGGCTAGATTCCCAATCAGGGCACATGTCTGAGTTGTGAGCTCGATCCTCAGTAGGGGGTGGGGTGCAGGAGGAAGCCGATCACTGATATTTCTGTTCCTCTATCTCTTGCCCTTCCTCTCTCTGAAATCAATAAAAACATATTTTTAAAAAATAATGAAGAAAATCACTCAGGTATCAGGCTACATATATCCTAAGATTTAGATCTGGGATTGTCAGATTTCAGATTCCTTATGAAACTATATCTGAAACATCACACTATTTTCAATCTGAGTGTCCATGAGTCTCAGAGTGTCACCCACAGCAAGATGGTATTCCTATGAAATCAATGGCTCAAAGATGTAATAAGAACACAGTTTTGTTTCATTTTTAAATCAATTAGTTAAGCCTTCTTTTTCAGGCAGTGAAATATATAAAAATCACAAATGAGGATTTGACTTTATAATCATGATTGCTAATGATCCCTGATTATAATGAGCATGTCATTTTCTTAGGAATGAAATTATCTATTGCTTTTTTTTTTTTTTAACAAATCTATTTGTGATGGTTCTGGGATTATTCCAGACAAATAAATGTGATGTATAGAATTTCATGGTGGGTTATCCTAGCTTCAGGAAAAGTACTTACTCTTTGCCTGTTTATATTTTGTAAAACTGTTACTGGTAGAAATGTCTAAAATGGGAATAGGTGGGAAGAGTATATGAACTATGAAATATTTTTTTTCCAATGTATCTTTGCTGAATTTGTGTGCATTTAGCCCTAGAAATGTAAGACCTGCCCTTTCCCTGCCCAAGGACTATCACAGAAAGAGGATCCAAGAAATCACAGGAAGTGATTCTTGGAGCTGTAAAGAAAACTAATCTACTATGTATGAACTTGTGCTCTTTTAGGCCCTAAGAATATTTGGGAAAGAATGAGTGTCTTAGTTATTCAAGCTGCTGTAACAAAACATCACAGACTGGATAGCTTATAAACAATTCTGGAAGCTGGAAGTTCAAGATCAAAGTGCTGGCATGGCTGGGTGAAGACCCACTTTCAAGTCACAGACTTCTCATTGTGTCCCCACCAGGTGGGAGTGGTGAGGGAGCTCTCTGGAATCTCCTTTGTAAGAGCAGCACTAATCCCATCATGAGGGCTCCACTCTAATGGCCTCTTCATTTCCCAAAAGTCCTGCCTCCTAATACCATGACATTGGCATTAGGTTTCAACATATGAATTCGGGGGTGCACAAACCATCAGGCCATAGCAATGAGAAGTGGAAAGGCAGAACACAGGCAAAGGCAAAAACCTCCATGAGGGAAATTATCAGCAAGAACTCATATAAGTACTGGTAGCAATGATGTCAAAATTGGTTCCAGGTGGTTTTGGGAGTTTTAAGAAGAAATGTTAATTTGATTTTCCAGTTTTGCTGAAGTCAGAGTTTCCCTTCTATTTAAACAATGTTCACTGAGTGCATTCTATGCCAATAGGTGAAAGAGGTAGTCAGCCTTCCTCCAGGCACTCTGAAGTTGTAGCTGCCCAGGGCTGCGTGAACGGAACCAAAGGTGATGATAATGAGGTGACTTCACACGTTCCATGGGGCTGCTGACTTTCAGTATTCAGTAAAAAAGAAATGGGAAAGAACACAATGAACTTGCTGCTCTCTCAAGTCTTCATTTTGACATGCATGTTTTATAACTTCTTAGGAAATTAAAATTATCCAGTAAGATCTGAGCCCATTGTCAAACCTCAGAATACCCTTTCCTCCCCCTTTCACATAACTGATACCTTGGATTTGTCACCCATTTGTATTTGAAGCTACTTTAGCATAGGTGTATTCCTAAGTTTTATATTTAGGTGGTTTGCTTATTTTAAAAATTATATATTATTATACTGCACATTTCATTCCATAAGTAGCTATTATCACAAAGTTTTGGATAACTTATTTATTCTATTACATGAGCAATCTTTTGAATTGTTGTGTTGTATTTGGCTGTGTGAATATTCCACAAATCCCTTCTTTCCGTGCTCCTACTATGTTCATTTGGATCAGTTCTAATAACAGGAATTGCAATAAAAGATCACTTTTTGTGTGTGCCAGACCTTTTTAAGAGGATGTATGTAGAACTTGCTCATTTGTATGCACTCTTTTTCCAGTCCACATGCACCCTAAGCCACACTCCACCAGGGGAGCAGCAAGGTGCAGTGCGCGGCTCCCGCAGCCTTGGTCTGAGCTGCAGCCACCAGCACCCCTGTGATGTGCAAGCCAGTGAGACATGGGATTCTTCCTGCAGCTCCTAGTCAAAGCTGTCAAACGTGTAGATAGAGTGAACAGTTTTGTACAGTGAGATTTCAAAATTGATATCATTTTTCAAAAAGCAACTAAATTTGTGCTCCGTTATTATTTTTTAAATCAGTGCATGAGATTGGCTGGTGATATTTTCATGTGTTCAGTTGGTTTTTAAAGAAGAATGAAATGGTTCCAAAGGGAAACATAGAGGTGTCTACAACAGCGTGGCAATGAGAGTGGCTGTACATGAGAGTCCTCCTGTGCCCTCTGCCCCTGCTCAACTCTGGCAGGACTCTGGCTCTGGGCTGGGGCTTCACTCCAAAACCACCTGGTAGGGCTGTTCTGTTGTTGACAGTGCTGGTGGCCCCTCTGCAGAAGTCCCCACCTTCTCTTCTGGCTTTAATCCCAAATTTCCTTTATTCTACTTTCTAGGTTTTCTCCTAGTCGTCTTCCAATCCTTCAGCTTTTTCTTTGAAAATTTTGCCTTCATATTTTGTATTACCAAGCTTCTTCTTGTTTATCTAATTGTTCCTTTCATCTTTTCCTGCATTCTGCCCTTATTTTAAGAAGGCAACATTTCATCATACTTTTATGGCATTTTAGTTTTTTCTTAACAAGATTTCTTCTGTTTCTTTTAAATCTATGTAGCTCAACATTGCCTATGTTACAATTTGCCTATTTTTCTTTTTCAAGTGTAAGCTTTCCTCAGATGTCTGCAATTACTCAGTAAAGCTGCATGTTCTCTTTAATTGGCTTGGATGCTACCAAATTGCTCTCCAAGTGACCACACCAATTTAGTGTCCTGAACAGAGAAGAAGCAAGAAGTGTTCCTATGACCACCCTTTCATCATCACAATGAGCAGAATCAAGGTGCAAAATGGCACCACCACTCCATTGTTCTGACCTCCTTAGGCCTCAGGGGAAGAGCCTCAGACATTAACTGTCCCTGGTAACAGCCCCCCTCTTTTATGTAGTTATTTTATTTTATTTTATTTTATTTTATTTTATTTTAATTTTATTTTATTTTATTTTATTTTATTTTATTTTATTTTATTTTATTTTATTTTATTTTATTTTATTTTATTTTATTTTATTTTATTTATTTTATTGTTTCCATCACCATTTATCCCCTCTATGCCCCCTTCTACCACCGCCCCTCTCATCCTCCCCCAATCACCACACTATTGTCCATGAGTTCTCATTCTTTTCCTTTTTTGATCAACCCATCCACCATCATCACCATCACCATCAGAACTGTGCCTGCTCTCTATCTATGAGTCTGTCTCTATTTTGCTTGGTAGTTTACTTTATTTTGTTAGTTAAATTCTACATATGAGTGAAAACATATGGTACTATCTTTCGCTGACTGGCTTATTACAGTTAGCATAATGTTTCCCAGGTCCATACAAGCTATTTCAAAAGGTAAAATTTCTTTCTTTTTTATAGCTGTGTAGTATTCTATTGTGAAAATAAATCTATCATCGTTTTTTTTTATTCATTCATCTAGTAATGAGCACTTGGACTGTTTCCAAATCTTGGCTGTTTGTAAATAACACTGCAATGAATATGGGGGTACATATATTCTTTTGAATTAGTGTTTCAGGTTTATTTGGATAAATTGCCCAGAAATAAATCCTCTCCGTCATAGTCAGTTAAAATTTGACAAAGGAGGCAAAAACATACAATGGACTAAAGATAGTCCATCAACAAATGGTTGGGAAAATGGGACAGACACAAGAAAAAAAAATGAAACTACACTATCTTCTTATGTGGTTCTGACTGATGTTCATTAGCATTGAGAGTCTCATCAATTGCTTAATTTTTAGATTACTGACATGTATTTTGGTAGTTCTTGGATAAGATATATTCTCTTTTCTTGGATTTTCTTCACTGAATTAATTCTTTAGAGTTGTTATACATATATAATTTAGAAAATATTAACAGGACACTGGATTAACATATTTCCTTTTACTTTTGTCTGCATAATTCATTATTTTAAATCTTTTAAAGATAAATGTATTGGTGTCTTTCAGCAAAACATTGTGTATTCTTCTCTTATTTATATTATGGCTACATCTCTCCATCCAATAACGTAACTGGGACAGCACTGTGCTATAACAGACTTATTGCAACCTAAAAATGCTGGTGGCTTTTTGTCCTCATAAAATGTGAGATGTATCTTACAAAACAGTTTCATAGGAGTACAAAAATATACTTATTGGCATTTATAATATGCAGTCACATGAAAGAATAAATACTCATTTGAAAAACTAGAACAAATAAAAAACAATAAATTAAATTCAAATTTCTTGAAAAATTAGTCAATAGTTAATTTTGAAAGCTGATGGAGGAATTTGTATTTTGAAATAAAAAGCAAAAAAAAAACAAAAACACCTGTCTACGTTTAGAAAATAAAAAGAAAATAAAAAGTGATTGATTTTTAATATAGTTTTTCATTTGCACCAAATCAGAAGCAAACCATATTTATCATTATTCTTTTTCTCTGAGAAAGAAAAAGCTTAGCACATTCCATCAAAGCTTAGCACTTAATTATCTAAATGGAGTATTATTATTTTCATCAGACAAAACTTCAATTGAAAATATTCTTCATTTTGCCCTGGCTGGTGGCTCAGTTGGTTGGAGCATCTATTGTCCCATATACCAAAAGGCTGCAGTTTTGATTCCCAATCAGGGCACATACCTAGGCTGCAAGTATGATCCTTTTCAGGGAGCATACAGGAGGCAACCAATCCATATCCATGTATCTATACCCATGTATCGCTCTCCTTTTCCCCTCTCTCTAAAATTAATAAAAACATATCCTCAGATGAGGATTTCAAAAAAAACGGTTTTCATTTTTATTATCTAAATGATCTATCTCTGTACATGTATCGATGTATAAGCATTTTTTGCTTATGTTATCTATATTAGTACCTATTAACCTAAAGTCTAACTTGAACAAAGGAAGAAATTACATGTGGCAATTATTGTAAAAAACTATAGGAAAAATGTAATTTTTTTCAGTTTTGCCTTTTGTTTGGAGCTTGTTAAAAATATGTTTTGTTGATTTACATAAAATTCCAACATTTGCATATTTAACAGTGATCTTTGTTGCTATGAAATTGGAAATTATTTTTCTTGAAGAATATTTACTTCTGAAGACATTTCTGTTTTCCATGCACTATGCATACTGGAAATAGAGAAATTCTAGTGAGAAAGTACTCCAGGAATAAACTGATTATGGAAAAAAGAATTTCCTTGACCATGCTACAGTTATACCTGCACTTGTTTGTCTAGACAGAGACCCTCTCCAGAGTCTGGTGGTTACTTTTAAGTGTCAACTTAGCAAGATCATGGGGTATTCAGATATTTAGTTGAACATAGTTTCTGGGTATGTATGTGATGGTGTTTCCAGATGGGATTTAAATTGATGGATTGAGTTAAAGCAGATCACACTCACCAAAGTGGGTGGTGATCATGCAATTTCTCAAGGTCTGAATAGAACAAAACAAAAAAATGGAGACAAGTTGGAATCACTATTTCTGTCTGACTGAGCTGGAACTTACATCATTAAGTCTCCTGGGTCAGCAACCTGCAGATGGTGCAGATGGCAGATTATGGGAGGCTTCATAACTATGTGAGCCAATTTCTCACAATAAATAATATAAATATCCATCTCCTATCCAGCACATCTTATTGGTTCTGTTTATCTAGAGAATGCTAATACTCTAAAATTAAAGCCCAAGGACATTTGGAGATTCATGGATGGACACTATTCATGAAAGGATGCAGTCTTGAATTGTATGTCAAAAAATATGAAAAAGAGTCCATATTTTAAAATAATTTAATTCACCTAAAACTAATAGCCATCATCTAGCATATCTAAATATGCTGCTAGAAAGGGCTTAAACATACAAACAGTATGCCAAAGATATATTTGATATCAATTATTCAGGATTATTTTTTGAATATGTCATATTTTAACAAATGAGGACACTCAATAAATATAACTTGATTTATTGTAGAAAGAAAATCAACTAGATGTTCTTATTTAATTGCTGTAAGAAATAGGTTTATTATGAAAGGGATCACTTAAAATAAATAATATGTCTTTATAGTTTATGAGCATGCTTTTAATCAGCTCTCTTTTCATTAGTGAGAACAAGTAAAACATTACAAGAGAAATCAAGAGTATTGGAAAGACTAGAAAAAGATAAATGCAAGAGAGTAAAATTGTAATAAACTGTCCCTTAATAAGATAATTCTGAAAACACTTTCAAAATCCTCCTCATAATAATAATTAGGAACTTTCAGTCTGTAGTGTCTTTCTATCAAGGCCTATAAAGCATTTCGACATAATGTGATAATATTCATGACAGAAGAATTGCCATAGTCATAAATGCCCACAGCACTTAAACACTAATGAGGAACTTTGGCAGTCCAGGACTTGTAAAAGCATTTCCTCTAAGTACTTTACAATGGCAAGAGCATTATCAGCAATAGCTGGGAATCAGGGAGAGTGACAGACAGAAAGGTGAATGGGTTCATTCAAATAGGGGAGGAGTTTTTTATTGATAATCAGCAATTGTGCTAGCTATGATTAGGGGGTTTCTATTATAATAGCACATTCTGTGACACACATTGGATGCTCTGAAATTAACATGGTTTTTCATGGCTCCTTGCATTCAAACCCTTGTTTTAGTCAGAAACTCAACTACTTTTCTTACCCCATTTGCTTTGTGACTGCCTCGGTTAGTTCCAGACTTCAACTTTCTGCTTGGATTACTCCAATAACCAGCTAAGTGGGCTCCCCATTATGTCCATACTCCAAATTCAAACTAGACATACCTAAAACACAAGCTGGATCTTCCACTATTTAAAGTCACCAGTGACTTCCATGTGGATTCAAGGTGAAGCACACTGCCCTCTTTGACTTTGCTTCTGTCAAGTTTTCTAGATGGTGGTGTAAAAAACCATCACTCTGCAGTCAGTCAGGTATGAACCCATTGCATGAGTTCAAGATCTTGAGAACCCCCTTAGCATCTTTAATCCTCAACTTTTTCATCTATAAAATGGAAATAAAAAAATATTCTTTCTTTGTTGATTCCCAATCAGGACACAAACCTAGGTTACAAGTCCGATCCCCTTTCAGGGTGAATACAGGAGGCAAACAATCCATGTCCATTTATCTATAGTATCTCTCTCTCATTTTCCCCTCTCTCTAAAATTAATAAAAACATATCCTCAGCCCTAACCAGTTTTGTTCAGTGGATAGAGCATAGGCCTGCAGACTCAAGGGTCCCAGGTTCTATTCCGATCAAGGGCATGTACCTTGGTTGCAAGCACATCCCCAGTGGGGGATGTGCAGGAAGCAGCTGAATGATGTTTCTCTCTCATCCATGTTTCTAATTCTCTCTCCCTCTTTGTAAAATAATCAATAAAATATATATATATTTTAAAAAACACATATCCTCAGATGAGGATTTTAAAAATGATTTTCATTTTTATCATCTAAATGATCTATCTCTGTATATGTATTGACATATATGCATTTTTGTTTATGTTATCTATATTAGTACCTATTAACTAAAGTCTAACTTGAACAACTTGGAAAGTTTGATTTAGCTTGCCCTCCCAGAAAATTTCCATGTGTGTAAAGCAATCCATGTGGGTAGGACTGAGGCCACCCATCCACTAGGTCATACAGTTGAACTTCAAGACTTGAACATGGCCCTGGTCATACCATGGGAGAGGCCAGGGTTCCCTCAGCCAATGTACACAGAGGAAAGGGTGTGACCATGTTCTTTTTTGACCCACTTCTGGAACTGTGGTCCTTGAACAATCCAAGGGAAAGGCTGATTCTTCTTCATCATTCATCCAAGGACCACTGCTCCAGGGTAAGATATCTGACCCGGTAGGAGAAGTACAGCCTCACCCAACTCTATGAATTTCCTCCAATAAATGCTGCTTAGGAGGTCTGGTGCGTGTGTGTGTGTGTGTGTGTGTGTGTGTGTGTGTGTGTGTGTGATGTCAATAGCTACTCTTGTTTGCTTAAAACATTGGTACACAGTAACTATGCATAAATAGTATCATAAATTAAAACATAACAACATTTTATCTTCTGACCTGTGATAACTTATACTTTGTATTTTAGTTCTGCTTTCCTATATGAAACCCTTATCTTTGCACCTGAGCTCCCGATTAGATGCTCTTCATGAATAAATGCCTTCCACCTCCCTGTTTCTTTGCTCACTTCTAGCTCTAACACTCATCCCCATTCACTTATATCCATGGAGAGAGAGTTAATCTTTTTTCCTCTACCCTCCTAGTTTTCCCACCTGGGACCTGTAAATTAGGCAGACAAAGGACAGATTAACAACAGAAAAACAAACTGAAGTTTATTAATACATGCAGTGCCTGTACACATGAGAGAATTTATTGATAGGTAACTCAAATGGGTAGTTAAAACATGGCTTATAGAGCATCTTATCAAAAGAACATTACATTTTTTCTCCACAAAGCAGAGCAGAAACTTTACTCTTTTAAATTGAATTTATTGGATGACATCTTATCTAATAAAAGGGTAATATGCAAATTGGCCATCATTCCAACTCACAAGATGGCCATCCCCATGTGGACATAAGATGGCTGTCACAAGATGGCCAGCAGGGGAAGGTAGTTGGGGAGGACCAGGCCTGCAGGAAAGGGCAGTCGGTGACTGGTCTGGCAGGGGAAGTCAGTTGGGGTTAACCAAGCCTGCAGGGGAGGGCAATTAGGGGAAACCAAGTGTACAGGGGAGGGCAGTTGGGGGGGAACAGGTCAGCAGGGGAGGGAAGTTGGGGACAACTGGGCTGGTCAGGGAGTGGTTAGGGGAAATTAGGCAGACAGGCAGGTGAGCAGTTGGGAGTTAGCAGTCCCAGATGGTGAGAGGGATGTCCGATTGCTGTGGGATCAAGCCTAACCTGGCAGTCAGACATCCCCAAGTGGCCCCAGATTGGAGAGGGTGCAGACTGAGCTAAAGGTCCCCTACCTGTGCACAAATTTCATGCACCTGGCCTCTAGACCTACAATATTTGGCTTTCTTTAACTGGCTTATTTGACTTAACGTAATAATCTCCAGGTCACTCCATTCTGTTGAAAAAGATAAGATTTCCTTCTTTTTTAGGGCCAAATAATATTCTGTTGTATAAATGTACCAGCTTTTTAATCCACTCATCTATTGATGGGCACTTGGGCTGTTCCAAATCTTGGCTATCTACCTAATAAAAGAGTAAAATGCTAATTGTACCTTTGAGACACCTACCAGCAAATCAGGAGTGAGTATACAAATTAACCCAACAAAGATGGTGTGTTAATTTGCTTATGCAGGCACCAAGCAGCTGGGGGTGGGATGGGATGCTTGTGTCATTGCTATAGCAACGACACAGGCATTCTGCATCTCCCCAGCCGCTCCAGGCCTCTGGGCAGCATGGGAAGGCAGAAAAGTGCTCTGGGCCAGAGCAGAAAGGTGGCTCAGGCCAGAGCAAAAGCAGTGCCAGCAGTCAGGGAAAGGAAGGCCCATTCTTGCATGAATCTTTGTGCATCAGACCTCTAGTTGTAAATAATGCTGCATTTGAACATAGGGGTGCATATTCTTTCAAGTTAGCATTTTGGATTTCTTCAGATACATTTCCAGAAGTGGGATCACTGGGTCAAACAGCAGTTCCTTTTTTAAATTTTAAAGGAAACTCTATGCTGTTTTTCATAGTGGCTGCACCAATCGACATTCCCACCAATAGTGCACAGAAGTTCCCTTTTCTCCATATCCTCACTGACACTTGTTGTTGATTTATTGATGATAGCAATTCTGACAAGTGTGAGGTTATATCTCATTGTGTTTGTTTGTTTTTCTTTATTGATTAAAGCAGTGGTCTGCAAACTGCAGCTCGAGAGCCACATGCAGCTCCTTGGTCCCTTGAGTGTGGCTTTTGCACAAAATACCAAGGCCTGGGCAAGTCTACTTTGAAAAAGTGGCTTTAGAAGAAGTTTAAGTTTAAAAATTTGGCTCTCAAAAAATTTCAATTGTTGTACTGTTGATATTTGGCTCTGTTGACTAATGTGTTTGCCAACCACTGGATTAAGCTATTACATCTGTATCCTTATCCCATTTTGCTAAGGGAAATAAGCCAGTCAGAGAAAGATAAATATCACATGATCTCACTCATTTGTGGAATATAATGAACAACATAAACTGATGAACAAAAACAGATCCAGAGACAGAGAAACATCGACCAGACTGACCTACCTTCAGAGGGAAGGTAGAGGAGGGTTGGGGAAAAGGAGAGAGATCAACCAAGGGATTGTATGCATTCATATAAGCCTAACCAATGGACACAGACACTAAGCAAGGGGCTAAGACCATAAACGCTACATTTTTTAAAAAGTGACAAAACAAAAGAAAAGGACTTTGAGTTTCTAGGGGCAGCAAATTATGGGAAGGTAAATATATAAGTGAACAAATGAAAGAAAAAGGCTAGATAGCAAGCTTTGTTTTGTAAATTTCTCTAGTGCTGTCTCTTGACTGGTTGGTTCTAGAATTGTCTCTATCCTTCTATCCTTCCTGGAAAAGAGAGGATGGGGCACCTTTACAAATGTATGTCCTGATTTTAAGAAATCCATTTGGACAGAGAGCTTTTCTTTTGCTGTTTGCTTCTTCTCAATTGTCTTCAGCTCAAAATAATCCTTTTTAGATACAACATATCTAAAAAGGGCAAAATTCATGAGCAGTGAGAAACAACCTGCACTGTTGGGAAAACTCAAATACTATTTGGTGAAAAACTGGACTCCAGCAGTGACCTCCCCATTCCTCAGCCCCTCTTTTCCAATTATTATTTTGAGCTGAGGACAATTGAGAAGAAGCAGTATGTTGGGTTTGGGGAGTGTTTTCAGCCAACCATCAATGTCTTTGATGCTTTCTTTTATTTCACTGAGCTCCTTTAAATCAGCCCACCTGGATCCTCTCAATGGCTGCCACACTCATAAATCCATGAGAAACCAAAGAAAGAACACGGACTGACACATTCTTTTGGCTGAGGTTCTATTTCTCCTCCTGGGTTTCCTCCTATTCTGTCTTCTTTGAAGATACTCTTTTATATCTTCCCTTTAATTGAAGTTTTCCCTGTGGCTTTATCCCCCACTCTGTCCAGTGATCTCTTTCACTGGGGTATCTTTAACTCTACCCAGAGTCTACACCTCTGTCTTGAGCTACTGAGCAGAGAATTCATCCCCAAAGTCATTCTATGTCTGTCATGGTCCATGCCCATGCCTGCTTCTGTCCTGCACTTCTCTTACCTTGAAAAGGAAGCATAGAATTCTAGGTCAGCTATGTGGGACAGCCTCATGTACTCCCCATTCCTCAGCCCCTCCTTTCCAATAATATTGAAACTGCTCTCAGTTCTGACTGTGTATTTCTGAAGTTTTTCCTTTCTTTCTGCTGGGTCACTGCTGGAGTCCAGCTTTTCAGCAAATAGTATTTGAGTTTCCCCAACAGTGCAGGTTGTTTCTCACTGCTCATGAATTTTGCCCTTTTTAGATATGTTGTATTTTCTGCATGCATCGTGTTCTTCTTACAATGCAGACTTTATATTTACATTCCACTAACTTAACACCATCCCGATTCAATGTCATAACATATTCCTTTTTTCCCCAGCTTGAAAATGAAACTCAGCTCCGAGAATGGATATCCCCTTTCCTCCATAGCTCCCACACTTTAAGAAATGTTACTGCCAGGTTGCCTTGGATGCTCAAGTTGCAGGAGGTGTCACTGTTGCAGTAATCACTATTTTTGTGGCTTCCTGAGTCTCCAACATTCTCCACCAATAGGTCCCACTGTGTGGAGGCCAGCCAAGCAGCCCAAGGAGCAACACTGCTCTCTTTGGCCCCTCTCTGTTTCAGACATCTGTTTCTCTGTTGCTTTGGCCAGAAGGGTAGCAGAACAGCCTCCCCAAAATATGCTGTTTTGTCGCATTGACTATTTTTAGCTGAAGGCACTTGTAGGGCAGCAGATGCAAGGAGAGGCTTTCTCTGAGCTCCCCTCATCTGCCTAAACTTGGATCGTTCAAAAGGACCTCAGGTGACATAGCTCCCCTCCAGGGATTTCATTTATCAGGATACTTAGCACAGGAGAGGGAGAGGAACTAGAAATTGGTGGGAGATGGGGGGAGGAGGGGAGGATTGCCCAGGGTAGGGGAGCAGGAGAGGTTTGGGGAGGGACAAATTCAAAGACACAATCTATAAGGCTTTCAAGAAGGCCATGAGGCATCTTCAGCCAAAAGCATGGGGACCTTTAGATGCTAACCCCCTGAAGTGGGCTCTGGACAGAGCATACCTACTCTTGCAATAATAAAAAGTGATGTTTCATATATCACAAAGAGTCCCTTCTATGCCTTTTAGTTTTCAAGAGTATTTTGGGGGTTTTATTACTTTCTAAGGGAAATGAGTAATTATTAAGTAGTATATTAACATTATTAAATTCATTAAAACTCAGGGAAGCATCCAATATTTCAAGTTATATGTAGAATTTAGTATAAAGAGTAAGACTTCTTTAAATTGCTATCCAAGGGGGTTTAATTACTAAGAACTTAAAAAAAAAATCACATACTCAAAGATTATCACCAGAGTTTCCAATAAAAATACAAGTGATTAGAATACAGTTCCATGGTGTAGATGAAATGATCCTGATAGATTATATGATGCTGTTAACTTCAATTAAACTTAAAATCAGTGTATTAAAAGTATACTTTGGCCTTGGACTAGAATGATTTTTTTTACTGTGTTTGATTTAAGAATTGTTAAAACTGCACAGAGATCATTAACAGGAAGAAAAAAAATTATAGGTCCATTAGGAAAGGGGATGTGGAGGTAAAATCCTTTATTTAAAACCCTAAATAGGCAAAATTTCTTCCTATGTGAAATTGATATTTTCACATTCTCATATTTGAGTCTGAGGGTTTCAGTGAGTGTAAAGGGTGTACATGACTTTTAACTATTAATTACGTCAGGATTTTTTTTAAATGATAATTAAAGCCTTATGGATGTGAAACTTTACAAAAATGTGAGAATTTTGCTCCCTCCCTCCCTCCTCCTTCCTCTCAGCCCTCTTGGAATATGTTCAAAACACTTATGAGTACAGAATGTACTCCTCCGTCAATTTTTCCTAATGACCACTTATATAAACCTTGGTAATGTTGAGAACAGAGAATTCCTGCAGCAGTATAAATAGCCTGCAAGAGCTCTGCCCTTGACCCACAGCACTGAGGGAATAGTGGTTCTAATCACAGTGTTCTGCCAGTGGCCTTAACCAGCAGACTCAGTCTCAGCCATTCATGTTTCCTTTGGCTGGTCAGCAGTGATCCAGTGAGTCACAGCCGGTGTGTCGCTGCTGACCATGGGGAATTCTAGGGCTCGCTATCTTGTGTCAGAGGAAAACTTGTGTTCACCAAAACCTGCATTACTCAGGGTGAGACTGTCCACAAGAAAAGCAACATTCACCACCAAATGAAGATACAGAAACTAGGACATCTTTCTTTAAATGCATTTACACCAGCACCAGTAGGGTCTCATGGGCTGTTTCTCAGCTCCCTGGTACTAGGCAAACCCATGGTAATGGGCAAAAGTATATGCTTGACTCCTCAAATAACAGCCTCAGAATAAACATACATTTCCTGAACATCCACATAATACTTTCTGCTCAACCATTCTCCTCTCCTGATCAGAAATAGGCTCAGTGAGAAATACATACCATCAGCCTTTTGATATCCATACTACATCATCTGCACGTTCTTCTCCTCAAAGCCATTCCTAAAAAGTGCATGAACTTTTTAGCAAACATTTGACATCTAAACAATGCCCACTGTTTTGCTGGGAGCAAACTGAACCCAGAATAATTACCCTTCCATTAACATGATTAAAATTAAGTGAGGATGACCAGTTCCTCTAATTCTGCCAGAGGCCTGTTGCTCTTTCCTGTGACTCTTGTTCCTGGTTCCATCATGCACAGTAAGGAACCGTGCAGATGCCACCCAGTTCAAATAGATGTGAATAGAAACTCAGTTCTATGTGGAATCATTGCCGCTCATTAATTGTGACATCTTTACTTTGAATACCTGTTAATAAGCATGACTGTCTCAAAGGGGCTGTGTTTATAACTACAAAGGAAAGAAGGGCTTTGACATCCTGGTGCTCACACAGTGACTGTGTGGTTCCTTTTTGTGAATCACAGCCTGAGGGAAGGGCTGTGTGACCCAGGTGTCACCTCTGATTTTGACCATTTATAATGCTGTAACATTTCAGATCCATATAATAATTTCCTGCTTCAGTTTAATTTCAGGAGAGGGCAAGTTTCTCTGCAAATGATTATCACCTTTTTATTTGTTAGAAAGAAAACCTGTGGAAGGGACATATTCTATTTTTTCTCCCTCAGTTACCAAAAATCTTCAAATGAAATTGAAGTTGCAATTGTGGTGTTTAATATTCTTTCACCACAGGTCAGAATCATATCCTTCCGCTGCCTTTGGATGATTCTAATTCTACACACTGACAACCAGCAAAGGGCAATGAGCAGAAAATGCAATTCTAAGAGGAAGTGAGGACTTTAAAAGCAGATAAAGGAGCAAATAGGATTCTGGGGCAGGTAGAAATAGTTCTTTCTCTAGACCCCCTTCACATTAGCTTGAGAGCAGTTTGTGGGGCCCTCATTAGCTTTTTATCCCTGGGATTCATTTCAGGTAACCTACAGTAGCAAGCCTACTCTCCCCAACTTTGCACTCAGTAAGGTTTTGTCACTCAGCACTAGGAAATACTTAGGACCCCAAGGACATGTCCCTTTGTAATCATGTCCTCTGGCCTGAGTTCTTTTTAGGTACTTTTCACAATTCTCAAGAAAATGATTGCTGGGTTGGGGGTTGGGGGGTGGGCGGTAGGAGAGCAATGGCTAGTTGCCAATCCTCACTATGTGCCTTTGTTCCCTCTTTTTTTAAAATATATTTTTATTGGTTTTAGAGAGGAAGGGAAATGGAGAGAGAGAAACATCAATGATGAGAGAGAATCATTGATCGGCTGTCTCCTGCACTCCCTCTACTGAGGATTGAGCCCTAAAACCCAGGCATGTGCCTTGACTGGGAATCTAACCAATCGAGACCTTCTAGTTCATAGGTTGATGCTCAACCACTCTTTTTCCACTTTATACCAGAGACTATTTCTGGCTCTATTCAAATACGTATACTCCAATTATGGTGCAGCAATTTACAGTATAGTTAGACTACTGATAAAGTGTGATTATCACCTTTTAAAATACTTTCTTTCCTTTTTTCACTTTTTCCTCCTAAGCTTATTGAGAAAATGTTCTTTATTATCAGAGTCTGAGCAAGATTTCTATGATCCTACTGCTAGTTTTTATCACACATACCATGGGAAATGAGTTTCAGAAGTCTTTCTTTGACTACACACTACCTCACCACCACACGTTAGTGGTGACATCTAACATCTCTAGAGCATTTGACATATACACTTTGCATGAATATAAGAAAGAATTAATATTTCACCCCAAAGGAATAGGTATTGAATAAATATTTTAAAACACCCTTCTAAAGCAAGTAGGAATGTGGTCTCTTTCTGCTTAGACATGTCAATCCAAGTGCCCTCATATTTCTTCAAATATTGGTGTTCAAAGGGGAGCATATTTGCCACATGGGACTGTTTGTATGTGGCTTGGAGATTAAGGATGAGCACCTGGTCCATGGCTAATAAGCTCTAGGCTGGCCTGTAACCTATAACTTCTAGAGTATGAAGATGCACCAAATTCTTTCACTTAGACATTTGACTAGAGACTTTGGAGGAAAGAAGATAGTAGTTAGCAGTGGAAGAGTAATCTATAAGAAAAATAGCATGATTAACTTTTAATATATATATATTATTGATTTTTTTTTCAGAGAGAAAGGGAGAGGGATAGAGAGTTAGAAACATCAATCAGCTGCCTTCTGCACAACTCCTACTGGGGATGTGCCCACAACCCATGTACATGCCCTTGACCAGGACCAAACCTGGGACCCTTCAGTCCACAAGCTGATGCTCTGTCCACCGAGCCAAACCGATTAGGGCCATAATTAACTTTTGAGTACAACTAATTGTTCTTGTCTTAAGATATTCGTTTCCTTCACAATCATTTTTTTTCTGAAAGTAAATTACAAAACTAAAATGACACCATTTTTAAAATGTGCCTTCTTTTGCAAAGTATTTGGGATGGTTATCTTTGCAAAAATTGACAAGAAAAATATAGAGAGCCTAAGGAAAAGAAGGTCTGCTTTCACTGGAGATACAGCTAAAGAACAGCTGGTTACAGACAATTTTCCTCTGACATTTAATGTCTCCCTTGAACAAAGAGTTTCCAAGCTGCTCCACAGCTTGCCTCTGAACAAGTTCAATGATTAATCTATCTGAGAAAGATGCTCCATGCCTCAGTATGTCCTCCAACAAAGAAAAATTGATTCTTCAAAATCATTGTTTTCACATGTCAAGTGGTACCACAAATGATACATTTATAATTCTCTGTGCATAAACACCTAGATTATGGCAGGTTATTGAAATATAAAGGCTATTTATCATGTTCTTACCCAAACAAAGAACTACTTATCAATTCTAGAGTAAAAATATAAAAACAAACAGGTGACTTTTGTTTGTCCACTTGCTACATAAAGCATGGGTATGTCTTTTAACAATGTTTATGCTTTGGGTAGTGTAAGCTCACAGAACTTTTATCATGTCCACCTTCATGACTGACCAGTGGTTGCCTTTGATCTACTGTGGTTTGCTAGCTATGCTCCAGTGTTATTGGATTCAGTGAATATTTGAATCCAATAACACATTTAATGATTTCTGACTTGACTGCATTGTAATGAGTGGTTGACTTGTGCTATAGCCTGTGTGTTTGTGTCCCTCTTCATGTCCATATGTTGAAGCGTAACCGTATATCTGATATTAGAAGGGGAGGCCTTAGTGCCCTTCTAAAAGAGAACCAGTGAGCTTCCACACCCTTTCCACCATGTAAAGGGTGTTTAATATATTTGCTATCCTGATAAAGTGCCTTGAAGAAAAGGGCCTGAGTTTTGATGATTGTTACATTGTCCAGATTGAAAGCAGTTCTTACCACTGTGATGGATTAATAAGTATTTTTTTCTGAAAAGAGTAAAATTATTGTAAGTGATCATTATTAATAAAATCTTCATAAAATTATTATGTCTCTAGCTTGCTAGGTACTTCAATCTTGGCATCATTTCAAAGGCAGTTACAGTATTTGATTTTTTTTCAATATAAGATTTTTTTGGTTAAAAACCAAGTCTACACAGTCTACAAATTTTGGGAAGTATTTTTTTTTTTTTATCACTGACCAATCTTATTTTTTTTTAATATGAAAATATCAGTGTCTATTGTCAGTCTCAATGTTCTGCCAAGACCTGCTGTGTTTCATTGGCTATTCAGGAAGCCCAAAAGCAGGTACCTGCTTTGCCATTTATGGTGCCTCTGAGTTTGAGTCATGTCTGTGAGATTCTAGGTTTCCATCATACCTAAACTAGGTAAAAATATTTGAACAAAGAATATTATGATTAACTGTAAATAACTGAAGTTGACTGTCAGATGCTGTTGTGACCACTAGGGAAATATTGTGTGTGCTCTATATAAAAAACTATATCAAGCACTTGAAGCATAAATATGTATTTCTTATTGTTATAATACATGTAAAGCTTCACTTATAGAAATTTTGGGAAAACTATTAATTGTTATATACAGGTACAATTTTAAGAACATTTAAAAAGTTGAGTAGAAAAGTAGATTCAAATAAAATAAATATTGAGGGACAGTCCTTTGGAATAGTCCTCTAGTAAGACCATTATAACAGATTATTGCAGAGTAACAATGTTTAAGATAAAATGATAATACAAAGTAGGCAAACACATATTTGGTAAAATTATGATTTTTAAACTCTTTGGAAATATTTGTTGTATTGGAATTTAAGAATTGCAAATTTAACTTATCTAAATATGGGTCTCTCAAACAAACAAACAAATGAACAAACACCCCAAAGAAACAAAAAACCTCCTTTAGAAAATTTTAAACATTACATCAGGATGAATTTGAAACATATCAAATGTATCACATCAAATTTTATCACGGAGGAAAAATTCCAAAATTGTGTATACCACCCATGATAAAACCAGCATGGGAAAGATGTAACAAGAATATAACAAAAGAATTACAAAAACTATAAAGAAGAAACTTATAGAGAAAAGATATTTTATTTTTCTAATCAGTCTTCTAAAGACAGTGTTTGTCTATATATATAAAAGCCTAAGCAACCATTGCAAACAAAATAACTGAATGAATGAATGACTGGACCAATGTGGCTGCATGGGGTGACCAGGCTGGCAGGAGTGACAGTGAGGGGTGACCAGGCTGGTGGGGGAGGGGGCAGTTTTGGGCAACCAGGCCAGCAGGGGGGCAGTTGGGGGTGACCAGGCCAGCAGGGGAGTCAGTTAGTAGCAATCAGGCAGGCAGGTATGAGCCAGTGGTCCCAGATTGTGAGAGGGATCCCAGTTTGAAGAGGGTGCAGGCTGGGATGGAGGACCCCGCCACATGCACAAATTTCATGCATCAGGCCTCTAATAATAATTATAAGAAGACTATTCCCTGTAGTTTATGAAATAAACTAAATTCTTGCTTTGGAAACGGAATTGCTTTCAGTAAAGATAAAGCACATTTTATAACTGTACAAACAGTACATTCTTAGTTCTCAGTTCCTTCTTGAAAGAAAATGCTTCTGGAAATCTTCTCCCTGAATTACACTCAGCTTTACCCCAAAGGCTCATAATATCAATAAATGTTCCAGTTGGAACTGAGCCTCTATGTAATGTTGCAAATGTGAAAAGTGTGTCAGCAGGAGCAGAGCTGCAGCTGATGGGGCTAGAGATTTATCATTCTTAAATAAAAAGTCTAACCTTGAAAATTTGGTACAAAATTATAAAATTGCAATGATAATTATTTGTGGAGGATTGCTTTCTTAATAATATTGAATCTTCCACTCTATAAACACAATATATTTCTCCTTTTCTTTAAGTTTTATTTAATTTGTTTTAGTAATATTTTGTTCTAGAGCATAGGACTTACACATATGTTATTAGAACTCTAAGGGTTTCATATTTTTGCTTCTACTACAATAGTGTTGGTCTTTAATTTCAATATTTGTATGTTCATTCCTAGTATACAGAAATAAAATTTTTTAGTTCTTTTTTTGTGGTACAATATACATAACATAAATTCTACCAGCTCCACAATTTCTAAATATACATTTCAGCAGTAACAAGTACATTCATACATTTGTGAAACCACCACCATTATCCACAGCTTTTATGGTCTTATAAAAGTGAACCTCTCTACTGATTAAACAATACACCCCATTCCTCCCTCCCACATTTCTTGGAAACCTCCAGTCTATTTTATGTCTCTACTAGAGGCTCAGTGCACAAAATTTGTGCATGGGGGTGTGTGTGTCTCTCAGCCCAGCCTGCACACTCTCCAATCTGGGATCCCTCTCACAATCCAGGACTGCTGGCTCCCAACCGCTCGCCTGCCTTCTTGCCTTGATTGCCTCTAACTGCTTCTGTCTGCCAGCCTGCCAGCTCCCCTGCCAGCCTGGTCACTCCTATCAGCCCTCCCCTGCTTACCTGGTCACCCTAACTGCCCTACCTTGCCAGCCCAATTGACTACAACTGCCCTCCCCTACTGGCCATCTTGTGGTGGCCATCTTGTGTCTACATGGGGTCCGCCATCCTGTGTGTTGGAGTGATGATCAATTTGCATATTACTGCTTTATTATATAGAATAATTTTGACTACTCTTAGTACTTTATATAAGTGAATTTAAACAGTATTTGTCTTTTTTGTGGCTGGCTTATTTCACTGAGCATAATTTCCTTGAGGTTCATTGTGTTGTAGCATGTCAGAATTTCCTTTCCTTTTAAGTCTAAATAATTGCCATTGTATGTATTGACCACATTCATTTATCTATTCATCTGTGATGGACACTTGGGTTGCTTCCTTGTTTTAGTTCTCATGAATAATGGCTGCTATAAACATGAAAATACAAATATCTATTCCAAACGATGCTTCCTAGTGATTTGGGTATATGTCCCAAAGTAGAATTGCTTGGGCTTATGGAATTCTATTTTTAGCTTTTGGGGAAATTGCCATACTGTTTTCACAGAGGCTATACCATTTTACATTCCCACTAATAGTGCACAAGGGTTCGAATTTCCTTATCCACATCAAAACTATTAATTTTCTTTCTTTAAAAAAAAAATAGTAGCCATTCTAATGGGCCTTCAGTGGTGTCCATTTTTAAAATACATTTTGTGCCTGGCTGGTGTTGCGCAATGGTTGAGCATTGACCTATGAACCAAAAGACCATGGTTCTATTCTTAGTCAGGGTATATGCCTAGGTTGCAAGCCAGATCCTTGGGGGAGAAGAGGTGCATCCAGAAAGCAGCCAATCAATGATTCTTTCTCAACATTGATGTTTCTATCTCTCTCTCCCTCTCCCTTCCTCTCTCTGAAATCAATTTTTAAAATTCATTTACTTGCTGATTAGTAATGTTGAGCCTCTTTTCATGTTCCTATTGGCTATTTGTATATCTTCTTTGGAGAAATGTCTATGAAAGTATTTTGCCTATATTTGAATTGGATTGTTTGGTTCTTAGTTGTTGAGTTTTAGTTCTCTATATATTCTGGATATTAATCCATTATCAGATTTCAAGTTTTCAACTATTTATATCATTTCATTGGTTGCTTTTTCTGTCTGTTGCTAGTGTGCCTTGACAGATAAAAGGTTTTAATTTTCATAAAGACCATTTCATCTCCCTTCTCTTTTGTTTGTGTGTCTTTGGAGTCATTACTAAGAAATTATTGGCAAATCTAATGTAATGAAGTTTTTGCCTTATGCTTTTCTCTAAGAGTTTTGTAGTTATAGCTCTTAAGTATAATTGATTTCAATAAAATAATATTATGCCCTATAATTTTATTAAACTAATTATTAGTTCCTCTAAATATTTTGTTGTAGATTTCTTTGTATTTTCTATATAGCTGATCATATTCTACCCTATTTGATAAAGAGTTGATATGCAAAATGACCATCATGCCCTCACAATATGGCTGCCTATGACCAGGCCAGCAAGGGGGGTTAGTGAGGGATGACCAAATGACTGAACAGCAGGCTGCGTGGGGTGACCAGGCTGGCAGGGGTGCTGTGAGGTGTGACCAGGCTGGCAGAGGGTGAAGTTGGGGGGCAGCCAGGCCAGCAGGGGGAGGGGGGATAGTTAGGAATGACCAGGCTGGCAGGGAGGGGCAGTTGGTGGTGACCTGGCTGGCACTGAGGAGCAATTAGAGGCAATCAGACTGGCAAGGGGACAGTTAGGGGTGATCAGGCAGGCAGGTAGGTGATTGATTAGGAGCCAGCAGTCCAGGATTGTGAGTCCAGGATTGTGAGAGAGATGTCCGACTGCTGGTTGGGCCTAAACCAGCAGTCGGACACCAAAGAGGTCTCAGAGAAGGTGCAGGCTGGGCTGAGGGAGCCCCCCCCCCCCTGCACAAATGTCATGCACTGGGCCTCTAGGATGTTTAAGATGACAGTTTTACCTCTTTGCTTGCAATTAGGTTGCTTTTTTATTTTTCTTCCTCACCTACCTCCATGACCACTGGCAGAATATTAACTAAAAGGGTGGGGGAGCAAAATCCTGTCCTTGTTTTTATTATTAGAAATTCACTATTAAGTATGGTATTAACTCTAGACAGTTAATAGATTTCGTTATTAGTATAGTTTCCTGATAATTTTTCTCTGGAAAAAATATTGAATTTTGCACCTTTTGAAATCCTATCTAGTTTTTCTTTTCAACCTGTTAATATGGAGACTTATATGGATTGATGTATTCAAATGTTGAACCAAATTGAATTCCTGTGATAAACCCCATGTGATCATGACATATTATCCCTTTTGTACTGTTTTTGGATTCAATTTGGTAAAATTCCATTGGGAATTCTTATACCTATATTGATAAGGGATAGTGGTCAGTAGTTTTCTTTCTATAGTTTTGTTACAAAGTAATACTGGATTCATAACTTCAATCTCAGGATGACCAGTTTGATTCTTTTCTTATATTTCTTATGTCTCAAGTTAACATTCTCAATCTTTACTCTGGCTTCTTGAACATATGCAATACAATTGCAATTATGTATTATTTTAATGTCCTTATATGCTTGTTCTATCATCATTGTCATTTCTGCATCTATTTCTACTGATAGATTTTTTTTCTTTAACCTGGTTCATATTTTCCTCCTTCTATGCATCCCAACTATTCGGATGACAGGCATTGTAAATTTTACCTTATTGGGTCCTAGGTATTATTATTCCTATAATATACTTAACCCTTGATCTGGAATATAAGAAAGCTACATGGAATTGAATCATCTAGAGGTCTTAAGCAGCCTTTAGTCTAGCCTAGTTTTGTTCCACTATTGAGGCAATACTTTTTGAAAATGCAATCTGATGGCCATGAATATGAAGATTTCCAAGCTTGTTGGCAGAAGATACACTATTCCCTGCTCTATTTTCACTACAAGAATTGTTTCCTTTCTTCCTTTTATGTAGTTTTCTTATATGTGTGAGCTCATTAGTACTCATCTGTAGATTCCAGGGGATATCTCTGCACACCTCAAGGCTCTCTCCATGAACTGCTCTTTATTATTCATAGACTGACAGTGTCTTCCCTAAAATCTCAAATCTGTCTTCTCAATCCAGGGAAATTTCTGCACTGTGCTTGGTCCTTTTCAGCCTGAGCACTTGCCCATGAAGAAACTTGGAGCCACCACAGAACACACCTTATTTATCTCCCTCTTTCTTTTATTTCCTGACTAGAGGCCTGGTGCATGAAAATTTATGCACTGAACTGGGGGTCCCTCAGCCCAACCTGCTCCCTCTCACAGTCTGGGAGCCCTCAGAGGCAGAAGGCAACCCAGCAATTAGGGGAATGGGATGCCCCATCACACCTCTGCTGCTGCCACTGCCAGCAGCACAAGCCTCACCTGGCCCTGGCTACCTGAGATTCGGGTTGTTCTAGGTGGCTGGGCAGCCACCATATGAGTCTTGCCTGCACCTCAGGCTGGCCCTGGGCAGCTGGACAGCAAACATCTGAGGCTTGCCTGTGCCTTGGGCAAGCCCTGAGTGGTCTGGCAGCTGCCATCCAAGGCTTGCCTGTGCCTCAGGCTGTCCCTGGGTGGCCAGAGGGCTAAAGGGGTTGAGGGGGTTTGGAGGTAGACATTGCCCCAGCAGGGCTGAAGGGACTGGGTGCTGCCATCTTGTGGTTGTAGGCACTTTCGTCTCTGAGGGTGTGGCAGTTAATTAGCATAATCCCTCCTTATTGGCTGTGAGTGATGCCATCTTTGTGATGGTGTGAGGGTCAATTAGCATATTCCCTCTATTAGATAGGATGTTGACTGTTCATATATTTGCTTCACTATTTTAGTTGTCTCATGAAGAAGTGTACATCTGTTTCCTATTACTCCCTCTTTGCCAAAAGTAAACTCATTAATCTAATTTAAATTTAGGATTATTCTAGGATTTTTAATTTTCTTCATCTACCTAAGGCCATTGTTCTGATGATATTACCTCCACCTATGAATTTTTATTTTTTATTTTTTAAAAATATATTTTATTGATTTTTCACAGAGAGGAAGGGAGAAGGATAGACAGTTAGAAACATCATTGAGAGAGAAACACCAACCAACTGCCTCCTGCACACCCTCCCACTGGGGGTGTGCCAGCAACCAAGGCAGATGCCCCTGACCGGAATTAAACACAGGACCCTTCAGTCCATAGGACAACACTCTGTCCACTGAGCCAAACCAGTCTCAGCTATCTATGCATTTTTAAAACAAATTTTTGTTCTTGCCAGCATGGTACCTTGAATTCCATAAGGTATAAGTCCATGTGGTTTGGAAATAGATTGTATTCATAGATAAGGACAATCCCCAACAGTTTGCTTCCTTTGGAATTGATCATATAGAAGCCACACTGGCTCAACACTCTCATTAAATGCCATTACAACACTATCATTAGCATAATTTGTCCTATTAATCATGGTCTGTGTTTCAAAAAAAAGCATATCAGCTGTTCAGCACCACTAATCTTCAGTGGTTGTGTTAATACAATTGGGCAGTTTTGGTTCTTTTCCTCCAGCTCTCCTTTTAAACTTCAAATTAAGAACCACTCATTAAAACAAGGGGTAACTGCATACATTAAACATTTCTTGTTACTTGTTTTGGCTTATCTATTATATCAATTTTTAAAATATATTTTATTGATTTTTTTACAGAGAGGAAGGGAGAGAGATAGAGAGCTAGAAACATCGATGAGAGAGAAACATTGACCAGCTGCCTCTTGCACACCCCCCACTGGGGATGTGCCCGCAACCAATGTACATGCCCTTGACCAGAATCCTGGGATTTTTCAGTCCACAGATCGACGCTCTACCGCTGAGCCAAACCGGTTTCCGCTATTGTATCAATTTGGATGAGAATGCAGTGTCCTAGGTTTGAATGTGTTGTGGGTTTATGGCAAAACACTTATATTTTTTATTACAACTTGCCAGTTTTCATATGTAAAAACCCTTTGAGAATTACTTAGATTTTGTATGAGCTTTTGGACTTATATCACAAAGAGATGACGTTAGGAAAAAAAGATGATTTTAGAAAAATGTCTTCTTGTTGTATGCCTTCCTCTTGCTAACAAGTCTGAACTTATTTTTGGAAAGAATTAGTAGCTTGCTGCCTTTAAACCTGAGTGTTTGCTCCGTTAATCATCCTTTCCAAGTGTAGCAGCATTCTGGCAAAAACCATTGTTGAGGATGAAATATCATAAGTCATCTACTTTGAAGGTTTCACAGCTTTAATAAATGTGATGTGTCAGCTACTTCATTTCTAAAGATTTTTTTTTTTGCTTCCTATAATTTTCTCAGAAGGAATAAAGTTATAAAGAAGCCTACTTCATGCAAATGAGTTGAACATTTTGGCTCAGGTTGCCCTGCTAAGTTTTATGTGTAATAAATAATAAATGAAGATACTAGAATGGAGATTCATTAAAGAGCACTTCCCCCTTTCTGAGGGAAGATCCCAATCGACTTCATGTGATGGCTAGGAATCTGAAACACACAATAGCAGCAAATGTGACTGGTTTAGAGGATTACTTAGATAATGATTGTGCCCAGTGTTATTTTCCTTTATAATAGTAGCTACATTTAATTCATTTCTAAACGGAATGTGTTAACACCGCATATAAAACACACTGTCTGATGCTTTTGGACACAACACAAGAACACTGAATCTTCTTTCTTTTTTATTCAGATACTAGCCTTTAGTTCAATAGAGTCAGTTGGTTAAACAGATCATTATGTTTCATTAATAATTGTAAGTATGTGCACTTTAAGGACAAACAGGATATCATTTCTCCCCTGACCAGCTTTAGTCTAGATATTCTATAAAATAAAACTGTGTATCTTCTACTTCTTAAGTGAGAAACACAATTTTGTTAAAATGGCACCAATTCTCTCAAAGGTAGTTGGTTATCTTATTGAATTGATACAACTCCTGCAGCAGCGATTTTTTTTTTCTTTTGAGGGCCAGTTATTTGAGTTAAATAGATGACTTAGTTTTCAATCATTTCATGCTCAGAAGCCATCAGATGGCTACTTTCAAAAAAAGCCAAATAAGACTTTCAGCATATTTAAAATATACTATTTTTCTGAGGATTTCCCTGACTTGATGGGGGAGGGAAGGGAAGGTTCCCAGATGGCAGGTAGTTTCAAAAGTTTTCAACAGGATTTGAGAGCTTGAGGAATGGAGGTGTGGAGTTTTTCTTTTTCTTTTTTTTTTCATGATTTCTTGTTTAAGAGTTTACTGAGCTGTGCCTTTCTTCTTTTTTTCATGATTCCCTTTTGAGTACCTTATAGTAAATACTGAAACAAACATCCTTTGTAATATTGATAGAGTTTATATTTATTCCCTGGGGTTGCCATAACAAGTTCCACAAATTGGGTGGTTAATAACAACAGAAATGTATTCTCTCAATTCTGAAAGCTGGAACTCTGAAATCAAGACATTATTAGGGTAATTCTTTCTCTAAGATTCTGAGTAGAGGTTCTCCAGATTTCAGTGGTGGTCTTGAAAATCTAGGTATTGAGAAAACAGTACATGATTCATCATCAAAACCAGGTAAGAAGAGGTTTCTGGGAAGATGTCCAGAATGGAGTCAAATGATTCTTAACTTTCCTGTTTACCCTGAACAAGCCTCTATGTTTTCTGAGAGTACACTTGAGTCTGAAAGTATTTTTAGTGTAGATGAAGAGTGAAGCAAAATGCAAATAATTTATGTTCTGAAAATGGGACTATAAATAATACATTGAGTACGTGAAGCAGAATTCTACATAATGCACTTCTCTTATCTACTTGGTATTCAGGGCACTGATAACAACAGGAGTGGTGATGGTATAAAAAATAGCATTAAAAAAAGGAATGGCACCATAAGGCCTGAGAGGCCTTCATAGTGCCACTGCCCCACTTCCTGATGGTTGCTTTCTGAGCTGTGGCTGCAGGCTTTGTGTGACAGAGTTTTTTTTGTTTTTGTTTTTGTTTTTCCAATTCCACAACTTCTCCATTCCTTTCGAGGAGAGAGGCATCCAACACAGACCAAGTTCTATTAGTAGCACTAACATTTATACAGTTTTAACCAATGGGAAGAGATTTCTATTTCTTATTCTTCACTTTCTTCCTGAAAACTCTCAGGGTACCTCCCTTGCTTATTGCAATATTTAACAGTAATTTTTGTGCCATTGAATAAAATGAAAAATCTATGTGAAGCAAAATTAAGATGAAGACCTTGTTTAACATTGTGAGTGACGACCCATTACCAGGTGCCCAGTGAGTTCCTCAATCTGAATTTAATTTTCCACACAAAATTGGATGAAATTAATTTTTGTACTACAGGGATTTACTATGAGGCATACTTATTCCAGACATAGAGTGATCATTAACTTAGCTGTTAACCTCTTTCTCATCAAAGAACATGGATCACTTGAAGCACATTGCAAAGGGCAACTGAACACATACATAAGAGTCCCTACCATGTTCATTGTGTCTGACCTGAAAAGATAGGATCTTCTGATTGACTTTCTCATGGGTAAACCCCGGGCTTTGTGAAACTTGGCTGATAACCCAGCTGAGGTTGCCTATCAAACTGAGAGCTAGTAATGAATGTTATTTCAAGATGCTACATTTTTGATAATTTTTTATGTAGCAATAGGAAGCTAATGCCACCAGAAGTTTTCAATCATACCTTAATGGAGTTGAAATTCAACAACTAAAACCTTAATTTTAGAGGTAATTTTAAAAATTTGCCACATTACAGCTCAATACACTGGTATTTTAATTTATTTAAGGATAAATAGCAAGTAGCAAGAACATAACAATTACATGTAGGGTTTCTTTAATACCCATAGTTTCAGTCCAATAAAAGATGTGTACTCAGCCACAAGATAATATGAAATACTGCCATTTGCACAACATGGTTAGATCTTGAGAACATTATGCTAAGCAAAAAATAGTCAGAAGAAAACTAAGAACCACATGATTTCACTCATATATGGGATATAAAATGGAAACTCCTAGACAGAGACAACAGTATGGTGGTTATCAGAAGGAAGGGGTTGGAGATGTAGTAAAGGGTAAAGGGGACCAAATATACAGTGACAGAAGATGATTTTATTGTAGAAGACCAAAGAAACCCAAGTGAAGCTTAAAGAAATGGAGTTACACAGCTTTATTACACCAGCAATCTCAGAGAAATTGTCTCTAAGCTCTGAGCAAAGCAATATGATAGAAGCTCTTCTTTTATCCCCTTTGGTTCCTTTGTCCCCCAAATATGGAATGGACTTCTGGACATTTTGTGGGCTTTACAAAAAGCCCCGTGTGTTGGGATGTGGGTCATCACCAGTGCTGATGACCCCCTCTGGGGGTTGTGTATTGTTCATGGATTATGGCCTCTATAAAATGTGAACATTAGGTAACAGGTCTTGCAAGACCAGATTGTGGAGAAAGGGGCAATGACTTAATTATAGGTTATCAAGAATGTACATTAGGTTACTGGCACAGATTCAAACATCAGGGTTACATTGGAATTAGCCTTTTAGCCTTCTCATTCTCTCTTCTTGTCCCACAAGCTTTTCTTAGCTTTGTGGTACAACACTACAGGATGTTACAATGAACATCGGTGGCAACTACTCTTGACTGCTTCCTGCTGAAAAGGGATAATGACCAAGGGGTTAGCATCCTATTTATTCCTCTTGGAGGGGTTTGTAGGAAATTCTTCTGGTTTGTAGGACCATCTGAAGTTTAAAGGCATCTAGACGAGATGAGATAAAGTGAGTTTAGAAGACATGTTCCTAATGTTAGGGCTATGAGTAGCATTAGCAGTGGTCCTACCAATGGTAAAAGCCATTTCTAAACCCCCCTCCCCTAAGCAGCCAAAAACTTGGATAGCTCCTATCTTATTTTTTTGCTCATTCAATTATATCCTTAGCCTTATCCCTGACAATATCTGATTGGTTGGTGTAAAAGCAGTACTCTTCTCCTAAGAAGAAGCAGATTCCACCTTTCTCTGCCATTGGTAAGTCTAATCCCCTTCTTATCTGTAATATTACTGTGGCTAAGGAATTAACTTGATCCTGTAAGGCAATTAGGGTTCTTGGATCAAAACTTGATAAGAGGAGACAGAGGAGCTATTCCCCCTATTCCAGCTCCTATGCTACCTGCAATTCTGAGCGCTATTAGAAGGGGGATTATTTGCAGAGAACTTTTATATTTAGTTACTGCTTTAAGGGGGGGGGGGTCTCAATGGATTGGTTGTTGGGTATAATAGACATATCTGAGGTTAAGTAGGGAGGAGTGCACACTCCTGTCCAGTTTGCAGGCAGGCAGAGGTAAGCAATGGTCCCACACTCGTAGAATGTTCCTGCAGCAGGGCACCAGGGGTAGGTGGTGTTTTCAGCCTTGGGGATAGAGTTGCATAATTCATCTGGGAAGTGACCTGTTGGGTGTTGGCCCTGGGTACTGTTGAAGCAAATAGCACAACATGAGTTAGCTGCATGTTGGCCATGTCAGGTCCTATTATTTCTTCTGTTAAGTTCCCTGGTTTAGTTATATTTCCTAGAGTAGTTATTAATAGGAGTGGTCCCAGGGTGAGATAAAGCCAGCAGTCCCTAGCCAAATAAGGGTTGGTGATATTGAGGAGGTGGTGGGTTGAATGAGGAGCTGATAAAGCTGGGGGTCTAGATCATATTGCTTTTGTGTCTGAGTCTCCAGCTTAGGTAACCTGGGTACTTCATGTTCAAACAGCTTCCTGACAGTCTTTTTAATATCTGTCACCTGGGCTTGATCCTGGACACACACACACACACACACACACACACACCAGGGTAACCGACATGGATGCGGGGAGTCCAGCAAGTTACTGAGTCTGGTTTTCCTTGACATATGTGTCCTGCCCATTTTCTGGGCTTAATTCTTTCTATCTAATAACCCACACACACACCCCATGTGCATTCCGTAGCAGAGTCATAACATGCTGCAGGCTGGTAAGTATAGCTAACAAAAATGTGGCTTGATTGGGTTTTCCTATAGACTACCTGGTCTAGCATATTTGGGTAGTAAGTCTCTAAGCAAGGACATGTGGTAGTGGCCCTTGAGGGAGGCAAGTATGTGCTAGCTGATATTATTAGTGGGAGCCTGCTATTCCCTCTATTCCTGTTCAGTGGGGGTCCACAACAGTGAACTGCTAGGACAAAGAATAGTATTAAGACTATTCCTGTGAGGCATATGTAGGATGGCATGACAAGGTGTAGTCCAACAATACATGATGAGGTCTCTGTTTCCTTGTTGAGGCACAGCCGGAGGGGATTCTCAAAATCTGGGGTCACCTGATCACTGTTTGGCTGATGAGCTAACTTCACATGCCAGTGGTGGATCCAGGTACTCAATCCCGCAACCTTGAGACCTATGGGTGTGGTTAATATGACTGGAAAGGTTTCCTTCCAGATAGGCTTGAGGGGCTCCTTTTTCCAATCCTTTACCCAAATCTGGTCTCCAAGTTTTTAAGAATGTACAGCTGTTCCTAGAGAGATGGGTAACTGATCAGTTACCCATCTGTGGATCTCAAAGACAGTTTTTCCAAGTCCTTGTAGTTGCTTCTGGATTTCTAAGTTCCCTATTTCCCCCAACTCTCCTGTTGGCCGAATTAAGAGAGGGGAATCTGCCATATAGAATTTCAAAGGGAGAGAAACTTACCCTGGCCCTCAGGGCACAGCATATCCGCAGGAGTACAAGAGGCAAGATATCTGTCCAGGGTAAGGTTGTCTCTTGGCATAACTTAGCTGTAGCCTGCTTTAGAGTCCAGTTCATGCGCTCTACTTTCCCTGAACTCTGAGGCCTGTAGACTGTATATAGGTTACATTTAATTCCTAAAGCCTTAGCTACCTGTTGTACTATTTATGCTACAAAGGCTGGGCTATTATCAGACCCTAGGGTCAGATGCATTCCATATCAAGGAATTATGTCCTTCAGAAACACCTTAGTGACTTCTCTTGCCTTTTCCATGCAAGTGGGATATGCCTTGACCTAGCCTGAAAAGGTGCAAAGACTAGTAGGTATTTATTTCCTCTGCTAGGCCCTACTTCTGTAAAATCTACTTTCTAAGTCCTCAAATGGAACTTTCCCATAGCACTGAGCTCCTATAGGTTCTATAGGACCTTGTTTGGTATAGTTCTGCACACAGAGGAGGCAACACTGACAGGCTGAGGCACACAAGGAGGAAAGATGGGCAATTAGGTAGTATCTAGAGTAGTCTTCCCTAAATGAGTAAGTTCATGCTACTGGAGGACTACCTTATGGGCTAGTGTTCTGGGATATAGACCCTATGATCTGGGAGTATCCACCAGCCTTCCTTCGTTTTCTTGCCCTCTTTTTATTGGGCCCTTTCCTCTTCCTGAAGAGTGTATTTTGGAGGTTCAGGTAATTCAGGGGCCAACATGATCCATAACGGTGCCACTTGTTCTTTAGCAGCCAGCTTGGCTGCAGTGTCAGCATGTCAGTTTCCTTCTGACATTGAGTCTTTCCCCTTCTGGTGACCTTTACAATGAATGACGGCTATTTCCTTGGGCTCCCAGACTGCTTCTAGTAACTTTAAGGTCTCATAAATTTTTATTCATTTTCCTCCGGCTGTCAGGAGCCCCGTTTCCTTGTATATAGCCCCATGGATATGCAGGATAGTGAAAGCATAGAGCAAATCAATGTAGATGTTGGAATGCTTATCCTTAATGAGTTCTAGGGCTCTGACTAGGGCCCAAAATTCTGCCCTCTGCACTGACCATCCTTCAGGCAGGGCCTGTGCCTCGATTGTCTCAAAGCTTAATACCACTGCTTATCCGACTCCTCTTTTTCCTTCATCTAAGAAGCTATTTTCTGTGAACAATACTAAGACTGAATTCTGTAGGGGCCTGTCTATAAGATCTGGTTGGCTGGAATAAACATCCTCTAGGACTTCTATGCAATAATGCTCAGGGGCTCCCTCAGCAACAGGTAAAAAGGTGACAGGATTAAGAGTTCTCAGTGCTTCTAGTAATACCCAAGGATTTTCACATAAGAGCCCCTGATACTGGGTCATCTGAGCATGAGTCAGCCAGTACTGCCCCCCTAGCTTCCATTAGCATGTAACCACAGCATGAGGTACTTTTACATTTAAGTTTTGTCCCAGGGTAAGCTTATCTGCTTCTTGGATTAACAATGTCATGGTTGCAAGGGCTCTGAGACACGGGGGCTACTCAGAGACAACCAAGTGAATCTTCTTAAAGTGATAAGCTACTAGTCTTTGCCAGGGTTCAAACTCCTGGGTTAGAACTCTTAGGGTTACCCCACTGTTCTTGTGAACAAAGAGGTTAAAGTTCCGTGTCACATTTGGTAGCCCTAGTGCCAGGGCCTCATTGAGCTTTGCCTCCAAAGTCTGAGCAAACCAATATGGTGGAATCTCTTCTTTTATCCCCTTGATTTCTTTGTCTTCCAAAAATGGAAGGGGCATCTGGACCTTTTGTGGGCTTTGCAAAATACCCGGTATTGACATGGGGGCCTTGAGACCATATCTAAGGGCCTGGTCTGGCACCAGTGCTGATAACCCTCTCTCGGATGTATGTATTGTTCGTGGTTTATGGCCTCTGTAAAATGTGAACTTTTAGGTAACAGGTCTTGCAAGACCAGATTGTACAAAAAGGGGCAGTGATTTAATTAGAGGTTATCAAGAATGTACATTAGGTTACTGCAACAGATTCAGATTGCTACCCACCCCCCTGCAACCACCACCACCCCCAATCATCAGGGTTACATTGGAATTTGCCTTTTAGCCTTCTCAATTTGACTTTGGGTGGTGGACACACAAACCCATAATCAGGTCATGAATCATAGAAATGTGCACTTGAAACCTATACAATCTTTTAGTTAATGTCATCCCAATAAATTTTATTTAAATAATAATAATAAACTACTTTTGATTTCAAACAGTGTTGAGTAGGGCCAATTAAACTACCTATTATACTGATTTCTCAAGGACTTGGAAACATGGAAGACTGAGCACATGACCTATGTTTCTCTTTTTTATGGAGTGAGATCTTTCCATGCTGTCTCCTGATAGTAAGATTGTGGCATCTCAAATAAAAGGATAAATGTTGAGAATCTGGATTCTTTTTAGTGTCTTTAAATCATCTTGCTGTGAACTTTGCATTCTGATTCACTAAACCTTCATGTTGTATATTTTGCATTCCAATTTTTAATAATGTGATTTTGCTTTACAATAAAAATAATAATTTTCCCAAACTATTGAGTAAAATTGATCATCTTGAACAAGTGTGTTTTTATTCTGTGGTTCATCATATTCTGGCCTTACTTTTTTCTACCAGCTAGGAGCATGTTTATCTAGTTGTGAAAACATAGAAAAGCTATTTCCTAGGTACTGTCCTAACTGTTCTGGGGGTGAAGTTTTGAGCAAGAGTAAGTAGAGAGGTCCTGTCTTAAGGAGTTCACTGTGTGGCAGGGGTTCTTAGCTCACTTCACAGAAGAGACTGCCCCAGGAAATGTTAGCAGATTTTCTGAATGTCAGAGTTGAAATAAAAGCCCCAAAATTGGGTGAGCATGAAGTTCTTAAATTCATTTTTCTTCTGATCTCTAAGGACCTTCAGAATTATTCTCAGAGGATCAACATCAGAAAAAAAAAAATTAAGGTTTAAGGCAAGAAGTAAGAAATCCTACAAAGATGCAGATTCTCATTCTCAATGCTAAACAAAAGAATGGATTATTTTCATAGGAGCTTTACTATTAAATACTTTGCTATTAAATACTTTGTGACACAACCCCTTCCCCCTTTCTGGTTTTCTCTTCTAAAACATGAAATGCACTCTCCCCCTCCCCCCAGTTTCACTAGAATAAAATCAGAAAATCAGTTCCTAAAGTGGCTCAAACTAGAATCACTTTCATAACAGAAACTTGTTGTTAAAATATCTGAGTTCAAATCCTGGCTCTGCTGTGAGCAATAGCGTGTAGATTTTCTAATTTACAAAACACTGGTGGAGATTTCTATTGCACATACATTAAGTAAAATGAAAGAGGTAAAAGTCACTTCTCATAGTACCTGGCACAAAGCAGGTCCAGGTAACTCTTTTTATTATGAATGATATTGATTTAACCCATTGAATACATGCCAATAGAATTAACTTTATTTAAAATAAAATTATGTCAAACTATGTATGTCATATTCTTGAGATTTAAACCTTATTTCATCTTCATTTTGAACACATGCTTTGTTATAAAAAATAGAAATATCTTCTCAAGAAGGACACACATAGTCGCTGGAATTAAGATTGAGTGTAGTTCCAGCTCCATAATTAGTCTGGGAAGTTACTTACTTAGGTGAGCTACCTAACCTCTACATATAAGTTTTTCTCATCTGCAAACTTCTATGGTTTTTGTGAACATTATGTTTTATAATACAATGGCTTTAAAGGCTTAAATCCAGTGTCTTGTGCCCTCCAAATAATAAACATTAAATAAAATATTATAATCATGAGAGCCCTATGCATGTCATCTAAACAATGAATGTCTAAGAGGGAAAAGCATTGGGATAATCAGCAGCCTTATTGCAAGACTATTTTTAATTACAGCTGCTACAATTATTCTGAACCTGACAGTGATCTGAAGCTGGAGTCGTGCTGCGAAGTGTTTTGTTAATCAGGACAGCTCTCTCTCCAGCCAGAGAGCACACTAGGCTAACAACAAGCCAGAATTAAGACCCCATCGTACAAGCCTCACATCTTGCAATAATTTGTGCTGTTGTTTGCAGGAGTTAAGTACAAGGGTGGGATGCACTTCTCACTGGCTAGAAAATAAATGGAAGTTTTTGCTGAAAATATACAGGGTTTTCAGACCATTCTCTGGGAGAATCTGTTCTCTGTGACCAGTAACTATTGCTTCTTTTTTTTTTTTTCTTTTTGTTTTTCTAAAAAAAAATAAACCATCAGAACTGTGTCTAGATATGTATGGAGCAGCCCTATAAGTCTAGTCCTTAAATAACTAGTTATTATATAATAATATAATATAATATAATATAATATAATATATACTATATTAGAAAGAATATTACAGCAGCATTTCTATTTCTATTTTCTAATGATCTACAATAATAATTTTCTAAGTTAAAATTATTTCTAACTTTTATTTTTCATTTACTCACACCTTCATCGTTTGACTTATGGAATATATTTCCTTGAATTGTCTCTAATTCATCATCCACAATACCACCCAAGTAAGCTCCATGAAAGATTGGTTGGATCATATCACCATTTCTTCATAAGTGTTCCACATCAAATGGCAAAAAAAAAAAAGAATGTCTAGGTTTCCTCAATTTAAGTTTTCCCTTGACTGACACCACCTATGCATAATAACCCATATGTATAACATCAGTGCTAACCACCGTTCTATACCATCATACCTCTTTGACTTTGTTTGTATTATTTATTGAATCTCATTTTAAATGCCTTATATTTTATGAGCCTTTCCCCCCAACCAAGTCATTCAAATTTTATTCTTTATTACCACTTTGGTTTAAGATCACACATTTTGCATTCAATAAGTGGATCTAGAATGATTTGACAAGAATGGCTTCTGACTCTGAATTCAATCAATGCTCAATACAAGTCATGGACTAAATAGGACAAATATTTCAACCCATAAGGACAAGTGCAGAAAGAAGTGGCAAGTAAGGGAGCACATGTGAAGCAAATAAAATACACTAAATAAGATACTTTTGATTTCAGCTATATCCTGAACATTTCTGAAAGAAGGTAAAAATGGACTAAGAGTGACAACTTTCAAGTATTTTACATTTGTGTATTTTGCCATTTATAAATAGATTTTTATTCTTGTTGCCCCTTAACAACTCTTTGAGATACCTGGAAGAGATATGGCCTATATAATGAAGAGGTAATATGCAAATTAACCCCCATGCTCTCACAAGATGGCTTCTTATGACCAGGCAGGCAGGTGGGTTAATGAGGGACAACCAAGCAACTGAACAAGCAGGCTGTGTGGGCTAACCAGGCCAGCAGGGGGTGGGGAGTTAGGGGCAACCAGGATGTCGGTGGGTGGGGGGGAGTTCAGGGCGATTAGGCTGGCAGGGGGCAGTGAGGAATGACTAGGCTAGTTGGGGGAACAGTTGAAAGCAACCAGGCCAGCAGAATGGGGCAGTTAGGGGTCACTAGGCTGGCAGAGGGAGGCAATTGGAGGCAACCAGGCTGGCAGAGAGGGGCAGTTGGGGGTGACCAGGCCAACACACAGAGACAGTGAAGGGTGATCAGGCTGGCAGGGTGGGCATTTAGGGGAGACCAAATAGGCAGGCAGGTGAGCGATTAGGAGACAGTAATCCAGGATTGTGAGAAATATGTCCAGCTGTCGGTTTAGGCCCAATGTCTGACTGCCTGTTTATGCCCAATCCCTAGGTTTGGGCCTAAACTGACAGTCGGACATCTCTCAAGGGGTCCCGGATTGGAGAGGGTGCAGGCTGGGCTGAGGGGACCCCCTCCCCACTGTGCACAAATTTTGTGCTGTGGTCCTCTAGCATACACATATTTTGTATTCATTCATTCATTCAAAAGCAGACATTGAGCACCTGCCACAGTCTTTTATAACTTAAATAACTAGTTAAAATTCAAAATAAAGACAGTGGCTCCAGCCCTAGCTGGTTTGGCTCAGTGGATAGAGTACTGGCCTGCTGACTGTAAGGTCCCAGGTTAGATTCTGGTCCACACATGCCCAGGTTGCAGGCTCGATCCCCGGTAGGGGGTGTTCAGGAGGCAGCTAATGAATGATTCTTTCTTTTCATTGATGTTTCTATTTCTCTTTTCCTCTCCCTTCCTCTCTGGAATCAATAATAATTTTAAAAATGTTAAAAAGTTAAAAAAAGACAGTGGCAACAAACAGTATTGGTAATCATGGTATTATTCACTGCCATGCACTCACAGAAAGAAAAAAATCCAGTTGCATTTTAAAAATGTCCCTGTTGAAGCAGTACAAAATATTAATTTTTATTAAATCTTCATTCTCTCTTCATTCTCAAATATATGATTTTTCATTATTTTGGATTAAAAAATGGAAAGTATATATAAAGCACTTCTGCTGTAACAGGATACAATGGATGTCTTGAGGAAAAGAGTCTGTCTCACTGAGTTGCAAGCTCAACTAGCCACTTTCCCCAAGTGATCACAGTTTTACTTGGAGAATGACATAAAGACAAAAATATGGATATTGAGTCTTGGATATTTGATAGACATTTTCTTAAAAGTGAATAAAATGAGCCTGTCACTTCAAGAAAGACAACTGACAGTATTTGTGGCCAATGACAAAATTAGAGCACCCATGTGAAAATGAAAATATTGGAAAATGTTTATATGGTACCGTGAATTTGAGACTTTCCCAATATTTGAATATTTTTCTGATGATATCTGTGTTCATATTAACAAATCAGTCTTTTTCAAATTATATAATGAAACATTTCATCATTTGGAAGATCTTTATAAGTCAGTGAGCCAATATTTTTTAAATTTATTTTTATTATTGAGCATATTACATATTCCTCATTTTTCCCACTTTGCCCCCCTACAATCAACTCCCGATCCACTTCAGGCCTTCACTATGCTATTGTCTGTATCCATGGGCTATGCATGTGCATATAAGTTCTTTGGTTAATCTCTTCCCACTTCCCCTCTCTCCTTCCCTCTGAGATCTGTCATTCTGTTCCATGTCAGTAGACCTATTTTGTTAGTTTATTTTGTTCATTAGATTCCACATATAAATGAGGTCATGTGATATTTGTCTTTTTTTGACTGGCTTCGTTCACTTAGCGTAATAATCTCCAGGTCCATCATGTTACATCAAAAGGTAAGAGTTTATTCTTTTTTACAGCTGCATAGTATTCCATTGTGTAAATTGTACCACATTTACTGATGCTTTTTTAGTCCACTCATTTACTGATGCCATCCTATATAATAAAAGAGGGATATACTAATTAGCCCCAATCACAACCAGTCAGGTGGGGCCCTGGAGTGGCTTCCAGCAGAAGTGGCCACCCAGCCTAGAGGCCACCCAGTCAGGGGCTCGGAGCAGAAAAGCTATGCCACCTGGCCTGGGAGCTGCTTTGAGAACAGTGGCCACTGGTGGAGGTACTAGTAGGCACACTGTGCCTGGCTTGGAGGCCTCCAGGCTGAAAAAGTCACTGGAGACTTTGGTTAAATTCAATAGTTAAAATCACTATGCTCTGTGAGAGCTGACATCCTCAAACACTCAGGACCCTCAATTGTACAAATTAATAGGAAACAATGGCATAATGTTTTGACCTAATTTTACACACCTTAGTATCATTTACAAATTATAAATCCTTCAAGTAAATTCATCAGCTGACTGAGGAGAGCCAGAGCTGAGAAGCCTGCTGCCCATGCTCTGCTATCTTGAGTTTGTGGTTTCTAAGGAAACAGCCAGAAAGGATGATAAACCCTCTGCAAATGGCTCAGCTGGCACATATCTAAGTGGTGGCAAGGGGAGGCTTGGATTAAATCAAACCTTTCCAGCAGTGAATGATTCCAACACTCTCTGGATCAGGCAGGTTCCTGTGGGGTGCAATCTCCATGCAATACAATGGGGCACCAGTTTCATCCCTGGCGATCTCATGCACAATAGCTATGGGGCAGCAGGGAAGGAAGGGAAAAGGCATCTAGCAGGGCAAATTGGTGAGCAAGCAGAAGGAAATCATGTCTGGCAGACATTCTACTGCCACCCTTTCAACCTGTAAGAAGAATAAAATTAACAAATATAAACACCCCTCCCCCACTCCAGAGAGATCTGGGACTGAGGGGCATTCCATCCAGGCATTGTGTACCCTCTTCCCACCCACTTTATCCAAATGGACAAGTTAGGGGGTTAGGGAAGGAGGAGGAAGAGCCTCACTGGAAGGGGATCCCCTGGAACCAGACCCCTGCCCTCCCTCCACACCTGACTTCTCAGAGCACAGGGCCTAAACCTGTCCCCAGCAAATTTGTATATCCAAGACCCTGTGGTACTTCCAGGCACTGGGCATTCCTGCATCTTCCCTATCTCCCAGCAACTGACCTTCACTATCTCCTAACTCAGAAACACTCTGTCCTCCCCAACTTTCAGTCTTTATAACCTAAATGCATGGTGGTTTAGTTGCTTCTCCAAGGATTTTATTTGATAAGAACCCAGTGAAGTTGCTTAGCAACTGAGATGCTCAGACTTCATCAGGGACAACAAAGAACACACTTTACTTGGCTTTGATAGTAGAGCATTCTTATTCTTTTATTTTTTTAAACTAGAGGCCCAGGGCACCAAATTCATGTATTGGGTGGGAGGGAGGGTGTCATTCAGCCCAGCCTGCAATCTCTCCAATCTGGGACCCCTCAAGGGCAGTCAGACATCCCTCTTACAATCCAGCACTGCTGGCTCCCACCACTGGCCTGCCTGTCTGATTGACCCTAACCATTTCTGTCTGCCAGCCTGATCAACACCTAACTGCTCCACTGCAGTCCTGATTGTCCCTAACTGCCCTCCCCTGTAGGCCTGGTCCCCCTCCACCTTTCCTCCCCTGTGGGCCTGGTCGCTCCAAACTACCCTCTCCTATAGGCCTGGTTGCCCCTAACTGTCCTCCCCTGCTGGCACGGTCATCCCTAACTGCCCTTCCTTGTAGGCATAATTGCCCCAAACTGCCCTCTTATGCAGGCATTGTCCCCCTCAACTGCCATCCCCTGCTGGCCATCTTGTGGCAGCCATCTTGTGTCCACATGGGGGTGGCCATCTTTGACCACATGGAAGCAGCCATCTTGTGTGTTGGAGTGATGGTCAATCTGCATATTACCTCTTTATTATATAGGTAATATGATTTCAGAGAGGAAGGGACAGGGAGAGAGAGAGAAACATCAATAATGAGAGAGAATCATTGATTGCCTGCTTCCTGTATTTTCCCTACTGGTGATAGAGCCACAACATAAGCATGTGCCCTTATCCAGAATCAAACAGTCCTCAGGCTGAAGTTCTAGCCATTGAGCCAAACTAGCTAGGGCAAGCAATCCTATTCTTAAAGACTTAATTTTTGTCATAAACAAGTGGATCTGAATCATATCAAACCAACATACATTTTTTATGAAATGTCTCTTCATTTCTACTAATGCAATTCTACCTTAAAGCTTATGTTGTGTAATCTATACTAATAAAAGGGTAATATGATAATTAGACCAGAAGTCTTCCGGACATCCATCCAATGTCCTTCCACACAAAGCCACAGTGAATGTCCTTCCACACAAAACCACAGTGGTGGGGGCAGAGGCAGTGGTGGTAAGGGGCAACCAGGCCAGCAGGAGAGAGCAGTTAGGGGCAATCAGGCCAGCGGGCAGGTGAGCAGTTAGGAGCCAGTGGTCCTGGATTGTGAAAGGGATATCAAGCAGTCAAACATATCCTGATGGGTCCTGAATTGGAGAGGTTGCAGGCCTGGGTGAGGGATCCCTCCCCTGCATGAATTTCATGCACCAGACCTCTAGTAATTTTATAAATGGCAAATCAAGGGCCATTGGATTTTCAGGCAAAATACGATAATATGAGTAGTTCATGGATATGGTTTTAGTTTCCACATCAGAAAAAATATTTAAAAGACTACTTGTTGAATTTAGTATAGTATCAAAGAAGAATATCCATAAGTATATGAATTAGTTATTAAAATACTTCTTATATTCAAATCACATGTCACTGTGAGCAGAATTTTCTTCATATACTTCAACAAAAAGAACACAGTCAACAGGTGAAATGCTGAAATAAATATAAAAACCCAGTTCTTTACCCAACCAGTGTGGTTCAGAGGTTGAGCATCAACCCAGGAGCCAAGAAGTTCTCTAGTTTGATTCTCTGCCAGGACACATGGTCAGGTTGTGGGCTCAATCCCCAGAATGGGGCATGCAATAAGTAGTCAATCAATGATTCTCTCTTATCATTGACTGAGGCCCAGTGCGTAATTGAAATCATGTGAGGAGGTACCTTGCGAGGGGCCGGGACCTGCACGTTACTCACATAGCACCAGTTGTACAGCGTCTCCGGACCCTTCTTCCTGTGTCTGGTCTGGGGCCACAGGACCTAGGACCCGTGCCTGACTCACAGAATCCCCTGGTCCCCCTGCCTCTGTCTTCATCTCTGCTCTAGATCTCACCTGTGGGCACAACCTCCTCCTGTCTAGTCATGACCGATTATGGAGTCCCAACCTAATTTGCATATATATATCCCCTTATTCTCTTAAATCAATAAAAATAAATTTAAAAAACATTTAAAATTTCAGCTCTTCTATTATTTATGATATTTCAAACATAAAACAGTACCACTCTCCTTACTAAATTTTTTATAATTTGAAAAATAGTTACTTTTATTTAAATGTCAGTCATGTTAACTTGCAATGGGTTCATTATTGTAATTTTAAAATGCATTCTTAATTTTTTTTTAAGTTTTCAGATTTAATTTCTAATATAGTACTGATTGATAGATATATAGCCTACTACCACAACATCTCTGGGGTACTCTGTATATTTAAAAGAGTATGAAGGAGTTTTAAGTGTCCACATTTTTAAAACTGATGGAGTGTCAAGTGACATGTGATTTGTATAAAAACTGCTTTTAAATCTCTGGACTACCCAACCAGATTGCTGTCATAATACTAAACTTTCATTCTGAAAAATTCCTTTCCTTTGGTTAAATATTATTCTCTCCATGTGACTCTTTCTGAGAAAATCTACTGTATATTAATTTTTTTTATGTTGAATTGGGGATTATGATAGAAATAGCTTAAACATTGGAGAAAAAATAGACTTGGTATCAAAGGTTTTCCCTGGTGCCTACCTGGTGGTCACTTAAAAAAAAGAAAATGTATTTAAACATCTGCATGGCTGGTTCATGTGGCACGTGGGGAAACTATTACATTATTACAGATCTGTTTTGCTGCTAAATAAGATCTATAATAATAAAAGTGTAATAATATGATAATTAGACTGGTTGACCCTCTGGACAAAGCCAGGGCTGCAAGGGCTAAGGCGGCTGCTGTGGTGGGCAGGGGCCATGGTAAAGGCAGCTGCCACAGTGGCATGGGCTGAGCCCCCTGCATGAATTTCATGTATTGGGTCTCTAGTAATAGTTATAAAGTGCCTGCCACAAAGGGAGTCCTACTTTCCCACTACAAGATTAATTGGATCCCTGGATCATTTTACTGAGGAGAATCAGGTTTCAGGATGATGATCCAGGAGAAAGAAGATGAGAAAAGGAATTGATAGAAAAGCTGTTGAGTGCCTAAGATGAATGTGCTTTATACCATAACAACTCCCGCTTCTAAGCAATCCCAGACAGAATCCCAATGACATAGGGACAGTTTCCTTTCATGAAATGCACCTCAGATCCCCTTCTTTATTTTTATTTCCCATTTAGTCTTCTTCAACTCAATATATTATTATATAATGTCTTTCATTGAGAATCCAAATTTTACCACAATACATATTTCAAATGTCCTATAAGCATTCTCCTTTTTAATAATTTAATTGGTTAGAATACATAGAATATGAAATATTGACAGTTCTCTCCTTCAGTGCTGTTTTACCAAAAATTTCATTGTTTGTTGAAGTCCTGAAGCAATAATTGGCTTTGGTCATAGTACACAAAAACACCTAATGAAGCCAATATTAATTCTTTTTTAGATAGATTATTTAAAGGGCAATCAAACATATTCGATCTTATTTTTAATCCTTTTGTTACCTTCTGAAAGGATAACAAGATATTTACTTCACCTTCATCATATGATAAATTCAGAATTTACCAAATTTAGAGGCTAATGAAATTAATTAACTGCAAAAACATCTTACTAAGTAACAGATGTAAAACTAAGAGTATTATGCTAAGCAAAATAAGCCAGAGAAAAACAAATATTACATGACTTCACTTATATGTGGAATCTAATGAACAAAAGAAACTGACAAACAAAATAGGTCCAGAGACATGGAAGCATGGAACAGACTGACAGATCTCAGAGGAAAGTGGGCTAAGGGGGGTGGGTAGGAAGAGATTAACCAAAGAACTTATATGCATGTATGCACAGTGCATAGACACAGATAATAGTGTGGTAAAGACCTGGGGCGGGGATGGGGGGGGGAGAGAAAGAGGTCAGTAGTCAATATGGGGAGGAGGACATCTGTAATACTTTCAACAAGATACATCAAAAAACAACAAAACATAACTGATAGATATAAAGTTAATATTCATTACCTAAGAACAAGTAATATTTTATTTTTTAATTTTTTTTATTGATTTCAGAGAGGAAAGGAGAGGGAGAGAGAGATAGAAACATCAATGTTGAGAGAGAATCATTGGTCAGCTGCCTCCTGTACACCCCACACTGGGGATATAATCCACAGCCCTGGAATGTGCCTTGACCGGGAATTGAACCTTGAGCTGTTGGTTCCTAGGTCCATGCTCAATCACTGAGACAACAAGTGATATTTTAAGTTGTACAATTAAAACATGGTTATATAAAAACATCTAAAAATATAGTCTTTAAAATATGACCATCTTTATTAGATTGTTGTTGTTTATAGCTAATGTACTGCTTGGTAAATTATAAATAATGAAAGCTTAGCTAATCACCATATTAGAACAAAACATAATCTAACCTATGCAGTATAAGATGTGTAAATTCCGCCGAAACCAGTTTGGCTCAGTGGTAGAGCGTCGGTCTGCGGACTGAAAGATCCCAGGTTCGATTCCGGTCAAGGGCATGTGTGTTGGTTGCGGGCACATCCCTGGTGGGGGGTGTGCGAGAGGCAGCTGGTCGATGTTTCTCTCTCATCGACGTTTCTAGCTCTCTATCCCTCTCTCCTCCTCTCTGTAAAAAATCAATAAAATATATTTTAAAAATAAATAAATAAATAAATAAATAAATAAATAAAGATGTGTAAATTCTATTCACCATCTGTTCATCCTACCAACATGTAGTATATTGGGCTATAGAAATATAAATAAACTAGAGGGCCGATCATGAAGATTAGTGCAAGAATGGGCCTTCCTTCCCCTGGCCCTTCCTTCCCCAAGCCAGAGCTGACATCTGACATATTTTTTGGTTAATTTGCATACTCACTCCTGATTCGCTGGTGGGTGTCTCAAAGGTAAGGTCAATTTACATCTTACTTTTTTATTAGTGTAGGTATCCTGCCTAATAAAAGAGTAATATGCAAATTAACTATCACTCCACTAGACCCACCAGCCATGCCACCAGCCAGGCCCACCAGCCAACGCCCACTAGCGAATCAGATCGAGTATGCAAATAAACCCAACCAAGATGACTAGCAGGAGGAAGGCTTGGGTTTCCCTGGCAACAGAGGAAGCCAAGCTTTCCACACACCCTGGCAGGCCCAGGCCTCTACTCAAGGCTACAAAGTTTCAATTATCGAAGGTAAACAAATCCAAACAGAAATGGCAGCAGCCATGGAGCAAGCAAGAGGCTTGGCTCCACTCCAGGCTACAAAGTTTCAATTGTAGAAGGTAAATAAATTCCAGATACCAGGGCCTCCACTTGGGTCGCCAGGGAGCATGGCTAGCTTGAAAACCACCACAGGTCCCTCGCTCAGGCTGCCCCACGCTGCAAAGGAACCCCACTCTGATCCAGGACACCCCTCAGGACAAACCAGCTGGCCCCCACCGGTGCACCAGGCCTCTATCCTATCTAATAAAAGAGTAATATGCACATTGACTATCACTCCAACACACAATATGGCTGCCCCCATGTAGACAAAGATTCTGCCCCCATGTGGACATAAGCTGGCCAGCAGGGGAGGGCACTTGGGAGGGATCAGGCTTGCAAGGGAGGACAGTTGAGAGGTACCAGGACTGCAAGGGAGGGCAGCTGGAGGCGATCAATCCTGCAGGGGAGGGCAGTTAGGGTTGGCCAGGCCTGCAGAGGAGGGAAGTTGGGGGCAAACAGGCTGGCAGGGGAGCAGTTAGACCTCAATCAGGCTGGCATGGAAGTGGTTAGGGTGATCAGGCTGGCAGGCAGAAGCGGTTGGGGGATATCAGGAAGGCAGTCAGGTGAGCAGTTGGGAGCCAGCAGTCCTGGGTTGTGAGAGGGATGCAAGCTGGGCTGAGGGACACCCCCCACCCCCGTGCATGAATTTTGTGTACCAGGCCTCTAGTATTATATAAATCTGTCCTCAGATAAATTATTCACTTCTTTGAATCTAGCATCCTATCTAATAAAAGAGTAATGTGCAAATAGACTGTCACTCCAAGACACAAGATGGCTGCCTCCATGTGGTCAAAGATGGCTGCCACAAGATGGCCTGCAGGGGAGGGTAGTTGGGGAGAACCAGGCCTGAAGGGGAGGGTAGATGGGGGGGGGGCAGGTCTGCAGGGGGGTCCAGGTCTGCAGGCGAGGTCAGTGGTGGGCAATCATGCCAGCAGGGAGGGCAGTTAGGGGTGACCAGGCCAGCAGGGGAGGGCAATTAGGGGCAATCGGGCTGGCCAGGGAGCAGTTAGGCATGGATCAGGCTGGCAGGAGAGTGGTTAGGGTGTCATGAGGTTGGCAGGCAGAAGCAGTTAGGGGCAATCAGGAAGGCAGGCAGGTGAGCAATTGGGAGCCAGCAGTCTTGGATTGTGCGAGGGATTGTGCTTGGATTTAATGGGGCATTTGGACATCCCTCATGGGGTCTCAGATTGGAATGGGTGCAGGCTGGGCTGAGGACAACCTACCCCCAAGGTTTCTCTAGTCTTCTTTATAAAAATAAAGAAGGTAATTTTATCTTAAAGATATTTTTTTGCATAATGTCTAATCTCTGGGGTATACACCTGAAACTAATATAATAATGTATCTCAACTGTAATTGAAAAATAAAAAATTACTCAACAAAAGTAGTTGTATCTGTGTACTGATTAAAAGACTAAAATATGTAAATATTGTGCCTGATGCATTACAAGGTAAATAAATATTACTTTCCCTTAAAAACATTTGTTCCAACAAATTAAAAGGAAGTTTATCTGTATGCATGCATTGTCCATGATTATGATGAAGTTTAAACAGTGTTTTTTGTTTATTTATATCTATTGATAAGATGGCTAGAGCCACTGTAATTTTGTGGCTAAAACAGCATGTGCTTGGTGTGTGTGTGTGTGTGTGTGTGTGTGTGTGTGTGTGTGTGTGTAGGAGGTACATGAACCCAAATCTACATGAACACAGTCAACTAATTCCCTATGATTTTTAATGAAACAACCAGGCAATTGTTTCTGTTCTTTCATGTTGCTGTTCAGTAATGTGTTTACTCATTTATTCCCAAGATTGTAGTTATACACTGCAGTGTCAATGGGAAATTGCTGTTCGCCTGTGTTTATACTGGAAGGCAAGTATAGTAGATAGAGCCAAAACCCCAATGGGAGGTACAGATGTTTTCAGAGTGAAAGTGGATTTTCACAGCTTCCCAGCACTGAACAGTCTTTGCTAAACATCTTAGTGCATGTAGTGATTGAAAATTTTCAATGGGAATAATTTTCCAGTTGAAAGAATAAAATAAAATAAAAGATTATGAGAAACAATGCAAGTCCCTTTTCCACCTGAAGATTTTGTTAGCCATTGCATTATCTGGGTGTTCTCAGCAATGGATTAGCTGGGGGAAATTTAATCTCCGTGGTCCACTTAACCTATTCATACCTCATTGAAGGCTTGTCATTATTTCTCATGTTCAATGAAAATAACAAATATTTTTACTTGCAGTTATCACACTTAAAATATATTCCTCTTTTTCCTGTGGTCCCTGCTAAAAGGCTTGTCTCAGAGAACTATATTTCTCAATCTAAGAAAAATATTCTAAGGAACAGATTACATGAAAAAAAAAAAAAAAGGTTTTAAACAGCAGAGGTGTATTGAAGGTAGGGCAGCATCCACAGGGCAACTGGTGAAGGCCAGTGGGACAGGAAGCTGGGTATGCCTACCACACAGACTCTGGTCTCCCAGGATTCAGATATTCAGATAGTGTAGCCAGCATGTGGCTAGTTGGCAAGGGTGGAGGTCAAAAGAGGGGAAAAGAGATATTTGTTACATTTGTGCATCATTTATGGAAATGGAACAAACAAAAACCAGTTACTGGATGTTATACAGTGGGATCCTGAGCATCATGAACTATGGGGATATTTTTTTAAATCATGCTCTTTGGTGGAAGTGGTCTATCCATCACCCTGTCTTGGAGAACTGTGGGCTTGGCCCTGCAAACAAAAGACGCTTCAGAGTCTCCCTGGAAGAATGAGTTTTTGCATGTCCCCATGACATCACCCTCAGCAAGCCTGAAGGACAGGAATGGCCTGCGGGTGGCCTGACCAAGAGATGTGTTTGATTTCAAGCAGGGGCCTAAACTGGCACTTTTTTAAAGACTTAAAAGAAATAACATGGAAATAATAAGCAGGGGGTAGAATGACACTTTTAGGGAACATTACGCTTTTTAAAAATAAATAACCATAAGAATGCTGTCCTTTTGTTTTTCTTGGCTGCTGATATTAATGTAGGAAATAAATAGAAATACAGAGTGACACCATCTTGCTGTGAATATAGAAATTCTGAATAGGATTTAGGTGGGAAAAACTGTGTATTCCCAGAGAGATGAGTTTCTCATCTTTCATGTATGTGCCCTTTTAGATAGAATCTGGGAACCATTAACAGAGTGTTGGAACAGATTGCTATTGTATAATCGTGATTTCATGTTCAAGTCATAAAAAACAAATATATATATATATATATATATATATATATATATATATATATATATAATTCAGTAGTAAGTGGAGTTGAGCACTTGGAGGCAAATTATTAGATATCTACATCTTGAACTTAAGTAATGATAATGAGTTTCCCTTTTGTTTACTGTCAATAAATTCTCTCCCTCTAAATCAGTTATTATTTACAAGACCACATTTATGTTCAAAGAGGGAGAAAAACTGAATGCCAAACTATTAGCAGAAAAACCATGGTTAGGGGTATTTTATTCTGACACAGAATAAATAACCTGATAAAAATTAAAATGAGAGAGAGAGAGAAATGAGTTTTTCTACTTGTATATCTTAGGAAATTCTTCAAAGGAAAGAAAATGATGTAAAATTCATGTTCTCTTGCTTCCTGTATTCTCAATTTCTTTTCTATAAGAAACACTATAAGTAAAAAGCTTAGAATATTAGATGTGTGTGTGTGTGTGTGTGTGTGTATGTGTGTGTGTGTGTGTGTGTAATTTGTTCACAAAAGGATTTTTCCTTCTCTATTATCAACAAAACTCAGTAATTGCTCTGGACTTTATATACCCCCAGAACATTATAAGTATGAACATGAGCAAGTTCAAAAGATTCTTGAACCCAATCCAATTAAATTATAGCAAACCCCTCCCTGCTTTGATTTTACTATTTAATTGCTAGCACAGTCAATTTTATTTGTTTATCCTAAAATTTGGCTGGAACAGAATGATATTTTTAGGAGTTAGGAGTTGTCAGAAACCCCTTGAGAATTAATTTTGTCCTTTATTATAATAATAATAATGGATTTATATTATTAAGAAGAAGAAAATAACTGGCTAAACTAGGAGATGCACATTCCAGTCCCACGTTTAATTCTAAATTGGTTCCAGATAGAAAAATGTAGCTTTTCCCTGGAGACCTTTCTGGGTGGAGACTAAAAGAGAAACTTCATGTTATAAACATGTTTTGGCAAATGTCATGAAAGTGTAGCTTCATCCCACAATTTGCTAACATTTATGCTTAGAATAGTAAATCACTCCTTCCAACAAGTTGAGTTTGGCAGAAATTCTATTAAAAAGTTGGGTCAGAGAGCCTTGCTTAAGAACATAAACAAAAAGAGATATATGGAGTTTCCCAATGAAAGAATACAAATTTGCATGCCAGCCACCAACAATATCCATGAACACCCTTTGTCAGCATTTTAGGAAAATAAACACACAGGATCCACTGAAGAGTAGAAAGTGGGGTATATGTCCTTTCTTCTACTAAGAACCACTGACCAATGTTGTAAAAAATCAACTGAGTTCCAAAAACTAGTAATGCAACAAGCAAAAGCTTTGATTAATTTTGTAGAGAGGGTAAACACACACACACACACACACACACACACACACACACACACAGATTATTGAAGGGTCAACTCACTATGTGATGAGAGCAGGGAATAAAGCTCTGAAGTACATTTTTAAAGATTTTAAAACTGAGGGGAGAGAGAGAGAGAGAGAGAGAAAGAGAGAGAGAGAGAGAGAGGTAAAAGACATCTATCAGTTTCCTCCTGCATACACCGCAACCAGGAACCTAACCAGAAACCAGGCATTGAACGCTTGATCTTCTAGTTCATGTAGATGAAGCTCCAACCAATTGAGCCATCACAGTTGGCTGAATTACATTTTTAGAACCATGTCATGACTAATCAAGAAAAGTCAATGTATAGAGCAGAGAGGGAGGTCTCTGGAAAAAAAAAATACTCAGAAGGCTAAATACTGGCCTGAGGAAAGCCCTGGAAAAGGAAAGAAGCTGGTCAGCATTCTCTGACACAGCATTCACTCAAGATGCCCTGTTCTCTCCTCCAGAACACCTGAATAGTTCCACCCAAACAGGAGCCTGAAAACAAAGTACAAGTGAGTCTGTCCTCATCCTACATATATTAAACAGAGCAAAAACTTAACAAATCACATCTCAACATGCACTGAAGTTCTTAAAACAAAAAGTGCAATGGGATTCTTCTGGTGGCCTGAACTCCCCCAGGGTTAGCACAAGGCTGTGCACTTCTGAGTGTTATAGCTCTAAGGCAGTGGTCAGCAAACTCATTAGTCAACAGAGCCAAATATCAACAGTACAATGATTAAAATTTCTCTTGAGAGCTAAATTTTTTTAAACTTAAACTTCTTCTCACACCACTTCTTCAAAATAGACTCGCCCAGGTGGTGGTATTTTGTGAAAGAGCTACACTCAAGGGGCCAAAGAGCCATATGCGACTCGAGAGCCGCAGTTTGCAGATCACGGCCCTAAGAGATACGCGTAGCTCTCAAACAATTCAACTTGTTCATTATTTTTCCTTTTACTTTTTTTGGTATGTTAAGATCACTTACTTTTTATCATTTATTTTTCAGTCTCAAATCACAGAGAGTATTAACATTATTTTTCCAATGATGGCTTTCCATCATATTTTGAGAAATCGTGTTTTTTTTTAATCATAATTTAATGGTTTTCTGGTTATTTTAAATGGATTTATCTGCAAGTTCCCATCTCATATGTGATTGTCATCAAACTCTGTTACTACCTTTCTTGCATTCCCCCTAAGGAGAAATCATGGTGTCAGCAGGATCAATTTCTCCTATGGACTCTTTCATTGGCTTTCAGAAAGCTGTCTTCTCCCAGTGTCCTCACATGGTTGTCCCTCCATATGCGTATATGCCTTGATCTCCACTTCTTATAAGAAAACTATTCAGATGTGGTTAGGACCCACCTCGATGAGCTCATTTTAACTTGGTTATCTCTATGAAGACCTTTAGGGGAGGAAAAGCTTTCCTTCTACATCCCTAGGTTCCATAGCTCAGTCTATGAAATAAACTGATAACATGCAGATTAACAAGAGAAAAGTAATACAAACTAGAATGTCACAGTATGCTGTAGCACAAGTGAGGTACTGAACAGTGCTGCCACTGAGAAACAAAAACATATCTGACCATTAGTTTCTCTTTGAAGTAAGTTTTTACTTTAAAAATATATTTTATGTGTCTTATTAACACCACTTTTACAGTTTGCTAATAAGAAACTCAGTTTAAATAGCACTGTCATGAACTTTATTCTGCCTATATAAGACAACAAGATAGTTTATATTTGGAAAGACAGAAAAGCCAATGTTTGCTGAATACATTTGCAGTTTCCAAGAATGATTATCATCTAAGCCTCAATGATGTTCTTTGACCTGAGATAAATATATAAAATACCTGTGTGAACACAGTTTTGCATTTTAAATCTTCCAATTTTTCAACTGAAACTAGTGTTCAAAACATTGGGTATTATTAAAATGAAAAATCTGTTCTTCAAAAGGTCAGATGCTTCCCAGGAGACAGGGCAGAGGATAGATCAGTAATACAAATGATGGCCTTCTCTATAACATGTACTTTTATAACATGTATTTTTATGGGGACCAATTCTATTGAAGGGAGAGTTATTAAAACTGTTCAAATAATCTTCTATATGGATTCCTTCTTTTAAAGAGTTATCCATAGGTTAACACTGAAAAACTTACAAACACTTCAAAAACGTTAATTATTACTATAATACTAAAAATGACTATATGTAAACTAGATTATTAAAAATATCCATAATAAAGTATAAAAATAACATAGCATAATGAAAATTGTCCACATGCACTGGTAATAATAATGGAATTTAAAATCGTGGCAGGCTTTGGCTAACTACTGGGTCAAAAAATATATATATAAACATGGTATTTCTTCATCCAATTGCTTTAACTGTCATATTGTAACAGGGAGTATTTATTTCCATGGCATTATGAGTGCTTGGTGTCTCATGTTCTTGGATGTATATGTTCACAATAGTCCATAACTCATTCATTGATTTAACTTGACCAAATCCAGGTTAGGCTTCTCTCATTCCCACAGGGCTCTGAACTTTGGCTAGACTGCAAGCTTGAGCCAAGCACTAAGGGGCAGAAAATCCCCTTCTCTTTCATCCTGAGAATCCAGAACTGGCTGACCAAAGAAAGGTTTTCTCATGGAACCTCTCTAGTCACACTGTCTGTTGGCCCCACCATGGGCCCACCCCACAAAGTTCTGTAGCGCTGCTTATCCCTCCCGAAAACAGAACGCCTACTCCTGCTTGATTCTGAGATGCTGGCAGAAATTGTGGTTGATGTGTTCTCCTTATTCCAATAGTCTTTTCTAATAAAGTCTTTCCTCACTTAAGTCTAGAGTTATTTATATCTAACAATGTCACACACACACACACACACACACACACACATCTTTATGTCAAGTATACATTTATTTAACACATGTTTATTAAGTGATTTGATGTGTCCTGTGCAGTAATAGATGAAGGATGCTAGAGCTCTGTCACCAAATAATTTATAAAATGTACTCTGACATTTGTTTAAATAGTAATGCATATAGTATAGAAATATATGAGAAAATAAGTAGACAGAGCACTGAATAAGGCAATTGCTGTTATGTCCAAAGTACCTATAATGGCTTTTCATAACAGTCTGCATTTGTGGTCAGCCTGCAGGAAATGGTCCAATTTGGCTAGATGGATGAAGAAATGGAATAGTGATTGAGCCCAAAACAATGTATAAAAGCAAAGAAACAAATATAGAGCTTTTTCTGAAGGAATAAGGAATGTAGTGTCCATATTTAATAATATATTGTTACCTTCCCTTCTTTCTTATACTTAGCATCCTATATAATAAAGAGGTAATATGTTAATTGACCATAACGCCCTCACAAAGATAGCTGCCTATGATCAGGCCAGCAGGGGGGTTAGTGAGGGATGACCAAATGACTGAACAAGCAGGAGGTGTGGGGCAACCAGCCCAGCAGAGCAATTGGGGGATTAGTGAGGGACAACCAAATGAATAAACAGTAGGCTGTATGGGGTGACCAGGCCAATAGGAGGACCTGATGGGTAACCAGTTTGGCAGGAAAGGACAGTTGGGGGTGACCAGCCCAGTAGAGAGGAAAGTTGAGGTGACCAGGCCAGAGGCGGGGGCAGTGAGGGGCAACCAGGCAGGCAGGCGGGAGAGTGATTATAAGCCAGCAATCCAGGACTGTGAGAGGGATGTCCGACTGCTGATTTAGGCCCAATCCTTCAAGGGGTCCTGGATTGGAGAGGTTGCAGTCTGGGCTGAGAGGAGCACCCCTTCCCCATTCACGAATTTCATGCACCAGTCCTCTAGTTTTACCTAATAATAGACAAAGATGTAAATTGACTATACCTTCACCACGCCACCAGCCAATCAGGAGTGATATGCAAATTAACTCAACAAAGATGGAGGTTAATTTGCATACACAGGTGCTGAGTGACAGGGGCAAGATGCTTGCTTCTTCACCATGGCAACAACACAGGTGTTCTGCCCCACCTTCAGTCTCTCAAGGCCTCTGGGAAGTGTGGGAAGGCGGGACTAGAACAGAAAGAGATGGCACCAGGGCCTAAGCAGAAAGGGACTGGGCCAGAGTGGAAAGGCAGTGCCGGCAGCCAAGGAAAGGAAAGTCCATTCTAGCATGAATCTTTTTGCATTGGGCTTCTAGTCCTATGTAATAAAAGCCTAACATGCTAAGTGTCCAGTCATCTGGTCAGCCATTCAATCAATCAAAGTATAATATGCTTTGTTAAGAAATGTTAGGCCACTCAACCACTTGCTATAACATTCACTGACATGAGAAGGCAGGCAGTTGATCGATTGCTATGATGTGCACTGACCACCAAGGGGCAGATGCTCTGACCAGTAGATTAGCTTGCTATTGGGGACCAGCCAATTGGGACTGAGTGAGACAGGCTGGACACTCTGGAGCTCTCTCATAGTCCCTCCCGAGCTGGCAAATCTCCCACGTCTTTCTCTGGCCCCAATAATGAACCTGTGGGGCCCCCTTGGCAGGCCTGTGACCTCTCACAATCTGGGACACCTCAGGAGATGGAGAGCCGATTTTGGCCTGACAATGGAATGATGATGGAACGACTGGTCTCTATGATGCTCAATGCAGGAGCAGCCCTCTGGTGGTTAGTGTGGTCCCACAGAGGGAGTGCCACTAAGCCAGTAACTGTGCTCATGGCTGGTGAGCACAGCAGTAGTGGTGGGAGCCTTTTCTGCCTCCATGGCAGTGCTAAGGCTGTCTGATTGACAGCTAAGGCCTGTTCCTTGCAGGAAGCAGGCCTAAGCTATCAGTTGGACATCCCCCAAGGGCTCCTGTACTGCAAGAGAGAGCAGGCTGGGCTGAGGGATGCTCCCCGCAAGTGTACAAATTCATGCACTGGGACTCTAGTTTACTACATGTTTGGAACTTTATGAGAATTCAAGACCAAAAAGAATCTACTTATAATTTGACCCAAAACATTTTCTTTTCTCATGCTATTTTACTGAGCTGACTAACATTATTAACCTAAATTGATAATTATTTTTTATTTGTGCCCCTGACTTTGCTGAGCATGTCATGATATCCCAATAAATCAATAGGTTTTTATAGGAAAAGTGAAATGGAAAATAGAAAATCATGAAGAACATGAGACTAAGGAGTCAACCTTTTTTCATGTGAGGATGTTGAACCATATGCCATATTGTCATAAGGAGACAATACCTGCAGACGTATACTCAACTCAACGGCAACAGAAGATTGAGCCAACATGCCACCAACACTTGACTCATTATCCTGGCTTATATTCTTGAAGGTGGAATCAGTGATGAAAGGTTGTGATTTAGGCAGGGTCCCTAAATGGAAATGACTGTGAAGTAGTCAGGAAACATGAGAAAGACACAGACTCTCCCAGACCAGTGAGGATGTACCTAAGAAGGAATGAAGGATGGTGTTATTCCAGCTGCTTCTACTCTCAACATGGTGTTGACTAAGTTTCTCTTTCTTGAAAGCCTTGTGCACTCTTTGATAACTTAGTTTTTATACCTGTGTAATACCAGAAATGTGAGGTGTTCTTTGCTCTTTGTTAAAGTCAACCCTCTAGGCCATTTAAAGATCTAAGAAAATGTAAGGAGAAGAGAGCACTTCTGTCTTAAGGTAATAGAAGCAGAAATAATTCAGGTAAACAGTAAAGGAGGAAAAATTGGGATAGCTACACATTTTAGCTTTTGGCTTTTGCTATTTTTTTCTGTTGTATCTATTGACATCAGGCATCCAAACAATTCTGCTTGTCTATTGTTTTTATAAATTGGAATCAGAGGAATCAATCAAAGTCAGTTCTCTGTGCCAGTCAATAGGGCAATAAAGAATAACTCATAGAAAATGGAATTTGAGAACTATTCAGCAACAAGGAGCTGAATTAAAGCTATTTGGATGGCTTCATTGGGAATCAGGGATCAGATGATAACAAGACATATGAAAATGGGTATTATGCTGTGCCATAAGAAAGAATTCCATTGTAGATTATTGTAGGAGTCCAGTAAGTTTTGGTTTTTGATGTTGTAATGATATTTGATGAGATGTCATTTTTCTATCTGAGTTTTGCCTCTGCGCAATCTGCATAGGAATGACTTGAAGATGATCAAGATTTATCTGGGCTTATATATTCTTTTGAATATTATTGGGTGGGGCTCTCTTATTAGAACTTCAAAAACAAAGATTAGTTCTCTCTCTATGTTCTCTTTTTATTGTTGTTGCCTTCAGGGTTTAGTTGTTCTTTCTTTTGTTTGTCTTGTTTTTTGCACATCATGAGCTAGAGTAAGTTCCTTCTTTTATTTTTCCTCAAGATGGGAGTGTTTGTTTATTGCTCTATTGAAAATGCTTATTATTCCAAATGGAAAGTTTAAGCACAGTGATTCCAGCATCACTTGGAGAGCTTTAGAAAAATTGCCACACCCTAGACTAATTAAATCAGAACATTAGAAGCCAGTATGCTTTAAAAGCTGCCCAGGCAATTAATGCAGTTCAGCAGGGTGAGAACCACTGTTGAGTGTCCAGGGGTGTGATCTGCAGATGGGTCACCAGCCAGGGAAACAAAAGGACCCTGCTCTCTGATTCACTTCCTCTGCTTACTTCAAAGCAGTTGTGACTATACTATCTGATCAAAGTGATTGCAAACTCCTGGGGCTGTGATTGTCAGAGGGCTCATAGCTCTGTGGACCAGCAAGGCTTTGAAGTACACTGTGAATTCCTAGGGCATGGGAGAAGGGTCTAATGGGGAATTAAGGCCATGATTCCCAACAGCACTGCTTTCCATCTACTTACACAATGAGTCTGAGGTGGGCAGAAGACAATTACACCCCTTAGATGTTGATTTTGGTTTTATTAAATGTTACTCTATGAAAAACAAATACTATTGAATCCAGAAAAGTTCCAAATGACTGTTTTTCACCCAGCTATTTATTAATGACATTAAAAGTTTATATCAGCCCAGCCGGTGTTGCTCATTGGTTAAGCATCAACCTATGAACAAGGATGTCATGGTAATATTCCAGGTCAGGGTACATGCCCAGGTTGCAGGCTCAATCTCCAGTGTGGGTGTGCTGGAGGTGGCCAATCAATGACTATCTCATCACTGATGCTTTTAATGTTTCTATCTCCCCTTCCCACTCCCTCCCTTTCTGAAATAAATAGAAATATATATTTTTTAAAAGTTTATCTGAGATAGTGTGAAAAATTTCAGTATTTGCTAACAGAAAATAGGAAAAGATAATTTCATTGTTTATTAAAATTCTCCCACAATCATTTGACCTGCCATAGACATCTGGTCTCTGCAGAACAAAATCTAATTCAAATATTTATTTACAACAGGAAAAAAAAAAGAAGATTCTATTTTCTGATCTCTGATTATGTCAAAACATAGCCATGTATGTCCAACAGAGAGAAAGGGCTTCTTAAGCTTTAGGATCTCATGTGACAATTGACCTCAGGAGCCCTATTCCATGCTTTATTCTTTTTAGAAATACGGGATTCCATAGTTTGGCATTACTATATTTGTATGAAAAAATTTGGTTGATTCTAAATATTAACACATCAGAACTACTAGGGGGATTGACAACATTGCATACCTAGAAAAAAGTGAATATTTTTTAAAACCATATAACAACAGCAAAATATACAAAGTAAATCTGCTGATTGGGCTATCACTTGTATTTTTATATATGTGGAGTTTGATCACCCAGTTTTTCCTCAGCAATAATAAACTGTCTTCGCAGTAACATCCCCAAAGCTAGAATGGGTTATAAGAGTTTGGGAATATTTTACTGACTTATTCTGGATTCAAAGTAAAATAATGAGACAGTTTAAAAAGTAAGAAATTAGTACAGAACAAATTTAATCTGTGTCAGTTTTGATCATTAAAACATAATCTATGAATATGCATTATAGGTAAGTTGTATTTTATTAAAATTAATCTCATTGTTAAAAAATTAAAATAACATTTTCACCTACTAATAGACTGATTTAGTTATATCTGAACATAGGATGCCTTTTTCTGTGTCCCAAAGATATTTATTAAAAAACACACAGGTGGCCGGGACCGGTTTGGCTCAGTGGATAGAGTGTCGGCCTGCGGACTGAAAGGTCCCGGGTTCGATTCCGGGCAAGGGCATGTACCTTGGTTGCGGGCACATCCCCGGTGGAGGGTGTGCAAGAGGCAGCTGATCGATTATTCTCTCTCATCGATGTTTCTAACTCTCTATCCCTCTCTCTTCCTCTCTGAAAAATCAATAACATATATTAAAAAAAAACACAAACAAACAAACAAAAATAAATAAACAACACACAGGTAGTAAGAGAAAGTCCATCCCTGCAGAAAAAGAGAATCGTCTGGAATGGTGTTCTATGCAGATTCTGAATAATAGATCTGGTGGAGCCAATGATGAGCATTTCAGTAGGGTCACAGGTAATGCTAAGGCCTGACCTCAGGGTTTCCCAAGGATCCCTAAGAGGGCTGTGTGACTTCTCTACACCTGGATTCGTAACTGGAAAGTAAGAGTGGTAATACTCACCATACAGGCATGCTTCTGAAAAAATACCATATCATGATTTTCTATTCCTCTCATTGAGAATTTACTCACATATTTGTTTATTTTTTCCCATAATAATACACAGGAAATACATGTCATCTTCTGAGTGCTAGCCAAAATCTATTTAAGTTTGTTAACATATTTTATCATTTACAGACAAAGGTCATCATTGGATTTCATTGGTCTGGGTCAAAGTGAACACCAGATTACTAACATAGCTCTGTTTCCTGAATGCCATGGTATTTTGCCCAATATCCCTTATGCTATTCTATGCCATTTCACAAGCCTAGTGAGAAAAAACTTTTTCCCCCTTTTGGATGGTTTTCTCACAATAAACACTCCCGCTAAAACTGAAGGCAAATTTTATTTTCATGTGGAAATATATTCCAGCTCAAGAATGAATCAATTCCACATTTTTTTCCATGGAATAAAAAGCACCATGTCTTTAAGCTTTTGTTAGTTTTCACAGATGTTATTATTCTACTGCCTGAACATGAACTTTCAAAATCATATTTTGCAGATATATGTATATACAGGTTGAAGCTAAAAATCAGTGAAAATATTAAAGTTACTAAAAATTTCAGCTAGCTAAATTTCTATTTTAAGTAATTATGGCCACCCAGTAAGCAAATATTTGGAATGTGTCTATGTTGAGTGGATTTACCCAACTTGTGATGGAACTTTTAGGACAGGATGAACACAGTGTTTCTGTTCCTGTGCCAATGAGGGTGGGGACAAGGCAGGGCTTTTTTTAAACAGTCACAGATTGTACCACTAAGCTTTGTGTTCCTTCCTAATGATGCGTATTCCTAACTTCAGTTTAGTAAAAGTTGACAAGTTCAACTCTTAAGTGCAACCTTTTAAAAATATATGTTTTTACCACTAAACGTTCTTCCCTATAATAAGGTATGACAGTAAGTAGCCATTTTCTTTTGTACAGAAGAAGACAAATGATCTTGATCTCTTAAAAAACAAACAAAAAACAAAAAAAAAAACAGGAATGTGGTTCTGAATGGTGTAGTCCTGGCTTACATCATCTTTGCTCAATCTGTACATTTATGTTTTAATACAACTTGGTCCCAAGGCATTTTTGTAGCTTTTTTATCATTGATTGGTATATGTGAAATCTATCAAGATAGAAATGAAAACAAAATCAATGAGGAGAAGCTAAGACTGGATCATGATGGTGCCATCTATGGAAGACTGGGAAGCAATAGCACTTGGAACCAGAACTGTGGTTACAACTGCCCAGTCTGTCCAGGACTAAGGGATATGCTGAACAATGGACTCACAGAGTTAACACCAGGACCAGATCATGCTAACTGCTAGACACATTTAACTTCAAATGGAGACTCCATATTTTACAAGCTTGAGGCCTTTTTACAAACAACTCATCAGAGCCTTAGTTGTCTCATGGGTAAAAAGGATAATAATAACTACTCCTTATGGTTTAAAAGATTGATGTATGCAAAGAAAATGCTCTGGAATATTGTTATGAAAATAACAAAATTGTCCTGATCACTTCTAATGTATCAGACATCATACAATACATTTATCACTCCCCACAACAACCTAAGCCTGTAAGGAGTCAAATCATTATCACCCCTCCTCCACATGGAATGAACCTGCAGCTGCAAGGGTGGGATTCAGCCAGGGCACACTGCTGGTGACTAGCTGAGCAACATCTTGAGCCTAAACACTCTCCATGCTCTCATCACTGTGTCACCTGGATCAATAAATTATAAGGGCTTGTTCTCATCATGATCCTCAGATAAAAATTAAATAGATGGGTCTTGCCCTTTTAACCTCCACACCTGTCCTCACACATAGCAGTGACTGTAAAGCATTAAACACGGGAAGGCGTGCTGCCAATGTGGCCCCACAATCAGAGAACAGCTGTCTTGGGGGTGCTGTTGAAAGGCAAACAGATGCTGTCAGTGTTTTCCACAATTGGGGCTGAGTTTGGGTTGATGGCTCCCAGAGAAGATCTCAACCATCTACCCTTTGACATCCCATGTCCACTGACAGGTTTATCTAGCTCCATTTTTAAGTGGGCTCCTGCTCCCACATTTTTAAACGCCTTCCTCTGTGCAGAATGTAGGCTGCTCTGTGATGATTTATGTATGAATCTCAAGAAGCTGGACTTCCATTCCTTTAAGTATTTAAAAATAATAGCAGGCAATTCAATTCTCCCAACCATATCACTGTAGAACAATTGGAACTAGATTCATTGTCAGAGCCTTGGCTTTCTTTTCAGTGAACTGCTCTTCTGGACTCTTGCTCATGTCAGTCTCATCTTCAATTAATTTTATGGTCTGAACACTTACCACAGAAGACAGACTATGGCCATTGTCTGCCCAACTGTGCAGAACAGTCTATTAAATAGAATTCTGTTGTTTTAAGAAGTCAAAGGCTCATGATTCTCCTGGCATTTTTCATACGGCCAATGTTGCCAAGACCCTGGGCACTGCTGCAGTTAAGCTTCTGAATTAGTCCATGCCAAGCTCTACTTGCTTTTCCCATCAGGGCCAATTTTCAATCCACTCTCCTATGTTGATATAGAAGTCGTTTTTGTTTCCCCAACTGACACAAGTAGGAAGCTCCCAGAGCCCAGAAGTAAGACAGGAAATTGCTTAGATTGCTTATTGCAGTTTAGGTACTGAGTGAATATTTGTAAAATATTCATGTTTTCTATGAGCCACTTCAATTAAATTTAGTGAGATTATTTCCTTCACTTCAAAAAAAGTTGGCTAAACATTCATCTGATTCTTTAATAAGAAAAAAGATCACCACCCATTTCTTTCTCCTGATTCTATCATTGCAAGTCTTTCATCAGCTCTCCAGGACCCATTATAACCTGGGTCATTACTATAGTACATTCATTTTTTTAAATGTGATTCACCCAATAGAGACAGATTTGAATTTCAAATATCTGCCAATTGCCTACCATTGATTTTGCAGTTTCCCTCAGATTTATACAAACTAATTAGATCACTTTTGCATTTTAAAGGAATATATTGTGGTTGGAATTCAAAGTCAATGTCAAGTATAATGTTGATTTATCTTAGACTAGAGGCTCAGTGCACAAAATTTGTGCATGGGGAAGTGGGGGGTGTCCCTTAGCCCAGTCTTCACCCTATCCAATTTGGGACCCCTCAAGGAATGTCCCACTGCCCATTTAGGCCTGATCCCACCACCAGTTGGACATCCCTTTCACAATCCAGAACTGCTGGCTTCCAACCACTCACCTGCCTGCCAGCCTGATCACCCCTTAACCACTGCCCTGCCAGTCTGATTGATGCCTAACAGCTCCACTGACAGCCCAATTGCCCCTAACTTCCCTACCCTACTGGCCTGCTCATCCCTAACTGCCCTACCCTGCAGGTCTGTTCACCACCATTTGCCCTCCCATGTAGGCCTGGTTGCCCCTAACTGTCCTCCCCTGCCTGGCCTGGTCTCTCCCAACTGTCCTCCCCTGCCAGTCCAATTGTCCCTAACTGCCCTCCCCTGCCAGCTCAATTTCCCCTAACTGCCTTCCCCTGCTGGCCTGATCACTCCTAACTACCCTCCTCTGCCAACCTGGTCACCTCCAAATGCCCTCCCCTGTCAGCCCAATTGCCCCTAACTGCCTTTCCTTGTAAGCCTGGTCACCCCCAACTACCCTCCCTTGCAGGTCTGGTCCCTCCCAACTGCCCTCCCCTGCTGGCCATCTTGTGTTGGCCATCTTGTGTCCACATAGGGGCAGCCATCTTTGATCACATGGGAGCTGCATCTTGTGGGTTGGAGTGACAGTCAGTTTGCATATTACTCTTGTATTAGATAGGATTTGTACTTTAGGGAAAAGTCACTTGTGTTTTATTGCTGCCCTAACTTCAATATAATAAAAAAGCAAAGGTAAAATAAGCAAGCCATCAAAAAACAAAAAGCTTAACATTATCTTTCAAAGGCTCTTAAAATATGTTAACTATATGCCATTTATTTTACCATTTCATATTGAGTAAGCAAAAATGTGAAAGTGAGTAAAAAATAAACCTGAGGAACCAGTATAGTGTATTAAATTATATCATATCCATGAAAGTTCATGCACTTTATTTTTAGGCAATTCTGTTATGTACCAATCATTGATTATTAATTATTACCATAAGCACAATTTCCTCCCAACAATGTTGTTATTCAAATTTCCAACATAACAAAATGTTGAAATAATTGCACAGTAAACAGTAATGTGCCAATCACCTAGACTTTACAATTAACGTTTATTGGTTTGCTTCTATATCTGTTCAAAGATCAACAAAACTTATTGCACCTTTTTCAGGCAGAAGCAAAAGTCTAAGGTAATATTGTTTTGGTTCTCAAAAGCTCACAGTGAACAATTTACCTGATACTTATTCCCTTCCATTTGGTGTTTTGTCCACAAAGAATTATTAAAGACACTAGAGGCCCTGTGCACAAAATTTGTGCACTGGAGAGGTGTCCACAGCCCAGCCTTTACCCTCTCCAATCTGGGACCCCTTGGGGGATGTTCAACTGCCCGTTTAGGCCTGCAGGATCAAAACTAAACCTGCAGTCATACATCCCTCTCACAATCTGGGACTGCCTGCCTGATTGCCCCTAACTGCTTCTGCCTGTGGCCTAATCGCCCCCTAACCACTCCCCTGCCAGCCCAATGGCTCCCAACTGCCCTCCCCTCCTGGCCTAATCACTCTCAACTGCCCTCCCCCGGCAGTCATCTTGTGACGACATGGGGGCAGCCATCTTACGAGGGTGCGAAGACTGCCTAGGCTTTTATTAGAATGGATAATGATATGAAATTTCCTAATAATAATAATCATGCATGTCAGAATCTTCTCTATTCAATAAGAACCAAGCCATCAAAGTTGAGTTATGCCTTTTAGCCCTATCTATAACTTCAGCAAAATCATCAGTATGAAAATACAAATTCTTATCATTTGGAAAATGAATAGCTAATCTTGTGATTGCATGAGATTGGCCATACATTCACATTGCAAAAAGTCTCCAAACAGCCTCAGGAGTGCTCAAATACCTGGAGACAATGAAGTCCTGTCTTGTATTAGATAGGATTTGTACTTTAGGGAATTGATAATATATTTTTTAAAATTTAATTTTATTTTTTTTATTTTTATTTTTTAAATCAATATTTATTGTTCATATTATTACAAAGGTTCCTCATTTCTTCCCCCCTCCACCAGGTTTTCACCCCACCCTCCGCCCCCTCCCCATCCCCCATTGTCCTCATCCATAGGTGCAGTTTATGTTCAGTCTCTTCCTCCCTCCCTTTCCCCAATAGTAAATCCCTTTTCAGATAGTAAATCAGTTACTTAGCATTTTCTCATATCAATAATACCTCCACATGCCCAATGATACATTTCACACAAAAGATATTTCCAAATAGGTCAACCAGCCTCATCCAGGCCCCACCCAAGGCACTCACAGATCAACACCAGAGCCCTATACTAACTCAACACATCCAGATCTAAGCCTTCATCACTTGATTCAGCAGACCCTCAAGTTCCCACAAAAGTTTCCAGCCATGTCTGAGAGGCAGCCGTGGGGCAGGGGCAGGCGCAGGCGAGGAGCGAGCTGTTCTGGGCCTGGCTGCTCCGGGCCTGGCCTCTGTTGCTCTCATTTGCTCCACAACCAACTGCTCCCGGTCTGGTCACTGCCGCTCCCGAACTAGTTGCTCTGGACTTGGCTGCTGCTGCTATGGGCCCGGCCGCTCCGGGCCTGGTCGCTCCCAGCCTGGCAGCTGCTGCTCTGGGCCTGGCCGCACCCGACCTGGCTGCTCCGGGCCTGGCGGCTCCCAGCCTGGGAGCCGCTGCTCCGGGCCTGGCCACATCCGACCTGGCTGCCCCGGGCCCAGCCGCTCCGAGTCTGGCCACTCCCAGCCTGGATGCTCCGGGCTTGGCTACTGCTGTTCTGGGCCTGGCTGCTCCCAACCCGGCTGCTCTGGGCCCAGCTTCTCCGGGCCCGGCCACTCCGGGTCTGGGTGTTCCTGGACTGGCCACCCTGGGCTTGTCTGCCTCCGCCTCAGGCCTGGCTGCTACTGCCCCAGGTCTGGCTGCTCCAGTGCTGGCTGTTGTTGCTCTGGTTCTGGCTGCTGCTGTTCTGGGGCCTGGCCATTGCTGCTCCGGGCCCGGTTGCCACTGCCTTGTGCCTGGGCACTCAAGGCCTGGGTGCCGCTGTTCCAACATTCTGTACTTTTTTTTTTTTTTTTTTTTTTAAACGCATATATGTTGCAATGTTGGCTGGTGAGTTGAGTTCTGACTTAGTTTTGATTTTTCAAGATCTTCTTTGTATTCTTTCTTAAGTTATCTTACAATCTTTTGCTCTCACTTGATTTCTTCACATTGAGAACTTCTTTGGTTTCTTCCTCCTTGTCCTGGGAGCTCAGCAGGTTGGCCTGTGGCACCCCTTTGTTCTCTGCGGGCTCCTGCGCTGCTCCAGCCTGTTGCCGGGGTCGGCGCCGCCCAGGAAGCAGCCCAAGGCCTTGGCTCCGTTGCCCGCACTCAGAGGTCGAAGGCTCAGGGGCACCCCCCCCCCCGGGGGCCCCGTCAACCGGCTCCCTGCTGGCGCCCGGCTGGCCGGTGTCCCGCAGGAGCTCCTGCTCCCTGTCACATTCCTCCAGTCTGGAGCTTTTTTTTCTCTTTCCCCCTAGGGGAGTCTAGGATCAGAGTCAACAGACTGTCCTCTGCGCGCAGTGCGCGACTCTGGGGGCTCCGCTTTTCGCCACTCCCCTGGGATTCCGCCTCACAGCCCCATCTCCCCCTGCTCGAGCCTGGGTCCCCAGGGTCTGGTCCAGGACTGGGGTTCAGAGCAGTCGAAACTGGGGCCCAACACAGCCGGGACTCCCGTTTCCTTCCCTCCAGGGCAATCCCGCATCAGAGTCAACATTCCTCCCTTGCAAGCAATGTGTGCGACTCCGGGGGCTCGGCCTTTCGCCGCTCTCCCAGGACTCCATCTCACAGCCCAGTCTCCCTCTACTTGAGCCTGGGTCCCCAGCGATTGGCCTAGAACTGGGGTTCAGAGCAGTCCGGCCTGAGGCTCAGCGCCGCCGGAGGCCCTGTTCCTTCCGGCTAGGGTAATCCAGCATCAGAGTCAACATTCAGTCCGACTCCAGGGGCCCTGCTTTTTGCTGCTCGCCTGGGATTCCGCCTCACAGCCCCATCTCCCCCTGCAGGAGCCTGGGTCCCCAGGGTCTGGCCCATAACTTGGGGCTCAGCGCTGCCGGTTCGGGGGTTCAGCCCAGGCTGGGGGTTTTATTTCCTTCCTGCTAGGGAACGCCGGGCAGCACCCAGCTCTCTTCTCCTCTCCGGCTGTGACCTCTCCACGTGAGAGCATGCACCATGTCTCCATACCTTAGGCTTTTTTTCAGCTCATCTGATTTTCTATCTGGTTTTCTCTTTCCTTCTTGTTGTAGAATTTTCGGTCAGTTGACTACCTGTAGCTCTGGGCGATGTCCACTCTAGATTTTAGTTGTATTCCTTTGAAATTGTTGTGTGCTGCTGCGGTTAGGTGTCTACCCAAGCAGCCATCTTGTATTCTCTGATAATATTTTTTTTTCAGAAATTTGAATATTTGCACAATCATGCCATTTATAGATGTATTTAAATAAATATTTGACACTTTTAATCAACGCACAGAGTAAGTTATACTTAAGGCACAAATATGGGTTAAAAGGGACAATCCAAGTGTTATCAACAACCTTTTTCCAATAGACATGGTAATACCAGATCTTCTTTTCTTTTTGGGATATCCATTAATATTTCCAATGGTCACATTTTGAAATTCTTTCAGATATTCCTTTGAACATTTTCCATTTTCCATACATGGGACTATTTGGATTTTGTATTCCACATGGTCCATGTACTATATTTGAGTTTACAATTTGTAAAAGTTTAGGACACTGGTCTTCATCCAGAATTTCTGTCATCTTTTGTTCATAATTTGGATTCACTATCTAATATCAATAATATGTGAGTGTGAGGCAGTCCCACTTTTCTTATATTCATTGACATGAATTTTAGCTATTACTTTGCCAAATAAGCGAAATTTATATATATTATTTAAAAGAACATTTAGCTTAATATTAAAAATTTTGCCTACCAAGTCAGGACTGTTTTCAACTTTTTGCCAGCATTGTAAATTGTTTGTACTATCTGCCCATTTGAGGTTGCATGTTATGGTTATGAATAAATCAGGCTTATCATACTTTTTTATAATTGCCATAGCATCCTCATATCGCCATTGCATATTTCTGGGGCTACCCTCAAAAGATGATGGAATTATTATCTTTTTACCAATCGGCACCTTGGCACATTGCAATTTTCAGATTTCGATATGAGATAATCCATCAAACCACTATATTTTTAAACTCTCAACTTGGATTGGTTTGCTTTAATGAAATTTATTCAATTGGCTTCCATTTTTTAATATGAATTGACAATATACTCTTGAGTTAACTTTCCTGCATTTAAAATAGGATTGAACATATCCCAGACAGAGAGAAGAAATCCATAATACTGTATTTGTGTGACTCATGTCCTTACATTTTGTCTAGTATCATTGTCAATTATAGTCATCTCTGAGTCTTAATGCAATATCTGTTTCACAGCCTTTTTCACCATGTGGAAAAAAGAATAGGATATGTATCTAATGTAGGAAACAGGATACTGATTTGTTTCATTTTCCTGGCATTCAGATTATTGGGATCTAGTTTACAATGAATGAGCAAGTCCCTTTCAAAAGGAAATTTTCCATCCTCATTTCTGAATGTGACAACAACCTCAGTTATATGTAGAGAATTGTATCCATTATTATTATGATCATATTTAATCACCATTGTTACTTCTATGAGAGAAATACCTTTTGCTGCTGCTTCAGATTGGGCTTCCTTTTCTACCTCATGTAGCATCTTGTATGATTCTCTTAATTTGTTTATTTTTCATGAATGAGGTTGTTGATGTTGATCATAAGTTTTTCTGAGCAACCTTGGTTTTCTGGCATTGCTAATCTTTTACTCATCACTTTGACCATATCTAAAATAAATAGTTGAGAAAACTTCTAAGAAATACCATCCAAAGAATGTAAAGTTCCAATATGGTGATACTAAACTTGTCCGTGTATTCTAAAACACACCTCATATCCTGATGGTGATGCAATATTTGCACCCATTGAAGCAAAAGCAAAAGAACTATTGAACAAATATTTTTCATAAAATTTTTACTGGAAAATTTATCATAAATGAGAATCTTCATTTATCATTATTTTTAAAAAATATGCCAGGTATTCTGGAAAATGTATATCATTTGGACAAACTTTACCTTTGCTACGACATTGAGTAAATTTTCCTTCAGATGATTTTTTATCATATAAATTTGGTGATAGGCAAAATTTACATGTTAACAATCATTCTACCACAATTATGTTCGATAATTTCATCCTCATTTACTTCACTTTTGATGTGAAGGCAGTTCCTACCAGTATTGGTAGTACTTGTTGATGGTTGTTCTTTAGACATATTCTGACGACAACAACGCTGGTTTCTTTCAGCTTTTGGAGGTACAATGTGCCAACAGTTGGTCTTCAGACATTTTCTGTTGATGACACTACTTTCTTTTGGCTGCAGAGGTACGTGGTGCCAATAGTTGGTCTTCAGATACCAATACTTTCAACAATAAAGGTAAATTTAAAAAATAAAGAAAAAATATAAAGAACATCAACAGGGAGCCTGAGCGATCCTGGTTAGTGGACAACCTTAAGCTTGATGCTGAAGACATTGCAGTATCAGGTACAAATGAGAAAGAAGAGCTCAAGAATCTTGATAGTTGGAGGCTACTGTGTAAAAGATTGAACTATTGTAGAAAAGCCATGCCAAATAAGCTGCTAATCCCATCATTTGCACAGGACAGGCATGGCTAACAAAAGCTTACAATCTTGATGAAGCCTAGAACTGGCCATCATATCCTTCTCTACACAGCACGCTAAGCAGGCACCACAAGTGGATCAAAATTGCCAGTCAAGTTGATACTTATTTCCCAGCCATGGCAGAGTGAACACCCTCTTTACACTCCTCAAAACTCCCAGGGCAGCTTTATTACATCATCAAAGGATCAACATAGGTGAAAATAAACCTGATCATTAGCACACATGAAATCATGAGTATAAAGTACCTGGTGCACTCAACACTACCATTCTTCTAATTTTTGCAGATTCATTCACTCTCTTTTTCTTTTGCTTAAAAAAAAGAAATAAAATTGAAAATTTGCATTACAACTCCAGTCATAATGAGTAATTTTTGCTGTGGGTTAAGACCTGGGTGGGGTTAGGATGTTGTCAGGGGGAGGTGTTGATCTTATGGAAGGAAAAGAAGAGAACATTCTAAGCTAAGATACAGTTCACAGAAAACTTCTGATATCCGGAAAGAGACATGGGTTGGGTGTACTGAATGATTCATGGGTGTGTGGAAGGTGCTCAAGACAAACAGGTAAAGGCCAAGTTTCCTAAAATATTTGGTGGTGGAGGTAGGGTGAGGGTAAATAATCAGAAGGAAAGATAGTGATGCATAGATACACAGTCGTTTTCTGAGGAATAGACTTTGCTGGCATAAACATGACCTGGTTTTTATCATTGGGTATACAATTTAAAAGGCTCTAGAAAGACAACAAACCTTACTGAGCCTGATTTTGAATTATTATGCTTTATATGTCTATTGATTTTACATTTGTAATAGTAGGGCAGAAGTTATGGGATAATCTGAGCTATAAAATGTGTGATTAAGAGAGAAGACAGAGGGAATATTAATATATATTTTTAAAAAGGCTACTAGGAAAAGAAAAGTTAACTTTTTTGTTGTTAATCCTCACTCAATGATTTTTTTTCATGAATTTTTAGAGAGAGTGGAAGGGAGAGAGAGAGGAGGTAGGAGAAAGAAAGAGATAGAGATAGGAGAGAGAGAGAGAGAGAGAGAGAGAGAGAGAGAGAGAGAGAGAGAGAGAGAGAGAGGAATGTGAGAGAGACACACCCACACACCCATTATCCATTTGTTTTTTCCCCCAAATGTCTCTGGCCAGAGGAGCCAAGGATCCAACATACAGCCCAGGTACACAGGTACATGCCCTTGACTGTGAATCAAACCCTCAAAGCTTAGGTGCAAGGGTCGACACTTATCAACACCAGCCAGGGCTAAAAATTAAGTTTTAAAAAAATTCTAGCATACTAGTGGGGAATGTCATTCATCTAGAAGATTCCTGGAAGTGAGTTAGCACATTCTTCACCCAAATCATAGATGAGGCATTGCTTGGTATATACACAGAGCAATATATTTTGTCACAGGTTAAGTTCTTCAGTAAAGTGAAAATACTGCTATGACTTCATCTGAATCTTAGTGAACTAAATTGATTTGCCTTTTAGGCCTGCTGGCAGTATGCATTCATGGTGGTAACTGGAGAAGAGAAGACAGCAGGTGTCTAAATTTTGTGTATATAACTTACCTCCTTGCATTGTTTGTTTAGCTGGGTACTGAAAAGAATGGTTTTTCCCTTTCTTATTCTAAGACCCCTGAGGTCAATAAGGAATATCACATTTCTTGTAATATGCTGTAAGAAGAAGGCTGCCTCCTGAGGTTCAGAAGCTCCTTTTGTCCCCAACTGTGACCACAAATACTTGAGTTGTGTGTCCATTCTGTTTATGGTACAGCTGAAGCTGTCACATCTTAAAGCGAACCCCAGTGAGCAGTGGTGTCAAGACTGTGGTATACAGTGCATTTTCATTTTCAGGGTGGTCTGTGGGCCAGCACAAAGAGAATGGTTACAATGTGTCTGATTCAGGTTGATAAAATGACGATGCAACAAAGCATGTGAAGCAACACATAGTTTCAGACATGGGACAGTGGACAGTCACAAGTCAAAGAAACCAGCTCCCAATGAGTCTAGTGGAAATAAAAATTTGAAGAGTAGAAAAACAATTTCCACCATTTTTTAACCATTTTGACACAAACTTTTACCTTGATCTGAAACAAATTCAGGCTATTTCCCTAAATAAACACTCAGAATTCCACCTTTTTATCTCCCATCCTGGTGTAAATGACTTGATTATAGGAAATGTTTTAGAAGAAATCCTTTTCAGTGGGATGCTTCAGAAACAAGGGATAATTGCATGTTCCCAGAATTACATTTTGGCTTCAAGGATGTTTGAAAAGGGCTGACATGCTCTAAGATACATGTTTCATACTCTATGCACTACTTTCACTTGGGATGTGTATTTAATAGATGTGTGTTTATGTCTATGATTTTGTGCATGTGCATATAGGCATGTGATATATATCAGCCTTTATAGACCCAATATCTGGTAGCTGTTGCAAAAATTTAGTTATTGAGAGAAGTGTGAGGGCTTTCTCTGAGCAATTTTTCTCAAGTCATGCACTTTAACTAATATTCATTAAGATATTTTTTTTCTTGAATTTCTAGACTCCTGGTGTGCTCTGGGAAGTTCCAGCTTATCTGGGATTGTGGGACATGAGGGATTCCCAGCTGTTCCCCAAGAACATCATTTTCTCTGTGAGTGGTCTCTGGCCTTTGACACTGTGTCACACAGCTGCCCCTCTCCCATTCCCTCCTACCACTTCTCTGCCATTCCCTCTTACCACTTCTCTGCATATCACATACAGAGAAAAAGAATATCACATAGTTTAGTTTCTAATTTTAAATTCTGGCTTTATGTACATAGTCAGAACATCTGCCTCCTGGTGGTCAGTGTGCATCATAGCGACCAGTTGAATGGTTGAATGAATAGTTGGACACTTAGCATATTGGGCTTTTATTATATAGAATTTTATTTATGAGTCTGAAGTACAGATGTCCCATATACAATGAAACACCCTGTTCTAGCAAAGCTGTGTAAGAAAATGTGTTTGCTCCTTAGTGAACTGGATAGAGGAGTGATTATGGCCTCAAACATTCTCACCTTTCCTTGAAAGTCTTTTCTGTCTACTGATGTGTTAATTACTACAGGGAAATAGCTATTTCTGACTTATTCACTTTTGTATCTTCTGTAGAGCTGACATAGAATACATCCTCAACCAATGTGTTTTAATGAAAGTCTGGGTGAACATCTAATAGGTCCTGTCCTTCTGAATAAAGTAAAGAGGGAAGTCAAGGAAGGTTCCCAGAGCAGCTGATGAAGCTTTGTGTACCCCTGTGAGAGAGGGTATTGCTAGGAGCCACAGAGTACTGCAGTGGAGGGGCCTTTTTCACATGCATAGTGAATTTCCTAGAGAGATCTCAACAAAGGTCCTGAATCTCCAAAATTGTAGTAATTTGTTGTGCTATTTCCTCTCATTCTAAATAAATATTCACTTTTGTACCAATTTTTTTGTATTCACAATTTTGCTCTCTTTTCCTTTTTCAATTTAATTTTTTTTTTTTTTTAGAGAGAGAGGAAGGAAGAGAGACAGAGAGTCAGAGATATCGATGAGAGAGAAACATCGATCAGCTGCCTCCTGCACACCCCCTACCGGGGCTATGCCTGCAACCAAGGTACATGCCCTTGACCGGAATCTAACCTGGGACCCTGCAACCTGCAGGTCGACCCTCCATCCACTGAGCCAAACCAGGCTTTTCCTTTTCTATTAAATTTATTGGGGTGACATCTATCTACACTAATAAAAGAGCAAGATGCTAATTGACCATACCTCTTTTTGGTATGCCCACAAATGCAAATTAACTGAACAAATATAGTGGGTAAATTTGCATATGCAGGCAGGGCAGGCAGTGCCAAACTCCACCAGCCAGCAGGGTCCAGACCAAGATCGGGGACATGAGCAGGTGGGGGTATCCAGTTTCTCCAGATCAGTCTCTGTCCTTGGGCCACCTTCGGACACAGGTAGAGCTGGCCTGGGATTGAACATTTTAATTAAAATGGGATGCCTGTGCTTCACCCCACTGTACCTAGTCCCTGGTGAGGAGAGGGCAGTGGGCAGTTAGGAGGCACCAGGGTTTAGAAGGAACTGGGAGCTACCTGTAGGCGGGCTATCAGGAAAAGCTGAACCATGAAGTTGCAGAGGGCTGGCCCATGGAGGCATGCAAAGGTGCAGACAAGGTGGCTCTCACCAGCGCTGAGCTCAAAAAGAGCATTGATAGTCTGATGGACAAAAATCGCCTTTCTGATGAAAGTGCACGAAGAGGAGATTGCTGAGTTGCAGGCGCAGATCCAGTATCCTCATATCTTGATGGAGATGGACGTGTTCTCTAAGTCCGACCTCTCCATCATGCTCAAGGACATCTGAGCCCAGTACGAGAAGTTGGGTGCCAAGAATATGCAGAATGCCATAGAATGCTATAAGAGCCAGTTCACCTTGCTGACTGAGAGCCTGCCAAGAACACCTACGTGGTGCACACCACCAAGGATGAGGTATCTGAGAGCCACCACCTGCTCAAGTCCAAGACCCTGGAGATCAAAGAAATCCGGGGCATGCACAAAGCACTAGGAAAACAGCTGCAGAGCTGGTAGATAAGGAAAACACTGACGTTAGTGCTATACAGGACACAATCAAAAAATTAGAAAATGAGTTGAGAACTACTAAGAGTGAAATGGCATGATATTTAAAAGAATACCAGGACCTCCTCAATGTGTAGATGGCTTTGGATATTGACATTGCAACTTACAGGAAACTCTGGGAAGGTGAGGAGACCCAGCTCAGTTTCACCAGCATGGAAAGCATAGCCAGCAGCTACTCCCAGAGTTCCTATGGTTGACCTGCCTAAGGTGGTTTACAAACTAGCTCCTACTTGATGTCTGCTTGCTCCTTCCCATCTTAATACACCAGCCAAATCCAGGAGGAGCAGATCGAGGTGCGGGAGACCATTGAGGCTGCAAAAGGGGAGGAAGCTAAGGACGATCACCCCCCCCCTCTGATGGATAAGCTGAAAAGGAGGAAAAAGAGAAGGAAGTGGCTGAAGTAGAGAAAGGAGAGGAAGAAGAAGGTGCCAAGGAAGAATTTGAGGATGCAAAGGAGGAAGAAGGAAGAGGTGAAGGTGAAGGAGAAGATGCCCAAGAAGCTGAGGATGAGAAGAAAGATGAAGGTGCTGGGGAGAAGCAAGCAACCAAGAAGAAAGATTGAGCACCCCTTTCCTTAATTATTTCAGGTATATTCCTCCTGAAACCAGGTCAACCATGTCACCAACCAAGCAGTTGAGTTCCTGATACTATATGAATTAAGAAGTCAATATATATAACATTCTGAGTTGACTCAGGTAGGACATTAAATGTTGTGCTATGATTTTCTCCTTATGCAGAGTATCTGTTTGTTTGCAGAGTGGCTTCCTGGCTTGCTGCCAGCCTGTGCATGGTCCATGCTTATGAGTTCAGGATCTATGACAATGTGAATAATTCAGATGTTTATAATAAAAACACATGAATACACATGTTAAACTTGATGTAAAAAATAGTCCTTTGAATCTTAGGTGGTTAGAAATTAAAGACCTCAAATCATGTGCAATAAGCAGTAAATAAAGTTACACTGAATGACAAAAAAAATACATTAGGATTCTTTTTTGTTTTGTTTTGTTTTTAAAATAATGATTTATTATCCTTTGTTTCATAGAATATGGATATCCTTCCCTTAAGGATCAGATAGAAAGTGAGATTATAACTTAATACATAGAGGACTTCTAATTCTAGTTTGGGAGTAGGAAGTTACAAGAGACCACTGCCTTCATCCTATAAAAGAGAATGAACCAGATAGCCACAGAATCATAACTTTAAAGACTCATCAGACACAGTAACAACCCAAGTGACTATGGACGAATGAATAGATAAACAAAAGGTGCTATACAATGGAATATAATTCCGTCTTAAAAAGTAAGGACATTCTGAAATGCTGTACAACATGGATGAATCTTGAGAATATACTAAGTGAAAGAAGACAGTCATAAAAGGACATACATAAATAATTCTACTTACATGAGATGAAGTGGTCAAGTTGTTAGAGTTAGAAAGTAGAATGCTGTTTGTTAGGGTCTGGGGGAAAGGAGAATGGGAAGTTGTTGTTTAATGGGTGAAGAGTTTCAGTTTGGGTAGATGATTCTTAACTTTTTCTGACTGACTTATTTTGCTTAGCATGATATTCTCAAGATCCATCTATGCTGTCACAAATGGCATTTCATCTTTTGGCTGAGTTGTATTCCACTGTGTATGTGTACCACATCTTCTTTATTCAATCATCTATCCAAGGAAATTTCAGTTGTCTCCATGTCTTGGCCACCATGCAGAATGCTGCACTGAACATAGTGATATACATGTTTTCAAATTTTTCTGGTTAATACTCAGAAGAGGGGTTCCTGGGTTATATAATAACTCTATTTGTAATTTTTTTAAGGAAACTCCTTACTGTTTTTCATAGTGGCTGTACCATTTTACATTCCCACCACCAGTTAAATGAGGGTTCCTTTCCCTCCATAAGCTCTCCAACACTTGTTACTTGTCTTATTGATAATAGCCATTCTAGCAGGTATGAGATAGTATGTCATTGTAGTTTTGATTTGCGTTTTCTGACTAGCTGATGAAGTTAAGCTTCTTTTCATATATTTGTTGACCATTTGTATGTCTTCTTGGGAGAAGTGTCTATTCAGGTCCTCTGCCAATTTTTTAATTGGATTGTTTGTTTGTTGTTAGGTTATTTCAGTTATTTATTTATTTTGGATATTAACCCCTTTGTTCTTCTTTTTAAAGAGGATTCTAGAAATTGTGTGGATTTTAGGCTCCAAACACTTGATTCAGCCACAAATAAGAGGTAAGTAATATTTTTTAGAGAACTCTTTTTTCCCCCTTTGCTATCTCTTTTCTCTGCCTCCTTACCTATCTTCTACTTTTCTGACTTCATGCCTTCCTCCTTCCTCTTTTCTGATTTCTGCCTGTCTCATGATGTTGCCTGGGAGCCCTGTAACTTAGGTTTCAGCACAATATGCAGACATCTAAGTAGGAATTTTTTTTATCAGTACATGAAACTACTTTCAGCTCTAAGAAACTACTGTTATTCACATTTTAGGGAGCCTCTCCCTTGGTGTTTGTGGTCTCAGGGCCCCAGTGCCAATTCTGATCATAAGCCTAAGAAGAGGTTTTTTCCTCTTTCCCCCCAGTGATTAGGATATGAGCACATGGCCTACGAGTGTCAATCTCATACCTAAAACCAGGATTTTTTGTTTTGTTTTTAATTTTGAGGAGGTGGCGCAAGAACCTGGTGCCAGTTGAAGATGATCACTGAGGATGACTGCAATGTGAGGGTCCAGTAGTGTGGGGAGGAGGCTACCCAGGGCCAATGTCTTGTCCTACCAGACTGGCTCTTGGGTGGCCTGGTTTCCTCTGTTTCTTTACTCATTTTCCCACTTTTATATAATTTCTATAAACTACCAATTATTCTTCTAACAAATTCATTTTTATGTGTAAGTTAATAGGATTCCTTTTCTTTTGTTTATATGCAAGAATCTTCTCTAAACACTTTTGTGATATCTTAGAAAACTTCTATCCCAATCTCTCTTGCTTTGTAGAAGACCAAACTGCTGAGAGAGACTGAGGGAATTCCCATTCTGCATAATGCACCGTTAGACTGATGGTCTAATGACTTAAAATCAAGATTTCTCTGTCATTCAGACAAACCTATGAATGAATCATTTCTGGAGTAAGTGAAGTATATTATAAAATGGAATCATATTTATTGTGAAATTGGATGCAAAACATTGCTTTTATTATTATTGATAGATATTTTCAGTCATCTATATACTCAAGGACACTTAACAAAACTGCTAAGCGCTACTAACACGAGTAACAAAATGAAAATTCTGTCTCCTAAATATTTATTTTACATATATCTTTACTCTTTCCATCACCTGACTGCCCTCTACTTTCCAGGATTTGGGAGATGGAAAAAGAGGAAGAGAAGATTATGTGTCTTCTCAGTGTTGGGAGGCAGGTGGATTATCATAGACACACACACACACACACACACACACACACACACACACACACACATCACCAAAGCAACCAGCAAGGAATGTGTGAAAGATGGTTTAGGGAGAGTATGAGAATATTGTCTAAGGGGAAACCACCAACCTTGAACTCATAATGGGAAAGAACAGAAGTCGGTAGCAGAGACATTTGATAAGTACTAGTCAGCATGGCCACATAGAATCAGAAGGAAAAAACAACAGAAGTCAGAGTGGCATGCATAAATTCCAAGAAAAGAGTATGTTCTAAAAAAAAAAAGTGTGGTCCACAGCATCATCTCTCATACAGGAGGATTGAACAAGAGGATGGGTATGGAATCTGCTATGGACTGCATGCTGTCCACACCGCACCCCCCCCCCCAATCTATATGTTCTACCAAACCTTCAGGATGCTGAGGTCATGAGTGTAGAGGCTTCATAATAGGATTAGTGCCCTTATAAGAGGCCAGAGCTCTCACTCCTGACTCCATATGAGGACATAAGGAGAAGGCACCTGCTACGAACCAGGAAGCAGCTTCTCACTGACATCGAATCTGCCTGGGCCTTGATCTCAGATTTTTAGCCTATGGAAATGTGAGAAATAAAAGTCTGTTGTTTAAAAGCCACCCAGCCTGTAGTATGCTGTAATAGCAACCCAAACAGACTGTGAAAGAAACCAAGATAGTGTTGAGGACCTTATCAAGAAATTGATCTATGATACAGAAAAAAAAGTAGATTGGAACTAGATAATCAGGCAATAGGAATGTGAAGGATAAAAATGTATATACCTACTCCTTCTAAGGAATCTGCCATTGAAGGGATGGTGGGAGATGATTTATTTAATGAAACCACATGCATGGCTGTAGGTTCTTCTTCCACATAATGCCATACAACCCTGAGGACAGCCAAGAGTCAACTTATTATATTAATGTTTTATTGTGGAAGACAAAGTGGCAGATCCTTTAAAAAAAAACAAAACAAACAAAAAAAACAAAACAAACAAAAAAAACTAAAAATAGAATTACCAGCCAAAACCGGTTTGGCTCAGTGGATAGAGAGTCAGCTTGGGGACTGAAGTGTCCCGGGTTTGATTCCGGTTAAGCGCATGTACCTTGGTTGTGGGCACATCCCCTATAGGGGGTGTGCAAGAGGCAGCTGATGGATGACTCTCTCTCATGCATGTTTCTAACTCTCTATCTCTCTCTCCCTTCCTCTCTGTACAAAATCAAAAAAATATATTTTAAAAAAAGTATTACCATATAACTCAGCAATTTAGGTGTATCCACAAAAGAATTTAATATATAGATGTTCACTAAAACTTGCACATAAATATTTGTGGCAGCATTATTCATAGTATCCAAAAAGTAGAAATAGTACAGTTGTCCATTTATGAATGAGGAGGTAAACAAAATGTAGCATATTTATACAATGGAATATCATTCAGCCATAAAAAAGAATAAAGTGCTGATACCTGCTACCACATGGATAACCTTTGAAAACATTATGCTAAGAGAAAGAAGCCAGACACACACAAAAAAACTACATAGTTTATTTATGTGAAATATCTAGAGTAAGCAAATCCACAGAGACAGAAAGATAATTAATGATTGCCAGGGGCTGTGGGAAGGGAAAAGAGGGAGATTGTTTAATGGATAAGATGTTTCTTTTGAGTGATACAATGTTCTGAACTAGATAAAGGTGATGGTTGCACAACAATATGAATATACTAATTGCCATCAGTGAATATTAAATGGTAAATTTTATGTTATGTAAATTTTAATGCAATAAAAAAGCAATCCATTGCTTTAAAAAATTATGTAGACCATTAAATCTTAAGATTACCTAGTGATGGACATGTTTTTTTTTTAACCTAAAAGTTTTAAAACTATGGATTCTTAAACAGTCTCTAGATAACCTTCTAACCCTTTGTTGGCCTGAGAGATATTAGTATGCTGTATATCTAAATCATACACATGACTTTCAAATTTATTTTTAAATCATGATGTAGCTGTTAAGCTCTCAGTTGGAAATAAGGAAATATTGAATATTAAAAAAAAAACAACAACACATGATTACAAAGGCTTGTTCTGTGAGAACCAGAGACTAAAGCCATTAAGAGTTTAACTGGCCCATGTGACTCTCAATATTGTATTTCCAAATTAAGGGTACATATTCACTATTTAAGCTAATAATCAGAATAAGCATTTACTTGTGTGTGTTTTTTTAATTTATAATTCCTAACCCACGTATTTTGAAAAATGATCTGAAGCATCTTTAATACCCTTATGAGCACATTCATTTTGTATGATCTTTTATTCTGTATAAATTCAGGAGTGTTAGATTCTCCTCCCCTAAAATATATGCTCATGTCTGAAATCACACTATTTAAGAATGTTTGTAATTTCTCATATTTCCCAGGAATCTCTAATAAGGTATAACTATTGCTGTAGATGGCAGCACCTTATACTCTATAAGCATCATCTTCATAACTCCATGAGGGTCAGGGCTATGTGGACTCTGCTTACTGGAGGATCTATATCAGAAGTGGGGTGGGTAAAGGGCCCTAGTGCCCTCCTATCCCATTGACTCAACAGTGATCGAGGAAGGCTTGCATATCCCCCTCCCATGCACCCCCTACCCCAGGCAAGCCTTTTACTTAACCTTCAGTGCTGAAGTCTGGAAAGGGACAGCTTTGAGAATGCTGGGCTTCCTATTTAAAGCCCAGGTGCACTGCTTATCTCTGACTTTACCTCTGCTCTCACCTGGGAGAAAGTGAATCTTGAGTACCCAGATACCTAAGGCACCGTCCTTGGCACAGAGTCATGTACTTTCGGGAACTGGTGTGGGAGGAAGAGATGAAACTGCTGCAAAGGCTTGCATTTCAACAAAGCATTTCAGTGACCCCAGCTCAGTGCCAGGGAACAGGGAAGATCTAACATAGCATGGCACTGACGAAGGTTCCCCACATGACTCACCCAGAAGCAGGGCTCTGCCCAGAGCCCCATGGTATCTGTGGAAAACATTCTGCTGGGCCCTGGGAGAGGATGACTCATGACAGGGGGTATTTTTAGGAATCCGTTAACTGGCATTTAGCTCAGAGAGGCAGGATCCAATTCATGAGGAGCCCTGAGCCGTTACACACAAGCTGTTTCGAATGTTGTAATTGTGCCATGGTTTCTTGGTCTGCGGATTGAGTCATCTTCTAGTTAAGCAGAAGGGGAAACAGAAAAAGACTGTTGCCACAACAGGGCATTTGATAAGATGCTAAAGAAATCAATGCCAGTAACAGCATTATATTTATCTTTGCAGGATCACACCTGCTGTTCCAAGCGCATCTTGCAATTCTTGGTGAAATTTTGCTAAGTCATTCCTGGTCATTTTAAGGTTTACTTTAAAAAATCAGCACTGGTCTAAAAGGCAGAGTCTAATAAGTTAAAAAGCCTTTTTTACACAAGGTTGACTCCAGAATGTGCTCATGAATTTGCACTTTGCATTTCAGACCACTGGAAAGGAGCAACAGGGAACAACAGGTGCTGCCTGGGAAAGATGCTAAAGCAGATTAGACCCCCCCTTTCTCCTAGAAGGCTGGGATTCTCCCAAAAGTGTGTGTCTGTACATATGTGCACATATAAGTGTGTGGGAGTTTGAATGTGCTTTGTGAGTGTTCCTGTGATTGTGTGTGAATATGTTTATGTGCGTGCATGTTTTGTTTGTGTATATGTATCTATATTCCTGTGTATCTATGTGTATCTCTCTATGTATTTGTGTGTAGGTATATTCTGTTTGCATATGTATGTGTGCGTGTATGTATGCATATTGATATGTGTGTTTGTGTGTGTATTGGGTGTAAGTGCGTATGGCACATGATTTTGTGTGGTCAGTTGTATATGTGCGTGTTTGAATGTGTATTTGCATATAGCTGTGTGTGTGTTAGTTACTAAACACCCATTGCAGGAAAGCACACATTGGACTGCCCAGCAGTCTTGGGGTGAGTGAGCTAGTGGTGTGCAGAGTTTTCAAAGCTGAGAAATTACATCTTTGTTCTAGTGGCAGAAAAGGAAATTCTCCTATCAGTTCTCTGAGAATAATGGCTCAGGACATGTGGGTTTAGGATTGTGACAGAAGTTCTCACCTTCTAGTAATGATCAAAGGCCAGACAAAACAAACAATATCTGAATATAAGAGGGGAAAAAAAGCAAACCACACTTCAAAAGTTTTGGCAAACCTGATGACCATCTGTCTTTCACTGTTGTGCACTCCTACATTTCTCCCTGCCTGGTATTCAGGTGACTTTTCTGCACTGGTTTGCCTGAAAGCTCCACCCATTCCTCCCCAGGCCTGTGAGGTCTGCTTGACTAATCCTCTACCTGGCCTGGCAGGGTTTCACCCACAGTCATGAACTTAAAAGGCAATTCTCCAAATGGAACTGTGATCGCCCAGAGCCCTCCCAGTGGCATTTCACAACCTTTCCTCTGCTCCCACCATCAGTATTATTAAAACAGATGGTGCCTTTCCACTCCAGCAGGGAGCTGCAACAACCAATTTTAGAGAGTAAATTGGAAAGTTGATGTTTCCCTTTAAATAAGCCAAGGATAGCTGATCCCTAGCAGCCAAGAGAGAAAACTGGATCTCACATTTAACCCTGAACTGCAACCACCACAGCATAGCTTTTTGCCAAAAAAGAAACTCTGACCATGGCCCCTCCATGTATCAACGAGGATGCACAGCGGAAATAGCGTGTGGTCTCTGTGATGGTATTTTTAGCCCGGCCCAAAATGAGGAAGCATTAGATAATTCAGGCAAATCTTGTTTTGATGTAATTTCCAGCCATATTTCCAGGCTCAAAATATTTGGCTAACCTGGAGAAGCAGCTGAACTCTGGGGCAATAAATGTGTTCAAAATAGTCACTCTTTAAGAACAACTAAATATTATAAAATGAAGTGCCTAAACATCATTGTGTCAAATTATAGCCAATGCTTCCTGAAACATACACAAAGGATGGGGGGCAAAAAAACTTATAAATATTTACCCTTTGTTTTTCATAGGTGTAATGTCCAAACTGATTCAGGATTGCTCGTTTTAATAAGTTCAATAGAGGGCTTATGATTTTAAAAATCAAATATGAGATTATGAATTGTGATAGAAAAACCATTAAGCTATAAATTTAATAAATTTAAAAAAACTGTTTTCTTCCTTGTTACTAACTCAGTTGCATAATCCTCAAAGAGTTATTTTGCCTTTCTGGATTTAATTTTTACCTGACAATTTTTTGGAATGTGAATTCTGATTGTTGAGTTATTAGCATTCACAATTCTCGACCGTTCAAGTTTACAATCAATGTGAGAGGAGTGATGTCACAGAATGCTTTCTATACTGGCAGGGCCAGTATCTTCAGGTGCCAGAGCTGTTATCTACTTACTCATTTTGTCTTCTTGCTGCAAAAATGGCAGGACTGCCTTTCTCAGGCTTCTTTATGTCAAATTTATAGTCAACTAAATGTGATTAAAAATAATGCACACCTCTCTCATACCCTTTATTATGAAAATAAAACCATTTCATGCACAATCCTCAATATTCATTTCTCCTTAACCTCCTTGATGCACACAAGCATAGCAGCCTTAAAAGCTTTGGAGTGGGTGGAGCCATAAAATGTAAGGGCCTTGGTCTCTGAATCACTGCCTGAAGGACAGCCATCCACCAACTAGTAACACCCATTCCTGCACAATCCCTGAGAAAGAAACAGACCTCTCTCATTTGGAGCCACTTCATGTATTGCATGCATGCTTGTTATAGCAGCTAGCATTACCCTTTTTATTGCACTCTTTTTTTCCCCCCCAAAGAATTGTGTGGATCAGGCTGGTCACATTAAAAAATAAGCATAGATAGCTACAATGATACTCAGCATAGATAGCTACAATGATACTCAGACAGTGATGTCCAACTTGTTGGCAATTTTAGGTTTATTGGAGTTAACAATTGAACCTGAAAGGTTTGACTTTTCTTACTATTTCTTCCTTTTCCTTTCTCTATTTTAACCTTGTAAATGTTGTGGGGCTGTCATGCAGACACCATATAAATGATCTCTCTGAGCCAACGTTTGTATGTCAATTTGTGCTACTAAATTTAACTCATTACCTTAGTTCATTATTCAGAAAGCTGTCTTCTGACCTATGTCTGAGAGACAGCCTAGGATATTTGATTTATAACCCTATTTCAATGCCTGCGCATAGTCAGAGAAGAGAGAAAATGAATAAAAGAATGGAAGGTTCTTTCTTTGTCAGGAGACTAAGGCTGAGAGTAGCTTAACTGATGCCATACACAACACCGAGTTCTCCTGTGTATGGGTGATGCACATGTTAATAAACATCTGCTCCTTTTTCTCTTCTTAATCTATCCTTTGTCTGTCTAATTTATAGGTCCCAGCCAAAGAACTTAAGATGACTAGAGGATAAAGAAAATTTTCCTCTTTTGCAATATATTTGAGGAGGTGCATTATCTCATTATCTGTTTTTTGTGTTTTTTTTTTTTTAATTCATGTGGTTATGGATTTATTCACTCAACAAGTGTTCATTATGTGCACATTCTGTGCCAGGCACTGGAATCAGGGAGCTGAAGACAGATGAGGGCTCTGCCTTCATGGAACATTGATTGAGGCCCAGAGATAAAAGTCTCTTATAGGAAGCATATCCAAGATGACCTCAGCTTCTCCAGTAGCCGTCTGGGGAGGAGTTGCACATGCTTGGTGCAGATTGTGTGGTAGACACCGGGAGAGGTATCAGTTGAGGCCAATAGGCTGGGGACAGACTACACAGCACAAACCCTACTGCCTGCCAAGCAAGTATAGGATTTAATCGAGAATCACTTTTCTAACAGCCCTATTTCCATTATGTTCCTGTTCCCTGCATCAACCTCCTTTCCTTTCACAAAAAATGTTCTCAGTCTCCACTGTCCACTGCTTTTTCCCTTCCTCTTCTAATCTTTTCTCCTGCTGGCTATCTGGAGAGAGGAATTGTTTAAAAGATAATGATAAGATTATTTTTTTTTAATAATGCAATTCCATTAAGATAGCAGGATGTCCTTGGTTGCTGCTGAGCTTCCTCTCTCAGACCACAACACCCCGGCAGTGATGCACCAGTGTTCTAGGTGGCCTCCCTGCCACCATGGCTCACTCATACCTGCTGCAGTGCTCTTCCCAGTCACCCTCTAACACTGCCAGCACGAAAGAAAAACACGTCCAGCTGAGTCCACAGCTGAGATTTCTAGGTGGAGGTGGATAGAACCTGGGAAAGTCATGGATCTCTAAATGAGACACAGCCGATTGAGAAGGATAAAAGATGTGCTTCCACAGTCTTATCTCTAAGCATTTCACCGGCATTGAATCTTTCTGTTAAACAGCCCATCAATCATTATGTATTTTTGGACTTACATCATGCCCTCCCAGGAAAATACTTAATATATGGACAAAGTTAGGAGTAGCTGTTGGAAACAAAAATAGCTGGTAATGATTGTAGATATTAATAGTAAGCGCTCTGCTTTCAACATCTACTTCTATAAACAATCCCATTTCCTTTACCGCTATTCCAAAAGCAACCTTTTCATAATTTCCTCCCCAGTGCTTTCTTCAATATTTATTTTCACTTTAAAGTCTCATTTACTACCTATTATCTACCTATCTACTGACTGTTTACAATCTACTGACTGTTATTCACCAATTTAGTCATAGAGATTTAAGAAAAATAGGGAGGGGGTTTGCCAACATTCTGACATTTCTTTGGTTTACTCACTTGTAAAGCAAACTCCAACACAGGCTATCAACTCTCCCTTTCATCTTCTTCTCTCTTGTTTTCATCCTCCCCCTTCTTCTTCCTCTTCTTTTTTTTTTTTTTTTTTTTTTTTTTTTTTTAGAAATTCATCTTTGTTCTTGAATAGTTACAGTTACACACAATTCATTCAAACCTGGAGACTTTACTAGCACCACCTGAGAAAACACTTTGGGTCCTGGACAACATAACATTCCATTTCAGAGTCATTTCCTCCCAAAAGTTCCACTGGAAAGGCTGGAAAATAACATAAACACCATAAATGATAAAGGCATGATTCGCATATTCTACGGACAACATGAATCCATAGTGTGTGTGGGGTTGTGTATATATATGTATGTGTATGTGTATTTTCCCATCAAAACATTTTCTAAAGTAGTCTGTTCAATGGGACTTCCAACATTTATTTGGGAAGAACACAATGGAAACAGAGGAAATCTGGATTACTTTACATGGCAAGCTGTCTAGGACAGTGAAATATACTTCAGACTGGAAAGTAAGTAAAGTAAATTTCAAATATAAAATTGTTCACTAATAGAACTACACGTATATTTTCTGTGATCAGAATAGACTTATAATTGAAAGTGTAGCCCCAGCTCACATTGATAAGTGTGGCAATCCAAAAATATAGTCTGCCTAAGGACTGAGTCAGCTTTTCAGAGAGAATTAAACATTTGCTGGTCAGTAAAACTGATACCAACTTGTATTTCTTTGGCCAGAAATACAGTTGAGAATGAGCAGCTGTAGTATGAATAATTAGTCCCATGTGTCTATTCCCTGTCTCATCTGTGTCTGGTGCTGTGTAAGGTGATGTAGGAGTGAGCAAGGCAGATAAGAGTTCTACCCTCAGTGAGCTGGGTGCTTAGAGGGCATGGAAGCAATAATTAGTAGTGCTACACAAGAGATATAAGAGGGAGTGTGGAATTCTGGTTAAGTGTGTGGAGCCAGAGCTCAGATGGCTCTCCTTCAAATTCTAGGTCCCACCATCAAGAAGATATAAGTCTCTACATCTGTGTTTCCTCACATATAAAACAGGAGTGTTCCCAGTATCTCCTTGATAGCATTGAGCAAATTCTATATAATAAAAAGGGAATATGCTAAATGGCCATCATAGTCACATCCTCTCAAAGATGGCGGCACCCACAGCCACAAGATGGCAGCACCCAGTCCCCTCAACCCGAGTTCCCCAGTCCCCTCTGACCCCCAGCCACCCAAGGCCGGTTTGAGGTGCAGGCAAGCTTCCTATGTCAGCTGCCCAGCTGCCCAGGGCCGACCCAAGGGATGACCAATCTACTGAACAAGCAGGCTGCATGGGGGGAACAGACCAGCTGGCAAGGTGGGGGAGGGGTACAGTTGGGGGCAACCAGGTTGGCAGAGGGGGAAGTTGGGGGCAATTAGGCTGGCAGGGGGGCAGTGAGGGGTGACTAGGCTGGTGGGAGCAGTTAGGAGTGACCAGGCCAGCAGGGGGGTAAGTTAGGGGCAACCAGGCAGGTGAGCAATTAAGAGCCAGCAGTCCAGGATTATGAGAGGGATGTCCAACTGCTGATCTCAACATCCTCTATGGTCCCCCCCACCCCCGCCCCATGCAGGAATTTCATGCATTGGGCCTCTAGAGTGTTAATACTTGTAAACTGCTTATACAGTATGCCTGGCACATATTAGCATTCGTACATGTTAGCAATCTTGAAAAAAAAATTTAAAAGATTTTTTCCTGTGTGGTAACTTTTACATTGAATTTCCCACTCTATGAATTATATACCATCCAGGCAAATTATAGTTTTAAATTATGAACAGCATGCACTCTTCTCTATCTAAGGAAGTAATGGGCAGATAATGGCATAGCTCCTTGTTTGCTCTTCCATTCTTAGTCTGGCTGTTGCATGATAGGAAATGGAAGCCAACCCAAAGTAAAGCAGTTTCACATCTCTGCTTTCCAAGGAAGGAATGAACTGATTGAACAGAGAAATACAACTCATAATTCGGGTTATACTTGACCCCTTATATCATGTCTGCCTCTGGAGAATCCAAACTAAAACAATGAACATTTTTTTTTCTCCTTTTGTTAATACATTGTACTTTCAATTTTAAGGGAACATGAATTCAAGGAGCTATATTATTATAATTAAGTGAGTCAGCAATTATACTTAATACTAGAGGCCCAGTGCATGAAATTCATGCAGGAGTAGGGTCCCTAGGCCTGGCCCGCAATCAGAACTGATTGGGGACTTCCAGCTGTCCAGCCAGGGCCTTCCTTCATTCTATGCCTCCCCCTTGTGATCGGCGTACTTCATAGAGAGCAATAGAACTTCTGGTTTCTTGGTTGAAATCTTGTGGAAACACTTCACACATTAACATTCTATAGCTTATTAGATGTTAGACACAATTCTTAGGAACTATAGACTCTTGTGAAGGGGTTTTCAGAGAAGTAAAATTAAGTGTGTGTACTCTGGCTTCCAATGAATGGCCTAAGTTCACCTCCCAATTCATTGATCTGGGGAAGGCTTCTCAACAATGAGAAAGATATCGCTATTATTCCCATTTTGTAAACCAGGCAAGTGAGATGAAGTGAGGTCAATGCTCCGCTCCCCATAACTGCTACAGAAGATCTCAAATTTAGGTTTTCAATGCATATACCATCTGAGCTTGCAGCATCAACTCTAATAGCAAAGATTATGAAAAATTAAGTCAATTCATTATTTGACTTATTTTTCACACTAGAATAAGCAGCTATGGTTATTTTTCTGATTTTGTGTGTGTGTGCATGTGTCCATGTGTATGTGTGTATGTGTGCTGCCATCTTCACCAGTACAAGAGGGCCAACTGGAATCTCTGAAAAGGTCTAGTCCACAAATGTTACCATGCTAGTGATGAAGTAAAAAAGTACATGGTCTTCATTTTGACATAACTCTTCAAGTATAGTTTAACTACATGTTTGAGGACATGCAGTGTTCTTATTGCATTAGATTCTCAATTCTAATGAGTATTATGGGGATAAAAAGGACAGGTTAAAAACCACTAAAAAGGAAATTAGATGGGACAGAAACCCTCTAACTCAGAACCAGAGGAACCCTTCTATTAAGGTGAAAAAATAAATCATGACGGAGAATGTAAGCACAAAGGGGGTACAAGTAAATCACATACATCTTTAATAAATCAGGAGGAGAAATGTCAGCTTCTCATTGTGTAGGTAAATAACCATGTGTGCGCATGGCATTATTTTAATTTATTTTTAGTATTGGCTAAAGTGATGATGCATTTTATTTCAGGCTTTGTCTGAAAACAGAAATTAGTTCAATTCTATTTGTTCCAGAATTGGCTGATTGTCCTCAACATATTGTTTCTTTTGGTTCAAAATTATTTGAGGCAAATGTTCCCTATCCTCAGCAACTCCTCATTCTCCCAACAATACCCCCTCATTGATTCTAATCTCACTTCTCATTGATATTATCTTGTTGGTTTCAAATTCATATTTATATGGACTGCATTTATCTATAACTCTGACTCTTTAGATGTTAGCATTATTTTACAGCATTTCTTATTCCTCAGGGTTCTGGATTTGGTATCCACTCTATTCATTGGCCCATCTTGATGAATCTCTTTTATGGGACTAATGATTAGGAGTTGGGAAGAAAGGATCCTGATATATTTAAATGACAGTTCACTGGAGTTAACAAAATTGGGAAAAAATTCAATATTTTTTTCAGGCTTATCAAATTACTTACACAGGACCAAATTATTTATTTAGTTATTATATTTTGTGATGAGAGACAAATGTAATTAGAACTTGTAGTCCTTGGAGATGGTGACTTCTGGATTCATGGGAGACCTGCAATGGCAGGCTGTGGATGGTAAGCAGGCATCAAGACTGATGAGGGATTGGGATATTGATAAAGTAGGAAACACACAAAGAGTGACAACAGGGGCTCAGATGGGAAGAGTATGAAATAGAACTTCCTGCCTTAGTCTATGGGCTGTCCTCTACATACCAAGATGGTAAAAAAATTCTGTGACACCAGGGCCTAGCAGACTAATGTTCCTGGCTCTCTTCATCCTAGAAGAGCACACGGGAGAGAATGAAGTGATAAGTCAGCATACACAAGTGGCTGTGAAGCAAAGCTGCATGGGCCCTTTTCCAGGCAGCACACGGAGGTTAGCAGGGCTCTGTGGCTCCAGAATCCTGTGGTTTTTCTGACTTGCTACTTAGTTCTTCTTTCCATCATCATATTCTGATTTAAGGCTGAAGCCGGTGTGTAAGCTAGGCTTTCACCAGCTCTGAGACATGTTTCCCATTGTGGTTTTGACACTTAGATTTGAGGGAGAAGTTATGAGACTGGTTTGGCCAAAGGCAAGAAATAATATCTCAGGGTAATGAGAGAAAATATTTACTTAGAAAGTTATCTATTTCTTAAGGAGTAAAACATCATCACTTAACAAAATAAATGTGTTTTAGTATTTTAAAAAGACTATTTCATGTATTCTCGGGCATGGGAACCAACAAATATATATATTTCTATGTTGTTATAAAGTTATTGTAAAAGTATGCCTTCCTTAAATATGGGTCATGGGTAATTTTCTCAATTTAGACTTTGTAGTATTTGATGGTTGTATTCCATGACTTTCATATGCCTCATATATAATAACTAAATTATGTGACATATTAATACTATTCTAGCTTATACTAATAAAGATTTGGAGCATCCTAATATTACACAAATAACCTAAATATAAAATTACTCTTTGTATCTATAGAGTAAATAACTATTTCAGTAGTTCTTATTGCTTCTGAAATACATAGACAATTGCAAAACTGAGGCACCCAAAATATTCTGTTATTGTTAGAATAATAAACAGATTTTGTTAACCATTATCTAACATAGGTGACATAGAAATGGAATAAGATAAAACATTTTGGAATTTCATTAGTGAGTAGGGGCATGATAGAGATGAGTAATTCATTAACATATCAGATATTCTAGTAGTTTTAATAACTGTAGTTTGTTCTAATTGGGTTAAAATGCATATGTAGATTTCTATGTATATACTCTCAAATGTCTCCCATTTTGGACAATTCGATTTTCAACCCAACAATCCTATCATGCTGATACCTGTATGGTCATTTGTGTGTTCGGGAGACAAACAAAGGAGAAAATGCGTGAGTATGAGCCAGTTTACCACTAAACCTCATGTTGTAAACATATCAGGAAATGATGCTGTGAATATTTTTGTGCTTTTTGCTTTTGTGATACTTAGTAGTAGTACACAGGCATCTAGTCTAATTTTCTTTCTAAAATCTTATTTCTTATGTATCCATTTGACTGTGGTATGCTTGAAATATATGAAATATTTCATAAATTGTAATAAAGGATTTTAAAATATATTTTAAACATGTTTTGAAAAGTGGGCTAATTATGAAGAAATGTTTGGTGCTATAATACAGTATGAGAATTAAAAGGCTTATTGAATAGAATAATATTGAGAGGTATTTCAATTACACATATCTTTTTGAATCTCAAAAGATGATGCTATTAAAAACCACATCCTACCGCCCTGACTGGTTTGGCTCAGTGGATAGAGCATCGGCCTGAGGACTGCAAGGTCCCAGGTTCGATTCTGGTCAAGGACATGTACCTTGCTTGCAGGCACATCCCCAGTGGAGGAGTGTACAGGAGGCAGCTGATCAATGTTTCTCTCTCATCGATGTTTCTAACTCTCTATCCCTCCCCCTTCTTCTCTGCAAAAAAATCAATAAAGTATGTTGAATAATAATAATAATAATAATAATAATAATAAATTTTTTAAAAAAGCCCACCTCTCCTAATTCTTGCTGATTAACTAGGAGATCAAGTCTAGATCTTATTTGATAAATTCCAGTAGCTTAGAGCTGAGTAGGCAGAATGCTTCTTATAGAGGTCACTTGTTATTACACTGACATCACACCAAATCAGGCCATAGAAAGTACCTAATGGATTCCTGTTCTGATCACAACAATCTGAATGGGAACAGAGCAGAGTCAGTTACTAGGTGGCCTTCAGACACCTGGTGTGGGCCACTACTTTTACAACAAGGATCTGTAACACAAGTAGATAGGAAACCAATACAAAATTTAAGGAATTCTATAATACATTGTCCACTCCATATCTGTTGCTAATTCATCCTTCTAATATTCTTTGAGAATAAAGACTTAATCATTTATAAACTGTAAAAATAGAATAGGAGAACAACCTCGACATTGAAAATAGCATGTCATCAAAAACATACAAGAGTGCATACCAAGTTTCTGTGGGTTAATATATGTTAAAACTTGGAAATTCCTGTTTGGCCCACTACAGATATCCTCTGCTCATTCAAGTATTTTATTAACCAGATGGAAAAAGTACTAGGATACCACAAGGTGCCGCCCAGTCAGGACTTCTTAAAAGAGAGCTACACGTGAAATTCTTTAGCTCTTCCCTGGAAATGCTTCGAATGCAGATTGAATGCTCCAGTCACCCACAGCTGGCAATTCTAGTCCTTCTCTATTTAGCTTTCGAAATGCACCAGAGCATGTTGTAACATTTTAGTCCACAAAATTACAGATGACACTTCAAATAATAATAACTTATGGCATAATAAAGGAAATTATTTTTATGAAATTTTACAATTTGTTTGTATGTTTAATCTTCAGCATGTGTCCTAAGTCACCATGATTAGTAATGAAAATTTTGTTTTGATGTCATACGGAAAACAGATCTTTGAAATTATACTGCCTGGGATCTTAAGAACTAGTTGAGCCTTTTGAAAATAAATTGAATGAGGTTTTATATTTGTGATACAAACTGGATAAAATCTATAATTATTTGGCGGGAAAGTATTTTAAGAAATACTTTTAAATAATTTATCAGTTCAATTAAAATGTGTAATGAGATACAAGGAGGTACAGAATTAATGGATTAAAAACATTTCATGAACTGTTATTTATTATCAGCAAGAATATTTTTTATATATTGCCAAAACCAGTTTGGCTCAGTGGATAGAGCATTAGCCTGCTGACTGAAGGGTCCCGGGTTCGATTCCGGTCAAGGGCATGTGCCTTGGTTGCGGGCATATCCCCAATCGGGGGTGTGTAAGAGGCAGCTGATCAATGTTTCTCTCTCATCGATGTTTCTAACTCTCTATCCCTCTCTCTTACTCTCTGTAAAAAATCAATAAAAATATATTTTTTAAAAAAGAATATTTTACACTAGAGGCCCAGTGTATGAAATTCATTCATGAGGTGGCCTGTACCCTCTCACAGTTCGGGACTGCTGGCTCCTAACCACTTGACTGCTTACCTGCCTGATCACCCTTAAACACTCTGCCTGCCTGCCTGGTCACCCTAACCACCTCTGCCTGCCTGATCATCCCTAACTGCTCCCCTGCCTGCCTGATTGCCTTTAACCACCTCTGCCTACGCCCCCCAGGACCCAGGCTTCTATCCTCTGGCTGGCTGCAGGCACCTGGGACTCGGGCTTCCCTCCCTCTGGCTGGCTACAGGCTCCTGGGACCCCGGGCCAGCCGCCTGCTATAGGTTAGACTTTGAAATTTCGTCCATGTCCATGAGCGAATGTGAGGAGATTTAGGGATTTTCTTGAAGTGAGACACACCCCTCACTGTGCAGCCACTGCCAACACCAACACCACTGAGGTCTGAAAACATCCCTAGAGGGTAGATGGTAATAGAAATAGGAATAGTAAGATTTACCTCAGCTAGCCACAGGCCCCCGGGCCCCCAATGGCTTCACCCCATCCCGCTTCAGGCTCCTGGGAGGGCTGGAAGCTTTGTCTGAGCCCTGCCTTTGTCAGGAAGAATGTCCAGAAGACATCCAGTCTAATTAGCATATTAACCTTCTATTATTGTAGTATAGATAAGTGTGCTATTTTTTTAAAATAAACTTTATTTCTAGAGGAGTTTTAGGTTCACAGCAAAATTGAAGGAAATTTCCCTGCCCCACACATGCATAGTCTCCCCTGCTATCAACACCACCCACAAGAGAGGATATTTGTTACAATCAATGAGCCTACATGAAAACAACAATGATACATCTAATAAGGGGTTAATAGACAAAATTTATTTTAAAAAATCACACAACTTAACACAAAAATAATAAGCAATCCAGTTAAAAAATACGCAAAAGACCTGCATAGACACTTCTCCAAAGAAGGACATACAGATGGCCAACATACATAGGAAAAGATGCTCAACATCACTAATCATCAGATAAATGCAAATTAAAATCACAATGAGGTATCACCTCACATCTGTCATAATGACTATCATCAATAAGTCAACGAACAAGGGTTGGAGAGGATGTGGAGAAAAGGGAGCCCTCATGCACTGTTGGTGAGAAAGCAAGACTGGTACAGCCATTGTGGAAAATGGTAGGGAGTTTCCTCAAAAAAAATAAAAATGTAACTTCCTTTTTATCTAGTAATCCCATTTCTGGGAATATATTGGAAGAAACTCAGATCACCAATCAGAAAGAAAATACGCACCCCTGTGTTCATAGCAGTCTTATATACAACTAGAGGACTGGTGCATGAAATGTTTGCATGGGAGGGTGTCCCTCAGCCCAGCCTTCACCCTCTACAATGGGGGACCCCTGGGGAATGTCCAACTCTTGGCAGTCAGACATCACTTTTGCAATCCAGGACTGCTGGCTCCTAACCACTCACCTGCTTGCTTGCCTGATAACTCCTAACCACATCTGCCTTGGCCCCAGCACCTGGAACTTAGGTTTCCCTCCTCTAGCAAGCTGCAGGCAACTGGGATCTGGGCTTCCCTCCCTCTGGCTGTCTGCAGGCACCATGGTGGGAGGGAGTTCCTCAGCCTGGCATGCCCCCTCTCACAGTTTGGGAGCCCTCAGGGGATATCCTACTGATGTCTTAGGCCCGCTCCCCTGGGGAGGCGACCAGGCCGATCAGGGGAAGGTGCTGCCCCCATCACTCTGCTGCTGCTTCCACTGAAAGCTGTTGCAGATACCTGCCCTTGACACTTGCAGCTGCCACTGCCAAGGCTGCCTGCCCTAGGCCCTTGTAGTCACTGCAGCTTTGTCCAGAAGGACGTCCAGAAGATGTGTGGTCTAATTAGCATATTATCCTTTTATTAATACAGATAAACAAGATCTGGAAACAGCCTAAGTGCCCATCAGTAGATCAATAGATAAAAAATGTTGACAATTTACACAATGGAATACTACTTGACTTTAGAAAAAAAGAAATCTTACCTTTTGTGACAGAATCACCAGGACAATTATGCTAAGTGAAGTAAGCCAGTCAAAGAATGACAAATACCATATGAACTCACTTATATCTGGAATCTAATTAGCAAAATAAACTGTTGAACAAAATAAAACCAGATGAATGGATATATGGAACAGATATATAGTTTTCAGATGGGAGGGAGGTATGGGAACTAGAAGAAAGAAGATTAAGAAATTATACATGTCTGCATAACCCATGGACTCACACAACAGTTTGGAGATAACTAGAAGGAAAGAAGGGTGGGACTAGGGGAAGGTGGGCAGAGGGAGTAGGGAATGGGGACATCTATAATAGTGTCAACAATAAAAATAAAAATGTTAAACTGGAATTGCCTTATGGCCCAGTGATTTCACTTCTGGGTATATAATTGAAGGAACCCAAAACACTAATTCAGAAGAAAATATGCACCTTTATAGTCATTGCAATGTTATTTACAACTAGAGCCCTAGTGCATGAAATTTCATATAATTGGTTATCTAATCTAATAAAAGGGTAATATGCAAATTAATAATCACTCCATGACAAAGGTGGTGGCACCCATGACATCCTGTGCCCCAGCCTCGGAGGGAGGGAGGGCTGCAGACACAATGCAGGACTGTTGGGCTGGGCTTTGCTGAAGCCCTGACCCCTCTCACAGACTTGGAGCTCTCATAGGATGTCCTATTGATGGCTTAGGCCCTCTCCCCCTGGGGGAGGTGACAGGCTGATCAGGGGAAGGCACCAGCCCCATCACCACTGCGGCAGCCACCAAGGTGTTTTCATTGACATGGACTCCAGTCCCTTTATCATGAAAAAGTGTCAACAATCTTTAGGCATTTTTAAAATGTCTCTTTCGTCAAAACCGGTTTGGCTCAGTGGTAGAGCGTTGGTCTGCAGACTGAAAGGTCCCCAGTTCTATTCCGGTCAAAGGCATGTACTTTGGTTGCGGGCACATCCCCGGTAGGGGGTGTGCAAGAGGCAGCTGGTTGATGTTTCTCTCTCATCAATGTTTCTAGCTCTCTGTCCCTCTCTCCTCCTCTCTGTAAAAAAAAAAAAAAAATTATATATATATATATATATATATATATATATATATATATATATTTTTTTTTTTTTTTTAAAAAAAGAAAATTATATTAAAAAATGTCTCTTTCATAGAATATGTCACTTATTTCTTCCTTATTTTTTTTTTTTTTATCCTCACCTGAGGATATGTTTTCCTTGATTTTTAGAGAGCTTGGAAGAGAGAGGCAAAAACAGAGAAAAACATCAATGTAAGAGGGACATTTCAATTGATAGCCTCCTGCGTAAACCCTGACCCAGGCTCCAGCCATGGAGGAGCCTGTAACATGCCCCTGATCAGAATTGAACCTGGACCCTGCAGTTGGTGGGCCAAGGCTCTATCCACTGAGCCAAACTGGCTCCAGCAGCGGACCTTAGTTTTTTTCCTCCAAGAGTATGGTGATAAAACCTTAGATCACCTTCTTGAATTCTTTTTTTTTTTTTTTAATATATTTTATTGATTTTTTTACAGAGAAGAAGGGAGAGAGATAGAGAGCTAGAAACGTTGATGAGAGAGAAACATCGACCAGCTGCCTCCTGCACACCCCCAACCGGGGATGTGCCTGCAACCAATGTACATGCCCTTGACCGGAATCGAACCTGGGACCTTTCAGTCCACAGACCGACGTTCTACCATTGAGCCAAACCTGTTTCGGCGACCTTCTTGGATTCTTATTACCCAAGTTACCAAGAACACTGTGAGTGGCGGCATACAGGGAGCTTAGCCAATGAGTGGTCAGAAAAGGTGTTTCCTCTGCAGCTCATGATCAGAGAACCCCTGCATTGTGTCCACTGGGCTGGGTGCTTTCTGTCTGCTGGGCTGGGGTGTGCCCCAAGTCATGTGGTGGCTGCTTAGGTATATGCCCCCAGCCCAGCAGCCCCTCATCCTGTTCACTGGGCTGGGTGCGTGCACCAAGCTACACAATGGTGGCTCGGAGCATGCCCCCAGACCAGCAGTCCCGCATTGTGTCCACAGCCCTCCCTCCCTCCACAGCCAGGGTGCAGGTCATCATGGGCACCACCATCTTTGTCATGGAGTGATAGTTAATTTGCATATTACCCTTTTATTAGATTAGCTAGCCAATTATATGGAAGCAACCCAAATGGCCATCAGTAGGCAAGTGAATAAAAAAGCTGTGTTATGTGCCGAAACCGGTTTGGCTCAGTGGATAGAGCGTTGGCCTGTGGAATGAAAGGTCCCGGGTTCGATTCCGGTCAAGGGCACATACTTTGGTTGTGGGCACATCCCCAGTGGGGGGTGTGCAAGAGGCAGCTGGTCAATGTTTCTCTCTCATCGACATTTCTAATTCTATCCCTCTCAATTCCTCTCTGTGAAAAATCAATAAAATATATATTAAAAAAAAAAAGCTGTGGTATGCATATACAATGAAATATACCTCAGTCATAAAAATGAAAGAAATCTTAGCATTTGTGGCAGCTTGGATGGACCTAAAGGATATTATACTAAGTGAACTAAGCCAGTAAGAGAAAGACAAATATCATATGATTTTACCTATATGTGAAATCTAAAGAACAATATAAATGAACGAACAAAACAGAAACAGAGTCATAGATACAGAGAGCAGACTGATGGTATATACATACATACAAACATACATACATACATACATACATACATAAATACATAAACACATAAATACATAAATAAATAAATAAATAAATAAATAAATAAATAAATAAATAAAATCTCACCCAGCTGGCATGGTTCAGTGATTGAGCATTGACTTTTAAACCAGGCAATCATGGTATGATTCCTGGATCAAGGCACACGCTTGAGTTGTGGGCTCAATCCCCAGTGTGGGGCACTCAAGAGGCAACGAATCAATAACCCTCTCTCATCATTGATGTTTCTATCTCCTTCTCTCTCTCTCTCCCTTTCTCTCTGAAATAAACAAACAAATATATATCCTATCTAATGAAAGGGTAATATGTAAATTAACCATTATTTCAACACACAAGATGCCCTCCCTCCCCTCCTCCCCTCCCCCGTGGTCAAAGATGGCTGCCCCCATGTGGACACAAGATGGTTTCCACGAGATGGCTAGCGGAGGAGGTAAGTTGTGGTCAATCAAGCCAACAGGAGAGGGCAGTTGGGAGGGACCTGGCCTGCAAGGGAAGGCAGTTAGGGGGGACCAGGCCAACAGGGGAGGGCAGTTAGGAGTAACTGGGCCTGCAGGGGAGGCAGTTTAGAGAGACAAGGACTGCAAGGTAGTGCAGTTGGTGGGGACCAGGCCTGCAGGGGAGGGCAGTTAGGGGCTAAAAGGCTGTCAAGGGAGGGAAGTTAGGGATGACTGGGCCAGCCGTGGAGGGTAGTTAAGAGGAATTGGGCCATCAAGGAAGCAGTTAGGCATCAATCAGGCTTGCTGGGGATTGGTTATCAGGTGATCAGGCTGGCAGGCATTAGCAGTTAGGGGCATTCAGGCAGGCAGGCAGGTGAGCAATTTGGAGCCAGCAGTCCTGCATTGTGAGAGGGTAGTCAGGCATCTCTTGAGGGGTCTCAAATTGGAGCCGGTACAGGCCAGGCTGAGGGACACCTCACCTTAAATGAATTTTGTGCACCAGGCCTCTAGTGCGTGCGTGTGTGTGTGTGTGTGTGTGTGTGTGTGTGTGTATTTATATATTTCACTATGAGTGTTCAAAATTGGGTTTTGAACCATGGATTTTCCCAAATGTGTAATGATAGTTATCCCCTACTATAGTATCAAACAGGATAATTTCATTGCCTTAAAAATCTGTGCTCCAAATATTCATTCTTCCTTTCTGGTGACTACTCATCTGCACACTGTCTTCATAATTTTACCATTTTCAGAATGTCATTGAATTGGAATTATACATATGGGTGTAGACTTTTCAGTTTGAATTATCCCACTTAATAATATGCATTCAAGTTTTCATCATGCTTTTTTATAGCTTGAAAGCTTATTTCTCTTCAGTTCTGAATAATGTGCCATCATCTGGATATATCATAGTTGATATATCAATTCATCTACTAAAGGGCTTCTTAGTTGTTTCCAGGTTTTGGCAATTATGAATGCAGCTGCTGAATACTCTTGTGCAGTTTTTGTGTAGACATAGTTTTCAACTCCTTTGAGTAAACACCAAAGATCACATTGTTAGATTGTATGATATGATTTTTTAGTTTTGTAAGAAGCTGCCAAACTGTCTTTCAAAGTGAATGTACCATTTTTCATGCCCTCTAGAAATGGATAAGATTTCCTGCTACTCCACATGCTCACCAGCATTTGCTATTGTCAGTGTTTCAGATTTTGGTGGCATCTCACTGTTCTACTTATAATAGGTGTGTAGTGATATCTCATATTGTTTTTGTTTTTTACCCCCTCAATTCCTTAATGACATATGATGTTGAGTATCTGTTTATATGCTTACATCCAGTGCACGAATTCATACACCTGTGGGGTTCCTCTGCCTGGCTTTCAGGGATTGGGCTGAAACTGGTTCTTCAACATCCCCCAAAGGGTCCTGGATTGTGAAAGTGAGAAGGCCAAGCCAAGAGACCCAGCTGGTGCATGATCAGGGTTGGGGAGGGACACAGGAGGTTGGCCAGCTGGGGAGGGACTGCAGGAGAGCTCAAAGGCATGTCTGGCTCATTTTGCTGAGTTCCGATTGGCCAGACCCAAGCAGCAAGCTAACTTACTTATCAGAGCTTTCTGATCCCTGGTGGTCAGTACACTTCAGAGTGAGCGGTTGGGTGACCCTAGCATATCATTAGCATATTATGCTTTGTTTGGTTGAATGGATGACCAAACAACCAGACACTTTGCATATTGGGCTTTTATTCTACAGGATTTGCCATTTGCAGATCTTCTTTAGTAAGAAAGCTTTTGGTATTTTTAACCCCTATATGATGCTGAAGTGTTCATGGTCCTTACTACCAGCAATGATACTTCACCATTTCACATTTATCTTTAAACACGCATCTAGTCTTGTACAAATAAAACATGTACTAAAATCACAAAATTAGTTATAATGTTTAAAACATTTGTTTAAAGTTCACACTTTCCCACTGAAGTGTCTGAAAAAGTAAGCGTTTTTACACTTTGACAACTTTTTTTTATTCTACCTTTTCACACTCATAGCAACAATTGTGAAATGAAGATTACAATTCAACTTCAAGTTGACTACTCATGAAAGTGAGTTCAACTGCATTAAGCCCAAATTCAATTGAAAGACTAAATTCTGTTTTAAAAAATGTCCATTGACCTTTATTCAAACATTTTCTTTTATTCCTATGTTCAAGTTCAAACAGCATTTTAGGTATCATTCAATTTATCATAAAATCTGAGGAAACAAAGACTTCATTAAAAAAAACAAAACACAGTACCAAAATTATAAGAACATGTGTGTGTGTGTGTGTGTGTGTGTGTGTATTTTATTATATGGTCAGTTTTATACCAATTGCTGCATATAATATACCAACTGAGATATAATTTTTAAAATTATTAGTGTTTATTTGGCATAATTTTAATACGGACACATAATATTGCTTACATGTTCCCTGTAGAAATCACCTGGTATTGGAATTTTCATCAAGAAAAGGCTGAACTGGTGCCACACAAGGCAGCTTACATTGTGATGCCATTTAATTTCCAGCACTGTAAGCCAGATTTTATAACAATCTAATTTAGGTATAGAGGTAGAAAAACCTTTCAGAGTCTATAGAAGATGATATTGTCTACTCTGACAGAGGTCCTGGATTGAATCCCAGATGTTTTTAAAAGAGAACTTTTTAGTTTTGCACAAATATGCACACATGTGTTGATCCAAGTAAGCTTTTTAAGAACCTGTGGGATGTTGCTAGTTGCTTCTCACTGAGATAATAAATCAGAAGAGCAAATATTTACAGAACAGAAATACAATAGTGACATAGATTGCTAATATGAATTAAAGATTCCTAAACAAAAGAATAACGACTCTTCAGCAACCAATGTATCAGGAGGATTTTCAGAACATCAATCTGTCCTATATAGTTTGGGCCCAAGGGGAGGAATGGGTTAATCCTGGGAAAAGCAGAATCAGGCCTATGACAGTGGAAAGGAAGGGAGGGTGCCAGACTGTTGTAAGAAATGAATCAACACACTTGGGGACTTTTCATATGTTCCTTCTTAGAGATGAGAGAAGGAAAATGTTCAGTAGGACACCAAACTTCCCACCTTGCTGACCAAAACCTGGCAGTACTCCTGCATCTGCCTTTCTCTCAGACTGTCTCCACACAACATGGCTCCTTCTACAAACATAATTTTGTCAATCCTTATGAAAGCAAAAAAAGAATGAACTTGACTCCATTCTTCAAAACTTGACACTATCCATCAAATTACTATTATTACAATCCCTAAGCCATTTCTTTTTCCTATGATAAAAGGTAGTAGATAATATGAAGATATGTATAAAGTAATATATACTTGTTTTTTTATGACAACATGAGGAACTGTATTAAAGGGTCGCGGCATTAAAGGGACTGCTCTAAAACATGGTGCCCAATCAATTACTAAACTCTATTTCTTCTTTAAAATACATTTTTATTGTTGATAGTATCATAGATATCTCTCCCTTTCCCCCCCGACTCTCCACTCCTCCCACTCCATACCCAGTCCACCCCCACCAGATCCTCATTATCCTATTGCCCATGTCCATAGCTATACATATAAGTGTATAAGTTCTTTGGTTTGTCTCTATATCTTTCAATCCAAATATTTCTTAACTCCACCATCCCCCATTGTTTATGTCAATGTCTTCAACCTGGGTCTCTCTTTTTTTAGAATAATGCGCTCTCTCCGTAGATATACAATCTAATATAAAACCTTTATAATAATTGGACGTAATCTCATACGAAGCATTGAGGACTGATTCTTACTTCAAGAATGATAGGTAAGTTGTCCTCACCTTTTCAGATACAGCACCCTCCTATCTAGCCTGTCTGAGCTCTGACTAATGAATTTGAAGCAAGTTTCTATTTGCTTTGGTTAGTCAACCCCCACCTTATTTTCATGAGGAACTTACTTGCTTCCTGGGTGAAGTTCCCATCCTTGATGCTTGCCCCAGGTCAGGAGGTCTGTGGCTCTGTATCAATTTTGTCAGTTTCTTTCTCAGAAAGAGGAGCTTTACACACTGTCCCAGACCCCCATGGAGGTCAGGAATGACATCATGACTCTAAATTCTCCTTTCCTGACTCCAATTAGTCTGCACTTTGCTTGGACCACTGGTTGGTTTTAAGCACATCCTCCAGACAAAATACTTCCTCATGGAATGATGTGTTCATTTTTGACTGGATTAAAGGGCAAAGCATTCTTATGAGCCTCCCACTCTGTCAGGGCAAGTGCCCTTTCAGTTGCTTGTCAAGGATCATCTCAATCCAAGGAAAAATGGGCTTGGGGAGAAGATGGATCATGCAGCAGTAGGCCTTTAGAGTTTGCTATGTTATGAATATTCACCTTACCAGCTATGAAAATATGCTCAGCCAAGTGTCCAAGAGCCCAAAAAGCTTATCATACTATGGCTCCATGTGCCTGAGAAATTGATCTAACTCTGCTCATTTTTCTTGTTTCAGTTTTCTTAGAAGTTGTATATGTAGGAACACATAAACTATGCTTTCCACACCTTTAAATATTATTTTAAGTTTTGGTTTGGATTATTATTTGGTTTGGATTATTTGGTTTGGATTAAAATATTATTTTAAGTTTTATATATACACAAGATATCTGGATCGAGATGTTTCTATTTATTCATATAAATATTGTATTTGATTGATCCAGTAGATACCAAACAACTGAATTCCCCCCCCAAAAAAAGTCATGTATAAAATTTCCAGGATACAAAATGATGGCCTAGATTTTCAACTTTTAAAAGCCATAGTTTTTTTGTTGTTGTTTGTTTACTGTAATCTGTCTTTATTGGTGAGGTAAGGATGAAAGTGAGGAGTGGGGAGGGTCATCCAAAAGAAAAGTGAAGAAGGGACTGATTTGAAATGATTCAGAAGTGTGTGTTTTTTTATAGACATAGAGATGATGAGCAGTTTAACCAGCAATTTAACCACACAGTATAGTGATGATTTTTGCAATATGCCCAGATGAGTGAAAATGTAGATTTGGCCTTATCTCTAAATCAAGTGAATATCAAATGAAAGGAGGCTACTGTAACTAATTCTGCAATGCATAATATTGACAACAGAATCTGAGAGCCAATCCATTCAGTCATAACTACAGAGAGGGTACACAATGAAATATGTACTCCCAAGTAGGCATGTCCCAGACCACCAAAGGCTTTAAAGTTAATTGGTAGCACCTTTTATTATAGGTGGAGCCCTCATAAATACTGAGCTAGTAAACTGCAATATTTATTGCTCAGTGTTACTCTCCTGCTTAGATTATATAATTTAATCAGTTTTGAAATTTTGCAAGTTAATAAGTTGTGTGCTTACATCTACACCTTTCCCCAAGAGAGAGGTTTGCAAAAGCTTATCCTTGTAGAATAAAGCCCAACTTTTGTATTCCCCTTTGTATCCTCTTTACTGTGTAAGAGCAAGTTAGCAGCAGAGGAAAATCTGTTACATGTGTACAAAAACAAAACCATAAAAAAGGGGGAAAGGAGAAATCTCTAAGCTAGAAAAAATGAAGGTAGAAAGTAGAAGAGAGATAAAACAATAGCAATAAAAATGTTGCATACATAATAAAAATGATATAGAGCTCTTAATGTAGTACTTTGGCAGATTTCACATGAAGATTTTTTGAATTCTTTTTTATTAGTAGCATAGTAGAATACTAGTTCTCTCAATCACTGATATTCATACAAAAATAAAACTAAAAAATTTAAAAACTAACCAAAATGATTAAAATGTGTTCTACAATGAGTTTATACAGTAGTATGTTTGCATAACCATGTATATCATATTACATTCTAATGAAGAATATAATATCTTAAAATGTCATTATTTTAAATATTCTTTTGTAAGTTAAAGTCCACTAAATCATGGTGATTTTTAAAATAAATTTACTTCTTTACAAAATGCATAGATTAAATACACATGTTCATACATACACATGAACACACTGCCATGAACAAAATACAAATTTCTAGATATATAGTATAATGTTCTTATTTTAGCTTACAATTATGTTACCACCAGACTGACTAAAATTCAAAGGACACATAATGTCAACAAGAATGGGAAGCCATGAAAACTCTCAAAAATGTGTGGCAGCAACCTAAACTGATCATATATGTATGTGTACCCCCTGATTCTTTAATTTGTGTACTGATCATATGTTCACTTTAATCAGATTTGTGTGTATACCTTCCCATTTAGTAATTTCACTCCCAACAAATGGCAGAGCCTACATCTGCACAAAGACAAGTCCTAAAAACAGCATTGTTTACAATAGCCCACAGTGGAACCTACCCAAACACCCACCCCTGATAGATAAATGGACTGTTGTATACAAACACAAGAGAATATCCCACAATTGGAGAAAGAGCAAACTGCTGCTTCTTGTAGCAGGACCAGCCTGACTCACCTAATGTTGGAATGATGTCGCTAGACACAAAAACACACATTCCATTTTATGAAATTCCAAAACAGGCAAAATTATCCTATTGTCTAGAAATCAGAATAGTGGTTACCTGGCGATGGCATTTAGCAATTGGAACATAGGATAAGGAAGCCTGCTAGAAGCCTTGAAATGTCCTAAGTGTCTGTCTCTACAGTCACTTCTAGAAATATATCCCAAGAAATACAGTCACTCCTAGGAATATACCTCAAGAAATCAGATACACCAATCAGAAGGATATATGCACCCCTATATTATATAGTAGCACAATTTATAATAGCTAAGATTTGGAAACAGCCTAAGTGCCCATCAGCAGATGAGTGGGAAAACAAAAACAAAACAAAAAAAAACCCTGTGGTATATCTACACAATGGAATACTATGCTGCTATAAAAAAAGAAGGAAGTTTTACCATTTGCAACAGCACAGATGGACCTGGAGAGCATTTTGCTAAGCAAAATAAGCCAGTGGGAGAAAGATAAATACCACATGATCTCACTCATTTGCAGAATATAATGAACAACATAAACTGATGAACAAAAATAGACCCAGCCCTAAATGGTTTGGCTCAGTGGATAGAGTGTGGCCTGGGGACTGAAGGGTCACAGGTTCAATTCCAGTCAAGGGCACATACCTTGGTTGTGGGCACATCCCCAGTAGGGGTTGTGCAGGAGGCAGCTGACCAATGTTTCTCTCTCATTTGTATTTCTAATCCTCTATCTCTCTCCCTTCCTCTCTATAAAAAAATCAATAAAATATATATTTTTAAAAATAGATCCAGAGACACAGGAACATTGAACAAACTGTCAAACCTCAAAGGGAATGTAGGGAAGGGTGATAATGGGGGTTGTTAGGAGATTAACCAAACAACTTGTATGCATGCATATAAGCATAACCAATGGACAGGGACACTGGGGTAGTGGGGGCTTGTCCAGGGGGTGTGAGTGGCCAGAGAGGAGTCAATAGGGAACAAAGGAGACAGGTTTTAAAAAATAAAAAATAAAAAAATAAATACCTTGAAACCTAAATGTGGTTATGTCAGTTAAATGCACACACATATGAATAAAATAAATGTCTAAAGAAATTAAAACAAAATAATAATAGACATTACTTATGGGTGGTACAACTGAGACAAGGGATTATTTCCTTCTCTGTACTTTTTTACTTTTCTGTTTCTAAAATGAACACATATATCCTGTTTTTATAATCAGAAAGAACCAATAAGCATTTTTATACAGATAAGTTGCCATAACAACAGAAATGAAGGCAAGAATTACACTTGAATTTTATATAGTTTATAAAATTAATCCATCCAGTTCAAGGTTTAGTCAACATGTTTTTGTTTATTTTGTTCTTGTTCTTAAGTTTTAATTTATGAAAAGAGTATTTGGAAGGACTGGCTTACTATTTAGTGTACAGAATTAAAAATTTTTTCCCTAGTGCAATATATTGTCATTCTGTTGGAGGTGTTCTTTATTTTGTAATACATTCATGAAAATTATCCAAAGATTTAACTCTTATGGCTTCGGGAAGGATGTCTTCCCTGAACATAAGGAAGGGGATGTTGTCTCTCTGTACCTCATTGTGGTTTGTTAAAATTGAAAACAATTGTCCAGAGGAAATCGCTCTTTAATTAGAACAATGTGAGAAGTAAATCAAGGAAGGATGATTGAATGATGCTTGAACAAAGTTCTGAGACTTCAGGTTAAGTTCTGTGTTTATAGGGTGATGGATATACATGTTTCCACCTACCCTATATTCTTTAGCTTCTGAAAAATTGATTCCCATGCAGACATGCCTGCTGAAAAATATGCCCACTCTGTTACATTGTATTTTTTAATTGAAATATTTTACTGGGATAATTGTAGGTTCACATGCAGTTGTAGGAAATATTTTCCCCATTGTTAACATTTTGCAAAATGGTAGTACAACATTACAACCAGGATACTGACATTGATACAATCCAGCAATCTTATTCAGATTATCCCAGTTTAACTTGTATTACCCTCTCTGTGTGTATCTGTCTGTGTTGCATTCTATACAATTCTATGCATAGATTTGTGTATCCACTACCACAATCAAGAACTGCAGAAAAGAATCCTTCATATTGCCCTTTGCTAACTATACACACCCATCCCATCCTTAACTCTTGCCAACCTATAACATGTTCTTCATTTCTAGACTTTTGTTATTTTAAAATGTTATATCAATGGAACAATATAGTGTGTAACATTCTGAAATTGACTTTTTCCACTTACTTGTCATAATTCCCTGGAGTTTCAAATAAGTTGTTGCATGTATCAATAGCTCACTACTTTATAGTACTGATTGTCCATAGAATATATGTATTTAACTATCCATTTGGTAAACTACATCTGAACCATTTCCAGTTGTTTAACTGCTACAAATGAATTTTCTCTATAATTGTATTCTGTTTTACCTATCAAAATACGTTTTTATTTACCTAGGGATATAAGCCTGAGTGCATTTACTGTGTTTTATGGTAATTGCATGTTTAGGTTAGTATGAAATTGGCAAGTGATTTCAGAGTGTTTGTGCCACTTCACATTGCCAACAGACATGTATGTGCCATCCGGTTTCTGTACTTCCCCACCAGTAGTTTGCATTGTCACCACTTTTAAAATGTTGGCATTCTAATCTGCATATGACTTTTCATTGTGGTCTTAGCTGTACCCCATCCATCTGAAGTGTTGTGTTTTCATATTTGTCCAAATCTGTGTACTTTTTCAATTTCTTTGGAGATTTCCTCCTTGACCTGTAATTATTTACTTATGTATTGTTTAATTTTCATGTATAGAGATTTTCCTCTTATGTTCCCTGTAATGGTTTTTGGTTTGATTCTATTATGGTCAGTGAGAACATTCTCCAAGACTTCATTTGGCTTCAATTTTTTAAAATATGTTCAATTCTTTTACAATCTAGGATATGGTTAATTTTAGTCAATGTTCTATAGGCCTCTGATCAAAAGTGTACATTCTGCTGTTATTCTATGAAGAGTTCTGTATCTGTCAATTAGTTCCTGTGAGGTGGTGGTGTTGAGTTTTTTGAATCTGTGATGATTTTCTCTCTGGATGTTCTATTAGTTACTGATAAATTTCAAAGTCCCAGCTATAAGCTGTAATTGTGGAAATATCTATTTTTCTCTTCAGCTCCTAAGTTTATGTTTCCTGTATTTTGAGGTTCTGTTGTTTGGTGTACACTCATTTAGAATTACTGTGTCTTCCTTGTAAATTGATACTTTTATCATTATGTAATGTCTCTTGGCTTCTAGTAATTTTATTTTCTTTGAAGACCTCTTTTTTCAAATACTAGGATAGCCAACCCTACTTTATGTTGATAATGTTTATATGATACATCTTGTGCCATCCTTTTGCTTCCATCCTATTTCTATCATTAAATTTAAAGGGAGTTTCTTATGAACAGCATATAGAATTCATTTTTTATTAGAGTATGCATATTATTTACATTTAAGGTAATTATACCTTTAATGTTTAGTCCATATAGGCTGAAATCATCATACTCTTTTCTTTTATATACACACTAGAGGCCCAGTGCACGAAATTCATACACTCAGGATGAGGGTCCTTCAGCCTGGCCTATGCCCTCTCACAGTCTGGGAGCCATATGATCAATTGCCCCAAAATGGTAGCCCTCACCCACCCGGCCAGGGCTACTCCATAGACAGCCCCAAAGAGGTAGGCCCTGTGCACCCAGCTAGGGCTCTGTGATGGATTGCCCCTGCAGTGGGAGGCCTAGGTACCCGTCAGAGCCCACTGGTTGGTGACTTGGGCCTCCTTCAGCAGGGTGATCATGTGGTGATGGCTGGGCCCCTAACCAATTGCATCGCACCCACCTTGGCTGGCCTGGCGCTAGTGGGTGTCATAGCGTGGTTGTCCAGAAGTTTGTCCAGAGGGTCATTCTGCTGTTCAGTCAATTAGTATATTACGCCTTTATTATTTTAGATATTCACTTATCAAGCATTTATTGAGAACTATTATGGGTAGATAATTGTTCTAGGTACTCAGTACTGTCATAAAAAGGACAGAAGTAACCTCTGCCGTCATCAGGCTTGTGTGGTTTGGTAAGCAGACTTGTAAAATATTATTTTAACAGATATAACTTGGTTACAATTTATTGCAAGTATTTCTACTGAATCTTAAAAAGTATTTTGAAATCTAAAATGGATTCTGTATGAAAATATGACCACCCCACCAGAACTTCGTTGGGCCACCTTTTGCCTTCAGTACTGCAGTGTTTCTTCTTGGCGTGGACTCCATAAGATGTTGAAAGGTGATGTGAGGAATCTGACACCATGATGAATAGCACTGTCCAGTTCTGTGAGATTTTATGGTTGTGGAACCAGCTGCCTGATGGCTCTTTAAACTTCGTCCCACAAATTATCAAGTGGATTAAGATCTGGGTAAATCTCCTTCATGTCCTAGAAACTACTCCTGCACAATATGAGCACCGTGGCATGGTGCATTGTCTTGTTGGAAGAAACCATTGCCATTGGGAAGCACCATCAATTTGATAGGATGAACTTGATCAACAACGATACTTAGGTATGCTGTGCTATTCAGACATTGTTCCATAGGAATTACAGGGCCCAAATCATGCCAGGAAGACATGCCCCAAACCATAACATTGCCCCCACCATTGAAGGGTTGTACTCATGAATGTGGGGTGCATGCTTTCATGCACCCCACATTCATGAGTTTCCACCAAATTCTCAATCTGCCATTTGCATGATGCAACTGGAAACATGATGCATCGAACCACATGACTTTTTTTTAATGCTCGACTGTCCAATCTTTGTGTTCCTGTGCGAATTGGAGATGTTTTATCTTGGTAACTGCAGGCAGCAAAGGTGTTCGAACAGGCCTTTGGCTTCCATATCCCATATAATGCAGTGTACGGCTAATTTGCCTACAAATGTCAGGTGGTCACAATAATCTGGTCACAATATATATATTTAATAGATATATATATACCTATTAAAAACAATCACCCCACCTACCTTTGGTTCCCCATTCCTCATCAGGGATTAGAGCCTGCCAGCTAGGGGAAGGAACCAAGAGGTTGGCCCTAATCAGGCTATCAGGGCCAATGAGTTGGGGGTAGCTTCTGCATTGAGCATCTGCCCGCTGGTGGTGAGTGCACGTTATAGTGACTGGTTGTCACCATTTGTTCGATTTGCATATTAGCCTTTTATTATATAGGATTATTGCCTATGTTCCCTGTGTTCTATTTTACATCCCCATGATTGTTTTATAACTGGCAATTTATAGTTCTTAATTTCTTTCACCTTTTTCACATATCCCCCCGACCTACATCCTATCTAGCATAAATTTATTTAAATATGACACAATTATTATCAAAGCACACAACTACTTATAGTAAGATACTATCCACATATTTTGCTTAAAAAACTTCAAATGAAAAAAAGTTATAAAACATGATATTATCAACAAATATATTTCAAAAGAATAATTTCACAAAATTCTTATGTCTACTTATAGAGGCAAGATTTGCATTGGCCAAAACATAAATTTAGTGCCTTCTATAAACAAAACTGAGAATTTTTTTAGAAGTGGAAACTACAATGCAAAATTGTCCTTTCTTAGCATGCCACCTTCATGACCTAAGGACTATAATGTGCATATTTTTTACTCATAATGGCTGCTTAATGGAATACTGAAAGGACTAAACAGAAAAGGAATCTGCTGGAAGCTAAAATAATATCTGATAAATAATATATTTAACTTACCTAAATGGGGGATAGATCTGAAAGACCCATTAAGAAAATTAAAAAAGAAAGTGAAATTACATTTTCTTGGCAAGTAAGATGCCAGACAAGTGGACAATAGATAACATCCTATATAATAAAAGCCTAATATGCAAATCGACCGAATGGTGGAATGACCAGCAGAACAACTGGTTGCTATGACATGCACTCACCACCAGGAGGCAGATGCTCAAAGCAGGAGCTTTTCCCACCCACAGGCCCCAGGCCAGCCAAGGCAGGTCCCAGCAGGAGCCCCCTGATCACTCTACCAGTTACCCCACAGAGGGAGGTGACTGGCAGCAGCATTAGGGGGCAGGTTCAGCAAGCAGGTGGTGCCAGGCTGACCAAAGTGGGTGCCAGTGAGAGCCTCCCAATCACCTTGCTAGTTGCCCAACAGATTGGCCCTGATTTCTGACCAGGCCTAGGAACCCTGCCTGTGCATAAATTTTGTGCACAGGGCCTCTAGTTTCTCTATAAAGTTACACCTTCTACATTTCAATTTGCTTTCCAATCTTATGTACTAAGAGAAAGAGACATTATAAAAAATAAAAATAAATTTAAAAAAACTGCTTATTTGAGCGAATGAGCCAACAAACCTTACTGGTTGAATGGACGTGAGTATTGAAGGCAAAATAAGCAAATTGGATTTTGAGTGAAAGGGGCAATTTTTTAGTAAATCTGGGTGAAATAAAAAGGATTAATATATGGGGAGTTTCATAAATTTTATTTTGATCCTGTTGCTTTTGGGGAGCTTGTGAGACTTCTGACTGGAGTGGTCAAGTAAGCATTTTGTTCTGTGATGTAGCCCTCTGAAGAGAAGTCAGGGAAGGGAGGGTGATTGAAAACAGAGGCTGGAAAGAAATGTGTAGGGAGAAAATGTGGATAGACAACTTGGAAAGTCTTAAGGAACTTCATCATCTCCTAGTCAGGATGCTAAAGGGCCAGAAAGGAATATAAATAGAGTCCCGCAGTATGATAGTAATCAGGAGAGTGTGAAATTACAGCAGTCGAGCACTGGTAACTGTTGAAAAGAGACTGTGAAATAAGATATGGTGTTGAATATTGATAAGAGAGCTGGTTGAAAAAGCACCTTCCCTCCCTCTGTCCTTAAAAAATATCCCAATAAAGAGGCCAGATTAGAATAGATTGAAGGTGACTGGGAAGTGAGGAAGTGGAACAGTGAGAACATGCAAAGCTTTCAAGGAATTTGACTTTGGAGGGAAGAGGAGAAAGAAAATAGTATATGGAGAAGTTGTGGGTTAAGGGAATTTAAGTTTTGTAAAAAATAGTTCTGCTTCGTTGAGTACATTAATTACAAGCAGATCATTGGATTCAGTGTAAGGACAGTGGGAAAAATGAGATTCAGGAAGAGGGCACTGATCCTGACATTAAAGTGTACACCCACCTCTTTCATACCAAAAGGAAAGACAAAAGTGTAGACACTAAGGCAAGCATTTTGTTGACTTCAAAGAAAGCAGTGAAGTTTACCAGCTGATGCATTTTATGTTTTCTTTTTTTGTGAAATTAAAGATGAGATCATTGGTTGAGTTGGTGGTTTTGCTGAGAGATAGTTGGAAAAAAGGTGTAGAAGGTAATAACAAGTAATTTGGTGGTTTGGAAAAGCAATTTACCTATGGAAATAATAGTATGGATATACATGGCAGTGCCATGGGTCAAGTTAAATTAAAAAAAAGAGTATGTTATAAATGCATATGTATAATATATTTATCCATAGATACACACATTAGTATATACATATATATGATGTTGCCTAGATGAATAATATCTATGTATCTCTGTGCAAATATGCATAGAGAAATGTCTGGAAGCATATGAATGTAAAGAACTAGTAAATTATATCATATATGTATATGTATATGTGATATTCATATATATCTCACATTCATTCATATAGAACCATCATGCATCAACATTTTGACCCAATAAAATTTAAGATGGTTTTCACTTTATTTATTGTATTTTGTGTATTTTTGCACATTATGAATGAGTACCAAGGTAAAGAAAGAGGAAAAATAATCTGTAAGTTAAATAGACTATATTTTCCATATATATATATATATATATATATATATATATATATATATATATATATATATGAAAGACCAAGTGACAAAACAACAGAATGACCAGTGGACTGGTCGCTATAATGCACACTGACCACCAGGGGACAGATACTCAATGCACAGGATTGGGCTCCTTGCTATCTGGATCAGGCCTGTGAGGATTGGGCCAAGATTTGCTATCTGACATGCCCTGAGCAGTCCCAGATTGAGAGATGGCACAGGCCAGACCAAGAGATCCCACCAGTGCATGAATCCGGGCACCAGGCCTCTAGTCTGTAAAATAATTGACTACAATAATCTACCTATATATTTTTACCTACTATTCATTCAACTCTAAATAATTCAGAGGGGCAATATTTCAATAGGCTCCAACTCATTTAGAAGATATAATAAGTCACCGTGGTAAACCTCCTAATATTTTATAAAAGCCTACTTTTTCAGTTTCCTTTTTACATTACTAATGCCATAAATCGCTGCAAAGTGCAGAGTTAATTAATTAACTAGAGGCCCAGTGCACAAAATTCGTACATGGGGGTGTGTGTGTGTCCCTCAGCCCAACCTTTATCCTCTCCAATCTGGGATCCCTCAGGGATATTCGATTGCCCGTTTAGGCCCAGACCTAAATGGGCAGTAGGATATCCCTCTCATAATTCAGGAGAGCTGGCTCCCAACTGTTCACCTGCCTGTCTGCCTGCCTGATTTCCCCTAACTGCTTCTGCCTGCCATCCTGATCACCTCCTAACCACTCCCCTGCCAGTCTGATTGACACCTAACTGCTCCCCAGCTGGCCCTATTGCCCCTAACTGTCCTCCCCTGTATGCCTGGTCATCCCCAACTGTCCTTCCATGCAGGCCTGGTTGCCCCCAACTGCCCTCCCCTGAAGGCCTGGTTGCCCCCAACTAGCCTCCCCTGCAGGCCAGGTCCCCCCAACTGCCCTCCCCTGCATGCCTGCCCCCCCCCCCAACTACCCTCCTCTGCCAGCCCAATCACCCCTAACTGCCCTACTCTGCAGGCCTGATCCCCCAACTGCCCTCTGCCAGCCTTGTATCTCCTAACTTCCCTCTCCTGCTGGCCTGCTCACCCACAACTACCCTCCCCTGCTTGCCATCTTGTGGCGGCCATCATGTGGAGGCCATTATGTGTCCATATGGAGGTGGCCATCTTTAACCACATGGGGGTGGCCATCTTGTGTGTTGGAGTGATGGTCAATTTGCACATTACTCTTTTTATTAGATAGGATATTCACAGGATTCTCTGCCTCCACTTACCATAGCAGAACAACAAAAATTTAATTCTAGCCAAAACTAGTTTGGCTCAGTGGACATAGCGTTGGCTTGCAGACTGAAGGGTCCCAGGTTCAATTCTGGTCAAGGGCATGTACCTTGGTTGCAGACATATCCCAATGGAAGGTGTGGAGGAGGCAGCTGATTGTTTCTCTCTCATCAATGTTTCTCTCTGTCTCTCTCCCTTCCTCTCTGTAAAAAAATCAATAAAATATATTTTATAAAAATTAATTCTAAGGTATAACATGAATTAATCAATAAAAAAATAATCTATCCTACTAATAAAGAAAGTATATGCAAATTGACCATCACGGCATAACAAGATGGCTGTGTCCACAGCAGAGGCAAGGATCCCATAACACAAGATGGTTGCGCCCTCAGTAGAGGCAGAGTTCCTGTAAGGAGCCTTAATGAGCAATCAGAAGGGAGCTGAAGCTGCGGCCCCTACTTGGTGGGGCTTGACAGGGAACCTTAGGCTGTGCTCCCTGCCCCAGTACCAGGCCTGGGGACCTCAGGCCATGATCCTCCCGGGCACCTGGCCAGGGGACCTCAGGCTGCGACCCCCCTGGCAGGGCATGATGGGGGACCTCAGGCTGTGTCCCCCAGCCAGTAGAGCTGGACAGAGGACCTCAGGCTGCACCCCCCATCCTGCCCCAAACCAGAGGACCTTAGGTCATGTTCTCTGTCCCGGAACCGGCTGGGGGACCTGCCTGGTGAGGTTTGACAGTTAACCTCAGGCTGTGCCCCCTGGCACTGGGCCAGGTGACCTGAGGCCTCAGCCCCCACTCAGAAGGGATTTAAGGGGGTGGGGCCAACTGGGTCTGGGTCTTGTGCAACTTCAAGACCTAAGGGTGGGTGGAGACGACTCTGGTTCTGGTGATGTGCCCCAGACTCTGGCAGGAGGAAGATTTTTATATACATTTAATGAATTCTCTTTCATCTCTGACACTTCTATTATAAAGTTCAAATAGCAATATTAAAATATTTCCTTTAATTAATTCCCTTTAATGTGCACAAATTTTGTGCACTGGGTCACTAGTGTGTATATGTGTATATATATGCCTAAGCGAACTTTATGACTAAAGGACCAGAACAATCAGAATGACTAGATGACTGGATGACTGGCTGGTAGCTATGACATGCACTGACCCAGACCCTGCTTCTGGGGCCCTGACAGCCCCAAATCTGGTTCACCTGCATCCCAGACCCAGACAGAAAAGGGGGAGGGAACCCAATTCCTCATGGAATCAGTCATGCCTCAGCTTGTTGCTAGAGTCCTGGAAGACCTGAATCTAGTTCACCCACACCCAGACCCAGACAGGAGGAAGGAGGGAGCCCAATTCCTTATGGAATTTGCTGTGCCTTAGCTTGCTACTGGGGCCAACCTCCCTTGGTCCCTACCCACAGCCAACCACCGTCCCCTCCCTACCCCCCCCCCCCCCCGCCCATGATCAGGGTGTTTCTGGCCAGCTGGCCTCCACATTAGCTCTGACTAGGGGGGGGGGGGGGGTGTTGGCAAGCAGCCAACCTCCCACAGTCCTTCCTCCAGGCTGGATGGCCTCACATTGGCCCAGATTGCTAGCCAGACTTAGGGACCCCACCTGTGAATGAATTTGTGCACTGGGCCTCGAGTGTGTAATAAGTTTGGGAAACTGTGGATGAAATGGAGTTGAATGTCAGAGTTTGTTTTCTTTGGCTTTTTATTTTTACTTCTGGTGTTTTCAGAAGCTTTAAGTGTTTTTATAAAAGGAGGAATTTGCAGTACCTCCCAGGCTTAAATGTCTCAGGAATTGTGTATGTGCATGTGAATGTGTGTGTGTGTGTGTGTGTGTGTGTGTGCGTGTATGAGTGTAGGCATCTGTGTGTGTGTGTGTGCGCACATGAATGCATAGGTTTCAAGTGATGCACCTGCAGGTATACTGTCTCATGAAACGTATTCTGAAAATTGGGTAATGCTATATGATGCCATATCTTAGTCTATGACTTTCCCTAATTTTTAAATTCCTTCTACCTCAGGTATTTTAAATTTACATTATCTTGTTTACTTTTCTGTAAGACAACTTAATTTTTTAAAACAACTGACAGTAAATAAACAACTTATTATGTACTAATTGGATAGCACTCTTTTTCTTACTAATCAGCAACATTATTATAACAAGACTTCTAAAAATGGCATTCTAAGTGTTTTTTCAATTTCCATGAAAAAATTAAATTATAATATTGAGTTATATATAAAATATTTAACTATATATCTAATTATACAATATTGAATTATGATATATATTAATTATTAAATATTCAAAATTCTCAAATGAATTAAAAATACTAATAAACTGACTTTGCCTAGATGTGAAAATCAAGGAATTCCTATCATTTCTAATTTGAAACTACATTGGTTATCTAAGTAAGTAATAAGCATTAAAATATTATCAGTTGCAGTACATTGTTTAATCCCTTTAAAATTCAAAGTGTGTAATACTGGATAATTGAGTGATTTGCATAAAATTAATAAGAGAAAACCAAAACATTAAAATAAATGAGAAGAAATATATCCATAATAATAACAATATCTGAAATCAAATGATATTCTTCTTTCTTAGTCATTGTTTTTTGTTGTTGTTGTTTTTTTAATATATTTTTATCGATATTTCATGGAGAGGAGGAAGGGAGAGAGATAGAGAGCTAGAAACGTCGATGAGAGAGAAACATCGACCAGTTGTCTCTTGCAAACCCCCTACCGGTGTGCCCGCAATGTACATGCCCTTGACCAGAATCGAACCTGGGACCTTTCAGTCCACAGACTGATGCTCTACCACTGAGCCAAACCAGCTTCAGCAATTGTTTTATATATATATACATGGTTATGATATTGTATATATACTAGAAGCCCAATGCATGAAGATTCATGCAGGAATGGGCCTTCCTTTCCCTGGCTGCTGGCACTGCCTTCACTCTGGCCAGAACCACCTTTCCACCTTCCCATGCTGCCCAGAGGCCCAAAGTGGCTGGGGTGTTGCAGAATGTCTGCATAGATGCTATGGTGATAATGTAAGCATCCCACCCTGCCCCTGGTCACTTGGTGCCTTCATATGCAAATTATCCTGTCATCTTTGTTGGGTTAATTTGCATACTCACTCTTGATTGGGTCATGGATATCAGGTACAGTCAATTAGCATGCTACTATTTTATCAGGTAGACTGCCTATTGTTTATCCTATATAATAAAAGCCAAGCAACTTAATGATGAAATTATCAGAAAGACCATGCACACTGACCACCAAGGGGGAGACTCAACATGAGATCTGCCCCATGGTGGTCAGTGTGCTACCACAGTGGAAGCACAGCTTGGCTGACCTGGATAAATGACTGCACCCGCTGTTAACCCCAGGCCAATGGGCAGGAACCCAGGCTTTGATTGTTGCCTCTTTGCCCAAGGCTCATCCTCCTTGCTCCCTGCTGCCTCCTCCAGATGCCTGTAGACCTCACAACTCCACCACCACAGGGTTCACAGAGCTGATCCTGGAGGCTAGGAGATCAGTTCCTGGCTGCTGCATGACTGAGACCTACTCTATCACCTCTCAGTGCTATTGTCCCTGGGCCCAGCCCCAACCAGGACCCCTGGAGAGGTGAGGGCTCTGGCTCCATAGATGATGCTGAACCAGGGAGCAGCCAGGCAGAGGGTGGGTTCACAGCTACTCGGCTGACCCTGACAGGGATGAGTGGTGCTCCCACAGTGGGGCCGATCCCTAAAGACCACACCCGCACCAATGCACAGATCCCATGTACCAGGCCTCTAATATATATATAGTTGGGTACCACACACACACACACACACACACACACACACACACACATATATATATATATATATATATATATATATATATATATATATATACGTGTATATATATATATATCCACATATTCACATATCCACAAACATCTACATATATACATATACACATCTACATATATACACATACATATACATATGTGTATATGTATATATGCATGTGTATGCGTGTGTGCGTGTGTGTGTGCGTGCGTGTGTGTGTGTGTGTGTGTGTGTGTATATATATATATATATAGTGGTGCCCAATTAGGTCCAATTACTATTTTAAGTTATTTCCCAACACTGAATTTTCCAAAAACAAACTTCAGCAAATTAATTTTCCTTGATTTTTATACTTCTTTCATTTGCAGAAAAATTCAATACATTTGTTCCTTATTCTTTAACATTTAATTCATCAAAAAGTTGTTTTGGAAAGAATAGTTATTTCTCAAAACTTTTTGAGGTTTTATAGTAACTTCTTTATCCAAGTATTTTGGGATAAGTTTTACTATGAAAAATGTATTGAGAAAAACTGATAAAAGCTATTAGGTTTGGTGAATTATAGTGAGCTAGAGGCCCAGTGCATGAAGTTTGTGCACAGGTAGGGTCCTTAGGCCTGGCCAGCAATTAGGACCAATTGGGGCCTTCTGGCTGTGGGTCAGGGCCTTCCTTCCAGCTTCCAGCCCGGGCCTCCATTGAGGATATCTCCTTTCCCAGGCTGCAGGCTGCCTGCTGCTGGCCGGGGCTTTCCTTCATTCCACACCAGCCCCTGGTGTCAGTGCAGCTCATAGCGAACGATCAGACTCTGATCTCCCAGTCAAACTCCCGAGTGGACACTTTGAATATTAGCCATATGTATATGTATACACACACACACACATATACTCACTAGAGGCCTGGTGCATGAAATTTGTGATAAAAGTTGATTTTAATATTTCAAGTAAAGGTGAGAACTTCAATTTCTATTGATTCAAATGTTATTACCAGGTTGGAAATCCTTTCTTGTTAAGCATAAACATTCCATTTAAAGGGGGATCTTGAGGGCTAATGTTCAGGGAAAGCTGCTTATATTTGACATTCCCCAGGGCACATGACAACCATCAGTACCTCAGCTGTGCCTTTGATTACCTTTGGCTTACTCTAGGAACAGAGAAAAAAATGAAGAAACGCTAGATCAATTGTCTTGGATTAACATTGTACCATGAATTCCATACTTATTATAGAGATAATCAAAACATAGTAGTTGTATTTATAAGATGAATAACAGAACATGGGTTTTTGTATTGATAATTTGCAAGGGATAACATATCCTGCCATTCTACTATTTCATTAATTGAGATAAAAAATTTTGCCCTCGCTGATTTGCTCAATTGTTAGAGCATTGGCCTTTGGATTTAAGAGTCCCGGGTTCAGTTCTGATCAAGGGCTCATGCCTGGTTGTGGGCTTGATTCTCAGTAGGGGGCATGCAGGAGGCAGCCTATCAATGATTCTCTCTGATTATTTATGTTTCTATCTCTTTCTACCTCTCCATTTCTCTCTGAAATCAATAAAAAATATATACATATAAATATATATATGCATTTAAAATAAAAGAAAATAAACATTTTTTGCTGTTTTAACTCCTCAGTTTAGTAATTCTACTAATTGAAAATTATACAATATCAATACATGTATATAATTAGTTGCTACAGGGTACTGATCACTATTTGGCAATGCAAGGTGAAAGCAATACCAAATATTAAATGTGAATACATGTGCTATGTCTTAATTCACCTTTTTATTTTAAGATAATAGGAAATCAGGGAAAATGTCTTTGACAATAAACATTGATATATTTCTCCCTAGAGCAATGATTGCAAAATTAAATTTCAAAGCAATACAACAGTATTTACATTAAGCTAATTGGTCAAAGTCTGGAATTTAAAAGAAAAGAAAAAAATCAGTTTCTGCTGAATTTCATTTTATGCCTTATGTTAGAAATTTGTAAAAATGTCTCTTGCTAGCTATCAGATAGTAAAATAACAAAGAATTCAGCTCCAGGCAAGCTTCTTTGCAGGCAGACCTGTCAAGAGAGAGACAGTTTAGGGTAATTCATTCTTGTCACTGGATCTCAAATGACTTGTGAAGGGATGCGGAATTTCTCAAATGTAAATAGTGTTAACTTACAGCAAAAAATAGAAAGTGTTGTTTGTGTGGGTTTTTTTAGAGGCAAAAGGTGAGTAGTGAACAATGGAAAAATGTATGGGATTTATGAATGATAAAAAGGGAATTTGTCAGCTTTTTAAGGACACACCTTAATCATGGATAACTGGGAGTAATGAATTCTAGTGTTTTACAAGTCTTAGTCCTCAAAATTATCTTAGTATGCAAATAATACATATGCAAATTAGCTTTAGATCAAGATTTGATTAAAAAAAATATACAGATGGAAAAAATAATGAATGGAGAAAAATAGAAATACCCCAGATAGGCACAAAGCTCTGGTCTTTTTTGCTAATTAATTTACTTGCAACTTGCATTAGTATAGAAGTAGTAGATTGACCCTGCACTCAAACTGTCAGTGAATCCTAAAGCAAAACTGAAGTCTGAATATTTCTCATTAGAGTTAGCTAGCAGAACCAAACAAAGAACTCACTGTTAGAAAAGAAATCTTCTTTGCTCACAGAGTTCCTGTGCAGGAAGGAAAAACCTGATACCATTTTACCCTGAAATGTTATTACTTCAAGTATTCATCCCACAGAATTCATATATCTTTGTTTGTGTTTTTAACACTAGTATGTTGAAGTATTCAGAAAAATATGAGGAGGTAGAAATGAACGTAAGCCTCTAGGAAAGATTTTTTAGGGGGAGTCTTCTTCTTCTTCTTCTTCTTCTTCTTCTTCTTCTTCTTCTTCTTCTTCTTCTTCTTCATCATCATCTTCTGGCCATTAATTCACATGTCTCAGAACAGCCCATTTCATGTACCTTAGAACTATTTCCCTTTGGGTTCACTAGGCAGAGCCTACTGAGAGAAACAGGAAAACATCCTGTCTATATGAATTTGTCATCAGGACAGGTCAACAGGATGGAAAAGCAATGATGCCAAACTCACACCCACTTGTACCTATGACAAGGTAAGGAATGGCCTTGGTCTCATCTCTGGATATGTGGTAGGTAGTTAAGCAGACATGAGCAGAGCAAGGATAGTAGAGAAGGTCACCAGGGTGAAAAATCCCTGGTGCCTACATGCCAGGGTGTTCCTCAACATCTAGAAGGGTTCAGGAATCTGGAGAAGGGGCTATGTGTAAATTAATAAAGAGACTAGACATAAAATATAAATTTAGAAGGCATTTTGGGGAGTCAGAGGAGACCTAGCTTCAGTAACCAAGTTCTCTGAATCTCTGTACTCCTAGCTTTTTATTAACACAAATTTCCTTAAGGCAAAGCAGATATACATATCAAAGGTTAAGGTTTTTATGCAGTAGGCATTGTCAGGCTGGGAGAACTGCCCTTGGCTACTCAGTTGTTTGGCCAGCAGCATGTAATAACATGTAGATTTTCAGGTTTGGGAAAATGCTTTCAGCTATTCCAGCAGGCAATAATATATGCAATTCTTTAGGTTTGGGGAAATGAATTCAGCCATTCTAGCAGTTAATAATATGTATCTTCAGCCCTGCTGAATATAAAAGCCAATCAACCTTTTGAGGACTTCTTGTATTTATGATGACATACTGAAATTAGCTTCCAGCACCTAGCAATGGCCAAAACTGAAAAAACAGTCACCTCACCTTAAGGTGACCTTTCCTCCCCTAGCATATTGCTGGTTATGTTGTTTAAATCCCCCTGACCTTTCATATTACTGATCCTGTGGTGCAGACACTACCATGACCTTTTCTCCCCTAGCATGTGGCTATTTATGTGGTAGATCCCCTTAGAGGAGGAGGAAGGGGGCCACAGAATAGCCTTGTACAATAATTCCCTACAAGCCCTTACATGGCCACTCCCTTAAGCATTGAGCCCTTGGAATCACATCAAATAATACTAGGAACAAACCTAGTCAATCAGTTTGGACAAACTAAAAATGACATTTAGGCCTCAGTTGTATTTCAGCTCCAGGCTCAGAAAAGCAGCAAAACCAAACAGAGGGATGCCAAAGCAGACATCAGGACCAGAAGCAATGACTACCTTCCCTAGCAGAGGCCAATCAATGTAAACCATGAAAGAACACACTTGGAAAGCTGATGAATATTCTATTGAGATCCTACCCTGATATCTCCCCTAAAATTCACCACTTTTAGAAAACATATAGAACCCATCAAGATAAAGGAAGCCAGCATGGGTTCCCTATGCAGCATGCCCTCACCTTTCTTCCCCCCTTCTTTCTCAGGCATGTATAACTGCTCTCTCTGAAGCTCTAAGGTCCTAGCAAGACTTGCAACCAGGGGAGGAGTGGGCAGTGGCAGCTTGTCCTGGGCTATCCTCTCAAACCTGTCATCAAGGCCCTCTTTTCTTTGACTTTACAGTGAACTAACAGCAGCCCTGCTTTGGCTCACCTCTGTCACTGTGGCTTTTCCTTCTCAGTGAGTTCACTCCCCACTGCATGGCTCACGTCTTTCCTATCACTTTGCTAGAGAGCCAAAGCAGAACACTGCTTAATTTCTCTCCTGCTGTTTCTTCTATCCCAAGCCCTTTATTTGTTTTGCTGTCTACAGCTTTAATAAACAAACTGACAAGCACCTAGACTCATATTGTGAAATCTTTCCTGCACAAAGTCAAGAATTCACACACTACAGATTGGCCCGGGCAGACCCTCTCCAGGCCTGGTTCATTTCCAGTTTCCAGTTTCAGATGTCTATGGTAACTTCACTATTTCACTCAATTCTCTTTCTTGCTAATGTCACATGAAACACTTTTATGTGTCACTATATTTCCAGCATCACTGGGGACTAAGACTCGGGCTGCTTGTGAAAAGTAAAGACCATTTCTATATATTTAATATATTTCAAATGAATCCTTCTCCTTGTCCTTTATGGTAACAGCTAATACACATACACACACACACACACACATATATCAATATATATATATATATATATATATATATATATATATATATATATATATATGGACAAGGAGAAGGATTCATTTGAAATACATTAAATGTATAGAAAACATATAGAACCCATCTACCGTGTTTCCCCGGAAATAAGACCTAGCACATGGAAAGATAAAACATCCCCTGAAAATAAGACCTAGCGCAACTTTGGGAGAAAAAATTAATATAAGACACTGTCTTATTTTCGGGGAAACAGGGTATATGTTTCCAAAGGCATTTTAATGTAATAACACCATTAAGATTTTTCTTTTCTGACCTTGGAGTAAAACCTTTCTCAACAACAGGGATTCAGTCCCAATACTCACACAATGAGTCTGAATCACTGCTTAAGTGTCCATAGCAGTGGAAAATAGTTTGAGTTCTAAATTTAATCTGCCTTGGATTTGCTGCATTACACTGGGAAATGCCTTTGCTTCTCTCTTTTCTGGTTCCTTCATCACTAAAATGGTGTTAATAAAAGTCATCACCTGTCTGCCTTCCAGGGAAATTGTGAAGATAAACTCATATTCTCAGTCAAGCACACAGCTAATAGAATTCTCAATAGTAACTGTGTTAATAACCATAACAGCAGCAAAGAGACATTTTCCTGCTGTGGCTGTTATAATTTATTTGCTTAGAAACTCAACTCAAGGGCTTGTGATTATAGAAATCTATGAGGAGGTGATGCTCTCATCTGCACAGGCTTTGGAGATGTCTGTTTGTTTAGCTTTTCCATAGAAACTAGAAATATTTGTCTGTATTTGGGAAGGTGAAGAGTTTATTCTCTCTTATAACTTTAAATTTACTGATATATGATGGTCATTTGGCTTGCATTCATGCATAATACAATTTTAAGAATCAAATAGATTGGTCACTTTATTTTTCTTACTGTCTTTGAAAGTGTTGACAGAAAATGGAATAGAATGCACATAGGATTGACTTATCCATATGTAAGTAGGTAGCCACCTGCACAGCAGGATTTGCTGAGGGCTAAGATGTTTCCCTAATGCCTACTGGTGTGAAACTGTCAAGATTCACTAAGTCTTCAGGGATGGAGGCATTGTTATCTGTGAGAGGCTAGCACGTTGGTAGGGTTTAGTTTACCTGATTAAACTTGAGTGTCAAATACTAGTAGAAGAAATGGAGGTGAAAGTATGGCTAAGGAAGGTGGGAATGTGCAATGCTGCTCTAACTACTTGCTTCTTGGATATACAGAGTGGCCAGATTATTATGATCTCTTAATGCATAATAATCTGGCCACTCAGTGTGTGTGTGTGTGTGTGTGTGTGTGTGTGTGTGTGTGTATATATATATATATATATATATATATATATATATATATATATATATTAGAGGCCCAGTGCATGAATTTGTGCATGGGTGGGATCCGGCCAGCCTGGACAGAAAGAGGGAAGATGGGCGGTTGGCCAGCCTGCCTGCTAGTCAAACTCCTGGTTAAGGGGACAATTTGCATATTAGTCTTTTATTACATAGGATATACACTGAGTGGCCAGATTATTATGTGTTTAGAGATCATAATAATCTGGCCACTCAGTGTATATTAGCCAGGCTGTTAGCTGCTTCATAAAAGACTCCCAATGCCAAAAAGTGTCATACAATAGAATTTTACTTCCTGTTAATGTATAATAGATCTTCAGGCACATGTTTTTTGGACAGCCTTTATGTGATATTTCAGAGCCCCAAACCGCTTCTTCTGTGTAGTGTTGTTCTGCCTTGTGAACTTTGAGCCTTCCACTCATCCCATCACTAGGGAAAGAGAGAGTGAAGATTCTGTGAGAAAGGCTTTTGTGGACAGAGAATGCAGTAATAACATATTCCAGTGGCAAGAACTCACATATATGACAGCCTCTAACTGCCAGGGGGACAGGGAACTATATCTTGTTATGTGTCCAAAAGGCAAATGGAATCTCATCACTTCTTCCACAGGGCCCTGGGATATAGCCAGAGTGGCAAACAGCATGGTTTTGAGTGTCAGAATAACCACATAGTCATCCTGGCAATTCTACCAACCACATGACTTTGAATAAATTACCTAACATGCCACATAATAGCTGTATGTGAGAGGGCAGGGCCGGGCAGGATGAGCTCCTGACTACATTATGGGGCAGGGCAAAGTTATCCTCCATTTTGTAAACCCAGCCCAATCAGAGTTAGCCGAGGCAGTGACATCACCACCGACCAGAGTAAAATCCCTGGACTGGGCGAAATTCACTCTCTCTTCCACCATGCTGCCGACATGAGCGGGACAGAGCCCATGCTAGCATGGAAAAGGCTCTTTTGTTTATTGCATCAGACTCGGCTCCCTGGTGGTCCTTTGGAGATCACGAAGTCTGGGGATAACATATGGAGGCTCGTCTGGGATCCCCAGCCAGGACGGACCATGAGGGCCTCTGATCTGGAGAGCCTGACTGGCTGCAGTAGGTGCATGTTTGTCTGTGTCCTTGTGTGAGCGCTCTGGAGGGATGTAAAACCCCTCGTGGAATTGGTGCCCAAATACGTCTGGCAGACATGCCGTAAGACAACGGGCAGGAGGATCAGAAGACGTTCTGACCTCCCGGGAGGGCCCTAGAGGGACCCTCATATGGGGAGAGGAATGGAAGCCTCTCCCAAGACGAGGTGAGCGACTTGAGCCGTTGCCTCACCTGTGGAAAGTGACGGAACCTTTCCCAGGTCTGAGTTTGGTATCTGCGGGTGACATGGGGCCCCAGGATGGAGCCGGCGAAGTGTGGCCAGCGTGTCGGTGCGGGGCCCCCTGGAGGCGGTGGGTCGGAGTGGGGGCCCCTGCGGGGCTCAGTCTGCGCGTTGGAGCGCGGCTGGGCAGTGGTGGCCTCGCTTGGGGAGCAGGCACCTGGGTTAATTTACTGGCTGCCTGGAGAGGGGGATGCAGAGCTGGGAAGCCACTGGGGCAACCCTAGCTTCGTCCTCAGGGGCCACCTGAGTAGCGTGGCTGGGGCGGTGGCTGCAGCAGCCTCACTCTGGGGGTCCCGGCCCGGGGGGCCTCGGCCGGCATGAAGGCATCGGGTCTGTGGCTGCATCGGGTCCGGGAGAAGAGCTCAAGGGCGAATTTCTGTGCTCATGTAAAGGGAGAAGGCCAGTTCAAAACGAGTGCGCATAGTTTTGGGCTGTGCTTAAAACTTTTTTCTATGTACAGAATAAGTTTTAAAAATGGTGGAGATTAACTGGGAGATAAATTAAAACTGGTTTCCCAAGTCATTGTAAGCAGCTTTTGAAATTTCCCTCCTCAGGAACTAGATGGTATTGGTAACAAGTTTACATATGAATGGCTAGGAGTCTTCAGCTAAAGAATGTGTTCATTTGCATTTGTATGCTACTCCAGTGATCTGCAAGGAGTGGCAGGTGATTCCAGGTGAAGCTGCCCAGATGGCCATGCTTACAATGTTTAGTTCAAAGTATAAATTGAATTAGGAAAAGTTAATTGTAGTAACTAAATGCCTAGAATATGGCAGGCTGAACTGTATTACATGTGTTAAAAATAAGATCTCAAGGATTGATTTATTCTCATTTGTCAGACACTTAAAAAATTATTTTAAGTCAGTGATGCAGTATTTTTTAAGTCAGTTTTTCTGAAGTAATGTTTAATCTAACACATGAAACTTTTATATTTGATCTGTTTTGTTTTGCTTTATTTTTGTCATTTGTAATTGCATTGTAAGCTTGAATTTGGGCTTGTACCTGCATCTTGTATTTTGTTTAAACTTTGGGAATCATTTTTGGTTTCAGTCATGTGTGTCTACTTTATAGATTTAAGTAGACTTCATCACAAAGGTTTTTAATTTATTTAGAATTGTGTTAAAACAATGTGAAAATAATTATTTGTATGATTTAACCCCCCACGACTGCTTGAACAATTTTCACCGATGTTCTGCGGGGGGGAGTAGAGGGGGCTTAGAAATGCAAATAAATCTATATCTGTAGGAAAAATGTGGCATTTTAAATTTCAAGTGGCTGGAGGCCTGGGAACAGTGTACTGGACCTGTTCCCTCCTTCCTTGCCTTTTCTTTAAAATTTGAGGCATGGTTATGTATTTTCGGAAGATAAGATTTTTATAAAAGTTATAAAGAGAATGTCCTGACAGGTTAGCTAAGAAAGGCAAGCCTGTTAGTTTCCTGATGGGCATTGGGGCAGCCTATTTAGTCTTGAGAGAGCCGATAGTACCGGAACATCAGCCCAGGAAGCCACCGGACAAACTGCCTGTTTTCCTTGGACATCAAGAAGGACTGTGGTCCTCGGAAGGAACACGTACTGGGGGAATGCAGCTGTTGAACTGGTCCAAAGTGGAACAATGGGCCTTTGAGGAGCTAAAAAAAGTTCTCATCTCAACAGTTGCCCTAGCCTTGCCAGACGTCGCGAAGCCCTTCCACTTCTACGTGAGTGAGGTAAGAGGCATTGCCAAAGGGGTTCTCACTCAGACTCTAGGTACCTGGAAGAGACCTGTTGCCTATCTGTCTAAGAGACTGGACCCTGTGGCAGCAGGGTGGCCAGTATGCCTCCGGGCAGTGGCCACCATAGCATTGCTGGTGAAGGAGGCAGAGAAGCAGACTCTGGCCCAGGAGCTAACCTGGATGGGCCAAGCTTTTCTCCTGGACCAGCCCTGGGTCCGGTTTCATAAGACTGTGGCCATCAACCCTGCCAGCCTGCTTCTAGATGGTGATGGAGGAACCCAATCATGATTGCACAGAGGTACAAGGTACTGTTCACGGATGGGAGCAGTTACGTTCAGGATGGGACCTGATATGCAGGGGCAGTGGTAGTCACCCTGGACCACACCATTTGGGCACAGTTCCAGAACTTTTGGCCTTAATCCAGGCCCTTTGATGGAGACACTATGCCATCCACAGAGAAGAGAGGGTTACCAACTGCAGCCAGAAGGAATAGGCTGAACAGAAGCAAGCCACTGAAGGACCAGATGATTGGTGGACCCTCCAGATGACAAGACTGTTGGTCCCAGAGGCTCTAGGTCAGAGTTGCCCAGTGACACCAGGTTACCCACTTAAGTGTCACCAAGACTTCTGAACTTCTGTGAGGCAGAATTGCTAGAAGTACTGTCTGTGCACAGGTAAATGGTAAGCAAGGTAAGGGGGTCCCCCTGGGAATTTGGGTCCCAGGGAACTTCCCCAGGAGAGCATTGATAGGTGGATTTCAGAGATTAAACCACCAACATTAAGGTCTAGTTTTTGAAGACACTTCAGATTAGGTTGAAGTATACCCCACTAGAATGGAAACTTCCTTTATAGTGGTCAGGAGATTACTCCAGGAGATTATACCTAGATTCGGGCTGCCAGTATAAGATAACAGCCCCACCTTGGTAGCTAAGGTATTTCAGAGTATAGCTCTAGCCTTAGGACAGGTAAAGTGAGACTCTGGAAAAAGGGTTTAACTAAATGTGCCCTAGAATCGGTGAAAATTGGACCAACCCCCTGTCCTTTGCCCTCTTAAGGGCCAGGTGTACCCCTTACTGAGACAAGTTTCCCTTTTTTTTTGGGGGGGGGGGGGATCATGTATGGTAACCATTCCCTTGCTCAAGTCCTTACAGGCTCTGCAGTTTGCTTGTTCCAGAAGCACTGCCAGTGCCCACCGCAGACCCTGTAGCCCAGGAACTCAATGTGGGTAAAGAAATTCACTGACCAAGGACTCAAAGGGACGCTACACTGTTATCCTAAGCACTCCCACTGCTGTTGAAGTAGATGGCACCCAGACCTGACTATATGACTCCCAGCTCCTGCATGGCCTGGATCCTGGCAACTAGCGGCCTCACCTGTGAGATCCCCAGCCTGGGCTCCACACAAGCCATGAGGAGAACTGATGCCTGCAGGAGGGGAACTGGATTTCAGTGAGGACAATACTGATGGGAACTGTGGTACTAAGGGTCTTGGTAACTGTATTTGTTGTTTATGCTGAAAGGAAGTAGGCTGAGTCAATGATTTGACTCATGCACATAAGACAAGGGGGGAATGAGAGGGCAGGGTGGGGCGAGGATGAGCTCCTGACTCCACTGTGGGTCAGGGCGGAGTTATCCTCCATTTTGTAAACCCAGCCCAATCAGAGTTAGCCGAGGCAGTGACATCACCACCGACCGGAGTAAAACCCCTGGACTGGGAGAAATTCGCTCTCTCTTCCACCATGCTGCTGGCGTGAGTGGGACAGAGCCCATGCTAGCATGGAAAAGGCTCTTTTGTTTATTGCATCAGACTCAGCTTCCTGGTGGTCCTTGGGGATCATGAAGTCTGGGCGTAACATATGCTCTTGAGCAAGTTTTCCTCTCCCCCTTTTTGACTTCTTTCTCTCTCCCCCCCTTTTCTCTTTCTCTCCTACTTTTTTATTTTATTTTAATATTCATAGTCTTTTTTTCTTTTGGGATCTTCCTGTTGAGAATCATATTAGGTTATGTATATAAAAAGTATTATTTTGTCTGGGACCAAATGTCATCTCAAGAACTCATTAGTTGCCCTAACTGGTTTGGCTCAGTGGATAGAGCATTGGCCTGCAGACTGAAAGGTCCCAGGTTTGATTCCAGTCAAGGGCATAACCTTGGTTGTGGGCACATCTCCAGTAGGGGGTGTGCAGGAGGCAGCCGATCAATGTTTGTCTCTCATCAATGTTTCTAATTCTCTATCCCTCTCCCTTCCTCTCTGAAAAAAATTAGTAAAGTGCATATTTAAAATAAATTTTAAAAATAACTCATTAGTTCCTATTTTTTTATATACCTTGGAAATATTTGAGGTGATGGTAATGAAAGTGAGTTATAGATACCAGAGTTTCATTTTGTCATGTGACTAGAGAGGAGTTAAGAAAGAGTTTTCAGTCTTTGAGATATCAAATTAAAAAAAAAATTTACTATATGTATTGACCCTACACTCATTTCTTGAAAGTGAATGTAGAAAAATTTGGGGCTGCAAAATTCAACTGTTGTCATAGCATTCTTCAGATATGTAGTTTATTTTCCAAATGTTTTGAAGAAAATATATCTGTGCAAGGAAATAAGACTTTTTAAAATAAAAAGTAAAAAACTGCATGATATTCTAGTATCTTTTGGGATTTGAGCCTTATATGTTTCTTCAGCCAGTTTATCTACACTAATTAAACCCACTTAATTGAGCTACAAATCTATGAGGATGAGTTCTTAAGGGATTTTGCAAACGTCCTGCTTATAAATAAATCAAAATGATTACAAAGTAGTCCTTCTCACTGTGCTTGACTGCAGAAGATGTTGAAATGAAAAAAATATGATGAGAGGAAATGTTCACATTCTAAAATATGGAGAGGTGTTGATTCAGGTTCAGGATTAGTTGTGTGCAGATGTTGCTCCTGGCTCCTGTTTTAAAAAAAAAGTTTTCTCACTTTACATCTGAATGATGGTCTTTTGTCCTCTGAAAATTGGATGCAGAGTAAGATATTTTTCCTATCAATTGGCCTTTTTGCTCACTGCTAAAATGTTCAAAGTGTTCTGAACAAATAGTAATTAAAGATATGGTTCTTTTTAAAAGGAAGGTAAGTCATAGGACCTTGATGTTAATGTCATTTCTCAGCACACTTGTGTCTTCAGTATTCTGAGATCTATCCACAGTTAAAATTCATGGAATGAAGCTTTCTGAATTTCAAAATGCTTATCAGCCTAACCCCCCAAAAATGTGTTTAAAAGCCAGGTGTTAAAGGACAGCTGAGGTCAAAGTTTGGCTTTTTAAATGCTATGAATAATGTAAATTCTTTTTCTGAAAATGCTTCAAGTCTAATCTGATCCTTACAAGCTATATCCTTTTTACTTTTGGCCATTGTTTCCAGATTTAAGAAATAAAAGTCATATAATTTGTCAAGCTGAAATAATATAATCAATCCCATTGTTAGGTTAATTTCCATTTGCATACTTGAAGAAATGACTATTTCTCCAGTTTTAATAATTTAAGTTGTAAACTTTCTTATATTTTAACATACAACCTAATGGTAAAAGACATTGGATTATTCTGGAAAATGCTGATGTTGGGATAGTTAAATGTTCCATTTCTTTTTTTTTTTTAATTCTTAATTTATTATGTCTCTCATGAAAAATCTATACAATCACCACAAATAAAGTCACCAAAGAATCTTAACTCCTTCTGTGGTCCAATCTCCAGGTTTTTCCCAGTGCTGATATTGTCCTTTATAGTCCCCTGACTGTCTTCATTATGTTATTTTATTTTTAACTTTTTTCTTAAGGTCTTTTCCTCCTTAAATGGGCCATTTCTTGCAAGTCTATGTTTGGGTTCATTTTTCTCCTCATAATCCAAGGAATCATAAATTATGCCAAAGCCAGTTGGATAGTCACCACAAAAAAATGTGTTCTAACTCCAAATACAAAGATGATATCTGGTGTTGTCTTGTACATCTTGATTAATTTTTCCTGAATTTCTGTTTTAGGTACTCTGCTCTCTCAAGGAAAAGACATTGAAGACCATTTGTTTCCACTGAGGTAGTCTATTGATCAAGAACTTCATGGTCTAGATAGTTACTGTGTCCTTCATGCTGATGGCTGGTCCTCAAGCATCCAGGGAGGAAAAGTTAAGTATTTCATTTCTTTAGCTTCTCAAATAATTATTTTCTTACAGATATTTTTAAAACAGATTGACAAATTGATACCTAACCCAAAGGCAGTGTCAATGAGACTGAAAATGTTCCAATGAAAAATATGCCCCATGACATGGCCAAATTAAATTTCATAAAGTCCATGCACTATCTTCTTGGCCTTTACTTCCAAATTAATTTTATCTGATGTACCATAAATTGCAAAGCAACAGGGAAAGTTATGCTGAGCAGCTGTCCTATTATAAAAATTCTGGGAATGAAACTAACTATGGTTTCTGATTCCATTTCAGGGCTGATGGCGAGGAAGCTAAATTACAAAGATTTCCTTTGTTGCTTTTCACAAATATTAATTAGGACAAATGCATTTATGGTGTAAAACATGTCTTCAACACATGTATCAGCAGGCAGAATAAGGCATATAGATTCTAAAGACAGACTCAGAAAGGCACTAAAAAAAAAAGCCCCAATGATTAAAAAAACAAACAAACAAACAAACAAACAAACAAACAAAAACAGGCATGCCATTTGGAATGGGGAGAAGTGGACCATCACCACTCCTGGTGGTCAAAGATGTGGGGGCCTTTGAGGCATCATGAGGCATCCCCACCCCCACTTGGTGTCTAGGACTAAAGAGCTAGCAAGAGGCAAAGGCCAAGGCTCTGCCTGACTCAGGACTTGCCTCTCATTTGTGTCCTGGCTGAACAGATGGCAGAGTGGAGAGTCTGTCTTTGTATTTGGTTCCCAAATCAAACATTTCACCAGGGCAAATTTTTAATTTAAAAACTTAAAAATATTTTTTCTCACAAATTCACATAACTCCTTAAAATTTTTCCTATTATTTATAGCTTTGGCTCATATCATTTTAGGTCATGCAAGAAATTTTAGTTGAAAAAAACATTATAGCTTGTATTTTTGGGATGAATTACATTTGATGAAGCAGTTGCACCCATATCTCTTGTGATCCTCCTACCCTAGTTTTATGGAGAGAAAAGGTGGGGAGAGTTCCATGGAGATGAAAGGACCCTGTCAAAAGTATGTGCTATAAAAAGAAGAAATTCCTACCATTTGCAACAGCATGGATGGAACTAGAGAGCATTATGTTAAGTGAAATAAGCCAGTTAGAGAAAGATAAATATCACACAATCTCAGTCATCTTTAGAATATAATGAACAACATAAGCTGATGAACAAAAACAGATCCAGAGTCATAGAAGCATCGAATAGACTATCAAGCCTATGAGGGAAGGCAGGGGGTGGGGGGTGAAGGGGTAAAAGATAAACCAAAAGACTTATAAGAATGCATATGAACATAACCAATGGGCACAGATGGGGTGGGGGTGGGGGTGGGGGTGAGAGCATGTGCTGGGGGGTGGGGCAGCCAGAGAGAGGTCAATGGAGAAAAACGAGAGACTTATGTAATACATGAAAGAATAAAAAATTTAAAAAATAAATAAAAACAATTTTTATTAAAAAAATAATGTAGGTGACCGATCCTAAAGATTTTAAGCATGGCCAATCTTTTGTTATATGATGACAATACTATCATTACTTATAATTGTCATTGTATAAATTAATTTATCTTATCTGGAAATGCTAAGAAAGTTGAGTTTGATGGAAGGACAAAGGAAATAATGTAAAAGCATTGATCTAAAGGATAGGCCATTTCGATGGGAAGCTCAAGAAAATAGGGAAGAATGTCATCAAGAAAAGGAAAAGAAAGAAAATAAAAGTAGAGACAAAAGGATAGCTGTCAGATATCTTGACAAAACCATTCTCTTGAAAACAGCTAAATATCCTGGAAGAAAATTTAAACACACACCCACATTCACACACATTGCATTATTCAACTGTCAAAAAAGGGAGGTATTTTGAAAAACTGATAACAAATGAGAAAGTGGGAATTCAAGAGAAAAACAAAATATCAAATCTAGATTTCAGTCTTAAATATCTGATAAAACCTGGTGAACATGAGTTTTGACTTAAAAACTGAAGATAAAGGAAAAGATGACCAAAGTGCAGAGTCTATCAGGAATCAGAAGTTACACCTTAGGATTGGTGCTCTGGAGACAAACCTGACCCACAGAACCAAATAGGAAAGGGCCTTGGCCCGGGAGGAGGAAAAAGAAAATTTCTCCTTAAAATTCATAAGACAAGCCAACTCACACATGAAATTAAGGGATATGTTTCTACCATCTATCTATATGTAACTAAAACATTTAGACTAGAAATTAATTTACTGTGGTACCAGGTTTATAGGACACTAAAAAAAAAAAAAAGTGCAAGTCCTCTTAGAGAAATGGCACTTTACCCACTCTGCAGAATATTCACACATAAACTTGTAAGGAAGGTGAGACCACAGTTAAAAAAAATCACAAGACACACAAGAAAGCAAGCTGAAGAGGTTAATAAAAATGATTAAATAGAAAGAGAATATAAGAACAGAGAGACACATTTAAAAAAAAATAACCAAATTGAAAGCTAAAGCTGAACAATAAAATGACTGAAATTTTCTTTAAAAACAGTAGGTATATCATCAGTTTAGACCTAAATGAAGAAATAATTGAATAAATACAATTCATACCTGAAAATTATTTAGGATGTCAGTAAAAAGACAAAAGGCTGAAAATATGAAAGATGTGTTAAAAGAAACATATAGCAAAGAAAGAAGTCTAACATTTGAATTGGAATTTTTGGAGACAAGAGAGTGACAAGGAGAGAAAATATTCTGAGAAAGAATGGCTGAGAAATTTCTGGCAACTGTAATAAATGTGAATACTCAAGTTCTGGTTCTCACTGGTTTCCAAACATCTCTTTCTGGGATATTTGTTAGATTGTCTCTTTCAAAGAATTGACACATTTCATTTAAGTTATAAAACTTTAGGTCATAGAGTTGTTCATAATATCCCTTTATTCTCTTTTTATATCCATGGATTCATTAGTAATGGCCCTTATTTAATTTTTGATATTAGTAATTTTTATTATTTTTTTTCTTGCCTGTTTTTTTTTCCCCTTGTGGGAGGATTAACATTTTATTTATATTTTCAAATAACCAGATTTTAATTTCATTGATTTTCTGTTTTCCTCTTTTTAACTTCATTAATTTCTACTCTGATTTTTATTTATTTTCTTCTACACTCTAGATTTATATTCCTCTTCTTTCTCTAATTTCATAAAGTGGAAGCTTAAGTTATTCATTATAGATCTATCTTCTTTGTTATATATGATTCAATGCTGTTTGTTTCTCCCTAAGTATTACTTTTGATGTGTTCCACAAATTTTAATGTTTTATTTTCAATTTTAAATTGAAAATATTTTATCTGGTTAGTTTGAAATACTTTTAATTTCTCTTGAGACTCCTTTGACCCATGTATTATTTACAACTGCACTGTTCAGTCTCCAATATCTTAGGTTTTCTCAGCCATCTTTCTAATATTTAATTTCTAGTTTAATTATATTGTGTTATGAAAGCATCTGAGAATAACGTTATTTTGAGTAAAAGCAGAAAGTCTTCTGGAGAGACTGCCCCGCTCTTGGGTCAGGCAGCTCCAATGTCCACCACATCCAGCGTGCAGCAAGATGGAGCTCAGAGCAACCTCCTCTTCCTTTGAACTTGGGATCAGTCTTTCCAGGTGCTTCAGGTTTGGTCAGACAGGTGCCTGTTGCTCTGACAGCTGCAGTGGTCCTTCCTTTCTGAGAGCTAGCAGTTGCAGATGCTTTCATCACAGGTTCTGAACCAGAGACTGAGGAAAGTCGAGGGGAAGGGAAATTGAATCTGTAAATGCTCCTGAAGATGATCTTCAAGCCTCTTGCTCTCTTGAAGACAGCAGGCCAGACACTGGCCAGGAGCTCCTGAGGGAGGCTCTGCACCTCAGCTCCTCCAGCCTATGAATCATCTCCCTTCCACACACTCCAGTCCTCTTCCTAGTGCAATGCCATGAAGTAACTGAGTGAGAAACTGCAGAAAGATGAAAAGTCTATCTCAAAACGCCCCTGGCTCAACTAGCTGTTGTTCCTTCTGCTCTGCATAGAGGCTCATCCCATACATATATCTGATCATCTTCACTCAGCACCTCTAACATGATGGGAGGAAGGTTATGGGAGTAGGGGTCGGGATTGGAGAGAAGATCCAATGCCTCAGCTTGTGGCTGATGCATAAAACAATGACATTGTCCCATGAGACAGGGGCACTTCCCCCCTGGCCTGAAGGAGGGGCTGCTTCTAGAGATAGATGTGTTTACAAGAGGCACACCCAGAAACTAGGGGGATAGAGAGCTAGGGAGCCAGGGCTATTCCAATAAAGGTGAGGAAGAAACCAGCTGCCCCCTCCCCAACCACACACACACACACACACACACACACACACACACACTCCCTGACTGGCCAAGCAGGGGGCTGAGCACGGACGCCATTGACCCACTGGACCTGGCTCATGTAGTAAGGTACTCCAGAGAGGCCAGGCCGCCCCACTGACTCACTTCTGTCAAGGGAAAATCCGACCACTGGCACAGGGGCCACAGGAGAACAGGCAATGCAAGTATTGATTTACATACGGTATACTCTGAAACCAGTTTATCTGAAGCCAACTCCTGAAGCAGCAGTCCATGTTCTGCTGAGTGAGTGCTTCCCTGGTATCAGGGCAGAAAACACATCAGACCAACTTGCAGCCTGTGGCTTCAGGTCTGCTGGGGTAGCCCACCAGCCACTCTCCAGTTCTGCTCTCCAGCCAGGAAGTCTTTTTTAACAGTGATACATTATATGAGTTTTATTGTAAAGAATGAGCTAATGTGATTATGGAGGCTGACAGGTCCCACAATCTGCAGGATGAGTCCACAGGGAGGGCCCATGGTGGAGCTCCAGAACAAGGCGGGCAGGCTCCAGACCTAAGGAAGCCCGAGGTTTTACTTCGAGTCAGTAATTCAAGACTTCACCTGATTGGATGAGACGCACTTACATAGGGGGAGGCAATCCCCTTGACTCAGTTTACTGACTCAAATGTTGATATAATCCCAAATCACCCTCCCAGAAACAGATTTGGCCAAATATCTGGGCACTCTAGATATTTGGAAAAAAGAAATACAGATGTAAGAAAAAGGGTGAACAGGCCTATGAAGTGAAATATGAAATATGTTTCTAGTCAGTGGCAATTTACTCATTTCTTATTTCTTCTGTGACTTATTCAACTATATTCAAACATAATTTATTGGTTTTATTTTTAAATTCCACTTGTAATATATTTAGTGACCAATGACAATGTGCAGGTATCTACAAGTGTTCAAATTGTAATAGTAGTATTGAAGTGTGTTTTGATTTCTATTGTTTTCTAATCAAAATGAATTGTTAAGATAAAGTTCAACAGCTATAATGGACACACATGTAAACTGCCTATTTTTTGTTTTTTGTTTTTTGTTTTTTATCAAAGTACCATTATATCTAGGGGTCACATTTTTTATCTTGGTAATCTGTGAGGCTATCATACAATCAACATAATTAATCTCACTTTAAAGAATATAACATTTGGGGATAAAACCCTATGTAAAATAATATTTTATGAAACTAAACTTATTATAAAAATACTAAATTTTACTTGTGAAATCATGTTTTGGTTTATTCTTCGTAACATCTACCATTACACTTTTTAACTTTCTGATCATGAGTAATATTTTTCATCTGTTTATTTTCACTCTTTTTCCCTTTCTCTACTTTACACAGAAAATATTATTTTAAAAAATATTAAAGAGACAATACAAACTATAGGGTATTTTAAAAATATCTCTTAGACATGTAGGCTTAATATAATTTATTTATTTTAAAATACAGTAAATAAAAGTGTCTAGATTTGGTTGCTAAATTTTTATGTATTTAAAGCTTCATTCATAAAGGGAAGAGACTAAAGTACTCTTCTGTTTTAATTTATAAAATAGAAACTATTTCAAGCATACTTCATGGGTAAAGTATATATACCAGAGAAGAAACGATTCTAATTACATGCTTGATTTGAGAAACTTAATTTAGTTGCTTTAGAATGGTGAATTTGATCAAAACATTTTTGTTGGTGTCATTTGAACAGTCCATATTGGTGGTACTTTCACTTAAAGTCCCATTAATTGGTGACAGCAGATTTTTGATTCTTCTAGTTAATATGAAGAGACCTGAGTTCTAATCATAGGTAAAATTTTAAAATTCTGGGTCTATATCTAGCATTTACTTGGAATTTTTTCTTTGTAGCTACTTAGTTATATTAAATTGTAGCTACTTAATTATTTGTATCAAACTTAATTCAAATTAATCTCAAAGTGTTTAAATTTTTTGTTCAATAACTCATACCACATGTAAAAATTATTCTAGTTAATCATAGTTCTAACTGAGAAAGTTAAAACACTGAACACTTTGAAAAAAATTATAAAAGGAAATATCAATTACCTGAATTAGGTACATAGTGCACAAGTAAGAATAATCAAACATAAAGTTAAAAAAATGATATATTGGTCTTCATTAGAATTAATAAATTTTGGTCATTAAATGACACCATGAGAGCAAAAACACAGTAGATGAATGTTTATTTCTAAGTATGACAGACTATAAGTTCCTACCATGTAATCTTCTGCAAAAAGCAACTAAAAATTATGGACCTATGAAAAAAAGAAACTACCTAAAGTCACTGTAGCAGAAATACTATGCTCAGTACACTATGAAAGGACTGCAGACGGGAGGTATAAGGCTCTCTTGCTTAGAGCCTGGAATCAAGTGCAATCTCTGTGGCATGCACAGTATTAATGTATGGCATGCATGAAAAACCCAGTCTTCCTGGCCAGGGACACCCGAACAGTAAGGCTGAGAAACACTGAATACTGAAGAGACTGGGAGAATCCCATAAGTGAAAAGAGCTAGAGAGGAGGATCACCCAAATCTTTCCACCCACATGACTACTGACCCCTGAAACTACCTGTATAGGATGAACTAAAAACATCTCAGCTAAAGACAAATGATCTGAGCTAAGACCAATTTTTATTTTCAGGGAATAGAGTTTGCAGCTCTGAATAAAACCAAGAAAATTATCTACTAAAACATGTGAAACAATGCCTTTGGCTGGATAGCTCAGTTAGTTAGAGCATTATCCCTATCTGCCAAGGTTATAGGTTCATCATACCCAAGATATAATCCAACATTAACAGACATAAGAAGAATTTAGAAAATAAAATATATGTTCAGAAAAAAAAAATCAAGATGATAGACATCTCAACTAAAATACAATAATTTTAAAGCAGCAATTATATGTTAATAAATAAATAAATAATAATGAAAAACAATAAGCATTAACAAGATAAAAACAATAAAGTTTTTCACACTTCAAATGGCAATTCTAGAATTGAAAAATAAAATTTCTGGAAAAAAATATTTATACACAAATAAATGGCTAAAACTAAAAGAACACTAAGTGAGGGTATGAAACAGGAAATCTCACACTTCGTTAGTGGAAGTAGAAAATGATTTTTAAATTTGTCAGAAGTTAAACCATATTTAACACCACAGAGAAATGAAAAAAATCTTACCTAATAAAAGAGAAACATGCAAATTAACCATCACTCTGCTACACCCACAGCCAGAGTGAGTATGCAAATTTACCCAACAAAAATGGAGGTTAATTTGCATATGGAGGCATGTTGTGAAGCCTACTATAAGGGGAAGGGGGGCTGTGGCAGAGGGAGCTACCGGAGTGGTTGGAGTGGTGCTCCAGACAGAAACAAGGACTTGCCATCTCTGGAGCGATAGGGAAGAGGGGATTTGCTGGCTCCCGGGTAGCTAGGAGGGAAGCCAGGGGAAGGAAGGCCTATTCTTACACAAACATTATACAATGGGCCTCTAGTACATAATAAGAGGTAATATGCAAATTAGCCGGGACACTGTAACAGTCATGAATGCTCAGGATGCGCAGGTGGGCAGGAGGGGACTGCTGCGTGCTGAGTCAATCCATAGATGGTGCAGGCCCACTGAGAGCAGGGGCATCCAGTTAGGGCACACTGGCAGTCCCACCTCTGCACATGGGCTGCAGAAGAAACACCTTTTCTCACCACTCATTGGCTAAGCTCCCAGTACACCACTAGCAGTGTTCTTGGTAATTTGTGTAATTAGAATCCAAAAAAAGTGATCTAGGGTTTTTCTACCACACTCCTAGAGGAAAAAATGAAAGCCCACTGCTGGAGGAGCTAAGAAATGTCATATCCTGACTTAGCCAGTTTGACTCAGTGAATAGAGCCTCACCCTGCTGGCTGCAGGGTCTGAATTCAATTCTGATCAAGGTCACGTACCTAGGTTGCAAGCTCCTCCCTGGTCAGGGCCCAAGTCAAGACTCATGCAGGAGGCAACCAGTCAAACTGTTACTCTCACATTGATGTTTCTCTCTGTCTTTCCCTCTCTCTTCCACACTCTATAAAAATCAATGGAAAATATAGTCAGGTAATGAAAGAAAGAAAAAAAGAAAGAAAGAAGGAAGGAAGGAAGGAAGGAAGGAAGGAAGGAAGGAAGGAAGGAAGGAAGGAGGAAGATTATATCCTATGAAAGAGACATCTTGAAAATGCCTAAAGAAAGTTGTCATTTTTTCATGGTGAAGGGACTGCCAGTGTTTTGATGAAAAAACCTTGAGAGCTGCAGCAGCCAGCAGTGGCAGCTGCAAAGGGGTGATGGGGATGGCACCTTCCCCTGATCAGCCTGGTTGTATCCTGCAGAGGGAGGCCAGACTTAGGCCCACTCCTTATAAAGCACCGGGCTTCTGGTATGTCAATAAAGACTTATAAAACTAGCTTTATAATTAATAGCCTAAACTTAAATCAACCCAAAAGTCCCAACAGAAGAATGGATCCACCAAGTGTGGTCTAGTCACTCAATAAAATAATACTGACAATAAAATGAATGTCTTATTTTCATTAATAACATGTATATAAATACAATTTAATAAGTGAAGGAAGACAGACAAGAGGATATTTTATTTTATTGATATAACATTCTAAAACTGGAAAAACTATTTTCTATTTACAGAAAGCAAAGCAATGATTACCTGGGTTTGGGAGGAGGAGGGGAATGATTGATCAGGGCACAGAGGGGCTTTGTAGGATGAAGAAAATAGACTTTGTCTTTATTATTACAACTAGAGGCCTAGTGCACAAAATTTGTGCACCTGGAGGGTGTCCCTAAGCCCAGCCTGCACCCTTTCCATTCTAGGACCCCTAAATGGGCAGTTGGACATCCCTCTCACAATCCAGGACTGCTGGCTCCCAACTGCTCACATGCCTGCCTTCCTGATTGCCTCTAACTACTTCTGCCTGCCAGCCTGATCACTCCCTAACCATTTCCCTGCCAGCCTGATTGATGTCTAACTGCTCCCCTGCCATCCTATTTGCCCCCAACTTCCCTCCTCTGCCAGCCTGGCCAACCCTTAACTGCCCTCTCCTGCAGGCTTTATCATCCCCAGCTGCCCTCCCTTGCAGGCCTGGTCCCTCCCAACTGCCCTCCCCTGCTTGCTTGTTTGCCCACACTGCCTTCTCTTGAAGGCCTATTCCCTTCCAACTGCCCTTCACTGTTTGCCTGATTGCCCACAACTGCCCTCCCTTGCAAGCCTGGTCCCTCCCAACTACCCTCTCCTGCTGGGCATCTTGTGGTGGCCATCTTGTGTCCACATTAGGGCAAGATGTTTGACCACATGGGGACAGCCATTTTGTGTATTGGAGTGATGGTCAATCTGCATATTACTCTTTTATTAGATAAAATAGAGGCCTGGTGCAAAGGTGGGGGGCAGCTGGTTTGTCTTGAAGGGTGTCCCAGATCAGGGTGTGGCAGCCTCTGGTGAGGGGCCTGTGGTGGTTGGCAGGCTGGTCATACCCCCCAGGCAGCCCAAGTGAAGGGCCTGTGGGATATATTTATCTTCTACAATTGAAACTTTGTAGCCTGGAGTGGAGCCAAGCCTTCTGCTTGGAAATCTTATATATTTGGAGTTCACATCAGAACCTATTCAAGGGTTCCAACCAGCAACCTTGTTATGTGTCCTGACTGGGAATTGAACCCATGGTCTTTCAGTGCATGGGTTGACGATCCAACCAAATGAGCCACAGTGGCTATGGTCACTTTTTTCTTTTTTCTTTTTTTATGGTTGTATGAATAAAGACATTTCATTCCTCCTAAAACCTGTTCACATTACAGAACATGTTGTGAAATGCTCCCTTAGACAATATAGGAAGATAATCAAACAAGGGTATTAACTATAAGCCTCTTCCTTTGTAGAAGAAATGACAAGAATATAAATATCTTGGGGGGTGAGGGCATGAGTAGGGGGTTAGGGGGGAGGGAAGGATGAGGACACATATGTAATACCTTAATCAATAAAGAAATTTAAAAAATAATATAGTAAATATCTCTATCACGAGATATTTAGTGCTAAGTGCTAAAAAGATCCAAAAATGAATGAGAGGATTAGGAGGTGGGGCTAGAAATTGTAACAATGTATCTTGCATGTCACTTTTTAAATGCAGTTTCAAGTTACGAAAATGAGAACTTCTGAACTAGAATTTCCCACAAAAATCTGTTTTTAATATAACCTACAGATGCTAGAAATATTAATACTTTCTTAGTAAATTTAAATTTGAAGAGAAGTCCATTGAGAAACAAGAACTGTTTTGATAGATAATTGTATAGTTGTAGAAATTCCAGAGAAACAAAAAAAATGGTCCTGGGTAGCTACAAAATTCAATGGGTGTTTAGAGTCATGACACATGTGCACAATCTATGTAGCTCTGTATAATGTCTTGGGAACTCTTACATTGATTCACTAATAAAATTGAAGTTAAAACATTTTCTGGTATTTTCATGTCTATCAATCTAAGCTAAAATCTAAAGGAAAGATTGATCTGTGCATATATTTATTCCCTTTCTCAAGGTTCTAATGGAATTGATTTATTTGAGTATCTAGTTTTTAAACGAACAGTTTCTAACAAAGTATGTGCCTTCAGTAACCTTTGGCAGCTTGTCATTTAAGAGGCATGTTGACCTTGGACCAGCAACTTTTACTGCTGTTTATCTTTCTTTGAACTTTACACACATTGAACCCAATTTGCTGAGTAGGTGTGTTTTCCTCCTGTTCATATTTTTAACACATTTGGAAGCTGCTTTACTTCTTAGAGTATGCTAAATGTTGCCTTGGTGGTGGAAAAATAATATAGTTTCCCCAAACAACTATATTTCTTTCAGTACATAGTTCATACAGCATCGTTCCGAGTCCTTTTCCCCATCCTGGGTTACCACTCCTAAGGGAGCCATGGGTGTAAACTGAATAGCTTTAGCTGAACCAGCCTCAGGCAGGTTGGACATTGAACACCCAAGTGCCCATGGGCCAACTGGAGGGCTCTGATGGATTCTTCCCTTGAATAATAGGCCCTCCAGCCAAAACTAGTTTGGCTCAGTGGATACAGTGTCGGCCTGTGGACTGAAGGGTCCTGGGTTCGATTCCAGTCAAGGTTATGTACCTTGGTTGCAGGCACATCCCCAGTAGAGGGTGTGCAGGAGGCAACTGATAGATGTTTCTCTCACATTGATGTTTCTAACTCTCTATCCCTCTCCCCTCCTCTCTGTAAAAAAAATCAGTAGAATACATTTTTTTTTAAAAATAGCAGGCCCTCCAAATTCGAGTTCAACTCCAGATCTCGGCATACACTAAGAAAGAGGTCCTTTCCAAGCAAGTCATGACATGATGTCTAAACTCATTCATGTGGACCCCAAATTCTGAAGTGTTTGAAAAGTTCAATAAGAAATGAAAAATCTATGCACCCAAAAATCTAGCACTAATTTGAAAAGACAGACCAAATGAGAGCCATCCTCTTCCTGACCCAAGTTAGTGAGTAAACTATACCTCTCCCTGGAAGTAATCCCTCGTTACCTTTCTTCCACTCTTTCCAGCTCCTAGTCTTAAATTACATATGACTTTGGCAGTGAGCTTGGAGGAATCGCATTCCTACAGACCCACCAAGCATTTGAGGCAGAATTTACCATTGTTTGGATCTTCCTTGCCTTATAACATTGTTTTATCTCTGCAATAACATACATTTTAAAAGGTACAAAGAGAATATCTCTTTTCACATTTTATGCATAGCAAAGTATGATGAATGTCCATGTGTTTAAGTTCACATAATAGTTACCAGCCATTAAAACTACTACCCTTTCTATTTTGAATTTGGAAGTTGGTGTTTAAATGAGTCCTTGTAATAGGATTATTAGAATATCTGAGTAGTACAAAAGATGTGAACAAAATTACTTACAGTTCTATTAGGTGCAATGATTTATTGAGATCCCAAAATATCATACTTGCCAAAGGGGAGAACAGGCTTCCAAACTCATCTTTCTTTTCTAAATACCATTGTCCAAAGCCACTATATTTACTGTAATTAATAATAATCTCTGGCACGGCATAAGAGTGTTCCTGCTGAAAGCTGTGAGCACTCTCCCCTAAAGACTTGGAATGACACTAAATTAATATGAGGGAGGAAAGGAAGAATTAATTAGTATTTGATAGCAGAGCATTAGATGTTGATTTATTAGTCAGGCTCAACATTAGCTGAGTTTACTTTATGAACCTCAAACCATATCCTTTTTCAGGTTCATTGTCATCACCACCATAAATTGTTTATATATTAACTTGTAGTAATTTGTCAGAAACAAGCATAAGGAGCTCTTAGGTGGTGACACAAGAGTGGATGTGTAAATTTCCTCTTATGAAAATGACCAGAGGACTATAACAATTACAGGGGAAATTACATAAGCTTAGGAAAAGGAAGAAGTGTGCTAACTATAAGCAAATGAAAATAGAAACAAAACAGGGGTCATAATATTATGGCCAGACACAATAGTGATTCAAGAAAATAAACTTTAAAAAAAATCAGACCATTTCCTCTCAATAAATGGTACAATTCACATTAAATGTGTGTGTGTGTTTTGTGTTGTTTTTTTTTTTTGTATAATTGGATTTTATTTTTCTTATTTGCAGATTTTATAACTTTGATTAAAGCAGACATGGTCAGATTTATGTGTAATAGTCTAGTACTTCAATGCCTTTATTTGAGTAATGGGTAATATTACTTTTTACAGATGTAGAAGGAACTGGTAGTGAGTTAATACAATTGAAATAAAAGAACAATGTACATGTTAATATTAACTGCATATTTTATAATATTTTGGAAATCTATAGGTATAGAACAATGAGTTTTATTCAACTGAATCACATAAATACATATAGATGTTTATTTCATTGCTATTAACAGACTTTTGTTAGATCAATAAGATGAGAAAAACTTTTAAAAAGTATAAATTGTGCTAAAGAGCATGTGATAAAAAAAATGTAGACTAAAATATTTAAAATGCAAGGAGAATGTGAAACAATTTGAGATACCAAATAATTAATGGCAGTAATTAATTATAACCCATAAAATAAAACAAATATCCCTAAGTCTCTCCTGATACAAATAACCAGCAAATCAATAAATAAGAAAGAAGAGAAAACTTTCTTACAGTATAATTCTAACCTACCATCCTATATAATAAAAGCCTAATATGCTAAGTGCCCAGACATCCAGTTGGTCATTCAGCCAATCAAAGTGTAATATGCTAATGATATGATAAGGTCACTCAACCACTTGCTGTGATGTGCACTGGCCACTGGGGGCAGACAGTTGACTGGTAAACCAATTGCTATGACGTGCACTGACCACCAGGGGGCAGACACTCTGACAGGTAAGTTAGCTTGCTGCTGGGATCTGGATATTAGGACAGAGCAAGATGGGCTAGACACACCCTGGAGCCCTTCAGTGATCCCTTTCCTACTGGCCAACCTCCTACATCCCTCCTTGGACCTGATCATGCACCGGTGGGTTCCCTCAGCTTGGCCTGCACCTCTCATAATCCAGCACCCCTTGAGGATGTTGGAGAGCCAGTTTTAGCCTGACAGTGGAATGATCGGTTGCTATCACATGCACTGACCACCAGGGGGCAGACGCTCAACAAAGGAGCTTCCCCCTGGTGGTCAGTGCACTTCCACAGGGGGATCGCGGCTCAGCCAGAATCCAGGCTCAAAGGTAGTGGCAGAAGCAGGCCTAAGCCAGTAGTCAGACATCCCCCCAGGGGCTCCCAGACTTCAAGAGGGCACAGAACAAGCTGAGAGCCCCCACTCCTCTGAGTGCACAAATTTTATACTCCAGGCCTGTAGCATGAATATAAAAGAAATGATGGAAATAAAAAGTCATTATTTATCAACACTACAGTAAAATTTGTTTCAGGCAAAAATTATCATAGATGCTAAAATTAGTGGTCAAAAGTATAAAAGAAGAGTATTTACATACTTTAAAATTAACACCACATAGATATGTATTAATGACAAGAGGAAGTATAATTCTACTTTATCCAAATGATCACATTTAACATCTTCAATAATGACACATGTCAACACCATATATCTCCTGACTTGATGCACTGAGAATGACACAAATTCTATGATATTCCTGTAAAAAATGTCTAACTTGAATTTAATCAGAAAGAAGCATCAATCAAACCTAACCTAAGGGGCATTCTAAAACATAACTGGCCAAGTCACTTCAAAATGTCAGAGTCCTTAAACACAAATAAAGAATGATAAACTCTCATAGACTGAAATAAAGACAAGATAACTAATTGGAATGGGGGTCTGGAATTATATCCTGGAAGAGAAAAATAACAGTTGAATAATTGATAAAGTTAAAATAAGATCTGCAGATTTAATAGATAGCATTTTATCAATGTTAACTTTCTGGTTTTGATAATGGTATTGAAGTTATATAGGAGAAACAAAGTGAAAGGTAATGGTGATTGTTTGTATTATTTCCCCACTTTTTTGTTAGCTGTAATTATTTAAGGTGAAAAGCTTTTAATATTTTTAAAAAGGCAATATTGACAAAAATACAATAGCTTCAACACATTTTTCCAGTTTTTGATAAATCCAGCAGATAGCCATTTTTTAATTGGATTGATGTTCTTGCATTGTCTGAGTTCCTTATATATTTTGCATATTAACTTGTTATTAGATATATCATTTGTGAATAGATTATCCCATTCAGTACGTTGCTTTTTTTTTTTTTGTTTTGTTTTTTTTGAAGGTTTACTTTACTGTGCAGAAGCTTTTTAGTTTGATACAGTCCCATTTGTTTATTTGTGCTTTTGTTTCCCTTGCTTGAGGGGATATATTCAAAAACATTTCCCTCAGATTGATGTCAAATAGTTTACTTATGTTCTTCCAGGAGTTTTACAATTTCAGGTCTTACATTTTAGTTTTCAACCCATTTTGAACTTATTTTTGTATGTGGTGTAAGAGAGTAGATACAGTTTTATTTAATTTTTGCATGTGTATGTCCAGTTTTCCCAGCATCACTTGTTGAAGAAACTCCAAGGGAAAAATTTTACCTTCTTTGTTATAGATTGGTTGACCATATAAGTGAGAGTTTATTCCTAATCTGTTCCATTGATCTACCTGTCTGTTTTTATGCTACCACCATACTGTTTTGATTATTATAGCTTTGTAATTTTGCAATTTGCAACAACATGGATAGATCTAGAGGTTGTTAGGCTAAATGAAATAAGTCAGGCAGAGAAGGATAAATACCATATTTTCACTTATATATAGAATCTAAAATCAAAACAAAATAAAACAAAACAAACAAACAAAACTAAAACAGACTCATAGAAATAGAGACCAAAAGGATGGTTACCAGAAGTGAGAGGCTCAGAGGATTAGTGAAAAGGGGAAAGGGAATATAGTCAATAGTACTTTGATAAGTTTATATTGTGACAAATGATTGCTAGAATTAGTGGGGTGATGGCAATGTCAGGTATAAAAAAGTTAAATCACTAATATTGTACACCTGAAACTAACATAACCAATATCATATTGTATACTAATTATGCAGAAATAGAAAATAAATTTAGAAATATAAAAAGACTGTAAAAGTGTCACAGATTTAAGGAAACATGACAACTGAATGAAATGTGGTATTGTAGATTGCATCCTGGAATAGAAAAATAACACTAGTTGGAAAAAACAAACAAAACAAGGACATCTGAATAAAGAATAGTTAATTCACTTAGAATTATACCTCTTTGTTTAAATGTACCATGGTTATGCAATATGTTAACATTAAGGGAAGCTAGGTAGACAGTATCTCTACACTAACTTTGTAACTCTTCTGTAAAACCAAAATTATTTAAAAACTAGAAGCTTGGTATATGAAATTCATGCATGGGGGGTGGAGGGGAGAGTTGTCTCTCAGCTCAGCCTATGACCTCATGCAATCTAGGAACCCTTGGGTAGGGTCCCTAGGCCTGGCTGATGATCAGGACCTATTGGGGCTTTCCTTCCCCTAGTTGCCCACAGCTGGCCCTGCCCCTGCTGCTGCCACTGCTTGCCATCTGTGCAGTGCTACCCCCTCTCCCCACTATCACCAGTTGCCTCCCTCTGTGGGCAATAGGTGTGGGGTGTGATTGCTTGGCTGGCCTGGGCCTCCCTCTGCAGGGCAATCACTGGCCAGCCCTGCCCACTCGCCACAGTGTTGCTGTCCGGTGGTCTGGACCTCCTTCTGTGGAGCAATGGATCGCAGTGACTCCAGATCAATCACCCACGAAGAGGGAGGCCCCGCCCACCCAACACAGTGCTGCCATCTGGCTGGCCTGGGCCTCCCTTCCTCTGCAGGGCAATTGTGGGGAAATGAAGGCCTCCCCGATCAATCACATGCACCCACCTTGGCTGGCCTGATGCCAATGTGTGTCATAGCATGGCTGTCTGGAAGGGTGTCCTGCTATTCAGTCATTTAGTCAATTTGCATATTAAGATTTCATTATTATAGATAAAGGGTTTTAAATTTTTTAAAATCCTGAAGACACATCTCTCTCTCAAAATCCTGAAGACACAATGGAATATTTCCTGAGACTAGAATATAGAAAATTTGAATAATAGGATTTATAAGACTATTTTAACTTATATTATGCTCAACACAGAAAATATTTATTGTCCTTCTAAGGTAGACTTTTTGCCTCAGCCTCTACTGGTCAGCTCCTTCAGTGCTTACCTCATCTGCAGAGCTCCTTGCTCCAGGCACAACCTTCTTGGGCGCAGCCCTATTCCCAGAATTTATGAGGAAGTTTAAAATCTGGCTATTCTCCTCAATTCGGAACAATTCTCTCAGCTAATGCTGGCTTCAGGGCTTCCCTGTTTTTGGATTTTCCCACAGTCCATTCCTGTTTTATTTCCTACCTTCCCCAGGTGTTGATCTATAATATTAATGTAGATGCTATACTCCATCTCAGGATATACTTCTAAACCCCACCTGTGACAGACATATTGAAAACAATCCTCAACAAATAGAAGATTTATATCCCTTTTGGAAAAGTCACAAAAATTAAAATGCTGTTATATAACAAAAGGAATAACAAACTCTAAAATTTCCAAACAGCTCAAGTCATTATTCCAATTAATTATTGGATAATTTGAAAATTAGAAAAGCAAATCTCAGCAATTGGAACTCAGAATAGAAAATGTATTCAGTGTGGGCAAAGTTATATTTAGAAAATCTATAGCCTTATAATTCAATTAGAGGCCTAGTGCAGGAAATTGTGTGGTAGAGTCCCTAAGCCTGGCCTGTGACCAGGGCCATCTTCTGGCCATTCGCCAGTCCCCAGGATGAATGGAGCCTCTGCTGCCAGGGCAGGTAGGTTGAGGGTGCACCCTGCAGCTTCCGTCAGTGCCGCAAGCCCCAGAAGCAGAGGCAGCAGCAGCAGTGGTGGTGGCGCCTGCGTGAGCAGCCCAAGCAGACAGCAAATTCCATTAGCAGCCAGCCCAGCACATACACGGAGGTAAAGTCACTGGTGCCCGCTTTCCTGCCAGCCTGAGCCCCCAAGCAGGAAGGGATGAGCTGGGGATCCCAATGGCCTGATAGCCAGCCCGGTCCTCCCATCACCCACCCCAGTTCCCCTGTTCACCATTGCTGATCCATTGGAGCCCGGGGAAGGACCAAGAGGTCAGCAGTTCTGCTTGCTCACCAGACCCACTGACACCACCCCACTTCTCCATGGTTTCCTGTTTGTCTTCAGGTGGGCATATGGGAGGGGGGAGGTGGAGGAGGGGATGGAATGAGAGGTGGTCAATGGACCTCATGGTAACTGATTGAGCTGTCATTTCAGTCATTATACTTATGGCCCCTGACTTTTTATTATACAGGATATACTGAATAAGAATAAATAAAATGAACATTCAATTGGAAGGATTAGAAATAGTAGGAAAAAATTTTAAAAGCATTTTAGAAAGGTAGTTTACAATATTGGTGAATTATAACATAAAAAATAGGATATATTAACACAGCCAACAATTTGTTCTATAAATAGTAACATAATATTTACATTTACCAGACTGAAGGGAAACATGCCAAAAATATTATTTGTGGTTTTCTCTGAGCAGAGATATTATTGGCAATTAAATTTGTTTACATTTTCCATTTTTTAGCATTGGAATATATTTTATTAAAAAGAATAATCTCTTAAAACATTAAAAAGTTAAAATTTAGGATATACATTGAGTGGCCAGATTATTATGATCTCTCAACGCATAATAATCTGGCCACTCAGTGTACTTATATATAAGGGAAAGCTTGCAAATCTTGATATATCAAGGAACCAGAAGATAGTGGCCCCCAGCCTCTGGCTAGTAAGTCCTCTGCTTCTTTCTAACTACCCACAATGCAGTTCTTATACATGGAAAAACCTTATTTTAAAATCCCAACTCTGTGATTAGTCTACACTGAGTGGCCAGATTATTATGTGTTCAGAGATCATAATAATCTAGCCATGCAGTGTATATCCTGAATCTTTAAATAAATCATAAAATTAAAAAAGAAATAATAAAAAAAAGAATTAAAAAAAATTCTGTAAATCTATCTCTCTACATCAGTATGGAGTTTTCATTATCAAGTATATAAAAATAAGTTTCATAAGTAGTTCTTATAATATAGTAGGGCATTAAAAATTATACTAAGCCCCTTTTTTCAGTGTATCATAAATCCTATGCCACTTCAGTTTTAATTACAACAACTTAAGGCATCTTATTGAGAGTTCATTATTATTGAGAGATTGAATACACAAAGGGACAGGATCAGGTCACACATGACAATGGAAGTCTGACCCACAGTCTCTACAGAAATCATCCCATAGCTGTCAGGACCCAGAAAACAACTGTCGTCTACCCTGTTTTTGACACCTCCTCAAACCAACTGGGAAAACAAAATACTCCTTCAACAATCACATATTTCTCTTTCTTTTCTATATTTTAATTTTCTATAATTAAAAATCTAACTATTATATGTAGAGCATCAAACAATGCATACAATTTAGAACTGTTCTTACAATAACAACTTTCAATCTTTCATTTGTCTGCAGTTGTTTTGTGTTATGTCCCCTCCCCCCCCCCCCTTCATATTCTGCAGACAGATTTGTTGCATGAAACTGCACCTTTGAGAAATTGGATTATGCTGCCATAGTGTTTTGGACTCTTGCTGTGGTATTACTGCCAACAGTATGCTCCTTTATTAAAAAATGTTAGAGGTTCACTCACAGCCAACTTGATAGCAGGATGATCAAATGAAAAATGTTTTTAAACACAAGTTTTATGAGACATGTAAATTATGGATTTAAATTAAGACCAAATATTAAGGAAATCACCATGATGTTCTGAGCATGATGTAGATAATACTGGTGCTGGCAGTACCACTCTGTTGGCTGAACAATACCATCATTTGCAAGTGAAATAGCTGCAGTGGTCTGTGGTGGCACCATGGGCTTGGCATGCTGATAATAACACCTTGTGTCCACAAAATACAGGGCAGAAGATGGGCAATTGATGGAAATACATGCTAGGAGATCCTATGAATCATTCTCCAACACACTACCTCTTCCTTAGCACACATTATACCTTCCTTATAATAGAACAAATAATGGTCCTTAACAGGGGATATCTAAAAAGCTATGGTTTTGGTTTTGGTGTTGGTAGGGCTAACCTAAATGTCAGGTTCAAGTTCTGTTACTCACTTGGGGTTTTTCATGTAAGCTTCAAAATACATTCAATAAGAATCATTTAGATGGAGATCAGATTTGTTGGCTTTTCAACCAGCTCTGGACTGAAGTATTGACTCCCCTCAACTCATAAATTTCCTCTCCATTCTGCCTTCTGAACTGTCATGCATAGAATCATATCTATGGATTTGTTTTCTCTTTTTCTCAATGTCCAAAGCTATGTCCTATATACATTCTTCTTTCAACTCTCTGATTCCACAAAGTAACTCACATTCACTGGAGACTTAGTTTTATTGAGTATGGTCCAAAATGCTTGAGATGCAAATTTACACAATCCCTGCTATTACCATAAGAATATCACAGTTCCTACAGGTAAGTGTGGCAAGCTGAAGTCAAGGCTCTCAGAGGAATGAGAGCCTAGAGGAGAAATGTTTACTTACTGAAGATGGGCAGGTGGTAGTCAAGCAGGCTCATGTAGGTAAGGATGCTTGAGATGAGTGCTAAAGCAGTGGGGGATGAGGTAGGGTTAGCTTTAGGATGTAAGAACTGTGTAGTTAGACAGTACTCACACTTATAAAGGACCTGTGCTTGCTTTAAGGCTCTCATGTCACCTTCCTGAAATTCTCAATTTTTGGAGTAGAGACTACACATATTCATTGTGTACTGGGCTCTACATTTTATGTGGCCAGTCCAGGAGGGAAGGTATTCATTGTGAACAGACACAACAGTACAAATGAGGGTGATAAATAAGTTGAGGCACTGCAGTAGGTTAATTATGGCTGCTTATAAGACTAGGTTAGGAGCCTGACTGGAGAAAAGGTAGTAAGTAAGAGGGGAACCTAATACAAGGATGGGTTATATTTACAGAGTGAGAAAAGAACTGCCACTAATATATAACAGAAATTAATTAATTTATTAATTTATTTATTTTAAACTTTTAAATTAAATAAATTTATTTAGTTTATTTTAGAGAGGGAGGGAGGGAGGAGAGAGAGAAAGAGAGAGAGAGAGGAGAAAGAGAGAGAGAGGTGATAGTGATCATTTTACTTCTGCACTTGCCCATACCAACCTAGGTATGTGCCCTGACTGGGAATGTTATCCATGACCTTCCAGTCCACTGGATGATGCTCCAAGCAACTGAGCTACACCAGCCAGGGCAGGAAAATTTATTTTTTAATGAGATAACAGAGGAAAAGAAGCCTATGAAGGATATGGAGAAAGTATGTCCAGAGAGAAGAAACAGGAAGCAGAGGGAAGAAAGAGGAAGCAGAGGTAGAGTTTTGAGAATTAGATAAGGTAATGACAGAAAAGTGCCTTTTGGATTTTGCAATGTGGAGAATATTGAACAAGAGTTAACATTGTTTAGAGGAATAATAAGTTAGATTTTAATGAATTTATCTTCACAATATTAGAAAAGAAACGATTGGAGAGGGTGATGATAATGTTGTAGAATATGGGAAAAAGTTGATTTATGGAGCAAAGTTCCAGGGAGACAGGAAAGTTTTGTTCACATTATGTATTCCCACTGACACCAGCTTATTCCAAATCCTCATCACTTTGTACCTAAGACTACAGGAGGAAATTGCCATTAGCAACCCAATATTCACATCACCGACAGAGCAATCTCATTTAAAGTCACATTCAATGATCATTCCTTATGGTCATGTCACTATACTGGCTTCCTTGAACTCTTTTAATATCTACTATCTTCATCTCAACATAAGAAATTGTATCCATTTTTTCAGGCTGACTTCTGCCATAGACTTCTCCTCACTAATTAATTTCTCTCATAATTTTTAGTATTACTGTTACCTGTACTTCATAAATAACTTGATTGACTACCCCTAATGATCTGTGTCTCTGCCATGACCACTAATTACTTCTAAGAAGAATAGTTTAGTTCATGTATAAGTTGCTATGTACTGTGCAACCTGCCATCTTTATTTTAATAATATGACTCATAAACTATACCAAGATACACCTAAAGACCACAGCAAACTCATGGGATCACCAAAAGGTATTTTAAACTTTTGAAGGAAACATAGGTTACTTGACATCTATCACTCACACACTGTAAAAATACTAGTTGGATAATTAATAGTATCAACATTAGATTATACTATATGCCTTTCAAAAACATCGCATGTTTGTAAAACAGGGGTTTGATTGGTTGTTGTGATAAAAAGTATGTGTAATGAAAATTGACATGAATCAAGAAATAAGGATTAAGAAAATGTCCATATTTTCCATTACTGAGTAATGGTAGTTATTTAACTATAAAATCAATTATCATTTTTATTTCAACTTACGTTTTTAATTTTTTCTGATCGTCACTAAGTTGTGAGGGCATAAACATGTATTGGCTTGAGACTTACCTACTTAATAAATGGAGCTGTTAAGTATTTACTTTGGAAGGGGACACCATGGGTATACTGCAAAGATACTAACGGAAAGTGTGGACTGAGAAAGGCTGAGTTCTCTGCCCTGATTCTCTGGTGGAATTTCAGAGCAATGATCCTCGACAAAGAGACTTATACCATGACATGACATCAATTTACTCCCCAAGGAGGCGATCGTAAAGGACCACTATCATTTTATGAACAGAGTAATATCATCATGCGATTTTTATTATATTTTTAATATGTATAACATATTTTTCTTTGGTTGTCAGCATTATGACATGAATTTAAATGTTTTTGTGCCTTGAATCTTTAAAGTGAACATATCAGTTCATGTATTAATCTTTATTAGCCAATTGCAACCCTCTGGGCAGCAGTGTGTCTGCTAGGTCAGTGCAATAGGGGAAAGAGCTACTAAAACCAATCTAGCCATCAGCTCTGCTGTGCATGGGAACAGCCCAGAATGGCTCTGGGATGGAGAGGAATCAGGAATCATAAGGCAGAAACTAGGGGGCAGAGTATGTCTGGATTGAAGCCCGGCTTGTGAAGGAAACAATTCAGGGTTGAGCGCCACAGAGAGAGGGAGCTGGCCACGCCACAGCAGAGCAGATCAGGAACAGTCTCTGTGAGCTGCTTCAGCACAGCTTACAAGTCTGAGTATGAATGGGCAATGCCCCAGGTGCAGCCAATGGAAATGTCTGCACCTTTGCTAACTCCTTCCAACACTATGTGTACTGTAACTGGTGTGTTTTTTACCTTAGCAATCCAAAAGATCCCCATCATCATATTAGCACTTGCTATATGCTCTTTGTCCCTTTAGTTGTTGTATATGTACTTTTAATTTCTTCAATATAGGTATGTTTTTGTTATTGTTGTTCAGGAGACCTATCTTATGTAAAATCCACAATATTTGGCACATAATTTGTTATTTGTAAAATATGATTTAGCATATGGAAGGTCATATATTTTTTAACCTTATCAGTTCTGCTGCCTTATTTTTAAGTACAAGAGAAATTATATCCAATAAAAGTAAAATAAAAAAAGATAAGAGTATTTATACTGAATCATATGATCACAATTTAGCTTGAAGATTTTGATTCCAAAATACGGATATTCCACTATGCCATGAAGTTAAAGGTGTTTATGGAGTTGTCCCTAATTGAGCCCTAATGTCCATTACTGGCATCAACTAAAAATATCTGATGGAATATGACCCACTATGGAAGTTAGTGTGATATATGTTCAATAACTTTTTGTTAAATAATTTCTATTGGTTTTTAGAGAGAAAAGAAGAGAGAGGGAGGGAGGGAGAGAGAAATGGAGGGAGGAAAGGATGGAAGAGAGAGATGAGAGAGAGAGAGAGAGAAAGAGAGAGAAAGAGAGAGCGAGAGAGAGAAAGAAGGATCAATGTGAGTGAGAGTGAAACATTAGTCAGCTGCCTCCTGCATTCCCCTACCTGGGATCCTTGGAACTCTGTGAGCATGTGCCCTGACTTGGAATCAAACCAGCAACCTATAAGTGCCTGGCATGACACCCAACCAACTGAGCCATGTGCCAGGGTTGTTCAATAACTCTTAATATCCCAATATTAACATTTCAGTTATAATACAAATTAATATTTTTAAATTATTTTTAATATTTCTCAACAGAGTACTTAAATGGTTAACTGCTAAAATATGTATTGAGATTCAAGGAGGTCTACCAAGAGAAAATTCCAGCTAAGTATCTTCTCTTTGATGAAGTTATCATTTTTTAAGATTACCTGTTATTTTAAAATATCTATTTTAAAAATGTATTTTTTTGTTTGTTTCCATGTTGTACATTGTTAACAAATCTTGCCATCTGGAACGTCTTCCCAGTTCGCTTATCATCTGCTCTAATCTGTGTTCTTGTGGTCTCTCTCTCTAAGAGAGTTGTTTTTTGTTTTGTTTTGTTTTGTTTTGTTTTAGAAATTCTATTGTCTCTTGATGAAATATATTATCTCTCATATTTTTGAAGCTAGATATTCATTGACCCAAGATCGCTAATGATTAATGTCAGTGAGATCTGAAGAATGTTGACTTTGCTTATTTGGCTCTTATGCTACTTGTGTAATTCAGAGTGTGTGTCCTGGGGGAGGGGAAGGTGAGGCCTCTGTGAATGTTTATGAAGACATAAATAAATAGATATGTTCTTATGGAACAGTTTTCATTTATGTAGACTGGTATATATATTATATTTCCATCTAATAACTAGTCATTGGAATAGTCTGTGATATATATTTCATACATAGGCAGGTACCTATATTTGTTTCCATTTTGTGAATATATTGCTCAATTCTTTAAGTTGTCTCAGGATTGCATTGTCAGAATATTATAAGACTCATGTAATTTAAGTCATCTGTAAGGAACACACTTTCTAACATGCATCCAAGATGAATTTGTAGTTTAATATATGACAACATAGTCATTTATAATTTTTCTTCTTCCTTGCTCTCTAGATGAAAATTTTCTCTCAGGCTTTTTAAATAAAAAACTCCTTTAGATTCTGTTAAAAAATATCAGATTGGTTCTGATTTTTTTTTAATAGAACAGATTTCTATTCTGCCAATAATTGATCACCTTTTCTATTTTACTCATTACTTTATTTTTTCATTTATAAATAGAGCATAAAATTTAAACTGGATGATAATATAAATGTACTATATTTGAGGTGTTCACTTAGGAGGATAATAGTTTTACAATAAAAATATTTCCATTAATGTATGGTTTAGATATATAATTTATTTTTTAACAAGTATTTGTTGAGTGCTCTTTTTGTGGAAAGTACTGCAAAAGTGTGGCTTTTGGAAATTAATAAAACTTAAATTTTGCCCTTGAGAGAGTACACTTTCATTAGGAAAATTGGCAGGTACAATAAGACAAGCACAGGATTGAATACTAATTGGGATGCAAGAGGAAAATGTTTTGTTTCCACAAAGCACCATATTATAGCATCATTTAGCATGTGGAGAATATATCTAGGTATATATAATTTATGTACTCTAACATATAAAATTAAAATTTCCACATTTCTATTCCAGAAAAAGTGCATTGATAATTTTGTGTTTTTCCTTCCAGTCTTTTTCCTATGAATTGAAATTTTACATAATTATAATTGAAGGTATAATTGTGTTCTTTAAAAACTATTATATTATTACTATAGCATAAGCATTTGCACAATTCTGCATTTCTTCACAACCATCATTTTGCATAACATAACATTTCTTTCAGAGGATCTGCTATAATTTTTTTATCTCCCATTTTTATTTTGGTTGATTATACCATTTCACTTTCTTGCATAAATTATTTTGGGAAAAAAGAGTCATGCTTATAGTTTTCAACCCCACATTTTAAAGTATTTCCTAAGTAGAGGTTCCCAAATGCAGGACAAGGCATATTGACAAAGGGTCATTTTAAAACTGTATTTCAATATTGAGATCAAGACTGTTTATCCTCTTTTGTCTGAGGACATAAAGTATATTAGAGCATTTCAAGTCATGTCCCAGCATCTTGAGGCAATGAATATTGACACAAGGATACTGTCCCAATGACAGGGAACAGTTCTCTTAAAAACCAGTGAGAATACATTGACAAGAATGAGCACTTGCTGAGGGTTCAAATTATAATTGGAAAAAATAAACAACAAAAAATTATCTTCATTTTGGAAGAAATACACATTTTGGAGAAAAATTCATATATTTGTTGAATTTCATTTTGCTTGTTTCTGTCCAATATTTTAATCCCAATTGTTACGCTGCCATATTGATGTATAAACATGCTTGCCCCGAATCATGTTGTTCAAATATTTTATGAGTCAATTATCTATGTTATTTTTTCTTTTTTTCTTTTTTAATTGATTTTTTACAGAGAGGAAGGGAGAGAGATAGAGAGCTAGAAACGTCGATGAGAGAGAAACATCGACCAGCTGCCTCTTGCCCACCCCTTACTGGTGATGTGCCTGCAACCAATGTACATGCCCTTGACTGGAATCGAACCTGGGACCTTTCAGTCCACAGACCGACGCTCTACCATTGAGCCAAACCGGCTTTGGCATGTTATTTTTTCATACTCTTCAAAACTAGATAGTTCCATAGATAAAAATGTGTATTGTATCACATGAGACTTCCATTAAGGTGACTGTTAATCCATCATCATCTCAAATATCAGGACTTTCTCTCAATTCACAGTTTTTCCATTTTATTAACAAGGTTATGAACAACTTCATCAAATGATTTGTCAACATCTAAGTAAACTATATTTGAGTAATTAATCTTCTTTGCCTAAATCTTTCATCTTTTCCTGTCACCAGTGAGCTCTTATTAAATGCAATGATAGTACTACTCACCTAAAAATAAACAAAGCAACCAACCAACCAAACAAACCAAAAAAAGGAAAATCTGAAAATGCAGATATCACAGAGAAGCTGCTACAAATGCTCTCTGCTGCTGTATGCTAGATGCTATCCTCTGTCTACACTTGAAATTCTGTCCAAACCCCATGTCACCATCCAGAAACTCCCCAATCCTATTTACAGTAGTTGGCTGTGGGGAAATAGTGTCTCTTCTGCCTTTTATATCTCTTTTGAAAATCACTCATTGGAAGGATCTATTATGCTGGTGACAAGGAAATCTGGAATATATGATACAAAGGAGAACTTAGAAGGTTGGAATTCATATATATATATATATATATATATATCTTCACCCAAGGACATGTTTTCATTGATTTATTAGAGATAGATAAAGACACAGAGAGAGAAACACACACACACACACACACACACACACACACACAAAAATCATCAATGTGAGAAACATCCATCAGTTGCCTCTTGACTTGCACCCCAAATTGTGCCCTAACTGGGAATCAAACCCACAATCTTCTGACATATGATGATGCTTCAACCAGTTGAACCACTGATCAGGATCATATTGAATATTAATAACAACAAAATTCTGAGCCAGTGCTTTACAAGTTATTGTTCTATTAATTATCTTTTTCATACTCATTTTCTATCACTTTCTGACTTGCATTGCTGCTTGGGCATCCTTAATTATTCTCAAACTTTCCAGATATGCCATTTATAAGTCACTGTATTGAGACCCATGCCCACAATTCTGAGGACTACATACCTGTCTGAAATTGATATATAGGAACCTCAAATTCTGCATATGCAAAATCATACTAATTTGACTTGTTAACCCTGTTACTCTGACTTCTATATATCAATGGTACCACCATCCATGCAGTTTGTGGAGTCAGATATTTGGACTTTATTTTAGACTCTTTCTCTGTTCTTATTTCCTTCATCTACTCCATCTTCAAATTCTGAGGGTTCAAACTCTTCTGGCTTCCTGCCTACCTCCTGGAAAGTTTCAGAACCTAAATCCATATCCAACATTTTGCAAACATACATCTGATGCTCAAACCCCTTCAGCGGCTTTGCATTGCTTTTAGACTAAAGATCAATCTCTTAACATGCTCCATAATGTCTGTGCTCTGAACCTCTGCTTGCCATTCCAGTCCTCTCCTGCCTCTGTGGCAGTGCTAACAATGTACAACTAACAGCTTATGCCTGCTCCCTGCTTAGTCCGTCCAGCAAGTTGCGGGGAGCAGACCTATGCTGGCAGTTGGACATCCCCCAAGGGCTTCCAGACTGTGAGAAGGCACAGGCCAGGCTGAGGGATCTCCCTTATTGCATGAATTTTATGCACCAGGCCTCTAGTTTAAATATAAAATTGAGAAAGTCAAGCACTATAGCAGAGCATGATATTCTAGGTCCTGGCATCCTTTAACTTGTTCAATGTAGTGGTCCTTTCTGTACTAGCTCATGTGTCTCATAACACTCTAACTTTTTGACATTTTAGTGACTGCCACACAGTATTTTTATTTATTTTACTTATCACTTACATCCATGCCTTTGGGAATGTGGACCTTCAGAAGGAAGAAAGACCTCTATGTTGTTGAGCATTGTGTCTGTAGGCACAAAACACATTCTGGTTACATGAACAGATAAATTAATGGAGTCAATATTCTTTTCTCTACTTATTATAAAGCTATTTCTACATAATTTTTCAAAGATAGATTTGTCCAATATGTATCATAAGACTATTAATGTATTCACTGTTACATTCACATTCAGCTCATAACACATATCCCATACACTGTTTTCTCTAAATGTTTATATACTCACATGTATACACTTATTCAATAAAAAAATTTAGAAAAATAAAGTAAAAACATTATTAATGCTGAAACATTCAGATATTTTATGTATGTTGTTTCATTTAATCCTCTTAGAAATGTTTGTATGAGTAGGCATGATTATTCATATATATATATGAAATTAGTTCACATGGCAAATCACTCAATATGTGACAGAATTAGATTTAAGCCTACTTTGTTACTTGCTGTCATTATCTGTCTTACCCAATCAATAGAGAAATCCTTCATTTTATCAATTTGTAATGCAAAGCGAGCAGAGTGTCCCTGATAAGAGTAAAATATATAGTCATTCATTTTAAGGATTGTCAAATGGATGAATAAATGCTTAACTAGGCTGGTCACATGAATATTTTTTGTTTTGATTCTTGTGTCTTGTCCCAACCCTGATCCAGACTAGTCAAAGCTGTGAAATTACTTAGATTTTTAAAGAGCGGGGGCCATCTCCAACTGATTCTACTGCAAACTTCTTACATTTATTGGTTGGGATGTGACTTCTTATACTTATTTTTTGTCATTATATTGACTAATAATGTGCTATCCCTGTTAGAATAATTTTATCAAGTAATTCTTAAATAATGGAAATTCTATAGAAAAAAAGAAGAAACCTCTCTGTATGTCCTAAAGTATTTATGGAAGATAACATGATGGTTCACTGTTCTGGCCTTCACATTTTTCTGTTCTTTAGAACATTTTAATAATAGAAGAATTTTTAGAAAATTTACCAAAACCAAAAATGTGCATTTTTTCTGGTAGAATTTCAGAGAAATGATCCAGGAAGAAGAGACTTCTACTGTGACATCAATTTGCTCCCTAAAGAAGCCAATAAGTGAGCACTATAATTTTATGAACTGAGTAATCTTATCATGTGGATTTTATTATATTTTTAATATGTATAGCATTATACTTTTCTTTGGTTGTCAGCATTATTACATGAATTTAAGTTGTGTGCTTTGAATTTTTAAAGTGAACATTTCAGTTCATGTATTAATCTTTTTTTAATAAAGAGCTTCTTTTTAAGCTTCTCTACAGCTGAAAATAATTGAATCCTCTCATAAAATGGAAGTACACAAATTCTTTGGTAGTACAAATAATTATTCTGCAGATGATAATGTGTAGAATCTTGTCTTCCTAAATTCCAGGTGCTTCAGAGTTAAGCCTTACTTTAATCAGGTTATGCTCTTGGTAATTTAGTCAAATTTGCATAGGTTAAATGAATGCTTTCTCCTTCAAAAACAAGTATATAATAAACCCCTATTTCAATTTATTTAAAGCTTTTGCCTACTAGCTAACCTTCAGATTCATATATATTATATTAGTATCAGGGAATCCATTCTGTACTTTTGTCCCTGGTACTGTGGCATAGAATGACTCTATCATCAGATGGCTTCCTGTAGAAGGCTGAGTAGAGATACTTCAATAATTGGGTTAAAGTTCTTAGAGCAAACAAATGCACTCATTTTACATGAATGTTATTGGGATTATCAAATAATATGATTTATTTTTTTTCATTAAATATATTGTTTTATAAGTACTTCGAGTTTTCATCTGTTGATTTTAATAATTAAATGTAAGTTATAAGAAAATTATCCTTTTAAAATCAATTATTTAAATTTGCAATTATCTGTCAATGCTTCTATTCATTTTCAAATATTGACTTGACATTAATGAACTGAGGTTGATTAGCATTTTGTTAGAAGGGGCCTCCACAATTTTAGGTTTATTTTACTTATATCAAGTATGTATTATGTCAAATTAATTATGTTAACTAACTAAAATCTTGAAGAATAGTATGAAAATTTCTAAATACTTTCATTCAGAGTCCCCAAATGTTCTTATGTTTACTGCATTTACTTTATCCATTCCTCCTTTCATTTCTACTCATATGTATGCATATTAATTTTCTGAAATGCTTATGAGGAAATCAATTGTATTGTGATCCTTCTTCCCTAAATAAGTTACTGTATATTGCCTTAAAACAAAGCATTCTTTTACAAAACCACAGTATAATCATCAAATTCCAAAAATTAGCATTGATACAATACTACTCTCTCATATACCGACCTATTCCAGATTTTACCAACTGTCCCTGTAATGTTGTTTAAGGACAAAGATAATGATTTCATTCAGTTGTTATGTCTCTTCAGTTTAACTTAATTAGGAATAGTTGCTAAATCTTCACATACTTCAACAAACTAATATTTTATAAGAATATTGGATATTTATTTTGTAATGTGTTCATCAATTTAGGTTTGTCTGGAGTTTTTTCATGATTAAATTCAGATTTCATACTTCTGGCATGCACACCACAAAAATGATAGAGTTTTCTTGCAGTGCAGCGTTTTAGAAGGTATTTGCTGTCAGTCCTATGACTCTAATATTAACTTTGATTATAAAATAATCCAGACCAGATTTATCAACTAAAAATACTAAATGCCCTCTGTATTTAGTGTCCTGTTGTTAGATACTTTGAGACTTTAAAAATCTGGTTATTCCTCAAACTTCATCCATTTTAGTATTTATTTATGATTCTTATTTACAATGATTATTATATTGTAGTAGCATATTATATTATTTTAGTGAATTTTATTGGTTACTAAATGATAGCAATCTCTTACTGATGAACATAGACTATAAAGGTCATCATTTCATAGCTAGATAGAAGTGGATAAGTACAAGTTTTCCCCCTAATCAAGTAATGTGCTGTTTTCATTGACCAGATAGCTGAATCCATCACACTGGATTTAAGCTGTGATATTATCATCTGCTAGCCATGTGGCCTCAATCAAACTACTCAACCAATTTTCAGGTTTGCTTATTTATTTTTTATTCAAGCTAAATAAAAACACATCACCTAGGTTTTTAATGTTTAGATGAGGTATTTTATGTAGACCATTTGGAAGTCATTACTTATGTAACAATATGACAGCTATTACTTTTTTTTAGGTTTGGTTTCACATTTATATAGAAATTTTATTTTTTCATTTATCAGTCACAGTACATAATCTTCCATTGTATAATCCATGAGAATTTTGTTACTTTCACAGTTTATTTCAATTATATTGGAATAATATGCTTATCCTAATATATAAAAAGTCAAGGGCTGTAACGACCAAAATGACCAGATGGATGACAGAACAACAGGCTGCCACTTCCTCCTTTGCAAACCACACCATCCAGATCCACCAGGATTGGAGGCAATTGGGAGTCACAGCTATGGTTTGGAATGTGGAAAGCAAATCCTGGGGGGCCTCTGAAAACATCTGCAATTGATTATAAGACTGGTCTTTATTTAAAATGAAACAAAAGAGCAGCTTATTTGAAATATAATTAAAATACTATACATGTTACCTAAAAGGTACAATGAACTGGTTTTTTAAAGTAAATTCAGAGTGGTACAACCATCATAATGCTCAGTTCTTAAATATTTTTATGACCCTATCCCCTCCAAAAAGAACTTCTACCTTCTAGAATCACTGTCCTGATTATCTTACCCAAAATAGATTGCATTTAAAGGGTAGGTAAAGAAAAGTTGAGGGAAGCTAAAGTACTGCCCAAAGGACATTGTAAAATGACAAAGCCCAAAGTGAAGATCATGTGTTTTCTTTTTTTTCTCAATATTTTTTATTGATTTCAGAAAGAAAGAGAGAGGGAGAGATAGATAGAAAAATCAATGATAAGAATCACTGATCAGCCGGGACCAGTTTGGCTCAAGTGGATAGAGCGTTGGCCTGGGGACTGAAAGGTCCCAGGTTCGATTCAGGTCAAGGGCATGTACCTTGGTTGCGGGTGCATCCCCAGTAGGGGGTGTGCAAGAGGCAGCTGATCGATGATTCTCTCTCATCGATGTTTCTAACTCTCTATCCCTCTCTCTTCCTCTCTGTGAAAAATCAATAAAATATATTTAAAAAAAAAAAAAAAAAAAAGAATCACTGATCATCTGCCTCTGACAGGCCACCTACTGGGAATCAAGCCTGCAACCCAGGCATGTGCCCATGACCAGAATCAAACCTGAGCCCTTTCAGTCTACAGGCCAATGCTCTTTCCATTAAGCCAACTGGCCAGGGCCATGTGTTTTCTTTAAGTTTTTCTTTCCACATTCCATAATGGTCTCCAAATTTATGCTAAGAAAGGGGTAATATATTATTAGAGTGGACATCTTCTGGCCGTCCTTCCAGAAAAGCTGCAATGGCTGCAGGGGCAAAGGCCTAAATCAGCAGTTGGACATCCCCTGAGGGGTGCTAGATTAAAGACTGTGCAGGCTGGACTGAGGAACCTCCCTTCCATGTACAAATTTCATGCACCAGGTCTCTAGTGGAGAATAAAAAGCGAAATGCTTTAATTGAGTTATTCCATTCAACTTTAGATTTTGCTTAATTGAAGTCATACATTTTCAACTTAATTGAAAAAGTAAGAATGTCTAACCAAGTCCTCAATTTCGTAATATAGGTTTAAAATATCTAATTTTTAAATTTCTAAATTTCCATTTTACTCTAAAAATTTACTATACTCTGTCTGCTCTTTTTAGCTTCCTTGAAATAGCATGCTGGTTCTGGCCATAGATGAAACCCTTGCACTCCAATTAGAAGACAGCCTCTGAATTATGAGATTGCAGAAAAAGTCCAACATTTGCTCACATGTCCAGTGGCAAATTCTATCTTTAATTGCTCCAAGTTTTTTTTAACTTAAGACTGTATATTCAATTCATACATTATACTTTGTAAATGTAAATTTCCACAGTCATCATATTTTAAAATATCTCTGTAATTAACAAGTTTTAAACATTTGTATAGTATGAAGAAAGACACTCCATGTTTTGACAAGAAACTAATGAAATAATTGAACTATTCAGAGTGCAGCTGATTCATGAGGAAACCAATACATTGGAGAGGTTTCCATAGCCAATTAAATGTCACAACACAAAGTTATATGAAATTTGGACATTACATCTAATATTCAGTTTTAATATATAGTATCATCTTCAATTCCATGTGTCATCCTACGTGTTATGAATTGAAAAAAGGCTGTATTTAATTGGGCTTCTTTTTATAAACTCTATAGGAATTACAAACCACTCAAGTATTTTTCTTATCAGAGAACATCAAAGGAGTTGATTATAGTTTCAGGAGAAACCAAGAGGGTTACATAGATAAACCCCTGAAATTGCTGCCTCCCACAAACACTTCAAAACTACTACTAAAAGACAAAATGGGTATCATCCAGAACCACAGGAATGTTTGCTGAGTGGAAATTCTACAACGAGAAGGAAAGAGAAAAGCACACTGAGACTCAGAGGAAGCTCAGAAGTAAAGTGCAGAGGTATGGAGGCATGCACATGGAAAGGGGCTGGCAACTGAGGACATGGTTGTCTTTTTCAATCAGGTGGGGACACAAGCTCCTGACTGCTCTGAACTCCAGTTTGGGGCAAGACTCTGGGGATCCAGACTCATATGGGGGAAAGTGAACTGTCTGGCATCGAGCTGGAACACAAGAGTGGCTTTCTCTTAGAGGTGCTTGCAGCTATTACTGTGGGACACAGATCTGGAGGCCTCTTGAGCAGGGCTGATTGGCAGCCATTGCTGTTTACTTCCCACTATTGATTCCCTGAGCCCCTGCCCCACCCAATTTACAACCCCACGCAGTTGTGAGCATAGGCTTTTGCATATAAATGGCCTGGCTCTTTGAAACCTAAAATAAGGTGACCAGATCATCCTGCTTTTGGCGGGACAGTCCCAATTTTCAACAATTTTTCCCAAGTCCTGAGGTATTTAAAAAAAAGTCCTAATTTTTGGAAAGATTGGAAAGATTCTTTCCAAAAATCAGGACATTTTAAAAATACTGTGGGACGCCAGAAAAAAATTGTTAAGAATCAGAACTGTCCTCCAAAAACGGGACGATCTGGTCACCTTAATAAAATTACCTAACAAACCGCAGCTGGATCAGAGAGCCCCAGGACTTCCAAAAGAAGGCCCAAGGCTCCACAGAAGCTTGCATTGCTAAACAGCTAGGCCTCATCTAGGCACCTCCAAAACCCAAACAAAGAAGAGGAATCTGCAGATCTCTCCATAGTTCCTATTGTGTGGCCTCAAGTAGACGCTAAATTTGCACCTCCTTGGAGATCCAAGAGCGAATGTCCCCAGTGGTCAGTGTGGGACTATCCAGATTACAACTCCTCAGAACCATAAGGACTCACACAGGGGGCAGACTCACACAGGGGGCAGCACTAAAGCCCCACTAAAGCAAGTCTTGACCCAGAGGGTGTCTGCAGCACAGAGGTTCTCCCATCATAGACACAACTGATCCTCACAGCCAATTGGCCTGGAGGTCAATTCCTCTCAGTGATAACAATAATCAAGGCTTAACTACAACAAGACTATGCACACAGCCCACAAAGGGATGCACCAAGAGTGTCCACCTCAGGAAATTGAGGAGGCTAAGCCATTAGGTCCTCTAGGACACCTAGCACACAATGCCACTCTTTCAACACAGGGAAGCAGCCAAAATGCAGAGACAAAGAAACAAGTCACAAATTATAGAAATGGAGGAAAGCAAACTACTGGATATAGAGTTCAAAATCACAGTTATAAGGTTATTCAAGAATCTTTTAGAAACAGCTGGTAAATTTAGTGAGACCCTTGAGGATATGAAAAAGGACCAATTAGAATTTAAGCATACACTGACTGAAATAAAGAATAATAAACAGAAATCCAACAGCAGACTAGAGGATTGCAAGAATCAAGTCAATGATTTGAAATACAAAGAAGCAAAAAACACAACCTGAAGAGAGAAAAAAATTATGAAAATAATGTAAGGAGCTTCTGGGACAATTTCAAGCATACCAACATCCAAATTATGGGGGTGCCAGAAGATGAGAAGAAAGAGCAAAATATTGAAAACCTATTTGAAGAAATAATGACAGAATATTTTCCCTACCTGGTGAAAGAAATGGACTTACAAGTCCAGGAAGCACACAGAACCCCAAACAAAAGGAATCCAAAGAGGACCATACCAAGACACATCATAATTAAAATGCCAAGGGCAAAAGACAAAGAGATAATATTAAAAGCAGCAAGAGAAAAACAGTTAGTTACCTACAAGGGAGTACCCATAGGAATGTCATCTGATTTCTCAACAGAAACTATGCAGACCAGAAGGGAGTGGCAAGAAATATCAAAGTGATGAATAGCAAGAACCTTCAACTAAGAATACTCTACCCAGCAAAGCTATCATTCAGAATTGAAGGTCAGATAAAGAGCTTTACATATAAGAAAATCTAAAGGAGTTCATCACCACCAAACCAGTATTATATGAAATGCTGAAGGGTATTCTCTAAGAAAAGAAAGAAGAAATGATAAAGATAAAAATTATAAAAACAAATAAATATCTCTCAGCAAGTGAATCTAAAAATCAAGTGAATAAAAAAATCTGATGAACAGAATAAACTGATGAATATAATAAAATCAGGGACATAGAAAGGGAGTGGACTGACAATTCTTGGAGGGAAGGAGGTGTGGGGGTGTGGGAAGAAACTCAAAAATCTCACACCTATGGATGATGATAGTGGGGGTGGGTAAGGGAACAGGATTGAGGGTAGCTATTGGGGGGGGGGTGGAGAGGAACAACTGTAATAATCTGAACAATAAAGACTTACTAAAAGAGAAAATAAATTTTCAGTCTCTAGTTCAGACAAGAGTAGGGTGACATGAACTATCTTTAAAAAAGCATATTTACCTATCTGTTTTCAAACATGTACAAAGCCAAATTAACCCAGAAAGATGGTTATCCTTTACATTTCCTTGTGAAAAGAAGAAATAGGACATTTTGACTAATAATCAACCCAGCTTGGATGAATTTTTACACCAACCCAATGTGCTTTCTTGAAAATTAAACACACTTCCCTTGTTTAGGTCTCTGTTTAGGTCTCAATAAACAAAAGAAGATAAACTTTTTGTAACATCTGAACAATTATTTTATAATCTTCTATCAACCTCCTCATATTGAAACATCATTTTGTTCTTTTTTTTTTCTGTCAGCCTTTTTCCCCTCTGGCTTCCACTTGAAGTTTCGCCATATTATTAGCATTGTCCAAAATCAGATAGTGTTCCACAAATATTTTCCCTTAGAATAAATGTCTCCAACCACACACTGATAAACTATTTGGCATCGTATTACCTCAAGTACTTGGAAACCAAACACAAGCCTTACAGCCCCTCTTAGTTTTATTTATGAAACTTAGAACTGTATGTTACTGGGGAAAATTATGTTAGTCTTACAGAATTTGTTTTTCACAAAGCAATACTAGCACATACTTGTACACAGTAGATTCAAAATCCACACAGATTGGTTCTTGAGTTTCACTCAATGTGGAGTTCACATACAGGCCAGTCAAAACTCTGGTGTTAGTAGTAATCATCAACTTAGATATAGCAGGAAATTGTCAATTGCTATTTTACAAAGGAAGCACAATCATAGTGTAATCCTTCCATCATACTCTAAACTACTTTGAACTAGTTCTCGAACACAAAGTGTTGGTTGCTCTTGAATAAGTCTGCTGCTGTAGAAGGAGGCTGCACTAGCACTATTCAAAGGTAAGAATTGAGGAAAAATGCAGAGCTGGAAACATACTGGAGAACATTCCCACACATGAAGAAAGTTGGTGATTTGACTAGCCACAGATCTTTCATTTATGCTTACTTTTATGCAATAATTTGATTTGAAATATTTTGATTATCCTTGATACACTCCCACTAAACTGAAACAGATTGGAGGAATGAATCTTCCCCAGTTAAGTGTTGCCCCTTAGTAGCTAGCCTAGTACCTAGAAGCCAGTCAGTATTTAATACTTAGTGATTCCATGAATAAAGTAAAATTTAAATATTTTTTTAAATTTTCCCCAAAGTCAGGATTAATTGTTCCAAATTTATGTTTAATTTTTTGTTAATCCTCACCCAAGGATATTTTTTATTGATTTTTAGAGAGTGTGGAAGGGAGGGGGTGAGACAAAGAGAGAAACCTCATGTCAGACACATATCAATTGGTTGCCTCCTGCATGAGGGATCAAGCATGCAACCAAGATACATGCCTTTCAGCAGAATCAAACCTGAGACATTCTCTCTCTCTCTCTCTCTCTCTCTCTCTCTTTCTCTCTTTGGTAAGTCATGTCATATAAGATGTGTGTATGATGTATGAATTTCACTTTACTTATTTCTAAGCATCAGAGTTTTGAAAATCTTGCTTCTAGATTTTCATAAAATATTCAGTCAGACTTCTTTTGGCACACAATCTCAGTGTCTTCATTTGGATGTGGCCATAAAATTTCTGTACACACCCTCAAACAGCAGTGCCATCAGCTAATTGCTGCTTCAATCAGCCACCTGTACCCCAGAAGCTGAGCTGGCACAAGTGGATGCTGGCAAATAAAACAAGACATTTCCCAAAAAAGTCATAGAAAACAAGAAACATGTCCCTAGATCTCTAAAATCATGTGAGCCTCATCAAAGCATAGCATGTAAAACAATGATAATGCAATTTTGACTGTGAAATCTAAATACACTCCATTGTCTGCCAGGTAATAACATAACAAATATAAGTACTGTTATTAAATAAATGTCAAGTAACAACAAGGCAAAATTAACAGATGAAACTCATAATTTTCAAACTTTTAAAAAAATATATTAAATGTACCAGAGGCCTGTTGCATGACATTTGTGCACTGGGGAGCTCCCGCCACCACCTCTGAGCTCCCCAGCTGTGAGCCTGGCTTCTGGCTAAGCAGCTTTCCCCCCGTGAGAGCTCACTGACTGCCAGAGGGCAGCTCCTGTGTTCAGCATCTGCCCCTAGGTGGTCAGTGAATGTCATAGTGACCAGTCATTCCACAGTTCAGTCGATTGCATATTAGCCTTTTATTATATAAGATGTTTATTGAATGAGTAAATGCCAAAATGAAGAGTTGTGAATAAAAAAACCAAATCTTATCATGTGAGCATTTAATATCTACCCAGAGTATAGAATAAAATGCCCTCTATTCCAATGTATTATTATAATATATCTCTTAATGTTTCTATACCTAAAAATTGGTTACCATGTATGAATTACACAGACAATATTAGAATAATGGTTATCCTTCTGGGAAAAAAAGAAACAATTGAGTTTCACAACCACTCCTCATTCATGACTCAAAATCTTATTATTATCTGAAGGCAAAACAGTTTCAATGTTCAGTCATCCACATGTAGAATTTCTCCTTTCCCCTCTCACCAGCTCAACCCTCACTGTTGCAAAATAATATTTCAGAATAAAATACCCTAAATGAGGTATATTGACTTTATTTTAGGGTCTACTTATGGTTTTATAAAGATAAATTTTGATTATGAGTAATTTTTGCTCTTCGTGCTGACCTTAAACTTTAACTTATTTTAAAGAAGGAAAAGAACTGTGTTTTTTGTTTTTTTTGAAAGGCCCAAATTTTCACTACTGAAAGTCTTAAGAATCAAAAGTCAATTACTTTGAATACTTTAATTTATTTTATTTTATTTTTAGATTTAAAAACTATGTACACGATAGAAAGCCTGAATGAGTACAAAAGGATGACTGGAAAAAGACAGGTTTTCCAAGCTCCACAATACCCCTTTCAATGAGGTAACCACTGTTACCATTTTTTTTTAATGTGACTCTTTGATATAGTGACTATATACCCAGAATTGGAATTTCTGGATAATATGGTAGCTCTTTTTTTAAAAAATAATTTTATTATTCAATTACAGTTTACATCCAATATTATTTTGCATTAGGTTCAGGTGTATAGTATAGTGGCTAGGCAATCATATACTTTATTACTTTATAAAGTATTCCTTCCCCTCCCCATATTCCAGTAACCACCTGACACCACATAGTTATTACAACATTACTGAATATATTTCCTATGCTGTGTTTTACATCCCTGTGAATATTTTATAACTACCAATTTGTACTTTTTAATCCCTTCATCCTTTTCATTCACTCCCACAACTCCTCTTCCCTCTGGCAACTATCAGTCATTTCTCTGTATCTATGAGTGTTTCAGTTTAGTCTGTTCATTTATTTTATTCTTTAGATTTCACATATAAGTGAAGTCATATGGTATTTGTCTTTCTCTGAATGACTTATTTCACTTAGCATAATACTCTCTAGGTCCCTCTATGCTGTCACAAATGGTAAAATTTCATTCTCTATTATAACTGAGTAATAGTCCATTGTATATATGAACCACTGATTTTTTTATCCACTATTCTATTGATGAGTACTTTGGTTGTTTCCATATCTTGGCTATTGTAATAATGCTGCAATAAATATAAGGCTGCATAAGTTCTTTCAAATTATTGTTTAGGTTTTTTCAGATATATACCCATATTCTTCTGATATATACCCATAGGCAGTTCCATTTTTAATTTTTAGGACCCTCCATACTGTTTTCCATACTGTTGTGCCAACTTTGCATTCCCACCACAGTAAATGAGGGTATCCTTTCCTCCACATCCTAGATAACACATTAAAAATGCGCCCAAAACAGATAGTAGTAAAATGAATGACTGATAATGTTCTTTGAATTTAATTTTTAAATATGTTTTTATTGATTTTAGAGAGAGAGGAAAGGAGAGGGAGAGATGTGAGAGAGACATATCAGTCAGATGCCTCTTGTACACCTCACATTGGAGATGGAGCCTGAAACCCAGGCATGTGCCCTGACTGGGAATCAAACAAGTGATACTTTAGTTGAGATAATGCTCAAACAACTGAGCCACACTGACCAGGACTCTTTTAATTTATTTTTGACAACTTCTCATTAGAATTTTAAGTAGAATTGTAGATCCCTTTCTGTAGCATTTGCAAAATAATTAACCTTATATAGTACAGAGTGAATGTATTATTCTGTAGTTGATTTGTGAACAAATGGAACTAAAAATGCCTATGAAGATTTAAAAAGGTAAAACATTTAACTATTCTATATTCAAAAATTTCAATTTCTCACTTGCTTCTTTTAGTTAAGGATGCATATTGAGAGTCTGTGCAGATTAACTCTTTCTAAAATAGCATAATATAAAAAAACAAAAATGGAGCTTCTCCAATATTGACAAATATCAATAAAGTGCTTACTTTCTAACTAGTCACTCTTCCAATTGTTTTCCTTTTTAGCCCTCAAAGCATCCCTATTAGCTGTAATACTGCCCCTATATTACAGAAGAGACAGATAAGGTGCCAAGAGAAAGGATGTGCAGAGAGACACAGAGCTGGTAAGTGGCAGAACATCAGGTTAGAGTTTAAGTTTAGACCACACAGCATGGAGGGAGGCCCAGGTTCCTAACTGCCATACTATGCTGCCTCACTGTCCAAGATAAGGAAAATAATCTGGTTCAAATGTTTTTGGTTGTTTTTTTTTTTTTAAATCACAAGCCTGGGAATCAATGTTTCCTTCTCGGCAGTTTATCATTCCATTATGGTTCCTTTTATAATAATCTGTGCAGCCTTGCTTTACAGTTAATACCAGACCATAGATTCTTAAAGATCAAAGCATTGCAGAAATTCTGAAGGCCCACAGCTATGTAATCCCCTCTGAGAGATGGCCATAGCCTGCCGTAAATTCAAGCAATCCTGCTGGGAGAAAATGAGACATGATAACATTGGACGTGGGGGGAAATGCCTTCAGCTCAGTCTAGGCTTTCTGTATATATACAAAGTACAGATTAAATCCCCTTTTGCTCTGTCCAAAAGAAGTCTTTGCTTAGACGCTCAACCTTTCCACTTAGGCATGATGAAGAACAAAGTGAATGCAGCTGGAAGCTAAACCATTTGTTCCAGATGGTGTGGACATTTCAAACCTGATGTTCCTAGGCAATGGCAGCACATGGAATTTTACTGGAGTAGAAGGACTGATGAATTTGCGAATGTGACTTTCACTTTCATTGCTTTCCTATATGAACACAAAGCACGTCAATTTAAAGAAATATCTTTACTCACAAAGCAGAGGACAGAAATGAGGTAATTATCTACACAGCCAAACTGAAAAACTACGCTTTAATTCAAAGAGTTATTTTGAGCCCCCCCCCCCCCCCGCCTTTTTTTTTTTTTTTGCTTTAATAATCTTTCCAATAGCTTTACTCATTTATTTCACTTCTCCAATGGAGAGCAAGCATTAAGAAAGTATTTGCTTATTTGAGGTGTAAATGTGTGTGTGTTTAAGAGTAGATGTGTCTTTTCACTGTGCTGGGGTGTGTGAGGATCAGGATGAAGACTTTGTGCTCTGGCTCTCAGCATTGTTAATCATTGGCCACACAGCCCCGTGCCTGAAGTGAGACAGCCACACTGCTCTCCCATGGTGTGCTCCTGCCACAAATGTAATTACCTCTATGATCATCAAATATGTGGTTATAATCACTGTGTCTGTTTTTCTTTTAACCATTTGTTTGAATTTTTATTTACTTTTATTTATTTTGTGTGGGTTTTTTTTTTCAGCTTTACTGAAGTCCAATTGACAAACAAAATTGTAATATGTTTAAAATGTATATCTTGGTGATTTGAAATGTGTATATATAAAAGGATTTTCATCATCTGTTTAATGCATTCATCATTTCATGTACCTCTCTCCCTCTCTTCCTTTTTTGTGAGAGCATTTATGTTCCACTACCTTAGCAAAGTTTAATTTTAGAATACAGTGTTATCAACTATAATCCCATGTTATATACTAAATCCTCAGAGCTTATTCATTTTATAGTTGAAAGTTTATATGCTTTGACTAACCTCTCTGGCAACCTCTTGTCTACTTCTATGCAGGCCTAAGACATTAGCCATTTGGGTATGTTGTGTCACTAGAAAGAAAGAAGAATAGAAGTTCTCAGACATCTCCTGTGGGTGAAGGTCCCTCAGGTCTCTTGTAGCAATTCACATGGGCCTCCTGGGGAGGGCATGGTGTAGCCAGAAAAGCTTCCTCAGTCCTTACTCATTTCCTTCTCTCAAACATAAGAGTGAGTTCCCAATGCTCTTTTCATCACCCACATAATTGCACATGGCTTATTACAACAGAAAAGATGATTTTGAAAATACAAGAGTTTTCATCTATCATGAGAAAGGAGTCCATCAGCTGGAAGTTTGGAGATGGTATGGCCACTCCATGAAGCATTGAAGCCTTTGCACTTTCTGTGCTGCAGTCTTGATGGTGTGGCATTCATCTTCACAGTCCAGCCCGGCTGCTTGCCTTCAGTCATCACTTAAGTATTCAAGGCAGCAGGATAGAGTGTGGAAACCATGCCAGAGAAGCCTGGTAGTCAAGGCCAGTGAAAGCACAGAGGCCTTGTGGTCAATACACCAGAATGCCCAAGGCCACTCTGCATCTAGGCTGAGATACCATGCAGGTACAAGGACACATGGTATGATGTGCCCTTCTGTAACCCAAATGATTAATGTCACTATTGGCAACTATTCTTTGTCTCTGGAGTAATATACATGTTACTAACCTGCTAAAGGGGTGTGAAGAAGAGAAGCAAGAGAGCTCAGATGGAGCTGGGAGAGTTCGGAGGTAGCTACTATGTGAGGCTACAGAGACCAGCCAGTGTGGTGGGCAAGGGAGACAGGAGAAGCTGCTGAGCCAGAAAACTTAGATACTGAGGCAGTGAGTCTAGGGGGTTGCATTTGGCTGCTAAGATAATAGCTGTGGGCACAGAGGCTGATGCTGCTTTTATGGGAAAGATGTATTATTCACCAGCCAGCTACCTGACTGTATGGACCTTGCTGTGAAGGACTGTTAGCCTGTATAGGACTGTTATGCCACTGGCTTCTTCAATAAGAACTCATTCTTATATACCCACAATTTCTCATCGCTTCTCCATCTAAGGCCCAGGGTCCTAGGAGGCCCATCCCCAGGCAGGGGGGCTCGGACCCGACACCTGTAACTGGTGAGCAGAGGATAAAGGAGTAAGTTGAACTAACTTCCCAACAGTTAGTACAATGATCATGGTTTGAGAAATAACCTGCCCTGGCATAGTTGGGAAGAATTTAGGATAATACATGGATTAAAAGCCACTCAGAGCAGCAGTTCTCATGCAGAGCTCGGGGGCTCTGCTCTGACATGGAGGAAGTGGGAGAAGGTTGAGCTCCCTTCCTTTGCAGAGTTATCTGGAAACCCCCCTCATGTTTCCACTTGCATCTTATTGGCCGGCATGTAGTCACATGTTAGAGATTAAATATTTAATCTTCTGAACGGGTACATTCTGCCCTGAACAAATGTGGGAGTATATGAAGGAACAGAATAGATATTTCTATAGGATCAGAAATATCCTCTGCTTCACCATCTTCACCATCATATTTCAATGTCACTCATAACTGAATCACAAGAGCTGAAACAAAGTCATGGCCCCACATCACAGCTATTTCACTACATCACATATTTTTAAACAAATATTACCAATATTATAAAACATTATTCTAACTTCTTAAATTATTCTCAACCTTCTTTGGCCACCCTCCAATATCTCTTATCTATAAATGAAGAAGAAAACAGTAATAGCTGGATTCACTTTATTTGTACCATCCCTTCAACTTTCCTTCATAGTCAACTAGAATGGCCCCTGTACTTTTGGAATGAACTGAATTGGGCTCATGCAATTCGTCCTTCTTCTGGCCCTTACCCAGGGAATGTCTGAGATGAAATTTCCAATCCAGTCTTTTTGCCATGGCAAGTCTCCTAGAAATGCCTTGAATATCCCAAAGGAAAAAAAAAATCTTCTCAAAATAAGGAAGAGCTGTATGTGTATGTGTATATGTATAATATATATATATATATATATATATATATATACATATATATATATATATATATTTGAAAGCTGTAAGTGTATATATAAATGTTTGAAATGGAAAGAATGCCTTACCTATTGATGGAGGTGTATTTCTTGCTACCAGGGGTGTTTCAGCAGTAGCTATGAGAGCCTCCGTCAGAAGAAGCAAGCATCAGCTTGGAGCAGCAGAAAACTGACCTCCCTTGCCCATTAACACCCATAGATTCTTTGTCTTTCATTCCTGTCAGCAATAACCATGTCAACTCTACAGTTTTGGGATGCTAGAGCGATAATTTGTAGAGTGACAGTATTACTGCAGGAAGGACAAAGGCCATATAGCTATACCTGGATTGGAAAATTCATTTGAAATAAATTGCAGAACTTTTTACATCAGCAAACTTTTTAGGAAAAAAATAATGTAATAGTTCTGATTGTAAATGGACACTGTCTGTGCATAGACACAAAATACATTTTGTTAATGGCTTGGGGTCAATTCCCAAGGTTTGCCACATTATAACTTTATGTCTATTCAGTGTTTATTTTGACAAGTGATTGAATATCTGTGATTTCAGTTTCCTTGAGCTTGGACTGGGGCTATAACTACTGCTGCAGAGAGATCACAAGGTCTCCAGTTGTGCCTGCATCCACATATTCAAGACAGGATCTCTTAGATAGATAAAGGACGTATTCTCCAGATGGAAGCTGTTAAGCTCTCCAAAAACAATCAAAAGTACTGCATTTGTGTGATGGCAATTATCTTCAAACTCAGCATCATCTGCTACTATCTGGTCATTATAAAAAAGGGGCAGTGTATAAAAATCACTCAATATATTAATAGAATGGTGCTTTTAAAGTCAAAATAATATACTGTCATTTATTTTATTTTTCCAGTACATAAATGACATGCTTTTCAATTTTTTTTTTATATTCACAGGTATTTCTTTGTATTTTCCATTAGTTAGCAGAACACTATATTGAGAGAATGTTATTTGTGTACAGAATATTGAGGTTACTACTTTCCCTTTTTTAAATTAAAATGTATCCAGAATTTTTTTATTGCATACAACTCCTAAGAATGTGTAATATTTATACTTATTGGTATTATTTTTTTTCAATTAGTATGCTTTTTTGAGAGTTCACTTTCTTCTTGGTCAAATTCAAAATTTGTTAAGATTATGATCACTTTTTCTATATATAATACTAATTTTCAGCTATTAAAGTCCTAGAGATGGTGAAGATTACTATTAATATTTATCCTTTTTTTATCCTGTGAAATATGGTATTTAAACTTTTCATTATGCAGGCAGAAATTTACTTTTAAAAATATAGTCATTTGTTTTCTTTGATTCACTTTTTAATAGGCCATTGATCACCTCAATATATTTTTTTCTCATTCTATTTCCCTCAAAAGCTATCATGTCCCTTAGAACTTTCAGTATCTGCCAGGATCTCAATTCTACAGATTCCCTTACTGAGAAAAATAAATAAAATCTTTCTTTCCTGTGTGATGATTTAAATTTGACAATGAATTTGATAATATATATATATATTCACAAGGCTAAAAAATAGAAAATAGGACAATTTCTTGAAAAAATATCAGTTAAAATGAAAAATGTTAATAAGTCCTTTTCAATCAATGATGAAAGGGAACACCTTTTTCTTTTCCTTATGCAGAGAGCTGGGGACCCAGACACCAAGGTAATTGCATGTCTCCTATCAAGTTTTTCTCTTTAAACTGATGCTTTATAGATGACTACTGAACTGTTCCTTGAACACCACAAATCTAAATTAGCCTGAAATACAACAGAGGTTTCAGGAGTTATATCATGAATCTGGAGAAGAATTTGAAAATATCTCTACTTCAGGAATCCTTATCTTAATTATTTTTCTTATCAACGTGAGCATAACATTTTCAAAGGATGCATGATAAGCCTAAAACTTAAATACTTATCAGCCTGCTGTCACTGTCCATCAAGTCCCCGCTACAAAATTTTAACACTTGTCCCATCCCCCCAACCTGGGACAGCGGGAGTTCTTTAACTAGTATCCTATGTTTTTATAAATGTCATTTACTAATTCTACCACCATAAGTCTACCATAAAATGACCAACATTGTTCATTTACATTGAAATACTACATAGTATTTAGGTTAGCTAAACTTATGTGTTGGGCAGGGGCAGGGGAAGGGGGAAATATTCAATTCACTCTTTGGTTTATTGGTGAAACATGAAGAGATTAAATAGCCATAACTACCAAAACAAAGAAACAAAATTTAAAAGAAAATAACATTAAATGTAGGTTTATTAACTTCTGGGAAGGCAATGCTATGCTAATGCAATGAATAGTGCAATTATGCAATCATGTTAGGAAAAGGAAAAATGTTTAGGCAAGTTGTTTAACTGAATTGACTGGTCAGATAAATAAGCTACCCATTATTTCTAAATTTAGACAGACTCATTAGTACTGTTAGGAATTCCTAACATTCCGTTCAGACTGAAGAGACAGAATTAATTTTCTTCTCTATCCTATGGTCAGTGTATTGAAAGACAGCAAAGTGAGATATTAAACTGAAAATCACTTTAGCCATGAACTTTACAATATGTGACTCAAGTAAAATGACCCCTTAGCAAATCTAACCTCTTAAATTAATAAAGGCCATGAGATTCTCATTCTGTCCCATTTTTTTCTGTTAAATAGAAGGTAAACAAGGACAGGAGAGCCCAGCCATATTCAAGAGAACTTGGCAGAGTGAATGTTAATCAACATAATGGATATTAATGACAGCAGAATGAATCTCCTATGACCTTTTGCTTACAAGGTTAGTCTAATCACACAAATGTAGAATTAAAAAATGCACTTTAATGTTTAATTGAAGCAAAAGCACATACTTAAAAGATATCAGTAGTTCCATCAGCTTGGTTTAATTTTAGTGTTATGCCCCTCTTCCTCCAGTTGAGTGTTGAATTGGCATAATATGTTAAATTTAATTACTTCAAGCCGGGATTGGTTTGGCTCAATGGATAGAGCGTCAGCTTGGGGACTGAAGGGTCCCGGGTTCGATTCCGGTCAAGGGCATGTACTTTGGTTGGGGGCATATCCCCAGTACGGGGTGGGCAAGAGGCAGCTGGTCGATGTTTCTCTCTCATCGATGTTTCTGACTCTCTATCTCTCTCCCTTCCTCTCTGTACAAAATCAATAAAATATATTTTAAAAAAAATTAATTACTTCAAAAAACAAGAAACAAACAAACAAAAACCTACTAAGGAAACAAGCCACAAACTGGGAGAAAATATTTGCAAAAGACACATCTGAATAGGACTGTTATTCAAAAATATAAGAATTCTTAAAACTCAACAATAAAAACAAAACAAAACAAAAAGATTAAAATGGGTAAAAGGCTTGAACAAACATGTCACCAAAGAATGTATTCATTTGAAAAAACTGTGGTGAATATCAGAGATATGTTATAGTCTATCACAGATATGAAAAAAATATATAGAAAGGATTAACTAGGTGAATCAGATTCTAATAAGTGAGCCTTCTTCCACAGCTTGGGGATATGCATGATAAAACCTTTCATGACAAAAACACATTTTCCTTCTTAGCTGCCACCAAATGTTAACTCACAATCAGGAAAATTTTTCTTGGTAAAGATGGTGGTTTGCCCACCAGAAATGTGTTGCATACTCAGTTTTCTTTTTTGTATATCTCTCCCAAAGTTCATTTGAGCTTTGCATATTAAAGCTGTCAAGATGTTTTCAAGAAACCAGAATTAAACAGATATATGCAGATTTCTGCTAAATAACTTCTAAAAATATAGTCAATCTTTATATCATCATTCAATATGTAATAAATACCTACCAAATGTAGGTTTAATCTTGCTTTTCCTTTATTGCACAGCTCTCAGGGATGGATGGAGAAGACAAACATCCCCACATCCATTGTCCTGGGGTTGACAGAGCTCTTTCATACAAAAGGTTTGGGGAAGAAAGACAGAAGTTGTTTTGAAAGAATTTACATGGGCTGTAGATAAAGGAGGCAGGAAAAGATGAAGCAGGGACAGTCTAATAGTCCTTAAGAAGTGTTTGCTGCTTTGGGATCTGTTGTGAGCAACTGTCTGTAATATTCATGTTAAATCAAGCATGGTGGTGTCTGGTGGTCAGCTATTCTCTCTAGATTAAAGCTGAAATAGCCACCTAGAAGTTCATTCGAAGTTTTATTACACATTCAGGAACATGAGCAGTCTTTTGCTAATTTTGACTTGTGACTCTGTTAACCGATTAAGATATTTCAGAATTTTTCTGTTGTTAGTGTTAAAAGTAGAATCCCATGGGGACAGAATATCTCTAACTCACATTTCTTCAAAACAAAGGTTAATTTTAATGATTATTCAAATATTTATGTGGTATCACTTCAAAATCTGCAAGAGACTAAAATTGGATTTGCTAACTCAGAAGTTTCTATCATAAAGTCAGTCAATTCTGCTGGGACCGGTTTGGCTCAGTGAATAGAGCGTCGGCCTGAGGACTGAAAGGTCCCAGGTTCGATTCCGGGCGAGGGCATGTACCTGGTTGCGGGCACATCCCCAGTAGGGGGCGTGCAAGAGGCAGCCGATCGATGATTCTCATCGATGTTTCTAACTCTCTATCCCTCTCTCTTCCTCTCTGTGAATAAATCAATAAAATATATATTTAAAAAAATAAAAAATAAATAAAGTCAGTCAATTCTGTCTTTCCATTCCTCTTTATTCCAACAGAAAGTAAAGTCTCATATATATATTCATTTGAGAATAATCATTATATATATATTACAAGTCCGGTGCACAAAATCATTCACCAGTGGGGTCCCTGAGCCTGTTCTGCGGGATCAGGCCAAAACAACATACTTGAGGGGTCCTGGATTGTGAGAGGGTGCAGGCCAGGCCAAGGAACCCCACCAGTGCAGGATCAGAGCAGGGAGTGATGCAGGAGGATGGTCAGCTGAAGAGAAACCACAGGAGGGCTCCAGGGCGTGTCTGTCCTGTCTCACTCAGTCCTGATTGGCTGGATCCCAGCAGCAAGCTAACCTACCAATTGGAGTGTCTGCCCCCTGGTAGTTAGTGCACATCATAGCGAGCAGTTGAGTGGCCTTAGCATATTACCCTTTGGTTGAATGGATGATTGGACAACTGGACACTTAGCATATTTGACTTTTATTATATAGGGGGTGTGTGTGTGTGTGTGTGTGTGTGTGTGTGTGTGTGTATATATATATATATATATATATATATATATATATATATATATAATTTCACTATATGTACATATATAATGAGATAAGGAAGAAAGATAGTCATGTAGTGGGAAACTTGAAAATAATAAATGTCAGACTGGTCTGGATTTGAAAAGCAGGGCTAGAGACCTGAGTTTCCTAAAATCTCAGCATGTACACTCAGAACAGTCTCTGGAATTCATTGCAGATTTCAACTGCCCACCCCCACCACCAATGAAGTAAATTTGTCATTATTTCTTAAAAAGCTTTGTGCAAGGATGACTTGCTCAATTGTGAGCAATGTTTTTGATGTGCACATCTTGCTTTCAACAAGAAAATACATTCAAAGTATTAATAGAAACAACTCTCCTCCAGTGTATTAGAAAGTGAGTTCTTTCTAGACTATTGGCATAGATTGTAGTGGGCCTAATCCAATAATACATGACCAGGGTGTAACATTTGTACCAATATAGCTATGATTTTTCTGTTAATTGTGTTTCTGAGCAGAAATGTTAAATGTAATTCCTAGGCATGAGTGCCATCAGAGGTGGATACAGTTTTTAGCATTAGCAGCTGTTAAGTTTGTCCTCTTGAGCTCAGAAATCTTTCTGAATCTGCTGCTAATTTCTTTTCATTATTTTTTTTTTATATTCAGAGAAGTAGGGAGGCAGTGTAAGTGAATCTAAGGTAAAATAAATCAGAAAAGAGATATTCTCTTTAAAATAATGCCTTTTTTTTTTTTGCTAAAGTCAATACTTTACATTTATTTTCATGAACATACTTTAATTTTTTATTTTAAAATTGGACCACTTCATTATATTAGAATTTAAGTAACATATATATCTACACTAATAAAAGAGCAACATGCAAATTGACCACCACTCTGCTACGATACCAGCCAATCAGTAGTGAGTATGCAAATTAACCCAACTAAGATGCAGACACCCATAGCGGCTAAGTGATGCTGCGGTGCTGGGGGCCAGATCAGAGACACAAACCCACAGGCCTAGCATCCAGCAGCCCCAAGCCCCGCCATGGTGGGGCTGGGGCTGCTGGGAACCAGATCAGAGACACAAACCTGCAGTCCCAGCACCCAACAACTCCAAGCCCTGCAGCTGAGGCACTGATGCTGCTGGGGGGTGGGAGGGCAGCAGAGACACAAAGCCGCAAGAAACCTTTGGAAAGGGAGATAAATTATCATAACTTTATATCCCTTTTCATAAGATGAGAAAACTGATCCTGATTTATTTAATGATGTGGCCCATACCTTTCTACAAGCACAGGATATGTTATGACTACTCCCAGGAAGGTCTGGAAAGAATACTGTCTCCAGGTCATAACACTACTGTTATGTCAAATCATCTAGGAGATTTGATGTGGCAAATCATCTAAGAGAGGAAACAAGCTTTTGTTGGGTTTATTCTGAAAATCAGAGAACATGCCCCCCCAACATATGTTGTGTTGTTATACTGATGATCTTGAGCTGCAGATGCTTGAAAAACAGCAAATGCATACAAAGGATTTCACTGAAGTCTCCTGATCTGCCTAAAATCGAACTCCCAAAAAGAAGCTTAAATGTCATAGGTCCCCTTGATAGGAGAAGTATCATCAGGCAGAGAAGACTGACTCCTGTCACAGGGCAGGAGTGTAGAAGTTGAAATCACACTCAAACTTTGTTAAAAACTATTTTCCCCAACCCCCATTCATCTTTCCTAAAACTAATTTACTCTTCTTTAAGAGGCCTACATCTCCCGTTCCCTTTCCCTAGGAAGAAGGTATTTAAATCTGCATTCTAAGCCACCTTGAGAAGTTACTCATATTTCCCTGGGATCTCCCACATGTACACAAGGTACACATGTTGATGAACTTTTGTTTCTATCTTGGTGATCTATCTCTCATTACAAGGGCCTCCACTAAGAATTCAGAAAGGTAGAGGAAAACTATTTTTTCTCCTCCATAATTTTATCTTGGGAAATCAAGTCCCCAGCTCAACAATGAGGTTGGCTCAAGTACCAAGCAGTCCCGGCTGATGGGAAGGAAGCTTCTAGGGAGAAATCAATGATATTGGCATACAAATGGGACAGAGGGCACATGTATGGTTGCTGGTGGGAGTTTAAAGTGGCTTAACATTTTTGGAGGATGAATTGACAAATTCAATAGAAATGTTCAAGTTATATCCAAGAGTCTTCTTCTAGGAATCACATCTGCTGAGATAAAGCACAAGCGCATAAGCCCTGGTCAGAACCCAGGATGCTACTGTGGACTCCCCTTCCATCATAGGAAAACCTGAGAACAATCTGCATTTTAGGATAGGGTGGCATCTATACTAATAAAAGGGTAATATGCAAATTAGACTGAACATATTCTAGACGTCCTTCCAGACAAAGCCATGTTGGTGGGGCCAAGGCAGAGGTGACCAGGCAGGCAAGGAAGAGCAGGTAGGGGGATCAGGCCAGCAGGGGAGAGAAGATATGGGTATCAGGCTGGCAGGCAGGTGAGCAGTTAGGAGCCAGAGGTCCTGAGGGGTCCCAGGTTGGAAAGAATGTAGGCCAAGCTGAGGGGACCCACTTCCTGTGCACAAATTTCACACACCAGGTCCCATATATATTAAAGTAATACATACATATATATATATATATATATATATATATATATATATATATATATAATTAATTAATATATATATTACTTTATTACTTTAACTCAGAATAAAGAAGCAATATTGGATTTCTAGAAATGCCAAATTGTTTTCAAGCTTGACTAAAAATCTGTTAAATAAGAGAAAATGTAAGAAAAGTGATATAGTCCCTTTAGATATTAAAACAAATTTTTTTAAATATATTTTATTGATTTTGTACAGAGAGGAAGGGAGAGAGATAGAGAGTTAGAAACATCAATGAGAGAGAGTCATCGATCAGCTGCCTCTTGCACACCCCCTACTGGGGATATGCCCGCAACCAAGGTACATGCCCTTGACCAGAATCGAACTCGGGATCCTTCAGTCCCCAAGCCGACTCTCTATTCATTGAGCCAAACCGGTCTCGGCTAAAACAAATTTATGAATCCAAAAATTTCTAAGATCACAGATTCACCTATCAAAGCTATTTTCAACCATTGTACCACAAGAATTTTTAAAACATGCAATATCTGACTATTTAGTCAGAAGTGACCTCATTTCCCTTGGATTATCAAATTAAAAAAAAAAATTACAACAGCAAACACAACAATAGCTATCTGGTGTGAATGAATCAAAATTATACCTACTTTTTTGTTTTGTCAAGCCAGCAAAAAATATAATGTATTTTTTGGTGTGCCACAGAATTTCAGTAATTAGTTTACAGGTACCATGAAATGAAAAGGGTTGAAAATCAGTGACCTCCCCTGATCCTTTTAACCTTAACCCTTCATTTTGAACTTCGTCTTCAAAGAAAGAGTTTCATTGGAAGATTGTCCATAGAAGGTATTTCCTGGCAAAATGTGGCTTCCCAATGGGGCAAGGAAGGAGTGGGGATACTTTCCCTCTCCTCCTTGTTTAAGACACCCTATAATAAAAAGATTAACAAGAGTCCTAACTGGTTTGGCTCAGTGGATAGAGCATCAGCCTGCGGACTGAAAGGTCCCAGGTTCGATTCCAGTCAAGGGCATGTACCTTGGTTGCGGGCACATTCCCAGTGGGGGGTGTGCAGGAGGCAGCTGGTGGATGTTTCTCTCTCATAGATGTTTCTAACTCTCTATCCTCTCCCTTCCTCTCTGTAAAAAAATCAATAAAATATATTTTTTAAAAAAGATTAACAAGAGAAAAACAAACACAAGTTTAATAATATATAAACCTTCTGTATTAATGGGAGAGACCTAGGAACCCTGAGCCACTTTGCTCAAACGGCCCAAGCCACCATCTTAGATACCATCTTCAGCTGTAGACAAAAGGGGTTGAGGGGAGTCAGTTATGGGAGATTATCAGGAAAAGAACAATAAAGAAGAGTAAGGTTGTGGTGCAGATTTAAGTTCATGCCTTCTGCATTGATGAGTTTCTAGAACTAAGGTCATCCTCCTCTTCCTGGTGGGGGTGGGGGGAATGGGGGCGGGGGGATGGGGTGGGGGAGCCAACAGTACCTTCGGGAGGTGGAAATGTTCCCTCTGTCTTCTCTTAGTTCTTCTAGCTGGCCTAAGAATTAAATTTACATGATACAGACTAACAGGAGAAAATAAGCAAATTTAATTATGTATATACATGTGGGGGTTGAGGCTCTATAAGAATATGGAGCTGGAAGGACAAATCAGACAGTGGATGCTTGCCGTCTTCAACTAAAGAGAATTTGGGACTTCAAAGGGGAAGGAGGCAAATGTTTGATAAACAAATATTTGCTGGGCAGCCTTTAAGTGGGACAAGATAGGACTTTGATCACACAGGCCTTACTAGGTTTCTCCTTATCATGCTTAGTTCACATAAACTGTAGTTATCTATGAGGATGACTCCCTTTCTGAAGCAGGTCCTCTATCTAAATTCTTTTAGGCAGTTATAGGGAGGTCAGAACTTCTTCCTGAGTCTTTGTTTCTTAAAACAACCTGCTTAAAACAATCAGTGTCCAAAAAAAGGCACATTGTTCTCCTTCACTTACAGATGTAGATTTTCCTAACAAATGTAATATACAAAGGGGAACTTCTTGGTTTTCAGAGCTTCTTTCCTCTCTGCTGTTCCTTAAAATTTACTAGCCTAAAATAATCCTATGCCAAAGAAATGTGTTTTGGGATAAAAGTTCTATTCCCTACATGAAGCATCAGCAAAGCATACCTTTCATTTTATAGCTTCTGCTATTTTTATCTCAAGAGAAACTTATTTTTTTTTTATGATACCCAAAGTGGAGATAAATGATAGTGTGTTACAATATCCATAAACTTTCTGAGATTAAGGGGACTCTGGTTAAATTTTAATTTCTATGATTATGTTTTTGTAGCCCCGTTTGTTCTATTTTTGCACATCCATACTTTAGTTTATTTCAAGTATATTTTGAGAGCCTTAAGTGGGAACAATTTAAAAAAATAGTTGACCTTTAAATTTATTGATATCATGAATACATCAATATTTTAAGGCATTTTCAAATAGCTGAACAGATTCCATTTTAATAAGTAATGTTCAATCTTATATAATAAAAGCTTAATATGCTAAGTGTCTGGTTGTCATGCAACCAATCGAAGTGTAATGTGCTAATGATATTCTAAGGCTGCTCAGCCGCTCAGCCTCTCACTATGACATGTACTGACCACCAGGGGGCAGATGCACTGACTGGTAGGTTAGCCTGCTGCTGGGGTCCAGCTAATCAGGACATGCCCTGTAGTACCTCCCTGGCTGACCAACCTCCCACACCTCTATCCAACCCCAATTGTGCACTGGTGGGTCCTTCAGCCTGTCCTGTACCCTCTCTCAATCCAGGACCCCTTGGGGAATGTTGGAGAGCCGGTTTTGGTCCGGTCCTTCTCAATGCAGGAGCTGCCTCCTTGTGGTTAGTGTGTTCCCACAGGGGGAGCACTGCTCAGCCAGAAGCAGGGCTCACAGCTGGTGAGTGCAGTGGTGGTGGCAGGAGCCTCTCCCATAGTTGGACATCCCCTAAGGGCTCCTGGACTGTGAGGGCACAGGCCAGGCTGAGGGATACCCCCCCCAAGTGCACAAATTTTGTGCACCAGAACGCTAGTTAAATAATAAGAAACATATGGGAAAATGTTACTTGGGGGATAAGCTCTTATATGCTCCAGGGATGTAAAATTTTACCCTGCAGCTTTGTCTGCAGAAGCAGAATAGGGTGATTGTTTAGGCAGGAGGGTGGTCCAGAGTGCCCGTTAAGGTTGGGGAGGTGAGTAGTAGGCTCTGTAGCTCAGCTCTGGAGTCGGACAGCCTGATCAAATTCCAGCTCCAATCTACCTGGAAAACTAGCAAGTCGCATGCTCTACTCTATCTTAGTTTTCTCACCTATAAAGTTGAGACAATAATAATATTGATTTCTCAGTGTCGTTTCCAGGTTATACTTAGAAATGGCAGTGTTATACCCATATACATGTAATGTATGTTAAATATTAATTGTGCAATTATTCTGAAAGTTTTGTTCTGATCTCCTAAGCTGATTCATGTGAAGCTCCTTAGACATGGGGCAAAAGCCACACCTCCACTCCAGCCTCCAAGGTCAAAATAGGATGCTGGTTCCTATAATAAATGACCATAAATTGTCAAAGCACATCCAGAAAAAACATCAAGAGCCAAATGAATTAAGGGATCTTCCCACATTCTTCTTTCAAGTTGTTAACTTAGTCAGAAAATGAGTAAAGGAAGATAAATGCATGGCTCACTCTTCCAATCTCAAAGTAAAACCAAGCTCTGACAACAAGTTAATACATGGTTGCTTTTGAAAAAAAGACATCCTGGAAGGTAGATTTTTCTAGAATAACTAAAGTCAATAGGCCAAATTTTCTTAGGCCTTGTAGAGATTTATCTTTTAGAAATCTCCTTCTTTTCCATCTTTCTATAACTTCTTCAAGTTTCCCTTAAACAAAATCACTTGGGGTCCTGGACAGGAGATTATCTTCTCCTGAACCCAGGACACAATAGATAATCAGAAAGTAAGTCAGACTTAATACAACTTTGTGAAGGCATCTGCAAAATAGGTTTTCTCACTATGGCTCCATGGAAAAGAAAACCTTGAGGGGAGGGGGAGACTGAGCCAGACTAGGTGGGGGTATAAAGACTTGCCTTTTGCTCATTTCTTGGTGACATTTAGCTTTGACCTTGAAAAATAGGCATTCTGGGTCTGTGCTATAGATTCACATTCTGAGGCTTCTGAGGCTGGCTGCTCGCCATCTTGAATTCAATTCCCTCTGAATGAGAGGAATGCGTGTTGTAAGTCTCAGAGGTGAACCGAATTTCATCTTCTGATCAACATATTTCAGTTCACTGAAGCTTTGCTAGCCTTTAGAGAGAAAACAGCTCAGCCAAATCCTCATTTCAGCTCCAGCACATTCATACTGGTGTCTCCCTGGTAAAATAAGCAAATTCTTATCAGTCAGCATCTGTTTCCCCCTTTTGTATGAGAGCCTGTTTACCAGATTTTTCATTGAGAGACTTCCCCATGGGGTATAATTGACTTCATTTTTGCTCATTCATAAGATTTTTTTTTTTACATCTTCCAGCTGCAACTATTTTAAGCAAATTTCTGAGGACTTATAATTGAATGTGACTCATTTGAGTAAAGTGGAACTACAGTGTAAAGCTGTGGCAGTCTGAGCTCATTTGAAATACAGTAAATTTACATATATTTTTTGGTATATGATTTATTGAAGAGGCTTGTCAATATCTTCTCTGGTGTGTCTGTTTGAAAATGAAGTGGATTGTTTCTAAATATGCAAATGTACAGAAAAGATTATTTCTCTTCTCCCCTCACCGCCCCCCAGAAGTTGCCAGTGCTAGGAAAATAATCTAGACAAAGTAGACTTATCACTTTCATACAACACGAATCAAATCGCTATTGCCAGGTGTTTCCATGGCAACTGCTTTCCTAAGCAAACTTCTCTACAAAATATACAGCTGTTATTTTATCTTGTTGCTAAGTTCCCTTGACAAAACCACACTATAATAACCACTCACATATATGTGGTTAAAGGGCATAAAGCTCCCATGGGCCTCACATGGCTTATCTTTTAAATGACAACTTAGGAATTGAACCCTCCATCGTCAGCACCCATATGGATTTTTCCTCTCTTTGCTTTGCATCTCTGCCATATTAGGGAAAACGCATGCAAGACTTTAATCTATATTGCTGTTATTGGTGTGAGTAGAATTGTTTCTTTGTTTTCATTATCTAACAGTCAACAATTATGTTAAATGACCCAAATTTCCATTAGATGCTAAAGGAATATTTATAATATTATATATATCCACAATAGCTATGTTCTCTATCATTATTTATTCTAATTATGTTAGCCTAACAATGACTGGACTACTTTTTGAGTACCAAGTATTCCTATAGTTGAAAAAAAGGTTGGTTCGGCCTATCCTTTATAATAAAAGCCTAATATGCTAAGTGTCTGGTTGTCCATTCAATCAGTCAAAAGGTAATATGCTAATGATATGCCAAGGCCACTCAACTGCTCTCTATGATGTGTACTAACCACCAAGGGGGCAGATGCTCCAACAAGTAGATTAGCAGATACTTTAGTAGTATATGTCCAACTGGAACATATTTTAGCACCAGTGCAAGCTGTAAATCAGCCAGAAGAAAAATAGGTCCAAGCCCTCCAAAAAAGTTAGATTCCAAGAAATATTCACAATGAGCATCTAGTCCCAACCAGTGAGGGAACTCAAGACAGAAGAGAGAGGTAAATTACATATATAGGAGGAGCACAGAATCAATGTAAATAACATCCCCTCAAAACAATAAAGCTTGTTTCAGTTTCACTATTACATCACTACATTTCTCCATTACTTTATTTTACAATAATAATTTTTGTCCACTTTACTTTCATCGTATTTGACAAGAAAACAGGTTGCAATGCCCTTATGATTATAATGTACCTTTTAGAAAGATTCATTTTTAGAAATGTTAGAATGTAATGTGTGTGTGGTTTTTTGTTTTTTTTTCAAATAAGATTCAAAAATAGCTTATTCCTGCTGTTTTTTCATAGAAGTAAAATACAAGGAAAATCTTGGTTGCAATTCATTATCCACATCAAGAGTAGGAATTGTACCAGCCAAGCCACTTCCACTCCAAAAATAATCAGGGGAAGTGGTATTTTCCCCCAATAGGCAGAAGCAGGATCCACAAGACATCTTCATTTATAAATTAAAAAGGATCCTATTATTTTTGGTTCTCAGTGGTGGGGAGGTAGGGCAGAATAGCTGTGTCCTAGTCTCACATGGATTAAGATGACATAATAGTTAATATGGAGAACAAACCTAACTTCAAATTACAATGGCCAGGACAGAGCAGGGACTCTCTTATTTGCCACCAGATTCCTTTGCCTGGCCCATTGCCCTAACCTCAGTAGATACTCAGCAAATGTTCATTGATTATCGAAGAATATGACATCCCATCCCTAGATAAAGTGTGGTATAAAAGAAATTTTTTATCTTTACTTTAGAAAATACGCTTTCTTGATTAGCAAAGTTACTAAACCACCTACCAAGTTCTACAGGGAAAATGCTAAAGAAATACTTTGGAATTGTCTATTTATCTATATTAATTCTAGAATGTAACCATTTTCTAATTGGAGAAAATTAGGAATGCCCATACTAATGAGAGAGCTATGATATGAGTATCTTATAAGTCTATTTCTCAGTTTTATTATTATTGGCATAATCTCAAATTTATTATCAATTTAATTTATAATTTTACCTTTTATTTTCCAAATTATTATTTCATATGATTTCAAAAGCATAAATTGGCTCACAGTTCTCTCAGGTGTTTGCATTTCCTCCATTATTGTCAATCACAATGCATTCTGTCATTCAGTCATTCATAAAATTCATTTAATATTCAGTACAAACTATGAGAAATACAAGTGAATGATGCATGATTCTTGCCTAAAATTATAACATAGTTGAGGAAGTAGCCACGTGTCAGAAAATATAATGTAGATAAGAAAATATTTTGTGAAGTGCTGAAAAAAAGCCAGAGGAGAGATTTTGAAAACATTCATGGAAGATGACATCTCAACTGGGATATAATGGTTAAATCAAATTTCAGTAGACAGAAACAGAAGATGGTATTTAAAGACTGATTTTGAGACAGGAAGGGAGAGAGATAGAGAGATAGAAACATCATTGAGAGAGAAACATCATCAAGTAGGTGCCTCTTAAATGCCCCCTACTGGGGATTGAGTCCACAGCCTGGGTACATGCCCTGACCAAGAATCTCACCATCTTGGTTCATGGGTTGATCCTAAAACACTGAGCCACATAGTCAGGGCAAAGATGGCATTTTTAAGGATGAGAGAATGGGGTTAGCAAAAGCAAGATGGTACTAAATGGTGGGTATTTTCAGTTCAAAGGATGGAGTCCAGTGTGGCAGAATTATTGAACACTCTATACTATGGTGGAAGGCAAAGCAAAAATGAAAGGTTGGTTCCAAATTAAAGAGTGATAAACACCAAAAACATAACACATCTTTATTGTATATGAAACGGGGATCCATTGAAGATTTTTGAGGCATAGAATTACCTGACATTAAAGAACATAGATACAGTATGAAGGGTGAGTGAGAGAAGCTGAATTGGAGAACCAGGCCATGGAACTTATTAAAGTAAAAGCTGATGAGTGATTAACTAAGGGGTGGCACTAGAACTAGTAAGGCGTTAAGATTTGTACAAAGTATCAGGAGAAATCCCTTGGTTTTAAAATCCACAAAGACTTGCTATTTGTGTTTTATGTACCTATAAGAGAGAATGAGGGAGTCATAAATGTAAAATATTTACATTTAAAATATTAATTTCAAATGTAAAATTTAAATAAAATATTAATTTTTCTATTTCTGATTCACTTTTCAAAAAGGTACTATATATTCATGTGAAAACATAGCTACTGAAATCCAATGAAATACTAAACTATGATCCACCTAACAATTTTTCAGATACTATGGGGATATGCATACTGTGCTTTTGGAAACAGTTTTATATTGTTTCCTTGGATTATAATGTACATTTTATACTTAATGGGTTATTAAGTATAAAATGTAAATTATGTGTATATGCTATTTCCCAAAATAAAGTATTTATTGCCAAAGGAAGATAAAAGTTCAGGTTGAGAATGATCACTTGGAATCTTGATGCCACATGATAAGTTTCACAAATTATATTAATGAATTAGAAACATATGGAGATATTAATGAGACAGTTGGATATTAGGAAGTAGATTCATGGAACAAATATCACTAAGAATATTGATCACCAATCTTAATAATCTTATACATTACCTAACATAATATCTTGAAAATAGTTAATCATTCAATGCTTTGACTACTAATAGCATCAAGAAAAGCATTAGATAATGGAGATCTTCTAATACCTTATGGTTCCCTACATTTTCTTTAACTATTGAAGTTTTATATATTTATGTAAAATCTCTTTGTTCAATGCCACAGAACTCAAGATATAGACAATTACAATCTAAGAATAATACCCGAGAGTGAAATTTGCAAATAATCAATAATCAAGATGTTTGACAGTAAGCCAGCTATGATCACTTCTAGAGGGTAAGATCATGCACTATGTTTTCTATTTCAAAATCTATAAAAATATTTTCAAAATTATAATAGGAAATAACTCTGTTTACTTCATATCATGTCATGAGAAAACTGACATTTGAAAAATATTTCACTTCCTTTTTGTATTTTAAAGTAAATGTAAATTGTCATATAAGACATTGGAAATGAACAATGCAATAAGAAATAATAATATCCTATTAACCATGATGTTAATTATTTTCCTAAGGGAAATGTATGCCATTAATTAATTACTTGAAGAGTAAAATTAATAAAATAGTTTTTATGTTCAGATATATTCATATATGGTTTAAATACCCTATAATGTGAATACAGGCAATCATTTAGATGTAGTCATTATGAACACAAAGATATAAGATTCTCAAGGCAATGTAGAAAATGAAAAAGTGAGTTGGACATTTGGGATAAATTGAGCAACTTAAAGACAATCTGGGTTCTCAAATACAATAGATTAATTTATATATTAATATATATATATATATATATATATATATATATAGAGAGAGAGAGAGAGAGAGAGAGAGAGAGAAAGAGAGAGAGAGAGAGAGAGGAGAGAGATAAAGAGAGAGAGAGAGAGAGAGAGGAGAGAGAGAAGAGAGAGAGAGAGAGAGAGAGAGAGAGAGAGAGAGAGAGAGAGAAAGAGAGAGGGGGGGGCTGGTGCATTGGTGCATGAAATTTGTGCACGGGGTGTGTGTCCCTCAGCCTATTTACGCACTTTCCAATCTGGGACCCCTCAAGGGATGTCTGACTGCCCATTTAGGCCTGATATGGCAGTCTGTCATCCCTCTCACAATCCAGGACTGCTGGCTCCCAACATTCACCTTCCTGCCTTTCTGATTGACCCAACAACTTCTGCCTGCCAACCTGATCACACCCTAATGACTCCCCTGCCAGCCTGATTGATGCCTAACTGCTCCTCTGCCAGCCTGATTGCCCCTAACTGCCCTCCCGTTCAGACCTGGTCCTCCTCAACTACTCTCCCTTGCATGGCTGGGTCCCCCCAGCTGCCCTTCTCAGCAGGCCCGGTCACCACTAACTTCCTTCCTCTGCTGGCCTGGTCACCCCTATCTACTCTTCCTGCAGGCTTGATTGCCCCAAATGCCCTCCCTTGCAGGCCTGGTGCCTCCCAACTACCCTCCCCTGCTGGCCATCTTGTGGTGGCCATTTTATGTCCACACCGAGACAACCATCCTTGACCACAGAGGGGCAGCCATCGTGTGTGTTGAAGTGATGGTCAATTTGCATATTACTCTTTTATTAGATAGAATAGAAGCCTGGTGCACAGGTGGGGGCCAGCTGGTTTGCCTTGAAGGGTGTTCTGGATCAGGGTGGGTGTTTCCTTGGGGCATGGGGTGGCCTGGGCAAAGGGTCTGTCTGGTTTGCAGGCAAGCCATGCCCCCCAGTGACCCAAGCAGAGGCCTGGTATCTGGGATTTATTTATTTATTCTGGGATTTATTTGTAATTGAAACTATGTAGCCTTGAGCAGAAGCCAGGGCTGGCCAGGGAGGGCAGGAATCTTGGCTTCCTCCATTGCTGGGGAAACTCAAGCCTCCTGTTCACTCTGTGGCCACAGCCAACTTGGTTGTGTTAATTTGCATGCTCGCTTCTGATTGGCTGGTGGGCATGGTTTGTGGGATAGTGGAGATATGGTCAATTTGCATGTTTCTCTTTTACTAGTATAGATTTACATATTCATTTTATATATATATGAGAGAGAGGCATAAAAGAAAATAATCATCACCTTGACAACTTACTTTTAAGTACACAGCCCAGGGCTTTTATTGGCCACCATGTTTCCAATTCATACTCTTCATTGTTAAATAGTAGAGAAAGCCATGCCTGGATCCCTCAGAAGTCACTCCCACTTGTTATGTAAAGATAGTCTGGTCTCATCCTCTTGCAATATATCAGGGTAAATTCAGCCTACTGATCTTGTGAGGTGGGAATACCTTCAATATGAGTTAAAATTACTCTGAGAGAAATTATTCAAGTGTGGTTTCATCTCTATTGTATTTTCCTAAGCCTGCCTGAATTCCATCAAGTTCCTCCTGGTCTTCTTTGAATTTAATTCCCAACACATATATTAACAATAGATTGCCAATATATTCAAGTTTGGCAATGAGGAAACATAGAACGTATTATAATTATAAAGTGAAAAATCCTTTTAGTAAGAAATTTCTCCATGGGCAGTAGTAGACAGGTAAAAGATCCAAAGCAATCCTATATAATAAAGAGTTAATATGCAAATTTATCATCACACCCTCGCACAAGATGCCCGCATCCATGTAGTCACAAGATTGCTGCCACAAGAGAGGCCAGTTGGGGATGAGCAGTTAGAGGCAACCGGGCCTGCAGGGGAGGGCAGTTAGGGGCAACCAGGTCAGCAGGGGAGGGCACTTGGGTAGGACCATGCTGGCTTGGGTGACAGGGCCTTCAGGGAAGGGCAGTTAGTGATGACCAGGTCAACAGATGAGTGATTAGGGGGCAATCAGGTTGGCAAGCAGAAATGTTAGTGGCAATCAGGCAGGCAAGTGGTTGGGAGCCAGCAGTCTTGGATTGTTAGAGGGATGTCTGACTGCCAATTTAGGCTTGATCCCACAGAGATTGGGCCTAAACTGGCATTCAGACATTGCTGAAGGATTGAAGACAGTACTTTCTGGGCTAATGAACACTTCCCCCTCACAGAGTATTAATTTTGTGCACTAAGCCTCTAGTCTTTGTCATAATAATTATTTTAATTGATTAAATAAATATACTTGATAAAATAAATGACAAAAGAAAGAGTGCATAAGCAAGCAGAAATGTAGCTTCCTGAAAATCATCCTACAGCCTTTGCATCTCTCATCCTGTTCATCCAAATACTTGTCAAGCCATGTTTCCTTTTTTCATGCTTTGTCCCTGCTCAGTTCAGAACTTCACTCTTTCGCTGAGACCGATTTGGCTCAATGGATAGAGCTTTGGCCTGGGGACTGAAAGGTCCCGGGTTCGATTCCGGTCAAGGGCATGTACCTTGGTTGCAGGCACATCCCCGGTGGGGAGTGTGCAAGAGGCAGCTGATCGATGATTCTCTCTCATCAATGTTTCTAACTCTCTGTCCCTCTCTCTTCCTCTCTGTAAAAAATCAATAAAATATATTTTTTTTAAAAAGAACTTCATTCTTTCACCTCTGTCTCCTGTCTTGGTACTATTCTGTCAACATTCTAATTAGAAATGAATATGCATATTCAATACATCAAATCAATTAAAAGAGTTGTTCAAATGAGCAGACAGCACAAACACACTTTTTGAATGTGCATAGGATATATCGGGTCTAGTAATAATTAATGACGTTTTTAAACATTCGTTTAAAATCTTGCTTGGCGTTGACTTGTATTGACATAACCTTCAAACACGTGGTATCCACAGAACGTGTGAAGTGCAATTAACAAGTTTTGCTTGAAAAAGTTTGTGTTTGGTTTGGTTTTTGTTGAAAAACTAGGGCTAAGAAGATCCGGATGAAGAGCATATTCGGCACTGCATGCTTTACGAGTTCCAATTAGGAAGAAAAGCAAGTGAGGCTGCAAAAAACATCTGTAGTGCTCTTGGTCAAGATGCAGTTAGCGCCAGAAAATGCCAGCGTTGGTTTGAGAAATTTCGCGAGGGAAATTTTTCGTTAGATGACAAGAGTGGTCGAGGCCGTGTGTCCAATTTTGATCAAGAAGCTCTTCAAGCTCTTTTGGTGCAAAATCCTCAAATTACCCAACAAGAGCTTGCGACAACTTTAAATTGTTCACAAAAAACAATTTCCAATCAATTGCGTGCACTTGGCAAAGTCCAAAAGTTTGGAAAATGGGTTCCTCATGAGTTGACCGACAACAACCTTAATCAAAGAGTCACAATTTGCAGTTCGCTCCTCTCTCGTCAAAACCATTTGCCGTTTTTAGAGCAAATTGTTACCGGAGATGAAGAATGGGTGCTGTATGTTAATTTGAAAAGGGGGCCTCAATGGTTGGACAAAAATGAGGCTCCGCAGCCCACGCCAAAACCTGACTTGCATGCGAAAAAAGTGATGTTGTGTGTTTGGTGGAATTTTAAAGGAATTCTTCATTATGAACTTTTACCATCTAAACAAACCATTACAGGTGCAGTGTATAGTGCCCAATTGGAAAGGTTAGCCCAAGCTTTAAGAGAAAAAGAACCCGTGCTGATTAATCGGAAGGGTGTAATTCTTCACCACGATAACGCACGACAGCATACTGCAAGAATCACTGCTGAAAAACTGCGCCAGTTGGAATGGGAAGTTCTCCCTCAACCTGCATATTCTCCTGATATTGCCCCTTCTGATTACCATTTGTTTCGTTCTTTGCAAAACTTTCTTCTTGGAAAATAATTTAATAATGAAGAATGCCTCAAAAATGCATTGACCGAATTTTTTGCATCAAAATCACAAGAATTTTACAACAGAGGGATTAAAATGCTTCCTGAGCGTTGGGCACAAGTAGTAGAAAACAACGGCAACTATATTGTTGATTAAATTTTGTTGTATTGTTTAAATAAATTCGATTTAAAAAAAGTATTAGAAAACAACATTAATTATTACTAGACCTAATAATAAGCACTGATATAATTGACAAACAATGGGTCAGAGAAGACTTCCTGAAGGAAGCAACTAATGTCCACCTTCAGTGATTATAAGGCTACAATCATATGGGTTCAGATGTAGTTCTATTATTTTATGATGACCATTTTTTGTACTTGATTTATTATTTACTAGAAGCCTAATGCTCAAAATTTGTGCAAGGGGCTCTCCTTCGCAGTCTCAGTTGGCCCTTACAGCTCTGGCATCATCTGGAAGGTCATCCGGACAGACATTCTACTATTGGGTCTCACTAGCATATTAGCTCTTTATTATATAGAATTTTAAGCCTATAGATTCACTTAAAACTATGGTCTAGATTTAAAAATGTTTTTACTGTTCTAAATTATAATTTAGTACAAAAAATAATTGTTTTTGAGAAAAACTGTATCTGAACAAGATATGAGTATTTATTTTAGTATAAGACTCAATTGGATTTTTTTAGTATTTTTCTTCTCTTATTACTTTTATTGAACATCAGTAGGAAGTGTTTTAAACAATCTATCAATAAAATAAATAAATTGTTTTGGATTAATTTAGAAAAAAAAGGCAAGATTGCATGAAAGACGAAAAACTAGTATATCAAAGTATTAGATGGCCAAGAATATGGTACATAAACAAGAAAACAAAGGAAATTTGTAAAATAATTAGCATGATTATACAAAAAATAAAAAAAGTCTAAAATAACTAGAAAAACTCAGCCATTTCAGATATTTGACATGAGTAAATAATCTGAAATAAAAGCAAATTGTATGATGACTAAACTTAAACAGAAAACATTGTTAATGCAATAGTGTTGGGAGCCATCAGAGTTGAGACAAGCAACTCCGTCTTAAGAAAATACAGCTCCATCTTAGAATTAAGTTCCTTCTAGCAGAAGTTATGCCGTGCCCTGCGGGTTTGGCCAGAAGCTAAAGATTAACCTGCCGCTTAGCACACCTTGCTCCGGAGGATCTCTGCAACGTCCCCTTCCTGACCCTCCCCCATAGCTAGCCCAGGCCTTGGAATGTTACACCTTGGAATGTTACACTGCCCTGGCAGTTAGCCAATCTTGTGTTGCCAGGTACCTTACCACCTTGTCACTCAGTGCCTAAACCAATTATACACTGTCAAAGACCCCGCTGCGTAGGCAACCCTGCCCCCACTTTGTTCCTGCTGTACATATACTGCCATTCCAAAAATAAAGTTTGAGGCTTGATCAGAACTTTGTCTTGCCTCCATTTCTCTGTGCCCCTGTCCCTTCTTTTCATCCTCCACAGGTCCTCCCTCTCCCCACGTTGCTGTGCCCCTGGGGTCAGGGCACAATAGTAATAAATCTCTGTTCTCCCTTGCAGGATAAGTTATAAAACATTTAGAAAATATGTGCAATAGTAAAAGGATGGAAATAGGACCTAATATATCTGGTTTGTTTTTTAACAAACGTTTAAATGTTATGTGCCAATTTTTTTTTTATTAAATGTTTTCTAGAATATTTAAACCACTGTTGGTTTTAAATATTTAATAATTTCTTTTCCAAAAATATCTATTAATGTTCTTATTTATGAGTTGTACATGAGTTAATTTAATATCCATGATTATATATATTTTTTAACAAATTCATTAATTGATAAATCTCTGGGGACAAAAATATAAATTGTGTGCTTCATTGATGTATTTTTATTGAGGAAATTTTATGTTATTTCCATTCTCATTTAATATTCAACATTAAGCATGTAAAAACAACTACTAAGGAAAAATAATAACACTTCTTTTTTATATTTTAAACAATATATTTTTATTGATTTCTGAGAGGGAGAGATAGAGAGATTAATGATAATGATAATGATGCAAGAGAATCATTGATTAGCTGCCTCTTGCACACCCTTACCAGAGATGAAGCCTGCACACTGGGCATGTACCCTTAACTGGGAATGGAACCATGACCTTCTGGTTCATAGATTAATGCTCAACTATTGAGCCATACTGTCTGGGCTTTATGTCTTATTTAAAAGGAATAAAATGATTAGATAGTGAGGTTTATTTCTGTAGTTTTATTGCCTTTCATTAGTAGGCAATAAAGACATGTCATTGTATCTTTAAGCAATTAGTACCAATTGCTTCAAAAAGACAAGCTAGTCCTCACAGAGGCATGTTGAACTGTATAGTAGTTTCACTGTTGCCCTAGTGTCCACACTGGCAACATGTGTAATCAGGCTGCGCCTCTGTTAATTGTCACAGCACATTCTCTATTCTTCTGTGAGAGTGCAATTGGTTACCCTCTGCTTATTTATTTATGTGTATTTTTGTTCAATCAAATCTAGACATGTTTAGTTTTTGCTTTGGATGCATGTAGCAGGTATATAACCAATTTGGTCAAATACAAAGCGGGCTTAATGTAAAAATGCAGAGACACCAAAGAGTTCAATCTTACACAGGCATCTCTTAACAAAGACAAGGACAAATACAACTTCTAAACCACATTTCCAATTTCCAGTTCTTGAAAAAACATTTCATGGGTCCTGTGACTTACTTTCTCTTTCTACCAGTGGTCATAGAATCCTAGCCAGCTGCTTATGAGCTGCTCTTGAGTCAATGCCCATTCTGACTCCAGTCAACTGTCCCCAAGGTAGATTTGCTCCTGTTGCATAACACATGGCTGTAAAGCAATAGGCATTGCACAGGGTCTGCCTTACAGACAAATGTGAGAATAGCATTGCACGGCAGTGTGTATTGGATACTAGAGGTGGTATTGCAGGTACTTGTGGATGAGACATACTCAGTGATTCAGCTATTCCACAAATATTTGCTGATTTCTACTCTGAGCAGGCATTGGTTAGACGTTAGGAATGCGTACCTGATTAAGAGCACACAAGCCACCCACTTCCATAAGTCCTACAGTGCTGAGGAGGGGCAGATATGCCCTGACCAGATGATTCAGTTGGTTGCAGCACCCATATACCAAAAGGTTGCCCAATAATTCATTGTTAGGGTACAGACCAAGGTTTCAGGTTCAATCCTTGTTGGGCTGCATACAAGGAACAAACAATTGATGTTTCTTTCTTCTCTCTCTCTCTCTCTCTCTCTCTCTCTCTCTCTCTCTCTCTCTCTCTCTCCCCTCCACTCCCTTCTTCTCTCTCTAAAAAATAAAAAATAAAAAAATAAAAAATAAAAAAATCAGTTAACATATCCTTGGATAAGAAAAAAATAAATAAACAAACAGCAGGCAAGACACCTCTTCCAAAATCCCACAGTGCTGAGTAGGGGCAGATGTTAATCAACTAGCACATGAACAAGATAATTACACATGGTGATATGTTGTATAAGGAAGTAAACATGACATTATAAAACAGGGGTCAGCAAACAATTTTTTGAAGAATCAGATAGAAAATATTTTAGCCCATTTCAAGACATACTGTCACTGTTGATATGCAAGGCAAAAGCAGCCACAGTCAATGCAAAAAAAAACAAACAAACAAAAAAAAAAGAGTTCCAATAACATTTTATTTATGAAAGCAGGCAATGAGCTTGATTTAGCTCATGTTACAAAGAATAACAGTGTGATGGTGACTGTGAATAGTGTAGTAAGAAAAGACTTCTCTGAAGAAGAAGCTTTGAATGAAAATATAGGATGTGAGAAGGAGCTGGTTATAAGGACAACTGCAGGGGTCCTTACAAGATGGAGCAACAAGTGCAAAGCCCTGAAGGGAAGGAATATTCAATGAAGAGAGGAGAGAGAGGAGACTGCGGTAACTGGAGTTTAATGAGAAACTGAGAAACATTATAATTATGCTTGAGAGATTGACAGATGTCAGTTTAAGGTGCTCATTAAATTGAAGACACATCTGAATAAACTGAAAGAATGAGAACTAGGTCAACCAGAATGAATGGACAGTCTTCTTGTGGCACTGATATGGATCAGTCAACTACTTATTCCCTTCCTGTCCCTCATGGGATTCAAATTCCTTGAAAAATAATCCAATTGTTGCTCACTGTACATATTGAGTCACAGTCTACAAAACTGTGCAGAATAAAAGGAAGGACATTTTCCAGTTAAATTTGTAGCTCTGTGACCAAAAAAAAAGGAAGGATACATGGTGGGCATGTAAGAGCACAAATGGATACCCACTACTGCTCTTTGTAGAGCTTCCAAATGTGAAGAATACTTTTACTTCATTAAATTTATTTAATAATTATTTAATCTTTATTGATAAGCAGATGCAGCCAGAAAGATGATAACGTGAACCATTACTCATTACTATTTTTTTTTATCCCTGAGAACATTTTTTGTTCTGAAATCTACTTTTTTTGAAATTATATCCATTTCAGCTTTTACTCAGCAGTAGCTTGATCATGAAGAAATTTTATATTCCTGTAAATATTCTTGACATTTTTCTGAGATGCAGTTTCATTACTCGGTAATAGTTCAATCTTTTGGGGTGTTATTTTTTGTTTGTTAGATGGGACCAGTATAGCATTTTTTTCCTGGGGAAAAATTCTCTCTCTACTTTAGACAAAACCCTTATAAGAACTCGATTCAATGCCCTGGAGATTATAATCTTTTTCACTATGGGTTTGGGGAACAGGAAATATTTCTGGCTCTGTGTGGGTTCAGAGATTGCTGTTTCTAAACCTTTCAGGTGGTTCTTTCCCAGCCAACTCTAGTTTCCTCAGAAACATTTATATAATAAAGAGCCAGGATCTTAATGACTGTTACCACTCAAGGCTTGACCAGACCAGAAGTCAGTGCTGGGTTGCTGTGATGACCCACCACTAACTGCCTAGGGAGCTGTGAACCAGGCCCAGATAGAGGCCTGCAGAGAAAGAAGCAGTATCTTATCTGTAGCCTCTATGGCAGCTATTGATTAGAACTTGCCTCTCTTTCTCTCACGGCCTGGCCAACAGTCATGCCTCCATTTCTCTCCAGGCCTTGACCAAAGATTAGGCTTCATTGATAGTCCCAGAGATGCTGACTGGCATAGAAACTAACCAATCAGAACCAAATCTGGGTGAATGTAAGGAGCCAATGGCTTCCTAGGAGGCAGAGCTTTTGATGCTGACTAGCATAGAAACTGACCAATCAGAACCAAATTGGCTGGCAGGGGAGGGCAGTTGGGGGTGAGATCAGGCCAACAGGGGAGGGCAGTTGGAGGTAACCAGGCAAGCAGGGGAGGACAGTCGGGGATGAGCCAGGCCAGCAGGGGAGGGCAGTTGGAGGCAACCAGGCTGGCAGGGGAGATCAGTTGGAAGCTCAATAAGGCCGGCAGGGGAGGGCAGTTAGGATCAATTAGGCAGGAAGTCAGAGGGGTTAGGGTAAGGTGACCAGATTTTAACATTGGAACATTGGTAAAGTGGGACACCATTGACAGGCGGAAGGGGGTTCTTGATAAAAAATTTGGTCTATATGGAGCAACAAAAATTTTCATAGAATGCAAAAATAGTATTGTAATATATTTTTTTAAATTTCAACGTAAGTACAATTTACAAATATAATAAATAAAAAATATTATGTATAGTCGTGTCACTTTCAAGGCTGGCACTAGACATTTTGCCACCACTATAAAATATAAATAATATGAGTACTGTCTGCGAAATGCAAGAAAATTTATGTATTTATAAAATAAATAAATAAATTACTTACCTAAATTATCTGAATAGCTGATTTGTAATGACATCACTTGTTTAACTAGCTTACTCGCATGCAGTACTATGTGTATCATCTGAGAGACAGTTACAAAATGTTTTTGTTGTTGCCAATCCTAAAAAATGCCATTGTTCATTAAATTTAAAATCAGGACTGTTTTAAAATGCCGTGGGACGCGGGACAAATTGTTAAAAATCGGGATTGTCCCACCAAAAGCAGGAAGTCTGATCACCTTAGGTTAGGGGCAATCAGGCAAGCAGGCAGGTCAGAGGTTAGGAACCAGTGGTCCTAGATTTTGAGAAGGGTGTCTGACAGGGATCCGGCCTAAACCTTGGACATCCCCCAAGGGGTTCCCGATTGGAGTGGGTGCAGGCTGGGCTGAGGGAACCTCTTCTGGGCACAAATTTTATGCACCAGGCCTCTAGTAAAATGATAAACGCTCAGCAGAAGTCCAAGGTGGACCCTCTACAAAGATTCAGAGTTATCCCTGTCCACCTTTCTCTGGTGCTCAGACCTGTGTACTTTAGCGGCTTTGATCTCTCCAGATTTTGTTCCCTTATCACAGGCAGTAGGTTTATCCACCTGACTCTGGTTTGGCAACTGATAAACTACAGCTATCTGTGTGTTTTTTCACCTTTAGATTTCTCTACCCTGCTGCCTGGTGCCCAATATCTTAAAAACTGTTGTTTTTAATATTTTATCTATCTTTAGAATTGTTTCAGGAGGGTGGATAAGTGTAGATCCTATTATTTCACCTTGGCCAGAAGTGGAAGCCCTCAGTTACTATAATTTTTTGCTCTAGTTTTTCATATTATTGATGCTATCGCTCCTTTATTGGTACACAATAGCTGTTAGATTTTTCACATCATGATACTTGACATCTGAAAAATTTAAAGTGTTTTTCCAGAAATCTCTAAAGGTACTCTGAGACCAGCATTTATATTCCAAGAAGGAATGACTAAGCATGTAATTTATTGATGGGTTTGCAAGAAATATCATCTTAAGTGACCTTTTCATTTTAATAAAGAATCAAGGATCTTAAAAAATGCAGATGTCAGTAATTCTTTCTGTAATATCTGCATGAGTAATTTATTTAATTTATTTCTTTTGGTTTTTTTTAATACCAGTTTGTATAGATGCCAATTTTCTCTTAAAAATAGGAACTCCCTGGGTCACTGTTCGTAAATAGATGACATTTTTATTATATGTTTTATCATGAGATCATTCAAATTGATAGCACAAGAGAATAAAAATAGGAAAGTCAACTCAGTGTTTCAAAACTTCTTCCTCTTAGTCCCAGTCTGACTCTAACAGGAAGTGGATGAATGCCTTCTCCCTGGGAGAAGAGAGCTCATTTTTCATAATCAATATAAAAAAAAACAAAAAAGTATTTGAACTAGTTGAGTAGATTTTAGACTATTAAAACTAGAAAGTATATTGGACAATTTAGGTGGATTATTGAATACAATACATTTTACATAGAATAAACCACAATGTAGATTTTTATAATTAGTCATCTGTGCTGGAAAGAAATTATTCAATATATGACCAAATGTCAAATTCCACCATTGTATCTATTTAAATTATTGAGTATATCCAGAAATGGGGCTTTTAATATATTATATTCAAGGATACTATGTAGGCCTCCTCGTAATAAATAAAACAATATTAGACAAAAGAAAAAATTAAATTTTGTACTTTTATTTGGTAGGCAATGTACCATTTAGAAAAAAAAAAACTGACCAAGGAGCTCTATTTTGAATAATTTTTATGTGTTGAACACATTTAGTATTTTTACCATTAATGTCTTCCTTTACACACATATGTATTTTTTAGAACATTAAAATTAAATCACCTTATTTTGTAAAATTTTATTATTTTTATTTATTGCATTGGATGTTTGAGTATATTATATATTTATTTCTCAAACATTATTATATTCATCTAAAATTTCATATTGAATGAATGCATTTAGCTTATGCAACTTATAGGTACACTCAAATTTGTTATTAATCTTATAGTATTGGATATTTACCTATGTGTTAGTTAGCTATTGCCATTAAATGCTATTTAATAAACCAATTCTAGGTTTCACTGCTAACAGCAATCATTAATTGTTCCTAATCTCTATCTGTATCAGCTGGGATTCAGAAGACATGCAAGTCTTGGCTAGGTGGATTTACTGATCTGGAAAGGTCTCGAGCCTGCATCTGGTCCTTAGCTATGATTGGCTGTTCAAGGTCAGGTTCCACTGGAATGTCCTGTTCAGTCCTGTTCTTGGTGTCTCTTCTCCTCCTCCTAGAATCAGCGAGCTACTTTTATGATATTCTTCCTAGGGCAATGGCAGAGACCCAACATATCTCTCTCTCTCTCTCTCTCTCTCTCTCTCTCTCTCTCTCTCTCTATCTCTATCTCTATCTCTTCTTTTCTGTGCACACGCACACACTACAATGCCAAATTTTACTTTCCTGCTAAATTGACAAATTCAAATAGAGATGATAGCCTTTGACCTAAGCATTTAAGTACCATTTTCTTTAAAAGTCTTCCTTCAAAGGTTAACAAAAGTAACACTTAAACTTAGTGCATTATTTATTGAGGGTGGTTTTGGCTCCTCTCCTCTTATTTAAATGAATCTTACTCTGTACCAATAAGTGAACACGTTTCTAAAAAGAACTTCAAATTTCTAGCTTGGGTGTGGGTGAACTGTGCTTTATGGGCTGACCTTTGCTCACCACAGTGACAGATTTGTCGTTTTGGTTTTTATTTTACGTCTGATAGCTACTAACTATAGCCAATGTATAAGATGCCAAATTGCTCCTTTTGAAATTGATTTTATTTTTAAAAACCTAATTGATCTCACACAGTTTTGTTTTATTTCTCAATGCTTTCTCCACAGTTCCAAGTACATTTGCTCCTATTCATTAATTCAGGCATTTCAATTTACCACTGAAATTTCATACATTAAAATCTTTAAAATACTGTTTCATTCTTTTTCTTCATTATTTTTTATTTTTCAGGTGACACTCCCATTTAAGATTTTAGATTTCAATTGAATAGTAGTATACTATACTATAATTATAATATAGATAAATCTATTATAATTATAAAATATAAACTGTATTATAATATATAATATGCTATTATAGTAGTATAATTCTATATTAACACACTATAATTATATTCTATTTTCATTTCAACCTCTCTCATGGACTCTTTCCACTTATTACAGTAGGAGCTCTTTGTGCATTGCCAGATTTACCTGCCATATCACCACTATGACAAGTGTTATTATCCCCATTTCACAGATGAACTAGAAGATTATATACATTAAGTGAAATTGTCACTGACACAGAGCTCCTAAGTGAAGGAGCCTGAATGTCTGATTCCAAAGCTTATATTCTACTCGGCTGATCTTCGCTGCCTCGTGCAATAGCAAAGAGATTCAGAGACCTTCAATACCAAAGAGCCAGTAGCAATAGTAGCAATTTCCTCACAGATCCTTCAAAGCCAGTATTCATTTTATCTCATAAAGGTTGCCTAACCCCCACATGTATACTTATAAGTTGCTTAGACTTAAAGATGCTGGCTTGAATTATTGTCAAAGGGAAATTGTTCTCAAAAGAAAAGAAATTCTTCCTGCTCCATCCAATTTAGCTATCAATTTATTCAACAATCAAAATGGCTGGGACTAGCTTTGAAAATATTCCTCTACATATTCATAGATAGAGAACAGATTGACAGCTCTCAGAGGGTAGGAAGGTTGGGAGCTGGGTGAGAAAAGGAGAAGGGATTAAGAAAAAATCTCATAGATACAGACAATAGTATGGTGATTACCAGAGGTAAAGGGGATGGCGGGGGGGTAAATAAATACATTAAAATTTAAATGTCAAGTACATGGTGATGAAGGAGTCTTAACTTGGGGTGGTGAACACATAATACAATATACATATAATGTATTATAGAATTGTGAACCTGAAACCTATATAATTTTATTAACCAACTAGAGTCCAGTGCACAAAATTCATGCAAGGGGCTCGGTCCTCACAGCCCTGGCTGCTACAGAAGGCCCTCGCAGCCCCAGCTTCACCCAGAAGGTCCTCCAGAAAGACCTTTGGAAGGTTCTTCAGCTGTTCGGTCTAATTAGCACATTAGCTCTTTAAGGTTAACTGTTTCTTTAAATATCTGTTTTTAAAAAAAAAAAAAAAAGCAAAGGCTGTATAAGGATCCAGAAGGACATGCTCATTTAGGCAAGCAGGAAAAGTTGTTATACATAATTGATCACTCCTAATAATTAATGATTAATATGCACATTAATTTTGTGATAAACTTCCAGTCTTGCTTTCCTAGCAAATGATAAATCACTTTAGATGTAATATAGACAATAAAAATAGATTGCTACTATGTCCATTAAAATTTCCATAATACCCCTTATATTTTATTATAACAAGCCTTTTCCTCCCCAGCAGTCATTTCAGAGTATCTTTAGAATTGTTGTTTTACACATTGATTTGTAATATTGTTTGTGAATAGGGTTACTAAGAAGGTTTTAAATTGCACTAGCATTTTTCTTACAGTAATTTTGAACTGAATAGAGAACTATCCTCAGAAACTGAGATGATATCCTGGTGATATCCTTGGCTTCCTTGATGTCATTGCTTCCTGGTCCCATTGTAGCTGTGACATTCTCAGGCTTCACCTCTGTTTTTAGGACAGGAAGAAGGTGGAGAAGGCTTGCCAACTTCATCATCTTATAAATCAGCAAAGCAAGCAAGGTAATGTTTTTTGCCAATAGATTTCTGTTCTTCCTTATAACCAGAACCAAGTCTTCAGCCACTCCTAACTAAAAGTTTTAGAAACAGTTTGCGCAGAAATGGTGAAAATGTTAATTAATTAATTCAAAAATATATATTTAGGACCTAGCACATGCTAAACCACAAGGTTGTTGCTAACCTCCCATAAATGCCTTGTGGAAGCTTTCTTCAGCTTGGGGGTATGAAACCCTGCTTTCTTTGGTTTGGAGTACTGATGTTGGGGTCCTACAAATGGAGAGTCTACAGAGGTTAATTTGGGGAAATGAATTATTCATGATCACCCATTAGTGTCTGGGAAGACAATAAGAGTGTTGGCTGGAGATTTGTTTGGTTTTGAGGACAAAGCAGGAGTGCAAGATACATGACTGAGTTAATGTCTTGGTGACCCAAGCCTAATGTTCAATTTTTCTATTCAAGCAAACCCACAAAATAGAGTATTTTAGGTACAGATTTCATACTTCATCTTTGTTTCTCTGACTCTCTGATTTGTTAAACCTCAACTTCTTTACCAATATTATGTATTGCTTAACTATTTATAAAGTAATATGAAAATTAGAACAAATTAACAAAGGTATTAGGAAAGTAAATATTAAGATAAACAATATTGGACTACATTATTAACTAGATGTTTGTGTTACCCCAAAATTGATGGGCTGAATCCCCAACCCTCAATGTGATATTTGGAGGTAAGGACTTTTGGAGGGATTAGGGATTAGTGGGCGTTCATCATAGGATTAATGCCAACACCTTGATCTTGAACTTTCACTGCCTTCTCACCGTGTCCTCACATGGTGAAAGGATGAGAGAGCTCCCTGGGGTCTCTTTTGTAAGAGCACTAATGCCCTTAGAAGGGCTTCACTTTCATGGCCCAGTCACCTTCCCAAGTTCCCACCTCCAAACACCATCACCTTGGGTGTTAGGTTTCAACATATGAATTTTGAGGAACAAAAACATCAGTCTATACCAAGGTGGGAAAGCACTTTAAAGGATAAGGTGTACTTGAATAAAAGGAATAGTATATGTCAATAAATGGTGAAAAAGGGAGTTTCCTTAAACTGTGGCAAACTCTTGGGATTAAAATTATTTCAACTTTTATGTGACTTTAAACTGTTTTGATCACAATCACAACTGACTCCAAAAATTAATATTAAAACTTGACATTTTCATAATCTTTTGGTTCTGTTAGATTTACCTAGATATTTTCAAGTGATTCAATTTACTAAAAAAGGACTAATGTGTGTATTTTTATGGATTGAAATGAACTCAAGTTTAATAAAATTTTTGTCCAACAGAAATATCTGCCATAATACCTGAGCCTTGGCTTTATCTCTGAACTGGGAATAAAAACTCTTGCCTGTCTAACCAACCGTAGGACTGTGGAAATTAAAAGTCTCATATGTGTCTGCATGGTAGCTTTCTTTTTTTCTTTTTTTTCAGGGAGTTCATGAAATTTAAAACTGCAGCCATAAGATCATCACCTCAAATAAGGAAAAATCAAAGCAGCTTCTCAGTGAAGCTGGTATGCCATCTATTAGAGTATTTATTTGGCCTTTGCATTGCTAATTGTGTGTGCAAGACATGGGAAAACCAGACAGTGTTTAGGAGAAAGCAATAAAGATGATTAAGGGGCTGTTTGCGTTGATTTATGAAGACATGTTAAATGAGTGCAATGTAAATAACTCTCCTAAGTGACAATAGGAAAGACATAATTATGTCTCCAAATACCTGTTGGGTGTGAACACTGAAAAGGGAGATCGATGAGGCTGCAAAAGATACGATAAGGAAAATTAAAACGGGATTGGGAGGGTCTACATAGAAAAAATTGTAGTCATTCTATCTCCCTGAAAAGTGTCCATCAAGGAGGAAGCTGGATGCCATGATTAGACATGCTCAGATTATATGTAGTCAAGGCTGAGGAAATATGTTGTCATAAATGCATGCTAATGACTTTGTGGGACACCTGTGATTTTTTTGCAGGGGAGTGGAGCTGGGGCTACCATGCCCAAAATGCAGCCATATTTGTGTCCTGTGTAGAAAACAAGAAGGGGCTCCGAATTGCTTGGTCTTGGCTCTCTGACAGCTTCATTGTTTACATCCATCTATCCTTGTATTCCTTCAAAGAAATTCAGAAAGCAACTCTGCTAAGTTAGCTGTTTTGTATAAAGGATTATTCCTGCAGCACTCATTTCTCTGATCCAAGAGCTGTGGCATGATCTTAAAAGATCTATATATGTTAGTACATTATGTTCTTTTATTTTTTTCCACTTCATATCCTCTTCCATCTTTCTTTCCTCCCTGAGATCTGAGTGTAAAAAATAGAAACTAGGGGAGATTGGTGGTCATTGGTATAGAGTCTTTCCTGGTCCCACTGAATAAAGATTCTGTATTCAAAAATGGGAAGTGATATGGCTAATAATTATCAGAGATGAGGCAAATAACAATTAAGTTTTAATAAGGCCTCAACAATTAGCATTTTAACCATTATCACATGGGAAGTGAAACATTAGATTAGTTATGATTGTAGGAAATAATCAGCTAAGAATTACTCAACTAAATTTTAACTAATTATAATTACCCTGTTTGCTTCTGAGGAGTCTTTCAACTGAGAATCTCAGCCTGGGTCCACACCACAGCCAAAAACAAATAAACAGTATTTACTTAGAAAATGTAATTTTTAAAGTGCAATTTGAAATTCAAAATGAAAAATAAGAGTCTGATGATTTAGTACCCATTTAAATGTGTATAGCTTATGGGGAAAGAAGAGTGAAGTCCTCTACATCAACCAATTAAATATTTTGAGCCAAAAATTTTTGTAGATTCTATGAGGTCATAAATCTTTGTCAGATTTTTCTATCAGTTATAAGCAACAGAATAAATTTTGTGCAAGTCAATAACAAAAATATATCACTTAGCTAATGGTTAATCTGAGACATGATTGAAGTGGTAGAATTGCTCATTATGAGATAGTAATCATCCATGAATGTTGCACAGAGTTCCTGGGTTTTGTATTTTTTTATATTTACCATTTTTATTCTTAATACTAGAGGCCCAGTTCATGAAATTCATGCACGGGTGCGGAGGGTGTCCCTCAGCCCAACCTGAACCCTCTCCAATCTGGGACACCTCAAGGAATGTTAAACTGCTCGTTTAGGCTCAATCCAGGATCTGGCCTAAACGGGCAGTCGGACATCTCTCTCACAATCCAGGACTGCTGGCTCCCAACTGCTTGCCTGCCTGCCTTCCTGATTGCCCCTAACCACTTCTGCCTGCCATTCTGATCACCCCCTAACCAATCCCTGTAAGCCTGATTGATGTCTAACTGCTCCCATGCCAGCCTGTTTGCCCCCAACTTCCCTCCTCTGCCAGCCTGGTCACCCCCAACTGCTCTCTCCTGCTGCCTAATCATCCACAACTGCCCTCTTTTGCAGCCCTGGTGCCTCCTAACTGCCCTCCCCTCCTGGCCATCTTGAGGTGGCCATCTTGTGTCCACATGGGGGCAGGATCTTTGACCACATGGGGGCAGCCATCTTGTGTATTAGAGTGATGGTAAATCTGCATATTATTTTTTTATTTGATAGGATAGAGGCCTGGTACATGGGTGGGGGCCAACTGATTTGCCCTGAAGGGTGTCCTGGATCAGGGTGGGGGTTTCCTTGGGCTGTGGGGTGGCCTGGACTGGGGCCCTGTGATGGTTTGCAGGCCAGCCATAACTCCAAGCAACCCAAGCAAAGGTCCTGGTATCTTGAATTTATTTACCTTCTACAACTGAAACTTTGTAGCCTGAAGCAGAGCCAAGCCTCCTGCTCACTTCATGGCAGCAGCAGTTTCTGTTTGATTTTATGTATCTTGTATAATTGAAACTTTGTAGCCTAGAGTGGAGGCTTAGGCCTGCTAAGGGAAGGGGAAAGCTTGGCTTCTTCCATTGCCAGAGAAACCCAAGCCTCTGTGGCCTTGGCCATCTTGGTTAGGGTTAATTTGCATACTCACTCTGATTGGCTGGTGGGCATGGCTGGTAGGTGTGGTTTGTGTAGCAGAGTTGTGGTTAATTTGTATATTGGTCTTTTATTAGGTAGGATTGTTTTCCTATTATGTGCAAGTGGATTAGTAGAATATATACACTATTAATATGTCAAGTATGTATTTAACATTTCTCGTTTTTTAATTGATTTTAGAGAGAAGAAGGAAAAGAGAAACATTGATGTGAGAAATACCAACAATTTGATTCCCATACATGCCCCAACCAAAGATAAAACCTGAAACCTACATATGTGCCCTGACTGGGAATTGAACCCAACATCTTTTAGTGTGTGGGATGATGCACAAACTGACTGAGCCACATGGGTTGGGCTGTATTTAACATTTTATTTTAAAAGTTAGCTGTAATGGTTGTAAGAGTGCTTCTCAATAAGATACATGAAGAGATCATGTGTGAAGTACATACAGTTTTCAAAGAAAAATATGACAGGTATTTCAAAATTTATTGTGAAACAAGAAAACATGGGGAGTCACTCTAACTGAATTTATCCCAGTGACAAAGACATTAATAAATTTAAAGGAAACAAATTCTGACAGGTATAACTTGAAATAAAAATACAAAAGTATTGAACCATTTCTTTATCTACCCAAAGCTTATGTTCAGTGATCATTACAATGATTAAAGCTATTGGTTACCAATTTTCTAAAGCCAATGTAATACTAACTTTGACCATTTAAGTCAAGAAAAATTTCCCTTGCAATCCAGAAGAATTCTAATGCCATTTGAAATCTTAGAACAGCATGTGTGCTTATGCAGAAGCTACCCTTTTTTGTTAAAATGGATCACCCAGACGAAACCGGTTTGGCTCAGTGGTAGAGCGTCGGTCTGCGGACTGAAAGGTCCCAGGTTCGATTCCGGTCAAGGGCATGTACCTGAGTTGCAGGCACATCCCCAGTAGGGGATGTGGAAGAGGCAGCTGGTCGATGTTTATCTCTCATCGACGTTTCTAGCTCTCTATATCTCTCCCTTCCTCTCTGTAAAAAATCAATAAAATATATTTTAAAAAAATGGATCACCCACATTTAAATTGAACCATGCCTACCTTCCAGTAGTATGATTTCTGCTCAGAGCCCTTGAACTTTTATTCAGTATCTGGTGTGATTTTCTCTGGTGTCTCGAGTTTGTGATGTTAATGAACTAAAGGTGACTCTTGTTTCTATACCAATGAAAATGAAGAAAGATTTTCTGAATGGCTTGATAATTACAGTTCTAATATTTTTGAGTCTTTAGAATTGTCCTTAAGTAGGTGGATAATCAACCAGTTTGATACTTCAGATTACAAAATATTCTTATCATAAATAAATTATTTATGGTCCTGTTTCAGTCAAAATACATTTTTACCCCAAAACTTATCAGTGTTTACTACAGAAGGAAATGACTCACTAAAACACTATGCTTTTTCTCCAAACATCTCTATTTTTGTTATATGATTCCTTCCTTTCTGTTTCCACGTTTTTTTCAACATTTGCCAAAAATCAAAGTACTTATGCTTCATAAATGCACATGTGGAAATATTTGCAGTTTACTGAAAGATTAACACATGGACCTTTGGCTTTCAAGTTTTATTAATAATGAATAATCTTTTCTGTCTTACAAGTTTTTTTTGTGGTTTTCTTTTTCTATTAACTTTTCCAGAGTCCTTTGGAAGGAAGAAAAGGAAATGAATTGCAGGTTCTGTGAAAAACGGTTTATAAATGAGCATAAGCATTTGACAACACTTTTGTTATTAGGAAAAGTTTCCTGTACAAAGGTGTTTCACCCTGTGAATCAGAAAACCTTGGTGTCTCAGGTTCAGCCTCCACAGGAGGTATAGTATTTACTCATGGTACTTTAAGACTGATTTAATATGCATTTTCAAAGTGAAGTCTAACTCTTGAAAAGTAATCAGAGGAAAGGAAAGCTATTCACTAAACCCACAAGTTAAAGGTTTTGTGTCTAGCAACTGTAAGATTATAAAGGGGAGGCTTTTGCATTCAAAGAGGGTACATCATCCTTAAGAAAAGATGAAATACTGCTATTTGGGACAACATTGATTGATCTTGAGAAGCCTAATATGAAAATGGCACTTAGGTGAGAAAACATGGAGAGAGAATCGAAGTCTCTTTGGAAATGAAGGGAAGATGGTCAATAATGGATAAGCCATGATAAAAGAGATCCCATTTGGTCAACGCAGCTTTGAAAAGAAAAATAATGTATCCAAGAAGATGGTCTTTTTCTTTTTGAGAAGTTACTTTCCTATCAGACCAGCAAAACCCATCAATGCTTTGCATCCATTAGAGTACACGTCTTGCTTTTAGCCCCTATGCATCTCCTTCGTCTGAATCTGTGACCAGGTAAGTTGGACAGAAAAGTCAAGAACCATATGATTTCACATAAATGTTGGATAGAAAGCTAAAAGCAACAAATGAACAAACAAGAAGAACAAACAAACAAAAACTCATAGACACAGACAACAGTATGTTGGCTACCACAGGGAAAGGGGAAGGGGGGTTAGTAAAGGGTAAAGAGGGTCAAATATATGGTGATGAAAGGAGATTTGACTTTGAGTGGTGGGCACATAGTGCTGAAGATATAGCATAGAATTGTAAATTTGAAGCCTATATAATTTTATTAACCAATGTCACCCCAATAGATTTAATGAAAAAAAATATTATGAATGAAATACTTTGTTCTATAATTATGCTTGTTATTGGAACTACTGTTTCCACAAAACAATTGTTTTTATATGAAAAAATAACTGAACTTAAAAAATTGCATTAAAATAGCCTGTCAATTTAATAACTATCTGATACTTTGCTGAATGAGTGTAACAACACCAAAGTGTTTAGCAATTTCATGTCATTTAAGCTGCATCTATATGATAACTTTGGAGTGAATGTGAAACATGTAATTTGACCCTATGTAAATCCACTTATAAATTTAGAAAATAAATTGTTCACTTTTCAAAAAAAAAGTAAAAAGGGGACATCATGGAAGAAAGGTTGAGGGGGAGCATATGTAAAGCATCACTATGTACTTCAGAAAGCACTCCCCTGGAGAAGCTGCTCAGGCCTGGGATAATGTCCTTCTACAGCAAAACATACAGTATTAAATGCCTGGCAAAGGCGTTTTGTTTTTCTGTGGTAAATGAGATATGAATCTATATGTTTATCGAAAACTCACTTATGCTTCCTCTAGTAGATATCCTTAGAAACAGTAGATAGAGACCTGCAGAGAGGTAATATGTTAGATGTTCCTAATAATCCCCAAAACAAGGTAAATTAATATTCTCTGAGTTTACCTTTGTATTATATCTGGGAGTTCCATTCATCTGCTTCTTACATTTTTTGAAAGGGTTAGGATAGGAATCTGAAATCCTAGAGCAGCAGTATTGTAAATTAAATGACAGCCACTCTCAGAGTTGTTATTCAGTGTGTTCTCTTTGTCACGTATTGTCCTATAAATCAGACACCCAAGGCCAAATTAGTTATAGAAAGCTGCCTAAAGGACCAATGGAGGCTTTGATGCCTGAATCTAATGGCCCCAGCACCACTTACTCCAGGTAGCTGACCACCTGGTCACCGATTCAGACAAAGGAGATGTAAAGGGGCTAAAAGCAAGACGTGTACTCTAATGGATGCAAAGCATTGATGGGATTTGCTGGTCTGATAGGAAAGTAACTTCTCAAAAAGAAAAAGACCATCTTCTTGGATACATTATTTTTCTTTTCAAAGCTGCATTGACCAAATGAAATCTCCTTCATCATGGCTATCCACTATTGACCATCTTCCCTTCATTTCCAAAGAGACTTCGATTCTCTCTCCATGTTTTCTCACCTAAGTACCATTTTCATTTTAGTTTTTATTCCCTAAATGGCATTTCAACAATAACATGCATCCCTTCTTCTGTATTCACTTTTGCAATAATAGCTCCTGGGACCTGAATAGGTCTTAGGATCCTAGGAACTATAATTCCATGTGTGTAAGGACCAAAGAGCCCCTCTTTGAAGCACTGAACCCTGGAGGTAAAGAAAGTGGGTATCCTAGAGAGGAAGGTTAAACAAAAATTGTCCATACCCCCTTAACCATCTGGTAACAGTAGAGGTATAGTCGGTACCTTCTTATAGAAAGGAGAAACCTCCTTCTCTTGGAATCAGTTCTTACCACATTATGTCAAGTCAGACAGAAATTCTAAGCAAACAGGTGTTGTTGTTTTTTTTTATGTATTACTCATTTGGAAATAGAAAAAATAGAGAATTATATGGCCTGCCTATTGGAATACAGACTAACAAAGAAACAACAGGAAACATTAAAAGAATGATGAAGTATTAACAATAATGATGACAATGATAACAAATGTATATTGTTAAAAATAGTATCTCTTCTAAGCTTTAGCACAGCTTTGTGGAGAGTTTTAACATCAACAGTGCACACTCCAGAAATACATTTATAATGTGCCGTTGTCTGTCTCCTTCAAGTTTAAAAAGAAACACTGGCTTCCATGAGTTCGACTTTTTTGGATTCCACATGTAAGTGAGATCATGTACGTAATATTTGTCTTTCTGTGTGTCACAAATGGTAGGGTTCCCTTTCTTAAGGTTGAATAATATTTTATATATCATATAGAATAGTGGTCGCTTGGGGCAAGGGAAATGAGGAGTTATTGATCAAAAGGTACAAAATTTCAGTTATAAGATGAATAAGTTCTGTAAATCTAATGTGTAATGTGGTGACTATATTTAACACTACTGTATTGTGTCTTGAAATTTGCTAAGAGGAAAAAAATGATAACTGAGGTGATAAATATGTTACTTAGCTTTATTTTAGCAATTATTTCACAATATATACATATATTAAAAGATAACATGAACACCATAAATATATATAATTTTTATTGTTTATACCTCAGTAAAGCTTGAGGAAGTAAAGACATACAGATATACAGGTATTTTTATGAGGATGCTAGCATGGGTTTTCAAAGTGAACAGCAAAGAACTAGACAACTCTGGAACTAGACAACTAGACACATTAGAACAGATTTGTTACATAAAGCCAAAGAACTTGCCAGCTATTCTGTGTCCTGGGAAGGCCCAGGGGGCATTCTTGCTCCAGAAGCCATAAGGGATGCTAGAAACCATCTGTGTGTTTGCTGACCAGCTCAGTGTTAGCTGTCCTGTAGACCAGCATGACAGCATGGTATGCTGTTGGGCCTTGTCCACCAGCATCCATTGGAGGGACAGGATTCTGAAACAGCAGGTGCCAGCTGGCAGCACTCACAACAGAATGGAAACTGGGGAGTCTGCAGCCAAGGCTGATGAACAAGGTTTACATAGGCAGCTAGTTAGGGTACTTCTTGACCAACTCAAAACAAACAAACAAAAATGAACAAGTCAAGACTAAGTGAGCAGAAGGCTACGTCAGTTACTAAAAAATAATAGTGGTCTAAGGAAGGAAGAAAATATTGACAATAAACAGATTAATAACACAAAACCTAAGAGCTATTTATTAACATGTGCAATGCGTATAGACACAGGACAATGCAGAAATGACTAACTCAAAGAGGTAGTTAGAACTTGGGGTTCTAGAGCATAAGAGCAAAAGAATAATACATTCTTAGAGAAATTACAAGACAAAGGAAAATGACTGAGTTTCCAAGGGCCGCATTTGTGGGAAGATAATGTGGTCACATATGAGGAAATATGGACGATAAAGACCAGTTAGTTGGGTTTGTTGTATAGATTCCTCTGGTTCCATCTTTGGCCTGGTGAGCTTCTAGAGTTGTTTCCATGATTAATACCTGTCCTTCCTGGGAGAAGGGAGGAAGGGGACACTTTTACCAATGTATGCCCTGATTTTAGGCACATTGTGGAGGGCAAAGAGTTTTTCTTGTATCTGCTTCTTCTCAATTGTCTTCAGCTCAAAAAAAAATCTTATGGTATATTTTGGAATGACTTATTCTGTCACCCAATGATGGGAAGTAAATTCCATTGCAAATTAAGGAGTCCCCAGTATTGGTAAAGAGTTCATGGGGACATGCTGTGACATCTCCTGGGAGGTGAAAAGCATGTGTGAACTTTCATCTGCTATATCAAGCACTAAGCACACTGCTCATGGTGATAATTCTATTACAGACCTGAAGCACACTGCCTCGGGAAGAAATCTTTTTTCTTGGAATCAGTATAGTCTGAATCTGGAAATACTTCACCAGCATATTATCAGGTACCTGCCATTTTTTAGAAGAGCCTAGAACAAGAGGCAACTTTGAAGCAGATTCAATGTGAAGTTAAGGTAACCTTCCAGCTTGAGCCATGAAACAGCACACCCAGTTGTGCTGGAGGTAGCTGTGGTCCATAGCATGTTGTGCAGACCTCTCCTAAGCCTCAATCAGAATGTCACAGTGTAAACCTCCAGGGTCCTACAGCATGTCTTATATTCTGCATGAAGAACCTACAATTTCTGGGGATGATAGAGGAAGTGGCACCAACAGCAACTTTCAGTGTCTTGACATGGGGTGTCAGGGGTAACAGCCTCAGCATCTGAGGCAACGGTACCCTCCTGAAGCTGTGCTATGGTGCTAAGTAATGTGTCTCTGGTTGTGGAGGTTTTAACCATGATTCTGAGCTTCCTTGAGTCCTGTAGGCTATCCAATGTTTGTACAATAAATTCATTTAAAGCTTAGGCCCCAAAGCTTATGTCTGCTGCTTGTCTCAAAGAAATAAAACATTTGAATGATGGTGTTGGTTATTCTGCTGTGTTGCTAGGAAAGTTCCCAGTGAATACAGGACCAAAGTTACTGGTATTCTAGAAATCATATTCTCTGGTTTCCTTATTTTCCTCATTAAGGAATGAGTTTACCAGAAAGAGAAAGTGCTTGAATTTTCCAGAGAGTTCAGGGTCTTAGTAGAATCCACATCACCTGATACCCAAGCCAGAATGCCCCACTGCCCAACCTCCGCACTCCTGTGCTGCTTCTTTACCTCCATAAGTACACAAACTGAAGCAACTTTCCCTGTTCATTGTAAAACATCAGGGACTAACTTGAATATTATCCAAATGGAGGTAATTTCCTTTATGTCTGAAATAATAATGATGTTTCATGTTTCTTGGTAGCCTTCAAACTCTTAATAGATTACTTGTGCAAGATGATGAAGAATGTGAAAAATTTTTGCAGTAATGATAATCAGGTCAAGGATACATCAAGGAGTTAATCAGAAGGGTTTATTAATTAGCATATCTTTGCAACTGATTAATAGCTTGGTACACAAAGGGAATGTGAAGTTTAAAAATCAATGATTAAATCGACAGCATTGTATCTTCTGGATCAATCTCATTAATGCTTTATTAAAGAAATCTTAGATTATTAATTATCATCCCAATATCCCTGCTTATAATCTGACCAAAGTAATATGTACATAGGGAAAAAGAGCTAAAAATTTCCTACGAAACTTTCTATGAACTTATGTTAGAACATAAGTCTTCCTGTTCAGATTGAAATAGCTGCACTGTTTAATTTTAGTTTTAAATAGCAACAGCAATTAGTCCACTAAAAAAGCTAATTGCTGGTAAATTTTTATATTTAAACACAAAGCCACTTTTAGATGACAGTCTAGGCAAACAATGATTTTTAAAGTATTGAGTTATGCATAATTTCTCGAGATTTTTCCCCCACCTAATTATACGACAGTAAAGCAGTGCTTTCAAAAAATTTAAAGGAAAGAGTAAAAGCAATAATTACTTTTTAAGTTATTTATTTTCATAAATAGAAATACATTACAGAATGTGACTATAATGATTGTTTATTTTAAACAACACATTCCCTATTAAAAACCATATCATTTCAGGCATGTATGATAACTCACAATAGACTTGTAATGAGGGGACATTTTTCATTCAAACTACTCCTGGAATCATAATTATTTATGGAGCTGCAAAATGATGAACTTTATTTTTCTATTTAAACCTACTTTATCATCATCTCTCATATTTCTGGAAATACTTCAGGTGTTTTGTTCAAGAAAGAATGAGCAAGCAGCCACAATACTTGCTTTCATTGGATTGCCAAAATTCCAGAATTCTCAACATTAAAATGGTATTTTGGGGTGAAAAGCTGTTCTTAGAAGGTCCTTCCTTCCTTAATCTGATTTCAGACTCCAAGAACTTTGGAGACAGCCAGACAGGGTCAGCGCTACCTCTCGCAGTAAGTAATGGTGACTTTTAAGCATCAGGGCCAGCATCCATACAAATGATTGAACAATACAATCCATCTCATCTAGTCATTGTCAGGATTAAATGAGTATATATGTAATTACTCAAAAGAATATGCTTCATGTTTATATTAATATTTTATTATCATGAATAAAGTAACCATACATTATAGAAAGTCATTTTATGAACCTCTTTCTCTCCCCCGCCCCTCTCCCAGTAATGGCAAACTAAGGTAACAAGGATAAGAAACTGCTAACAAGATACAGAATGGCCCTCTAGAAAGAGCAAGAATAGCTTGCTGTCTAACTTCCTGAGATAAATCTCCTTATATTTAATGTCTGGATCCAAAATGAGCAAAAGAAAAAAATAAAGGAAGGGAGGAAGGGTGCTGGCCTTTTAAGTCCTCTGGAAGTCACTTCAGCTGATCTGGGAGGGTTTTGTGATAATAGAGAGATATGCCTTAACCAGCAATGCCCACTTCCTCCTCTGTACCTGTGATCACAAGCACCAATCAGAGCACAGATCCCCAGAATTTGTAGGAGATGGTCCTCCTTTATACCTTCCTCTGTGAAATGCAGGAACAATTAAAAGACATAATACTTGGAAAGACTTGGCAACATAATGAAAGCACTCATCAAGTGTTAGCTGTTATTATTTACTGAGGGGGTGATATTTGCAGTAATGGAGGGGTGGGGGTGTCTCTCAGAGAGAAAATGTAAAAACATCTAATATGCCTGGAGACTAGAGGGCAGTGAATACATTGAGAAATTCAATGTTTTAAAAAAAAATGTATGATGCTCATGGCTGGAAATGGGACTTTAAAAGTGGTTCAGATGATAGAGTTGAGTAATGAAGGACAATTGTTTCTGAGAAAAGGGATTCTGGCTGTTATCCCACATTATGGACTCATGGTTTTCCAACTTCAGTGTGTCAAATAGTGCAGATGTCTGTCCTAATCCAAGAGCTTCTCATACACTTTCATTTCAAGATTTTAAAACAAATATTCCTTTGGACAAAAGGAAGCCAGCAGACTTTTTTTAAATATATTTTATTGATTTTTTTACAGAGAGAAAGGGAAAGGGATAGAGAGCTAGAAACATCAATGAGAGAGAAACATCGACCAGCTGCTTCCTGCACACCCCCCACTGGGGATGTGCCGGCAACCAATGTACATGCCCTTGTCAGGAATCGAACCTGGGACCCTTCAGTCCCCAGGATGATGCTCTATCCACTGAGCCAAACTGGTTTTGGCGCCAGCAGACTTTTTAAAGCAGTAAATGGGGGGTTGAAGACAAATATGTGATACCTTAATCAATAAAGAAATAAAAAATATAAAAAATAAATTATAAAAAAATAAAGTCTCTGAGCCAAAATGTGATAGGGCTGATATAATTACAAGCTGTAAAAGACAATCCAAAAATTTGCCTCTACTAGAGCACAAACAAAAATTAGTTACTAAGTGGTCTGGGAGGGCATAATAGACAATTTCAGCAGACCAAATTAAATATATAATAATATCAATTGTTAATAAATTATACATTTATAAGTAAAATTAATGATAAGCCAATCATTAAAACTAGCAGAGTTTAAGTAAAAAATTGTCTGGCTACACAAAAAAGCTTTGGAGATTAAATTTTATGTATTATTTTTACCTGAAGAACACTAGGTGAACATTAGCTGACCATATGCCTTCATCTCAGAAACATAAGAATTAGCTTTGCAAGACTAAAAAAAAATCAATCCTACTTTCTGGTTTTAAACCAATTTGCCAGAGATATTGTCACCTTCTCTATATCAGAGATCCTGAATGTCATAAGAATGTTTACTTCAGAAGACCACATTGGTTTTGAAGGACACATGGATGAGAAAATTCAATCCATAGATTAGAAGTCACTATCATCTCTACATGTCAAATTTATACTACGCTAATCAATTGATAAGACACAGGAAATTAGAAATTTTTATTCAGGACTCCTGGTCATGAGGAAAAGGGCTATTAAATAGGTCTGTCTTGCAAACTTTCACTGTCCTTGAAGATGAATCTACCAGCTACTTCTTCACGACAAGAGTGACTACCAATTCAAACTATAAAGAAACTTGTATGATGAGACTATTTTTCCTGTATATTGATTTGTAATGTTCTGACTTTTAAATATATTAAAATCAGACTTCCTTCACCAGTATCTCAATCAAGTTCTTGCATTTATAGAAATAATATTTTCCATTGGGTAGGGGCATTACCATTTTTTGTAGGAAGAGAGTTCTGATACCACTGTGGTAGACAGATTGGACAGAAAAGAATAGTATTATTCTGATAAAGAAAAAAAAGTCCTAATTTGTAGTGTTTGTGAATTATTCACAATTCATGGCTAATCACAAATTGGCAATTGTTTGACAACCAGCACAAAAAATTCATGAGCATTTAACGGTGGATCCTGCATGGCAATCCAACCTGGGCCCAGGACTCCACTGAAGACTAGTGGCAAGCAGCAAAATTAATGCAATGGCATTAGAATGGTAGAAAGCATCTAGATTTGATACACATTTTAGAGATTAATAAATGAAATTTGATATTTGATTGGATTCTAGAGTAATGAAAAAGGTAAATCACAAGACAATACCACAATTTTTTTAATGTGAAAGATTGAAGATGCTGGTGACTGTGACTGAAAATGGGGCAGATATCCTAGCCAGTTTGGCTCAATAGATAGAGCGGTAGCCCATTGACTTAAGAGCTGAAGGTTTGCTTTCGGTCAAGGGCATGTAACTCAGTCACAGGCTCAATCCCAGACTCAGTGGTGCTTGCAGGAGGCAACCAATATATGTGTCTTTCTTACATCAATATTTCTCTCTGTGTGTCTTTCCCCCTTCCTTCCACTCTGTCTAAAAACTAATGGAAAATATTCTCAGGTGAGAATTACAAAAAAAAGAAAAAAGAAACTGGGCAGAAAGTTTGGAAGAGAAGGTTCAGTTTTATTGTCAACATTTTAATTTGTTAAGCACTACATATGATGGTCTCAGTTTAGGAAAGAGAATCTGGCTATGAGATGCCTTATATGTAACCAGCATGTAGATATTTTTATTACTTTGTAAACTGATCTATCTAGCAATTTTAAAAACATTTAAAAGAAAACATATTCAAAATAGTATACATTTTTTCTATGGGTAAATATACTCTACACTTTATTGTCTGATTTTAAATTAATGGTATCACCTAAGTAGATCTGGAAGGTGTCCTTGAGTTTTTGATTCTGTAAATATTATAAAATGGTCATGAATTTACTCTCCTCTCCCTGTCAACTACACAGATTTAATCATCACTCAGTTCAACCATAATCATTAGTTGGGGACTGAGCACCTTTCCCAGCAATCCATTGTTGAACTTTCCACTACAATTAACTTCTTTTAAAAGTCCTATGTACACCCAGCTTACATGGCTCAGTGGTTGAGCATCGACCTATGAACCAGGAGGCTACAGTCTGATTCCTAGTCAGGGCACATATCCGGGTTGTGGGCTAGATCCCCAGTAGAGGATATATACCCAGTAGAGGCAAGCCAATCAGTGATTCTCTCTCACCATTAATGTTTCTGTCTCTCTCCCTCCCGCTTCCTCTCTGAACTCAAGAAAAAAATATTTTTAAAAATACTCCTAATATCTTTGTTAGGAAAGTCATATTATTTGTAACATAACAAAAGTTTGGTCAGTATGACAAAGCAACTTGAAGTGGAAGCATATGACAAAAAGAAAATGAACTGGCATTTTTGGCCTGCAGAAGAGAAGGCTGGATTGCAGGGGGATAGGAAACTCGATAGAGAGAACATATAGTAGTTGTCATAAAGCATTAAAAAATGAATGAATATCAATCTGTGTGTCCAAAAAAGCAAATCTGGAAGTAATTGGGGTAGCAACAGCAAAAATAATTTTGGTGTTCTGCCAGGGGGGCTATTGATCACAGCTAGTAAAAGGTGGATTGAAGTGCATTGGCAGGGGAGGTATTTATAGGAGCTGGTGATCCTAGGAAAGTTATTTTGAAAGGAATTCTAGCAGTTAAGAAGTATTGTGCTGGAAGACCTTTAAGGACCCGTTTAGATGGAGAGCTCTATGATTCCTTAAAATCAATTTTCTCTACAAACTTGTTGTTTTTCCCCGGTGAATATGTTCATGTTTTTACCAAGCACTTTAATGAAAGACTTGAGTTTTGTGAACCAGAAACACTAAGTAAGAAACATTAATATTATCTTTGGCAATATATTCATGTTGAATAAAAGCTCCTTGATGCTAACAGAGAGAATATGTGCTTTTCAGCGTGATGCATACAGGGAGCTCATTACTTCTAAATTTACACATAAGCTTTAGCATTGGAGGAGTTCCAAGTTTGGCTAATACATCTGACAATGTCCTTGTTAGAAAAAAATGATGGAGAATTCTATTGTTCCACTCTCTGTGTCAGGTGGAGGGAGGTGACATGGGAAAGGAAAAACACAGCTTTTTTTTATATCAGCTAATTTCATCTATTCATGATTATGGAATATGTATACCAATCTAATGATGCAAAGCACAGTTGGTATACGATTGACACTTTTATTTTGATAGAATAGTACTCACTTGGTAGAAATGAATTAACTACCAAATTCTCAGAGCATTCTGATTCAAAACAACTGCTGTACTTTCTTCAGAAATAAAGCAGTGGCCAATAGCTAAACACCTAGTAGGTTTAAGGATAGGGAGACAAACATAAACAGGATGCTGCATTCACATTTCTACTCTTGGGGAACTAAGTCTTGACAGAGACGAATTTTAATAAGTAGCAGACATGTCACTATCATTGCTCAAAAATCCTGTTTTCAGCATAAATTCTCCCAGCAATCCTTAAAAATAACTCCATGGATAGTTCAAAATTTTCTAACTACATTGCTTTAAAGTAGTGGTTGGCAAACTCATTAGTCAACAGAGCCAAATATCAACAGTACAACAATTGAAATTTCTTTTAAGAGCCGAAAACCAACTTCTGCTCATGGGCCATGAAGTTTCAATTGCACTGTATGTGCGCACCCGCACATGGTATTTTGTGGAAGAGCCGCACTCAAGGGGCCAAAGAGCTGCATATGGCTCGAGAGCTGCAGTTTGCCAACCACTGCTTTAAAGTATTCAATAACTTGAAATAAAATAGTGCAGGGTATAAGTGGTACTTTCTCATATATCCCTTCATCATTAATATCAGAATAAACTATTAAAATACTTTGTTAAGGCCGAAACCGGTTTGGCTCAGTGGTAGAGCGTCGGTCTGTGGACTGAAAGGTCCCAGGTTCGATTCCGGTCAAGGGCATGTACCTTGGTTGCGAGCACATCCCCAGTAGGGGGTGTGCAAGAGGCAGCTGGTCGATGTTTCTCTCTCATCGACGTTTCTAGCTCTCTATCCCTTTCTCCTCCTCTCTGTAAAAAAATCAATAAAATATATTAAAAAGTACTTTGTTAAATTTTTATACATTAATCAATAATAAATAATATTAAATATCAATTAAATAGTTATATATTTTTAAAATGTTAATTTTTAATTTTTATTTTAAAATCACAAGTAATTATAACCTATAGGGAATTTCAAACTCAACAATACTCCCATTGTAATCCACAAGACAGGTTCCACATCACTTGTTGTCACATCTAGAATGATCCCTGCAGACCTAATAGTGGAAAAAAGTGATAAAGTGAGGGGCCACTAACACTTAGGCCTATGAAAACAACTTGAATACCTTCAGATCAAGAGTGGTTGCATAAAATAATAGACAGTGGACATTCAGTTACAAATTAAAAAGTAACTGATATTACACTAAATTTCACTGTCAAAACTCTTTTGCTGTCAAAACTATTTCACTTTTCTTCCTTTCTCCCAATATTTCCTGTAAAAGGAGTTGTTCTCATGTTGAATTCTACTTTACAAAAGTACATTGACAAAAATTTTTCACATTATACTCACTCAAAAATGCATTGGTGATTTTGTTTTAAATATTGTGGATTCGTTAGGAAGAAAGATGGTGGTGGTGGTGATTAGGGACCATCATATTAAAGCAGAGTAGATAAGATACCTAGAGATGGCTAAAAGGAAAACTATTCATGTATAATATTTTTTTCTCAAAGAAATACTCTTGGAATTAAACTCAACAACATCATCAATCAACTATTCCATTAAAACAAGAGCAGAATTCACATTTTCCCAAGCTTGCATAAAATGTTTGCCAAGATATTCTGGGTCAGAAACACACCTTAATAAGTTCAAAAGAATAGAAATTACACAATGTCTGCTCTGGACTACAGTGCAATTAAACTATAAATCAATAACATAAAGATGTGTGGGAAATCCCCAATTATGTGTTTAAACTTACAAGTAATACAGGGGTCAAAGAAAAACTCTCAAGATAAATTTTAAAATATTTTTAACTAAATGGCAATTATAATATAATCATCAAAACTTTTGGATGCAGTGAATTAGAGGGAAATGATTAGAAGGAAAATTATAGCGTTAAATGCATATCTTTTAAATGAAGGAAAATATAAAATCAATAATCTAAGTTTCCAATTAGGAAACTAGAAAAAGAAAAGCAAATTAAATTCAAAATAAGCAGAAGAAAGTAAGAATTAAAGAAGATATCTAGGAAACTGAAAACAAGAAATCAATAGAAACAATGAATGAAAACAAAAGCTGGGTGTTTTGTTTTGTTTTTTGTTTTGTTTTTTTGTTTTAATAAAAGTGTTAAGGACCTAATTGGGTTAATTAAGAAAAAAGAGAAAGAACACAAATTATTAACATCATAAATAGAGAGGAATATCACTACAGGTTCCATACACATTACAAGAATATTAAAGGGGTAGTATGAATGACTCTGTGCCCACAAATTTGATAACTTATTGATAGATGAATGGACCAATTTTTCTGAATAACACTATCGATCAGAATTCACACAAAGCAAAAGTTCTATCTATTAAATCTATAAAATATAGATATATGCTAAGTTAACTATATTTAAATAACTTGAATCATTAATTAGTAACCATCTAAAAGAGAAAGCAAAAAGCCTATATGAGTTTGATGAATTCTATTAAACATTTGAGGAAGAAAATATACCAATCCTCTACAATCTCTGTCAGAGGACAACAGGGGCACAACTTCAACTCCTTCTATGAGGCCAGCATTATCCTAATATCCAAATCAGTCTATGTTACAAGAAAAAAAAACTACAGATCAATTTCTCTCATGAACATAGATGTAAAAAATCAACAACAGAATGTAATCCAATCAAATCTAACAGTGTATAAGAATAATTCTACACCATGACCAAGTGAGATTTATCCAGATATGCAAGGCTGATTCAATTAATAGAATGACCAAAATCCAGGACTGCAACACCAAATGCTGGCAAGGTAGAGCAATGACATGGAGGATGGTGAGGCTATAAAGCAACAAAAACTTTCATTTATTGCTGGTAGGAATGCAAAATACTATAGCCACATGGAAGATAGTTTGGGGAGTTCCTACAAAACATGCTCTTACTTTACAACCCAGCAATGGTGCTCCTTGATATTCACCCAAGAGACTTAAAGCATATGTCCATGCAAAAAATCTGCAAATAGATGTTTATAACAACTTTATTCATAATAGCTAAAACCTGGAAGCAACCAAGATGTCCTTCAGTAGGTGGATGGATAAATAAACAGACAATAAGATATTCAGCACTAAAAAGAAATAAGCTCTCTAGCCATGAAAAGACATGAAGTAACCTTAAATGCATATTACTGAGTAAAAGCAGTCCATTGGAAAAGGCTATATATGCTAGTATTTCAACTGTAATCCATACACACAAACAGCAGTTTATTGTCAGGCCTCCTTGTCCCTCAGGGTGTGTGTGTGCGTGCATGTGTGTGTGTGTGTGTGTGTGTGTGTGTGTGTGTTGCTCAAGCAATGCTTTCCTTAAACATTTGTAGCTTCTTTAAGATTGATTTTAGGCCGGGACCGGTTTGGCTCAATGGATAGAGCGTCGGCTTGGGGACTGAAGAGTCAAGGGCATGTACCTTGGTTGCGGGCATATCCCCAGTAGGGGGTGTGCAAGAGGCAGCTGATCGATGACTCTCATCGATGTTTCTAACTCTCTATCTCTCTCCCTTCCTCTCTGTACAAAATCAATAAAATATATTAAAAAAAAAAGATTGATTTTAGGTTAGGAATCAGTCTACCAGCCCATGCTAATTCACCATTTTTCCCTGGGTATCTTTTTAACTATGGATTTGATTGTTTTACTCTCCTGTCTAAAAAACATTCAAATTGGTCCTTTCTCACTGAATCCAAAATCCATCATGAAATTTGAAGACTTTCCTATTACTCTCTCTTATTTACCATATAATCTAGTCACCCACTTTTTCTTACATTCCCCAAGATGCCATGGTCTAGCACATCTTCATGCCTTTTTAAGAGCTAGAGGTTTTTAAATATTCCATTCTCTCTCTTTATTTGGCAAAATATATTCAATTTTTAAGAGCAAAGTCAATTTTTTCATTCTATAACATATTACCTCTAAGAGCAAAATTATCGTAAATAACTTTCTAGATTGTTTTTGTAGATATTGCTGAACCTGAGTGTTATTGAACTGAACTATACATTTAGTTCTGTTCATGCATAAGCATCAAGTAGGTTCAGCTTCCTAATTCATAAGCAGTAGTCTCTAATGCTGCTCTTATTTGAACCCTCATTAACTTACCAACATGTTTCTTAAAATTAGCAAACACACCAAAACTAGGCAAATATTGGATGACTTAAGGTAACTCATTTAAATAAGAAGTATTTTTAGAAGGTTGAAATATGACCCAGACAGTTAAGTTTCCTCAGTTACTCTTATCTATACTAATAAAAAGGGTAATATGCTAACTAGACTAAACATTTTCTGGACAAAGCTACGGTGGCCGGGGCCAAGGCAGAGTGGTTTGGGGCGATCAGGTCAGCAGAGGAGGGCAGTTAGGGCCAATCAGGCTGGCAGGGGATGGCAGTTAGGAATGATCAGGCCAGCAGGGGGAGGGCAGTTAGGGATGATCAGGCTAGCAAGGGAGCAATTAGGGACATCAGGCCAAAAGGTAGAGTGGTTAGGGGCAATCAGGCTGGTAGGCAGGTGAGCAGTTAGGAGGCAGAGGTCCCAGATTATAAGAGGGATCCTGCATCAGGCCTAAACTGGAAGTTGGACATCCCCTGAGGGGCCCCAGGTTGTAGAGGCTGCAGGTTGGGCTGAGGAACCCCCTCCCACGCACAAATTTCATGCACTAAGCCTCTAGTCTTATATAATAAAGATATATTATGCTAAATAGACTAAATAGCAGAACAACCTTCCAGATGAAGCTACGATTCCTAGGGTCGAGGCAGCTGTATTGGTTTGTCCAAGCCATTGTGTGAATTTCATGCATGGGGCCTCTAGTATGTTACAATTCCAAATAAATCCACTTCTTTACAAATGCTAGATTTAGCCACTATCATCTTTTACCTGTGCTACATAAAATAGCTGTCAAAGGATACATCTGCTAAGACTCTGATTCTTTATGATATATATATATATATATGGCACAATGTGTGAGCTTTCTGAAAGAAAAAACAACCCATTTTATTTCCTTGGTTTTTATTTTTCCATGGTCTCCAATGCATTGAGAACATAATTTTCAAGGACCCTGAATAACTTTAATCTAGATACTCTGGTTTACTACACTCTAGACATACTTCTGGTTTATCATCAGTTTCTCAAAAATAACAATTTTCTGCTTCAGGGTCTTTTGCATATTCTATTCTTTCTATCTGAATGTTCTTTCTCTAGCTATTCCCATGCTTGGTTTCTCATCAGGGGTCAAGTTTCCATTCAATTGTTAGCTTTCTTAGTGACTATTCTGGGAACTCCACTGTATTGGTTTGTCCTTCAGGACATTTGTAATAATTTTAGTCCATTGATTCCCTTCACTGGGCTACATCAATATCATATGGTGGTCACCCTACTCACTTGTTATTTTGCATTTTTAGAGATAGATAATCCATAAGAGCAGAGAAGAACTTTTCTGACTTCTTCATCATTCTAAACACAGTGACAGCCACAGTAAATAGCACATGTGTAATCTTAAAGTCTTAGGAAAATATTTTCAGTTAAATAAATATGTGATAGGTCTTTTTTCAGAATTTTTGTGAAACTAGCTTTTCACTATTTTTCAATACAGCCTGCACCCTCTCTAATTAGGGACCTCATTAATAAATAAGGCCTAAACTGGCAGTTGGACTTCCTTCTCACAATTCTGGACTGCTGAGTCCTAATTACCCCCCTGCCTGCCTGTCTGATTGCCCCTAACTGCCCCCTGCTGCCGGCCAGGCTGCCCCCAGTTACCTTCTCCATGCCAGCCTGGTTGCTCCTAACTTCTCCCCATCACCAGCCTTGTCATCCCAAGGCTGGACCACTGGGTCCTAATTGCCCCCCTGTTGGCCTGGTAGTCCCATATTGCAACCTCCGCCAGCCTAATCACCCACAATTGTTCACCCCAGCCTCTCTGGTGATCCCACGCAGCCTGCTGTTCAGTCATTTGGTCATCCCTTACTAATCCACCTGCCAGCCTGATCATAGGCATTTATCTTCTGAGGGTGTGAGGGTTAATTTCCATATTACCTCCTTATATATAAATAGGATGATGACCAAGTTTTTCCTTTATGTTGTCAATTTTATTTTCAATGACAGCAAAAATATCCAATATCTGGGGCATCTATGAAGTGAGCAAATGAGGGATAAATCATATGACTATCTTATGGAATCATTTATCTCCAAGTATTTAGCACATTATCTGCTATCAAACTGTTATTTGCACAAATTATATGCATTATAAATTATTAAATATTACTTTTTCTACTTAGTATAGAATGCTCAACCAATAAACATTTCAAATTGTATTTGTTCAGAGAACAATTATGGTTTTTAGATACTTTTCTGTAATCTCTTGTGAAGCTCTGTTCTTTTGGTTACCAACTTTCTTGCTTATATTGCCTGTCACATTCTTGAGCCCCTCATTTCTGTTAAATGAAGCAATTCTGCTTGTGTATGTGGAATTCAAAACAGAAATGTATCTTCCTTGGATTATGTAAGACCAAAAACTGCTGGTACACTAATGGCTTTTGTACATCTGTTGAAAAGATCTAGGAACCCATGGCTGACAATTTTGTTGGTTGTGTTTTTTTGTTTGTTTGTTTGTTTGTTTTGTGTGTGTGTGTGTCTTTGTGTTTATTTGGTTCTTTTTTTTCAAAAGTATTATTTCTTTGTAAACAGGGACTGAGATGCTAGAGAAATGCAACATATTAGGAAAAAGACCTGCCCTCGCCAGTGTGGTTCAGTTCATTGAGCATTGTTTTGTGCACTAAAAGGTTGATGGTTCTATGCCCTGTCAGGGTACATACCCTGATTGCAGGCTGGTATTAGGTATGCAGGAGGAAGCTGATCAATGTTTCACTCTCACATTGATGTTTCTCTCTCTTCCTCTCCCTTCCTCTCTCTCTAAAAATTAGTTTTTAAAACTAGTTCTTAAAATAATAAATAGGACATGATTATGTGTGATTATTATAACACAACAAAGACCAGTGGTTTTGATAGAGAATACAGTTCTAGTTCTTTCCTTCAGGAATGCAATAGAATGTTTTACATTTATAACTTGAGACCCACTTTTTCTTTAACACATAAAATTCTTTATTGATGCACTTTGGACATAGAAAAGGTTGTTCATTTATCTTCAATAAGTCTATGATTTATTGAGAAGAATAAAATACTTATTAATCATTAGAGTTCAGGATATGAAATAATTTTTCAAGTTGTCCAGATGAGCCTGTCCAGTTAAATTCTACCATCAATTGTAAAAACTTGGCCTTGAATGTCAATCTGTCTTTAGACACAGTTTTAATTTCAGCTTCTACCAGTGCATCAGTGACTTGACAGTGAGTTATGAATTTCCACTTTCTCAGCTGGACAAGTTGCTCACAGAGTTTCCATTAACAGGACCATATTCTGGAGGGATTATCTTAAATAAATGTGATGCTTTAATAAAAATAAAAATCTCTCTTCTGTACTATGTGAAAATTGTGCATGTAAAATGAGTCATATGACATATAAAATAAAAAGTGTATTCATTGTGTGATCTTCTCTTCTGAAAATCCTGCACTGCATAATAAAATCCATTTTCATTAGCAGGGGGAAAAAACCTATATAGCAAAGTAATATTGTTCTAATAATCCTCAAAGGCCAAAGGCAAACTCCATTGTCAGTTTACTTCCCAAAATGATAGTTCACATAGCAAGAATACACTTAAATGCACAATTTGATGTGATTGCCTTGGAACACAGAAAAGAAAATTAATTAAATGTACTGCCCAACACTGATGAGAACACAGAAAAATAAAATAAAATTGCAGGACTTACTTCAAATAAAAAATTTAGGTAACTATCTTTTAATGACTACCCATTCTAACAGAAATCAATAGCTGAAATATAAAAAAATACACAGATCAATTGATGCTGAATAAATTGAGGAAATTATTAGGCTATGCCATTTTATATCTGGTATGGCCTTTAGAAAATAGAATTTGAAGTTCTTAGTTTGTTTCTACCTCCTGCTTAGGTATATATAAGCCTCAAAAAGGAATTCAGTATCATTTTAAGGATTAAATTATGATATATGTATTCAGAATTTAGCATAGTGTGTTAGCATAGTAAATGCTCAAGACAGCTGAGCTGTTACTGTAGTTACTATTAATAATAAATAATTTATATACAATTTAATAGTCACCTATTCAAGTAACTTCATATGAAAATAACCTTTCTGAATGTCATTTCATTTCAAGGTACTGGCTCCAAATCGGTAGTTCTCAACTGAGGGCAATTTTGTCCTCACAGACAATATTTGACAATATCTGGAGAAATGTTTTATTTTCCTGGTGGCGGAGGGAGTTGTTACAGACATCTGTTGGGTGGATGCCAAGGATGTGGCTAAGCATCCTACAATGCACAGGAGCCCCACAACAAAGAATTATCCCGCCCAAAGCATCAACTGTGTTGAGGGTGAAAAATCCTGCTCTAAACCATTTGTGTGATTTCCTTGCTTTCTTTTGCTATGTGACAACTGAGAAAACAGTAATCATGAAAACTGGAGTACACTATTTCAGTTCTTTCCATCTCCTCTGTGGTACAGGCAAGCCAAGCCAGTGGGTGGAATAAGAGAGCTTAGAGAGGGAAAGAGATGTAAGAAAAAAGAAGAGAAACTAATGAATTTGTGAATTGATTTGCTAAGAAAATTTGATTAATATTTCTTCCTTAAAAAGTAAAGATAAAAATTATGAACAACAAATACATATCTATCAAAAAGTGAATCTAAAAGTCAAGTGAATTAAAAATCTGAAGAACAGAATAAACTGGTGAATATAATAGAATCAGGGACATAGAATGGGAGGAGATTGATAATTCTCAGAGGGAAAGGGGTGTCTGTGGGGGGTATGGGAAGAGACTGGACAAAAATCATACATCTATGGATGAGGACAGCAGGGTGGAAGGTAAGGGCAGAGGGTGGGGTGGGGACCAGGTGGAGGGAAGCTTTGGGGGGCTGGGGGGGGAGAAATAATTGTAATAATCTGAACAATAAAGATTTATTAAATTAAAAAATAATTAACACCATGAGGGAATGGGCCAAAAGTGAACTTAATTTAAAAAGAAAAAATTCAGAAATGATAATAAGGCTCTACTCACGATTTCCAACATTTATCAGGAAGATCTGTGTGAATGTGGAACACACAGAAATGTACAATATCATTAGAAACATACACAAATAGAAATCCAAATTAGACCACAAAGTTGACCATTTTTTATCCACTTCTTCCTACATGTAATGACTTGGTCAGCTCAGGCTGATATAACAAATTACAGACTGGGTGGTTAAATCAAGAGCATTTTCTCATGGCTCTAGAGACTGGAAGTCTAAGAGCATGCAGGGGTAAACCAACTCATAGAAGTGTTGTTAGAGACAACTCCCTACGTAGGTGTCATCTGGCAGTTAGGATTTTGCCCACAAGCAAAAGAGGAAACATGTTGGAAAAAGTTCTCTGTACAGAAAGCTAAATTTGCAAGGTCAAGTTCCAGGTTGTGTGTACAGGCAGCTCTCTCAGCTAGATTTTTCACATTCATTCACAAAGCTGGGTGTTATTAGCTGCAAACCCAAAATATTTTTAGTGAATGCTGCTCATGAGGTAGGAGATGATAGATATATAAGAACCAAAAGGAGAATAGAAACACTTACTTGAAAAATAGCCTTAATAATTTGTAAAATGTTATGTTCACAGTCACCTTTGGCAGGATACAGAACATTTAGTCATCTTACAGACCAGAAAAGTGAGGCTCAGAAATTTTAAGAAACTCATCCAAAGTCTCACAGCTAGTAAGGAGTAGGTTTCAATTTAGGTTTGTCCATTCAAACCCATGTTCTTATTACTGGATCATGTTGCTTTCTCCAAGAACACAAAGAAATGTTTACTTCTGAGATGAACAGAGAAGAAAAGGGTGGGCAAGGTTACACAAGGTCAGATAATAGAAGGAAGGGAATTAAAGGAAATCTTTCCTTTTCTTTTGAAGCCATCTGGACTCTAAGAGTGACTCATGGTTACCTCAAAAGGTCATAGTCAGAGGATGAGGAGATGCAGAGAAGAGCTTGAGGGGATGGTAAAGCCTGAGACAGACACAGCGCTGAAAGCACTCACACAAGCTCAGAGGGCTGTGCAGTGCAACCCTGAGGAACAAGCAAGGTGAAAGCAGCACCACTGGTAATGGTACCCACCAGAGAGCAGGTGAGGGAATAGATATAACAACTTGAACGTAGGGTGAAGTGCCTGGTTTAGTGGCTTCTGCATGCTTGCCCAACCCTACTGTGCCTTGGCATAATAAAATATTGCATAGACTATCAACATGCTTTGGTGAAATAGTAAATTATGAGTATTTTCAAAATGTAAACATTACAGAAGAACTTTAAAAAATATCTTAAGTTATAGACACACGTACACATACATTTTTAAACTCACCTTTTAAAAAAAAAAAAAGTGATTTGTGGTGGAATAAGCATCTGCACAATGACATTCCTTATCAACAGTGCCCCGAGGATTAGCACAGTAGAGGGGACAAAGCCCTCAGAGCTGAGAAGATGTTCAGGAAGATACAGCTGTGCTGAAGGAAATACTGACCGTGACAGAAACAAGAGTGTGTCTGGAAGCTCTTTGATTTTTCTCTTCTTTGTAGGGCAGTCGAAAAGGCTATCATGCATGCTTAAATTTTTAATTAAATATGTTTAAATTCTAGTTTAAAATGTTGTTTCACTACCCACTGAACACTTTGAATTCTCCCTCAAGATAATAAATCTTAGTTGCCATACAAATTTTGCATGTGAGATGTGATTAAAAGTAGGTTTTTGTTATCTAGTGAGACTCACTAAATGGATTAGTTGTCAATAACAGTAGAGAGATTACCTGTTTGCTAGAGTAAGAAGAAAGGAAGTTAGCAGATCTTGAGTAATTAGGAAGACCACTTATTTGTTTTTTAGTCCTAATCTTGTTTACTTCTTTTTGCCAAAATTACAAGTGAACATTATGATCTACTTTATATACGAAGATACTGAAACACAGAGATAAAGTATCTGTATGAGATCTCATAGCCAAGAAAACAGGAGTGACCAAGGTCTGGAGGCAATGAAGACTTTGAATTTTACACCACTAAGTTGTTCTCTCCAGTAATACTGGAAGGAGTGCATGATTTATTTTCTAAAAAGGAGCTATCAAAATTTAAGCATACTATTTATTGAAAGTCAGAAGGATTTTACAGAACAATGAAATCTAAAAAATATTAAAATGAAATTTTAGATATTAATCTGATTTTCTCAAGAAGCTATAACTTTGTTGTAGACCTCCTGGGAAATATGACATCATGAATTGATCATGTGGGTCTACCAGAATTTGGGCTTCAACTGAAGGGAGTTTCAGAAGAAAGAAATCCTGCAAATGCAATTACTGCTTCTTTGGCCCAGAGGTGGTGTCTTTCTTTCCTTTAACCTCATTCGGTGACATCATTCGGATCAGAAATGGAAGAACAGTGTGCCAAATTTAGAACATATTTGAACTTTGGGATTTCATACCTTAGAAATAAATTCCAGTCTTTAGACATCAGTTTGAGAACTATAAAAGAACAGGACTTCCTTTTTCCAAGAAAAGTGCCTCCCAGCAGCCTCTTGGACATCGCATTTCCTCTACAAAACCAGACTGCAATGAGCTAAGCCCTAGCCAATTAAAAACATATGTACCAAGTTGTCCCTGGACCTAACAGCTACAGAGGAAACACACCAATATTCTCATGATAAAGGTATCAACCTGGGGATTTTAACACACATCAAACTGGGTTAAAAACTAGTAATACCTTTCTGACAACATGCATTATCTACCTGTATTCACCAATTCTAATACTTAGTACTCATGTTAAGAATCTTTATAAATCAAGTCCAAACTTAATTTAAGATAAATCATTCCCTATGGCAGGTCTTCCAAAGAGCAAAACCAACTCAGAACCGGAAAACCAAAACAACTTGAAGATGGGGAAAAAATCATAGGCCCTTCCATGTATACTTATCTGAAGAATGAGATAGACTGGGATAGTTTTCATGCTAGAAACAGTTTTCATGATTTTATGTTAGTCTTAGAGAAACTTAAATTGATTTACACTTGATAAACAAGGTGAAATACAATAAAAATACAGTAAGAAGCTATAACACTATTAGATGTCAGCATCAACACTTTATCAACCCATCAACACATCCGCCAAAGAATTTACACTCTGGTTTTATTCCATGTTGTTAGGAAATGATTGCAATTGTTTTCATTTATATTTGAGAACACATGCTTAATCCCAGAAGATTTAACCTAGAATCTGCATTTTCAGAGGATTTATAGGGATGGTAGCTATTACTCTTTCTCTCTCTGTTTGTTTCTTTATTGGACCAGTATAAGGGGATGTATTTACTAAATAGAGACCTGTGCATAAATTGCATACTACCCATTTGGAAAGATTTTAATTACACTCTGCCTATTGATGGCATAGTTCCATTTATAAATTTTTTAACATCAAAAAGCTTTCAATTTGAACAGGCTACCAATTAATTCATACCTGAAAAAGTTAAGTGGCACTTAATTTCAACTACTATATTTTACACCATTAAAAAGCGTAAGCAGCCCTGGCCAGTAGCTAAGTGGTTAGAGTGTCAGCCCTTGCACTAAAGGGTTGTAGGTTTGATCCCTAGACCCATTGTGAGCACATGTGGGAGGCAACCAAACAATCAATGTGTCTCTCACCTATTGATGTTTCTCCTCTCTTCCTCTCTCTCTCTTTTCCTCAATCTCTCTTCCTCTATCTCTCTTTCTCTCTCCCTCCCTTCCACACTCTCTAAAAAGCAATGGAAAAAATATCCTTGGGGAAAGATTAACAAAACAAAAAATTAAGCATTAGGTAGTTTCTCAAAATGTTGTTCTATGCACAAAGGAATTTCACAGACAGAGTAGAGTTGATCATCTCACCCAGATTCATACCGATGGGTCTTTGTTGAGAACTATATGCTAAATAGCTGGTACTTGGAGACAAAAGTACTCCTAACCTGAGTTTCTTAACCACCAATGTAGATTTTTATTCTCATGACTATATTTTTATGTATAATTCTATCCATGACCTGTAGACCTGAAAAAAAATTCGTTTTGAAATCCATATTTTTATGTCCCAATTCAGTATTTTTGTCCCAATTCAATATTCCTGCATCAGTACCCCCAATTGTAAAGGCATCTTTGACAAACTCTTAGTTCTGTTCACCTCATAAGGCATCATTTCAGAAGGAATGCAGCCAGCCAGCCGGGTGTATTTCGTCAGCTGTCAAGCATTGGTACAGTTCCAGGTCAGGATTTCTTTGTTTTGGTGAAAAGCAGGGAAGGATTTAAAATCAAGCTAATCTTTCATAACAGCATGAATGTCCCTTTTATTTTTTTAAGTGTGCAAATCATAAAGCATGATAGCGAACCAAATATAAAGGCATCAGTAGATTGTTTTCCTAGTAGGTGTTGTTTTCTTCTTATTGTGGGCACTGATGTCTTTCATTTGATTTGAGTAGCACACAAGAATGTAAGAGCCACAGTTTTTGTCCATTTCTGGGCATCCTGGCTTTGCAGAGAAGGGACTATGTTACTATGGCATTAAAGGAAGAAAAAACAAGCTGCTCTGCATTGTGTCAGTCTCACTTGTAAACTATTTTTGAACCATGTACTATAAGGGCATTCCTATTCACACAGAACCAGTGATTTACCCACTGGTGGGTTCTACCCTTATAGCTGGTTGGCACACATAAAGTCAGAGCAGAGAGAGTGTAATTAAAAATTAACAGCACCCAACTGGCCTCGCCCTGCTTTCACTTTTTTGCATGCTTGTTTGATTAGGTGCTTTTCAAGTCTTTTGAATTGTAATGTAAAAGAAAGCCTCTGGTAATCAAAACCTCTAAAAAGGAGGAAGAAGGTTATCCACCTTGGTTGTCCTCAAATCTTACTTCCTAGATTTTTATTTCTCAATTTTTTTTTTGCAATTTCTTAACTCCAGGGACAGGGAGGGAGAGTACTAGACTAAGGAAAAGCTGCTTCCAGATCAAGAGTCCAGAAGCTCTGATTATCCTACTAATTCTTATCTTGCTATGGAAACTTTCCTGACTCTAGTTCAGCCTACACAAGGTTGACAGTTTTCAAAGATGTGCTTTAACAACTGAGAAGAGGGAAGGAGGTGGGGACAACGCATAAGATACAAAATAGAAAAGCAATTTAAATACTCAAAAACATTTCTAAAATAGAATTGGGTTATTGCTCCTTCTGAGTGCCCCATTTTAAAGGAGAGACCAATTTTGAGCACCTTTATTGCACCATGCCATGAAGGACTGGCCATCTACTCAGTGCAAGTTGACAACATTGAACTTTTCAAAATGATGATGAGTGAAACTCTATTTTTTAATATGATAGGAATTTTCCCTTACTTGCTGCAACAATCCTGCCAGAATCACCATTCATGAGCTTTTAGAAAGTTTCTTAAATCACTAGGAACAAATACCTCATTTCACAGCAAAGAAAGGGGACAGGGCTCACACCCATGGCATTGACTAGCATTTCCAGGTGTCTCATCATCCTGAAACAGCTGATAGAATGATGGAGCAGCCTGCTGGAGGCTCAGCTGGAGACAACACTGTTTGTGTTTGTGTTGTAGTTCTAAGCATTCTGTTTGACCTCAAATCTACAGCCAATGTATTGTGTTGTGGACACTATACTAAGAACTAGAAACCCTGGGGCATAAGTAATGGTAGCCCTCACGGCACATGAATAGACCACAAGGAGTATTTTGATTCCCATTTCCACAATCTTGCAGGGCTTAAAGGCTAATGTTGACCAAGAGAACAAACAAAGTTTCACCAGAGAATACAGTCACAGTTCCATCAAATTGTAAGACAAGACATTTAGTTGTACACAGTGCTTTTTGGAGTGTATAATATATACACATAGATATGTAAATAAAAGACAGATACAAATTTTATATATGTATGTATGTATGTATATATATTGTACATATATAAAATAAACATGCCTTGAAAGAAGAGAGAAATGCATCCACAGTAATTCATTTGATTAAATAAAATTTTAAGAATAAAAGACAGTATTTAAATGCATATCATTTCTTCACAATGGGTTCTGCCATTTATTAACCATCTGACTACTAACAACTTACCTAAACACTTCTTGACTTGATTTCCATGACTGTAAAATGGGACAATGGTAGTAGATGATATTTTATAAGATTAAGAAGACTGAGTGACTAATTTACATAAGGTCATAATTTATGTGAAGAGCTTAGCACCTTTTTTCAAGAATATACTCAATAAAAATGATCTATTACACTCATATATTTACAATGATATATTTATGCACATATATACATATCAAACCTAAGTGATGAATATAGATAGAGTGACCATTTATCATGTACATTTTTTAGTATTTTGTTTTTAAGAAAATCACAGTAGAATTATAAACCTTTAATACTTTTAAATTAAAAATTTATAGTTTAAAACTATAGGCATGAAAATAACAAATTGTTTTATGCATATATATTTTATTCTCTGGACAATGTCAAGAGGAACAACCACATATATAAATGTTTGTGGAAATTAAACTTTAAACCTTTAATATATGCTTAACTGTTTTACATTCCCCATATTGTCTTCAGAATGATTTCTCATTCTGCTCTTTAGAATCTTAAGTACTGGTAATGATGTTAAAATTATCATTCCTAAATGGTTCCTGAGGTTATACATTTTGGCAACCTTCAGATTTCCACCACATTTTTCTCATAGCTTTAGCATTTATAGGGCAGAATTTGCTAGGAACATATTTAGGGCTATTTTTTAATGGCTATATGGCTTTTTTAAAGGTGTAGACTGACATTGGTACAGATTTTGTTTTAGTAAATCACTCCCCTTGAGTATCATTGCTGGGATGACAACTCCCTCATCCTGCCCTTCTAACCCACAGACTGCCTTGATGTGGGAATTGTAGCTCTATAATTAATCTTGAAGCAAACTGAAGTACCATGATCATTTTATGGAATGTTTTTTAGCTGTATAATTCCTCCCACACTGGTGTTCAATCTGTGCGTTTTTCAAATATGTTTGCCAAAGAAGAAACACTGAAGAAAATAAACTTGAAATAGACAAGAGAAAGAGAAAGTAAATGAAAGTAAAAGTTTAGTGGGAACCAAATTAAGTTAATGGGGTTAGGAATTTCCATGCTAGTTTTTGACCAATTATAATTAATCAAGTCAACTGTTTTTAAGACTGAAAGGGGGTAATTTCATCTTTTACAGATTTTTAGGCTACAGATACACTGGAAATATTTCAGGACTATAAAAACTAAAATAAATTGTTGATATTGAATGGTCACAACACTCATTGAGTAGATACAAATATTAAAACTTAAAGGTGTGTAGTGATTTTCCTATATATTGTCAAGAAAATTAATACTAAATTCTGATTGAGTGTTATATCCAGGGGTCCACATGATGTACTGTATACTAGATGTATATTAATTATCTTATTTTAGGCATTGCTTAATATTTATAATGCTGACTTCAAGGTACATGAATCAATTAACTTCAAAAATTGGAGGTGTGGGAAGGAAACCCTTATTTATTGTGGGATGCCAACTAATAAATGCAGTGGGAATTATGGAGATAGGAAAGTCAGAATTTAGCCACCATAATAATAATAACTGATCAATGCAAGAATAACTAATGATTGCCAAAACCACTTGGTAAAAGTTTGTTGAGAACAGGTATTTGAACAGCCTCAAGGTATCTCCCCAGAGCTTGCTCATTCACAACAAAGGGGGAATGATGTCAGGTATTATCGTAGACCAGTGAGTAGAGTTCACATTCCACAAATGGGACACACGTGTGTCTACCAGAGTGCTGAGCTGAGGGTGCAAAACCCAGGGAGCCTATCTGCCAACAAACAAATAACAGATACCTGAGTTCACTCATAAGGACCAATCAGAAATTCACAAATCAGAAGACGGTTTGAAAATATTCCTCAAAAATATAAATGTCATAGAAAACAAAGACTGGGGTATTAGTTCAGAAAAAAAAGAAAAGAAAGGGAGAGAAAGAGATGTGGCAGCCCAATGAAGTGATCAATACCAGATTGCATGTTGATTTCAAAAATAAAGCTGAAAAAAAACTTTAATAAAATAATCAGTGAAATATGAATATGGGGTTATTAATGCACACTGGTATTATATCACAATACATTTTTCTGAATCTGATTATTGTACTGTTGGCATGTAAAGTGATGGCTTTGTTCTTAGAAGATAGAGGAAGAAATCTTTAGAGTTAAAGGGTTGGGATGTTTGCAATTCACTCTTTAATAATTTGGCAATAATAATAATGAGAATGATACTATGAAGAAGAGCAGGAGATGATGAAAATTACACACACATACATTGAGAGAGGAAAACTAACAACTAGTGAATGTAAATAAAGGATGCACATTTGTTCATTTTAAAATTTTTGCAACTAGTCTAACTTTGAAATTTCTTTAATAAAATGCTTTAAAATATTTTTTATGATTATAATGAAAATTTAACTAGAAAACTTCCATTTATACTACTACAAACTGTAATGTCATATAGATTATTTTTGTTACCTGTATTTCACCCTAGAAGAAAGTATTCCTAGAATTATCAAAGGAGTGGATACTGCCATTGTTAAATCTATGCTGCGTTGCGAGTTGGAATGTGACACTTTTGTTATAGACCCTATAAAGGTAGAATGAATATACACTTGGGCATTTTAAATCTAAATCTCTCACTAGCTATTATGATAGTTAATTTTATGAGTCAATTTGGCTGGGCCTCAGTAGTCAAACATTATTCTGGATGATTCTTAAGGGTGTTTTTGGATGAGATTTGCATTGAAATTAGTGGACTTTGAGTAAAACACTATAAGTGTGTAGGTGGGCCCTACCACTAGTTGAAGAATAGAACAAAAGTCTGACCCACCCTGAGCAAGTGGTATTCTCCCACAGACAGACTTCGGACTTCATCTACTATATTAGCTCCTCCTTGCTCTATAGCAGGCGGCCTTTGGACTCTAATGTAACTCCTCTATCTTCAGCCTGCTGGTCTCTTCCATCAGATATTTTACTTTCTAAGTCTCCACAATAATAGGAGCTGTAATTCCTTAAAATAAATGTATTTCCACAAATATGTACATCTTATTGATTCAATTTCTCTGAAGAAACCTGACAAATATGGCTATCTAAATCACTTGAGGCAGGGCTCAATCAACATATTATGATTAAATTTAAAAATATCCAAACGTTATCAAAAGAAAGAAGACAAGGGAATGGGGAATGGACAAACAAAAAGGAATTAAAATTATAATATATATATATATATATATATATATATATATATATATATATATATACATATTTCTAAGCGACCATTACCACCAAATGACAAGAATGACCAGTCAACCAGTCGCTATACACACTAATTACTAGGGGACAGGCGCTCAACACAGGATCTTCCCCCTGGTGGTCAGTGTGCTTCCATAGCCAACCTTCATGGCCAGTCAGCCTCCCCTCAGAATTCCCCCAGCCTGGCAGGCCCTGTCTGGCAGCTGACAGACCCTCAGGCCCCAGCCAGCACACTCTCAGGCCCTGGCTGGCCCAGCCCTCATCTGGACTGGGCAAGATGGCCCCGATAAGCGTTTATCTTTGGCCAGGCCTAGGGACCCCACCCATGCATGAATATCATGCACCAGGCCTTTAGTGTTTTTATAATACCTTTTGTGTGTATTGAATGTTGCCAATATGCCATTTGAATAAACCATAACATTCCCAAAACTATTTGCTTTTTTTAATTAATAAAAAATATGTGTCCTGATATTTATTTCTCCAGACAGAGTAATCTTGATCTCAAATAGAGAAAATGATTTACTTATTTATCTATTCATCTTTTCCTGAGCACTCACATTGCATCAAGTGATATGTTGTTCCATCTGGTGTCTACAATAGACATGATCACTGCTTTACTCAAAAATCCAGTCCAGTGGGAGATAGTAAATCTGATTAAGCATTAAATACTAATAAGATAGGATAAGAATTGGGAAAGGAGCCGGGACCGGTTTGGCTCATTGGATAGAGCGTCGGCCTGCGGACTAAAAGGTCCCGGTTTCGATTCCGGTCAAGGGCATGTACCTTGGTTGCAGGCACGTCCCCAGTAGGGGGTGTGCAAGAGGCAGCTGATCGATGATTCTCTCTCATCGATGTTTCTAACTCTCTATCCCTCTCTCTTCCTCTCTGTGAAAAATCAATAAAATATTAAAAAAAAAAAAAAAAGAATTGGGAAAGGAATAAATCAGGCAGAATAAAGAATTTGGGACAAAAACCTAATAAAAAAAATAAAACAGTCCATCATATTTGGAACTATGGAAAATTTGAGTCAAGTGATTTTGAAGAAGTACGTTCTAATTCTATATATTACAGCTACAGTGCTAGAGATTATGTCAAAATATATCCTAAGTACAATGAGAAACCATTCAAAGATTTGAGGTAGGCTTGAGAACAAATATATTTTAAAAAGAAGTGTGATGTGTTTATTTTTTCTTTTGTTTCCCTTGCCCAAGGAGATACATCAGAAAAAAAAATATTGCTACAAGAAATGTTTAAGATTTTATTGCCTATATTTTATTCTAAGATTTTTATAATTTCACAACTTACATTTAAATTTTAATCCATTTTGAGCTTATTTTTCTGTATGGTGTAAAGAGGTGGCCTAATTTCATTTATTGGCACAGATCTGTCAATTTTCCCAACACCATTATTTAAGAGACTATCTTTACCTCATTGTAGTTCTTGCCTCCTTTGTCAAATATTAATTGACCTTTAAAAATGTATTTATTTCTAGGATCTACAGTATATTCTGTTCCATTAATCTATGTGTTTGTTTTTATGCCAGTACCATGCTGCTTTGATTACTATGACTGTGTAGTATATTTTGATATCAGATAGTGTGATACTTCCAACTTTGTTCTTTTTCAAGATTGCTTATGACCCAGCAATTCCACTTCTGTAAACATATCTAAAGAAACCAAAAACATTGGATTCAAAAGAATATATGGACCTCAATGTTCATTGCAGCTTTATTTACAATAACCAAGATTTGGAAGCAGCCCAAATGCCCATCAGTAGATGAGTGGATAAAATACTGTGGTACATTTACACAATGGAATACTATCAGCCATAAAATCTTCCCTTTTGTGACAGCATGAATGGACCTGGAGAGTATTATGCTAAATTAAATAAATCAGTCAGAGAAAGACAAATAACATATTTCATTCACATGTGGGATCTAATGAACAAAATAACAAACACAATTGAAACAGACTCCTAGATACGGAGAGCAGACTGACAGCTCTCAGAGGGAAGGGAATTTAGGCAGCTGAGTGAAAAAGGTGAAGGGACTAAGAATAAATAAATAAACAGACAGACAGACACAGACAATAGTACGTTGATTGCCAAAGGGAAATTGGGGGCTAGGGGAGGTGGAAGAGGGTGAAGGTGTGGGAGATAAATGGTGGCAGAAAGAGACTGGACTTTGGGTGCTGAGCTCACAATGCAGTATGCAGATTATGTGCTATAGAGTTGTACTCTTGAAACCTGTATGGTTTTATATACCAACTAGAGGCCCAGTGCACAAAATTTGTGCATTTGGGAGGGGATCCCTCAGCCCTACCTACACTCTCTTGGTGAGCCCTTGTGGAATATCCTACTGACAACTTAGGCCTGGTCCCTCTGGAAATGGGCCTAAGCTGTCAGTCAGACATTCTTAGCACTGCCACGGAAGGAGGAGAGGCTCCTGCCACAGCTGCTGTGCTTGCCAACCATGACCCCAGCTCAGGGCTTCTGGCTGAGTGGTGTTTCCCCTGTGGGAGAACACTGACCACCAGGGGGCAGCTCCTGAATTGAGTGTCTGCCCTCTAGTGGTCAGTGCATATCATAGTGACTAGTCGTTCTGTTGTTCAGTTGATTTGCATATTAGCCTTTTATTATATAGGATGTTACTCTAATAAATTTAATTTAAATACAATAAATAAAAAATAGTTTAGGTGGTAAACTTTATTTTTAACTACAGCTTTTTAAAAAGTAATATATAGTGGTTACTGAGGGCTGGGGTTGGGGGCATGGGTGGGCTCTTAATGTTTATGGGGTACAGAATTTCAGTTTAGGGTGATGAAAAATTCTAGAGATGGATGGTGGTGATGGTTGCATAATGTGAATGTAGTTAAGGCCATTAAACTGTACACTTAAAAGTAGTTAAATCAGTACATTTTTATGTTGTACATGCTTTATAACAATAAATTTGTTTTTAAAAAAAGAAATGTGATACTATGTAAGTGTTATAAATGTTCTTAAAAGATGTCATGGGAATCAGACAGACACTGAAAAGTATCTCAGCAAGGCAATTTTACTTCTGCAGAAGAGTGCACAGCCAACCAAAAAATCCGATAGGCAAGCACACTGAATGGAACTCCATTCTCCTTTTTATCTTTGACACATTGCTGCACCATGTTCTGACTGGCTTAAGAGCATGGTTTCACATTCTGGAGTGAATGATTAATTCACGTGGGATGTACAAAAGGGGTGGGGTTGACCTTTGCACTTTAACTGCCTAAGAGGAAGTGGGGTGAAACTATGCTTTTGTCTTATAGGGAAGTAAAGATCTAGGTTGTAGGTATAGAAGTTTTATACAAAAAGGAAATGGAGTTACTACTTAAACTATACCTTTGATGGAAAAGATTTTTTTGATTCTCACATAAGGAATAAATTAGAGGGTGTTCTACGGGGAGGAAAAATTGATGGACACACTTGGAGATGAATGAGGCATGTATTGGGATGAGCAAAGTGAGATATAGCTGAGAGAAGCCATGAGAATAAATATATTTTGGAGATTAGTAAAGAGAAGTTAGTAAGGTGGAAGATTTTTTAAAAAGATATTCAAGGGTGAAAAGAAAATATTCAATTTTGAAAGAAAAGGTGCAAAAGGCATAGTATTTTGAGTCATAGTATGTCTAAAGACACTTTTATTCTCTCCTCACTTAATATTGTAGTTTTGATAAGCATAAACATCTAGGATGAAAATTATTTTCTTTCATAACTCAAAAGTCATATTTCATTGTATTCCTGGCTACAGGTGTTTTTGAAATGGGAAAGGAATTAATTTTAATTTATCTTACAATATATGTTAAGTGGAGAAATATGAAACTGTTTGCTTTTCTCTTTCTCTGTAGGAAACCTGATTTTCTTTCTGCAAGCTGTCTTTTATCCATGCGTAGTACTTTCCGTCTTCATAAAAGCATGCCTTATTTAGATCATTGCATTCATGTTTTTAGGTTCTGGGTACAATTTCACTGAGGCAGTTTTATATTCTTCCATTCTAGCAACTTTCGTACTGTTTTCTTTAAAAAAATTATATATAAAACATGCACGAGATGTAGGGTTTTGAACATAATTGATTGGTATCCTTATTATATCCATATATTTTTCTAAACTATTTTTCTCCTTCTAAATTTTTTATGTATTCAGAGAGACTTTTCTGCCTTGTGCTGAACCATCAACTTTACTTTTCTATTTGAAAATTTCATAGCATCTTTCATGTGTTATGATTTCTCCTTATTCTTACTACCCTGTTTTTATTTGGTGGATACAATGTCTTTTAGTAATCTGCTGGGCTGATTAATTCTAGATTCCTTTACTGCTATGGCTTTCATGGTGCCCTGGACTTTCCCTTTATATTCTCCAGCTTCCTTCCCAGCTCTGAATGTAGACATCTGGCCCCTTTAATTGGCCCTGTGGTCTTGCCCACCATGTTTCTGGAGTGGTAGCTCTAGAAGTTGAACAAGTTCACCTGGGAAATCAAAACTTTCAGATTTTCTTCCAATTTCATCTTTTGTGTTTCAACACTCCTCTCATCCCCTGTTCCTATTTGCCTTTGGGTGCTTCCCAGCATCTTCAAATGCATTTTTAAGAAAGTGATTCATTTAGCAATTGTTCACTTGAGCACTTCATTCTTCTACCTTAACCAAACATAGTTTTAAAAACATGATGCAATTTTTTGTTTGATTTTCTAGTATTCTTCTTGAGATAAATAACATTTAAAATAAAGTTTAAAACTCTACAATAATTTGGGCTATAGCATCTTTGTGTGGATGAAGGTTAAGAAGGGAACTCTTATTGAATTCATTTTCCAGAAATTAAATTAGGCAAAATTAAGTAGCATTTAAAGGGTAAATTTTTATTGAGCATCAGTGAGAGGATTGATCAGGTTAAAAGTAAAATTGATCCTTTTCCATAAAGATTGAAAGGATTTTTATATTTTATTAGAGGCCTATTGCTCAAAATTCATGCAATGGGGCCTTTGGGGGCAGGGAGGAGGCTCAGCCTGGCCTGTGCCCTCTCATAGTTTGGGAGCCCTCCATGGACATCCCTCTTGCAGTTGGGGAACTTTCACTCTGCTCCCTGCTCCTTAGCACTGCTTCAGAGGTGGAGAGTCTTCTGCCATTGCCGCTGAGCTTACCAGCCATGAGCCTGGCTTGTGGCTGAGCAGCACTCCCCCTGTGGGAGCACACTGACCACCAGAGGGCAGTTCCTGCATTGAGCTTCTGCCTCCTGGTGGTCAAGGCACATCATAGCGACCAGTCATTCTGTTCATTCCATTGTAATGGTTGCTTAGGTTTTTATTATGTAGATATCTCGTGTCATGACAGCAGGGAAATGATAATCAGTCCATTTATATGCTTAATCCATTGATACTGAGGTTTATCAGGTGCCAAAGACAATGTTTTATGTTTATAGGGACAATCAGGTTAGGAAACCTTTCCAGAATGGTTTTTACTTAGATTATTCATCATAGTACTCAAGTGTTCCTATGGAAATGCCAGTTCTCTGTTTTATTCTCTTTTATGATCAGTTTTCTATTTTGTAGCTCTTAAGTATTATATTTTGATATTTACTTGCACTTTGAGACTTTGTAGAGATTGTATAAATCCCTCAATAAAAGAAAATAAACTATTTTTATGATTTCTTACTTTAGTCTGTGTATTTAACCCTAGTCTTTGAATTTCAGACAATATTTTAAGGCTGGATCATGCTAAAATATTTCTTTTACTTCATTAAATTTATTGGTGTATCTATGTGTTATTTATGTATGTGGGATTTTTTGTTTGTTTGTTTTCCTTCATCTCTTCGCCTTCTTTCATTTAGCTCCCCAAACACCCCCCACCTCTGACAGTTGTAAGTCTGTTCCATGTATCCAAACCTCTGTTCTGTATTGTTCATCAGTTTATTCTGTTCATTAGTTGCCACATATAAGTAAAATCATATGAAAATTAAGCCTATTTTTCTTTTATTATTAATAAAGCCAGCTTAATATTTTCCTCTAGACTAGAGACATAATCACTCAAAGTGGTATGACTGATCAGAATTTATTTTCTAATAAAGCGATTACTAATAATGGCCATTTTAAAAAAGACATTATTATTAAATTAATATCATAGATTTTTTAAAGCTATTAACTCCTTTAACAACAAATCTGTTATTTCTGATTTTAGCATCTCACTCTATATGTCAACCACAGCATTCTTAGCTGCATTGTTAGACACATGTAATTTAAATCTTTATATTCATTTGCTCATCATCTGCAGATTCTTTCATGAGTATTGTCTGATCACATATTTGGCTCATTTACATTGAAATACCCCTGGGGCTCTTTTAATGTGTGTTTCCTTCCCTACTGTACTTTTGTTTTTAATGTTATTTTTGTTTCAGGTTTATTTTTTCAGATTGTATTTCAGATTTTTTGTGTTTTTAATTTCTAGATTCAATCTAACCTATTAGAAATATCTAATTTATTGCTTTGTATTCATTTTTTAAAGTGCTACTCTCTTGAATCACTTCTATATTGTTCTATTATCTTTAGAGAAATATAATTTTTAAAACCAAGGTCATCTGAATCTTAATGGCCATTATTACAGAAAAAATATTGTTGGGCTGGGGCACATGGTGAAACAAGACACTATTACCTATATATTTCCCATTTTATTTTTTGCAATTAAATGTTTGAAACCATATATTAATACATGGTCTCTCGTTTCTATTTTATAATCATTTTAAAATTTTCTTCTTTGAGTTGACTGTGTTTTGATTTGGAATTATAATAAATTTTTTACAAATTATTTCAGAGAATTTAATTAAACAGCATATACACTCAATGTGCATACTATCTAATAAAGAGGTAATATGCAAATTGACTGTCACACCATCACAAAGATGGCAGTGTCCACAGCAGAGGCAGGGTTTCTGTAAAACAAGATAGCTGCACCCACAGTGGAGACCGATTTCCCATAAGGAGTGTTAGAAGCAATCAGCAGGGACCTGAGGCTGCGTGGTGCTAGGCCAGGGCAGGGGACCTGAGCCTGTGCCTCCCGCTCAGTGGGGCTTGACAAGGGATCTCAGGCTGCATACCCTGCCCAGCGGGGCTTGATGGGGAACTTCAGGTCATGCCCCCAGACTGGTGGAACTTGATAGGGACTTCAAGGCATGCCCCCAACACCAGTGCTGGGCTGTGGGATCTCAAGCAGTACCACCTGCCCTGGCACCAGGCTGAGGGACCTCAGACCATGCTCCCTGCTCTGGTGCCAGGCCGGGGGACTTGAGGCTGCACCTCCACACTCAACACCAGGCCAGGGGACCTGAAGTTGCATTTCCCACTCAGTGCCAGGCTAGGGGACCTGAGGCTGCAACTCCCCTCCCCCATCTGGAGGGTTTGACAGGGTTAGGGTGGGCGGGGTCTGGATTTCACCCAATGGGGGTGGGACTGGCTGGGTCTGGGTCTCCTGTGATTCTGAGGCTCCACAGATGGGTAGGGATTTGACTCTGGGTCCCACGGCATGCCCCAGACTCTGACAGGAGGGAGATTTTCTTAAACATTTTACTAATTTTCTTTCATCTCTGACACTTCTATTATAGAGAAAAGGCAAATAGCAATATTAAAATATTTCCTCTAATTAATTCTCTTTTAATATGCATGATTATGGGCACCAGGCCACTGGTATCCTTTATAATATAGATACTTTGTAAATAAAATGTATATATTTACAATGTCCTTGGTCAAATATTCTACCCATTAAGAACATGATTTTATAAGTTTATATGTTGTTCTATATTATTTCAGATAATTTTATCTCTTCTCTTTCTTTTCCAGTTCTTCCAAATTAATCTGTATTTATCTTAATGAAATACAGGAGCAATATAATTTACTACCAGATAGAATGTTAACCATACTGTAAAATAATAACTCTTCTGTATGAAAGCAATACTTTTTTAGAAAATATGGGGGAGGGTTCCATTGATTTTTAGAGAGTGAGAGGAAGGGGGAGAGAAGAAAACATCATCCAAAAGAGAGAAACATATGTCACTGGCTGCCTCTTGCAAGCCCCTACCAGGGATCAAATCCTCAATCCTGGCATGTGTCCTCCCCAGGAATTGAACCCATGACTTCTTGGTGCATAGGAGGACGCTCAACCATCTGAAACACAGCGGCTAGGGCAGAAAGCAATACTCTTTCATGGCTATACAGAGTTCAGTGAAAGGTTAAATTAAAGCCATCTTATTTTTACCACTTTTTATAAGAGTAAATCCTTATGAGTACTAATTTATACAAGAAAACAAACAGAAACAAATGTAGAAATAAAATAAATAATTCAAACTAAACCACTCATGCACATTTTCTCTGATTGTACAAACTCAGGAGGTTTTAGATACACATTTTAGCTACCCTTGATAAAGCTAATCAACCTGACAAGCCAAATCTTTTTTTGTTATATTATTAAATCACATTCACTTGCTTTGATATTGCCTCTCTTAATTATCATTAACTTTTTTACATCCCAAGTATAAAAACTGCATTTAATAAAAAACACACAAAGAAAAAAAAGAAGAAAAAGAACAATTCAGAGGAAGCCAGAATAATCAGGAGAGGTACTAATAAGTGTGTTGCTGATGACAACTCTACTATGGTTTTCAATCAAATCTGCTGCTTCGACCACAGACACCTATCCGCACACAATGTCTTAATTTATTACTTCAATTTATTTGCTGGCCTATTTTATTTGTAGGCTTAGTCTAATTTTAACACTGTCAAGAATAATTCAGAGAGTATCGGGAAAGTCTGCTTAGAGGAGAGAACCTACGTTAATCTTTTCTGACATTAATAGAATTAGACCTTATTAACTCTGGCATGATTTATTTCATATTGTGTAAATACTAAGTGCAAGCATCATGTTCTCATTGAAACAAGTGTTTTACATGCTTCATATACTACAATTTAAAATAGGAATTGAAAGTGAGCCTTGAAAATAATTTGAAATTACTTAAATCTTGTCAAACTTAGAAAGATTATTACTGACAAATGGGAAATGCTAAATGTTGACAAATGGTGCTCATGGAAGTAACGGGGAGGAGGGGGAAAAAAGTGGATCCCTCATATAAAGAAAATGGGGCAGATGCTTAACATGCTTGTTGGGCTCTGCAATATTCCTCAAGCAGATATTCTCTTTAGGTGAAGAAAATCTTCTCAATATAATTACATGTGTTTAATGCATATTTATATATATATATATATATATATATATATATATATATATATATATATATATATATTTTAGACTAGGAGAACTGAAACTCAGATAAGTTAATGTTTGGGTTTTGTTTTGTTTTACTGTGGGTTTTTTTGTTTGTTTGTTTGTTTGTTTGTTTCAGCCAAAGAGAGTAGTTTAGGGTATCTTTGTTAAGATCGAAGCGAAGTTGGTGTGCTTGGGAGGGTTAAGAAAAGTTATGAGATAAGGACAGGAAATTTACCTGCTTACAACATTTAACTCAGTTTACCTGAGTGATGGTGTCACAAGTCCTGGCATTCTTTATGAAAATGAAAATAGAACTATGCTTGCAATTGCCTAAATTTTTATTGTTTAGGAGCACTTTCTGAAGAAATGATAACATGGAGGGGGGGATGTTCCCATTCCTGCTCTATTTGTGATTAAACAGCAAAGTATTATTGTTACTTTCCCATCAGCTGATTAGCCAGATGATTAAGGCCAAACAGTTGGTTGACAGTCCATTGGAGAATTTTTTTTTAAAGGTGAGAATATTAGAATTTGCATCTTTAGAGAACATAGTGTATCTACGGCTACATTGCAGATGCATGGGAACTATTGGAACTAGTATGTAACTACTATAAGATGAAAAGAAAATATTAACATTGGCTTCCTTCAAATGCAAGTGACTAAAAAATGTTTAAAAGTTATGCTGAAACCAGTTTGGCTCAGTGAATAGAGTGTCGGCCTGCGGACTGAAAGTCCCAGGTTCGATTCCGGTCAAAGACATGTACCTTGATTGCAGGCACATCCCCAGTAGGGGGTCTGTATGAGGCAGCTGATGGATGTTTCTCTCTCATCGATGTTTCTAGCTCTCTATCCCTTTCCCTTCCTCTCTGTAAAAAAAATCAACAAAATATATATATTTTTTTAAAGTTAGATAGGATACTGGTTTTGTTCTTTGGAAATGAGAGCAGAGATAGCACATTTTTCAAGTCTCAATTATTTACTTGCCAGAAACATATGGAAGGAATTATTAGGCAAAGATTTTATATTTCTAGAACAGTTTATTTTGTAGCTGTCATTTTGGGTGTGAATTATACAGCTTAATATAGTAAGAGAATGACTGAAAACAAGTAAAGGGATTTGCTATGTCTGTATAATATTTATTGTTAACTGGAATTTGCATACCTTATCCAAATTCTTTTTAAAAACATACCAAATTAGAGTTTGTTTACTTTTGGGAATCATTCAGAACTACTTAAATAAGCATTTATGCATTTAAGTTTGTCTTTAAATGACCATTTCATACATCAGTGATAACTCCTGTTTTTCTTAATTTCGTGGGAGTCATGATCTTATGATGTTATAGAAACAACACCAATGATAAGAACATTTTACTCCTTAGAGAAAAATAATATCCCAAAACGTAGTTTTTATAAATGAGAGAGCAAGTTTATTGGAAACTTGATATTTTAGAACCAGAAGACACTCTAGAGCTCATATAAGCCTAACATCAAACCTAATGTCAGGGAGGCCAAGTGACTTGCCCTAAGTCACACCCTTGGATCTAAAACCCAGACTTCATTTTATTATCTAATTCTTACTCTACCATAGTATAGTCTGAAAACTAACTGAATATTTTAGGACTATTGAGTGGAATAACACTACATGTGCAGCATATTTGTCTTGTAATTATTTAGCATATTTGTCTTAGAATTTTATGTATATACTAGAGGCCTGATGCATGAAATTAGTGCAAAAGTAGGCCTTCCTTCTCCCAGTTTCCCTGACCGGATTTCCTCTGATACCCAGGACCCAGGCTTCCCTCGCAGCCCCAGATTCATCCAGAAGATCTAGTTAGCATATTATGCATTTATTATTATATATATTAGAGGCCCAGTGAACAAATTTGTGCATGGGTGGGGTCCGTTGGCCTGGCCAGCAATCAGGGCTGCTCAAGGCTGGCTGGCAGGGGGGAAAAGGGAGAATTTCAGAAGGTTGGCTATGGAAGCGCACTGACAACCAGTGGGCAGCTCTTGTGTTGAGCATATGCCTCCTGATGTAGCATCATAGCTACCAAACAGTCATCTAGTCGTCTGGTCATAATGGTCACTTCGGCTTTTATATATTAATATATAGATTACTTGAATTTATTTCTTAGTGCTGGATAAGTTCTTTTAAGTGTTTTCTTTCTGCTGCTGGATCATTTCTTTCATTTATACCATAATTTCTAATGGCCCTGATTTCCATAACATTTTAGAAAATCACTGATTAAAATGCAGAAGTCCTTAAGTTATTCTCTGTTACAGAATTTTACATTTGATGAACTGGTCTGTATTATGAAGCTTCAATAACTCTTTGAGTTATTGGTTTCTATACATTGTGCATGGGTAGTTTTCTTTCAGCTTAAACTCTCTATATTCATTTATTTTTTTTAATTTATATTTCAATTACAATTTGCATTCAGCATTATTTTGTATTAGTTTCAGGTGTACAGCATAGTAATTAGACAATCATCTACTTTGCAAAGTGTTCCCCCTGATATTTCAGATACCCACCTGACACCATAGATAGTTATTGTGATATTGTTGATTATATTTCCTGTGCTTTTCTTTACATCTCTGTGGCTATTTTGTAACTATGAATTTGTGTCTTTTTATCCCTTCTCCTTTTTCACCCATTTCCCAATCCCCTCTGCTTTGGCAACTATCAATCTGTTCTCTGTATCTATGAGTCTGTTTCTGTTTAATTTGTTTGTTTATTTTGATCTTTAGATTCAGTATATAAGTGATGTCATATGGTATTTGCCTTTCTCTGTCTGGCTTATTTCACATAGCATAATATTCTCTGGGTCCATCCATGCTGTAGCAAAAGGTAAGATATCATCCCTTTTTTATGGCCAAGTATTCTCCAAAGAGGGCATACAGATGGTCAATAGAATTTGCAAAGATACTCAACATCACTAATCATCAGAGAAATGCAAATTAAAACCACGATGAGGTATCACTCACATTTGTCAGAAAAGCTATCCTATATAATAAAAGCCCAATATGCAAATTGATCATCACACAAGATGGTCACCCCCATGTGGACACAAGATGGCTGCCACAAGATGGCTGGCAGGGGAGGGCAGTTGGGAGCGACAGGCCTGCAGGGGAGGGCAGTTAGGGGTGACCAGGCAGCAGGGGAGGGCAGTTGAGGGATATCAGACCTGCAGGGAAGGGCAGTTGGAAGGGACAAGGCCTTTAGAGGAGGGCAAATGGGGGTGACCATGCCTGCAGGGGAGGCAGTTGGGGGTGACATGCCTGCAAGGCAGGGCAGTTGGGGGTGAACAGGCTGACAAGGAAAGGAAATTGAGGGCTATCAGGCCTGCAGAGGAGGGCAATTGGGAGGGACAAGGCCTGCAAGGGAGGGCAGAACAGGGTGACCATGCATGCAGGGGAGAGCAGTAAGGATTGACCAGGCTAGCAAGGGAGGGCAGTTGGAAGGGACAAGGCCTACAGGGGAGGGTAGTTGGAGGTGACCAGGCCTGCTGGGGAGGGCAGTTGGAGGCAACTAAGCCTGCAGGGGAGGACAGTTGGGTGTGACCAGGCTAGCATGGGAGGACAGTTAGGAACAATCAGGCTATGAGGGGAGCAGCTATGCATTGATTAGGCTAGCAGGCAGAAGTGGTTAGGGGCAACCAGGCAGGCAGGCAGGCGAGTGGTTGGTAATCAGCAGTCCTGGATTGTGAGAGGGATGTCCCAGATTGGAGAGTGTGCATAAATTTGATGCACCGGGCCTCTAGTCATCAATAAATCAACAAACAAGTATTGGCAAGGCTGTGGAGAAAAAGGAACACATATGCCCTGTTTGGTGGGGTTGCAAATAAGTGCATTACTTTGGAAAACAGTGTGGAGAATCCTCAAAATTTCTACTTCTGGATATATATCCAAAGAAGCCCAAACCACTAATTTGAAAGAATATATGCACCCTTATGTTCATTACAGCATTATTTACAATAAACCTATGGAAGCAGCCCAAGTGCCCATCATTATATGAGTGGATAAAAATTAAAAAAAAGCTGTGATACATTTATACAATTTACTATTATTTGGTTTGTTTTATTTTAATTTAAATATAGAAGTCTTCATATAGACATGTGCTTTCATTTCTCTTGGGTAAATGCATAGGAATGAAATGGCTTGATCATATGGTAGATTTATGTTTAACTTCTAAGAAACTGCCAACTGTTTTCCAAGGCAGATGAACTATTTTAGATGCCCACCAGCAGCAGAAGAGAACTAAAACTACTACTACTAATAATAATAATAATAATAATAAACAAAAACATTAAGTATTTACTAATAAATGCAATTCTTAGACAATTTTGTTAAATAAAATATAATTTGTTAGCCACAGTACCTAAACTCTGAGCCCTAGGGTGCCAGTGGGTAGAAAAGGAAATGTGAAACAACAAAGCTGTCATCCTTAAATAATTAGGACTTTCTAGATGAGTGATCACAAGAATGAAATGGCAAATATGCCTCTGACCTGAAGGAACTCTAAAGGCCTTTCAATGGGAGGTGAGCCATGAGGCAGAAAAAGTGAAATCTTTGCCATAGAACACAAATGGGAAATGAACACCCATTATTTCAGAAATAAAGGCAGAGAAATCTGATGTGGGTTAAATAGCAGGTGTTTTGATTTCTGAGTAGCAGTTAACATTATCTAGAGTTGATGGAATTTGAGGCATCGGTGGATTAACATTTTAATTGAAATGTTAATCTTTTAAATTCTGTCTTAATACTTTGAATTGCAAATCAGAACCATGTTATATTTATACACAAGAGACACCATTGGTTTTCTGACCTTGATTCTCGTTAAACTGCATCCCAATCACAGAGCTTCTGTAGTACAAGGTAAAAGCTACACACACACACACACACAAAAAAAAAAAAAAAAAAAAAAAAAAAAAAAAAAAAAAAACACCTGGCATGCAGGCCTAAAACCCCCTTACATGGCACAAAATCATATTTCAGAATGGAAATTTCTTAGTTGAATTGCTGTTATTTAATCAAATGTCTCCATATCTAATGCAAACATACTATCTGTTATATCACATGGGCTGGTCAGAAACTTGAAGTGACAAAACCTATGAGTTCTTGAAAATATGTTAACAATTTAGTAAATGCTTTCTAAGAAGGCAAAAATAAAAACAAAAAATCCCCCACAAAACTAATACATGATAATCAGGTGTTAGCGGAAGGCTATAAAGATTCAATATCAATTCCTCTGACTCATTTCTGGCTAATAGGAATCCTAAATCATTCTTTGATCAATGGGTGTTTCTGCTCCAAAAAGCTGGGGGTTGAGGGAGGGATGTCCCCTGGGTAATATATTTTGGCTTTAATAGATATTTTGCCAAAAATTGTATGGGTCCTTTGGCCCCTGTTGAGGAAGTGAATGCAGGGTTTAATGGGGACCCTTTGTTCCACATGTTTGACAGAAGAGTGAAGGCACCAACCACTGTTGCTCAATGTTCAAAATTCAAATGTCCGCAGATCAACACAGACAAAGAATGAGCAAAACTCTTGCACACAATGAATTTTGTAGATGTCATTTGAAAAGGGGAAGGCCAGGCTTCTTTATTTAAAAACAAAAACAAAAACCTTAAAGTCAGGTATGGACTGATTTAATTTTAATGATAATAGATCTAATAGATAAATGGCAACTCTATATGATAATATACTTATTCTGCTAGTCTTCACTTTTTCTTCCTCATTAGAACAAAAGCTGATAAAAGAAAATGAAGTGAATAAAAGCTAGGAAAATATAAAGGCAAAAGAACACAGGAACCCTCATGCACTATGTGTGGGAATACAGACTGGTGCAGCCACTGTGAAAAGTATGGAGTTTCCTCAAAAAGTTAAAAATGAAACTATCATTTGACCCAGTAACTCACTTCTAGGAGTATATTCCAAGAAATCAGAAACACCAATGCGAAAGAACATATACACCCCTATGTTCAGAGCAGCACAATTTACAATAGCTAAGGTTTGGAAACAGCCTTAGTGCCCATCAACAGGAGTGGATTAAAAAATAGTGGTACATCTACACAGTGGAATACTATGCTGCTGTAAAAAAGAAGCAACTTTTAACATTTGCCACAGCATTATGTTAAGCAAAATAAGCCAGTCGGAGGAAGATAAATATCACATGATCTTACTCATTTCTGGAATCTAATGAACAACATAAACTGATGAACAAAAATAGATCCAGAGACAGAGGAACACTGAATAGACCATCAAACTTCAGAGGGAAGGCAAGGGAGGTGGAGGTGATCAACCAAAGGACTTGTATGCATGCATATTAGCATAAGCACCGGACATGGACCCTAGGGTGGTGGAGGCTTGTCCTGGGGAGTGGGAATGGCAGGGAGGGGTCAATGGGGAGAAAAGGAGACATTTAATACTTTAAACAATAAAATAACAAAGAAGATGAAACCTCTGAAGACCATGGCAGGTACACAAAATAATCCAAGTGTTTGTTTTGTATTTATTTGTGTCTAGAAGTGACTTTTGTTTCTAAATGTTCTCTGCTGTTTCTTGAATCTTCTGACAATTGTAAGTTGAGAGAGACAACTGTGTGAAATTTGTGATATTTGGCATAAAAAAAGTTAATTTTACTAAATTCACAACTGTTTAAAGTCAGTTGAGCTAACTTGAGAAAATAGATTAATATTTTAGATACAGCCGAGACCGGTTTGGCTCAATGGATAGAGCGTCGGCTTGGGGACTGAAGGGTCCCGGGTTCAATTCCGGTCAAGGCCATGTACCTTGGTTGCGGGCATATCCCCAGTAGGGGGTGTGCAAGAGGCAGCTGATCGATGACTCTCTCTCTTCGATGTTTCTCTCTATCTCTCTCCCTTCCTCTCTGTACAAAATCAATAAAATATATTTTAAAATAAATAAATAAATAAATAAATAAATAAATAAATAAATATTTTAGATACAATGTTTGGTTAGGTAGAAGGAAAGTTCACCCCAAATACTGAATTTCTATATAATTTTGTTCATTAGAGGGCAGATTTAAATGGCCTATTATTGAAGATAAAATAAAAAGAAACATTTCATAAAGCATCTTTTCTACGGAGGGAATGGATCTCAGGGTTACGGACCAAAGAAAGGCAGAGGTCGGCTTTGGAGCAACCTTGCTTTTCTCTCTGCCATGCTCTCCACTCTCCAGCAGGCTCCCAGGAAGAGCAGTTGGTTTCATTTTCTATTTAAAGAATGGTTTTACTTTAATTTCTACTTCCCAGGAGTTCTGGGAAGAAATCTTGGAGGTCATCTCATGTTTAAAGATATGGAGCTACATTCAAGAAAGGGCAAGTGACTTGTTGAGGTTGTGAAGCTAACACATGGAGTAACAGACACTAGAATCCAGGTCTTTTGACAACTTATTTCATGCTCTTCTCCCTTTTCACAGACACCATTGGACCAGAGATACAGGGACCATTACACAACAGGGCCAAGGACTTAATGTAAATAGGGAATGCTGGACATTCAGTATATCCCTTTGTGATGTGTGTCTCTTCGCCATATCTTAGAAACTTTTAGATTGGGTTTCACTGGAAGTCAACTCTGATACAAGGATTTCAGTGTTAATAATTATGCCTATTAAAGTTTGGGTAAGGACTGTTGCAAGCAATACATGAGAACACTTGGGTCAATGACTCTGTGTAACATAACCTTGGCCAAAAGGAAAGTAAAATAATCTCCAAACAGTTTATTACCTATTGCCTTCCTAGCACTCTGTTGAATTATATTATTTTTATTCTACTTCTTGACTTCTGATTACTTTTTTTCTCATTCATGATGGTTGCTCTAAAGAAAAAAAACCTAACATATAATATTTTATATAGTATAAGTAGCTCTACTGAACATATATAAATAGCTCTAATTAAAGCTCAATAGAAAATATACAACATTACAGATGAAATAGATGTAATTAACAAAATAATTTATGTGGAACCCTTTATGCTTTAATATATCAAAATAAATTAGGAGGTTTTAGGAAGTTAATAATTAATTTGGGACGTTTATGGTAAGATATCAATAATGTATTCTGTTTTCTTCCTACATTTTAATATTTATATAATTTATAAGTTGATTTAAAAAAGAGGGAGTATTTTAAACTATAATTGGATCTATTTCTATTAATTTATAGTCAAGGGGAGTACATTTATTTAAGATAGAGAAACAACATTTACATTGCATTAACATTTTGCTAAGAGAGACAAAATGTTTGTACTTATTAGTATAAAGAAGCTTATTAGATTTTACATGGCTTTGAATAGGAAAACATTTCATTTTTTTAAAAGAAATACAGCTTTTTGGATTCTTAGCCACTTTTCTTACTTGCTGTCTTTGTAGTTATTTTTCTTTAACTGCACTTTTTTATAATGTCTTCATTTTTATTTCTCTGTTTTTATGCCTTTGGAACTGTCCTGTAGCTCTTTGTATTATAGTACTTAAGACTAAAATTATCTAAATGCCTCAGTAAATGCTGCAGAAAGAAGACTTGCCTAAACCTGGGCACAAACCCTGGACCCTGTGGGGTGTGGTATGGCCACAAATCCTTTTGTAAACAAGATGGAATATAAATAAGCATAGGAATAAATACATGTGGCATCATGAAAGAAGCTACAGGCAGGCTCTTCATCTAAAATTATAGATGTGCCTCTCTGACATTCCGCCCCTATGGAAGCCTTCCTTGTCCTTAGAGCTGCCGGTGCTCTTGAGGGAGACACACCTCTTCAGTCCTTTTAGTGCTCTTCCTTACATCTCACAGAGTATGAGAATAGACATTACTGAGAAAGGACAGGGAGCCAGATCAAAGAGTCGTATGCCCAACACAAATTCTGCCTACTTATTACATTTTCTATCTCAGGGTTCTTACAGTAAAAGAGAAACGAAGGCCTTTTATAAACAGAGAAGTTTGTTTAAATTTGCATTTTTTAAAATTTGCATTTACGTTGAGAGAAAAACCCTGCAGGTTGGTTGGTTTTCTGATTAAAAAACCATAAAAATGCATTAATATTGAAGTTGAGAAGAGGTGAGTATGCTGACTGGACTGCAGGTCTTCCTCTAGTCCACTCTTCTCCATGAAGTATGTTTCATTTTGAGTAATTTGCTTTCTCTCTCTGGGCACAAATTTGTGTCTAAAGAAAATTGAGCTAGATGATTCCTAATGCCCCTCATTGCCTTTGTTTTATAAACAATAACAAATGAAAAATAAAATGAGTCATTTTTAGAAATTTTACTAGTTTTAAAATTACCACCCCAGGCTTACAGATCTGGAGTTATTTTCTATGATTCAGTAAATTTAAAAAAATTATTGAAGGAAAGGGGAAAATGATTTAGGTAAAGCAATAAGATCATTATTTAATGTTGAAGCTCCAGGCTTTGTGGGTTTTGAGTAGAATTTAGAGCTAGATGAGCATTGTATTTCCGGCCACATTTTAACTCATTCTTCAAAAGAAGTAACATCCTACCTTTCAAAAGACTACAGTAATTTTGACATCTTTCAGGCACTGCACTAATTACATTATGAACTGCATATGAATTTCATTTTTCAAAAGTAGGAAATGAAATAATCGTTAACTTCTTGCCTGAATACTTGAGAACACCCCGCGTTAATGTATAAACCCCATTAAATGAATTCCACCATAAATGCACATGTGAATAAAAAATATTATTAGAAATAAAATAAATCCACCTAGGTTAAAATGCCAAGTGGTAATGTGGTAGGCTGGCAGACAGACATGAGGAAAGCAGGAATGATAGACCAGGTACAAAAAAATCACCAAGACAGAAAGTCCTGGATGCCTAGCAAGGGGCAAAACTGGGAAAACAACTAACTCACCCCACGGTAACCTTTCCTCCCCTAGCATGTTATTGGTCATGCAGGGTTCTGGCTCTCCCCTTGACCTCCTTCCCAGGCGTTTCACTAGTCATGTGGGAAAGCCCTTTAGAGAGGAACAAGGGGCAGAAAAGTGGTGACCAGACGTCCCGCTTTTGGCGGGACAGTCCCAATTTTTAACAATTTGTCCCGCAGTGTTTTAAAAAAGTCCTGATTTGGGGGGGGGAAATCGGGACTTTTTTAAAATGCCGTGGGACACGGGACAAATTGTTAAAAATCGGGACTGTCCCACCAAAAGCGGGACGTCTGCTCACTTTACTCATGCAACTCCTATGAGGGACCTTGCAAGACCACTCTCTTAAACATTAACCCCTAGGAATAACATCTAGGCTTCAGCTGTGTGCCAGCTCTAGGCCCAGAAAAGCAGCAACCCAGACAGTTATGCCATGGATGACTTCAGGACCAGCTGCATTGACTATGACCCCTGCTCTGGCCCCAACCAAGCAGTGGAGACCATGAGCCTGCAAGGACTCCCCCCCTGGAAATTTAATGACTGTTCCATTGAGATCCTCTGGAAACCTCCAGAATTCAATGGTTCTCAACCTTTCTAATGCCACGTCCCTTCAATACAGTTCCTCATGCTGTGGTGACCCCCAACCATAAAATTATTTTCCTTGCTAATTTTCCTACTGTTAATGAATCATAATGTAAATATCTGTGTTTTCCGATGGTCTTAGGCGACCCTGCTTGTGGTTCTCAACCTGTGGGTCACTCAACCACAGGTTGAGAACCGCTGCTGTAGAGCCTAAGAGCATCGGAAAACACGGATATTTACATTACGATTCATTAACAATAGGAAAATTAGCAACAAAAACAATTTTATGGTTGGGGGTCACCACAACATGAGGAACTGCATTAAAAGGTCACAGCATTAGAAAGGTTGAGAACCACTGTCCCAAATAAATGCCCTCAGGATTGTGGACCCAGTGTAGCTCTCTCTGTGGAGCATACCTGTGCCTTTCCCTGACCTCTTTTCTGAGGTACACTTTCCTTATATCCCTCTTACACTCCAAGGGTCTTTCTTCGGCCTCTGTAACTTGTTTACTGTGCCCATTTCTTCTATGGATAACTTCTTTCACCTCTATGACTTTCTAAATAAATTTTCTCTTATAGTTTTTCTTGGCTCTGAATTCTTTCTTAGCCAGAAATGAGATTGCTGAAGTGAGGTCTAACAGCTGGTGCCATCATCACCATGGCCACAGAAGTAATGATTAAGTACAGTTACTCCCAGATGAAATTATCTAAAAATATAATTATAAATCATTCATAAATGTAGATGTTAGGAGGAATTTAATATTTTAAATAATTTTCTCAAAATAAACCCTATTACTTTATCCCCAGTGATATAATTTTGCCTGATTAATATCTAAAACCTGTAGATGATAATGGTATTTGGTGTCTGGCTATGTATAGAGTTCACACTACTGACTGAGATAAAAGGGGGGAAAAACACCTTAGGAAACAAAATGATAAAAACTGCATTTGCTACCCAAGAGGTGCTCTCTGTATTAACATTAGAGTGTTCTTTATCTATTTACCCATTCAATAGTTCACTGTAATAATATAATAATCTAAGGTTTTAAATGGATTTATAAGTCACTATTTTAGGATGTGACAAAATTGGAATCTTCTTCACCAACTGCCTTGGAGCTTCTTTGAGAAGGACATTTCAGGATACCCGGGGACAGAGACTCACTTCATTGATTTGTTCAATGGTGCCTTTACAGGGCAGGTTTAGTAACTTTCAGGTGTTATCCCTATTGCTGTCTCTCCTCACTCAGGAGAACTGCCACTTGCCCCTACCCACAAGCTGGCATGCTCCTTCAATCACAGGGTGGACACAGGGTTAGCGTTATGGATAGGACCATGACTGTGTGTGCGGGAACAGGGACATTTGCCATAGGGGCTATTCATTCACAAATCTCTTATTTAATATGAGGCAAGTACAAAGATGCCATCCAACTGACACTCTCTTGGCTTAATGAGGCACCAAGAGACTATATTTTTCTCTGCTTTCTAATAAAAACCTAAAATAGAAGCTCATACAATCTCCTGACAAGGAGATTCTATAAGACTTATATTTCTTTTTTTTGATAGAAGGGCTCTGGGCAAGAGATACATAGATCCTAAAGTAATTTAAGGCCATGCTCAAAACCTATAATTCTTATTTTGCATTTTAAAAATGGACATTATAACATGATGAATGTCAGGTTTGTTTTGTTATCATTTTAATGACAACAAAAGGTATTTGGCCAGATATCTTAGAATATTAACATATTATAATGCAATCTTATATTTCAAATATGTTATATATAAAAAAAAAAAAAAGATTTGGCCCTAGCCAGTATGGCTCCATGGATAGAGCGTAAGACTGCGGACTGAAGGGTCCCAGGTTCAATTCTGGTCAACGGCTCATGCCTGGGTTGTGGGCTCGATCCCCAATAGGGGGTGTGCAGGAGGCAGTGGATCCATGATGTTGTCTCATCATGAATGTTTCTATTATTTCTCCCTCCCTCTGGCATCCTCTCTGAAATCAATAAAAATATATATTTTTAAAAGAGATTTGCATAATTAAGTGTTTATTTTAAAATTCTGGCAAATTTTTCCTATCCTGACTTACTAGAAGAGCAGAAACTATGACTGTTGATTAAAAAGCATTTTTTCAGACTATACCTAACACAGACCATGAACAACCACATCATATTGGTTTGTTGTTTATTTTCTTTTATCTGACATTGGATGATGATTTGTGAGAATATCTAACTTATGGGTTGGAATCAGTGAGTTACTAGAAATCTATATCTCCCATCCTTGACTTTCTCATTTTTACAATGAAAGTTCCAGAAATAGCCTCAAAAGAACAGATATGTAGTTCAAAAGAAATTGTGGCCCATTATTTTTCCAGTGGAAAAAGAAAAAAAATGAAGAATGTTGTATGTTAACCTTATTATACAGAGCAGCTGGACTATTAGGAAGTAACCTTTGAACTTAATTTATTGACAAAGAAATTCTTTTGAGTTTAAAGAATTTAGAGATTTATAATGTATACAGAAATCAGGAATTAAAAGAATCTTTCAATCTGATAAAAATTGAACATATTTCTTTTGCTTAATTGGCAGAAACATCACTTTTTTTTCAACAGGAGGATTCTGGAGGTTGGGCTGACAGTTAATATAAATTTGATGTGGAGATGAGACAAATATTACAAAAGTAAGAGAATTCTTTAGCAGATTTCTCAGTGATGAAAAATTCTATTATTCCTTCTGATTGCTTTCCTTTGCTCAGTTTATAAGCCTCTCAGCTTGTGGCCAGGTGTACTTGGGGCAGAGATAGTTGTGCCTACTTGATTATTTCCCAGGATATCTGGTTCTTTCCACTTAGCTTCCTGCTGTCCCTTTCAGAAATGACTTTCACAGATGCATTAGCCTGTGGGCAGCTGTTTACTGCTGAGCCATTCTCTGCTAAAACTAATCAGCAGTTCATTCCAACTGAGAACCAAAGACAGGTTACAATAAAGTATTTTCACTCTAGGCAAAGTTGAAGACCATGGATTTAGAGCTATGCCAACTGTTCATGTTCTCAAAGGAATGTTTCTTTTGGAAATGCATACAGAACCTCAGAGCAGGTATTTCTAAACCATGGTTAGTGGACTATGTTGACTTCTTGAAAGGGCATTGTCCCTGAATCCTCCTAGGCCACATGCCTGAAATCCAAATTGCTTTTAGGTTATTTAAAATAAATAGGTTGCAATGATATTAACAACAATTTTTTAAAATTTTACCTAGACATCATCTAATTGAAAATACTTTCATTAGCTCCCTCATTTAATAAGGTGTAAGCGATATTGGTTATTGTGAGATGGGAATAACATAATTTGTTGTGTTTTAACACTGCCTGGGAGTCATGATATCCATATGAGTTCCATCATTCATGTGAACAGTGTGTTCTTTCTCAAAACTCATGAAGACAGAGGAATGATTAAGGGACCACTAATGATGAATGATTACAAAGAAAGCTTATAAAAAAATCATGACATCTCTTTTATACCTGAGACTAATAATCCATGGAATCACATTCTTAAAACATCTTACTTATTGTGCTCTGGAAAAAATTGTCACCAAATGAACACACTAACGTGGTGGGTCTTTGGCCCTTCCACCTATCTTTGCAGCTTTGAGGAACAATTTTAAATAGAGTAAGAAGCACACTCATAATAACTCTTTTCTTTGTCTAAAAAGCTTTTATATACTTTGGAACTTATGGAATTTCTTATAATATAGTCTACTAGTAAAATGACTCTCAACTTCAGATTATATTTATGTAATTTTGTTCACAAGAATATATATGACTTGTTTTCAAATTGTTTAACTGTTGAGGTATTTGGGCATAAATATGGACAGGACAAAGTGCATAAAATATACTAAAATTTAGTCATGTAAATACTTCATTTTGTTATATAGAAAACATGTATACAACTCTAAGTTGCATACCCTGTAACATCTTTGGCCAAATTACACAGGTGAATTAAATAAGGGCTATTTTTCCACTTCATAATTAGTAAAGCTACTTACTTCTCACCATCTTTAAAATTTATTTTGTCATTTCCCATACTAAAAATTACAGAAGCTGTGACTGAAGCAAAATAAAACTTATAATTAAATAAAAACTTTTTTAAAGTTTTGATTGGGTTTCCCAGGCTCCTTGAAATCAAGTACCTTACCATTTTAATTGAACAAAGAAATTTCAACATAGCAATCAGAATTCTATTTGTCTATTCAGAGAAGGGGATTTTAGGATGCTGGAGCCACTAAACTACCCTGGTTTGGTTCTGCCTTCACTCCCCTAATCTATGCATTTAAGTGTGCATGGGTAATTTTTTTTTTTGGGGGGGGGGTGTGGGGTGGGGATTCTAACAGTGGAAAGAACAAAAGAAAAAATAAACAAATGGGACTACAACAAACAAAAATATTTTGCACATCAAAGGAAACCATCAACAAAATGAAAGCTAAACCATTGAATGGAAGAACATATTCTCCAATACATCTGATAAGAGGTAATGTCCAAAATTTAAAAAGAACTTTTAAAAATCAACACACAAAAAAATAAGCAATCCAATTAAAAATGGACCAAGGACTTCAATAGACACTTCACCAAAGGGGACATAGAGATAGACAATAGACTTATGAAAAATGCTCAGTGTCATTAATCATCAGAGAAATGAAATTTAAAACCACAATGAGATATTACCACACACCTGTCAGAATGGCTATCATCAATAAATCAACAAACAACCATTGTTGACAAGGATGTGGAGCAAAGAGAATCCTCATGCACTGTTGGTGGAAATTAAGATTTCCACTGTTGAAAGCAGAATGAAGTTACCAAAATAATTAAAAATTGAATTGACTTATGACCCAGCGATTCCACTTCTGGAAATAAGTTGGAAGAAACCTTAAATATTACTTTGAAATAATATATGCACTCCTATGTTCATTGAAGCATTATTTACAACTAGAGGCCCGGCACACTAAATCTGTGCACAGATAAGATCTGTAAGCCTGGCCTGTGATCGGGGCCACCTTCCCAGGCTGCCTGCAGCTGCCCAGGCCCCCCTCCTCCACTCACCCACAATTCCCCATTCACCATTGGGTAATCAGAGCCTGCTGGCTAGAGGGAGGAACCAAGAGATCAGCAGTCCCGCCCTTTGCCTGCCCTGTCCCTTGCCATCACCCATTCCTGGTTCCCTGTTCGCCATCTGGTGATTGGAACCTGCTGGCCCTGGAGGTAGGGACCTAGAGGTCAGTCATTCCACCCACTCACCAGCCCCACCCCCTGCCACCACCCATCCCAGTTTTCCATTTGCCACCAGGCGATCAGAATCTGACAGAAACTTAATTAGATGAAAGTAGCCAATGGCAAAGAAGAAATCAACATGAAATAGTCTTTATAAGCAGTGACTAAGCCTCCCTTCAGGAAGACAGAGTGTTGGATATGAATTCCCTGTCTCCTTTACTTGCTGCAGGTAAATAAAACTACTTTGGGACTAACTAACATGGCTTTTTAATAGAATACCCCAAGCAGTGTACCCTTGATTAACATTTGTGCTAGAAATGTTAACAAGGAAGTTCACATTTTTGAAAACAACAATTTTAATACAATTGTAAATAAATGAAATGTAAAAGCAATTATTTTGAGTTATTACCTTGGCCCTAACCCTACAAAGTGGCAGCCCATGTCCCAGGGAGTGAGGGCATATCTTCCTTTTTTAGATTATTTTAGTAACCCAAACTTGGTGTACCATTGCATCGTCAGCCAACAAAGGTTTCTTTAATGCTAGGGAATAGAAAAGCTAAAGCTGTGGTGTAATAGTACAGATACTGACAAGATAGGAGCTTTCCACTTGAGGAAGGGTGGGGGAAGGGGACTGCATTATGTTGCAGTAAATGGAGAGAGTGCTGTAATTCAATTACCAAAAAATATGGCTCTTAATAGGGGTAGCTTTGAATTCTAGTTCTATTAGTTCTATTGCATTTTTGTTCTGTTTGGACTTCATGCTTGCCCAATGTGATTCTGTGTTTGACTTTGGAACTGGCCATAACAATGCAGTCTGCCATAGCCCTCTTGGACACTTATCAGTGCTACTAGCTGAATTTGGAAATCTGAGGAGTCAAAGGAAGTGTGTGATGTCACAAACTACAAACCTATTTGTAAACCCACAACCTGTGATTCCACTTCTCTCCCTTGGTGCCCAGATGGTGAGAGCACTTTAAGCCACTTGCCCTCCCAGGTGATATGTTAGCAGTGGCATTAACCTGACTCTATCTTGTGTGAAGATGAAATGCCATTGAATGCAGAAATATGGCAGGATCTTGGCAGCCATTTTCAGATGGAATATTTCCAGCAAAAACAATAACTTACCAAGCAGTTCCAAGTGAAGTCCCCAATGAAGAACATAAAGCTGCAACTTATAGATGCCCAATTTTTAAAAAATAAACCAAGCATCCATTATAAACTGCATGAGAAGAGCCACAATCAAAAAACTGATTAAAACACCCTTGAGCCCTGCCCACATGGCACAGTGGTTGAGCGTCGACCTATGAAACAAGGGGTCATGGTTCGATTCCTGGTCAGGTCTTATGCCTGGTTTATGGGCTCAATCCCCAGTGGGGGCATGCAGGAGGCAGCGAATCAGTGATTCTCTCTCCTCATTGATGCTTCTCTCTCTCTCTCCCTCTCCCTTTCTCTCTGAAATCAATAAAAATACATATTTTTAAAAATCCTTGAAAATGAAAGGAAGCATGGGGCTGCGAGAGCTGCAAGGAAAGAAGTGAGAGGAGTCCCAGTCCAGACTTGACCCTGTCCGTCCCATAGAGTACATCCTAAAGGACAGTCTCAGTTACCTTCTGGAGACCCTGAGACAGACAAACAGATAAATAAATCTTATCTTTTGTGACAGCATGGATTGAGCTAAAGATTATTATGCTAAGTGAAATAAGCCATAAGGAGAAAGACAAATACCATGTGATGTCCCTTCTATGTAGTATCTAATGAACAAAATAAACTGGTGAACAAAATAGAAACATTGATATGGATACATGGTATAGACTGACAGCTGTCAAAGGGGAAGAAAAGGGGGAGAATGGATAAAATGAGGTGAAGAGCTTAGAACATTTATACATAACTCATGATGCATGTAGTGATAGCCAGAGGAAAAGAGGGGAGGGGCCAGGAGGAGGTGGGCAGCAGAAGGCAAATGGGGATGGAAAAAGACTTTGCTTGGGTTAATAGGTGCACAATGCAGTGTAAAAATTATGTTTTATTGAGTTGTACACTTGAAATCTGTATGGTTTTGTGAACCAATTACACCCCAGTAAATTCAACTTAAAATAAATGAAATAAAGTATTTTAAATAATAAAATTTATATAGAAATACTAAGAAATTAGAATACATAAGAGTTTTGTGTTTTTTAAGGAGAGCCCAGTTGGAGGATTTACCCCAGTTTGATTTCAGGATTTAGTCTAAAACTATAACAAATAAGCCTGCATGGCATTTGTTGAGAAGGTACATGTGTTTAATTTAAGAGAAAGCCTAGAAACTAGATCCCCAGCTTTGGCGCTGTTGATATTTAAGGACAGATAACTCTTTGCGGAGGAGCTGTCATGTCGATTGTAGCTTACTCAGTAGCATTGCTGGCCTCTGCACACCAGATACCAGGAGCAACCCAGTATTGTGACAATCAAACATGTCCCCAGACATTGCCAAACATGCCCTGGGTATGGAGCACTGGCAAAGTTGCCTCCCAATTCTAACCTGCACATATATGATACATTTATTTATTTAAATTTATTTATTTATGTTTAAATATCTATTTATTGATACAGGAGAGAGAGGAAGGGAGAGAAAGGGAGAGATACATTGAGGAGAGAGAAACATCATTCATCTGACTACTGAAAGCAACCTACTTGGGATTAAACCAGCAACCCAGGCATGTGTCCTGACTTGGAATCAAACTAGCAACCTCTCAGTGCATGGGATAATGCTCAATCAATTGAGCCACACCAGCCAGGGCTGTGGTAAATATATTTTTGACAAAGATATCAAGGCAATTCAATGAGAAGTGGAAAGTCATTTCAACAAATATCAGAAAATTAGACATAGAGCCTCTTTACTCATAGCATACACTTAAAAATTTGAAGTACAGTAGATCATATGTATTAATATAAAACCTAAAATTAAAATCTCTAGAATTACATAAAAATAGTTGAATCCTAAAAGAAAAATAATTAGCTTATACTTCATTAAAATTTAAACTATTAAACAATAATCAAAAGATTAAATGGTTCTTTATAAAATAAGATACAAAAATCCTACCTCCCTCCAAAAAAAGAAAATAATACACAAAATGATGCTCAATATTACTATCCCATAGGGAAATACAAATTCAAATCACAGTCAGATACAACCACACATCTTCTAGAATGGTTACAAAGACAGATATGATGATATAGAACCCTGGACCTCTTGCATGCCGTGTGTGAGAATACTATAGTCTCTTAGGAAAGATTTTGACAATGTTTTTAAATAAGTTAAACATACTTACATTAAGAAGCAGTTCTTCCACTATTGTGTATTCCCCAAAAGAAAAGGAAACATGTGTCCATAAAAGACTTATATGTAAACTAGAGTACAAAAATTGTGCACTCAGGGGGTCCCTCAGCCTGGCCTGCACCCTCTCGCAGTCCTGGAGCCCTCAAGGGATGTCCAACTGACAGCTTAGATCCGTTCCCCACGGGGAGTGGGCCTAAGCCTTCAGTCAGACATCCTTAGCACTGCCACTGCACTCTCCAGCCATAGCCTGCCTTCTGCTAAGTGGTGCTCCCCCTAGGAGAGCTCACTAACCACCAGGCGGAAGCTCCTGCATTGAGCTCTCTGACGTCCCCTGAGGGGGCCTGGACTGCGAGAAGCACAGGACAGGCCGAGGAACCCCACAGGTACATGATCAGGGTCAGGGAGGGATGTAGGAGGTTGGCCAACCAGGGAGGGACCATAGGGGGGCTCCAGAGTATGTCCAGCCTGTCTTATTCAGTTCCAATCAGCCACAGACCCCAGCAGCAAACTAATCTACAGGTCAGAGTGTTTGCTCCCTGGGAGTCAGTGAATATCATAGTGAGTAGCTGAGTGACCTTAACATATCATTAGCATATTATGCTTTGATTGGTTGAACGGATGACCAGATGACCAGACACAGCATATTAGGCTTTTATTGTATAGGACACTTATATCAACTTTATTTGTAATAGCCAAACACTGCAAACATCCCTGGTGTCCATTAACATGCTTACAGGTAAAAATAAATGAAAGAAAGAAATACAGAGAGAGAGAGAGAGAGAGAGAGAGAGAGAGAGAGAGAGAGAGAGAGAGAGAGAGAGAAGAAAATACAGTCTGTTCATTCCATTGAAAATATTCGACAATAAAAAGCAACAACTTGATACGTGCAACAATGTGGATGGATCACAAAGTAATTACACTGAGTGAAAGCAGATAGACAAAACATCACAGCAGCTCTGGTTCCAGGCTCTGAATCCTTTTTCATGAGATTCTAGGAAATGCAGTCTACTCTGCAATGACAGAGAGCAGATCAGTGTTGCTGAGACAGAGTTTTAGGGAGGGAGGGATGGCCCAGGGCCATAAAGAAACTTCAGGGAGATAGAAATGTTTGACATCTTGGTTACGGTGATGGTTTCACAGTGCCTACATGTGACAGAATTCTTTAAGCTGTGCAAATTAAATATGTGTAGCTTACTATAAATGAATTACATCTCTGTGTAGTAGAAAAATTTAAATTTATATATATTATAATTTAACCTACTGAAGCAAATTGCTGTTTTAGTTTGTATCTTTACTTTCAAATTTTTAACAAAACACTAATCATGAAATTATCTCAAGAATGAGGTTATTCCTGAATGTCAAACATTCATGGAGTTTACTTTTGGAATTCTTTTCTTTAATAGTGTTTAGGATTCTAACATAATGAGTTGCTGCTCAGAGAGGTTATGTGATTTTCCAAAATTCCTATTACAGTTTCTATAATTAAAATATTTGATTAGAAAAATATTTAGAATGTCACTAGCAGGCTTTAAAAATAAATGAAAAAGAAGAATTATAAGGCCCTAGCCTGTTTGACTCAGTGAATAGAGCATCAGCCTGGGTTCTGAAGGGTCTTGGGTTCGATTCTGGTCAAGGGCACATGTCCAGGTTGCTGGCATGATCCCCACTAGGACACGTGCAGGAAGCAGCCAAGCAATGATTCTTTCTCATCACTGATGTTTCTCTCCACCTCTCCCTTCCTCTCTGAAATCAATAAAAATATATTTCAAAATAGAAATATAAAAATAGGTACATTTCAGTTTTAAAATGTTTTGAGAAAATAGGAGCTAAATGCAGAAATCAAACAAGAAACTAATTGATTGTTACTTGATATTTTTCATTGTTCTTCTCTCCACATTAACAGCCTTCTTGAAGCCTGAATACAATTTACTTTTGTGAAACATTAGCTAAGTCAATTAAAATTAAAATGAATGAAATAAATATTTTTAAAGTATAATAACATTTGCTTTACATGAATTGAAACATGAAAGCTTTTTTTTTTACAAAACCTTGGGAGGCAATAGGTGTGCAGATTCCAAAGTCTTAACTATCATGAGTGCATATGTCAAATGGCATCTTAGGAAACCCTTCTCTGGGCTTAATATCATATTCATGGCATAAATTTGGCACAGTTTTATTAAAAAGTATGGAATGTGGTGGGGAAGAAAATCATGCTAACATTTAGAAAATTGTACTGGGGTTCAATTATCTATACTAATGAAAAGGTAATGTGCTAATTAGACAAGACATCTTCCAGACAAAGCCATGGTGGTAGGGGATGAGGCAGAGGTGATTAGAGGTGATTAGGGGTGATCAGGCTGTCAGGAGAGGGCAGTTATGGGTGATCAGGCTGGCAGGGGAGGGCAGTTAGGGGGCAATCAGGCCAGAAGGCAGAGGCAATTAGGGGAATCAGGCAGGCAGGGGAGGGCAGTTAGGACCAATCAGGCTGGCAGAGGAGGGAAGTTAGGGGGTGATCAGGCCAATAGGCAGAGGTGGGTAGGGTTGCTCAGGCAGGTAGGCAGGGAGGCAAGTGGTTAAGAGCCAGCAGTCCTGGATTGCGAGAAGGATGTCTGATGGGATTGGGCCTATACTGGCAGTTGAACATCCCCCAAGGGGTCCCAGATTGGAGAATATTCAGGCTGGGCTGGAAGGACCCTGTTCCCGTGAGTGAATTTTGTGCACTGTACCTCTAGTTTATATATAATATCCTCTGCAAGTCACATCTGATGTCTGGGGTCTTGATTCAGCATTTACTTCATTACTAGAAAAATTGAGTACTGAGCTACCAAAGGAAAATGATCAAGAACCACAATATAAATTACTACATTTTCCAACCAACTAACACACACACACACACACACACACACACACACACACACACACTAATATTGTACTAATAACTTTTTAAATTAAAGGAGACATTTTGATAAAGGTTAATTATAAGTGCATCAGTTATCTCCTACAAAATGATGTTATATTAACAAACCACCTCAAAATGAGGGGCTTAACATATACTCTTCTTGAGCTCATGGCTTTGCAGGTTTGCATTAGACTAGCCTCGGCAGAGCTGGTTTCTAAGAAAAGTTCACTTAAATGTCTGGCAGTTGGCTCCTTCTGGGGTGGGGCACCTGAGAGTCTGGCCCTGTGCTCTCCACCCTCTATCAGGTTAGAGTGGGCATGTCATCTTGGTCATGGCAGAGGTGCAAGAGTTAGGCTCTCGCTTGGACACCCTGTAGAACTGAGTATTACAACACCAGTCCAGTCTCTGATAAGGCCACAGCCCAGGTTGTAATCCTGTGCAACTCAAAGACCATCACACTGGGGGAGGATCAGGACTAACAGGGCAGGTAACCCAGGAAGTTGTTTTTAATTCACATCCGTGCCAGGGAGCGTGCTATGTCATGGCCCCTTTCTTTCTGTTGAGAAAAGAAAATACATCATTTTTAGAGATTTTAAAATTCTTCCCCACTATTTTTTTTTCAAAGCTTTTTGACATTAGTGGATTAATTGCCTAACTTGATTGGGCTTTTTGCCATCACCTCTGCCATTCTTGACTTTCATGTTTGTCTTTACTCATTTCTCATGTGTTTGTGAACACCACTCATTGTTTCATACCAGTTGTTGTCATATATATATATAATAGTACATATATATGCTTCCTTATCAGGCTGGAGAGAAATAGTCTTGGATCTCAATTCTTCTTAACCCTCCTGAAGAATCACTTTCAGGCATATCTGAGTATTCCTAGATACTGTCACACATGAAACCATTCTATTTTACTTAAAATTTTAAAGAAACAATAACAAAATGGTAACCCAAAAGAAAGTTATTGTTTGTTTAATACACTTTTCAATTTCCAGGAATTTAGATAGTCACCTTGGGGAACAGAGCAGTCTTGTCTGTTTTTTTCCAAAAGTTTCATTTCTGATTTTGAAAATCCTTATTAGCAGTGCAACAGTTTAACTCACCATTTCCCTGGAGACTGAAGACTGCAAGTGGATGGACTTTCAGGGGCCAGCCATGCTTCCACAAAAATGTTTAAGCTGCCGGGACCGGTTTGGCTAAGTGGAAAGAGCGTCGGCCTGCGGACTGAAAGGTCTCGGGTTCGATTCCTGTCAAGGGCATGTACATTGGCTGTGGCCACATCCCAGGTAGGGGGTGTGCAAGAGGCAGCTGGTCTGATGATTCTCTCTCATTGATATTTCTAACTCTCTATCCCTCTCTCTTCCTCTCTGTGAAAAATCAATAAAATATATTAAAAAATTGTTTAAGCTGGGCTGAGAGGCTTTTACTGCACACTTTTACTGAACATAAAGTAATATTAATTTTTAGTATAGAATTTGAGATACCATTACTTTTATAAATATGAAGATATTTATTGAATTATTTGTCAGGATCTTTTACAGCAAACATTTTTTTTTTAAATTGACTTGAGGATTTGGTGACCTTTCAAATCTGAGTTTCTACCCTCACCGCTTCTCCTGAAACCTTGGAAATAGGGGACCAGGGGATGTCTAGTGTGCATGATTAGGGCCGGGTAGCAGGTTTAATAGCATTCATTAACTTTAACAACAGCAGTCTGCGCATGAGCAAAGGAATGATCAATAACCTGCCTTCAGGCACAATGCTACTGATAATTGATCCCCAGTCATTACTGAGGAGGGGTGTTGAATTTTGTATCATATAATATGCCCTTTGGAAAGTCACAGTATTAAACCTTTACTATCTGTTCTTTTGCAGTCTTACTATTAGTCATGTCATGTTTCCAAATAATTCCAGCTTTATTGGTTTTGACAGGAGTCCTTTCTCTGCCACATCCAAAGATGCAGACATAGACGCTAAAAGGTGCTGTTTGGATTCATAACGTCTAATTCTGAAACTATGGTTGAAACAGCATAGATGAGGCTTTCGCTCGTCACTGTTTTCTATTTCACTGAAACCAGCCCTTTATAAAGATTAATGACACCTATATAACATTATCCTCGCTACTGTAAAATGTCCAGTCTTACTCAAATAAACCCTTCTCTTACCATTTATTGGATTAATTTTACTCTCCTTTTCTCCTTAATTACTTTTATAGGTTGTTTCCCTTGCTAATCTAATGAAGGGAGTCCTTTGGTTTAATAAAGCAGAGTCAATATAATGAGAATTAGTCTGTGTTTAATCAATGTCTACTAAAAACATGCTAGACGTAATATTGCTATAAATTCTAGTGCAGTTTATTTCAGCAGCCTTGTACCTCTTTTAAATTTTCCTTTTTCTATTTTTTATAACTCAGTAGTTAAGAAAATAGAATAGAAATGAAATAAATGAGGTGCCTCTGATCAGAGTCTGATAGATTTCATCGTATTCTTTCAGAGAGATGCTATTGAGAATGTGATTCATCATGTCAAATGTGACCACCTATATGCAGTCCTTTCCCCAAAAAAATCTATTTAGTCTAGGACCACAGTGTTATACTTATCCTGAATACTATTAATAGTTGTTTGTAACCTAAGAGGCATTATCAAGTGGCTTGATCTGCCCAGAAGCTGAGAGGCAAATCTGTGGCTTAATGAAAGCAGTGTTCTCCTGTCTTATCTATAGATTAAATTTGAAATTCTGAAGTTTACCATTTTGAGGTCCCCATGTCAAGGGACCAATCAAATCAGACTTTAAAGGTAAAGGAGGTTGGGAATCTGTGTTTTTATGATACCTGAGTCATTTTAATCTGCAACTGTGGGTGAGAAGCAGATAGCAACTAAGTATATTTATGATCAAGAATGCATTTTAGTCACATATTATTCCTATTTTTACTGTATTTTATCATCAATTTTAACATTGCTATAGTACACACATCCTTACAATCTTGCTGTAGTATACACATCCTTACAATCTGTCTTATGTAATTTTCATAACCAAATAAATATTACAGCATGATTGATACAAACATGGAAAATTATGCTCAAGAAAAAATTGGAGTTTGAATCTTGAATTAGAAATACATAATACAAAATTCTCTATGCTACCTCATCTGTTGATAAATTAATTTAGAAGATTAATATTTACAGTTATTTAAATTTTATGTCTTTTTGATACTAGATAATATTTATTAAAATCTCAATAATAAATCTCTTAATGAATATTGTACTTATAAAATATAACAAAATGGAAATGATAGGGATAAAAATATCTTGCACCTAATAATTAATACAAATGAAGCAATAAAACCCAGAAAAAATGACGTCAATTATTTATTCTAATTTTATATTTTTGGTATTATATAAAGCCAGTAATGTACTCACTTTACTTACAAATAGAAATGATAAATCAAGAATATTGCAACCGCCGAAACCAGTTTGGCTCAATGGATAGAGCGTCGGCTTGGGGACTTAAGGGACCCGGGTTCGATTCTGGTCAAGGGCATGTACTTTGGTTGGGGGCATATCCCCAGTACGGGGTGTGCAAGAGGCAGCTGATCGATGACTCTCTCTCATCGATGTTTCTAACTCTCTATCTCTCTCCCTTCCTCTCTGTACAAAATCAATAAAATATATTTTTTTTTAAAGAATATTGCAACCAACAGAATATAAAATTCATGGGGGCAGAATTTTGGTCTAACTTTTACTGAAATATCCCCAAAAATCTAGAAGAGTACTTGACAAAGTAGGTTCTCAATAGACACTCATGAAATATATAAATGAATATGATCACTCCATGAGCATATACATTAAGTGACTCTTGTTTTTTTAGCCATTTATTCATGGATATATGTATATACATACATATAACACAAATATAAGCATATAAATATTTATATTGAGATATGTATAAAATATTAAAATCTAAAATATCCTATATAATAAAAGCCTAATATGCTAAATGTCCAGTCAGCAGGTCAGCAATTCAACCAATCAAAGCATAATATGCTAATGATATGCTAAGGCTGCTCAACTGCTCATATGACATGCACTGACCAACAGGAGGCAGACAGTTGATCAGTCAATCAGTCACTATGGCGTGCACTGACCACCAGGGGACAGATGCTCGGACCAGCAGGCTAGTTTGCTGCTGGAGTCTGGCCTATTGGGACTGAACGAGATGGACTGAACATGCCCTGGAGCCCTTGCACGATCCCTCCCCAACTGGTCAACTTCCCATGTCTCTCCCCATTCCCATTGTGCACCAGGGTCCCTTGGCCTGGCCTGTTCCCTCTCACAATCTGGAACTCTTCAGGGGATGTCAGAAATCCAGTTTCAGCCCGATCCCACAGGGGGAGCACCACTCAGCCAGAGCCAGGCTTACGGCTGGTGAGTACAGCAGTGATGGCAGAAGCCTCACTCGCCTCTGCATCAGCACTAAAGATGTCCGACTCCCAGACTGCAAAAGGATGCAGGCCAGGCTGAGGAACCCCAGGCCCAAGTGCATGAATTTAGTGCACTGGGCCTCTAGTAATGAAAAGGAAAATGTGTAAAATCTAATCATATACATATTTAGACTTAGATGTAATTTTTAGGTAAACTTTAAGTACCCAAATGTATATGTACACATAGAATGAAAGAAATATTTACCTAAATTAGAAAGAAACATGTTTAAAGGTAATTAATTATACAACATGGAGAAAAAGGGAAAATGTGTTTCCACCTTTTCATATGTTTCAATGTTGCTATTCTGCTTTCAAATAATAGGGGGGGGGAGGGGGAATCTGTATGACAGAATAAGAATTATGCTGCATAACTTATAAAGTTACCATGAAACAGAACTATTCAAGGCAAAATAGTTGAATGATATCTATCATTCATCAATGGTGTTTTAAAAACAATATTTGCCTGAAAGGAGGTAGAGAAATATGAGATTCTATTTCAGACTAAAAGCCTATTTTCTATTCAACTGCCACTTCATAGAGTGGTCCTGTGTCAATAAAGCAGAAAACATTGGCAGTTGGTCACATTTCACTCCTTAATGGACCTGGATGCCACACATTCTTTACTCTGCACTTGGGAGGGTTCCAGCAGGATGATTTAGGCCAAGTTTCACTTCAAATGAAAGTCTGCATTCACTTACTTCAACTGCTCGGGGTGCTTTAAAGAACAGGTTTCCAAAACAGAAAAAGAAAAGAAACAAGAAAAACAGAAATGATTTTATTTTTCAGTTTTTTAATTAATGGTTCCTTTACGGAAAACATTGATATGTAACTTGTATATGTGATGGAGATGCCTAGTCATGACATCTAAAACCAGGAAACCTCACTGAGGTTTGTTATCAACCCAAACACATCAGCCTCACCACACCCTGTCAGTCACCTGAGAATCTCATGCATGGCCTCAGAGAATCTGTAATTCATGAAAGCCTGTAATAAATAGTGAAGTCTATGGTTGGGATGACGTGCTAACTCTGCTTTTTGTCCCACATAGAAAGGCTAGCAACAATCACTTTCATCCCAGTCAAACGGAATGAGTCAGCCTATAGACCAGGCACTTCAGAGACCCTCCACAGCCCACATGAGAAAAACAGAGACCAGACATGGGGATTACTGGCCAATAATTGCATGATTAATTACAAATTCTGCCATTTTCCTTCACCCATACCTAGGGCTCTTAAGCCATCCATGCACTGAGGCCTCAGTTGGGGTGACAAAGACTGTCTTCTATGTAGAATGTGAGGCTCTGAATTTGTCTCCTCACTCTAGAGTCACCACAACATGAGAAACTGTATTAAAGGGTCACTGCATCAGAAAGATTGAGAACCACTGCTCTAGGCCAACTAAAGCATTTTGTTGTTGAATTTGTGCAATGAAAAGAAAAAGAAGAAAAAAAGCTAATCTAGCCAGACATCAAGAGAAATCAAACTATAATTGGAAGTTATATTTCCACAAAAATTTTGCTCCAATACAAGCTAGGGTAACACCATATATTCAGTTGATACACAGAAGGTAAGTATTTTAGTGATGTCAGGAATTTTAAATTGGATCTGTTTTCCAGCACATTATCTGTTTAGGTTTTTTGACCAGTGGTACAGATGTTCAGATATAGAAAATAATTTACACAGGTCCTAAATTTATTTCTGATGGAGCCAGAAATAGAATCCAGATCATTAAATAATTAGTTCACAATCTCTTTCCATGGGAACAAGCTGCAGTACTAAAAAAGAAACAAGCAAAATATTATTTTGCCCTGGCTGGTATGGCTCAATTGGTTGGGGATCGTTCTATGCACTGAAAAGTTGTCAATTCAATTCTCAGTCAGGGCACATGCCTGGGTTGTAGGCTCGATCCCTGGTGAGGGATGTGCAGGAGGCAAGTGATCGATATTCCACTCACACATCAATGTTTCTCTCTCCCTCTCTTTTCCTCTCTCTCTAAAAAAAAAAAAAATCAATAAAAATATATTTTTAAAAAGCATTAATTTTACTTGAGAAAAACCTGGCATTTTAATTTAATTTACACCACTTTTATTTTGTATAATATCTCTAAAAAAGTTTTTATAGACTTGGAAGAAATTATAAATTCATCTTCTGTACATGGACTATATTTTTTAAATTTTTACAGATGAGGTATTAACATAGTAAAAAAAATAAATAAGGTTATACAGCTATTAAAATACATCTTAGCCCTCCTAAGTTAACATAACTCACCTAAAGAATGTTATAAAGGAATATTTACAGGCAATAGTGTTTTTCTAATTATCAGGATTTAAAATGCCAACTATTAAAGGTAGAATTTTTAAATATCAAGATCAGCCATCCCTTTAAAGGATAACTGGAAAATAAACTAAAATTTGGAACAATTACCCATTCTAGTTGTTTAAGAAACATTTATTGATGCTTTGCAAACAGATGAAAGGTAGTCAGTAATGTACAGATAGTACATTTGGTACATTTAGTAATGTACAGCATTTCTAAATCAGTTAGGTTAATCAGAATAAGAAACTGCATTAAGTAATTCAGTGCAGATGTAAACAGGCTATGAAAATGGTATGCATTACATACCAATTTTTTTTTAAATTAAGAACTTAACAGTGTTTCCCAACTGCATTTAGGCACTTGTATCATGAAGCAGTGATGGAAATTTTTTTTGTTACAACTTAGGAAGAAATTGTCTTTGAAATATTTCATAAGCAAAGTCTGAGAGCCTTTGAAACACATCTTTTTAGTGGCGTTGCTCACAAAACCTGCCCAGTAAAGTCCCCAGAGCCTTCATTTGGGAACAATGGGAAGAGTCTGGGTTAGACAGTATAGTGGGAAGGACAATGGAAGTCAACCTTCCTTATAACAGGAAGAACATGTTGATATGACTGACTGGCAACTAAGATAGTTGTTGAATGAACTATTTACTGGATATTCTATTTAAATTTAAATTTTTAAATAAAAATATGGGAGCTGGGTAGAGGGTAGGAATGGGGACAAAGGAGGATATCTATAATACTGTCAATAATAAAGGACTTAAAAGTAAGACAGGAAACCATAAAAATACTAGAGGAATTCACAGGCAGCAAAATCTCAGACATGTGCCGAAGCAATTTCTTCACTGATACACCTTCTAGGGCAATGGAAACTAAAGAGAAAATGAACAATTGGGACTACATTAAAATAAAAAGTGTATAGGAAAAGAAACTATCAATAAAACAACAAGAAAGCCCACTGCATGGAAGAACATATTTGCCAATGTTATCACCAGTAAGGGTTTCTTCTCTAACATTTACAGTGAACTCATACAACCTAACAAATGAAAGATTAACAACCCAATCAAAAAATGGACAATGGACCTAAATAGATACTTTTCGAAAGAAGACATAAGGAAGGCCAAGAGACATGAAAACATGCTCAAAGTTACTAATCATCGGATAAATGAAAATCAAAATGACAATGAGGTACCATCTCACACCTATCAGAATGGCTATCATCAACAAATCAATAAACTGGCAAGTACTGGTGAAGAAGCAGAGAAAAATGAACCCTCATGCACTGCTGGTGGGAATGTAGACTGGTGCAGGGCCCAGCCCACAATTGGTGTGAGCTATAGAGGAAACACCTTTTTTGATTGCACATTGGCTAAGCTTCCTGTATCCCACTGGTAATATTCTTAGTAACTTGTGTAATTAGAATCCAAAAAGGTGATCTAGGGTTTTTCCACCACATTTCTGGAGAGAAAAAAAAAAAAGAAGGTCCACTGCTGGAGGGCTAAGAAATGTCATATCCTGCCCTAGATGGTTGGGCTCAGTGGAAAATGTCTCAGCCTGCAGACAGCAGGGTCTGGGTTCGATTCTGATCAAGGGCATGTACCTAGGTTGCAGGATCCACCATGGTCAGGGCCCAGATCATGGCTCATGCAGGAGGTAATCAATCAAAGTGTTCGTCTCACTTTGATGTTTCTCTGTTTTTCCCTTTCTCTTCCACATTCTCTAAAAGTCAATGGAAACATATTTTCAGGTGAGGATTAAAAAAAAAGAAGAAGAAAAGAAAAGAAAGAAATGCATATCCTATGAAAGACACATCTTGAAAATGCTTAAAGAAAATTGTCATTTTTTCCTGGTGAAGGGACTAGAGTCTGTGTTGATGAAAATACCTTGGTGGCTGTGGTGACTGGCAGTGGCTGCAGCAGCAGGGTGATGGGGCTGGTGCCTTCCCCTGATTAGCATGGTTGCCTCCCACAAAGGGAGGCCATGGGAGCGAGCCTAAGCTGTCAGTAGGACATCCCTTGAGGGCTCCCAGCATGTGAGAGGGGGCAGGTTAATATAAAATAAAAAGACCAAGGGCCTAATAATCAATCAGAAATTCTGAACATCAGTTTAGGGTCTAAGTCAAGAATCTCCAAAGCCCTACCTGGGGTGAGAGCTCTCCTCAGACCAGTTTTTGCCCTCCGGAGCCCTGTGATAATTTGTCCTGTACCCAATCTCATATTAGATCTGCTCCTCAGACTAGGACTGTGCTCTAAACTCTATAACACTAGCGTACCAATTTAGTTCTAAGTATTTTTGTTTATCAAAGAGCTAAATTTACTTCCCCATCCTTCCTGGTACTAGATCAAATAAACTGGTCTCCTATAAACACAGATCAACTTTGACCACCACTTGAAATTTATTTGCATTGTATGTTATTAGATAAACTTTCTGTTAATTATACTTGCCTGAATAATTTACCTGTCGTTTCTTGGATCTGACTTCCTACTGGGATCACTTTTCTCAAATTATAGTGTGCCTCAGAATGACAGGATGCATGCCAAAACCGGTTTGGCTCAGTGGTAGAGCGTCGGTCTGCAGACTGAAAGGTCCCAGGTTTGATTCCGGTCAAGGGCATGTACCTTGGTTGTGGGCACATATCCGGTAGGGGGTGTGCAAGAGGCAGCTGGTCAATGTTTCTCTCTCATCGACGTTTCTAGCTCTCTATCTCTCTTCCTTCCTCTCTGTAAAATATCAATAAAATATATTTTAAAAAAAGAATGACAGGGTGCAGTTGATGGTTAAAATGCATACTTCTAGAAATTGCTATAGCATAGTCTGATGAGTAGGTCAATATGCACCTACAGTTTTAACAAACACTCCAGGTGTTTCTAATGGATGTACCTCCATTATTAAATCTGACACTAGGGAACTATGTGCTCTCTACACAGAGTTCATATGCCTTATCTGAGAGTGTATTTTGATACCATATTTGAATATGCCAATTCTTAGAAATGGAACTCATTGTTTAAAAGAGACACTTTAGGAAAATGAAAGTCTTGGAGGATCCAAGATGGCTGCTCGGGTATACACCTAACCGCAGCAGCTCACAACAATTTCAAGGGAATACAACTAAAATGTAGAGTGGACATTGCCCAGAGCTACAGGTAGTCGACTGACTGAAAACTCTACAATAGGAAGGAGGGAGAAAACCAGAAGGAAAATCAGAGGAGCTGAAAAAAAGCCTAAGGTACGGAGACATGTGGCGCGCTCGCACGCACGGGCGCGCGGAGAGGTCGCAGCCGGAGAGGAGGAGAGGGCTGGGTGCTGCCTGGCGTTCCCTAGCAGGAAGGAAATAGAACCCCCAGCCTGGGCTGAACCCCCGAACCGGCAGCACTGAGCCCCAAGTTATGGGCCAGACCCTGGGGACCCAGGCTCCGGCAGGGGGAGACAATCCCGGGGGACGGCGAAAGGCAGGGCCCCCGGAGTCGCGCGCACATGGCGCGCAGAGAACTGAATGTTGACTCCGATGCTGGATTACCCTAGCCGGAAGAAACAAAGCCTCCGGCGGCAGGTCTAAGCCTCAGTCCAGACCGCCCCGAACTCCAGGTCTGGGCCAGTCCCTGGGGACCCAGGCTCGGGCAGGGGGAAACGGAGCTGTGAGGTGGAGTCCTGGGAGCGCGGCGAAAGGCCGAGCCCCAGGAGTCGCGCACACTGTGCGCAGAGGACAGTCTGTTGACTCTGATCCTGGATTCCCCTAGTGGGAGGGAGAAAGAAAGCTCCAGACTGGAGGAACGCGACGAGGAGCAGGAGCCCCTGCCGGACACCGGCCAGCCGAGCACCAGCAAGGAGCAGGGCGACGGGGCCCCCGGGGGGGGGGGGGGTGCCCCTGAGCCTTCGACTGCTGAGCGCTGGCAACGGAGCCAAGGACGGGGGCTGCTTCCTGGGCGGCGCCGACCCCGGCAACAGGCTGGAGCAGCGCGGGAGCCCGTGGAGAACAAAGGGGTGCCACAGGCCAACCTGCTGAGCTCCCAGGACAAGGAGGAAGAAACCAAAGAAGTTCTCAATGTGAAGAAATCAAGTGAGAGCAAATGATAGTAAAATTACTTAAGAAAGAATACAAAGAAGATCTTGAAAAATCAAAGACTAAGTCAGAACTCAACGCACCAGCCAACATTGCAACATAAATGCGTTTGTTGTTTTTTTTTAAAAAAAAAAGAAAAAAAAAAGAGAAAAAAGGGACAGAATGTTGGAACAGTGGCAACCAGGCCTAGAGTGGCCAGGCACAAGGCAGTGGCAGCTGGGCCCGGAGCAGCAGTGGCCAGGCCCCAGAGCAGCAGCAGCCAGAACAAGAGCATCAACGGCCAGCACTGGAGCAGCCAGACCTGGGGCAGTGGCAGCCAGGCCTGAGGCAGAGGCGGCCAAGCCCAGGGTGGCCAGTCCAGGAACACCCAGACACGGAGTGGCTGGGCCCGGAGAAGCCAGGCCCAGAGCAGCCGGGTTGGGAGCAGCCAGGCCCAGAACAGCAGTAGCCAAGCATGGAGCATCCAGGCTGGGAGCGGCCAGGCTCGGAGCAGCCAGGTCGGGTGCGGCCAGGCCCGGAGCAGAGGCTGCCAGGCTGGGAGCGGCCAGGCCCGGAGCAGCTGGGTCTGGTGCGGCCAGGCCTGGAGCAGCGGTGGCCAGGCTGGGAGCGGCCAGGCCCGGAGCAGCAGCTGCCAGGCTGGGAGCGGCCAGGCCCGGAGCAGCCGGGTCTGGTGCGGCCAGGCCCGGAGCAGTGGCTGCCAGGCTGGGAGCGGCCAGGCCCGGAGCAACCGGGCCCAGAGCAGCCGGGTCGGGTGAGGCCAGGCCTGTAGCAGCAACAGCCAAGTCCAGAGCAACTAGGTCGGGAGCAGCAGTGACCAGACCCGGAGCAGCTGGTTGTGGAACGAACCAGAGCAACAGAGGCCAGGCCCGGAGCAGCCAGGCCCGAAACAGCTCGCTCCTCGCCTGTACCTGCCCCACGGCTGCCTCTCAGACATGGCTGGAAACTTTTGCGGGAACTTGAGGGTCTGCTGAATCAAGTGATGAAGGCTTAGATCTGGATGTGTTGAGTTAGTATAGCACTGGGGTGTTGATCTGTGAGTGCCTTGGGTGGGGCCTGGATGAGGCTGGTTGACCTATTTGAAAATGTCTTTTGTGTGAAGTGTATCATTGGGCATGTGGAGGTATTATTGATAGAAAAACAGATTTACTATCTGAAAAGGGATTTACTATTGGGGAAAGGGAGGGAGGAAGAGACTGAACATAAACTGTGCACCTATGGATGAGGACAATGGGGGATGGGGGAGGGGGCAGAGGGTGAGGTGGGAACCTGGTGGAGGGGGGAAGAAATGAGGAACCTTTGTAATAATATGAACAATAAAGATTGATTTAAAAAAATAAAAAAAATAAAAAATAAAAAAAAGTTATACTGACCAAAAAAATAAATAAATAAATAAATAAATAAATAAAAAATAAAAAATAAAAAAAATAAAAGAGACACTTTAGGATATCTTTGAGGAAAGATGCTGATATGCCAGAGCAAGTATACACAGTAATGACTCTTCAAGCACTTCAAAGAACACACGGCATTTTCATGGGTAAACATACACTGAGGAATAGCCAGACCTATTGGGAACCGTTGCAGAGGGTCTAAATTGGCTGAATGTCTGAGGACCTGAAACACTATCATGGACCCCTCGTAGAGTGGGGACATCTCCTACTGGGTCCAGTGAGTCCGTGGGAACCATACAATAATCATTCTTACCTATCTTCAAGTAAGAACTAGAATCAACATAGTTGACATCTCAACATTGAATCTTCCAAACCATGAGCATGGTATAAATTTCATTTTACATAGCTCTTCATCGCTGCAGTGTCATAGTTTCCAGTGTAGAGATCTTATATACTTTTTGTTAAATTTACCCTAAGTGCTTTATGATTTTTATACTACTATGAATGGCATTTTTAAAAATCCCTTTATATCTGCATTTATTTTTCCAAGTCTTTGCTACTGTAGTATAGAAATACAATTGTTTTTGTTTCTTGGCCAAGACCTCCTACCATGCCACCACACTATTTTCATTTATTAGTTCTAATAATTGTTTAATACCGGTAGTTATTTTATTGGGATTTAAAATATAAATGATAATGACCACTAAAAATAAGACAATTTTATCCCTTTATTTTTGATTGCCATGATGCTTTCTCCTTATCTTGCCTCATTGGATTGCTTTCCAGGTCCTCCAAAATAATGCTGCAAACGCTCATCTTAGCCTTGTGTATGATTTAAAGTAAGATGTTAGCAGAACATTTTTAGTAGGTACTGCTTATCAGTTGAGAATAAGTCCTTCTCCCTAGGTTGTTTAAAATGTGTATAATGAATATTTGTTGAATTTTGGCAAATGATGTTTCTGAACTCCTAAATAGATTATGATATGAATCTTCTCTTTTGTCAAAGTAATGAATGTCAAATCCCTTTACAGCCCTGAGATAAAAGTCATTTAGTCAGGATGTGTTTCATTTTTACATATTGTTGGATTTGATTTGCCAGTGTTCCGTTGGGATTCTATTATATATCTTCATGATGGATATTAGCCTGTAATTCTTTTATTTTTTAACATCTTTTTCAGGGTTTGATAATACTAACCTCCATAAAATGAATGGGACCTGTTATCTATTCTTTTATTACCTTAAAGAGTTTGAGTAGGATTTATATTATTTCCTTTTTTAATATTTTATAAAATTCACCAATGAAACCACTTGAATATAAAATTTTCTTTGTGGGAATATTTTTATTTAAGAATTTAAATTTTCTATAAGCATGATGCTTAATAAATACAATTGCCTCCAGTGCCCAGCCGCACTAATTTCAGCCACTTCAGCACCCTGAATTATGGTTTCTGTCTCCAAATTAATGAGAATTCTATGTCTCCTAGGGCTCCATTCCTTTGAATATCTGTTTCAAAGACACTATCTTTGAAAGGACTCTCACCATCATCAGAGATTACTTTATGTGGCCTGGCCAAGTGGTTTTTGAGGTAGATTAGTAAGAAAAACTATTTGGCAACTATATGAGGAAATTGAGACAGATAAACTATCAGAACAATTTAAAATCAGATACAGAAGGTCACCAGGTGGAAAGCCCTGGATGCCTAGCAACAGCAAAACTGGAGCTGGACCTCAACTCCAGGGTGGCCTTTCCTTCCCTGGCATACCCCTGGCCATGCAGTTTAGACACCCCCTGACCTTTCCTCTCTAGAGATAACATCTAGGCCTCAGTTGTATCCAGGCCTAGGAAAGCAGCAAAACCAGATAGGCATTGCCAGGACTAGCTGTGGTGACTAATGACCCTCTAACCTTGTGCCAGCCAATCAGTTCATGACACTGGAAAAGCTGATGAGTATTCTATTGGGATCCTTCCCTAAGACCCCTCCCCAAACTTCCAGCCTTTAAAACCCTCAAGACAAAGAACCCAGTGCAAGCTCTCCCTCCCAGGAGCTGCCTCTGCCTTTCCCCGTTTCTCTCCCCACAGGCATGCATCTCCTAAACACGTCTCATGGGGTCCCTTTTCTCTGACTTCTCAGTGAGCAAAAGTAAACCCACCTAGCCTCATTTCTTTCCTATAACATTTCTGGAGAGCTAAAGCATCCCTGCCTAGGCTCTCTCCTGATGCTTCCTTTATCCTAAACCCTTCCTTGTTTCACTGTCCCAGCTTTAATAAACGTACTCTCAAAATTACCTCTACTTATGTGGTGAAATCTCCCTGCATGAAGTCAAGAACCCCACACACTATAGGCTGGCTTTAGGCAGACGTGCTCCAGGTGTGGCCCTCTTTTTAACAGCAGTGTTACATCCAATGGAAACAAATAGCCTATTTTCTTCTCTACTGCCTCACAGACAAACTCCTTAAAAGTCTACTTCATTCACCACTGCATGTGAGAATTTAGCTTTGAGTATAGTACATAATCAACAAACATTTATAGACATAAAGAGAGGCAGAGAAATAGAAAAGATAGCAAAAGTAAGATAGGAAGGAGGTAGAGGGGAGAGAGAGAGAGAGAGAGAGAGAGAGAGAGAGAGAGAGAGAGAGGGAGGGAGGGAGGGAGGGAGGGAGAGAGAGAGAGAGAGAGAGAGAGAGAGAGAGAGAGAGAGAGAGAGAAAGCTAGGCTGAGAAATAGAGAAGGTAACATAAGAAAGAGAGAGAGTGAGAAAGGTTGGAGGGCAAAAAAAATGTACCAATATGATGAAAATAATAAAAACATATATCTCATAGGATATTTGAGACATAATCTTTCTAAAAGTTATTCTTTTAAGTGCTGGGGAAATCTGCATAAACTCTATCAGTCTTAGTTTTGCTCTCTGTAAATACATTTGATTGGGCTTTAATGAAATAGTTTGGTAAACATTTTTTTTTATGTCACAATTTGTTTGCATATTTTTCCATAGTTTTTTTTTTTCAGATTCAAATTAATTTGTTTGAACCACACAAGCTTGCTAATATTTTATCACTATTGACCTACTAAAAGAGAAATTTAATATGGTTCAATTTACTATATTAATTCCATGATTTTAATTTGATAAATCTCTTCCTTCCTTGACAGCAAAAAGTAAATTTGTGGACAATTTTTTCTTTCATCTCTGTAAAAAAATTGTGATAGAACATACACTGGCTTGTAATCTTGTGCATGTTACACTATAAGGGTTAGTTTCTTTGTCTATAAAACATGAACAGAAAGAGTAACTGCTTTATGAATTGTTTTGAGAATGTGAAGTGCCTTACAGATACACTCACAGTAAATGTTAACTGTTAGTAACATTATCACCATATCACTACTGAAATGGTTTTGTACTTTAAATATCCTCAGTATAAATACAGTTAAAATGGGTTGTGTGATTATTTTTCCAGGACAAATATTTTTTTAAATAAAAAATTTTTTAAATTGTTATCTAAATTGCCAATGGACTCTATCAACTATTTTCTGACCTTTCCTATATATAATTTGTCCCTGGATTAATTCTTACAATGTGTGCAAAGGTTAATATGAAATGCACACAATGCATTGTGCCAATATTCTTCCTTCATTTAACTACCATATAAGTCAATGAGAAAAATGTAAACACTACAATAGAAAACTGAACAAAGTATAAACAAATGATACATATAAAAAAGCAAATGAGAAGTAAGCATATAAAATATTCTATTGTTTTAGCAATGACAGATGCAAATTAAAACAGCAGTAAAATATGATTTTCACTGCCAAACCACTGTGATTAAAAAGTGTAATACCTCATGTTAGTAAGAATGCAGGAAAATTGACAGCTATAGGTGGATGACAAAGCTGCAAATTATTATTTTTTTAATGGATGACAGTCATCAATACATATATTGAAGCAATAAATATTCAAACCTTTTGACCCAGAAATACTATTAGAAATATATCCTAAAGCAATAAGAAATAAATATAATGATTCATATTAAAAGAAGTTTATCACCACATGTTCCAATATGAGTAAAAAATAAATAATAACCTTAATGTCTAACAGTAGAAAACTGATCATATAAAGTATGATAAAGTCAGAAAATTAGGAATTTAGAGGACTATGTGATATTGTTAACAAGGACAAATGTTTAAGTACTAATATAATGTAGGACAGCGTCCTAGTGTGAGGTTTGTACATAGGTGTTTATTAATGCTGTCTTTGGGTGTTGAAATTATAAGATGTCTTTCTCTTCCTCGTGGTTTTAAGCATTTCATTATAAACATACATTATTTTAATAACTGCACATTTATTTTGATAAAATGGTTACTACAATAATTCTAGAGGCCTTTGAATTCTCTTTCAAGCCTAACAATTATTTTAATATAAAATCATGTTGAAACTTCTATAGCACTTATCTTGCATTAAATATTTATAAGGGAAGATGTTTTAGGAAGACCAACATCTCCAGCTTTTATCTAACTGGGAAGAGCAATCAGTTCCCCGGCAGTGCCAAGCAATATACAGAACAGGAAAGTGCTCTTTGCTAGCCCAAGGGAGGGGTTATCAGCTGTCATATAATTAATTAGACAATGGTCTCTACTGGAGAGACATAAACTGATACAGAGGGAAATGTGGCAAGTGCACAAATGGCCTTCTACTGCAAAACTGGATGTGAGTTTGTTTCCTAAGGTAACTGCTTAGTCTAGTTCTACAAAAGCTCTAATAGTGCCCATAAAATTAATCTCCTGGCATTGAGTATCTGTTAAGAATAAAGACTTGTGTCTCTGGCATATTCACAGTCTGCGCTATTTTGCTTTGATACTGAGTTTCATGGTATATCACTAATAACTCAGAATAAGAGACTGATAATAATAAATGTAATTCTGGACTATATTATTCTTCTGAGATACAATTTCAATACTTTATATACATATTTATGTATATACTAGAGGTCCAGTGCACAAAAGTCATGCACTGGGAAGGGGTGTGTTCCTCAGTCAAACCTGCACCCTCTCCAATCTGGGACCCCTCGGGGGATATCCAATTGCCTATTTAGCCTGCTCCTGTGGTAATCAGACATTCCTTTCATAACCCGGTACTGCTGGCTCCCAATTGCTCACCTGCCTGTCTGATTGCCCCTAACCGCTTCTGTCTGCCAGCCTAATCACCCCCTAACCATTCCCCTGCCAGCCTGATGTACGCCTAACTGCTCCCCTGCAGGCCCAATCTTCCCCAACTGCCCTCCCCTGACAATCTGGTCACACCCAAATGCCCTCCCCTGCAGATTTCCCCTTTATTAGATAGGGTTTCTTCTTTAATGTATTAGGCAGCCTTAATTGGTTTGGCTCAGTGGATGGAGTGTTAGCCTCCAGAATCTTGATTCAATTCCGGTCAGGGGCATGTACCTTGGTTGGGGAGTGTGATGGAGGCAGTTGATCGATGTTTCTCTCTCATAGATGTTTCGAGTTCTCTTTCCCTTTTTCTTCCTCACTATAAAAAATCAATAAAATATATATTTTATAAAAAGAAACATTTAAGCAGAGACCGGTTTGGCTCAGTGGATAGAGCCTCGGCCTGCTGACTGAAAGGTCCCGGGTTCGATTCCAGTCAAGGGCATGTACCTTGGTTGCGAGCACATCCCCAGTAGGGGGTGTGCAAGAGGAAGCTTGTTGATGTTTCTCTCTCATCGACATTTCTAATTCTCTATCCCTCTCAATTCCTCTCTATGTAAAATCAATAAAATATATTTTTAAAAAAAAAGAAAAAAAGAAAAAGAAACATTTAAGATTCCTCCAAATCTGCCTGGTGGTGTGACTCGATGGTTGAGACCCCAGGCTGCCAATGCTGGAAGGGGATCGCACCATGTGGGTGCATGCGGCTTCCACCCCTCCCAGGCTGAGACCCAGCCCAGGCTGCTGCAGCTGGGAGAGAATCACTCGGTGGAGGTGAGGGTGCTTCCCAGGCTGAGACCCGAGGCTGAAGGTTTGTTTGTATGGGATCACCCTGTGGGAGTGAATTTATTTTTGTTTTTTTGTAAAGGGTCAGGAGGGCTTCTGGGCAGCATTCCACCAGGCTGCTTACTCTTCAGGCTCTTATCGGCAGCCCTCCTTGAGACTAGGAGACCTTGTTGGGGCTGAGAGGACTGGGCGCTGCCATCTTGTGGCTATGGCTGCTGCCATTTTGTCACGGAGTGATGGTTAATTTGCATATTCCTCTGTTGTTAGATAGGATTTTATATATATATATATATATATATATGTTACTTATTCTAAAAATATTCACATCTTCTAAAAAAGCATACTTTTATATAATCAGATAGTGATTTTTTTTTCAAATAATAGGTGTTAAAACACATAAGCTCTTAATTTTCTTATGTGTAAATCAGAATTATTATATTTATATTATAAAGCAGTTTGTAAGCATTAACTATGTTAGATATATATACAGATACATATATAGCTGTTATTCTAATTTCTCTCAACCAATTTTACAAGAATTATCAACTCTTTGAAGTCATTGAATTGGCATTTTATAATATTAAATTGTACTTTTTGATCTTTAAAATTGGTCAATGAAACATAGTAGAACTTGCATGAAATACTATCCTCATGCAGAATTTGAATCTAGTCTCTATCATGCTGTCATGCTGAAAGAAGATTGGATTTAAGGATTTTCATAAGGTATGAAGCATGGCTTCTCCCTCTATCTCTCTCTCACACACACACATTCTCTCTCTCTCTCTCTCTCTCTCTTTCTCTCTCTCTCTCTCTCTTTCTCTCTCTCTCTCTCTCTTTTTACAGTGGGCAGTAATACCCATTCCCCATCCTAAGATATTATGTCTATGTACATTCTCTTGTTTTCAGCATGAAGTAGTATATTGACATACACTGTGATTTGTACATTATGAATCTCACTGGAATAAACCTTTGTCTGGAATTCTTTGAATGTATCTACTGGAGAATGAAATATCACATCAATTGATTATTCTGAGTTTAGATTTTTGTCTTAGACTTAAATGCCTAAGAACAAAGGGACCATTTATAGAATTTTATCTCATATCATTTCTAGTTTTATGACATGTAAGTGATCATGAAAATTTTTTAAAAATTCAATCAACCAGAAACCACTTATTAAACATCTATTGCAGAAGTTTTCAAACATTGGCAAGTATTATATTTATGACGTGAATTTATTAAAAATACAAAAACCAATTTTCTACTATTCTGTGCTATGGCAGTTGCTATAGGACATAGTTTAGGACATTATCTGTTCTATCACCCCTGCTATAATTTTCAAACGATGTATTGTATTTTAAAATTAAATTCCAATGAGTTTTATTTTCCTTTTTGAATGGGTAATTTCTCCTTCTATAGGTTGTGATCTATCAGGATCACACAGAGAAAATCAGCAATACCATGCCAATCGTTTGCAATCTAGATAAAGAACTGTCCTACATGCCGGGACCGGTTTGGCTCAGTGGATAGAGCGTCGGCCTGCGGACTGAAAGGTCCCGGGTTCGATTCCGGTCAAAGGCATGTACCTTGGTTGCGGGCACATCCCCGGTAGGGGGTGTGCAAGAGGCAGCTGATCGATGATTCTCTCTCATCGATGTTTCTAACTCTCTATCTCTCTCTTTTCCTCTCTGTGAAAAATCAATAAAATATATTAAAAAAAAAAAAAAAAAAAAAAGAACTGTCCTACAGTGCCAGGAGTTGGAGACAGAATCCTGAATTAATTTCTCCGGGACAGTGGCTTGGACGAATTAATGGAAAGCACAGGACTTGACTCATTTGTGATAATTTCCTTTGCCCAAGCATGGTGGGATATGGGAGGTGGGAAAAGAAGAAGGCTGAGGACCAGGGCACACATTTTGAATCTCTATCTTTATTAACACAAATGATTCAAGTGCCCCTGTAGAATCGTAACCATAGATTATATTGCAATATATTTAAATGAAGCCATCTATTTTTAAAAAGTCATAGTTCTATCTAAATAAAAAACATTTAAAGTTCTACTTAATATAGCATGAAATACAATAATTGCTCTAAGAAATTTATGATATTTTTTTAAATTATTACTTTTGCAGCCTACTAGAGTCCTTTGATTCATGAAGCAATTGCAAAGGCAGAAAAGAAAGGTGCTCTTGTTTCCAGTTGCAGTGAATGGTATTATATATAACAATTAAATAGTAGAACCAAGTGTCATAATAAAAAAAAAATGGCTATTATATTTTACCATAGAGCCATTTGCAGGTAGGTAAGGATTACATCTTTAAAACTACTGTATCTTCATGCACTGGCTTACACATGATAAATGTAACTTTTGTTGCTTGAATAGAAGATTCCTGTTTTAGTTGAGTTGTTGCTGTTTTGACTAAGAACCCTTTTTTCTAAGTATATAGTTATAAAATAATAACTTGTTAATGATATGTTTTAGGGTGAAGTAGATTTTATTCAAGTGGCATGCCATATTTCTCATAACACATAGAGTATTATAGTGAATTTTAATTCATTGTAAAACATTACATCCAACTCAGTACACTAGTTTTTATCCTACCATATAAATAACCTCAAAAAATCTCCTTGGTAATTCAGGCCAAGTAATTTACATACTATTCTTTTAATCCTCGTCAGTCTTTGCAATTTCTTCCTAAAATGTAAAACTAGATGGCCCACACTCCATTTCTTTTAAACAAGATATAAGACAAATGCTGGAAACTAAGTCTTTCTACCCCTCTACATGTATCACCTTATAGAGCAGCGTTTTTCAACCGCTGTTCCGAGGCACATAGTGTGCCGCAAGATGTTGCCTGGTGTGCCGTAGGTGCAGACAAGACAAGAATTTTATAATTTTTCACTATTTTGTTTACTTAATATTTCATAATAAAGTAATTATAAAATACTTTCTTTGTGTTTATTTGATTCCTATTCAAGAGAATTACTTTATATATAGTCAATATAGGCACAGAGTTAAATTTTTTAACATTTTCTAATGGTGGTGTGCCTCGTGATTTTTTTCATGAAACAAGTGTGCCTTTGCCCAAAAAAGGTTGAAAAACACTGTTATAGAGGAAGTGTGTGTGTGTGTGTGTGTGTGTGTGTGTGTGTGTGTGTGTGTGTCTTTCAGAGACAGAGGTGGGAAGAGAATAGATTTGCTTCAGAAGTGACTTTTAACTTGAAAAAAAATATGAACTTAATATATATTCAATTCATATCTCCACTAACATTCTTTAAAAGCAAACTTAAGAGTTTGTATTAACTATAAAATAAAGAGCCAGGGACAAAACCACCATTACTACCAAAGGCTCAACCAGACCAAAAGTTAGTGCTGGGTTGCCGAGGCACCCAACACTGACTGCCTAGGGGGTTGTGGATCAGGCCCAGAGAGAGGCCTGCAGAGAGAAAGGCAAGTTTGACCCATAGCCTCTGTGGCAGCCATTGATCAGAACTTGCCTCTCTTTCTCTCCCCGCCTGGCCAACAACTATACCTCCATTTCTCTCCAGGCCTCCACTGGGGCTGCTGATCAGCCACACCTTTCTGATCAGGCCCCATTGATATGCCCAGAGACATTGTCTGGCATAGAAACTGACCAATCAAAACCAAATCTGGGTCAACTGTGAGGAGCCAATGGCTTTTGGTGCTGACTGGCATAGAAACTGACCAATCAGAACCGAATTGACCAGCAGAGGAGGGTCATTGGGGGTCAGATCAGGATGGCAGGGAAGGGCAGTTGGGAGTGAGATCAGGCCTGCAAGGGAGGACAGTTAAGGGTGATCAGATAAGCAGAGGCAGTTGGGGATGAGATCAGGCCATCAGGGGAGAGCAATTGGGATGATAAGGAAGGCAGGCAGAGACAGTTAGGGGCAATTAGGCAGGCAGGCAGAAGGGTTAGGGGCAATCAGGCAGGCAGTCAAGTGAATGGTTAGGAGCCAGCAATCCCAGATTATGAGAGGGATTGGGCCTAAACCAGCAGTCAGACATCCCCCAAGGGATCCCCAATGGGAGTGGGTATAGGCTGAGCTGAGGGAACCCCCACTCCATGCACAAATTTTGTGCACTGGGCCTCTACTACCTTGTATAATATCTTGTTTAAGAGTTTATTATAACTTGGCTGATACAGCTCAGTGGTTGAGCGGGGACCTATGAACTAGGAGGTCATGGTTCGATTTTGAGTCAAGCCACACGGTGAGGTTGCAGACTTGATCCCCAGCAGGGGCATGCAGGAGGCAGTCAGTCAATGATTCTCTTTCATTATTGATGTTTCTATTTCTCCCTCTCTCTTCCTCTCTGAAATCAACAAAAATATGTGTATTTTTTTTAAATACAGTTGATCTTGAGCTTCATTCAGGCTTCTTTAAGACTGCACATCTTCATTGCTATTAATTCAGACATCATCGGTGAATTGTCTGAAACACAAAATCATAATATTCCCTATAGGGTAGATACAAACAAACAAACAAAAAAAGTAAAATAGCCATGCATCTTTACTCTTTCTCGTCTTTCTCTCTCTCTCTCTCTCTCTCTCTCTCTCTCTCTCTCTCTCTCTCTCTCCCTCTTTCCTGATCTTATAAGCAAAGCAAGGCTTTGCAATAAATAAATACATTTGGAGTCCTCACATAACAGCGAGCCAAAAACTTATTGAATATTCATCAGATTGAGTCACCATTGGTGATAGTCCATTACACAAATTATCCTCTCACACACACATCATAAAACAAATTTGACATTATTTAACCTGACTTTATTTTGTTATACCACAGGACTCTGCAGTTGGCCTAGTAAGTTGCTTTAATTTTTTATTTAACTACTAGAGGCCCGGTGCACAAAATTCGTGCACTTGTGGGTAGGGTGGTCCCTCAGCTTGGCCTGCATCCTCTCGCAGTCTGGGAGCCTTGGGTGATGTCTGACTGACAGTTTAGGTCCATGAGCAGTGGAACATATTGAGAGCTGCCTCAAGGCCATGAAGTTGCACTCACCAGCCATGAGCTCTGCTTCTGGTTGAGTGGCGCTCCCCCTGTAGGAGCACACTGAGCACCAGGGGACAGCTCCTGCATTAAGCATTTGTCCCCTAGTGGTCAGTGCATGTCATGGCAACTGGTCATTCTGCAGTTCGGTCTATTTGCATATTAGCCTTTTATTGTATAGGATATTGTACATAGTTAAGAGCCTGCAATTTTGAAGTAAATGTCAAAAGATACATAGAAAATCAAAATCTACCTACAGTTAAAATAATCAGGAGCAATTACAAATAGTTCTTTCTTGATTTTTATTTCATGAACATTCTTTTTGCAGTTATGGATTAGAAGATGGACTATGGCCATAACTAGTTAGGCTCAGTTGATAAAGCATCAGCCTGTGGACTCAAGGGTCCCAGGTTTGATTTTGGTCAAGGGCAAGTACCTTGGTTGTAGGCACATCCCCAGTAAGGGATGTGCAGGAGGCAACTGAATGATACTTCTCTCTCATCTATGTTTCTAACTCTCTATCCCTCTCCCTTCCTCTCTGTAAAAAGAACAATAAAATATATTTTTTATAAAAAGATGGACTGTGTATTCATATATTTTCCAGGCCTATATAAAGTTAAAATTTCAAAGTTAAAAAGTAAAACAAACAACCCAGATGCAAAATTCTTGAAGCTAAAAATTCCTAATCTCATGTTTACTCTTAGAGCTCCAAACTGCTACTCTTGTACTTTGCCTTGTGTGTTTTCTTTCTGTACTCACATTAAATGCTTGGTTATACATTAACTCTTTTGTCGTGTTTATCATTATTGTCTGTGCTACTGTATCATGCTTGAATAGTGAAATGTTAACATTTCATTGACTATTATATAGTATTATCCCTGGGTATGATTTACAAATGTTTATTTGCAATATTTACGTATTTTATATAAATCCTTATGACAATAGTAACAAAAATATTTCAATTAGAAGTAATATTCTAAAGTATTTTCAAATATATAATATTGGGAAGATTTTTAAAGAAGAATAAATAAGCATGTTTCCTCCATGCTTTGACCCTTTGTCCTAAAGGAGAAAGTCAGTGAAAGAGATTGATTTTTTTAACTTATTTAGAGGATATCCTATGAGAGATAACTTGACATTAAAAGTGATTGATAAGCTTATCTTAAAATGTTGAAGTGAAGGGTAATTTTAAATAGCTCCATGGAATTGGAATGGATTATGGATTGTACCTGGTTCTCTGACAGACTCAATTCCCTATTGAGGGCTTTGCAAGTCTTCTATAATCTAAACTGAGAATGACCAAATACTTTGGCATTCAAAGTAGGACCCTTTGGGAATAAAATAAAATTCTTTGGGGATAATAATAACACTGAAATACTAGGCATAAATTCAGATTGTCTCAGACAATCTGAGATACGTCCCTTTAGCTATAAAACATATATATATTTTTGTTGTAAACTATAATAATCCAAATAAAATGTTTAGTTAAGATAAAGTAAAGAAAATATAAGGGACCCAGAATAGCAGAACTGCTATTACAAAGAAGGTTGGACTGAACTGGTATGACTTTGTGGTTGAGCAGTGACCTATGACTGAAAGAGGTCACGGTTTGATTCTAGATCAGTGGACTCCATCCCCATATGTTTTTATTCATTTGAGAGAGAGAGAGAGAGAGAGAGAGACAGAGAGACAGAGAGAGAGATACAGAGAGAGAGAGAAAGAGAGAGAGAGAGAAACATTAATGATGAGAATCATTGATAGGTTGTCTCCTGCACGCCCCCCTACTAGGAATCAAGCCCACAATTTGAACATGTGTCCTGACTGGGAGTTGAACCATGACCTCCTTGGTCCATAGGTCAATACTCAATCACTGAGCCACACCAGCCAGGCAGGGTTGCCCTTTAAACAATTAGGTCAATGCAATGGCCAACTCAAAACAGAGAAGTCTGCTAACTATAATTGTAAGTTTTGTTTTTCAGCCATATTGTATTCCTTCCTGAAGCATGAGGCCTTACATGTGCTTGCTCCTGGACCAGGCTCACCTGCCTGGTGTGTCAGCAGTGGTCCTCAGAGATTGCACAGGTAGAAGTGCTTGTTAGGAGCACCCTGAGTGAGTGAGGTAATGGGACCAAAGTGGCCCATGAATATCTAAGTCAGGCCTTCAGTGCAAAAGCTTATAATCCCCACAATTCAATAATTTGTCCCTCTGGGAGTGAAAGCTTCAAAAGGAAATTCATAACTCTCGCCACACCTGCAGCACAATCTCCTGTTCACCTCCCCTTCTAGACCCAAATAAATTTTTTTTCTAACTCCCTTCCCTGTGGGTAGACGATGGAAATTACATTTCACCCCTTATTAGCACATAGTGTTTTGCTGGCTGTGGGTCTTATATCTTTGTTGATTGAATTGTGGAATTTTGAGCATTAAATCACAGAAAGAAATATACAAGGACCATTCCATGATTTTACCAACAGGCCCAATTCTCAATGTACGATCTGTATTCAAGCTTCCTTGTAAACACACCTGCCATTCAGAACCTTTGTCTTTTACATCAGCACTATCCAAACAAGAAATTTTAACTTAGAAACCAACTAAAAAAATGACTTTCATTTAGGACATTCTCTCAACTACACATGATTTGAAAGGCCCAATATGTTATAATTAATGAAGAATTAAAGAAAAACCATGATGGCCCTGGTCAGTGTGACTCATTTGGTTGAGCATTGTCCTGTGCACCAAAAGGCAGCATGTGTGGAAGGCAGCTGCTCAACATCCCTCTCTCCCTCTCTCTCTCTATCTCTCTCTCTCTCTCTCATAAAGGGCTGCCTGGGAAGGCACATGGGCAATTTTCCTTAATTATTGTCAGCTGAACTCAAGGCATAGGCTAAGCCACGCCCTGGGAACACGTTTCCCCAAGATGGACATGTTGTCAGCTTGGCCTTCATGTCAGCCCAGGTGTCAGCAGGGGCGGTACCAGGCATGCTAGGGCCTACTTAAGAATGCAAATAAGTTGGTGATAACTTCCTGGTATTGGGGGTCTAAAATAAATGCACTGGGAGGGGCAGCCATTGTCTTCTTCCTACCTCTCCAGCAGACAGGATGATGGCCCACCCAGCTCCCAGCTTAAAATCTATCTCTGTGTCTTCTCTATTTCTAATATTTCTCAATCCCTGGCTGCCTCCACTTAGAACCAGTTCGTTCATCTCTCTTTCCAGGCAGGATGAGAAAAAGGGAGACCCCTGCCATGTCTGGCCCCTGCAGCATCAGGCCCCCACACTCTCTCATCAATGTTTTTTTAGTTTGTTTGTTTTTTTAAAGAGAGAAAATCATGATTATTTTCTGTAAGAAGTGTCAAGGTGCTATCTAGCCATTTTCTAGGTCCTATGTATTAATGGATATCTGTAGTTTATTAGCACTAGATTAATAAGAAGAATATTGAGATTCCTATTGTTTATTCCTAAATCAATACCCACAAAGCATTAAATAGTTTTCACATTTTGCTGCCCTTGATTTGACAACGTTGTTCACAGCTCTGTGAAAACATGGCACTTTTTGACATTTGTAGAACTAGCAATTACCCATAGTAAGAAACATGAAAAGGGCCCAGTCAGCTTGTCTTACTTTAACTGTGTCCAATGACATGATCAAAATTGCTTCAAAAACACAGTTACTCAAGTGAATAACTATTAAAGTAAAAAACCCGAGTAGGAAAATCCATCTTTGTTGAACCAAGAAGGAGGGAGGCAGTAGGCCACCACCACTGCAACTAAACAGAGCATGTATTCACCTTACAACAAAGCCAAACAAACAAAAACAAGGTGTGTGGCTTTTTACCTTATTTCCCCATATTCTCCCTTCCTGAGATATGAGTATGAAGAATGTGGCTTCATCTCTAGGCAAACAAATATAACACATTTGTGATTCCCAAAACCCAGTACATACTGGGTGGGGAGGTTTGCTTTCATTTCCCATTCAAAGATGCTTGGAGCCCAGAAGCCTGTACCCAAGTATTAAACCTCTGTCCAGGGGCCATAGTTCGTGATTTGCTGCCAAATTCCCAGGCTTCTCACTGTGTTCTCACATGGCAGAAGGGACAAGGGGTTTGTCTATACTCTTTATTATAATATAAGGGCATTTATTTCATCATTAGGGTTCCAACCTTATAACCTTATCACCTCCCAAAGGCCCCACTTCCTAATATCATCCTTTTGGGAGTAGGTTTCAACATATTAATATTTTTGGTGGGGACATAAGCATTCTATTCATAACATTTCTTTTTTTTTAAAATAAGTCTTTTTTGTTCAGATTATTACAGGTGTTTCTCTTTTCCCCCTTCCCATAGTTTCTCTCCACCTGATTCCCTACCCCTCCCCATGCTCTTATCCCCTGCCACTGTCTTCATCCATAGGTGTAAGATTTTTGTCCAATCTATTCCTACACCCTCATACCCCCTTTCCCCTGGGAATTGTCAGTCCACTCCCTTTCTATGTCCCTGATTCCATTATATTCATCAGTCCATTCTGTTCATCAGATTTTTTTTATTCACTTGATTTTTAGATTCACTTGTTGGTAAGTATGTGTTTGTAGTCATTTTGTTGATCATAACTTTTATATTTACCTTTTTCTTCTTCTTCCTCTTCTTAAAGAATACCCTTCAGCATTTCATATAATCCTCACCCAAGCTGCTAGAACTTTGATCTTGGACTTCAAGCCTCCAGACTGTGAGGAATAAATGTCTGTATTCATAAGCCCCCCAAACTCTGGTGTTCTGTTACTGCAGCCCAAACATACTAACAAGAAATAAGGGGATCTATTATCTTGCAGCTTGAGTGCTGATGGCTGAGAATGCACAGCTGAGAACTCTTTCAGGAACTCCTTCCATAGCAGCAAAAGTGCAGTCCAAGTGGATGTCTCATCCCAGGTGCTCAATAGCTGTTTGATCTGGAGTGATGTCCCAGCTGCACTTCTTGAATTTGGGACATGGCTGAAGAAACACTTGGGACTTCTTAGCTTTCTGTGAATTCCACTGAGGCCTCCATTGCAACTTTGTGATGTGCTCCCAGAAAGTACCTATAGGACAGAGCTCCCCTCAAGGTCTCTTTGCTGGGGAACCCAACCTCACATAGGATTTATGCCTAAGAAGGTGATAAAGTCACTTCCCATGAAAGGTAGATTCTAAAGCAAAATCAATATTGTGTTAGCAAAGGATGGATATGAACTTGGGGTAAACAACAATTGTCCATATTTTTTTTCTAAAAATGAACTGGCTTTATCCCTAACATAAGTAAACCCTATTGCCCTAAACAACTAATTTGAATCACGATATAAAGATATTTAGCAAAAAGTAATCAATGATCATGAGGCCTTGTTATAACTATTATGATCATTGGTTAGGCCTGGAGACATTGCCAAGTTTCGTTGTTACTATTGCTCTTACTCATAATCAGATGTACTTGGAGACTAGAAATATAATCTCTGGTATTGAGATTCCCTCCTACTTTGTTCTTCTTTCTGAGGATTGCTGCAGCTATTTGGGGTCTTTTTTATTCTAGATTAAATTTTGGAGAGTTCATTCTAGGTCTGTGAAATATACCATTGGTATTTTAATGGGGATTGCATTGACTTTATAGATTACTTTGGATAATATGGACATTTTAATTATGTTGATTCTGCCAATCCATGAATACTGTATGTTCTTCCACCTGTTTATGCCTTCCTCTATCTCTTTTTTTTCAATGTCCTGTAGTGTTCTGAGTTACAGGTTTTTTACCTCCTTAGTTAAGTTTATTCCTAGGTATCTTAATTTTTTTGGTGCAATGGTAAATTATATTTTTTAATCTATCTTTCCGGAAGTTCACTATTGGTGTATAAAAATGCCATAGATTTCTTGGCAATAATTTTGTATCCTGCTACATTACCAAATTCATTCATTAAGTCTAATAATTTTTATGAAGTCTTTAGGGTTTTCTATGTACAGTATCATGTCATCTGAGAATAATGATAGTTTTATGTTTTCTTTTCCAATTTGGATGCCTTTTATTTCTTCTTCTTGTCTAATTGCAATGGCTAGCAAATGCAGTACTATGTCAAACAGGAGTGGTGAAAGTGGTTATCCCTGTCTCATTCCTGTTCTTAGGTGAAGGTGAAATGGTTTTAGTTTTTGCTCATTGAGTATGATTTTGGTTATAGGTTTATCATATATGGCTTTTATTATGTTGGTATTATCCCTCTGTTCCCATTTTTCCATTTTGCTGAGGGTTTTTACCAAGGAAAGGGTGTTGGATTTTGTCAAATGCTTTTTCTGCATCAATTGATATGACTATGTGTTTTTTATCTCTCAATTTGTTTATGTGCTGTATCACGTAAATTGATTTGTGGATATTATACCATCCTTGCATCCCTGGGATAAATCCTACTTGTTCATGACCTTTCTGATGTACTGCTGGATCCAATTTGCTAAAATTTTGTTGAGGATTTTGGCATCTATGTTCATGAGAGATATTGGCCTATACTTCTCTTTCATTGTTCCTGTTAATGGCACAAGAACAAACATATAGGTCAATGGAATAGAATAGAGAACCCAGAAATCGACTCAAGCCATGATGCTCAATTAATATTTGACAAAGGAAGCAAGAACATACAATGGAGTCAAGACAGTCTCTTCAATAAATGGTGTTAGAAAAATTGGACAGATACATGAAAAAAAATGAAACTATACCACCAACTTATACCATACACAAAATTAAACTCAAAATGGATAAAGGATTTAAACATAATATGAGAAATCATAAAAATACTATTATTAGAGGAATCTATAGGCAGCAAAATCTAATTTATATGCTGCAGCAATATCTTCACTAATACAGCTCCTAGGGCAATGGAAACTACTAGTAAAGAAAAATAAACAAATAGGACTACATCAAAATAAAAAGCTTCTGTACAGCAAAAGAAACCATCAACAAAACAAGAAAGCCCACTGCGTGGGAGAACATATTTGCCAATGTTATCACCAGTAAGGGTTTAATCTCCAACATTTATAGGAAACTCAAACAACTTAACAAGAAGAAGATTAACAATCCAATCAAAAAATGGACAATGGACCTAAATAGATACTTTTTGAAAGAAGACATAAGGAAGGCCAAGAGACTTGAAAACCTGCTCAAAGTCACTAATCACAGAGAGATGCAAATCAAAACAACAATGCAGTAACATCTCACACCTGTCAGAATGGCTATTATCAACAAATCAACAAAAGACAAGTGCTGGCAAGGAGCTAAGGAAAAGGAATCCTCATGCACTGCTGGTGAGAATGCAGACTGGTGCAGCCACTCTGGAGAACAGTATGGAGTTTCCTCAAAAAACTAAAAGTGGAACTCCCATTTGACTCTGAGATCTCACTTCTAGGAATATATCCCCAGGAACTAGAAACATCAATCAGAAAGGTTATATGCACCCCTATGTTCATAGCAGCATAATTTACCATAGCTAAGATTTGGAAACAGCCTAAGTGCCCATCAGCAGATGAGTGGATTAAAAACTATGGCACATCTACACAATGGAATACTATGCTACAGTAAAAAACAAGGAATTCTTACCATTTGCAACAGCATGGATGGACCTGGAGAGCATTATGCTAAGCAAAATAAGCCAGTCATAGAAAGATAAATATCACATGATCTCACTCATTTGTAGAATATAATGAACAACATAAACTGATGAACAAAAACAGATACAGAGATAGAAAAGCATTGACCAGACCATCAAACTTGAGAGGGAAGGTAGGGGAGGAAAAGGGTAAAGAGGAGTTATCAACCCAAAGACTTGTATGCATGCATATAAGCCTAACCAATGGACACAAGACACAGGGGGGTGAGGGCATAAATTGGAAGGTGGGGGGCAATGGGGAGATAAGGACAATTATGTAATACCTTAATCAATCAATCAATCAATCAATCAATATAATCTCATTTTTTGGGCAAAGGCAGTAACAAAAAAAAGTTTCAGTGATTTTTCAAGGAATATGTGTAAGAACATATAGTGTCAGTGTCACAGGTAAGTGTAGATTTGCTCTTCTGTGTCCCTGTACTATCTAATAAGGGAGCTTTAGACCTGCAGCTAGTCCAAATTAAAATATAATGTAAGTACAAAATACACATTGGATTTTGAAGACCAAGTCAAATATCTCAGTAGGAATTTTGTTCTTGCTGCGACTTGTTGCTGTTTTTTCCTAATAAATAGTTCTGTGCTATATGTCTGTCTCTTGTGTTCTAAAGATATTTGTCTCCTGTTTGACACATAAACACACACACAACTCTTCAGAATTAGCCTGTCAAAAGAATATTATACGTATTTTGTTTCCTCTTCCAGCTGAAATTTTAAGTGTCAAGTCACTGGTATATTTAATTTGTCTACAATTAGCACTGAAATGTTCCTTTTAGTCACAACCCAAAAGACATCTTTATAATCAGTCACTTTGTTACCATTGTTAGGATAATGTAATTTGACATAATCATATAAAATTAAGGTTTAGTATCTTCAAGTTTTACAACCCTTTAATAAAACAAGGGTAATGAACAAATCAAATAGTGCTTACCAAACCTACCATTTTTCCCCATTATTGAATTGGTGTCTGCAATGACTGTACTAGTTTAGACAAAAGAGTAATTTAGGTTTCAGATATTGGTTTTTTAATTGATGGAAGCAGGTGCCAGATAATGATAGTATAGGACAGAAAGAAAATGAAACAAACAAAATAAATTATGAAATGTGCCAAAAAGAATTTAAATTACCTTAACCTCTAACAATAAAGTAGTTGGAATATTTGATTTTTACCTGATTATACTTAAAGATTTAAATTTGAATTTCCATGTCACCAGCATTCAGGGAGCTGAAGCCCCATGCTGAGTTCATTGCCTAGTTTAGTAATAGCTAGATTTGTCAAAGAAGATGACTCCTTCACTCTTGCAGTCTCATGAAGTTTATCTAATTTAGTTCTCTTAATTGCCTCATATTGTGAATCTCAGTGGGCCACATGTAACAGCTTTCTTTCTAATGATTTTTCTTCTAGAAGTCATTGTGGACATTGCATTTGGGGGTATTTCTCCTCGCTTTTTATTCCCAGAAGTACTGAATTTACGCTCACTTAAAATTACACAACTAATGACACTCCTAGTCACATGATAAAATTTTTAAAGAAGAAGCACAAACCACTTAGCTAAAATAAATAAAGCTTTTTTTTAATTAACAGTGACATATTAAGGTCATATGCTATCTAATTCCCCAATCACCCTTTATTTTCAACTGACTAAAAATTCCTTTTATGTGTTTAATTTATCATAAAGGAAATGAAGCACACCCATAATTTTCTTTTATTGGGAACTCATAATTTGGGATTTATGGACACAGTAAAAAATTTATTTATAAAATCAGAATGCCAATGCAATTTAAAAGTTGAATGATTTTTAATCATTTCCTTTTCTTATAAAAATGTAATCTCATGTAGTTTCACAAGACATATTTCATTTGTTCGTAACAATTACAGTTAATTTCCTATGACTCCAGATCCCCATAATCTTCACAGTGCCCCCAAGGGCGCAGTCACTGGTGGTGCTGGATGCAGGAGGCATATTATGAACAATTGCATAAGGTCTGCCCCATGTTTGGCCTTTGGATTTGCAAATTCCTGGGTGGTCAGAATAAAATTAAAATCTTATTTTTATTGATTTGCAGTTAAATTATCCAAATGTACTTTTATGAAAGCTATTTGATGTTCAGAGAGCCTCATAATTCCCTGATAGATGTTTTTCTTTGAAGAAACAAGTTGTCCTTGGCCAAGCACAACCAAAATCCAAACCCAGATAAGTTTAGTTGGAAACTGATCACAACATTATAATGAATTCTTTTTTTTGAAATGTTATTTATTTAACCCTTCATAATAGATGACTCTACAGTAAGGTATTTGGGCACTTTTTTTTAAATATATTTTATTGATTTTTCACAGAGATGAAGAGAGAGGGATAGAAAGTTAGGAACATCGATGAGAGAGAATCATCGATCAGCTGCCTCTTGCACACCCCCCACTGGGGATGTGCCCGCAACCAAGGTACATGCCCCTGCCCGGAATCGAACCCGGGACCCTTCAGTCCACAGACCGGCGCTCTATCCACTGAGCCAAACCGGTCCCGGCTGGGCACTTTTTTTTAAATGGAGAACATATCATCTGCATCCTTAGAAATTATCAGGAAGATGTGAAGTCTAGAAAAAAAAAAAAAAACAGTAGAGAGAATTGCATGCTGTGGTATTTTTCAAGCATCAAAAGACAAAAATCTTTATTTTGTTGTGAAAATTACCTGATTCTGCTTTGTTTTCACTTCTCTCTATTTCTTCATGTTCTGCATCTGCCTGGTCCAACCCCAGAAGCAGAGTCAGACAAAATTAAGGAACTGAAAAATCATCTTCATATCCCAATCTCTATTTTGTTTAATATGACCTAATGGAAAGTGTACAAGACCAAGATATAGGTGGAATTCTAACACAGGTTACTTTATATTCATAAGCTTTCTGTCATTTTTATTAATGATTAATTTATTTTGCAATAAAATTCATATACTGTAAAATTCACCCTTTTAAGCAAAGAATTCAGTGGATTTTAATATATTCATAAAGTTGTGCACTCACCACCACTATCCAATTCCCAGAACATTTTCATTAGCTGAAAAATAAACTACAAATCCATTGGCAGTTGGTCACTGCCAAATACCCAGCCTCTTCTCTACCTCTGTTCCCAGTCTCTGGCAATCAATAGAACTTATAATCAAGGGACTTATATGCATAATAAGGGCCCAGTGCATGAATTCATGCACCTTGAAAGGAACTATGGGCCCTATGGTTGCTATGAGCACAGGGGCAGCTCTCCATCCATCCTATGCACCCCCATCTGGCCTCTCTTGTCATGGTCTCTGGTCCCTGTCTGCCTGCAGCCCTGCTCCCACCTCCATGCTCCCATGTGCTGATTGCACCAGCCTCACTCACACCTGCTGATGGCACAGAGCAATTGGGGCCAGTGATGACTGTGGGTGCGAGCGGTGGCTGCTGCCCTGATCACCCCTCAGGAGCAGGGGGGCATGGAAAAACCCTGAGGTAAAATTGAGGCCAGCAGCTGCCACTTACACCCACAGATGGTGCCAAGCGATGGGGCCAGCACCAGGTGCAGTCAGTGGGTGCAAGTGCTGGGTGGGACTGCAGCTCACAGGAGCAAAGAAATTTCAGGAACCACCAGAGGCTCACCCCGATGACAGCTACTGGTGCTCCGCCTTGATCTGGAGCCGCCACTTACTTGCTCCACCATCCTGCCACAGCCAACACCCACCATGTTCCACGCATGCCCCCTGGTGGTAAGTGCATGTCATAGCAACAGTTGTTTGATTGTTCGGCTGTTCTGCATTCAGTTTATTTGCATATTAGGTTTCATATACAATATATAAATATGCATATTCCATGTACTCAGACAGGTGAAGGCCTGGTGTGGGGTGGGAGTCAAGTGGAGGAAGATAGAGAGGAGAAACGGGGGACATCTGTAATACTCTCAACAATAAAATAAATTTTTAAAAAACTTATTTTCTACCTTTATGGATTTTTAATATCCTGGATATTTCATATAATTCTGGGATTCTTTCACTCAGCATGATGTTTTCAAGTCTCATCCATGTATCAGTATTCATCAAATGCCACAATCTGTTTTTCCATTCATCCACTGGTTTAAATTAGTGTTGTCTTTACTTTTCAGTTATTGTGAATAATGCTGCAGTGAACTTACATGTACAAGTTTTTGTGTAGACATATGTTTTAATTATATGGGGATGTACCTAAGAGTGAAACTGTTCAATCATATGACATCTCTGTTTAACATTTTGTTGAACTGCCAAAATGTTTTTCAGTACAGTTACTAGTCAAGGTTTTAATGTACTGTAGCAATTTTATAATCCTTCTAAACATATTAATGCCATATTGTGTCTGTATATTCTATAGGCAAATTTTTCACATTAAATATTTTGTAGCCTTTGGTCCACTTTTTAAATTTTATTGAAACCAGCAGTTTGCAAAGGTAAAAAAAAAATTGAATTGGATTAGAGTGTAAAAATTACATTTCTGCTACAGGAGTTGAGAGGGTGAGTTTCAGTGAGCATGGTAACTATGCTATTTGTATTCATTGACTATCAAGTACTCTAAAATTTTATTTCCTGAAAACTATTTCTTTAGAAATATATACACTTTTGCAAAAGCATCATCTTGACAACAATTAGAAAGTGGATTATATCAATATAATAATTCACTCAGGATAAACCAATAAAAAGTTCAGTCCATTTTTTATAATGAGCTCAGTTCATGAGGATCATAAAAAAGTGCATGTCAAAAAATTAGCGCTGTGTCATTGACACCAATGTAAAATAGCCCATAACTAATGAAACGAGTGACATGAAACTAATGAAATATCAAGGAAAATTAATACGATGCCCTTCATATTTCTAAAAGCATTTAGGAAAGGGGTCCCAAACACTAATGGATCATACAGGGTGATTATCTCCAGCTTGTCATTTTAAAGCAATCATTGATCATGTACAAGACATTTTTTAAAAGCCATACTTTTTCTGAAGTTAAGAATGTATCCACTTGCAGTGACTTTAAAATATATGGCATGCCAGCAGCCAGTGATGCTGCTTTCAGAGTAAAAATGAACCAAGGTAAATTGCTAAACTGCCTTCCAATGCTAGTTCCACACTGCGTCATGGATTTTTCAGCCTTTTTGATTTCAAACAAAACTCACTCCTCTCTCTCTTTTTCACTCACTCCCTCTCCCTCTCTCTAACTCTCTCCATAATATGTTCTTATGAAGTTAATATGTTAACCTTTAAAACTAAAAAGCTATTCCTGATAATTTCATAACTGCTTTTCTAAAAGCTATTTTTGCATCATTAGTATATAAGAATAAATACATTTGATAAGTGAGCTTGTAGGTTGAAGTGAGTAAAATATGCTTTGGAGTAAAATTCATTTAAAAATTAAACTAGTCTCTAAAATGCAAAAAGAATGTCTTGAGTCCTCGATTATGATATGAAGACTAAGTTGATTGTCTTGCTTCTATATTCTTAAGTAAAATAAATATTGACATCCCTTTTCTTATAATCAAGAACTTTTCTAATTACAAATAATTCTATTTCTTCTCATGTGGAAAGGAGATTATATACCACTTCTTATTCATCTACTTTAACCTTTCTTTTTATTTTTATATATTTTAATTCTGCACAGAAGTTGCCTATATTTTTGCCTTATGTCTGAGAAGTGTTTGTGACCAATTTGCCAAATATGAGTTGTGTTCCCTTTTTTCATTTCTGTATCACTTCTGGCTTCTCTCTGCTCCTAAATCAGAGTGGGTTTTAACTCTGTAACTCGGTAATCCTGGCTGTGAATTATTGAGTGATCAACAACCTTGCAATGCCACAAAAACACTATCTATAACAAATTTCTAGGACAAGTGAGGTAAATGTGATTATTCTCATTTTACAGTTGCTCACAACTATAAGCTGACACAACTATTAATAGACAATATTAAATAAAACATGATGTTTTGAATTCCTGGTCATTTTTCTTTGTATGGCACTGTATGCCAAATTTAAACTTCAGAAACTTATAATAATATTTGGCAAGATAGTATTGATTTTGCTTTTACTATACTAGTGTGTATATGATTATGATAAAAATATAAAAATGCATTATCCCTCACAGCCACAACTTCTTAGTGCTTGTGAGATAGAAATACAGGTACATAAAGCAAAGAGATGTAATGTTGAACTTAGGAGCTCCTGAAAGAAGACCAGAAATGATACTTTGATGAGTAAAGGACAGCAAAAAAGAGAGAAGGTAATTAATAGGGCATAAAAACTTTAAAAATAAGCTTTAATGTAATAAAGGTGTTATATATAACCAAGATAGTTCTATGTCCCAATCCTCACAAATTTAATGTAGCTGTGCCATCACTATAAATGTATGGTCACAGTGAGATCATATCTAAAGACATCCATATTGATTCACTCCTAACTTGAGGCATTATCTGCAAACTGATGAACATTTGCATACCGGAGCACTCAGTGTGGGGGAAAGGGGCTTGTCATGCTTATTTAGTGGATTTAATTTACTATTTAATAAATGCTCTATGTTAATTAAATGTGTTAAAATTTTTATATGTTGGGGAGAGATGAATCTGACACAATAGTACATGAAGGCAATTACCTGAGAAACTTGCAAATCAGACATTATTGCTAACAACTGTTACCATGGGTTATAACAGAACTCAGAATTAAATATCATGCTTGTTCATTGTTACCCATCACTAACTCTCTCCCCCACTGCTGGTAATATTACAAATAAGAGAATACAAGGAAGTTGATATTGTTCTTATGCTGGGAAATTAGTGTAGCTATTAACAAAGCAAGAACACCTGAAATGATTGGTTGACCTGTGAAATGAAAAGGTGATGATAAGATCAAGTTTAGATGTCTATAGCCATTACCGTGGCATGGGAATGTTCCTTTAATGGACACATCCACAATAAACACGTGTGTAACCTGGGCAAAGTCAGATCTCCTCAGCCCAACATCACATTCAAAATAAATACTATTTTAAAACCAACATCCTTGAAACATAATCTGTTTACAGTAGATCTTCCTGAACTGGTGAATTGGGAGACGACATAGTCATCCACACATCTAAATTTCCCAAAATTATGCTTCAGACATTTCTCACTCTCCCCCATCTTTCACACTTCTGTGTGAAATTTAACACTAGCTGTTAAAATTCTCTCCCGCTACTTCTTCTGGTTTCTCTGCTTTAAAAAGAAGAAAAAAAAATTCTTGTTCTCCCTGCACACCCCTGCTCCCACATTCACCACTCACCATGGCTCTTGCTCTGACAAGTGACACCTCATCTCACTAGTGCCTGGGAACTGTCTCCTGCTCTCACTCAGATGGATTTTCTCATGAGCACAGCTGTGCTGGAAATTTTGTGAGCCTCCATCACATCAGTTTTCCTCAAAGAAAACTGTAAAAGTCTCTCTCAGAAAGTTTGGTATGAATAAGACAAAAGACAGTGCTACTTGCCTTAACAGAGATTCTTCTGGCTAACCACCTATGTCTCCTGTTTCTCCTGGCCTTATCACGTGGGCACTAGGCTGTTCTTAACCCCTGGGGCTGGAAGGTGGCAAACAGCATCTCTTCCAGGGCTCCTTGAAGCCGCTGTTCTGGGAGCAAACAGCTTGCAATGTTCCTTATCTCCTACACCTCCTATCCTGTGCCTTTCACGGGCTCATTCTAAAACTGACCCAATATTTGCTTTTCTTATTTTCTTATTGTTGCATGGAACTTCCTGTAAATCAGACTTCTCCAGATCCTTCTAACAGGCAGGAAATACCCAGTTCAAGAGCAAAGCCCACTATCAGAGGTCTGGCTTCCACTGCAGAGCAGGGGAAAGCCTACCACCGACTCCCCTCTTCTGTCCAGGAAGATCTAGAATTGTTAAAGTAACCGGACAGCTATGGTTTTTGCATTCATGAAATGATGTGCTCAGTCTAGGGAAGTAATGTAATGTCTAAATTTCTTTTTTTTTTTTTTTTTTTTTACATAGGATATTTGGTTCATGACTATGCCTTCTCCACAGAGGTACAATTAAGTTCTCATGTTAGTCCAGAGGGTCTCTCTTTTCCCTGAATTGTATTTCAATAATCATGAAACATATGGTAAAATTTCTGCCCAAATTCACTCTTTCTGAACAGTTATCAGCAAATAGCCTAATTTTACTGATTTTTTTTTTCTACATAGGATGAGAGCTATTCATTTGGAACTTAATCACTAATCATTCGGGTTTATTAAAACATTATTCTTGAAGTAAAATAAGCACATTTCTGGAGTTTATAGAGGCTTTGATGAGTGGCTCTCCTAGAAAGTCTGGTCACTTCAAAGATGGGGAAGAGTTCAGTGCTTCCTGATCAGAGATCAGGAATGAATATCGAAAGTTGTGGGAAAGCACGATTGAGTCATTTGTATTATTAATGACTTGAGGTGTGGTTTAAAATGGCAGTTCTTTCTTTTGTAAATTATAAATAACATACATTCATCATTTTCAAGTTAATTGTTGTGACTGGGTTATTTCCTAATGTATGGTATAATCTTGCATATTCTCATCAGATGTGTTTAATCAATTCTCATTAAATGCTCAAACATGCATGTAGTAATGGAGAAATTATTCATTGTACTTATCTCATTGTTAAAGCTGTTTTAACATCCTCTCTCCCAAAATATCTTTGAACATGACATGTTTTTGTGTTTCATTGATGCCTTTTCCTAAAAAGTGGGGGAAATGGGAAACCTTTTGATTTTACTTAGTGAGCTGCCACTCAAAAAGTGTGGAATCGCTTGCAAATAGTAGATTAATACTATGAAAAGGTAAACTGAGACATGTTTAAATTTTTTTTTCTTGAAGTTAAGTGCATAATTTGAATTGGGCAGCTCCAGCACAAAAATGGGTAGAAGTGACCCCTAAATGATAGCTAAGGGAAAGGTATTTATGCAGAATACAAATAAATTATTTTATTGGCTATAAAGTCCATAGTTGACTTACCTGGGAAACTTTAGTTGGCTGTGATTGGTTGTTTCTATTGTAAATTCTAGTGTATTGACTCTGGCTAGGTTTTGGTTTCTTACATAGGCTCCACCTCAATCTAATGGCTGCCTTTAATTACTTTAACACTAATCATAGAGATGATGGTAATAGTACTAAAAATGCCAATAGAATACTCTAAAGAATATTAGATGTATTTCTCAATTGCTTCCTTAGCTCTACTTGTTCGCAAAATAACATTATCTACACAATTGTCTTTATTGTTGGAAATGATTGAGACTGCCCTTTTGCCAAAACCGGTTTGGCTCAGCGGTAGAGCCAGTCTGCTGACTGAAAGGACCCAGGTTCGATTCCGGTCAGGGGCATGTATGTTGGTTGTGGGCACATCCCCGGTAGGGGGTGTGCAGGAGGCAGCTGGTCAGTGTTTCTCTCTCATCGACGTTTCTAACTCTCTATCTCTCTCCCTTCCTCTCTGTAAAAAAAAAAAAAAAAAAAAAAAAAAATCAATAAACTATATTAAAAAAAAAAAAGACTGCCCTTTTAATTGGTAATTAGAGAATGGATCCTTTGTTCTCTCTCTCTCTTGCTCCAACTCTCCCTACTTGATGGATTAGTATAAAAACTTCCTCTTGTAGAGGCAGCAAAACACCCATTTTGAGATTACATAATTGATTTATTTTATCATGCTAGTTTGGCATACAATGACAACAATTGAATTTGGTGGAAGAGTTCCCAAAGGTTTAGTAACCATAGGGGGAAAAGTGACCCTTTAACTCTGATAAACAGGAAACTACATTCTAGAAATTTGAACATAAAGCAGGATTACCGGTTACTCGCCTGGAAAATTAAACACAACATTCCCTTTTCTTAATCCAACTGGGCATTACTGCATTTTCACTTTACACTAGATAAAGAGAGGGTAGAAACTGCACTTTCTTTTATAGGGAAGTAGTTGAGTTTGAGAGTTTTGATTGTGTCAGCACATCTGTAATCAAAGCTAAGCTCCTGCTGAATGTGATTTTAGTCTGCATGATGATAATTTATGGAACAGGAGTACTACACAGGGCTTTTCAAAAGATGGATAGAAGGAGATAGTGGAAACATGTATGGTTTTGAGAACTAACACTGGCTCCTGGTCACTTTATCAATGAGGCTGACTCAGAGGATGGAGTGTGTGCTAAGTGTGTTCAGGAGCACGGAAAGAAAGAGAGACTTTAAGAATTTTTACAGAGCCTCATCCAACAGAGCAAATTCTTGAAATTGTCATATTGGGTAATATATAGTTCTGATGACACCAGCAGATGTACTGAGAAGACTGGGAAAGCCATGCCTTCACTTTCTAATTGAGATCCTGATGTTTTCATTTGTAATCTCCATGCATCCTATCTTTCCTATGTATGAAAGGTAATAATTTCAGGAACACATATAACATATTTATGATTATTAGGATGATAAATGCACAGATGTGCCTGACAGTCAAAATTAGCAATTATAATGGCTCTCGTAGCTTCAATTCTTACTGGCCAATCAGGCTATTCTTCTGGCTGGGTGATGTGACGTGACCAGGCACTTTGACGTCTTAGGTACTAAAATGACTGACTGTATAGTTGGACTCTGGTGAGGCTGTAAAGTTATCAGTTAGGAATCTGTCCCAAAGCTTCTCTCAGAGGTGCGCACCGCCAGCAGCCATTGCTGCGGGACTCTAAGAACAAAACCCTCTTCAGGCGGGGCTGATGGGAAACCAAAGCTTGTCTGTGCCACCCTGAGACTCTGCCCCATCCAAGCTGAGTGCAGAAACCCTCCTAGAGAGACATTGCTGATCATCACATCCATTTGGCTTGGAGATCAACTCTCCCCAGTGATAACAATAACAAGCAATGCTTAACTACAGCAAGACTGCTCATATAGCCCACAAAGGGCTGCACCAAGAGGGCCCACCACAAGTAACTGGGGAGGCTGAGATACTGAGCCCTGCTAGGACAGCTAGCAGGCAAAGCCCCTCCATCAACTCAGGGAAGCAGCTGAACTGCAGAGACAAAGAGACAGTCCTCAATTGAAGGAAATGGAGGAAAGCAAAAGACTGGATATAGAGTTCAAAACTACACTTATGAGGTTTTTCAATAATTTCCTAGAAAAGGCCAATAAATTAAAAGAGACCCTTGAGGATATGAAAAGGGATCAACTAGAAATTAAGCATTCACTGACTGAAATAAAAAATATTATGCAGAGACCTAAAAGCAGACTAGAGGATCATAGGAATCAAGTCAAAGATTTGGAATATCAAGAAGCAAAACACTCCTCTGGAAAAGCAAAAAGCAAATAGAATACAAAAAGTTGAAGATAGTGTAAGAAGCCTTTGGGACAACTTCAAGCATACCAGCATAAGAATTATGGGGGGTCCCAGAAGAAGAGAGAGTGCAAGATACTGAAAACCTATTTGAAGAAATAGTGACAGAAAACTTCCCCTACCTGGTAAAAGAAATAGACTTACAAGTCCAGGAAGCACACAGAACCCCAAACAAAAGGAATCCATAAAGGACCACACCAAGACACATCATAATTAAAATCCCAAGAGCAAAAGACAAAGAGAGAATTTTAAAAGCAGCAAGAGAAAAGCAGGTAGTTACCTATAAGGGAGCACCCATACAATTGTCAATCAATTTTTCAACAGAAACTATGCAGGCCACACAGGAATGGCAAGAAATATTCAAAGTGATGAATAGAACCTACAACCAAGATTACTCTACCCAGCAAAGCTATCATTCAGAATTGAAGGCCATATAAAGAGCTTCACAAATAAAAAAAAAAAAAAGCTAAAGGAGTTCATCACTGCCAAACCAGAATTATATGAAATACGGAAGGGTATTCTTTAAGAAGAGGAAGAAGAAAATAAAGATAAAAATTATGAACAACAAATACGTAGCTATCAACAAGTGAATCTAAAAACCAAGGGAATAAAAAATCTGATGAGCACTAATAATTGGTGAATATAATAGAATCAGGGGTATAGAAAGGGAGTGAACTGATGATTCTCGGGGAAAAGGGGAGTGGGGGAGTGCAGGAAGAGACCGAACAAGAATCATACACCTATGGATGAGGATGGAGGCTGGGGCGGGGAGGGGGAGTAAAGGCAGATGATGGGGTAGGAACCTGGTGGAGGGGAGCTATGGACAAGAAAAAAAAGAGGAACAATTGTAATAATCTAAATAATAAAGATTTATTTTTTTAAATGCCTCATTAATACATTTTGAAGACCATACTAACAAGTTTTTAACACCATTTTCAATGAAAAACATGGAAGGCTGACCCCCATAATTCAAGGGCTTTTCTAGATTAACAACCAAATTCACATCTCTGATGAGCTAAGCTTATCATTGTCATTCATTCCTCTTACAGGATTTTTTAAGCCTGTGACTTAAAATAATAATAATAATGATAAACATAAGTCACAGAGAACATGTTTTCTTCTCTGGAGATTCCAAATATGTACTAGTTATAAATGACTTAAAGATAACTGTCTAAGCAAACATTTTGCATATAATTTGTTCCTCTTTTCATCTTTGATATGAAAATGTAAATAAATTAAAAAATGAAAGTCTTAGTCAACTTAGTTACTTAAAAACACAAACCACGCACATATATAACTTCTCAGCTACTGCAGATAGAGGCTCAGTAATAAATTTCTAATGATGTTAAATAAATTGCATTAAAAGTAAATTTGTGGTAAATAAGATAGTTTGTAAGTAAATAAAATTTAAGATTTCACTTGTCCCATAGTGACCCTGTAAATTTCAGTAATATTCAATAAACCTGGAGATTAATAATAATTTTGAAGTAATTGTATCCATTTAAATTTTCATGTTCTTAGAGAAAATATTTCTATATCTTAATAGAATACATTCCATGAAAGTTAAGTACTTATATTAATAAAGAGTTTAGTGCCAGCCAGTTTGGTTCAGTGGATAGAGCATCGGTCTGCGGACTGAAAGGTCCCAGGTTTGATTCTGGTCAAGAGCATGTACATTGGTTGCAGGCACATCCCTGTTAGGGGGTGTGCAGCAGGCAGCTGGTCGATGTATCTTTCTCATCAATGTTTCTAGCTCTCTATCCCTTTCTCTTCCTCTCTGTAAAAAATAAATAAAATATGTTTAAAAACAAAAAATAAACAGTTTAGTAATGTAACCCACCAACTAAAATAGCAAAGCCCAAATCTCATTGCTGGAGGCAGTTGTTCTGAGAGGATGCTGCACCCTCATTTTGCCTCCACCATCAAGGAGAGGTGAGGGAGTCCCAGGAAGAGGAGTGCCCTCTGAGGACTGAGAATGACTCTCCTCTCACCTGCACCCACATGGTAGTGTTTTTGTGCACACGGCAACAGGGCCACTGTAGCCAGGGTAGTTATTTCTTCAAAGCCTTACCTGGGAACTTGAGGACAAAGGCAAAGGGGTTGATGTTGACTTGCCCAGTGATATGATTCTCAGCCCCTTCAAGGCACATGTAAGTTGTATGTAGGGAAATACTTAACTTCCTGAATTTAGATCCATGACAGACCATAGGAAAAATATGGAAAGCTCTCAAATTGTTTTCATAAATCAGGTGAAACATTGATCTGGAAACCTCACAAAAATTGCACTAAAAATCTCATTAATTTTACTTACAACTATTGATTCTTAGGTAAAATGTTAGCAAAAATAATCTAAATAGTGTACCACACCTGACTGTATGTGGTACTTGTTTTATAAAAAAAAATAAAGACAGAAAAAATAGGATGCACTTGCTCTTTCTATTCCAGGAAGCTCCTCTATATATAGTAACTTAGTTTAAATAATTTATTATTGTTTAATTATTAATTTTTACACAAAAATAATCATTGGCAATTTAAGAAATAATACTTAGCATCCTTTGCTGAGAGTGGGGAATGTAGACTATTTCTTCATATAATACTTTTAAATGCTTATTAATGGGAAGCAAAATAATTATATGAAAGGAGCTGACATATAGCACTTTATCTTCCATACTCTGCATCCCTATTCATCACTTTTTCTATTTTTAAATCAAATTTTTTAATCCACACTATATGATGAGCCTCATTGCCAGAGACTGCCTTCCCTGCAATTCTGCACTGTCTGCCATTTACCTATTTCTATATCATATTTTCATACTGCTATTACTTTGTCAATGTTACATAGTAGCCTTGAATCCTATTATGAAACTTATAAATTTCACACCTACATACTCCCCCCCACTCACTAGCATCCTTCCCTTGTCATACTTTCAATATTATTAAATACCTACTTTTATTTACATCAATACACATTGCATATTAAAAATAAAAAATATAGCAAGCAAACAAATAAATAAGTGAACCTCTTCTAATCCCTCTTCGCCTTCTGTCATTCCACTTCTCGGCTCCTCTTTCCAGAAAATCTCCTGAAAAGAAATATATATACTTGGCGTCCCCAATCCTCTTTTCCCAGTCTCTCTTGAGCTTACTCATAGGAGCTTTATCCCCATGGTTACAAAATCCTATGCCCATTTTTTATCTTCCTTTTATAAGTGCTAAAAACAGCACTTGGCATAGTTGGTCACTTTCTCCTCAGGTAAACCACTTCACTTAGTTTCAAAACACCACACAATGCTCATTTTCCCCAGGCCTTGCTGACTGCTCCTTTTCTTTCCTTTTCTGTTTGCTTCTTGTCTCTTCACCTTCTAAATGTCAGAGCAAAGTGAGCTCAGTCCTCAGAGCTATCCTCCACTCTACCTACACCTACTGCCCTTCTGACCACAATTAGAAGCATAGCTTTAATATTATTTACATGCCAATAGATAGCACCACATTTGCATTTTATCTGGGCATCTCTCTTAGACTCCTAACTTGTATATCAGACTATCTGCATCTCTACCTGGATATCCAATAGACACTTGGATGATTATGCCCCAAACAACACTCCTGATTTTTACACCACCTACATGGCCCCAGATTTCACACAAAATTATCCATATCTGTCCTTGGAACATTATCCTTCCTGTTGCTCTGGCCAAAACGCTTGAATTCTCCTTTAATGCTTTTCTTCAACCAGTATCCAATCCAAGTGCAAACTTTTCCCAGTCTACTTTAGGGTATGTCCACAAATCAGCCTTGTCTCACCTCACCCCTTACCTCCTCTTATATACAAGGCACACACATCCCTGTCTGCACTTCACAAATAATTCTAATTAGTCACATTTATCTGTCCTTTGCTCCTAGATTGCATTCTCAAAACAGAAACTAGAGTGATCCTGTTTGCACATAAGTCTTTGCCAAAAGTCCTGCAACAGCTTCTCATCTCTACTAGAGTAAAAGCCAAGTCCTACTACAGCCTGACTCCCATCTGCCCATCTGTTAGCCTTCCAACCTCCTTCCAAACTCATCCCTTACATCCTTTCCCCTAGGTCATTCTGCCCAGACTATGGCCTCCTTTCTGTTCCTCAAAAGCACCAGCTATGACTCCCCACCCTGCCCTTGTCATTTTGGTCCATTGTTGCTTCTGTAGCATCTAGACCAGTCCCTGGTTCAGAGGCTTCATCAATATTTATGGAAAGAAAAAAGTAAAATATGAATGAATGTCCTAGGTTTTCTAAGCATCGATCTCTAATTCTTTTCAAACTCTTCAATATAAATGCAAAATACCTCTTAAAAAGGTCAAAGACATTAGGCAATCTATCAGTTTCATGTTTTCTCTCTCAGGAGGTAATGAAGATAAATACAAACTTAAAAGCTCCCAAGTTGTCTAGAAGTCCATTTTCTGCATCACTATTTCAACTTCAATAGATGCCAATTATTTTATAGAGAAGACATAAAAATAAGTGAGTCATGACAGGTATAAACAACATTTAAAAAGATTTCATTTCAGTTTGTATAATTCTGTCAGAGAAAATTCGTGGCATTTGGAACTTTGTCCCATGCAGATATCATCTCACATTGTACTAATAATCTTTGATCACCTCATGCTCCATATTGGGAACACAGTGGTTCCAAGTAATAATAATAGGCATATTTTCTTCTATTTTATATAACACTAGAGGCCTGGTGCACAAAATTAGTGCATGGGAAAGGGGTGGGGTCCCTCAGCCCAGCCTGCACCCTCTCCAATTTGGGACCCTTCAAGGGATGTCCGACTGCCTCTTTAGGCCCGATCCTGGGCAGTCGCACATCCCTCTCACAATCCAGGACTGCTGGCTCCCAACTGCTCACCTGCCTGCCTTCCTGATTGCCCTTAACCACTTTGTCTGCCAGCCTGATCACCCCCTAACCACTCCCATGCCAGCCTGATTGATGTATATCTGCTCCCCTGCCAGCCTGTTTGCCCCCAACTTCCCTCCTCTGCCTGTCTGGTCACCTCTAACTGCCCTTCCCTGCAGGGTTGATCATCTCCAACTGCCCTTTCTTGCAGGCCTGGTTCCTCCCAACTGCCCTCTCCTGCTGGCCATCTTGTGGTGGCTATCTTGTGTCCACATGGGGGCATGATCTTTGACCACATGGGGACAGCCATCTTGTGTATTGAAGTGATGGTCAATCTGCATATTACTCTTTTATTAAATAGGATAAAGGCCTGGTGCATGGGTGGGGACCAGCTGGTTTGCCCTGAAGGGTGTCCCGGATCAGGGTGGGGGTTCCCTTGGGGTATGGGATGGCCTGGGGGAGGGGTCTATGGTGGTTTGCAGGCCAGCCACGCCCCCTGGCAACCTAAGTGAGCCCTGGTATCTGGAATTTATTTACCTTCTACAATTGAAACTTTGTAGCCTGGAGCAGAGCCAAGCCTCCTGCTCACTCTATGGCAGGTAGCCATTTCTTTGGGGGTTTGTGTATCTTCTATAATTGAAACTTTGTAGCCTTAAGCGAAGGCCTGGGCTGGCCAGGGAGTGTGAAAAGCTTTGCTTCTTCCATTGCAGGGGAGAGGGGGGGGGCGCACAACCCTAGCTTCCCGCTCTTTCCAGCTCTGTGGCTGCCACCATTTCTGTTTGGATTTGTTTACCTTCTACAATTATAGTCTTGAGTGGAGGCTTAGGCTGGCAAGGGCAGGTGGAAAGCTTAGCTTCCTCCATTGCCAGGGAAACCTTAGCCTCCCTCCTGCTCTCTGTGGCTGAAGCCATCTTGGTTGAGTTTATTTGCATACTCGCTCTGATTGGCTGGTTAGCATGACTCGTGGGTGTAGCAGAGTGATGGTTAATTTTCATATTACTCTTATTACTCTTTTATTAGGTAGGATAATTTTGCTGGTTTTTTTTAATGGTTTGATTTACACATTACATTTAAAAAATATTTTATGTTCTTTACAGAACAGCTCTGAAAATTATTGGTTGACACAAAGGAGGTGAAAATGTTCACACAAAAACTTGCACACATGTTTAGAGTAGCTTTGTTTATAATTGTTAACAATTGGAAGCAACCAAGATGTCCTTCAATAGGTAAATGGATAAACTGTGGTACATCCAGACAATGGAATATTATTTAGGAATGCAAATAAATAAGCTATAAAGTCATGAAAATACATAGAGAAACCTTGAATGCATACTAGTGAGTGAACAAAGCCAACCGTATGACATCCTGGAAGACAGTAAAAAGATCAGTGGTTGTCAGAGGTTAGGGAGAGGGATGAATAAGTAGAGCACAGAGTAGTTGTAATGAAAATAGTTGGCATTATATTAGAACAATGGATACATTCACTATATATTTGTTCAAACCCATACAATGTTCAACACCAAGGGTAATTCCTAATGCACACTGTGAACCGTGGGTGATAATGAAGTGCAATGAAGGTCCATCAACTGTAACAAATATATCATCTTGTAGGGGATGTTGGTTATGGGGGAAGCGATGAGTTTGTTAGAGCAGTACTATATGGTAAATCTCTGTACCTTCCTCTCAATTTTAATATAAACCTAAAACTACTCTAAGAAAATAAACTATTTTATAAAATACACACAATTATAAATCCAAGGCACAGAATATTGTAAAGAACAAACACATTCTCTTTGGGTAAATTAGAGTTCTTTATATTTAAAGGGCTGATGATAATCAGGATGCAAAGGAGGCATAAATGTGTCTGCATAAATATAAAATTAGATGTGTATATCTATTTATGAAGTCCCTACTATATGCAAAATGCATGGTAGTTCCCAAGTTTCTAATACGCTTGAACCTCTGTGTTATAATACCAAATGCCCAAGAGCTTCAGACATATGATCTCATGAAAAACAGGCCTTGCAGAAAAAGGGGAAAAAAAGATACAAAGAGTATGTATATTTATAATAAACTTCAGGGTAGATATCACCTTTCAGAGTTATTCAATGGGAATTCTTTGTCTCAGTGGGTAATTCTAGTTTATATCCTGTTATCATTTCACAGACAATGTTCCTATTGAGATCAATGTACTAACAGCACAGGGAATTATAGATAAAAACTGGATTTTAAGTTCACCACATGACACAGTGAATTTGCTTTCATTTTTTGTATAGTCTATTTCTATTTCTATTACCAATTGTTGCTGAAATGGTTATGAAAGCTTAATGGTAATAGGGTGAAGCTCAAATTTATCTAAAAATTATGTGTTTTGCTTTTAGTGCCATTTAAATATCTGTGGTCAAATTTGGCTTAATATTTTTAAAAGAACATGAAAAATACATGCTTAATATTCTCTGAAAAGCAAATATAATGAGCTTCCATTTTTTTGTCAAGCCTCATGTGTTCTCTTTGCATCTACTAAGTGGAGAATGAGGCAGTCTGGCCCCATCAGTAGATCTCCAAATTAGAGTAATACAAGTAATTATATGATACTAAGAATGTACTAGTTAAGATAGTGAGCAGATTATAGATGCATAACATGCATCTCAGTTTGTAATAGAGCCCCAATGGGCCTTGACAAAATTGACAAAGTGAGTTTTTGTTAAAATAATCTAAACTATTTAGCTAATAATAAAAGTTAATTTTAAATAGGGAGAATTACTTATATATACACATAACATTAGGCTTTTAGAACTTCTTGTTAATATACTAGAGGCCCAGTGCACAAAATTCATGCACAGGTAGGGTCCCTAGCCCTGGCCAGTGATCAGGGATGACCAGGGCCTTCCATCTGCTGGCTTGGGCCTTCCTTCATTCTGTGCCACCTCCTGATGGTCAGTGCATGTCTTAGCAAATGGTCATACTCCCAAGGGGACAATTTGCATATTAGCCTTTTATTATATAGGATATATACATATTACAGGCCTGGTGCACAAATTCAAATTCATTGGAAGACATATTTTAATATCACTATCCGCCCTTTCTCTATAGTAGGAGTGTCAACCAAATTCACAATCAACAATGACAGATGGAAACACACATGTGCAACTGGCACCAGTGAGGACTTTATATGTATCGTGCATGCATGAGTCAACTTAGCCTTTTATAGATATAGAATAAACTTGCATAATTAGACTTGCTTTCTTATTAACCTATACTTTTTCCAGCCCAGTGAAACAACTCAACTTCTCTTTCAGGTAATTGTTAGCAACACAGCAGTAAATATCAACATGTAGCAGATTATTATTGTAGATGATGCAGGGAGAACAAAACTTATATTTAACTGCCACGGTGTTTGACTATATTCTATGCAGTGAGAAAACCTAAAGTCATTTTCAAGATATACTATTTCTTATTTTTTCAGTCGGGTCAACTTTCTAAGCTTTCTAAATCTCCATTTTCCAGCTAATGAAAAGAAAATAGGATTCCATCAGGTCTCCTATCTATCTACTCCAGGACTTCTGTGAGGATCAAATGAGATGAGGCACTGAAAAATGCTTCATAGACATTTTGGTTGTTGCTAAGGAGAGGAAGCCAGATGTCACTATGTGACATCATTTTTCAGCACCCACAGCTACTGTATCTGGGCTGGGCTAGGCTGTGGGCCACATTTTGCACCATGGTAGCATTGGCTGCAATTTGGTGGGGTGTCGCTCAGGGATGGTGGTGGGGCCAGTTTCCCATTTGGGGGAAGCTGAGTGTTGCTTTTTTGGTGCCAGGTCCACTCTGCCATTTCTCATAAATGGCCAGTGCATGTCATGGCAGCTCCTGAGTTGAGCACCTGCCACCTGGTAGTCAGTGAACATCATAGCAACCAGTCAGATGGATGGAGGAACACTTAGTATATTAGCCTTTTATATATATTTTATATATAATAATTTTCATAAACATTGGCTTTGGATTAGAGAGCAGAATCAGCCTTATAGCAAAGATTTGTTAATCACTTGATAACCAGGAGTAACAATGTATAATCTCATTTTTAAGGTGTTTGATAAAGCAAATAAGTACACAAATTGTTATAATTAAGTTAATCTGGAAAAAAAAACTTCTTTAAGAGGGACAGAAAAAGAAAATTTTTGCCCAGGGAAAGACAATGAAAGTTTATGGGACCATAACATCTAACAGGGACTAGAGAGTCAGGTGTAACTCCCGCGGGTTCCAGGGTGTGGAGACAGCATTCGAGGGAAAAGAGGCCAAACATAGATACCACAGTCTCCTTTGTCTCAGTACCACGGGTGTTTTGTTTTGTTTTTATAACCTGAGTTCTGCTAAATTATTTTTTTCCTACAACTTTCCTCAGTATCTTTCTTTTATGGTCATACCCAATTCTTTTATCAGCATTCTTGCATCAACTCCAAAATTTTAATTTTGATTCTTTAAATATATCCCCCATGTCTTTCCAACAATCCTTTTTACACCAATAACAACCATAATCTATTGGACCTGATATTACTTTCTATTTATATGTAAAATTACCCTTTTAAGCAATTTTATTGAGATAGCTTGACATGTAAATTATGTATATCAAGAAAAAGGTCTCAGAGCTAAGCCCCTTGAGGAATGAGAACAGTTAGATAAATAAGAGGATTTTGGAAAAGAGATTAAAAAGGAGCAGGAAGCAAGAAAAAAAGAAAAGAAAAAAAAACACCTCATTTTACTACAAGAACAGGGAGTTAAAGAAGAAAAAAAACTAATAATTGACTGTTGGATTTGGCAAATGGAGGTTGAAGATATTACTGACAAGAAGCAGGTTTGGCCCTAACCGGTTTGGCTCAGTGGATAGAGCGCCGGCCTGCAGACTCAAGGGTCCCAGGTTCAATTTTAGTCAAGGGCATGTACCTTGGTTGTGGGCACATCCCCAGTACGGGGGTGGGGGGGGGGTGTGCAGAGGCAGCTGTTTGATGTTTCTCTCTCATAGATATTTCTAACTCTCTCTTCCTCTCTGTAAAAAGTCAATAAAGTATATTAAAAAAAAAAAAAAAAAAAAAAGAAGAGGAAGAAGAAGCATGTTTTGTGGAGCGGTGGGGGAGAGCATTAAGAAAAGAATGGGAAGCAAAAAGCAGATCATCGTAGCAAGGAGTTTTGCTGTAAAGGAGGGCAGAAGTGTGGGGTAGTAAATCGAGGGAAATCAAAGGTCTCCAGGACATATTTTGTTTTAAATTTAAGATGAGATGATGTTTATGGGCAGATGTGAGAGAAGCGCTGGGAGGAGTAAGGATGATATATACTTCCCACAATTATCAAGAATCTCCTCGCACCTTCAGAGACCATGAGTTTAACTTGAACACTACAAGCACTCAAAAACTTACCAAGACTTCACAATTCATTGTTTTGCTAAACAGATACTTTTAAAAAATTATTCATATGCCTTACTTTTGTATTCTTCTTCTTAAATCACTCTTATAGAATCACCAAAAACAGGCTACTAACCTTCACCATTTCTCCATTTCAGTATACGAATATTTTAGACACTTATCATTCCCTATCACTAGTTTTCCCTTACCTGATCTAACATATCTCAATTTTCTTTTTCTATACTGTATCTTTCCAAATCTCTTTCTATTAGGCTTTTCTATTTTCAGGCATTACATTCTATTAGTCATCCAAATTTAAAACCTTGCAGTTATTTTTAACTTCTTTTCTCAGAATTGACATAAATTATTCTGCAAATTGTCTTAATTATATCTCCATGTGCTGTTCACATTCATCGTGCAGAATATGCTAGAGATTTCCTATATGTTCATTCAGTTCTCACTGACTGTTCTTATCACCAGGCTACTTCGCCTGTGTACCCTCTTTCTCGCACAGTCTTCGTTTACAGCTAACAAAGCCCATGTTCATTATTGGAAAATGCACACTGTTGACTTATAGATAAGTAGGGAGAGTCTGTGAAAGATCTTACTGCTATGGCATCAAAGGGCTTCTTCTCTACTTGCTTGAAGTTAGTCAAACCTTGATCTGAATATGCAAGAGTGTTTTGTATTTGTGAGAACAGAGACTTAAGGACCATAGAGGGAATAACATTTCTTAATTACTTCCCATGATGAAACACTCAATGACATCCTGGATGAACACTTGAAAATAAAAAATAAAAATGTTTGCCCTTTGCCAGTATGGCTTTGTCTGTTGAGTGATACCCTGTGCATCGAAAGATTGCTGGTTAGATTCCTGCTCAGGTTGCAGGTTCAATCCCCAGTTGGGGCACGTGTAAAAGGCTACCAACCAATGTTTTTCTCTCTCCCTCTTCCTTCCTCTCACTCTACAATAGTCAATAAAAACATAATTTAAAAATAAAATACAATGTTTAAAGATGCATAATCTGGATGGTGACCAAAGGAGCAATACAGCCCTGCTTCCTTTTTTTTTATAGAGACAAACAACCATCAGGGCTCATTCACCTTGATGTGTAACACTTTTGATCCAGTGGGTAGAGAAAGAGCAAACCCATAGAGGTAAAAGAATTTAGTGCTATCTGATAAAGAGTGGCTTTGTTGGCACTTTTCTCTCCAAACAGCAGGATTACTGAAAATAACAGGCTCTGGTGTGTTGGTTTTTTCATAGAGGCACCAAAAATAGTTCTTTTGTCATCAGTCTTAATAGAGCTAAAAAGTCAGTCCCATAAAAATTAGAAGCTGATCTAGATTCTCTTAACAGGGGCGCAATGGAGGGCAACTGTGCAGTCTCTACTGCTAGTCATATGTTATGTGCAAGCTGGGGGCAGAGAGGATGGAGAATAACCTTAGAAAGTTCCTTAGAAAGACAAAAAAAAAAAAAGAAAGAAAGAAAGAAAAAGAAAAAGGAAGAAATTAGGATAAAAGAAAGCAGGCAATGTTGGCTCTAGTCCTCTTTCTTTCATCCTGCACATAAAGAGCAGTTTGCTTCCCACTTGTATCCATGTCAAGTGGAACAATTAAAAATGTTCTCCAGCTGCTGATCAATAGAATTAGTGAATTTTAAATGTTAATGCATTCCATTCCCAGCAATGGGAAGACAGTCCAATTTTTCAATATTTTACCCTTGACTTAGATGACCAAAAGATGGAAAACCTGTCTAAGATATAATTTATCTTCAGTATAGACGTAAAAATGAAAATAAAATATAAAAAGAAAAATATGCTCATGAAGAAAAATCAATTTCCTCAATGGCTTTAAGTGCCCAGCACTTTTCCAGAAAACCTTCCAGGTTGTCTCAGAGAATAAGAAGGGTGTGGCCACAGGATTCCAATAGATAGAAGGGCTCTAGATTTTTCATTCTTGACTGCGTTGCTAATTTTAAAACATTCATCTACATTTCTATATGCTCTCTTTAAAAATTTAAGAGTTAAGGAAAAAGGAGCCAAGGACTTGCTTACATATTTGCCTGTGCTCTTCAAGAATCCAGGCTAATGCAAACACTAGCATCTATTAGCAGCACCCTATAAATATGCCCCAGCCATACCCTGCCTTTGCTGTAAGAAAAGAGAAAAACATGGGGGTTTTATTGTTGTACCCAGGGAGGAAATCCACTCACCCCACTTATATTTCATTGTCAGGACTAAGTACATAATAGAAATATTAATATTAATAGATGCAATGTTAGTTTTGCACTTGGCCACTCCACATGACTGGAGCTTCCTCAGCCTATGGTGGACAGTCTCTAAAGAGGAAGCTGATGGGGAAGGTTGGGGGTTAGGGGTCAAGCAGAGAGAGAGAGAGAGAGAGAGAGAGGTGTGGTGGCTTTTTAGGAGCTGGCTTCAGAAGTCAGGCAGTATCACTTTAACTATAATACATTTTTTTCATCCCTACATGGAGCAGGGAGCACTCTAGAAAATGGCACAGAGTCTGAACACAAATGTCATCATAGGGACACTTTGCAGTATTTCATGTCACCGAAGGTTGATTTCTGATGTTTCTTAGGTGGTAGAATCAGGACCTTATAAGTGTTGGTAGAATGAACATTTTCCCCAAACTTTCCAATTATGATACATCTTAGTCAAAATAACTGACCCAGGCACCTGTCCTGAAAGCAAAGCTGTGGATGTGCAGATGGTGGCAGCGACCCTTGGGGAGGGTCAATGACAGCAGGCCTCCCGTCTTCCCTCTATGCCCAGAGAAGGACAGGCCAGCCATTCTGGTGCTCAGCCAGAAATCAGGCCCAGGAGAATCCAGAGCCACTCATCCATCATTTTACATTTATAAAGAACTCTACAAATGTGGATCCTTTACAACAAATTTGATGAAGGTACTGCATATTTTTTAAATATAGAAATTCAAAACTACCGATACCTATCTCTACTGTGAAATAATTTGCCAAACTGCAAAAAAAGCAGGCATAAACTGATTTTTCATTAGGAAGATAATTTTGTAATTGCTCATTTATCTGCACCCTCATCTCTCCTTACCTCTAAGTTGGTATCTTTGACTCCGGGAAATTACACCACAACTTTGTTAATTTATGACTGCACATCCAGCAATTTAAGCCATATAATATACATAAAATATCCTCCACTGAATGTTACTTGCTATTTTTATTTCTTGGAATGAATGGTTTAAAGTAGCATGTTGGATTTTATCTAAAGGACCACAATTTTGCTTATGGCAAAAATTTCAAAACATGTTATGTTTGTAGAAAATCATATAGAAGTAAATTTTTTAAATACTAGAAATTTAGAAGTAAATTAGAAATAATTATTGGAGGTCTGAGAGGAGATTATAATATAAAAATTATTATGTTTTACCTAAAATAGAGGGTGTATTTAGTAGGTGTTCTAGGTAACTTACCACAGTTTTGTGATTCAAAATGTATTAAATCCATACAACTGCCCAACAATGTTGCTAACCCCAATGAAAGTGTCAACATTGAATAGGATGAGAGTTAAGAAATATATCTGACTCAAAAATGATGGTATTAACACTCATATCCATTAAAACTTTTAAACTGCAGTTCAGGTCCTGATATGATAGACATTTTTTTCCCAGATTTCATAATCAAATGCACACAGCTTAGTTTTATAGTGTAAGTCTCTTGATTGAAGTGGAAATGTATAGGTGTTCCCACGCCATTGTTTTAAAAAATGCAAATTTCCCTGGATCCTGATCTTTATTTGTTTTGGAAACAATGAGAATACAAATGAGTATTAGGAATGAAGATACCAATTAGTATTAGTCATGATTTACAGGGTAGCAGTTTGGTAGTTTCAACTGTATTATCTACATCATTAGTATTAAAAAAAAAAAAAAAAAGCAGCAAAATTAAATGGATTTCACTCCACTATGTACACATATTCACTCATTCAAGGAATATTTATTGAGTACCACTGGGTGCAAAGCCCAGGTCCAATCTTCAAGGATTTTATAGTTTAAATATATTTTATTGATTTTGTACAGAGAGGAAGGGAGAGAGATAGTTAGAAACATCGATGAGAGAGAGTCATCGATCAGCTGCCTCTTGCACACCCCCTACTGGGGATATGCCCGCAACCAAGGTACATGCCCTTGACCGGAATCGAACCCGGGACCCTTCAGTCCCCAAGCCGACGCTCTACCCATTGAGCCAAACTGGTCTCGGCAAGGATTTTATAGTTTAGAGCCAAGCAAATTGATACTTATAATACTATATGCTGATGGTGAGATAAAGTGTGCGTACAAAGTGTGTATACCTTGTGGAACCTAATGTCTAAACTTAAAATATAGATGATCAGACCAGAAAGGCACAGCCTGCTCAAGGGACAGCCAGAGGACTGTGTGCTGGGGGGGGGGGGGGGGGTTACAGCTTATACTTTGTGGGGAATTTCATCCTTGTTGGTAGACATGTGCCATCAGTATCGCTTGCTTTAATAATTGTTTAACCATTGTTTGTCCTGTGCTCCAGCTCAATGAATGATGAGCTTTTAATAACTGGAAACTGCTTGCCTTACTATTTGTAAAATTTCCCTGAGCACACGCACACTTCATCCACCATGATATATATATGCTATGCAAGAAATGAATGGATCTGAAAAGGAAGACCAAGGAGGAAATCAGTGTTCTTTGTCATCCAGTTTAACGCTTTGGAAAGTTCATGCTTTACTTACACACACAACACAAAAGTTTCTGTCTTCTTCTTATCAGAACATTTGCTTCCTTTTTGTTTCTTTGTTTCTTTACTTCCAGAGTGAGACTGGCTGCTGACAGGATTCCAAGCTTCAAACTTAAACTGTCTTTTGATTGTAACTGCAGCTTTTGAGTCTGTGAGTGGAACACAGATGAATAAGCAGCCCTGGGATTGAGTGAGTGACATGTAATAAAAAATACTATTTGTTTAACCTGATGTGATGTTTACTGAATCATAAAAATACTGAGCATTGTGATGGCTGCCAGCCTATATTATCCACTCCTTGAGTTTAAGTGACAGAAGTGGGATTTTCATGTAAATCAATGCTTTCTTTTCCTCACTTTTACACCAAAAAGTAAAAGGATTCAGATTTTTGACATCATTGAGCATTCTTTGAGTGAAATATTAAATGACTTTAGGAAAAACGTGGTGTTATACTGGAAAGCATGACACATTATAAACCTCTCTATCACTGTAACCAGTCTCCTGACATGAAAATAATAGTGCTGCATATACTATGTCGCTTTTCCTCTCAGGCTTGATGCTTTAGGTGAACATACAGTGCAGAAGTTCTTCATTGGAAAGAAAGCAAATGTGCGCATTCTGGAAAGATGTTTGTTTTATATTTGTATTTGCCAAGCTACACACCCTTTGGGTTAGTCTTGATGTTTTGGAAAATCTGTCACCTGAAGTGTATGACTAATCCAGAGTCTGATTCAGAAGATGGAGAAAGACTAACCTGTTCCCAAAGTGCTCATTTCATGGGTGAGGAGCTCTCTGCTTACCATTCCATTCTACTTTCTAGAGCTCTGAACATATTGCACAATCCGTGAGCTCCATTTCAGCTTACGTTTTTAATTTATTTTTTATTTTACTCTGGTCTCCCAGGACCTGAGTCATTTCTTTCTTAAAACTGGAATGATTGTTCCTTAGTATTTACTCAAAGGAGTTAGAAACTATGTCCACACAGAAACCGGCACACGAATGTTAACAACATTTATTCATAATTACCAAAACTTGGAAGCAACCAAAACGTGCTTCAGTAGGTGAATGGATAGAGTTGATACATCCAAATAATAGTAAATTATTCCGCACTAAAAAGAAATGAAATATATATATATGCCTAACTGACCATTAGGGTGGAACAACCAGTACAACCAAAACAACTAGTTGCTATGATGCAGGCAGGTGAGCAATTAGGATTGAGCAAGAAGGCAGGAGAGTGGTTAGGGGTGAGCAGGCAGACGAGCAGTAAGTAGCAAACAGTCCTAGATTGTGAGAGGGATTGACTGCCGGATGTTCAACTGCAGGGATCTGGCCTAAATCAGCAGTTGGACATCCCCAAAGGGTCCCAGATTGCAAGAGGGCGCAGGCTGGGCTGAGGGACCGCCCCCTGAGTGCACAAATTTTGTGCACCGGCCTCTCGTGATACTATGAAAAGACATGAGAAAACCTTAAATGTATATCACTATCCCTGATAATATACTATTGCTGACCAGTGAGGCTCAGTTGGTTGGTGTATCAACCTGCATACTGAAAGATTGCACGTTTGATTATGGATCAGGGCACATATCTAGGTTGAGGATTCCATCCCCAGTTGAGGGGCATACAGAAAGCAAACCAATCTATGTTCTCTTTTACATTGATGTTTCTCTTGCTCTCTCTCTTTCTCCTTCTTTTCTTCTTCCTCTCTCTCTAAAATCAATAACTATATCCTCAGGTGGGGATTTTTTTTTTAATCTACATACTGTCTGATTCCAATTTTATTACATTCTGGAAAAGGCAAAACTATGGAGACAGTAAACAGATCAGTGGTTGGGAAGGGTGGGAGGGAATTAACAAGTAGAGCAGAGAGGTTTTTAAGGCAATGAAAACATTCTGTATGATACTATAATAGTGGACATGTGTCATGCTTCAATTGTTCAAACCCATAGAATGTTCAACACTAAGCATGAACCCTAAAGGTAAACTATGAACTATGAGTGATAGTGATCTGTCAATGCAGGTTCCTAGGCTGTAACAAATGTACCATCTGGTAAGGGATGTTGATAATGGAGAAGGCCATGCATGTATGGGGTCAGGGGCTATATTTAAATCTCTGCACTTTACCTTAAAACTTGTTGTGAACCTAAAGCTTCTCTGAATATGAAATTTTAAAGTTAAAAAAAAAAAAGCTGGAGTGACTGGGAAAATTAGCTGTAACTTCCTATGCCATAATAACATTGGCATACTTTTAAGATTGAGAATATAATGCAATGCTTTTGGGTGTTTCAATGAAAACTCTAAAAGTCTATTAGGTTTTTAATATTTAATGGTAGGTCATTCCTGCTATAACTTGCTCAATGCCTAAACACAATCCAACACCCACATTACCACCCAGTGTTTCAAACCACCAGTTAATTGAGAAGACTATCTAGGTATAAAAAGTAAAGGTTTAGGTCAGTACTGAAACACTCACATACCTATTTGTTAGTGAAATGTGTAGAAATAGATACACAAGAGGTAAACCAATCATAGCAACTCTTTATTCAGCATGAGGGTAAAGAATTTACTTATGAGTAAGTATCTATTATACATAAACAAAAGCATCTAGACTGTCTGGGACAACTTTCCTGTGCTAATCCTTTGTGGATTAGCTCTTCCTGTTTTATTCCTTTTTAAAAATTATATTTTTATTCATTTTAGAGAGGAATGGAGAGAGAGAAAGAGATATAGAAACATCAATGATGAGATAGAATCATTGATTGGCTGCCTCCTGCACTCCCCACACTGGGTATCAAGCCCACAACACAGGCATGTGCCCTTGACCAAAATCGAATCTGGGACCCTTTGTTCCCAGGCTTGTTTCATTCTTTTGCTTATCTTCTACCTATGGACTGCCAGCTTGTACTACTTTATATGGCCTATTCTCCTAACATCCCCTGTCAAGTCTTCTGTTTCTATAATAAGGTAGATTAAGAAACAAAATATATTCCAAACTGGTCTTGAGAGACTGATGGGATCTCATACAAGTAAATGTGACCCTTTGAGCTCAGTCTTTGCAATATAACAAAGGTGCCAAAGAAATAAAGGTATTCCTCTCAGCATTTATTTGCTAATTTCCTTTTACAAATTATATAAAAATTTGGACTAGAATTTGAAATAAAAGATTCTTTATTAATAAAATGTAAATTTAAAAAATGAGACCCTGATTGGGTAGCTCAGTTGTGCTTAAGGCTAAGTCCAGTGGGTCATAATAAATGCAAGAAGTCTTAAAAAGATTGAATGGACTCTTTCAGCACGGCTGAAAATCTTCATATTGTTATCTGCTGCTGGAACAGCGGAAGGCAATTCCCCCAACCTGATAATCTTTTACTGTTTACCAAACCTTGTCTTTGATATGTATATTTGCTTTGCTAAAGGGGAAATGTATTAATAAAAAGGATATGGGTCCAGTGATTCAGAGAGCCCACTTCACTAGAAAGTGGAGCCTCCCCTTCCCCATGCCTTCCAAATTTATATTTCTAGTCTCTCAATCCATACACTCACAGTCCTTCTCCAGATTCCTGAGCCCTTAATGAGGAAAGATCCTGGCACAATTGGTTAGAACATCAATCTTACATGCTAAGGTTGAGGGTTCGATCCCTGGTCAGGGCACATAATAGAATTAACCAACTTCCTGGCCTATGTGACTCAATGTTTGAGCATCTACCCAGGATCCAAGAAGTCACTGGTTTGATTTCCATGGGTTTTGGGTTTGAGCCCCAGTAGGGGGAGCGCAGGAGGTAGCAGATCTATTATTCTGTCTCATCATTGATGTTTCTATCTCTCTCTCCTTCTCTCTTCCTCTCTCTGAAATCAATAAAACCATATTTAAAATTAAAAAGAGAAAATGAAATGGAAATTTGCAGCTAGATGGTGGAGAAATAAACTGTCCCACACCTTGTTTAATACATGCACATATGTTTTAAAACAAGTTTAATAGATTTTACTCTTGAATTTTTTTGTCATGTTAGGCCAGCACCTCATTCAACATCATTTTATAGGTGACTAGGTTGATTAAGATGTTTCATTTTTCTATTATTTTTCTATAATATAAAAACATCTAAATGAAACACAAATGATTGATAAATTGCACCAAATAATCATTTTCATGTGGTCAATGTTATTTAAACAAATGAATAAACAAACTTTACAAATAATCTTGAAAAACAATCTCAACAATTTCACTAAAAGAATCAGAGATTCTATGAGGTTTCCTCTGGTGGTAGCTCACAAACACAATGGCATGGTAACTCATAAAAGATTGGGTGTTCTTGCAACCAATTTGTTTCACAACCAGTGATTAAAAGATTAAGAAATTCCGTCTATTGTCCCAAATGAGGGAGGTCTAGCTGGCCCCACCCTGAGGTATTAGGCTTTGCATAACACTGAGTCATCTACAGGATCACAATCTTCTATATGAATTTGTAGGTATTAAAGAATTACCTGTGGGTTAATTACAAGGACTTACTTTAAAAATTTAAACTAAATCTTATTGCCACTGCTGACATCTCTGTCCATTATACTCCATGCATACCTGGAATAGCATGAGAAGAGTCCTGAGAGGAAGCAAGAGGCAGGTCAAACTCTTATGAATGATTTATGCAAAAGCTTTGGAATTATAGTGATAGTATCTCAATTCTGCCAAATTTGCTACTGAAAGAGCATGAAGTAAAAAAAATATATAGGTAACTGGGAGATGTCAAAACTATTAAATGGGAATGAGATCAGGTCTATATTTTTGGAAGCTGGTTCAACATTAGGTGGTTGTGTTGTTTTGTTGTTTTTTTCTTCTTCACAGTCTGGACTAGTACTTCCTTTCTTCTATTACAGTTCCTCAGAGCCCTTAAACTTGACCACCTTGCTAATCTTCCAAATTGGGCATTGATATCATCTGGCCCATTCATTCTGGCTTATATTTTTTTGTTTGTTTGGTTGGTTGGTTGGTTTTTTGTTTTTTGTGTTTTTTTGGGGGTGTTTTTTTTTTGTTCCATGAATTATCTTTCTTCAGGTCTTAGTACTCTATGAACTCTGCAATATTCTGAGATCATCTTTTACAAATTTACAACTTGAAAGTAACTTTATTTCCATTTAGATTGCTCTTATCTCGGACAATGATAACTAAGATTTCAGATACACCAGGCTATTTAGCAAAATCAGCTATTTTCTTTCATATAAGTCTAGTTCAGTTATTATGTTTTTAAACACACTGTGCTTTGGGAAGATGTAAACAAAATTATACTTAATCCAATTATATCCATTGGCATGTAAACTAACTTACATGAATAGTAGCAAATCCTTTTAGTGGCTTCTTTAAATTGTTGGAAAAAGATCAAAACTATTTTAGTGAATAATTTCAAGAATATAAAAATTCAGGGGATAATATATTCTATTTTACAACTATCCAAAAATATATTCATCTATTCTACTAATGGACATTGAGTTCATTTACATTTTTTCACTATTTTATTTAACACTACTACATTTCTTTATTGATAATTAAAAATTCATCTTCCATTAACTGCTTATTCTTATCCTTCACTTTTTTCTTTTTCTTTTTTTTTTGGGGGGGGGTGGAGGTTCTTTTGGTGATTTGTTGCAGATTCTTCATAAATTATATGCAATGTAAACAAATTTATTCTCCCCATCTGTGGCTTATTTGCTATTTTTATTATGTAGCATTTGATCAAATATTTAATATATTAAATTTTTATATGTAAGTATGTATGTATTTAATGCCTTCATAGCTTTTGTTTTTTCCTAATGATTTTATTCAAGTAATTCTTTTCTCACTTATGGACATAAAAGAAATTTTTAAATGTTTTTTGTACATTAAAGTTTTGCTTTTCAGATTTAGTTAGCTTCATGTTAAGTAAAATTTATTTTTATATCATCTTTTTTCATATGAATGTCCAATTTCTAATAACATCTATTGAAAGAGAAGCAATTTTTTTTCTTATCCACAAGAAGATCTAAAAAATTATCTAACATAACCTGATGTTAACTGATTTAAATTAATTTTAAGTTAATTATGGGAAGGCCTTATAAATCATTAATAAACCCAAGTAGCACAAGGCCAGTATTTTGAGCAGTATCACAGATCCTGCTCAAAATCTGTAGGGTTTGTATGCCTGATTTGGAAGTGTTCAAAATTAAGTTTTTCTTAATGTACATAAAAGTTATAGAGAAAAACATCACTTTGTAGCCATCATTGTCAAGAGTGACATCTTAGGCAGAGGGTAGAAAGTTGGCAGAGCCAGTCTTGCTAGCCATTTTTCCATGATTTAGATTGCAGTAGGACCTCACAAAATATGTATTAAGAGAAAGAGCAAGTCGAAACCAGTTTGGCTCAGTGGATTGAGCATTGGCTTGCAGACTGAAAGGTCCCAGGTTCTATTCTGGTCAAGGGCATGTACCTTGGTTGCAGGTACACCCCCAGTGGGGAGTGTGCAAGAGGTAGCTGATAGATGATTCTCTCTCATCGATGTTTTTAACTCTCTATCCCTCTCTCTTCCTCTCTGTAAAAAATCAATAAAATATATAATTTAAAAAAAGAGAGAAAGAGCAAACTTGCCTGATTTAATTTCTGATTGTTAAAACCTGGCAATCTGAGAGATTAGTCAAGCTATCAAGTTACACCATAGAGAACTAAAATGATTGAAAGTAAATACTACAGAAAACATGTCTGAAAAGGGCTAGAACATCTCAAGATGGAGATTTCTAAAGCATAAAACATGTGCTGCTTACATGTATATAATGTATAAATATATAATATAATACACATTATGCATTATGTTGTAATATATACATTATGCATTATATTATAATGTATAAAAGTAGAGCTTATGGACAATGGAAATATGCAAAGAAAATGTGTTTTGACATCCTTGAACTACTTAAAACTCTTTGCAACAAAACTTAACGGTGACAAGGTATGACTGAACTCGTGCCTTGGTCTCTGGTCCCAGATGTGCTGAAGAACATGAGAGACACCTTTCTCTTTTTTTCACAGCACTCTGTCAGTACAACACTTAATCCCTTTGTAAAGTAGCTAAGCTTGGTGTATTTTCTAATTAAGCTTATTTGTGACTACCAAAACTCAGGAAAAGTATTATTTAAGTGAGAAAAGAAACAGAATTCATAATTGAATATTTCAAGTAACCTTTATTTTTGAAAACTATACATGTATAAATGATATGATATATACAATGTTATATATGATATAACATATGCAATTAGGTTTTTATGTATTATTTTATATGTACATTCTCTATTATATTTTGTATATATATATATTTGCACAAATATGTATACAGGCAAATAACAAAGTATTTATTTCTTGCTGATGAGAATTTGAGTATTTCCTAAATTTTGTTCAAAGAATTTGTATTGCCCCTACATTAATACATAGTTAACAGTATTTGCTTGGAGGCTGAACAGTAAGAGAATAGACCATCAATCTTTGTCTGAAAGTTCTAAATTTAGTAAATGCCTGAAAGCACAAGGGTTCCCCTCAACCAGGAACAATCCCAGTAGTCGCATCAGAGAAATATGGACACATCTGCCCCCTACTGTCCATCTTCAGTAAGTGCACATCCAGTGAGCCTCAACCTACTGGTAGCCTGCATCTCCTGGGGAGACAATTGTTTGTCAAATTAAGAAATCTTGAACTTCTTCCTCAAACAGACTGAAACTGAGTACCCTCAGAGAAAGTTGCACTTAGAATTAAAGGATATCTTTATCACAGGTAAGGACAAATATGAACATCACACATAGGAACACAGAAAGGAAATTGATTTTTTTTTCATTTTTAAAAACTATATCAGCACATATTATAGTATATATAAAAGATTATATATGAAAATGGCATATAGTAACATAGCATATAATGTTGTAGTTTATACTAAAAGTATATAAAAATATATATTTATTATATATGATTAATGTTATTTTATACACTTAATATATTTTATATCTTTTTTACATATATACTTTTATTGTATATAGACTTTTAAATGTATGTGTGTTTATTACATGTAATTTTATGTATGTACAGTATCTGGTATAGGATGTACATATGCCATATATACTATGCATATCTATAGCATTTATACAGTATACACACACATATATACTCATATAAATTATTTTGCATTTGTCAGGTTGTTTTTTTTATAAAGAGCCCAAATTGTTACTAACATCTCCTTTAAACTCTACAGCTGGTAAAACTTTTTCTCATTTTAGACTTATTTGAAGTTCCAATTTGTTTTAGAAGTTCACACATCCAAGGTTTTTGTTGTTGTTGTTATTTATGAAATTCAGCATTTTCTCAGAGCTGGCTTTGATATAATGAAGCCTTCAGATCTACAGCCTCACAGCAATTTATTTACAGCCAATGAGACACTGAAGCCAAATTCCTTTCTTAGACATGTTCTTGGCCATTCCCACTTAACTCAGTTACACGTGCTTTTTGAAAAAAAATATAAGCAATGTGATAAACAGTCTTGTTTTACCCATAACTAAACTGAAGTAGCCATATTAACAGTAGTAGTTAAGGAACCAAATAGCCTGGGGGGAAAATAAAATAAAAAAGATCCTCCCACTTTCCCTTTCTTCTGCTTTCCTCTCCCCTGCTTTCTCTTCCTCTTCATCCCTCTCTCCTATCTTTCTTTTTTTCCCCTCTCTCTCCACCCATCTCCTTCCCTCCCACTCCCTCTGAATTCTGGGTGACCACTGAGAATCCCGGCATATGGTGCTGAACAGGACTATGAACCGACAGGAATGAACTGGGACAGGTTAGACAGGGTAATTAATGCAAGTCAGTCTAAGAGCCAAACTCTGGTATCGAATGTCCAAGAAGAATACATGACTCAAAGTACAAAAGTCACTTTTTGGCAAATAAACTGCCTTTCCTAATGCAAAACAACCGGATTTTGCTCCTATTACTCTGAAGGATTTTGCAAACAAAATGACCAAGAAAACAATTTTGCAGTATCTCATTTTCAATGAATTTACCAAAGGTGTATACCAGGTAGACATATGTATAGAAAGACACTTTATCATCTATATCTAGCAGTGATTATGCAGATCACTGCCGTATTAAAGTGAATCCACAACCATAGCATAAGCCTCTCCTCCTCTTATGCAGCAGGTGGCCAGCGTGTTAATAAGCAGACTGAAGTGGAGTAGTTTCACTGGCTTGTTCCAGTTTCTGTGGTTTCGGTTTTGTTTCTTCTAATTCCTCAGGAAGAGCTAGCTTTTTAGCATGCATGTGGCAAAGCTGTGAGTATGGGATCATAAGGCTCGGCTGCACATGAGCAGTTCAGCTTCCAGGAGCAGCTCCTGAGCTTCTCTCCTACATGTCGCCTCCTCGGGAGCCCCGCCAGCCACAAATGACGCCGACTGCCCCTTAAGCCCCCGGGATTACACACCCCATATTTTCTTTTAACTCTAAGCTGCAGACTCTGAATGATCCAACCTATTGGATGTTCCCCCTTAATGTTGTTTTCCGTGTGCTTGCCTCCAGTTCAGTCCCTGCTCCTGCCAACAATCCCGTTTTCAGCCACATAGTTTCATTTCTCTTATCTGCTTCTGGCTGACATGTAGATTATCTTTTGTGCTCACTCTGTTTGCCAACATTCTTTAGTGCCTTGGAACTCCAGCACCTGAAACAAATGGAAGTCTGTACTGCTCTGAGAATAGCTGGTGTGGAGAGCATGGCTGTGTTGGGATCCGGTCTATTAAAAAGCCTTGTTGTTATCAAGCAATTCAGCAACACCCTCCACCTCTACCTTCTCCTCTTCAACTCAGCCTCAGTTTGTCTCCATGAATCCATGGGTGGGCACACTCAACCATTCACATGGATATATATTGCTCATGCTGATAGTTTTTTGTAACTACTCCTATAGCTTAAAATAAATAAATAAAACTTGTTATCCAAACAAAATGTGGTTTTACAATAATAAAGTGCTAAATTAGAGAAAGTCTCTTAATTATATTTTCACTAGAGGCTCAGTGCACGAAATCTGTGCACTGGTAGGATCCCTAGTGGCTGCCAGCTGCCAGCCAGGTACTCCCTTCCTTCCCCTGGCCACCTGCTGCCAGAGGGGTCTCTCTCACTTCCCCCTGCGGGCCCCACCCCCTGGTCAAACTCCTGGACAACTCCCAGTCAAGGGAAAAAGCAAAAACGATGGAGATGGTAAAAAGACCAGTGGCTGCCAGGGTTTGGAGTGGAGATGAGGATGAATAGATAAACACAGAAGATTTAGGGCAGTGATACTATAGTAGTAGATCCATGTCATTATACATTTTTCCAAACACATGGACTGTACAACACCAAGAGTGAACCCTAATCTAAATTATGGATTCAGAGTCTTGATGACCTGTCAATGTAGGTTCATGGATTCTGACAAATGCACCATTTGGTGGGGAATATTATAGTGGGTGAGGCTGTGCATGTGTGGGGTAGGGCATGTATGGAAAGTCTCTGTACCTTCTTCTCAATTTTCCTGTGAAATTTAAACTGCTCTCAAAAAAATCTGTTGATAAAAGGGTTAACCTGAAGCCATCTTTTCCAGAAAAAGCTGGAATTAAATCATTTTATATCATTGAGAACACCTTTCTATTTAAGAATGACACACATGCTGTAATGGTAGCCTTGCTTTGATTCTTCCTCCTTCACATTTATGACTTTTGTCCTTGTTTTCTGGGTTTTCAAGTCCCATACCAGCCTATGGAAGCTACATATAACTCCCCAATGATCCTAATTTTCCAAAGAAGGGGCAAATTCTCTCTTCCTTTCTCGTTCTTGCTCTCTCCTCTCTCTCTCCCTCTCTCTCTCCCTCTCTCTCTCTCTCTCTCTCTTTCTCTCTTTCTCTCTCTCTCTCTCTCTCTCTCTCTCTCTCTCTCTCTCTCTCTCTCTCTCTCTTCCTTTTTCCCTTTCTCTCTTTCTCTCTCTCCTTTCTCTCTTTCTCCCTCTTTCTTCCTCCTTTCCTTCCTTCCTTCCTTCCTTCCTTCCTTCCTTCCTTCCTTCCTTCCTTCCTTCCTTCCTTTCTATCTACCTTTCATTTTTAAGTCAATCAAAATAACTCAGGAGTGGCAGGGACAAAGTAACCATGATAAGTAAACACTCCAGAGGGCAGATAGCAGCTGCATGAGTCATGTGAGCACCCACCTCTGACTCAGGGTGGAGTTAGAATTCTGAGCCTTTCACACAGTTCTACTCACTGGGTGATGTCAGTGGATCCAGTAACAGAAGTCAGGGCTCTAACAAATGCCGTTTTCATTCAGCTCATAGTCAGAGATTCCGACAGCACAGCCAAGGAAATACAGGTGGCACAGAAAACACTACCGATAATAGAAATGAGTGGAAGTCCAGTGTAGATATGCTCTGGCTTCAACAGATTTCTCTGTCAATATGCTATTTGTCACTTCAGGACAGGGCGTCATTTCGCTGGGCTAGGTTTCACCGGGTGTTTTCAGTTTCCTTGTTGATTTCTAAATGCCACTGTTCAGGAATCTGTATGAGCAACAGACCTATTTTTATCCATAATGACTTCCCCACCTGTCTTGATATTTTCTGTAAATGAGGATTAACATCCAGTATGTTAACATATTGTAATCTGTAAACTATCTAGAGCAAAATGTCTTTTTAAAGAGCAAAATTGTGATATGAGCATTCTATTTCACAGTGTAGAACTGATAGCTCCTAAAGGTCCTTCAGGCCATTCAAAGGGCAACATTAAATGAAGAGAAGGAACATTTCACTCACTACAATTAAACTACATATTGGCTTGATTTTTCTTTGAGCCAGTAGGAAAATGTTCTCACTAAATGCTTAAAGTGGATTATTTTCTTTGTGTGACTTCTCCTTTCTTTGTGTTTTGGAAATAATTTAAAAATGGCTTTCAGAAAACCAATCTGCCTTCATCATTGATTTATTATGAAGTCTTGAATATAATCCTTAAATGCTCAGTTTTATGGGCTCTTCATATTACAATGAGAACATAAGTATGTGAATATAACTGAAAAGGTGTTAAAAGAATAAAATGAGATATGAAAAATATATAAAGATTTGCCTAAAAATGTCAAATGCTATTATGATTAAGGCTAAAAGGCTTTGTTGATATTTCGTGACCACTGCATGAATAAGTGGGAATTAAAGACTCATTGGCTTCAGCATCTTTCACACCAACAATTACATAATATATGCCATTGTGGGTTTAGTTACAAAGTTCGGGTTGCTTGTAATAGAGGAAATTAGTGCTTATACTGCTCCTGTAAAAAAAAAAATAATAATTCCTATGTCTAGATATGTCAATTTCTAGTCATAAGCCATAAATGCATATATATATATATATATATATATATATATATATATATATATATATATATATATATATATTTACACATGTGTAGGTGAGTGTGTGTGTGTGATAAAGTCTATTTCTTCATTTCATACATTTTTTTTAAATTGAGAATAAAACATAACATAAAATTCACATTTTGAAAGTGTAGACTTCAGTGATTCTTGATATAGTCACTAAGTTGTAGTCATTATTACTATGTAATTCCCAAACATTTTTACACCAAAAATAGAAATCACATACCCATTAGCATTAACTCTATTTCTCCCTTCCTCTCAGGTCCTGGCAAGCACTAACCTAGTTTCTATCTCTATGGGTTTGTATTTTCTATACATTTTGTATTAAAGTTTCTGGCTTCTTTCTTTTAGCATAATGTTTTCAAGTTGCATCCATGTTTCAGCATATACCAGAGTTCCATTTATTTTTTATGGCTGAATATGTTATATATCTTACATGGAGAATCTTTATTAAAATCATTTGTCCATTTTTATAATATGGCTATAAAATGTCTTGTTCATCCATTCATTAATTCATGTGCGTTGTGGGTTGTTGTTTTTTTCCTACTTTGGGGCTATTATTTTTAAGTGCTAGTGTAAGCATTCATGTACAAGTTTTTTGTTTAAGCACACATTTTCATTTCTCTTGGGTATATATCTAGGAGTGGAATTGCTGGGTCAAATGAAAATGCTATTTTAGTTATTTGGCTAACTGCCAGTAACTAAAGTGGCTATAACATTTTACATCGTCATCAACAATGTATGAGTGTTCTGATTTTTTTCACCTAGTAAACACTTGTTATTGTAAGTCTTTTTTATTATAATTATCTTAATGGCTGTCAAGTGGTACCTCTTGAGATTTTGATAGACTTTTCCTAATGACTAGTAACCTGGAGATCTTTTTATATATTTTATTGACCATTTATATATCTTACATGAAGCATGTTTATTAAAATAATTTGTCCATTTTTATTATTTGTCTTTTTCTTATTGAGTTGCAAGTTTTTACATCCAGAACACAAATTCCTTAAAAGATAGATAATAGTCAATATTTTTTTTCTCATTTCTATAAGTTGTCCTTTCAGTCTCTTAACAGTAGTGCCCATTGATACACAAACATTTTTAATTTGGTGAATTTTATTTTATCTAATTTTTTCTTCTGTTGCTTGTGTTTTGTTGTTATATTTAAAGAAATCGCTTATACTGAAATCATGACAAATTATATCTAATTTTTTATATAAGTTTTATCAGTTGAGCATTTTGCTAATGGGTTAACTTTTGAGTAGCGTGTAACATAGAAATTCAATTTCATTCTTTTGCATGTTGATGCCATTGGTGCCAATTAGAAATCTTTTTCTAAACATGTGCTCAGCCCTGGGCATGCGTGCAGCTCTACGCAGACATGTGATCTTCTAGATTCCCAGGAATATGTCAGAGCTTCACAAATCCCCCTCAAGATAGCCTTCCCCCAGCTTTTTCTTGTAACCATTCCGTTTTGCTATTGTTTATCCTACTATTACTGTCCACTTAGGACCATTGAAATAGTAAAAGATTGCCACTGATGGCTTTCATCAAATGCCCTGCAAAAAGTCAAACGAAGCTCAGGTCAAATGAAGACAAGGCTGATAAGTAGGGCCTTCTGGGAATGACAGACAATTAAAATAATGTCTGTTCTCTGGGAACGGAGCCTGTACCATCAGTGGCTGCCAGGATGCTGGTTTTCCCCAAGATTGCAAACTGTTTCCAAGGCTACCACTGAGCTGGAAGCGCGAGATGGGAGATGGGAAAGGGGAAGTTGAAAATCCACAAAACTTAGTCTCCTTATCAAGAATAAGCAGTTTTTCTTGAATAAACATTCCCTGGATTGTTAACTTCAGTTAATTCCCTGTTGTCTGAAAAAGTCTCTTCTGATCATTTTTGCCAATGATCTTTGCTTTTATAGAGCAGAGGGTTCTCTGAAGTCCTTACTCTGTCACCCCTGATATCCCATGACCATATCTTTCAAACTGACAAATAAGTGTTTGTTTGTTTGAATTTATCAGAAAGAGAGAAAACAGCCTTACATGTGAAGTTTTTAATTGAGAAGCACATGCAACACTCTGGAACTACACTGCAGAAACAAGCTCCATTCTTAACCTTGGGAGAGCTACATCTTTGGCGGTCATCTTTCTGGTTCTATTGAATGCAGGCAGAGAAAGCTACTCCCGGTTTCATTAAAAAGGTACTGTTTGTCCCATGGGATACGTTTTTACTAGGTGAGAAAGAGTAGCTTATTCTCTTCTACTTGCAGGTAGCACTTAAACCAAAAGGACTTGAATTAGCTATTTCTCACAATAGATTTATTTTTATATCTTTGAATTCCTTGTTAGTGCATTTCATGATGAGATTTCAAATTCATATTTTATTCTTCTTGGTCTTAATGGATTGTATTGTTCAAACAACCTTGTGGTTGAGATCTATTTAAAAGGGAACAAATGTATCATAAAATCCCATGCTTTACTTTTGAAAAACAATGTATTTAAAATGTACAAACTTAATATAAGACAGAGGGTTAAAAAAATACTAATATATCAAGGGCCTCTACTACCATGTTTCAGATACTGTGCCTAACATTTTCACATATATCAAATAATTTCCTACTTCCAACAATCTTTTGAAGACATTAATAGAAAGGATACCTATGATACTAATTAGGTAAATGGAGATCTTAAATAAGATTCTAAAATTACACATTCAGCGATTGAGAGAGACAGGTTTCAAAAGTCAATCTCTTCATTTTCTTTTTTATTAGGCTTGGTTTTGAAAAGAATATTAGTGATAAATGCACCTCCTGATTATCTGAACTCACATGAATTCATGTTCAAAATTATTTAAGGATTTTTCCAATTAAAGGTACACAGATAATATTTTTCTAGTTGCTTTTTTAGATAATAGTCAGAGGCAAAATCATTGTCCTTTATGACACAGACTATATTCAATAAAGAACTCAATATTATTGGAATACACAAATCATAAACAAGTGCTGGTACTGCCTAGACTTTGTAAGAAAATAATAGACTGATAGTCATTTTATCAAAATATATCCAGCTCACAATAAATGCCTAAACTACTTATCTATAATAATAAAAGGGTAATATGCTAATTAGATCGGATGTCCTCTGGCATCCTTCCTGATGAAGCCAGTGCTCAAGGGAAGGCAGCCCAGGTCCCAGATGCCAGTGGGCAGCCAGAGTAGGAAAGCCTGGGTCCTAGGTGCTAGAGGGAAGCTGGTGCCAGCAGCTGGGGGAAGAAAGATCTACTCTTGCACGAATTTTTGTGCATCAGGCCTCTAGTTATTTTTATGTTTTCCTTTTAGCTATTTAAATTATACATTTGGATTTTCAAAAATATAACTAAACCAGTAATAAAAATAATGTTCCAAATCCTAACATTTTCTTAGAATTTAAGCATATGGCACTTAACACTCTTTTATGAGTCATTTTTCTTAGAATAACTTTCTTCTTAATGTTACCATACTTTCTTATAGGGATTTTATTTGCAAACAATTTTATATCAATTGATGTTTACAAAATTTTTTCATTATTACATAAACATTATATTTAGTTCTCTTCAAGCAAAATAAAAATATATAATAAGTAATATTATCACTTGCTCATGAACTAGTCATAATACACATTTGGTTATCATCTGGCTTATCCTATCTTTGATATTAGGGAGTCACTTATGCATAGGGTAGTGACTCTGCTGTTATAAATGCCCCATTATTTTTAGCAAGATTCACAAACTCTGAGTGGGGCTTGTCTGTCTAATGGATCTAGAAGTTTTTTGCTCTGGTTCACTCAGAAAATAAGTCATTGCATCACTTTGTAAGTGGCATCATTAAGCAAGGACTACCTTTCCTGCTTGCTTATCAAGAAGTTTCCTTTGTAAGATAGTTACCTTGATAACTATTATAAACAGTTTTCTATTTCCTTCTACCAGGTATAAGAAAACTTCCTTGGTATGAAAAGGAGAAGTGTGTATTATGTTTGGCGTTTTAATACACATGTGAGAAAAGAAGAGTACAGATAATGCCTTGAACTATTTATGCAAGATTGGGAAGTTCGTGTAGACACTTGTAAAATGTTTGGACTATTGAAGGAATACTATTCATAATATGAATTCTAGAACATGCTCCAAGACAGGGCCAAAAATACTTCAAGAGAACTACCCATCTACATAGGACTTTAATTTGTGTGTGGGGAGGGTGGGGAAGAGGGGGGAAGGAGGGGAAATTTGTAAGAAATTAATTCCTAGTTTGACCTTTACACAGCTATATGGACCAAACTAATATTATCAAAGGGTTGTGGAAATACCAAGATGATAAACTAAAGTAAAATATATTTGGAGAAGATGAAATATTGGTGGCTGGCTCCAGCCAAAGAAAATGCAAAATCACTTTTTATGTGTTCCACATCAGGCATGGCCAAGGAAACTCCAGCCAGATCAATTTTCTCACAAATAACAGCTATAAACTTGGATTTAAAAAAAAAAAATTAAACTGCCTAGAGGTAGCACAGAGTGAACAAAAGCAAGAAGATTATAGCAGAGAATCAATTTGGAGGAAAGAATGGCATGGGGTGATTTTCTTGTGTGTTTTTTTTAATGACTTAAGCCTGGCAGCAAGCTGGGTAAAACATTGGTGGAAAATCCATACTTTTTCTAGCCTACAGAACAGGAGGACAAAATTTGCAATAATCACTGCCACCAGAAAGTTAGGGAGATGTTCCAAAAGAAAAGAAGCCAGAACAGTGAAGCCCCAAATCTTAGGGGGGGAAAAGGGGGGGGTTAAAAAAAATGTCCAACTTCCTGGCTGATTTTGAAACATGCACACACCTAGCAAATTCAAAACATTTCAAAACAAATTTTAAGCTGCAGCAAAGAAAAATGTTTATGAGTCCAAGATAATTGCTTGCTAAATTTTAGAATATCAGCACTCTACTTAGGAATACAACAGAATTCAGAATCTCTACATCTTCAGAAAATTCAGAAAACAAAACAAATTCAGCCAGCAGGTGATGAAAGAGGACCTTTTAACCCATTCTTACAAGAAAAGGCAATCAATGAAAACCAATCTCACAATGTACATATATTGGAATAAGCAGGCAGAATTTTAATTGAACTCTTCTTAATAGTATATCCTCCCACTAAATAAAAATGTAAGATGGTTTATTATTAAAAGAGAAACTATGAAAAAGTCCCAAATGAAAATTCAAGAAAGGAAAAATGCAGAACCACTATATTGAAATAAATGATTACTGATTGGGCTTAAAGACTAAATGGAGCTGACAAAAGAAGCAGTCAGTAAACTTGGAGAAAGGCCAATAGAACTCTTTGGATATCAAAGGAAAGAGTTTGGCTCAACCAGAGTAGCTCAGTGATTGAGCATTGACCTATGAATCACGAGGTTATCATTGGATTCCCAGTGAGGGCATATGCTGGGGGTTGTGGAGTTGATCCACACTGAGGGGCATGCAGAAGGCAGCTGATAGATAATTCTCTCTCATCAGTAATGTATCTGTCTCTCTCACCCTCTCTCTTCCTCTCTGAAATCAATAAAATATGTTTTTTAAAAAGAAGAGTTTGAAAAAACAAAATGAGCAGAGCTTCATGGACTTGTGAAACATTATCTAAAGTTCCAACAAACATGTAATTGGGGTCTCAAAAGCAAAGAATAGAGAAAATGAGACATAACAAATTTTTGAGAAAGAATGGCTGGTTTGGTTCAGTGGATAGAATGTTGGCCTGTAGATGCAAAGGTCCTAGGTTTGATTCTAGTCAAGGGCATGTACCTTGGTTGCAGGCACATACCCAGTAGGGAGTGTGCAGAAGGCAGCTGATAGATGTTTCTCTCTCATTGGTGTTTCTAACTATCCCTCTCCCTTTCTCACTGTAAAAAATCAATAAAAAAAATTTTTTTTTCAAAAGAATGGCTGAAAAGTTCTGTTTGGTAAAAATATATAACTTATAGAATCTAGAGGCTCAGTGAATCTCCAGAGTTGGTGGACATAAAATGAGTAAACTCATTATAATCAAAATACTGAAAACAAAATAAAAAATATTTAAAAGCCAGAAGAAAATGACACATTACCCACATATCAAAACAATTAATTCAAATATCTTATTATTTCTTGTAAAAAATTTTAGAGATCAGAAGACAGGGGAACAATATAAAGTGCTGAAGAAAAAAACTGTCTAACCACTATTACACATCCAGCAAACATATCCTTCAAAAATTAAGGTAAAAGAAAGAAAATATCAGATAAAACAAAACAAAAACAATATGTTATTGGTTGACTTGTACTTGAGAAATACTATAATAAATTCCTCAAATAAAGAGAAATAATATGCCAGGAAGAAATTCAGATCTTTAGAAGGACTGAAGCACGGTGAAGAAGATGACATGATTCTTTACCAAAGTATCCTAGGAAATTTACAAAACAACTACTAAAATTCGATTTTTAATTTTAAAAGATTGCATATCATTTGTGGAGTCAGCAAACAATGGAAAATATCCTATATAACAAAAACCTAATATGCAAATCGACCAAACAATGGAATGACCTGTGACTATGATGTGCACTGACCACCAGGGGGCAAATGCTCAATGCAGGAGCTGCCCCCTGGTGGTCAGTGTGCTCCCACAGGTGGAGTGCTGCTCAGTCAGAAGCCAGGCTCGCAACTGGTGAGTGCAGCAGTGGTGGTGGGAGCCTCTCCCACCTCTGCAGCAGCACTGAGGAGCAGCGAGCAGGTAGGCAATAAAGAGCAAAGGGTCCCAGACTGTGAGAGAGCAGAGGCCAGAGGGAGAGGGGAGGACCCTCTCCCCCCGCCCCCGTGCATAAATTTCATGCACCAGGTCTTTAGTAATAAAATAAAGCAATAAACAAATATAAAAATAAAATATCACATTTTATAAACATTCTACAACACAGGACACATTGAATAACATGTGCAACTAAAGATAAACTTTAGAAAATGACAACATAGAAAAGCAAGGAAGAGGAAATAGAAGCAACAGATAAAAGATCCAATATTTTTGACAAAAATGGAGAAAATGTTATTGGGGCCTAGAAAAAAAAGGCTACCTTGTTATAAAGGGGCAGAAAATTTGGCCATAAATTCTTCTACCACTGGGTGGAAAGTAGACCTTGTAATCGATGAACGTGGATATTTAGATGAGATTTCCAAACAGAACTGGAAGATGTAACCTTGCTGTTTGCTAAAAGAAATAGACCAATTGAGCAATGGATTATTAGCCAAAAGGAATCAGCTCCTGATGATTTGGAAAATTCTCACTCTTTCCAGATGTCATGCTTTGGAAACAAGGCCAAGGGTGTGACTGAAAAACCATTCGCTAAGGAAACTAGATGTGTGATTCATGGATCCAATGAACTATCTCAGCAGAACTCAGAAATAGAGATGGGGTTATCCAAGATGGATCTATGTAGAATGCTTGTGGTTAATGGTGTGAACCCCTTTGACATCTATGGGAGACTCGCAAGGTTTTTGAGAACTTTATACTAGCAGAAACACTTTTAGCTTGGACTGAAAGGGGCAAAGCTAGGGTGAAAAGAAGGAACATTTACTCCAAAGGCAGAGCTGTGAACCCAAAGGCCAGACAAGGCAGAGCTGTCATCCTGAAGGGCCCAGAGGATTGTCCTCAGCTTCATAACCTAATGGACCTTATCTCAATGGGTTAAGAACTTGCTCTAGATCAGTAGCCCCTTTCTTCCTTGCATTGTATTCCTTTTGAAATATAAATATATATCTTATGCCTGTCCCACTGTTGTATTTTAGAAGCAGATAACTTTTCTTCTAGTTTCATCGCTCTGTAGATGGAAAGAAATTTTTGACCCAGATGAATCATACCAAGAGTCTCACCCTTACCTAATTTAGATAATTTAGATAATGAAATTTGGAACTCTTTTGAGAGGGTAATAGTTGGTGAGGTTTTAGATTTAGAGTTAATGCAGGAATGGTTTAAGACTTTGGGGATAGAGTGAATAATGCTGTGCACATGGGAGGGCATGAATTTGGGGGGTACACTTTACTGGGTTGAATAATGATCCCCTCAAAAAAATCATCTCCACCTTGAACCTGTGAATGTAACCTTATTTGGAAAAAAAAATGTCTTTGCAGGTGTAATCAAGTTAAGATGAGGTCATACCAAATTACAGCACTCCCTAATCCAATATATGGGGTCCTTATAAAAAGGGAACATTGGACACAGATACACAGAGGAACATGGCCATGTGAAGACAGAGGTTGAAATTGTACTACCACAAGCTAAAGAACACCAAAGATTGCCAATAACCATCAAGAACTAAAGGTGGCAAGGAAGAATTCTTCCTTAGAGCCCTTGGAGTGGGAATGGCTGTGCTGACATCTTGATTTCAGATTTTGAGCCTCCTGAACTGTGAAAAGATAAACTTCTGTTTTAATCTACCTACTATTTGGAACTTTGTTATAGAGACTTCAAGAAATGAATACATCATGGGACAAATTAGGTGAATGGCTTGCTCTAACAGAGGACAAACAGTCATTAATAAAATCACTAGCACAGGAAGAAATAAAATTATTATTGCTGACTCACAGGATCATCCTCAGAGAATGTTTAAGAGATTATAAAAGCAATTAAAAAAGAATTTTCAAAAAGTTTTTTGCTAAAGATCAATATAAAATATTACTATACACCATTACAATTTACAATATATAACAATAAGAAATAATATCTAATAAAATTAATTCAAATAAATAGTACTTCAAAATAGCTACCAAAAATGTAACGTACGTATAAAAAATTTATATAATATACTCAAGATCTGTATTTTAGTTCGAACTGCTGTAACAGAATCATAGAGTGGGAGCTTAAACAAACATTTATCATAGTTCTAGAAGCCAGGGAGTTCATGTTCAATTGCCACGTGATTCTGTTCTTGTTAAGAGCCCTCTTCCTGGTTTGTTGTGTCTTCATATGGTGTTGTGTCTTCATAGGTTGGGGGAAGAACTTTGGGCCCTTCATCCCTTATAAAAGCACCAGTCCCACCATGGGGCTTCCATTTCCATCATAATCCAACTTATCTCCAAAAGGCCCCATCTCCAAATACCATCACATTGGAAAATAGGACATCAACATGAATTTTGGGGAGTACATAAACACTCAATTTATGGCAATAATTATGACATGAAAATTAAACCAGAAAAGAGATTTTTTTGGTCTTATTTTCTTGGTATTTTCTGCCTACAAAGCCTAACAGCCAATGACTAGTTAAAACTGGTCAGCCTGGCTGGCATGGCTCAGTAGTTGAGAGTCAAAAAGGAGGTCATAGTTTGATTCCTGGTCAAAGCATATGCCCAGGTGCAGGCCCAATCCCCAGTAGGGGGTGTGCAGGAGGAAGCAGATCAGTGGTTCTTTCTCATCCTTGATATTTCCATCTCTCTCTCCCTTCCTCCTTGAAATCAATATACTATATATATATATATATATATATATATATATATATATATATATATAAAACCAGACCATAAAAAAAAACTGGTCAGCTGCTTCTAGAGTGTGAAATCACAGATTTTTGTAAAGTCCCTCCCAAGATATTATCTCCTCAAAGCTTTGACACAAATTTGATCATTAGAATTTTACTCCTTCAGGTAAAAGTCACCCAGGGAAGACTGCATTGTTAACAATCATTTACCTCAATGTAAATTATTTTTCAATGTAAATTATTTTGCCATATTTATTCAAATAAAACAACCAGCTGGAAAGGGAGAGAGGCTGAAGAATGAAAAAAAGTTTAGGTTGATCAACCATATGACCTGGGAAAAGTTAATTACCACTCACTCTCAGCCTTGTGTCCTCATCTGTAAATTGAGGATAATAAAAATACTACCTCCCATGACTGTAGGCAGGATTAAATTAGTTAATACACCCACAACACTTATGACAATGACTATCAGGAATATGTACTCATTCAGTCTAACTTATTCTCCTTCTCTCTTCCTCCTTCTGAGCTCCTCTTATTCCCAGAACCACTCCCTTCACTACCTCTGATACATACTTTACAAGCTATTGCTAATTTTGTCTTAAGAGCATGCTCGAGGCTTACATTAAAATCAGATACAGTACTTTTCATTCTTTCTAGAATCATAGAGAGAAGTACTTTTCATTCACCTTTTTTCATTCACCTTTTTTTCATTCACCTTTTTTCTTTATTGTACTTTTCATTCATCTTTTTTCTTTATTGATTATGGTATCACATAATTGTCCTCATCCCCCCATTTCAACCCCAAATCCCTCCCCACGTATGCCCCCACTCCCCTGTTGTCCGTGACCACTGGTTAGGCTTATATGCATGCATACAGTCCTTTGGTTGATCTCTCCCCATTTCCCCCACCCTCCCCTACCTTCCTTCTGAGGTTTGATAGTCTGATCAATGCTTGCCTGTCTCTGGGTCTGTTTTTGTTCATCAGTTTATGTTGCTCAGTATTTCCCCTAGATGTTTGAGATCATGTGATCCAAGAAATTCATTCACCTTTAGCAAAGTATCTTACCTTTGGAAGAAAAAAAAAAGAAATAGCTTAAGTAACCTTGGATCTCCTAAATATTTTTCAAATGATGTGAAGGCATAGCAAAATGTTTTGTTAATTTTTAACTAATTTGTGGAATTTTTTCTCCCTTAAAATATCTGAACTAAAAAATGTATGTTTCTTTTCAAGTTTGATTTTTAGAGAGCTAGTTAACTATTTCTAAACTGTTTTGTTTTATAGTAATTTCCTTTAGAAATCTAATTTCACTCTTTCCCTTGATTTCATTGAAAGGCTCACAGGTCACTTGAATTAATTTCACAAAAATATCAGGATGTATGTACTGAACACATGTAATAGTTAACAGAGATAATTAAGTCTGTCTCTGGTACCTTGTATTTTGTCCTTACATCATTCATTCAGGGGGTGATGCAAATGCTGTGGATTCCCAGGGGAAAATATTCTCAGAGGAAGAGTTTCTGAGTTGGAGTCTCAGGACCTACCATTATTTACATCTCCTGATGAATTCTTTAATTATGGACTCAATAACAAGACAATTAAAGAATGTCATAATTAAGCTTCCAATTTGAATTTTATATTTGTTTATTTTAATTATTTCTTGTTTAAAGTATTACATGTAGTATTACATATATTTGTTAATTCATTCAGAGCCTAAGACATAGTCTTCATTAACAAAAATGTTTTTAAGCAACCTATTTCTATATTTAGTATTTGTTGCCTATATGCTCTGCTCTTTGTGATAGAAAGATACCAACTGAATCCAACATTGACCTTCTCTTAAGAAACACTATAAAATATGCATGCAAAAACAACAATATGGTAAGTTAGAAAATAGTGCATAGCATTGAAGAGGGACAGAGTATTATGAAGTTTGGCAGAAATACAAAGATGTATATATGTGTTATTTTTACATTTTTACATCCAGAAAAAGTATAAAGAGGAATGGAAAACCATGATAAATATATGATTAATTTAGGCCAAAAACTTGTCTTTCCTATTTGTTTAAATGATGGGTTCACTAAGGAAAATTAAACTGATGTTTAATTGGTCCCAATCATTTTTTTTTTTTACATCTAACAAGATGATTTCAAGAATATCCATAAGATGAGCAAATTTCAAACTGCTAATTTAACCTGGTGAAATAATATTCCCTAAACCACCTTGTTTAAGTGTGAGAGAAGGAAAATAAAGTCTAAAATGCAATATATTTTCCTCTTGTATATCTCTATCTTGTGCATGCAGTTTTCACATACACACTATTGAAAACTTATAGTTATATGCACCCACAGAAACTACCCCAACAAGAAAACCAACAAATAATTGTCAGATGAACTGCAATTTTTCTTCATGCCAGACCATGTTGGCCCATGTCTAGGGTAAGGTAAGTACAATAATAAGAAATAGATGCTGTGGCCGAGAACGGTTTGGCTCAGTGGATAGAGCATGTGTCTGCGGACTGAAAGGTCCCAGTTTTGATTCCGGTCAAGGGCATGTACATTGGTTGAGGGCACGTCCCCAGTAGGGGGTGTGCAAGAGGCAGCTGGCCAATGTTTCTCTCTCATCGACCTTTCCAGCTCTCTATCTCTCTCCCTTCCTCTCTGTAAAAAATCAATAAAAATTTTTTAAAAATTAATTTTTAAAAAAAAAGAAATAGATGCTGTGAATTGGACTCCTTCTATGTCAGGCAGTATTTAGGGCTAATCTTATTATTCTAGTCATGTAGTAATGATTGTAATAAAGATTCCAGAAAGCTATTAAAAATTTTATTGTAGGAAAGATGTAAGAACAACCAAGGAGTGATAAAGAGGCTTTGGAGTGATTCATGAAAGAAAATTTCTGAATATAAGGCATTTGTGTTTGTTTTATATTCATTGAAACAAGGCGAGTGAGCTTTAGAGAAAGCAGTCAAGCTGTATTAGAACAGTTCATAAAAAATTAGACTTCAACAGCCAAACATTTACTTATCTGTGCCTTATGTAAATAAGTGAAATATTTTGCAACCTACAATACACACACACAAATAACAAATTCCAATGGAAACTGCTTTTTTCTGATAATGACAAACACACAGAAATAACAATATGAATAATAGAAAAATGTGTAAGTCCCCAAAAGATAATGTACAGATTCATTCAACCAAGGCTTACTTTCATAGTTGTAGGAATAAATCTGAAGCATATACTCTAATGTATCATTCAACTTTAATCAGATCAGAATCAGAATGTGTGAGGATGAAAACTCTTTTGATCTGAATAATGTATGCTAAAATGCATATGGACTGGATTAAGGTAGTGATAATCACTTGGCTAACGTACTTCAATGGACTGATGGGCATCAGTCCATTTTGAACGTAAGCACTAATATCTTTGACAACAGAAGGGAATGTTTGTTTATTTGTTATCATTTTGAAAATGCAGTACAAGCATCTAAATATGGGTTATCTTAGCTTCTGTTTGAGTAAAGCATTAAAATTGTACCACTCCCTATTTAATATATTCATTAAGTTACTTTTTCAAATGAGCTAGAAAACTCTGAAGTAACTTTTCTGAGTGTTTATTTTTCTTAAATGTGCTTTATCATTATATTATAAATTCTTTATTGCCAGGGAGCATTCTTTTCTCCAATAAACTGATGCCCATATACTTGGTTTTCTTTTTGGTTAAAATTTTAATCAGCTCTTTAACTCACACTGAAGTATTAAAGGCTACTTACATTAATGCACTGTGCCTTTCTGGCTCACAATTGAGGTAAAGAAATGAATTTTCAGACTCAGCTAGAAGAAGAGGTAAGGATGAAGCATAATGGAGCTTTCTAATGTTCCATCACATCTCAAAACCTTACCTGATTATTCTATTTAGGGTAACAGTCAAACTGTACACTCCATTATGGAGTAGGTTTCCTATTCAGTTTCCTTCTTGAAAATAAGAAAAGATGAATATAAGAAGCTTTTTTGAAAGCTTTATTTTTTTTTTCTTTATCCTTCGTGGATTTTGCCTTAGCAGGGAAACTGCTATGTAGCCTTATTTTTGGTTTATTATTATTATTATTATTATTATTATTATTGGTTTTGAGAGCAGTTCCAACAATATTTTTGCCTTCTGGAAACTGAGGAGAAACTTTATTTGATAACTTTTAAGAGAGGTGAAAACATCTGTGTGAGTAAGATGGGGAGGAGGGGTTGCTAGAGAGTATCATTAGATAATACCCATTATTTATCTCACATTTTCAATGAGAAAATAATTCTTTGTTTCATAAGAGAAATTATCCCTGTGGGACTGAGGGATAAATTACATTCAGGGTGGGGCTCCTCTCTCCTGAAATTACTGTATGTGGCAGTCTTCTAGAAGACCCCAAATTTCCCTAACTATAGGGCACTACTTGGCATTCAGCACAGTGCTGAGGGAAATCCATAGTAATGATCATATCCACGGATGTGTAATACATCAACTTTGACCAATAATAACTGAATGAGTCATCGGATTGCTCTGAACCTTAAGAGATGGCTGAAAGAAAGGCTCTGTAAGACTTAAAGAAGTGTGGGTCAATAATGAGCGGGGGGAGGGGGGGGGGGATCTAAAATTACAATGAGGCAACAAGAGAGAAGTAATTACTCCATTGGGGAGTGCAGTTCTTAAGAAAAGGAAAGAAGGCAAAGTTAATGATGACTTTGTGGGGTTTCTGCCTGCATGTTACAATAAAGATGAAAATTAGGACAGACAGAGTACCACCCACATTCAGACAATGGTTTACTTTATTAGAAGGGATTGTATCTTATCCATATTTCAACATCAGCACTTACCATGCTGCATGACTCATGTCAGAGACACAATAAGTATCTGTGGAGTGAATGAGTGAATACATGAATATAATGACATAATTTTAATTTTAGGATTTCCTGGCATTCCATAAGGCTTTTTTTTTCCCCATGTGAGCAGTAACATCTCTAGATAGGCTAGATTTTTTTTGTTACAATTCCATTAAAAAATGGTTTAAAAATGGGCAGGAATTGGAAGTCAAAACTACTTGTGACTATTTATAGTGTGCTCAGAAGTATTTCACAGAAATACCTCTGAAGTAATTTTTCTTTGGAAGAATAATGTCTGGTGATTAAGACTGCTGGAGTGAAGGACCAAAAATGAGAAAACAGGCAGAGAGACTTAAAAGTTGTGAGATTAAACCAGAGCAGTCCTGAAGATCAGGGGAAGATTTTAAAACAATTTTTATACAAATAGTACATTAATAAATCCAATTTAGAAGTCATCTCCATGGATTTAACAAGAACACCTACTGTGTTATAGAGCAGCGTTTTTCAACCGCTGTTCCGCGGCACACTAGTGTGCCGCGAGATGTTGCCTGGTGTGCCGTAGGTGCAGACAAGACAAGAATTTTATAATTTTTCACTATTTTGTTTACTTAATATTTCATAATAAAGTAATTATAAAATACTTTCTTTGTGTTTATTTGATTCCTATTCAAGAGAATTACTTTATATATAGTCAATGTAGGCACAGAGTTAAATTTTTTAACATTTTCTAATGGTGGTGTGCCTCATGATTTTTTTCATGAAACAAGTGTGCCTTTGCCCAAAAAAGGTTGAAAAACACTGTTATAGAGCATGACTTAGCATTCTTTCGGCTACATGGCTGAATTCTATGTAGCATCACTGAAGCATCATGCACACAAAATAACCCAGGGTTAGATTTGCTGTCCTTATCACAGATTTCAACTAAGTATCTCACCATAAGAAAGGCAAATAGCAATCGCTTTCTGAGCTTGAGTGTTTAAATGCTTTAGAAAAACACACAAAGCACAATGGATGTGCTTTGTGATTCCTACTTGCCTGTACTTTATTTACTCAGTAAATACTTTTGAGAGCCCCGTATGTGCTGTGTGAGGTGCTGCAGAAAGAGCAGTGGGAATGCAGAATCTCTGACCGCAAAGGTTTATTGCATGGAGTGGGTGGGGGGAGGGATGAATGAGAAACAAACATATACACATTAGATATAAAATACAGTATACTGTCAGGTTTCAATAATGCAATGGAAAAAAAAATAGAGTGGAGACAGTTGACAGCAACTGAAAGGAAAGGGCAGAGGAGCCATTGGCTGTTTTTAAGAGAGAGGTAAAGAAAATTTTCTCCATGGCAGAGATGTTTTGGCCAAGCTTGAAGAAAGTGAAGGAGTGGGCACTGAAAATGTCCCAGAGAGGAGGATTCCAGGCAGAGGTAACTAGAAGTGCAAAGGCTCCAAGGCTAGACTGTTTTTTGAAGGGTTGGAAAAGAGTAGAGTCTGGGGAGCAGTTAGGGGAGTGAGGAGAAGAGCGAGCTGGGAGAAGGATGCAGAGAGAGGTCAAGTCATAGCACCCTGTGAGTACCTGAAGGTGCTCCTCTTAGGGATTCTGATAAATGTTAGTAGACAGTTCTGTATTGCAAATTTTACTTTCCCGCTAAAGGAAAATGGTTTCCCTACTCACAGTGCTTGTAACAGCAAATGTGTGGGTTTTCCACATCAAGCAAATCTCCAGTTCTCTGCTGACACCAACTGGGTATCCTACAATTTAATTCAATTCTGACACCATCAAACCAGAGTTGGTACAGACACTACAAAACTGCCTCCATTATAGATGTCAGGTTACCCACATCTCTGAGTTGGCTACAAATAGGGGGGTTCGCACAGCCCTCTCCTCAGTGTTGGTAATTTGCTATAAGTGCTCATGAAACACATGGAAGCATTGCAAATGATATGATAAAGGATCTTGAGAAACTACCAGGTGAAGAGGTACAAAGAGTGAGGTCTGGAAAGGTTCTTAGTGAAGGAGCTTCTGTCTCCATAGAGTTGGGGTGCACCACCCTCCCACCTGAGGATGTGTTTACCAAACTGAGACCCTCTAAACCCCACAATTCAGGGATTTGATGGAGGCTTTGTCATGTAGGCATGAGAACTATTAACTCAATTTACAGCCCCTCCCCTTTCTCCAGAGGATGGTGATGGACTGAAAGCTCCAAGCTTCTAATCATGGCTAGTGATTAGCCCTTCCAAGTGTCACCTCATTAGAGCAAAAGATGTTCCTATCTTCTAGGAATTTAGGAGCTCTGGGTAAGATACTCTTATAACCTCTCTCATGGATTCTGTTAAATGTTGGTAGACAGTTCTGTATTACAAAGTCAGGAAATTATAAAGGTTTAGGACCTCTGTGTCAGGAACAAGAGGTAGAGGTGAAATATGCATTTTTTATGTCACAGTTATCCTTGCAAATCTTTAGGAAGTAGGATTCTGTGAGTATCTGTCTTTGCTCAGCCTCCTTTCCTTAAGTAAATAAACAAGTTTATAGGGTAATACAGAAGAGTATAGAGTCATCATATTAAAACTGATCAGTTCCTTAAAAAACTAAAAATGGAACTGCCATTTGACCCAGTGATCCCATTTCTGGAATTATATCTAGGAATCCCAAAATACCAATCAGAAAGAATATATGCACCTCTATTTCACAGCAGCATAATTTAAAATATCTAAGAACTGGGAACAGCCCAAGTAACAATCAGTAGATGAAGGTATAAAAAAGATGTGGTACATTTACAAATGGAATTGTATGTAGCTGTAAAAAGAAGGAGCTCTTATCCTTTGCAACAGCTGGACCTAGAGGTGATTAAGCTGAGTGAAATGAGCCAGTTAGAGAAAGACAAATATCACATGATCTCACTTTCTTGTGGAATCTAATGAGCAAAAAATCTGATGAACAAATCTAGAGGCTTGGATGGATGAAACAGAATGACAGATTTCAGAGGGGAGGGAAGAGAAGGGAACAGGAAGAGATTAACCAAAGAACATATATGCATATGGACACAGATAATAATGTGGTGAAGGCCTAGGGTGGGGGGGGGGGGAGGTTGGGTGGAGGGGTGCAAAGTGGGAGGAAATGTGGGGCATCTGTAATACTGTCAACAATAAAAATGGTTTTTTAAAAAAAAACTGGTCAGGTGCTTAAAACTGAAAAACAACCATTATTAATTCAGCTCACTTTCCTGAAACAAACCATTCTAGAATACCTAACAGAGTGCTCTGGAAATGTAAATACCAATGGTGAGTAATGTTGATGGAGATCGCAGAATGACATCAGCGTTTAGCTTTAAAACATCCCACACGTCCCAGGAAGCTTAGATCATGTCTGACATCTTACATTAATTAATTTGAATATTACAACTCTGAGAGAATATAACACTAATTATCGCTGTCATTTATTTCTTATTTACAAATTGCATGTAGCTTTACACCAACTTGTGATTATACTGTAAGTAACCCATATGTGTATTTGGCAACAGGACTGCCTGGTGAAAACATTTACAGACCTTGACACCTCCTGGGGCTGTACCTGTATCTTCCCACATCCTTTATAAATTCCATGAGAACAGGACTTTTTCTACTACACTTCTCTGCTGTCCTATGGGGACGAACACAGTGTCTTGTATATATATATGTATTATTGATTTTTTACAGAGAGAAAGAGAGAGGGATAGAGAATTAGTAACATCGATGAGAGAGAATCATCCATCAGCTGCCTCTTGCACACCCCCTACTGGGGATGTGCCGCAACCAAGCTACATGCCCTTGACCAGAATCGAACCCGGGACCCTTCAGTCCACAGACCGGCGCTCTATCCACTGAGCCAAACCGGTCTCAGCTGAACACAGTGTATTTTACAGAACAAATATAAAATGTCTGTGGATTAATTGGTGGAGGGAGGAAAAAAAAAAAATATATATATATATATATATATATATATATATATATATATAGAGAGAGAGAGAGAGAGAGAGAGAGAGAGAGAGAGAGAGAATGACAGGTAACCTACTTTGCTGATAAAGTCCCCCAGAAATTTGACCTTTGATTCCCCATTCAGTGTCAGTTTACCAACACCATTTTAGTTTTGTGTTTCCCTGATAACCAACTGAAGTATGCTGACATAATAATTTTAACAGTTTATTCAGAGCTTATGCAAAGATAAAAAGCCTATGTAGAAATATATCTCTATATGTTAGGTTTTTACCTAAAGAAGAGATAGAAAAATATCCATCAGTCCTATCATTTTTTTCATAAATGTGCAGGGCCAAAATTTGGTATTGTCAATTTGTATAATATATAGTTTCCATCATATATAAATTTGCTAGTTATTCAGAAACAGTATAATATTTTCTGCTGAAATAAAACTGTTACAGAAAAAAAAAAATCTGGGTTTGCCAGTAAGTAGTCCACAGATATCTGTCACTCAAAGTGGCATGCTTTCAAACTTTCAAACAGCATATTTGCCACATATATATATATATATATATATATATATATATATATATATATATATTTAGAAAATTTTGAAATTAAACACCTTCCTCAAAATGTCCAAAGGACATATTAAACAGAAATAAAGGGAGATATGAAAAACCTCACGTGCTCTTCATGAAGACATACTAAGTAAATCGCTGTGGCAATGAGTTGCCACTTCTGTACATTTACCCATCTGATTTGCAAGGAATCCTTTTTCACCTGGCCCCTGAGGCAAGAATGTTGTGCTCCATCAGCTGGTAGGTTAGCAGATGTCCTGTGAAAGGCATCAGTTTTTCTGTCTGTTGTAGAATTCCCCGAGAGAACAAGCAGCTTTAGGTGTATAGTATATTTATGCCTTTTGCCATGTCTATAAAAATAAAAACGTAATATGCTAATTAGCCTGGATGAAGCCAGAGCTGTTAGAGTGTAAGGCCTTCCTTCCCCTGGCTGCCTGCACCCGGGTGACAGAGGGAAGCCGGTTCCCGGCAGCCAGGGGAAGGAAGGCCTACTCTTGCATGGATTTCATGCATCAGGCCTCTAATAAGTATATAAATGTTTTTATATATGGACATATGTTTGTCCCACATACATTTATATTATTATGAAAACTCTAGAGGTTTCCAAAGTTGCAACAACAAAATCAGATGATGCTGTTGAGGTGATAGGATTTTCCTTTGACATCTAATAGGGACTTTTTGCACTAGAAGTTTCTGTGTTCACATAGATAAGATGTTGACGTATGTCTTAAAATGTTATTTATCTCTTTATTTGGGGTCTGGGCTTGAATAAGGTGACCAGATTTTAACATTGGTAAAGCAGGACACCATTGACTGGGGGGTTCTTGATTAAAAATTTGACCTATGTGGAGCAACAAAAATTTTCATAGAACGCAAAAATAGTATTGTAATAGATTTTTTTAAATTTCAACATACTGTAAATACAATTTACAAATACAATAAGTTTTAAAAATATATGTATAGCCGTAAGTGTCATTTTCAAGGCTGGTGCTAGACTTTTTGCCGCCACTATAAAATATAAATAATACAAGTACTGTCTGCTAAATTCAAGAAAATTTATGTATTTATGAAATAAATAAATAAATTACTTACCTAAATTATCTGAATAGTTGATTTGTAATGACATCACTCATTTAACTAGCTTATTAGCACGCAGTACGATGTGTGTCCTCTGACAGTTACAAAATGTTTTAATCATTGCCAATCCCAAAAAAATGCCATTGTTCATTAAGTCCAAACAATGGTGGTTGAATTCTAACAACTGAACAACAATGCGAACTTTGATAAGCAGTTCTCAATAATCAGTTCTCAACAATTATTTGTTATTATTAAAGTTTAACATCATAAAATTAACAAAAATAATATAAAACTCATATCCTGGCTAAATAGCCACATGGCCGCCGAAAACCGTATATTCCCTTCCCATTCTCTCGCCGTTCCCTAACTTGTTGTGAATTCTTTCCAAAAATCGGGACTTTATTAAAATGCCGTAGGACGTGGGACAAATTGTTAAAAATTGGGACTATCCCGCCAAAAGCAGGATGTCTGGTCACCTTACCCTAAATTCAATAGTGGCCCAGAGAAGGTCTGTGATGGCCAAGAGCTCTTTACGCAGGGCCATAGTGGGAGACAAGTCTGTGATGGGTCAAGTGTGCTGGGCTGAGTCATGAGGCCTACACTTAAGGTTCAACAATATGACTTGCCAGCTTCAGAGTTTCCATTTACGCAATGGAAATGAGTAACATTTGATATCCGAACACCACTCTCAAAGCACATGAAGGTTGTGTATCTGGCTGAGGCTCTGGGTCCAGGGGCAAAGCCTGGCCTGGGTGGGGTGAAACTACCCAATGCTTCCTGTATAACACTGAGAGAAAAGGCACCTTTCTGAGAGAAGGTGGGCTCAGGAGCCACCCAGTCTGGCAAGAATGAGTAAAATTCAAAGTGAAGGAGGAACAGTCACCCAGCCACAATTTAGAGATTGGAGGAGACATTGACAGATCTGCAGATCAGCGGAGAGAATGGGGCCTGGAGAAGGCAAAATGGTGTCTCTCAAGCAGCATTAAAGGTGCCCGGCTGCTCAGGCTTTGGATGTGGGAGGCTGACACACCATCTATTTTCCACTAAATGAAGTGGCTGTACTCTTGTTTCGCATGCTGACGGAAGGACAATTTAGCAGACTACCAATTCCACAGTCTGCATAGTCCCATAAAACTGACTTTCATATTGCATGGCAACTCCATCCTGAATTAGCCTCTTAATTGACTCAATTTGCCAGTTCATTTTGTGCAAGTCAAGCTGGCCCCTTTGCAGCACTTCTGTGAGATTGGGTTCCAGGGAAGTTTCCTGAAGCACACTGGAATCTTGACCAAGCGGTAGGATCGTACAACAGCTGCAGACTAATGGAGCTCTCAGATCAGACATTTCAAATTTATAATAAACAGCATAAAATATCCAAATCCTTTATGGGAGCTCTGCTGGGATATCTCATTCTCAATTCTGTTTTTGTTTGTTTTTGTTTTTTGGAGATTTTTTTCTTATAATTTACTAAAATCTTCATTTTGTCTCCTTGGGTTGAAGGAGATCAATATATCGACTGCCAGGATTGATTGTTGATAGTAGGACAGCTAAGAATAAGGCACTGAATGAATGTGTTTATTGTGTGTGTGTGTGTGTGTGTGTGTGTGTATGTGTGTGTGTGTGTATAAAGAGTGATTCAAAAGGAGAAAAAGGAAGGGAAGTCAATAGATCTGGGGAGTCCTAGCCAGGTGGCTCAGTTGATTGGAGCACTGGCCTATACACCAAAAGGCTGCCAGTTCGATTTGGGTCAGGGCACATACCTAGGTTTTGGGTTCCATACCTGGTAGGGGCATATACAGATGGTAATCATTCAGTGTTTCTTTTTCTTTCTTTTTTTTTCTCATCTCTCTCTCTCTCTCTCTCTCTCTCTCTCTCTCTCTCTTTCTCTCTCTCTCTCCCTCGCTCTCTAAAATCGATCAATTAAAAAAAAAAAAAAAAGATCCTCTGGTGCTCTGGTGAGCATTTTTTCATTAAGAAAAAAGAAAGAAACCTAATAAATAAATAATAAATAAATAACAGAAAACATCTGGGGAAAACTAAGGAGGAAAAAAAAAACTGGCTCCATTAAATTCATGTTCTCTAGTTTTTTCATGTTTGGTTCTTACGTAAATAACCTGGTCTATGCACCTGGGAACTTCAGATCTTCTTTCCACTGCCTTCTATTTTATTTTTAAATTTTTGGCCAATAATTGATTGATACTGAAATACCCTCTTTGAGCCTAATGGGAATCCTTTGATCACTCAGAGACCCTCCTACTCAAATTATTGTTCACCTTCTATTTGTCTTGCACCCCTGTCAGCAAGCATAATACCAGAAATATCCTTGGAGCAGGACATACAATATCCATGACCACATGTGTCACATGAAAACACAAAGTGAATGTCAAGATAATCATAGACATAAATATTTATAAAAGAAAGCTAACCCACAATCAAAGCAAGAAAAGGTCCTTCTAGATTTTTCTTTATTTTAATATTAACAAGTAATTTGTCAGATTATTTTATTTTTTAAATATTAAAACTAGGAAATATCTGTGAATGCCTATTAAGGGATATATTTTTTAAAGATTCTGATGTTGGATTTGAATTTACAGTTTTGATGATGGCCAAAATATATTTCAGTTTGGACAATTTAATATTTTTCACTTTGTTATCTAACAGTATTTTTTGTTAGAGAATTAAAAGAGTGCAGAATATGACAGTTTTATCTATGAAATAGGCCACATATATCCAATTTCTGCGTTTTTAACTGTGACTTTAAATTGAATAATTACTCAAATTACTCTAATGAGGAAAGCACTTTCCAATAAAAATATGCTATATGATAATATTTTGAACATGAGTGAGATAAGGAAAGAATTTTTATAATATCAGAATAAATTTGTCATTGAATAGCTCCCTTTTTTGTCATTATTTAACTACAGAATATCTATTGATTGTCAGTTAGGTATAAGAAAGATCCTAACTACAACAGGAAAACTGCAGTAAAATAAACACACAGCTGTCTGTATTAACAGAGCTTAGATCTTATTAAAGTACATAAATTATGTAAATGGACATAATTAGACTAAAAAATAGGATGTGCTAATTGCCATAAATGAGGCATATTTGCATTATTGGTAAAATTTTGGGAAAACACAAGATTTTTCAATTTGAAGAAAATTGTTATATAAGGCATATTTTAAAATGTGATATTTTAGTGCATTGACTAACCACTTAAAAATATTGAAAAGAGGTTCTAGTTATTTAAAATATATATAGATACATTAAAATTAAATATTTTAAAAGTATTTAGATGAGAAAAACAATAAAGTGAAGGTACTGCTCTGCTCAAGCTGCCATAACAGAACACCACAATCTGGGGGATTAAGCATGAGGCATTTATTTTCTCACAGTTCTGGAGACTTGAAGCCCAAGACTAAGGTGCCAGCAAATTCTGTCTCTGGTGAGATGACTTTCTGCCTTGCAGGCGCCTCCATCTCATTTTGTGCTCACATGACTGTTCTCTGTGTGCACACGAGAGAGAGGAAACTCACCATCTGGTTTTTCTTTTCATAAGAACAATAATCCTATTGGACTAGGACCCATTCTCATGACCTCATTTAACCTTAATCTATGTCATTCTAGAAATGAAAAAACTAGAGAGACAAATGGGTAGAAGGTTTACCCTTAAATGCTACCATTAGGCAGTTTTTCTGGGAGAGAGGAACTCTTCTACATTTTTATTATGGTGATTATTACACAACTTTATACATTTAGCAAATATCATAAAACTGTAGACAAAAAAAAGAGTGAAATTTACTGACTATAACCTTAAAAGTATATTAAAAACTAGAGGCTCAGTGCACGAAAATCATGCATAAAATGGTCCCTAGACCTGGCCTGTGATCAGAGCCATATTTGTCAGCTGCCCAAAGCTGGCCCTGCCCCCCACCGCCACCCACCCCTGGATCCCCATTCATCATTGGGTAATTAGAGCCTGCAGATGGGGGAAAGGAAGCAAAAGGTGATCAGTGTGATCCATAGTGACTGGTCGAGTGGTCGTTCTGGTCATTCTGCTATTAGGGTAAATTTGGATATTATCATTTTATTATATTGGACAGAGGCCCAGTGCATGGGTGGGGGCCAGCTGGCCTTCTCTGATAGAAGCCCCAGATTGGGGTGGGGGTACCCACTGAGGACATGGGCATGGCTGGCTGGGGTGAGGGGTCACAGCTGGTTTGCAGGCTGGCCACGCCCCCGATCAGGGTGAGGGGTTCCCAATGCAGGGGGCACAACCAGCCAGAGTGAAAGGCCCCTGTTGTTCTGGTCTCTGGTTGTTCTGGCATTTCTGCTGTTTCAGTTGCTGGGCTTTTATTATATAGAATAACATAGCCTAGTAGGTGTAGCTCAGTGGTTGAGCATGGACTTATGAACCAGGAGGTCACAGTTCAATTTCCAGTCTAGGGCACATGCCCAGACTGCAAGGTCAATCCCCAGTGGGGGACGTGCAGGAGGCAACTGATCTATAATTCTCTCTCATCATTTATGTTTCTATCTCTCTCTCTCTTCCTCTCTAAATAGAAATAAATATAATATAAAATAGTAAAACTTTAATCTTTTCTCTATAGCAATTCAATAAAAAAAAAATCTGACTTTCAGTGTGATAGAATTCATTTTCTTTTCAAATATTGCCACAACTATCTTTTATGTGATTTCTCAAGGGAAAAAAAGATTCATTCACTTTGAAAGATTATTTAAAATAATATTTTAGTCACAACTAATTTAAATAATTTCATATCTGAAAATATCTGACCAGTTTATGAATTTTATACATTTTATAACATTTACTCATTTACATATTCAGGTCTCCATTTTCAAGAAGCTGAATCAATAGAAGGGTAGAACTGTATCCCATTCTAATTGAAAGTTTGAATAAGTAAGTCATGGATTTTGAAGCACCTACAAGAAATGTAAATTTAATTGCTTGCTCTTAATGATCTCTAGAATCAACTCCATCTTCGGTGACTGTGTTTCATATTAATATTTCATTTCTATAACCATTTAAAATTATTTCTTGTTGCCCAAATGACTATGCACTGCTCATAGCCTTTAAATGGGCAGCAAGCCCACCAAATAGCTTATACTTGAGAGCTCCTGAGGTGGGGATGGATGGAAGGAGAAAGGCTCTCACTCAGTACAGTGACACAGTGCATTACACAGACAAGCAATTTGTTCCACCAGTTTTTATAACTGACTCCATTTGAGAAGTGGCTGTTTTGTAGGCAAATCCCACATAGAGCCGAAACCGGTTTGGCTCAGTGGATAGAGCATTGGCCTGCGGACTGAAGGGTTCCGGGTTCGATTCCTGTCAAGGGCATGTACATTGGCAGCTGGTCGATGTCTCTCTCTCATCCATGTTTCTAGCTCTCTCTCTCCCTTCCTCTCTGTAAAAAATCAATAAAATATATTTTTTTTTAAAAATCCCACATAAAGTTAAGAGTAATGGCATTTGTCTGCTCCCTCAAAATTTTCTCCATTTATCTTCCTCATAAACTACTGCAGAAACTTTTCTAAATTTATATTTGTCAGTTGTCTTATTTGTCTGGATTTTAGAAGTATTTAGCCAACCACTACAGCCCCTTAAGACCATGGTTTATGAAGCACGACCTACTACAAACTTACTTGAATTTCAAAATTTAATGGACTATTATTACTATAGTATTTTGGGAACTTTTAGTAAATAATAAGATTTTAGGATTTTAGAATTTTAGGATTAATCATTAAAACAAGGAAAATGAGAAAGCCATTGCTGAATTTTTTTTATAAGAGTTCATCAAAATAATTATTATTTCCTTGTTCCTGTTGAATCATATCCTGTGATTCAAGTTCAGGCAGAAGAATTTTGCATAGCTCTCACCCCACTCAGAATGGCCAGAGACTGTTGGTATAAAAGCGCCATAAACAGTCTGCTTTAATATAGATATTTGCATGTGTAGTAAGTTGAGCAATACATGTAGATGCTGCCAAACAGCCTATAAATAGGTTATGATGTTTACTTTCCAGAGGACTTTATGTCTTCATAATATAATTGGCAAGCACAAGGCGGAGAACTGGGAGGAAGCTTATGTATGCACAACTGCACTCATTGATTTGTAAACAGTATGTGAGGCTGAGTTAGAATGGTCTCCTGGCAATAAAAGACCCTTCTTCTCAAAACTTATCTGTGGGGATGTGGTCAGTCTCTGTTACATATTGGCCAAACTGTCTCCTGGGAGTTTTGTCATGAACCACAGTGTGAAGATTTTTAAGCAGTAAAGAACTTGGAAGATTGCTGGGCAACTCAGTGAAGATATTCTAAAGAGATGTGGAAACAAAAGGAATATTTTTTATATCACAACCAATGAATAAAACTGAGCTCAGCATTAGTATGTGAAAATTGAATATTGGAAAACTTTTGAGACAATTGAGGAAGTTTGATCACCAACAGGATATTAGATATTAGAAGTTATTATATTTTAAGATGTGATAGTGGTATTAGAGTTATACTTTGTAAACCTCTTATCTTTACAGGTAAGCACTGGTTGCAGTTGCTCTATGCCTGGAATCTGCTTCAAAACAATCCAGGAGGTGGGGAAAGAATGGGCTACAGGTGAAGCAAAATTTCAATGCTTGACCTTGAAATTACAGGACAGGTCCAGGAGGTTCAGTGATACAAGGTTTTCCAACTTCATACACTTGTGTATCTTTGAAATGTTCCACAATAATAAATTAAATCAATATGTTTTTAGAAAGGAATCCTAGTACTTCCCTAATTAATCTTTTTTCAGACTTATGTGAAAATTGACAAAACAAAGGTCTGGATTGCCAAGCTCCTGTTAACTTGCCAAATGGATGTTTTTTCCCTTTGTGGTCTTTTTGGGGGGAGAATCATTAATTATTTAATTATTGAAAAGTGTATTTGCCTCAAAGTATTTGCCCGTTCTCTTTCCATTTCACATTTTCTCTTTCTCTTTTCCATTATCTGCTGTTTTATGTGTTTTGTGTTTTTTTCTTTCTTCTTTCCCTCCCCTAGTCTCATGTTTTATCCAATACTGTTTGCTATTTGCAGAGGGAAAGTCAGCCCGGGGCCCTAATCTGTCACCACAGGGTGCAGAAATATCCCTAGCTGCTCAGTGTCTGAAGATCACCTGTCTGTTAATGTTACAAAGCAGACATGGGTGTTGGTGAGGTTATGCAGGAGGAACAATAAGGAAAAAGGAAAATGTAACATTTCAGGATATGTTAGCATTCCTCTTATTCCTAACCTAAATCTCATAAAAAATCCAAATAACTGATTTAAGGACAATACTTTTGATAGCCTGTTTCCAAAGAGCTCCTTGATGTGAAACAAATCAGAATACTTACCTGTTCAATCTTCTCTACTAAGATTTGTAATCTCAGTCTAATGTGTAGATTCTTCCTCTATAAAATATGTCAGTGTGCCTAAGAAAGACATCTCTTATTGATTATCAATATTAATGAATGGGAACAACTCTTGAAATGTCCATATACAAAAATGCCAAGCACATTTTAAAAGTTAAAATATATATATATATATATATATATATATATATATATATATATATATATATATATATATATTCCCAATAGGCTGAATTCTATGCTATTAACATAGAAGGGGGGGGGGGGAACAAACCTATTGGGGAAATGTTTTGTGGTCATGTCCATGGCAAATGAGAAACTGCATTCTAAAAGCCTTGGTAATGACCATTAAAATAGCCTTGATTTGTAGTATGTTAATTTACTGCATCCTCAACAAGCACAGTAACCAAATGTATGAATGGAACTTTTAAAAGCCTCTCTGAGTACCAGCTGACCCTGCAGGCTCAGTTTCAGTCTTCAGTCCTCATCAGAACTGGGAGTATCTTAAGTTCTTGCTGCTCTTTTCTTGTCCCACTGTGGTCTCAGTCCTCAGTGGGCTTGGAGACAGTACTCAAGGTCACAGGTTGCCTTGGTACCTGGTGTGTTTCATCAGTTAAAACAACAGGAAATTAGCTCCCTGCCTCACATTATTCCCTGCTCTACATTTCTTTCACACTGGGGAGGAATTCTGTTGAAAACATCAGCCTGCCTGAAACATTTGGAGCACATTGCCTCAAATGCATGAAGAAACTCTACTTGGTATTGTGAGAAAATTAAACAGTATTCCCTGTTTCATGTGCTCCACAAAGGCAGGTAAAACAAAAGCAAAGCCATTGTACGATAGAGATTAAGGGGCTCATTAATGGAAAATCATGCACATAGTCACCTGGCTGGGCATGTGGAAGGAAAGCATCTGGTGGGAAGCTGAGCTCCCAGGAGCATGGCAGCCAACATCTTCAATGCAAGATCATTGAGACATTGGTATCAGTCAATGTTGCAGACTAATGGTTGACTCTGTTGGGCCAAACTGAGCCTTGTAGAGGCAACCACAGCATGCTGCAAGTCTAGTCAAAGAGCAATAAATAAAAGTGATGTTGGAAGAACAGATGAATGAAAAGGAGGAGGGTAGATGATAGGAGGACCACATTATAGTTTTCAAATCAATTCTTAGTTGGGTAGTTATGTGCTGAAATGATAAAGGAAATGGCCAAAAATTATTATGTAGAATAGATTGTCATGAAGTAGTCTGATTTGATGAATAATAAATAGGAAGGTTACCTGCAATACACCCAAGTCACTGTGACTACAATTTCATGGCAATGATCCACTGGTCATTATGAGGAAAGAGTCTGGTTTTAAGGAGGCGATGACTTCTATTCTGAGTGTGATGCAGTTTCTCTGCAGGATGTGTTGGGCTAGGTTCAGACATGATGTAGGACCTCAGATCCATGAGCAACGGAAGAGGGGGGTTGCAATTGTGATTGTGGATAGAGCCTTGAATTCTGCAAAGTCTGTGTCATCTGGGCAGAAGGAAGACTAAAGGTGACCCTTCCCTGCTGACTGGGTAGGAAACAGGAGGCAACGGAAGTGTGTTCACTCAATCCATCTTTTATCATCTTATTTTGTGTAAACATTGTGCTGTGTATTTATTGACTTAATAATAAACAATGCTAGCCCTCAAATTTTATATGTCAACCTGATTTTTGGTCTATTCTAGTTCACTGGAATTTGAAATATCCAAAACTGAGATATACACAGGAAATATATTATAAAAATAGTGAGAAATCAAATTTTGCAAGTCTGAATTTATCTGCAAAGAGGTGAACACTGTAACTGCATGAATGTTGAAAAGTGGGAAAAAGGATAAATGAAAGGTACGTGTTAACACCAAAGGATGTGGTATGGCCCTCGATGTGAGGCAAATCCCAACTTTCAGTGGTAGCCTCAAACTTTCTTTCACTATTTCTCTAAATTATGCATGTTGCTTTGACATTTTTCTTTAATATTATGCTATCTCTATCTATAATATTTTATTTAGGGAATAAATGATAAGATGAAATTTGGATGATAAGAGCAATTTTGAGGGAAAAGTCAAAATATATAAAGTTCACATTGATAACAGTAAAACAAATTACCACTGAGTAGACAGATAAGGAATATAATAATGATTTTAATGTGGTTGATTGAAATAAAAAATCATGTCATTTTCTAAGCCTGTCAGAATACTATCTATTAATAGGATCAAGCAAATGTTTTTTTCCATGACATTGCTGAATAATTTGGAAACAAGAGGCATGGATTAAAATTGACCAGAATATTTAACTCAGCCAGGATGATTTGAGAGCTAGAAATACCAAATTATTAAATTGAAAACTCATTCTTCCTCTCCTTGATCATACATATGATCATCAGAATCTTAGAAAAATATGCTTGAAATCATTATTTGCCAGGATTCAGTTATGAAACTTTCAATCAAGAATCTTTTATTGATACTGCTTAGCAGTTGTCATTATCATTTCTAATTTCATAAGCAAAGTAACTCAGACATAAAAGGACATATAGTTGGTAAGACAGTTGATCCTTCAAAATAAACTCACTAAATCTAGTGAGGGCCACTGGGGGCATAATAGATGACAATAAATAGTTTAAAAGGTAGATTTGGTGCTGATAGTGTCCAGTCAGTCTTTTTCCATAAAAAGCATTTTTAAATAAATAGATGCACATTTAAAAAAAATATCAGATTTATTCTGAGACCCTTAGAAAATATATAAGGCTGTAATGTCCTGTTTAATTTTTAAAAATTATTTATAGAAATGCTGTTCCATTCCAAGCTCTGTGTCAGAGGATAGTTTTTAGAAAGTAAATAAGATACTCTTCTGGTTCTTATACAGCTTTTGTCTAGTAGAAAAAGATAGAAATGTCAGCAGACTGTCCTAATCTATATATATAAAAGGCTAATATACAAAGTTTCCTCTTGGGAGTTCAACTAAGAAACTAGGAGTCCAATCACTAACTATGATGTGCACTGACCACCAGGGAGTGGCACAGAACATGGTGGGTGATCAGCAGTGGCAGTGGGGTGCTGAGGGAATGAGGGAAAGAGGAGACATGGATGAATGGAGGTAGGGAACCTGATTGACCCTGATCACTGGCCAGGCCTAAGGACCTTACCCATGCATAAATTTTGTGCACCAGGCCTCTAGTATATTATAATAATTTAAGTCATGGCCCTAGCACCCAAACTACTGAATATGGGGAAGGGAGATTCTGAGGGAATCAGAAAAGCTCCTTATAAGAAAGGTTTGCGATCTAAAATTTGGGTCACAGAAATGAGGTAGGTAATGAAGGCACTGAGTAAAATATGAAAGTAAGAAGCAGCTCCTTGTGGATGTGGGTGTGGGTGTGGGTCCTCCAGAGTGGCCAGAACATAAACTAATAAGATGGACAGGCTGGTACAAACCAGATTGTAAATGAATTTCTATAATTACATCTGAATATAGCATCTAAGCTTTTATTGATTCTGCTATTCATTCATTATTCAGAGACAGTAAAAGGAAACATGCTTCACAAATTATTCATTCAGTATTTCTTTTTGTTTTTAGTTTAAAATTGGGGAGCATGTGCACCTTGGTCCCAAGGCCTGTGTACTATTATTACACATCTCTGCAGAAGAGCACATGGAGTGGGGCGGAGGGTGGAGAAGGAAAGGGTGAGAAGCTCCTTAGGTCTCTTCCTTGCACCAGGCCAGGTCATCTCAATAAGAACCAAACCTGCTCTTAATGGGATTCTAGGGACCCAACCAGTAGCACTTTTCATCTGAGTCCAATCCTTGATCTGATTGAGAAATTAAAACAAAATACCGATGAGATACCAAAATACTTCCCTTAGTTAAGCCGACAGTGGGAGATGTGGCTTATCTTGGGAATGAGGGGCTCCCTTGCACTGACCCCGGCATTAAGCACAGTGGGAGCAGTGCTGCCTAGGCAGGCCTTCCCAATGAGGAGCTGCTCCTATAAACTGGTATCTGGACCACCCTAAAAATACTTGCTTCCTACAGGCAGGGAGTCCCAAACTGAAGAAGGAGAGGATACCCAGTACACTGTTTCTCCTTCCACACTCAACAGCAGTAGTGCTATCCTCACAGGTGTTGGCCAGTGCAATCACACTGGGCCATGCTCGGGGACCCATGCATCGGGGTTACTGCTCTGTAGTTGCCATTCTGAAATTTGTAGGAATTTTATCTTATAATCTGTGTTTGCAGGTGAAGTCTGATGGGCCCTTGGACATGCAGCAGGACTTGGGACCTTGGTTCAGGAGAGGTCCACTTGACCCTGGTGGGGATGGGTTCTCAGGGGTCCACTCTCTTACAACCTGGCACCCTGGCCCCTCTACTTTTCCCCACTCAGTTACTGTCTCAGGAATAGGATATGGCAGTGTCTGCTCCTTTTCTGTGCAAGTTTCAGGTGTACTTGGGGGCACTCAGTGTGTGTGTGTGTGTGTGTGTGTGTGTGTGTCATAGTGTGTGTGTGTGTGTGTGTGTGTGTGTCACAGTATGTGTGTGTCACTGTGTTTGTGTCACAGAGTGTGTGTGTGTGTGTGTGTGTGTGTGTGTGTGTGTGTCACAGAGTGTGTGTGTTAAGAGAATTCTCTCACCAGCCCAAACACTGGGCAGGGGGGTGGCCCATGAGGGAGGGCCACACTCAAGAGTAGGGCTGGGGCATAGAGTCCTAGTGACTAAGTGGAAAAAAGGAGGCAATGAAAGTGTATTCACTCATCCATATTTTACAATCTTCTTTAAAAAATTTATCTTTATTGTTGAAAGTATTACAGATGTCTTCCCCCCAACACCCACATTGACAGCCTCCACCCTACTCCCTGACTATGCATATAAGTTTATTGGTTAATCTTTACAGTCTTATTTTGTGTAAAAATCGCTCTGCATAGATGTTTTGTTTTTTAACAGAAATGTAGGCTATCTTGACATAATGTGGATTCAGCTCAAAACCTTTTGCTTTTTTGAAGTAATATGAGAGAATTAACCAATGAGATATAGTTGTCTTATGGTTTTATGTAATACATTTTTGAGTCTCAAACTGAAATTAACAATAAGAATATGTCTAGAAAATGTTGAAAAGGAGATAAAAGCCTGAAATGATATTTATCTAAATAGGTATCATCAGTGAACATTCAGACCATAGAAAGAGAAATAAAAGCTCCCACATAGCTGAGAGCTGTCTATAAATCACAAGACATTCTTGGCAGTTAGCCTCCACAAAGAGCTGTTTATGAAGGGCAGTGACTCTCCCTGATTGTCTTTGCCCTAGAACAATTTCTAGCAAATATCTATTTTATGGTTCAGGGTCTAGCTACTCAGTGTGTGTCATCAGTTCCCTTGACTCCATGGGTTTGTGTGTGTGTGTTTCACTGTTTGCTTTGACTACATATTCTCTGTGATGACTCATTCTGACATCAGGTCAAACTGTAGGTCTTTATACCAATTTCACTATAAAGGTGACTCACATATTTTAATAGCCACATGAATGTTGCATGTGATATTCCTAACTATATAAATATCTGGATTGGCTAAAATAGAAATCCACAAATACACTATATTACAAAGTTCTTGTTTCTATGCAGCATTTTTGGAAAATGACATCCTAATATACTCATGGAAATATGTCTACTATGGAGTAGAGAAGTAAAATGTTAATCTATTTATTTTCCAACTACCTTATCTTGCAAGTTCAAAACTACAATGAAATATCCAAAGCTGATTTTTAAAATACATTAAAATTTAGCCATTGTTCTGAATGTAGTTGATTTCAAGGGACTTACAAGAATATATTGCATGTTTTGTAAGAGGCATTAAAGTAGAAGCATTAATTTTTATCAGTTAATGATTTTCAGTAAATTCCTCTACTTTAAAAATAAATTTCTAAAATTTTACATTTTCATGTATAGAAAATTTTCTCTGGATTTTAATGCTATTTTATATTTATAACTTTATATTTATTATGTCTACAATAGAAAAGTGTATACACTTTTTATTTTTCTTAATATATTTGAAATGAAACTTCTCAATAATCACAAAGATTTGAAGGGACTATAAGGTAGTAATTTAGAAAAATGGTAAACATTTGGCAACATTGCTCTCAGGAACTTAATCATATATTTTAATCCAATCCTAAAGTTTTTGAATCAAACACAGGATATGAATTTTAAATGTAGGAAATGATTCTCAAATTCATAAGGATCATCTTTTATTGAAAATTCATTGATGTTTCTTAATTGTTTAAAGTTAACATATCTTGGTTATTTTTATATCTTTTATTTAAGTACTAGAGGCCCAGTGCATGAAATCTGTGCACAGGATGGGGGAGGGGGGGCAGTCCCCTCAGCCCAGCCTGCACCTTCTCCAATCCAGGACTCCTTGGGGGATGTCCAACTGCTGGTTTTGGCCCGATTCCTAGGGAAACTGGCAGCCAGACATCCCTCTCACAATCCTGGATCACTGGCTCCTAATTGCTCACCAACCTGCCTACCTGGTTGCCCCTAACTATCCTCCCCCATTGGCCTGATGGTCCCTCACTGCCTCAGCATGCTGGCCAGATCATCCCTAACTACCCCCCCCCTGCTGGTGTGGTCACCCCCAACTGCCCACCTTTGCTGGCCTGGTCACCCCAAACTGCCCCCTGGTGGCCTGGTCACCACTGACATCCCTCCCCGTCCCCATCCTTCCCCCCCGCCAGCCTGGTCACTCCTAACTGCTCCCTCCACTCCTGCTGGCCTGGTTTCCCTTAACTGGTCTCCCCTCATAGCCTCCTCACCAGCCTGGTCTCCCTATGCAGCCTGTTGTTCAGTCATTTGGCCATCCCTCACTAACCTCCCTGCAGGCCTGATCACCCCATGCAGCCTGCTGTTCAATCATTTGGTTGTCCCTCACTAAACCCCCTGCCAGCCTGGTCATAGGCAGCCATCTTGTAAGGGCATGAGGGTTTGCATATTACTCTTTATTATATAGGATTATATAGGGTAATAGTAATTTTCAAAAAAGAGGTTACAGCTCTGAAAATTATTTTTATATTTGGGGTAGACATTTAAATATATTTCCTTTGTTCCTGAGCTATTTAATAAAAATATAAACATCATATAAATCTTAAAGTTGTATGTAACAATCAGCTTCACTTCTAAGTAGGGTGCTTCTAAGTAGGGTGCTTGCATAAAGTAAATAATAATGAGTCTAGGTCTAAGGTATATCTAACCCTTATAAAACTGAAACATACCTGCAAGCCATACAAACTTGGAAAAAGTGTTACATGAGTCTTTCTAGAACTTTGAAAATGTCCAGGATTCAACTCATACGAAAGACTATTCAAAGGACAATTTTTTAAAATATTTTTTTAATTTTTTATTTAATTTTTATTTTTTTATTAAATTATTATCTGTGTACATATTTTAACATTGCCCCCCCTCCCATACATACCCTCCCTTGTTTTATGTTTTATGTCAATTGGTTGTACTTATATGCATGTATACAAGTCCTTCAGTTGATCTATTATCTCCCCCAGATCTCCCTACTCTACCTGCTGTAATTTGACAGTCTGCTTGTTGCTTTACTGTCTCTATATCTATCTTTTGGTTCATCAGTTTATACTGTTCTTTATCATCCACAAATGAGTGAGGTCATGTGGTGTTTCTCTTTCATTGATTGGCTTATTTCACTCAGCATGATGTTCTCCAATTCCATCCAGGTTGCTGCAAATGATGAGAATTCCTTCTTTTTAATGGCAGCATAGTATTCCATTGTGTAGATGTACCATGGTTTTGATCCAATCATCTGCTGACGGGCACCTAGGCTGTTTCCAAATTCTGGCTATTGTAGATTGTGCTGCTATGAACATAGGGGTGCATATATCTTTTCTGATTGGTGTTTCTAGTTTCTTGGGATATATTCCTAGGAGTGGAATTACTGGGTCAAATGGGAGTTCTATTTTCAGTTTTTTGAGGAAACTCCACACTGTTCTCCACAGTGGTTGCACCAGTCTGCATTCCCACCAGCAGTGCACGAGGGTTCCTTTTTCTCCACAACCTCGCCAACACTTGTCGTTTGTTGATTTGTTGATGTTGGCCATTCTGACGTGTGAGATGGTACCGCATTGTTGTTTTGATTTGCATCTCTCAGATAATTAGTGACTTTGAGCATGTTTTCATGTGCCTCTTGGCCTTCCTTCTGTCTTCTTTTAAAATATTCTATTTAGGTACATTGCCCATTTTTTAATTATAATAGATCATTCATCTTCCTTTTATTAAGTTGTATAAGCTGTCTGTAGATGTTAATGGTTAAACCTTTATCAGTGGTAACATTTGCAAATATGTTCTCCCACAAAGTGAGCTTTCTTGTTGTTTTGTTGATGGTTTCTTTTGCTGTAAAAAAGCTTTTTATTTTGATTTAGTCCCATTTGTTTATTTTCTCTTTAGCTTCTATTGCCATAGGGGCAGTATCAGTGAAGAAGTTCTTTTGGCATATGTCTGAGATTTTGCTGCCAGTGGATGCTTCTAGTATTTTTATGGTTTCCCGTCTGATGTTTAAGTCCTGTATCCATTTTGAGTTTATTTTTGTGTATGGTGCAAGTTGGTGATTTAGTTTCATTCTTTTGCATGTATCTGCCCAATTTTCCCAACACCATTTATTAAAGAGACTGTCTTGACTCCATTGTATATTCGTGCCTCTTTTGTCAAATATTAATTGAGCATAGTGATTTGGGTTGATATCTGGGTTCTCAATTCAATTCCATTGATCTATATGTCTGTTCTTGTGCCAGTACCAGGCTGTTTTGAGAACAGTGGCATTGTAATACAGTTTGAAGTCTGCTATTGAGATCCCTCCTACTTTACTCTTCTTTCTTAGGATTGCTGTGGCTATTCGGGGTCTTTTATTGTTCCAAATGAACTTTTGGAGAGTTCTTTCTAGGTTAGTGAAATATGCCATTGATATTTTAATGGGGAGTGCATTGAACCTATAGATAGCTTTAGGAAGTATGAACATTTTGATGATGTTGATTCTACCAATCCATGAACATGGTATGTTCTTCCATCTCTTTACATCTTCCTCTATCTCTTTTTTCAGTGTCATGTAGTTTTCCGCGTATAGGTCCTTTACTTCCTTAGTTAAATTTATTCCTAGGTATCTTAATTTTTTTTTGTTTTTTGGTGTGATGGTAAATGGAATTGCTATTTTAGTCTCTGTTTCTGTAATTTCACTGTTGGTGTATAGAAATGCCATGGATTTCTTGGCATTAATAATAGTCTGAGGAGGATAGGTTTTAGTTCTTCCTTGAATGTTTGGTAAAACTCTCCTGTGAAGCCATTTGGCCCTGGGCTTTTGTTTGCTGGAAGCTTTTTGATGACTGTTTCAATTTCTTCCCAAGTCACTGGTCTATTGAGATTTTTAGATTCTTCCTGATTAAGTTTTGGAAGGTTGTATTTTTCTAGGAATATGTCCATTTCCTCCAGGTTGTTCAGTTTGTTGGAATAGAGTTGTTCATAGTATTTTGTAACAATCCTTTGTATTTCAGTGGGGTCTGTTGTTATTTCAGGTCTTTCATTTCTGATTTTGTTTATTTGAGTCCTCTCTCTTTGTTTCTTGGTTAGCCTGGCTAGTGGTTCATCTATCTTGTTTATCCTTTCAAAGAACCAGCTCTTGATTTTGTTGATCTTATGTATTGTTTCTTTGGTCTCTATGTTGTTTATCTCCGCTCTGATTTTTGTTATTTCCTTCTTTCTGCTTACACTGGGCTTTTCTTGTTGCTCTTTTTCTAACTCTTTGAGTTGTAGAGTTAGATAATTTGTTACCATTTTTTCTTGTTTTTTGCAATAGGCTTGTAGGGAACTTCCCTCTCAAAACTGCTTTTGTTGTGTCCCATAGATTTTGGATTGTTGTGTTTTCATTGTCATTTGTTTCCAGGATGTTTTTAATTTCTTCCTTGATTTCTCTGATAACCAGTCCTTGTTTAATAACATGCTGTTTAGTCTCCATGTGTTTGATTTCTTTGGGTTATTTTTATTGTAGTTAATTTTCAGTTTTATGCCACTGTGATCTGAGAAGATGCTTGATATGATTTCTATCTTGTTGAACTTGAAGAGACTTTGCCTATGTCCCAAAATGTGGCTGACTTGTCCAAGATTTTTCCCTGCTATCTGGAATCCCAACAAGAGAGTTTGCCTCCTGTAGGCCCCCATGGTTTAAGTCAGTAAATTCTTTTTTTTTTCTTTTCTTTTTTTTTACTTTTTTAAATCGAATTTATTTAAACAATACAACAAAATTTAATCAACAATATAGTTGCCGTTGTTTTCTACTACTTGTGCCCAACGCTCAGGAAGCATTTTATTTATTTATTTATTTATTTATTTATTTATTTATTTATTTATTATTATTTTTTTAATATATTTTATTGATTTTTTTTGACCCTCTCCCTCCCTCCCACACATCCCCTCCCTCCCCAGAGTTTTGTGTCCATTGGTTGCACTTATATGCATGTATACAAGTCCTTCGGTTGATCTATTATCTCCCCCAGATCTTTCTCCCCTCCCCGCTGTAATTTGACAGTCTACTTGTTGATATACTGTCTCTATATCTATCTTATGGTTCATCAGTTTATAATGTTCTTTATTATCCACAAATGAGTGAGGTCATGTGGTGTTTCTCTTTCATTGATTGGCTTATTTCACTCAGCATGATGTTCTCCAATTCCATCCAGGATGCTGCAAATGATAAGAAATCCTTCTTTTTTACGGCAGCATAGTATTCCATTGTGTAGATGTACCATAGTTTTTGGATCCAATCATCTGCTGACGGACACTTAGGCTGTTTCCAAATTCTGGCTATTGTAGATTGTGCTGCTATGAACATAGGGGTGTATATATCCTTTCTGATTGGTGTTTCTAGTTTCTTGGGATATATTCCTAGAAGTGGGATTACTGGGTCAAATGGGAGTTCCATTTTCAGTTTTTTGAGGAAACTCCACACTGTTCTCCACAGTGGTTGCACCAGTCTACATTCCCACCAGCAGTGCACGAGGGTTCCTTTTTCTCCGCAACCTTGCCAACACTTGTCGTTTGTTGATTTGTTGATGTTGGCCATTCTGACGTGTGAGATGGTACCGCATTGTTGTTTTGATTTGCATCTCTCGGATAATTAGTGACTTTGAGCATGTTTTCATGTGCTTTTTGGCCTTCCTTCTGTCTTCTTTTGAAAATATTCTATTTAGGTCCATTGCCCATTTTTTAATTGGATCATTCATCTTCCTTTTATTTAGTTGTATAAGCTGTTTGTAGATGTTGGAGATTAAACCTTTATCAGTGGTAACATTTGCAAATATGTTCTCCCACACAGTGGGCTTTCTTGTTGTTTTGTTAATGGTTTCTTTTGCTGTAAAAAAGCTTTTTATTTTGATGTAGTCCCATTTGTTTATTTTCTCTTTAGCTTCCATTGCACTAGGGGTAGTATCAGTGAAGAAGTTCTCTTGGCATACGTCTGAGATTTTGTTGCCTGTGGATGCTTCTAGTATTTTTATGGTTTCCCGTCTGATGTTTAAGTCCTGTATCCATTTTGAGTTTATTTTTGTGTATGGTGTAAGTTGGTGATCTAGTTTCATTCTTTTGCATGTATCTGTCCAATTTTCCCAACACCATTTATTGAAGAGACTGTCTTGACTCCATTGTATATTAGTGCCTCCTTTGTCAAATATTAATTGAGCATAGTGATTTGGGTTGATATCTGGGTTCTCGATTCGATTCCATTGATCTATATGTCTGTTTTTGTGCCAGTACCAGGCTGTTTTGAGAACAGTGGCTTTGTAATACAGTTTGAAGTCTGGTATTGAGATACCTCCTACTTTACTCTTCTTTCTCAGGATTGCTGTGGCTATTCGGGGTCTTTTATTGTTCCAAATGAACTTTTGGAGAGTTCTTTCTAGGTCAGTGAAATATGCCGTTGGTACTTTAATGGGGAGTGCATTGAACTTATAGATTGCTTTAGGAAGTATGGACATTTTGATGATGTTGATTCTACCAATCCATGAACATGGTATGTTCTTCCATCTGTTTACATCTTCCTCTATTTCTTTTTTCAGTGTCGTGTAGTTTTCCGCGTATAGGTCCTTTACTTCCTCAGTTAAGTTTATTCCTAGGTATCTTAATTTTTTTGGTGCGATCGTAAATGAAATTGCTTTTTTAGTCTCTGTTTCTATAAACTCACTGTTGGTGTATAGAAATGCCATAGATTTCTTGGTGTTAATTTTGTATCCTGCTACATTGCCAAATTCATTTATTAAGCCAATTAGTTTTTTAATGGAGTCTTTTGGGTTTTTTATATACAATATCATGTCGTCTGCAAATAAGGATAACTTTACTTCTTCTTTTCCAATTTGGATGCCTTTTATTTCCTCCTCTTGTCTAATTGCAATGGCTAGTACTTCCAATACTATGTCAAAGAGGAGTGGCGATAGTGGGCATCCCTGTCTTGTTCCTGTTCTTAGAGGGAATGGTTTTAGTTTTTGCCCATTGAGTATGATGTTGGCTGTGGGTTTATCATATATAGCTTTTATTACGTTGAGGTATGATCCTTGTACTCCCACCTTGTTAAGAGTTTTTATCAGGAAAGGGTGTTGGATTTTATCAAATGCTTTTTCTGCATCAATTGATATGACTATATGATTTTTATCTTTCAACTTGTTTATGTGATGTATCACGTTTATTGATTTGCGGATATTGTACCAACCTTGCATTCCTGGAATAAATCCTACTTGGTCATGGTGTATGATCTTTGTGATGCTCTGCTGGAGCCAATTTGCTAGAATTTTGTTGAGGATTTTGGCATCTATGTTCATGAGGGATATTGGCCTGTAATTCTCTTTCATTGAGTTGTCTTTATCAGGTTTTGGTATTAGGGTGATGCTGGCTTCATAGAAGGAGTTTGGAAGTGTTCCTTCCTCTTGAATTTTTTGGAATAGTCTGAGGAGGATAGGTTTTAGTTCTTCCTTGAATGTTTGGTAAAACTCTCCTGTGAAGCCATCTGGCCCTGGGCTTTTGTTTGCTGGAAGCTTTTTGATGACTGTTTCAATTTCTTCCCAAGTCACTGGTCTATTGAGATTTTTAGATTCTTCCTGATTGAGTTTTGGAAGTTTGTATTTTTCTAGGAATATGTCCATTTCCTCCAGGTTGTTCAGTTTGTTGGAATAGAGTTGTTCGTAGTATTTTGTAACAATCCGTTGTATTTCGGTGGGGTCTGTTGTTATTTCACCTCTTTCATTTCTGATTTTGTTTATTTGGGTCCTCTCTCTTTGTTTCTTGGTTAGCCTGGCTAGAGGTCCATCTATCTTGTTTATTCTTTCAAAGAACCAGCTCTTGGTTTTGTTGATCTTATGTATTGTTTTTTTGGTCTCTATGTCGTTTATCTCTGCTCTGATTTTTGTTATTTCCTTCCTTCTGCTTACACTGGGTTTTTCTTGTTGCTCCTTTTCTAACTCTTTGAGTTGTAGAGTTAGATCATCTGTTACTATTTTTTCTAGTTTTTTGCAATAGGCTTGTAAGGATATGAACTTCCCTCTCAAAACTGCTTTTGCTATGTCCCAAAGATTTTGGATTGTTGTGCTTTCATTGTCATTTGTTTCCAGGATGTTTTTAATTTCTTCCTTGATTTCTCTGGTAACCCAGTCCTTGTTTAATAGCAAGCTGTTTAGTGTCCATGTGTTTGATTTCTTTGGATTATTTTTATTGTAGTTAATTTCCAGTTTTATGCCATTATGGTCTGAGAAGATACTTGATATGATTTCTATCTTCTTGAATTTGAAGAGACTTTGCCTATGTCCCAAAATGTGGTCTATCTTTGAGAATGTCCCATGTGCACTTGAGAAGAATGTATATTCTGTGGCTTTGGGGTGGAGTGTCCTGAAGATGTCAATTAATTCCATCTGGTCTAGTGAGTCATTTAGGATTGATATTTCTTTGCTGATTTTTTGTTTAGATGATTTGTCGAAGGGTGACAGTGGGGTATTAAAATCTCCTACTATGATTGTATTGCTATTAATCTCTCCCTTAATGTCCTCTAGCAGTTTTTTAATGTATTTGGTTGCTCCTGTATTGGGTGCATATATATTTACCAGGGTTATTTCTTCTTGTTGGATTGTTCCCTTTAGTATTATGAAGTGGCCTTCATTATCTCTTGTTATGTCCTTCACTCTGAGATCTAATTTGTCAGATATAAGTATTGCTACCCCAGCTTTTTTTTCATTTCCATTTGCCTGGAAAACTTTTTTCTATCCCTTCACCCTCAGTCTGTGTGTATCTCTTTTTCTGAGGTGGGTTTCTTGTAGACAACAGATGTATGGGTCTTGTTTTCTTATCCAATCTGTTACCCTATGTCTTTTGATTGGAGCATTTAATCCATTTACATTTAAGGTTATTATTGATAGGTACTCATTTGACGCCATTTTTATTCTATACCCGTGTTCCTTCTTCACTTCTTATTTCTTTATTTTTACAGTAGACCCTTTAGCATTTCTTGCATTGCTGGTTTGGTGGAGATAAATTCCTTCAGTCTTTTTTTGTCTGTGAAGCTCCTGATTTCCCCTTCAATTTTGATTGATAGCCTTGCTGGGTACAGTATTCTTGGATTCAGACCCTTCCTTTGCATGACTTTGTATATTTCATCCCATTCCCTTCTGGCCTGATAAGTTTCTGTTGAGAAATCAGTTGCTAGTCTGATGGGGGTTCCTTTGTATGTAACTTTCTGTCTCTCTCTGGCTGCTTTTAAGATTCTTACTTTGTCGTTGTTGTTTGCCAATTTAATTATAATGTGCCTTGGAGTCTGTCTTCTGGGATTCATTTTGCTTGGGACTCTGCGGGCATCTTGGATTTGTGTGGGTTTTTTCTTTTCTATTTCAGGAAAGTTTTCTGTCATTATTTCTTGAAATACTTTTTCCATGTCTACCTCAGTTTCCTTTCCTTCTGGAACCCCTATTATTCGAATATTATTTTGTTTTGTTTTGTCCCAAAGCTCCCGTAGGCTCTCCTCCTGCTTTTTAATCTTTTTTTCTAGAAGTTGCTCTACTTGGGTATTTTTTTCCATCTTATCTTCTAGCTCACTGATGCGGTCCTCTGCTTCATCTAGTCTACTCTTGATGCTTTCTATTGAGTTCTTCATGGTAGCGATGTCACTTTTCATTTCTTCTTGGTTCTTCTTCAGTTCCTCATGGCTCTTCTTCATTTCCTCATGGTTCTTTCTCATTTCTTCTTGGCTATTGTCAAATTTCTCTTCCATTCTTTTTAGCCATGCTATGATCATTACTCTGAATTCTTGCTCTGGCAGGCTGCTTACCTCTGGCTCGTTTACTTCCTTTTCTGGTGATGCCTGCTTTTCTTTCACGTGCGGACTATGTTTTTGTCTCCCCATGGCCTCTCTTTTCAGGATGTCTGGTTATGTGGTATTCCTTCTCCTGCGTTGATTTTGAGGTAAAAAATACAACACTACCAGGTACAACACAAGAGGCACTTAACAGGAATGTATTTACAATATTAATAACCTCTAATAAAGGTGACCACTAGAGAAAGGCAACTTAGGGGATAGGAGAGAAGGAATAAAGGTAAAAATAAAATAAAGAAAAATTAAAAAAAAAATAAAATTCAAAAAAATTAAGTAAATTAAAAAAAAAAAGAGGGTTAAAGAGATAGAAAAAGAAGAAGAAGAAAAAAAAAGTAATGACAAAATGAAGTTGGAAAACAGGGAAAAAAAGAAGAGGGAGAGAGAGAGAGAGAAAAAGAGAGAATAAGCAAACTAAAAGAGAAATGGGAAACAAACTATATATATGTGGAGAAAATTGCCATAGAAAAACCTCTGGACCCAGCCAATGCCAGTAACAATACTTGGAGATTAATACAAACTACAATATCCACTATTATTAAGTAAGGCTATGATATACAGAAGTAAAAGAAACAAACAAAAACAGAGGGTTTAAAAAAAAATACAAAGCAACAATAACAATACAGGAATAAGCATAACAATTTCACTAAAAGGCATAAAAATTCACAATAATCAACCTTCACACATACAATGAGAAAAGGATAGAGGGGAGAACGGATTTTTTTTTTTTTTTTAACTAGTTAATATAGTGCAGAGATTGGTATTTATACACTTGGATCAGGGGTTGGAACTTAGGTCTATAAGTATAGTGAGAGCTTTAGCAGGGGGTATACAGAGAGAATAGAGGAAAAACTAAAGCCGGAAAGGGATAGGATAAACTGTAGACTAAAGGGTAAAGTTTAGTAAGAGAGTGATAGTGTAAAGGTTGAGTTGAGATAGCGTTGAATGATGCTATAGTAGAGATTAAAATAGAATGAAGGTTACTCCCAATGTAAAATAAAGAAAAAATAAAATGGTACTAGAGAGAGAAAAAAAGAAAAAATAAAATAAATAAAAAATTTTTTAAAAAAATTGCAAAATAGCAGTAGTAATAGTGATGATAGAGATTGAAAAATGTAATAATTGAAAAGGTAAAATCAAGTAAGGAAAAAAGAAAAAAAATTGTTTCTTAAGTAAAAGATATGAAAAATGAAAATTAAATAAAAGATGTAAAAAATGAAAATAAAATAAAGAATAGCAAAATTAGCATAAAAATGACCAGTACTGGTCACTCACTTCCTCAGTTAATGTATTTGGCACTTCTGATTCTCGGACCAGACAGTCTTGCAGTTCCCAGCTTTCCACTGCACGTCAGTTTTGTAAGGTAATCCTTAATTTTTAGTAGACTATATCTTAGTTATTTGTGTTCATTTATTTTTGATTAATTAAAAGACAAAAGAAAAGAAAGGAAAAAAAGAAAAAAAGAAAAAAAAAAAAAAAAAAGGCAGTTTGTAATTCAGTTCTTAGGTGTCAGTGTTTCTGGTTTCACCTCCCAGTCTTTTTGGTTGCTCCGGCCTTCTTTCTCTATGACTCTAGCTGGCAGGGTGCCAGCTGGCTCCCAGACTATCTCTTCTGGCTCCGATACCTTGTTTCCAGGGAGGCACTTTCTCCCTGCAAATTCCCCGGATATGCCCACCTAGGCAGTCCTTCCCTAGTATTCCGAAGCTAGGGGGTGAAGGGGATCAGGCGCCGAGGTGTCCAGATGTTCCGCCCTTGGCGGGACAGCCGCGATTCTTAACACTCTGTCCCGTGTCCCCTGGCTTATTTTTAAATAAAAAAAAATTCCCGCTTCTGGGGAAGCTTATGCCAAACCCAGCACTAGATGTCGCTGCAGCCTTCTTAGGGCTCAGCTTTGCGGGCGCTCCATGGAGGCGGGGCCGGCCGGAACTCCCCGGCTACTGTGGCTGCTGGCGCCGCGGGACCGCGATCTCTCAGGCTTTCCCCGCAAATTCTGACCTTTCCGTGGGTGACCGAAGAACTCCTTTGAATCCACGCGCCTGCGCCAACTCGGGCGTCTCAGCTACTGGATGGACCTCTCCGCAGTGGGCTTTCCAGGCCTCAGAGAAGCCACTCCTTTCTCACAGCGCCGCCGCCGCCGCCACTGCCGCCGCCGCCGCTGCCACCGCGGCCGCTGCTGTGGCAGTGCTGGCCACCCGGCAGGAAATCCTGTTCAGCGGATCGCCCCCTAGCTTCCTTGAAACCTCTGCTGCCCCTCAGCTGCCAATCAACCCTCCCTGAGCGACTCAGATGTTACTTTTATCCGTTCTGGGACCAGAGTCAGAACAAGTCCGACTGTTTGGTCGCCATCTTCAAGCTCCGCCTCTAAGTCAGTAAATTCTGATCCACTCTAAGATAATGCCAGAATTAGGGTTGGTGCCTTCCCAACCATGAACTCTGATGATGCAACTTCTCCTGCAAGTTTACCATGACATACAGCCATAGTAGGTGACATACAGCCACAATTGCAGGACACGAACCCCAGCCCCCAAGTGCCTCCCCATCAATCACACCAGGAGAGGGTTCTGCTGTCAGGAACAGTCAAGAGACAAGGCTTTGGGAGGTGTCTGTGCTTCGCTATACACTTTTTAAATGCCTCATAGTCCTAGGATGGGGATCATTGTGTCTGAGTTCTGGCTTCAGGTTGTATCTCTGTGTGCTGCCCTAGGAGAAATGTGTTGCCCTACTACTCCTCACCAGTTCTCCCAATGGTACTGCCTCATCAGGTCTAATGGGAGTGCTGCTTATCAATTCATCAGTTTCTGGCATGATTGTGCTGTTGCTTTTGCTGTTTGAATAGCTGGGTCCATCTCTTGAAAATCAGGGTTCTCAGCTCCACCAAACAGCAATTTAGCTTCCCTGGAGAGGGTAAGGATCATCTGCCTCTTTGAGCTCTACATCCCAGACTCCACAAAGCAAATTCTGTATATAGCATTTAGTTCGACCCCAAACCACACCTTCCCACTTGGTGACAGTGTTTCTTTTCTGTGATGTGACCCCAACTCTTTAAGCTCTCTTCCTTTTTTCCATTCAAAAGTGAATGTGGATATTTCTCTTCACCACATGGCCTGTATTCTAAGGCAGATTGTTCCAAACATACACTATAAATTTGTGGAAAATCTGCCGATTTTTCAGTGATTTAGTGACATACTAAACTGTATGAGCTTTATTGACTTTTCTTGATCTTTTATGTATTTGCTTGGTTCTTGGATCTGGATTTAAGAATACAAAAATAATACCATACCACAAAGGTTATGCTCTAGAATCAGAAAACTTGAGTTAGGAACCCCTTTCTGTTATCTCCTAGTCTTTGTGAACTTGGGAGCATTGTTCTATCTACTTTTATAGAGCACACACATACAAAAAACCGCACAGATAAATCATGACTGTTATTTAATTAAAGGGATTCTAAAAGCTCAACCTTATAGGAAATATTCCATACCAAGTATTTTCATAAATCTCCTATATTATTATTAAAGTGATATATATTAAGCAGGTCACTGAGAGTATGTTACCTGGAGGCAAATACACAATGCCATCCTCATCCATTATATTCAGACAAATCATGTCATCAAATCAGGTCTCTGAGTCACTTTTCAGAGCTGTGCTCAGAAAACATGGGTTTTTATGGTGGGATGCGATCAGGGAAGAGCCATAGAACAAAGTATTGTTAGGACTGGCAGTTTTGAAGGAGCATTTTAGGAGTGCTGAATTCGTGATGGATTTGCACAGAGATTCAGGTTGAAATTGGGATTTTAAAAAGAGAAATAAGGTAGGCCACAAAATAGATATGGTATAAAACAAGACAACAAAAATCCTGGGCCATTTTACAATTGCAGGAACTGCATAGGGCTTTTACTGGAAGCAAAAATGCAATCTGAAGAGAGATGCATGTAGATTGCCTAAAATCTGAATGCTCATAACTTCTAAGAGATGAAGGGGAGAGAGAAACAAAGACAGATCCTTCATTCTCCCCCTTTTCAGTTGACTTTGTTGATCTTTCCCAATCACCTAGTCATTCCCAAAGTCCAACTTGATTTTTTGCCTATAGTCATGTAGTAAACTAAACTACAGAACAGCAAACTTGTTCCTTTGGTGTAAGGTCCTTAATGCCTTCAGTCACTATCATAGCAAAGTGGTCTTGATATTGAGGTAAAAACAGGGCTAGATATTTGAAATAATATGTAGCAAGAAGTCCAAAATAAGATACCTATCATCAGCCCTAGCTGGTTTGGCTCAGAGGATAGAGTGCTGGCCTACTGATTAAAGGGTCCTGAGTTCAATTCAGGTCAGGGCATATGCCCTGGTTTCGGGCTCGATCCCCAGTAAGGAGCGTGCAGGAGGCAGCCGATCAATGATTCTCATCATCGATGTTTCTGTTTCTCTCTCCTCTCTCTCTTCCTCTCTGAAATCAATAAAAACATATTTTTAAAGAAATTTACTATTATCAGTTCAGAGATGAGATAGTGTTTTTCAAAACATAGGATTTTTGATGTCATATACATTCTGCAGGCTTTATATACAATTTATCTGTCTGTCAACATGTTTCCATGGTTTCCTAAGTTACTCAAATGCTTTGATTTTGTTTATATTTTCAGGTGAAGGCCCTTTAAGGACAGTTTCTTAGTATTCATCAAAAACATGATCACTTAGTCCGACCAACCTGAATCAATGGTTGAGCATCAACCTATGAACCAGGAGGTCCTGGTCAGTGCACATGCCCAGCATGCAGACTCAACTCCCTTTGTGGGTGTGCAGGAGCACCCAATCAATGATTCTCTCTCATCATTGATGTTTCTATCTCTCTTTCCCTCTCTCTTCCTCTATGAAATCAATAAAATGTAGTTTAAAGAACATAATCACTTGAATGCCAAAATAAAATAAAATAGATGTTGAAAATTTTGTTTCAGTAAATAGCTATAACATTCCATTACTAACAATCTGGAAATTAATCACATAGAATAGATTTTAAAAAAACTAAGTTAGTTGCAAACACACTAACAGGATTAATGACAGATATGATATTGACATATTTGTAAGCAACTGTTGTTTTATCTAGAATTATGGATATTTTTTAATACATACATTGCATTCACTAGCTGCCTGTATCAGTGCTGACAATAGAAATATAATGAGGGCCCATAGGTAATTTAAAATTTTCTAGTAGCCACATTAAAAAGGAAAACTGGGCTACCTTGACTTTAATATATATTATTTAAACCAAATATTCAAAAATTATCATTTAAATGTGCAAGCAATATACAAATTATGTATAAAACACCTTGCATTCTTTTTTTTTTTTTTCTACTTAGTCTGGAATTGGCTGTGCATGCACACTCCCAGCAAACCTCAGTCAGGACTGGCCACATTTTATGTATCCAGAGGCACAGGAATCCAGTGGCTGCTACATTGGGCCACACAAGTCTAAAATCATAATCACAATTCAAGTTCACTATGATTCATCCTCTCTCCTAAAAGCAGTATAGATTTACTTCCTTACATTCTGTATTTTTTTTTACATTGCTCATTGCTCATAAATGCTGATCCCAGTAATGTACCTATACATAAATGAGAGGAATAATCCAGTCATTTAGCCAATAGTGCCAGGAAGTTACTTCAAATGTGCTGATTGTTAAAACTGCTTCTAAGGTATAACAAAGTGATGTTGTTTCTCAGTTTTTAATTTCTTTGGGTAATTTAGAGACACTAGTGATTTTTTGTAAGTACTGATTTGAAGTTTCTATTTTATATGCTATGACAAAGCTCATAGACCTCAGGAATTTTTTTTAAAAATTATCAACTTAAGTAATTTTTTGAATTATGACTTCTGCCCTCATAAAAAACTCTCACAATATTAGATCATAACTGTGTCATAGATGTATTCCCTTGATTATATTTTTATAGATCATATGTGTCAATATTGAAAATAGAGGTAATAAAATGTCTAGAATATTATTGTGAAGACAGAGCAATTATTGAACACACACAAAAAATATCTGAAGGAATGCTTCTCTGTACCCATTAATAAGAATCAATACTAAAATGTGGGTACAAATCATAGCTCCCTTCTGACCATGACAAATGGCACTTATAAACACTAGTGGTGGGTCCAAGGTGAGCAAGTCACAGACACATTCAGGGTTAGAGCAACATGAAATAAAACTAGTATATTAATAGACATGAGTTTACTCGGTTGCCCCTGTACCCTGAAAAGTTAATGGCACTTAGATGACAGTAAATATCTGGTAGTGGAGAGAAAAAAATAGCCATCTGAAGATACCTATTTTTTTCTTAACCCTGTAAGTAACAACACCTTTCTCAGGATACAAAATTACATGTAAGTGTTCCTGGAACACTAGAAAGAAGAAAATAGCACTTTTGCTTCCTCTCTATCTTGGAAGTAATGGTATCTCTATTTAAAAGTATTTTGGGTAAATAGGCATATTTAAAAACTACCTAGGTCAATTTTGCTGTGTAGATATTTAATATCTTTTCAAAGATAAATATTTCTAACTAGAGGTCTGGTTCACGGAGTGTGTGCATGGAGGGGGGGGGGGGGTTCCCTCAGCCCAGCCTGCACCCTCTCCAATTCAGGACCCCTTGGGGTTGTCCGACTGCCAGTTTAGGCCTGAACCCTGGGATCAAGCCTAAACCAGCAATCAGACATCCCTCTCACAATCCGGGACTGGTGGCTCCTAACTGCTCATCTGTCTGCCTTTCTAATTGCCCCTAACTGCCCCCCTTCCAGCCTGATCACCCTTAACTGCCTCTGCCTGTCGGCCTGATCGCCCCTAACTGCTCTCCCTGCCAGCCTGGTCACTCCCAACTGCCCCCCTGCTGGCCTGGTTGTCCCGTAATGGCCTGATCACTCCAAGCAGCCTGCTGTTCAGTTGTTTGGTTGTCCCTCACTAACCCCTTGCTGGCCTAGTCACCCCACACAGCCTGCTGATCAGCCATTACTGTGACAGCATCCTGGACAATTTGCATATTCCTCTATCATTAGTATATATTAGGGTGTGATTGGTATTTTACTGATATAACTGTGTAGTTAGTATATAGCCATGTGAACAAATACAATTTAAAAGTTTATGTTAAGAGATGAAATTTTCAAGGAAATTTTAATTAGAAGGGGGTTCTCATGGGAAAAACTTAGCATTGAGGAATAATACTCCAATGTTTTTAGTTCATGCATGAACAGATCTTTGCTAGTTGGAAAGATAAAATAAAAGATAAATTAAGTAAAAATCAGCCATTTATTTGTGTATAATGTGCCTTCCAAGGGATCATAAAGCATAGTGAAAGAGTAAAGTAAGAAAAATACTAACCATTTTCAATCCACATAAAGTTCTGTTTTTCTTTGTGTTTAAGAGACAAACTTCAACAATTATCCTGCTTAGTTATATGCAATCATAAACCGTTAAGTTTCTGTTCCAGGCATTAGCAGTCATAACATGACTGTCACATTCTGGCATTAGTCAGCTTATTAATATTTCTTAGGTTGATGTGCCTTTTTGGACTGCTATCAATATTTACTAATAGATGATATCAGTAGACATTTTGTATGAAGTATTTGGAAGGAAACACTCTTTTCTATTTTAATAAAAACATGTCCACATAATAACTGGACTTGACAACTTTTATCCCATTTTGAAGAAAGATGGGGCTTTCACATAAATATTGATATTTCTTTTATTTGGTTGAAGGAAGTAAATCAACAAGATATTTCAGACCAAAAATTACGAGCCTGGGGTTCAAATATTACATTCTCACAAAAAAAAGACTAATAGTTTCTTAGGACAGATGGAGCCACTAAGTATTATGTGGTCTGTTTTCCCCTATCTATACTAATAAAAGGTAATATGCAAAGGTCAGGATGCCCTCACAGTAGTGACTGAACAGCAGGTTGCATGGGGTGACAAGGCTGGCAAGGGGGTTAGTGAGAGACAACCAAACACCTGAAAAGCAAGCTATGTGGGACATCCAGGCCAGCGGGTGGGGGAGGGGGGGTAGTGAGGAACGACCAAATGACTGAACAGCAGGCTGCATGGGGTGACCAACCTGGTAGGGGTGTTAGTGAGGGACAACCAAGTAACTGAACAGCAGGCTGTGTGGGACAACCAGGCCAGCAGAGCGGGGCAGTAAGGAGCAACAAGGCCTGCAGGGAGGACAGTTGGCAGAAACCAGGCTGGCAGGGGGGACCATGAGGAGTGACCAGGCTGGCAGGGGGCAGTTGCAGGTGACCAGGCCAGCAGGGGTGGGCAGTGAGGGGTGACTAGGCTAGCAGAGGGGAGCAGTAAGGGGTGACCAGCCCGGCAGGGAAACAGTTGGTGGCAATCAGGCTGGCAGGGGCAGTTAGGGGCAATCAGACCAGCAGGCAGAGGGAGTTAGAGGTGATCAGACTGGCAGTGGGGGCAGTTAGAAGCCAGTAGTTCCAGATTGTGAGAAGGATGTCTAACTGCTGGTTTTGGACATTCCCCAAATGGTCCCAGATTGGAGAGGGTACAGGCTGGGCTGAGGGGAACTCCTGGGCATGAATTTTGTGCACCGGGTCTCTAGTATTTTATAACAGTGGTTCTGAAACTTGTTGGATTCAGGATCTCTTAACAGTTTTAAGAATTTTAGGGAATCACAAAAAGCTTTGTATCATATGGGTTACATCTATAAATCTTTATGTTACTCAAAGGTAAAATTGAGAAAATTTTTGATAACTACTTGTTGATTTATTTTAAATAATTATAATAATAAAACCATACCCTATTAACATATTTTCAAAGAACAATAATATGTTCTTTTAAAAAGTGAGGAGAGGCATTTTTTTTTTACTTTTGTAAAATCTTTTTAATATCTAACTTAGAACAGAGTTGGAGTATCTGAATTCTGAATATCTGTTTTTGCATTTATTCTGTTAAAATATGCTGTGTTGGATTATCTACATAAAACAAATTCAGCCTCATACAAGATTCTATTTGGAAAAGGGAGAATATTGTAATAGCCTTTTCAGATAACTGTTATATTTTGGGATATCACACCAAAATTTAACAAGTGGGAGTTTCTTATAAGCTTCAGTGTGAAAACTGTCATGTGTAATCGGAAGCCCAACAACATTTTTTTGTACTCTGTGACATTAATATCTATGAGTTTATCTTTCGCTTTCAAGCTGATCTATTACCCATACGCAATGCCATAACATCATTCATTTGTCATTTGGAAATATCAGTTAAAGTTGTTCAGTTCTTTCATATATTGACCGGTCTCAATAAATAATACCAAAAATTCACATTTATACTATCACCACTGAGCTCATTAGAAAAGTATGTAAGCACTAGAAAGATGCAAGATCACTGTGATGGATGCAATTTTTCCAAATTGTATCATTTGAAAGCTCAAAATGTATTGGCAGCAAGTAGTATCAGCTGTTTTCCTTGAAATGGTGGATCAGTTTATTCCATTTCAGAAAATATCTGCTAGCTCCCCAAATCAGAATGATCAGAAATTTTCTGTCAATCATTCTTTGAAATAAAAAAGATTTTCCATGGAAAAGTAAGCAAGTTCATCTCACAACTCAATGAGGCATGTGCTTTTTCTCATGATAGTTACACTATTTTGATAACTAAAAGTGAATAATCCATATTTCCCATTTCAGTACATATTAAAGGTAGTGTACAGCCTATCCAGTGTGGCTCAGTGGTTGAGAATCGACCTATGAACCAGTAGGTCACTGTTCAATTCCCAGTCAGGGCACATGCCTGGGTTGTGGGCTCCATCCCCAGTCAGGGGCATGCAGGAGTCAGCCAATAAATGATTCTCTCTCATCATTGAAGTTTCTATCTCTCTCTCTCTCCCTTCTTCTCTTAAGTTAATTTTAAAAATATATTTTTAAAAGTTATGTACTAAAGAGTAAAATTTAATAAAATTAATATATATTTTCCTGCCACCATAGTAATGTTCTAAGTAAAGCCAACATTTGTTTTCTTTTACTGTGCTGATAGTGAGAAACAAAACTGATTGCTAGTACAGTGTTGTGCCACTGTTTTGACTCATGCTAAACCACCAGCAATTTTATCCACGATTGCTTTTGCATCATCAGGGCCAATGGTAACACAAAAGGCATTGATGTCTTAGTATAATTATGCAAATACTTTTGACCATCACAAAGATCTCACAATGTATCAGAGATACCACCCTGGGAGAACCACTGCTCAGTAATTTCATTAAGCAGAGGTCCAGCTTCAGCTTAAACACCTTAAGTCAGGACATCCCTTCTTAGGACAGAAACAATGATCTTCTTTAATAAAGTTGAAGTCCATCACCCTATAACTTCCACCAGTAAAGCCTAACTACTTTGACCTCTTGAATATCTATGCATTTGAATAGCCAAGATAATACTTTTCTGTTCTTGAAAAATAAAAATCCATTTCCTATGTTCTATTATTTGTTAATTTTTTGGAAAAATTCACATTTTTTCATAGTAGAAGTTTATTTTTTAATGTGTAGTAAATACCACTTCTCCCAATAATTTCTGTGTCTCTTATTAATGGTCCCCTCCCTTGTGTTCTGTGATCCTTTACTTCTGTTCTGCTCCCTGCCAAAAAGACAGAGCCTATGACGCTAATTTGTTTTAAGCCAAAGCATATGAGAACATAAAAGTCATCCAAAGTCTACTTAAGCATTGCTAATATTTATGTAAAAAGACATAAAAAGTGTCAAACACACTCTTAGATGGGTTTATATGAGTTGTTAAGGAAAGTATGTTATATTAAAACTAGAGGCCCAGTACATGAATTCATGCATGAGTGGGGGCCCAGTTGGGGGAGGGACCACAGAAGGTTGGCCAGCTGGCCATGCCCCCAGTCAGAGTGTTGGGGACTGATCAGGGGAGGGGCTGGCTGGGGGAAAGGAGCTGTGGGTGGTTGGCCAGCCCCATCCCTAATTGGGGTGTTGGGAGCTGATCAGAGGCCAGGCAAGCCTGGGGGTGGGGTGGCAATTGGGGCCCAGATCAGGCTGGTTGACTGCCATAGTGCGCCGATAGCCACTGGTCATTCTGGTTTTTCTGGTCCCTGGACTTTGATATTTATATATTGTTTTCCATGAATTTCATGGATACTTTCTGCAAAAATGACATAAAGATGTTGAAACCCACTATTGTTTGTTAAATGTGTTTGCATAAATCTGCCCTTCCTGACAGCAAGTTATTCTGAGAATATAAATATAGGACTTGAATTATTGAACTCTTTCTTGTACTCAATAAATAACAGCTTATTTTAAGTATAACCATATATATATATAAATATATATATACATTTTTTTTTTTTTAATTCAAGCTTGTAAAAGCTACTGGGTAAAAAATAATATCTGTACTAAGAGGCTTTTTCAGCTAGTACCTAAGAATTAAAATATATCATCTGAAAACAATTTTTAAAACTATATCAAAATAATAATTACATAAAAAGTTCCTCTTAGAAGGGAAGATATGAATACTAATGAAGATCGCTATTTTTTTAAAAATATGTAAGCATTAATAAAAGTCATACAATTTACTTCTAAATTCTACAGATCAGTTTAGAATTTTTATTTTTAACAAGAATTGCAAAACTCAATTAGACTTGACATTTCTGATCTAAAATATACAGAATAAATAAATGAAAATATGAACTACTATTTTCTAAACATTTCAAAGTCTAATTTATTGCTTCTGTATTTTAAAAAGTAAAGCTAACCTATTTTCTACATTTTATTATATACTAGAGGCCCGGTGCCTCAGCCCAGCCTGCACCCTTTCCAATCTGGGACCCCTCGAGGGATGTTAAACTGTCCAACAGGCAATTGGACATCCCTCTCATAATCCAGGACTGCTGGCTCTAAACTGCTCACCTGCCTGCCTTCCTGATTGCCCCTAATCGCTTCTGCCTGTCAGCCTGATCACTCCCCAACCACTCCCCTGCCAGCCTGATTGATGTCTAACTGCTCCCCTGCCAGCCTGTTTGGCCCCAACTTCCCTCCTCTGCCGGCCTGGCCACCCCTAACTGCCCTCCCCTACAAGGTTGATCGTCTCCAACTGCCCTCCCCTGCAGGGTTGATCACCCCAACTGCCTTCCCCTGCTGGCCATCTTGTGGTGGCCATCTTGTGTTCACATGGGGGCAGGATCTTTGACCACATAGGGGCAGCCATCTTGTGTGTTGGAGTGATGGTCAATCTGCATGTTACTCTTTCATTACATATGATAGAGGCCTGGTGCACAGGTGGGGGGCAGCAGGTTTGCCCTGAAGCGTGTCCCGGATCAGGGTGGGGGTTCCCCTGGGATTGGGGCGGCCTGGGAGAGGGGCCTGTGGTGGTTTGCAGACCTGCCACACCCCCTGGTGACCCAAGCAGAGGCCCTGGTGTCTGGAATTTATTTACCTTCTACAACTGAAACTTTGTAGCCTGGAGCGGAGCCAAGCCTCATGCTCACTCCAGCTGCCGCCATTTCTGTTTGGTTTTATGTATCTTTTATAATTGAAACTTTGTAGCCTGGAGTGGAGGCCTGACCCACCAGGGCAGGTGGAAAGCTTTGCTTCCTCCATTGCCAGGGGCAACCCTAGCCTGCTCTCTCCAGCTACGCCGGCTGCCGCCAATTTTCTTGGAATTTATCTTCTATAAATGAAATTTTGTAGCCTTGAGTGGAGGCCTAGGCCAGCCAGGGTGTGTGGAAAGCTTGGCTTCCTCTATTGCCTGGGAAATCTAAGCCTCTCAACTGCTCTCTGTGGCTGCAGCCATCTTGGTTGGGGTTAATTTGCATACTCACTCTCATTGGCTGGTGGGGATGGCTTAATTGGAGTGATGATTAATTTGTATATTACTCTTTTCATTAGCTAGGATAAACTAGTGGCCTGGTGCACGAAATTTGTGTGTGGGAGGGGGAAGGTTGTCCCTATGCCAGCCCTGCACCCTCTCCAATCTGGGATCCCTTGAAGGAAGTTGTCTGACTGCCAGTTTACAAGGATCAGGCCTAAACCAGCAGTCAGACATTCCTCTTGCAATCTAAGACTGCTGGCTCCTAACTGCTCACCTGACTGCCTGCCTGATTGCCCCTAACCACTCTGCCAGCTGCGCCCTCATGCCAGTGTGCTCACCCCAAATTGCCCCCTGCTGGCCTGCTCACCCCAAACTACACCCCCCCATCCTGATTATCCCCAACTGACCCCCACTGATAGCCTGCTTGCCCCCAACTGCTTCCCCTGCTGATCTTCTCACCCCCAGCAGCCTCCCCGACCAGCCTGATCACCCCCAAATCCTCCCACCTCCCACCAGCCTGATCACCCACAACTGCCCTCCCCTCTTGGCCTCTAACCACCTCTACCTCAGCCCCACCACCATGGCTTTGTCCAGAAGAGCGTCCTGAAGTTCTCCTGGAAGCTCTTCCAGTCTAATTAGCATATTACCTTTTTATTACTAATATTATAGATAGAGGCCTGGTGCATGTGTGGGGCTTCCTGGCTTGCCCTGAAGGGTGTCCCAGATCAGGATGGGGGTTCCCTTGGTGCATGGGGCAGCCTGGTGAGGGGCTAATGGCTGTTTGCAGGCTGGCCATGCCCCCCAGTGGGGACCTTTAGCCCTTGGGGGTGTGGCCAACATGGGTAAGGGGCTGAGGTCCATTTTCAGCCTGGCCACTCCTCCTGGGGGCTCAGGCCTCCAGCCACTACTTCAGTGGTGGCCAGAGTGGGTGGGAATCTTGGCTTCCTCCATCACAGGGAGCAACCCAAGCCTCCTGCTTGCTCCAGCTCCATGGCCACTACCATCTTTGTTTGGGTTAATTTGCATACTCACTACTGATTGGCTGGTGGGTATAGCGGAGGGATGGTGAATTTGTATGTTTCTCTTTTATTAGTGTAGGTATAGCAAGTTTATTTTGGTATGCTAATTTTTAATACATTTTAAAATAAAGCATTGCCCTAGCTGGTTTGGCTCAGTGGATAGAGCATTGACCTGTGGACTGAAAGGTCCCAGGTTCGATTCTGGTGAGGGTACATGCATTGGTTGTGCTATTTAAAAAAAAAAAAAAAAAAAAAAAAAAAAAAAAAAAAAGCCAAAACTGATTTGGCTCAGTGGATAGAGTGTCGGACTATGGACTGAAAGGTCCCAAGTTCGATTTCGGTCAAGGGCATGTAGCTTGGTTGCAGGCACATCTCCAGTAGGGGGTGTGCAAGAGACAGCTGATCAATGTTTCTCTCTCATTGATGTTTCTAACTCTCTATCCCTCTCTCTTCCTCTCTGTAAAAACTCAATAAAATAGATTTTCAATAAATAAATAAATACAATAAATAAAGCATTTACTTAATGTTTAAAGCAAAAGTATATTACTTTTCAAAAATATTTTTAAATAAAACTACTCCATACTCTCTTCCAAAATCATTCTAAGTCCTGAAAAAGGATAAAAGAGTTAAGTCAATCTTATTGATCTGTTCCAGATGTTCATGTTTTAGTGTACTGGATCAGTAAATAATTAATGAAGTAATTAGGATGTTTCCCTGAATAATTAATGGATTAGCATAAATTGGTACTTTTTACTTGGTAGGTTTTCAAGATGCTATTTCTTCCAGGTTCCAAGTTTTTTATCAAACAACTGAGTTGAACAGAGACAACCTGGTTTCTCTACCTTTCTTTGCCAAAGGAATTTCTGTCAACCTAGAGTGCTCCATTGCAGTAGGTTGGATTTGCATTATTATTACCCATCACATGTTACTATCTCCCCCTCCATGAAATGTTGTAGAACACAGAGTGTCTATTCCTGCAACACTGATTCCTGCCCCACTGATGTTAAATTTCATCATGCAAAGTACTTTAACATTGCAATGGAATAAACAAAAATCTTTAGACTTGCATCCACGTCTAGCTAGCCATCTTGCATTCATATAAACTGCCATGAAAAGAAATGCTCCTAATAGTTCGTGGTTCTCATAAGATGAGGAAATACATGGCATACCCTTGAAATGAATTTGCATTATGGAACCTCTAGTCCAAATTCTGAAGGTCAGCATAGCAAGGTGAGTTGCATCTGATCTACAGTCCCATGAAAAGGGAATAGGTGCTCTTTGTTTTACGCCACAATGATTTTTTTTTTCAATGAAATATTGCAACAGAAGAGAGTCACTGTCATGGATACACAGTGGTCTTGACAAAAAAAAAAAAAAAAAAAAAAAAAAATCTCACTGTGAACACCTGCCTGTATGCAGAGCTTGATGGTGAAAAGCAGGGCTAAGCATTTGTTAGGAGAGCAAGTTGTAAGTGCCTGCTTACAAAAATAGATATGCTATGTTAGAATTAAGTACAATTTTATTGTTATAGAGGACTGAGTAGAAAGGGGATATATATAAGATGAAATAGCACCATTTGCAACAACATGGATGGACCTTAAGAACATTATGCTAAGTGAAATAAGTCAGAGAAAGCTAAGAATCAAATGATTTCACTCATATAGGTCCATAATACAATTGAGGTGGGTTGAGTCAAACTGGTGAACACAAACAGCGGTATGGTGGTTGCTAGAGGGAAGGGAGAGGGAGAGAAGGAAATCCTAATATATGGTGATGGGGGGATATTGGATTTTTGGGTGGTAGGTATGGTGCAATATACAGATCTTGTAACAGAAACCCACACCTGAAACCTATACGTTCAACATCACCAATGTCACTCCAACAAATTTAATAAAAAAAGAAATGGGATATCTATACTAATTAAAGGGTAATATGCTAATTAGACTGGGAGACCTTCTGGACAAACCCATTGACGGGGCTGAGGCAAAGGCAGTTAGGGAAGATTGGGCTGGAGGAGGAGGGCAGTTGGGGGCAAGCAGGCTGGAGGGAGAGGGTGGTTGGGGGCAAACAGGTCAGCGGGGGGTGGGGGGTGGGGGGCAGTTGGGGGCATGCAGACTGGCAGGGGGAACAGCTGGGGTGAGCAGACCGGCAAGGGGGGCAGTTGGGGAGAGCAGGATAGCAGGGTGATAAGCAGACTTGCAAGGAAGCAGTTGGGGACAAGCAGGCTAGTGGGGGTGGGAATGGGGTGGGAGGGGTGTTTGGGGGTGAACAGGCCAGCAGGGGGGCTAATGGGGGAGATCAGGCTGGCAGGTAGAGTGGTTAGCGGTGATCAGGCAGGCAGGCAGGTGAGCAGTTAGGAATCAGCGGACCAGGATTGCGAGAATATTGTCCGACTGCCCCCCTGTCCACAGGGATCAGGCCTAATTGGCATTCAGACATCCTCCAAGGGGCTCCAGATTAGAGAGGGTACAGCCAGGCTGAGGGATACCCCACTCCCCCATGCATGAATTTTGTCCATCAGGCCACTAGTATATAATATGTCATACGTTGTTACCATATGTTGTCATCATATGTTTCTTTGTTTTTAAGTAGCAAGAATTAATCCAATATAAAACAAAATTAGTTTCAAATAATATCTATTAATTACCATGATTATATATTATATACATTTTAGTGTACTGGGATATAAAGGGTATTCCAAAAATGCATACACACACTCTGAATAATTATAAAGGCAGAATTTTTTGAAATCTATTTCTTTTTCAAAATTGAGCTATCAAATGTTAAAGTATATATATATCTTTTAGGACACCATGTACATATATAGTGTATAATTTATATATATATATATACTTTCTGTAGCTGGTTGTGAAGGATTAAATTTGTTGAAAATCCTTGTGAGGGTATGTGGCTATTGACCTGTATTGGTAGCCTATTTTATCATTTTATCCCTAATTGTCCCACTGGAAATCAGAGATTACTTGTTCTTATTCCCAGTGATGTGTGAGTTCTAAAAGCTGAACATGTATATTTTTTCTCCCGGTCCCCTCTAACTACTATAACTAACCAAAATAATCTATTACTGACAACTAAATTGTGTAGATCTGTCTGCAAAATGTAGAGTTTTGTCTCTTATTCAAAGGTATGTACTAGCTTTTACTTCCAATTTTTTTGGCCCAATTTATGATAATAGGTAGTATATAATCCCTCATACAGATTTAAATAACATAAAAACAAAATGAGGAGGATTAAACACCTTGAGGAAATACTATTTTAAAAAATTTTGCAGATAAGAAAAGTGAAGTTATGTTGGGAATCTTGCCCAAGATCACAATCTACAGAAGCACTGGCACCATGACCCCTAACTTCACTCAACTGCATGTGTAAGGAGCCTCCTACCCTTGTGCCTTATCTCAAGATCAAAGTATCTAGGGGATGCACTTTTTGGGACCCTGCATGCATGTGAAGCTCTGGAACAGTAGAAGTCAAGGGGAAGGGAGAGCATCTTTGCTGGTGATGTCATTGGAGCTGAAGGTCATACCTAAGGAGGAAGCAATGTTAGCCATTACCATTTACTAGAGACCCAGTGCACAAACTTGTGCACGGGTATGGTCCCTCTAGGTGGCCTGTGGGAATCAGGCCAAAACTCACAGTTCAACACCGCCTGCAGCTCCTGCCTGCCACACTTGCTCATCCTGGCCCCATTGTGCCTGCACTGGACTTGCACCCAATCAGTTCCAATTGGGAGAGGCTTGTGCTGCCACAGCAGTGCTCACTAGCCATGAGCCCTGCATCTGGCGCCCTCCCAAGGGGAGTGGTCTGCGGATTGGGCTGAAACCAGCTCTCCAGCATCCCCCAAGGGGTCCTGGATTGCAAGAGGGCACAAGCCAGGCTGAGGGACCCCACTGGTGCATGATCAGGCCATGGAGGGACCACAGGAGAGTTCTAGGGCATGTCCAATTCATCTCACTCAGTCCTGATTGGCCGGACCCCAGCAGCAAGCTAACCTACTGATCAGAGCATCTCACTCCTGGTGGCCAGTGCACATCATAGCAACTGGTTGACCAATTGACTGTCTGCCCCCTGATGGTCAGTACACATCATAGTGAGCAGTAAAGCAGCCTAAGCATATCATTAGCATATTATGCTTTGATTGGTTGTTCTGCCATTCAGTCTATTTGCATATTACCCTTTTCTTATATTGGATAAGACAGATAGGTTTAAGTTTGGGGAAAGCCTGCCCTTCAGCTCTTCCATGTGTTTTGTGTGTGTGTGTGTGTGTGTGTGTGTGTGTGTGTGTGTGTGTATTTCAGGGCCTTATAGACTTGTAAACATAAGAGGCAATTGTGTGTAAGAATGATTTTCCTAGGTAGGTGTATATATTTTCTATTTATTGAAATCAGGAGCAGTTAAAAGAGCTGAATGTAGCCAAGAGGGGAATAACCCTGCTGCTTATGAGAAAAGGCTGTGTATATTTTGCAGAGTGGATAAACTGGTAGTGGTTTAATGATTTTTGAAAATGATTCGCAAAAAACTGCTGCAGGGGACGGATAGGTAAATGTTGATTGATTCATGAAAGGATGTTACTCCCATGGGAAGTGAGGAGCTGGAAATGTACATCTGCGACTCTAGTTTTGCTCCACACCTAGTAGGCTGCTCTGGGGGGCAAGGTCTTTCCATTCAACAGGTCTCTCTTTTCTCCTTATATGGATTCCCCTCATGCACTAGTGAGGTTTAAACTAGCTAAAGCACAGCCTACATCAGAGCAAGGTGACATTAGCAAGTGGGTGGGAAAATTCGATAAAGGGGTCAAGTGAACAATGGCAGTAAGGCTAGATGTGTGTAGCCTGCAATGTTCTGAGTTGCAGATTTATAGCCATTATTGCTCCCTAAGACCCATATGAACCTTGACAGGCATACTTCTGAGACCTTCCTCTCAGATCAAGGTCTTCCTCTCTCTGTTGATCCATGAATAAACATTTTCATAGTGCAGTATTCTATTTTTCTTTTATTAAGAGATGATCACAAAGGTCAAACTTCAGTACTAGTCAGCAGAATCAAATTTCTTCTCATTAATACAATGTATCCTTATTTATGGTTCATATTTTAGATAGTTTATTCCTATCTTACTTTCTCAAAAGTTCCTAAGTTGCCAAAGGAAGACATTCTTTCAAAGAATGGGAAAACCTGGGTGATAGGACATGATAAATTCAAATTGAAAATAGCAATGAAAAATGTACATTTAAAAATATATTTCAGGAATATTAATCTTCAAAAGTAAGGAAATTCTGGCACAGGCTGAAGATGGGTGAACCTTGAAGATTTTATGCTAAGTGAAATATTGCAGGTCATAAAAAGGACAAATATTGTATGATTCCACTTATATAAGATAATAGAATAGTCAATTCATAAAGACCAAAAGTAGAACTTAGAACAGGTAGTAGAAAACGTGGTGGGCCCTGGAGGAGATAGGCCAGGCCAGGACTTTGCCGTGTTATATCAGTGAACTATTACAGTGTAAGAAGGTAATGATCCAAACAGGACTCCTTTAAAAACATAAAATCTAAAACTTAAGTCCTCATATGTGAATATTTAGGTTAAAAGACTGGTAAATACTTAGTTATTCTTTATTTACACATATAGGATCCTTTAACTGCAGAGTGTGGCTGCATTTACAGCACCATAAAATTGTATTAAAGCAATTTAATATAATTAGGGGTGGAGCCAAAGCCTCTTGGTCCCCAGGTGGGACTGAAGACCATGCCCGCCCATCCAAGTAGCTGCAGAACAGGAAGGAATGAGTCCGAAGCTCTGCATCTCTGCTGGGTGAATACTATCACCCAAGTTTCCACCCTATCTGATCCCAGAAAAGCCCGAATTCAAGTGATGGGGTAGAGCAGAGTTCTCAATAGAGAAGAATATGGGACCCTTGAGCACAGCAGTACCCTACTGATGTCACATCTACATCTGAATGTACAATAGGTCATTGAAATGTCATATGCTTGAACCCCAGTCCCATAAGCACAAAGGGGATTTCCTCCATCAAGAGCCACAGGCAGAGAAGTGCTAATTAGACAAACTCCTCAGTCATTGGCTACTAGAAGGTGGGTTAGGACCTTGTACTAAAGTTTTCTCTTGTTCAAAGTTTCACTGTTGGTTGGAAAGTCAGAAGCTTCAGTGGCCCTGATTATAAATAGGCATACCATTGCCTAAGGAGAAACCCACATAAAATTCAGGGGCTTAAACATAGAACATTGTTTCTTGGGAACACGTAGATGAATTCACAGCCCCCAATCGCACCAGCATCCAGTTCAACACTGCCATCTCCTTGCCTCTCTCCTCCACCAACAACCTCCACTAAGGCAGGACATCATCACCTTATAAAACTCTTTGGGGTCTGCAGACCACGTATGCCTGCCTCACTTGGGCATTCTATGAGGCATTTTTATTGGCTAACATACAAATCAGAAAGGAGTTTAAATCAGCAAGTTGTGTTAGAAACTGTTCAGTAAAGTGTGATCTACTCTCTACTATTAGTGCCCCAAACCTTAGTGACCCCTTGAAACTATAAATCTATGTGACTGATGGATTTTATCAATAGATCTTCTGACCAAGGGTTGCAGCCTTCACCCAGAGATGCCGGATTTGGGGGTCTGTTGCCTGCGAGACCTTGTGAGTGTCTAACCTGATACTTCCAGTTCGGGGTGAGTTGAGTCAGACTCAGTGACTAACAAGGTGGGGAGGAAGCTCAGGGGCTGTGGCACCATGAGTAATCAAGTCCTTTGTCTCTGGTGCAGGAGCCTCATGTCTTTTGGGAGATCCCACAAAACTGTGGCAGCCTAACTTGTCTGTTGCAAGTTGGGCAAAACCCTTGGCCCTTCCAAGCTCTTGACAGTTCCCATAAGGAGCTGCACTGCATGTGTCTGCAGAGCAGCCATATGGCTGTATAGGAAATAAACTTCAACTACCCATGGGCTTTGGAAGCCTCAAATGGGCATCTTTATAAAAATGTAAAAAGATAACATGCATTTAGGAGCTATATGTTAGAAACCCTTCATATTAAAATCAGTATATTCCCATTCTAAATGAAAAATCACTCTAATTACCCAAAAAGCACTTCAGGGAGTATTCAAAATATGAGAGTAATATTCACATCATAATCTTGTTTTATTGTGATCTGTGAACTAATCCCATAGTCATATGAATATGAATAACCCACAGAGAGGAGAGAGAGAGAGAAATACATATATATTCTGAATGGGGGAAGTTGACATTAGAGCACAGCAGGCCATTAACTTTAGTCACTGCAGAGGTTTTCTTCCCTTTCAATAACCTCAAATGCAGTTATTCTGCCATTTAATATCATTATTTTGATTCTGAGACGACTATTCATCTTATAAATCAATTAGTTTGACTAATGGTTGATTTTCATAGTTAGTATTTGATTTTGTTCAAGTGACTCAGAAGTTCATTGGCCCATCTCTCTTTTCAGTCTTACAACTCCTTCACTTTTCTTTCTATTCATCATTTTCTCAGTGACTTCCCAGGGACCTGCAAAGCAATTCATTGAGTTAGCATACTTCATTAGAGCAGAATCTTTCACAGAAAGGGGAATGTTTTATTTAAGATTTGAAATTCTTGCCTGTTCTGAGAACCTTTTTGCTTGATGACATCAAGAAGGTTGATGTAAGCTCCCTGATAAGAATAAAATAAATTTAACACAGGAAGGTACCCCCAGCTATGGAGCTACAGAAAGCAGTGGGGGCCTTAGGAACCTTGCTGTGTCCAGCATGTTCTACTCAAAGCCACTCCAAGCAAACAAGTAATCTACAAACAGCCAGGGTGTTTTCCATGCACATAGAGCTTCATGGAAACTCCGAAACTCTCCTTCCATAAAATTATCTTTTTAAGTGTCTCCCTTTTAGAAATTCTAGAACTATTTTACAGAGAGACTGAATATGAAAAAAAGAAAGAAAAAAAAAGACAACAGCTGGACCATCTATGACAACAGAACTCTGACCAACAACCTCAGCAGCAACCAGCCCTAAAGGCCAGGACTTGATCAACAACTGACAGCTTCTCTCTGTTTTGCCCCCTCCACTCCCTTACAAAATTCATAAAAGTTAGGGTTTTCTGTTGTTGTTTTATTGTGGTTTTTTTTTCCCCAGTTAGTTCATATGTTTGCATTGCCACACACACACACAAACACACACACACACACACACACACACAAATGCATTAAAGTAAAGAGAGTGAAATTTATAACGGGACCAGCAAAGTAAATACTGACAGAGTATGCCCCCACCACTCAAGCACACTCCCTCCCCAGATGTGAACTTCCGTCCACCTGCACTTGAAAATGGACATCAGTGGAGGGTAGAAGCCAAGTGTCTATCCTGTTATGAAGGATCCCCACTATTGTGGAAAGAATTATCACAACTTTTACTTTGTTTGTATTGTTTTAATTGGTAAGTTCCATGGCTGCCCAGGTTCTACAATTCTGAAATCCAAAATACAGTTAAAAGAAAAAAAAAAAAAAAGAAGAAGATGTTTGACTAAATGGCTTTAGTCAAAACAGCTAACCTGAATGGAGGAGAAAATATTCATAGTCCCAGTTTACCTCCACCTAACCTGTGGGTGGTCAGGCACTGGAAGCATAAACCTTAAAATGCTTGATTATGGGGATGGTTCACATATTTGTATGTCATAACTCATAGATTTAATAATTTGGCAATGTTTTAGCAAACAGAGATAGTGACAGAAAAAATGGATTAACAAGTCAATTTATAAGCAATATTTAGCCATTATTACTAGGTTCAAATTATTTTCTTGGTTCCTATGAAAGTCATCAGTACATTTTCTACTTGTTCAAACTTCTATTCATCTAAAGCTAAGGTAGCCCCGGCTGGGTGGTTTAGTGGGTTGCAGGGTCATCCCTTGCGCCAGAAAGGTTGAGGGTTTGATTCCTGTTCAGGGCCTATACCTAGGTTTTGGGTTTGATCCCAGGTCAGGGAGTGTACAGGAGGCAACCGATCAGTTTCTCTCTCACATCAGTGTTTTTCTCTCTCTCTTTAAAAACAAGCAAACACACACACACACAATAAACATATCATCTTTGGGTGAGGATTTAAAAAAAAAAAAATCTAAGATAAACATTAACCAAAAGAAAACATGTGATATGCAAAATGGTTTCAATTTGGCTAGGGAGATAAATTGTTAAACCTTTTAAATAATGTAGGTTTGCTCTCAAGAGAATATTTTGCCAGGCTTTTGGTTCAGGATATTTTTTAATGAAGTAAGCATCAGGGAAATCATGTTCCCTAAGATATAATTTCCAATTCAAATAGGTATTACAAATCAAATTTGTCTTACCAAATTTTCCCATAATGTTGCCAAATGGTTTGACATGGTTGTCCATACAGAGCTCTAACAATAAAATCAGAGGATTTTTTTCTTCTTCTTTATTTGGAACAAGATGGTTAAATCAGCAAATGTTAAATCTCAGTAGTCTCCAAGAGAACATCTGATTATGCCATTTACTTTTATGAGTACACCAGGCCTGGACATTCAGTTATTTAATAAAGTTTCTTCTGCTCATAAATTGGATGCCAAAAATTGGATGCCCATTTTGCTGCACTTTAATGGCAAAAATAGTAATAATATTAATAGTAACAAGCTATTTGAGCCAAACAATGGGAAAAGAGCTGTACTCTGCATTCACTCACTGAATCTTGTTTCTAAACAATATGTCCCAATGGACAGCCTTTGTCAAATTGAAACTTAGTGTAATGATCTAGGCAATTTGATTTCCAGACACTTTCAAAAGGAAACTGTAAAAAAAAAAAAAATAAAATAATAAAATAATAAAATAAAAAAAGAAACCATATTTTAAAATAATATTTTGAAGAATTCTGCAAAGTAACTTATCTTTTCCAATTAGATATTTGATTGAAGTGTTGTTTACCTTATATTCTCTAGTTATAACACATAGAAAATTATTTTGTTATTAAACTACTATCTCCATTGTTTAGGGTTAAAACTATCACCTTTGATAAAAGGAAACAAGAATAGACAAATCTTATAAGACATCTTGGTTTTCCAGAAATTTTATCTTTCCATGACTCTTCAACAAAAGCTTCTAATGTTTTACTTTTAGCATAAATCATTTATAGTCCTGCCAGTTTCTAAGCCATTTGACAATATTAACAACAAAAATAATGTAAAATTTAAAATACTCAGTGTTCTAGAAGTCTATGACTATCATGTCAATTTTCAGTCCTTGTCATTTTCAAGAAAGGCGATTATATTTTGGGTGCACTGTGTTATTTTTAAACTCAAGTTTTCAGTGCTCTCTTGTTTACAATTCAATAATTCAGTTTTGTGTCAAACACTATTTTTTGAAGACCAATGTGCACTTCCATTAGCATTCTGGCAACAAGACAGAAGCCAGGTCTCCTTAATCATTCCTGTTAGTATATTTGTTGACTCTATCAGAATAGCTTCCTAGTACAAATAAAACGTATGGAAAATGCTTTTCCTTCTATTTCAGAAATAGACAGAGGTTAGGAAGGAAGCATTTTGAAAAATGGCATTTCCAATTCACACTGGAAACAGAGATGCTTTAGAAAATGGTAAGCATGTGACAGAACCACATATTCCTCCTGAAAATGCCATTTCTCTGAAAAGATGAATGTTCCTGCAACAGAACTAAAGAGTCTATACAGGTAACACCAGATGAAAAACATCCATTGACTTCAGTGATCCCAAATACCCCCAAATTATAATTATTGGACTAAAAATTGTATTTGGCCGAGGGGCAGTGTCACTGAATCATGAGTGCTGGACTCAGCGATGTGACCAGGATGCTCATCAAGACCTTCCCCACTCGGGGCTTAAGTTCAAGGTTAAGAACCTCAGTCTCCTCCACTATTAAACAGAGGAATTGGACCAGAGAGCTCTGAGGTCTTTTTTAAATTAAAAAAAAATAATAATCAGATAATAATAATCCTACCGTCACTGTAACACAAATATTATAGTTTCTATGGTTACAGCTTTACTTTTTCATTGTTACTAAAGTCATTACATTTAGTGCATTAAGAATTAATAAGCAAAGAGAACGTGCCATTTTAGGTTATTTTCTGATAATGGAAGTCTTCCGCTGACTATAAAATAGGTTGTTGCGCCATCTGCTGATAGTTCTGAGGTTGTCTAGTGTATTAGATGATCAGTGTCTGAGTTTTAAGGGTACATTTCCTTTTTTCCCTTTGTTGCTCCAAAAAGCTTTCAACACGTCTTCTGATCTCCTGGAAAGGTAAATATAAATGCCAAGATAGTTATAACAGTTTAAAATAATTTAAAATTATGAGATTTTATTCATACATTTTGTCACGTTTCTCCAAAAAGGTACTGATAAATCCGTTTTTTTTTAATAAGATGTCTAGATCGAATTTGTTGGTATAATAAGTGGAGTATTTGCACTTTAACACATAGTATTTACAATGCCCCGGACTCCCTTGAGGCAGCCAAAGTCTGCAAAATAAAGTGGCTCCATGGCTACCACATTCTAATGATTTCTTCCCACACATACAGTAAGAGCCTTTCCTAGAATGACACTTCGCAAGGTCTCATGCATATGCATGACTTCATTGTGCCAAGGAACGGGAAAGAACGTGAGTGGCTTTGTGAAAAGGGACAATTTGATTCCGAGTTATGATGAATAAAGATTTGTTCATGAACAAAGAACAAAGAAATCTTCTTGGGAAAAATGCACTTTAGGCAGAATTATCAGAAGAATAAATAAAGGAATCTCCCAACTTTCAAAGGTTCCTGAAGTTGTCTTCTTCAGCAATCTAGAGGTGCCTTGAGGATGTTGTAATTAAGTTTCTAAAGAAGGCAGAATGTGTCCTTTGAGAGTAAACAGAAAGGCTAGTACAGCTTCAGTGACTTTTTAAGGTTTTAATACTGAAAAAACTAACGGAATTCTTCCATCATCTTTCGCATGAGGCCGACTTACAGAGCTTTCCATGAGGAAAGTCTCCAGTTCAGGTGGAGCATAGGAACTGCCCAAGTGCTACCTCAGGCCGGGTCAGCTGAGTGCACTGAAGGTGGTAACCAGGAAGGCATCTTTAAATTCAGAAACCTGTCTTTGAACAGAGGGCCTGGGGGATTGATCATCCAAATTCGACAGACGCTCCACAATCAAATTGCAATATGTGGAGATGATCACTAAAACTGCTAATATATATGATGACAACGAAGAACACATGCAAAACAAATGTGTTTTAAAATTGCATCTATTTTTAGTTTAGCTCACGGAGAGCTAGTAACATCATGTCTATGGCTGAGTTTTGCAAAAACATTCAGGGGATCCCCCTGGAAAAGCTCTCGAGCTTGAAAGCCTTTCAGTTCCATGGCAGTCTGTGATTTGACCACAGACAGATGAGGGATGACGTGTGCAGGAAATGCAAACTAATGTTTTCGCATGCTTGGAATGCATCACCAGCACAAGTAAGGTTGTTAGGCAATTTGGATTGCCTGCACCCTGATTCACTGAGGTTTCCTTTATCTCTTCCTCATTCCCTTCCACCTCCCCCTCTACCTAGGGACATTAAGCAAACTGCAGCAGGGCTACAGAACTAATGGATAGGTCGGGAATAAAGAGACATTCATTACTGGCCCTTATGCTCAGGGCGGTTTCCTTCAGAGGGCCACATGCCAAGCCTCCTGAATTAATAAAAGTGACTTCTATGCCAGAACAATCTAATGAAATCTGCATGTCCATGTCTCAATCTGTAACTGAGGCAGCAGGTTTGAATGTGTGCCTGACAGGGGCTTTCATACATTTTATGGGAATATTTAATTACCTTAGATGTAGATAGAATGGTGGGAAGAAATATTTAAATCTGATGAGCGCTGATTCTTTGAAAATAATCCTAGGCCCAGACCTCATCTTGCCTAACATGCTAGGCCTGGGAAATCAAATGAATGAAAATGTCAGGAAGGGACATAATTGAATCCAGCCAGTGACTGCACAAGCCATGCCTTATTAAATGAGGCCACAGCCAAAAAGAAAACCCATTGCCCTAACTCAGTTAGCTTCCTTGGCTTCCAGAGAGAACTAAGCAAGGGGGGAATTGGAAATAACAGATTTGAGCATGGTCAACTTGCAAACATCTAACCCACATGTGTCAAACACAAGACCCACGGGCCAAATCCAGCCCACCAGGCCTTGCAATGTGGCCCGCATCGCGCTGTCATCACTGCACTCCGCTGTCAGTTTATGACATTGTCAGTTTATGACTGTTCAATAAACCATTCGGCCCGCGATTTAGGCTGGATTTTATTGTAGATTTTGGCCCCTTCTCTGATTGAGTTCGACACCCCTAATCTAACCCATAAGAAGGTACTTTAAAAAAAAAATTGAGATTATTTTACTTCCTGCTGTATTGACATATAATTGACATATACATTGTGTGAGTTTAAAGTGTACAACATGTTGATTTGATACACTTACACAGTACCATATGATTATCAACATAGCATTAGCTAACGCTTCTATCACATCACATAACTATGGTACCATTTCTCACTGTACATTCCTCTCTTAGCAGCTTTCAACTATGTAATAGATAAGAGGCCTGGTGCATGAAAGTCATGCACTGAGGGTGGAGGGGTCCCTCAGCCCGGTCTGCGCCCTGTCGCAGTCTGGGACCCCTCGGCAGATGTCCAGGACCCCTCAGGGGATGTCTGTCTGCCAGCTTAGGCCCGCTTCCGGTGGGAATCAAGCCTAAGCCAGCAATGGTAAATCCTTCTCGAAGTTCAAAACCCCTTGTTCCTTACTGCCCGCCTGCTAGCTGCTCCTTCCTTAGCACTGCTGTGGAGGCGGGAGAGGCTCCCACCACCGCTGCTGCGCTCACCAGCCTTGAACTCAGATTCTGGCTGAGAGGCACTCCCCCTGTGGGAGTGCACTGACCACCAGGGGGCAGCTCTTGAGTTGAGTGTCTGTCCCTTGGTGGTCAGTGCACATCATAGCAACCAGTTGTTCAGGTTGTTCTGGTCATTCTATAATATTATAATGGTCACTTAGGCTTTTATTATATAATAGTAGATTATTGCTAACCATAATCACCATGCTGTACCTTAGAACACCACAACTTACTCATCTAACTGGAAGGTTGTGCTCTGTGACCAAATCTCTTCATCTCTCCCATCCCCAGGCCTTGGTATCAATTTTAGTGAATGCATTATCCATACCTATTTAAAAATAATGCCTTCAATGATCTTTACAAATACCTGTCAATTGGTGTGCTTACATGATGCTAATCTTTCTATAAATTTAATAGTATATAAATCTATGTAAATTTCTTCATCACATTAAGTATCAGTTCTGATTTATTAGTTCCATCCTAAAGACAGTGGATCAAATGTTCTCATAGGGAAATAAAACTATAGTCACTAGTGATCTGCTTTTTTATGTAGAAAATTACATTACAACTCAAGGCTAACATTATTTTTACTTTTTAAAAATATTAACAAATTATATACTTATTCACACACAAGCTGAGTAAACAGACAAGCATTTATTGCATCTCACCATTATGGAAATTGGCTTATTTAGGTCTCAAAAGCTTCCTAAACCACTGGAATTTAGATAATTACAAAAGGTTTTTGTCCCTTCTATGATTCAATATAAAATTGCTAGCTGACCCAGAAAAGGGCACAGACCGGAAAGCCATTTGTTTTATGGAGTCTTAAGCAAAGTGTGTAAAAATAAATGTGCCTTTACTGTCTCCTTAATAAATAAAAAACAAGGGATTATTTGTATAATAGTAAATGTAACTTTGAGAAAACTTAATTATATCACTTTAAAAAGGATAATTCTGGATGTTGTTTTGAGAACTACAAATTTCATAATTTACTTCTTTAATATCAATGTTTCTTTCTTAATCCTTTAGATTCTAAAAACCAATAGTATGATACATCTGAATGTTAGCCAATACAAAAAAAAATTGAGTATTTCAGTATTTTGAGAATTATTTGAAATATAAAACTCATATATTAATAAAATCAACCCAAGGTGTTAATCCATATATGAATACAGAAAAATATATATATTTGTCATTGAAAATATCACAGCTTTAGAGAATTAAAATGTACATGAGAGTGCTAAAGATTCTAACATGCAGCTTAAAAATGTGGAGTATGAAATTTGCTTTGCTGGGAACAGCTCTCATTTCCTGAATTTCAAATTAATTATATATCTTGGTTCAAGATCATATTTCAGATTAAAATTAACATCATTGACTCATTTTGTTTTGCCTAGGACTTAACATACAGCTACAAAATTGGAAGCTAATAAGAAAGAATTTTTAAAATTTAAAAACTAATTTAAAAGATTTTTCTTATTTTAGAAAAGAAACTGCACTCAATGCTCTGTTGGATAAATTCAAAAGTATCTAAAACATAGGTAAATTCACTTAATAAAAATATATTCTATATTGATATTGATATTTAAAATCCTTTACATATTATTTGGCTGGTTCTTTTCTTTTAAAAGTACAAAATATCTCTTCCTGATTTTGGAATAAACAAATACAGTGCTATGAGCAACTTGGTAGAAACACAATCAGATTCTTTAAAACATTTTTTGTGTTTCTTTTTTTAAGTTTCCTGTTGGCTTGTCACATTGTGTTCTCACATCCCTTAGAAACCATACGGGGAGGTAATAAAAGGCTTCTCTCTGTCCGCAGATACACAGTGTTTATTGACTGACCGAGAGAAACACTGAGAGCTCATTAGGAATTGTTATATGTGGTCAGTCAAGTATACAAAGCAAGGGACAAGACCAGTACACAGGAAACACCCGTGAGAAAGGACAATGGATAATGGGCAGTTTAACAGTTACATTAAAAAAAAAAAAAATTATACATGACCGTAGACAAAATACAAAACAGTAGCAGCATTGTTGGCTATTGCAGTTCAAAAACAGAACTAGTGTCTCACAATGTGTTTTTCTTTAGCACCAAATCTTGCACACTGTAAGCATTACTTAGAGAGAAAAAAAAGAAATTAAGAGCCTTGAGCAGCAGAAGTTAATATTGTCTTTCAAAGAACTTCCCAGCAAATTCTAAAATGTGTAAACATATGCTTGAGGATTTAGCTCCATCTACAGGAAGCAGGAAATAAAACAAATTCTTTGTAAACCAAGTTCTCTCTGCACACACCCTGATATTAAGATAAGATTGTTTTTGCTTCTTATAAATAATGCTTTTGGCTGAGAAAAGAAAAGAAAAGGAAAGGAAAGGAAAGGAGAGGAGAGGAGAGGGGAGGGGAGGGGAGGGGAGGGGAGGGGAGGGGAGGGGAGGGGAGGGGAGGGGAGGGGAGGGGAGGGGAGGGGAGGGGAGGGGAGGGGAGGGGAGGGGAGGGGAGGGGAGGGGAGGGGAGAAGAGCGAGTGGACAATATGCAAGTGGTTCAATCCTTACTGAGACTTTGAATTACCTTTAGATTTTTTTCTCTTCTTTATAAATCAAAGAAAGTAAGAGAGAGAGAGCAAGAGCAAAAGAGAGAGAAGGTAATAAGATATTCCATATACTTATTCTTTTTCTCTCAAAAATTAATAAATGCTCTAGGTGGGCTCTATGTGAGCCCTTAAAAAAAAAAAAAAAAAAAAAAAAAAAGACTTGTTTTTCTTTTAGAGCAGTTTTAGGTTTACAACAAAATTAAAAGGAAGGTAAGAAGATATTCCCTAGTCTCTCTTCTCTCTCTCTCTCTCTCTCTCTCTCTCTCTCTCTCTCTCTCTCTCTCTCTCAAATGATAATTTAAAAAAATTAAAAATTATAAAAATATATATGAAAGTTAACTGAAATGATAATAAATAGCTCCATAAATTGTAAGTTTTTAAAAAGACGTTCAGTGGCAAAACATCACATCTAGAAAGAATGTATTAATTAGCTGCCCAACATACTTTATAATGCTTTCCCCTTCATTTTTTACTACATTCTCTTTGATCATCTCTTCATATGACAATAATTTTGTAACTTAATTTTATATGAAATGACAAAAAGATAATTCAAGTATTTCTGGAGACTTTTTCCTCCAGCAAGGCTGGCCAAAATTTGAGTTCTTATTTTAGATCATTTTGAAAATTTCATGTCACCTTCACAACTCATGGCTGATAATTTTATGTGAATTTTCAGTATTCTTATCAAATTTAAGGAAAGCTTTGTTAAGGTTATTTCTTATATGACCTGTAATATCTCAGAGCATTCTGAGTACTCTTGTACAGTGACTAATTATAAATACCCTGAGTACTCTTGTACAGTGACTAATTGTAAATGGAAAAAAACAAGTTATTTTCCATCCTATGTAACATTTGAAAATTCTAAAAAGAAAAGAAAAATAGATTTAATCTGAAATTATGACACCCACAATAACAAACCAACTGTTGTACAAAGATACAAACTGTGCAATCAGATGCCTCTTGTACTTGCACAGTGTTACTGGAATATTTGTTTTGATTAATACTTTGTGCTGTGGACTTAATGTTTGAGTCCCCCAAAAACACAAAAGTTGAAGTCTGAATCCTCCATGTGATGGTGTAAGGAGGTAGGGCCTTGGGAAGGTGATGAGGTTATGAGAGGGAGCCCTCATGATGTGATTAGGAGGCAAAAGAGAGATGATCACACATGTGAAGATATGATAAGAGGGCCCTCTGCAAACTAGGGAAAGGGCTCCACCACGAACCTGACTATGTTGTTATCCTATGAATCATAAATTAGAAAGATTCTCAAATTCCACAAATTCAGCCTCAACCATTTTAATACCCAGTCTCCTTCAGTTTTTATTACTTGTGCTTAAATGTTAAAGTCGTAATATATAAGGTTCTGCTCTACTAATAAAGCTTTATGGCTGTCATATGATCCTATATAATAAAGAGGTAATATGCAAATTGACCTTCACACCCTAGTGTCACAAGATGGCTTCCCCCATATAGTCACAAGATGGCCGCCCCATGTCATCACAAGATGGGTACCCCCACATCATCTCAAGATGGGTGCCCCCATGTAGTCGCCCCATGTCATCACAAAATGGGTACCCCCATGTCGTCTCAAGATGGGTGCCCCCATATTGTCACAAGATAGCTGCTTCCATGTTGTCACAAGATAGCCACCACAAGATGGCCACCCCCATGCCATCACAAGATGGCCAGCCTCACATTGTCACAAGATGGCCACATCAAGATGGCTGTCCCATGTCATCACAAGATGGCCGGCCCCATGTCATCACAAGATGGCCACCACAAGATGGTCACCCCCACATTGTCACAAGATGGCCAGCAGGGGAGGCCAGTTGCGGGGGACAGAGCCTGTGGGGAGGGGGTTGGGAGTGATCAGGCAGGGGAGGGCAATTGGGGGCAATCAGGCTAGTAGGGGAGCAGTTAGGTGTCAATCACGCTGGCATGGGAGCGGTTAGGAGACTATCAGGCTGGCAAGCAGGCAAGTTGTTAGGAGCCAGCAGTTCCAGATTGTGAGAGGAATGTCCAACTGCCCGCACGGGTCTGTCCTAAACTGGCAGTCAGACACCCCCTGAGGGATCCCAGATTGGAGAGGGTGCAGGCTTGGCTGAGGGACACCCCTAGTGCACAAATTTCGGGCACTGGGCCTCTAGTTTAGAAATAAGCTTCATAACATTTCTAAGCAAATAAATTGTAGGAATTCTGGTTAACTGCAGTAGGTTAAATATATACTTGTCTAAGTCTGCTCCTTCTATAAGTCCTACTAAAATGATAGAAATGTATAAACTCACAAACTTCATACATTACTGGGTGGGAGACATTAATGACTATTTTAGAGAGAGAAAGCAGAGGGACCGTGGAAACTTGGTAGAACAGAGGAAGCTGAGTTCTTAGTAGAACTAGGGAAAGATCCAGAAACAGAAGACCAAGTGCTAGAAGCAGAACAAATGGAAGGCTTAGACTAGGAGGGTGATGGACAGCTTGAATAGTCATCCAGTGTCCAGGATTCTTTCTCCAAAGCCTAGTGACTCTGCCTCTCCAATCCAGAAAAAAAAATGGATCCAGAGATTTTACTTTGAGCCTGTGTGTATACCTAGCACTGAGTAGCTCTAAGTTCATCAACAAAGAAACTTTAACAGTGGTAGGTAGCTCAGAATATTGAACACAGTCTGATAGATGCATTAGCCAGAGCAGGAAATTTATGCATGTGCATGACCTTTAGCTTCAAAATAAACTTGTGAAAGAAATTATTTCTGAGCAATGTTTTTACACATAGTTTAATCAATTTATCATACAAATCAACCTTATTGTGCATTTCCAAGGCAGCCCTTCAAATATTTGAGGACCACTGCAATGTTCCCACCTTCCTTCATGAGTTGTTTTCTTTTTTTTGTTTGTTTTTTCTATACGTGGATAAACATAAAAAGTTTTTTCAACCACTAGTCATGTAAGATACTGTTGATTATCTCCATGTTCTGAAACATTTCTATGGGCATTCACTATTTGGTCACTGTCTCATATAAAACTGTTTGTTGTTGTTGTTGTTGTTGTTGTTGTTGTTGTTTACAGGGCAAATTAGAAGTTTTAGAGAAAACTTATGGAAGAACTAATGCCTGACTTCTAATTTCAGTTTTGACAGGAAAAGTGCTCAGAAGCTATCAGTCCTATTTTTGCAACAAGAGGAAAGCTAGACAAACTGAAAACAAATGACTTTGCTTGGACCCACCAGAGAACTGAGGCTGCAGGGCTGCCCTGAAATCTGGATCCACAGCCAACCTGCTCACCTGGACCAGAAGCTTCTGGAGCCATAAAGAGGAGGTAGCACTTGAAATTCAAATGTTATGAATTGCTGGAAAATAAGTGTGGAATAGTAAGAGAGTAAGACACCCCTAGGAGTCACGGCCCTGAGGGTTAGGGACCCACACTTTCCTGGCCAAACCTCAATATAACCCATAAGGCACTTGTGGTAAAGAGCCAAGAAAAAAACCACCTTGTGGCTCTGGCAAGGAGAGGGCAGAGTAATCAAGGGGAACCCAGATTTTTCTCTTTAACAGGACCTACCCTTCCAGAGAAAACACTTTGCTAGCCTTACCTCAGCTGGGGGAAGGTCTTTCGTCTGCTCCAGCTCCCTGTAAGATTTATATTTCACTGAAGGGGAGAAAACAAAAATAGTCATACTAGAACTGCATGAAAATAGAAGGGGAGCTCTAAAGCCAAGAAAAGGAGGGAGATGGTGGAACACTCCAAGAGAAACACTCATGAAGGTCACAGCCCAGAGATGCAGGCTCTCGAGACACGAAGATTTTGTCCTAAGATTGTAGAGCACTTTCCCTCACCCATGTGTTACCAAAAAATCATAGGGTTCCTTTAACATAACAATAAATTATCCCTGAAAGAGCAGAAGACACAGATTCTCTTTGAGGTCTGTTTAGAGTACCTCAGAGTCAAAGGGGAGGTAAAAACAAGGGACTAGAGAATCTGAACCCTCAGGCACATTTAGCTACAACTGCCCTCAGCAAGGTGACCATATATCCTCCAACTAAAAGCCTATTGACTTTGGTACCTGTTACCCAATCTGTGCCCTGCTTTCAACAAAATTTATGCTAAAAGACAAGAAGAAAAAAAAAATACAATGTGAGCAGATGAAACCAGCATCAGTATCAGAGACATGTGACACAGATATTGGAATGATCAGATAGGGAATTTAAAATAACAATGATTACCATGTTAAGGGCTCTAATGGGAAAAGTGGAGAGCATACAAGAACTCGTGGATAATACAAGCAGAGAGACAGAGCTCTAAGAACAAAAAAGACCTAGAAATAAAGAACAGTAACAGACAAATAGAATGCCTTCCAAGGGGTCACCAGTGGACAGGACACACCTGAGAAAAGAGTCAGAGAACTGGGACACACAAACAGGAATTTCTCAAACAGGAGAGAAAAAATAAATAAATAAAAAATAAACAAAACACTTAACAATGGAGAGACAATAGATCCAGAGACAGAGAAGCATCGAACAGACTGTCAAACTTCAGAGGGAAGGTGGGAGCATAGGGGATGAAGAGGGAGGAGTAAGAGACCAACCAAAGGATTTGTATCCATGCATATAAGCATAACCCATGGACCCAGACAGTAGAGGGGTGAGAGCATGTGCTGGGGGTTGGAGGTGGCTGGGGAGAGATCAGTGAGGGAAAACAGGATATGTAATAGTTTAAACAATAAAAAAATTTTTAAAAGAGAATGAAGTGACAATTTTAAAGAATGTAACCTATATGTAATTAGTATATCAAGAAAATAAACTTAAATTCAACATCAAATATGTCTGATTCTAGTCTTTCCGTATGATTTTATATGACTCATCTGGAAAATCAGTACTTGAAGGGGCACCTGATCTTTGTTTTAAGCTTTCCTTAACTGTCATTGTGATCTTGGATGTCTCAAGATTTTTGCCTCTATTCTCCACTCTATAAATAAGGATAACAACAGATTTTATAGTCAGCAAACATTTTTATTTTTAAAAAAATCTATAAAAGAAAGATTTGCTAAGGAACATTAAAAAGTAATTTAATTTGAAGTTTGACTGTAGGAATTCTGCTTTTTAAACAATTATTCGAGTTTAGGACCTGGGAGAAAGGTCAGAGCACCAATAACAATGTTCTCTCCTTGGAAAAATAAAAATTACTGAGATAACATCTAAGAATTTCATTTTCTAAATGTCTTGGCATTTGGGTCTGAGTTTTAACCTGGCACGAACATTAGTATTACAATTGAATATGCACTTGTTCCATTGGCATCTTATTTAATGCTCAAAGAAAAATGGTTATAAAATAAATTGTAATATTACAAATCCTTATTTTAAATTTTTGGTAAATACAAAATATCATAACTTCTTCCATCCAACAAAGCAAAATAAAACAGAATTACCCTGATTCATTTTAAGATTATGCTTTTCTTAATTTATATTTTGACATTATTATTTCCCTCTTTTTGTTTTTATCTGCAATAATAGTTTTCATTTAGGAATTCTTTCTGAGCCAGGTGGAAATTACATATTATGATATTAAGTCAATGTTGATAATTCAAAGAAAATTGGTAGCAAACAAAGGATTTTAATTTAGCTGGCTAACTCATCATATTTGGAGAAACTACAAGTACCATAATTACCTGCCTAGATACAGTTTTATTTTCTAAAATTTGAATTATACCTTCAAACAAAATAAAAATATTCTATTTATATGTATGTATTCTACACCTTGGTTGTCAAAGTGTGGTCCATGGCTAAGCATCGCATGGAATCTTACTCTTTACCTGAGATCTACTACATCAGAATCTACATTTAACAGGATTTTCAGGTGCTGTGGATGCACATTAAAATTCTATCCTACATAATAAAAGGCCAGCCACCACATGGTGTAACAACAGGAACAACCAATCAACCAGTCACTAAGAGGTGCATTGACCACCTCATTGTCCCTCCCTCCAGTCCCTAGGCTCTGATTGCTTGATGGCCAATGGGGAACCACAAGGAACCAGGGTGGGTGGAGGCAGTGAGGTGGGACTGGGGACTAGTGAGCGGGTGGAAGATGGCCTTGATCACAATTTAGGCCTAGGGGCTCTACCTGTAGTGTAACTATAAGGTGAAGAACAGTATTTTCCCCAGAATGTGCTGTGTAAAATTCAAAGTTAAAGTTTATTTTTTAATTTGTTGCTTTTTGTTCATTTGTCTTATATCCTCCTTCCAACATATCTATACTAATAAAAGGGTAATATGCTAGTTAAACTGGGAGACCTTCCAGGAAACCTTCCGAATGTCCTTCCGGACAAAGCCATGGTGGCAGGGCAAAAGCAGAGGCAGTTAGAGGCAATCAGGCTGGCAGGGGAGGGCAGTTGGGGGTGATTAGGCTGGCAGAGGAGGAAGTTGGGGGCAATCAGGCCAGCATGGGGGAGCAGTTGGGGGTGATCAGGCTGGCGGGGGGGGGGGGCAGTTTGGGGCAAGTAGGCTGGCAGCGGGGCAGTTGGGATGAGCAGGCCAGCAGGGGGAGCAGCTGGGGGCAAGCAGGCTGGGGGGGGGGGCGCGGGGAAGTTGGGGTTGAGCAGGTCAGCAGGCAGAGTGGTTAGAGGTGATCAGGCAGGCAGGCAGGTGAGTAGTTAGAAGCCAGCAGTCACAGATTACAAGAGGGATGTTTGACTGCCGGTTTAGGCCCAATCCCTGTGGGCCTAAACCGAGAGTTGGACATCCCCTGAGGGGTCCCATATTGGAGAGGGTGAAGGCCAGGCTGACGGACACCCCACATGCATGAATTTCATGCACTGGACCACTAGTGGATATAATAATGGAGTATCAGCTAAAATTAACTAAGTGCTCCATGGTGAGAGTTCATTCTTGCCTTTCAACTCCAAATAAAGTATTATCAAATGAAGTAACATCCCTATATGACATCTTTTTTTTTAAATATATATTTTATTGATTTTTTTACAGAGAGGAAGGGAGAGAGATAGAGAGCTAGAAACGTCGATGAGAGAGAAACATCGACCAGCTGCCTCTTGCACACCCCCTACTGGGGATGTGCCCGCAACCAACGTACATGCCCTTGACCAGATTCAAACCTGGGACATTGCAGTCTGCAGGCCGATGCTTTACCGGTTTCAGCCCTATATGACATCTTAATGGTAGGGTCTACTTCCCCTACTAGTATTTCAAAGGTCAGGGTCTACTAATGGAGGTGACAGAAGGAAGTCTGGTTGCATATATGCTCCTGAGTGATTCTACACTACATGCTACAGGATGGATTCTTCTCGCTCTTACAAGTCAAAAGAGATGAGGTTATCCTTTTGCTTTGGTAACAAATAACTTTCAATCTGAAGGCTTAAAAATACCAAGGTTTATCTCTCATATTGTGTGTGTGTGTGTGTGTGTGTGTGTGTGTGTGTGAGAGAGAGAGAGAGAGAGAGAGAGAGAGAGAGAGAGAGAGAGAGGAAGATAGAGAGACCAATCTTTTTCTTTAATGGATCATGCTTTCGGTGTTAGCTGTAGAAATTTATCACCAAACAGAAGGTCAAGTAATTTTCTCCAAATGCATTCTTACAGTTTGGCAGGACAAAAGTCCAAGACTGGTCTCCCTGAGCTAAAATCAGGTTATCAAGGCTATGCTTCCTCTGAAGGCTTTTGGAAAGATCTGTATCTCTGCCTTGTCGAGCTTCTAGCAGCTGCCTGCATTCCTTGGCTCATGGCCCTTCCTCCATTTTCAAAGCCAGCAGCCAAGCATCTTCAAATTTGTCTTTCCCTCTGCCCTTCTCTTTGTCTCTTTCTTCTATTTCAAAGGACACTTATAATTATACTAGTGGCCTGGTGCACAAAATTTGTGCACATTAATAGGGGATTAGTTAGAGGAAATATTTTAATATTGCTGTTTGCCCTTTCTCTAAATAGAAGTCTCTATAATAGTAAATTAATAAAATGTATATGAAAATCTTCCTCCTGTCAAAGTCTGGGGTGCACCACAGGACCCAGAGTCAAGTCCCAGCCCACACACATGCACCTCAAAATTGCATGAGACCTAGATCCGGCAGCCACCCTCCCACCCATTGGGCTCGATTCAGACCCAGCTGGTCTCACCCTTGTCAAGCCCTGCCAGGCAGGGATCACAGCCTCTGGTCCCCTGGCCTGGCACTAGGGTGGGGGCAAGGCCTGAGGTCCCCTGGCAAGCCCTGCCAAGTGGGAGATATTGCCTGAGATCCCCTGTCAAGCCCCATCATGCAGGAGGCATGGCCTGAGGTCCCCCATCAAGCCCTGCCAGCTTCGCAGGGCAGGGGATGTAGCCTGAAGTCCCCTAGTTCAGGACGAGGGGAGCAGCCTGAGGTCCCCTGGCCCAGCACTGGGGTGGGGAGGGTCACACCTTGAGGTCCCTCATCAAGCCCTGCCGAGCAGGGGGCATGGCCTAAGGTCCCCTTTCAAGCCCTGCCAGGCAGGGTCACAGCCTCAGGTCCCCCAGCCTGGTGCCAGGCCGGGGGGCACACTTTGAGGTTCCCCCGTCAAGCCCTACAAGGCAGGGGCACAGCCTCAGGTCCCCTGGCCCAGTGCCAGGGTCTCCCATCAAACCCTGATGGGTGGGTGATGCAGCCTGAGGTTCCCTGTCAAGCCCTACTGGGGAAGGGGCGGGGGGCTCGCATAGCCTGAGTTCCCCTGGCCTGCCACCAGGATAGTGGGTATGGCCTGAGGTCTCCCATCAATCCCCATTGGGTGGGGGATGTGGCCTGAGGTCCCCTATTAAGCCCTGCTAGGTGGGGACAGGTCCCCTGGTGCATCCTTAGGTCCCCTGTCAAGTCCCACGGTGGGGGGGGGGGGGGGAGAGGTGGGCAGGGGTTTAGCCTCATGTCCCCGCTGATTGTTTATTAAGGCTCATTTCGGGAACTTGGCCTCTGCTGTGGGTGTAGCCATCTTGGGTTATGGGAACCCTGCCTCCACTGTAGGCGCTGCCATCATTGTGGTGGAGTGACGGTCAGTCTGCATATGTCCTCTTTATTATATAGGATTGAGTCCACTCAGGTAATCCAGGAGGCTGTCCTTATTTTAAGGTCAACTGAATAGCAATCTCACTTTCATGGGCAACCTTAATTCCCTCTTGCCATCTGACATAACCTAATAGCAGTTTCTGTGGATTTGGATGTGGATATCTAGTGGGGAGGTAGGCATTGTTCTGCCAACCACACTGACACTATGTAAAAGAATGCATTGTGCTAATAACTGAGAGTCAACTTAAACCACATCATTATGTCACAAAAGGGAGACACTTCTCAACAACCTCAGAGATTAATTTTTCTAACATGATTTCCAATATATATGAAAAACATGCAATTATTTTATAGGTAAGTAAAAGGTATTCAGGTGTATAGATAACTTGAAATAAAATTATCTGGAAGATGCTTTTTAAAATTCACAATTTCTGAAATACAAAGCAAAATAATTTGCATTGTGATAATGAACTCCAATAAAGGAGATTATGCATGTATATATATGCATGTGTGTTCCAGGAACCCTTAAGATTTTAATTTGCTGTCAAGGACAACTTGTCACATGAAGAGGAAACCATTTTATGATTCATTTGCCAAGTGTGACTGTGACAACTGAGATTAATTTAATCTGAGCTTTTATGCATTAATATTCAAAAGGATACAACTTGGTTTTGTTTTATTTTTATAATGAAAGAAATATTTTCTGTGTTCTCTGTTTTGACAGTTACAATAAGCTAGTGGGTTAAATGGTTTTATAGTTAAACACAAATACGTATTAGGAATGGAAGATATTTCCAAGATGTATCCCTGTCCTTTAGACAAGTGCTTGAATGACATGCAATCATAAAACGCAAAGGCTGTAACATTTACCCTAGAAAAGAAATGTTTACCTCAAGCAGCAATTGACATTTCTAGCTGATTTCGTGAATGTCAAGCACTGTTTCAAATCATTTTGCCACATAAGCCCTGGTATCTTGGCCTTGGGCCTTAATAAACCTTGATTGGTGGGTTGCGGGTTACCTTCACTTCCTAGAAATTCTTATTCATATTAGTAACAAGATTGACAGATGTTTTCAGAACTTAAAATTAGCCTGCAGGAACCATGGGGCCAAGGGAAAAGCTACAGATGCAGGGGGGCTGTTCTGTGAGTTCTAACCCTGCCTACTGAAACCATGAGGCCTCCAGTACCACAACCAGGAAAAGTCCCCATCATAAATGCTCACCTCTGACCCTGAGTGAGCACCTTATCAGCACTGAGCACTATGATTACTATCATGACTCACCTTCATAGTTTGTTCTTGAACTTCTGCTCTGGATTTGATAGAGGATGCCCCACTCTGCCCTCACCTTCACCAGCTCTCTTAGCTGGCTTAGCTTGGTTACCTGCACTGGACTTTCACAGTTCGTGGAAAACATACAATGAAAAATGCTCCAGCTGGAAGAAGTGACTTCTGCGCTGAAGAGAACTAGTTTTTAATCCTATGTCATTATCCAAGTCTACTAAATTGGAAGATTTCAATTATTTTTGATGACCTCAGTTTCTCATTTATAAAATGAGGGGTTGAACTATATGATTTTAGAGATTCCTAATAGTGTGTAGTTCTCAGATAAAATTGCCAAATCTTTCTTGCATGCAGTTAGGAATATATGATGCTACTGCATGATTTGAATATCTTGTGCAATCTTTAAATTCCACCTCATGAATCAGTTATATTAGTGAAAGATGAAACAGAGTGGGCTGGAGACCGGGATGCCAGGACACAGGCTTTATTGAAGAGAAGAGTACCACTGCCTGCTGCTTTCCAGAGAAAGAGAGTGAGGGCGGGGGTTCATGCACCTTTTAAGGGGAGGAAAGAGAGGGGATTAGGCTTAAGGCACTCAGTACACGCTGATTGGTGGTTTCATGGAAGGCCTATGATTAGGGACCTAGGGACTTAGGAATCAGGGGTTTAGGGTATTTGGCAGGTGCTGATTGGTGGTTCAGTGCTCAGGAATGTCTGGCTGCAGGTGGAGTTTACCTCGGTCCATCAATTGTAGGAAGGAAGGATCTATCATTCCAGGCTTCTGGTAATATTTTTTAAAATTGAGAGTCCGGGCAAGGTCAGGGGGTGATAGGTCAATCTTCCATAACTGCTTCCAGCTGAGAGGGGGCATCGTTAGGGGCACCTACCAGGGGTCTCAAAAATTCTGGTGTTCCGGCTCTAAATTCAGTGCCAGATAGATCTCTCCCACCTTCTGGTTGGCAAACGCCTGCATTCTGTTCTGCAAGAAACTAGTGAAACAACACTGCGACTTGGGCCAAAGAGCAAGATTGAGAGTAGAGATACCAATGGGCCTAATAGTGGGAGGAGCCATAGAGTATGTGATATCCAGAAACTGGTATTGTTTTCCATGCTGGATGTGGGTACATGATTTTCCCAAGAGACTGGTTGGTGAAGTCTTGAGACTGATCCTGTCGGTCACTTGGGAGGTAAAAGCTGGTCCTGAGGCTGCCATGGCGTCACTAGTCTGGTTTTGCTGCTTTTCTGTGCTTGGAGCTGAAATACAACTGAGACCTAGATATTATTATTGGGGGGGAAGAATAGGGGTCTCAGTTGCCTCACTATTAATATGAAAGGGAAGAATAGGTTACCCTGGAAGTGAGGTTCTTGTTTTCCCAGTTCTGCTCCTTGCTGGGCGTCCACATGTTTCTTGTAGGTCCTGAGACAGGGTTTCAAAGTAGGTTGAGCAGTGGTTAAGCTCCCTGTGGCAGTTCCAACTCCTGCTGTGATGCTGAGGGTTAGGAGAAGAGGGATTATCTGGACTCCTCTTTTGTGTCAGATATGATGGGTTACAGGGACAGGTAAAGACTGATTATTGGGGCTACATCTACATTGGGTGAGAGACAGACAAGAGTACAGGTTCCTGTCCAGCTGATGGGGAGACAGATGTGTTCTCCCCACAAAGGAAGAAAAATTCCTGATCATGGAGACAAGCTGAAAGGTGTAAGGAGAAGAAGTGGGCTAGAGGGTATGAGATTCCTTTTTCTAGTTCTGCACTCCTAGCTGAGAGAGTAGTCACCATGGTGCTACCATATGAGGTGACAGATGAGTGACTGAGATTGTATTGCAGCTAAAGTGGGAGGGAAAAGGAATGAAAGGAGTAGTGAAAACCAGGAACCTGGATGATTGGATAAGAGGTTAGACACTGAATATTCTGGTTTAGCTTAAGAAGTGTCCAGCAACCTTGTCCTGCCAGGGTTGGAGACTGAAGCCTTACTTTCTTGCTTAGAGTAACTTAACCATGCCTCAGACCTTCCATTAAGTATGTCTAAACGGCAGGGGTAGCCGAAAAACGGTTTGGCTCAGTGGATAGAGCATCGACCTGCGGACTGAAAGGTCCAGGGTTCGATTCTGGTCAAGGGCACGTTCCTTGGTTGCGGGCACATCCCCAGTAGGGCATGTGCAAGAGGCAGCTGGTCGATGTTTCTCTCTCACCGACATTTCTAACTCTCTATCCCTCTCAATTCCTCTCTGTGTAAAATCAATAAAATAATATATATTTTTTTAAAATAATAAAAGGCAGGGGTAGGGGGAAAGGAGGACACAGGTTCCGCAGCCATTCCCAGGCTAGCCAGGCCTCTAGCTGCTTGAGTCCCAAACTGTGCCACATTATTCCAATAGAGAGAGGAGATAGAGGATAAGGCATTTGCAGTCCAAGGAATGACTTGGTCTTGTGGTTCCAGAGTGAAACTGAGGTAGGTGACTGTGGTTTGAGACAACTGGGTTTTATGAGGGAATGCATGGTAGCCCTAGCAGGGCACCGAGGTAGAATGAGAAAAGAGTGAATGGGGGAATTTAGTAAGATGCAGTGTGGACGTGAGGTGGCTAATGGCTGTGAGACTAATTCTTCAACCCCCATAATAGAGACTGAGGAGTGAGAAAGGGTCCCAGTGAATTTAGAGAGGGCAGAATAAGTGGCCCTAGTGTCGATTAAAAAATAAATCAGCTTACCTGCCACCACAGTCATTACCTGAGGCACTGTCCTGGTGATATATAATAAGTGTGTGGGGCCCTGTCAGGGCCTGGGCAGCTTCTTCGGTGGCCAGTCCCAGGAGGTCTGGAATCTCCAAACCAGATCCAGAGGGTGGCCATGCTGGACTGGCTGAGGCCTGACCCAGAGGAGCCAGACTACAGTCTGATTTCCAGTGGCCTTCCCTTCTGCACCTTGGGCAGGGCCCAGGCGGGGGTGTCGGGTTTGAGCAGGACTTGGCTCAGTGTCTTTCCTTGCTGCATTTGAAGCATGGGCCCAGAGGAAGCTTAGCCCCAGACTTACTCTTGGTTGGAGGACCGGCACTTCGTTTGGGGTTTATGAGAGTGGTGGCTAGGAGCTGCAAGGCCTCCTAATGGGCCTCAGCCTTGGCCTGATCTTGCCTTGTTGTTGGATCTGGGTATCCTTGTCTCTATTATTAAAAACCTTAAAGGTCAGGTTAATGTGGTCTTTTTGAGGGGTTTATGGACCTGCATCTATTTTTAAAATTTGCGGAGTATGTTGCGGGAGTAAAGGTGCTCAGGTCGGTGAAAAAAGAAACCTGAGATGCCTCTCAATATTGAGGATGGACATAGAGAATGGAATGTGGACTCAGACTACGCCCTCAGTTACTGCTGCCTCCCTCGGGGGTAGAGTGGACGGGGGAATAGAAGAAGCTGTTGAGGAAGGCAGTCTTTGGGCCTGAGAATGATTGTTAGATGGGAAAGGCTGTTCTGGAGCTCAGGTTCTCAGGATTTGAGTTCTCAGGGACTGGAGAAAAGGCAGCTTCTGGTTAAGAGTGTCTAAAGAGAAAGAGCTTAGGCGTTTTTCAATTTGAGAAAGATCAGAGAGTGAGAAGGAAAATGGCCAGCCACCTGTGAATTCCTTTGCTGGAGGCCACTGGGTACGGTTAGAATTCTCAGAGGTAGGAATGCCCCACCCTACAAGGGCGGGATCCGGAGGGACTGCACAGGGAGGGGTGTGCAAGCACCACTGCCACACCGCTGCTGTAGCCGCTGCCACAGCCGCTGCTGCCGTGGGCAGTGGGCAGGACCAGTGTGTGTAAAGGGGGGAAAAAAAGTTAAAACTACAACCGGAGTCTGCCAAAGACTCCTGCACTCCGGTGGTGACCTGGGAAAAAGAGTGCTTTTTAGAGAGGGACAGGTTTAGGGTTGTAAGGAAGTGATGGGAGTGAGACTCATGGAGAGGAATGATCCACTGGGTCTAAAGAGTCAGAGGACAGAGAAAGGGGTTTGAGAGGGCAGAGAGGACTTCCAGAGGAGGATCTCATGGGTGGCACATGAGGAGTAAAGCAAGGGGGGAAAGCAAGAGGGTGTGGGAGGAGAGGAAGCCTGTTTGTAGGAATCTCTGAGGATTCCTTGTCCGGTGGCAAAAATTATCTAGATCTCGGAGGATATTGGAATGCCGTTTTACAAGGCGGTTTGGCGAAGGATATTGGAATCGAAAGTGCCATTTTAAATGAGCTTTTTTTGGTTTGATGTAGCCAGATTAGAATTGAAAGTGCCGTTTTTTTGAGGGGGTTTGGATTGAGAGTTTCCCAAGACCAGAGGGAAAGGGCCACCGAGAAGTTGGGGAGGGAATAAGAAGTGTCTTTCTTTCTCCTTAGCCAACCTGTAGAGAAAGAGACGAGAAAAGGTCCCAAGGTCATCACCCTGAAACCTTTTCCGTGGAGTAGAGCAGTTTTCCCGGCCAGGCACCTGGGCTTTCGTAGAATGTAGAACGCATAACCGAGTAGACAGGAAAATTCTGAGGGAAGGTCCCTGAGGCCTACCGGTAAGAAAGTGATGAGATTCCCACATGTCCTGGTACGGCAGGGTTTGATAGGCCCGTTCAGAACAACTCTCAGGACCATGCCAATGAGCAGGGGCAGAAGATTGTCCACATTCACCCAGATTTCGGCTCTAGTATGATGAAAGCGGGGGTAGACCGGGATGCCAGGACACAGGCTTTATTGAAGAGAAGAGTACTACTGCCAGCTGCTTTCCAGAGGAGAAAGAGGAAAGAGAGTGAGGGCCAGGGTTCATGCATCTTTTAAGGGAAGAAAAGAGAGGGGATGGAGCTTAAGGCACTCAGCACACGCTGATTGGTGGTTTCATATAAGGCCTGTGATTAGGGGGCTTAGGGTATTTGGCAGGTGCTGATTGGTGGTTCAGTGCTCAGGAATGTCTGGCTGCAGGTGGAGTTTACATCCGTCCATCAATTGGAGGAAGGGAGGATCTATTAATTAGCAAACGTATCGATGCAACAAAAATGTAATCTGTGGGCTACAAATCAAATTGGCTGAAGCTATAAAGGAAAGTAATGGATGTGTAAGGTCTGAAGATGCAGTTGCATCAAAGCCCTATTCTGCATGTTCTATTTTGCAGGATCTGATCCCCTTTGTGACTGCGTTTCAAACAGGTGATTTGCAATCTGCTTGCTGGCACCAAGCCTACTGCCCAGTTTTCCTCAACAAATAGGAGTAATTGCCCAAATCCCTAAAATAATGTGTTTGAATGAGGCTGGGGGCAGGGCAAGATTGCACTGAGGAACTCAGACCTGCAGGGGAATCTGGAACACATTGATTTTGAGGGGTGGAAAAATTCTGGGACAAAAATCTAGGTGCATTTATGAAGAAAGAGGGAAGTAGAGAATCAGTAGGTCCAAACAACACAACTATCAGAGTAGATAAGCCTTGGAAAGTGATTCCTTTAAAAGCAAAGAAATAATAAGTGTGCATTGAGGATACTCAAAACTACACCTTAATTTAAAACATCTATCTTCAAATTCACATGCAAATCTAAAATTGAATGTTACAGCTTTCCTCATAGCTGTCCTGTTATTTCTTCAACTCAACACATGTACAAGAGCACACACAGGCCTTTTCCATACACACCAGCCTACAGAACATTATGTTTCTTTGCTTGGAAGGGAAAGGGGATGGGGTGGGCTGCAATGGTTCCTAAAATCAGAACTTACCTAGCCACCTAGTAAAGTTATGCTCAAAATAAACAGAATCTTATCTAATAAAAGAGTAATGTGCAAATTGACCATACCTCCACTACACCCACAACCCACGCCCACCAATCAGAGTGAGTATGCAAATTAACCCCGACCAAGATGGCTACGGCCACAGAGAACAGGAGAGTGGCTTGGATTCCCCAGGCAATGGAGGAAGCCAAGCTTTCCACCTGCCCTTGCTGGCCTGTCTCCACTCAAGGCTATAAAGTTTCAATTGTAGAAGGTAAATAAATTCCAGATACCAGGACCTCTGCTTGGGTCACCAGAGGGTGTGGCTGGCCTGCAAACCACCATGTGCCCCTCACCCAGGCCACCTCACACACCAAGGGAACCCCTACCCTGATCTGAGACACCCTTCAGGGCAAAACAGCTGGCCCCCATCCATGCACCAGGCCTCTATCCTATCTAGTAAAAGAGTAATATGCATATTGACCATCACTCTAACACACAAGATGGCTGCCCCCATGTGGTCAAAGATCCTGCCCCCAGGTGGACACAAAATGGTCACCACAAGATGGCCAGCAGAGGGCAGTTGGGAGGGAGTAGACCTGCAAGGAAGGGCAGTTGTGGGTGATCAGGCAAGCAAGGGAGGGCAGTTGGGGGTGATCAACCCTGCAGGGGAGGGCAGTTAGGGGTGACCAGACCAGCAGAGGAGGGAAGTTGGGGGCAAACAGGCTGGCAGGAGAGAAGTTAGACATCAATCGGGCTGGCAAGAGAGTGGTTAGGGGGTGATCAGGCTGGCAGGCGGAAGCAGTTAGGGGCAATCAGGAAGGCAGGCAGGCTAGCAGTTTGGAGCCAGCAGTCCTGGATTGTGAACGGGATGTCCCAGATTGGAGAGGGTGCACGCTGGGTTGAGGGACACCACCACCTCACAAATTTTTGAGAGACACCACCCCTCACAAATTTCATGCACCAGGTGTCTAGTAGAAGATAAAATGGGTGATGTAGACAGAGTATTCATGACAATAAAATATTTTCTAGCTGAGCAAATGCATTTAGGTCAGATTTTGAAAAAACTGAATTTATCCCAGATGAATTCTCTTTATACAATATGAACTGATATGAGTTGAAGAAAGATACTCAAATGCATGGCTGACTAAAATACAGAAGAAAAAATCAGCAAATACACATAAATGTTTTCAAGGTATAAATTCTGGAACTATACATTTGTCACAGAAGTATACACTGAGAGAGTGCCTGGTGCATAAAGTGCCCTAGAGCCAGCAGCTCTCAGCCTCTTAAATTACTAAGTCTCACATCATCTCAGGGATAGTATGGTGTGTTATTGATATTCTAATAATTATTAAAATGTCTACACCACTTAAAAATACAAGGAATGTGTTCTTGTTATCAATAGTCCATCAAACAATTATAAGAGCCCTGGCTCGGTGGCTCAGCTGGTTGGAGCATCATCCCATACACTAAAAAGTTTTCATGTTCACTCACCATTCAGGGCACTTACTTAGGTTGCAGGTTTGATCCCCAGTCAGGGAGTGTTTGGGAGGAAATTGATTGACATTTCTCTCCCACATTCATGTTTCTATCTCTCTCTCCCTTCCTCTCTCTCTCTAAAAAAAAAAAAAAAAAAAAAAATCAATAAAAACATATCCTCTTCTTAGGGCTAAAAAATAAACTACAAGAATGTTTGTAGGGTTGGTATTATATTTATTTCTATTTACAGATAATGAAATTGAGGTTCAAACAAGGGCATATGATACGGCCAGAATCACTAGGGTTCGAAAGTTTTGAAGCCTTAATTCCAATAGTTTTTTATATTAAATTTTGTGGGTTTGTCATGGTATATGTAAAAACATTGTTCTATACAACTAAGTCACAACTTAGTTGTGCCACACAACAAAACAGCCCTGACAACTTCTGTGGTAATGAATATTTTAATCCCCAGTTGCCTGATTTGTCTCTCACTTAATACTAAATGCTTTGGAAAGGCTCGGTCATCTTCAACTCGAATCCTCACCACATGGGAATGGCAGATCTTACTTTGAAAAGAACTATTTGCCCTAAGAAAATAATTTAATATAGCACTTGGTTTTCATAGTTATTTGGCTAAGCCTCTGACATGACCGTGACTTGCCTGTCAACATTTTTAAAACATTCTGACTGAAGGAAAAAGTCTATAGAGGCAGATAATCTCAAAACATGAAATTGAAATTTTGATATTTTGCATAGTCAGAAAGACTTGTTCTGCTTAGAAAGTGTTTTCTCTGTAACACAGATGTGCTTTTCAAAGCCTTGGAATTTCCTCTTTCAAAAATATGTTGAGCCAACTGAATTTTTCAAGGAAATAATTTATATCCTGAATTTAGGTCTGCTGAAAAACATGCAAGAATTGCAATCATGTTCTTTGTAAATGTTTTTAAGTTTTCCTGGAGTTTATCATGCGAGAATGAACTAAGGAGACTATAGTCCTAGGATTAATGTAGACTTTGATTTTTAAAAGAATGAGAAAGTGCACCAAAGTTTAAAAAAAAAAAATTGCCAACATATACATTATCATTAATCCTCAGAATTTGAAAAGCTCAATTTGTAATATTTTAAGACCTTATTGGTCATTATCAGCAATGTGCTTAGCATTAGATTTCTAGCAAAATAAAGATTGACAGAGGGTAAATAGATTACAATGGTAGCAATGCCACTTTATGTGCTTATAGTTGGGGGCAGGAGGATTACAAAGATGTCCACTACAAACTTTTTTTTCCAAAGTGGCCATACCATTTGCATTCTTACCAGCCAAAGGTGAGAGTTCCATCTGCTCAGCGGTTTTGCCAACACTTTATGTGGCCAGTCTTTTTCGTTGCTATTCATTCTAACAGATATGCAGGGGTATCTCACTGTGGTCTAATTTGAATTTCTCTAATGATTAGAGCTGTTGAGCATCTATTTATGTACTTATTTGCTATTTAAATATCCTATTTGGTGCAGTGAGTCTTCAAAGCTTTCAGCCATTTTTTTTTTCAATTGTTCCTGCTTCTTCACTATTGAATTTTGAGTTTGTTATGTATTCTGAATGCTAATAATTATTTAATATATGTTTTGCTGTTATTTTCTTAGTTGATTACTTTTCATTTTAATAGTGCCTTTCAAAACTCAGTTTTTTCCATTTTTATTTTTAAAAATTATTTTATTTTTTCCATCACCTTTATTTAAATTATTTATTCATTTATTTATTTAAGAGTGGTGCTTTTGGTGTTAAGCCTAAGAAATCTTTTCTGAACTCAAAGTCACAAAGTGTTTCTCCTATGTTTACTTCTAGAAATTTGATGCATTTTAAGATTTAGGTTAATAATCCATTTTGAGTTAATTTTTGTCTACATTGCAAAGTATAGGACAAAGTACAGTGTTTTTGTTTTGTTTTTTTAAGTTCAGTATTTTTACATAAGGAAGTCCCCTGGACCATTTGTTGAAAAAACTGTTTTCCTCAACTGAATTACCTTTACAACTTTGTAGAAAATCAATCAACAACATTTAGTGGCTCTATCTCTGGACTTTTCTCTGGTCTTTGATTCATATATCCATCCTTTTGCTAATACCACACTGACATGTTTACCTTAGCTTTGTAATAAGCCTTGGAAGTAGGTAGTGGGAACCCACCAATTTTGTTCTCCTTTTTAAAAATGGCTTGGGCTTCCGAAACCGGTTTGGCTCAATGGATAGAGCGTTGGCTTGGGAATTGCAGGGTCCCGGGTTCGATTCCGGTCAAGGGCATGTACCTTGGTTGCGGGCATATCCCCAGTAGGGGGTGTGCAAGAGGCAGCTGATCGATGACTCTCTCTCATCGATGTTTCTAACTCTCTCTCTCCCTTCCTCTCTGTAAAAAATCAATAAAACATATTTAAAATAAATAAATAAAAATAAAAAATAAAAATGGCTTGGGCTATTCTGTTTGAGTTGCCATAAAAATTGTGGAAATAATTTGTCACTTTTTATTTTAAAATCCAGTGTGACATTTATTCAAGCTATATTTTAAAAATCTATGCATTAATTTTTGGAGAATTGACATTATCACATTATTGAGTTGTCCAATTCATGAAAAGAACACACTACTATGTTCATTAAGATCTCCTTTAATTGGCGCTTCTCTCATACATGTTTTTGTGGTGTCCACATACAGATTATGCATATATTCTGTTAGACTAGTCCATAATTATTTAAAATGTTTTGATACTATTGAAAACGGTCTATATACCAATTTCAATTTTCAATTGCTCATTGCTAGCATACAGACATGCACTTGATTTTAAAATATTGATCTGCTAATTTCACTTATCTATTTTAATAGCTTTCCTTATAAATTCTTTCAGGTTTTTCTACTTAGACAATTAAGTTGTCTGTGAATAAAGACAGTATTTTTTTTTTCCAAAGCGGTATTTATTATTTATTTCTTCTCCCATTATTGTACTACCTACAGTGACTAATAAAAGTAGTTATTGGGGGCCTTGCTGTCTTGCTCCAATTTTAGGAAGAAAGCATTGTCTTTCACCAATAAAAGTTAGTTGTAGGTATTTTATACATCTATTTCATCAGGTTGAGGAAGACTTCTTTTATTGCATGAATATTGAACTGTGCCAAATTTTTTTTCTGCATCTAGTGAAATGACCATATCCTTTCCTTACAAATGGCTTATTATACGATTGATTTTTGACTACTGAACCAGTCTTCCATTTCCAGAATAAAACCCACAATTTACCATTTTTACATATTGCTGAACTCACTTGGCCAATATTTTTTAAGGATATTTATGTTTACAATCACGAAGGCTATTGCTCTGTCCTCTTATTTTCTTGTGATGACTTTGGTTGTGGTGTTTGGGTAATGCTCTCCTCATAAAATGAACTGGGAAGTGTCCAAAAACTTCTTTATTATAGAAGAAATTCTGTAAAATATTTATTTCTTCCTTAAATATTTGGTAGAATTCACCAGTGAAACTTTCTAAGTCTGGAGTTTTCTTTGAAGAATTTTAACTATAAATTTAATTACTTTAGTTATGTATTTCTTCCTCAGTGAGCTGATAGTTTACCACTTTTTCTTTCTCTGTGGATTTTTCTCAAACCCAATCAGTTGAATTCAGGTGTTTCTTCCCATCATGGTAACACAGACCAAGTATTTGACACCTGTGCATCAGGGGCTGTAATAGCCACAGGCGGCTCTGATGTCTACATTGCTACTCAAAGGTGGCAGAAGCTAGCCTGTGAATGGTTGGAGCAACCAGGGACGTTTTTCTCATTTGACACCCCTTCCCAAGCATATGGACTCAGGGGCTTTGCTTTTGCCCTTAAAACTCTTTGCCAACCCTACACCCAGTACTGCTCTCCCCATAGGACAAAGTAGAATGGTGAATCAGGCCTCTGCACAACAGCAGTCAAGTTTAAGCTCCTCCTAGAGGAGTGGACCCTTTAATACAGTTCCTCATGTTGTGGTGACCCCCAACCATAAGATTATTTTTGTTGCTACTGTTATGAATCGTAACATAAGTGTCTGTGTTTTCCGATGGTCTTCGGCAATCCTGCTAGCAGTTCTCAACTGTGGGTCGCTGCTGTAGAGCCTAAGACCATTGGAAAACATGGATATTTACATTACAATTCACTAACAGTAGCAAAATTACAGTTATGAAGTAGCAACAAAAATAATTTTATGGTTGGGGGTCACCACAACATGAGGAACTGTATTAAAAGGTCATAGCATCAAAAAGGTTGAGAACCACTGTCCTAGAGTGAGCTGCTCATACCTGCATGCCCAGACTTTCCTGAGGGACTTTCCTGATTTTTCCACTAGAAGTTCAGGATTCTAGGAACCTGAATCCCAGCAAATTGGATGGCTGGTCATCTTCATTCCTGTCCCATTGTACTGGTCTAGTTCCCTGAGCTTTGTTCTAAAGCAGCTGAGGCAGGAGTTGAGGGGAATGGGCATTAGGAACCTGCAGAGAAGACTGAGCCTTCTCAATATGAATCAATGCTGCCTGTTCCTCTCAATAAACAAACTCTCCAAAGCCCTCCATGGGAATAGTACTGAATTCAGCATTGGAGATCCTGTGTCTCGGTAGTCACAGTCATATTACTCTTTAGCTAGGGTCAAGGTGAACCAGGAAGGAATGGAAGATAGGGTTGTGTGCACAGACCTGAAAGAAAGCTTAGAATAGATCCACGGGGTTCCTCTTTCAACTTTTTGATGGAGATAATTGGTTAGGATAAAGTAAAAGAATTGTAGGGTTGCTTACCTTGACTGTCAGAGTCACTGATGCTCCAGAACACTGTTATGAGAAGTTTAAAGGGCCTCCATGGGTATCCACCAATGCCCAGACTAAATAGTGTTGACTGAGGTGAAGAATTAATAGGGGCTAAAGCCCTAATCCTCTGAGGAAAAAGTGTTCTTCAGACAAGGGCTTAAGAATTGTTACAACACTATGGAGAAAAAAAGATAATCCACATAAGGGTAAAAGGCTGTCCTTCCACCTCTTTTAGAGACAGGGGAAAGGGAGGGAGAGAGAGGTGAGAGGCTAGACTGGAGAAAAGAGAGGAGAGGGGAGAGAAGGGAGGGGAGGGAGGAAAAAAGGAAGGGAGGGAAGGAAAGAGGGAAGGGATAGAGGGAGGGAGGGAAGAGGGAGGGAAGGAAAAGGGAAGGAGGGAGTAGGGAGGGAGGAAGGGAGGAAGAGAGGGGAGAAGAGAAGAAACATTGGAAGCACTGATTGGTTTCCTCCAGCATGCACCTCATCTGGAGACCTAACCCACAACCTAGGTATGTGCCCTGAAAGGGAAAGGAAACTGCGACATTTCGGTGTACAAGATGCTGCTGCAACGAACTGAGCCACAATGGCCAGGGCGAGTATTCCCTCTCTTAGTGAATCTTTCCCCTCAGCATATAAACATACTGAGAAATCTCATTAACAAACATGTAACAAAAAAGAAAAAAAAAAAGACAATAAAATAACAGCAGCAAAATAATCTAAACTCCAAAACAAAATATCTTAATTATAACCTTTCTCTATATCAATATATTTTAATTTACAACCAAAATTCTGTAGGGAATAACATGAAGTCTAAACTTCTGCATCCTAGCTTCTAACTTTCCATTCACCCCTAAGTCTACTGCAATTTATCTTGCATTAATAGAATTACACCGAAACAGCTCATACAAAAGTCACTGATGATCTTTCACTTGACCTATTTTATCCTCTTTTAATTTTTCAGTTGGGTGTCGATGTCATTTTATAAAAATTGGAATACCTTTGGCTTTCAATTTCAGAAACCTCAATTAAAAAGGGAGTAAGGGAATTATAAGGGAATTTTATTATCTCACATAACCTACCCACACTCCTTAACAAGATGCCCAATATATGGCATCTCCATTAGCTGTTAATCACCGGTACATAAATCAAGGACACTGTTGCTTTTCACTTTTAATTTTACCATGGTTGGACATGTTGGAAATCAAGGTTGTGTGTGTGTAAACAAGAGCAAAATTGTACATGCCAACGTCTATTCAGAGGAAGTTTCTCCCCATGAATCTTTCTCAGACTGTGGGATCTCAGGGGGAAGGCAAAGGTGGGTGGGAAGAGATTAACCAAAGAACTTGTATACATATATGCATAATCCATGGGCACAGGCAACAGTGAAGGCCAGGGGTGGGAGGGGGGGGGGGCGCAGGGGCAGGGGCAGGCTGGAAGGTGTCAATGGGGAAAATGAGGGGCATATGTAATACTTTCAACAATAAATATCTTTTTTAAAAGTCTAAAAAATTTTCCCAGACATCTTTTCATGGCCTCTAATAATACAGATTACATACTCACCTATAAATGGCTCAAAGACAAGGAAGAAAAGATACCCATATTCTTTAAGGGTTCCTAAATAGAGAAAGTTCTATTTGTCCATAGGACCCATGCCTACCTATAAATTAACCAGTTTCACTAAGAAACAGACCACCATGTGGACCCAGAATAATCAGCATTTACCCGGTTCATGTAGAAAAGGGATGCCAAAGTTCTGCCAGGAAAGGGGGGGGGGGGGGGGCGGGGGGGAATGTTTGTTGGGTGGATAACCAATGATGCCATCTGTATACTTTTTACTGGATTTTCTGCTTCCAGTAAAATTGTCTAGGCCTCCCATCTTCTGCTTATCCCTTAAATATTCATATTGGTAGAGTTGTTCAGGGTCCTTCTCCAGTCATTTTCTTCTTCCCAATTCTTCACTCACACTTTTGGGTCTGTCTACCAACTGTATCTCTTGACATAGGAACCTATTTTTCTGCAAGAGATAATATATCTGTGCTTGAACTGCTATCAGCCTGAATAGACAAGAGAGCAAACCTAATTACCCCTCTGCAAACACGCACGTGCGCGCACTCATGCACACTCTCATATGCAGACATATTCACAGGCATACATACTCGCACAAACATGCACACAATGACACAGATACAGACATGAACTCTTTCCAAATTTTTACTTTTTTGGAGCATCTGCTGAATATACTCAGCATAACCATAGAAGTATTCTCTTCATGCTGTCACACACAGACACAAACACAGACACAGTACAATGTCCATATTTATCTCAAGTGTTTTCCTTCTGGGGCTCATTTATACGTCTTCATATGCCACAGCCCATCATTTAAATAATGGATATTCTCAATGCCAATCCCTTTGTTCACTTTCTCAATATCTTCCGCAGACATCTTCATAACTCCAACACACAGGGCATGCTGTTTTCCTTCTGCCATGATTGCAACCACCGTATCCACTGCAGCAGGGTAAAGCTTGGCTCCAGGAGAGGTTAGGCCTGGACACATGATATTTGCTCCACTGAGCACAAATTTGATGGCTCCTTTATCAACTTGCTGTCGTGGCAGGATAAATGGGTATTTGTGTAGTAGCCTTAGCGTTGGATAAAAAGGCCCTTCTCTTTGTCGAAAAAATAATAACTCTCCGTTTACGGTAAGGATTTCTATATGTTCGTGGCACCGCACTATTTTAACCGGATCTTTCTTAGGCATGATTTGATTAAGCCATGGTTCAATGCCTGGAAACTGTTCTATCAACTGGTTCTTAATACCCTTAATAACTGACGTTTTCAACTGGATGCAGTTGGACACGTTTTCTTTCTCGTCAAATTTCTTGAACATGATCCAAGGTGGCGGGGGCGACAGTCGGAAAGGGCCCGAAAGAGGAAAGAACAGAATTCACGAGGATCGGTAGAGGCGCTTACCGGAGGAAGGCCGGCAGAGACGGTCGCGGCTGCTGTCGTGAACCGGAAGAGAACGTGCTTTACAGCTCACCGTCGACCCTACTTTACGGCTTGCCGTAAAACCGACTTCCTTTCCTCCTGAGGCCGTCGTGCTTTCTACGGCTGCTTTGGTCGGTGGATTCCCCGCCAAAGTGTTTGGTAACTGGGCGGCTTGAGAGGGAAGGCGAGTTAGAGCGATGCTTCTCGTTTCGGTCTCTGTGTTTTGTTTATATTATTGGGAACCCGAATAACCCATCCAGTTACCCGCGCCAGAAACCACGGGACGCCTCCCGGCTGACACGCCTCTCCTCATACGTCACTACTAGGGGTCGAGACCTGTCTGTGTTCCTCTTCCGCGTAGCTCACAATCTTCCTCTGCCGTCGCGCTGTGTGACGTCATGGCGCTCAAGTCCGTGTAATTGCACGCCTTCCTGCCCGTCACCGCTGAAGGCGACCTTGTCCCTTCTGAGCTCTTAACCGCCTGCACTCGGAGTGGAGGGTTTGTCGCTTTGCGGCCAGAAAGGATGCAAATGTTGTTGGGTTCCAATAGTTTTAAGCAAATCCAAACTCATTTTATGGCCCAGTACACGGTCCGTCTTGGTGAGTGTTCCCGGTGCTCCTGAAAAGAAGATGCAGCTTTGTTTGGTTTCAGCGCTCTGTACAGGCCGGTATTGCGCTCTTGGGGGAGAAAGTTGTTCAGGTGTTCTTTTTCCTTACTGATTTGCTACCTGCTATCTGTTATCAGTTACTGACCAGCATATTGAGATTATGATTATGGTTCTATTTGTCCTTTAGCTTAGCTCTATCAGCTTTGGAGTCATGTCTTTTGAAGCTCCATTTATTAGGTGCCTACCCTTTTAAGATTAATTGATTTTATCCATATTGATTTTACTTATTATCCTAAGAAGGGAGAGGTCCACGAGAGCAGGAATTGTGTATTTTATCTCTGTATTCTTTCACCTAGCACAAGATCTGTTTCATAATAAATACCATGTACACACTGAGTGCCTGATACATGCATAAAATAATACTTCCTCTTCCCCAGGATCTGACCCCTTCTTTCCCTGACAGTGCTATATAAAAAGAATAAAGGCAAATGCTTGCTATCTGGACACTTCTCCCCAGTAAACATGCTTAACCTGGGGAGTGTACTGCAGCAGGAATTAAAACAAGTGCTGGATATATAGTGGAAAGATAACATGTCCCCATTCTTGTGAGCTCACAGCACATGAGGATGTCATGTGTTATCGCGCCATTCTCAAGGCAAAAATCTGTATTAGTCTAGGTTCTCTATCTATGTGTGTGTGTGTTAATTATAAGAAATTGGCTCACAATTATGGAGGCTGAGAAGCCCCAATATTAACACTCAAGCTGGAGACTCAAGAGAGCCAGTGGTGTCATTCTGAGTCCAAAGGCTTGAGAATTAGGAGAGCTAATGGTGTAAATTCTAGGCTGAGTCCAGAAAAAGACCAATGTCCCCCTTCAAAAGCCATCAGGCAGAAGGAATATCTTCTAACTAGGGAAAGTTGGCGAATTTTTTGTATTCAGGCCTTCAAATGGTTGGATGATACCTGTCCACATTAGAGAGGGCAGTCTGCTTTACTCTACCAATTAATATGTGAACCTCAGCCAGAAACACCCAAATAATGTTTGACCAAATATTCAGACCAGCTACGTTGACACAAAAAAATAACCATCACGAAGGTACACCATTTTAAACGATGCAGCATAGAGTGGGGTGTTTGTGTGTGTGACCCTAGAATCCAGGAAAGACTCCTGCTCCATCACTTAGAATCCTGAGAGCTGCTGAACTTGTCTGTTTCAGTTTATTCATCATGAATGTGTGATTAACAACAATACCTATCTCCTGGGGGTGAGGGTGAGAATTGCTTTAATTAATATTCAGAACAATTGGGTTTTTAATATTCACATAGCTGTTATTAAATTAACATAAAAACGGTTTTGTGAATATTTAAAAAATCTCTTCACACAGGAGAAAGTAAAACTGGCTTTAGACTTGAGCTTTCCTATTTGTGGCTGAGTTTCTGATCTGCCTTCCTGAGATTTCACTCTAGGTTCTCTATCTACCTGTATGTGTGTATATATATTAATTATAAGAAATTCAGTCATTTGAACCTGTGAAGAGTCACACCTTTCCAGATATATCTCTGATTATTTTACAAGCAGCTAACCTTGCTTGTTACATATGAGTTTTTTGTGCTTACCTCTTATGGGGTGATTCTTTTCTTTTGTTCTTAGGGCTTTTCCCGTTGTTCTTATGTATGAATTTAGTACCTAGCTTGAAGTACTACACTATATATTAGAAGGATTATTTTCAACTAATAAGTAACTATTTTTAATCATACAATTATTTTCCTCAATTGTATTTCCTAAATAAATAAATCCATCTCTACAGTCACAAAATATTTTCCAAGCTTAGGTGAAGCACATTCTAAATACAGGTATTAGTTTATAATTTGCCAATTTTCTCTGTATCCATCTATAAATAATCAACAATAAAGGAATTATTTTAAAATGATGTCTATAAAAACAATTAGCCCTGCATTTTTTTAACTTCTCAAAGAAATATAAAACTATTTTTTTCACATTGCTTCAATTTATGAACTATTTTTGGAAATTCAAAATATTATTTGTATATTGTGAAAATAGCCTCACAGTATTCAAAATGTTTTTATGTCTTCTACCTCATTGCTCAGTTCCACAGGTAACTCTTCTAAGTTTCTCATCTACTCCAAAAATCTAAAATTTGAAGCAGGATTCACTTACCTGGGTTGCATTAATAGTTTCAAATGTTTCCCCTAATACAGCTTTGTCTGCATTTTGAGAAATGACCATTAGATGGCAGGAGAACCAAATTGAAGTCCACATGTGGTTCCCAAGGTTGAAGTTCTACACTATGTATTACTAGGCATACTAAGCATATAGATGGGTAGTTAGACTATCCATCTATAGGCTTAGTATAGACTGGTGTGTGTGTGTGTCTGTGAGTGTGTGTGTGTGAATAGCCAGGAGAATCAGCCCCACATGGGAAGAGTGGGCAGGGGCCCCTGGGATCTTAGGTATTCTCATAGCCAAAGCAACCTCATGGGAGGATTAATCCCAGGACTAGAAGGTCGGAACCCTCTCTTCCCATATGGACACCCACCTCTCACTCTAGACCGATTCTTACCTTTCCTGGTCTCAGTTTCATGATTATCCACTGAGGACTGTACAGGGAACCACATGAGCCCAGCTCAAAGTGGACCTGGCCCCTGGGTGAGAGTGACGGCACATTCAGGGGCACATTGTGGCTTTCCTTTACATGTAGACTTGAGCAGAGCGTCCAGCCTCATGTCCATGGGGGGGCACACACAGGTCTTGTGAAATGCCACCTCATGATATGCACAATGTACCAATGGTCTCCAGCCTGGCCAGTACCACTGGACCTCAGTGGCCACTGCTCTGAGAACCTACAACCTCAGGAACCCCACTGCATTGCATTATCCCACTCCAGCCAGTTGGGCCAGAGGCCTGGGGACATGAGAGTTGTGGAACAGCCCCTGTCCCACTGTCCTTGTTCCCAGACACTACATGAGGGGCCAGTTCTGAGCATGACTAGGACAGGAGTCCTAGAGGAGGCAGTAGACACTGAGTCCTGGCGGGAAGAAATTCAGGCTGCCCTTCCCCCTCCTCCTTTTTGCCCCCTCCCTGTTTCCTCTGGCAGGAGCCCAGGACGAGTTCCTGTCTGTCCCTGATTGATGTAATGGGGCAAGAGGGAGTCCTGGGATTAGGTGATACCAAAATGAGAGCAGAGTAAGAATTTGGAGTAATTACTGCTATTAGAGAACCCTATGAGATTGGTGAGTCCACCCCATTTTAGAGATGAGTAGTGGTACCGACTTCTGTGCATGGGCCATAAATTTTCAGTCGTACTGTACATGTTCGCCCGCACATGGTATTTTGTAGAAGAGCCACACTCAAGGGGCCCAAGAGCCACATGTGGCTCGCGAGCCTCCATTTGCCGACCACTGGGCTAGAGTGACATACCAAAATGAGTATTATATTGCCTTGTGTGGACGAAAGGAGCCATATGCTAACCTGATAAGCTTAGGGGGGACCTGAGTGGCAGTCTTGCAAACTCAGAGACCTAAAATAACCACAAAAGATGGTCTGAAAATTAAATATTTTAACTTCAAACAGGTTATAGTGGATAGTCATGTCCTAGGCTAATATTTTTCCTGACAAAGATCAACTTAGATCTTTCGCGAGCCCATTTGTCTTTTTGCCTCTAAGATAACATATCTGTGAGATGTCTGGGTAACTTGTAACTTCCTTTTTTTTCCCAGAGCCCCTGGGCACAACCAAATGTGTTGGGCGCCAGGGCAAATGCCTCAAATTACTTCATTATCATGTTAATTGTTCCTGTACCCACCTAAGTATTTGTCCATCATTCTACTTTTTATCCAATACCAGGGGTTTCCCACCGCTTTGCTTTATCCCACCTCCTTAATCCATCTCCAAAGAATTTCATGTAACCCACCTATGTCCCTCCTTTGATTGCAATGTATAAATACAAATGTAACCCGCAATATATAAATACAAATGTAATTCTTCGGAGCATTATCTCAGTTCCTTGAGGTTCTGCTTCCCGACATATGTCGACAGTTTGGCTCAAATAAACTCACAAAAATTCGCCAAAACCGGTTTGGCTCTGTGGATAGAGCGGACTGAAAGGTCCCAGGTTCAATTCCGGTCAAGGGCATGTACATTGGTTGCGGGTACATCCCCAGCAGGGGGTGTGGAGGAGGCAGCTGGTTGATGTTTCTCTCTCATTGACATTTCTAGCTCTCTATCCCTCTTCCTTCCTCTCTGTGGAAAATCAATAAAATATATATTTTTTTAAAAACTCACAAAAATTTTTTACATGTTTCAATGTCATTGTTTTTACAATGTTTCAATGTTTACACTTCAAAATTGAGAGACCACTAAGGTTGTGCCTTTTCTGGTGGGAGGAGGGGCCTGGTGCAGCAATGTATCTTTCATTTTGGAAGGGGTTAGCTTGACATGCCCTAGACTACCAACCCTTAGACATGTTCAAGGTCATCCCTGATGCTCAACCTTGATGTGCTTTCCTGAGAGGAAGGGGTTTGTGCCTGGAAGAAGAGGGAGCAGGCAGGCAGCCAGGCCATTTCCCCCATCTGTCCCGGATAGCAGACCCACTGTTCTGCTCAAAAGCTAGGTTATGGGGCAAGAAAGACAGGGGCCTGGATGGGGCCAAGACCAGGGCAACAGCCCCACAATGAATAGTCTGTATTGGGTAGCCTTATAAATATAACTTGGTAGAATTCTGCAGGCATTTCTTCTGGATACATTCCTAGGTTCAGCACTGCTAGGTAAAGATTGCACCTTTGTACCTGTGGGACTTTATGCACTCTCCCAGAGATAACTGTCCTTTCACAGTTCTCTCCAGGGGATCTGGTGGGGCCTCTGCTTCCTCACATTGTCCCCAAAGTTGGTTATCACCTGACATGAAAACTGCTAGTGATGGTGACATGCTATCTAGCAGTGTGTGTCCTCAGCAGGGAGGTGGGTATTCTGGAACATAGGCCATGTGCCCTGCTTCTTGTTTGCACTGCATGTTTCTTTTCTGGACCTCTTTAAAACTGATTTCTGAGAGTTTCCATTTGTCTTTCCACTGGGGATGTTCTTTTTGTTTCAGATGGCCACCAAAGCTGGCGAGCACAGCAGCAGTGGTGGGAGCTTCTCCTGCCTCTGTGGCAATGCTAAGGCCATCCTCCCAGGGCTCCCGGACTACGAGAGGGCACAGCCCAGGTGCCTGTGCATGAATTTCATGCACCGGGCCTCTAAGTATATATAAAGGCTTCAGTTTTCACATATAATCTTTTTTTTTTTTTTTTTTTTTTTTAATCTGGGATTTCTCTTTTAAATAAAAAGTGCTATTTTGAATTTTAAGAAAAGCAAAATGAGTCCTTAAAATATGTGGGCATACTTAAAAGGCCACATTGTATGATAATCCAGACTAGGTAAAGAAACAGGCAAAACAGGTTAGCAGTTGCTGGGGGCTAAGAGAAGGCAGTGATCACTGGGTGTGGGCTTTCCTCTCGGGGAGATGAAAACAGATAGTGGGGCTGGCTGCACAGCATAGGGAAGTACTTAATGCCTCTAAATTGCAGTTTAAAATGACTAAAAGGTTACATAATACTGAATCTAAATTTTAACAAGATGGGTTTTTTTTAAGAATTTGAAAAGAAAAATGAAAAAAAAACAAAAAGTGGTACCACCAGAGGGGAGAGGAGGTCAGCCGTGGTGCCAGGTATAGCTCAGGAGCTGGCGTGGAGGGAGGTGAACACGTACAGCTCCTGTTCCTCATGTGGGAAGACAGGCTGCTCTGGGCTGCTTCTGGAGCAGTCTCGAGTTCTGGAATTGCTCTGCCACTGGAGGCAGCATTGAATCTAATGACAGTAGTGCCTCCAGCTCTATGCGGGCTTGGGTCCTGTAGTTATACAGCTGGATCTGGCTCTGGAGATGCTACAGGAACTGATGCTGGAGCCAAAGCCACTCTGGAGATGGTGCTGGAGCTGCAAGAGGAGGAGAGGTCACCTGCATGCCTCTCCAAAGACAGAACATAACCCAGGATTTTCCAGAAAAGGACGTCTTCCCAGGCTGAGTCCTCCTAATGGGTGGTCTGAGGCCACTCTGCTCCTGTCCCTACACCAACCTCTGGCAGCTCTCCCTGAGTAGCCCCAACATCAACCCTTCCCCTATGCTCACCTTTCCACCTCACCCTATGGCTCTGCCTCAGTGGGCTCCTGGTCACCCAGCTGGGTCAAAAGAAAGGAGGCACGGAGCTCCAGGTCTGGGCTGGGCATGCTGAGCTGCATATCAGTCAGAAACTGGCTTAGGCCAGTGAGGTCCACATCCTCCAGAGGCTGCCCCCCACTGGCCTCAGCCCCAAATGTCCCTCACCAGGGAGACAGGAGCCCTCTCTCTTGACCAAAAACCCACTCCTTTAGCTTGTTCCTGGGGTCTGTCATCCTTCTGACGATTAGGGCAGAGAAGAGAAGGCCAGCAAGGTGTCACATTGAACATCCCGTGTCCTCTACCTGCTGTGATGTCCAGTGACACTGGCTGATGCCCCAACTGGAGTGGAAGCAAGGGAGGGTAGGGATTTTAGTCTGCTCCATTCATTGAGCTATGCCAAATGTCTAGAAAAAAGCCTGCACAGAGTAGGCACTTACTAGATTTATTGTTAATGTGTGGGATCCCTTAACACGACCCGCATGGTTCAGGGCCCACTCAGGGTCCGGTTTCTGGAGAAGGCCGCACACTAAAATGAAGAAAGAGACTGGAAAAGAGTTAATTTGGGAAAATGGGGGCCAGGCGGGAAGTCTACCTCTAGTGGGAAGACTAACCACTCCCTGGCCTTTTACCATTCCTTTTATTGAGATTCTGAAACAAAGACATCTCTTAGGCGGGAAGTTCCAACAACAGAAAATCAACTTACATTTACATATGATTAACAAATTACAGTTGCCTCAAGCACCACTATCTCAACTAGACAATGAGTTAATAGCTCTGACCATTCAGATCCATCAATCTCGGCTAGCTCTTTTTACATTTTATCTCCAGTGACAATGTTAGGTTTCTGTTGCCCGCATTAATGGAATTAATCTCAGATATCTGAGTGTACCTGGCATTAATGGAATTAATCTCAGATATCTGAGTGTATCTGAGGCCCCTCAGCAAGTCCCTAAGAGTCCTTTCTCTGGCTACACCAGCACAAGGGACCGCCCAGATAGAATGTGACACCTCCTTTACAAATGGGAAGCAGCTTGTCCCAGGCCACAAAATAAGGAAGGCTTGAGGCAGAGAGCTTCATGGGGAAGAGAAAAATCATAAATAAAACCACAGTCCTTAGCAGCCCTTTCCACAGAGCCAGGCACAACAGGGTCAGCGCTCTCCATCCCTTATCCCACTCAGTCCCTGACAATAGCCCTCTGAGTTTGGTCCTCACAGTACCCCGGTTTCCACACAAAGTGAGGCTCAGAGAGATGAAGTGACATTCTCAAGACACTCAGCTAGGTGCTGTAGTGGGGGAGAAGCACCCACCTTTTCCACAGCAGGTGTGACCTGTTGGGTGCTGGAGAAGTTTCAGGAGATAGACCAGGAGGCAGGACACAGTAGTCTGCTCTGGAAGACAGACACGGGGTACTTTACCAGCTTTTGCAGTGTGTCTGCCTGCATGGTCCCCACCCTGCAAGTCTCATCCAGGTTCAGGGACAACTTATTTTCTTTTTTTAAAAATATATTTTATTGATTTTTTTTTTTTTTTACAGAGAGGAAGGGAAAAGGAGAGTTAGAAACATCGATGAGAGAAACGCCGATCAGCTGCCTCCTGCACACTTCCTCTGGGATGTGCCCACAACCAAGGTACATGCCCTTGACCGGAATCGAACTTGGGACCTTTCAGTCCACAGGCTGACGCTCTATCCACTGAACCAAACCGGCTTCAGCGGGACAACTTATTTTCACGCTGGAGTGAGACAAAAGAGGGGCGACGGATCAAACAATATAAACAGTACCAGATGCAAAAATATTTGAGGCCATATTGTGAAGTAAAAGCAGTCTATAAAGAATGTTCTGATATTCCCACAAATAAGTAATTTTGTGAGGGGTTTTTTCAGAGTAACTGAATAGATCAATTAGAGGATCTCACAGCCCTCTCCCGCCTCTGAGCTGCTCACATAATCAAGGAGATGGAGGCCAATAATTAAAGGTATCAGGTGTTCAGAGGCAGGGCCACGCCCAGAATGACTGACCCCTTCCCTGCCCCAGTTACTCCAGCGAGCCCAGTGGGCACAGCCAGTCCCCCTGGTGGTCAGCCCCAGCACTGCAGCAGCAGGCTGGAGACAACAAAACACACTATTGGTCGGAGTCATCCAGGCAGTGGGGTCCCAGGCCCTGGGTGGAGGGGGCGGTGGGGCCAGGGGGCGGGGGGAGGGGGAAGGGTGAATGAGAGAGACCTGGAATACTCTATGCCCCCAGATTCCGTCTATTATCGTGGCCATCGGGTGCCCGGTTCCATTGCTCAGCCAGGGCAATGACTCCGCCCAGTTCCACCTGAGGACCTGAGGCTCCAGCAAGGGTGTTCCTGCCCCTGGTCCCCAAGGAGCGGCCCAGTGCCCTGCCCCGGCCTCCAGGCCGCCCTCTCCCATGCAGCTCAGGTGTAGAAAGCATTACCGGCCTCAGTGCAAAAGGTCATGGAGAAACAAAGCTCTACACACTCCTAGGGACCGGTGGAACCCTCAGGATCCCTGCCCTAAGCACATCCAGGTGTAGAAGAGCAATCTTATCCTGGAGGCCCCTCCCCATAGGGTGGGGAGTCGGACCTACCCTAGTCCCAGGTGCCCGGAGCGTTGCACAGAGCGCCCTAGACGGGGTCCTCTAGGGACTGCCCTGGGGGTGGCTCTGCCGACCCTGGGACCCTGGGGACCCCTGCCCATCTGCCTGGCTTGAGGACTGGGGACCTGCCAGGACCTCAATGCACAGCGCGAGCTCGCGCACCCAGCTTCCTAACGTCCAACTTTCCCGGGACATGTGGGCGTGTCCCCTGGTCCGGGGGGCGCGGTCCGCTACCTGGACACCTCAGAGCCCCCGACCAATCGGGGCCCCCGCCGCAGGCGCCGCCCCCACCGTTGAGATGTCTACTCGCCGGCCACCTCGGAGCTGCCAGCTAATCTGGAGCCCGCCGCAGTGGCTCACCTGCAGAGCAGCCTGGCAGCCGCAGAAGCCGCTCCGAAGGATGGAGAAGATTCCTCTTCTGGGCCTGGGCACCTGGAAGGTGAGGCGGCCTTGGGGTCCAGGAGAGGCGGCGCCTTTCCTTACCGAGGTTCGCCCTGATGCAGAGGGGACACCCGCAGGGACAACCTGGGGGACACCTGCAGCCCCCAGCCCAGCTAGTCACCTGTAACTCCCGGGGAGGCTTCCTGTGTTGGAAAGATGGAATTTGTAGATCCGCAGATGATCTGGAAATGGGGGTTGTCTCTGCTATTGCATATTGCAGCCAAATCATAATTATTCAGAAATAACTTTTGGGAAAGCCCAGAAGAAAAGATTGTCAGGCTTGGGTATAGACAGAAAGAGTCGCAGTCACCTGACTAGATCAGGGGCAACTGTTACTGGAAAGTGGTATCAAAAAGATAAAGGAATCCTGGCATTGCCACCTTGGCTTTAAACAGGAACTTTGTAACTTCCTGTCCCCTGTGTAAAACCTGATAGTGGAGCACCTTGAACTTGGGAACTTTCTCTCCTTTGGCTTTCTGACCTGCCAGTGCTTTGAGGCTTGGCACTAACTAATTTTCAAATGTGCTTTTCTTCTTCTTTTCTTTTTTTAATACAGTCTTCTTCGATTAAAAAAAAAAATGTTCCTTTAAGAAGTCACCTAGGAAATGATTAGAATAGGAATTAGAATGATCAACCCCCCATAAAACTCATCTAAGTATTATTTAAATTATTTCTTCTATCCCCTTAACCACTCTTAGAGGCCAAGGGTTTGGTTTCACTGGTGGTTCTCAGCATCTAGCCAAGGCCATGCATTTGGCAGCAGTTCAAAAAGCACTCTATCTATTTAATTGTCTTGACTTTAATTCTTTTTTAAAAATATATATTTTATTGATTTTTTACAGAGAGGAAGGGAGAGGGATAGAGAGCTAGAAACATTGATCAGCTGCCTCCTGCACACCTCCTACTGGGGATGTGCCCGCAACCAAGGTAAATGCCCTTGACTGGAATTGAACCTGGGACCTTTCAATCCGCAGACCAACGCTCTTTCCACTGAGCCAAACCGGTTTCAGCTTGACTTTAATTCTTGTATGCACTGTTTCTGCACACAGCTGGGTGCAGGAATCCACAAGTTCTCACACACAGGGTAAGGAAATGCTGTGAAAGCTGTTGGACTTTAGTGGAATAGAATTGGATTAATCCTAATCACCTTTCCCTGATCCATGCCAAGGCTTCATTTTATGTATTTTTAATCTTCTAAAATTACAAATAAGCCATTGAAATCTATTGCTCAAGAAGTGCTGCATAACAACCAACCACAAAAGCTGGGTGGCTTACAAGCACCTAATTTATCACTGGTGCAGGTGGTCAGCCGGGCAACTCCTTGGGTCTTCTTCATTCTGCAGGCAGCGCCCGGGGAAGTGACAGAGGCGGTGAAGGTGGCAATCGATGTGGGATATCGGCACTTTGACTGCGCCTACCTGTACCAAAATGAGAGTGAGGTCGGAGCCGGGATCCAGAGCAAGATCGAGGAGGGCGTGGTTCGGCGGGAGGACCTGTTCATCGTTAGTAAGGTAGGACTGTGCCCGCAGGGAGAGCAGGTGCAGGCTGCTCGGGACTTGGGTGTTGAGACCGCTGACGTAGCACGGGGATGGTTTTCCAGGCTCCCATAGAGCTGCTGACTTCATTCATACTGGGACCAGACCTGGCAAGGGCTTCTGCAGCTTTGTGCACGTGCTGGGAGTGGTGCAGGTGAAGGGGCTGGGGACAGTGTGACAGGCAGAAGGGACAATTAGAGCAAAGGCAGGAGGCATGGGGCAGTGTGGTGCTGGTGAGGGTGGGGGTGTGAGTGTTGAGACCTTTGAGAGGATTGTTGTTCCTGGACTGAGCAGTGTTGGCAGCGAATAGAAGGAACGGTGAAGCTGGTTCCGTGAACGAACCTGATTACAGAAGACCTGATCACCATTTCAGGAGTTCTCTTCTCACAGACAAAGGAACACCGCTGAAGGTTTTACCTTCTGTTGAGCAAGAGTTATTCTGAATAGAGAAGACTGTGAAGGTGAAAGCAGAGTGCCTTTAAACAGGAGGCAGAAGGCAGGAGACCTTAACGGCATTGTTGGTGGGAGGGGTGACAGCACTAGACAGATAGCAAGGACATGGCTGGGAAAGACCATCGGGAGGCGGGCCCTGTAAGAAATGCTGGTGACAGCCGAAACCGGTTTGGCTCAGTGGATAGAGCATTGGCCTGTGGACTGAAAGGTCTCAGATTCAATTCCTGTCAAAGGCATGTACCTTGGTTGCAGGCACATCCCCAGTAGGGGATGTGCAGGAGGCAGCTGATTGATGTGTCTCTCATTGATGTTTCTAACTCTCTATCCCTCTCCTTTCCTCTCTGTTAAAAATCAATAAAATATATTTTAAAAAAAGAAAAAGAAAAAGAAAAAGAAAAGAAAAGAAAATGCTGGTGACAGACCGAGAGTGGAAAATTAAAAAATCCCTTTGCTTTTGACTTTGAAGAAGAATATTAAGACCATTAGTCCAGGGGCAGTGAGTTCACATGGTGGCTGTCCTTCCCGAGCCTGGCTTAGGAACCGGCTCCCTCGTGGAAGAGGAGACAGTGGGTTTCACAATCTTCCGGGCGATTGCCACATCTAAATTTTCCGTAATTGCGCCCTCACTGATTTGGCTCAGTGGAGAGAACGTCGGCCTGTGGACCGAAGGGTCCCAGGTTCGATTCCGGTCAAGGGCATGTACCTTGGTTGTGAGCACATCTCCAGGAGGGGGTGTGCAGGAGGCAGCTAATCAATGTTTCTAACTCTATATCCCTCTCCCTTTGTCTCTGTAAAAAATCAATAAAATATATTTGAAAAATAAATGAATTTCTTTAATTGCAAGCTTTGGTGCTTTTCTGTGTTACCTGGATATAATGCTGTAACTCAAGGCCCAGGTGACCCTAGCCAAGGAACCCAAATCTCTCCTGATCCTCCAATTAGGGAGGTGGGTACCTAGGGTTCCTGTGGCTAGCCAGCAGGGAGGACGTTTGCTCCCAGATGGATCATAGCCAGCAGAGGATGTGAGCTCATTATTCCTAAAATTTAGAAAAATCTTGGAAATACATTTTTTTTTAAATCACTGATATACTCACCATCTAGAAAGTGCTATTGTTAACAATATGATGTATTCTAGTTTCTTTTTTGTAAACATACTGTACCTGTAATTTGGTTTCATATATTTTATCCTCTTTCTTTTATTTATCTCTTTTTGTTGTTGTTTTGTTTTGCTCTTGCTGCAATGGTGCCTAAATAGTATACTAAAGGAAACAATGAGGAGAAAACAAATTATAAACTTTTTACTTCACAAAGGGTGTAGATGGACATGCTAAATATAAGGCCGTGTGTGTTAACTTACTGACCTAGTGTAATCTGCAGGATAATGAGGCCCTTATAACAGAAAACCTTTAACATAGAGTCTGTTCAAGTGGGAAACTCAATATATAAATTCTTCTGATTTTTTCTCATATCTTCTCTGCCCATGGGGATGGATGGAGATATATATATATACGGTATCAGCAGTGAATCCAAATAACCAGACAGCTCTCCCACCAAATAATTTCACAGTGTTCCTCCCTCTCCCCCCACTTTCCCTGAGGAGAAATCAGGTAGGAGGAGCTGAGCTTTCCCTCCCTGTGGACGCCCTGGACCATTGGAGAATAATGTCACAGTCTGCTGTGTTTATGACCACTTGATCTTAGATGCTGTTTGTCTTCCAGATCCTGGGTTTGTGGGACCGAGGGGCAGATGTGTCAACACTGGCTCTGTGACCAATTGTCATGATTCTCCTCTCCCTTATAGCTCTGGTGTACCAGCCATAAGAAGTCCTTGGTGAGACCAGCCTGCTCCAACACTCTGAAGGCCTTGAAGTTGGAGTACTTGGACCTCTACCTCATCCACTGGCCCATGGGTTTCAAGGTACTGCCCAGGCCTGGTGAGAGCCCCCACTGGCAGCTTCTTTCCTGGTCATGCTCCAGTGGGTGGTGTAAAGAGCTGGGCCAGCAGCCAGGGCACAGAGAGTCCAGGGCTGCATCGGCCACACACACACATTCCATTATCTCTGGGCCTCCACTCAGGAGAGGCTTGGCCTCGAGGACCTCTAACCAATTATGGTTTTTGCTTCTAAGCCAGTCATTTCTTCTTCCAAGCCAACAGAGCAGTCCACTTTTTCCACAGGTCTTTAGGGGAAAACAGGTGTCCGGACAGAGGACACACTGCTACCCAAAGCTGCCGCTCATGTCATTTCCCGGGTTCCAGGGAGTTCCTTGGCCCCGTCTCCTTGTGCAGGTTATGAGCTCTTTGGAGAGTGAAGGCTGCTTTGCCATGTGGGAGACGCATGCTTATCCACCTGCAGCAGGTCCAGAGGGTTCTGGAGGGAGATTATTTCTCCATTTGGTGTTATTCTCTCCATTTGATAGTGCTCATACCCTCTCCCCTCCCCTGACACACCTTACACCCTGCTCAGATGCTTTACCAACCTCAGACACAGTTTAGTCCTGGCCAGGATGTCCCTGTGCAATGCCCCAGGCCTAGATGACCTCCTGGCTGACCCAGGGCTCAGGCACACAGGTGGCACCGCGATTCCTGAGAGAGGACGCTCTCCCTACGCTGGGGTGGATGGTGCTGCACTGGAATCTCCCACGTGTGCACCTTGTTGGAGGAGCTCATGGTGTGTGTCGAGCTGACAGGTTTCTTTTAAAGTTAATGGACAAAAAGCACTTCATTCCTAGCACAGCTTTACTCTCAGACTTTGTATTTAATTTCAATAAAGGACGTAGCAACTGCACGTTAGTCACGCCGCTAGTGGAGAACAGAAGATTCCCAGAAAGTGAAATGAGAGAGGATGATTCAGAAATGATTTTTGTCTGTAAAATCTGTCTGTGCACCCAGAAAGCAATGGGTAGGTGATGTCAGTAGCTGTGTCACACGTACTGTCAGCGGTCCGTGCTCTTTTAGCATTGAGCCGACACTTTTTCAGGTACCTGACAGGCATTGTTCATTAATCCTCACAACAATTATGTGAGGCAGGTACTGTTAACACCCCCATTGCACAGAGGATACCATTGAGGCACAGTAAGACTTAGTGTCTTTATTGGGGCCCAGAAGCAGATGCTCAGGCAGTCATGGGTTACTGTGCCTCACCCTCACCTTCTAGCAGATCTCTGACTGGCTCCTGGTGGTCAGCAGCCCTCAAGGACAAGGCCAGGTAGCACTTGTACATAGAGGTCTGGACATACGTCAACATGGGAGGATGCATTGACATGAGACATTTAGTTTCTTCATCATGAAAATTCCTAAAAAATGTGCATCAAGCTGCAATTTTAGACATTGTTCCCACCATTGCTTAAGAGAATTTTTGAAGCCCCTTGTATTCTGGCTTCAATATCTCTCACCATGATATAAATTCTAAGAAAAGCAGAGAAGAGCCTCAGAGTGGCTCTTCTTAGGAGAAAGTTGACTGAGCTCTTAGGATAAGAAGGCAAGACCCCTGCCCTCCTTTTTACCTGAAATTGCTAAACAATGTTCTGACAACGGACAAGGATCCTAGGTCCTTCTTTTCTGACATGTGAGAGGTGGGCGGTGAACTTCCAGGCTGTTGGGAACTTTGCTGGCCACCGAGCCACCCAACCCCCTGTCTTATGAAGGTGGAGATAGGGCATGGAGAAGGGAAGTCACCTGGTGAGGACTGTGCTCAGACCCAGACCTTCTGGCCTAGCATTCTTTCCCCATGTCTTGATTCTCCCTCCATCCAGTCTCCTGTTTAGAGGGTGACTACCAATAAGCCCCCACTAAGCTCCTGTCTTCTTGTTCTGACAGCCCGGAGGGAAAGAGCTGCCCCTGGACCGCAATGGCATGGCGATTCCCAGTGACACTGATTACCTAGACACCTGGGAGGTAAGCTGAGCTGGCCAGCCGCATCTTTCTCCTACTGATGGGCCTCAAATGGGAAGCCGGGGATCCTGAGCTCCTTGCGTTCAGAGATACCAGGTGGTCGCCTCACAAGGCAGGTGTGCAGCACGAAGGGACGCCTGTCTGTGGGACTCAGAGCCCAGTTTCCTCTTGTTCATCTCTCTGAAATGTGTATTTTAAGGATAACTGACCCAGACCTCCCTTATTCTTAAATGTTTATTTTTGTATTGAAAAACATCACATGTTCACTACAGAAACTACAGAAGAGTATAAAAAGAAAATAAAGAGTCCATTTTCCATGGCCACTTTATAATTCCTTTAGCTCTTTTGTAAGCATTTCAGAATGAAAACTTGGACAGATGGTGACATTGGGGTGTATCTTGGAGATGCATGGAGGAAGGGACCACATTTCTAACCTGCTGCCAGTGCCTGCACAGGAAGGGATGAGGCCTGAAGTAGAATGTTGAGCATGGGAGTCAGGGAAAGTGGCAGGTGTGAGGTGTGGCAGTGAATTGACGGTGTGGCAGAAGGAGAGGAGGTTCCTGCTGACTCTGCTCACCAGGTGCCTATAATCTTACAAGTCAACATAAGGGTGAGTGTGAGGCATGGGAAGAAAGCAGGTTCACAATGGAACTTGCTGAGTTTAGGGAGATGAGACGCTGGAGCCACTGGTGTGAGATGGACAGGTTCAGGGGTGGGAGTGCCTGAGGTCATCCAGGCAGAGGGAGGAGAGGAGCACAGTCAGGGAGGAGCTCCCAGGTCAGGCTATTCTCGAAATGGGCGAATCGACCTCACTTCACAGAGGTTAACTGAGGTGTCTGATCTGTCGGGAACAGTGCCCGGGGAGCTGCAATCCTTTGGTCACAGGGTCACAGACACTGCCTCTCCTGAAAGGCATGGCTGCAACTCTGGGCTGTTTGTAGCATGAGTGAGGTCAGGGTGACCATGCAGTGCACCCTGACATTGGCCACCAGCCCTGTGGCCATCAGCCCTACGGCCACCAGGACTCATGCTGACTACTTAGCCTGGCACCAGGCCATGCTCTTCCTGAATCTGAGAGCTAGTCTGGCTTGCTGGCCAATGGACAGCACAGAGTAGGGATTCTGCTCTCAAGGCCCTTACAAGGTAAAAGGTGGTGAGTTAGAATGATGGTGCATAATCATGCCGAGGAAGATGGTCATTTGGGTAGAAACTGGGTGAGCAGATACAGACCGCAGTGGACATCCTTGCTGATATCCTATCAACAGACATTCAGAGTAACAGAAATAACAGGTACATGTGCTGAGTGTGAACTAAATGTCCTGTGTTCCTTATTTGATGTAATCCTTAGCCCTGGTAAGGTTGTAACCCACTTGGCAGATGAGAAAATTGAGGCTTAGTGAGGAAATATAATGATGAAATGGGGGGAAACTTCAAGTACAGAAATGCTTATAACACATGAAATCAAATATTTTAAGACATTTTAAGATTTTTGGCAGAGCCAGTTTTAGGATACTGTGTGAAGGATTGGGGATCTCAGATTATTAGTGGAGTAGACAGAGCCCATGCACCCAAAACAATTACATTGTTCTCTCCAGGCCATGGAGGACCTGGTGGTTGCAGGGCTGGTGAAAGCCATTGGGGTGTCCAACTTCAACCACGAGCAGCTGGAGAGGCTTCTGAATAAGCCCAACTTGAGATTCAAGCCATTGACTAACCAGGTGAGTGTGGATGGCTAAGCTGCTTGAAAGAATGGAGTCAGCTTTTCATCTGTTGCCTCCACATGGTTACACTGGAGCATGAAGTAGGCATTTTCTCCTGAGGCTGTAAAAAGTCATGACTATGGCGCTAGTCATTTTGCCTCAGTGGATAAAGCAGGGTCTCGGGTTTGATTCCAGTCAAGGACATATACCTTGGTTGCAGGTTTCTGGTCCTGGTCAAGGTGCGTGCAGGAGGCAACCAATCAATGTGTCTTTCTCACATTGATGTCTCTCCCTCTCCCTTGCATTCTCTCTAAAAATCAATGGAAAACTATCCTCCAATGAGGATTAACAACAATGAAGAAAGGCATGACCATGGAACAGTTGGGCAAATGGCAGTTGTATAGGCAAGACCCTTTTAAAAGGCTCATCAGGTGAGGTGGAGTCCTTGGAAGGCAGGGTTTTCACTTCAGCTATGGAGTGGTCACCAGGTATGCTCAGAAGTGGCAAAGGGTACAGTCAGTCCTGATGCCTCATTAATGATGGTCAGAGGTGGTACTGGCTTCCTGGGGCCTCACCAGGGACCCTCCCTCTGCAAGATCACAGCCTCTATAAGACTTTAATGATGAGAAATGACTTGTGAGGAAAGGGTTACAGTGTTTTCTAGACTAGCTGCCTTCCTATGTAAAAAGGGGCCCTTATTTTACTTAAACTTGTATTAACATGTTGTGTACCGTACATGCAAAAAAGTGCACACATAAGAATGGAGCTTGATAAGTTCTCAGAACTGGACCTCACTCTGGACCAGCCCCCAGAGCAGGGGTGGGGGACTTCTGGTCCGCAGGCCATATAAGACCTGTGGAATCATTTGGTCTGGCCCTGCCAAGGCATGAGGGGTGAGTTAATTAAATGTTTGATTAAATTCATCAGGTTAATTTTTAAATAGATCATTTTGTATGGCCCTCGAATAAATATCCAAGTGGCCCTTGGCAGAACAAAGGTTCCCAACCCTGACCCAGAGGAAGAAACAACTAAGAGCCCCTGCCCTGCTGCTTTCTAGTCCCCACTGCTTGCCAAGGGCAGCTACTGTTCCAAGTTCTGACAGCACAGATTGGCCTTTGGGCTTTACATAGAGAACTAGAGGCCTGGTGCACAAAATTCGTGCATGGGGGCAGGGGTGTCCTTCAGCCCAGCCTGCACCCTCTTGAATCTGGGACCCCTTCAAGGATGTCGGACCACCCATTTAGGCCCAATACTACTGGGATTGGGCCTAAACAGGCAGTTGGACATTTCTCTCACAATCCAGGACTGCTAGCTCCCAACTGCCCTCCTCTGCTGGCCCAGTCACCCCTAACTGCTCTCCCTACTAGCCTGATTGCCCCCAACTGCCCTCCCTTGCAGGCCTGGTTCCTCCCAACTGCTCTCCCCTGCAGGCATGCACCCCCATCTGTCCTCCCCTGCAGGCCAATCCCCCCCCCCCCATATGCCTTGGTCCCCTCTCCAACTGCCCTCCCCTGCAGGCCTGGTACCCCCTGCCAATTGACCTCCACTACAGACCTAGTCCCCATCCCCCAATTGCCCTCCACTGCAGGCCTAGTCCCACCCCCAACTGCCCTCTCCTGCAGGTCTGGGTCCCCCCAACTGCTCTCCCCTGCAGGCCTGCCCCCCCCCCAATTTCCCTCCTCTGCTGACCTGGTCTCCCCCAACAGGCCTGCCCCCCCAATTGTCCTCCTCTGGTGACCTGGTCTCCTCCTCTGCTTGCCCAGTCACCCCTAACTGCCCTCCCTTCTTGCCTGATCACCCACTACTGCTCTTCCCTGCAGGCCTGGGTCCCCCCCAACTGCCCTCCCTTGCTGGCCTGGTCTCCCCCAACTGCCCTCCTCTGTTGGCCTGGTCACCCCTAACTGCCCACAATTGCCTTCCCCTGCAAGCCATCTTGTGGTGGCTATCTTGTGTCCACGTGGGGGCAGCCATCTTGTGTCTTGGTGTGATGGTCAGTCTGCATGTTACTCTTTTATTAGACAGGATGTGATGCGCAATGGGCTTTCCTTACTCAGCATTGTATGTCAGGTCCTCCTGTATCCAGGTGTGATTTGCCCATCCTTGTTTCCCTGTGGTATTCCATCCCGTGACTATCCTCTCAGTTGGCAATGGGTACATGGGTAGTTTCCAGTGTAGGGGTATTAATAATAGAACAGTATGCTCTATTCTATTCTTTTTATAAATAAACTTTTTCAATGGAGGTATAACACAAGTACAGAAGAGTGCACGATCTTAAAGGACACCGCTCAGTGAATTTCCACAAGGGACCAGACTCAAGTCTTCAGTACCCAGGGCAAGAGCTGGAAGTCCTCTGCCTTCTGGAAGCTCTTCTGGTCACCTCCCATGAGGAGTGGCTGGTGTCCCAGCCTGCAGCCTTGCTGAGCTCCCCTGCTTTAAAACCTCACATTCAGTTCTGTGTCGACTTTTGTTGAGTGGCACTTTAAATCATGGGGAGAGGTGTGGCCTGGTCTGTGGGGTGAGGAGGGGCTGCAGGGTCTGTTTCCTAAATACGATGGGGGAACCCTTTGGGAAGGCACCCTCAGAGGAGTTCTCAGAGAGCCAGTGGCTTATCTTTGGGGTCCCTGTCAGCTCTGCCTGTGGGTCCTGACAGCTCAGCTGGAAACCAGCGAGGGCACTGTCCCTGGTTCTGAATTCACTTCTGCCAGTGAATCTGATCAGCTTTCTACCTGGAATCATACATGAATATGTAGAGTGGGGAGGAGACAGGAATCTGCTCCTGATCTTCTTACACCATCCCTTGGAATCAACTGTAGCACGTGTTTGTCACACATAACCCCCACAGCTTCCTTCATTTACTCAACACTTTCTGAGCTTTGTTCTATGCCTAGCTTATTCCAGAAATCAGGGGCATGTCTTGAACAAAAGAAAATCAGACTCAGAACCCTGCCTTCATGGAGCTTATGCCCTAGAGGCAATAATAGACAGTTGCAAAGAATGACAGCACATAAAATGTCAGCTAATGATCCATGCTACCGTGCAAGGTAAAGGCGAGGAGAGGTAGGAGGCTGCACTTTTACCTCAAGCGGTCAGTGAGAGCCTTGCTGAGCAGGGATTCTTGAGCATTCAGATGGGAAAGGTGTTCTTGGGCTTGCTTACAGTAGATAGCCTCTCGGAGACCCTTCAGCTCAGCCTGGTACTTCCCAAGCATGGCCACGCGAATCTGGAGGTGGGCCATGTAGCTCATCAGTGATGGAGCCAGGGCATTGATGTGGATCCTCTTTTATAGTGCCCTGTTAGTCACAATGGTCTCTGGTCAGCTGTGATTCTCTTTGTAGGTTGAGTGCCACCCATATCTTGCTCAGAAGAAACTGATCAGCTTCTGCCAGTCCAGAGATGTGTCCGTGACTGCCTACCAGCCCCTCGGGGGTTCCAGGTAGGAGTTTGTGGCCGGGAATGGATGCATGCCTCAGTTTCATTTACAGGGTAAGGTTTAAGGAAGGTTTAGGCAGGCTGTGGACACCACAGGGCTTCAGCAGGTAGGACTGCCAGCACCCTGGCCTAGGTGGGCTGGGCTGAGAGAGGAGCTGGTTCACATAGGACAGTAGTCATCTTCAGTGGCTGCCTCCAGAAGGGCAGTGATGTTTAAGGGACATAACGAGCAGGAAGCAACCTCTCTGCTGAGCTCTTTCCTGGTACCTCCCATGCTGTGCCAGACCTCTCTAGGGACAGGTCACAGACATCTTGATCTCTACGGAATCATCTTCCCAGAACCCGAACTGTGTGCTGTGCCCCCTACATCAGCGGATGAGCCACCACCCACTGGCCACGTGGGCCAGAAATGTATTCCTTTTTGATCTCTCCTCATACCCCCAATCCAACCTGACAGCAAGGTGCACTTGTTATTTTGCCAGGAAACTTGGATTCTATCTCTGTTCTCACATAATGCTGTCATTAAGTATGAATTCTCTCCCATGATTACAGCAGCCTGTTAACACCTCCCAGGTTTGCCTGGTTCTCATCCACTATCCACACAACAGCTGAAGGGAGCCATCTCATTGTGACTGTGTCATTCTGCTTACATATTCTTCAATTCCTGGTCTGGCTCCTGCCTATTTCTACCTATTTCTGCACCATGCTATGAGCCAACCATCTGAAACTATTTGGAGCTCCTGCTTTCTAGTCTCTGTGCTTTTGCAAATACAGTTCTCTTTACCTGAAAATCTTATCTTTTTTTCTTAACCTGGCTTACTCCAATTTCTAATATAAGGCTCAGTTCAACACCACCTCCTTCAGGAAGCCCTCCCGATTTCTCCTTATTTGTGTTGCCCTTATTTGTGTTGCATCCTCAGCCCTTATCACACTATCTTGTCATTATTTTCTTCTCATTTTCTTCTACTTGTAAGAACTATTTGAGTTGTGGGTACTGCATCTAAGTAATAACTCTCATACCAGCCCCTAGCTCAGTATTAGTGGTCCAGGAAAGGCTGAGATTATTGGACTGTTATTGCCTGTGTGTTTCCCAGGTCAAGTGGGACAGATGTGCATGAAATTGGTAGAGTGAGGGAGTTCCTTAGTGTCTGGGTTGTATTCACAGCTGAGCTTGGGGTGGAGGAAGCCAGTGAGGGAGTGGGTGGTGGGAGCCGCGTGAGAGAAGGGAGGTGACCAATGTCCCACAGCCAAGAGGGGTGGATTCTGTTTGGTCCCTTCATAGACATTGAGGATGGTTTTCATCTCAGTAACTGCTTGAAACACAGTAACTACTTTAAAAACGTTCACTAAGAACAATAGCTCTCCAAGGGCCGAGGGCCTGGCAGCTTGACATCATGGAAGGTCAGACCCAGGGTCAGTCTTCACAGTCTCTGCATAAAGGCTGCACAGGCCCACTGTTTCAGCTTTCTCTTGGGGTTAGAGGTGAACTTTTCTGAGATGCTATCCATTATCGATTCATGCTGATGGTGCTGTAGACAATACTCTAAGTCCTACCGAAGAGGTCAGAAGTCCCAGGGGCACAGCACTGCGGAGAGCCTGTGCTTCAGACACTCCGATGTTGCTACCCGGGTCTTCAGACAAAGCACTGAAAAGATGTGAAGGCCAAGTGTCCAGCTGCATCCTCCCAAATGTCAGCCGTGGCTATCACTAGACGGTGGATTTGGTGACAAGCTTTTCTGCACCGTTTAGATTTTCCACACTGAGCATGTATCATGATCAGACAAAAGTAGATCTAGAGTTTCCATTTTGGAGAAAGTCTTGTTTTCAAAGAAGGAGGTGCACAGATTTGGTCTTGCAACCCCTGCAATGTTCTCCTTAGTGGAGGTGTGGACCTGATGGACAACCCCGTAATCCAGTCCATTGCACAGAAGCACCAGAAGACCGCAGCTCAGGTAAGTGGGTACCTTCTGGGCTGGGCGGGCTTCTTTCTGCTCACTGCAGGAGCCATGTATGGGCATGGGCGGATGCCTTGCTGTGGCCCAGCAGGTGACTAATAGAACTGTTCAGTGTTCATCAGCCCCTTAAGGATGCTGTGGTTCCATTCATTCAGGCCCCAAGATCAATTCTCTACATGCCATGGTCCCAGGCTTCCTCCCGCGGCCCACCAGTTGAGTGGACCCCAAAGAAGTTTATGACTCTCTTCCTTGTTCTAATGTCCAGCGGTTCATGGGACTGGACATGATAGCGAACTCTGTTATGGCACTGGCATGTCCTCTGAGCTCCTGGGGCCAGCGGCCATCCCTTCAGACATTCTATGGGACAGTGCAGAAATGCCACTATAGTGCCTACTGCCCGGGTCACTGGGCTTCCCGGCAGTGAAACATGACCCAGAAGGGAAGCGGTTGGCTTCTGACTCTGCTCAATTCCCTTCGTCTCATACTATGCGTTTTCCCCAGCAGATTTTGATCCGGTTTCAGATCCAGAGGAATGTGATCGCCATCCCCAAATCCGTCAACCCGAAGCGGATTCTTGAGAATATCCAGGGAGGTGTTCTCCTTCTTTGACATCAGTGGGTTTGGGGAACTGTATGAGCTAGGCAGCTACACACTGCAGCAAGCAGGCCAACCTGCGAGGCCCTGACACAGCAGAGGGGCAGGGAAGCACAGGCCACGCCCAGTGGATACAGAGCTTCCCCTGGCAGACACACACCTGGGGGATGTAGACAAGATTAAATGGGGAAGGACTGATGGTGAGGGACCAGGGCGCCAGCCAGGCCACCTACCATCCAGCGCCTGCTCTGTGCCCAGCACCACTCACTAGTGCTGGCCCATGGCTGCCCATCCTGATGAGAGGGACCCTTCCAGACTGTTTGTTTCTTCCCTTAACCCACATTGCCCAGGGCCAGCTCCCCCGCCAGGCAAAACTGCTAACAGGGAGCCCATGATTTCTGCTAGGCAACCGTGGAGGATCTCCGGTGGGCAGGGATTGGTCGGGGCCTGTCCCCTCCTGAGTGAAGATGGACTGTTTCCTGGTCCTTAGCGGCGGCTCAGGGCTGGCTCTCCCATGTGAAAAGCTGTGGTTGCAGGAGCAGGTCACAGTCCTCAGGCCTGTTAGGGGCCAAGTAAGGGGGCAGCTTAGAATACATTTTAGAAGGAACAGAAAGTCTGTACTCAAAAGTACACGGTGTTACTATAAATATTTCTCTTTTTTCCGCATCCAGCGCGGCTAGAGAGAGCAGTCCTGTTCCTGAGTAGGGGCTTCTGGGGATTGAGAAAATGAAAGAGACAGACACGGAGGTAGAAGGAAAAAGCTGGGGCCAGGTGGGACAGCTGTCCTCTGATGGAGAGGCAGTGACCCAGAACCATATGAGTTTATTTTATAGTCTGATTATAACAAGATTAACATGTATACAAATGTTCTTGTTTTGGCAACACTTGCTGAACCTCCCACAGCCCATTAGCTACCTAGGAAGGAACTAGGGAGGGCTACCAGGTCAGGTTTAACAATGGAGGCCAGCTCTGCCCTCCGGCTGGGACTTGTTTGTGGCCCTGCCACAGGTCAGCCCGAGGCTTCACCCTAGAGCCTCCCTACCTGTTACGACTATTATTAGAGTTAATGCTCTGTGGCCCAGACTCCCCTCACTGCTGGGGCCTGTGGAACACATGTTTGTGTTTTGGATTTGTGGTGTTTTGTTTTTGTGTGTTTTTTGAGCACTGGGAAAAATCCTTCACTGCACCCTTTGACTGTCCTGGTGTGCTCCTCACTTCTGTGGGACGAGCCCAGCACAGATCTCATCTTTCCAAGGGTCCCTGCTGCAGCCCAAATGGCCCAAGTCTCAGTGCATCCTGGGAACTGAGGCTGAGGACCAGGGAACGTGCCAGGTGCCACATGAAGTGTTTCTTTCACATCCTAGTGTCCCCCACAGGCCCAGCACAGTGCTCAGCAGGTGATACGTGCTCGGTTAGGTGTTCACTGAACTGACTTTCCCATGAACGTTTTATTTTGGTTCCAGGTGTTTGATTTTGAGTTACCAGAAGAGGATATGGACGCCCTTTTGAGCCTGGACAAGAACTTCCGACTGACCAAATTCTCCACGTAAGAACAGCTCCTTCACTACTCTGGAAATAGGGGAATAGATTATTCAGATTGAGCTTTTGGTTCCTGGATGGATATTTATTGTATGTTTTAGGTTATTAAATGATCTCAGAATTCTTTCCTATTTGGGAATGGGCCGGTGAGGGAACCCAAAGATGAATTTTAGACACTAGAGAGTATAAAAATATAGAATTTTGTCATTTAAAAATGTTTCTCTTAAAAATTGTAATCCCTCTTTGTTTTTGTCTTTGACTTGTTCCCCGGTTTCCAGAGCTGTAAGCCACAAGGACTATCCTTTCCACATAGAGTACTGAGCCTGCTCCTGCTCCCCTCCCTCCCGCCCAACAAATCTAGGGCTGAAGGGCTCCCGCCCAGCAGCACAGGGCTCTGCCTCAAAGGCACAGACAGCCTGGCCAGGGACGGGAGGGACAGAGGCTAAGCTCCCTAAGAAATCATCAGACTCGGTGAGAATGAAGGAGGAAGCATCTGAGAGTGTGCTGCCCACGGAGTACTGGGAGACCAGCATGAAGAACCTCTACAGCTGTGACTCAGCTTCAATGAGCCCCTCCTCTCTGCCGCCCCCCCCCCCCCCCCCGATGATTTTATAGCAAAACCCTTACCTTCACATCTGGAAAGGAAGACTGAGTGAAAGTGGTGAGCTGTCTTAGTTCAACGAAGGCCTTCTTTTTCTTACTTACAATCTAAATTTTAGTATTAAAACACTAATGTTTGAGAAAGTTTCCTGGGAAATCAGATTTGACCAGGCATAAATAAACCTGTGAAAACAAACCAGAGATGGATGTGGTCATTTCCCCTCATGGCCTCAGTGTTCAGTCTAAGACAGTGGAGTGGATCTGGGGCAGGAGTACTACCCCTTAGGAAAAAACAGGGTGGGTACCCACGCAGGGCAGTGTGTGACTCCTGCCCCCTGCACGTTCCTTCCAGTTTGGCCCAGGAGCTCCAGCCTACTGGGACTTGCTACCAGGGCTTCTGGATGCATCTCCACCACACACCCTGCCCAGCTCCGAGCCCCGCTCCCACACACATCTCCAAGGATGGAACGTACTTGACGCACTGGGCATTTCCACCTTCCCCAAAGACTGTGCCTCCACAGGAGTTAGTTACTCCTGGTTGTTACCCCAGACACCCTCACCTCAGGCTACCATCCACGCCCAGTGCCGGGCTTCCTCGCCCAGTGGTGAAGCTGTCTGTTTGGAGGCCAACCAGTCACACACTTGACATGTTTTCTGCCCGTTTCTCATGGGATCTTCCCCATTTGTGAGGTCCTCCTTCCTGCTGTTTTGAGTGCTCTCAGTGCACCACCCATACCCCCTTGATGTTCAAGCCTCAGTGCTTAGTCAGGGAGCTGACATGTGGCCCTGAACCCCCAGCCTCTGGCAGGAGCAGGAGAGGAGCTTGTCCGTATCTGCTCCCGAGGCCAACTAGCCAGAGAGGGTCCAGGGCCCAAGTCCCAGGAATCTCCCACCCACATGGCCTGGGTGTGATGCACCCAGTGGGGTGGAGACACACTTCCTCCCACAGGCAGAGGGTGGTCACGAGTGCCAGGAACAGGGACGGTCGGCATGTGCCCCAGACTCTAATGTGCAAAGTTGCAGTCTCCTGGCTCTTCCCGTGTGACCTGTGGCATAAGCAGCAGAGACTGGCCTTGGCCTATCTGGTCCAACCAAGCCATGGGTGTCCTCAAGCCCTGAAGGTGTGGCCCGCAAGTCCTGCCTGTGCTTTCACTCTGCTTGTCTGTTTGGGGCCTTGGGTTCTCCTGTTGGGCTCATGGGAAAAGGGGACCCACCCAGACCCCTCTCCTTTTACTGGGTGGGGGCATAGACACAGTCTAGGAGTCTCTGTTTGGTTTCCAGTTGATGCATGACACCCAGAGGACATAAAAAACATCAGTGATGGGAAAACAAGCTTTCTCTACTGCAGTGTCAAGGACAAAGTCTGTGGTCTTCCCTTCTTTGGGTCCTGAAGTGTGTGGCTGCAGAGGCGAGGGTGGCTCTGCTGTGAGTCTGGGTCTTTGTTCCTGAGAGACAGAACCCGTGACTCAGCCCATCCTCAGGCACAGCAGGTTCTCATTACCCGTGGTATAAGCAGTTAGACAGACATGAGCAGAGTGAGGACTATGGGCCAGGTACAGAAACTCACCAGGGCAGAAAGCCCCGGATCCCTAGCAAGGGGCAATACCAGAAAAACAAGGACCTTGTCCCCAGGGTAACTTTTCCGCCCCTAGCATATTGCTGGTCATACAGTTTGGAAGCCCTGACCTTTCCCTCCCTAAAGATAACATCTAGGCCTCAGTTGTATTTCAGCTCCCAGCCCAGAAAAGCAACAAAACCAGACAGTGACACTGTGGCTGTGGCTGACTGAGGACCAGCTGTATTGACTAATGATCCCTGCCTTGGTGCTGACCAATGAGTGGAGACCATGACCCTGAAAGAGCACACTTGGAAAGCTGATGCATATTCTATTGAGACGTTCCCCTGAAACCTGCCCTAAGATTTCCACTTGCAAGAGAGAGAGACAGAGAGAGAGAAATATGCTCAACACAAAGGACCGAGGAGGAGCCCTTCCCCAGGCGAGCATGCGGATACCATTTCCTTTCCACTTCTTTCCTCTAAGGGATCCCAGGAGACTTGTCACCCAAGGGAGCAATGGGCAGGGGCATCTCCTCCTGGGCTAACCTCCTGAACCTGTCTCCCAGACCCCCTTTTCTCTGACTCCCTGGTGAGCCAAAGCAGCCAAGCCTAGGCTCTCCTGTTTGCCCTTCTGTGTTTCATTGTCCTATGTATATTTTTGCTGCAGCCAGTAAATTCTTACATACTTTGCTACACGTTGTCTCTTTATTGAAATAGCTCCTTCAAGAAGACAAGTTTTGTCGCCTCACCAGTAACACTCACAGTGGTTGTGTTTTACAAAGTCACCGCAAACACAGAACTCGCAGGCTCTGAACTACTGCTTTGAGCCTCTGGTCACAACATTTTCCTCATCCAATCATACATCACCTGTTCCATGTGTGCTTCTGTCTAAAGGCACCTTATTGGGTTATTAGCACTGAACTCAGCCAACAGCACTGCGATTCACAACTGGACAGAGCTTATCTAACATTTATTTTTCCCATAAAACACTGCACAGCCTCCTTGCTCTTAGGAACAATAGGCAGCACTTCAGTACTACTTTGGGGGCATTTTTAAGCTGCTATAAAATACTTTATTATCTTATATTAAAAAGGCTCATTTTCATGAATTGATTGACAGATGTTTCTTCTTTATGTTAAGTATAAGAAAAGTTTTGCACAATTGCCTAATACAGTGCTTTATTCATCAGCTTAACAATAACCCACAACCTTCGGACCAACTTACAGTGCTTTATTAATACTGACATTAATCATTAAGTCATTCTACTTGGTCCAGAATGCAAAGAAATCAGAAAAGCTCAATGAAAGAAAATACAAATGGCCTAAACTACCAATATTTAAGAATAATCATTTCTGTATTTGATCCTTCTAATCTTTGTTCAAGTCTATGACATACAGAGATAGATCAGTTTTATAAAATATGTAATAAATGTGCATAAACATATCTCACAAACCAGTCACAAAGAACATGCAATTTGTAATTTTCCTTTTAAAAAGACAAACACATACTAGACATACCGTTCATGCAACTGTTACCTTGATAGTTTGATAAGCAGCATCAATAAACATCATGGAGCCTTTAATTTTGTATGTTTTAAACTACATGATTTTAACTTATCATAGTATCATCCAAATGATCTCCACGTGTTACAGTGTCTCATTGCCGTAAATAATTGACACCTTTCAAAGACCCTGCTAGCTGGAGAGAGAATGTACATCTTTATCCTTTAAGCTTGGATGCTGACAACATACACAAGTGTGGAGAGGCTATTCTGTGTCTGGGCACCATGTTGTAATAATAGCTACCACTTTTATAATAACTTTATATTTTATAGTAGAGGTTTTACAAAATTTTAAGGAGATTTTCTACTAGGACCACTTAAAATAGTAAAATCACCAACAAGAATCATGCAAATGAGGATCACTTGGCACTAAACAGATGCTGTGAGGGACACAGTGAGAGCTGAAGAGGCACAGAAGTGCCTCCAGGCAGCCCAGTGCGAATCAGCTCAGGGGGCCCCAATTTTTGTTGCACTATGCATGTCTGAAAATGATCAGGGAAGCCCCACAAATGTTGATTTCAGTATTACAAATAAATTTTAGCCTGTAAGCAAATACTCAAATATGGAATCCTGAATAATGCATGCATCACCTGTCTTCGCATTTACAATTTATTTCTTAGCCAGCATCAGAGCTGTTGGGTACATTGGCCACCAGGTGGCATCAAAGACTAATTGCTTTGAAATTTTCTCTTTTTTCATTTGTCCCAACTTTATTTGTAATTGCTTGATGAAACAGTTGTATGATGGCTGCTTTGGAACCTTGGTCAGGTTATTCTAATATCTGAGTCATCTTGGTGCATGAATCTGATGCTTATCTTTCATTCAATTTGGTATCTCCCTTGTTCTTGGTATTGTGAGTAATTTTTAATTGAAATCTGGACCTTTCACGGATTTGTGTTAAGCTTAAGATCTCCTTAAAATGTCTTATAAAGCTGAATGATATGGCAAACTCATAGAACAAAAGAGAAAATAAGACAAGAATTACAGATAAGTAAAAAAAAAAAAAAAAGTGGACTTTGAACATTTACAAGTATAGTAAATGGTTAGTTTTCTGTGTGTGTGTGTGTGTGTGTGTGTGTGTGTGTGTGTGTTTTGAGAATTCATACTTCCTGGGATGTCAGCATTTCAACCTCAGGGACACAGGGAAACACAACACAAAACAAACAAAATAGCCAAAGCAGTGGTAGCTTAGGTTATTCAAACTGTATCATTATTTACTCCATGAGGGAAAGGTCCAGTTTAAAGATTTTTCTTTTCTGGTTCAGGGACTCAAGCCACATTGTGACTGGTTGAGCTGAGGGGCACAAAATGAACCAGACGTCTTCTTGTCCTTGATGTTCTCCAATCAGCAACCAAAATAAAAAGCCGGAGCACCCTCTGACACAGTTGTCAATATTCATCATAAAATGGATAATCTGGGTGATCAGCAAAACTAAAAGGTAAAAGGAGAGCCTTAGTCAAGTCACTGTTTCTGGGCTGAATAGAGAGGTTTCTTTAAAACTGGCTTAAGTTAAAAATTAATATAACCTTTATGGGGAAGTGCAAACCCAACTAATGTTATAATAACCATGCTGCATTACAATACAATACATACATTGTAAAATACAACTATATGTACTTGCACTTGAGCACCTACACAAAAATAAATTATTATATTCTATTTTTGCAGGTATATTATTCTACAAATTAAGGAGATAAAACTATTGATGTTACTATTTTAATCTCCCAAAAGGGCAGAAATGAATTATGCTTTCATTTAAAACAATATTAATTTAGCCGAAACTGGTTTGGCTCAGTGGATAGAGCATCAGCCTGCAGACTGAAGGGTCCCAGGTTCGATTCCGGTCAAAGGCATGTATCTTGGTTGCGGGCACATCCCCGGTAGGGTGTTTCTCTCTCATCGATGTTTCTATCTCTCTATCCCTCTCCCTTCCTCTCTGTAAAAAATCAATAAAATATATTAAAAATATAAATAAAATAAAATAAAACAATGTTAATTTGGTTAAGTTTATGAAGTTAATAAACATTTCAAGTTGATGATAAGGAATGTGATAAAAATATGACTGTTATTCAATTTCTTCCAAGCACTCATAAAAGTATATACTAGACCTAAAGATAGATACAATGATTATATTGATAAAATAAGTCACTTTGATAAAGAGCTTCTAATTAGCAAGCACTACATAAATAATAATTTTTGAGATAGAAAATGCTAAATCATCTCCAGCTGGTATGGCTCAGATGGTTGAGTGCTCTCCTGTGTACCAAAAAGTTGCAGATTCAATTCTGAGGCAAGGTTTTGATCCATGAAGGGGAGCATACAGGAGGCAACTGATCAATATATTTTTTTCTCTCTCCCTCTCCATTCCTCTCTCTCTAAAATCATTTAAAAAATAAAAAAATGCTAAATCACTGAATAATTATTGATTATTGTTTCTCTATTCTCTCTTCCTCTTACCCTTCTACCTATTCTTTCAACCAATAGTTATTGATTATTCAAGGAAGAGTAGCTTATTTAAAAACCTTCCCTAGGATCTGCGAGGTTTCACTTAATGGCTGAGCTTCGATCTATAAACCAGAAAGTCACAGTTCAGCCACATGCCCAAGTTGTGCCCAGTGTGGGATTTGCAGGAGGCAGTCAATCGATGATTCTCTCTCATCACTGATGTTTCCATCTCTCTCTCCCTTCCTCTCTGAAAATATAAAAATATTTTAAAAAATAAAATAAAAACATGCTCAAGGGTCCAGCATTCTGTGCTCAACAAAAAGTAACCAAATAGGTTAGTGAACTATATGGCATGTTAATTAGGGATAAGTGCCAAGAGAAAAATAAATCAGGGTAGAGGGGAAGAAAATGCTAGACAGGGGTGCATTTTTAGATAGGGTGACAGAAAAGGTATTACTGAGGTGACATCTGAGTTAGGATTTCAAAAGGTGGAGGACTGAATATCCAGCTCCTTGGAGGAGGACCCTCTCCCAGAGAAAAGAGCCAGTGCGAAGGCCCAGACACCGACTTGTCATATGTGATAAGCAGCCAACGTGTCACTGGATGGAATCAGAGGGAAGAGCCGTAGGTTTTGGGGGCAAGGATATAGGGAGGGAGCACCCTGTTGGCTCTTGTAGGCTGTGTAAGGAAGTTGGCCTTTGTTTGGAGTGGCCTGGCAGGCCACCAAGTACCACAAGGGGGAGTGCCTGACCCGGTCTACTGTGTAACCCGTTGGCTCTTTGTAGAGAAGCCAGGGAGAAGCCAGTAGACTTGATATTAACATGAATGAAGGGCAAAAGCACAGCAGCCAAAGAAAGCAAGTGTTGATTGGAGGAGAGAGTGGCCCACTCAGGTTTCAGCAAAGTCGAGGTTGTGGTTAACATGATAAGAGTGCTGGCAAAGTAGAGAGCAAATGACTGATTTGATGAAATGGAGAAAAGAGACCCTTGGGGGTAGGGGAGGCCAGGGGGAGGTCAATGGGAGAAAAAAAAAGGAGACACATGTACTACTATTTGTAATACTTCAAACAATAAAAGAAAAAAAGAGAGCCAAAACTGGTTTGGCTCAGTGGATAGAGCATCAGCCTGCGGACTAAAAGGTCCCAGGTTCGATTCAGGTCAAGGGCATGTACCTGGGTTGCGGGTACATCCCCAGTAGGAGGTGTGCAGGAGTCAAGCTGATCTATGTCTCTCTCTCATCGATGTTTCTAACTCTCTATCCCTCTCCTTTTCTCTCTGTAAAAAAATCAATAATATGAGAGAGAGAGAGAGAGAGAGAGAGAGAGAGAGAGAGAGAGAGAGAGAGAGAGAGAGGCCCTGGAGGGACAAGTGTAGCCTGCTCCTAGAAACTTTTCTATAAAAGGTGATGTGGGTGGAGCCTGGGTACCTGGGAAGTGAGGTAGTCTTTTTTTTTTTTTTTTTTTTTTAAAGATGAGCACACATTTGAATGCCTCAAGGAATAATCTTGTGAGGAGAGAAAAACTGATGATGTGAGTAGGAATGGGACTTAACCAGGTTTTGTTTAGATCAATGAGTAAGACAGGGGAAGAGAAGGGCTAGAGTTGAGGCACTCTGCAAAGGATATTAATAAATTGACCCTAGAATTTAAGTAGTATTAGGACAGAGGGAACATGAGGGTAACAGTGAAAAGGCTTCAAGAGAAAGGATTTCCAACAAATTTCCTATAGGAGGAGGAAAGAGATGACCTTGTCCTTTGTGGATAGAAATAAGCATAATTCCTTCCCTGTCATGCTCTCCAGCATCTACAATGGAACAAGCTACTTACTAAGTGTCTTTAAAATAGCGAAGGTTCCTGTTGAGTCCATCTAGAGTTTTCATATCCTCTGGTGTCAACTGGAAATCAAAAACCTAGTAGAAATGTGAGAAGAACTTTTAAATTTCCCTGAGGCAATTGTTCCCTACCTTCCATCTCCCCAGACACTGACACAAAATTGAAGTAGGAATTTATGTAGGTTTTATGAGATAATTGTCATTAACTTGGGGTCATTTCTTGGCAAAAGTCATGGGAATTTTCCACTCTGAGAGTTGAGATCGGCAATTCAGACCACCCTCAAAGACTTCTATGGGGTGGCTAGGCTGATGTAGCAAAGGAATCCTCATCTCATTTAACTCCTTCATTTTATAGCTGAAGAAATTAAGGGATGATTTGCCCAGGGCCATGCATTTGGATTAGAAATCAGTATTGAGACTAAAACTAACCCTTTTTAGTGGTCTTTCCAACCCTCATGCACCCCCTCACCCTGCAACAGGTGGAGGACAAAATAATTAAACACAACACTTTTATGCACAGAGTACAAGGAGACAAATTTGACCCAATCCACATTGATAGCCTCACCGATAACCACAACTGGGAAATGCTATACTGTCAGTCCTTGCTGACCACAGCCCTACCCTGTACCTGGAAGTTTTCTCGGATTCTCTTCTCAGTGAAGCTTTTGACCAGGACCACCAAGCCCCGCTGCAGCTGGTAACGCAGGGCCACCTGAGCTGGGGTTCGCTGGTGCTTTTCAGCAATGACATTGAGTACTGGGTCCTCCAGGATAACTGGGTAGTTCTTGGTCACCCTGGGAAGGAGGCAGAGTGCTCTGAGTCTGAGGCTGCATATCTATTTCATGGTGGGGGTTAGAGGGAGCTTCTCATTTGGGGGGTGGGGAGGGCGGGCTAGTCCTCTAGAACCTTCCTCATTACCCTCTGGCTACCTCAAGGTCCAATTTTGCTTCTTCTGGTAACTCCAAAGAAGAACAAGAGAAAATAAGACCGAAAGGGAAACCAGGTATATTTTAAAAACACATTTCTGAGAAATTTAGTAAAAGTTTGAATAAATCAAAAAAAACAAAATGGTTGCCCAAACTAAAACCCAATAACCACCATCACAAAAAATAACTACCTATTGTATAAGACTTTGCTATTTCAAAAACATAGTTTCAATCAATTCTCCCAGTTTTGTCATCCAGCACTAAAAGGTGCATAATTTAAATTGCTCTTGAAGAAATAAACTGAAACTTGAAGAAGGGGTCACTTATATCACATCATTCAACTATTAAGTGTCAGAATTATGGCTTGGGCTAGTTTTTTCACTCTTCATAGCCAACCCTGGAATTTAAGAACATTTTACTCATAATGTTATTCTATATAATAAATGCCCAGCGACGTAATGGCAGAATGACTAAAATGACCAGAACGACCAGTCGATCAGTTGCTATGACATGTACTGACCACCAGGAGGCAGACCCTCAACACAGGAGCTGCTCCTTGGTGGTCAGTGTGCTACCATAGTGGAAGTGCTGCTTGGCTGACCAGGATGAGTGGCTGCTCCTGCTGTGAAACCCGGGCCAATGAGCAGGAACCCAGGCTGTAATCATAGCCTCCTCACTCCAGGCTCCTCCTCCTCCTTGCTTTCTGTCTTCTCCTCCAGATGCATGCAGGCCATGCAGTGTTGCAGCCAGGCTCACAGAACTGACCCCGGAGGCTGGGAGGTGGCTTCATGAGGCCTACTAAGCTGCCTCTCAGTGCTATTGTCCTTGGGTATACTCCGACCAGAACCCCTGGAGAGGTGAGTGCTGCAGCTCCACAGAAGAAGCCAGACCAGGGAGCAGCTGCTCAGAGGGAAGGTTCACAGCCGCTTAGCTGACCTGGATGAGTAGCACTCCCATAGCGGGCCCCACCGCCCACCAGTGTATGAATTCCATGCACCAGGCCTGATAGACAAAATTCGTGCACTCAGGGTGGGGAGAGGGAGAGGTCCCTCAGCCTGGATTATGAGAGGGTGCAGGCCAAGCTGAGGGATCCCACTGGTGCATAATTGGGGCAGGGGAGGGATGCAGGAGGTTGGCCAGAGCTGGGAAGGGACCATAGGAGGGCTCCAGGGCATGTCTGGCCTTCTTGCCCAATCCTGACTGGCCAGACTCCAGCAGCAAGTTAACCTACCAGTGGGAGTGTCTGGCCCCTGATGGTAAGTGCACGTCATAGCAAGCAGTTGAGTGGTCTTAGCATATCATTAGCATATTATGCTTTGATTGGTTGAATGGCCAATTGCATGACCAGACACTTGGCATATTAGGCTTTTATTATATAGGATGTTTTATAGAGTCTTTACAATGTGGCCTAGGGAAAGGGTTGACAAAGATGAGTTACTAATTTCCCCCAGACAGTTGAGAGAGGACTCAAAGAGGAATGGCATCTAGGATGAAAATAAATTTTTAGAAAATAACTTTTTTACCACTCCTTTTCGGGGTCAGAGCCCAGGACGCCATATGCAGTGAGGACAATGTCCTTGGACTTGCAGAAGTCCAGAAGTTTGCTCTGGTTAAGGTACAGGTGACACTCTACCTGCAAGACACCAAGCAGAAACATTGGATTATAGAACCACGAACACCAAGTTTACAAGGAACATACAGTGCTGTTTTGCATGGTGCCAAAAATACTTAAGAATACCAACTACATGGACAAACATATGGTTGTCACATACAGCTGTGCCACTGGAGCTTCCCAAGTCTCAACTCTGGCTACCTACCCAGAGATAGCATCGCAATATTGAGCTCAGTGCTTGTGATAGGGGGGACCTAAATCTAACAGATAGAACACCAGAATTAATCTGAAAAGTAATCATACCATTTTAAATCTTAGAACACGTATACTTATGTGAATAGGGGGTTAAGTTTTTCTTCAAGTGTCCTTTTCAAGGCCTGTATGAAGCGATTGGGGAGGTATTATTCAACTGTGAATCCAGCAAGCAGAGCGGATAAGCATGATCAGGCCGACCCACCAGGAGTCAAACCATCATCTCATCCCAGGCCCTTCCTTTTTATAATCCTGTCCCCTGTACTTTGCTGGAAGGCAGCATTAGATGTTTGTCAGTGTCCCTGTCTTCTTGGTTGGCTAGCCTTCTCAATAAATGCCTTATATGATTCAACCCTGTCTTCATTATTGGACCCAGGAACAGGCAGCCTGAGCCAAACCAGGAGTTTCCCAGTAACTCTTGTGGAAGATGAGTTCAGATGATGAGATGAACAGATCTCCTCGACTCTCAGACTAGAGGCCATGGTGGTGTTCTTGGGTCCTTTTCATGTAAACTCCCTCTAACTAAGTTGGCTAAACATTATCACCCATTAGAGCTCAGGAAATATCCAGCTTCTCCCTTAATTTTTCACCAACTACTCCAGTCAAAACCAATGTTCTTTCCTTTCTGTTAATTGGTAATCTCAAAGTGGCAGTAAACTTCCCAAGGGACACAAAATACAACTTTTTAGAATTCTTATTTGTATTTTTAATCTAAAAATAAAAAAATATGTCTTGCTAATATTTAATATATTGATTGACTACCATCCTCTCAGTTTGCATCGAAGATGTTTGAAAGGAGATGAGATAATCCAGGGAGTGTAGGCTATTTTAGCACTCCTGGTTTCTTTCACTATTCTCCAAGACAAGTAGGTGTATGTGTTGTTCATTAAAGTGAGTTTATTTTAACAGGTAGCTTTCTAAATTAAAAAAAAAAAAAGTGTAAGGTGGTAAAATATACATAACACATTTACCACTTAAACCATTATTAAGTGTACAGTTCAGTGGTATTAAATACATTCACATTATTCAGTGATTTTGTACTATCAAGGAGATCAATGATTCTCATGCACAGAACTCAAGAGTTATTAGACTTAAAGATGAATCACCCACTTTCTTTTATTCACAAGTGTTCCAACTTTGTTGACCTTTTATGAGATGAGAAAACTCAGTAGTGTGTTGGTTCTAAATTTTTAGGACCAATCCCCATAACACCTAGTAGATATTCTCCAACCTGACCTTTACATGTTTTTTGTTTGTTTGTTTGTTTTTTGTTTTTTTAATAAAGTGACATGGTCTTGGCAACTGCCAAAAACTTGAAATGCATTCTGTTCTCTTGAAGCAGCTGATGTCAAAGTTACCATACACTAGAGGGAGTGCCCTTGGAAACTTGTAGAAATGAGAAAAAAGTAAGCTGAAGAGGAGGGCGAGGAAGTCAGTGGTGTGTTGATGGGGCTCACCTGGTTGCATACAGGCTTGTATTTGAGTCCTGGTTTGTTCAGGATCATCTCCAGCTGCTTGAAGTTAAAATTGGATACACCAATGGACTTGGCCAATCCTGCCTCCTTACACTTCTCCAGGGCCTGGGGAGGAAGGGTTGTGAGAGGTCATGTGTGTAACTGGCTAGAGAAGTCTACTGGAAGCACAGTGAGAGTAGGGGGTGGGGATGGGAGAGACTATGAGCCAGAGCAGGAGAGAAAGTCTTGAAAGATTCAAGTGTCATTCAACAAAACAGGAATTGGCCAAAGGAGGAGAATTTAAAAAATCATAGAAAAAAAATGGGTAAGAACATAAGAGTAAGAAAAGAATGCAAGTGGGCAAGACAGAGCTAAAAGAGCCAGATGATCTTTAGCTGAACACCAGGTAAAATTTGATGAAACAAGATGGCAAAATCAGCCACAGGAAATGGAGTAGCTGAGCACAGGGAAAAAGAGGGTGGCCCTCTTTTCTCTATGACCCCATTTCTTATTGTTGCCCTTCAAACTCCCTCTGTTCTAGTAAACAAGTCCTCTTACTGTTTCTGAAACATGATAAGTTCTGTCTCATCTTAAAAACTCTGCCTTGGTCTTCTTTTGGCTTGTATCACTTTTTGTCCAAATATCCATATAATCAATGTTCTCACTTCCTGCAAGTCTTTGATCAAATGTCATCTTCTCAAAGAGGCCTACCCCACCCATTCTGTATTTAATTGGCTATCTGTGTCCTAACCCCTGCACTCTCGGTTCCCATGGGGCCAGAGGCCTCAGTGTTGCCTGAGTATTTAGAAGCACTAAGTATTGAGTACGTCATAGGCACTCAATAAGTATTTATTGAATTATTAAGTGGATGAATTGAGAATATTGAGGCAGAGGGGCATTCAGGGTCTTCCTTGAGTCTACACAGGTGGAAGAACTGGACTAGATGTATCTTTCCTGAATTCCCATCTGTTCTCTCTCCCTACAGGGGCAGCTATACTCACCTCCCAGGTGGTACAGAGATCCACTGTGTCAGAAATGAGTTTCCCATCTGTGTCCTTTGGGAAAATTTCCTCCCCAGGCTGGAATATAGGCAAGAAGGAAAAGGTGTACAAAGCCATGTCTGACTTTACCCAAATTGTTTTGAATCTATAAGAATAATCTATCCTTACTTTTTAAAGGAATTTTAAGGTTGGGATAAAAGGAAAGGAGGTATATTTAGAAGGTACAACTCCCATAAATGTCTTTAATCACCAAAAGTTTAATAAATATTGCTTGTGTCAAAGACAACTGGAGACACCTTGGACACCATTCTAGGGTGAACATGGCTCAGCAAGCTCCTTTATCCTGAGCTCTCCCACCTTACTTTCCACCAGAGAGCAACCTGTCCGCCTCTCAAGGGCTGAGTCTCATCCTCTTTGGATTTCCTGGTCCTCAACTGACCTCCACATCAGAACATTCCCAGACACAGGTGGGCACTGGGCTCAGATTCAGGAGCATAGGGGTTGTCTCTCTGGAGCTAAAATAATGAACTGAGATGGAGATAGTTGCAGCCAAAAGAATAGGGAATCTTAAAGTGTTATGCATGTTTCTTCTTATTTTACAAATTATCTCCTCTCTATCAGTCAGCTACAATGTTTATATTGATAACCAAAGTAAAATAACTTTTGCTAACCTTCAAAGCTACTGGGAAATGAATAAGAAAAAGATCCACATAGCTCAGCTGAAGTTTCTTCAGAGATACTTCTAGGCTAGTTTGGACCAATTCTGGACGGAAAAAGGTGCACCACAGCTGCAATGGTTGAAAGAGAAGGGATGTGAGATTATTTCTTTAAGAGTCTTTCAGCTTTAGCTTATTTTGCCCTCAGATAGAGCATTAGCCCACTGACTGAAGGGTCCTTGGGTTCAACTCCATTCAAGTGCATGTACTTGGTTGCAGGTTTTATCCTGGCCCTGGTCTCCTTCCTGGCTGTGGTCAGGGTTCATGTGGAAGGCAACCAATGATGTTTCTGTGTGTCTCTTCCCCTCCCTTCTACTCACTCTAAAAATCAATGGAAAAATATCCTCAGGTGAGGATTAACAGCAACAACAACAAAAATCTTTAGGGATTAATAACAACAACAAAAAAGTCTTTCGGAGAAACTGGCTGGAGTGGCTCAGTGGGTTGAGTTTTGTCCTGTGCATCAAAAGTTTCCTGGTTCAATTCCCAGTCAGGGGACATGTACAGAAGGCAACTGATTATTCATATTCATTCTCTCTCTCTCTCTCTCTCTCTCTCTCTCTCTCTCTCTCTCTCTCTCTCTCTCTCTCTCTCTCCTTTCCTCTCTATAAGCATGTCATCAGGTAAGGATATCTATCTATCTATTCTATCTATCTATCTATCTATCTATCTATCTATCTATCTATTGCTAAGCGACCGTCTGACCTTCTGACTGATAGCTATGATGGTCACTGACCACCAAGGGCAGATGCTCAACACAGGAGCTGCCGAGCTGTGTGACTTGACAGTGGCGGTTCTCAGGTGATGCACCCCAGAACCAGAGAAGAGGGAGCCTGATTCTGAGGTACGTCACCCAAGAACCACCCTTTCACAATCCGGGGGGATATCAGAGAGCTGGTTTCAGCCTGATCCCTGCAGGCCAGGCAGAGGAACCCCATCTGCCAGAGGGACCCCACTCACTCCACAGACACCCTTTGAGCTGCAGTGCCACCCCAGGTGTGGCTGGCCACTGGGGAGGGACCATGGGAGGTTGGCTTATTGCCTAGTTCCATTCCACTGGCCTTATTGCCTAGTTCCATTCCACTGGCCATCTTCTAATTAATTTTCTTTCAATGTGCATGAATCTGTGCACCAGGGCACTAGTATATATGTGTGTGTGTGTGTATACATATGTACATATATGCACATATATGTGCATATATGTACATATATATGTTTTTCTAAAACATTTATATGTACTTATTATATAACACATATAAAAATTCTGTGACATAAATAATATCATCTTTATTTTACAACTTGGGAAGCTGAGGCATGGAATTTAAGTAGGTTTAAGTCCAAGGTCACACATTGAGTAAAATTCAAATATAGGAAGTCTGAAGAGAACTCAAATTCCCAACTGGTTAGGAACTCAAATTCCTAACCAGTCTTGCATAGTCTGAGAATGAGCAAAATGAAACCAATGAGATGGTTGCCAAGAAATTATTCAGCTAAGAATGAGCTTCCCTCAGGTACACATGCAACTCTACAGAGCACCTTTGAAGTGTAGAATATGTCATCTCTCTTCACAGTGCCATTGGCAATTTTCTTCCGGATGGCCCTCCCAATCTCTTCTTCATTTAGGTATAAATAAGCTGAATCAATATGGCGATAGCCTATATCAATTGCTCTCTCAATGGCCTCTTCCACCTTACTCTTAGGAACCTAGAAAAGCATAAAAAATAAAGACTCACTTATTGAAAAGCACATGACCAATTCCATGAGCAGAGCTAGTTGACAGAACCTCTTGCTTTTCTAAGGTCTAGGAACTAGAGGTGACAAAGCCAACTGTTGACTTATAAAATGTGATAAATGTTTAACAACTGTCTAAAGAAAAGTCTTGATTTCTAGTATTTAATAATTTCTATGGTGCAAATACTCCCCCCCCCCCCCCATGTCTAATTTCAAGCTTCCAATATGGGGAAGATGCTCACAAGTGAATCTTGTGATCCATGAGCTGGCCCTAGCACATTTCTGTGTTTAACCCCCTACTCCTGAATTTATACTCTATGTGATCTGTAGATTTACAAAACCTTTAGATTTACATTCCTAAATTAATTTACTTGATACAAGATTATGAAGTTGGTTTCAGCCCAGAAATCCAATGCTAAAAATTATCAATGCAATGAAAATGTAATTTTAGATAGAATACACTAACTCCCTTTTCACTCAAAAATACCTCATAATTATTTTTTGGTGATAATTTTTGATTCACAGCTTTGTTATTTTTCACAGCTGCCTACTTTTTTCCTGGCCCACCAGGCTGAACCTATTAAATTATCTGTAATTATTTTCTCTTCATTACCCCTTTCTACCTCATTTGATAATGAGAATGTCTGGGGTATAGTTTAAAATGTTCAACTCCTGATGAGTTAACTATCTCCATGGAGATTAACTGGATATAAATAGATTGAAGAGCTAAATCAAAGGAAAAGCAATACATACAAGTGTCCTTGTGGCAGTCCTCACTACATAACTCTCACACTCGAGAAACTATCCTACAACTTTCCTAAAACCACCATAAACTTCACCAGGGAACACTGAAGCTGAGTTCTCGTAAGGTTGTAGTGTTTGAACCAGAAACAGGCAAGGTGTTTGATGAACCTGGAAAGCATTATGCTAAGTAAATAAGCCAGTCAGAGAAAGATAAGTACCATATGATTTTACTTATATGTAGAATCTAATGAACAAAATAAAATAAGAAATGGAGACAGACTTATGGATACAGAGTAGAGACTGACAGCTGTCAGAGGGGAGGGGTTGGGGGCTGAGTAGAAATAATAAAGGGATTAAGCAAAGGAAAAAAAAAAAAAAAGACTCATGGACACAGACAACAATATGATGATTTCCAGAGGAAAGGGTGGATAGATATGGGTATAAGAAGGGGATAAATGGTGATGACTGAGACTTGACTCTGGGCGGAGAACACAGTACAATATACAGATGATGTAGTGTAGAATTGTATATCTGAAACCTGTATAATTTTATTAACCAACTAGAGACCCATTGCACAAAATTTGTGGGTGGTGTCCTTCAGCCCAGCCTGCAGCCTCTCCAATCTGGGACCCCTCGGGGGATGTCCAGCTGCAGGTTTAAACTGGCAGTCGGACATCCTTCTCACAACCCGGGAATGCTGACTTACCTGCCTTCCTGTCTGATTGCCCCTAACCACTTCTGCCTGCCAGCCTGATCAGCCCTAACTACTCCCCAGCCAGCCTGATCAATGCCTAACAACTGCTACCTTGCCAGCCAGATTGCCCCCAACTGCCCTCCCCTACTGCCATGGTCCCCCCAATTGCCCTCCCACCCCTGCAGGCCTGGTAACCCCAAATTTCCTCCCCTGCCAGCCATCTCGTGGTGGCCCTCTTGTGACCACATGGGGTGGCCATCTTTTGCAAGGCTGTGATGGTTAATTTGCATATTACCTCTTTATTATATAGGATATTATATAGGACTAGAAGCTTGGTGCATAGATTTATGCACAGGTGGGGTCCAGCCAGCCCACCCCAACTGAGACCAATTGGGCCAGGCCAGCCAGGGGGAGGGGAAGCAGGAGGTTATCTAGCTGGCCCTGGCCCCCAATCAAGGGGGGAGGCTGGGGGAGAGGCTGCCTCCTGATTGGGCTAGTTGGCCAGCCACAATGCACATCATAGCGACCAGTGGTTCAGTCGTTCCAGCATCCTGGTCATTTAGCTTTTATATATATAGATGTCACCCCAAGAAATTCAATAAAAAAAAAATATATATATATATATATATATATATATATATATATATATATAGTCTTCCGAAAAAAGAGAGGATTTCCAAGTGCCACTTGGCCCTCCCCTTGGCACAGTACTAACAACCTGGCTTTCAGAGACTATTTCCACCCAGACCACCAAAACTCTACCATGAATCCTGCCTCTCTTCCTCCAGGTCTTTTTGTAACAGATTTCTCTCAATATTCTGGGTAGTGAAGGACAGGGGCAATTTGGATCTTAGAAATTACAGAGAAACTTCATCACAAGCAAGCTTGCTGCGAAGTCTCTGACCTATAGTAACATGATAACTGGGCTCCATTTATTCCAATATATTGTGAAATGGCTACAACTGGACAGCAGGTGAGAAATAGACTAATCTACCCCTGAACTGCTGAAAGGTGACACTCTTCATCTCCCTTGATACAGTGCTACTCTGAGATCTTTGGACAAGCAGCAGCAGAATCATTTGGTAGCTCATTAGAAATATGAATTTTGAGTCTTCTCCAAGATCCATTCAATCAGAAACTTTGTGTGTAGAACATCTAAATCTGTATTTCTAACAAGATATCTTATGCCTATTAAAATTTGAAAAGCACTGACTTACTGCACAAAATAACCTAACCTGGAGAGAAAGCATCCTACCAATGAATAATAAGATGCCCATCTGTATTCCCCAAATTCAAGCAGTGACTAGTTCTGGTCAGAACCCTATCTGCTGCCCCTCCATCTCCAAGGCCATTATGATTACCTTAGCAGGAGCTGAGGTGCCAAATCCCAGAACAGGCATGGAGTGCCCATCATTCAGCTTCACAGAAAAGTGTCTCATTGCACGCATCTCCTTTCACTCTCTTGGTTAAATAAACAGATTTTCTTTATTAAAAGTCATTTGAAGAGAGAGAGAGAAAAAACACACAGTATAATTGCTATTTTTAACAGCTTTAATGAAGTAAATGTCACATATAATAAAATCACCTCTTTTTAATTATACAATTCAGCAGCTTTTAGTATATTCTTAGGATTGCTACCACTATACAACTTTGGAGCATTTTTATCATCCCCAAAGATACCTCACACTCACTAGAAGGTAACTCCCATTCCTCTTTCCCTCCAACCCCTGGCAACTATTTCCTATTTCTATAGATTTGTCTATTTTGAAAATTTTATGTAAATGTATTCATACACTTTGTAGCATTTTGTGGTTACCCTTTTTCACTTAGCATGTTAAGGTCAGGCTGTGTTATTTTTCACTTATCAGTATTTCATTCCTTTTTATGCCTAACAAGGCTCAGTGCACAAATTGGTGTACAGGAGGGGTCCATTCGGCCCTCCCCAATGGGGTCAATTGAACCAACTGGTTGGGGGAGGGGACACAGGAGGTTGGCTGGCCAGCCCTGCCCCAGGGTGGGTAGGTGGGGCCAATCAAGGGCAGGGACAGCCGGGAGAAGGGGCTGAGGGAGGTTGGCCAGCCAGCCTCGCCCCTGATTGGGGTGGCCTATCAGGGATGGGGCCAGCCTGGGGTATGGACCTCCACCAGTTGGCCATCCCCATCCCCAATTGGTGTGGGGGGTTCAATCTGGGGTGGGGACAGCTGGAGGGAGGAGCCCCTGGCAGTTGGCTGGCTGGCCCTGCTCCTGATCAAGGTTGGGGGGCTGATTGTGGAGGTGTCTGGCTAGGGGAGGGGCCACAGGCAGTTGAGGGGTCTGATTGGGGCCTTGATAGGGCCAGTTGGCATCCCCAGTGTGTGTTATAGTGACTGGTCCTTCTGGTCATTCTAGTTGTTCTGTTGTTCTGTTTGCTTGGCTTTTATATATAAATATAGTCCCTTTGTATGGATATACCACATTTTGTTTATCCATTCATCAGTTGATGAACATTTGGCTTTTTCTATTTTTTTTAACTGTTATGAATAACTAGAGGCCCAGTGCATGAAATTTGTGAGAGGGGAGTTTGGGAAGAGCATGTTCTCCTCAGCTCAGCCTGTACCCTCTCCAGTCTGAGATCCTTTGGGAGATGTCCGAATGCTGGTTGAGACCTTATCCCTTTCACAATCCTGGACTGCTGGTTCCTAATTGCTCACCTGCCTGCCTGCCTGGTCACTCCTAACTGCCCCCCCCCCCCAACTGCTGGCCTGATCGACCCTCAATGCTTCTGCATGCAAGCCTAATCACCCCTAATTGCCCCTGACTGGCCTAGTTGCCCCCACCTGCACTCCTGCTGTCTTAGTCACCCCTCACAGCTGGCCTGGTCACCACATGCAGCCTGCTTGTTCAGTTATTTGGTTGTCCCTCACTAACCCCCCTGCTGGCCTGGTTGTAAGCAGCCATCTTCTTAGGGTATAAGGGTAAATTTGCATATTACCTCTTTATTATTATAGGATTATATAAGATACTTCTGTACACATTTATGTATAAATTTTTCTGTGGACATACATTTCCAGTTCTTATAGTACATGAAGCTTTCCTTCTATTTGTGTCTTCAATTTCTTTCATCATTTTATAGTTTTTAGTACACAGGATTTTCACTTCCTTAAATTTATTAAGTTAAATTTATTCCTAAACAATTTATTCTTTTTGGTGCTATTATAAATGTGATTGTTTTCCTAATTTATTTTTCAGACAGTTTACTATTAGTGTATAAAAAAACACAAATGATTATTGATATAGATTACTTTTATTTTGTTTTCTTGCTTTAAGACTTCCACTACTACATTGAATAGAATTGGCAGAATGGCATCCTTGTCTTCTTCCAGATAGAGATACTATTTATATCTCCCCTTAATTCTGCCTACATTTGCTTTATATATTTAGGTGTTTTGGTATTGGATCAGTATATATTTATAATTATTATGAATTCCTGGTGGATTGGTCCTTTTGTTGTTTTATAATGCTCCTCTTTGTCTTTTAGGATAGTTTTTTACCTAAAGTATATTTTAACTGATATATATATAGCCTCCCTTGCTCTCTTTTGGTTATTATTTGCACACTTTTTCTCTCCCTTCACTTTCAACCCATGTGTGCTTTGCTTTCTGGAATCTAAAGTGATTCTCTTATAGACAGCATATAGTTAATCTTGGTATTGTTTGTTAGTTTGTTTTAATTCAATTAGTAACTGTCTTTTAATTGGATAGCTTAACCATTTACATTTAAGTAATTACTGATAGGGAAGGTTCTACTATATCACTTTGATTGTTGTCTTCTGTTAATCTTGTTATTTCATCTCTCTTTACTTTAAAAAAATATATTTTAATTATACTTTACATTTATTGTTATTTTGTATTAGTTCCAAGCATCTATCTTTTCCTTTCTTGATGTCTTCCTCATGTTTTGTAGATTTTTATAGTGGATATCTTTTGACTTCTTTTTCTTTTGTGTAACTACTATATGTAGTGTGTGTGTGTGTGTGTGTGTGTGTGTGTGAGAGAGAGAGAGAGAGAGAGAGAGAGAGAGAGAGAGAGAGAGAGAGAAAGAGAGAGAGATAACCTTGGAGCTTACATACAATATTGTTATTTCAACTGTGCTAAATCCATCAGAATTTCAAGACTGATGAGGAAAATGCTAGTTTTTTGGTAAACCACAGAAAAGATGGAGCAGGATGCATAGATTAACTCTGTTCTTCCCCAAGGGGAACTGAGAGCTGGGGCTTTGTATCATCTCTCTCTATGCTGAGCAGAGGGAGGATTTATGGTATCTGCTAGCTCATGCCACCATTTCTGTCTATTCTGGGTGGCTAGACTGTGGCAGACCCATCAGACTCCTGGTGAGGAACTGCTAGTTCTTTTGGAAGTTCTGGAGAATTTGATGAGCTGGAGATAGAATGATGGAGATAAAGGCCACAAAACTCACTCTTAATAATGTTTAGTGATTTTTCTTGAATGAATATTCCTTGGATTTTGACGTTGGCTAATTTACAGAGTTTTTGTTTTGTTTATAATCCTCACTCAAGGATATTTTTTCTGTTGATTTTTAGAGAGTGTAAGGGAGAGGCAGGGAGAAATACTGATGTAAGAAAGACACATGGAAGATGCAGTTGCATCTGTAGAATGATCTCACAACTTTGTGAAACTGAGTTATGGCAGTTCTGATCAAAACCAGGTATCATGCAAAATAGTGTGGACAGTAAACAAAGGTGGTGATGTCCAATTGAATTCCAAGGTATGAGCAGTGGTCTAGAGCCTATTCATCCCATTGGTATTTATGATTATTTAAGAAGGAACTGAAAAAACCAGCAGGTATAGAAAATGGAGGTGGAATAGACAGACTGGCTTACAACACTTTATGCTCCTGGACAAGGGTCCCAAGCCTTGTCCAGGAGCATAAAGAAAGAACATCTGAGAGTTGCACAGGTAGTATTTATTGGCAAGTTAAGGGACATCTATACTCCAGGAGAAGTTTGGGGACTGTTGGATGGGGTTCCCCTGACCGGGCAGCCCCCACTGCTTCTGGGTCCCATCCCAGAGCCACAGGCTCAGACACAGAGACCATGCCCTCTTGAAGGGGAAAGTAGATCTTATTGGAGGCTTGAAAATCTACAACTGCAGCAACTACAGAACAGCTGTGAGTCCCAGAACTCCAGTCCCCAATTGGTGCAAACATGCAGATTCAGAGGAGCTCTATACTCCACCACAGAAAGGTCAGATTTCGCCTGGGAAAAGGTAAGGTGTCTCTGGTCCCAGCAGGAGAGAAATGCATGCACTGTGGGAGCTGGAGGATCGAGGGAAGTCTGTGCCTAGAAAAATCCATGGCTGTTGGGGCTGGTGTGATCCGTGAATATGGAAGGGGGTCCTCAGAGCTGCTAACAGAAGGGATCTCTAAAAAGCAACCCATTTTGTTCTGATGCAAAAGGACAGCCTAAAAATTCTAAAAGTGTTCTGGCTGCTTAGACCCAAGGGGGAAAGAAAGACTGTGTAGACATGCATGCAGCCCCATTGTTCGCACACATGGACTTTTTCCTATTCAAATCCTTGCTTCTGATTACTAAACCCAATACGTAGGATCACCCCATTGGGGACACCCTGGAGACTTCAGGGGAAAGTTGTTTTTCTGTAACCTGGGGATCAGAGTGGGGAGTGACCAGCTCAGGGGCAGCCCACTCCCACAAACTGGTATTGAGTGCCACAGGAAAAGCGGGATCTAAGCACAGGCTCGAGAGGCCATATAGACCCAGAAGTCAATCCAGAAACAGGACTGAATCACAAATTGACTCTTGTGTAATCAAAATAAAGGAATACGAGAAATTAAGACACCGCCTGCTTAAAAATCAGGACTGGCTTACAACACTTAGGAGCAGTGGAATGCAGGGATATGCAATATTGTCCTGACTGGGAAACAGGCGTGCCAAACAGAACAATAGAGGAAGTGAATGACCTTCACTACTGTGCATCTTATTTATTTATTTTTATTTTTTTCATATTTTACTTAAGAAACTAATTTTATTTCTTTTTACTGCACTTGATTTTACCTTTTTATTATTACATTTTTATTTTCAATCAGTATTATTACTACTATTATTTTACCATTTATTATTATTTTTTTAAAGTGTTATTTCATTTTCTCTTTATTTTACTTTGGAATTAGTGTTCTACATTCTATTTTCATTTTTCCTTTAACATTATTTTACTCTATCTCAATTCTACCTTTATGCCATCACTCTCTTCCTAACTTTTCCCTTTTTGGTGTCCTGTTTCTCTTACCCTTTTCCTGCTTTAGATTTTGTCTATTCTTTCTGTTTACCCCGTGTTAAAATTGCACTCTACTTATATATTTAATTTCCCATTCCCTGCTCCAAGTCCATACACACTTCTCTCTCCTCTATCTAAACTATCCAAAAAATTGTTTTTCTCTCTGTCCTTATGTTATTGTTGGCTTGAATGTTGATTATATTGAGTCTGTATGCTTTTTTGTGAGATGCTTTTGCTTATTATTTTTTGTTTGTTTTTGTTTGATTTTTGCTTCTGTTTTCCCTCGCCTTGCTTGATATTAGTTTATGTTATAGTTGGTACTAATCTCCAGGTACTTGTTGCTCACATTTGCTGGGATTAGTGGCTGCTCTCTTGGAGTTTTCTCCCTATATATATATATATAGTTTGTTCTCCTTTCATTTCTTAGTCTCTTTCTTACTTTTTTCCTCTTTTCCCAAAATCATTTTGGCACTCCTTTTTTAAAAGTTTTTATTTCTCCTCTTCTTCTTTCTCTCCTATCCCCTAATTGCCTTTCTCTGTTGGTCACCTTTATTGGGGGTTATTAATATATGAATACATATCTGTTCAATGTCTTGAGTATTGTACCTGGTTGTGTTGTATTTTGTGCCTTAAAGTCAACAAAAGAGAGAGAGAACTATATAACCAGATATCCAGAGAAGAGAGACCATGGGGAGACAAAGAAACAGCCCACATATGAAAGTAAAGCAGGCATCACCAGAAAAGGAAATAAATGAAATAGAGGCAAGAAACCTGTCAAAGAAAGAATTCAGAGAAATGGTCATAAGATGGCTCAAAAGAATGGAAGACAAATTCAACAATATGAGTAAGAACCAAGAGGAAATGAAGAATAACCAAGAATAAACAAAAAATGACATTGTTGCTGAAAAAAAAACTCAATAGAAAGCATCAAGAGTGGACTAAAAGATGTAGAGGACCACATCAGTGAGCTAGAAGACAAGTAGAGCAGCTTCTACAAAAAATTAAAAAGCAGGGGAGCCTAAGGTAAGTTTGGGACAACATAAAACAAAATATCTGCACAATAGGAGTTCCAGAATGAGAGGAAACTAAGCAAGGAATAGAAAACCTATTTTAAGAAATAATGACAGAAAACTTCCCTGATATAGGGAAGAAGAAAAAACACACAAATCCAAAAGAGCTCACAGAGTTCCAAGCAAAATGAACCCCAAAAGACCGACACCAAGGCACAGTATAATTAAATTGACAAACACCAATGACAAAGTAAGAATCTTAAAAGCAGCCAGAGAAACAGAAAGTTACATACAAAGGAACCCCCATCAGACTACCTTGTTTCCCCGAAAATAAAAGTGTCTTATATTAATTTTTGCTCCCAAAGATGCGCTAGATCTTATTTTCAGGGGATGTCTTATTTTCCCACGTGCTAGGTCTTATTTTCGGAGGATATCTTATTTTCGGGGAAACAGGGTAGCAACCTATTTCTCAACAGAAACACAATCAGGCCACAAGGGATTGAAATAATATATACAAAGTCATGTAAAGGAAGGGTCTGAATCCAAGAATACTATACCCATCAAGGCTATCAATCAAATTTGAAGGTGAAATCAGGAGCTTCACAGACAAAAAAGGACTAATGGAATTTATCACCACCAAACCAGCAATGCAAGAAATGCTAAAGGGTCTGCTGAAAAAAAAAAAAAAAAAGAAAGAAAGAAAAAAGAAATAGGATGCAAAGAAGAAACACGGGGGTAAAGAACAAAAATGGTGACAAATAAGTACTTATTAATAATAACTTTAAATGTAAATGGTTTAAATGCCCCAATCAAAAGACATAGGGTAACAGATTGGATAAGAAAGCAAGACCCATATATCTGCTGTCTACGAGAAACCCACCTCAGAAAAAAGATGCACACAGACTGAGGGTGAAGGGATGGAAATAGGTTTTTCAGGCAAATGGAAATGGAAAAAAAAAAAGTTGGGGTAGCAATACTTATATCTGACAAATTAGATCTCAAAGTGAAGGACGTAAGAGATAAGGAAGGCCACTTCATAATACTAAAGAGAGCAATCCAACAAGAAGAAATAACTCTGGTAAACATATATGCACTTAATACAGGAGCACCCAAATACATAAAACAAATCCTGGAGGATATCATGGGAGAGATTTTCAGCAATACAATCATAGTAGGAGACTTTAATACCCAACCATCACCATTGGACAAATCGACTAAACAAAAAATCAGCAAAGAAACATGAATACTAAATGACTCACTCAGACAGATGGAATTAATTGACATCTTCAGAACATTTCACCTAAAGCCAAAGAATATGCATTCTTCTCAAGTTACATGGGAAATTTTCAAAGATAGAACATATATTTGGTCACAGGCAAAGTCTCTACAAATTCAAGAAGATAGAAATCATATCAAGCATTTTCTCAGATCACACTGGCATAAAACTGGAAATCAACTAAAATACAAACAATCCAAAAAAATCAAACAACTGGAGACTAAATAGCATGCTATTAAACAATGACCGAGTTACCATAGAGATCAAGGAAGAAATAAAAAACATCATGGCAACAAATGACAATGACAACACAACAATCCAAAATCTATGGGACACAGCAAAAGCAGTCTTGAGAGGGAAGTTCATAGCTCCATAAGCCTACTACAAAAAAACAAGAAACAATGGTAATAAATTACCTAACCTTACAACTCAAAGAGTTAGGAAAAGAGCAACAAGAAAAACCCAGTGTAAGCAGAAGAAAGGAAATAATAAGATCAGAGCAGAGATAAATGACATAGAGACCAAAGAAACAATACAAAAGATAAAAAAAAAAACAACCAAAAGCTGATTCTTTGAAAGGATAAATAAGATTGATGAACATCTAGCCAGGCTCACCAAGAAGCAAAGAGAGATGACCCAAATAAACAAAATCAGAAATGAAAGAGGTGAAATAACAACACACCCAACTGAAATACAAAGGATTGTTAAAAAATACTATGAACAACTCTATTTCAACAAACTGGACAACCTGGAGGAAATGGACATATTCCTAGAAAAATATAACCTTCCAAAACTCAATCAGGAAGAATCTGAACAGCTCAATAGGACAATAACTATGGAAGAAAATGAAGCAGTCATCAAAAACCTTCCTGCAAACAAAAGCCTGGGGCCAGATGACTTCACAAGGGAGTTTTACCAAAAGTTCAAGGGAGAACTAAAACCTATCCTCCTCAGAATATTCCCAAAAATTCAAGAGGAAGGAACACTTCCAAGCTCCTTCTATGAAGCCAGCATCACCCTAATACTAAAACCAGATAAAGATAACAAATGAAAGAGATTTATAGACCAACATCCCTCATGAACATAGATGCCAAAATCCTCAACAAAATTCTAGCAAACAGGATCTAGCAGTACATCAGAAAGATCATACACTATGACCAAGTAGGATTTGTCTCAGGAATGCAAGGATGGTATAATATCTGCAAATCAATAAACGTGATACATCAAATAAATAAATTGAGAGATAAAAATCAGTATCAATTAATTCCAAAAAAACATTTGACGAAATCTAATACCCTTTCCTGATAAAAACTCTCAACAAAGTGGGGAATAGAAGGATCATATCTCAACATAATAAAATCTACATATGATAAATCCACAGCTAACATCATACTCAATGGGCAAAAACTAAAACCATTTCCCCTAAGAATAGGAACAAGACAGGGATGCCCACTCTCACCACTCCTGTATGACATAGTACTGGAAGCATTAGCCATTTCAATTAGACAAGAAGAAGAATAAAAGCATCCAAATTGGAAAAGAAGAAGTAAAGTTGTCTTTATTTGCAGATGACATGATATTGTACATAAAAACCCAAAAGACTCCATCAAAAAACTAATAGACTTAATAAATGAGTTCGGCAATGTAGCAGGATACAAAATTAACGCCAAGAAATCTATATAATTTCTATATACCAATAGTGAACTTACAGAAACAGAGGCTAAGAAAACAATCCCATTTACCATTGCACCAAAAAAAAAAATTAAGATACACAGGAATAAACTTAACTAAGGAGGTAAAAGACCTATACGCGGAAAACTACATGACACTGAAAAAAAGAGATAGAGGAAGATGTAAACAGATGGAAGAACATACCACGTTTGTGGATTGGTAGAATCAACATCATTAAAATGTCCATATTACCAAAAGCATCTACAGATCCAATGCACTCCCTATTAAAATATCAACAGCATATTTCACTGACCTAGAAAGAACTCTACAAAAATTTATCTGAAATAAAAAAAGAAGACCCCAAATAGCCACAGTAATCCCAAGAAAGAAGAATAAAGCAGGAGAGATATCAATACCAGATTTCAAGCTGTACTACAAAGCCATTGTTCTCAAAACAGCCTAGTACTGGCACAAGAACAGACACCTAGACCAATGGAATAGAATAGAGAATCCTGATATTGACCCAAACCACTATGCTCAATTAATATTTGACAAAGGAGGCATGAACATAATGGAGTCAAGATAATCTCTTCAATAAAAGGTATTGGGAAAATTAGCCAGATACATGCAAAAAAAAAAAAATGAAACTAGATCATCAACTTATACCATACACAAAAATAAACTCAAAATGGATACAGGACTTAAACATAAGACAGGAAACCATAAAAATACTAGAGGCATCCACAGGCAGCAAAATCTCAGACATATGCCTAAAGAGCTTCTTCACTGATAGTGCTCCTAGGGCAATGGAAGCTAAAGAGAAAATAAACAAATGGGACTACATCAAAATAAAAAGTTTTACACAGCAAAAGAAACCATCAACAAGACAACAGGAAAGCCCATTGTATAAGGGAACATATTTGCAAATGTTATCACTAATAAAGGTTTAATCTCCAACATATACAGGCAATTTATACAACTTAACAAAAGGAAGATAAATGATCCAATAAAAAATGGGCAATAGACCTAAATAGAATCTTTTCGAAAAAAGACAGAAGGAAGGCCAAGAGACATATGAAAACATGCTTATCCTATATAATAAAGAGGTAATATGTAAATTGACTGTCATTCCAACACACAAGATGGCCACCACAAGATGGCCAGCAGAGGAGGGCAGTTGGGGGGGGGGGGGGGGACCCAGACCTTCAGGGGAGGTCAGTTGGGAGAACCAGGCCTTTAAGGGAGGGGAGCTGGGGGGGACAAGGCCTGCAGAGGAGGACAGTTGGGGGGAACCAGGCATGTAGGAGAGGACAGTTGGAGGTGACTGGACCAGCAGGGGAGAGCAGTTAGGTGTAACCTGTTCTGCAGGGGAGGGGGGTTGGGAGTGGCGAGGCCTGCAGTAGAGTGCATTTGGAGTGGGGGGAAACAGACCTGCAGGGGAGAGCAGTAAATGGGGGAGGGGGAACCAGGCCTGCAGGGGAGGAAAGTTAGGGGTAATCGGGCCAGCAGGGGAACAGTTAGGTGTTGATCAGGCTGGCAGGGGAGTAGTTAGGGGTGATCAGGCTGACAGGCAGAATCAGTTAGGGGCAATCAGGCAGGCAGGCAAGCAAACAGTTGGGAGCCAGTAGTCCTGGATTGTGAAAGGGATGTCCGACTGGCCATGGGGATCAGGCTTAAATGGGCATTCAGACATCCCTCAAGGGGTCGCAGATTGGAGAGAGTATAGGCTGGGCTGAGGGACACACACACCACCACCACCCAGGCATGAATTTCATACACTGGGCCTTTAGTCAATAATAAGCTTCAATGTAAATGGATTAAATGCTCTAATAAAAAAAAAAAAAAGAAAGAAAACATGCTCAAAGTCACTAATTATCTGAGAGATTCAAATCAAAACAACAATGCGGTACCATCTCACACCTGTCAGAATGGCCAACATCCACAAATCAACAAATGGCAAGTGTTGGAGAGGATGTGGAGAAAAAGGAACCCTCGTGCACTGCTGGTGGGAATGCAGACTGGTGTAGCCACTGTGGAGAACAGTATGGAGTTTCCTCAATAAACTGAAAACGGAACTCTCATTTGACCTAGTAATCCCACTCCTAAGAATATATCCTAAGAAACTAGAAACACCAATCAAAAATGATATATACACCCCTATGTTCGTAGCAGCACAATTTACAATTGCTAAGATTTGGAAACAGCCTAGGTGCCCGTCAGCAGATGACTGGATCAGAAAACCATGGTACATCTTCACAATGGAAAACTATCTTGCCATTAAAAAGAAGGAATTCTTACCATTTGCAGCAACCTGGATGGAAATGGAAAACATTATGCTAAGTGAAATAAGCCAGGCTATGAAAGAAAAATACCACATGATCTCACTCATTTGTGGATAATAAACAACATTATAAATTTATGAACAAAAAGATAGATACAGAGGCAGTAAAGCATCAATCAGACTGTCAAATTACAGCGGGAAGGTTAGGGAGTGGTGGGGGAGATAGATCAATCGAAGGACTTGTATGCATGCATATAAGCATAACCAATGGGCTCAAAACACTGGGAGTTAGGGAATTTATGGGAGTGGGATGGGGGGGGGGCAATGATAAGATATGTACACATGTAATACCTTAATAAAAAATGGAAAAAAATATAGCGTACCTTTGATACAAAATAATCTAATTTATGCAATTCTATCCTAATTAAACTACCTAACTTTTTACATACAAAGATGTTTATTGCAGCATTACTACTAATAGAGAAAGCTGGAGAATAGTTTAATGACCAAGGACTTAAAAATCACTACAATTCAGTACAGCAATTATAATGCATTGATAATATATTGTAGGATAATGATAGAGTAATGTACAAAGAGTAAAAATAATGCATACAATTGGTGTTTATGCAGATTTTAAAATTAAATGGGGAATTATTACATTGTTAATTACATAAAAGTATGGAGTACAGAGATATGAATGAAGCAGATTTAACAATGTAAACAATGCATACAAGGAGTGTGAAACTCCAAAATGTTGACAATTGCTACAATACTTGCTTCACTGTGATTTTGTTCTCTTATCTATAAGCCAATTGTTAAGATTTCTAAGTGAAAATATATTACTTTCAAAAAAACAGATTACAATTTATTTTAAAATTACCTGGATTTGCAGTCTTTATTGCACAATTTTCCACAAAGAACTTCTCAGCATGTGCTCAGCCTCTCTGTATTTAGATTCCTAAAATGTCACCTTCCCAGCTTGTTTGCCACTGACCTCTGTGGTATTTTTCTTTCAGGTCTTTCTGCCCTCTCAGTTGGGCATCTGATATTGCCCTCCCCCAGGCTAGGACTGCTTCTGTCTCTGTCTTGTTGATTTAGAACTACTTCTGAGGACTTTGAGCTGGCACAAGCCACTGATGCAAGTAGTGCCAAAAACACCAGGGCTTGTGCAATTTGAAATAACTTTTGGTACTTTGCACTCATCAATACAGACTGCCAGCTTGATTCCTTCCCTCTGCAATTCCCCCCTCAGTACTTATTCTCAACATTCTTCAAACCTGAGTTCCTATTTGTCTGCTAATGCCTTCATTTTCTTTAAACAATTTCCTTAAAATAAAGTCACTATCTATCAACATAGTAGAAAATATTAATGGTTGAAAATATGTTACACTGTAAGAGACAAAATATATTAAATTGAAAAAATTATGTGAAGTCATTCCTTTAAAATAATGTTTCTAGCTCTGCCTCTCCTAAAGGAGGTTAATGGTATCTAGGAGCACATTTACCCATCACCAATTTTCATAGGCAATACTAGTGACCAGAAGTTGGTCTCTAACCCTATTTCATTCTAAAAGAAATCCAGCAGAGGCAGAGCAGGCTCTGAGAGGGTGGCCGGAAGCAGTGCCTATTGCATCTCCCTGAGACCTTAAAATGTAGCAACAAACCTTTAGGAACCCCTGCCTAGTGCAGGGAAGGGTGAGATTAAGAGATGGAAGCAGTCTGGACAATATGTAGATGATGAGGGATCACTGAAAATTCACCAGAGGACAACAAAATCATATTTCAGAAAAATCAATTAAGTACACTGTACAGCTGGAGTTAGAAAGGATAGCACATCAAGACATGATTTGACAGTTTTGAAAACACACAGTTTCATTTTTCTTTGCTCACCGTAGTACCCAACAGGCAGGCCTTAGTAAATAAATGTTAAATATGAGATGAAAAAGAAAAAAGAAATCTATTTTTTTTTTTTAGATAGTAACTATTTTTATCTTGCATCAGGAAATTCAAGACAGAAATAAATATTGTTGCCAGAAACCAAGGCCAATCCCAGTGGCTGCCAGAACAGCTTTGAAAAAACAAAGGCACCTACTGAAGGAATCCTGCCAGACAAGCCCTGACAACTGGAAAATGCAAGTCATGCTACGTTGTTTATTGAAAAAAGTTGAGTCTGTGAAAAGCCATGCATTCATAATTATACTGAAAAAAAAATAAAATTAAGATGAGTTTAGGAAATGACAGTTAAAATGTGTATGTTTTATTTAAAAAAAGGATGAACAAAAATAAAATATATTTAAGTTCTTACTGATTTTATTTTATTTTATTATTTTATTTTATTATTTTAATATATTTTATGGATTTTTTAAAGAGAGGAAGAGAGAGGGATAGAGAGTTAGAAACATCGATGAGAGAGAATCATTGATCAGCTGCCTCTTGCACATCCCCTACTGAGGATGTGCCTGCAACCAAGGTACATGCCTTTGACCGGAATCAAACCTGGGACCTTTCAGTCCGCAGGCTGGTGCTCTATCCACTGAGCCAAACCGGTTTTGGCTATTTTATTTTTTAAAAATATATTTTATTGATTTTTTACAGAGAGAAAAGGAGAGGGATAGATAGTTAGAAACATTGATGAGAGAGAAACATCTATCAGCTGCCTTCTGCACACCTCCTACTGGGGATGTGTCTGCAACCAAGATACATGCCCTTGACTGGAATAAAACCTGGGACCTTTCAGTCCGCAGGCTGACGCTCTATTCACTAAGGCAAACTGGTCAGGGGCTCATTGAGTTTAATAGGGAAGGTAAATGTATATGAGTAATTTTTCTTCTATATTAATATCAGCCTATAAAATAGAGATATGTACTTTTCTGTTTATGTAAGCAGGAACCTGAGTATAAGCCCAGCATTTGGTAAGTGTACCACGTACAGAAGGACTGTGACTTCCATTGGCAGGAAGTGGGCCTAAAATGAACAATCTGGTGAAACCTTGGAAATGTTGACACAACTAGAAAACACAAATGATTCTAGAAAAAAAAAAAAAAAGACTAGCATATACTAGAATTTTTGTCATTGACTGGATACAAGACAAATTCAAAAACTTGTGCCAAAGCTCCTCAAAATGGAAACAAGTAAAATATCACATTTTTTCTAATGATAAAAAATTCAAAATACTTAGGAATCAATTTCACAACAATTATACAGCTTCTATAGGGGAAAAAAACTATAAAATATCATTGAAGGCATAAAATAATATCTGAATAAGTGAAAATGTATATAAAATTTTGAATAGTACTTTAGAATTTAAATTCTTATAAAAATATACACTTCCAAGCAATTCTTCTTAAAATTCCAACAAAATTTTTTCAATTAGATACAAACTGTATATAAAAAAATCAATGTGGAGAGAAAATTTACAAAGGAGACTTTCTTTACTGGACCTCAGAACTTATTACAAAGCCAATATAATATAAACAATAGCACTGGCATAAGGTTACACATAAATACCAATGGAACAGAATAGAAAATTTAGGATTAGTTTTTTATTTATATGAGAATTTACGTTATGATTAAAAGAGCATTTAATTCAGAGAAAAATAATGAATTATTTTATACATGTTGCTGGGACAAAATGACTGTCCATCACAAAGAAAATAGAATTGGATTTCCCCTCTCACATCTTTTAAGTAAATAAATTCCAGATATGTAAGTAATATAAAGTATGAAAAGGGAAGAGAAAAATACAAGAAATAACAATGCACAATCATGTGTGAGAGAAAACCTTGATATAAATAGATCAGAAAATTAAATGCTAAGAAAGAATAAATAAATATATTTGAGTACTTAAACTTTTGCATGGTTAGAGTTAGTAGACAAATGCCAAATTTTAAAAAAATATTTATAAACAAGATGAAAGAAGCTGATATTATAACCTGAAAAACCTCTTAAAAATTGTCCAAAAAATAGACTAATAAGTTGTAAAAATTAGACTATGATTATGAGGAAACATACACAGAAGAACAATTCCAATGCCGCAAGCATAGTACAAGGCATATAAATTCACTAATAGTAAAGAGGAAGCAAATTAGAGTAATAAAGAGATTTCCATTTATAGCCATCTGCCTGAAAAAATTCTAAAAATATAATTTATCTCTTGGGGATAAGAGTGTGGATAAGAAAGTAATCTCATATATTGCAGCTAGTTGTGTGAAATTGAATTTGAAAAGGAATCTGGTAACAACTATTGAAACTAAAAGTTCATATACCCTTTAACTAATGGATCCTGATTTCACATAATAAAAGTTCCTGTGTAATGCATAAAGCTACTATTTCATATAAACACTAGAGGCCCAGTGCACGAAATTCATGCAAGGGGGAAAGGGGTGTGTCCCTCAGCCCAGACTGCACCTTTCCAATCTGGGACCCCAGTGATATTGGGTCTAAACAGGCAGTTGGACATTTCTCTCACAATCCAGGACTCTGGCTCCCAACTGCTCATCTGCCTGCCTGCCTGCCTGATTACCCCTAACTGCTTCTGCCTGCCAGTCTGATCACTCCCTAACCACTCTCCTGCCAGCCTGATTGATACCTAACTGCTCCCCTGCTGGCCCAATTGCCCCTAATTGTCTTCCCCTGCTGGACTGGTCACCCCTAACTGCCCTCCCCTGTCAGCCTGGTTACCCCTAACTGTCCTCCCCTGTAGACCTGGTCACCCCTAACTGCCCTCCCTTGCCAGCCTGGTCACCCTGATCTGCCCTCCCCTGCTGGCCTGGTTACCCCCCAACTGTCCTCCCCTGCTGGTTTGGTTGTCCAATGCCCTCCCCTGCAGTTCTTATTCCCCCAAACTGCCCTCCCCTGCTGACCATCTTGTGGTGGCCATCTTGTGTCCACAAGGGGATGGCTATCTTTGACCACATTGGAGTGGCCATCTTGTATGTTAGAGTGATGGTCAATTTGCACATTACCTTTCTATTATGTAGAATGTTTAGTGCCAACCCTGGTAACCAAGAGAACAGTAAAAAATCACTGAATAATTATGGTGCATTCACTCCATGTATGATTTGCTAAAGAAGTGTGCTTGGAGGAATTTCCATGTGCTGAACATAGGAAAGTGTGCACAATCATCCCTCCTTATTCAAGGGAAATCCATTTGAAGACCCGCAGTGAATGCCTGAAATTGAAGATAGTTCCAAACTTTATATATACTATGTTTTTCCTATACATATATATCTATGATAGTTTAATTCATAAATTAGGCACAAATATTAATAATAATTACTAATAATAAAATAGAACAATTATAGCAATATACTGCAATAAAAGTTATGTGAATGTGGTCTGTCTCTTCCCTCTCAACATCATATTGATGTTTCTATCTCTCTTTCTCTCTTCTTTCTTCTCTAAAATCAATAAAATATATATTTTAAAAAGGTAACCATTAATGAATATGAACAGTTTAATGTGTACTTTCTATATACTTACATGTACATTATGTGGAAGTATTTGTTGTGGTTTAAAAGTGGATCCTGATACAGTATTCCCCCATTATCCACATTTTAGCTTTTTTCCATTCAGCTACTGGCAATAAATTATGGTCCAGATATAGTAAATAAAACATTCCAGGAATAAACAAGTAATATGGTTTTATATTGCACACCATTCTGAGTAGCCTGATGAACTCTTGTGCCTTCCTGCTGTATCCTGCCCAGGATGTGAATCATCCCAGAGTATCCACCTCACTTCATCTTATTATGTAAGAACTCTATCATCTCACATTATCACAAGAAAGGCAATTATAGTACACAATGACTTTTTAAAAATATATTTTTTATTTATTTCAGGGAGGAAGGGAAAGGGAGAGAGAGATAGAAACATCAATGATGAAAGAGAATCATTTATTATCTGCCTCCTGCATGTCATAGTCACAAGTGCAACACTGTCGTGAATATGCTCAGTATTTAGTGTTGGGCTGAAGCACAGGCACCACATGTCTACAGGTGCCAGGGTTCCCATATTCTAGCTTCACTGCTATCGTGTTCCCCAAACCTGACTGCCATGGACCCGAGTGTCAGCACGCCTGTTGAAAAGCACTGTGCTGGTGAGCATTCGCAGTGCAGGGGCCTGACCTGAGTCCAAGTGGCTTCCTGAAATGTGTTGGGCTTTGGATTCTCTTCTTGGAGCTGGCTCTCGTAGAAGACTTCGTCATCTTATGAGACTGAGAACTGCAGTGAGTGATCAGGGACTCACCATGCAATTTCCTTACAGCTCTTGGAGGACACATGGCCTCCCCCTCCCCTTCCCGCCCTTGGTCAGCCCTCTCACCATTTACTGCTTTCTTCTGCCTCAAAAGAGGCATTTAGGTTCCTAGATCATTTAAGCCATGGTTGCCAGTGTGTTAACCAATTGCCTTGAATGAGTTATAACAAGATCAGGCACAGATCGAGAGAGAGAGAGAGAGAGAGAGAGAGAGAGAGAGAGAGAGAGAGAGAGAGAGAGAGAGAGAGAGAGAGAGAGAGAGAGAGAGAGGTCATTTGTAGTCAGTTTACTGAGGCAACACAACATGCCTATGTGGCCACTCAGGAGACACACCAGGGCCAGTCATGTGAGGTAGAGAGCAGAATATAGGCAAGTGACTTTAGTGTGGCAACCATGAGAAAGATTGGGAAAGGCAGGATAAGCAGGCTTAGGATTGGCTAGCTCTGTTTGAAAGTGGCACCCTTTCCTCCCCAAGGTTCACCAAAGAAACTATCTGGTCTAGGGTTTTTTTGCATGACTAGTCTGGGTTAATAGAGTTTGTGGGGATTCAAACTTTCCCCAGTTGTACACATCAGGCTGAACAAGAAAACTGTGTGTCAAGAGACCTCAGGATTTCCAGTCCTGTAGCAGACAGAGAGGAGGGGCATAGGACGTGCATACAAGTCCTCTGATTGATCTCTTCCCCCCACTCCTCATAGTGCTCTGTAGCAGACAGAGAAGAGAAGGCAGAAAGTATGAAGGCAGGAATGACAGACTGGGGATAGGAGGGAAGGAGAGAGGGAAGGAGAGAAAAGGGCTTCCTTGAGTTATATATACATATGCTTACATGCAACAAGTGTATAATTGCTTTTATTTTTCTCCTTCCTTAGTCACTAGAAGAGAATTGCTAATGTAGAGAACAACAAACATATTTTACTTTTTTAACCATATTCGACAAAATATTTGCTGACATGGTTAAAAAAGTGAAATATGTTGGCAACAGTATTTGTCCCTAGGAAGTGACCTATATTATGTAATGAAATGTCTATGGTGAGATTGGGGCTATTGTTGGCTTTTGTGTGAATGGGTGGGGAGTGAGGGTGCTGAGCGGCTGTGCAGGCCAAAGGGAGGTATTGCATTGCTTTGGGAAATAGAGCAGATAATAGAATCTGTATTATAGGAAAGATAGGAAAGGGAGTAGAGTATAAAGAGAAGATATGAAACACTGTTGTTGTCCTGGGAGAAACTTGGGGAGAAAAAAACAGAGGTGTTTAAATAGATATTTGTGAAGTTTTAATTATGGTGATTGAGGGCATTCATATACCAGGAAATTTTGAGTAAAACTCAGTACATTCACTGTTGTGTCATGGAGAGAATTCTGTTTGAAGACCAATATACGTTCCAAATGTGTCCTCAAGTGAGGGAAGGAGAAAGCTCAGGCTCGCTGGGGGATCACTGCCTTTTCTGTACCATTTTAAAAAATGTTTAATACCACCCAGTACTATCATCAAATCCTTAGAATCCACTGGAGCTCATGCTTAGAGAATGAATCAGCAATTTTCACAGACTCTGAAATACCTACTTAGGTACAAAGTACAGGGGAGTTGTAAAGAGAAAATTACTAACTTAGGTAGCTGCACTGGTTAGGATTTAACCAGACCAAGAAATGCTATCTCAAACTGGCTTAAGCTCAACAAGAAGTCCTTAGGCAGGGCTAGCTAGCTTTGGGTGTCATCCACGGGAGATCAAGAACTTCTCTGATATTACATTGGCCCTCCCATCTATGTATCAGCAATATCCTTGGGCTCTGTGAAGACAGAACAGCAATTTCAGACATCACATCACAAAAGATATATCCAGTTGAATGGGAGCCTGTTTTTAAGAATAGAGAGTAGGCAGACACCTTGGGGGAAGGGAAGGGGTGTTAGGGGAGTGGAGGGATTGAGCAAAATAGGGGGGGAAAGTAGAAAGTGCTCATGGACATGGGCAAAAGTGTAGTCATTATGGGGGTGGAAGGGTTGGGTGGAGATGGAAGAGGTCATGGAGGGTATAAATGGTAATGGAAAATTTTAAATTAATTTTAAATAAATTCATCCTATACTTTTCTTAGTACAAATCTTATACTTCTTTGATTAAGTTTATTCTCAGCTATCTTATTTTTTTATTATTTTTACTTATTTAATTTTTTATTGTTTAAAGTATTGCATATAGTAGTACATATATCTCCTTTTACGCCCGCCCCCATTGACCTTCTCCCAGCCTCCCCTACCCCCTGTTTCATGCCCTCATTCCCCCCTGCCTCCCAGTGTCTTGTGTCCATTGGTTGTGCTTATATGCATGCATACAAGTCCTTTGGTTGATCTCTTTTCCCCACCCCTCAACACTCCCCAGCCTTCCCACTATAATTTGACAGTCTGTTTGGTGCTTTACTGCCTCTGTATCTATCTTTTTGTTCATCAGGTTATAATGTTCTTTATTTTTCACAAATGAGTGAGATCATGTGGTATTTTTCTTTCCTTGCCTAGCTTGTTTCACTTAACATAGTGCTTTCCAGATCCATCCATGCTGCTGCAAATGGTAAGAATTCCTTCTTCTTTATAGGAGCATAGTATTCCATTGTATAGATGTAGCATAGTTTTCTAATCCACTCATTTGCTGATAGACATTTAGGCTGTTTTCAAATCTTAGCTATGGTGAATTGTGCTGTATGAACATAGGGGTGCATATATCCTTTCTGATTGGTGTTTCTGGTTTCTTGGGATATTCCTAGAAGTGGAATTACTGTCAAATGAGAGTTCCATTTTTAGTTTCTTTTTTTTTTTTTTTTTAATATATTTTATTGATTTTACACAGAGAGGAATTGAGAGAGATAGAGAGTTAGAAACATCGATGAGAGAGAAACATTGACCAGCTGCCTCTTGCACACCCCCTACTGGGGATGTTCCCACAACCAAGGTACATGCCCTTGACCGGAATCGAATCCTGAACCTTTCAGTCCACAGGCCGATGCTCTATCCACTAAGCCAAACTGGTCTTGGCCATTTTTAGTTTCTTGAGGAAATTCCATACTGTTTTCCATAGTGGCTGCACCAGTGTGCATTCCCACCAGCAGTGCAGGAGGGTTCCTTTTTCTCTGCATCCTCGCCAACACTTGTCGTTTGTTGATTTGTTGAGGGAGGATAGCCAATCTGACAGGTGTGAGATGGTACCGCATTGTTGTTTTGATTTGTATCTCTTGGATAATTAGTGACTTTGAGCATGTTTTCATATGTCTCTTGACCGTCCTTCTGTCTTCTTTCAAAAAGATTCTATTTAGGTCCGTTACCCACTTTTTTATTGGAACATTTATCTTCCTTTTGTTAAACTGTATAAGTTCCCTATAGGTGTTAGAGATTAAACCTTTATCAGTGACAACATTTGCAAATATGTTCTCCCATACAGTGGGCTTTCTTGTTGTTTTGTTGATGGTTTCTTTTGCTGAGCAAAAGCTTTTTATTTTGATGTACTCCCATTTGTTTATTTTCTCTTTAGTTTCCATTGCCTTAGGAACTGTATTGTTGAAGAAATTGCTTTGTATATGTGTGAGATTTCTCTGCCTATGGATTTCTCTAGTATTTTTATGGTTTCCTGTCTTATGTTTAAGTCCTGTATTCATTTTGAGTTTATTTTTGTGTATGGTGTAAATTGGTGATCTAGTTTCATTTTTTGCATGTATCTGTCCGCTTTTCCCAACACCATTTATTGAAGATACTGTCTTGGCTCCATTGTATGTTCCTGCCTTCTTTGTTAAATATTAATTGAGCATAGTGGTTTGACTCGTTATCTGAGTTCTATATTCAATTCCATTGATCTATATGTCTGTTCTTGTGCCAGTACCAGGCTGGTCACTGCCTCAACCCCCCATCGCCATTCCCTCTCTCAGCCTGCTGTCAATGCTCCCTCACATACTCAGGCTCTCAGCTCTTCCACTGGTGCTATCTCCAGAAAAACAGACCATTAATTTCCTTCCAGCAACCCAAACAAGATAAGACTCCTGCTGCACCACAGCTGGACCCAGAATAGTCTCACTCTCTTCCACAAGAGTTGGAGCCTAAGTCTGGGGAGGGCACTTAAAACTTGTGCCTGGTGTAAACACAGTGGGCCTTCTTCTCCCTCAAGTGCTCCCACTCTCCTCCTTCCTACCTTCTTCAGCACTCCCTGCTGCTCCAACTGCATGCCTCGACATTTCTTATTTAAGTTTAATTCTTGTCTATGTTATTTATTGTAAAACAATGGCACATAAAGGATGTTCAGTGAAGGTGTACTAAATGAATAAATGAATGAATGGCAAAATATTTGAGAACTAATCACAATGCCAAAATGTATGCAGATGATTTAAATTAAATTAAATTAAATTAAATAATAAGATATGCTGCTTTATAACAGTAAAATATAATACTGGAATTTTAAAATAACATTTGGTTACTTGGAGAAAATACTTATGCTAAGTAGAAAAAAGTATAGAACCTGTAAGTTGAAGATTATTTCAATGTTGTAAATGAGCACATATATTTTGTATAGGGAAATCATGAATGAAATGCCCCCAAGTTCCAGAATTTAAAAATATGCTAAGTATAAATTATCTTTGTTTCCTTTCTTTCCCTTTTATTGTCCCAATTTTCTGTCATTTGTATATATTATTTTAATTCTCAATTAAGACAAACATCCTTATTTGGAAGTATTTATTATTTCACAAAATAAAAAGAATTTTAAAAAGAAGACAGGGAAGCAGCATGAAACTTCAGAACTGCTTTTAATCACCTCCCCCAAGTGCAGAAATCCTCTGCACACCCCTGGAAGCAGGAGATTCAGGAAGAACTCATGGTAGATAGTTGATGGTCAATATTCTTCAGAAAATGGATAATAGGGGTGATCAACAGCACTGAAAGAGAAAGAGGGATAATCATTTGCTAACTTGTCCAGGTTCTTATTTTCCTATTAAAATTTGTCCTTTCTGATTTTATTTCATTGAAGAGTGCATTCTGAGAAATTGTGTGTGCCAGGACCTGTGCTATTGACCAAGGTCTCTAGGAAGACAGGTGCATATAATCACAGGCCTAATAAAGATCACAGACTGACTTAAAAGCCCTGAGAGCAGAAAGTTACTTCCCACATTTTTTCATTTATAATGTCTTTTCTCAAATTAACAAATAGCTTTACAAACAAGGAGAGTTTTAAGATCTTTCTCTTGAAACCCAACCTTTTTAAAAAAATGCCCCTAACTGTCCTTCCCTGCTAGCCTGGTCACCCCCAACTGCCCTCCTCTGCTGGTCCAGTCCCCCTATCTGCCCTCCCCTACAGGTCTGATTGCCCTCAACTGTCCTTCCCTGCTGGCTCAGTCATCCCCAACTGCCCTTCTCTGTTGACTCTGTCACCCCTAACTGCTCTCCCTTGCCAGCCCAATCACCCCTAACTGCCCTCTCCTGCTGGCCTGATCTCCCCTAACTTCTCTCTTCTGCATGCCTGATTGCCCCCAACTGTCCTCCCTTGCAGGCCTGGTCCCTCCCAACTACTCTCCCCTGTAGGCCTGGCCTCCCACCCCCCCAACTGCCCTCCCCTGTTGGCCATCTTGTAGAGGCCATATTGTGTCCACATGGGGTGGCCATCTTGAGTGTTGGGATAATGGTCAATTTGCATATTACCCTTTTATTAGATAGGATCAGCACCCCTGAAGTATAGCAGGCAGTAGGCACTGAGCCTTTTATGTCAAATGGGTAAGTCAGATCTAGTGGGGGTATGTATACCAGGCACAGGAATTAGGGCATCAAAGTCATGCATTCACCCTGATGCAAACTTTGGCCATTTTACCTATGGTCTGCTCTGGGCCCTGCTCACATTTCTGTTGGGTCAGAGATTGAACCTGGAGTAAACCTCTGGTCTGAGGTTACCAGGTAGCTCGAGATTTACTTCTGCAGTAGAAATCAGGCCCATCTTTTCTATTTAAGGAAGCTGAGTCCCTCTGCTAACCTACATATTACAGGAAAGAACCCAGGAAAAACAATCTACAAGTCACTTACAATGGTAATTTAAAAAATCGGAAATTTCTGTTCAGACCGTCAATTGCTTTCATGTCTTCTGGAGTCAATTCAAACTCCAAAACCTGGAAGGAAGGCAAGAATCACATTAAAATCTCCCTTAAGGCAGGGAGCATCTACCTGGGAACATGAGGATTTCCTGGTGGACAGAGGCCCGGAGAACACTTGGGGAAGCATCTGCTGCCATCACTTGCGGGTGTACTAGCCTGAGAACTCCCCTCCTGGGTTCACCATGGCTCCTGTCCCACTCCCTCTCCTCCTCTGCTCACTCCACAAAAGAAAGACTTTTATAAATCATCGACCTCAAATCTCTCTAAGTGAGTTGTTTGCCAACAGAAAAAAACAAACTTTTCCCTCCTAAACAAATAGATAATTGAATAATCTGGACAGATTATCTGCAGACCAGATCAAACTTTAGTTCTTGCCTCTACTCTGCCATACAAACACTCTAAAATTTGACAGAACCTCAAGCTTAAGCAAGCTTTGGAAGAGCAAACCCCTATGAAGGCCTCTTCAAGAAGCTACTGACCTCAAGAAAAGTTTTTGCTGAATATTCATCACCTCCTCATTTTCTCTCTAGTCAAACTTACTTCCCTATAAAAGGAAAACCTTTCTGATTTATCTTTGAGACACTTATAGTCCCAACATTCAGAAAGGCCTCCTTTCAAATAAAGTATCTCTTACTTAAGTCCAATTTGTTTTTGCTTGATGATATAATGGACACTCCCCTAATGGAGCATCAATTAATAGCAAAGCAGACACATCTTTGATAAGAAATATTAGATCTATCCACCTATTTTATCTATCTATTCATCTTGTATTCTTCTTAAAAATGTACTCCAGAGACAAGTTGGTTGTCATATATATATTAGCATGTTGAGTTGAACTGAAAAATAAAATGGGATTTTTCTGATTGGGTTTAACAATGAAATTTAGATATGCCTATTAAATATTTGCATAAACTGAATAAACTAAATATACAGTTTCAATGTTTTGAAGCAAATGCATGATAAATAGTATGCTCTAAATGTCATATTTTGCAAATATTCAACTCATGATGAAATTGTTAGCTGTCATCTTCAAAACACAATAGAATTTACATAGTTTCTCATGAAGTTCACAGCTAAATAGGTTGAAAATCACTGATTAATCCAAGGGACAAGAAGATATATGAGGGAGAGTTTATGGAGAAATATTCATAAAGATTAATTTAAATAAATATATTCATTTGTTAGTTTGGTCATTCTATAACCTTGTATGTAGTTTCCTACTTGCCATGTGCTCTTCGGAGAAAAGATGTTAAAAGATGACCTCAAGAGAGTAATTGCATTTAGGGTCTCCCAATCTAGAGGGCATACTGACATATAAACAAGCAATTTTAATTTAATAAGGAAAAAATATCACTAACGGCGCCATGCCAAGTGCTATAGTGACCCACAATTGTGATGGGGTATACCAATGGTTTAACAAAGCAGCTAATCCTATTTGGGTTTGATCTTGAAATACAAAAAGGAGTTTATTCAGTAGAGAAGATGCAAAAGAAGAATCAGGGTTTTAAAAGTGCTTTACTGCAGGGAAGGACTCCTAAAACTGATGAAAAATACAGCAATGATGTGTGCTCAGTGTCACACAACTAGGAAGCAGCAAAGCCAGGCCCACAGGCCATAAAACCTAGGACTCTGAGGCCAGTGCTGTCTCTCTCACCCTTCCAAGCTGCCCCCGTAGCACAGGGGAGAGATGCATGGGAAGGAATGAACATGGGTGCATGCTGAAAGGCAAGAGAGGTGGCCCCCAGTACAGCACCTGTTCCTCACTCTGGAGAGACAGTGGCCAGCCTGTACCTGGAAGTTCTCTTTGATTCTCTTCTCACTGAAGCTCTTGGCCAGAACCACTACCCCTCGCTGCACTTGGTAACGCAGGGCCACCTGACCTGGACTTCTATTGTGTTTCTTGGCAATGGCCTTCAGGATCGGCTCCTCCAAGAGAATGGGGCAATCATTTTCCACCCTGAAAACAAAACCAGAGCATGTAGATGTGAAGGGTATAGGACCAGAAATTTAAAGTGTGCTGTTCCTTTTCCCCCAAATTCCCAAAATAATCAAGAGAAATGTGTCTAGTACAGTGCATCAACATTGTATCACCAATATTAATGCATGACAAGCTGTGTAAATTATATTATAAAATAACATTTAGAGCGGGATTTGGAGTATACATGAAACAAGAATGAAGGAATGGTGATGACTGTGGAAGTTCAGTGACAGGGACCTCACTAAACTATTGAGTTGGCTTTTTTATGTTTGAAGTTTTCCATAATAAAATATTAAGGCTTAATTTAATTATTTTTTATGTGTATATATAATTATTGTTGATAATATTACAGATGTCTCCCACTCCTTCCCCCAACTTTACCAGCTTCCTCCCACCCCCTACCTAAGCCCCAAAGAAAGCTTAATTTTAAAAAGTGCTCCACCACTAACAAAGTTGCTGACAGAGGTTAACTCTGATATTCCCATTACCAGTTTGGGTCTCTTTGGGATCCCAGGGCACTGTAGGCAACAAGAACAATGTCCTTGGACTTGCAGAATTCCAAGAGTTTGCTCTGGTTGAGATACGGGTGACATTCCACCTGTGAATTGCCAAGACCAGAAGGTATCAGAATACATGAACCAATATCATGTAAATTTGAAAAGCCTTTGAATGAATATCTAATATATGTAACACATTTTCCAGATTGGTCATTTTCTCAAGCATCTTCTGAAATACCTTTAAATGCTATTAGTTTTCAGATGTGATAAAATGATTTTCTTATTTTTTATTAGTTTTTGAAATTATTAAAGACTTATACCTGCTCTGTGACCTCCAAATGTAATTTCCTATAGAAAGAAACTAAGATTCCTTAGAAAAATGGCTGATCCCAATACTGAACAGAAAAGCTACAAATTGAGCCTAGCACATCTTTCATTCTAGAAAACAAAGAGGACAAAAAAGACACGAAGTGTTGTCAAAAGCATCTTCTGGTTAAAATGATGACAATTCAATCATTGACAAGAAAGTAACTATATTTGTTGAAATTCATGAATTCACAATTACATATTGAAGTGCGAGACATGTTTTGTACATTATGAATCATTTTCTACAAATATATTCCTAGAAGTAATTAAGTAAAATGAAGAGTATAAATATTTGCCTGGTTTCTTGCATGATTTTCAAACTATTTCAAAAAAGGGATATATAACTTTATAATATCATAGTGATTGGACATTGGCAGCATTGTTATTTTTAAAATTATTTCTTTAAATGAGTTATCCATTTCCTCACTTTCCACTGGTTTGCTCTCTTTAAGGCTTTTCCCCTTACCACTCTGTAACTGCCCCTGCTATGTTGCCCATGAACTCTGTGTCATAAAACCCCATACTTTTTCTATCCCTACTTAGACTGGCTACTGCCAGCAGTCTCCACCCCATGGCTCATGCAAACCTTTTCAAGGGTCTTCTTTAGTTTCCTTGACACCACACAGTCTCATTTTCTTCCTCCCTATCTACCAACTTCTGCTCAATCCTCTCACCAGTGCCTCTTTGTCTAATCTTTAAATGCTGACTTTCCTGCCCTCTTCCTGTTCATTCTTTGAAGTTCCTTAGGAGCGAGAATACATTTTTCTGAGTTCAATTGCCACCCATAAAGCAATGGCTCCAAAATATGGGCCTCTCCTCTAGCCCTGACAGCCTGCCAGGGCTCTAGACCAACACTACCACCTACCAACTCAGTATCTCTACTTGGATATCTCCTGGGAACCTCCAACCCACCTCTGAATAACTGAAGTAATGATCTCCCCAATCCATTCAACATGTTCCTTCTCTGAAATTTCCTATTGTTATAAAAAGAACAATTATCTGTGCAGTTGGCATCAAGCTAAAAACTTGGGGACACTTAATCAAGAAAAAAGATGTGGCCCAGTCAGGGTGGCTCACTGGTTGTGTGTTGACCTATGAACTAGGAGGTCAGTGTTCAATTCCAAGTCGGGGAACATGCCCAGGTTGCAGGCTTAATCCCTAGTAGGGGGCGTGCATGAGGCGGCCAATCAATGATTCTCAACACTGGTGTTTCTATCTTTCTCTACCTCTCTCTTCCTCTCAGGAATCAATGAAAATACACATTAAAAAAAAATAATAAGAAAGAGGATGTGAAGGGCAGAAAGCAAAACAGTTGCCATGGTCATGCACTCACCTGGTTGCAGACGGGCTTGTACTTGAGCCCTGGCTTGTTCAAGATCATCTCCAGCAGTTTGCGATTGAAATTGGACACCCCAATGGACTTGGTTAAACCTGCATCCTTACACTTCTCCAGAGCCTAGGGAGAAGGTCATGTGAGGCAAATCTTTAGTGTAGTTCAGCCCTTTCATTTGACAGTGAACTTTGTAAAAATTGGAAATCTGTCTTAACATACATAATTATGTTACTGAGCCAAACAGCTTTATCACTTGGACATATTTTTTCCTACTGTACTTTATTGCTATGTACACACAGCTTTTGTCCTTGAGTCTGTGACATGCACACCGAGGGCAATACATAGATATTAAACTCTCTTCATCTCCCTCCCTCTTCCGTGGTGTGTAATTTGCTGTTAAGTATGTAACACATGGTGTCATAGTTAAGCGCAAAGAGGAACTCTTAGGTTTTCCACTAGTTAAAAGTTTTTATGCTTTCTCTTTCCTGGGATGGTGAAACAAGTGTATGGAATGGGGTGTAGAAGGCAGGCTTTTGCTCCTCCTGCTAAGCAGACAATAGCTTCCCTCTTTCTGGTGTGTTTATCTGTCCTGGGATAGAGCTCTAACTCCTCTGGAGTTTGCTTCTGAACATTCCTCTTTTAGAGTTTACAGACTCAACCAGTTAAGTGTGGCAAAGAAACTTCTATTTAGGACCACAGAAGTTTACATTAAAATACCTTAGTGCCCAGCAGGCATGGCTCAGTGGTTGTACATTGACCTATGAACCTGGAGGTCACAGATTCAATTCATGGTCAGAGCACTACCTGGGTTGCCAGCTTAATTCCCAGAGTAGGGTGTGCAGGAGGCAGTCAATCAATGATTCTCTCATCATTGATGTTTCTATGTATCTCTCCCTCTCCCTTCCCCTATAAAAAACAATAAAAACATTTTTAAAGTAGACCTTAGCTGTGATCCTGTTCAACTCCCTGCTCTAAAGATGAGAACACCAAACTACAGAGGAGTTTGTTGACATGTCTGAGGACAGACAATGGATGGAGCCAGAACCCATTTCTTCTGATCCCCTTGCACTAATGTCCACCTGATCCCACTGTCTTTGGGTGGCAGTAGCAGTACATACCTCCCAGGTGTCACGCAGGTCCACTGTCTCTAAAATCAATTTCCCATTGGCATCTTTAGGCATAAGCTCCTCTCCAGGCTGGAATACAGGGAAGGGAGAAGAAAGAATTTTTTTAAAGAATGATCTTCCTCGTGCCTAGGTAGCTTGGTAACACAGCTTTCAAGAGGCTGTTATTGCTAAGCTGTGTGTGTGTGTGTGTGTGTGTGTGTGTGTGTGTGTGTGTGTGTGATGTAAGAGAAGACATTGAGGGAAAGGAAGATCAAAATCAGTTGAAGTAACTCTTTCCAACTTACCTCCACTTTCCTGTCCAAACACTTCCCCAAAATTCCACTAAGGATGAGTTCACCTACGGTTAGAATTGATTTTGTTTCCCAAGGACAGGCTTGTTTGGATGATAGGATTTAACTTTACTATTAAGAATGTGTTTTAATTCCAGTTTATGTTAACCCAACTTAGAGCTAGTGAAAACACCAGAGGTGCTCAGCAAATGTTCAATGATGAGAGGCTGGATCTGTGATATTCAAAGGAGCCCAGTATACCAATATGGACCATCTTACAGTGCTTCCCTCTTGACTGGGCTCAGAGGTCCATAAGCAAGGGACACCCCCCCCCCCCAAAGAGGTGTAGACTTTCATTGTGTTTCTACTATTTTTGTAACTCAGCTTTCTTGAGACCCTCTTTAATAGGAGGAGCACATCACTTAGACATGGAGGGCAGTGTCTTCAACTCTTTGATGTGAAATACACTTGGGCATAACAAGGAAAATAAAAGCTGACCTTCATAGCTATTGGTATATGAATGATGTATAGATCTACATAGTCAAGTTGAAGTTTCTTCAGTGACCTTTCCAGGGCAGGTCGAACCAATTCTGGTCGAAAGAAAGTAGACCAAAGCTGCAATGACAAAACAAAACAAAAAAAATTAATTGTTTGTGATGTCACACATTTTGGAACTAAAATTAAACTTCATGGTTAAGAGATTGAGCAGTGAGTAACCAACCACTGTGGTGGTCTCAAAGGAGAAAGTTCTGGGGCTAAATTTATGTTACTTACTGTAAATGAGGCTTTTAATAAGGATATTGAGATTTATTTGAGTGACTGTAAGAAAACTGTCAATAAAGTATAGATGAGCCAGGAAAAGCAACCTAAATGTTTCTAGGATTAACAAACGCATTTCTGAAAGGAAAGTCAAGAAATATCAGGCAAGGGGACATGGACTCAATTGCCCTACATAGGAAATGAGTGGAAGTAGGACCGCTGAGAGGTCCACATTCTGAAAACAATCATCATTGATGTGGACACACACAGGACCATTCTGTAGAGACCTCAGCTCTCTTTGTGTTGGAAGCAGGGTTTTCCACCTAAGAAAAGTTTTACAAAAGTCAGCAAATTCAGCGCTGACTTGGAAACAGTCTTTCCTAGTCTGGTTCCCCTCTCAGGATAATATGTCAACCTCACTTGGATATGTGCTGAGAGAATTTGCTGAAGGATGAAAAGAGTGGACCCACTCTGCAGTGGCTCAGTCAATTCCTGAGCAGATGGAGAAGCAAAGTGTCTTTCTTTGTGTTTTACATATGAATGCTTACCCTTATTCCAAGAGTCTGAGCAACTGTGCCCCACCCTTAACACTATCCCAGCAGAGCAATCCTTTTCTTCTTTGTTTTTGTATAATGGGACTTTACAATATCAGGAGATAAAGAAATTATCCAAACCAAGTTCAGAATTTTTGTTTTGTATTTGTTTTTTTTTTTCCAAATAGCCTACGTGCTCTGACAAAGACCTCCTGTCACTCACTCACAGTACCTTGGTGGTATAAAATAGGTCCTCTCTCTTCACAGTGCCATCAGCAATCTTCTCTCGAAGTGCCTTGCCGACCTCCACCTCATTTTCATAGACATATGCTGCATCGATGTGACGGAAACCTACATCGATTGCCACTTTGGTTGCCTCAGCGGCCTTGCTCTTAGGAACCTATAAAATATGAATAAGGAGGGTAGGCAGTTGCCTTGACTCAGAGAGATGCAACTTATTTCCCTAAGAGTATGTTTGCCAGCTGTTTCTACATGCCTTCTGTTTCCCTGTTTGATGGGGCAAGCCCTGGCTCCAAACCTGTACCTTGGTGGCATAAACTAAACTCCAATATATCCTCTAATCTGCAATGAATTAGACTTCACCAGGCAAAGTGGAAAATTAAGTCATTCAATAAAGAATTTGTTCCACAGGCACACCCTCATCCTCACTCCATGTTTCCCACTGGGGGAATTTATGTTGCCCGTTTGCTCAATTTTAGCATCTGCCAGTGGAGGAAATCTACCAGGTGACACAAAAAGGGGTTCCACCTACCCCTAGTCATTCAGGGCTCACATGCCAAGAGAGCCTGAGTTTAACAGCAGATTATTATATGGACAATGGTACTTGATCCTGCTTTTCAGAAGAAGACAGAGTGGCCTCTATGTGATGGTGGCAGGGAGGAGAATGTCTGGAGTTTAGACAAGTCACTAAGGCAGCTCTTGTTGCTTCTACTGTTAGTAATAACCATGAATAAACAATGTTAGCAAGTACTGAGAAGGTTAACATGAAACACAGGCAGGTAGGCAGAGATTCAGTGGAAAACAAAGGCATGTGGGACATAAGCAGGGGCAGACATAGCAGTTTGAACAAGCCTAATCACAGAAACCAACCATGCAGAAATAACAAAATGTTCCTAGACTCATAACAGAAGGCATGAGTAAACAAGAGAGGACCTGGAGCAACAAGGTGTATGAACACATAGAAACACAAAGTTCAGCATAGGAACATGCTGGAGATCGGGTGTAAGCTGACAGAGTCCTTGCCCCCGAAGGGACCAACAAGAATCAGTCCCTTCCCACGCAGTGTCCCCTGACTTGTTTTCATCTGACTTGTTTTGATGGCACTTTCCTATTGTCAGCAGAATGAGAATGAGAGCGACTTTTCATAGCTTATCAGAAGTCTGTAAATATTTACAGAGAATTTGGCTTCCTGCTTTATCTTAGAGATTAAGAGAAACAGAGAGTACATTCCTCTTTGTTAACCTCCCATTCAGTATTTGTGCATAAAAGGCATTACACAGTTAATAAAAGTAGCTGCAGTCAGTCAATGACTACCAGCAGACTCCTCCCGATCCCCCTCTCCTGTCTTTCTTTCTTTTCTCAATTCCCACCTTCCTACCTCAGCCTGGTTCAACCATCAGGCTGGTCCCTGACAGGAACAGAGAATGAACACATACAAACAGGGAAAGTTCAGGTCAGTTTCTGGGCAAGAACAATTGAAGGAATCAATCAGGTGACACAACACGAATAGATATGGAAGCAGGCTTGTAGCAAATATATACCCCAGGACTACAAGGCTTTATGGGACAGCCTTTTATTACCCCTCCTAGTCACCCCCAGGCCCACGAGGGGAGTCTGAATCTGCTTGAAATAAATTTTCCACACTTTGCTTAAATCTTCTGGTCTTCGGAGCTCATGCTTCGGCGTTGTGTGATATGACTGCAGGATAAAAACCTCGACTCACAATTCTGGCTATCAGTTTTGGGGGTTCAGTCAGAAATTCAACCTCTCCACATCAAACCGACATTAGATCACCAGACAGAATGAAAGAGGACTGCAGGGTTCGGGTTTACAGCAGTGCTCTAGGCCCTTCAGCACTTTCTACAGTGCTCCCTGTGGTTCCTAGGACCTTTGAACGTAAGTACCTGGGACCTCTTCAAAAGTATGTTTGTGGGGAAAACTTGGCCATGTTTACAGATCAGATTAACTCATTACAGCTTTGACTGCTAGATCATCTGCTTTCATCTTTGTTGCTAAAAATCTGTAAAGTGTATTTAGAGCTATATAATGTCTTTTGCCTTGTTGGGAATATGGTTTGAAACTAAGTATGTTTGAAATATGTTCATAGCCCTGACCGGTAGATAGAGCGTCTGCCTGAGGGCTGAAGGGTCCCAGGTTTGATTCTGGTCAAGGGCATGTACCTTGGTTGTGGACACATCCCCAGCAGGGGTGTGCAGGAGGCAGCTGATTAATGTTCCTCTCTCATTGATGTTTCTGACTCTCTGTCCCTCTCCCTTCATCTCTGTAAAAAATAAATAAAAAATATTTAAAATATGTTCATAAGGGTCAATCTAAGGAATGCTGGTTGTTTGCTTTTCTTGGTTATTGACGATTGAGGCTTCTAAGAATTATTAATTGGAAATTATATGGTTTAGGTAATAAAAAGCATGATGCACAGAAAATTAACTATTCCTGAAAATTGGAAAAAGGTTTGTGAAAATTATAAAAGGCTTATGAGGAAAAATGTTAAATGGAAGTAAAATCAAAGGCAAACGATGTGGGCAATTTGCAATCAGCTTGTAACTAACAAATCATTATCTTCCCCAGACAAGGACCCAAAGCAAATGGTTAAAAACAACAACTTTTAAAAACCTCCCTATAGAAAAAGAGGGATGAAGGGGAGAGGGGAAAAAAAAAAAAAAAAAAAGGCCATTTTACTCCCTAGGCACAGAGGCCTGCAGTTCAAGGCTTGGTAAGGTAAAGGTGCATCTCATGATTTCTGAAAAGACCATAGAAAAAACAATAATAATAATAATAGGGAATCTTAAGAATTGATCTGTACCAGAATATTCAATAGAGCAGTTTTGAGAGCTACAGACAAGAAGGTATATACACTGAGTGGCCAGATTATTATGATCTCTGAACACATAATAATCTGACCACTCAGAGTATATCCTATATAATAAAAGGCTAATGTGCAAATTTCCCCCTCAACCAGGAGTTTGACCAGCAGGCAGATGGGCCAACTGCTCATGTCCCCTCCTCCTGGCAAGGCTGGCCGTACCCTGCCCATGCATGAATCCATATACTGAGTGGCCAGATTATTATGTGTTCAGAGATCATAATAACCTGGCCACTCAGTGTAATACCTTGGACTCTCACCCAGACTGCTCTTTAGATTGGTTGGAGGCTCATCTACTAGTATACTTCATGAGCCAGATGTATAGGTTTACTTACTTTGCTTCTTCAATAAAAATGCACTCTTTAATTGCTTTGATAAATTGGCTTTTCACAATAGAGTCAAAGTCTCTCATATAAATTCATTAATGTGAAAAGACAAAATTCAGGTTTTGTGATTTTTGTTAAAGGTATTCCTAATTTGGAGCTTTGTTTTTCAGATACAAGGAAACAAAACATTTTAGTAAATTATATTTTTTCTCCCACCTACTCCCACCAGAATTTGGCAATCCATAATAAATAGGTCATAGCAATGTTTCTTTGCTTGGATTCAGCAAGACCAGTTTTCAATGATAGTTTTATTAACCAAGACTTTTGCTGGAGTGTTGTGTCTGAGAGAGACATGCTTGGCACTCTGAATGTCACCAGGATACTTGAAGCCAATAAGAACACCTTGGAGAACACCCTGGTATCTAGCTTGGTCACATGGTTCAATGTCAGTCTTTCCAAGTAAGGAACCAAGGCTGCTTTCCTGAGAGTTAGCAAGAAAGGAGTCTCAAGACATTTTGGAATTCACTTGAGGAATTCACCCACATTTGCATTGCAAGCAACTGGGTGGCTCAGCTTCTTTGCCCCGAGGGGCTCATTAAAGCTCCTTCATGGGATTCCAGCAAAACAGATTTTAAAAGAGCTTGTAGAGTCATTACTGTTCTTATTGTATTCATACAAACAATTAGGCCAGATTGAAAATGGACTTAATACAATAAATGAATTGGTCTTTAATAAGATTAAGGGTGACTCGGGGAGAAAGATTATATTTCAACAGACTCCATAATACACAACTGTGAGTTGATTCCAATTAATTGTTTCAAAATTTTATCTTATACTTATGAACTGAGCTTAATCTTAAATTGTCTGGTTTCTCCCATCCTCAGTCTTGGGATCATTGAACACTGTAACACTTTCCCTTTCGCTAGACCAGGCCTACAAGGGAGGGCAGTTAGGGGTGACCAATTCTGCACAGAAGGGCAGTTGTGGGGGGACTCAGGCCTGCAGGGGAGAGCAGCTGTGGAGGACTAGGCCTGCAGGGGAGGGCAGTTAGGGGTAAATAGGCTGTCAGGGGAGCAGTTAGGCATCTATCAGGGAGTGGTTTCTGGCAGGGGAGTGGTTGGGGGGTGATCAGACTGGCAGGCAGAAGTGGTTAGAGGCAAACAGGAAAGCAGGCAGGTGAGCAGTTGGGAGCCAGCAGTTCTGGATTGTGAGAGGGATGTCTGGGATTAGGCTTAAACAAGCAGTCAGACATTCCTCAACTGGTCCCAGATTGGAGAGGGTACAGGCTGGGCTGAAGGACACCCATCCCCACCATGCAGGAATTTTGTACACTGGGTCTCTAGTCTTATCTAATAAAAGGGTAATATGTATCACTCTGCTATACCCACAAGCCATGCCCACAAAATCATGCCCACCAGCAAATCAGGAGCAGATATGCAAATAAACCCAACCAACATGGCTACTGCCACAAAGAGCAGGAGGGAAGCTTGAGTTTCCCTGGCAATGGAGGAAGCCAAGCTTTCCACACACCATGGCAGGCCCAGGCCTCCACTTAAGGCTATAAAATTTCAATTATGGATGATACATAAGTCCCAACAGAAAGGGCTGCTGCCACAGAGCTAGCAGAAGGATTGACTCCACTCCAGGCCACAAAGTTTCAATTGTAGAAGATAAATAAATGCCAGATACCAGGGTCACCGGGGGGCATGGCCAGCCTGTAAACTGCCAGAGGCTCCTCGCCCAGGCTGCCCCATACCCCACGGAAACCCCCACCCTGACCTGGGACACCCTTCAGGGAAAACCAGTCGGCCTCTACCCATGCACCAGGTCTCTATCCTATCTAATAGAAGAGTAATATGCAGGTTGACCATCACCCCAACACACAATATGGCTGCCCCCATGTGGTCAAAGATCCTGCCCCCATGTGGACACAAGATGTCCACCACAAGATGGCCATCAGGAAAGGGCAGTTGGGAGGGACCAGGCTTGCAAGGGAGGGCAGTTCAGGATGATCAAGCCCGCAGGGGAGGGCACTTAGGGATGACCAAGCTGGCAGAGAAGGGAATTTGGGGGGACCAGGCTTTCAGAAGAGAGCAGTTAGGTGTGACCAGACCTGCAGGGGAGGGTAGTTAGGGGCAAACAGGCTAGCAGGGGAGCAGTTAGGCATCAATCAGGCTGGCAGGGGAGTGGTTAGGGGGTGATCAGGCTGGCAGGCAGAAGTGGTTAGAGGCAATCAGGAAGGCAGGCAGGGGAGCAGTTGGTAGCCAGCAGTTCTGGATTGTGAGAGGGATGTCAACTGCCCATTTAGGCTCGATTGCGGTAGGATCAGGCCTATATGGGCAGCTGAACATCCCTTGAGGGGTCCCAAATTCGAGATGTTGCAGGCTGATTTGAGGGAACCCCTCCCCCCATGCACAAATTTTGTGCAGTGGGCATCTATTGGATAAATATAGAAGCAGGCTTGTAGCAAATATATATCCCTGGACTACTAGGCTTTAGGGGACAGCCTATTATTGTGCTCCCTCCCCATGAAGGGAGACTGAATCTGAATCTGCTATAATAATTTTCCACACTTTTGCTTATATCTTCTGCTCTGCAGAGCTCATTCTTTGGCCTCATGAGACACAATCCCAAGAGAAAAACCCTTGCTCACTGTTCAGGTCATCGGTACCACTAGGCAAGAAAAAGTATGATAACCAGGTGATCAGACCTGTCAGTGATTACCCAAGAAAGGCCTTGGTCCCAATTGGAGCAGTGTAGGAAGTCTGTGTTACAAGTCTTAGTTTTGCTGTTGTTGTTATTGCATTATAGATAGATTCATTACTGAATGAATAATCTATCATGATTAGCATCATGAATAATTTTTAAGTCTTATCCCAATTTTTTTTTTTTTTTGTTGTTGTTGTTAATCCTAACCCTAACCTGAGGATATTTTTCCATTGATTTTTTTTTCAGAGTGATTGGAAAGGAAGGGATGGATGGAAGGAGGGAGGGAGGGAGGGAATCATTCATGTGAGAGAGACACATGGATTGGTTGCCTCTTTCATGTGAGGGTTCAAACCTGCAATCAAGGTGCATGCCATTGAGCAGGAAGCAAGCTCACAATGCTTCGATGTGTAGGTTGATCCTCTAACCACTTAACTACACTGGCTAGGGCTCATTCCAAGTGTTAAAAGAGGTCTTTAAATAAATTTCTCTTTCCCCCCAGGAAAATATTAGAACTCTGCCTGAAGTCCATTCTCTCTATACCAGGCAATTTTCTGTCCTTCTGTCTTCAGTCCTTTGTGTCTTCTGTTTCACATATGGGGAGGGGCTGTGTAAGGCTGTCCCTTGGTCAGCATCAGAGCTTCTGTAAAAAGACTGCAGTACAAGTGTGGCTCTTCTACTTGAATGGAGCGATCCCACTGCTCATTAGATTGTCTGTCTGACATCCAGCCTTCCTAAAGTTCAGCTCACCTCCTCCTTGGAGCCTCCCCAGAATACCCCAGCTCACATCAGCCTCCCTCTTTCTGAATATCCTCAGCTTCTCCTGGCATTAGTGATATAAGCATTGTTGGGTAGCTGTTCAGCCGGCATTCAGTGTCTTTATCTAGTTGTCAAAATGCCAGAAAAGCAGAACTATGATCTGTGTAAAGTCTCCCCATTGCTAGGATAGATTTTTATATCAAGTTGAAGTTTACTCTTGACCATGGAATTGGTTAATTGATTTCTTAATTAATAATTACATATTCTACATGGATTCTTTTGAGAGCCACACACATGAAATAAAAAAAGTTATTGTTTCTTTCTTCCCACTAGGCCAAATACTGCTTATTCATCCTAATAGTTATCTCAGCCTCTGAGGTGACTAAATCAACGGGCTGGTTTTACACACTAGTAGTTACATAAGGCGGTCCCTTGGTCAGCACCAGAAATGCTGTAAAAGGACTGAGGCGAAAGGACACCTGAGCCAGATCAGGAGATTCCATAGCAAGAACAGATGGATCCATGAGGTGCCTGGAGAGCTGGTGGCTGCTCCTCCCCTCACCACTCAGGCATTGCCTGTGGGCAAGTCAGCAGGAATCTGACCAGGAATCTATGTATAAGGCCTGCCTGCCTGGTGCCCTGACCAGGAATCTATGTATAAGGCCTGCCTCATACATAGGCAATTCCTAATGACTAAATCTGAGACATTGATTTTGCACGATTCCAAGAAAACACACCTGACAGAACAAAAGAAGTCACATACATGCATGGACACTGGACCATACTTATTGTTGTTGTTAATTCTTATCCCAAGATATTTTTATTGATTTTTAGAGAGAGTGGAAGGGAGGGACAGTGAAACATTGATGTGTAAGAGACACATTGGTTGCTTCCCACACATGCTCCATCAGAGCAGGGGATCAAGCCTGCCACCAAGGTATATGCCCTTGACTGGAATCAAGCCCACAAATTTCAATGCCAACCCTCTATCCACTGAGCCAAACCAGCTAGGGCTGGGCCCTACTTCTTGTTCCTGCCCTGAATTGTGATAAATTGCTGATAAGGTTGGGGAAGTTGCTTTTAGAAAAATAACTCTGATTAACATGCAAAAGAAGAGTCTATATATTTCACTTAGCACTTTTTGTACTCACTAAGCAGATGCACATGTTACTTCTATTTTAAAACTGCTATGCCCAGACTTCGTGATCCCCAAGGACCACCAGGGAGCCCAGTCTGATGCAATAAACAAAAGAGCCTTTTCCATGCTAGCATGGGCTCTGTCCCACTCATGCTGGAAGCATGGCAGAAGAGAGAGCGAATTTCGCCCAGTCTAGGGGTTTTACTCCAGTCGGTGGTGATGTCACTGCCTCAGCTAACCCTGATTGGGCTGAGTCCAGTTACAAAATGGAGGATAACTCCGTCCTGCCCCACAGTGGAGTCAGGAGCTCATCCTCTCCCAGCCCTGCCCTCTCAAAAACATTTTTTTTTTTTTTTTAAATTTTAGAGAGAGGGGGAGAGGGAAGGGAGAGCAGGAGAGAAATAGAAAAATCCATCAGCTGCCCCGGACTTGGCTTCTACTAGTAGCTGCAACCAGACCTGTGCCCTGACCAGGAATCTAACCAGTGACCTCTTGATGCACAGGGGAGATGCTCAGTCCATTGAGCACACCAGCCAGTCACATGTTATTTTTATTCTTGGGAGGGGATTATGGGATCTTTTGTTCTATTCTGTCTTTAATGAGAGTCATAAAAGTTGGATATAATTTATGTAAGACATACCATGTGTTGAAACTATAAAGTGGAGACATGGATAATTATGTCACTGCAAACAGACTTCACTGTCTGGTGGCTATTGGTTATTGATATTTAATGTCATAGCTCTACTAAGATAGATTGGCTTTATCTCTGTCATTTATGGGGGCAGTCCCTCCCAGGCAACCACAAAACTGCCTCTTCCCCACCGTGACCAGAGTTGGACACTAAGAGCTTTGCAGTCCATCATGGGGACATGTGGCTAATAGATCTGATGATCAGCACAATTCTGTCTCCACTGTTACTTGTGCCTCCTCAGGTTTCCTTTCTGAATGCCTAACACTATAATGATAGTGGCTCCTTGTAGGACCCAAGTTTCAAGGACAGGAATTCCCTGGCAAATACTTCCAGCCCCACAAATCCACAGCAAAGCTGCCAGAAGCATCCCGTTAGTTTTCCCTCCTCCTGGGCCCACTGCCCAGCAGGGAATCTAACAAAGCTCTGAGGGGGAGATGGGTCCAAGAAGTGTAGCAGAGCTTAGAATTTAAACAAGTAAGAAATGAGAAGAATCATAGCACTTAAAAAAAAAAAAATCATAACACTTACCTGGGCTAGTTATTGAGGAATTAAAGATAATGCATGTAATATACTTAAAATACATGGTAAGCATTTCATAAACATTAAATAACTATAACAGTAACAATAATAATAATAATATAATCCACCCTCAGAATTATCGGATCTGACTCTGATTCCTCAGAGGCAACAGCTCATCATCCCACTGAGCACAAAGTCAGAGGTTGTGAAATAGAGGCCACATGAGTCCCTCCAACCCTCCTCCTCTCCTCCTGCCACCTGTGTACTAGGCCAGCCCTGGTAGGGCTATTTGCATTTAACCCGCTGGTCCCCTGGGTTTGACTTACATCTTCAGAAGCAAGAGTGCCAAATCCAAGCACAGGCATGAAGTGGCCATCATTCAGTTTCACAGAATGAGTGCGTTTGTGGTCCATCGCCGTTTACAGTCCTGGCTAAGCTGGCTGACTTCCCTTCCTTCTCCTGACTGCAAGCCAAGTGGAAGGCGAGGCTCCAGAATCATTTATTTCTACCAACCACCAGCGAGGCGGGGCTGGGATTGCCGCTGCCCAGATTCCACAAGGAAACCAATCATCGACTTCGTGCATCTTCCAAGTCTGGGCAGCCACAGATTCCCAGAAAGAGCTAGAGAACTGTCTCGCACACTACAGGAGCTGAGGTTGTCTCCCAGCACTGCTCACCCAGGACTCCTAAGTTAAAAAAAACAAAAACATACAATTAACGATGGCAAGTTGTACTTGATAATCACAGCAGACTTATTCCACAAGAAACACAATTGTCACTAGGCTAGTCATCTCTAAACACTCATTCTACTAGAGGACCTTAGTTAAGTTCCTCACCCTTCATTTGGTCAAAAATACCAGCAAGCCCTGGCCAGTGTTTCTCAACAGTTAGCGTGTCAGCCCATGCACTGAAGGACTTGGTTCCAGTCAAGGACACATACCTGGGTTTAAAGTTCATCCCCAGACCCTTCTGGGTATGTAAGTGGAGGCAGAGGCAACCAATCTATATGTCTCTCTTACATTAACGTCTCTCTCCCCCTTCTCTCTTACAATCTCTCTTAAAAATTAATGGAAAAAATGTCCTGGGATCAGGATTAACAACAGTAGCAAAATACCATCAACAAAGACTTTATTCAGAATTTATTGAAATGAGCTCCATGCCTGGTCTCCAGCATACATGTAACAAAATTCTTTAGGAACCCCAGCCCCCAATTTCATTGTCTTTTGCCCTGTAACAAAACCTCACTCCACCTTCTGATTCTCTGTGTCTTTTTCTTTTAGTATTTTTTGGCAAGAATATAATTATCTGACATCCAGGATGAATTTCTATGCAGAAATTGTGTGAAAACAAACTGGCCTTTGTTTCAGCTTTGCCTCCTCCTGGAACAGCCTACTCAAGCAGCCCCTTGTTCCCATCAGCTCTATGACCCTGACATCCTAAAAGCATGTGCTCTGTCTCTGGGATTATGAAATCCTGGAGGGGGAATCACTCTCTCCCATGTGTTCTCACATTGTCATGAGAGGGCAGGGCAGGGCGAGGATGAGCTCCCAACTCCGCCCTACAGGGCGGAGTTATTCCTAGCCCTCACCCAACCAATCAGGGTTAGCCGAGGCAGTGACATCACCACCGACCTGAGTAAAACCCCTGGACTGGGCGAAATTCGCTCTCTCTTCTGCCATGCTTCCGGCATGAGTGGGACAGAGCCCATGCTAGCATGGAAAAGGCTCTTTTGTTTATTGCATCAGACTGGGCTCCCTGGTGGTCCTTGGGAATCACGAAGTCTGGGCGTAACAGTCACAGTGTTATTGTCTATTAATGCCATTCAGAAAACTCCATTTGTGAAATTACACTCTCAACAAACAAGTAATTTCTGCTAGATAAAGGCGAGAGCATCCTTAGTGTTACTGTGCTTAATGCTACCATTCTGCCATGCTGTGTTTATTTGTGCAGTGGTGTTTTGCAGCCAACCACAGGATGTAACATTGTAATGTATCTTATTTCAACCCATCTCTCTGGCTGGTCAAAGTCAGAATTCCACCAGATTCCAGTATTCCATGTACTCAGTATTTATCCAAACTATACATTTGATGTGTGTACTTTCTATATTTTCGTTGTGAAATTAGGGCTAAATTCTGTGTCAGGTCTCAAGAAAATGCTCTCTATTGATGTTAATAGTCTTGAGAAAACCATTCAACAGGTTACAATTTGCCTAATCCTCCCTCTTTCATTATTTACCTGTATTTTGCACTAAATGCCTTAAAGTGCTGAGACACTGTTTCTTCTTACTTCCTGATTCAGCAGCCCAGGAACTTATGTGTCAATTTATTCCTTAGTAAAGTCCTTCCAGCCTCCTAAACTCCCTACTTCTCTGCTAAAAAGTTCTCATAAAACTTGAATTTAAACATCATTCTAAAACATTTATTTTATATATATATATATATATATATATATATATATATATATATATGAATAAAAGAGCCACATGCTAACCTGACAAGCTCAGGGGAGGCCTGCGTGGCAGTCTTTAAAAGTTAGAGACCTAAAATAACCACAAAAGATGGTTTGAAAATTAAATATCTTACTACAAACAGGTTATAGTGGGTAGTCATGTTCTAGGCCTATATTTTCCCAAAGATCAATTTCGATCTTTGTACTGAGCCCATTTGCCTTTTTGCTTCTAAGATAACATATTTATGAGATGTCTGGGTAACTTGTAACTTCCCTTTTTTCCAGAGCTCCTGGGGCACAACCAAATGTGGTGGGCGCCAGGACAGATGCCTCAAATTCCTTTGTTATCATGGTAATTGTTCCTGCACTCACTTGAGTACCTGTCCATCATTTTACTTTTTATCCAATCCCAGGAGTTTCCCACTGCTTTGCTTTCTCCCGCCTCCTTACTCCATCACCAATAAATTTCATGTAACCCACCTATGTCTCTCCTTTGATTTCAGTGTATAAATAGAGAAAAGTAACCCCACCATTCTTCGGAGCATTATCTCAATCCGTTGAGGTTTTGCTTCCCGGCATATGTCGAAAGTTTGGCTCAAATAAACTCACAAAAATTCTTTACAGGTTTCATGGTTTTCTTTTGTTAACAATATATATATATAATTTTATTTTATTATTATTATTTTTTTTTACAGAGAGGAAGAGAGAGGGATAGAGAGTTAGAAACATCTATCAGCTGCCTCTTGCACACCCCCTACTGGGGATGTGCCTGCAACCAAGGTACATGCTCTTGACTGGAATCGAACCCGGGACCTTTCAGTCAGCAGGCCGATGCTCTATCCACTGAGCCAAACCAGTTTCGGCATCATACTAAGACATTTTTAGAAATTGATATCACTCCTGACAGTATGGTTTGAATAACCCATCTTCCCTTTACAATGGAAAAGATAATACATCTCTTATTTTCTAAGATTTCTCAAAAGTTAACCTTATTGCTTCTCAGCTTGTATAGTTGTTTAAAATAAGAGGCTATGTTAGAAAGGCCTACATGGCAAGAATTTGTAGGTATCTTTTGGATATCAGCCGGCAAGCAACTGAGGCCTTCATGCAAACAGCCCCCATGGAACTGAATTCTGGCCATCACCATCTTGCAAGCAGACCTTTCCCCAGCTGAGCCTTCAGATGTGACCCCAGCTTTGGCTGACACATTGAGGAATCTCAGTAGAGGATCCAGCTCAGCTGTGCCATGCTACATAACAAATTATTGCAAAATTAGTAACTTGAAACCAATACAGGCAGACAGGTTAAATGGCAGTTATAATTTAGCATAAGAAGATAGGACATAAAGATTCCTAGGAGACCATATGATAGAAGGCAGGTAACCTATCCCAAGTGTGTTAGAAATGCTTTCATATGGTTTTATAATGATGTCTGAATATTCAATAATTGAATGAAAGTGTACTTCATTAAAATACATATTTAATTGGGTAGCTATAATGTGCAAGACACAGTTATAGGCATTATGGGGGAAAAAGACAAAATAATCTTTGCTTTTGTGGAGAGGACATTCCAATAGTAAGACAATAAACTAATTAATATAGAGAATGAAGATCATGTTGTGTGATGAGAAACACTGGTTGAGAGAAGTAACGAGTGCAGATCTTTGCTAAGTATGAAGTGAGGGCATTGATACTTCAACTGTATAACAGACTCCTAACCTTCCTCATCCTTTGAGAACATACCATTTCTCATTTTTCTGGATGTTGCTACATTTTTTCTCCCCCTCACTTACTCCTTCTTCTATTTCCCATGAAAGCCAGGACTGAATGACAACTGCTAACAATACCCAAATCCTTAAGGGACCAATTAAGACACACACACACACACACACACACACACACCCCAGATTAATCCCATTTGTCAGCATTACCCTGTAGCTGCATCAGGGAGATGTTTGCTGAGTTTTCTCTCAGGGCTCAGCAACTAGGACAATAGAATGAGGGATTTTTTTTTTCTTTTCCATGCTGAGTCAGTTACCTCACAAGAGGAAAAGTTTTCCCAGCCCTTCAGTCTCAAATACCATCTGAGAAAAGGCAGGATTATTTTCAAGAAACTTGCTGAAAGGAAAGAACAATCATTGAAACAAAAGCTAAGAATTGGATGCAGTTCAAGTTATTCTAAAAGGAGATTTAACTGAAGAGAGGACAGAGATTAGTTAGTTCTCCCAAGCAAACAGTGACTCAGGGTAATGAGAAAGATATGAATGTACCTTTCATGGGAATAAAATGTCATGCACAGACAGAATCTTGCCTGTACAGGTGGGAATCCATTGTGAAACAATAAAAAAAGTAACTTTCACGGATAGACTCAAAACCCATTTCAACTTGGCCCCACCACCCATATGAACAGAACAGACAAAAAAGGTAGCCTTCAGGCTGTTAACATGACCCCTGAATAATCTGATTGAGTTCATGCCCCTTCTCACTGGCCCAGAGGGGCAGGGTCATCCTCAGCTCCCTGTTTCTCTGTTCTGTGGCTGCTTTTCACCCTCACTCCCCATGCAGGCCCCACAACAGCCAAGGCCTTCCGCTCTGGGCCTCTGACTGCTTCTCTCAGGTCTTCCGTTGCAAGCAGAGGCTGCATCTCAACACGGGGTCTCCTTATGCACACTCTCTGCCCCTGGAACATTATGACAAAGCCCGCGCCAAGTTGTCAGCAAGGAGACCATCTGAGTCATGCAAGACTTGAACCCCCAGCTGAGGACCCCCCAAAGCTTCATGGGACTCCATCCTTCCTCCCACTTGGGTCTCAGTTCCAGGGTCACCTCCTCAGAGAGGTTACTCTGCTGGATCACTCTACTCAAAGTAGCACCTCTTCATCTCATTATCTGTTTTAATTTCTTCAGCACAATTGCCACTCTCTGAGATCTTACCTACTCATTTATATTTTCAAGCATATTGCATCATCCAACACTAACCCCTGCACCCAGAGAGGCTCCCAGCACGTAGGTGGTGCTTGAGAAATATTTGTGGAGTGAATGTGGTTAGTCACATTGGCATAGTCACATTGGCTAGTGTGCCTGGCCAGCACAGCCAAGAGTTTGGTGAGCTGGGAGGTAGGGAGGTGGGATGGTGAAGGATTAAAGAAAAGACCGACAAAGATAATAAGCTGGGTCTAGGTGGATCCCCTGTGCCTGGCTGAGGCCACAGAAAGAGATCCAGAAGGCAAGCTGAGCCTTTATTTTACAGCCAGAGGTAAACATGGTAGTGGTCACCATAGTTACAATGTTGTGTGTTTCACTTGTTTTGGCAGCACTTGCTGCACCTCCCACAGCCCATTAGCTACCCAGATAGGATTTAGGGGCCTCATAAGATCATGCTTAATTATGCTAAGAGGGCTGTGCCCTCTAAGCTGGGACTTATTTGTGGCCCTGCCAACAGGTCAGAGGAAGGCTTAACCCTATAGCCGCTCTCTAAGGCTAGTTTTCTTATTCTCTGTTCTGAGAGTCTGTGAACTCCAAACCACTTCTAAATGCTTATTAAAACTTGCATCCTACGCTGTGCTCAGCTCTGGGGAACTGACAGGCCCATCTCACGCAGGAACAGAGTAACAGCAATTTCCGTCCCTCCCCTCAAGGCCCTATTGATGACAGCAGCGCCAGTTTTCAGCTGGTACAGCCGAGCCCCGCTGGGTGACATATCTAATCACAAGGAAAACAGCAGCACAGCAGGCTGGCGTGACAAGCGTCCATGACAAGGCAACGTGAACACGTGCGAGACCACAGCCCTAAGGAGATTTCAAAATTGCAGGAGACACTTTGAGGGCACAGCTCCAGCCATGAGCCAGCTAGGAAGAAAGGAACCATGCTGACTATTTTCTAGCTGCCAGGGGTCTTCAAACTACGGCCCGCGGGCCACATGCGGCCCGCAGAGGAGTCTGATCCCGCCCGCCAGGTTTTTTGGGCAGTGAGCGCAGCCGAGGTGTTACAGTAGGAATTAGTAGTTCATATAGTCCCGCCCTCCAGCTCTCTGAGGGACCGTGATCTGGCCCCCGCTTTAAAAAGTTTGAGGACCCCTGTGGGGGAAATGCAATGTGGGGAACTGGTATTCAAATTGTGGGAGCATCTGGGAAGCCAGCCCGGGAATGGTGTAGCCACCCAGAGGTTTGCAGAAACAGACAGCCATTGCTTGCTGCTAGTGTAGCTGAGACAGAGGAAGGGACAGGACAGTTTCAGCCTAGAGCTTGTAGGGGCATCCCTGACAGGGGCTGCAGGCATGGTGGGCCCTCTGGGTGAGAGTTAGAAGTACTGACAAGATAGAAACTGCTGTTGCCTCTCTCAAAAAAAGGAGGGAAAAACACCTGACACCTTCCTCCATTTCTATTCCTCCCTCAGTGCCTCCCAATTCCCAAATCCAGTTGGCCATCAGCAGACAGGGAAGCCAGGGCACAGAGGGAAGCCCTCCCAGCTGCGACCTCAATGAAGGGTTAAAAAGGGTCTGAGGGCCAGCAGTATCATTAGTCAACCCAACTGCCGCTGGCCCAGTGTCTTAAATTGGCAATGCTGAATGCAGCCTTCTTCTGTATTCCCTGCAGATACAGCCAGAACATTGGATTTCTTTTCTTTTCTTTTTTTTTTTTTTTCCACCTGGGGTGCATATTGGAGGCAACCCATAGATCTCTCTCTCTCTCTCTCCCTCCCTCCCTCCCTCTCATCAATCACCAACATTGGATTTCTTAAGTGTAAGGGTGTGGACTGAGTGAGGTAACTAGAGAACGTTAAAACTTCCTCCTGGGAAACTGCCAACCTTTTTTTATCATTCATAAGAGTCGGGTAACATTTGCCAAAAGGTGGTGTTAGCCTAGGTGAGGCTATAATCACATGTCCTAACAGGATTCAGTTCAGCAAATATTTGCTGAATGTCTCTTACATGCAAACACTGCTCCTGTTTTAATTTTTTTTTTTTTTTTTTTTTTTAGGTCATGCTTCTAGGAACAAGCCTAAGAATTCTGAAATTTGCTTTTGCAGGGCTGGATCCTTAAATATTTCCCTGACACTAAAATGGGAGCAACCTTTTTTGAAACAAGGACATAGAAGTAATGATAGCTGGACCTGGAAGCCCCTCACTCCAGGAGTAAACTCCTTCCCACATCCAGCCTAGAAGTTCAAGGACTATGCTGTAAGTTATGGTGCAGCAAACATCAGGAATATGAGTGCCAATGGTCTGCCAGCTGATGTTTATAACTTGTTTTGCCAGGGGAGCCCAACAGTTGGAAAATCTGGCTTTTCTGAGGTGCAGGGAGGGACAACCAAGCAGAACACATCAGTCTCACGAGTTAAGCAGATTGAAATCATAGCACCAGAAGGCTAAGGAAGCTGGATATTGTATGGCAGGTCCCAGGAAGCAGGAGCTAGTAGTAAGAGTCCCAGTAATGTGCATAGGAGTCCTCTTGACTATGTGACTAAATACTGAAGTGTGAAACTCCACAGTGCCACACAAATAAGATGAGGGAGCTATCAGTTGAAGAGTTCCCAGAGACGACATGTTTGAGCTATGACATGTTTGAGTTCTAACCAGGCAGTGAAGAATCTTTGTGGAGCAGCAGAAGAATCTTTGTGGATTCAGTACAGGCCCTAGAAGGTTAATATTTTAAAATCTAGAGGAACCACACACAGAAAAAGATTAAAAGATGTAAGCTAATAAGACAATAATAAATATACAACTAATGGAGTGTTAATACAAAGAAAACAGAGAAAGAAAAAAAAATAATAAAGAACAGATGAGAAAAATAGAAAACAAATAGCAAAATAGTGGATTTAAGCCCAAGCATGTTAATCACATTAGATGTGAATGATTTAGACAGTCTGTTTAAAGGCAGAGCCCTGTTTATTGAGCATAGTCATTGTGCACTGAAAGGTCACCAGTTCAATTCCAGGTCAGAGCATATGCCCAGGTTTCGGGCTCAGTCCCCAGACAAGGTGCATTTGGGAGACAACCAATCAATATTTCTCTCTCCCTCCCTTTCTTTCCTCTTTCTCTAAAAAATAAATAAGTAAATAAATAAATAAAAATTCAATAAAATCAAACCAAAGGGCAGAGATAGAATGGATAAAAAGCAAAATCTTTTTATATAATGCCTAGAAGAAACAGATAACTCGGATTCTATTCACAGATTGCATGTTCTGAATACAGTAAGTTCCATAAACAATTTTTTTTAAATATGCTTTTTGCTTATTTTTAGAAAGAGAGAAAGGGAAAGGAAACAAGAGATAGAAACAGCTATGAGAGAAAAACATCATCCATCAGCTGCCTCCTGAATGCCTCCTACTAGAGATTGAGCCTGCAACCCAGGCATGTGCCCTGACTGGGACTCCAACCAGTGACCTCTTGGTTCATGGGTTGATGCTCAGTCACTGAGTCACACCAACTGAACCCCAAAACAATGTTTAAACTAATAAAACTAATATGTGAGCTTAATATGAACACGAAATACAAAATCAATCTTTAAAAGATCAATGGTATTTTTATATACTAACAATAAAACAATCAGAAATTGAATTACAAAAAGCAACATCCTTTATTATTGTATTAAGAAATATAATATTGCCTGGCCAGCATGGCTTAGTGATTCCTCTCTGAAATCAATAAAAATACTTGCATATATGTTTATATTTGTCTCTAAATATTTTGTTTCTTTTTTTAGTTTTGCATTTTCCTTTTCTTTTTTAAATCTATGTTTATTGATTTCAGAGAGAAAGGGAGGGAGGGAGGGAGGGAGGGAGGGAGGGAGGGAGGGAGGGAGAGAGGGAGGGAGGGAGAGAAAGAGAGAGAGAGAGAGAGAGAGAGAGAGAGAGAGAGAGATCAATTATGAGAGAATCATCTATAAGCTGCCTCTTGCATGCCTCACAGCAGGGATGGACCCTGCAACCCAAGCATGTGCCCTGTTGATGCTTAACCACTAAGCTATGCTGGCCAGGCATAAAACAGCAAGTCAATCATAGTCATGTCTGAAATTTTGTCTCTTTAAAATACATTTTGTTTTTCCTATTAGAGAATTTAGGTTGCAATTTTAATTCAGAAGAGGGTCTTTCTTAATTGCTTACCTCATTGCCTTTATGTCCTAAACTATGTCCATATATATGTGTTTGTGTGTGTGCATGCACAAATATGACCTATCATTACATTATATATATTACTCCCCTTTTGCTACATAGTTTACCTCCCTCTCCTCCTCTAAACTACTTAATAGCTTTGCAGTATCAAGTGATTCCTTGTTTATTGATTCTTGTTTACTTAATCCTTGTAATAGAGACTTATAGACTAAATCAAGATGGAATTTTGAAAATGCAGAAATATTGATTTTGTTATAAGCATAAAATTAGAATATGAACATTTTGTTTGCATTAAAATTTATGTTATTATAAAGTAAATAAATTGACAAACTGGTTCTAAAATTTATATGGACAAGCAAAGTAGTTGGAATAGTGAAAACAATTTTGAAAAACAGCCAATTGGAGAATTCAAACTACCTTATTTCAAGACCTACTATAAAGGTACAGTAATTAAGACTGCAATAGAATGAAAAAGTAGACATATAGACCAATTGAGCAGAATAGATTCCAGGAACAGATGGGTATGTGTATTGTCAATTAATTACCTATAAAGGTGCCAAGGTAATGGAAGGAGAAAGCATAGTCTTTTCAACACATAGCTAAAACATGTGTACATCTGAAACCGGACACAATGGGTCCGAGGCTGCCTGTCACTTCTTGAACCAAATTAAGCAGACACAGTGTTGAATCATATATGAGCAGTATTCCAATAATGCTGGCAGTATAGGGAAAGCTGTCTGTCACCCTGAAAATTCTGCTTTGACTCCCCTGCCAGTTGGCTGATCATATACACACAGGGGGAGAAGATAACTACATGCAGCTGTGAGCTGCAAGTGTAACATGGAAAGAGGAGGTATAAAGGTATAGTAATTAATAGTAGTGGGGCCTCGAAGTCTGATAACAAGGTGGCTAAACTTCTATGATGTTATAAACAGCTCAGCCAGTTCCTGGGACCAGAGAATGGTCAGCGTTCCCGAGAAAAACTCCCAGAGGGTATCATGGTCTGAGCCCAGCAACCAAATGAAAGTGTGTCCTATCCTTGGTCTGTTCTCAAAATGTATTTCTTTTCTGAGTAATGGACCCATCGAGGCATCTAATCTTTTTTCAGCCTTGTTCCATCCTCCAGTTTCCCAGGGTCTGTAAGAAAGCATATTTATAGTTAGTAAAGTGAATAATTATTAGGACTACTGTGGCTCTATTCTTTATTACATGCCCTTTCTCGCCATCACATCTTTTCCAAGGTCAGAAGCTTTCCAACTAGTGTCCAGGTCTCCAATCTTTACCCTCTTCCAATCTATACCCACACAGCAGTTGGACTATCCTTCCCAAACAAGGACTTCCCATTTAGTCCTGCACTGGCTTCCCAGCGCCCTCAAGAAGTTCAGTCTCCTTAGTATGCAGCCCCTTTACCATCCACCTCTTGAGAATTGTTTCTTGTGCTCTCTATTCCTTCTAACTGCATTGGACTATTTACAGTTCCCCACGTAAACTATGCTCCTTCACACCCCTGGAACGTTCCTCTGTCTGGCTTACAAATCTCCACCTGTCCTTCAGTATAATGCTATGGGATCACCTCCTTCAGGCAGCTCTCCAAGACAGCCCATGACTAGACAGGGTCTCCTCTGATGTGTCCCTTTAACTACAATGCTCACATTAAAGCATCCATCTGATATGAATACTGCTGTTTGAAATTTTAACACTGCTAATTGGCTTCTGTAAATTCTTGCTTGCTAAGACTACTCCCACTTCATTAAAGGCCATTAAACTTTCCCCAGATAAGGTTTTCAGTGCTGGCGCCAGGCTAGGCCTCTGCACATACGGGCTCTTTAAGAACTTGCAAAACGGGCTAGAAACACTCCATATTTGGGAGACAAAGAAGGTAAAATCATATAACTAGGGAGAATTCCTGCATGCTGGGGCCTAGAATTTGAGAGACATTTTCCTCTGGACCCGTGCGTAATAAATGTAACTCCATCTCTCTGGTATTGCTTGTTTTCTTCAGTTTTCTGTAACAATTTCAAGGCACAAGGATCTGTAGCCTTTATAAATTATAGGGAAAGGGGACTCAGTGGGACTCTTTCCCCCTCCCCTCGTGAGAGTCTATGATTGTTTCTCAATAAATTCCCACCTTTGCTATACCACCTTTCATCCCTGGTGTCATTCTTGGACTCCACTGGACAAGAATCTGGGAACCATCCTGCCCAGGGGAACACCACCTGTTTCCAGTCCAAAAATCCCGTATCTCTAAGAAAAGCTAATTTCAGAGGCTTTCAGTTGGACTTAAGGAAAGTGGTCCTGGACAAAGGACTATAAAGAGAAGTTTCATGTCCTCTTTGAAGGTCGGTGCCAAGCCCCTCTGCGGATTGCTGAGGGAGGATTCCTGTCGAGACAAATGAAGACATTAAACAATTCAAATGCCCTGAGAAAATATCCCACTAAATAGATGAAGCTGCATTCACTATACTATGACCTTTATCTCCAATATGTGCTGAAACTGAAGCATAATAACCTCCATCTTGTGTAAAAACTGCTGTTTGAAATTTTAAAATTTTAACCCTGCTATTTTGGCTTCTGTAAATGCTTGCTTGCTTAAATAATAAGGAAAAATAAGACTACTCCTATTCCCGAGAATCCATAAACTATGCCCCAGATAGAGTTGTCAGTGATGGCACCAGGCCAGGCCTTGAGGTATGGTCTCACAGCTTTGTCCCAGCATACAGAACTTTTTTCTCAAAAAGTCCGGAAGTTTTGTTCCAAATTTGGAAGACAAAGAGCTGGAAAAAGTATAAATAGGAAAGACTTCCACCATGCTGGGGCCCCGAATTTGACAGATATTTTCTACCCTGAGCCTGCTAGTGCTAGCGTAATAAAAAATAAAAATAAAATTAAAAAAAACCCTGCAAATTAATTTGGCTTATTGATTAAGGTGTCTTATGTAGGCTTGATGATTTACAGTATAACATTTGGTGGCCCATAAGGGGAAATGGCACTTACCAGCACTCAGTCTCAGATGCCAAGGGCTGCCAGTCCCAAGAGACACTCTTTGTGGTTCTGGCAGCCAGAAGGAGGATGCCTGACATGCCCCTGCATTCTTTTGGAGTAAAAAAAACACAAAAACAAAACAAACAAACAAACAAACAAACAACATAACAACAACAAACCTGGGGAGGTGAGTAAACTTGATTAAGTAAATTCAAGTTCATTTTCCTGCTCGCTTATTTGTATGACTGGTCATTTTACTACTCAGAAGAAAGACTGGATGCAGTCATAACTTCTCTGATAGTTTCTCACCAAGAGGTCAGTCAAGAATCCTGTTCCTGGGGCATGGGTTGGGGAGGGGGAGCGTGCCCACATCTGTTTCTGTTAGGCCCCCCAAGTCTGTTTTTGTTAGGAGAGTTGGGCAGGAATCCGATTAACTGTTTAACTTCTGAGCATATGTCTGCTGAAGTGCAGTCCGAGTTCAAGCCTGCCTTTGGGGGCAGGAGAAGTGGCTTGGATTGACTGATATGTAAATATAAATGTGAGAGCTGCTTTGTATTGTCCTGTGCCTTTGTGGGCCTTTGTTAACAAAGAGAGATGTCTGGCTTAAAACATAAGAGTATTTGTTGATGTTTTTGTCTCTTCGTTTAATTTATTTGGGGCAATCCAGCCCAGCTTTTTTTTTTTTTTTTTTTTTTTTTGGCGGGGGGGGGGGGGAGAAGCCCAGAAGGACTGAACTGTAAAAGAGACTGCAGAATGACATTAACCATCCTTCTCTTTCTTTTTAAGTATTAGCTCACCAAAGAACTCTTAGCTAGGGAGGTTTCTATCTATAAAATAGAGACTTTAATTTGCTCTTCCCTGATTTATGATTTTGCTATGTTGGGTTAAATTTTAAAATTCTAAGATTAATTTAAAAGTTCGAAATTTGTAAAGATTACAACCCAGGCACGTTCCAAACTACTTATAAGAAAAGGCAAGAGGAAAAAAAATGAGTTCTAAAGTTCACTATTTGCAAAACATGCTGTAAAGTCATAAAAATTTCAAGGAGATTTATTGCTCGCCTATTAGTTACTGGCTCTTATCTCTTCTTGCCAGGAGAGGGGAAGAGAAGGAAAGATAAAAACTAAGAAGAAAAAAAAAGAGAGAGAGAAAGAGTCAAGTCCTACTGCCTGGAGACTTACTTTATTCATCGTGCAATGGGCCTAGAGAAAATGAATTCAAAATCTAAGCAAAGCTACAAGCAGAGCTTCCCTTTTTATTAAGGAGCCAGCTCTCTGTGCAATTAGTGGTTATCTCTCTGCTGTCTTGGAAACAAACACAGCTAAATTGATGGGCATACCTAGTCTTCACCTAAAAGGTCAGACAGCTAATTTTATGATCCTCGTTTTACAAGCAGGCTAGAAAGCAAACATTTTTTTTATTATTATTTTTTTTCACAGTTTAAGTTTATTTTTTTTCTTTTATTTTTTTTATTAAATTATTATCTGTGTACATATTTTACCATGGCCCCCCCCCTCCATACATACTCTCCCTCCCCAGAGTTTTGTGTCCATTGGTTGTACTTATATGTATGTATATAAGTCCTTCAGTTGATCTATTATCGCCCCCAGATCTTCCTCCCCTCCCCACTGTAATTTGACAGTCTGCCTGTTGCTTTACTGTCTCTATATCCATCCCTTGGTTCATCAGTTTATAATGTTCTTTATCATCCACAAATGAGTGAGGTCATGTGGTGTTTCTCTTTCATTGATTGGCTTATTTCACTCAGCATGATGTTCTCCAATTTCATCCAGGTGCTGCAAATGATGAGAATTCCTTCTTTTTTATGGCAGCATAGTATTCCATTGTGTAGATGTACCATTGTTTTTGGATCCAATCATCTGCTGACGACGGGCACCTAGGCTGTTTCCAAATTCTGGCTATTGTAGGTTGTGCTGCTATGAACATAGGGGTGCATATATCCTTTCTGATTGGTGTTTCTAGTTTCTTGGGATATAATCCTAGGAGTGGGATTACTGGGTCAAATGGGAGTTCCATTTTCAGTTTTTTGAGGAAACTCCATATTGTTCTGCATTCCCACCAGCAGTGCACGAGGGTTCCTTTTTCTCCGCAACCTCGCCAACACTTGTCGTTTGTTGATTTGTTGATGTTGGCCATTCTGACTGGTGTGAGATGGAACAGCATTGTTGTTTTGATTTGCACATCTCGAATAATTAGTGACTTTGAGCATGTTTTCATGTGCCTCTTGGCCTTACTTCTGTCTTCTTTTAAAAATATTCTATTTAGGTCCATTGCCCATTTTTTAATTGGATCATTTATTTTCCTTTTATTTAGTTGTATAAGCTATCTGTAGATGTTGGAGATTAAACCTTTATCAGTGATAGCATTTGCAAATATATATGTTCTCCCATACAGTGGGCTTTCTTGTTGTTTTGTTCATAGTTTCTTTTGCTGTAAAAAAGCTTTTTATTTTTATGTAGTCCCATTTGTTTATTTTCTCTTTAGCTTCCATTGCCCTAGGGGAAGTATCAGTGAAGAAGCTGAAAGCAAACATTTTTAGAATAAGAGGCCGTCTAAGAAAAACAGCAGAAAATTCCAAACAGCAGATTTTTTTTTTTTTTTAAACAAAATACGGGTTTTCCTTCTCAGCCTGACACCCAGGTTTCTGCCCAGTGAGTTATGAGTGTTTTCCAACACATAATAAAAAACTTAAGCATTTGGCTTGCTGGTTAAAAGGAGAAAAGCAGAGATACGTTCCTTGGATCACTCCTTTCTGCTGGTGAACGTCGCGGAGTGAGCATCGTTTGAATCCCCCCTGTTGCAAGCATCATGTCTAAGTCTGAGTCTCCCAAAGAGCCGGAGCAGCTGAGGAAGCTCTTTATCGGTGGTTTGAGCTTTGAAACAACCGATGAGAGTCTGAGGAGCCATTTTGAGCAATGGGGAACGCTCACGGACTGTGTGGTGATGAGAGATCTGAACACCAAGAGCTCCAGAGGCTTTGGGTTCGTCACCTATGCCACTGTGGAGGAGGTGGACACAGCCATGAACTCAAGGCCACACAAGGTGGACGGGAGAGTTGTGGAACCAAAGAGGGCTGTGTCAAGAGAAGATTCTCAAAGACCTGGTGCCCACTTAACTGTGAAAAAGATTTTTGTCGGTGGTATTAAGGAAGACACTGAAGAACATCACTTCAGAGATTATTTTGAACAGTATGGGAAAATAGAAGTGATTGAAATCATGACTGACCGAGGCAGTGGCAAAAAGAGGGGCTTTGCTTTTGTAACCTTTGATGACCATGACTCTGTGGACAAGATTGTCATTCAGAAATACCATACTGTGAATGGCCACAACTGTGAAGTAAGGAAAGCCCTATCTAAGCAAGAGATAAGCTAGTGCTTCGTCCAGCCAAAGGGGTCGAAGTGGTTCTGGAAACTTCGGAGGTGGTCGTGGAGGTGGTTTTGGTGGAAATGACAACTTTGGTCGTGGAGGAAACTTCAGTGGTGGTCGAGGTGGCTTTGGTGGCAGCCGTGGTGGCGGTGGATATGGTGGCAGTGGGGATGGCTATAACGGATTTGGTAATGATGGAAGCAATTTTGGAGATGGTGGAAGCTACAATGATTTTGGCAATTACAACAATCAATCTTCAAATTTGGGGCCCATGAAAGGAGGAAACTTTGGAGGCAGAAGCTCTGGCCCTTATGGTGGTGGAGGGCAATACTTTGCCAAACCACGAAACCAAGGTGGCTATGGCGGTTCCAGCAGCAGCAGTAGCTATGGCAGTGGCAGAAGGTTTTAATTACTGCCAGGAAACAAAGCTTAGCAGGAGAGGAGAGCCAGAGAAGTGACAGGGAAGCTACAGGTTACAACAGATTTGTGAACTCAGCCAAGCACAGTGGTGGCAGGGCCTAGCTGCTACAAAGAAGACATGTGTTAGACAATACTCATGTGAATGGGCAAAAAAACTCGAGGATTGTACTTGTGACTAATTGTATAACAGGTTATTTTAGTTTCTGTTCTGTGGAAAGTGTAAAGCATTCCAACCAAGGGTTTTAATGTAGATTTTTTTTTTTTTTTTTGCATCCATGCTGTTGATTGCTAAATGTAATAGTCTGATCATGACGCTGAATAAATGTGTGTGTTTAAAAAAAAAAAAAAAAAAAAAAGGAGACAAGCAATAGGCCCTGGGATATGTAAAAGTGGTCAGGGATGAAGTTGGTCAAGTTTCCCACTTGCTACTGTGCTGAAAGGGTTAAAACTTCAGCACTTCAACTGCAGCTGACAGTGCCTGCAAAAAACTGTGTAATAGACTTAGGTGATACCTGCATCTTCATGGACACAACTCCAGAGAAACAAGAAAAATTTTGCTTTGTGTATGAATAGACTTTAGTCACCTCCCTGAGATGTTTGTATAGCGCTACCACATGTCATGTTTAATAGATGAAAATTTGGCTGCCTGAAGTGGCCACAGTGCCAGTATTGTACTTCATTATGTTAATATGTTATATTAATCTTTAATTCTCTTACAGATTTGGCAGTTGCCAAAAGGGCAGGTGCCCAAATGGGCAAGGAAAAATACCCATCAGGTTTTAGTCTCTATTGAAAGACAGTTGGCAGCCTGTGTACTGCCTTCCATGCCTGTATGACCATGCCCATGCCAGGGCACAAACCTCAACTTTAGAAAAGTGAGGGAGGCCTATGTGGAACAGAGGGAAGTAGTGAGTACCAGCTCTATGTCACGGGAAGTACAGACCTTGTGAGGTCCTGTGACATATAAGACCCTGTGTAGGTATAAAGCTCCCTTAGTCCATTATGAGAGCGTGTGTCACCACTCCCAGAGACCATATGTAGTTTGAGGACAAGTCAAGTAGGGAGAACCCTACTATAGGAACAGCTGTGACTATCTACCTTGTTTTCCCGAAAATAAGACTTCCTCCGAAAATAAGACCTACTTACAGGTTTCCTTCTGAGTGAAATATAAGGCATCTCCAGAAAATAAGCCCCCCCCCCCAGGCTAAACATGAGAAATTTGAAAGGAGATGGCATCTCGGGACAGGTGAGAGGCAGGAGGATAGCTGACAGAGTAACACTGTGTGGCCGTAGAGGTGGGGAAGGTGGGAGGTCTGGAAGGGCTGCCTCCTGAAGCCCTCCAGGCTTGTATTCCCACAGGCCTGTGTCTATCTGGGCCTCACGGGGACACTCAACTCAGCCCAGGAGGACTAAATCTTCTCTCTGAGGTGGTGGCATAAACATCAAAATCACATCCCTCCCAATGGTATGTGAGTTACACTGCACTCTCTGTTGCCACGGCCCCTGTGATAGCTTGAACAGAGGTAAAGTTCAGAGTAGAAAGGTACTGCCTTGGTGTAAAGTTGAGAACTGTATTTAGTCAGGAAGCAATCTGACTCAACATTCTGTTGAGACGCAATGTTCTGTGTACAAAGTTAAAGTCCTATGAATATGAACTGCTTCAGCTTTCATGTATTTGTATACAGAGTTGCTAAACTGTTGAATACACATTTGAGAAATGGAAAAAAAAAATAATTAAATAAATCATTAGAATCCTGATATTTTGAGAAAGTGTCAGAAATGGACCAAAAGTCCAAAAACAATGAATGTAAAATTGACTCTTCCTATTTAAACACAGATTTAAAGAACAATGATTGAGGAACTGTCGTGCCAGGAATTGAAAAATAAATAATTGAATAGAAAGTGTTTTGAAAGCAGAGAAATTTCATCTGGTAATAAAATTGCCTGGAGTGAATTTTTAAAGTTCTCAGTTGTTAGTAAAAACTTCAATGTGCAAGAAAACCTAACTCTCCCAGGCCAGGTGGCTCAGTGGGTTGCAGTGTTTCCCAAACTTCTCCCATGATGAGAATCACCTGGTGGAGTTGCTAAACTACAGATTCCTGAATCCCAACTAAGAAGTGCTAAACTAGGATTTTTGGGAACATATAGGTAAAATTGTATACTTAACTAGTGCTCTAGTATGTTCCCAAAAATTCTAGTTTAGCACTTCTTAGTTGGGATTCAGGAATCTGTAGTTTAACAACTCCACTAGGTGATTCTCATCATGAGGGAAGTTTGGGAAACACTGGGTTAGAGCATCATCCTGTGCGTCAAAAGGCTGCAGCTGTGCTTCCCTGCAGGGCACATAGTTAGGTTGTGACGTCCATCAGCTGTCCAGAGGCAACCAATCTTGTATTTCTCCCTTCTTCTCTCTCTAAAAAGCAATTTAAAAAACATTTCCTCGGGTGAGGATTAAAAACAGAGACCAAGGAAACCTAACAAGTAATCTAGCTGTTCAAGCTAATTTTAACTTTTGTGTTTTATAGTATCGTTAAATAACGCAATTACATAGAACTGAAGCTATTTCTGATAGATAGAAGAAACACCCCACAATGTGAACCCTGAAGGTAAAAATCGCCAAAGCAGACAGACATGCAGTTCTCTATGCCGCTCAATGGAATCAAGTGGGCAAGAACCTTCATGTAGTGGTGAGAGAAGCAACACATCTAAATATCCTGAAAGTGGAGAAAACTGAAAGCACAGATTAGAGTCATACTTTATTATAACCATTGTCCTTAAAGTTGGACAAACAAGGTGGGAAGAGTCCAAAATGTTAAAATCTTGCAAATAAAGGGGATTGAAAAACAAATTCAACTTTAAGGCATTTTTAGTATTTTGCTCTCCAGAATCATAGCTTAAAAACCCTTAGAAGTTGCTGTATTGTAATGTCCCATTCCAAAACTCACCCTATTCTTTCATTTTAGAAAGCATGCTACAGGTCTCATATACTACTTTATGTTTTCCTATTAGCAATAATTAAATTCCCAACAACTCCAGAAGGTACGTGTGGACTATCTCTGTATATTGATAGAAGGGTGCTTTTTTACTCTCTCTTGTTAAGTCTAGCATAATTTGGCTGATCAATGCCCCAAAAGGAAACTATGCATATCTTAGAACCAACATTAACTTTAAAATAAACTATTTTTTAAGTTTATCTAGAAATATTGGAAATAAAAAAAGTCCACACTACTTTCTTCCCAAAATATTAATGTAAAAAAATCTACAAAAATCATCTTGCAAAGCTTTTGCATTTTCACACATTTTCAACTTCATCTTGTAAAATGAGACATTATCTGATTTTCCTGGTGAGAAATAATTAAAGTATTTCGGGTTTGCATCATTCTTACCAATTTATGGAAGTATCCTTTCCCCACACTCCCCCCCCCTTTTTTTTGTTTTTGTTTCCAGTCATCTAGTTTCACAACTTTGAAGCACAAAGTCCTTATTTGGACAAAAAGCAATCTAAAAATCCTTAGTTTTGCTCTTCTAAGATGTATTCCAATGAGGCCAAATGGGAAAAAAAAAAGTTTGAAGCCTCTTTTAGCAAAGGCTTATGCTATTTTTCTCTGCATTAAAACCCTAAAAGCACCATCAAAACTCTCAGCCAGCCAAAACCGGTTTGGCTCAATGGATAGAGCATTGGCCTGTGGACTGAAAGGTCCCACATTCGATTTCAGTCAAGGGCATGTACCTTGGTTGTGGGCACATCCCCAGTAGAGGGTGAGCAAGAGGCAGCTGATGGATGATTCTTTCTCATTGATGTTTCTAACTCTCTATCCCTCTCTCTTCCTCTCTGTAAAAAATCAATAAAATATATATTTTTTAAAAACCAAAAACTATCAGCCAACATGCACTGATTTGAAATGGGTATTTTAGTGAATGATAGCTTCATGACTAAGGGAGACACCCCTTTGTTTCCACCATGAAATCTACAACTTGTGGACATCCAGAACCCAACACAGGTTCCTGTGCTCCACACACTAAAAGGTCCATGCACCAGTGCTTGGAAGGTGGTCTTCTTAGAATGTGTAGGAGAGGAAGGAAGGGTGAGGAGGGGGAGATCAGGAACAGAACCATCACTGCAGCAAAGCTGAACCAACAGCCCCAGCAAACAGTAGTGATTGAGGAATCAGGTTACAGCCCTCATAACACAGACCAGGGGCAGGAGGCAACAGCTCAGAAGCATTCGTAATCTACTCCCACCCACCCCCAAAATGCAGTTTCCTCCCCAGTTTCACCACCACAGACCAGTAGCAGGAACAAAGTTTCCAGGCCCCAAGCTGCCAGTGGTCATAGGAAATGAGGCCGCAGCCCCTGGCTTCACAAATGGGCTTCCCTCCACTGGTCCCATCTCCTGCCATAGTTGTGGTACCCTGAGACCCAGACAAGCCAGATCCAGCACCAACATCCACTACCCTGGTTGCCCCACAACCACTCCCATGTCCAAGGCTAAACCTCCCACACCTTGACTCATAACCTTGTCCTCCTTAAGATTAACTCATCTAGGTAAGAGAAAACAAAAACTGCCCTATACAAGAAAACAAAAACTACCATCTACTAGAAAACTAAGGAAGACCTCAAATTGTCAACCTGCTGAATTGTGGAAAGCAAAATATTCCTAAATAAGGAAAATACACCAACAGAGGAACAACCAGTCAAGTAGCATGGACCACTAAGGTAACACTAACACAGGAAGACAATGAAAATTCTCAGAAAAAAACCTCAAAATAGCAGATGATTATTCTATAAATGAGAGGGAAATCAGAACAGCAGTCATGAAGAAACTCAATGAGATACAGAACATTCAAAAGGCAGTACAATGAGCTCAGAAATAAAATTAATGAACAGAAGGAGCACTTCACCAGAGAGATGAAAACTATACCAAGAACCAAACAAATTCTGGAGCTAAAGAACTCAATAAATGAGATAAAGAATGTATATATTAATAACTGATACACAAAGAAATCTGGAGACATTATCAAGACTGCTTATCACTGTCATCTTGGTCATCAGTCATTTAAGGGCTGGCAAGATATGCAGACATAAGGAAACTTCATTTAAAAAATGCAAATATAAAACAATCTATATATAAAAAAGGCTAATATGCAGAGTCCCCTGGGGAGTTCCACTGGGAGATCAGGAGTTTGATCACTAGTTATGATGGGGACTAACCACCAGGGGGAGGCATAGAACAAAGAAAGGCCCTGGCCAGCAGCTGGCAGCTGGAAAAGGGAGGCCCAAGCCTGCACCTGGCAGCCAAAAGCCCTGATTGCCAGCCAAGCCTAGGGACCCTACCCTTGCATGCATGAATTTCATAAACAGAGCCTCTAGTGAATTATAAATTTAAATATTTCTTTAGTTTAACTTTTTAGAAAATGTACAACTGCTCAGCAAGACATTTTATAAAAACTAAAATAAAAAGCAGTAAGTAAAGTAGCAATTAAGAATGTTCTCTCACATAAAAAGATAACAAAACTTTTCACTTAAAAAGAGAAATCCTTTTGGTAGTGTAAGTTTATTGTATTCATAAAAGATTCCCAAAGTGGGAATCAGCAAGTTTTCTATTATATACAAAACTATTTAGGATTTTCAACACAAGCTGTCCACAGGAAGGGCCTCTTATTAGGATGCTTAGTGGTCTATCTTGATATTTCTGAAACAAGGAGAAGTTCGGTGCTGATTCCTCTTAGCTGCTTCTTAGGACTGTGAAAATTGTAAACAACAAATGCTTAGTATTTTATTTTCCCCTAAGAGACTTGCATTCATTAAGTAGCTACAATAGTAAAAGGAATTTCCCATTACATCACATTTTAGCAATGAAAATGTATCAAAGCAGATTTATTACATTCAGGTATAGGTTCTAAATTATTCTTTAAAAGTACTGATGTTTGTATGAAGGTGGGGTTGGGGATTCCTAACTAAGGAGTATCCAAAGTGGGGAGGCTGTCAGTGATATAGATGGCTTCTAGGTAATTCTCCCTGCCTTCTGGGAGGGCTGTACATACAAGACCCCTTTCCGCTGGGCCACCAGGCCTGCCCCACCTTGCCCATCACCACACTGTTGTCTGTGTGCATGCACAGGTGCTCTTTAGCTAATCTCTCCCCCTTCCTTTCTCCATTGCTCCCCCTCCTCCTCTCTGACATTTGACAGTCTTTTCCATGTATGCATGTCTCTGGTTCTATTTTGTTTATCCATTTATCTTGTTCCTTAGATTGCACACATTATTAAGGAGGTTCTATGGTATTTGTCTTTCTCTGACTTATTTTGCTTAGCAAAAAATCTTTCTTATATTAGTACTCACACATTCTGATAACTCAAAGAATAATAAAGTCAATTTAAGTTCTTAAAATTGGACAATATAATTTAATAATCGTATAATTTTTAAATCCTGGCTTTTATATTTTTCCTAGTAGTCTTGTTTTTTTTTTACCAACTCATCTTAAAAAATAAAGTGATCATCTAGTAAGAATCATTCTGTAAGATCAACTCAGTGATGGTAATGATGGACACTAAAATACTGAAAAAAGAAACATGTCATCTTCCTTCCTGAGTTCTATAGAACAAGCTGCTATTAAGAGAAGGGGAAACACATACGTTGCCTGTATCCTAAGTGTAATTTTCAGTAAAATGAAATAAAGCAAATTAACGGTCAATAAATTAACCTGGAAAGTTTGCCTGACTTGTTCTAATCTGTATGCTAGATAAGGATTTTCACATTCTCCAAGCCTGTCTAGACGCTGTTCTTCTTCCTGGTGTCTTGCTCTACTCATTTCCATTTGTCTTCTGACTCTTATTGCTTCTTGTTTCCACCACTCTACTCTAAGCGTCATTTCATCACATTTCTTGTTAAGTATTTGGAGTTCTAGCTCCTGCTGAGCTGTATCTTCTTCAGGACAATGCATACATTTTGCTTCTGCTACAAGCTCATCAACCTGCATGAATAAAAGAATATAGTTTGGTTATGAAGGTGTGGACTCCTGGTGAGATTTTTTTTTTTTTTAAATATATTTTATTGATTTTTCACAGAGAGGAAGAGAGAGGGATAGAGAGTTAGAAACATCGATGAGAGAGAATCATCGACCAGCTGCCTCTTGCACACCCCCTACTGGGGATACACCCGCAACCAAGGTACATGCCCTTGACCGGAATCGAACCCAGGACCTTTCAGTCCACAAGCCGACGTTTTATCCACTGAGCCAAACCGGTCCCGGCGAGATTTTTTTTTTTTAATTTAAATTTCTTATAGTTTAACAGCATGAAATTCTGAAACAAATTCAATTGCAATAAAATATTATCTGCACTGTGGTAGAGTCTTAAAATGTGGAACTATGGCCAAAACCGGTTTGGCTCAGTGGATAGAGCACCAGCCTGCAGACTGGAAGTTCCCAGGTTCGATTCAGGTCAAGGGCATGTACCTTGTTTGCGGGCACACCCCTGGTAGGGGGTGTGCAAGAGGCAGCTGATCGATGATTCTCTCTCATCAATGTTTCTAACTCTCTAGCCCTCTCTGTAAAAGATCAATAAAATATACTTTAAAAAATCAATATATAAAATTAAAAAAAATGTGGAACTATGAGTTACTTAGAATTAAGACCAAAGTAAAAATGACCAGGAATCCCAAAAATATATTTACTGTTCTTGTCTTTCCCACACAACATCTTCAGTTGATTTTAGATTCTTTTTTTTTCCCTATGACTTTTTCATGTCTCTCCTTCACAAAGTGACTATACATTGCCTCTTAATAGAAAGTCCCATTCTCCTCCCATTTTAACTCTTCATAATTTTTAAAAAGTCTTAGAGCTATCATATTGAAGCATTCAGGATTTTGTCACCTAATGCTTCTTTAAGTAGCCCTTTCAAAATGAAAATAATTAATGAATCTTTTATATTTGAATTCTAATGTCATAGGTCTTTTACTGAAGTACAAACTTTTTATGCTAATTTGAATTGCATTCCAAGATGAAATGATTCCATGGTTTACTGAGAAACTGCATCTCTTCCTATAAAACTTTAGCAAGGTGAGCCTTACAGTTTTCGGAATCAACAACACGGGGGTGTGAGTTTGATTCAATAGTGCTATCTTGAAATTCTTTGTTACATCCCACAACATAAAGGAGCATGCTAAACAAAACAACAACATCATCATCAACAAAAACTTGCTGGAATGTCAGTGATAATGACTTGGCAAGAACTACTCCTCTTCAGATACAATGATTGTTTGGTGAGACAAGGTGAGGGATGTGAGTTTTTGAAGCAGGTCTCCACATTGTTTCCTCCATGAAATAGGTGCTGGCCTCAGTGCTAACTGGGTTCTGGTGAATAGGATATGATGACTGCTGTGTGACTGCTATGTCTGGGTGCCATCTGACTCTCTCCCTAGGGGAGCTCACCCTGAGAGCACCATGTTGGGAAGAAAGAAGCTGCCCAGGCCACATGGTCAGTCTTCATACAGGTGTCCAGCTGAGAATGCCCCAGTGAACCTCCCAGCCAAAGCTTTCCGCAACTGACTAACTGGAGAGTGAACAAGCATCAAGATGATTCCACTTTCCAGCTTCAAGTCATCCCAACTGGTGGCAAGTAGAAGAGAAATGAGGTGGCCTTACTGCAGATTTGCGAACTAAGTAAATGCTATTTTAAGCTAGGAGGTGTGGAAATGGTTTATTAAACAGCAGTAAATAACTGGCACAGATACTGATAGAAAAATAGAGTGCTGACACTAAAAAGGAAACACACACCCTCATTGGAGTGCCTTTGAACAGGAGGTAGGTGGAGCCTGACATAATGTAGTGCAGCAGGAAAATGAACACCAAGAGAGCCTCCAAGAAACGATGAGCGGAGGCCTCATGGCTTTTGAGGAGGCTGAGAGCAAAGGATTCTGGGAAATAAAGTGATACTTAAAGGAAGATGACAGGGATTCTCGCTAGGAAGCAGTTGAAATTAAAATTGATGAGAAAAATAGGCTAAAGAAAGGCAATCCTATATACTAAAGAGGTAATAGACAAAATAACCCTTATGCTCTCACAAGATGACTGCCTATGACTAGGCAGGCAGGGAAGTTAGTGAGGGATCACCAAACCATTGAACAGGTAGGCTGAGTAGGGCGAGGTTGGTTTGGGACAGTTGGGAGTGACCAGGCCCATTGGGGTGGACATTTGGAGGCAACCAGGCTGACAAAGGGGGGTAAGTGGGGCAACGAGGCAAGCAGAGGGGGGTAGTTGGGGGCAACCAGGCATGAAGGCATGTGTATGATTAGGAGCCAGTGGTCCAGGATTCTGAGAGGGGTATCCGACAGCCAGTTTATGCCCTGTCCCCGGGATTGGTGTTGGACATGCCCCGAGGGGTCCCGGATTGGAGAGGTTGCAGGCTGAACTGAGGGGACCTCCCCACATGCTTGAATTTTGTGCACTGAGCCTTTAGTTAAATATAAAAGAACCCAGATTTATGGATTTCAAATACCCATTTTCCATTTACAGTTTCTCTTACATGTCCATTTGTCATATAATGCGAAAATAAAGAATCGGCTTCTGGGCTAACATCAATTCCAGGGTATTCCAAGAAAACATGGTCTAAGGTTGAAGCCACGACATATAAAAGTACTTCAGACCTCAGAAACATTTACATGGTGCCTCAAATTGTGTTAAGGATTTTCAGAATGTAAGCAAGCATTTTAAAGGCATTGCCCTATAACACCCCCAGGAAGCACCAGGTGAAGAGCTTATCTGAAAACAATTTGTAAGGTAGCTTTTCTAATGCCATGAACCCCAATGAAATTCACAGGAAACTCAAAGCTTCTAAGAGAACTGTAGTAGCAAAAACCCTGCCTGCTAGCTCCTGAAAGGAGGCCAAGACAGTAAGCAGTAAAAAGAGGCCTGAGGGTCTTAGATGGTCCACAGGGAGGAAGCAGGCTGATACCAGAGCTGCAAGCAGAGGTCATTTCTTATGCAGATGATAGAGCAAAGACTCAGAGGCACAGGCAAGGTCCACAGAGAAGCATTCCATGGTGAGGAATACGTTTTCCTTTCCTCGGTGAAAAAACAGAGAATACTGTGAACTAATTTGAAATCTCAGTGGAAAAACCAGTGCAGCATAGCGTCCTTCAAAAACATTTAAATACCAGTTCTCCTCTGGCTTACTTCAAGCTTGCTTGTATTTTATACCACAACGTTTTCCACAGCAAACAAATTGGCTTTAAAATTTTGATATTTCATATGGAGGCATTTATTTCTTCTTTTAATATTTTTTAATCCTCTCCCAAGGATAGTTTTTCATTGATTTGTTTCAGAGAGAGTGGAAGAGAGAGGGAAAGAAACATCAATGGCCAGGGAGAAGTGCAAAATCCAGGTATGTGTCCTTGATGAGAATCAAACCCTGCTCTATCCACCAAGCCAAACCAGCTAGGGCTAAAACTGAGACATTTCTAAAGGGGAATGGTGACAGTCCGGGTTTTAATCTTCTCCTCTCCATGCAGTGAGTCTATGAAGTATGAGTAAAACACAATGAAGAAAATGTCAAACTCAGCAGATCCTGTTACCGGGATTTCATGGAATGGAAGTGAAGTGGGAGGCACAGGGTTAGAGATGAAAGGTTTGAATGGAGAATAAAAGGAATGGGTGTTATCCCATCATGTTACAGTATCAGCAAAACATAAACTGGCCACAGGCTTTATCGAGATGCAAAACATCTCCAAAATAAAAATCAATCCACTACACTGCCTTTTTTATTATTACATAAAACAAGTGTTAATATGCAAGAAGACTGGGAAATATTACTCATAAAATGTGATTGGTACTGGCATAAGGACAGACTTAACCATCAATGAAGTAGAAGGGAGAATTCCAGCATTAACCATCACCTTTATGGCCCAGTGCTTTTTGTCAAGAGTGCTAAACAAATCAGTTATTAATAGTCTTCTTAACAATTTGTACTGAGACAACTGGATATACACATGCAGATGAATAAAATGAGACCTGTACCTCATACCATATATCAAAATTAACTCAAAATGTAAAAGTTGTAACTAGCAAACTCTTAAAGGAAATCATATGTGTATATCTACATAACTGACTCTGAGTATTTTTTTAGATATGAAAATAAAAAGACAAAAATAGATTAACTGAATTTCATCAAAATAAAAAACTACTGTGCTTTAAAAGACAGCATCAGCAAAATGAAAAGGTGAGGTACTGAATGGGAGAAAGATTTGAAAATTTTTTATCTAATAAGGGGTTTGTATCTCTAGGATTAAGAACTCTTAAAATTCAATAATAAAAAGACAATTCACATCCTCCCCAGCACTTGTTGTTTGTTGATGATAGCCCTTCTGACAGGTGTGAGATGGTACCTCATTGTTGTTTTGATTTGTATCACTCAGATGATTAGTGACTTTGAGCATGTTTTCATATGTCTATTGGCCTTCTGTATGTCCTATTTCTATAAATATCTATTTAGGTTCTTTGCCCATTTTTTTTTTTACTAGATTGCTTATCTTCCTTTTGTTAAGTTGTGTGAGTTCCAGGTAAACTTTGGAGATTAAACGCTTATCTGAAATATTATTGGCAAATATGTTCTCCCATGCAGTGGGCTTTCTTATTGTTTTGTTGATGGTTTCTTTGCTCTGCAGAAGCTTTTTATTTTTATGTAGTCAGCCCTTTAACCATTTTGAGTTTGTTTTTGTGTATGCTGTAAGCTGGTGATCTAGGTTCTTTTTCTTTTTTGCATGTATTTGACTAAATTTCCCAGCACTGTTTACTGAAGAGATCGTCTTATCTAAAAGGAACATTCCTGCACTGCTGGTGGGAATGTAGACTGGTGCAGTCACTGTAGAAAACAGTATGGCGTGCCTTAAAAAGTTAAAAAATCAAACTCCCATTTTCTCTAGTACTCCCACTTCTGGGAATATATCCCAAGAAACCAGAAACACCAATCAGAAAGGATACATGCACCCCTGTGTTCATATCAGCAAAATTTACAATAGCTAAGATTTGGAAACAGCGTAAGTGCCAATCAGCAGATGAATGGATTAAAAATTGTGGTACATCTACACAATAGAAAACTACATTGCTATAAAAATAAGAAACGTTTGCCATTTTCAACAGCATGGATGCAATTGAAGAGCATTATGCTAAGCAAAAGAGGCCAGTTGAAGAAAGATAAATATGACATGATCTCACTCACATGTGGGATATAATAATCAACATAAACAGATGAACAAAAATAGATTCAGAAACAAGGGGAAAGTAAGGGTGGTTATAGATCAACCAAAGGACTTGTATGCATGCAATAAGCAATGGACACAGACACTGGGGCAGTGAAGGCGGGCCCCTTCGGGGTGGAAGTGGCCGGGGTAAGAATGGTCAATCTGGGAAAAAAGAAGACATTTGTAAAACTTCAAACAATTTAAAAAAGATAATCCAATATAAAATGGCCAAAGGCATTGAGTAGGCAGATATACAAAGAAAATATACAAATGAATATTAAGCATGTGAAAAGATGGTCGACATCATTAGTTAATAGAAAACTGCAAATCAAAAGTAACAGTAAGATGCTACTTCATACCCACTGGGACAGCTACAATCAAAAGACAGTTAGTGGCACATTGGCAAGAATGTGGAGAAACTGGAACCCTCATACCCTGTCAATGAAAACGCAAAGTGGTGCAACCACTGGGAAAACAGTCTGGCAGTTTCCTGGAAGATTAAAGATATGATATAGCAAATCCAATTATAACTCATTCCCAAGAGAATGAAAACATATGTGCACATAAAAACTTGGACATGAATGTTCATTGCAGTATTCTTAACAACACCAAGAAGAGGAAATAACCCAAAGGTTCAGCAAATGATGAATAGATTAAAAAAATATGCATTCACTTCATATAATGAAATGCTATTCAGCAATAAACAGAAATAAAAAAACAACAGTGATACATCTATAAAACAGCTGTACCTTGGACACATTATGCTTCTTAAAATAACAGTCTTGAGGGAGCACCTATTGTGTGATTACACTGATATGAAATGTGCAGAACAGACAAATCTGGGGAGATGGAGAGGACAGTAGTGGTTCCCTAGGGCCAGGAAGAGTGGGGAAGTGGAAACTGGGACAGGGTGGTTGCTAAAGAACACAGGGCTACATTTTATGGAGATGAAAATGTCCTCCATGTTATTGTGACGATGACTAACCAATGGACACAGGGGCGTTAGGGCATGAGTTGGGGGTTTTGGGAGGTAATGGGGGAATAAGGACACATGTGTAACACCTTAATCAATAAAAAAACAATAAAATCTTCTTTGAATATAGAAAAAGCCACTGAATTGTATACTTTAAATGAGTGAACTGCATGGTACGATCATTATGTCTCAATAAAGCTGCTTCCTAAAATTCTGTGATTTGATGCTGGTGCCAGGATTTAAGACATAGAGAGTTAGCAGTAGGCTTTTTTATGGAAAAGTGATTTTAAAAAAACCTGTCTTTTTCTCTGATGACAAGTCTATAAAATGAACAGAAAAATCTGTATTTCACTGTTCAAGCATTGAATGATATCTATGTCCCCAAATTAGGTGATTTGGGGGTCCCAAAACTGATTCATAATTACCTCTTGGTGGATCCTTCTAGTCTCCATTGTCATTTCTACTAGACTTGGTTTTGAAGCTCTGGGTAAACTGTGCTCTTCATTGAAATTCCTTTTTGGCATGTTTAAAGGTTCCTGAAATCTGCAGAATTGTATAAAAGAAAAATGTCAAAGTCTTTAAGAGTACATTTTCAATAATCATTATAATCATTTAAACAGATATGTTTCTTCATATAAAATAAATGAATGTATAAATTATGATCCTCTTTGTTGTCCCAATTTAATTTTGTTTGAAAACATAATAGCTAAATTACATATATATATATGCAAATAAGGCTGGGACACCTTAACAGTCTTAACAGTCACTACCAGCTCAGGAGGAGGGGCCGGCAGAGGCCTGGAGCTGGAGAGAAAAACACACAGGGTGGCCTGCTCTTGGCCCTGGAGCTGGAGAGAACAAGAGGGGCCAGAGCACAGACACAATCCCGCAGGGGACTGGCTGCCTAGCTGCGCTGCTGGAGCCAGGCCAAGCCAAGCCATTTGGGGATTCCGGGGTGAACAGGCCAAGACAAGCTGCCCAATGGGCCCCTGGTGAAGAGACCAAGCTGCCTGTGGTTCCTGGTGAAGAAGCTGTGCCGATGACCAGCCTGCGTTATGGACCTGTTTGGGTGCATGGTATGGAGTCTGGGGCTTCTAGCCTGTAGGTACAGGAAGTCTCTCTCTTCCCAGAGTTAGGAGCACCAGCCCGGTCCTGACTGTGGGGGTGAGTTCCTGCAGGCTGCGGTTTGATCCCCATGCATTAGCTGTAGGAGACCAGTACCTTTGTTACCGGGTTTTAATTGGACAAATGCCTGGTGGTCCCAGGTGCCATCTTAGCAAAATCTTACTGGAGTAGAATTCTAACTGGGTTTCCCAAAATTCCATCAGCATCTACTCACCCCTATGTAAAGCTGCAGAACAAGAGAGGCCACTTAAATAAAAATCAAAGGTCTCCAGCAATGGTGGGTCTCTCTCATCACAGTCATTTGGGCTGGATGACATTTGAGTATTTATCTAGGCACCATGAAAGCACTGTAATAACATCAGAATGTAAGTTGACAATACGGAGAGGGACAGAGGCAATTGATAGGGTGATTTTCCAATAATTAGTACAAAAAGTATGTGCTGTGAATTAAATAAATAAAAAAAAGTGTGGACGTAGCTGCTTCATGAATATAGCATCCCTTCCTTATTTAAAGGAAGCTGAGTTCCATGTGAACTGTGTACTATGCTATGATATCCGAGGCACAGGACAAGGGAGGCCCTAAGTGTACTATGCTTTGATATTTGAGTCATTCTTTATTGTTCAATGTGATTTATTTCTGTATGCCTCAGTTTTGTAATAGTTAAATTACTAGAATAATAAATCTTGCTATAAAATATTACTAGAAGATCAAATGATCAGGTGACACTTATTATTTTCTATAAATGAACATAATCTCTGATAGGCTAAAGTTATAGATATTATAGAATTATTCAGATATGGCAACCTACAGACTTGATTACAAGACAGGCTTACTATCACAACCCAAAATTACGGCTTAAGAAAAAGGCAGGGAGCCAAATATAATAGAAACTGAACAAAATATAAGTCCTTGAAGGGCAAATAAAATTGGATAAGTTCTGCTGTTATAAGAGCAACAAGAAAAAATTCAAATGCAAGAATGAGAAACATTGCATCCATTCTAAGTTGCTCCTAAAGAAAAAAGAATTGTATACTATGAAAATAATTAATGCAGATTCTAAAGATATTTGTTTAAAGAGGATTTCCTGGAGTAGGTGATATTTCAATTATTATTTTTTTTAATGTGAAGAGGTTAGCTAGATAAGAAAAAGGTGCAAGTGTCCCATATTGCAAAGGGTGCAGGCGGGGCTGAGGGATACCCCCACCTCCGTGCATGAATTTTGTGCACCAGGTCTCTAGTAATCCTATCTAATAGAAGAGTAATATGCAAATTGACCATCACTCCAACACACAAGATGGTTGCCCCCATGTGGTCAAAGATGGCCACTCTCATGAGGTCACAAGGTGGCCACCACAACATGGCTGGTAGGGCAGGGCAAGGCAGTTGGGGTAGACCAGGACTACCAGGGATGTTTGTTAGGGGGGACCAGGCCTGCAGGGGAAGGCAGTTGGGAGGAGCAAGGCCTGTAGGGAAGGGCAGTTGGGGTGACTAGGCCTGCAGAGGAGGGCAGTTGGGGCAACTAGGCCGCCAGGGGAGGGAAATTATGGGTTACCACAATGGCAGGGGAGCACAGTTAGGGGCAATTGAGTCTGCAAGGTAGGGCAGTTAGAGGCGACCAGGCGGACAAGGGAAGGAAGTTAAGAGTGATCAGGTCTGTAGTGGATTGCACTAGGCTGGCAGGGGAGGACAGTTAGGGGAAATCAGGCTGGCAGGGGAGGACAGTTAGGGGTAACCAGGCTGGCTGGGGAGGACATTTAGAGTCAATCTGGCAGGCAGGGGAGCAGTTAGGCATTGATCAAGCTGGCAAGAAAGTGGTTAGGGGGTAACCAGGCTTGAAGACAGAAGTGGTTAGGGGCAACCAGGGCAGGCAGGCAGGCAAGCGGTTGGGAGCCAAGAGTCCTGGATTATGGGAGGAATATCTGACTGCCACCAGAATCGGGCCTAAACAAGCAGTCAGACATCCCGCCAGGGGTCCCAGATTGGAGAGGATTGGGCTGTGTTACACACACACACACACACACACACACACACACACACACTTGTGCACAAATTTCATGCACCTGGCCTTTAGTGTTAATATAAAACATGAATCTCTTATCAAATATCAACTAAAAACCAGAGATAAGTATCTAAGGTGAAGAAGAAAAGCAAAATCATATGTGAATGTTTTGAAAAGACACAAACATAACTTTTGGTACCTACTGACAACAGTCTACAATAAGTAAAGAAAAGTACCAACATCAAGGAGATCATTCAAAATAGAAGGAGAAGCATAAAAGAAAACTCTATGACTTTGGAGTGGAAGAGGAATTGAGGAAGGAACAGGGGTTTAGAAGATAAATCAAAGAGATAGTAACAATCTCCTCAAGTCTGCTTTAAGAAGAGATCTTTGCTAGCACAATGTTAACAAAATGAAAGAGATATGAAACAATGTAGAGAAAGACAGTTAAGTAAGAGGAAAAGCACCGATAATGAGAATCAGAGAAAAAACTGAAGGAGAGCCTCCTGGGGGCTTCCCAGACATGGGGAAAATGCTGTTGTGTTTTTATGAGTGGTAAAAACAGGATTACCCAACTTCTTCTTTAAGTCATATGGACATTTTTATATGTATGATATCTTTTATAACTAAAAAAGGAGAAACATAAGCTGAATCAAGATATTAGCCTATTTGAATGTTGAAGAAACCCACACTATAAAAAGAAGAAAAGATCAGCAGACAGAGAAGATGTTTTGCAGAAATAAACATTCCAGGTAGACATAAAACTTGCAGTTGACAGGGTATGCAAATAATAAGCTCATTATGATTTTAAGAATCATTAAAATGTAAGTACAATATCATGGCCCTCAGAACAGTTTCACATTGTGCTGTAAGTTTCTGCACACAATTTTTAAATAAGATAATTTTTTAATTATAAAAATTACAGATAGTAAATAATTTTTATTTTGGTTTTAATAAAGTGACCATTAAATCTTAATTCATGCTAGAAATGATCTGAGATATGATTTTACCTGGTCATTGATTTTTCTAAATCACTCTTTTGCTTCAATACTTCATGCAAGCTCTGTTGCAGAGATATGGTTAAATCAAAGAGGTTTTTTGATTTTTTCTTTTCATGTTGCAACTTTGAAAAAAATTAAAGAAAATTATTTTTAGAAATCTAGAGATTTACTTTTCTTTCTTAAAATTACGATTTCTCCTGGGTTTATGAGTCATATGGGTGAACAAGTTTATAAAATATAGCAGACAGGTTTATAAACCGAAAGCCAATCAGTACAGATTTCAAGAATAATGACTTCTTAAAATGAAGCTTAAAATGACTTTACATTTTCACCACTTTTTTTCCTGGAACTAAAATTGCCAAAGTTTGCAAAAACAAAGGTTTTGATATATAAAATAGTAAGTTCTAAAAAGGTGAAAAGCTGGAAGTAACCACTAAGAGGTATAAAGTTTGTGTTTGGACTGATAAAAATATTCTACAATTGGATTGAAGTGACAGATGCACAACTTTATAAATACATTTTAAAATATTGCATAATATAATTTAAATTGGCAAATTATATGCTATCCTATATAATAATGAGGTGATATGCAAATTAACACTCATGCCCTCACATGATGGCTACCTACAACCAGGCCAGCAGGGTGTTAGTGAGGCACAACCAAATGACTGAACAAGCAGTCTGAGTAAGGCAACCAGGCTGGCAGGGTCTTTGTGAGAGACAACCAAAGGACTGAACAGCAGGCTGCCTGGGGTGATCAGGCCAGCAGGGGCAGTTGGGGGCAATTAGGCTGGTGGGGGGAGAGGGGGCAGTGAGGGTGAGGGGTGGCTAGGTCAGCAGGGGAGTGGGCACTTAGGGGCAATGAGGCTGGCAGAGGGGGCTAGTTTGGGGTGACTAGGCCAGCAGGGAGGCAGTTAAGAGTGACCAGGATGGCAGGGAGGGGGAAGTTGGGAGCAAACTGGCTGGCAGGGGGTAGCAGTTAGAGGCAAACAGTTTGGCACAGAGGGGGGCCAGCTAGAGGCAATCAGGCCAGCACTCAAAGGTAGTTGCCCTATGAAACCAGTGGGGGGAGGGGAGTTGGGGGACCAGGCAGGCAGTCAGGTGAGTGTGTAGAAGCCAGCAGTCCAGGATTATGAGAAGGATGTCTGACTTTGGTTTAGGCCCAATATCCCAGGGGTTTGGGATTGGAGAGGGTACAGGTCAGGCTGAGGGGATTCCCACATGCATGAATTTCATGCACTGGGCCTTTACTCTGAATTATATCAATACTAGTTTTTGTTTTGTTTTTAATGCCATTAGTGGATCTAGATTTCATTTCCTTAATTTTCTATTGTGGGTGTACATATTACAATGATCTAAATATGTCCCTGCTTTCATTTCCAAGTGAGTGAGAATGAAGGATATGCCTACTACAATTGGTTAATATAATGACCTTCCTGTACAAGTAATTCTGAAATTACTATGGAATATCCATTCACTGAATATAGATAATACATAAAACAATTTTCTGGAACATTTCATTCAGCACTATCCTCTATTTGATCTGGCTGCCTCATCATGATAATGGAGATATCACTGAAAATATTGTTTTGTAGGGGAAGCAAAGCCTTTTGCCTTCTATGAAGAATGACACATAGTTATGTCATTCCCTAAGGGCAAATACTATAAGAAAAAACGTAAGATTCAAAAGGCAGAATAAAAGTCAGGTTTTAGGAAATAAGTGCACTCTAAAGATAATAACATTATAATAAATTAATCACAATTAAAATAGCAAAGAAAACTGCCCTTAAAAAGTAGTATCCTAAAACACTTTGTATTATTTAACCAGTTATAGATTAACTAATGACATGCTAAATTTCATACATACTTGACTTCTGGTTTCATCTAATTCCTTCTGCAATGCTTGTATTTTATATTGAGAATCCATACGATGTTGTAATTCATCCTTCAGTAAAGCCTCTGTGGAAGATAGTGTTCTTTGGGTATCAGCCAGTTCTCCTTGAAGGTGTCTCACAAATGCCTAGTAAGTAAGATATTTCTGTTACTGATTTTATAAATCACATTATTATTATATTATATTAATGATAGAAAATTCACATAAAGGATGGGGCAAAAGAAGGTTAACAGTTGTGAGTAGGTTACTTACTACTTATAATATTATTCTCCATACAAAACAACTGTAAACCTACTTTTAGCCAAGCCTGGCTGCATTTTAATATAATATGTAACTGTAAAAGTATCACTATCTAACTCAATTCACCTTCTTTTCCTCATATGGACATGGTCTTGTTTGCTCAATCAGGTTAAAGTCACAGAAAATGTAATCCTCCTGCTAATCAGTAGTAGGTTACTTAGACAGCTGACTCAGCCCCACTCTCAAACCCTCCCCCTTCCCTCATGAATCTCAAAGCTTTAGAATCTACTGACATCTCAAAGAAAAATGGATATGTTAGTAGATCAAGTGGTAGTAAATTCAATATTATGGAACATTTTCTCTCTTTACTTTTTTTTTTAACCAGAGGTTTCAATTAATGTCAGAGCTCCTGCAACATTCAATACCCTGCTCAAATCCTCCCAATAGGTTTCTGACTTAAAAGAAAAGTGAAGTCATTCCAAGGGTCTTCAAGGCGCTAGGTAACCTGGCCTTGACCTCCCTTCCTGCTACACATAAACCCTGCCACCCCTCAGTAGTCTGAAATGGAGGTCAAATGACAAATTAGAGCTACAATGCTCTCTATCTTGGACAAACAGCTCCAAATGATAGTAATTAGGCCTTAACATGAGAAATATGAACAAATTACTTGTAAAAATATTCTAAGAAAATGGTAAATAGTATTTGAAAGTGTAAATCAGGTATACATTTGCTAAAACTCATCACATTTGTCCCAAATTATTATTGAATGAAAAGTAGATGCCTTTAAAAGATCAGGAGGTCTTATGAATATATTACTTTGTTGGAAACCAAACATTGTCATTGGCAGTTCAATGTGAAAGGGAATCCCAACCTTAATGGGTCAGAGCTATTAACTCATTGTTTAGTTGAGACAGTGGTAGTTGAAGCAACTTTAACCTATTAATCATAAATAAATCCTTGCCAATTTTCTATTGTTGGAATTTCCTGCCTAAAGGATGTGGGTGTATCTCAGAACCTCAATAAAAGGGATGGCAAAAGGCCAGAGCAGCAGGTAGACCTTCCCCTAGAGGTGGACTCCCACCTGGCCCCCCATTTCTCCAAATTAACTCTTTTCCAGTCTCTCTTCATTTGTGTGAGGCCCTCTCCAGAACACGGAACCCTGAAGAGTAACCCTGAACCATGTTGGATCTGGAAAGGGATCCCACATTACTTGAGACTGAAATATTTTCAAATTTAATTCAAATTAGCATAAATAAAAGTAACTCTATGTCAATCTAAATGTATAAGGAGCCAGTGAAGGAAGGGTACTATGGGATACAACATCTACACTTCAGTTCATCTGGGAAATCTGAAGTTAAATGTCAAGAGAACTCACTTAATTAAATATTAATTTAAAAATACTCATGGAGGTAAGGGCATTTCCATTTATGTTTCCTAACGATATTAAAATTCATGACAGAAAGACTAAAATTATTATTCAATTAATATAAGATTGAAGTATTATCAATCTACATCTATTAGCAATCTGGAACTTAATGTCTTAAAATTTCATGGGCAACACAATGTCTTTATTCAAGCAAAGCACTTTTCAGGTCTAATGTTCATTTGATGGATACAATGTCTGCTTTTAAAATAATAGAACAAACAGCTTTAAAATCTATACATTTTTTTATATTCACCTGGATTCAACATTTAGCCATCATCAAATATTGCTCTGAATTTTCTAAGAAGAAATTTGAAAATATTTATCTGTCTGGATACTTACATCTCTTTCTGGTTTATCATTTTCATACTGATGTGTGTTTTCTTTTACAAGATGCCATTCCTTGATTAGTTCCTTACATGTTTCCTTCACCATAAAACCTTGCTTTTCATTGTTGGCTTGAAGTATTTTTATGGTATCTGCCAACTGATCTTTGATTTTAATTTTCTTGCCAGCTTTGTGGTGAGCTTCATCCAGTTGCTTTTGAAGGAACTTATTTTCACTCCGCAGGTAAGATATGGTTTCCTGTAAAAATTCCTGCTTTCCAGTGTCTTTATCCACTTTACCTTGTTCCTGTTGATACACGTGTTCAGTTTCCTTCTTTTGACACTGTACTTGGCTTTGGTCTCCTTCGCCACCTTGTAAAACAAATGTCCTATCTCTGAGAGCATATTTTGTGGAACGAAGCTCAATTCTCAGGTGATTGAATTTACTTTCAAATTTAGAACACTGTTGAGAAAGAATCTCAATGCTATGCTTTATGTCAGACATATCAGAGTTCTTTTTGCCCTGGGAACAAAAATATTCTTCTTTCTCTTTCTTGAAAGCAACCTGTAGATCTCCTTTTGAAGTCTGACAATGCTCATGGTACTGTATAACAGTAGCCCTTTCAGAACTGTATGAGTCACCTTCTGCTTCCAGTCTTCCTCTGTTTTGTTGTGCATCCTCCAGTTTAGTGCTTAGCTTTGTAAGCTCAGCTCTCAGATCTTCAAACTGCTCATTGTGTTGAAGTAGTGTTTCTGTTATTGTCTTTTGAAAATGGTCATTTTTTTCTTTGACAATCACAATGTCCTCAAAATATTTTTTTTCCAATTCCTGCATCTGATTTTTTACTGTGACTAGTTCCAGTGTTAACTTGGCAATTTCATCCTTCAAGATGCAATTTTCATGTATCAGAGGTTTTTCTTTTTCATCAAAAACCTAAGTAAAACAAAGGAGACTTTTAGCTAACTCATTGATATATAATGATAACCTCTGAAATTAAAGAGACCTTTATGTTTACAATAAAAAGCTTCCAATTGGTGAATATCTCTCATAAAAAAATATAGAATTGGACTCCAACTTCTAACTTTATACAAGCCTGCATTCTGCAAAGTTTAAAAATGTAATATAAGTTCATGGATTTTTTAAACTGAAAAGCAAACCACACGTTACTGTTTAAGAGTCGCAGAATTGGAAAGGGCTTTTTTTGAATTACTACAAATCCAGAACACATTAAGGAAAAGATTAATAACTCTAACTACACTTAAAAATTGAGATTATAGACTGAATAGATACCCGCATTGAAAGTATTAACCCTGCATATACTAGGAGAGACTAAATTTCCTAAAATATTTTTCAAAACTTATCTCATACACCATCTAATTTCTTAGTACTTTCAGTAATAAATACTACCTCTACTATAACTGCTCATCTAGGCATTGTCCTAAGCTCTTCTGCATCCATCTATGAACACATTCAGTTATCACAATCTGGAATGGAGGGGTTAAAAACATAAGCAACTTCTGGATTTTCCCCAGGTTTCCAGACTTAAAAATTGTTGTTCTTGCCCCAATCCATAGTTCTCCTCTAGTGTGAATATAAAAACACAAAAGATGCCTCATATTGTAATGGTAAGATAATATATACAGAGCTCTTCTTAGAAAATCATGAGATTATGTTGCTACAATAACTTTTCTTCCTTGTTCACAATGTTTACTGTAATAAATGTTAAATAGGTAGAAATGCACTGAATTACTTTACTAGCAATAAAGTAACAATAAATTGTCAGTAAGTATATGTTACATCATAGCATTCTCTTCAAAATCTCTTGTGTTAAAATGAGATATTACTACGAACAAATTGTAACTTTTCTTAAAGGTAGAATGACATCTAGCATATTACCTCAGAACTGGCTCTTCTTTTCCTCCTTACTATCAGTGGAAATGAAAACTAACCTTTCTAATAATATATCAAGGAAATGTAATCATTGCCAAAATCTAGAGCATTTGTTCTTGGTAGCTATACCTTTGAGGTCATGGAGAACACACCAATTACTATGGAAAATATTAAAAGCCTTCCCTTAGGATGAGGCCATTGTCACTGCCACTACTTGACTGGGGAGAGACAAATGGATTTTAATTAAGAATATAATTTTATCCAATGGACCCAAAATGCCACCACTAACACACACACACACACACACACACACACACACACACACACACACTCACACAAACACAGATATGTTTTTTAAATTATCTATAGTTTCCTTATGTACAGTATTGGATTTTACATATCTACACACCCATATATACTTACACACATTTGTAAATGATTAAATAACCTACCTGATATAAGGCTTTCTTATGAGCTCTTTTTATCCCCTTTGGCTTGCAAGGGTGTTTGGTCAGAATTCTATCTTGTAATACACTTGTTTTCTGTTCTTCAGAAAGTTGCCTCTGAGTGTAGTTTTGTTCTTCAATAACCTAGGGACACATTTCATTTAGTTTTTTATCTCATGCCATTAACAAAAAGTTCAGAGCTTAAGAACAGATCCTTAAAAAACTGTTAAAAAGAAATAGCCTATTTAAATATAAGGATATTTGGTTTTCATGAAAAACTCAAAATTTAACTTAAGTGATAGCTAGATTTGTCATAGAGCAAAAATGCAGTATTGTGAAATAAAATTTGTTTATGAACATTTGAGAAACTCCATCACATTCTCAAGGCAATTTAGCCTCTATGTTAACATTTTTAAAAGCCAAAATTAACATTGATGTGAATGGTTAAAGTCAATTTATTGTCTCTTTGTTCATTTAGAAAACCTTTACAGACCATTTACCACATACCAAGGATAGTAATAAATTAATAATTTTAGTCATAAATGTCACAGTTCATATTTTGAACGAGATACCATGTTGGGTTTGTTTTAAATGTAATAATGTATATTAAATCAAAGGGATACAATTATTGACCCAATATGGTTAGATACAAGACATTTTTACCAAAGGCAAATTTACATTATTCCCTCTTACAGTCTTCAGGGCCATGACTTGTGTTCCTATTTTGTTTTCAACTTTGGGATTCATTTCAACTGCTTTCATGGGCTGCCCTTCTTTTTTCCTTAAGTGCGCTGTATTTTTTGGATATAAGAGATCAGCTTTTGGTCTCTTCTCTTTTTCTTTTTGTAATGTTGATCTGCAGTTAAACACAATCAAAGCTGTGATCAACATGAAATGAACTGTTATATTTATGTGATATCTTATGTAAACCTCATGGTAACCACAAAACAAAAAACTCAAGCAGACTGACAAAAGATAAAGAGCAAGAATTCAAAGTAAAATACAAAAATCTTCAATCCAAAAAAGGAAGGAAGCAACAGAGGAACAATGGAATTACAAAACTGACAGAGAATAGTAAGATAGTATTAATAAGTCTTTGCCTATCAATAATTTCTGTGAAAATGGATTGAATTCTCCAATCAAAAGCATGGAATGACAATGATGCAGAACACACAATATGGCAGGCAGACTGTGTTGTAGAAATATTCACCTGAAACCTGTATACTTTTGTTAACAAGAGTCACCTCAACAAATTCAATAAAAAGGAAAAAAGGCACACTATGTTTTGTTGGATTAAATAATAAGACACCAATGTATGCTGCCTTCAAGAGACTCTATTCATTTTCTTAAATTAAAAAAAATTCTCACCAGAGGATATGCTCATCGATTTTAGAGAGTGGGGAATAGTCAGAAATACAGACAGACAGAGAAACATCAATGAGAGAAAGAGAACATTGGTTGCCTCTCCTATGTACCCAACCAGAAATGGAGTCCACAACTTAGGAACATGCCCTGACCTGGAATCAAACCTACAAAACTTTGGTATAGGGATGGTGTTCCAGCCAAGAAAGCCACACTGGCCAGGGCTCAATCATTCTTAAAGACTCAAAGCGAATAGAGGAAAAATATATTCCTTGCAAGTGAAAACCAAAAGAGAACATTTGTAGATATTCTTATCTTAGACAAAACGGAATTTAAGCCACAAACTGTAACACGGCACAAGCAAGGTCTTTATATAACAATAAGGAGATCACTTCATAAAGATATAACAATTGTCAATAGGTATGTACCCAACATTGGTTCCCCTAAAAATATTAAACAAATTTTATCAGAATTAAAGGTTTAAATATCCAACAACACAATAATAACAAGGAGCACCAATTCCCCACTTTCAGCAACGAATTGATCATCTAGACACAATATCAACAAGGAAATGTTAAACTTGAATCAAACATTAGACCAAATGGACCTAAGGGACATTTAGAGAGCACTCGTACATTTTTTTTCACCACCTCAAAGAGATAGCTGCTCTCCCATGTATACTGCAGCCTTATTCACAATAGCCAAGATATATAAACTAAGTGTTCACCAATAAATGAACAGATACAGTGGTATGTATGTATGTATGTTTACAGGTTTGTGTATATTATATATGTAATTGTGTATCTATGTATACACACACACACACACACAAAGACACATACATAGACAATGGCATTTTCTCTGGCATGAGAAAGGAATAGAATAATAGAGACTGGCTATAGTTATAAGAAATGTGATTAGTTATTAGTCATGCTCTATTAACCATGATTGTTTTGTTCTGATTAAAGAAAGTATGTTGTGATCTGGCTGGGGGTTCCCCCCACTTGTCTGGGACCTGGGAGTTAACCTGGAAATGAGGTCCATCCTCTTTAACTGCCTATTATCATGAAAAGATTAATAACCTTGTTGGAGCAACAATGGAGTCCCAGAGGTGCCTACACTTTGCAAACCCCCCAGCTTGCATTGTCTGTAATCTATAAACAGTATACCCATCTTTTTTCTTTTTCCTTATTTCCCCATGCCTGTAATACCTATTTTTATTACTTTTGCATAATCATTCCTATCCCCTTTGCCTACTTTCCCATGTAATCTTTGTCCTTCTACCCCATACAAGCAGCTGGTTTCTTGGGATGGGGGTGGGTGGTGAGCAGAGCAGATATTCTTGGATGACCTACTGCTCTCCCATACTGCCAGTATTGTTGGAATAAATGCTTATATATGAATCAACCCTGTCTCTGCTTAATTGGCTCAAGTAGTGATAGGCAGCCCGGACCCACTTGTCAGGTTTCACTCCCATTCGCGACCACATAGGTGAACCTTGAGAGCAGTGGAGTAGTAAACATAAGTCAGACAAAGACAAATACTACAGGATCTCACTTGCATGTGGGATCTAAAGTACCTGCACTCATAAAATCAGAGAGTACAGTGGTGGTAGCCAGAGGCTGAGGGTGTGGGGAGCAGGGAAGATGCTGGTCAAAGGTACAAGCTTTCGTTTTAAGATGATCACTAGTGGGGGTCTGATGTACAGTGTGGTGACTATAGTTAACAATATGTATTATATTCTTGAAAGTAGCTAAGGGAGTAGAGTTATATGTTCTCATCACAAAGAAAGAATTGATAATTATTTGATGTAATGGAAATGTGAACAAGCATTCCTGGGCTGATTATTTAACAACATAAAAGTATATCAAATGAACACATTATAGGCCTTCAAAATATGCAATGTTACATGTCAATTATGACTCAATAAAGCGCAGAAAGAAATAGAAATTTGAAAAAATAAAAATATCCACATGGAATTATATATATAGATAGAAAATGGCAATAAACCAATTAGTTATGATTTTTCTTAGAAAATAAAATTATTTGGTAACTTTTGTATACTCTAGCCTGGTATATGATCCTATATAATAAAAGCCTAATATGCAAATTGACTAAACGGAAGAACAACTGGTTACTATGACACATATGGGGCTGATGCTCAATGCAGGAGCTGCCCCCTGGTGGTCAGCGCCTTCCTACAGGGTGAGCTGCTCAGCAAGAAGTTGGGCTTAGAGCTGGGGAGAGCAGTGGCGGGGGCAGGAGCCTGTCCAGTCTCCACAGCAGTGCTAAGGGGCAGGGAGCCAAGCAGTTAAGGAGCAGCCAGCAGGTGGGTATTAGGAGCTAGGAGTCCCAGACTGTGAGAAGGCACAGGCCAGACTAAAGGACACCCACCCCCATCCCCCAGTGCAAGAATTTTGTACACTGGGCCTCTAGTATTATAAATAATACATAAAATGACCTATTGTATGTTTTACATACATCATAACATAACATAAGTCCTTAGACTGTGTATGTGTGTGTTTATAAGTTCATGCTTTTATGAAGGATCTAGTTCTGGAAGTGAAGCTATTGGGATAAAGGAATGACATACATGACATTGTGAAAGAAGCTCAATTAGCCTTTGAAAAAGATGAGCCAATTATTATATATCTACAGTAGTGCATGAGAAGGCCTTTTCATCCAATGGGAAATTTCTGGTTTGGTTTTATAAATACAATAATTATCACTTTAAGTTCGAAAAATGGTATCTCATTATTTGTTGATTTGCATTTTCTGATTACAAAGCAAGATGAACTCAGGTATAAATATAAAATTTGTTAATCATGAATATTAGCTCAACTTAGAATTTGTCTTATAGGAAAAGAATAGTTACCTACAGTTAGACACTGCTATTGACATACCTATTAGAATCTTCATTTTGCACAATAGGAAACTGGTTCTTATCATTTTGTTCACTGTTGCTTTTCTGACTGTCAGTGTCATCATCAGCCACACCAAACATGTTTTCTGACTTTTCCCTCTTACTACTTTTCTGTTCCTTCTTTTCTTCAACCTTTGATGAAAGTTTGATATTAAGGATGCTGTTATTACCTTACACATTAAGAAGACTGTGTTTTCATTGCTTTTATCATTTGGCTTTATGATTAGCTTTGCTAATACCTTATTCATTAAGAAGACTGTGTTTTCATTAACTTTTTCATTTGGCTGCTGAGTATCAGTTTGTTCACTGTTGCTCTGATGTCTCAATCCATTTCTGTCACTGTCATTATCACCAGCATACGTGTTTCTTGAAACTTCTCTTTTACTGCTTGTCTGCCTATTTTCTCCATCAACCTTTGATGAATGTTTAAAAAGAAAGACATTGTTAGTACCTTATTAATCAGAAGATTGTGTTTTCATTAATTTCATGATATTAATAAAATTGATATTACTTGAATCAATAAAAATATTTTGAGTGTTTAATTTGGTTATAACAGGTCATTGAAATTGCTGTAAAATCTGCTTTATTTCTGTTTCAATATAGAAGCAGAATTTTCCAAAATTTCTAAGAGTGATTTCTTAATTTTGTGCTCCAATTCACATAATCTACTCTTTGATACCTAACATTCCCCTTACTCACCCCCATTCCATGTATCTTACAGAGAAAACTAAATAAATGACCAAAAATTCAAAATTCCTTCTTTTGTCTTTCCCAACTCTGACTTGCATTGCACAGGTAGATTTAAAGATGTGACATTGTGCCTCAGTAACAAATAGGAAGCTTCTTTCTTCCTACATGAAACTATTTTTTCCTATATTACCTTTCACATTTTTTCCAAGATCTTTAAAGATATCAAAAAGTGTGGTATTTATAAAATATATGAGCCAAAGTTTACTACACCATTGGAGCAGAGTGAAGCCAATGAATTGATAATTAAGGTACAATTTGGAAAGTGAGTAATGCTCCCTAATTTCACACAACCAAGTCTTGGATTTTGGGGCCTGATGAAATCTGGTGCAATTACCCTAATGATCCTCTGAGGTGCCACTCAACCATAAGGTCCACAGGTCCACACACACATACACACACACACACACACAAACACAAAATAGGATAAATCCCCTGAAAAAAAAAGCTAAATGAAATAGAGGCAAGGTATGCACCAGATATAACTGGAAAACATAGTTACAAAGATAATAAGGAACATAGTGAGAACTTTTTTTTAATATATATTTTATTGATTTTGTACAGAGAGGAAGGGAGAGAGATAGAGAGTTAAAAACATCGATGAGAGAGAGTAATCGATCAGCTGCCTCTTGCACACCTCCTACTGGGGATATGCCCACAACCAAGATACATGCCCTTGACCGGAATCGAACCCAGGACCCTTCAGTCCCCAAGCCGACACTCTATCCATTGAGCCAAACCAGTCTCGGCCATAGTGAGAACTTTGACAATGAAAAAGCAAGTATAAAAAAGCATAAATAAATCATATAAAATAATCACTCAGAAATGAATATATTAACTGAAATGAAGAATACACAAGAAGGGATCAACAGCAGATAAGATGAAGCTCAGATTGGAATCTTTCAGTTATAAGAAAGGTAGCAGGAAACACTGAATTAGAGCAGCTATATATGTACACTAGAGTCCCAGTGCACAAAATTTATTCATGGGAAAGGGTGTGTCCCTCAGCCCAGCCTGCACCCTCTCCAATCTGGGATCCCTTGAGGGATGTCCAAATGCCAGTTTAAACCTTTAACTGGGCAGTAAGACATCCCTCTCACAATCCAGGACTGCTGGCTTCCAACCACTACTTGCCTACCAGCCTGATCACCCCTAACCATTCCCTTGTAAGCCTGCTATATGCCTTATTGCTCCCCTGTCAGACCGATTTCCCCTAAGTGCCCTCCCCTGCTAGCCTGGTCAACCCTAATAGCCCTCCCCTGACAGCTTGGTTCTCACTAACTGTCCTCCCCTCAGGCCTGGTCACCACCTAAGTGCACTCCTCTACTGGCCTAGTCTCCACCAACTGCATCCTCTGCTGGCTTGGTCACCCTTAAATGCCCTCCACTGGTAGCCTGATTGCACACAACTGCCTTCCCTTGCAGGCCTGGTACTCCTCAACTGCCCTCCCCTGCTGGCCTGATGGCCCACAATTGCCCTCCCATGCTGGCCATCTTGTGGCAGCCATCTTGTGTCCACATGGGGCAGCCATCTTTGACCACCTGGGGGCAGCCATCTTGTGTGTTGGAGTGATGATCAATAATACTCTTTTATTAGATAGGATAAATATATATATATATATATATATACCTCAATATATACATTCTGCCTTTAATGAGAGTAGTTTAAGGGATTTCTGGAAACAGAAAGCATAGATACAGCCACAATATAGGTGTACCAGAAGGAGGAGAGTGAGAGCAAAAATTAAGAACCTATTTATAGAAATAAAATGACTGAGGCTTCCCTCACCTGATGAAGAAAAATACACAGTAGTGTAGGAAAGGGAGTATCAAACAAGATAAACAGAAAGAGGTACACTCCAAGCTACTTCATAATACTTCATAATTAAAATGGCAAAAGTTAAAGACAAAGAGGATGTTAGAAGCAGAAAGAAAACAGAAATAGTTACCTACAAGGGAGCCCCAACAAATCTGTTGGATGCTTTCTCAACAGACACATTTCAAGTTGGCAAGGATTGGTACAAAATATTCTAAGTGATTAAAAAAGAAGGACCTACATCCATGACTACTCAACCTAACAAAGCTTTCATTTACTGTTGAAAAGGAGATAAAGAGTTTCCTAGGTAACCTAAAGAAGTTCATCACACAAAAAAGACAGTATTAGAGGAATCATTAAAGGGTTTTTTATATAAAGTTATAGAAAAAAGGCAAGAGACATAATTATAAAGAATAAAATAGCAATAAATGAGTAGCTATCAATAACTCCTATAATGTATATATCTCAAAAGCTCCAATTAAAAGAAAACAGAGATGGATAAGAAAACAAATTCCCTACATGTGCTATCTACAAAAGAACCACCTCAGCAAAAGATACATACATACTGAAAGTAAAAGGATGGAAAAAGATATTTCCTTAAAATTCAAACAAAAACGATGCTGGCCTGGTGGCTAAATTGGATAATGTTGTCTATATATAGCACATTTTCTGGTTCAAACTCTCATTAGGGCATATATTATACAAGAAGCAAGCAATGAATGTTTACGTAAGTAGAGCAACAAATGGGTAGTCCTCTCTCTATCTTTCTCTCTCTCTCCATCTCTCACCCTTTCCTTGTTCTCTATAAAAAAAATCAATGAATAAAAATTCAACTAAAAAAATGTTCCCCTGACCAGTGTTGTTTAGTGGTCAAGTGTCTATATAGGAACCAAGAGGTCACTAGTCCTATACATGCTCAGGGAACATGCCCGGGATACAGGCCCAATCCCCAAAAATGGGCATATGGAAGGCAGAAAATGAATATTTCTCTCTCATCAATGTTTATATATGTATAACCCTCTCCCTTCCTCTCTCTGAAATCAATATAATATATTTAAAAAATAAAATCAATAAAATATAATTAAATAAAATTTTCAAATGCAAACAGAGAAGAGTTATGGGGAGAAAAGGGTCTTATTTTGAGGTGAAAGGAGCAGATTTGACTTTGGGTGGTGGGCATATAGTCTTATATACAGGTTTTGTGAATTAGTGATCCACATATGAAACCTATATGTTCATGTTGACCAATGTCACCCCAATAAAATTCAAATAACCAAACAAAATGCCACAAAAACACAAATAACCATAAAAACAGCTGGGAAAGCAATACTTATATCATAAAAAGATAGAAGTTAAATCTAAGGCTATAGAAAGACACAAAGGAGGCCAATACATAACGATATGGGATCAATCCAACAAGAAGAAATAACCCTTATGAACATAAAGGCACCCACCAAAGGAGGACTTCAATATATAAAGCAAACATCAATACAATCACAGTTAGGGATTCCAATACCCCTTTTATATTAATAGATAGATATTTCAAAAGAATAAAGGTAAATGTATATATCTTAAAAACTCCAATCAGAACTCCAATGAATTTCATTGATATGTTCAGAGCATTATTAACCTAAAACTGTAGGCTATAAGTTTTTCAAGTACACTTGGAACAGATTCCTAGGTAGACCACTTGTAAGGTCATAAAACAATCCTCAGTCAATTTTAAAAGACTGAAATCATTCCTCACATCTTATGCAACCAAAATGGTATCAATTAACAATGTAACTAACCTTTACCAGAATACATGTTTTAAATGAGCCTATTGGATTGTTTTAAAAGGTGTATAACATGATCTTAATTCGATTAATTGATTATGACAGTATTCTTTTCATAGTGATTAAACTTCACCAAACATAAAATAAACCATTTTAAAGTATAAAATTCAGAAACATTTGGCACATGTACCATGTTGTGCAATGATCACCTCTATTTAGTTCCAAAACCTATCACCAATCCAGAAGGGAACCTCATTCCCATGAAATAGGAACTCCCCATTTGCCCTACCCAGTCTCTGGGAAACACTTGTCTGATTTCTGTCTCTATGGACACACTTGTTGTGGAATTTGTATATAAAAGGTACCACACAATAAAGTAACTCAGTGGGTGGAGTATCATTCCATGCACCTAAGGGTCATGGGTTAAATTCCCAGTCAGGGCATAAAGATAGGTTGTCTGATCAATCCCTATCAGTGCCCTTCCTTCTTGCAGGATGCAGCCAATCAATGTTTCTTCATCACATCAATGTTTCTCTTTCTCTTTCTATCCCTTCCCTTACACACTTTCTCTAAAATCAATAAAACATTTCACAAATTTAGGATTTAAGTATACAAAAACTAATTTTGCATTACAAACATAAAACAATGATAGGTATGCCACTAGGAAATTTTAAGTGTTACACAAAAATTCAATTAAGAGCAAGAAAACAAATTTTACAAGAGAGCACTTTACCTTGAAGATGACATTATCTGATGTAGGACCTGCGACTGCAATGCGATGTTTGCTGTAAAATCCACAGCACCAATGAGAGAATCTATTTCTTTAGAAAAAAAAAAAAGCAACAAAATTTAAAGTGAAAGATCAGCTTTCTGTATATTAAGTAAAGAATCTTTATATAATTAACACTGGAAATTTGTTTTTTTTTTTAAAAAAGCTTTAATTTATCTATTTCTGCTACAACATCTCCCAACTATGTACTATTTAATGGGGACACACTCTGCCTAGGACTGACTTGTTTGCACCACTTACTGACTCACATAATGTTCATTCCCTGAACTGGAACACGTCTGATGACCTAAACCAAGGTAGGAAGATACTTTGTTCCTTCTGTATCATCTGTCCCTGGTTCAAAGACTAATCAGTATCAGTCAGAAATGGCAGTCTTGATTTTTTTAGCATGTGAACCACTTACTGAGGAGATCCCAATCTTTCCTTTTACCCTAAAACCACCCAGTAATTTCCCTGAAATGGTGGAAAGTTAAATGTCTAAATGTTAAGAAACATATGTATATTTTGTTAGCTTATATTATATATATATATATATATATATGTGTGTGTGTGTATATATATATGTATATATATATAATACTATATATAGTATACTACATGGAATTATGTTCTGTATATTTTATCTATATATATAAAGGCCTAAGTGACCAAATGATGAAACAGTTGACCAATCACTATGACATGCACTGACCACCAGAGGACAAACGCTCAACACAAGAACTGCCCCTGGTTGTTAGTGAGCTCCCAAAGTCAACCTCCAACTGCTGGCCAATATCCCACAGCCCTTTCCCCATTTCCCCTGGTAGGCCCAGGGACCATACCTGTGCACAAATTTGTGCACCAGTATTCAGACTGAATATATGTATATTTATGCAAGTAATGTTTTCATGTACAACCTAGTTCTGGAAGTGAAGATATTGGGATAAAGGAATAACACCCCTGATTTTTTTTTAAACAAGCTCAATTACCCTTTGAAAAAGATGTGCCAATTTCATCTACCTATAGTGCACAAGTATGCCTTTTCCTCCCGTGGGCCAATTCTGGTTTGTATTTTTTAAATAAGATAATTATCATTTTAAGTGCAAAATAATGGTAACTCATTGTTTGTGGATTTGTGTTTTTCTGATTACCAAGCAAGGTTCAAACTCTCTGGTATAAATATAAAATTGTGAATCATAAATATTGACTCAAATTGAAACTTGTTTTGGAGGAAAAACATAATTACCTACTGTTAAATACTGCCACAGGCTTACCTATCAGACTCTACTTTCTCCATGATTGGAAGCTGCTGCTTTTCACTTGGTTTGCTATTGCTTTTCTGCCGCACACTAACTCTGTGCTTTTTCTTTTCTTCAACCTTTGATGAAAGTTTGATATTAAGCATATTGTTATTATATTATCCATTAAAAAGTCTGTTTTTTCATTAGTTTTATCCTCTGTCTTTTATCATTTAAAGGTTTTGTTCTTACCTTATTCATTAAAATAACTGTGTTTTCATTAATTACATCATTTGGCTGCTGGTTACCAGTTTCTTTACTGTTGCTGTGCTGACTCAATCCATCACTGACATTCTCAGCAGCACCATCATACATGTTTTCTGTCTCTTCCTTTTTACTACTTTTCTGCTCCTTCTTTTCTTCAACCTTTGAGGACAGTTTGATATTAAGGATGCTGTTATTACCTTATTCATTAAGAAGACTGTGTTGTCATTACTTTATCATTTGGCTTTATCATTGGCCTTTGCTATTATTACCTTATTCATTAAAAAGACCGTGTTTTCATTAACTTTATCATTGGGCTTCTGGGTATCAGTTTGTTCACTGTCCCTTTGATGACTCAATCCATTTCCGTCACTGTCATCACCAGCACCAGCTACATGTTTCCTGACACTTCCTTTTCACTGCTTGTCTGCTTATTTTCTCCATCAACCTTTGAGGACTGTTTGATATTAAAGATATTGCTACTACCTTATTCCTTAAAAGAGTGTGTTGTCATTAATTTCATGATATTAATGAAATTGATCGGACTTGAATCAATACAATATTTTGAATGCTTAATTTTATGATAACAGTCATTGAAATTGTGAATCCTGCTTCATTTCTGTTTCTGTATAGAAGCAGAATTTTCCAAGATTTTTAAAAGGGCTTTTTTTTTTAAGATATATTTTATTGATTTTTTTACAGAGAGGAAGAGAGAGGGATAGAGAGTTATAAATATCGATGAGAGAGAATCATCGATCAGCTGCCTTCTGGGGATGTGCCCGCAACCAAGGTACATGCCTAAAAGGGCTTTCTTAATTTTATGGTCATATTCACATTGCAATCCCCTCTTTGCTGCCTAACATTTCCCCTCCTCATCCTCATCCCACTTATCTATCAGAGACAAGGAAATAAAAAGACAAAGATGCAAAATTCTCCACTTTTGTCTTTCTTACCTGGGTCTTGCATTACACAGATAGATTTAGAAGATGTGACATTGTGCCTCAGTAACTAATAGGAAGCTTGCCTCTTTTTTCATGAGGCTATGGTTTCCCACATTGCCTTTTACATTTTTAAGGTATTTAAATGTATAAAAAGTGGTGGCATTTATAAAATACATGAACCGACATACTATAATTTTGGAGCAGAGTGAAGCCAATAAATTGATAATTAAGATACAATTTTGGAAAGTGAATAATGTTCTCCTAGTTTCAGACCAAATTGTGGTCTTTGGGACCGGATGAATTCTGCTGACCTTACCCTAAAGAGTCTCTGAGGGGCCAACAAACTATTATGTCCATGGGTACACAGTGGGTGAAAGCCACTATTTGCATAGCCTGGGACTTAGAAGAAATGAAGCCGAGTTTGAATCTGTATCAACATGGTAAGCACCATTCACACCTACCTGTGAGTCACTTACCTCATGGGACTATATACCAATGGGAGCTGTTTCAGTGACTGACCCCAACAGAAAGCAGAGGTGGAGCTCAGAGAGGCTTGTGCTTTGTTCTTAGCTGCCTCACAGGCTTGGTGCTGGTGGAAGGAGGCATTGCTGTGCAGCTTGGCCCCTCCCTGGTGCACCTAGGCCTAGCAGAGGCAGTCACAGACACTGCACCACTTTGTTGCTCCACACAAGTCATCCAAGGGAAGTTACAGGTGGAGACTGACATTGACTTACAACAGAGTGCCTCACAAGAGGCTCCAGTGGAGAGCTACAGTACATGAAGCAATTACTCCACAATCAGAACACCCAAATGAAGATCTCAACAGGAATGACACCATACTGGTGTGAATTACTTGACATGGCATCAGCCTTCACATAGCAGCTTGTACACTGTGGTCAGCCAGCCTGAACATCAACCTCATCCAAAAATAGGCCAGAATCAATATTATACAAAAGGAGAGCTCACATAACATACACAAGTGACATTCCTGGAGCAACGAGTTCTGGTGATCAGAAAGATTGTGCCAATGAGCCTAAAATGACACCTAATACATAAGTCCATTTTACCACGACTGGGAGGCATAGTAGATCTACCCATATTTGTAGAAACAAATACAGAGACTCAGCTGAAATGGGGAGAAGGAAGATGCCCAAAATGAAAACACACACACACACACACACACACACACACACACATGAAACACAACAGGATATATTCCCAGAAAAAAAGAAAGAGCTTAATTAAATGGAGCAAGGAATGCACTAGATACAATTGAAGAACATGGTTAGAAAAATGCTAAAGGAACAATGTGAAAATTTGGACAATGAGAAAGCAAGTATCACAAAAGATAAATGAGGCTTAGCCAGCTTGGGTCAGTGGATAGAGCTTCAGCCTGTATATTGAAGGGCCCCAGGTTCAATTCTGTCCAAGGGCACATGCCTGGGTTGTGGCTCAATCCCCAGTGGAAAGGGTGCAGGGGCAACTGATCAATGATTCTCTCTCATCATTTATGTTTTCTCTCTCTCTCTCTCTCTCTCTCTCTCTCTCTCTCTCAAATCAATAAAAAATATTTTAAAAAGGAAAAATGAATCATATAAAATATCTACTCAAAAGTTAAGAATACAATACTTGAAGTATACACAGGAAGGAATCAACAGCAGATAAGATGAAGTACAGATTAGAATCTTTCACTTATAAGAAAAGGTAGCAGGAAACATTGAATTAGAGTACATTTTATATAATCTGCTCTAATTCGATGTTTCCTGCTACCATATATATATATATATATATATATATATATATATATATATATATATTCTCTATACATGTATAGAAATATTTTATTTATTTAATGAGAGCAGTTTAAGGGATTTCTGAGATAACAGAAAACATAGCTACATCCACATTATAGGGGTACCAGAAGAAGAAGAGTGAGAGCAAAAATTAAGAACCTATTTAAAGAAATAAAATGACTGAGGCTTTCCTGGTGTGGTGGAAAAAAAAAATGCACAGAAGTGCAGGAAACGGAGTAACAAACAAGATGAACAGAAAGCAGGATACACCAAGCTACTTCATAGTTAAAATGGCAAAGGTTAAAGACAAAGAGAGAATCTTAGAAGTAGAAAGAAAAAGTACATAGTTACCTACAAGGGAGCCCCAATAACTCTGTTAGATGTTTTTTCAACAGACACATTTCAGGCTGGCAAGGATTGGTACAAAATATTCAAAGTGATAAAAAAAAAAAAAGAAGGACCTACATCCATGACTATTCTACCTAGCAAAGCTGTCATTTAACATTGAAAATGAGATAAAGAGCTTCCTAGGTGACCTAAAGAAGTTCGTCACACACAAAAAAGACAGTATTAGAGGAATCATTAAAAGGATTTCTATATAAAGTAGTAGAAAAAAAGACGAGGGACATAATTATAAAGAATAAAATGGCAATAAGTGAGTAGCTATAAATGATTCCTATAAATGCATATAACTAAAAAGCTCCAATCAAAAGACATAGAGTAGATAGATAAGAAAATAAATTCCCTACATGTGTTGTCTACAAAAGAACCACCTCAGCAAAAGATACACATATACTGAAAGTAAAGGATGGAAAAAATATTTTCTGAAAATATAAACTAAATAGGCCCTGGCTTGGTGGCTCCATTGGACAGTGTTTCTACAGAGCAAGTTTTCTGTTTCAAACTCTCATTAGAGCACATACAAGAAGTATGCAATGAATTCATAAGTAAGTGGAACAACAAATCAATGGTTCTCTCTCTTTGTATGTCTCTCTCTCTCTCTCTGTCTCTCTCCCTTTTCTTGCTCTCTCTCAAAATCAATCAATGAAAATTCAACCAAAAAAAAAATGTTCACCTCACCAGTGTTGCTCCGTTATTAAGTGTCTATATAGGAAATATGAGGTCATCAGTCTGATACCTGGTCAGGCCATAAGACCGTGATATAGGCCCAATTCCCAAAAGGGGGCATGCAGAAGGCAGAGGATGGATGTTTCTCACTCATTGAAGGAGAAATATATTTATTTCTCCTTCTCTCTGAAATAAATAGCAATATATGTAAAAAATAAAATCAATAAAATATATTTTTAATTTTTTTTTCAAATGCAAACAACGAAGGATTGTGGAGAGAAAGTGGTCCTAATATGAGTTGACAGGAGAAGATTTTACTTTGGGTGGTGGGCACATGGTCCTATATTCAGGTTTTGTAAGTTAGTAACCCACACATGAAACCTATATGTTCATGATGACCAATGCCACCTCAATAAAATTCAAATAAATAAATGAATAAATAAATAAAATGAAAATCACAAAAAAACAGCCTGGAAAGCAATACTTATGTCAGAAAAAAATAGAAGTTAAATCTAAGGCTACAAAAAGAGACAAAGAAGGCCAATACATAATGATATAGATCGATGCAACAAGAAGAAATAACCCTTATGAATATATATGCAGCACCAGAGGAGCACTTCAATATATAAAGCAAATATCAAATAATCACAGTTTGGAAGTTCAATTCCCATTGGCATTTATAGGTAGGTCTTTCAAAAAAGATAAAGTAGGTAAATGTGTGTATACAGTATAAGTTAAAAACCAACCAAAACTCCAGTGAATTTCATTGGTATGTTCAGAGTATTATTAACCTAAAACTGTAGGCTATAAATTTTTTCAAGTGCACATGGAACAGTTTCCTAGGTAGGCCACGTGTAAGGCCATAAAACAAGCCTCAATAAAGTTAAAAAGATAGAAATCATTCCTCACCTCTTCTCCAGCCACAATGTTATCAAATTAGAAATCAATTACACATGAACACAATAGGGCAAATAACCTGTCACTAAACAGTTGAATGGATTAACAATGCAATCAGGGAAGAAATCAAAAGATACCTTGAGGCAAATGAAATTAGAACATGATAATTCAAAATCTATGGAAGAACATGAAAGCTGTTCTAAGAGGGAAATTCACAGCAATACAGGCCTACCTCAAGAAATAAGAAAAATCTCAAATTAACAATGTAACCTTTACCAGAAGCCATGTTTTAAATGAGCCTATTGGTTTGTTTTATAAGATGTAACAGGATCTTAATTTGATTGATTGATTATGACAGTATTCTTTTCTTAGCGACTAAACTTCACCAAACATTAAATAAACCATTTTAAGATATAAAATTCAGAAACATTTGGCACAAGTACCATGTGCAATGATCACCTCTATTTAGTTCCAAAGCCTGTCACCAATCCAGAAGAGAGCCTCATTCCTATGAAATAGGAACCCCCCATCCCCCCTACCCAGACTCTGTGAAACACTAGTCTGATTTCTGTCTCTATGGAGTCACTTATTGTGGAATTTGCATATAAAAGAAATCATGCACTAATGTAAATATATTTCCCATTGGACTGTGGGGATCAGTGGATGGACCATCATCCCATGCACTAAAGGGTCATGGGTTAAATTCCCAGTCAGGGCATATTCACAGGATATCAGATCAATCCCTATCAGAAACATTCTCTTCGCAGGCGGAAGCCAAACAGTGTTTTTCTTTCACATGAATTCTCTCTCTCTCTCTCTCTCTCTCTATCTATCTATCTATCTATCTTTCCCTCTCTCCCTCCCTCCCATCCCCTTCCACTCTCTCTAAAATCAGTAAAACAAAAATAAAACATTTCCCAGCTTGACAATTTAACTATAAAAGAACCAATTTTGCATTACAAACCTAAAACAATGATAGGTATGCCACTAGGAAATTTTAAGAGTAAATGTTACACAAAATTCAATTGAGAGCAACAAAACTAATTTCACAAGAGAGCACTTTACCTTAACAATTGCATCATCTATTGTAGAACATGAAACTGTCATGCCAATGACATGTTTACTGTAAAATCCACAGCACCAATCAAAGCATCCATTTCTTTAATAAGAGAAACAAAATTTTAAGTGAAAGATTAGCTTTCTGTATATCAAATAAAGATTGTTGATATAATTCATACTGGGCCTATGTTTGAAAAAAGCTTTAAGTTTTCTATTTCTGCTGCCACCTCTCCCAATCAATGAACTATTTAATGAAGACACACTTTGTCTAGGATTAATTTCTTTCCACCACTTATTGGCTGACATAACTTTTATTCCCTGAACTGGAACACAACCGATGACCTAAATCAAAATAGGAAGATACATTGTCCCTTCCGCATCATCTGTCCCTAGTTCAAAGACTAATGGATGTCTGTCCAATATGGCAGTCATGCTTTTTTTTTTTTTTCTTTTAGCGTGGAAACCACTTATTGAAGAGATCCTTCTCCTTCTTTTTCCCTCAAATCACACAGTAAGTTCCCTGAAATGGTGAAAAGTTAAAAGTCCAAATGTCAAAGAACAAATATATATGTTGTTAGCCTCTATAATATTATACACATGTATATACACATGTAATGACCTACCATATGTTTGAAATATATAATAACATAAAATAAATGTCCTTAGACTGCATATGTGTATGTTTATACAAGTCATGTAAGATCTAGTTGTGGAAGTGAAGCTATTGGGATAAAGGAATGACATACTTGAATTTTTGAAACAAGCTCAATTACTCTTCAGAAAAGATGTGCTAATTTCATCTACCAATTGTGCAGGAGAATGCCTTTTTCCTCTCATGGGCCAATTCTGGTTTTTATTTTATAAATACAATAATTATCACTAAAAGTTCAAAAAAATGGTATCTCATTGTTTGTTGATATGCATTTTTTCTGATTAGCAAGCAAGGTTCTATCTCTATAGTATAAATATAAAATTTGTTAATCATGAACATTATCTCAAATTGGAATTTGTTTAATAGGAAAGGAATAATTACCTACTGCTAAATACTGAGATAGGCTTACCTATCAGAATCGTTTTTCTCCTCAAGAAGAAGCTGCTGCTTATCACTTTGTTCCGTGCTGCTGTTCTTCCTCACACCAACACTGTCACTGTTGTCTTCAGCACCATCATGCATGTTACCTGGCACTTCCTTTTTATCACTTGTCTGCTTCTTTTGTTCTTCAATCTTTGATGAAAGTTTGATATTAATAATATTGTTGTTACCTTATTCATTAAAAGGACTGAGTTTTCATTAATTTTGTCATTTGGCTTATATTATTTGGGTTTGCTATTACCTTATTTATTAAAATGGCTGTGTTTTCATTAGTATTATCATTTGGCTTCTGGGTATCAGTTTGTTCCCTGTTGCTGTGCTGACTCAATCCATCACTGTTATTGTCATCAGCATCATCATACGTGTTTTCTGTCTCTTCCTTTTTACTACTTTTCTGTTCCTCCCTTTCTTCAACCTTTGATGGAATTTTGATATTAAGGATATTGTTATTACCTCATTCATTAAAAGGGCTGTGTTTTCATTAATTTTGTCATTTGGCTTTTATCATTTGGGTTTGTTATTACCTTATTCATTAAAATGACTGCGTTTTCATTAATATTATCACTTGGCTGCTGGGTACCACTTTGTTCACAGTTACTTTGCTGTCTCAGTCCATTTCTGTCACTGTCCTCATTAGCACCCGCATACGTGTTTCCTGACACTTCCTTTTCACTGCTGGTCTGATTATTTTTTTCTGCAACCTTTGATGAAAGTTTGATATTATGGTTATTGTTATTACCTTATTCATTTAAAAGTTTTCTTTAACTTTTCATGATATTAATGAAATTACTATTACTGAATCAGTAAAAATATTTTGGTGTATAATTTGATTATAACAGGTCATTGAAATTGTAAATTCTGCTTCATTTCTGTTTCTGTATAGAAGCAGAATTTTCCCAGATTTCTAAAAGGGCTTTCTTAATTTTGTGGTCCTATTCACACTGCAATCCTCTATTTGCTGCCTAACATTTCCCCTTCTCACCCCCATCCCATTTATCTATCAGAGACAATAAAATAAAAAGACAAAGATGCAGAATTCCCCACTTTTGTCTTTCCTACCTGGGTCTTGCATTACACAGATAGATTTAGAAGATATGACATTGTGCCTCAGTAACTAATAGGAAGCTTGCCTCTTTTTTCATGAGGCTATGGTTTCCCACATTGCCTTTTATATTTTTTAAGATTTTTAAAGGTATCAAAAGTAGTGACATTTATAAAATACATGGACCAACATACTACAATTTTAGAGCAGAGTGATGCTAATGACTTGATAGTTAAGGTACAATTTTGGAAAATGAATAATGTTCTCCTAGTTTCAGACCAAATTGTGGTCTTTGGGGCCAGATGAATTCTGCTGACCTTACCCTAAAGAGTCTCTGAGAGGCCAACAAACCATTATGACCATTGGTACACAGTGGGTGATAGCTGCTATTTGCATTGCCTGGGACTTCTGCTGAGTGGCCTCACACCCGGAAATGAAGCTGAGTCTGAATCTGTATCAACATGGTAAGCATCATTCACACCTACCTAATGACTCACTTACCTCATGGGACTACATACCAATGGGAACTCTTTCAGTGACTGGCCCCAACAGAAAAGAGAGTTGGATCTCAGAGAGGCTTGTGCTTTGTTCTTAGCTGCCTCACAGGCTTGGTGCTGGTGGAAGGAGGCATTGCTGTGCAGGTTGGCCCCTCCCTGGTGCACCTAGGCCTTGCAGAAGCAGTCACAAACACTGCACCACTTTGTTGCTCCACACAGGTCACCCAAGGAAAGTCACTGGTAGAGACTGACATTGACTTACAACAGAGTGCCCTCACAAGAGGCTCTGGTGGGTAGCTACAGAGCAGGAACCAATTACTCCACAATCAGAACACCCAAAGGAAGATCTTGGTAGGCACCATACCACACTGATGTGAATTACTCGACATGGGGTCAGCCTTCACACAGCAGCTACTGTGGAGAGCCAGCCTGAGCAGAAACCCTATCCATGTATAGACCAATATCAAGACTCTTCAAAAAGAGGACTCACGTCATACTCAAGTGACATTCCTAGAGCACCTAACTCAGGTGGATCATAAAGATTGTGCCAATAAGCCTGACAAGACAATTAATACATTAGGCCATTTTACCAAGACTTGGAGGCAAAGTAGATCTACCCAATTCATAGAAACAAATACAGAGAGGCAGATTAAATGGGAAGAAAAAGAAACATGCCCCAAATTAAAAAGTAGGAAATATCCCCAGATAAAAAGAGAAAGCAAGTATGAAAGAGGATAAATAAATTATATAAAATATCCACTCAGAAATGAAGAAACAATACCTGAAATGAAGAATACACAAGAAGGAATCATAGCAGAGAATGAAGCATAGAATAGAATCTTTTGCTTACAAGAGGAGGTAGCAGGAAACAACCAATTAGAGCAGCAAAGCCAAGGTAGTTGGGGGCCGAGGCAGGAGTGGTTAGGGGAAATCAGGCAGGCAAAAGGGTTAAGGGTGACTAGCCAGGGAGGCAGAGGCAGTCACGGGTGATCAGGCAAGAAGACAGAGGCAGTTAGGGGTGATCTGGCAGGTAGGCAGAGTGGTTATGGGCAATTAGGCAGGCAGATAGGTGAGTGGTTAGGAGTAAGCATTCCTGGATTGTGAGAGGAGGTCCAACTGCTGGGATTGGACCTAAACTGGCAGTCGGACATCCCTTGAGGGGTCCCACATTGGAGAGGTTGCAGGCCGTGCTGAGGCTGCCCCCCCCCCACTTTTGTGCATGAATTTCGTGCTTTAGGCAGCTAGTATATATATATATATATATATATATATATATATATATATATATATATATATATATATATAATTTCTTATTAAAGAGACTAGTTTGAGACTTCTTGGATAGCAGAAATCATAGCACCATCCACATTAAATGGGTACCAGAAGGAGGAGAGTGAGAGCAAAAATAAGGACCCATTTGAGAAAATAATGACTGAAAACTTCCCTGGCCTGGTGAAGAAAAATACACACAAGTGCAGTATGCAAAGAGAGTCCCAAACAAGACACTTTTTAATTAAGATGGCAAAGGTTAAAGGAAAGGAGATCTTAGAAAAAGAGAGGGATAAACAGATGGTAACCTGTTTATGGAGCCCCCATAATTCTGTTAGATGCTTTCTCAACAGAAGTATTTCAGGCCGATAGTTACTGGTACAAAATAATCAAAATGATAAAACAGAAGGCTCTATAACCAAGACTACTCTACCCATCAAAGCTATCTTTTAAAATTGAGGAGGAGATAAAGAGCTTACTAAGTAACCTAAAGAAGTTTATCACACAAAAAAAGATAGTATTGTGAAAAATATTAAAGGGGCTTCTATATAAAGAAAAAGAAAAAGGCAAGGGACATAATTATAAATAATAAAATAGCAATAAGCAAGTACCTGTCAGTAATCCCTGTAAATGTATATATCTAAAAAGCTCCAATCAAAAGACATAGAGTAAATGGATGGCTAAGAAAACAAGATCCCTACATGTGAACACTGGGCCTTGAAAGGACTGACTCCATCCTGTCGTTTGCCCTCCATCTGAACCAAAGTCACTCCATCTTGTTCCTATAACCTCCATTTTGTAAGAACTGCTGTTTAAAATTTTCCACTAAACACAGATGGTCCTGTGTCCTGTTAATTCCAGGAAGTAACTAAACCAGATAGCCTCCCTGATAGAAGTAACTCTGCTATTGCTAGCTTCTGTAGGCATGCTTGCTCAAATAATGGAGAAAATAAGATAGTTTTGGGGAGGAGCTAGCTATCTGAAAAGCAAAACCAATAACGTAATATAATGCACTTTTTGTTAGCCAATAGTCTAGTCACTGCCCCCTCTCAATTATCTGGTCCTGCAAGCCAATCTGCTGGCCTGGGGGTCTGATCTGTCCTTGGTTTCTTCCATGCCAGGTGTCTTCTGGTTATCTGAGCTGTGCTCGGGGCTACAAGCTTTCTGCAAAATATCTGCTATAATAAAATCACTGTCCCCTTCCCAGCACATGGTTTTGTTTTTTTGTTATTTTTTGTTTTTTGCCTTTATAAGCTAACCCCTAAGTTCATTCCGGGCCATGAGAATTTGAAAGACATAAGTCCTCCTGAGGCCAAGGCCTTTGAAATAAAGACTCCAAATTCAGCTCTCTGATTATGGTGTCTTCTGTTTAGCTCGCTGGATTTTCAATATAACACATGTGCCATCTACAAAATAACAACTTCAGCAAAAGATACACATATAATGAAAGTAAAAGGATGGAAACGTATTTACTGTAAATACAAACAAAAAGGGCTTGGTCTTGTGGCTCAATTCGTTAGAGTATTGTCCCAATACATCAACTTTGTAGGTTCAATCTCTCATCAGGGATATACAAGAAGCCACCAATGAATGTTTCTCTCTGAAGCCACAAATCAACAAATGTTTCTCTCTTTTCTGTCTCTCTATCTCTCTCTTCTTTTCTCTCTCAAATCAATAATTAAAAATTCACTTCATAAAATGTTTCCCTGGCCAGTGTTGCTTAGTGGTCAAGTGACTAACTAGGAAATAAGAGATCACCAGTTCAATACCAGGTCAGGACACATGCCCGGGATACAGGCCCAATCCCCAAAAGAGTGCATGCAGGAGGCAGAGGATGGATTTTTCTCTCTTATTGATGTTTATAGCTCTCTATGCCTCTCCCTTTCTCTCCTTGAAATCAATAAAAATGTATTTAAAAATAAAATAAAACATTTTTAAATGCAAACAAACAAAAAAAGCTGGGATAGCAATACTTATGTCAGACAACATAGAAGTTCAATCTAAGACTAAAAAAATAGACAAAGGAGGCCATTACATACTGATATGGGAACAATCCAGCAAGAAGTAATAACCCTTATGCACAGGAGCACTTTAATATATAAAACAGATAGTGATGCAATCATAGTTAGGATGTTAAATACAATACTTCATTGACATCAAGGAATAGAACTTCCAAAAAATCATGAAGGTAATAACACTCTTAAAGGACACATTTTACCTGATACAAGTCCTTTTTATTTTCAGAGCATTATTACCCTAAAATTGCAGGGTATAAACTTTCTTCAAGTGCACATGGAATAGTTTCCAAGATAGGCCATGAGTAAAACCTCAATAAATTTAAAAATACTGAAATAATTTTACACATCTTCTCCAACCACAGCGGTATTCAACTAGAAATCAATTATCAATTACAAAACAGACAAACAAACAGCAACAACAACAAAAAAAGCAACAACATACAAACACCTAGATGGTAAGTAATCTGTTACAGGGCAGTGAATGGGTTAACAATGAGATCAAGGAAGAAATTGAAAGACATCTTGAGACAAATGAGAACATGACAACCCAAAATCTATGGGACATCGTGAAAGCAGCTCTAATAGTGAAATTCACAGCAATACAGGTCTACCTCAATAAATAAGAAAAATCTTAAGTTAACAATGTAACCTTTACCAGAAGACATGTTTTAAATGAGCCTATTGGATTGTTTTAAAAGGTGTGTAGCATAGCTGAAACCGGTTTGGCTCAGTGGTAGAGTGTCGGTCTGTGGACTGAAAGGTCCCGGGTTCGATTCCGGTCAAGGGCATGTACGTTGGTTGCGGGCACATCCCCGGTAGGGGGTGTGCAAGAGGCAGCTGGTTAATGTTTCTCTCTCATCTATGTTTCTAGCTCTCTATCTCTCTCCCTTCCTCTCTGAAAAAAATCAATAAAATATATTTTAAAAAATAAAAAATAAACTTTAAAAAAAAGGTGTGCAACATGATTTTAATTCAATTGATTGATTATGACAGTATTCTTTTCTTAGGGATTAAACTTAAACATCAATGATTTTACAGTATAAATTTCAGAAGCCTTTGGCACATGTATCATCTTGTGCAATGATCACCCATATCTATTTCCAAAATCTTTCATCACTCCAGAAGGGAGCCTCATTTTCATGAAACAGGAATTCTCCATTCCCCCTACCCAGGCTCTGGAAAACACTTGTCTGATTTCTGTCTCTATGGACCCCCTTTTTGTGGAAATTGCATATAAAAGGAATCATGCAATAAAATAAATACATTTTGCACTGTGGCCTGTGGGGCAAAGTGGTTGGAGCATAGATTCATGCACCGAAGGATCACAGGTTCAATTCCCAGTCAGGACATATTTCCAATTTATTAGTTCCATCTCTGTTATAGCCCATGCAAGAGGCAGCTCACAATGTTTCTTTCTCACATCAATGTTTCCCTCTCTCTCTCTCTCTCTCTCTCTCTCTCTCTCTCTCTCTCTCTCTCTCTCTCTCTATTTCCCTGCCTGTTCCACTCTTTCTAAAATCAATAAAATGAAAATCAAAACACTTCCTCACTTTAGGATTTAACTATAAAAAGACTTATTTTGCATTACAAACATAAAACAATGATAAGTAGTTTACTATAATATTTTAAGAGTGTTATACATACACACACACACACACACACACACACACACAATTCAATTGAGAACAAGAAAACTAATTTCACAAAAGAGCACTTTACCTTCAAGACTGCATTGTCTGATGTAGGACATGAAACAGCAATTTGACGTTTGCTATAAAATGTACAACATTTCTTTTAAAAATCCATTTATTTTTAAAAAGCAACAAAATTTTAAGTGAAAGATCAGCTTTTTGTATATCAAATAATTATACTGTAATTTATACTGTAATTTATACTGAAATTAACACTGGACCTATGTTTATAAAAAGCTTTTAGTTTTTTATTTCTGCTGCTACCTCTTCCAATCTATTTATTGAAGACACACTGTGCCTAGGATTAATTTGTTTGCAACACATAGTGGCTGACGTAACTTATTCCCTGAACTGGAACTCATCTGATGATCTATTGTCCCTTTCCTCATCATCTGTCCCTAGTTCAAAGACTAATGGATGTCAGTCAAAAATGCATTGTTGCTTCTTTAGCATAGAAACCACTTATTAAGGAGTTCCCAATCCTTCCTTTTACCCTCAAAGCATACAGGAAGTTCTCTGAAATGGTGGAAAGTTAACTGTCCAAATGTCAAAGAACAAATATATATGCTATTAGCCTTCCCACTCCCGGATCAGACTTTTGGAGGCTCCATGCCAGTTTCCAACATTTAAATCTTCAGCCTATGAAGGCACAGACTCCTAAAACAAGGATGGGCTCAAATGACCAAGAATAGGAGCTCTCTATTTCCCTTGCTCCTGGAAAACAAACTAAATGGAGTCTGAGTTATCAACTCATAACATACGTGTATTACCAAACTCCATTAGTGACTTGACATCTAGTCCTGCCTCTGCCCAACCTTCTGTGTACATGGGAAGCACAACAGCTAATTGGGAAAACAAGTAGATGGGAGAATACACCTGCCTTGAGCCATAGCTCTATGTAGTTCAGCAATCTCCAGTCCCCTAGGACTCAAGGGAACTTAAACCCCACTCTGTGAGTCAGAGTTCAGGTTGATGAGACCACAGTCACATTTGTGATCAAAAGAATCTTTCCCATGCCTCCAATTTTTTAAATATCTTTTAAAAGAAACCTTGAATGTTGCTAGTTCTCCGATTAAACAAATATACAGAATGATAGCAACCTCTTCAGGACATTTTTGAGCCCCATATTTTTTAATCTGTCAAATCCTGTGGCCTTCTTTCTTAAAATGTATCTTTAACTTGTTTTAAATCCCAATATCTTCATGTCTTTATTAAACTCTTATTCCAATCTCAACCCAGTGTTGTTCCTCTTGAAACTTGGAATTTCCCTTCTAAATCCATTCTTATCTTCTATTGACTGCATTCACTACCCACTCCCCATATTTCTATTATGAAATCTCACCTACAGAGTGATAAAGAAGGAAGAGTATTATACTCAGCAACTTGAATTTACAAGTCATTGCCACCATTTACTATACCCCAAAAGTCATTTTAATATCTTTAAGTTACTAATACTCCATGTGAGCAACCACTTGGCCAGGACATTAAACACTGGTTGAAGAGCTAGAGGGAATTTTGTTTAATTATTTTCTATGCTTCCTAAACTCCTGAAATTCTATGTACCTTTGATTCTGTCTAGAAAGAAATGGAGATCATCATAGCTGGCAGGATTGGAGGGGAAAATAACACAATGAACGAAACACCAAAAGAAGTGTTAAAAAGAGAACAAAAATGTTAAAAGTCAAGAAGTCATGGAAGGGGGGGGGGGGAGTATAGCAACAAAGAAAAAAAATTCATATAACTAGACCAAGGTACTAGCCTGAAAAGAAAACCAGACTGGGAAGACAATAAATGGAAAAATCAATTGGAGCTATCCTCTAAATATATGCTAAATTTAATTAAGATAACATGGTCTATACATAGATATTCTCTACTTACAGATAAAAAATTAATCCACCTCCTTGACCCACAGTTGCCTCATAAATAAAAAAAAAAGTTGCCTAATTAATACAATAGCACAGCTACTTTGAAAGCTATTGTGATGATTATATAACACAGATTAAATACATAATATAGGGTCTAGGCCATAGTAGAATACTCTAGAACTGTTAGTTTCTTTTCTCTGCATTCCTATAGGTAACATATAATATTTAAAAATTCACAAAATCCTACCTGCATAAAGAGTCTTCTTCAGATATGTCACATACTGTTAATGAAAAAAGCAAAGTACATTTTAAAACAACAACAACAGAAAAATACAGAGCATTAAAAGTACCGAATAATGCTTTGTTAGAAAATATTCCTTTGGGAACACACACCATATACCAGAGGAAATATTAACCATATTATTGGTAGGCCATTGATACATTAAGAACACTTACTTTCTCTTTTTAAATATATCAAATGCAAGAAACAAAAGAATGGGTTCTGATATTTACAATGAACATAATCCCAAACAAACCCCATTAGACTGACAGAAAATGTCATGGATAGTAGAAGCAGAATCATATAAACTAACAATGTCAAATGTATATAGCATGAATTTTCTGGACACCTTTCACTAAGAAAATTTTAGAAGAGAGTGTACTTATTTTGCCATAACACAATATAACTTCTGCAGCTCTTCAGCGAAGACTAGCCTTTCAGTATAATGACTCTCAGGTAGGAGAATAATTATATGCTGAGTCTTATGAATCTTTCTAGTGAATAAGCAAGTTTAGGTAAGGGTTTAGGGACCTCTAACAAAATTTCATTATGTGAAATTGTTACAGTTTGGGTTGATACATGATCACAGTCAGAACTTGATTTCACAGAATACCTTTATTTGATTTTCTTCTACTCCATGCTTGTTTTAGAGACTTCTGTAGACAAGTAACTATTGAAATAAAGGCATGAAAGGGACACATAAAACATTGATGTCAGAAAACAATGTAAAACAAGCAGCAATTTTATTTAATAAAATAAATAATAATAAAAGATAAAGAATCCAAATGATAACATATTCTATAATATAGAAGTTCCTCTCAAGAAAATTGTCCTCACACTGACAATTTTCTCCAACTAAGCAGGCTTTAATTCCTTTTTTTCAAGAGTAGTTATGAGCCAATGAAATAACTTGGATAACTATAGAAAAACAATAATTATCACATGTAGTGTAATAGTGTTCTGATGCTCGCAGAGTTCTTTTTATTTGCTCCTAATCCTTTTCTTAATTTCTTATAAAACTGAAAGCATGGCTCATGCATTAAAGGCAATTGTTGGCAGAACAAGTCAAAAAGTCAAAGAAATATTATCCAGAAGGTAGAGATATATTCCACCAAACTCAACATGTATAAAAATATACTAGTCTTTCCAGTTGAACTGTGGCTCTTTTCTGCTCATCTCACAAAGTCCTATTCTTCATGCCCACTCTAAATGCCAGCGCACTACCAGGAAACCTACAAATACCTTGCATTTCTCTCTCCCTACCAACATTTTACATTGATTCATCACAAAATTGAATGAACTAGACCTCTGCTTTATTTTGTTACTGTCAACTACCCTAGTCAAACTCTTAACAGATGGCTCTCTCAGGGGGGGAAAATACCACCAATTATTATTGTTCCCTCTTAAATTAATAAGATATTTTAAGCAGAAAAATGGGGAAGACATAGCCCTAGAAAAACAACAACATTTTAAATGGAATAAATTGAGCTTTCTGACTCATCTCTGCATGGATAGGTGAAACTTCATAATAGACAAATGCCAGCCCAAGGAGGCAAAATATTCCTTTGTTTCCCAATCTCTTTATGTGGTTTCCTTTCATCTATCATTTACATTGGGGGGGGGCACACACAGGAAACAAGGAACCACAGGCTAATACAAGCTGCCATCTGGTTTTGTAAAGACATGGCACAGTTTTGCCTATTTACTTAAAGATGGTCTAGGGCTGCTCTCACAGTACAATGACAGACTTGAGTACCTATGCCATACCACATGGCCTAAAATCATGCCCTTCACCAACAAATCTTGCAGATACCTACTTCATATCACAACCAGGGGGCCCTAATCAAATACAGTCTTGTTACACTTCTGCTCAAAACTCCAATTTATCCCCAGTAAATATAGCTGACTCCCTACCTCAGTCTCCATAGTTGCTGGAGAACCAATATCTCTATTTGGACATTTACTGTCATGTTACACAAAGAAGGTGGTATCTCTCAAGCTCCAAAAAGAGAAATAATTATACTGCACTCAACATAGTAAACCAGATTACCACTAACTAGTTTAGGAATGATCATGTGATGTAACCCAAGCCTATAATACATTAGGAGAAGTGAAATGCAAGGCAATCAGTTTTCTTCTGATTTAAAAGAAACATTTAGGTCACACCATTGTGGTTCGGTGGATAGAGAGTCGTCCCAGGTACTAAGAGATGGCTGGTAGGATTCCCAGTTAGAGCACATGCCCAAGTTGCAGGCTGGATGCCCAGTATGAGTGGGCAGGAGGCAGCTGAGCAATGTGATTATTTTCTTGTTATTTACATCCCTCTCTCCCCTTCTCATCTTCTCTCACTAAATTTAAATAAAAACATATTTTAAAAAAAAACTAAAGGAAGCACATATATCAACATCACTAATCAGGAAATGCAAATTAAAGCCATAATGAAGTACCAGCTCACTCCTCTCAGAATGGCTTTCATCAAAATATCCTATCTAATAAAAGAGTAATATGCAAATTAACCATCACTCTGCCACACCCACAAGCCATGCCCATCAGCCAATCAGGAGCAAGTATGCAAATTAACCTTAACCAAGATGGATGTTGCCACAGAGCAAGCAGGCAGGCAGGCTTGGGTTTCCCCAGCAATGGAGGAAGCCAAGCTTTCCACATACCCTGGCAGGCCCAGGCCTCTACTCAAGGTTACAAAGTTTCAATTGTAGAAGATAAATAAATCCCAACAGAAATGGCTGCCACCACAAAGTGAGCAGGAGGCTTGGCTTTACTCCAGGCTAATAAGTTTCAATTGTAGAAGATAAATAATTCCCAGATACCAGGGCCTCCACTTGGGTCTCCTGAGGGTGTAGCCAGGCCTGCAAACCACCACAGGCCCCTTGTCCAGGCTGCCCCATGCCCTAAAGGAACCCCACCTTGATCCGGGACACCCTTCAGGGCAAACCAGCTGGCCCCCACCCATTTCCAGGCCTCTATCCTATCTAATAAAAGAGTAATATGCAAATTGACCATCACTGCAACAGAAAAGATGGCTTCCCCCATGTGGTCAAAGATACTGCCCTCATTGGACACAAGATGGCTGCCACAAGATGGCCAGCAAGGGTGGCAGTTGGGGGGGACCAGGTCTGCAGGGGAAGGCAGTTAGGGGCAAACAGGTTGGCAAGGGAGCAGTTAAACATCAATCAGGTTGGCAGGGGAATGATTAGGGGATGATTAGATTGGCAGGAAGAAGTGGTTAGGGGGAATCAGGAAGGCAGGCAGGCGAGCAGTTGGGAGCTAGGAGTTCTGGATTATGGGAGGGATCCCAGACTGGAGAAGGTGCAGGCTGGGCTGAGGGACACCACCCCCATGCACAAATTTCATGCACCGGGCCTCTAGTAAATAAATAACAAGTGGTGGTGAGGTTATGAAAAAAAAAGGAAACCCTCGTGTGCTGTTCATATGATTGTAAATTGGTATAGCCACTGTGTAAAGCAGCATGGAGATTCCTTAAAAAGTTGGAAACAGAACTGCCATTCCACTTCTGAATATTTATCCAACAAATACATCAACATACACTGGCAAAGATATCCACACCCCTATCTTCACTATACCATTACTTACAATAGCCAAGATATATAAGCAAACTATGTGTCCTTCTATAGATAAATTAATAAAGAAGATGCAGTATATATATTACTCAGACATAAAAAACAATGAAATCTTGATATTTAGAGCAACATTCATGGACCGAGTGGAGGGTTATGCTAAGTGAAATAAGACTGAGAAAGACAAATACGATATGATGTCACTTACATTAGGCAATCTAAAACCACAAAGCAAACAAAACAGAAAGGCACCCCATAGCTGCAAAGAACAAACTGATAGTTGCCAGAGAGTAGTGAGTTGAGGACATGAATGAAATTAGAAGAATATGAATAATAAGTGCAAAATTCTAGTTATAAGATATACAAGCCACAGAAAACTATTGTACAGTAAAGGGAATGTGTCAATATTGTAATAACATGGCACAGTGAGATAAATGGTTACTAGAGTTATCATGGTGAACACATCATAAGGTATGTAAATGTCAAACTACTATGTCATATATCTGAAAGTAATATATTGTGTGCCAACTAGACTTAAAAAAAATTTTTTTTAATTGACCAATGCAGTCCTTTGGTCTTCACACATTGTCACGTGAGAATAGGATGCTTTGGAGCCATCACTAATTAGCTCATCAGTAAAGCAGACATAAGCACTGACAACCTAACAGTTGAATAAGGGACAGCATCTAGGATACTGATGAAATCACTGAACAACCAAAACAGTCCTCGTCCCTGTAGTTTCAGCCTCTGTGAATTAGCCACCCATTATTACCTGAAGCTAAAAGCATTCTAACTGAGAAAATTCCCAAGGCCCCAGGATAAGATCTAGTCCCTTCTGTGGTAATAAAGACTTTCATAAGCTTGCCTTAGCTAGGCACTCACCTAATTCCCAACCATTCCCATAGCACACATTTTGCACATTGAAGCGGCAGTGCTCGTGTGCTGCCTCGCTTAGTTATCGCCCGAAGTTAACATGCACATAGTAGCCCTCGGACTCATGTTCCTTTGCCACACATCACCCTTCTGCCCCTTTACCTAACTTCTCCATCTGCAGGTTTAAATTAAACCCCACCCACGTTTTTATTTTATTTTATATGATTTATTTTATTTGTGTGTGTAGGTGAATTTTGGAGGACATTTATTATAGAAGTTGGGGATAGCGAAACAAGAAAGGGCTGGGGAAATGAGCTAGGCTCACTAAGAAGTCAGGTTTATAAAGTTTGCCCAGGATGAATTGCTAGTGACTATTGCTGCTCTGGACCCTTCCTGGGGTCACTCAGAGTTTAAGTAAATCATCCCTGTGAAGAAAGAAAAAGGGGAAGGCTTGGGTGTGCAAGCATGTCTTTATTTTTTAACACCTTTTAAACATTGATTAAAGAAAAAGAGAGAGAGTGTATGAGAGAGAGAGAGAGAGAACATTGGTTTGTTGATCCGCTTATTTAAGCATTCATTGGTTGATTCTGTTATGGACCAGGATCAGGGATCAAACCCACAACTTGGCCTATTGGTACAATACTTTAAGCCAAGATTTCACTACATTTTAAAAACTGCAATTAGCATTATGGATCAAAGTGGCTGGCACATGCTACACGACAATAAAAAAGAATAAATAATAATAATGATAAACTCCTAGTGAGTTCTATCACCTAGCAAGCATTAAATAAAGTATAGTAACTAATAGAAATGACAATGACAATAATAATCTCTTGGAGGGCAGAAACTGTGTTTTTAAAGTATTTCAATTCTGCAATATCAGAACAGCATTCAGTACCTAAAAGGCACCTGAGAGTTAAATAGTAGATCAATAGGCAGACAAATTAATAACTGAATTTTGACATTTTCTTTGAAAATTCTGATGTGATAAACACAGAAAAAAAGCAGAGACAGCTCTCATATTATGAGCTCAAGGTCAAAATGATATTGCATCTTTGTATTTCCTATAAGTTATAAAACCAACATACCCAAGTCCTCTGGTAAGTCTACTAAGTCCAAGGTGTCCTCAGACAGTTCAGATTCAGATTGCACAATGAAGTAGGTGCCACATCTGGGTACCACATTGGCATCTTTGTCACGGTGAAACACTTTTGTATTTTTATTACAATTTTTTGAGTCCAAGTTGGGCTATTTGTATATTTATTTTTTATTATCTTTTTATCAGAGCTTCTTGTTCTAAATAAATTACAGTGTCCTGACAATTATCCAACAAACAGAAGGATACATCTTGTTCTAGTGAATCAACATATCTCATTCTGTTCTGACTTCTGAGGAATCAAGTTGATGATAGTGAGGCCTTTTGCCATACTATGTAAAGTATCCTATGATTCTGAATAGTATTGCCTTTCTGATTTCTGTGCTATTGGTAGGTATCTTTAAAAAGCAACCACATTGGACCCAGCCAGCATGGCTCAGTGGTTGAGGGTCGACCTATGAACCAGGAGGTCAAGGTTCCATTAGCTCTCAAGGCACATGCCCCCTTTGTGGGCTAAATCCCCAATGTGTGGCATGCAGGAGGCACACAATCAATGATTCTCTCCCCACCCCCCTTTTTCTTTAACATAAATTGACCTTTATTTATTGTACTAAAGTCTGTTTTGCTTTTGATACAAAGTAGGGTTTCATTACAGAAAATTCCAGTCTGTTGGAACAGTACCTGTGCCCATTGTACCATCACAGTGCACACTGTCTGCAGCTCAGAGCTTAACACTTAATGCCCTGAGTGCGCTTAAAACTCGAGACAGCCTTGTGTCTCAGCTGTCTGAGCTAGAAACTTGTACCTATTAACAACAGGTCTTATAATTGATGTTTCTCTGTCTCTCTCTCTTTTTCACCCTTTCTCTCTGAAATCAATAAAAATATATTTTTTAAAAATCTCATTAGGACTTTGCACAATAAGTTTTGCAGTTATTTTTGTATGCCATTTGTTTGTGGTACCAGGAAAATATTGTTTTAGCTACTTTTTGAGTGAGACAAATCACTATGTAAAACAGGTTTCATTTACTAAATGTAATCCATTGCCTGTCAAAACTAAACAAAAGGTCCATTCTGTATATACAAGTCCAATCTGTTACAATGTGTATATAGAGGAACATACAACATCCTACCTTAAAATCATTTTCCTTTTTTACATATAGAAATCATATAGGATGTTAGGGGTTAATACTAAATAAATGAACTTTTCAAACAACATTGCCCTGACTTTAAAATTACCTACAATTAACTTACAAATAATACTGAATACTATTCTATTAAGAAAGAGATTAAGAAAACTAATACATGCAATTTACACATTTTTTTTGTTTTTTATTGTCCTTCATTATTAAAACTTCCTTACTTTTAATCCATCTATGGTAGGAGCAGCAAGAGTAATTCACTACCAGAAGACTTACCAATATTGTTACTTTTAGAAGGCTCCAAAGGTCTTCTTTTTTCAAAAGTTGGTTGTTGGTTGCTGTGAATAAAAATTTGTGATAAATAATATTACTATCTTAATACAAATATAAAAATATTTTCCAAATATAAATTCTTAGCATATGTCAGATAACATTAGACTTAATATTAAAACAATAATTATATTAGACACTTCAAATTTGTAAGTTCTATAAACTTCTTATGAAGCATGTAATTTTTAAAGAAAAGTAACATAAAAGAGTCATGATTTGAAGCAATCTAGTTCAATGAATTAATTAGAGTTGGCTTGACATAATGGCAAGTCTCTTGAACTCAAACATCCTAGTTCTATAAACACAGCTATTTGTTCTCAAACAAGTCAGTTTTCTGTGGCTCAAGGTCCTCCTCTATAAAATAAGAATCTAACTGCCTCACTTTAGAAGGTTGCCAAGATATTGAAATGAAAAAATACAGCAAAAAAAGAGTTGCTCAGTAAGGAGAAAAAAAATCTGTTATTGAACTCTATTTGTTGACACTGTTTTGGAATCCCAAAGAAATGGTAATGTGGGATGTTTTATAGATTCTAACATTCAAATGTTGCTGTTTTCAAAAAATGGTATTAATTTTGGTTATTACCTGTCCTTTCTTTGTGGTTTGTAATTCAAGGGATCTCAGTTACTGTATAACTTGCAACTAAATTTGTGTACAAACATATTACCTCATCAAGTCAGATAGCACAATGCTCCCTAAGTTTTGTTTTGAATCCTATGAACTGTAGAACACTAATAGAAGTCAGGACTTTGCCTGGACTACTACTAGCCTTTCTCTACCTCCTCAAACTGTGAACCAGCAGATCTTTATGAGAATGATGCTTAATTTCCCTATCCATTCCCAGTTGGCTTGGAAGACAGAATCCTACTTGTCAAACATGAATACTGATGGGTCATGGATCATGCACCCATAGCAATGGTAAGGACCAATAACCTAGTTTTTTGTTTTGTTTTGTTTTGTTTTGTTTAATAACCTAGTTTTGAATCAGAGCTTTCTGTTGGCTGGCTTCGATGTGAAGCAAAATTTAAAATATTTTGAAACCTGAAGTAAATTCAACTCAGTTGGGAATGTTTCGTTGTTGTGGCAAAGAGATCAGTTGAGGGGCCAACCTCAATTTTGGATACTCAGGCAGGCTTTTGCCTACTACTCTGCAAAAGGAGAAATGGGATCTCTCACTAACTGCCCAAAGATGCTCTACAGAATATGGAGTGACCTTGGGGTACAGAACTGGTAACAAAAGAGGAAGGAATGATTGTCTTTTCCTGCAGCATTATTTGAACTTCTCTGACAGTGTAGAATGGTTCCAACTAACACCTGCTTCTTCTATCCTAAGGCCTTCCTTATTTTACTGTCCCCAGCTTTAACAAATATACTCCCAAATAAAAAACAAAGAATGAACAATCGTACCTTTCCATCGGATGAACTTTTGAACCTCTAGTTACTAAAAATTGCACCATTTTCTCTTTTTTTTCATTTTTGGCAAGTAAAAGTGGTATGAAGTCCTTCTGTAGAACAGAAAAACAATTTATACAAGTACATATATCCAAACTGAATATTAGAACTTAAAAAAGATTCTCTGAACTTAAACATATAATATAGAAAGTTAATAAAAAGCAGCCCCTTTGCCCTGGCTGGTGTTCTCACTGGATAGAGCATTAGACTGCACGTTGGAGGATCCATGTTTGATTCCCATTCAAAAGTAGGTAACCAGGTTGCAGGTTTGATTCCCAACCCTGCTCTGGGCCTATGGGGAGGCACTACACATAGATGTTCTCTCTCTCTCTCTCTCTCTCTCTCTCTCTCTCTCTCTCTCTCTCTCTCTCTGTGTGTGTGTGTGTGTGTGTGTGTGTGTGTGTGTGTCTCCTTTCACTCCATCACTCCCTTCAATTCTCTCAAAAACCAATGGGGAAAAAATATCCGCTGATTAGGATGAAAAAAAGTAATAATAGCAACCCATTTCTTCTCACCTCTGTGCAGTCACTGGCTGCTCCTTCCCTTTATAATATCCTCCACTCCCTCTTCAACAGATTAATGGTAACATCATTCCCCAAAACTCACTTCAAACATTTACAATGTGGGTTCCTTTCATAGCATCTATCATGGTATACTGTCGTGATTATGCTGCCTGTGGACTGAGACTTCCTCTTCCTACTTGCATTCACCCAGCTCCTCTTGCTGGGATTAGGCCTCCTCTTCCCACCCACAGTCAGCAGCACCCATTTCCTAAGCCCCTGTCAGCATAGCAATGAGTCCCCAACATCACCTCAATACCCCCCACCCCCCCACCCCCACTCCAGGCCTTCAGTCCTTCATGGACTCTGAACCTATCACCCATGCCCACGCCCTAACAGGAAGATCTTCCTTCTGGGCTGGAGACAGAGCTTTGCCCCTTCCTTGGACACTACATTTCTCCAGCCTTCCCTGACTGGGCTTTGGAGTTGTTTCCATGGTGACAGGGCCTTCAGTGTATGTATATGAGAAAGAAAATACTTGATCCCAGCTGGTGTGGCTCAGTGGTAGAGTGTTGATCCTGGAACCAGGAGGCACATGTAGGGCTTGTGGGCTGAATCCCCAAACGGGGGCATGCAGGAGGCAGCCAATGAATGACTCTCTGTCATCATTGATATTTCTATCTTTCCCTTCCTTTCTCTTTAAAATCAACAAAACATACATTAAAAACAAAAGACTTGATACTGAAGTAAAAACATGTATTTCAAATACTATGTAAATAAAGTTACTTGATCTATACCTTGTTTCTTGCTTCCATATTTTCCATACAGGAAAGTAGCTTTTCCACTATAGCTGTGTTGGTACCAAGGAGAGCATAGTGGAGAGCAGTGTTGCCGTGGATGTCCATCACATTTGGATTGGCACCATGGTCTAGTAGAATGGTGGCACATTCTTCTTGCTCACATTGTATGGCCTGTCAGTATTATGCCAAAAAATTGATGGTAAGTTTTTGGAATGCAAAGTAAACATTCTACAAGTTTCACAATGGCTTTTAGTTAAATAAGATAAACTCATTGTTATTCTAAGTAATTAAATTAAACCCATCTCATGTTGACACAGTTAGCTAATACATACGTGAATCAGAGCAGTTTTGTTGTCTATATCACAGAGGTTCAATAGGCAACGTCTGCGTGCTAGCAGTCTCACCACTTCTGGATGGCCACTGCCACTGGCCACGTGCAGAGCAGTCCTATGAAAGTGAGAGGACTCCTTAGGAACTTAGAGGGCACCAGAGGAAAACATACAATTGTCCATGTTATTGTAAATATTTCTCCCTATGCCTTCAAAACATATATTTATTTTTCTTCTGCAGACAGTACAATATTTATTAGTTCTTGTTACTCACCACATTAGTGAAGGAGAAGCCTATTTGAATAGAGAGGATGACCTAGAGATTCAGCTTAACTTGGTTCTGATCCTATTTTAACTGTCACTTATTGACTGTCACTTGGCCTTTCTGTGCCTCAATTTTCTCATCAGCAAAATGGAGATAAAAATAATAGATATCTCACATTACACCATTGCTGAGAATCTATGCAAAGTGTTTACTACAGTTCTTAGCCCAGAAAAAAACAAGACACAACTCAATAATTGTTAGATAATATCGTATCATTATTATTATTACTACCAATTTACAAAAACAACATTGCAATTAAGTAAAATGATGTCATTATACCTACTTTGCAGAACAATTATAAGCATCAGAAAAAAAATATTATTTCAATGATTCTAAAGTGCTTATTTTCTCACACTTTAACATCTCTGCCATTGGAATCCAATTTTTAATTCAGAATATCTTACAAGAGGACAAAAAAGGAAATCAAGAAAATTTTAAAAGATAATTCTTACTTTGATTTTTAAGAAAACAACTCAAAGGAAGGTCAGGATTCAAATATTTTGGATGGCTCATATTGTTCAATATTTAGATTTATAGATTGTAAGGAAAGTAGAAGTTCCCAATGATCAATATTACTATTTATTACTATTATGCATTGTCAAAGGGCAGTCAAAGATTATATTTTACAATTTCCTACCTTCAGAAATACTTTTGTTTGAAAGCAGGGAGAAAAAGCTTCAACCTGATGATTTCCTAACACTTCAATTATAAATTTCTCATTTTGCTCATATTAGACAACATGAAGATTGTAAGGATGAAAAGGGCCTGAGAGTTGGAGGGAAAGGGTCCTGAGTAGAATATTTTTATTATAGAATAGGTATTCAGGTTATATTTCATGTAAAAAAATGGATTGAAAGAATGGGTACACATAGTGGAAGAGTTCAATATTTTAAAATAATTCTTTATAGCCAAAACCGGTTTGGCTCAATGGATAGAGTGTCAGCTTGGGGACTGAAAGGTCCCGGGTTCAATTCCGGTCAAGGGCATGTACCTTGGTTATAGGCATATCCCCGGTGGAGGGTGTGCAAGAGGCAGCTCATCGATGACTCTCTCTCTTCGATGTTTCTAACTCTCTATCTCTCTCCCTTCCTCTCTGTAAAAAATCAATAAAAAAATATATTAAAAATAAATAAATAAAATAAATTTTAAAAAATAAAATAAAAGCAATCAGGCTGTTTGCTTTAAAAAAATAAAAATAAAAATTCTTTATAGATTAAAAAAACACTTCAGCATTAGTAATAATTTTTTACATTTTCTCTCTTTTTAAAAAATGTTTATGGTTGAGAGTATTACAGATGTCCTCCTTTTTTCCTTCATTGTCTCCCTCCACCTCGTTCCTGCCCCGCCTCAGGCATTCAACACCCTACTGTCTGTGTCCATTGGTAAAATCTTAGGTTAATCTCATCCTGCCTCCTCTGTTCCCCCTTGCCTCTGAGATACAGCCATGTTTCTATGCCTCTGGTTCTATTTTATTCATTGGTATTTTCTGTTTATTAGACTTCTTATTCATTTATTTTGATTTTTAGATTCAATTGATGACATCTACACTAATAAAAGAGAAATATTCAACTTGACTATACCTCCATGACACTCACCAGCCAATAAGGAGTAAGTATGCAAATTAACCCAGCAAAGATGACTGCTTAATTTGCATACACAGGTGCGAAGAGGCTGGGCGGGGTCGGATGCCTGCTATGACCGGGAGGGGGATTGTGGAGGGAGCTACCAGAGTGGAGCTCCAATCAGTGCAGAGAAGACTCAAGGCTCTGGCTAGAGTGAAGACTCCAACCAGTCAGAGCAAAGACAGAGGTGTCAGAGGAAAACTGATGCCGACAGCCAGGGGAAGGAAAACCTATTGCACAAATCAATGTGGACAGACCTCTACTATAATAATAAAAGCATAATATGCTAATTAGACCAAATGTCTTTCCAGACGACCTTCCAGGTGAAGCAGGGGCTATAGCCACAGGATCAAGGAAGCCACCATGGCTGTGAGGAAATGATTCAGGCAGCTGTTGAAGCTGCAAAGGCCTACTCTTGCTCAAATTGCATGCATCGGGCCTCTAGTAAATATATATTTATTGTCATATTATTGTTTATGTATTTTAACTACTCCTCCTCTTTTTCTTCTCCTTTAATGTTCTTCCTTAAGAATACCCTTCAAGCCAAAATCAGTTTGGCTCAATGGATAGAGCGTTGGCTTGGGGACTGAAGGGTCCCGGGTTTGATTCCGGTCAAGGCATGTACTTTGGTTGAGAGCATATCCCCAGTAGGGGGTGTGCAAGAGGCAGCTGATCAATGACTCTCTCCCATCCATGTTTCTAACTCTCTATCTCTCTCCCTTCCTCTCTGTACAAAAATCAATATTAAAAAAAAAAAAAAATACCCTTCAACATTTCATGCATTACTGTTTTAGTGGTTGTGAACTCTTTTAGGTTGTTTTTTTGTCTGTGATGCTAAGAAATAAATTTTAACACATTTTGAACCTATTTTTCACTAATGTAAGATCATAATCTGCTTGTGTGTATGTATAGCCATAATGAGTTTTTCTTATTAAGACATTACCTTTTTAAGAAGTACTGAGTGAAACAAACTATATAACTTAGCTTATTGTATAAATAGAATTGATGTGTATAAAGAATATATCTGTACTAGAGGACCAGTGCACAAAATTTGTGCATGTGGTGGGTCCCTAAACGCAGCCTGAACTCTCTCACAACTGAGACCCCTCAAGAGATGTCCAGCTGCCGGTTTAGGCCCAATCCCACAGAGAATCTATAATAATAAAAGGATAACATGCTAATTAGTCCAGACATCATTCCAGACAAAGCTGAGGTCATAGAGAAGCCAGCCCGGGTCCCTGGTGCCAGAGGGAAGCTGGTGCCAGCAGTCGGGGGAAAGGAAGGCCTATTCTTGCATAAATTTCATGAATTGAGTCTCTAGTATTAGTATATCACTTTTTTATTAGATCTCTCACAATCTGAGATTGCTGATTTCTAACACTCACCCTCCTGCCAAAATCCCTATGCAAATGTCAAAAGCAAATTAATTTTAAGCATTAGTATAAGGACAATCACTGGTCATCTTCACAAACTTTATGGATAGAAAATATTATTTTCCTCTTTTAACTTATTCCCTTTTTTCCAGGGACATTAAATATTTTTTCATTTGTCCATTGGTTAATTATACTTATGCAAAAAGAACTTTGTTCACGTTCAAGTTATAGTTTTTTGTTCTTGATTTCAAATACTACTCTGTAAAAGGATGACATCTCTTCTCTGATACACATATACTGCAAACATTTTCTTTTATTTTGCTGAGACCATTTTCTGGTAGACCGAGTGTTTGAAAATTTTTTAAAATATACTTTTATTGATGAGTAAAATATATTTTAATCAATGTTGAGAGAGGATTATTGATTAGCTGCCTCTTCCACACTCCTACAAAAAATAGAGCCCGCAACCCAGACATATGCCCAGACCAGTAATGGAAACATGATCTCCTGGTTTTTAGGTCAGCACTCAACTACTTAGCCATGCCAGCCAGGCTTGAATTTTTATATTGCTCAATCAACTTCCAGAAATTTTTTACTTTGAGTCTTTTTCAACATTAATATATATATATTTATATATATAGACATTTGTGTATTCTCCTGGTACTTCTCTTTCATTGTGCACTTTTCTATAGTATGTAATATGATATAAAAATGTGTACAGTACAAAATCCTATATAATAAAAGGCTAATATGCTGTCAGTGGTCAGTCAGCTGTTCAACCAATCAAAGTATAATATGCTAATGATATGCTAAGGCCACTCAACCACTCACTATGATGTGCACTGACCACCAGGGGGCAGACAGTTGAGTGGTCGACCAGTCTCTATGATGTACACTGACAGTGGGGACAGACATTCCAACTGGTAGCTTAGCTAGGGTCAGACCTTTCAGGACTGAGGGAGAGAGGCCATACATGCCCTACAGCCATCTCATGGCCCCACCCCACTGGACAACCTCTCGTGTCCTTCCCTGTCTGCAATTGTGCATTGGTGGGGTCCTTTGGCCTGGCCTGTGCCCTTTCATAATCTAGAACCCCTTGGAAGGTGTTTTAAAGCCATTTACTGTCCAATCCTGTAGGCCAGGCTGAGGGACCCCACTGGTGCACCAAATCATGCAGCAGGCCTCTTGTCAAATAAATTAAAAAATGTTGAATATACTTAATTTCATTTCCATTATTGATATGTAGTTAAATCACTTAAATGTTGTCAGTGAAGTGCTCTGCAAGAGGAATTATGAGTGAGTCCATGTGTTTTTATTTTTGCTGCTCCTAAATTTGGTCTGCGCACTAGACCTCAGGTCAGGTGTCCATCAGGGAGATGCTGCTAGGCCCTGGGAAGGAAGTCAACCCAGTGCCCTGGCTGACAGGAGGCTGCGCTCCACCCACTGAGACCTGCAAGGGTGCACCTCTCCCAGGTCCACCCACCTCCTCTCAGTGGACCCCAGGCCACCAGCCTCCCAGTCCCCATTACCTGCTCATCATGTCTCTATCATTCCGAATACTTTTCCTGAACAATAGGATTTGCTTCACTCTCCGCAGGTTGCCCACACTGGCAGCTTTGTGGATCTCTCCCATGTGCTGGTCTTCATAGTGTGGGATTCTGGTTCCCACGCCACTGGTCCCAGGTTGGGTGGGGGAGTCCATGGCCGCCATGCTGGGACTTCTCAGAAAAGAAAAATTATTTTCCATGGCAGAGCATCTAGGGCTTCAGAGAAGCCTCACCTTCCCTCTGCTTTTCTCACCTCCTGAGCCGAATACGAGCTCTCTAGTCAACCACCTCATGCCACAGCATTCAAGCAGGGCAGTTTGGCAGTTTAACATCTCCTCTCGGAATCATAGTAATCAAGCAACAGCCTTTGACATCACGACCCCTGCGAATAGAACCTTAAGGTCAAAGGTAGCCAGAACACATGTGCAAAGCCCAAATATCTCAAATCTCAGAGACTGTCCGGGTGGGAGTGTCCCCTGGTTAGAGCTTCCACCCCAGCACCAGAGGGTGGTGGGTTCCATGACTGGTCAAGGGCATGAACCAAAGTTGCAGATTAGAGCCCTGGTTCCAAGTTCAGGGCATGCTAGGGGCAGTCAACTCAAGTTTCTCTCGCACCCATGTTTCTCTCCTTCCTGCGCTCTCTCTCTCTCTCTCTCTCTCTTTCTCTCTCTCTCTCTCTCTCTCTTTCTTTCTCTTCCTCTCTCTCTCCCCTACTGCTTCCTCCATTACCTTCTTTCCACAAAGTAATAATAAATATTTAAAAATCTTAAAAATGGGAAAAATATCCTCAGGTCAGGTGTCCATCAGGGAGATGCTGTTATAACAAAATTAAAAATTTAAAAATTAACAAATTTTAAAATTAACAAAAATAAAAATTTATATATATCAGTTATTGCCTGTGGGCAGGTCTGGGTTCTGCTCAAACATCCCTGGGAGTTGGCCAAGTGTTCCCAGAGGCTTGCAACAGTTAGTTACCCCAGTGAAAAAGCTGTCTTTGCCTAAGAAAAGAGCGAGGGTGGTGGGGAACTTCAGGATGCTCAGGGAATTGTGACGCAGAAAGCTCCACTAAAAGACAATTACTGCAACCAAAGACATGCATATAACCTTTACCACTGGACACAGACACTAGAGAGTGAGAATATGTGCTGGGGGTGGGAGAGGCCAGGGAGAGACCGATGGGGGCAAAATCATATTGTAATAGCTATGTACAGTCCAGGGAGGGTACTTGAAATATCAGGGGAAGCACTCTGTAAAGTATAAGATTGCGTAACCACTATGTTGTACACCTGAAACTAACCCTATATAATAAAAGTGTAATATGTAAACAGAACAAATGATGGAACAACCAAACAACCCGTCACTGTGATGTGCGCTGACCACCAGGTGGCACAGCAGCACGTGGCATAATGCCAAACATAGCATGTGTCAGCCTGCAGAGGGGATAGTGGAGAGGGTTAGTGGGGCGCCAGACCAAGGCAGAGCTTTGGTCGCTGTCATCAGGGTGAGCCTCTGCTGGTTACTGAAAAGTCTTTGTTCTCACATACCTTGGTCTCACCAGCGCTCTTACCTGCTGCTGGCATCGGCCTCACTCATACCCACTGCTGGCACCTGGCACTGGCCCCAATCATTTGGTGCCATCAGCGGATGCGAGTGGGGCCAGTGCTGTCAGCACGAGGGAGTGGCAGTGGAGGGCGGGGGGATTCTGACAGAGGACTGGGGGCTGTGGCAGGAAGGGTCAGGTGGGGGTTGGGAGGATGGGCCTAGACCTGCCCCTGTGCCCACTGCAGCCTCGAGGCCCACAGTTTCCATCAAAGTTCACGGATTTGCGCGCTGGGCCCCTAGTACAGAATAATATTGAAAAAACAGGGGGGAAGAGGTCTAGATACAGAATCCTGCCCAAAATCAACTGCAAACACTTTATTTTGAAGTGTTGATAAAAGAGTGATTTTCAGAAACACTATTTTTCAATCTGGCAAAACTCAAAGAATTCAAAACACATGTGTTCTACTTTTATTCCCGGCAGATACCCTCTAACCCACAACATTTTTATTTCCAAAGCAAAATGGATTATGCTCACATGAGCACACCTTTATGGCTCCCTTGCCCTCCTCCCTAAACTGTAAGGAGAAAAATGAAACAAGTAGTGTTAAGGATTTTCTTACTATCCACAAAAGAATTGTAGTACAAAGATCTGAGATCATTTTGCTGATATATCTTTTAAAATAATTTTTCTGGCAAATATACCTTATAAATGACTTAGCAAAGTTGTAAGATATTAAATATTTTGTAATATATTGTACTTTTACTATTTAAAAATTACCAGTTTATAGAAATATTTTTTTTTTTTAATTCTAAATCTTCTTGTGCCTTGGTTCATGTCTATTCCATATCCATCTAGGCCCCAGCCAACCTCCAGGGAATTTAGCAGACACAGCAGTAGGATCTTTTCATGGTTACTGAGAAGTGTCTGCAAGTACAACTTTATGGGAAACCAGTGCTCGTTCTCCAGATGGAAGCACCTTTCTGCATTCACCTTATTCCTCCCCTTTTGGCCCACCTCTTACATTTATGTTTTATTACGCCCCAATACATCCTTAATCAATCCAAGACTTGTTTTGGAGCATGGTGTTCACATTTAAGAACTTTTGAATAAATAGCAATCCTCATGTCCGAAACCACTTTTTCTCACCTAGTTTAAATTGTTACTTTACGGTGCACTAAATTCTCAGGTTGTGTGTTTTGTTTTGGGGTTTTCTGTCCTACTCCACTGAATGGTCTACCTCTTTCTGCATCAGCACTGCACTATTGTAACTTCTTTATAAAATGTACCTAAGTATATTACAGTGCCAATGATTCACTTTCTTATTCTTTCTTTTCCATCATCTCCTGACAATGTTTACTTTGAAATTATTTGAGATGAATTTTTAATCAGTATTCCAAGTTTTTAAAAAATCTTAGTGAGACTATTTTAATTAGCTTGAGAATTAATTTTAACTGACAATCTCTTGAATCAGTATATCCAGGTACATGTTAAGTCTCTTAAATGATTTAAGACCTACTATATGTTCATCTTTGCTTTTGGTACTTTTTAAAAATAAATCTCTTAATAATATTCCTATTTATTTATTTATTTATTTACTAGAAGCCTGATGTACAAAATCTGTGCAAGAGTAGGCCTTCCTTCCCACTGCTGCTGGCACCGGCTTCCCTCTGCACCTGGGACCCAGGCTTTCCTCCAGCCCTGGATTCATCCAGAAGGATGTCCAGAATGATCTCCAGAATGACATCCAGTCTAATTAGAATATTACCTTTTTATTACAATAGAATATATACTAGAGGGCCAGTGCAGAGATTCAAGCACTGGTGGGGTCCCTTGGCCTGGTTTGTGGGGATCGTGCTGAAACCAGCTCTCCAACATCCCCAGAGTGGTCCCAGATTGCAAGAGGCTGGTTCTCAGGTGATGCACCCAGAACTGTGCTCCCTTCTCTCTGGTTCCGGGTGTGTCACCCGAGATCCACAGCTGCCAAGTAACCGCAGCTCAGCAGTCCCTGCACTGAGTGTCTACCCCCTGGTGGTCAGTGCGTGTCATAGCTACCAGCTGGACTGTCAGAAAGTCGGCTGGTCACTTAGGTTTATATATATACAAATTTATGCATTTATTTATGTATTTTTATTTAGAGAGAAAGAAACATCGATATGTTGTTCCACTTATTTACACTTTCGTTGGTTGCTTCTTCTATGTTCCTTGACTGGGGATCGAAGCCACAACCTTAGCATTTCCTAACAATGCTCTAACCAACTGAGCTTCCCCGCCAAAATGGTATTTTTATTTTTGTTTTTGAGATTATTTTTGTTGTTGTTATTATTACAGATGTGGTACTTCTTTTTCTTATGCAAATCCTGTCCACTTCTAGACATATCAGGGATTTTTCATTTTTTATTGTAATGGAATATTGTTTCATTATCATTATAGATGTTTATTGTATTAATATCTGTACAGTTGACAATCAGTCTGAAGAAAGCTGTAATTTTGTAACTGGTGAAGGAGTTGAGAGTCTATGGCACTTTTTCAGGGAAGGCAAACTGGATGGAAAGATTTCATCAGAAAGATATAATATTGCCAAATGTTATGATGCAGATGAAAAAACAAATAAAGTAAAAGGCAATTAAGAGGGGTTGTTTTTATTGAAGAGCAAGATAATTACTAAAAATAAAATTATATAAAATGCCTATTTTTTCCACAAATCACATTAGCCTAATTTTCAGTAATTTGTTTACTGACCTTATTATCTTCACCATTATGAAGCCTCTTGTGCTCCTTACATGTTCCATATTCTTTAAGATTTACAAACTTAAAATCTAAATATTCATTTCCCTTGCATCCTTTTTTTTCTCTATCAACAACTCCTGTCTTTCCATCTTTATTCCATTTCCTAGGAAGATAAAATAGGTTGACTCCATTTCCCACAGAAACTGGTATAAATCTGTGAGTGCATACAGAGACTCCTTTTAGTGTAGTTCTTGATCCAGCAACTCCAATTGGACTATACCTGCTCTGGTGGTGGGACACCCAGGAGCAGGAGCTAGCCCACAGCTACAGCTCATGGAAACCCAGCTAACTCAGAACTCACCACATTCCTATTACATTTGCTCATGATTTCAAGTACTAACCAAAATGAAAAGGGACAGAAACCAACACTGCACACAAAAAATGCACCAGAAAAAATGTGAGTGATTGGCAAACACATCTTACAGCAAGACAAATACATAGGTTTTAATTTATTCTCCTGAGGCTATTTATTGCCATTTTGTTCTTTGTTGCTTGAAAAGTTTGCAAAATTGTTTGGAAATGGAAACTCAGAAGCTGAGTGCCTGGACCTTCAGCAGAAATTGCTGCTGGTGATGGATTCCCCGCTGAGGGATGAGCACCTTCATTGGTAAAGGAACAATGAACAAAACCAACAACAAATTCTGAGGCCAAGCTTTTATAACTCAGCCTAGCTAGGCCAACTGTTTTCGGTGTGTATGTGAATTGGGTAAACTATGATCACCAAGCATTTGCCTCCTACAGAAGTCCAACTAGAATTGTCTATTTGCACCCTATTTGCTCCTCAGATTTATAGGAAAGGCTCTATGTAGTGACATATGAAGAGGAGAGTCTGACATTTTCTGATGCAGCCTATAACGAGGATCAAAGTCATGATCCAGCTGCAGAGAGGTCAGACCCACACACCAAGCCTCCAGGTCAGTTGACCCTAATGTTTCTCTATGGATCAGGAATACTCCAAGTACTTGTTATGCCAGCACTAAGTTTCTGTGTTTCCTTGGCCAAATGAGCAATTGGAATTTAAAATTTCCCATTCCCACATTTCTGTGGAAACTAATTTTGGATCCAGAGCAGATGCCCTGTAGAAAGTTGTTGCTTGAAACGCTCATGCTTATCTGAGACTCAAATAAGGCCCTGGTTCAGCCTCCCTGCACACCATTTGAGTTATGCTAATGGAATTAATAATGTGTACGCTAATATTTCCTTTGTGATGAAAAATAACTGAGAGATGGATGCCTTACCCAATCCCTAAGCAAAGGTTTTCCAATGCCAATTCAAAGGCTGTCATTAATGTTTTTTCCTTGTAAGAGTAACCAAGAAACATGTAGAACACTTTTCTGCAACTGATTCATTTGTTCTCTGGGATGTGCAAAACCAAGGAAAACTTGAACATCATCTGAACATTGAATGTACTGTGAGCCAACACACAGTTCCATCAGCAGCATGAACGTCCTGACTGATGTGGTGTGTAGAGAACCTGGGTCCAATCATTGGCTAAGTGCTAAGCAATTGCAAACACAGCAACAAAACTTAGGAAGCAAGATTTAATTATTTTAAAACATATTTTATTGATTTTGTTACAAGGGAGAAGGATAGAGAGTTAGAAACATTGATGAGAAAGAAACATTGATCAGCTGCCTCATGAACACTCCCTACTGGGTATGTGCCCGCAACCAAGGTACATGCCCTTGACTGGAATCGAACTTGGGACCCTTGATTTCTCAGGCTGACACTCTATCCAAACCGGTCAGGGCTAACTTTTTTTTTTTTAAATGAACAGAGACCTGAATGGCTGCACACTCCATTAGGGTCAAATTTCACAAATTTGCTGGAGGCAACTTATTAAATAAAACAAGAACAGCCCTCACCAAAGAAAATTGATTTTCCCTATCTTCCTTTCATTTCCTCTCTCTGAAATCAATAAAAATATATTCTTATTTTTGCAACACTAGCTGAAATTCAATACGATTTGAAAGCAAATAAATAAGAAAATGTGACCATTACTAAGGAAGAAAATAGAAACTATTTATCTCCTTCAGATGCTGGATGTCTCATAGACATAAAAAAAAAAAAAAAGCAATTATGAACATGTTCCAAGAACTGGTGGAAGCCATGTTTAAGTAAGTCCCAAATTTTTGGTTTAGTGTTTTTTTTTTTATTTGTTTGTTTTCCCCAAATAACCTATGTGCTCTGACAAGGACCTCCTGTCACTTGCTCACAGCACCTTGGTGGTGTAGAATAGGTCTCCTCTCTCTTCACAGTGCCATCCGCAATCTTCTCTCGAAGTGCCTTGCTGACCTCCACCTCATTTTCATAGACATATGCTGCATCAATGTGAGGGAAACCTGCATCAATTGCCACTTTGGTTGCCTCAGCGGCCTTGCTCTTAGGAACCTATAAAATATGAATAAGGATGGTCAGCAGTTGACTTGGCTCAGAGAGATGCAACCTATTTCCGTAAGAGTATGTTTGCCAGCTGTTTCTACATGTCTTCCATTTCCCTGTTTGATGGGGCAAGCTCTGGCAACAAACCTGTACCCTCGGGGCACAGACTAAACTCCAATGAATTAGTGTAATGGACTTCACCAGGCAACGTGGAAAATTAAGTCATTCAATAAAGAATTTGTTCCACAGGCACACCCTCTCATCCTCACTCCATGTTTCCCACTGGGGAAATTTATGTTGCCACTTGCTCAACTTTAGCATCTGCCAGATTAAAGAACCTGGTTCCCAGTGGAGGAAACCTTCTACCAGGTGACACAGGGAAGGGTTGAACCGACCCCAATGCCATGACTACTCCTAGTCATTCTGGGCTCACATGCCAGGAGAGCCTGAGTTTAACAGCAGATTACTATATGGACGAGGGTACTTGATCCTGCTTTTCAGAAGAAGACAGAGTGGCCTGTATGTGATGGTGGCAAGGAGGAGCATGTCTGGAGTTCAGACAAATCACTAGGGCGGCTCTTGGTGCTTCTACAATTGGTAATAACTATGAATGAACAATGTTAACAAGTACCTCTGGGCAAGGAAGGGTGAGGTAACTAGGTGTTCAGACCTGTCAGTGATATGCCCCATTAGGGAAGCAACCTAAACCAGCAGAAATAGTACCCGAGTGTGTCCAGGATCTAGAATGGCTGGCTGAGAGGGCAAGAAAGATTATAATAGCCATGGACCCAACTGAAGCAGTGGAGAGTGTCCGTGTTATAAGTCTTGATTTTGTTGTAGTTGTTATTGTATTTATGGAGAGGTAGACAGATTACTAAATGACAGCATCAGAAATAATATTTTAACCTTATCCCAACTTTTTTGTTGTTACTATTAATCCTCACCTGAGGATATTTTTAAATTATTTTTTTTTAGGGAGTGTGGATAGAAGGAAGGGAGGAGAAGAGAGAAACATTCATGTGAAAGAGACACATGGATTGAATTGTCTCTCATGTGTGTGCGATCAAACCTGCAACCCCGGAACATGCCTTTAACAGGAATCAAAAGGGGAGATGAGGACAATTATGTGATACCTTAATCAATGAAGACATTTTTTTAAAAAAGAAGTTGTTTTACACCCACACAAGCAAGGCTGTCTCAAGCATAGCGGGCACCTCAGTAGTTAGTTTGGGGGTGGTGAAGAAACTGCTAACATTCTGTAGATGAAAATTCTGCTCCCCAAGGATTCTCGCTGAGAGTGCTGGGGGAGGCGGGGCTCAGGGACAAATCCAGAACGCCCAGGAGGCTGCTATGCTCTCGGTTCCTGTGTGGATGCTCAGGGTTGGGTGAAGGAGGAGATGGGGCAAGGGCAGCGCTCAGAAATAGGGCTTTGGGCGCAGAGCACTGCCAGTCGCCTGCTCGGAGAGGGTTCCCTTGGAGGCTGGTGTGGTGCAGTGCATTTGCAATGCAACTGTCAGTGATTTTCTCCCATGAATTCTTCCACCCAAGTCACAACTTCTTGCACTTTAGGTTTCACAAAGTTTCCACGCTGATTTCTCTCCATTCTATTTTCAATGTAGTCATTAATTTCCATGTGCAAATTGTCTTTGAATGGCTTGTTTATTGCAATATCAAGAGTCTGGAGATAAGCCATCATTCCTGCAGGAATCATTATCTGATCTACTTTTCTTTCGTGAAGAAATGTCTTCATGTCTTTAGTGCGGTGAGTGTTGGCTGCATCCCAGGCTAGAAGACCTCTTTGGCTCCCTCCCATAACAAGCGGCAGCATTAAATCGACCCACTTCCTTATAACTGCTTGTGTGGCCTAGGCTTTTTCAATTTCAAGAATAAAAATACCCAAAACAAGTTCAATCTTTTTCTTCTTGCCCTTAGGAATGATTAAAGGTGGGATTTTTGTGCCATCCAGACGAATTGCCAAAATACAGGAAACACGTGCACTTACGTAAGCAATGGAGGGAATGTACACTAAGGAGGCACCCCACTGTTCAATTGTTGTTTGAGATTATTGGCCCATAAACACTGCAGTTTCATCCATAGCAATCATGTTGGAAAGATTGTATTTAGAGAAGTCAGCATCATCAATAAAGGACTTGAATGCAAGTGCTCGCTTAATAACTTGAGTATCTTCCAACCTAAACAATGTTATACTGGCAGATCTTCTTAAAGACAGTTCACTTCGCTGAAGGAAAGTATCTAGCCAGTGTTGTGATGCTTTGAAGTCTTCTGTGGTGTCATTGCAAGGGCAAATTCTTGAATCTGAGCCCTATTCATAACCAAAGCCTTTGCTCTCCTGTCAACAACCCATTCACAGATCAGGTCTTCCAGCTCGGAAAATAATGGTTGCTAAACTGATCCACACTTGTGCTTTTTAGCATTTCCCTTGTCCACTTGTTCAATGAGGTTACCATACTCTGCTCACCATTTTCAGACCAATTGGATACTCAACATCTTCTCTTTGCAGAAAGCAGTAAGATTTTGGCCCCAGGAGTCTTCCATGATTCCTTTCTTGTACTCCACAGAGTAGCTTTTTCTTTTTGCGTTCATTTCTAGGGGTAAAAAAAGGAATTGGGGTATCAAGATGGGGGGAGGGGGGTCACTTAAAATGACACAGGGGGGATCAGAGGGGTAATCAAAATGGCACAGGAGAATCAGAGGGGGGATTACCATTTTAGTAACCGCTTTTGATCCTCCTGTGTCATTTTGATTGCCCCCTCTGATCCTCCTGTGTCATTTTAAGTGATCCCCCTCCACCCACCCCTGTGCCACTGAACACCTTCCCCAGACATCCCCCCTAACCCTTTATCAGACATTTACCCCCCTGGGGCCTGCCTGGGGACCATCACTGGGCTTGCTGGGGCCTGGATCTGGGCTGGAGCAGGGTCTGCCACTGACTGAGAACTTTCAGTCATCATGAGGGCGGCCGTGAGCATCAGGTAGTGTCACCAGAGACAGACCAGCACTCACCATCTTCGCTGCATCCTGTCCACTCTAATTCTCCTGTTCTTCTACATGCATCTGAGAAAGTTTCCTCCTTTCTCCCGCCCTGTACTCACCGCTCACTCTGACCTCCGCTCCACCTCCACACAGCAGTGAAGTCAGGACTCCACTTAAGTCACTGGTTGCTAGACACCAGTCCGGGCGGCCCTAGCAACCAGTTTACAGTAAATTAATTTTCATTCTGAGACAGAGCCTAGGGGGGGGCCTTATTTGCAGGGGGATACCTTATATTTCACTCAGAAGGAAACCTGTAAGTAGGTCTTATTTTCTTTCTTTTTAAAAATATATTTTATTGATTTTGTACAGAGAGGAAGGGAGAGAGATAGAGAGCTAGAAACATAGATGAGAGAGAGTCATCGATCAGCTGCCTCTTGCACACCCCCTACTGGGGATATGCCCGCAGCCAAGGTACATGCCCTTGACCGGAATTGAACCCGGGTCCCCTCAGTCCCCAAGCCGACGCTCTATCCATTGAGCCAAACCGGTCTCGGCTGTAGGTCTTATTTTCGGAGGACGTTTTATTTTCGGAAAAACAAGGTAGGATTGTGACTTGAATTGCCCTCCAGGCAATCTTCCTCGCATTTGTAAGAGTTTTTTTTTTCAACAGGGTGAGGCAGTTGCTTCTGCCTGGAGGCTAATTGTTACTTTTAATCTCTTAAGTAGCCTTAGGGCATGGTGTTTTCTAGCAGGATGTTTCAACTCTCTTCCCCTCAGACAGGGCAAATGTCTATGTGGGAAAGATGTTCTCTGCTGAGTGAGGGAATGACTCACAGGAAACTTGGGGTATCTGCCTTCTGAGCTCTATTCCCAGAGTCCCCAGTCCTGGCTTCTGCTTTCACAGCTCCAGTCCACTTCACCCTCCCTCTGCTGGAGCACAAGGTTGTGTGTGTGTGGGCCCTTTAAGAGGGTGCCTGAATTTGCAGGAGTTACTCCCTGGCAGATAGTACCCAGCTACTTTTCACAGCCAGATGTTATGTGGGTACCCTCTTCAGTTTTGGTATTCTCTGCTGTGATGTTTTTTCATAAGTAGAAATAGATTGCTGTTTAAAATGTCATATCAGCCTTGCTGGATAGCTCAGTTGGTTTGTCCCTATAGCCAAGATGCAGGTTCCATTCCTGGTCATGGCACATACTAGAGTCAACAATGAATGCATAGCCAAAACCGGTTTAGCTCAATGGATAGAGCGTCGGCTTGGGGACTGAAGCAACCCAGGTTCGATTCCCGTCAAGGGAATGTACGTTGGTTGCGGGCATATCCCCAGTAGGGGGTGTGCAAGAGGCAACTGATCGATGACTCTCTTTCATCGATGTTTCTAACTCTCTATCTCTCTCCCTTCCTCTCTGTACAAAATCAATAAAATATATTTTAAAAAAAAAACAAAAAACAATGAATGCATAAATAAGAGGGACAACAAATAGATGTTCCTATCTCTCTCCCTTTCTTTCTAAATTTAATTCAAAAAGCATGAAAAATTAAATGCCCTAAGTCAGTTACAATTTGGTGATCACTTAGCCTGTTCATATTTATTACATTCCATTAAAATATTCTACATTGTACTTTTATGGGAAAAGAAAACCTGCCACTATTATACTAAAATATTATTCTGTATTTTAAGTGTTTTCTATACTTTCATATTTCTGTATCAAACTTTTAATATAAAGTCAATCATCTTCCCCTTTTAAAAAAATGTTTTAGTTTAGCTGTATATAGTCCAAAAATTAAATATTTGTAAAGTGTTCATTCAAAAGGCATTGAGTAGGACTGAGAGGGGGGAGGGACATCAAAAAAAAAGTGCATTTTAAAAATATATGTTTTAATATAATTTATCCTATGTAATAAAGAGGTAATATGAAAATTGACTTATGTACAAGATGGCTGCCCCCATGTGGTCTAAAATGGCTGCCACAAGATGGCAGTAAAGAAGAAAACAGCCCCAAACCAAGAAACCAAACCCAACCTAAAACATCCCACCTCACCCCAAATAGCAATAACCCATTTTATTTACCAACTTCATCAGTGAGAGACGAGATGGACATCAGGGTACAACGTCATTGTATTCCACATTAATTGCAGCAAAGGAGCAGAGAAGAGGTGAGACTTTGGAAAGAATGCTCAAAGAACTACAACCTTCCTCCTTGATTGTTTACATCAGACTTGCAATCAACTACTAAAAATATGCCAGCTATAAATTGTTTGACCAACTCACCTGCTCTGGAGTGAATTGTGTCATGCCCAAATTCATGTGTTGAAGCCCCAACCCCCTCATGTGTTGGAGATGGGGCTTTTCAGAGATTGAGGTTAAATGAGGTCATAAGGGTAGAAACCTGATCTAATAGAACTGGTGCTCTTATAAAAATAGGAATAGACACCAGAGCTGGCCTCTCTCTCTCTGCCATGAGAGAACCCAGTGAGAAGGCAGCCAGAAGACAGTCTTCACCAGAACCAAACCATTCCAGTACTTTCCTCTTGGACTTCCCGCCTCCAGAACTGTGAGAAACAAATGTCTGTATGTAAGCCACCCATTTTGGGGGGTTCATGTTTCTTTTTGCTGTTCTGATTGGGTGTTTTTTGTTCCATATATTTCACAATTTTTATTTGATTCTTGGAATCCTCTACTCTACTGTTGATTTCCTATAAATTATTCTTTATTTCAGATAGTGTGTGCTTCATTTCTGACTGATCCTTTTTTTTGTTAATGTTCTCACTAAGTTCCTTGAAGTTCTTAGTAAGTTCCTTGAGTATCCTTATAACCATTGTTTTGAACTCTTTGGTAGTTTTCTGGCTTCCATTTCATTTTGTTCTTTTTCTATTGATTTCTTCTGTTCTTGAATTTGTGATATGTTTCTTTCTCTCTGCTTGTTAGCTGTTTCCCTGTACTTGTTTCTATGTATTAGGTAGATCTGCTATGTCTCCTAGACTTGGTAGAGTGGCCTTATGTAGTAGGTATCCTGTAGGGTCCAGTGGCTCAGCCTCCCAAGTCATCTGAGCTGGCACTCCAGATGTGCCTCTGTGTGAGCTATATGAAGTGTCCTATGGTAGTTGAGCCTTGGTTGATGTTGGAATCACTTGGAGGGTTTGACCCCTGGGCCAATCAGTTGTGAAGGTTGGTTGCAACAACAGAGGAAGAGCTGATGTGCAGGAACTGACCCCATGGAATTAGACTTGCTTCAGTGGGACAGTGGTGTTCACCAAGACTGCCCCTGAGTGTTTCATTCATGGAGGTGATAGGGTTATATTCAAGCAAGTTCAAAACTCATCACTGGGTACCTCTAGCTCAGGAGCCTCCCAGGAGGTGCAAAGTCAATCACTGCCTGTGTCAATTGGGGCCATCCAGTGTGAGCTACAAAGCAATCTGCGTATGGTTGCTACTTATGTTGGGCTTGGAGGTGCTTGGAGAGACAAAGCTATGAATCAAGGCAGGCTGCTGCTAGTGCCAGGCCTGAGACCACTTATTGAGAAGTACAGGGCACACTGAAGACAGCTGCTGTTTGTTTGAGAGGTTTTAGGAAAGTCCAAAGCATGAAGCAAGAGAGGCCAGTTGTATGGAAAAACCATTGGAAATGGCTTGGATGAGCCTATAAGTAGGAAGGAGCAGGGAATTTCCAGGACGGGGCAAAAAATGTGAGCCAGGTTGATGGAGATTCAGATATGGTGCCCTGCTTGCCAGCTCTGTGGTGGGGAGGGCTCAGCAAATGAACAGTAACCTTTGCCAGCGCTTCTCTCTGGGAGAAAACCTCCCCTATAGCACTCACCATGATTCCAAGCAAGTTAGATCCTCCCCAAAATGTCCCAGATTCCTTTCAAGCTGCTGTCCCAGCACTGGAGCTCAGAGGAAGTCTGAGTAAATCCACGCACTGGCACTTTAAGAGGAATTACCTAGGTCTCCAGCAGCCTCCATGTCACACAGCCACAATATTCTAGTTTTTACAGCCCAAAGTTTTGGGGACTTCTCTTCCTGGTACTGGAACTCTGGGCTGGGGGACCAGGTGTGGGGATGGAACCCCTCTCTCAGGGAAACCTCCACATCCAAGATACACCTCCTCATTTTAAACTGCCACACAATGGATGTGGGACCAGCTGGTTCCCTGATTCTGCCCCACGTCTCCGCCCCTCCTACCAGTCTCAATGTGCTTCTTCTTTAATTTCCTAGTTGTAGGACTTATGTTAAGATAGATTTCAGGTGGTTCTGAATGATGTTTGTTCTATATTTTTGTTGTAATTTTGATGTGGTTGTGGGAGGCATTTAATTATGTTGCCATTTTGACTGGAACTCCATTCTTATTTTAAAAGGATGAACATGAAAACATTTTCCTGAGCCCATGAAAAATATCATGAGTCCTCGGCACTGTACCTCTGGATCCTGACAAAACGGTTCATCCTTTGTTACCCGGGTCTAAGTCTGGCTACCATCACTTATTAGCTGTGAGATTGGGGAGAGTTTATAAAAATGAGATGAATGAAGGTATAACAATATGGAGAAAAATATTCCCTGTTAGCAAGAAACTTGTTTGGTTGGGGAGAGACTTTGATACATGCCTTAGGGGTATGTGGTAGGAATAACACATTGTGCATTGGAGCTGATAGAGGAATTTGGAGACAGTCAAGAACAGAAATACTGAAGGGCAAATCTTACAAAAAGGCTTCTCTTCTTCATTTCCTTGGGATATCTTTAGTAACACTTCCATTTCTCTTTAAACATTCTGAGAGTTAAATCTATTTGGGAGGAATCGAAGGTGCTGAGTTCTGCTCCTGGGTGAGCCTGAGTGTAGAACAGAGTTACCTGGAAGTTCCTTAGTGAGCCTAGTGACCTGGGAAGTTCCTAGTTCAGTGCCCAATAAATTCTCTTTTAATATTAACAGCTCAGCACAGGATTGAAAGCTCATTTCTGCCTCTCTTGCACCACCTATACTGTGTCTAACAAATACACTAACTAGCCTAGGTATTTATCTCAAGCAGTGGTCCAGTGGGGAATGATTTCATGCCTTCTCCCATAATGGATGTTTGTCAAGGTCTGGAGACATTTTTTGGTTGTCACAACCGGTGGGAGTGTGCTACTGGTATCAAGTACATAGCAATTGTGGATGTTGCTAAACATTCTGCAATGCTCAGGACAGCCCTGACAACAGAAAACTGTCTGTACCAAAATGTTCCTAGTGTCAAGTTCAGAAATCCTGATATGAGTCGTTTGTTTCTCTAATGACCACCCCCTTAAATAAAAAATGAGGTAGCACTCTATGAGTTTAGCAGACTCTAATTTAAAGAAAAAATACACAACTCCTTCCTTCCCACTGTCTCAGATGAATTAACTAACTTTAGTATATAGTATATATGTCCTGCAGAATAAATTGCTTTTTTCTCAGGACCGAAAAGCAAAGGCAATTTTTTTCCAGTCACAATATCCTAGCTGCAAGTTAGGCAGCCAAGATTTCCATCTTCATCTAAGCTACCATTGCCCTCTGCTGGAGAAGTTTATGACTGCTGCTTTAAATACTGAGAATAATAATTGACCCTTATTCATTTTAATTTAGCAAGTTAACTTTTCTTTGAACTTGTGAGTGCCTACAAGGGGTGGGTTTATATTGATTTATGGGATAAATTTCTTTCTTTTAAATTTTAGGCATTTTTTATAATGATTAAATATTCCTCATCCTTCTCTATGAGCACAGAATTTATTCATGAAGCAGTATTAAAGCTTAATGATAGATACAAGTGAAGCAGATCCTAGGATGTTCTTTTGAAAATTTTGATTACTTAACAATTATAGAAAATTGGGGGGCGGGGGGGCTCGGAATATAGAAAAGTGATGTTCAAACTCTGAGCCATGCCACCTGAAATAAAAAATGAGGGAGGCATGGCTCAGAGTTTGAACATCAACCTATGAACCTAGTGGTCACCGTTGGATTCCCCATCAGGGCACGTGCCCAGGTTGTGGACTTGATCTCCAGTAGGGGGCGTGCAGGAGGCAGCTGATCAATGATTCTCAGCCATCATTGATGTTTCTCTCTTTCCCTTTCTGAAATCAATAAAAACGTATTTTAAAAATAAAAATAATTTTTTAAAAAAACAAAAAGTAAAGGAGGAAGAAAAAAAATACGTGCAGTCCCACTTCCAGAAGAAAAAAACACAAAACTTTTTACATTTTGGAATATTTTCTTCTAGTTCCTTTTCTAGGAACGTAAAGATGTTTTTTAAAATGTTTTTATTGTTTGTTTTGCCTAGTTATTTACAGGCTCTAGATAAAAATGTGTGTCCTGTATGCTTTTCTCTCCAAACATCATAATCATTTTCCCATGTTAGTATGAGCATTTTCTCTTACTGCGAGGAGCAGGGCGGGGGGTGTCACCCAGACTCCCTTTCCAGGGGAGGACTTGGTGCCCCAACTGCTGTGGTGGTTAATTTTATGTGTCCACTTGCCTGGATCACAGGATGTCTGCATAGCTAGTTAAACATTATTTCCTAGGAGTGTGTTTCCAGAAGAGATTAGCATCGAATCAGTGAACTGAGTAAGGTGGGTGGCTCTCCCCAATGTGCGTGGGCCTCATCCAATCTGTTAAGGGCCCGACTAGAACAAAATGCTGGAGGGAAGGAGGACCCACTCATTCTCTGCCTGACTATATGAACTGGAGCATTGATCTTCTGCCCTAGGGCCTCCACATCCGGACTGGAGTCAACATCACTGTGTCTCCGACTCTCAGCCTGGAAATTGCACCACTGGCTCTCCTGTGTCTCCAGACTGCAGGCGGAAGGTCATGGGACTCTGCCTACATAACTGCATGAGCAATTTCTTATAATAAAGCTCTTTCTAGAGATATTTATCCATCATCCATCCTTCCACCCATCTATCCCACTATCCTATTGGTTCTGGTTTTCTGGAGAATCCTAATACAGATATATGTCACTTTATTATTATTTTTTTAAAATATATTTTATTGATTCTTTACAGCGAGGAAGAGAAAGGGATAGAGAGTTAGAAACAACGATGAGAGAGAATCATCAATCAGCTGCCTCTTGCACACCCCTTACTGGGGATGTGCTCACAACCAAGGCACATGCCCTTAACCGGAATTGAACCTGGGTCCTTCCAGTCCGCAGACCAACACTCTGTCCACTGAGCCAAACCGGTTTCGGCTATTATTATTTTTTTTAAACAATTCTGTATTTATGGAAGAGTTGCAAAAGTAATACAGAGTTCCCTTCTTTTCTTCATGCAGCTTCATCTATTAATATCTTGCAGCACCATATTCACCACAATTAAGAAATCAACAGTGTACAATACTGTGAATCAAACTACAAATTTAATTCAGATCTCACCATTTTCCAGTGCTTTCCTTTTTCTGGTCAGTGTGGGGCCCCACTTTGTATGGAGCATATCACTTTCAGTGGCTTCTATCATTGTGATCAAACTGTGATCTCCATAGGACCCATTGTCCATAGGTAGATGCTTAACCACCTAATTAATTCACATTCCTTCCAGCACATGTTCTAGAATTAACACACTTGTGTTGGACTCAAAGTAATTATGTTTTTTTCAATACTAATATAAATAACATGCTGGTTCACAGTGTTTTGTTTTTATAACGTTTGTTCTCAGTTTCTGGTTCTTTTGTGAGGAGGGCATGGCCGTATTTTAAGGGTGTTGATGCCTGTACCAACAAATTTGCCTCCTAGAGTTGCCTGTTCACTCCAGGAACAGATCATTGCACTTTCCCACCACCTCTTGTCAGCAGGATGACCTTTGATGTGACCTAAATAGGTACATGCTGTTTCAGTCCCTTCTTCCAGTTCTTAGGGCAATTTTCCACATCTCAGTCATATCCCGTATAAGTCTGTTGAGTTCCAACTTATCTCTCGAACACATCCCTCATGAGGCCTCCATACTCCCGTCTGGGCTTGGTACTTACTTGCCTCCAGCCCAACTGTCACTCTGGGCTGTCATTTTGGGGACTCTCTTTGACCCAAACTGGCTTGTAGGTAGTTTATTAGGGAAAGTGAGGCTTGGGAGCAAGAGTAGGAGTATGAAACAGGAGGGGCTGAGACTAGTTTGGTTCAGTGGATAGAGCATCGGTCTGCGGACTGAAAGGTCCCAGGTTTGATTCCGGTCAAGGGCATGTACATTGGTTGCAGGCACATCCCCGGTGGGGGGTGTGCAGGAGGCAGCTGGTCGATGTATCTCTCTCATTGATGTTTCTGGCTCTCTGTCCCTCTCCTTTTCTCTCTGTGAAAAATCAATATATATATATATATATATATATATATATATATATATATATATATATATATATATATATATATTTTTTTTTTTTTTTTTTTTTTTTAAAGAAACAGGAGGGAAGGGCATACAAGTGTGTTGTGGGAGTAAGAGACACTGATTGTACTGGCCTCTGCCCCACCCCTGGGCTCCCAAGACCCTTGTCCTTTCCTCAGTGACAAGAGCATCAGAAGCATCTCTTGTTCTAATATTTGCTCTTTGACCTCAGTTTCTGACACAGATCTCTTAAATCCCTTGGTATTTTCTGGGTGATAATGCTATAGGAGTCCGGGGCAGGAGGAACAGGGAAACAGACAGGAAAGTTAAAACAAGGCCAAACAGTGTAGGCCATTTGCAACCAGCTTGTAACTAACAAGCCATTATCTTCCCCAGCTGAGGACCGGAGAACAGATGGTTTTAAAAACCTCCGTAGTGAGAGAATCTAGAAAGGGAGCAGGAGAGGGAAAAGGGGGAAAAAGAGGCAATTTTACTTCCTATAGAGAAGCTAGCAGACTCAAAGCCTGGCAAGATAAAGTGCCAGGTGCTTCTCATGAATTCTGAGGCCACAGCAAAGTAAAGTAAAATAAAAAAGGGACCTTGAGAATTAATCTGTACCAAAATAGTCAGCAGAGGAATTTAGAGACCTATAGATGAAGCATAGTGGTCCCTCCTTTGGAAAAACTGCTGTTTGAAACTATTTGAACTACTCCGTCATTCTTAGACAGTCTTTTATTTTTGTGGGTCAACTCTGTTATTTTTAGACTGTAAAATAACTTTGTTTTTTGCTTGAATAAAAAAGATAAACTTAACCGATCTTGCAAGCTAGCCATCTATAGGGGCTGATAGACTATATTAATTCACATATTCTGCCAAGTGTTTGTTCATCCAAGGTTACAGGTGTTTGATTAGATATAATATGTATTCAAGGTTACAAGTTGTCTGTATAGATATCACAGGTAAGTTTGATTAGGTATAATATGTATTCAAGGCTATAAGCTTTCTTACACAAAGAACCAGAAGAATATAAAAAGGAAATACTCCCTCCTGTGTTGGTTCAGAATTTTACAGAGGAAATCTGCTCTGAACCTGCGCACAATAAAGATGACTCCTGACTAACTGGCTCATTAGGCGTCCTGTCCAGCTCGCCAATTTGCAATACAACATAGACAGGAGGGTACATAACGCCTCGGACCCCCACCCAACCTGCTCTTCAGATTAGCTGAGAGCCCGTCTGCACTTCATAAACCACATGTATAGGTTTGTTTTTTCAATAAAGGCACAGGCTTAAATTGCTTTAATAAATTGGCCTTTCACAACGTAGTCAAGGTCTCCCGTATAAATTCATTTATCTGAGACTAGGATCACCGTTGGGAACAGCCCTCTCTCACTGACTCAGGGGACGGTCTGGTAACACCTCTCTGTGTAGGTGAGAGGTGCCTATAACAATAGGAGTGTCTTTTGTTCTAATAAGGTTACTCTGGGATTCACTTCAAAATAGTCTGAGGTGGAAAGGGGGCAGATAATACAAGATTGGCCAGTATGATTGATAAATCATTGATAATTGTTAAAGCTGGGTAATGTGGACGTGGTAGTTTATCACACATCCCCCCAACTTCTCCTTGTGTGAAATTGTTCACAATGAAAACCCTTTAAAAATATGCTATTCCAGGTTAGAGTCATATATCTGACGGTAGGAAGGAGGAGGAGGGCACATGCAGGCTGGCATTGATGCTAATGAATGGCAGGTGCTCCAGATGTCTGCAGGTGCTTGATTGTGTTAAGACAGTGCATTTGGAGGGCAAAGAAAACAGTCCATTAACAAAAGTGGTTGCCTTCTTTTCCTAATACCTGCTAGTTCCAGTCTTTGCAAGCACACTTGTCAATCATGGTGAGAACATTTCATCTTTAAGAAATAAGTCCTGCCGAAACCGGTTTGGCTCAGTGGATAAAGTGTCGGCCTGCGGACTGAAAGGTCCCGGGTTCGATTCCTGTCAAGGGCATGTACCTTGGTTGCGGGCACATCCCCAGTAGGGGGTGTGCAAGAGGCAGCTGATTGATGATTCTCTCTCATCGATGTTTCTAACTCTCTATCCCTCTCTCCATCTCTCTTCCTCTCTGTAAAAAATCAATAAAATACAAGCAGACTGTCAAATTACAGCGGGGATGGTAAAGAGATCTGGGGGAGATAAGAGATCAACCAAAGGACTTGTATACAGGCATATAAGTACAACCAATGGACACAAAACTCTGGGGAGGGAGGGCATGTATGGGAGGGGGGGGCAATGGTAAGATATGTACACATATAATAATTTAATTTAAAAAAATAAATTATATTAAGTTAAAAAATAAATAAATTAAAGAAAGAAAGAAAGAAGTCCTAGTGGTTATTTCACCCAGTTCTTCATAATTTATTTTAAAAAGAAACAGAGAGAATCAGCCTGAAATATGTCCTTAAAGGAATAGCGAGGCACAAGAAGATGAGGCATTCATTAAAGGCTGGCCATTTGTCTAAATTCTCTGTGTATGCCATAGCAGCTGCCAGTGCAGGAGGAGCATTTAAGTAGGATTACCTGAGCTATTTGCTGCTGCAAAGATGGATGGTTTCTGAGTGGAACCTCTTCTCACAGTGACCAGGCATGGTAATGAGTAAAATAATTGTCAGCGAGAATATCACCAGACCCCTAATGAGAAGCTGTTGACAGAAAAATTGCTCTGATGTTCATCAAAAAGCCAATAAATGTCAAAGAAGGAACTAGAGTTGCAGCAGCTCATAAATTCCTTCTCAAGAGGCCTCTAGAGGGGGCTTTTAGGACAACATACTTGCTCTTTTTCCTGACTGTTGCTAACTGCACGTCCAGGAAGCTAAGCACACTTCAGGGTGGCTAAGCCTGATGGTTTTGAAGGGATATCAATAGGGAGGCTACTCCAACTTTTGGTCAGAGGATCCCGTTTTTTGGTTTTGATCCTGGTTAGGTCTATAGTCTTGAATCTTTTACTAGTATATCTTATCTGTATGATGTCACAGTTTGTACTTAACTGAGAGTCAAAATCCCATCGGCTGGAAAAGCCAAATATTTACATAAAAGATCCCACTTACTCACCAAAGAGTCCAAATGGATTGTTCCTCTTAAGTCCCATAATACTATCTATTGTGTTCATTTAGGAACCAATCCTATTGTTTTATGGCAACAGGTCTTCTGTTAGTAAATCTTGTTTCCACTTTTTTATTAGGGGAGGTGATGTCCACTGGGTGGCTAATGTGAACCTGCCTCTTTTTAAATATATATATATATTTTATTCAGAGGGAGAGATAGAAACATCTCTGATAAGAGAGAATCGGTGATTGGCTGCCTCCTGAACATTCCCCAGTGGGGATTGGGCCCATAACCATGGCATGTATCTTGACCAGGAATCAAACTGTGATCTCCTTGTCCATAGGTCGATGCTTAACCACTGAGCTATGCCAGCTGGGCTGAACCTACTTCTTGACTGAGTTTGGGTTCTTGCAGTGGCAGACACCAAATCAAGGACTGTGTGAACTTTGTGTACCTGGAAAGTGACCCCAGGAAGCACAAGTGAGATCATGGGCCAAGGTCAGGCAGGGAAGGAGAAAAACCAATGAGGTTTGCATTAACTAGCAAGTCAGTCTGTGGGCAACGAGGCTCAACCCTGCTGGGCCTTCTCAGGAAACACATCTCAGAATTGTTCCCTCCAATGATGCAAGGCTGGGCATTTATCCATGGACTCGTGTCTGTTATTGCTTGAAGAGTGTCCCTGGAGGACCAATCTCCTTCTACTTCTAGGTTGACCTTTTGAAGGCTGAGCAAGCTCCTAGATGTCAAAAATAACCCTCAGAGAGGGTGACAAAGGTGCTTGAGGGAGTGACTTAGGCTGCTCAGGCTGCTATAACAAAATACCACAGACTGGGAGGCTGAAACAGAACTTTACTTTCTCTGAGTTTTGAAGGCTGAAAGTCTAAGATCGAGGTGTGGCAGGATTGGTTTCTCCTGAGGTCTCTTTCCTTGGCCTGCAGATAGCCACCTTCTTTCTGTTCCCACATGGCCTTTCTGTGCAACACATCCCTGGTATCTCTCTCCCCCTTCTTATAAGGACACTGTTTTTTTGTTTGTTTGTTTGTTTTGTTTTGTTTTTTTAATATATTTTATTGATTTTTTTCAGAGAGGAAGGGAGAGGGAGAGAGAGCCAGAAGCATCGATGAGAGAGAAACATCGATCGGCTGCCTCCTGCAACCCAACTACTGAGAATGTGTCCACAACCAAGGTACATGCCCTTGACAGGAATCGAACCTGGGACCTTTCAGTCCGCAGGCTGATACTCTATCTACTGAGCCAAGGTTTCAGCAAGGACACTGTTCTTATTGGATTAGGGTTCCATCCTCATTTAACCTCATTACTTCTTTAGAGGCCCTTTCTCCAAATACAGTCACAGTAGGGGGAGTGGGCGGGAGGGAACGTAAATTCAGTCCATAATATGTGGAAGCTCTTACCTGTGGAAATTGCTCAGACAATTACAGGTGAAAGGGAAATGGGTCATCAGCAACATTGCTCCACATGTCTAGTTCAGTTTAATCCTCCCAACTACTTGGTGGTGTGCACTTGTACAGTTCAGACCTTCCATCAGCCACACTTTGGAAATATTCTTAGCACAGTGGGTTTTCAGAGGAAGGAGAGAGGTGAGGGGGCTGGCTGAGTAATGCACCCAAATAAAGGGTAGCTGCCAATTTTGATAGATATCTGCCTGCTTTGGGTTTTCCGAGCCATGACATCAGAAGGTTCAGGTGTGGCCTGAAAACCTCTGTGTATGTTACATATTTCTTGTTCTCAAATATAATAAGGTGTTTTCAATGTAAAAATAGAATGCTCATATTCCTCATTCATAAAAGAGCATTTTCTACAAACAAAAGTTTCCTGTTTCAAGTTTCAGGCAAGTTTCCCAAACCAGTATTGTAGAAGAGGAAGTGTCCCATCGGGCCATTTTTATGACCGGGCATCTGAGCGCTGAAAGTGGTTAGTTAGATCACCTGCACATGGTGACACAACTAGTTGATGGCAAACCTGGGACTAAGCGCCCTTTGTGTTCCCATTTGCAAGTTTTGGAATCCTGTTTGGGAAGCAAAACGGTTGACATGGCTGTGCCATTTCCGACTGGCTGCCATTGAGCACGGGCAGTCTTTTTCTCCAGGCCTCAGTGTGGTAGTCGCATTGGGAGGAATCTAATGTGGTAGTCAGGAGCACAGGCTTCAGAACCATACAGGTCCAAGCCCTCCATGGTGGCCGATGCCCTCACCCTCTGAACTCCCGGATGGCAGGGGGACAGGAAGAACTACTTCATTGCCTGATAATTCTTTTCCGTAAAGCTAATCAGTCATTCGCTCCATTTCTTTATATTTTCCAGCTGCCTAGAGCCAGCCTTTGGAATGGTGTCTTGTCCAGGTGAGCAGGAGTGAACACCTGTTTCACTGACCTTCCAGCCCCTGTACTGCTGGGGTGATGACTATTGGGATGAGCTCAGCAAAGCTCCCTGAGAAGTAAAATGACACAGGGAAAGACGAATATACTAGACTTTCCAGAGGCAAATCATGACATGTTAGCAGAAAATGTTCATTCTATGTCCCAGTGGAAGGGAGCTGATACATATTAACCCAAAATTTATATTAGCTTTGGGGTTAATTATATGACATCAGAAGGTAGGTAGCAGACTTTTATTCTGGATTATTTATGCACAAGAGACTATTAAGTTTTATAGCTAGTCTTTGAGGGCACATCAGTTCACAGGCTGGGAAGGCAGCCCAGAGGCCCCAGGATTTCATGGTTTGAGAGAATCTTGTGACTCACACAGACACTGGGAAGTTGTTAACCTTTGCTTTTCATTTGCCAAATGTGTGAGAAGGCTTTGTTACTTTCTCCAATGCACAGAGTTTATAACACCTTCTCCTCTACGCTGTGTGAGCTGGCACTGGCAAACAGTGAGTACCACAGCAGGCCCCTGGAGAGAGGGTGCAGTAGGGACCCCACTGACTGCACTGTCTGGCAACTCTGTCCTTCACCACCTACTTCAGAACTGCAGCGGCTCTTTATTAATTTTATAGGAACACTCCATTTGGCTGAAACCGGTTTGGTTCAATGGATAGAGCGTCGGCTTGGGGACTGAAGAGTCCTGGATTCGATTCCGGTCAAGGGCATGTACATTGGTTGCAGGCACATCCCCAGTGGGGGGTGTGCAGGAGGCAGCTGATTGATGACTCTCTCTCATCGATGTTTCTAACTCTCTATCTCTCTCCCTTCCTTTCTGTACAAAATCAATAAAATATATTTTTTTAAAAAGAAGAAAAAAAAAAGAAAAATTCCATTTGTGGTCTGCCAATAACTCAAATCCGATGTCGCCTGCACTCTGGCAGAATTCTGTAGCAAGGAGCGCCTGGTCTGTTCAGGTTGGAAAGCTGCCATGGAGCAGGAAAGTCACTTCTTTGGGCAGGCCTCTCCATAAGGCAGTGTGGCCAGAAGAAAGCATCCATGGCTTCACCAGGCAGATAGAGTTTGGAGCCCTCACTGTACTCAGTGTCAGCTGTTTGATCTGGGACCATGTGGGCCTCAGCTATTCACGTGTTTGGTGGAGATCACTTTAGGTCCTGCTCCCTGGGTGTGGTGAGGACTGAAGGAGAATGTAGCATGTCATGTGTCCAGCAGATGGTAGTTCTAATGATGTTTCCGCTCAGGAGGGGCACTCTTAGAACAACCTCTTCCTGACCCCCTGCCACCTGAGTCCCACCCTCTCTATTTTACTCTGCTGAGATGGTTGGTGTCCTGACTTCCCGGCAATCTGGGCCAATTCTCAGGAACAGATTGGATCTTTCCAGGAGCAAGGAGAAGGAAGGACCCTCCATGTCCTCCTGTTCCTTCCTCAAGCTGAACTCCCAGCCCTGCAGAGGCAGGAGATTTGAGCTGCCTCTTTCAAGCATCATGCACAGGACAGCGGACAGTGGCTGCATCTGATGGTATGAAACTAAAAACATGCATCATCTGGCACAAGCCAGTGCAGTGGTTACTTCCCAGAATAAAGGGATGTTCATAGAAGCCACCACCTCAGCCTGAGTTGAAAGAGCAGCCTCATCTCCCATAGAAGGAGGGGAATAAAAGGAAATGCCTTCTAAGGACAGATGGAGGGGTCCAGCATGATGTTATCTTATAAGGAGGGAATGCTCTCTTTCCACAATCCTCTCCCCCTCATTTCCAAGGCCCGCAGAAAGGGGGAGTACACCTTTCTCATTCTACAAAGTGTCCTCAGTTCTGTCGGCCTGCCATACTGTGCCTCAATTCTGTAATTCTAAAAGGCTGAGCTTCTTGAAACTAAAATGTATGATTTAGAAAAAGGGTTTCCAGATACACAAGAAATACAGTGCCTCTCCTATCCCTCTCCCCTTGCTCGCTCTCCTGCAGCCCAGCTGGCATCTTTGCTGTTCCTTGAACACATCAAGTGTGCTGTCACCTCAGTCCTATACTTGCCATTTCCTTGGTTTGCAATGCTGTGTCCCCACATAGCCTCAGGGCCTGTTCCCTGGTCTCCTTCAGGTCTCTGCTCACCTGTCACCTCATCAGTGAGGTACTCCATGACCATACCAGCCTAATACAATTGCAATCCAACCTCAGCACTACCTCATTTCTGGCTGTATTTTAATCCTTTGTACTTTAATCATTTAGCAAACTATATACTGTACCAATTTATTTATTATATTATCTCCTTTGCTGGCATGTAAATTTGACTAGGGCAAAGATTATTTTGTTGTTATTATTAATCCTATCCTGAGGATTAATTTTCCATTGCTTTTATTTATTTACTAGAGGCCTGGTGCACAGATTTGTGCACTGGTGGCGTCTCTCAGCCTGGTCTGTGGGGATCAGGCTAAAACTGGCTCTCCAACATCCCCCAAGGGGTCCCAGGTTGCAAGAGGGTGCAGGCCAGGGCAAGGAACCCCACCAATGCATGATCAGAGCTGGGGAGGGACCTTAGGAAGGCTCTAGGGTGTGTCCAGTCTGTCTTGCCCAATCCCTATCAGCTGGTATCCAGCAGCAAGCTAACCTACCAGTCGGAGCGTCTGCACACCATAGCGACTGGTCAAACAATTGAATGAACAGTTGAGACACTTAGCATATTAGGCTTTTATAATTTTTTTTTTTTTTAAGGAGCTTGCTCGGTCTCACTGTATCATGCTCTCAGGCTAACCTTGACTGAGATTGGTGTTCTGTTTTAAATCTTCACCCAAGGATATTTTTCCATTGATTTTTAGAGATTGTGGAAGAGAGATGGAAAGACAGAGAGAAAATTGACAGAAATATATTGATTGATTGCTTCTTAAATTATATATATATATATATATATATATATATATATATATATATATATATATAATTAATTTTTTACAGAGAGGAAGGGAGAGGGATATAGAGTGAGAAACATCAATCAGCTATTGGGGATGTGCCTGCAACCAAGGTACATGCCTTTGACCTGAATGGAACCTGGGACCCCTTAGTCCATAGGCTGATGCTCTATCCACTGAGCCAAACCGGTTAGGGCTTCCTGCATGAGTTCTTACCAGGGCCCGGGCGAGGGAGGTGTATGCAACTGAGGTACGTGCCCTTGGCCAGAATCAAACCTAGGATACTTTGGTATGCAGGCCCATGCTATAGTCACTGAACCAAACTGGCTAGGGCTATTTTTTCATTGCTTTAAGCTAGAGTGAAAGGTGGGTGGGAAGGGGTTTGGGGGAAGGGAGAAGGACATGGCTGGCAGCGGGACAACACATTGATGTGAGAAAGATACATCCATTGGTTGCCTCCCACACCCTTGCTGACTGGAGTTGAGCAAAGAACCTGCAACCCAGGTATGTGCCCTGGATTGGGAATCAAACTCATGACTCTTTGGTGCATGGGCCGACATTTAACCACTGAACAACACTGGCAGGTTGAGTTTTCTTTTTAGTGTTCTGTTCATTTCTATGTCTCCAGCATCAGAAGAACACCTTGCACGTGGCAGACAACCTATTAAATGGTTATCAATGAATGATTTAATGAATAAACCGATGAAGGCAAACAGTACAGCCAAAGTGGCACTTTAGCTCTTTAAAGGCTAGGTCAAAAGGTGATACAGCTTCCATCTGGCTCTTTCCCTTGGCAACACAGACTGAGAATCCAGCTGCCTTGCTCTGAGGAAGCCTAAGACACGTGGCCCAGAGGCTGCACTAAGTGCCTCTGAGTCCCCGCTGAGAGGCAGCCTCAGCAGCCAGCATGAGTGAACATGCCTTACACTGATGGTCCCCAGCTGTCACTCCCCAACCTTGAAGTCTCCTAGCTGAGGCCACACACACTGTGAAGCAGAGATCAGCTTTTTTCACTGACCTTGAGCCCTGTCCAAATTGCAGATGCATGAACTAAACAAACTGCTATTGTTCGGATCCACTAAGCATAGTGGTTACGCAGTGAGAGATAATGGGCACAGATATATATATATATATATATATATATATATATATATATATATATATATATATATATATATAATTGAGCTCATCAGCACAATCTACTTACTGTTAAGGTTTCTATGTAGTGGGCCCTAGAAACTTCCAGTGAGAGGGCATTTAGATCAGTTCCTCAGTCTCGGTGTATTGTATCTTTTGGACCAGATAATGTTTTCTTGTGTGGGTTTGTTCTGCACAGGGTAGCATCCCTGGCCTCTGTCCACTGGGTGCCAATTTGTGATGATCAGAAAAAGCTGTAAGTATTGCCAAATATTTCCAGGGTCAAAATTGCTCTTATTTTATTTTATTTTATTTATTTATTTTTTAATTGATCTTAGAAGAAGAAAGGGAGAGATGGGGAGGGGGGAAAGAGGAACATCGATGTGAGAGAAACATTGATTTGTTGTCCCCCGAACCTGGGGATGAGCCTTGAATGGGAATGAATCTGCCGCCTCTGGTGCACAGGACTCTTAACAGTTAGAGTTTAACTGAACCACACTGGTCAGGGCAACCTCCAGTTTAGAACCACTGATTTAGATGGTTTTTAAAATCATGAAACTAGATTATGCTTCTGCTATCCTGGCACTTCTCTGTCCAGAAGACCAAGGAAGTCTTAACGAAATTAAAGCTGCTCGTGAAAGACATTTTGACTGGAATAGGGTCAGGGCCCGAGTCCTGCACAGAGTACCTGGCCTACCTTTAGCTTCCTAAGTCACCCACGCCTAGCTTATGCCTCTTTCTGGGCCTTAGTTTCCTCACCTGCCTAGTGGGGCAATACTGTTTGGCACTGTGTTGATTTATGGGGACTTTATGCAGGCAGATCAGGTGATGGAGTGGCATTCCCTAAAGAAAAGAAAACCTGTTTATTTTATAGTGCACAAGCAACAATCTTTACTTGGGCCCCTGAAACTTGAGGTGAGAAAGAAGAAAATACCTCCTAATAAACTCTTGTTCATTTTAGGGGTACTTTTTGGGTCCCTCTAACAAGTTGGTGATTTACTACTTCCTCCTCCCAGGCTATTTGCATTAAAAACAATAAAAAGGACTAGAGCCCAGGCTTACTCACAGGGTGGTGGGACTTGTGTCTGGAGGTCCTTGAGGCCATTTACTAACCACAGACCTTAAGGGAACAATTTAACCCATCTGAGTCTGTTCCCTTATCTGAAAAACAGGAATAAGACCACCATCCTCCTGCAGAATTGTCAAGGTTATACTACAGTTCTGAGCACTCAGTAGCACCCAATAAGTGCAATGGCTATTATTCACATGCTTATTCCAGCTATAACCATGTCTGAATCTCTGTGTTTTAGGGATCATGGCCCCAGAAAGCAGAGCAGTCTTCCAGATCCCCTCTAGTCACACAGATGACAAGAACCAGCTGGTGGCAGTGGAGGGGCTGGGATGCTGGAGGACTCAGAGGGGAATGAAGCTGACAAGATAACCAGGCTAATTTAATTGGCTGGGAAGCTTGAGAAATAAGTAAATTTGGATGCTGAGCATGTTCTCAGAGGCACTAAGGTGCCTCTGACAGCCACAGGAATCACTGATAGAGCGCAGATTTGATGTAGTTGATCTGAGGGCTGAGACCAGCATTTCTCCAGGCTCTGATGAACTGCACACCAGCTGAGGGTCAGTGCCTTAACTCTCCTTCTAGCTTGGAAGTTCTACTCTGTTCTAATTAGACAACTGAGAAATCAGATTCTACAGATACATAAGTTACCGTAGGTAAACAGGTGGCAGCAAGTGTTCCTACCGCAGAGAAATGACTGGTTTGGAAGAAGGGGGTTTGGATCTTTCATGTGCTCCACAGGGGTGCCACCTGCTGAGGCACCGGCTCCACATTTCTGAACAAAGCCACATATGGGTCACCAGTACCCTCTGACAGGCGAAGGGAGCAGCTGCACCAGGCAAATTGTGTATATGGTGCAGTGAAGCTACCTTATTTAACTCACACCAGAGGAGAGAAACACTTTACAATTGTGGAAAATTATCCATGCCCAGGCTCAGCCTGGCTGAACACAAAGGTTCCATGCCATCATTTCTGCTCCCAGTGGACCAGCTGCAGCCCTGGGTCTCTGTCACAGCTAAGCAGTTTTCCATGGTGGCCAGCAGAGGGTACTGGTGACCATGTAAGCTGCCTGAAAAGAGCCACATTTCCCAATTAGGTCAGTTTGCAAAAAGCACTGCTTGCTACCCTGTGGATTTGCATTGGGATACCTGTCCAACCCCCCCCCCCCCCAAAGTTTACATGCCTGTGTATGGAATGTGCTCCTGTGGGTGCAATCAAGTAATGACAACAGGTAGGTGTGTTTTGTTCAGGTCTAGATCTTTATGAATCCCCAGTTTTCCTCCCAAAGGTGCCCACCCAGGGTAAAATCTGCAGTCCTGAAACCTGGCAAAGGCTTTGAGTGCCAACAGGCTTTTCACCCCACTAAATCCCCTTTATCACTACTGTGATTTCAGCTCATTAATCCAAAACCATATTTCTGCCTTATGCCTCCAAATAGCCCCACATGCAGGGAGACCTGTTACAACTGGAAAAGCTCTGAAGATTTCAAAATAAGAATGCTACCCCTGACTAGTGATTCAGAGGCCTCCTGGGATCAGGACAGGAGGAGTACAGATCAGGGATCTGAAAGGGACAACACTGGAGATCCTCTCCCTTCTTCTGAGTGGGCCTGGGACTGCCAGAACTTTCTGTGGGAGGCCAAAGTTACTTTGGTCTTACAACATCCTGCCCCTTAACCTCTCATGCTGGACAATCATGCAACGAGGTTCTGAGAATTGGGCTCTGTGGGAACTAAAGTCCTGTTTTTGTCACATTTTCCTTCTCTTTCTTCTCAAAAACTAATTTAAATTTGACAAATATGATATAATGTTTACATTTTTAGAACTCAATTCTAAGCCTTGATTTTTAAAAGTTTGTTTTAAGAGAGAATGGATTCTTATCCTGACAGGACAATCATAATTTAAAGGTTTCAAATGCCTTAACATGGTTGATGATGAACAGTTGCAGATGAGCTAACCAGACAACCACCCTTTAGTATGCAAAAGGCCTTGTGAGCTGATTTGCACAATTATAAGATAGTTTATTAATAAGCTCTGACAATGTTTTTAATGAATGCATTTTAATTTAATGTACTGGCACAAAGTAGGAAACACACACACACACACACACACACACACACACACACTCACCATATTTAAAGTCCATGTGTATTCTGACAGGCTGAAACCACCCCCTTGGGCTGAGCACATTTCAGAAGCTCTGTGTTTGAACAGGCCACTTTATGTAGTTGTGCAGCCCATGTCAGCCAGTTTTCATGTGTGTGTGTGTGCTGGTAGGTATCTCTATTCAGAACATCTGCAAAAGCACACACCTCTGTAAAAACTAATGAAGAGACATCGTGACCGAAAGGAGTGCTTCCCTAAATGTTTCTGAGCCTATGACTTGGTTTCGCTTGGGTCTCATTTCTTTTGTGCCTCAGGCATATGAAGAGCTGCTGACTTTTGTAGTAGATGCTAAATGGACATGATATCCTAGAAAGCAATTTAGTTTCCTACTTGCTATGGTATACAAGACCACCCCACTACCCATTTTTTAAAAGAGATTTCCCATTGAGAATGAAAATATATATATATTTCAGAACAAGGAAGCCACTGGTTTCTACTCACAAGATATTCAATAAATATTGTTTTATGCCTTATAGGAAGGGAGAAAGCTTTGTAAAGAAAATGGATTTAGCAAGGACAAAACAATATTTACAATATGGCTCCTGGGTCAGCCTCAACATGCTGAGCTCAAGATGTTAAAAAAATAAAAAAATAAATAAAAGAAAAAAAAAGATGTTCCATGCTCCTAAAATACAACCATCGTAAAGCCGAATCACTCATGAGAGCAGCTATTCCAGTCTGTTCTAGAATACGACAAGCTGACAGCAAACAATCAGCCAGTGACACTCATATCCTAGCCTCTTGGTACTACCATGTCACCATGCTATTACATGTTATGGACAACCTTCTGAGTGCAACAAAACTGTCTTCAACTGCATTTCAAATAAGATTATAAAAAATGTGTGCCTTTATGAAAACAAACAAAAAAATCCAAAACCATAACTAACCAGAGGGACAGGCAACAGCGAAATGCATGATTCACGGAGTAAAGTGAAAGGCAGGCACCTGTGAGAAGCTACACATTCCCCCCTAGACAAGAGGTCTTAGAAGGAAGCCTGCAGCGCATCCAGCCAGCTGTGCTTCATGCAGAACATCCTGATTCAAATGGTACTTTAACAAGCGAATTTGGAGCCAACCCTCCAGTGCATGTGAGGGTTACAACTAGAGAGGAGGCTGCAGGGGGTCAGATTACCTTTCTTGGCACTGCTCTCCCCAAGGCCACTCCAGGGGTGGAGCAGAAGAGCCCAATGTTTACACCTGGAGTGGCAAATGAAGATTTGTCACTGGCCACGGCAATGTCACAGCTGGCAACCAGCTGACATCCAGCAGCGGTGGCCAAGCCGTTCACCATGGAGATCACGGGGACGGGATGATTCTGGATCAGCATCATGACCTGAAGGAGCAAACATAACCAGTTCACATCCATCCAAGAGTGAGGTGCAACATTAATGCTATTTCATGTGACTTTACTTCAGAGCTTTTCATTCCCATTAGTGCATCAGATTCTATGGAAAAGGACAGAAGCAGGCACAAAGAGAACCTGAATTGAATACTGACAGTGGACCAGATTGTGCCGTTTGACTCCTGAGAAGCCCAGGAGGAAGGAACACTAAGTTACAATTGAGACACAAGGCTCAGGGGGAAGGAATTGGCCTAAGGCCACAGACCCACAAGTGGTGGCTGTGGGGTCTGATTGCACACATCTATCTGACTCCCAGGCCCTGGCCTCTTCAGGTTGCAGTCCCCTCCTCTCCAAATGTTTCCTCAGCAGCCCTAAAAAAGAGCTAAGCTGATTCTCTCTGCTGAACAATAGTTCTGTTCTCACTGAGCTGTGTGGTGCTCTAGTGTTAAAGGTCTGAAACTGGTATTTGGAATTTCCTTAAAAATTTAAGATGGAAAAGGGATTGGAAGGCAATTTCTCTAGTAATTTTCAAATTATCACCATGAATGTTCTCTAAGTTGTATTTAAAAAGTGGGGAACATCCTGCTGTCATCTAAATAAATAAAAGCCCAGCCTATGTTGCTCAGTGGTTGAGTATGCACCCATGAACCAGGAGGTCATGATTGAATTCCCAGTCAGAGCACATGCCTGGGTTGTAAGCTTGATCCCCAGTGTGGGGTGTGCAGGAGGCAGCCAAATGATTCACACTCATCATTGATGTTACTATTTCTCTCTCCCTCTCCCTTTATCTCTGAAATCAATAAAAACTTATTTTTAAAAATAATAATCCTAATATATAAAAAGAGAGGGGCCATCGGCACTGAAACAGCCACACAGAAGACTGAACAGCTGGGTGCATGGGGCAACAAGGCCAGCAGGGGGATTAGTGAAGGATGACCAAATGACTGAACAGAGGGCTATGTGGAGGGACCAGGCTGGCAGGGAGGCAGTAATGGGCAACCAGATTGGCAGCGGGGAGGGGGCAGCAGTTAGAGGCGACCAGTCTGGTGGGGTGAGGGGGGACAGTTAGGGGTGATCTGGCAGGCAGGCAGGTGAGCAGTTAGGAGCCAGTGATCCCAGATTGTGAGAGGGATGTCCAAGGGGTCCCAGATTAAAAAGGGTGCAGTCTGGGCTGAGGGGACCCTATCCCATGCACCAGGCCTCTAGTAATAAATAAAATTCCTAAAACAGTACTATTGGTAGAGAGAAGCCAAAAACGTGCTCATGTGATACCTAGTTCCCCTCATAAGTCTCCAGAACTTTAACTTATTTTTGCAGCTTTTGAAAAAATTTGATTTATTTCTCCATTTCTTTTTTTTTAATATATTTTATTGATTTTGTACAGAGAGGAAGGGAGAGAGATAGAGAGCTAGAAACATCGATGAGAGAGAGTCATCGATCAGCTGCCTCTTGCACACCCCCTACTGGGGATATGCCCGCAACCAAGGTACATGCCCTTGACCGGAATCGAACCCAGGACCCTTTGGTTCCCAAGCCGACTCTCTATCCATTGAGCCAAACCGGTCTCGGCTATTTCTCCACTTCTTGAAGACATGCTATACAGATTGTGTTGCTGTGCTAACTTCCATTTATAAATGGTTGCTCTTTGAACCCTGGCAGGAAAGGTGGGAGGCAGAGAGGAGCTTCATCTGGGCTTTCCTACTATGATGGCAACTCAAAGAAAGATCACCTTCATTGATTTTGCCCAAGGAACTTACCTTTGTCTTTATAAGCATTCGGTATTTGTCAGCTTTTCTATAACATAGCTAATTATATTTTTAAGGATATGCTGTCATGTTCTATAGGAGTGGCTCTTGACTTTTTTGGGAGGGTGGTCAACTTTGAGAATCTAAGTACTAGTGACCCTTTTCATAGAAGAATGTATTTTTTAGTACCAAGCCATGCATGGATTATGGGGTTCATATATTCTAAGTGAGAATGGGATGGTTAATGATAGAGCTCATTCATAGTGAAGTACAGTAAAAAGGAGAACACACAAGAAACTCAAATCTTACTGAAAAGAAAGACAAATTTCATTTTAGCTGTGCATGTCACTTGTCACCTAATAAACTTCAGTTACTTACGAAAAGTCAACAGACTGTGATTAATGTTGAACAGTTTATCTCTTGTCTGCCACCTACAAAAGGCTAGGATTTCATGCTACCTGGTGGGAAAATATTTAGGTAATCCATTATATATCAACAACATTAAAAATATTCATATATTTGATCTAGGAATTGTACTAACAAGAAACCATCTGGAAGGATAAGAAGCCACTGGACAAAGATGTTCACCAAATCATCACTATGTAGTAATAAAATCTAAATGAATAAGTATATAAAAATAAGGAAATGGCTATGTTAACTAGACTATATTCATTTCATGGAATATTGCATTCCCATTAAAATGAAATTTTCTAAGAGAAATATCAGTATGGTAGTCTGCACATTGTGTAATGGAGCCAGCTGCTGCGGTTTAATGCCCAGTCTATCACTCACTCAATGCCTAACACTCAGTCTTCACATCTGTAAAATGGATGTAATAATAATACCAACTTACAGAACATGACAATTACATAAATTAATATGTCTAAAGTACTCAAATGATTACCTGGAACCTCAGAAACATTCAATATTATATAATTACACAGTATAATCATTTCTATGTATGATTAATCAGAAAAATATGTTCATGTGGAAAAATTATTAAAAAGAAATGTGTAAGGTTTGAGGCGCAGGAAACTGACCACCAAGATATTTTAAAGTAAAGTTTATTCCCCAGTAATGAGCGGGACTCATTACGGAGGTAGAGAAATCAGAATTGAAGGAGTTGGGAGGGGGGATGGACCCAGCCGGGCTGCCACCTGGACATGGAGGATCAGCAGCACCTGGCTGGTCTGGGGGTCTCTTTAAGGGGAGGAACAGAAGAGGGTTGGACCCAGGGCAGAACAGGAAGGGGTGGGCCCCAGGACACTTTGTCAGGCGCTGATTGATGGCTCAATGTCTTGGAGATGTCTCTGTGACAGATGCCAGTAATGTCATAATTCCGCCCACCAGTTGGGAGGAGGAAGAACCTTATAAAATGTAGTGAAAATTTTTATTAATTATAGTTCTCTCTGGATAGTACGATCATGGTGTGGTATCAATAATTTATTTTTCTTTTGTTTTTCTAGATTACCAAAATTTTCTGTACTAAACATTTATTACTAATTCAAAATAATTGTAAATAAACTTAGAGAGCAATTTTGGGAATAAAGCTATATAACTGATCCCCTAATAGTCAAGAATTAATTGTTCCTCCTATTTTACCTCCTGATGAAGCACTTTGGGGGTCCAGTATACTCCAAAATGTGAAATAAACTTAACTCTGCTCTAGCCTCATTGAACAGCATTGCTGAGGGTCCACATTATATTCAAAAGCGAGAGGGCCTATCCCATCATTATTTTTGGGTGGGGTGTGAGGAGAAAGAGAAGGATCTCCTGAACTGGGGTTTCTACCATCAAACTTCATAGGATCCTGAAGAAGACGGACAAGAACAGGTGTCTAGTGAAAGCTGCCACATCAGCTCACAGACATTACTATCACTCTTCCACAACCAAGTACTCCTCATTCTCAATTTGCCCTCTTCTGATTTTTAAAAATATATATTTTTATTGATTTCATAAAGGAAGGGATTGGGGAGAGAGATATACATACATCAATGATGAGAGAGAATCATGATCGGCTGCCTCCTGCAGGCCCCACACTGGGGATCCAGCCTGCAACCTGAGCTTGTGCCCTGATCAGGATGAATTGCAACCTGGTTCATAGGTCTCATAGGTCAATACTCAACCACTGAGCCTTGCTGGCCAGACTGATTCTTGCTTCAGAACGAAATGGGCCGCCTTTTAGAGATCCTCTCTGTTAGCAGCTCTGAGGACCCCCTTCCATATTCATGGATCACACCAGCCCCAACAGCCATGGATTTTTCTAGGCACAGCTCCCACAAAGTGCACATTTCTCTCTCCTGTCGGGACTAGAGACCTCACTTTATCCCAGGCAAAATCTGACCTTTCCGTGGTGGGGTGCAGAGCTTCTCCGAATCTGTGTGTTGTTGCCAATTGGGGGTGATGTTCTGGCAGATGTTTGTGGCTGCCACAGTTGAAGCTTTTCAAGCCTCCAACAAGATCCACATTCCCCTTCAATATGGCACAGTCTGCGCATCCGAGCCCGCAGCTCTGGTAGAGGACCCAGCAGCAGTGGGGGCTACTCGGTCAGGGGAACCCCATCTAGCAGTACACCACCTTCTCCTGGAGCACAGCTGCCCTTAACTTGCCAACAAATATCCCCTGTGCGACCCTCAGCTGTTCTTTCCTTCTCCTCCGGGATAAAGCTTGGCACCTGTCTGTCTATTCTGCTGCCATTTTTTCTCCAAATTAATACATTTTTAAAGTCATCATACAAAGAAACAATTATGGTATAACAGGTATTATGCTTAAATCATATAATGGTTAATTTATGTAATGTTTGACAAAATTGAATGAGAATATGTTGCTTACATATCTCACATTTGATTAGGGTATTGTTATAGAGTTTTGGGAATGGTGTTGCCTTTGCTTATCTACACTAATAAAAGGGTATTATGCTAATTAGACCAGGAGACCTTCCGGATATCCTTCTGGACAAAGCCATGGTGGCAGGGTCGAGGCACAGGCAGTTAGGGGTGATCAGGTCAGGAGGGGAGGGCAATTGGGGGTGATCAAGCTGGTGTGTGTCGGGGGGTGGTGGGGAGTGAGAAGGCCGCTAGGCAGAGTGGTTAGGGGAGATCAGGCAGGTGAGTGGTTAGGAGCCAGCGGTTCCAGGTTGCAAGATGGATGTCTGGTAGTTGGACATCCCCAGAGGGACCCCAGATTGGAGAGGGTTCAGGCCAGGCTGAGGGACACCCCTTACCCTCATGCATGAATTTTGTGCACTGGGCTACTAGTTTATTAATAATTCATTAGAAGAGAGTTTTGAAATATGATCTTCACCTGTAAAATTATTGACATTGAAGTTAGACAATGTCCTTTTATAAAAAATTCATTTTGTTTAAATATTAATAATCTTAATTTCTGTGCAATGCAATAATTCATTTTGTGTAAATGAGCTAAATATATTATTGTGCTATGATAATCAACAGAATGATGCACTTATTACCTAATATGTTTTATTAATAATTAAACATGGACTCACAGCTTATCCAAAATATAATGTAGAAGCATAACATTAAGCAGTTCCCAAATATGTTTGAAATGTGACTATTTGAGGAGGGATATCTAGACTATTCAATGAATATTTGTGAAAGAAATAAAATTTATTGTTTCCTTTTCTTATGTTTATTCTACTAAAAAAAAAAATTGACACAATCCTGACTGTAAATCTGGAAACTTGTAAAAATAATCTGATGATTTCCCCCATCATGTGATTATATAATCTACTATAGTGAGGGAATTGTAAAATTGACTAGGGTATTGAGAAACTGAGAAAATAAGTACTTTTGGGAAGCCAAAAAATTGAAATGAAATTTCTGTTTCAGAACTTTCCTACCCATATGCATTTAATATAGTAAAAGAAAGTGGCTTGTAAATATGCATTTTTATGTAATTCTAACATTGCTAAATTTACCATTATTTAAAGAATTTCAGTGCTTAAAAGTGCTTGGAAATCTGCCACTGAGGAAGCTGCTCCTGGTAGCACGATGGTGTTGCTAGCAGGTCGCTCAGGAAGGCATCACACACTCCTAATAAGGTTTCCTGACAGAGGAGACAGTCTCAACCCACTGTGTCAGAAGTTGTGAGATCAGAAGGACTACTATCTCACTCTTCTTCAATTTCACAGCATTCTAAGGGAAGTAAATTGCAGATTAGCTGATACATCAGGGTCCACTAGACACTGCCGAAATAATAAATATATTATCTCAGAAGGAAAATAGTGTCTCAAGAAGTTGAATACATGCAACGTGGAGGTCCAGAATAATCACTGACACTGTGGCTGTTGTTTGTTATCAAACAAAAGAATAGCCTTTACAATAAAGGGCTTCCAAACTGAGAAATTATATATTAAATAACTTTAATATTCTGTAAAACAAAAAAAAACTTAAGAAAACTTAGAAAACTTAAGACACTTGTATTTCTTAATTTATGTATCTTGGTCAACTTCTCCACAAACTTACTTTATTGTTTATATACTTTGTACTTATTAAAGTACACATTTTAAAAATCTGTGGCTGCCCTAACCGGTTTGTGGATAGAGCATCATCCGGCGGACAGAAGGGTTCCAGGTTTGATTCCGGTCGAAGGCATGTGCCTTGGTTGTGGGCACATCCCTGGTGGGGGGTGTATAGAAGGCAGCTGATTGATGTTTTTCTATCATTGATGTTTCTGGCTCTCTATATCTCTCCCTTCCTCTCTGTAAAATATCAATAAAATATATTTTTTTAAAAATCTGTGGCTTTTTACGAAGATGGCGCCAAAAGCTAAGAAGCCCCTGCCTCTCCCAAAGCCAAAGCCAAAGCAAAGGTTTTGAAGGCAAAGAAAGCAGTGTTGAAAGGTGTCCCCAGCCACAAAAAAAAAGGTCCGCATGTCACCCACCTTCTGATCGCCAAAGACACTAAGGCTCCAGAGGCAGCCTTAATGTCCTGGGAAGAGCGCACCCAGGAGAAACAAGCTTGTCCACTATGCCATCAACAAATTCCCCCTGACTACCGAGTCAGCCATGAAGAAGATAGAAGACAATAATACAGTGGTGTTCATTGTGGATGTCAAGGCCAACAAACACCAGATCAAACAGGCTATGAGGAAGCTCTATGACATTGATGTGGCCAAAGTCAACACTCTGATCAGGTCTGATGGTGAGAAGAAGGCATATTTTCCACTGGCTCCTGACTATGATGCTTTGGATGTTGCCAACAAAATTGGGATCATCTAAACTGAGACCAACTGCCTAATTCTAAATATAAAAATTTTACACTGTAAAAAAATAATCTGTGACACTGAACTATATAAAAGTGATTTTAATGTTAAAAATTCATATTAAAACAAATCATTAATATTTGAATTCCACAAGGTATTTAATTTTACTTACTTTAACATCAAGAATATTTTATAAAAGGAAAAAAGAGTGTGAATCAGAGCTAACACCCCTGTTTCAATTGCCCACATTACCTTCCAGACTTCTACTTCTTCAAAAGAAGGGGGATTTGAGGTAAGAAATATTTAAAATTTCTACATGAAACTGGTTTTCCTATTTAATGAGAAAGTTAATAGTTGAAGAGTAAGAAATGTATGCAGTTAGTGAAGTGATTTCTGAGGCATGACATTGTGTCATTATCTCAACGAGCTGATAGATTGGATTAGTTCATTCAACAAACACATCATCCTATATAATAAAAGGCTAATATGCAAATAGACCAAAAGGTGGAACAACCAAACAACTGGTTGCTTTGACAAGGGCTGACCACCAGGGACATGGTGGGTGTTGGCCACAGTGGGATGGTAGAGCAGGTGAGTGGGGTGCCAGACCAAGGCAGGGCACTGGTCATTGTCATCAGGGCAAACATCTGGTGGTAACTGAAAATGTTTTGCTTCTGCTAGCCATGGTCCCCGCCCAGTGCTCACACCTGCTGCTGGCCCTAATCGCTTCGTGCTGTCAGCAGGTACAAGTGGGGCTGGCGCAGTCAGTGTGTGGGAGTGGCAGCGGGGGTGGCAGACAGGGGACTGGGGGCTGTAGCAGCAGGAGCCAGGCAGGGGTGTGGAGAATGGGCCAAGACCTGCCCCTGTTACCCACCACAGTTCCTTTCAAGGTTCATGAAATGGTGTACTGGTCCCTAATTAGTCTGTACTTACATATCTACATATGGAACAGATGCCTTGGGAAACATAAAGGTTACAATATTATGGGTGATTAAGGCAGTGTGAAGTATGTAATTAGTTTATCAAGAATGACACAAAGTAGCCCTGGCCAGGGTTGCTCAGAAGTTGGAGTGTCACACCAGAAGGTGGCAGATTTGATTCCTAGTCAGCGAACATATTTAGGTTGTGGGTTCAGTCCCCAGTCATGGCACGTATGGGAGGAAACTGATAGATGTTTCTCACATTGATGTTTCTCTCTCTCTCCCTCCCTTCCTTATAGAAATCTCTTTCACGACCCGCGTGGAAAGAGTTCCAATTCAGGGTTCAGGTTCTGGAGAAGGGCCGCACACAAATGAAGAGACTTGAGACTTGAAGAAATTCAACTTGGTGATATGGGGGACCAGTGGGAGAACTACTCCTCTGGCCCTGCCATCCCGTTTTATTAAGGCTTTGGGGAAAACATCTTAGGCATCACAAACAGAAATTTACATGTAGCCCTTAGGCAGGAAATAACAGAAACTTACAGGGGACAAACAAGGTGGAGGCTGCTTCAGCTAACAATGTCTCAACTAAAGGATAAGTGGTTAGAGCAATTAAGGTTGTGGACCAGCCTTCCTGGCTTCCTGTCAACATCTCTTTTTAGTGAAACTGATTTGCTTTCCAGCACTTTCTCTTGCTAGGATCAATTCAAAATAAATAAAAAATAGTGGGCTTTCAACATATAAAAATTAAAAACCAATGACACAAAGTACTTTCTTATTCAATAGGATTCAAAGGAGAGGGATGTTCCAGTTATGTTTATTACACAGAAATTTATGGAGTTTCATTTACAGTGGAGCTTAAAGGACTGTAGGATTTGGACAGATGGTCAGTGAGCACGTCAGTCCAGGCTGAGAAAATTAGGAAAGAGGCACAGAAGTATGAAAGGTAATTAGTCTCATTTGATTGGACAATGAAATAAATTGAGTGCTTCTATAGGCTAGAACTTTTAAACACTTTATTGGAATTATTTAGGAGTATTACCTTTGTTTTCAAACGATGGAACTATGGCTTAGAGAGGTTATTTGTCCAAGCTATTTAAATGGTTGGAAAATGGCGAAACAGGACTTGGACTTGAGTGGTTTGGCTCAAGAGTCTATATATGTATCGCTTAGATCATATCTGCCTTCTTCAAGGAGATATGAGCAATAAAGTAAAAAGTTAGATTTGGTGTGGACTCTAGGCAGTGATGAATGTGGGGCCAGGAAAAGGAACAATCAGTGGAGAGTTAAAAAAAAAAAAAAAAAAAAAAAAAAGGATCATTAGGCAGCAGTTTAAAAAATGGGCTTGAGCCGAAACCGGTTTGGCTCAATGGATAGAGAGTCGGTTTGGGGACTGAAAGGTCCTGGGTTTGATTCCCGTCAAGGGCATGTACCTTGGTTGTGGGCATATCCCCAGTAGGGGGTGTGGAAGAGGCAGCTTATCGATGACTCTCTCTCATCGATGTTTCTAACTCTCTAACTCTCTCCCTTCCTCTCTGTACAAAATCAATAAAATATATATATATTTTTTAAAATGGGCTTGAAGTAGGTTAAATATGAGCCAGTGGAGATTAGTTAGTAATTTCCTCGAGTGACATAGGAAGGCTCTCACCTAGAAATAGACTAGTGGGACAGATAGGATGGATGGATGCTATGAGGATAACTGCAATGAAGATGATCATGTTTTCCTGATCCTACTTAGTCACTGATCATTAAAATAGGTCTATATTTTTTGCATTCTGGCCATGAAATTTTAATTGATATTGTTAATTAAAATGATTTGATAAAATCTCCTATTATAATGTTATAAATACAATGGAACCTTGGTTCTCAAACTTAATTCATTCCAAACAGCTGTTCAAGAAGCAATTTGTTTAAAAACAAAATAATTTTTCCCCATTAGAAATAATGTAAATTGAATTAATTCCTTCTAGACCCCCCCCCACATGATTCTATTAACTTTATTTATATTAACAGTACCATATTTCTTTTTAAAGCTCTGTTTTTATTCACACAGCTTTCCTTTTCATTTTGCTGCTATCACTAAGCTTCATAGGACCCATGGTGATTTACTATATTTATCTATATACACCTAGTGGCCAGATTATTATGATCTCTAAATGCATAATAATCTGGCCACTCAGTGTATGTGTGAGTGTGTGTATGTGTGTGTGTGTGTGTGTGTGTGTGTGTGTATAGAGGTCTGGTGCATGAATTCGTGCATGGGTGAAGTCCAGCCAGCCTGGCCAGGGGAAGGGGACATGGGTGGTTAGCTGTCCTGCCTGCTGGTCAAACTCCTGGTCAAGGGGACAATTTGCATATTAGCCTTTTATTACATAGGATATACACTGAATGGCCTGATTATTATGAATTCAGAGATCATAATTATCTGACCACTCAGTGTATATAAAAGCCAAGTGACCTGAAGGTCAAAATGGCCAGGACGACTGGAACAATTGGTCAACCTCCTCTGGCCTCTACCCCTGGCCAGCCCCGCCCCCAATCAGCCACACCCACCTGATTGGGGTCAGGGCCAGCCGGCCAAACTCCTGTGTCCCCTCTCCTGCTAGCCTGACCTGATTGGCCTTCATTGGGGTGGGCTGGCCAGACCCCATCTGTGCACAAATTCATGCGCTAGGCCTTTAGTTTAATAATAAGCTGCAACAAAAGCAAAAATTCATAGCATAATTTCCTGAGATGTAAACAATGTGAGGTTTAGCAGTAACTGACTCTTATTACACCAATGCTTGGCATATAGGCATTAGTGTGAAAGGGCTGTTGGGCAGACAACTATAAACTATATTTAAGTTTTGTTTGACAACAAGACACTTTTTTCTGTCAAGAAAAGAATTGCTTGAGGTGGGAGACATTTGAGAATCAAGATTTGACTGAAAAAGAAAACCTGTAGAGATCAGGGATAGCAAAGTCATGACCTGATGTTCCTCCTTTAAACTTTCTTTACTTCCTTCTTTTTTTCCTTCTGTTCTTCTTAATTTCCTTCCTTCTCTAACTCCTCCCTTCCTTCTTCCCTTTGTTTTTCCCTGGTATTGTCTATTATTCTTTACTAGAGGCCCGGTGCATGAAATTCATGCATGGGGAGGGGGGGAGATGTAGGGGTGGGAGTTGAGTCCCTCAGCCCAACCTGCACCCTCTCCAATCTGTGAGCCCTCAGGGAATGTCCTACTGATGGTTTAAGCCTGCTCACTGTGGTTCTCTGCTCTCTGCCTGCCTGACTGCTCTCTGGCTCACTGCTGCAGCCAGGAGCAAGCAGGGCCTTGCTATATGCTCTCTGTGGGGTCCTGTTTGCCCCTCGCTGCCACAACCAGGACCAAGAAGGGCCCTGTTGTCTGTTCTCTGGTGACTGCCATGCAAGGGGCAAGCAGGGCTCTGGTTTCTGCTCTTGGCAAGGAGAAAGCAGAGCCCTGCTGTCTGCTTGCTACAGGGACCCTGTTGTATGCTCTCTGCAGGGGCCTGCTTGCCCCTCACTGTGGCAAGGGCTAAAAGGATGACTCTGGCAGGGTTGGGAGACTGGGTGCCACCATCTTTGTGACAGAGTGACAATTTGCATATTTTGCCTTTATTAGATAGGATGGCTGGCAACAGTAGAAAACTACATCTTACCTAATAATAGACAAACATGTAAATTGACTGTACCTCTGCTATGCCCACAGCCAATCAGAGTGAATATGTAAATTAGAAGGCCAAAGATGGCAGCTGCCCAGCTGCTCCAGGCATGGAGTGGCCAGGCAGGGCAGGACGCCTACTATGAGAGGGAGGAGGCGGGGGGGGGGGGGGGGGCGGGGGGGAGAGAAGAGCCATGAAGGGATCTACAGGAATGGAGTGCCACAGTGAAGACAAGAAGTCTGCAGCAAAGATGAAGATGGCAGACTCCGGCTGAAGTCTGCAATGAAACAATGAAGATGAAGATGGTAGACTCCAGCCAGAGTCTGCAGCAAAGAAGAAGAAGACAGACACTGGCTGGAGCAAAGGTCTAGGTCCCAGATGCCAGAGGAAAACTGGTGCTAGAAGCCAAGGGAAGGAAGGCCTGTTGCATGAATTTGCATTGGGTCTCTAGTTGGTATATAATTGCCATTATCTTACATACAACATTTTCTAGTTTCAGTAGCAAAAAACACATTATTTTAAGTATTGGGAAATTGGTTAAAACTTCAGTATAGGCAAGCTTGTCCATGGAACCACTTGGTAAGATTATTTTGTTTTTTTTATACATATGTTTACTTTTCACCTTACCTTGAACTATAATAGGAAAATGCCTAGAACTATGCCTGGTACAAAGCAAGTAGAGCAAGTGTAAGAAAAATTTCACAAAAGAATTTTAGTGTAAAAACATAGAAAAGTACTTTCTACAGAACCACTTCAACTTTTAAAGCTCTTGCATTCACACTGTGTTCCATCTTGTCCTCTGTAATCAGTTGCATGTTTTCCCCATCTCATCTCTTGTGAAGGAATTTTGTTGCTTTTTTAAAATAATGACAAGTTCCTCCTCTAAACGGGTTGTTTCTAAAAAATTAAAGAAAATTATTGGTTAGCATCAACTTGCTATATAGAAATGTAAATATTTATAAAATGACTAGAGGTCCAGCACATAATTAAATCACATATATGTAGGGTCCCCTAGGCATAGCCTGCCATCAGGGCTATGTCCGCCACCCCATGATGCCTTGCATGCACTTTGGACACTGCTGATGCCCCACCCCGTGGCACCTTGCACGCTTTACAATCGCTGCCAACACTTCACACATTCCATGGACATTGCCGATGCCTCACACGCACCATGGATGCTGCCAGCACCCTGTCCCACCTGCTGCTCATTTGTTTGGTCATGGTGCTGTTACAGCGTCATGACCATAGGCCTTTTATGATATAGACTAGAGGCCCCAGTGTATGAAATTGTGCACTCAGGGCAGACTCCCTCAGCCTCATTGTGAGAGGGTGCAAGCCAGGCTAAGGTACCCCAACAGGGCTGGGGAGGGACTTAGGGAGGGCTACTGGGCGTGTCCAGCCATCTTGCTCAGTCCTGATCAGCCAAACCCCAGATACAAGTTAACCTACTGGTAGGATTGTCTGCCCCTTAGTAGTCAGCGGCCATCATAGCGACGGGTTGACCAGTTTACTGTCTGTGCCCTGGTGGTCAGTGCACATCATAGTGAGCAGTTTAGCAATCTTAGCATATCATTAGCATATTATGCTTTAATTGGTTGAATAGCTGAATGGACAATTAGCATATTAGGCCTTTATTATATCAATATTATATTAGAAAATGGATAGTTATTCCTGTCTTGTGGCTTATAAGGTTATCTGAGTACAAATCTGGGAGTGTTGTATTAAGAGGTAAATTTCCATTTGTGGTCAAACATGATGAATATACATGTTTATACATAGATGCAATTTACTTCACTGCACATATTTAAGGAACAAGTCCAATTTCAGATCAGAGAAGTTCTCTTTATCCATAGCTGTCCTGGGAAGCTGAGAGAATTTCTAAATCAACTTCAATTGGCGGATGTCTGAGGGACTTAACCACAGTTATGTAGGCCGAGCATAGGTAAACAGGAAATGATACATGAAATGTGACTTCCCTTGTATCTCAGAGCTAATATTGATCCTGGATGTACCAGAAAGGTTATGATTTCACAGAGAAAGAACCCCAGATCTCCTCAGACGGTTCCCTAGCATATTCAGCAAGAGAATGGATCAGTACATGCAAGTGAAAAGCTATCCAAGGTCACAGAAAGGCCCATCCTAAAGGATTAGGGAGAACAGCGCTCCTCACCCACCTGTCATGTGTATCCTCAACAGCCACTCTGGAGACATGTTATTCATGGAGCACTGGGTAGAGTATTGAAATGGGTCTTGCCTCAGTAGTGGGAACAACTAGTCGCAGATTAAACATGGCTCTGGCTCCATCTAAGTAATTTTAAAAAGCAAGTCTTATAACTAACTGTTCCCAAATAAATCATCTTCATCCAAGGAAAAAACTAAAAAATTTTTAAGAACATAAAAATACTCAGCATCCAAAAGGTTAAAATCATGATATCTGGCATCCAATCAAAGAATAATCCTATCTAATAAAAAAGTAATATGCAAATTGACTGTCACTCCAACACACAAGTTGGCCACCTTTATATGGTCACAAGATGGCCATCACAAGATGGCTGGCAGGGGCGGGTAGTTGTGGACAATCAGGTCAGCAGGGGAGGAGAGTTTGAAGGGACCAGGCCTGCAGGGGAGGGCAGTTGGGGGACATCAGGCTTGCAGGGGAGGGATGTTAGGGGGACCAGGCCTGAAGGGGAAAAAAGTTGGGGAAAACCAGCCCTGCAGGGGAGGGCAGTTGGGGGTGACCAGGCCACTAGGGGAGGGAAGTTGGGGGTGAACAGGCTGGTAAGGGAGGACAGTTAGGATTGACCAGGCTGGTAGGGGAGGGAAGTTAGGGGCAATTGGGCCAGCAGGGTATCAGTTAGGCATTGATTAGGCTGGCAGGGGAGTGGTTAGGAGGTGATTAGGCTGGCAGGCAGAAGCGGTTAGGTGCAATCAGGTAGGCAGGCAGGCAGGCAGGCAAGTGGTTAGGAGCCAGTAGTCCTGGATTCTGAGAGTGATGTCCATCTGCCAGTTTAGGCCCACTGGGATTGGGCCTAAACAGACAGTTGGACATCCCTTAAGATGTCCCAGGTTGTAGAGGGTGCAGGCTGTGCTGAGGGACACCCCACATACATGAATTTCGTGCACTGGCCCTCTGGTGAAAATATAAAGAAGCAGGGAAATATGGCCCATAAAATGACTAAATTAGTCAAAATTGACCCAGAAGTGACACAAATTTTAGAATGAAAGAAAAGTAACATAAATAACATAATTGCATTCCACATATTCATAAGGCAAAGAACAGATATGAAAGAGAAAAGCGACTAACCTAAACTTTTTAAATGTATGAAGTAGTAATACAATGGATACATTAAAGGCATAGTAGACAATTTAAAAGAAAGATTAATTCATTCCTGTTGAGGAACAGAAACCATAGAAAGGAAAAGACTAAGAAAAAAAATGACAAAATGAAGAATATCAGTGAGATGTGGACAACACCAAACAGCCTAATATTTCCATAGACATAGATATTATCCTATCTAATAATGAAGGAATATGCTAATTGACCCTCACATTGTCACAAAGATGGCAGCACCCACAGCCAATAAGAGAGAATATACTAATTGGCTGCCACATCCTCAAAGATAGCGGCACCCACAGCCACAAGATGGCAGTGCCTAGGCCCCTCAGCCCCACCTTCCTCTGGAGTCTCACAGTACCCTCAGCCCTCCAGCCTCCCAGGGGCTGGCCTGAGGCACAGGCAAACCTTGGATGGTGGCTGCGTAGCTGCCCAGGGCCACTCGAGGCTCAGGTAACCAGGGCCGACTGAAGCTTGTGCTGCTGGCAGTGGCAGCATCAGAGGTGTGATGGGGCAGTGTTCCCCTGATCACTGGGTTGTCTCTTGCCCCTGAGAGCTCCTGGACTGTGAGAGCTGGTAGGCTCGGCTGAGGGACCCCCCCCCGCCCCTCTCCTTTAGTGCATGAATTTTCATGCACCGGGCCTCTAGTTTGATAATAATGTTTATTACCTTTGTTTCCATTCTACATTATACTAGAGGTTCAAGTCCATGCAATCAGGCAAGAAAATAAATACAAAGAGTAGAGAATTTGAAAAGAAGAAATAAAACTCCCTTTATTTACAGACCATATGATCATTTGTATAGAATATCAACTGGCTTCTGGACATATTAGAACTAATATTGATTTTCTATATACTAATATCTCATTTGACAAAAGTACAAATACTAATAGTAAAAATTGTAAAATACCTATGAATGAATATATAAAAATATATTTAAGACTTGTACACTGCAAACGTATAACATTGATTAAAAAAAAAAAGCAAAGAATACTCAAATAAATGGAGTGAGATATTTGGTTCATGAGTTGAAAAACTCAGTATTAACAAGAGATTGATTATTCCTGAACTGATCTATTGAGTGAACACAATTCCAATCAAAATCTCAGCAAGATTTTTTTCGTATAAATTGATAAGCTAATTCTAAAATGTCCATTAATATGCTAGAGGGCTTCGATTAGCCAAAACAACTTTATAAAGGAAGACCAAACTTGAAAGGCTAGTACTACTTATCTAACGAGTTATATAAAAACATAATTATCAAGACAGTAAATTAGACAAGTCACAGAGGAAAAAAGTTAAAAAATAATAATTTTTACAAAGATGCAAACACAAAAACCTTTTAGAGATTTTTGTTTGTAAGTCTAATTTAAGTCCATTATTTGGAGAAAAAATAATCAGAAGTCAAATCTGAAAGAAAGGATATAAAAATATTGATAAACACATGCAAACGAATTCTAAGGTTCTTGTAATAAAACATGACATAAAAAAGACAATTTCGAATAACTCCATTTGAAATGTCAATACTTCAAATAGCTCTGCTGTTAACACACCTTAAGCAGCCTGTGATGTTTCATGCCTCCCACCAGGTGTCATATCTGATGGCACTCCCCATGCCAGGATATATCCATTGTATTGGCTGCCTTTAACATTGGCTAGGACTCATTGGAGAGAAATTGGCATCATGCAAATATTAAGGGGAAAATAGCAATATTTTCAGAGGTATCTAGAAGAAAAATGAATTACAAAATAAAAGCCAACTTGGAGAGAACCCCAGTCATAAAAATGGAGTGTAAAATTAAATATGAGAAAATAATTCTATATAATAAAAGGGTAATATGCAAATAGTCCCCTCCGGAGTTCAACCGGGAGACTGGGAGTTTGATCACTTGCTATGAGGTGAGCAGTGGCAATGGGGTGATGAGAGAGCAAAGAAAGGAGGAGGTAAGGAGGCGGGGAGACAGGGAACCTGATCGGCGCTGATGGCCAGCCAGGCCTAGGGACCCTACCCAGCACAAATTTCATCCACCAGGCCTCTAGTAATTAAAATTGGAATGAACTGAACTTGCCATCTTAGCAGTGAGTACTTAATAATAAATACTAAAATGCACATGAGACAAAAGTATAATTAAAAGATTGTCAAACATATTTGATTTCCCAATATTAATAAGATTGTGATATGGCAGTATATATCAATATAACCAAAGTATGTAATTCTTAAACTTAGTTGAGTTTTGTAAAAAATAATTGACTGCCATTAACAGATTTGGCTCAGTGGATACAGCATCGGCCTGTGGGCTCAAGGGTCCTGGGTTCGATTCCAGTCAAGGGCATGTACCTTAGTTACGGGCACATTCCCAGTGGGGTGTGTGCAAGAGGCAGCTGATCGATGCTTCTCTATCATCAATGTTTCTAACTCTCTATCCCTCTCCCTTCCTTTCTGTAAAAAAAATCAATAAAATATATTTTAAAAAATAATTGCCCTAAGATGATTTATAATTTTAGACCAAAATTTCTTGACATGGCAAATTGTCAATGTTATTTAAAAAAGCAATCTACAAAACAGCCTATGAGGTATATAACATGAATTTATTTATTGGAATACATACACATTGATAGAATATTATAAAAGAGTGTGTGTATTTACCTATAAACTGATAAGTATACACACTGAAATTGCAATTTATCTTTCTCTTTACACAGATTTTGACTTTAAATTGTAAAATATTTTATGTTATCTGAAATTCAAAATACTAAAAAATTAACTAGTGGGTAAAATAAGAGCTTTTCCATAGAAATTCTGATTCTAAGAAAAAATTCAGTTATGCAATTTTTTTCTATGGGAATTACAAATAAAATTTATAGTGTGAGATAAAGTGAAAAACATTTACATCAAATAATAGGGCAATACTTTTTATATTAGTCAGAATATAAAATGGCCCAAACAGTAAAAACTGGCATATCTTTCAGTTTTGTGTAACGCATATCATTCCTGGGAGCCGATACACTGCCTCTTGAATAGGGTACTTTTGAAAATCCAAGCTAGCAATAGCTTGTCTTCTAACAGCCCAGATTAGAGGTGAAAGTAATTCTACCTGCTTGTCACTCTCTCCTCTGCTTCTGTCCCATTATTCCTCTACTAGAGGCCTGGTGCATAAAATTTGTGATTGGGTGTGTGTGTTCCTCAGCCCACCCTGCACCCTCTCCAATATGGGACATCCCTCTCACAATCCAGGGCTGCTGGCTCCCAATCTGCCTTCCTAATTGCCCTTAATTGCTTCTGCCTGACAGCCTGATCACCCCCTAACCACTCCCATGCCAGCCTGATGGATGTCTAACTGCACCCCTGCCAGCCTGTTTGCCCCCATATTCCCTCCTCTGGGGCCTGTAAACCCCTAACTTCCCTCCCCTTCAGGGTTGATCACCCCCAACTTCCCTCCCTTGCAGGCCTGATCCCTCTCAACTGCCCTCCCCTGCTGGTCTGATCACCCACAACTGCCCTCCCCTGCAGGCCTGGTCCCTCCCAACTGCCCTTTCCTGCTGGCCATCTTGTGTCCACATGGGGGCAGGATCTTTGACCACATGGGGGCAGCCATCTTGTGTGTTGGAATGATAGTCAGTCTGCATATTACTTTTTTATTAGATAGGATAGGGGCCTGGTGCATGGGTGGGGGCCAGCTGGTTTTCCCTGAAGGGTATCCTGGATCAGGGTGGGGATTCCCTTGGGGCATGGGGCAGCACGGGTGAGGGGCCTGTGGTGGTTTGCAGGGCAGCCACACACCCCGGCGACCCAAGCAGAGGCCCTGGTATCTGTAATTTATCTATCTTCTACAATTGAAACTTTGTAGCCTGGAGTGAAGCCAAGCTTCCTGCTTGCTCCCTGGCAGCAGGCATTTCTGTTGGAACTTATTTATCTTCTATAATTGAAACTTTGTAGCCTGGAGTGAAGGCCTGGGCCTGCCAGGGTGTGTGGAAAGCTTGGCTTCCTCCATTGCCAGGGAAACCCAAGCCTCCCTTCTGCTCTCTATGGCTGCAGCCATCTTGGTTGGGGTTAATTTGCATACTTGCTCTGATTGGCTGATGGGTGTGACTGGAAGGCGTGACTTATTGGTGTATAGGACTGATGGTTAATTTGCATATTACTCTTTTTATTAGGTAGGATCACAGCTTCTCTGTTAACACCTTCTACAGTCTCTATTAGAAGCAACATCTCATTTGTCTTTCATTCCTGGAGAGCACAGTGTTACTGTGATTAGTGTTTATAGTAACCCCTTGTATTTTGTCCACCACCACCAAGAAAATTAGTACAAGTCAAGAGCCTAACAGAAACCAGGTCAAGTGTAGGTTAAGTCACACATGGTTTTTGAATGGGCTTTTTTCCTTCCTGCATTCACTAGGAATGCAGGCATGGTTATTTATGGCATGGCTATCTTTTATTAAAACTAACTTTAAAAAGGTATCCCCCTCACACTGAGGGCAATCAAGGAGTTAAATGGTATCTAATAACTTCCACAATCCTCTCTTTAAGAGCAACTATTGACTCATATACACTGAGTGGCCAGATTATTATGATCTCTGAACTCATAATAATCTGACCACTCAATATGTGTGTGTGTGTGTCCTCAAATTTAATATATATATTGGAGGCCCAGTTCATGAATTTGTGCATGGGTGGGGTTCAGCCAGCCTGGCCAGGGGGAGGGGACATGGGTGATGGGCTGGCCTGCCTGCTGGTTGAACTCCTCCTCGATGGGACAATTTGCATATTACCCTTTTATTATATAGGCCATACACTGAATGGCCAGATTATTATGAATTCAGAGATCATAATAATATGGCCACTCAGTGTATATAGTTTGTAGTGTCAGCCTTATTATTTTATGTTACAGCTTATATATCATGACTATGAAGAATGGTTAATGTGGGTAAATTATTTAGACCTGAAATAACTTCAAGAAGTATGATAGAGAGCTAAAGTTATTTACAAATAAAACACTGCACACAAGTTTTCTCATATTTTAAATGTATCTCTTACCTCTTCACAGTTTAGGAAGACTAAGTTTTCTTCTTGTTTGTTCCTGCTGGCGTCCTTCTTTGTCCATCCAGAGGAGGCGCTGCTCTTCTCCTGTGCCCTCATGGTAGTCTAATTTCCTTCTTGCCATATCCAAATATCTAAATAAAGTGCAAATGCAGGTGAAGGTGAACTGGGTGTTTACATTCTAGTGACATCAGCTGCATAAAATGCCAAGACAACCTCCTTGCTCAATTTTTACTTCTTGAACTACAGGAATTTTACAGTTTTTCTTTCAGTTCTGATCAGGACTTGTAAGCCAGCTTTCACCACGCTTGGTCATACAGATCTCCCTACTGTGTCAGTATCTGTTCTTATGGCCAAGACAGTGGTAAAATGTGGAGCAGATTCCTTCCAAACATTGTGAACAGGAGTCATTCATAACAGTGGGTTTAGGAATGTGAGTTTGCAAAGAAGGCTGGAGTATCTGAAAATTGATTTCAAATCTAGAAGAAAAAAAAGTTTGAATTTTCTGAAGAAAAAAATATATATCCTGGGTGCCCTGTGACTTACAGAGCCTTCAACAAATCTATCTATAGTCTGGATCTCTGGTATGTTGATATGTTTATGGAACTACTACAAAATGGACCCACAGAATATAAAAGTTAGGCTGTGCAGCCCAATCCCTCACCTTAATGGAGGAAAGAAGAGCAGGAGGAAAAATTATGATAATCCCTTCATTTCCTAAGATATAGGCTTGAGCATGGAATAGTAATCACTGCACATGAGCAGGTAATATCTGAACAGCTTACACATTTTCTTTTATTGACAATGCATCTCTATATTGACATTAGATTTAATCAAACCTCTATTTTTAACTTTGTAGGAACTTCCTCAAATTTAATGCTGTCAGCCCTTAAAGATGAGTCATTGAAAGCTACTGCTACAGGCCTGTGCTAAAATGTTATTCTCCCCCCTTTACAACTTCAGGAATAATTTCGGTTCGGATTCATCTTTTAGTTTTCAGTTTGGATTACCTCTTGGACTCCCAGAAACTTTGTCATCTCTGGTAGAAATTGCTCTTCCTTCTCTTGACATCCAAGTTCCCAATTTCTGTACTTCTTGGTCCCCCTTCTTCTCTCTACCGAGGGCAGTAGTGGAATTAAAAGATTATCTAGTATGTAAAATAATTCCTAACTCCAAATCTTTCAAGTATATTTCTAATTTACTTGAATCTACAATCGATATGTAAGATATGCATTCACTTCACTCTCACGTGGTCCTTATTAGTCACTCCTGGTCCTTAAAAGATTGGGTGTCCTCCCCTAATGACCAGTTTGGAACTGTGCACCATCAGAAAGTCCAGGTATTTGACTGTTTTCTTGTAGATTATTTGTTTTGCAAGCATTTCCTATTTTAAAAAGTGTGGATCATATATTTGCATATATCTCTATATTTGTTTATATATACATGTATAGGAACACTTTTTAAATTTACTGAAATAAAACTGTCCTTTGATATGCCTTTTTATATTTACTGTTTAATAAACTTCCTGTACTTTCTAAATAACTAAGTCTGTTTAACTGCATTTAAATCTATTTTGAATCCATTACAGATATAGGTAAATGAAACAAAGTAAAAATTTCTCTCTCTGAAAATAAAAGATATATAACTCATTGTACATGTCAAGCTATTTTGAAAAAAAAAAGTATGAAAGAAGGGCAGGAGAATTCTAGACACAGAATGAGAAATGGGAGAAATGTTCAACAATTAAAGGTAAGTTATCCTCTTTTCTATACCACTCTCTCAACTTTAGAACATAAATGTGTACATGTACATATTTGTAAATGGACACATATACATACCTAATTTTTATTCAACCATCTGAATCCTAAACTTGAAATCTCTCATGGATGTGAGTGTGCATGACACACACACAAACATTGAGTCAAATGTGGAAAGGAGCTAGGCCTATATAGCTCATTGGTTGGGCATTGTCCGTACATGAAGATGTTGCTGGTTTGATTTTTATTCAGGATGTTCTGGGGTTGTGGGCTCCATCCCCAGTAGAGTACATGCAAAAGGCAAAGGATTGATCTTGCACTCTCACATCACTGTTCCCTTTCCTCTCTTTATCTCTCTTTCTATCAAAAACTTATAAAACTATTATTTCAAAAATAAAAAATTTAAAGGAAGTCACTATTTGTACCCACTCTCTCTATACCAAATCATTCCACTTTACCTTCATAGGTAATTTTGTACTGGATGAACACAGCTGCATGTGTATGAGTACAAAGACACAGTGTACATGTTCTTGAGTCACCCATACAACATTGTAAGTATTCACACGGTACCTTTCCTGTTACTCAAGCTATTTTAGGTTCCAGCTTCAGAATATTTCTGCCACAATAGACTCTTCCTATTGGCCCCAACTCAGACAGAAGGAACACACTGGAGTAGCAATTTAATTATTAATTTACTAGAAGCCTGGTGCACGAAATTTATGCATGGGTCTGTGTCCCTCAGCCCAGCCTGCACCCTCTCCAATCTGGTACCACTCAAGGGATGTCTGATTGCCCATTTAGGCCCGATCCCTGGTGCAATAGGGCCTAAAAGGGCAGTCGGACATCCCTTTCACAATCCAGGACTGCTGGCTTCCAATTGCTCACCTGCCTGCCTAATTGCCCCTAACTGCTTCTGCCTGACATCCTGATCACCCCTAACCATTCTCCTGCCAGCTTGATCAACACCTAAATGCTCCTTTGAGGGCCTGATTGCCCCCAAATGCCCTCCCTTGCAGGCCTGGTCACCCCTAACTGCCCTTCCCTGCTGGCCTGGTTGCCCCCAACTGCCCTCCCATCCAGTCCTGCCACCCCCCCACAACTCTCGCCCCTGCAGGCCTGGTTCTCCCAGACTGCCCTCCTCTGTAGACCTGGTCTTCCCCAACTGCCCTTCTCTGCCAGCCTGGTCACCCCTAACTGCCCTTCTCTGCTGACCTGATAGCCCACAACTGCCCTGCCCTGTAGGCCACCTTGTGGCAGCCATCCTGTGTCCACATGGGGGCAGCCATCTTGTGTACTGGAGTGATGGTCAATATGCATATTACTCTTTTATTAGATAGGATGCTAACTATCACTGACATATAAATGACCTGTTCCTTTCTCTTTCTTGGCCCAATAAAGCAACCTCAAATTATTCTTTATCCCTGTTCTAAATTTTACATTTCGAAAAAATACTTAGTTTGTCATAATCAAAGGTAAAAATATTATAAGAAAATCCTTTTCATATAAATACATCTTTTTTCCAAACTCTATGTAAGGAAACAAATTTAAGTATTTAACTTACTTGTTCTTTTATGTACTTGTTTTCAAACTCTAACTCTAGACTCATAAGATAATGCCTGTACTTATTAAATATTCTCAGGTTACAGACAACCTAAGAAAACAAAACAATAACAAAAAAATATAAATAAACATTTAAAAATCATAGCAAACACCTTTAGGAGGAAAAATAGTAATAATATACAATCTGATAAGTTTGGTATTCAAAGTAATAAATTGCTAATTGTTTTGTAAGAAGTCTATCTCTACAATTGTTAAACAGGACATTTCTATTCAAGTCATTACATTTGAAAATATAATTTATGAATTTAGTATACATCACTGGAATTATTAAAATAAAATTTCCATGTAATAATAATATTCAAGAAAACAAGACTATTCTTATGTTCTCGCAAGATGCTATCTAATATTGCTGTCTTTATTTTGCCTCATGTTTTAAAAAATTTTATAGGACATAATTCTTGACAAGCATACAGAACTATTAGAAACATAGAAAGAGAACTATACTACAGTTGGGAAATTATATTCTCAAATTATTTGGTAATCAGATTTTGATATTAAAAGTAAAAAAAAAATGTGGGTATAGTATCATTTATAAACAACTGTTGTCTAATTTCCCTTGACCAAAATACTAAGTAATTTATAGAATTTCACATTATGTATCTCTCATGATTGAGTTAAAGGTGAAACTACAGCGTCACACCAGTGGTTATAGCCAGCTTATCTCAAGTGTTGGAAGTCTTCAATGATTAAAAAGAAGTTATCTTCAACCCACTTTATTGCTGCTTATGTAGCTTCCTTCCTTTAATCTCCTCTGGAAATCTTCGTGTGAATGGTTGCTCTTAACTGTGGATCCTGGAGATGATTATATTGCTTGTCCAAATGCTGACAATAAAGATCAGTCAAGTTAAAGCCATAATGAGAGAAGTTAGCTTGACATGTAGGCAGACAGGGCAGGTGTCCAGTGGAAAACAAAGGCAAGTGGAACATAGGCAGGGGCAGACAGGGCAATTTAGGCAAGCCTAACCACAGTCAACCATGCAGGAACAACAATGTTTTTTAGAATCAGAGCTGGAGGTTTGTAAACCTAGGGAAGGGCTACAGCAGTAAGGTGAACTTACACATAGGAAAAGTTCAGGTCCTTTTCTGGGCAAGAACCACCGAGAGAATCAATGAGATGGTGAAATTGGTAGATAGAGAGCAGGCTTGTAGCAAATGTATATCCCTAGATGACAGGGCTTCAGTGGCAATCCATTATTGAGCCCCTTCCTATTTGGGGAGTCTCGATAAATTTTCCATGCTTTTACTTAAATCTTCGGGTCCACAATTTCATTCTTCAAATTCTTGAAACAGGAACCCAGGAAGAAAACCTTGGCTCACTATTCCGGTTATCAGCCATAAGAAGGTAAAAAAAAAAAAGCTGCAAGCTGATTTAAAAAGACAACAAATATAAACTTAGTGAATTTTAACTTTAAATATTGACCTATTCAAATGACCAAATTTTTCATTTAAGACAAAGCATGCAAGAAGAATGTGAAAGGGGGAAAATCAGCATCAAAAATATTTGGATTATGTAATGCTAATTGCTTATTCCTACTTTTCCCCACATTGACCTGAATTATTCTAAAAACCCACCCTCACTCAATTCCTCCACTGATCTCCATCAGTCCCTAGTCCTGACCCAGAGAAGAAAGGAAGAGCGGAAAGGAAAGAGACTAGGATAAAATGTGTTTTAATGGATAACACTAATGCTAACTTTTCTTCATTTCCCTTTGGACCCTTCATGTCAAGGCACTGCATTCAAATTATAGAGAGATAATATCAATTATGACTATGTTATCTCAATTATCTGAAAATGAAGAAAATGGGAAATCTTTTTCCAAGATGCAAGGAAGCAAGTTTGTCTAAAAGATAGAAGCAAAACTCAGATGTTAAAGATGGATTAAAGAGTTATTGTATCTTGGGGTCTTATCTAATACAAGAAACCCTGCAATCTCTGAATAGTACAGTCAGGAAAAAAAATTCAAGTTATGAATTATAAAATTCAGTGTATTGAAGAACCAGTTATAAAGGTTTTGACAGGAATTGAGATTTCTCCATATGTGAAAGACCAAATACAACCTTTTGCAATAGCCTTAGCATATGAAAGAAGAAAAATATCAGCTAATAGTCATGTTTCTATATGTGATACTAGAGGAAACAGCTCAGTTATTTAATTTCATTTGTAAATTAAAACATTACCAAAGTGGTGTGGGGTTTTTTGTTTGTTTGTTTTTGGTGTGAGTACTTAGTCTACTTTCATTAACAGGATGGTGTTAATGCTTTAATGAGTATCTGTGAAAAGGAAAAGGTAGAGAACAGATGTATGCATGGACTCTGTCCTAATGTTATTACATTATTTTTCTTTTCATTTAAGTGTTTTTGCTCAGGAAAACAGAAGGTTTAGTCTAAACTTTAGACTCTAAAGTAACATCAAAGCAGGAACTGGCCCAAGTGAAAGGAGGCTGGAATGTGTGGGGATGTGGCAAACCTGAGAGCACCTGTCTTGTTTGCAGGCCCCTGATTCAATGTACAAGACTCCACAGTCCTGACCTGTCTGAAGGGACCTGTGTTGCTCTGTCTGACAGCAGCTACGTCAGTCATGTGCTGAACACTAAGCAGCCTGGCTGGGTGGGATCCTGAAGGACCTTCCTTAATGTAGGTGGGAGGCTGCTTCTCATGTGGGCAAAAGGGCAGATTGGTGGGAACTGGTAGGATGCTAGCTTTGCTTTCCATTTAAAGCTTCCTTGGAAAGTTTCTGTTCTCAGGCTCAACACTAGGCTTTAACCCCTTCCAAGGGGTCTAAATCACAGTGTAATCATTCCTTAATTGCCAGTGCTTTTCTGAGAAGGAAGAGAAAGGAATAATATGGGGCAATGTCTTGAGTTCAGTGAAGCCAGATATGAAGCAGCCGACAGTCATGAGTCCAGGACTGGTCTGACTGTTTCTTTTAGAGGTTGACATTTAGCTCGTGACTTCTTTTAGATATTAACTTTAGGCTGTGATGAGAGATTTTTCAAGATCAAACCTGGGCTACTCAACCTATAAACGAAGAACACCTTTTAAACATTCCATTCATTGGAGCCGGGATAACCCTATGTTGTCATTTAAAACAACTGCCTTGATTTCCTTCAAAAAACAAAACAAAAAACTGAAAGTGTAAATATAAAGCATTACTTCATTGAGGAGCTTTTATGGAAAGAAAAGGAAAGTTCTCACAAATTCAGTCTTCAAAGAAATAGCTTGGTGCCTAATTATAATTAAATGAAGACAATTTGGGGGAGGGGAGAAGAACAAATGTAATAAGAATAGAGAGAACATATTTTTAAAGGTACTTTGATAAGCAAATTGATATTTGGCAGAAAAGAGTAATACCCAACTATGTCAAATTTGCAGTAAACAATATACTTGAGGAAGCAGGCAAAAGAAATACAGGGCTAAGTTTAGACACAAAAGAGTAGTAGTATAGGAATAGGTGGCAAGCATGCTGTAGGAAAGCTTGTGTCTGTGAATATACCCAGTTAAATTGTGAGAGAAAGGTATGTTTTTAATCAGCTTGCCCTAGTACAGTGGTCGGCAAACTCATTAATCATCAGAACCAAATATCAACAATACAACAATTGGAATTTCTTTTGAGAGCCAAATTTTTTAAACTTAAACTTCTTCTAATGCCACTTCTTCAAAATAGATTGGCGCAGGCCCACACTCAAGGGGCCAAAGAGCCACATGTGGCTCACAAGCCACAGTTTGACGACCACGGCCATAGTAGAACAGATTAATAAAAAAAATAAAAAAATAAAAATAAAAAAAAATTTTTTAAAGCCGAAACCGTTTGACTCAGTGGATAGAGCGTAGGCCTGCAGACTGAAAGGTCCCAGGTTTGATTCCGATCAGGGGCATGTACCTTGGTTACAGGCACGTCCCTAGTAGGGGTGTGCAAGAGGCAGCTGATCGATTACTCTCTTTCATCAATGTTTCTGACTCTCTCTTCCTCTCTGTAAAAAATCAATAAAATATATTAAAAAAATATTTCCCAGATGCAAAACTTGCTTTAAGAAATCATGTTTACTAGGCAAGTATCAAATATCAAGGGGCCCTTCTCATTTCTGACATCACAGAGAAAGGTAGAGGATTACTCAGAATTCTTCTTTGTAGAATTTTTTTCGGTATTAACCAAAGAAACCATTCAAAAAAAAATGTAGTGAAACTCCTTCAATGTTAGTGATTGAGTCAAGGACTGAGGAGGTGTGACAGTGTGTGTAGTGCTGAGGATTGTAAACAAGAAAGGATTTGAGGGAAGTACATACCATTACCCAGTATGATTTAAGTCATAAAACTATAATTATATAATTATAGTATTGAGTAAAATTATACAAATCACAGGCAATGCAAATTCCAGGGAAATATAAGCTCACTGAGGCTATGATAGTTCAGAAAAAATATTGGAATATGGTTGAATTCCATAGACTGAGGAGAAGAGGAAAGGGTACGCCAGGTTTAGGGGAAGGTGAGGAAAGGCACAGCATTACCATGAATGTGAGAGGAGGTATGAAAGACCCCAACTGGAGGGAGCAAAGGTTCTGGGTGGGGAGTAAGACTGGACAGAAGGTTGGGGAAATTATGGAGTGTCTTCCCAGAGGCAGAGCCTTCTTCCATTAAAGTGAAGTTACAGTACTGAAGGAAGTCAACTCATCTCAATTCCATTTTATCCTCACTGTTGTGTATGAGATGGTATTTGTCTTAAAACATAACCATAGAGAAGGTTGTATAACAATTTATTGGTTAAAATCATCAAATAATTAAATGTCAGCCAACAACATTAATTTTCTACCTTTGAACCAAACAATATTTATTTCTAAGTAAATAAAACTTCATTAAATCAGTATATCTTGTGTTGTTACCAAAAAAAAAAGTTAACATGCTTCCAAAACTTAAGAGAGAACTAAGAATAACACCTGTCCATCCCATGATTCTGTGCAAGCCACACTAGAGGAAAGTGCTTGGCATGAATATTAAACAATACCTTGGATTAGATGTAGGTTTGATTTTTTTCCCCCTGATAATGTTAATGCAAATTGCCTTAATGGACTTTGTATAATATAGGACCCGACTTTCAAAACAAGTAGAAATTGGCAAAGAAAACCAACGTCAAGGCTAAAATTACCTTTCCACTTAACTTCATCGTATGGTATAGATTATTGATTCCTGGGATCACGGGCAGCTTAACCCCAAGGGGCAGATCAAGTAGTGCAGCCACTTCCACAACTGGAAAGTGGGCTTTGTGCTCACCCTGTCAGGAACAAAGAAGAGTTTTGTCTTTCCTTTTAAATTTATTTCCTTAGTTCGGGCCTATCTAACCCTACTACTGTAACTAAAGGAAGCAAAGGGTCATACAGTCAGGGTTGAAGGGGCCCGGCCTGAAGCCCTCCTGGTCTGTCCACCAGCCAGTTGCTGCTCCCCACTGTGCTGTAACAGGGTACCCCAAACATCACAGTTATACCCATGGGACCTGTCTGTGGCTCTCCTGCCTGGCCCCATGGAAGACAGGGCCTCCTGCCACTCTCATCTCCATATAGCTGGCTGTCTTTCTGTCCTTGGCAAGGCTGCTGGTGGCTTTCTTAGTGGTGGCAAAGCCCCCAGCCTTAGAGCAGGTGCTGAGGTAGCTCTCCATGGAAGACCTGGGCCCCTGCCCTCCTCATCCCTTGTACCGACCGCACCTGGAATGGCCAGTATGCCCTTTTTCCTGAGGCTCCACTGTCTCAAAGTTCCAGGTTGGAATGTGGGGCCCCACAAGGCACAGCCTTCAGAGGCTGGCTCCTCTTGCTTGAGGCTTGAGCATCCAGAGCTGGGGAAATCAGTCCACGGGGCCTGGTCAAAAAAATCATTTGTCTCTGAAATCAACACAAAACAACAATTAAATCAAACCCAAATCACAACATATAATGCTTTGCTAGTGCATAACTGGCTAATGTCTTCTGGCCTCCAAGGAACTATGATTGCAGAAAAAGAAAACTCCAGGATTGACTGTGCCAACCATTCTAGAGCCAGAGGCCTGGCTTTCGACCTGTCCCCTGGTACACACTATGACCACACCCTGTCCCAGGCTCCTGCAACCACTTCCCACTCCAGGTCTCAATGACCTTTCTTTTAACCCTTGTTTCTCATCCAGTTACTCTGACTGCTACCTTTTATCCTTCCTGATCCTTTGGTGTCCACTGTCACCTCTCTTACTTTAAACTCTCAATTTACAATCCAAAAGTTTAAAAATTAAGAGTTAAAGCAATTTAACATTCAAAAGGCTCAACAACATAGTATATTCATGTATCAAATAAGAACAGGCAACACTTAAGAGTTAAGGACTGCTTCTACCCTGCTTTGCTCCATAACAATTACTGCTCTCAGCTCCAGATCTCAGGCCTGCTCTGCTCTGCACAGCTAATTCATCCAAAGGCTGATCTACCAAGCATGCCCAACTCCTTTCCTGGGTCTCAAGTAAGATCAAGTGCTTAGTTGTTAATATTACAATGGTGACTTTAATTGTCTAATATACATACATGATTTCAAAAAATTTTATGGTATCTGCATACCATAAAATCAGTGAATATTCACTTCTAATGAAAACTGGATTTGAAATTCTTCCCCAGGATAATATCCTAATAGGGAAATCAATTTAATTGTTCTAATTCACAGCATCTACCTTCCCAACCACTCCTAAATGAGAAATATCTGCAAACATTTATTCAATAAACATATAGATTTGCTTTCCTTTTCCTTAATTTTCAGCTTCCCCTGTTATCTCTCTTCTTCCCCTAAAAAGAGCCATAAAGGGAAAACTTGGTTAAATGAAGCCAAAGACATGGTTTTGAATCCTAATTCTTCTTTTATTCTAATTTTGACAAAATAAAATCTAAAGTATTTCTGTATGATATACAAGGACCTTCATATTCTAAACCTTATTTATATAACAGCCTAGTCTCATCTCCTACAGGTGCCTTTCTGGTGTACTATGCTGCAGTAAAAGCTGGAGTATGTTTCTCCAGACATGTTACATCCCCATTGATTATATCTTTATACTTGCTATTCCCACTGCTTGTGAAATCTTCCCACAGCTTTTATGTCTAGGAAACTTTGCTTCATCCATCAAATGATCCCTACTATATAAAGTCTCCCTTGATTTCACCAACTAAACTTATGCATATTTTTACTATTTTCCCATTTGCTTTGTGCATTCAACAAAAAACCACACACACCAAAAAAATGCTGCCATAATGAAAGTGATCATTAATTATCAATTGTTGTTTACAACACCGAAGAGGAACCATTAAACACATTTCTATCCCACATTAGCAGCCCAGGGCTTAATATAGGGTCAATAAGTCTTTGTCAAGTGAAAGAAGTCTGACTTCAGCAAGGCAAGTCTAGTAAGACAACTGAGATTAACAGGCCACTAAAGATATGAGATTGGCACTTGGTACTGTACATATTGGATTAAATACCTAGAGGTTATCTGAGAGAATCAATACCCATAAAAGAAGCAGAATCCAGAAACTGGGGACTGAAATTTATGGAATATCAAAGCTTAGAGGAGAAAAGAAAAAACCAGGAGAAAAAAAGGTAAAGATGGAAAGAAAGATATAAACAAAAAAGTAATTATGAAACATTACCGAAAGAGAACTTAGTACAGTGATTTATCACATAAGGTAAGAAAGGAGGTGGGGGTTAGAGAGAGTTTCCAGAAGGGGTTAAGGTGTCAATTGCCAGACATTGCTAAGAGCAAAGAAAATAAAATTCAGAAGAACTAAGCTCATTTTATAATTAGCACATTATTGATAACCCTTGCAGTCTGAAAGAGTAGGGGTGAAAGTAAGTTTCAAAGTGGTTAAGTATCAAGTGATTGGTGAGGAAAGGGAATTATTATCAGATGAGATTTTTATTCTGAGATTCAAAAACTATATTAAGAGTACATGTTTCAGGAAAAATATACTAAACTCAAACTAATAAAAGCCAGCAGAAGCATTTTCTTACACAAACCACTGTCAGTAACACAGAATTCAGGAAAAGCAATGCTCCAAGTGTGCTTTTCCACACCAAATACTGGTGCATGGCAGCATCTTCTCATGTGGGTAAACTTCTGAAGGATCTTTTTCTAGGGGGTGAAAAGAAATTAATATGAGTACCATCATGATGTTTACTACATCCAAAGATGGGAAAAATCTTAAATTGTCTTATACATTAAAATGTACCTATCCAGAAGGAGATTTTTGTAAGTGTCTAAAATTTTCAAATGCAAATTTAGCCATTAAAAACAAAAGCTATTGCTGACAACTATCACTATTCTATGTAATAAAAGCCCAGCAACCATAATGGCTTAATGACCAGAACGACCACTCAAGCAGTTGCTATAAGGTGCATTGACCGCTTCTCAGTCCCACCCTCTCCCCAGTCCCTCTTCTTCCCTCCCCACCAACTCGCAGGTTCCAGTCAATGGCAGCATGGAGAACAGAGAACCACAGGGAACCAGGTGGGTGGTGGTGGGGTGGGACTGGGGACTAGTGAGCAGGTGAAATAGCTGACCTCTTAGTCCCTCTCCTCAGCCCACAGGCTCTGATGGCAGCATGGCGAATGAGGAACCAAGGGAAACTGGGTGAGTGGGTGGGGATGGGACTGCGGACTGGTGATTGGGTGGAAGATGGTCCTGATCGCAGACTAGGCCTAGGGACGCTACCTGTGTATGATTTCATGTGCTGGGTCTCTAGTATATATAATATATCCAATTAGATAGAATGCCTACCTAGTAGGGAATCTCTTCATCTCTTAGGTGAAGTGTCTGGCATCAATAAATTCTTCAATAACTATACAGTTATTTAAGGAATAAGGTGAACCTCTTCTAAGGTAACTTCAAGAACAAACAAGTCTTGAATTTTTAAAAGCCTGAAAATCATTAACAAATTTCTGAATACCAAAGATAAGTTGTACATTTATTATTCTAACATTTTAAGTCAAATACTACTATACTTCTATCACCATAGCTATCCTGACTGTTTCTTTTGGGATAAAAAGTTTAAATTAAAACATGGCCCTTGAGGATAAACCAAGATGGCGGCATAGGTAAATGCCTAACTGCAGCCTCACACAACAATTTCAAAAATACAACTAAAATACAAAATGGACATTATCCAGAACTACAGAAAAGTTGACTGACTGGAAATTCTGCAACTAGAAGGAAAGAGAAAACCAGAAGGAAAATCAGAGGAGCTATAAAAGCCTAAGGTATGGAGACACAGTGCATATGTGGGGAGAAGATGGAGCCAGCGAGGAGGGGTGGCTGAGTGCCTGATTGGCGATCCCTAGCGGGAAGGAGATAAAAGCTCCAGGCTGCACTGAACCCCAGTTCCTACTGCACTGAATCCCAGTTCTGGGCGAGACTCTGGGGACCCAGGCTCATACAGAGGGAATCTAGGCTGTAAGGTGGAAACTCAGGCGAGCAGCAAAAGGCAGAGCCCCAGAGGCATGCATGTGAATGCACGCAGAGAACGGACTGTTGACTGTGCTGCTAGATTGCCCTAATGGGAAGGAGACAAAAGCTCCAGACTGTGCTGAGCCCTAGTTCCATGATAGACCCTGGGGACTCAGAGTCATACAGAGGGAATTTGGGCTGTAAGGCGGAAACTCAGGGGAGTGATAAAAGGCAGAGCTCTGGAGGCACACATGTGAATGCGTGCAGAGGATGGACTGTTGACTGTGCTGCTGGATTGCCCTAGTGGGAAGGAGACAAAAGCTCCAGACTGCACTGAACCCCACTTCCAACTCCACTTCGAACTGCACTGAACCCCAGCTCCAGGCTCATTGGGGAGAGGAGGGAGATCTGGGGGAGATAATAGATCAACCGAAGGACTTGTATACATGCATATAAGTACAACCAATGGACATAAAACTCTGGGGAGGGAGAGTATGTATGGGAGGGAGGGAGGGGGGCAAAAAAAATCAATAAAATATATATTTTTTTAAAAAGTAAAGAGCGTGAATAAATAACAAACACTTTTTCAGTTCAGGTATGCTGCGATAGTTGTTAAAATATGACAAATTATTGGCAATCATAATGCTTCACACATCATTGTAATGTGTCCTATACTTTTAAAACATCTGTAAACAAGTGTGCATTACAAGAAGCCAAAATTATACACCACACAAGCCAATGAAATTAATGTTTGTACAGAATGTAATACTGACAATGGGGAAAATATCTCATAATTAGACTTTTGGGATAAGATAAAATTCTATCTAATAATTTCCAAAGTATACAACTTTTTTGTACCTAGTTATCTAAATAATTTTACTGTGCATATACTACAAAAGTTGTCATAAAGAGCAATTTAGAGAAAGGAGGCAAGCAAGGTATAAAGGTTAGCAGGCAGAATGGTGGGACATATAAAACCTGAGAAAAAGAACATAGCTTGGAAAGAAGGAAAAAAAAACTGGTAAAATAGATTGTTACATGGAATAAAAATGTTCATGTATTTATACTTTGTTGACATCTAAGATAAATTCTCATATTTCCACTTAACAAAACTTTTCAAATGTATACCACAATATAAAACAAATTTAAAATCTGGTTTTATTCATGTCCACTTTAAAAATGAGGCAAAGTAAATTGAAAAAGTATGAAACTATATTTTTCAAAGGGGAACTCACTGTAGTATGCCACCTAAATTAGTTACTGAAGTAGCAAACTTAATGTATTATGAAACCTTTTAACCTATCACTGTGGAACTTACAGCAATGTCCATAGTAAGTATGCAGTATATACTAAGATACTGATAAACAAAAAAAAGTTACAATAAAAGATCTTACTATTTCCTTTCTTTTTAATATAGATACTGGCTTTAAGCACCTAATCTTTACAAAAATTTTAATTACTTCAACTATTCCTGCCAACATTTTGATAACTCTAATGAAATATTAAATATGCTTACATGCAACCCAATAAAACCTGAAAAATATTTAAATCCAATCTTACTGACACTTTTGACTGTCATCCTAGTGAATATTTTCTACTCACTTCCTTCAACTGTATTATCAACTCTAAACGTGCTAAATTTTTTAAAAGGTTATGCTTGAAAAGCCTCAAGAAGAAACATCACGGAACTGTTCAAATTTTAAAAATTCTTCCTTGCTAATGTGCTATTAGAATTCGCCATTGTAATTGCAGAGGAAGGAGAGAAAATGCTGACATCACAGACTCATTTTAACTCAAAAGGGAAATAGTGCATCACATTCAGTCCTACAGGGAAAGCAAGATGTAGATCATAAACAAAGAAAATTTATTTTCTAGAAATCGGTTGTCTAATTTCTTTAAAAACAATTTCTAGACTTGATAGCTAATGGCAAGCATTATATGTTAGAATAAGTCACTTATTCAATGTAAGCGCTTGGAACTAGCTGCTAGCAAGGAGGTCCTGGAAAGTAATACAGAACAGCCACCTTTTGTATCCAGCTTCCATACCACCAGAAATCTCCACTGTACTAGTTCATTGTGGCAGCTTTAAGGCCAGTTACACAAGAATTTTCAAAGGCTAAAGAGCACAGAATATATGATTTTTATACTGAGAATAATTGTTATTTAATTTCTTTGAAAGAGAAACCTTCACCCAGGCTAGACGGCTCAGTGAATTGGAGTGTCTTCCCAGGCACCACAGGATCCAGGATTCGGTGACCAGTCAGGGCACATACCCAGGTGTCAGGTTTGATTCCCAGTCTCAGATACTGGAGTGGAGGCAACCGATAGATGTTTCTCTCATATCCATGTTTCTCTCCTTTTCCCTTCCTTTCCCTCTAACATCAATTAAGAAGAAAGAGAAATCTTCAAAGTTAGAAAAACTGAAATGAAAACTCATAATTAAAATTACTTTAAATTAATTCATATACAGTAGCAATGTCAAAAAAGTTCAGGAGGAAAGGAAATAGCACACAATGAGTACCAAAAAGTACCCATTTGGCTCTAGGAAGCAATAAAAAATAGTTAAGGAATTTTCTATTGTAAAAAGAAAACTGATTTCTCACATTATTAAACATTAAAGCATTTGAAACTATACTAGTAGTATGCAGAAATAAGTACTTTAAACTTTTAAATGAGAGTACCAAAGCTCAAAAGAACATGTCAAGTGGGAGGTTAACTAGAACTTTTTAAAAGTTTAACAGAGACATTTCATTTATATCCAAAAATAAAAACAAAATTAAACAAATGTAATATCCTCTGATAATTAAAGTAATTAAAAGGGAAATGAAAAATACTAAGGCTCATAAATTAAGCACAGGCTAAAAAAGATCCTCATAAGGTTTGAAACCTTTCATTTCTTTTTTAAGAGGAAATACTAAACTTTCTGTAACAAGAAAAATTTTATTTCAACAATCCTTGTTTTGGTAAGTAAGAAACTCATTATGTCAATACCCTTAAACCTCCCTTAAAAGGAAATAACTTAGCTGGATTGGAGCAGGAGTGGTAATTCTTCTCCAGTCCTTGCAGATGAGGGGCTCATCATGTCACAGCCCTCATTCCTCCTTAAGATAAGATGGCATCGGCATGCTGCACATCAGTAAGGTTATCACAGCTGCCAGATTTTTTTATGGCCACCCAGCACAGGTTTTTGTTCTCACAATATCTGGAAACGGCCTAGGAGGAGAAATGAGATAGAGCACAGAGACATTCAAAATAAGAGTTGCAGCCTTCGCAGAGAAAGCCACACATTCCCACTTCTTTATATGGATTATAGTTGCTGCTTTGTTGGAGAGCTGTGGTCTACACTGCTTGTCCTTGGGATCCTATTTTATGTTCATCCATGAAGTTAAGTAGTTTTAGGAACTCTGATTAGATTGACAGAGCAAAGGGGAACTTAGACTTTTTTAAAGTTTTTTTTTTAAGCATGTCAAAGGTGTGACAATCTCTTAACAATAATGTCATCTGTTGTCTGTACACTTGGTTCCTTAAATATAATAAATATTAGTGGCCCAGTGCATGAAATTCGTGCATGGGGGAGAAGGGGGTAGTGTCCCTCAGCCTGGCCTGCAACCTCTCCAATCTGGAACTCCTTGAGGGATGTCTGACCCTAAACTGGCAGTTGGACATCCCTCTTGCAATCCGGGACCGTGGGTTCCTAACTGATCACCTGCCCTGCTTGTCTGATTGCCCCTAACCATTCTGCCTGCTAGCCTGATCACCCCCAACTGTCCTCCCTGCCAGTCTGATAGCCCCTAACTGCCCCCCTGCCAGCCTGGTAGCCCTCAAATACCCACCTTGCCATCCAGCTCACCCCCTACTGCTCCCCCTGCTGGACTGATTACTCCCCAACTGCCCCAGTCCCCCTTCCAGCCTGATTGCCCCTAACCGCCTCTGCCCTACCACCATGGCTTTGTGCAGATGGAGGTGTGGAAGCATATTACCCGGTCTGATTAGCATATTACTCTTTTTTTAAATATAGATTCAGTTGGGAAAAGTCATTGTTTAGTCAGCTATTTACATTCTATTCAATATTCATTAGTTAGAATTTAAGCAAATTTTAATGAGGCAGGCATGTTCTGTATTTTACTGAAAGGTAAAAAAGGCCTAGTGATTGAAGCACCATAAAGGTACTATTTCACTGGCCCATCATGACAGAGCACATCTTATTCTAAAGGACCATTAAAGTACCACAGAAACTGTCCATTTCAGTTGTAATTTTGTTGTATACTCCCCAGAATTCATAAGTCATAAACATACTTTGTTGCACATACTTTACAATTGCCATTAAAAACTAATATACTTTCTACACCCAGTGTTTGAAATGCATATTCTATAATTTAAGTATCACTCTCTGAGGTTAGTTTTGTCTAACAAATTAAAGGTACTGAATTGTGATCTATACAGAAAAGACGTGAATTTGCAAATTGAATTAGGAGTGATAAGTAGAATATGGTTGGAGATATTATTAGTGATACAAATGTAATAAATTATTCATATATGGCTAGAAAATAGAATATAGTTTCAAAAATTCATCAAAGTTTAAAATGGATTTAAATTATTCTGAATCATGGTTACAGAAAAAGGTAATTTTTATAATATGGGATTCTTATATACACCCTAAAAAATACCGCTAACATAATATGAAAGAGTTAATAAGTCTTATTCAATGTGCTAGTTAAAACATCTTTTCATTTTCTTAATACTACAATACATAATATGACTTATCCACAGATACTGGTTTTCGTGTTTGGCAGCAAATCCCACTTTGTGAATCCACAGCCTTACCTCTTTCTTTTTGAAGAGGAGCAGGTACAATAGGCAGTCCATGGTTACTTGCTAAAGACCGAAGGTCAAAATAGTATTGGGCATAGACACTGGCAGAAATGTAAAGACGAAACCGGAGTAGACCTAGGTATTGCCTTTCCAACTCATTTCTGGGGGGAAAGGAAAACACAAAACCACCACAGGGCAATTTTAGTCAACTTGGTTCTCTTCAAAATTGTCATTCTAATCTATTAGGTTGGTTCTGAGTTTAGTTTTGAAACAAATAAAGGCTACCCAGCAGGGCTAATATGTTAATTTCAGACAGGCAAATAAGGGTCAACAATTTGTGGTCCCCTTTGCATCCCAGGACTTTGAGTTTGGGACAAGGGGAAGGAGGTTATGTCTCTTGTGCACAACAGCTGCTGGGTAGGGGCTCAGTCATCAGAGCCCCATTAGTGTAGCTATAGATTTATTCTCCTTGCTCACTCACAGGGCCCCACTTAGTGTTCAGATGGAAGGAATGATGCCTGCTATTTCTTAGCCCTGCAGAACTTGCAGACATTTTCACCTGGCTGATAACAGAAAGGGGATTAGTAAAGTAGAGATGTGCCAACAAAAGGATTGGGCACGTCACCACAGCAACAAATGGATCCATTCAGAGCCACCACTATTATTTCTGAGGGAAAAACTCTTGGAAAATTATCAGACACCAAAAAAGAAATTGAGGAAGAGACAAATAGATGGAAGCATGTACAATGTTCATGGTCATGAAGCATTAACACCTTTAAAATGTCTATTCTACCTCAAAGAATCTATTTCAACCAAATTCCTATCAAGATGCCAATGCCATCTTTTACAGAAGCAGAACAAATAATCCAAAGTTCTATACGAACCCACAAAAGACCCTGAATAGTCATAGCAGTTGAGAGAAAAACAAAACAGTTTAAAGGTATTACACTACCTGCTATCAAACTCTACTACAAGGCTATAATTATCAAAACAGCATGGTACTAGCATAAAAACAAACATAGATCAATGGAACAAAATAGAAAGCCCAGAAATAACCCCACACCTAAATGGTTAATTACTATTTGACAAAATAGGAGACTTTATTCAGCAGCATAAAGACAGTCTATTAAATAAATATTGTTGGGTAAATTGGACAGATACATTCAAAAAATGAAGCTAGACCACTTCTTACATCACATACAAGAATAGTCTCAAAATGAATTATTAACTTAAATGTAAGAGTCAAAACCATAAAACTCCTAGAAGAAAACAGAGGCACTAAAACCTGGAATATTTCTTTTAGTGATTTGCTGATAGATTACCCTGTGCAAGCGAAATAAAAGAAAAAAATAAAGAAATGGGACTACATAAAGCTAATAGTTTTAGTATAGCAAAAGAAAACATCAACAAAATAAAAAGACAACCCACTGATGGGAAAATGTATTTGACAATGATATATTTAATAAGAAATTTAATATTCAAAATTTATTTAAAATATATAACTCAACATCTTATAAAAATATACACAGCCCAACACCAAAAATACAAACAAACTAATTAAAAAATGGACAGAGGACCTGAACAGACACTCTCCAAAGAGAGCATAGAGCTGGCTTATATACATGAAAAGATGTTTACCATCACTGATCATCACTGAGATGCAAATTAAAACCACAATGAGATATACTCACACCTGTCTGAATGGTTAGCATCAATAAATTAACAAATAGCAAGTGTTGATAAGGATGTGGAGAAAGGGGAACCCTCGTGCACTTTTGGTGGCAATTATACTGGTGCAGACACGGTGGAAAATAGTATGGAAGTTCCTAAAAAATTAAAAGTGGAACTGCCTTATGACTCAGTGATTCTACCCTGAGTATATATCTAAAGAAAACCAAGATACTAATTTGAAAGAATATATGCACCTTATGTTCACTGCAGTATTATTTACAATCCTCAAACTGTAGAAACAACTCAAGTGCCCATTAACTGATGAGTGAATTAAAAAGCAGTGGAATATCATTACTCATCCATAAAAAAGAATGAAATCCTGCCATTTGGAAGAGAACAGATGGACCTAGAGGGCATTATGTTACTGAAGTAAGTCAGTCAGAGAAATACAAATAACATATGATTTCACTAAAGAGCAATATAAATGAACAAGCAAAATAGAAGCAGACTCACAGGTAAAGGGAACATTTTGAAGGTTGTCAGAGGAGAAGAGGGTTGGGGGGCTGGGTAAAGTAGGTGAAGAAATTGAGAAGTAAAGATTGTCCATTACAATGCAGTTATGGGGATATAAATTATGCCATAGGAAAGAGAGTCAATAATACTGGAATAACTATGCATGGTATCAGGTCAGTACTAAAAATATTGTGGAAAACACTTTGCAAAGCACATGTTTTTTTAACCATTATGCTGTACACCTGAGACTAATATAAAATAACTATAGGCCCAGTGCACAGATTTGTGTTCTTCGCAATCTGGGACCCCTTGGGGGATGTCAGAGAGCCAGTTTTGGCCCAATCCCCACAGGCCAGGCCAACGGACCACACCAGTGCATGAATCTGTGCACTGGGCCTCTAGTATGCATATAAGATCTTTGGTTAATCTCTTCCCACCCTTCCCTCTACCCTCTTCTCTCTGAGATTCATCAGTCTGTTCCATGTTTCCATGCCTATGGTTTTCGCTCCTGCATTAAGCATCTGCCCCCTGGTGGTCAGCGCATGTCATAACTACTGGCTGGTCAGCCGGTCACTTAGGCTTTTATATTTAGATATTGAATGTAAAGTCTTACTGAAAATAAATGAAATTTTTAAAAGGGGAAATAAAAGACCTAAACTGGTAGACAGTGTTAAGGAAGCCATGGAGGTATTTACATTACTGTTGTTTTGGAATGTGAGCTTCTACAAAGTTTGCTACTAAATTATCACACAGATTATTTTTAATACAATAATAACACATGAAGGCATACTAATTAATGAGGAGGAGTATGAAATGTTATAGCAAATGTGGATAGAAAAATGTATGTAATTTTATGCCTAGTTCAGTCCTTTGCACAATGTAACCTTTCAAAATATTTCTTATTTGGTAAATTTTATGGGGGCAAATAAGGCATTTGAAAATGGTTAAAAATGTCATCAAAACCTTGCAAACTTACAAGTCCTGGATTGTAGGGCCCCTTATCAATGAGGAGAAGTGACAATTCCATACAGGCAGATCGTGCAGATACTTGTAGGCCTGAATAATCGCTTCCAAAACAATGCGTTTCCAGTTAGATGGACACAAATCTATTTCAGCATAAATTAGAAGTCGTTCTATGTAAATCTGCAAAGTAGAACATTAGTCTTTGATTCTAGTTCAGTTTAAGTGCTGTGTTAAGAACTTTCAGTAATGACAGATTTCATCAGTTTTTGACATGCCTTTTATTCTTAGGTTCTAGACTAGGGGTGTCGAACTCAATCAGAGAAGGGGCCAAAATCGAAAATCCAGCCTAAATCGCGGGCCGAATGGTTTACTGAACAGTCATAAACTGACAATGTCATAAACTGACAGCGGAGTGCAGTGATGACAGCGCGGTGCGGGCCACATTGCAAGGCCTGGCGGGCTGGATTTGGCCCGCGGGCCTTGTGTTTGACACATGTGTTCTAGACTCTAGAACCTAAGAATAAAAGGCATGTAGAGAGACTGCTTGGCCAGCCAAAGCCACAGGCCAAGAAACAGTTGCAAATCAGACACTATTATTGCCTACTTTCCCAGGTTAATTTCCTGTGTGCTTACCAAAGAGTCTCTGGTTCAACTCTTGGCCCCAGTCAGGACTCATGTGGGAGGCAATCAATAGATGTCTCTCTCTTATACTGATGATTCATTCTCATATTCTCTCTCTCTCTCTCTCTCTCTCTCTCTCTCTCTCTCCCTCGCTCCCTCACTCCCTCCCTTCCTCCTCCCCTCCCCCCTCTCATTTCTCCTCTCCTCCACTCTCTTTTCTACTTTCTCTGAAAATCAATGGAAAACATATCCTCTGATGAGGATTAAAAATAATTTTTTTAAAAGACAGCTCCCCACCACCACCACCCCCATGCCGAAACCGGTTTGGCTCAATGGATAGAGCGTGGGCTTGGGGACTGAGAGGTCCCAGGTTCGATTCCGGTCAAGGGCATGTACCTTGGTTGCTGGCATATCCCCGGTAGGGGCTGTGCAAGAGGCAGCTGATCGATGCCTCTCTCTCATTGATGTTTCTAGCTCTCTATCTCTCTCCCTTCTTCTCTGTACAAAAACAATAAAAATATTTTTTTAAAAAATAAAAATAAATAAATAAAAGACAGCTCCCCCAGTGGCTGCTGAGTGCTGCAGCAGAAAAGGCACTGCAAACAGGTGTTTCTGGGGTTGGTTTCTACAATTGTCAAGTATTCTTGGACTTAGTGCCTTTGTAAGAAACACACATGCACATCAAGGGTAGTCCTTTTATGCCCACTGAGCCTCACATCTCCATCACGATTCTGAGAAATAAATCTATCTCTGTCTTACACAACCTGAAGCTTAGTCAGTTCTGTTGGTTTCAGGTGGAAGCAGAGCTACCAGTCTCTGTCTCCCTGGTTCTCTTCTAAACCTGCCAGGGAGCTGGTGAGGTCTCACGATTTCTTCACATGTATTACATGTCTATTCTACAAAGAACTGGGTGAAGGCAACAGCTAAGCAAAGATTATAGAGACAAGCTGTGATTTGTTGTTACATCAAAGACTTCTTTGAAGAAGAGTATGTTTACTGTCTGAGGTTATCAGATAATCTCAGATAGACAACTCATATTAGCCAAAGGTCTTCAAACCCAACTATATTTTAGAAAGCAAACAGTTATTGAACATTATGTGTTATTAGTGAAAGTTTGCACCAATCTCCCAAAGCTAAATGCTCTCAGATATCCTATGAATGAACCTCCTTTCAAGGTTCAACTGTCAACTTTCTGGGAATAATTAGAGACATATACAACACTAGAAATCACTCAACTTCCTGCAATCTTTACTGTAGACTTGGTATGTGCCATTAATCATTCATTTATACCACTTGCTTTCCTGAGTCACTGTAATTGGGATTTCTCTTTTCACTGAAACTCTTCTAGCAATGAAATCTATCCCATCCCACTTCTGAAGAACACCTCCCACAATTACCTCTTTTGAACACTTCCCTGTGGCCCAGACACTCTCCCCAATATGAATATCTTTATATGGTGCCCATCCCACCCCCACAACCCTTAGGGTGCTTCCTCTCTGTTTGCTCACAGTGAAGGCCCTGATGCTGCTTCTCAGCTCCCACTCTCCCCTTCTCCCACTGTAGTCTGCCCCTAACACTGTCACTTGACTGAAACTACTACTGCTAATGCATTAGCTCATACAAACCAGAGCTCTTCACCCCACTTCCCACACATTCCCTAATGTCATGTGGGGTACTGCCATTTGCCTAAGTGCTTGGCCAAAGACTTCCAATTGAGTTAACTTGCTGCAATCTGTTAGCAATTCTTGTTATCTCTGCCTGTCACTGGTAGTTAGATCACTTTCTAGTCTATTTGCCACTTTCCACCTTTGTCAGTTATTGCCATGACTTCTCGGCCTCTATTCAGACTCCCAGCTACAGTCATTCTCCCCAAAGCAGCCAGGATAGCCTTTTTAATCAAGAGCACTTCCCCACCCTGCTCAACTCTGCCAAAGGGTTTCCACCAAACAAATAAAAATGTCACTTCTCCCATGGCCTGCAAGCTTCAAGGACCAATCAGATGGCATATGCCCTCCTGGCCCTCATGTGCTACATCTTTCCCTCATTCCACTCTGACCATACTGCCATACCTCACTCTTACTCAAATACCAAGTATGAGTTCCTGTCTCAGAATCTGGTACTTGTTCCCTCTGCACATACACCAGAGTTCCTCATCTTCCTCAGTTCAGTCAGGCCAGGGTTCAGAGGTCATCTGTTTACAGAGGCTCTTTCTGATCACCTCTCTAAAGTAGCTGACCTAAGTAAGTACTCTTCCCTCAGACCAAGCAGGAGACTTTCCCTTTTAGGATTGCCCGAGGCAGGAGTGATACAATCCCCATTCCTTCTCACTAGAATGGACCACTCATTCCAAATGACACACTCTCTCCAGAGGAATCCTGGATGAATGACACAAAGGTCCTTACACGGCTATAGCTGAGCAGGCAACTAGCAACGCCTTTTCAGGTCCTATGGCACTAGAATCCTGGCAATGTCACAGGCAGGAACAAGAGGACAGCAAGGACAGAAGAATACCCATCATCCAAGGAACAGCAAATTCAGGGTTCTTGTTCTCAGTCAGGACACAGGTTACAACTGCCTGGGAAATGCAGCCTGGGACTCAGCTTAGACCTACACTGAACCTGTCACTGCCTGGGGCTTAGAAGGTTCTGTTATTGTCCCATCCTGCCCCATCAGCACACCTTGTAAGTGTGTGTGCACTGCGTGTGCCTATGTCTCCTGAGGTCGTGAAGGAGAAATTGGAAATCTTGCCCTCCTGCTGGCTTTAATAGCAACCATTTTGTGGCGAGAAAAGCAAAGACATTGTTAACCATAGTGATTATTAAGCTCAAATGTATGAACTTTACTTTATTTGATAGGTTTCCCTTAATAAAGTTCTGAAAGAAGAATTATCTTACCAAAGTCGTTATTGCATATCCTGCTGTTACATCATAGGCAATGAAGAAAGGTCGAATAAATTTGTAAATTGAGTCGGGATCGGGATTATGATGAAAGCATTCTTCAGGAACCTTTTCTTCCTGAAAGGAAGTACCCATTGAAGAAAAAATATTAAGTATTTTTGTAACAGCAGTGTTCCACTTGTGCCCATGTGCTGCTTAAAATAATTTTGATTGGGTGACATGTATTTTAGCCTTTTAAATAAAATAATGGGACCTTAAAAAACAATAGTGATTGAATATCGACACTCATTAAAGATACAGGCACAACCTCAGAATATTTATATATTCCTTTCCTCCTTCCCCCTATCACACTCTGTCTGAATGTGAACTATTTTTACGCTCCAAAGACTTGTTGGTCATCATGTCATAGTTCTCTGCAATCAACTTTGAGAATGTAACCATCGGGTTCTAAGACTGTGCTGTGTGTACAGTGCTCATATTGTTGTAGAGCATATCTGAAGTCATTTGAAAATTTTTGTCATTGTAATTAATTCAATATTTAAATAGCTGTTTAATTTTCTTCTAGAGATCTTGACATATTAAGTTTATGTACAAATATTCATATTGTTTGATGCTATTGAAAATTTTCTTTTAAAAATATACATTTTTGTTTTTTGAGTATGTTGACCCACTTTAGCTCACTAATTATACAAAGCTGAAATTCAGTTCTTACTGACATATCCTATATAATAAAAGGGTAATATGCAAATCAACTGAATGGCAGAACGACCAGTTGCTATGATGTGCACTGACCATCAAGGTGCAGAGCCTCAACACAGGAGCTGCCCCCTATTGGTCAGTGTGCTTCCACAGGAGGGGGGCAGGGGCGCTTCTCAGCCAGAAGCCAGGCTGATGGCTGGGGAGCTTAGCAGCTGTGGCAGGAGCCTCCCCTGCCTCTACCACAGCACTAAGGATGTAAGCCATCAGGCAGACATCCCCTGAGGGCTCCCGACTGCAAAAGGGCACAGGCCGGGCTGAGAGGCTTCCCCACTCCCAGTACATGAATGTCGTGCACCAGGGCCTCTAGTTTCTTATATAACACTAGAGCCCTGTGCACAAAATTCGAATTTGTGCATTGGGTGGGGGTGAGGGGTGGGTGGCCCTCAGCCCAGCCTGTGCCCTCTTGCAATCTGGGAATCCTAGGAAAGGGTTCCAAGGCTTGGCTGATGATCAGGGCATATCAGGGCTTTCCTTCCCCTGGCTGCCGGCAGCTGGCTGTATTACTTGCCATCAGTGCGGCTCTGCCACCCCAGTACCCAACACAGGGCACCTCACTCTGGGGGTGACAGGTGTTGGGTGCGATCATTGGCTGGCTTAGGATTTCCCTCTGTGGAGCAATAACTGGCTGGCCCCGCACACCTGCCACCACATCGCTAGCCAGTGGGCTGGGCCGCTCTCTTTTTTTTTGTGGGGCCATAGATCAATCACTCCTCAGAGGGAGGCCCTGCCCACGCACCACAGTGCTGACTGTGGATAGCCTGGGCCTTCCTTTTTAGGGCGACTGGGCAAGGCACTCTGCCCACCCACCTGGGGCTCTGAGAACAAATGGTCTCCGCAGAGGGTGGTCTGGGCCTCCCTCATTGGGGCAACTCTGGAGCCGCCCCACTGGATGGATCGCCCCAACAGCTGGTGGCATGAGTCTCCCACATTAGGGCAATTGATCTCGCAGAGGGTGGCCTGGGCCTCTAACTGCAGGGCGATCGTGGGGCAATGGCTGGGCCCCCTGACCAATTGCATTGCACCTACCTTGGCTGGCCTGGCACCAGTGCGTGTCATAATGTGGTCATTCAGAAGGTCATCTGTGAGGTCGTTCTGCTGTTCAGTTGTTTGGTCGATTTTCATATTACACTTCTATTATTATAGACTAAAGACTATTGGAGAGCAAGTTTTTGCCTGATCCCCATAGGCCAAGCCAAGGGACCCCACCTGGTACAGGGATTTGTGCACAGGTGGGGTCCCTTGGCTTGGCCTATGGGGATCAGGCAAAAACTTGCTCTCCAATATCCCTCAAGGGCACCTGGACTGCGAAAGGGCACAGGCTGGGCTGAGGGAGCCCTCACCCCAAGTATATGAGTGTTGTGCACTGGGCCTCTAGATTCTTATATAACTAAATGCCTGGTACACAGTTTTGTGCACAGATGAGGTCCCTTGGTTTGATTTGCAGGCATCAGGCTGAAACCAGCTCTCTGACACCACCCAAAGGGTCCCAAATTGCAAACGGGCAGTTCTTGGGTTGTGCACCCCAGAATCGGGCTCCCTCCTCGCTGGTTCTGGGTACATCATCTTGAGAACCACAGCTGCCAAGTCACAGCAGCTTGGCAGCTCCTGTGTTGAGCATCTGCCCCCTGATGGTCAGTGGGCGTCATAGCTACTGGTTGGACGGTAGTTTATGCATATATATATATATGTATGTGTGCGTGTGTGTGTGTGTGTGTGTGTGTGTGTATGTATGTATGTATTCCTTTTGCAAAATAATTAGATACAACATGGGATGGGGAAGAAAACTTAAAGGAAGGTAAGGTTAACTCCCAGCTGGAGAGAGTAATTTTCTACTAGTGATTAATTTAAAAGAAATCAGCATGGAATAAACACAAGTATCTGAGAGAAAAAGACAACCTCAATACAACTGGCACTTACTGTGACAGGATGGAGTCTCTCTTCAAAAATGTCCTTGGATCTATTTCCACTTCTAGAAAATAAGAACGTGATTTTAAAAACTAATCCAGGAATTGTATTAGCAACACATCTATTGGGAGTAGAGAGAATCGTGGCAGGAGTTTAACCTTCAACAAAGAAAGTCCTTCTACAAATTCTTCTCTTAGATCCTGTAGGAATTTTCTGACCGCTTTTTACTCAGCATATCAAATTCTGTGAAACCTTTTCTGTAATGACCTGCCAGAGCTGCCTTTATAAGCACTGACCCTCCATAATAGGCAATGCTAGTCAACCAAATCAATTGCCCTCCTCTAACCTCTCATTGGCAGACACAGGAACATTTTATAAAGCAGTAGTGGTGGGCAATTCTTCATGTGAAATGAGATTCCTGTTTGTTTTCTCTTACTAGTTTCCTATATTATATTCTTATTATATATTTCTTCTTTATTCTTTACAATAGTCTGAGTTTAAAATTTGCCTTTGTACTTCAAAAGTGACCACTCTATTTATTTGAGAGAGAAAGAGAGAGAGAGAGAAAAAAAAAAAAGGATTGGCTGCCTCATATACATGCTGAATTGTGGATGAAACCAGAAACCTAGCTCTGTGGCCTTACAGAATTGAACCTACAAGCTAGGTATGTGCTACCCTAACTTGGAATCAAACCTGCCACCTTTTGGTGTACAGGACAATGCTCCAACCAACTGAATGAGGGAAACCAGTCTTCTGGGTTTTTTTAGGTTTAATTTTCCACATAGTGGTTCTCCAAGAGTGTTTTGCAGGCTTCTCTGGTTCCACTAGACCAGTGGTCGGCAAACTCATTAGTCAACAGAACTAAAATTTAACAGTACAAGGATTGAAATTTCTTTTGGGAGCCACATTTTTTAAACTTAAACTTCTTCTAACACCACTTCTTCAAAATAGACTCGCCCGGGCCATGGTATTTTGGAGAAAAGCCATACTCAAGGGGCCAAAGAGCTGCATGTGGCTCGCAAGCTGCAGTTTGCCGACCACAGCACTAGAACGTTTTCAGGAGACCCACAAGGCCAAAACTGTTTGTATAGAAATATTAAGGCATTGCCTGCATTTACACTGACATTTTCAATGAATGACTGCATAAAAGCAAAAGTCAATAAAACTGGTTTTTGAGCAAGAATCAAGGCAGGGATCCCCTTCTGTACTAGTAGTCATTCTACTCTTCACTGCCACTTGTTGACAAGAAATCTGCTTTATTTAAGCACAATTTTGATAAAGCAGGGACAATGAATAATGTTATTAAAAATTGAATCTTTTTACACTCTAGAATAAGGGGAAGTATGCATTAAGCACTCCTGCATACTGAAATGTGGTTGTGTTAAGAAAAAGCACTTGGAATTGTTGTAAGCTGAATGCCCTACTGTTTTCAGATAATAATTTTTTATTTGATACTACAACTGTCATTCTCTCAAGACTGAAAAGTGAGCCTATCACTTCTAGGAAAATAACGTATTTTTCTTGCCAATTGCATAGTTCCAGCTATCAAGCTAAAAATCAAGATTGGGGAAAACTTGTACCCTTTTTGTGACCTAACAGCTTTTCAATATCTAAAGGTTTTTCTGGGAAGACTATTGGTTATGTGATACTAACTAACAAAAGTGAGTTTTGATACTGTATAAAGAAATGTGGAGGAGAATCCAAGATGGCTGCACAGGTAAACACCTAGCCGCAGCTGCACACAACAATTTCAATAAAATACAACTAAAATATAAAATGGACATTACCCAGAACGACAGGAAAGTCGACTGACTGGAAATTCTACAATGAGAAGCAATGAAAAAACCAGAAGTAAGAGCGGAGGAGCTGTAAAAGCCTAAGGTACGGAGACACGCTGCATGCGCAGAGGACGGAGCCGGAGAGGAGGGGCTGCTGAGTGCCTGGGTGGCGTTCCCTAGCGGGAAGGAGATAAAAGCTCCGCCTGTGCTGAACCCCAGACCCAACAGCGCTGAACCCCAGTTCTAGGCCAGACCCCGGGGACCCAGGCTCAAACAGAGGGAGCCGGGGCTGTGAGGCGGAATCCCAGGGGAACGGTGAAAGGCAGAGCCCCCGGAGGCGTGCACAATACGTGCAGAGGACGAACTGTTGACTCTGCTGCCAGATTGCCCTGGCGGGAAGGAGAAAAAGGCTTCTGACCGTGCTGAGCCCCAGTTCCGACTGCTCTGAACCCCAGTTTTAGGCCAGACCCCAGGGACCCAGGCTCAAACAGAGGGAGCTGGGCTATAAGGCGGAACCCCGGGGAAGCAGCGAAAGAAGGTACCGGAGGCGCGCACATTGTGCGCAGAGAAGGGACGGTTGGCTGTGCAGCGGGATTGCCCTGGCAGGAAGGAGACAAAAGCTGCAGACTGCTCTGAAGCCACCTCCAACCCCCTTACAACTGAACTGAACCCCAGTTCCGGGGTCATTGGGGAAGAGACTAGACTGTTTGGTAGCAGGCAAAAATCGAGGGCACCTTTCTCTCAGAGGTGCTCGCAGCGAGTACTGAAGGACCCGGGGGAAAACTGAGACTCAGGAGCTGCATAGGGTGTGGTTGATGGAAGCCAAGCCTGTAAGCTCCACCCTGAAACTCCACCCCATCAAGGAAGCTCCAAAAATGCCGAGACAACAAAATAGATCACAAACGAAAGAAATGGAGGACAAAAAGCGATTGGATATAGAGTTCAAATCTACGCTTATAAGGTTTTTCAAGAATTTCCTAGAAAAGGTCGATAAGACCTATGAGGATATGAAAAGGGATCAACTAGAATTAATAAGGAATCAACAAGAAATGATAAGGGATCAATAAGAAATAAAGAATACATTGTCTGAAATAAATAATATTATACAGAGTCCTAAAAACAGAATGGAAGATCGCAAGAATCAAGTCAAAGATTTGGAACATAAAATGCCAGAAGACACTCCTCCAAAGAAGCAAGAAGACAAGAGAATCCAGAAAATTGAAGATAATGTAAGAAACCTCTGGGACAACTTCAAGCGAACCAACATCAGAATTATGGGGTCCCAGAAGATGAGAGAGAGCAAGATATTAAAAACACACTGAAAGAAATAGTGACAGAAAACTTCCCCCACCTGGTGAAAGAATTAGACTTACAAGGCCAGGAAGCGCACAGAACTCCAAACAAAAGGAATCCAAAGAAGAACACACCAAGACAAATCATAATTAAAAGTCCAAGAGCAAAAGACAAAGAGAGAATATTAAAAGCAGCAAGAGCAAAGCAGGTAGTTACCTATAAAGGAGCACCTATACGATTGTCAGCTGATTTCTCAACAGAAATCATTCAGGCCAGACAGGAATGGCAAGAAATATTCAAGGTGATGAATAGTAAGAACCTAGAGGCAAAAATAATCTACCCAGCAAAGCTATCACTCAGAATTGAAGGCCAGATAAAGAGCTTCACTAATAAAAAAAAAAAAAAAGCTAAAGGAGTTCATCACCACCAAACCAGAATTATATGAATTGCTGAAGGGGTTTCTTTCAGAAGAGAAGGTAAATAAAGATAAAAATTATGAACAACAAATACGTAACTATCAACAACTAAATCTAAAAACCAAGGAAATTAAAAAAAAAAAAAAAAACCTGATGAACAATATTAACTGTTGAATATAATAGAATCAGAGGTATGGAAGGGGAGTGAACTGATGATTCTTGGGGAAAAGGGGAGAGGGGGATGTGGGAAGAGACTGAACATAAACTGTGCACCTATGGATGAGGACAATGGGGGTGGAGAAAGGGCAGAGGGTGGGGTGGGAACCTGGTGGAGGAGAGCAATGGAGGGGCGGGGGGGGGGGGGAGAGGAACATTTGTAATAATATGAACAATAAAGATTTATTTTAAAAAAAATTTTTTGAATATTAACCCCTTTATCAGATGTATCGTTGGCAAATATGTTCTCCCATTCAGTGGGTTGTCCTTCCATTTTGTCAATGGTTTGCTTCGCTGTACAAAACCTTTTTAGTTTGATGTAGTTCCATTTGTTTATATTTTTATTTTGTTTCCCTTGCCTGAGATGATATACCAAAAGAAAAAAAATTGCTATGAGAAATGTCAGAGGTTTACTGCCAATGATTTCTTCTAGTATTTTTATAGTTTCAAGTCTTACATTTAAATCTTTAATTCATTTTGAGTTTATTCTTGAGTATTGTATAAGAAGATGGTCTAGTTTCATTTTTTTTTGCACATATTTGTCCACTTTCCCCAACACTATCTATTGAATAGTCTGTCTTTACCCCATTGTATTTTTTTGCCTCTTTTGTCAAATATTAATTGACTATGGCCGAAGCCGGTTTGGCTCAGTGGTAGAGCGTCGGCCTGCGGACTGAAAGGTCCCAGGTTCGATTCCGGTCAAGGGCATGTACCTTGGTTGCAGACACATCCCTGGGCAGGGGGTGTGCAAGAGGCAGCTAGTCGATGTTTCTTTCTCATCGACATTTCTAGCTCTCTATTTCTCTCCCTTTCTCTCTGTTAAAAATCAATAAAATATATTAAAAAAAAAAAAAAAGAAATGTGAACTGATACTCTCCAAATGACCAATGTATAATGTGATTATGAAATTATTTACAATGTAAGAGATTCATTTAGCATAGAAGATGTATGCATGGGTACTAATTTAACAGAGACCTTAGTACAAGTTCAAGGATAGGATTTAAAACCGTGGTAACTACATTAAGAAGACAGCTCCTGTGGACTTCTGGTACAGTATGAAAGAATATCCAAAATTATCTGAAGGCTTTAAAAATAAAACTTTTCTAGCCATAAGGATACATGAGGCTGGGTCTTTATATTTTTTATTCAGAACAAATTATTGAGATGACATTGAGGTAAGCAAAAGGATTGAAGACAGGGTGTACATGAGAATCAGCTATCTTCTGTTGAACCAGACATAAAGAGATTTGCAAAATGTAAATGAGTGACAATTTCTATTTGGCATATTTGTTGTGGAAAGTGATTCTCCTTTATAAAGAATTATGTTAATGCTATAGCTCCTTATCAGGGGTATTTCTGTCCCCCAGGAAACATTCAGACATGGTAGACATGTTTTGTTGTCACAATGGGGCCTGGGAAGAGGATGCTACTGGCATCTAGCCAGGAGAGGCCAGGGATGTTGCTAAACATCCTGTAATGCACAAGGCAATCCCGCACAACAAAGAAGTATCCTGCTCAAAAGTTCAACAGTGCTATAGAAACTATGTTTTAACATACAAGGAACTTATTTTTAAATTCTCAATTTTAATTTATAATCCAGTAAATATCAACATAGCCCCATATCAATAAATCTTTGGGATCCTCAATAACTTAAGCATTAGGAGTCCTACGACCAAAAAAAAAGTTCGCTTCAACAATGTAATAAAAGCACTATAGCTTACTCCAATAATATCTGTAGTTAAAACCTAAGAATAACGTTATATCTTTGAATTTTATTAGCTAGAATAACAGGACTGGTTTTAAAACTCACCTGTTTTTTATGTTGTAATATATTGCTAGTGCCAGGCTGTAGAGAAAAGAAAAGGTTAACAATTGACTTTATGTCAGGTCTGAAGACATGTTTTAAAAAGGTTGTGGTGGGGGAAGATCATCCCATCTGCCCAGTAGCCATGAGATCTCATTCAAAACAGTATCTCCTAAGCACTTTTTGACTTGTTGTAGGTCTTTTTCAGTTAGTAAAATGAGGAAAACCAAAATGCTAAGGAATATGTTGTTAGAAGACATGTTTTGGGTGGTTATTAAAGCATATAAGTTATTACACTCTTGCCCTATCATTTGCCTTTCTACTCATATAATCTTTCATCATGTCCAAGTTAGATCTACTTATACACATGCTTAAATTTAAGCCATATAGTAGTTTTTCCACCTGCCCACCTATTATCCTTCATTCCCCTAAAGTTAAATAAAATGCTAAATGCTACACCAAACAGAATCATTTAAGGTCACTTTTAAATAATTGTTAAGAAAATTTAATGGAAAATATAAGAATACAATGGAGTAAAATTGTACACAGTGTAATATTAAATATATTTATTTCCAAATTAGTTTAAATACAATTTTAATGAGCAGATATAAGTGCTCAGATACTGTGTAAGTTACAATATCCCTACATTATTCCCAAATGCTGTGTAACATGAAACAAAGGGGTGCTGTAGATTAAGTTATATGCTTTTTCTCTTTGCCCAGATGTCAAAAATGAAGCTCCAAATAATTGAGAAAAAGAAAAACTGAATTTTGTAACTAGGTTTTAGAATATCAGCAGTTGTAAAAAGGCCTGTAGAATTGTTAGCAACAAAGATGGGCATTAAAATCATGCTTTAAACAGTTTCATCTTAAAAATAATTTTAAAATCATAGAAATTGAAACATATAAGTTGAAAGAAACCAATGAACTTGTGATGGATGATATTTAATTCAGCAACCCATTTTACAGAGAAGGTAATCAAGGCTTAAAACTGATTTCCTCAAGGTCCCACCAAGAGTGAGAAGCAGTTCTCCTCCCTCTAACCAGGCAATGTGTTTCCCAAGCTTAGCTGTGCATTGGGATCATGAGAAGGGTTTTAAAAACTGCATTCTATCACCATGAGTTGATCTGATTCATCTGGCATTGGGTATGTTCTGGGGTTATTCTGAAAGCTTCTCAGGTAATGGCAAAGTGCAGCAAAGTTTGAGAACACATGAATTAGGATTAAAATCAAAATCATCCCAGATGCTTTTCTCTATATAAAGATGCCTCGCATCTTTTCTCAGCTTATCAGAAGGCTTGCGAGAGTGAGAGTGTGTGTTGGGGAAGGAGAAAGGGAATTCATGTGTTTAGAGACACATTTAGATAAAAGTGATTATAATAAGGCTCACCCATCCCATTGGGAATAATGCACTACTACTTCACAATGAACATTTTTTCAAAACCATTCCTAAAAGCCAGTGAGCTCTATTAAAATTCTCACCAAACCTTTATTTTAACAATAGTAAATGTGCTGAATGGTCATTTTCAAAACTGGATAAGAGCAAATGAAAACCTACAGTACTTCCAAAAATTAGATAATTTTGGAGGAAAAAAGCATATATTCAAAACGACTCTTGAATGATATACTGTAACATCAGAATCATCTAACTCAAAAGAAGCTATGGCACACAACTAGAGTAGACTGGTTTTTTACTCACAGATTTAGTGGTCAGATGAAGAAAAAGAGTCAGAGATTGTGATATAGGTGTCAAAACTCAGGACTTTAGAAAGAGATGGGTTTAATTTTTGCTGAAACTCAATTTGATCTCAACTGTTGTTATGAGAGAAGAAACTTACATTATGATTGTGAACTCGCTGTTTTTAATTAATGTAGAAGTTACTGAGAATTTAATTAGCAAAAAATCTGGTACAATATAAACAAAATTAAGTTTGTAAAGAAATTATGTTTTATGATTGAACAATAAAATTAGAAATGAGGATTTTAATATTTTCAGGTAGCATTTTCCAAACTGTATTCTGGAAAGTCAACCCTCACATCCCAGGGAGACACTGATAATGATCCTTGGACAACCCCAGTTGGATTCAGGAAGCTCTACATCCAAGTTTGGTTTTATTTTTCTCTTAAATAAGCTTGAAGGTTTCAGATTAGGGTGTGTGTTTGTGTGTGTGTGTGTGTGTGTGTTTAAGTCTTCAATTGTGGACTATGAACTCACAAAATTTAATGAATAGTTTTCATCATCATGACACTGTTAAGTTTGCTTAAACGTAAACTTGACTGTGACTATGTTTCCAAAACTTCACCTCTCTCATGATTTTCTGCTTTGATTTTGTTATATATGGATCAATATAGGTCTTGAATATGCATTTATATATCTATACATTTATATAACTAAATTTAATATATCTATGAAATTAAAACATCAGCCAAACAAGTTTAACCCACAAAGAATTTAACTTGAGAAGTTGTTCCTTAAGACTGGTTTGATGCATTTTTCCCGAAAGGAGGGTGCATTTCAATATAGAAATAGTGCAGGAATAAAAAAGTACGATGGGGGAAATCTGACAAAATCCAATGAACTGTAAATGCAGATACACTCTGCTGCCAGTAGGGGACAAGCTGTCCCTTTTTCCTAAACTTCCAGGTTAGTACCATAGTTTTAGGCCTATATCACATGAAGAAATACTTTATTCCAGAAACATTCAGTAAAACACACCTCTCCTTTCATTGTGAAGTAGTAATGCCTCAAGTAAAGATAAATACTTTTGGGGGCCTTTTTAAATTGTTAAGTTGGTTTCTCTTCTTCCCTCCTCTCTAAGATTAAAATGGAAGTGGAAATCAATATATAATTGACACCAGTTTTTTAACCTCAGCACTGAAAAGGACAATCAAATGAAAGTACGTATGGGCCTATGTAAGAGGTCTGTCCCCTGTTTGTACTCACCACTGCACAGCAATTCTCAGATCAGGCTGAGAAATCGAGTAGTCAACATACATATTATTACATGAACTGTACTTTTCCCTAAGGTGACCAGGAGACACCTGAAGAGGTAGGAGAATAGAAGAAAATATCATAGTAAGTTAAACCTATAAACCAAACAATTAGGCATTACAATTGTTCTCATACTCTATGAACTGCTTTAGTTCAATACCATGTGCAACTCTATGGTAAACCCATTATATGCTCTAACTTCCAACTATGAGAATTGAGGAAGGGGTCATAAAATGCCGCCCTTGACATATTACCTATAATCCAACTTGGCAAACACCTATGATAAATTCCCTTTATAAGACTATAAAACATTTATAGATAAAACATCATTTTGCCTGTTTCAGATGCTTCTCTTCAAAGCTACTTACTCCTCATTAACCAGAAGCTCCAGATGGCATAATTTGAAAATCTCTATTTCGAGAAATAAATTATCCTTCAAGCTAGAAATATTTTAACTATAGCTAGAACTCTGATATGTTTCTTAAGCCATGCAGTTAACATGTAATTTACTTTTGGGATCTCATCAGACAAATACAGCATAAAGTGTGAAAACTCATTCAAATACTTTTATTCTAAATGGAAGGTTTACTATCATATAGGTGCAGTGTGGCATATAATACACCATGAATAAAGTCAATAACGACCAGAAACCTATATAGAGGGGAGTAAGAAGAATAGGAATCAAAGCACCAAAATATAGATTAGTTGGTAAAACATTAGGTGATATTTGCTCCCATTTCCCTCTATTTAAAATCTTTTCCATTATAAATGTACATTGTGTTCTATTTGAAAACAATGCTAAAATATTGAAAATTTTTAATCAGACATGGGGGTCACTGGTCTATGGGAGTTCATTTAGTAAAGCAACAATGTACAGTATAGTACTGTTAGATCCAATCAAGGAAATACTGAGCACTTCCCCATCAGTGTAGTCTACTCCCAATTTTTCAAATTTTCCAATACCAAATATCTAGTATCCACTATAGTGGCAGAACTAAACTGGTATCGAATCCTGCATATACTGGCTGTCAAATAATTACTTTCCTCTCATCCTGTTTGAAAATCTAAAACAATTGTTCCTTATGGTTAAAACCTTAGTATTGCTGGCTTGCAAGCTCAATAAACTACACAGAAAAACAGAGATAAAAAATGCAAATACTAAAAAAGAATCAAAGAGCCCAAATGCTAAAGACAAGGTAGTTTTTATAGGTATTCAGTAGGTCACTAGAATACACAGGCAAAAATCCTACTGTATCTTCACTCATTCAGAACAAATAGCAGAATAGATGGACTTTTACAATCTTTTCAAAAAAGGGAAGGGGTTCGTTACATTTATTTATTATTATTATTTATTTTCTAAAGTTTTACATGTCTCCTTTTCCTCCTGACTGCCCCAGTATCTATGTCCATTGGTTATGCTCATATGCATGCATACAATCCTTTGGTAGCTCTCTCCCCCTCTCCACTCCCCCCCACTCCCCACCCCCGCTGCCATTTGTCTGGATCTATTCTTTTTTTTCCTTTTTTAAAATATTTTTTATTGATTTTTACAGAGAGGAAGGGACAGGGATATAGTTAGAAACATCGGTGAGAGAGAAACATCCATCAGCTGCCTCCTGCACACTCCCCGCTGGGGATGTGCCCGCAACCAAGGTACATGGCCTTGACCAGAATGGAACCTTGGACTTTTCAGTCTGTAGACCGACGCTCTGTCCACTGAGCCAAGCCAGTTTCGGCGGCAATTTGATATTTAAGGGGGAGGGAGGCAGTTAAAGAATGAGTTATTAACAGTGAATTTTTTGCATTTCTTATGGTTCTAGGAACCTCATGTACAGTATATAAATATGTAGTGACATATTTAGGCATTTCGGTTCTCTCTTATGTTTTGAAACTTTATTTGCTATTTTTTATGTCAGTACATATTATTATTATTATTATTATTATTATTTTAACAATTTCGTTACTTATTTATTTATTTATTTATTTAAATAAATAAATCTTTATTGTTCATATTATTACAAATGTTCCTCTTTTTACCCCCCCTCCATTGCTCCCCTCCACCAGGTTCCCACCCCACCCTCTGCCCTTTCCCCACCCCTCATTGTCCTCATCCATAGGTGCACAGTTTATGTTCAGTCTCTTCCCACATCCCCCTCTCCCCTTTTCCCCCAAAATCATCAGTTCACTCCCCTTCCATACCTCTGATTTTATTATATTCAACAGTTAATATTGTTCATCAGATTTTTTTTAAATTTCCTTTCTTGTTCATCAAATTATGCTCATTATTATATTACAAATATGAGTGAGATCATGTAATATTTATCTTTCTCTAACTGGCTTATTTTGCTTAGCATAATGCTCTCCAGTTCTATCCATGCTATTGCAAAAGGTTAAAGTTCCTTCTTTTTTTTTTTTTAACAGCTCTAGAGGCATGGTGCACGAAATCTGTGCACTGTGGGGGGGGTGTCCCTCAGCCCAGCATGCACCCTCTCCAATCTGGAACCCCTAGAAGGATGTACAACTACTGGTTTAGGCCCAATTCAGTAGTCAGACATCCCGGGACTATTGGCTTCTAACCATTTGCCTGCCTACCTATCTGACTGCCCCAAACTGCTTCTGCCTACCAGCCTGATCACCCCCTAACTGCTCCCCTGATGGCCCAATCACCAACTTCCCTCTCCTGCAGCTTAGTCATCTCCACTGCCCTCCCCTTCTGGCCAAATAACTCCCAACTTCCCTCACCAGCCAGCCATCTTGTGGCAGCCATCTTATGATAATGTGGGGGCAGCCATCTTATGACATGGGGGCAAGTCATCTTGTGACAAGGTGGGGGCGGCCATTATGTGATGATGTGAGGGCATCCTGTGAGGGCAATAAGGCACGAAGGCCACCTAAGCTTTTATTAGTATAGACAGTATTCCATTGTGTAGATGTACCACCGTTTTTTAATCCACTCATCTGCTATTGGATACTTATGTTGTTTCCAAATATTAGCTATTGTAAATTGTGCTACTATGAACATAGGGGTGCATATATCCTTTCTGATTGGTGTTTCTGGATTCTTGGGATATATTCCTAGAAGTGGGATTACTGGTTCAAATGAAAGTTCCATTTTTAACTTTTTGAGGAACCCATACTGTTCTCTACAGTGGTTGCACCCGTCTATATTGCCACTAGCAGTACACGAAGGTTCCTTTTTCTCTGCATCCTCACCAGCACATGTAGTTTGTTGATTTAGTGATGACAAATATTTTGACAGGTGTGAGATGGTATCTCGTCGTTTTGATTTGCAGCTCTTGGAAAATTAATGACTTTGAGCATGTTTCCATATGTCTCTTGGCCTTCTGTATGTCTTCTTTCAAAACGTGTCTATTAAGGTCCTTTGGCCATTTTTTAATTAGATAGTGTATCTTCCTTTTGTTAAGTGATATGAGTTCTCAGTAAAATTTGGAGATTGAACACTTATCGGAAATATCATTGGCAAATATGTTCTACCATGCAGTGGGCTTTCTTGTTGTTTTGTTTGATGATTCATTTTGTTGTGCAGAAGGTTTTTATTTTTATGTAGTCCTAATTTGTTTATTTTCTCCTTATCTCCATTACCTTAGGAGCTGTATCAGTAAAGATATTGCTATCAATCAATGCAGAAAAAGCATTTGACAAAATCCAACACCCTTTCTTGATAAAAACTCTCAGCGAAGTGAGAATAAAGGGATCATACCTCAACATAATAAGAGCCTTAGATGACAAACCTACAGCCAACTTTGTGCTCAATGGGCAAATACTAAACTCACTTCTCCTAAGAATGGAGACAAGACAGGGATGCCCACTTTCACCACTCCTGTTTGATATAGTACTGGAAGTGTTAGCCATGGTAATCAGACAAGAGGAAGAAATAAAAGGCATCCAAATTGGAAAAGAAGAAGTAAAACTGTCGTTATTCACAGATGACATGATATTATATATAGAAAACCCCAAAGACTCTATCAAAACCTGCTAGACCAAATAAATGAATTCAGCAATGTAGTAGGATACAAAGTTAATACCGGAAATCTATGGCCTTTTTATACACCAACTAGTAGCCTAGTGCACAAAATTCATGCAGCGGGGGAGGAGAGGTTCCCACAGCTCAGCTTTCACCCTCTCCAATTGGGGACCCCTTGGGGGATGTCCAACTGCCAGTTTCATCCCAATCCCTGTGGGCAGTCAGACATCCCTCTCACAATCTTAAACTGCTGGCTCCTAACCACTCACCTGCCTCTGCCTACCTGCCTGATTGCCCCTAACCCCTCTGCCTGCTTGCCTGCCTGATAACCCCTAACTGCCCTCCCCTGCTGGCCTGATCTTGCCCCCAAATGTCCTCTCCTGATGACCTGATCTCACCCCCAATGGCCTTCCCCTGCCAGCCTGATCTCACCACTAACTGATCTCCCTTGCAGGCCTGACAGCCCTTAACTATCCCTGGCTGCCTTATTGCCCCTAACTGCCCTCTCCAACAGGCCTAATATCACCCCTAACTGCCCTTTCCTACCAGCCTGATCTCACCCCCAATGGCCCTCCCCTGCCAGTCTAATCTCACCCCAACCGCTCTCCCCTGCTGGTCTGATTGCCCCTAACTGCCTCTGCCTCAGCCCTCACCATTATGGCTTTGTTCAGAAGAAAGTCAGACATCCAGAAGATGTCCAGTGGACCCGGTCTAAGTAGCATATTGCCCTTCTATTGGTATAGATAGATTATATAGAATAGGATTGCTTAAATGGGGGGAGGAGTTTCAACAAGAGGAAATGCTAATGGCAGACAAAAATACATAATCCCTATATCTGGACTGAGAACCAGGCATATGCACTATACTGCCAAACTGATCATTAAAAAATTGAACCTCTTTCTTGCACCTTATACCAAAGAACTGTTGCCCTTAAAACCCTTCCTCAGCCCCCACCTTAGGTTCTGCCTTTGTAGTTCACCCAGATTTGGTTTTGATTGGTTGGTTTCTATGCCAGCCTATTGTCTCTGGGCCTATCTCCAGGCCTGATCAGAGAGGTGGGGTTGTTCAGCACTTGCCTCAGGCGGTTGGCAAGTGGGATGAACTGCTGACCTCTGGGAGAGAGAGAGAGGCGCAGCTGCAGGCAAGGCCTGGAGTGAGACAGCGAAGCAAGGGCTGATCAGCAGCTGATATGAGGCTATGGATCATACCCTGCTTCTCTCTCTGGGCCTTGCGAGCAGCTGCTGCAGCTGTTGATCAGCCCCATCTCTCTCTCTCTTTGAGAGGTCAGAAGTTCAGCCCATTTGCCAGTCCCCGCCAACCCAAGCCTGCTGTGCACACAGCCTGGAATTTGATTGTTCCTTCAGTTGTTTTGGACATTACAGACCCTGGCTCTTTATATATATTGTGAACTCATATAAAGAGAAATTAAAAAAGTAATCCCATTTACCATTGCACAAAAAAATAAATAAATAAATAAAATTTAAAAAAATTTAGATACCTAGAAATAAATTAAACTAAGGAGATAAAAGACCTGTACTCATAAAACTACAAGACATTGAAAAAGGAGATAGACAAAGACATAAACAAATGGAAGAACATATTATGTTCATGGGTTGGTAGAATCAACATCATTAAAATGTCCATACTACCCAATGCAATCTACAGATTCAATGCAGTCCCCATTAAAACACCAATGGCACATGTCAAAAATCTATAACTAACTTTCCAAAAATTCATCTGAAATAAAAAAGGACCCCGAATAACCACAGATATTCTGAGAAAGAAGAACCAAGTTGGAGGGATCCCAGTACCAGATATCAAGCTCTATGATAGCAAGCCATGGTTCCCAAAACTGCCTGGTACTGGCACAAGAACAGACATTTAGACCAATGGAATGGAACAGAGAGCCCAGGTTTCCTTAGATTTAAAGTTCAATAGCAAAGACTAGAAAAATTATCATGCTACTCTCTCCAAAAACCAACAAAAAAAAAAACTATCCTCAAGTCAGTATTAAAATTCTCTCTATATAAAAGCCTAATGACTGGAATGACTGGATGACCGGCCGGTGGCTGGTAGCTATGATGTGCACTGCCCCAGACCTTGTTGCTGGGGCCCTGACAGCCCTGATTCTGGTTCACTTGCTCCCCGAACCCAGACAAGAGCGAGGAGGGAGCCTGATTCCGCATGGAATTGCTGTTCCTTAGCCGTCATGCCTTGCTTGCTGCTGGAAATAAAGGGGGGCCAGCTAGCCAACTTCCCACGGTTCCTCTCCCCTGCAGACACCCCCCCTCGTTTGGTCCTGATCACCAAGACCCCACCCATGCACAAATTCGTACACCATGCCTCTAGTAAACAAACAAACAAACAAAAAACAAATAAATAAACCTTACAAAAGCAAACATTACAGTGGTAAAAGAATAAAATGCTATAAAAATGACAGGACATAAGTAAACACTATCAATTAAAAACTAGATAAAACAGAATATAAAGTGTTGGTGGCCCTAGCCAGTTTGCCTCAGTGGATAGAGCACCAGCCTGCAGACTGAAGGGTCCCAGGTTCGATTACAGTTAAGGGCACATGCCCAGGTTGTGGGCTTCATCCCTAGTAGTGGTTGTGCAGGAAGCAGCCGATCAATGCTTATCTCTTATCAGTGATGCTTCTATCTCTCTCTCAATCTCCATTCCTCTCTGAAATCAATAAAAACTAAAAAAAAAAAAACTAAAAAACAAACAAACAAAAAAAAAAACAACTAGAAAAAGAAAGTCTTGGCAAAGAAACTCAAGGAAATCTCCAGGAAGCAGAAAAAGACAAAATGGGAAATAAGAGGGGGAAATATTTAGAGATTTGTCCAGGAATACTGGTCTAAGAGTTCCAACTTCTGACTAATGGGAATATTAGTAAAAAGAAGGAATAAAGAATTTATAAAAGAAACAAAAATATCCCCTGAGAGTAGATAAGACCTGAAGTCTTGATGCCACAATAAAATGAAAAGATGCATACCAAAACATAACATGAAATTTCAGAATCCCAGGAATAGGTAAGCTTCTAAATATTTCCAGAGAAGAAAGGGTGACGGAAATTACTAAAGTTGCAAATATACAACATATCATACATTACCAATATATTTAAGAGCAACAATGTAATGAGAAAATAGTAGAAATGTCTTTGGAACTGCAAAAATTTATTTCAACTTATAATTCTCTGCTCTATTAAGTAGGATGCATTTCAGAGAGGCTACAACTCTGCCCATGTGTCCTTTCCCAGGAAAAAAGTTCTTCAGTGAAACAAAGGAGAATAACAATACAGAGGAAAACATAAACAAAGTGATTTTTTAACCAGTATTCCACCCAGCACACTGGTGTGTGGCAAGAATATTTACAAAATGCAATATCTATTTGGGCAGGGGCACTAACCTTTGCCCTTACATTGTCAAATAACAAAATGACAACAGCCAATACCACAATAGACATCAAAAGTGAATGAATCACAATTACACTTTTTTTTCATTGGTAAAAAAATATATTCTTTTGATGTGTCACAGAATTTTAGTCATTATTTTATGCATGCCATGAGATGAAAAAGTTTGAAAATCACTGACTTAAGAAATTGGGATCCAACACCAGTGTGTGTGAGATCCCAGATGACTTCAAAGAAATATGCTTAAAAGTAGGCACAGAACAGACCTTTTGAGAACAAGTGTATAGTAGAAGAGGATAACAAAAACCTAGGGAGATGGCTTCAAATAAGAAATAGAATGAATGTGTTTAGTACATGGAAAATATTTTTGACAGGCCTGTAACAAATGTCACAGCATGTTCAGGGGGGAAAAATAGAAAAGAACAAGTGATTACACTAAAAAACTAATTCCACACACATAAAAATAAAAACTTACTAGGTATTATGTTAATGTAGCATACATGTAGAATTTTTGTCCAATAATCATCTTTCTCTGCCAAATTACTAGATTGTTAGATATAAAACAGTTATTTCTGAAATCAGAAAGTCCAGCCTACTTTCTGAATTTGGCTATGTGAGATCATTTTGATGAGACAGAGAGGTGTGCATTATCGTGGAGAAGTGTAGCAGTGCTGAAATTTCAGTAATATAGAGGTGCCAAAAATGAATACACATTTTAACAGCTGATAACTCAATTTTCACTCCTTTTCAGGTTTAATTGATTCAAAATAATAGGTAAAGCCAGCCTATGCTTTGAACAAAGAAAACTTATTCTAAACTCTGACTAAACTTTTTTTTTTAATGGGGAGATATAAAACCGGCAATAGGTGACAAATTGAAGGCACACAATTATCAACTAAATAATTAATTCTTGACATTTGCTATTCCATTGCTTTATTTTGTCAGCAGTGCTTGGACCAAAATGGTCATAAGTTTGAAAACAGGTACTGACAAAAATTATTCACTTCTATAGTTTCTTTAAAATTTTTTAAATGAACTATCCTATATAATAAAAGACTAATAGCAAAATGAGGGAATGGTGGAATGACTGGTTGCTGTGATGTGCACTGACCACCAGGGAACAGATGCTCAATGCAGGAGCTGCTCCCTGGTGTCAGTGACTCCCACAGGGGGAGCACCGCTTGGCTGCTCTCCCAGTGGGCCTATGCCCACAGGCCACACCGCCCACCAGTGCATGAATCTCATGCACAGGGCCTCTAGTAAGTTAATAAACACCAGCATAATCATGCAGAGTGCATATACATTTTTTTATCTAAAGAATGAAGGGGGCAGCGTCCTAGGCTGCAGTGGTGGAGGTGGAGGAGGTTTGTAGCAGTAGCAGCATCCATGGCCGGTCCCCTGTAGTGGGCCGCAGCATTTATGCAGAGACATAGGACAGGCCTGTTGGTGGGTTCCTGTGTGGGCCTGTTTGAGGCCCAGATCTTGTACCACCTCTTCCCAGATCCTGTGGTTCTATGGCTATAGTACTGGCCTCAGGGCCAGCCAGCCCCGCTCTCCCCAAAGCTTCAGAGACTTTTCCAAGAGGTGCTACAGGACATTAGTGTCCCATCGGACCATGGGTACAAGGCCTTCACCACTTCCACCTTCCTGCCTGTTAGTGCTGGCTTTCCAAGACTCCCCGCTGGGGCTGTGGTGGGCATCCCCGCCAGCTTCCTGGGTGACTCAGTGACCAAAACTGACCACCCTATGATTGTCCACGGGCAAAGAGTGGACTGGAAAAGCCCAGAAGGTACCCGGCTGAAATACGCCCTGACCCTGTCCCATGATGCCCAGAAGCTTGTCTTGGCCAGGGAGGTGGTGTGCCTGGAGAGCAGTACAGCTGTGCTGCAGACCCTGTCGGCCCCAGCTTGGCTGGCAGGAACTTGGACACTGACCATAAGTGCCAAGCATTCCCTGGGGCTCTATGGAGGCCCCATGAACTTAAGAGTTGTCTTCAACCTGGTGGCAGCAGTGGTAGGCTTTGTGGCTTATGCCTTCTCTACAGACTCTCTCATTCACGCCCTGAAAGCCTGGCTGGACCAAGCACAACTTCCATGTCCCCAGCCTATTCTCAGGGTGGAGTGGAGTTCTATGAGAAGATTCTGTCTGGCAACCTGGCCCTGCGCAATCTCTTGGGTCCACCTGGAGAGAGGCTGCATATGTCCAGGGGGAACATCGTTCCCAGACATTGGTTCCTCAACAAACATTGACCCTACATGGCCTGTCGGGATTCCATGCTACAGATGTGGAGGGCAGCTCAAAACCCAGGCCACTCCTGAGGGGTTCATCTCACGGACAATTCCAGCTCATGCAGGCACAACCCTGCCATTGACCCTAGGGACTCTCCGTACCCACAACCCAATGTTTTTGGAGTGAAGCAACCTGGATTCTACCTCAACCCACCTCTTATGATCTAAGCGACCTTGGGCACATCCCTTTATGAATCTGAGCCTTGTTTTACTCCACTGTAAAATGGGGATGATGTACACTTCTGGCAGGATTGTGGGGTCCTCTGGCAAAAAGGGTATGGCATAAGTAAATGGATGTCCCTCCTTCTAGGTCTGTGAAACCAGTAGGCTGTGGGGATGAGTTCATACCTATCTCACCACCACAGGTGCTTGCAGGATGTGAACACTCCTACAGGGAAGAACCACTAGTGGTTTGCCTGTTGGTCAGATCCCAGTTTCCTTCTGCTGTAGAGGTTAAAAGCTTTGAGAGGTTGCCCAGCCAGTGTGGTTGAGCATTGACCCAGGAACCAAGAGGTTGCCAGTTTGATTTCCAGAAAGGGTACATGTCCGGGTTGCAGGCTCAATCCCAGGAGGGGGTGTACAGGAGGCAGCCAATTGATATTTCTCTGAATATTTCTATCCCCCCTCCCTCTCAAAAATCATTAAATAAAAACATTAAAAAAAAAAAAAAAAAAAGGAATGAAGGGTATACAAGAAAAAGGCATGGCCAGAGAACTAGATGGCTCAACAGTAACAAATAAATAAATATTTGCATAGTCATGATAATAGAAACACTGATTCTGATTTACTAAAAGCCATGATACATGTTGGGAGGACAGAAGGAAGGAAATAAGACCACATTGGAGGGAGAAAGCTAAGCTTTCAGCTGCTACGACAGTAAGTCAATAGATAACACAAAAATTGCCTTAGGCATTATATTACTGTTAATTTTGTTTAAAAAAATTAAAAGTTAAGGCACAAAATTAAGGCATATTTTTATACCACAATCATGTTACTGACATTTTACTTAAAGATCAGAACCCCTTTAAAAAATGACTATTACTGAGCCAAAAGCTTTCCTGAATATGTAAACTTGTTAATTAAGATAACAGAAGTGAATAAGAAAATCTTCCAAAAAAGGTTCATGCTAATGATACTGGGTTTAGAATAGATTTTTAACAATTATGGCAGACAATTTTTAATTCAAATTACTAATTTCTTACATAACTTTTCAACTATTTACTTACATGGTAGAAATAGTTGTTCTTTCTCTTTCCTCCCACTAAGAATAAAAAGAATGAACTGATCAATACTGATACAAATGACATAGAAAAAACAGAAGTTACTGATTACCTAAAAGATGACTAACATACAAAACTGTAGGCACACACTCCTCAGGACTGTAGAGAGGAGCACAGGATAGCATTTCCTTTACTCTCTCGCCTTCTCTTTACAGGTGAGCAGCCCATGGCTCTGGAAGAAACTGAGAAATACAGCAATCCTACCCGAAATGATCAGCTCCAGACAGTCATGCACACATGCCATGAAAACGAATGTTAAAACGCCCACTTTTTATTGAGCTGCATGGATGCAAATAAAATGGACCCTTCCCTGCCTGTACTTTTGCTGTCACAATCAACTGAAAGACTTGATCCGTGTGCCTTTTAAAGCAAGTAAACTCAATTGAACATAATGTTAAGGAAATAAGCAGGCAAGCAAAAGCATTAAAATCCTCCAGTTCTGGGTTTTTATCCTAAAACAAACAGGACAAAGGAAATTGACATAGTTGCACATGCTCCTGCTAAGCTTCTGGGGAACCCCATAAGGCTCTGTTCCTCTGACATACTCTGTCAGCATTACCTAGGGTGAGAGAGTTTGAATAGCTTCAAATTCTAATGTGACATAGCATTTGCTTGAGCACTATGTAAGATCACACATTCAATCCTCATATATAAACAACTGAAATGTTTTTTATTTGTTCAAACAAAAATCTGTGACCTAAATCCTATCTTGACTTACCGATCACTTGACTTTTCTTGAGGAAAATTGTGCCAGCCCTTGGATGGACAGAAGGGATTAAACCTGAAGCCCAGAAAAAGGCATACAATTTTGTTGAGTAGAAAAATTCATAATTAAAAAACAGCTACACATCAATTTGTATCACTTACTGTTGAGAAGACTTTTTAAGTAATGGTAATAAGCCAATTTTAATTTTAGTAAAGATAACAATATAAAAACTCTACTGGGAAAATTCAAAATTGCAGAATTTTGCTATACATGTGCAGTAAAACCAGGCTATGTCTTAGACTTTTTTTTTAACTTAGACCTAAATAATCTATGAATTATGTACTTATCAATTAGAAACAGTCAGTCTCTTTCATGCTAATATTAGCACATTTCAGAAAGAGTGTGAAGAAACAAGTTAAACTGTGGCCAATTATTGTCAAATACCTGCTAATATATCAAATATGCCCAAATCACATGAGCTGTATTTGGCAAATGTTCTTTACCATAAGTCTAATTCTAACTCCATTCACAAAATGAACTTATTTAGTTAGCTGTGGCTTACTTGGGGCTATTCAATGTGGCACATTAAAAAGAATAGTATCAATGTTTTATTCTACAGGGAACCTTTCATGACAGTGACTTTTTATACTTTCATGAAAGTGATTTTTTTTTCAATCTTTATTGTTCAAAGTATTACAGATGTCCCCTATTTTCCACAATTGTCACCTTCTAGCCCACCCCTAGGTCTTCACCACCCTACTGTCTGTGTCCATGGGTTATGCATATATATGCACACAAGTTCTTTGCTTGATCTATTCCCACCCATCCACCCATCCACCCACTCCAGCCTTCCCTCTGAGGTTCATCAGCTGTTTCATATTTCTATGTCTCTGGATCAATTTTGTTCATCAGTTTGTTGTTGTTTTAGATATGGATGGAGTGGTAATTGTTGCTTCTGAGTTGTATACAATAATTTCAAATCGAAATAATCAAGACTAGAGCAAGTTAAATAGACTCACTTTGTGGAGAGTTTATAATATATAGGCTGCATTCTAAAGAGCTCTGTATGCATCACCAAAATTAAATTTGGCACATTTGTCATCTGCATGTCAGCCTATTCTGTTTAGCAGCTGGTTACACAGTTGGTTCACATCTCTAAGTCTCTGTTTTTACATTAGCAATAGAAGGAGAATATACACAGGACTTGTTTGAAGTTAGAAGGACCAAATGGGCTATACATGGGAGTGAGTTGTAAATCTTAACTATATAAAGGTCCTTTTTGGTCTCTCATCCAACACTACTCATCTACTAACTGGTTTATAAAACACTCAGACAGAAGCACACCTTACAGCACCAAACAGAGTGAAGAGAAATTTCTACAGGTTCTCACTTGTTTTGTGTCTAAAGGTACAATTCATAAATTCACATAATTTATTCACTTTTTTCACACTGTTTTTATATTCTGAACAGGGAGTAGTTTTCAGTTATAAGGTGGATATAAAGACATATCCACCATGCAGGTGAATCCCTAGGCTTAATTATTCTATTTTTTTTTTAAATTAAAAGCTCAACTAGAGTTTAAATAGAATAAGAGCAATGATGTGTTTTCTCTATAAAATAATGAAATAATCTCTGACATTTAAAGAGAAAAAAAAGCCCAAAGAGGCTTTACCGTCTTTGTAAATGTATGTTTTCTACTTCACAAATCACTCTTCATTAGCTACATTGTTACCCAGGATTATTTTGAACCAGGTAGCATATCTCCTCTCTTCTCCCTCTCTCCTCCCACTTCTCCACTCCCCAAGCTCCTCTTCAGGCATCTGGTCTTTAGCACTTTTACCTCAACATTCTTACAGTTAAACAGGAATCTACTGGCAGTAGGGGAGATGATGAAGATAAACATTCTTGTGCACAATTTTGCCAAGACTTAACTGCCTTAGACTTTATGTTACAAATTAAAGTCTACATGTATGTGTTCTCTCTGGAAACTTTTGACCAACACTTTTGTGAACAACCCACCCCTCCTTTAGAACAAGCAATATGGCAAGGAAGTCTGTTAGGTCCCTGAAGTTAGACTGCGGGAAATTTGTGTCACCGTGGACATGTTAAAGTAATCAGAACTCCCTGGATCCTCCTAAATGTAAAAACCAAACAAATAACTATTCCTGTCATTTGAGAAATTTTGAGTTCCCTCTCCCACAATTTCCTTCTGTGTTCAAATTACAGTTGGAAGGAGTAAACAGCTTCTATTCAGGCAACTGAAAACTGCCTACGCAAGGACACTATATAGGTTCTATGTCAGTTATTGATTTTGAGTTTACATAACAAACCCTGCAATCTTTGCAGCTGAACTGTCCAGAATATCAACTATCTTAATAGGTGGGAGCAAGGGTTATCACTGGGCCCTACCTGATTCCTACACTAAATATCACAATGCTGGATAAGGATAGGGAGATGGGATGGAAATTGCAGTCGGGATGTTAAAGTTTTCCATGAGAAAAAGGAGAACATATACCCCAAATTCTTCCTGGAGCCCCAGGAGACGTTAAACAGAGCCATGAACAGGAAGGGACAACTGGAGTGTCTCAGGCTGAGCTGGGGATAGAAGGAGGAACTGGACATCTGGGTAGTAAACAGGGAGAGAAAACGGCCAGACATGACAGGGGAAATGAAGGCTCGGGATGCCAGAAAGAAGGCAAGAAGGAGTCTGAGGTGGTGCTCATCTAGAGGATCCTGCAGTCAGGTCAGCAGAGGCCAGCGGGGTAACGGACAGCAGTGAACACCTGCCACCTCCTTACCTGTGGGAATTTGCAGGTCACTGAGGTGCACCACAGGGTGGCATTTGCAGAACACAAAATCCGAGTTCTTATATGTCTGGCCAGCTTGAGTCACCTCACAGACATAAGACTCAGGGTGTGGATTCACCCACTCAAAGTTCCGGCCCACTTTGGGGCTGGCGTTGGGCTTCAGGCAGCAGCAGGTGAGTTTGTTCCCCATGAGGAACCTCTACTCCTAGCTGCTGGTACCGCCTTAGCTCAACAGTCCCTCCAACCCACCCTTTTACCCCAAAATGGCAAGCCACTCCCCTATTTCCCTCCTCCCCCCCTCCCCCGCACCCCTCTGCACAGCTGTCAGCTGCTGCTCCCTCCACTGAGATGACCAGTCTGTGAGGACAGCCACAGTCTCACTCAGCTAAAAGGTATGCCAATCAGCAACTGCTGAGAAACACAACTACTGCAAGAAGAGAGCACAGCCAAAGCTCCACCGCCTGCCACAGCTGCTTCTCAACTGAAAGCCTGTCTCCTAGCTGGGCCCAGCCAACCAGAACACATTCTGTGGTCACCTTGGTTACGAGGGACCAATCACGGCAGAGTTCCCTCCATGTGCACACCTTGCTGAGAAGGCAGTTGGTCATTACACTGGCCCTCCCTGCCCTGCAGCCCATCCACTCCCTTTCCCAGCGCACACCTGTGGCCCAGTCTGGGGTTCCATACAGAATTTCCTCAACACAGTCAAATGTTGTCAGGAGGAAAGGAAACCTACAAATGCCCTTGGCATGGCAACTGGGTGAAGAGTGAATACATTTTTTAATTACTGTACACGTTTTGGAGAAGAATATAAAACAATCAAAGAGAAAAAGATGTATACAATAATTACAAAATGTACAAACATTTACAAACCCTTCAATCAAATAGTTGTTTTCTCCCCCCCTCCCCAAAGGACCAGAGGGAATGTTCTCCTTTATTAAAAGGATAGGAGAGAAAGGTCACCTCAAAAAATCAGGGAAGCAGAGATTATTAATATTCAACAATATAAGGGACATAAGTATGTTTTGGTGACAAGAATGAGCAATGTATTAAAATGTGGAGACCACAGTGGGATGGGAAATGATCTAATGAACTTCAGCTGTGTGTTTTTTTTGTTTGTTTGTTGTTGTTTTTTAAATAGCATCTAGTTAAATCCTGAGAACCTGGATGTAACTAGATGCTATTAGTAATATTATTGCTTAAAGTCCTAGGAATGTCATTAGATAACATTTTGGATGATTATTGTAAGCTTGAGGCAACACTGAAGACTAAGTTGCAAAACAGTGCCTGCACTTAACAAGAGACACACCCCACAAAAATCAGACTTCATTTACCATACATTTAAGGCTTTTCCTCCAGGCCCCAGTCACCTAAGAAAATGTGCTCTTTCTGCAGACTCCGCTCCTTCTCCCGCCCTACCTTCCTCGGATCCACAAGAAGAAAGCCTGTCAAAGTGGGTGTACACCTGTCCCTACAGCACCAGGCAGCCCACTCTCTCCAACCCCCTTCTATTTTTTCCAACAGGGCCCCAAACACTGCTGCCAGATCTCAGGGAGCCAGGGCCCTGCGCTCACCATCAGACATCCTGTCATCATGGGGGTCTGCTGGCTTCTCCCTGCAGGGCAGGCTCCATGGATGCCTGGGACCCAGACACGGGAAGGAAGGAGCCAGCCCTACCCACCTTTTACCTCCACACCTCCATCCCGGAGAGGGGTATCTATGGAATCCGCTCGTGAGCTGGAGAAAGGGGCTACATCGCTGGCCACAGCCACGTCTGCCAGACTCCTCCCATCATACATGCGACCCCACAGAGCCCAGCAGTGAAGTGCCCACGAGGGCGGCAGTGGGGGCCCTGCCACCGCCCAGCACCCAAGCCCAGCCCTGGGAGCGTAGTCTGCAGCCTTTGCTGAATCTGAATCCCCACTGACCAGAGGCCCTGATCCTACGATCCACTTCCTCACTGTGGCCTCGGCTTAACCCGCTCTGGTCTTCCCGCAGCACAAGGCCAGCTGGGCAGGTCCCTGTTAAACCCTTCAGATGCCACCCCAAGTCCCAGCACCTGCTAAAGCCAGCAAGTGATGGCTGCGGGACCTCTGGGAGCCTGGCGGGCAGGTGGGGACCGAGCTGGATGACAGGTGAGTGCACACCTAGTGGGCAAGCCCGGCCCCTGTGTTCCCCGGGGGCTGAGGCTGACCAGCCCATCTCCTCGGTAAGAACCACGCTCCCATTTACTGAGGACGTGAAACCTGGACGGCCTGGTCCTTGTCCGTGTGGGGTTTGACCAGCTTTCCATCTAACTTTGGCAGATGTGTGAGGGCAGGCACCTGAGAGGGCAGGGCAGAGCTATCCTCCATTTTGTGTAACTGGACCCTAGCCCTCACCCAACCAATCAGGGTCAGCCAAAACAGTGACATCACCACCCATATAAAACCCTGGGCTTGTTGAAATTCGAGCTCTCATCAGCCATGCTGTTGGTATGAGTGGGACAGAACCCATGTTAACATGAAAAGGCTCTCTTGTTAATTGCATCGGACTCAGCTCCCTGCTGGTCCTTGGGCATCACGTAATCTCGGTACAACATCTGGGGTCTTGCCTGGGATTTTCCGGGATTCCCAAGACCCTGGGGGACCCCAAATCCGGAGATCCTGGCTGGCCGAGGTAGAGGTGTGTGGTGTGTGTGTGTCTGTGTGTTTGTGCGTGACTGAAGGAGTGAAGGATTCCTGTGGGTAGTGCCCAAACACATCTGGGAAGACGTGCCTTGAAGGACTATGGGCTGTGAAAGTTGGTGTGTGAACATGCCAGGGTCTGGAGACAGCAGCGTGAGCTGAGGTCTCAAATGTGGAAGAGGGATGGAGACCTCTCCCAGGTATGTTGGACTGGCGCTGTGGCTTGTGGCTATGGAGTGGGTTTCAGAGTCAGCGGCCGTGAGGTGGCACCGTGTCAGAGGCGAGCCCCGGGATGGTCCAGCCGCTGCGCCACGAGCGGAGTGGGGCAGCTCGGTTGCAGGCAGGCAGCACAGTTCCCAGATGGGGCCATGTCTATGTGCTGCCGAGCGTGGTCAAAGGAGGAGCCACTCCGGGGGTGTGGGACCTGTGGCAGCGCAGGCCGGGGAGCAGGCCAACCAGAGCGTGGCTGGGGCAGTGAGGCCTAGCTCGGGGGGTGGGGCCTAGCAGCGTGGCGGTTCCGGGGAGACCTCCAAACCCCCTTCGGGGCTTCAGGTCCGGGAGGGGAGGCCTTGTGCTCTCATGTAAGGCGGAAAGGCCAGTTCAAAATGAGTGCACATAGGGAGATAAATTAAAGCTGGTTTCTCAAAACAAAAGCCCTTCTGAAATTCCTGCCCTGATGCAGGTAAACAGAAAATAGATAACAGGTTTATTGAAGTGTTGATCCAAGTATGCCTTGCATGAAGTCTAGAGAATTGCTTTAAAAATGTAAAAATATTATTGATTTGGGAAATGCTAAGTATTTGATTTGCTACCTGAAAAATTTAAAGTTCTGAAAGTTTAGAGTCTTTTCTGGCCATGAAAACATTTTTTAATGAAGGAAGGGGTGGCACGCCCTTCCCCCCAGCTTCAGGTAGGCAAGTTCCAGCCTTCAGCCATCTTTAAAGAATGTGTTCATTTCTATTTAAATAGCTAAAGGTGGCTCCTTTGAAATAGCTTTCTGCCTGTGGTAATTTTTTAAAGGACAAGTTTACATATGAATATAATAAAGAACTGCTAAATATTTGACTTGCAAGCTCTGGAAGTTTAAGGTTCAAATTGAATTCAGAGAAGTATATGCAGTAACTAAATGCCTAGAGTACAAATAAGGGACAAGAGCCTGGAGAGAGATATTAGAGTGTTATATGGCAGGCTGAACTGTATTAGCAGTATTTTCCAGTTAAAATTATCAAAGATCTCAAGGATTGATTTGTTCTCATTTGTCAGATGAGGAATATATGTGATGTTTGAGCTCTATCCAAGTTGTTTCAAACGGACCTAAGTAAATTTGTTGAGAATTTATAGTGTGCCTCTTGTGAATGGTTTAAAAAGTAGGCCAAGTCATATTAATCTGTTTTGTTTTGCTTTATATGCCATTGTTGTTGTCATTTGTAATCACATTGTAAGCTTGAATTTGGGCTTGTACCTGCATCTTGTATTTTGTACATTCGGTTGTTTAAACTTTGGGAGTCATTTTTTTGTTTCAGTCATGTGTGTCTACTTTATAGATTTAAGTAGACTTCATCACGAAGGTTTGTAGTTTATTTAGACTTGTGCTAAAACAATGTGAGAATAATTATTTGTGTGATTTAACCCGCTGCGACGACTGCTTGGACACTTTTCACTGATGTTGGGGGGAGGGGAGGGGGCTTAGAGATGCAGATAAATCTGTATCTAGGAAAAATGTGGCATTTTAAATTTCAAGTGGCTGGAGGCCTGGGAACAGGGTACTGGACCTGTTCCCTTCTCCCTTGCCTTTTCTATAAGATTTGAGGCATGGTTATGTATTTTTTAAGGATATAGAAAGAAGGTTTAAAAGTTAATTTGATAAAGATAAAGATTTTTGTAAAGGTTGTAAAGAGAATGTCCTGATAGGTTAGCTAGGAGAGGCAAGCCTGTTAGTTTCCTCATGGACACTGGGGCAGCCTATTCAGTCTTGACAGAGCCGATGGAACCCGTACATCATTCCAGGGAGCCTCCTTGGACATCAAAGAAGGACTGTGGACCTCGGAAGGAACAAGTACTGGGGGAATGCAGCTGCTGAACTGGAAGTCTCAGTGCCTGCCCTAGCCTTGCCAGACACCGCAAAGCCCTTACATGAGTAAGGTAAGGGGCATTGCCAAAGGGGTTCTCATTCAGACTCTAGGTCCCTGGAAGTGACCTGTTGCCTAACAGACTGGACTCTATGGCAGCAGAGTGGCCAGCATGCCTCCGGGCAGTGGCCACCACAGCAATGCTGGTGAAGGAGGCAGATAAGCAGACTGGGCCAGGAGCTACACTGGCCGCCAGCCCTGCCTGCCTGCATCTGGATGATGGTTCAGAGGAGCCCATTCGTGGCTACATGGAAGTGATGCAGCGCTGCCATCATCAGAGGCAGCGGTAGTCACTCTGGACCACACCATTTGGGCACCGTTCCGAGATGGAGAAACTGTGCCATCCACAGAGAAAGAGGGTTACCAACTGCAGCCAGAAGGAATTGGCTGAACAGAAGCAAGCCACAGAAGGACCAGATGATTGGTGGACCCTCCAGATGACAAGACTGTTGGTCCCAGAGGCTCTAGGTCAGATGTTAGTTGCCCAGTGACACCAGGTTACCCACTTAGGTGTCACCAAGACTTCTGAACTTCTGTGAGGCAGATACTACCAAGCTTAGATAAGGTAATTAAAAGCCTAGTTGCTAGAAGTACTGTCTGTGCACAGGTAGATTCTAAGCAAGGTAAGGGGTCCCTCTGGGAATTCAGGTCCCAGGGAACTTCCCCAGGAGAGCATTGGTAGGTGGATTTCAGAGATAAACCACCAGCATTAAGGTCTAGGTTTTGTAGACATTTCAGATTAGGTTCCCACTAGACAGAAACTGCCTCTATAGTAGTCAAGAGATTACTCCAGGAGATTATAACTACCCGGTTTCCCCGAAAATAAGACAGTGTCTTATATTAATTTTTGCTCCCAAAGTTGCGCTATGTCTTATTTTCAGGGGATGGCTTATTTTTCCATGAAGAAGAATACGGTACACATTTATTGTTAAATGAAAATAAAGGAAATTTATTACCTGTATACGGTACAGTAGTACGGTAGTTGTCAACACAAACCAGACAAACTGTGAATCCTACAGTATCAAGAATTTACTCATTTATTCACTGACAATCATGTCATCATCTTCTGGAACATCATCATAACAATCCAATTCCTGAATTTCCTGGTGAATTTCTTGTGACTCCATTTCTTTCAGAATCAGTGGACCAAATCTCTCATGTTTAGCCTAGGGGGGGGCCTTATTTTCAGGGGGGCTGCCTTATATTTCACTCAGAAGGAAACCTGTAAGTAGGTCTTATTTTCGGAGGATGTCTTATTTTCAGGGAAACACAGTACTAGATTTGGGCTGCCAATATCAGATAACAGCCCCACCTTTGTAGCCAATGTATCTCAAAGTATAGCTCTAGCCTTAGGACAGGCATAAGCAGGACTCTGAAAAGGGGTTTAACTAAAGTGTCCTAGAATCAGTGAAAATTGGACCAACCTCCTATCCTTTGCCCTTTTAAGGGCCAGATGTACCCCTTACTGGGACGAGTTCCCCCTTTTTTGGGATCATGTATGGTAACCATTCCCTTGCTCAAGTCCTTACAGGCTCTGCAGTTTGCTTGTTCCAGATGCACTGCCAGTGCCCACCACAGACCTTGTAGCCCGGGAACTCGGTGTGGGTAAAGAAATTCACTGCCCAAGGACTCAAAGGGACAATCCTGAGCACGCCCATGGCGGTTGGAGTAGACGGCACCCAGATCTGACTATACCTCTCCCAGCTCCTACATGGCCTCGATCCTGGCAACTAGCGGCCTCACCTGTGAGATCCCCAGCCTGGGCTCCACACAGGCCAGGAGGAGACTTGATGCCTGCATGAGGGGAACTGGACTTCAGTGAGGACAATACTGATGGGAACTGTGGTACTAAGGGTCTTGGTAACTGTATTTGTTGTTTATGCTGAAAGGAAGTAGACTGAGTCAATGGTTTGACTCATGCACATAAGACAAGGGGGTAATGAGAGGGCAGGGTGGAGCTATCCTCCATTTTGTGTAACTGGACCCTAGCCCTCACCCAACCAATCAGGGTCAGCCAAAACAGTGACATCACCACCCATATAAAACCCCTGAACTTGTTGAAGTTCGAGCTCTCGTCCGCCATGCTGTCGATCTGAGTGGGACAGAGCCCATGTTAACATGGAAGAGGCTCTCTTGTTAATTGCATTGAAGTCAGCTCCCTGCTGATCCTTGGGGATCACAGAATCTCGGTACAACAGCACCCAGAGCAGGTGCACTTACCCCTCAAAATACCCTTTAATAGGTGCGAATTTTCAGCCGTGAAAACGTGCCGCAGGCTGCATGGCCCTCTCCCGCTGTTTCTCTCCACTAGCCCCTGACTGTCTCAAGCCCATCTCACCACACAGCCATTTCCACCCTTTCCCACAGTGCCCGACCCTGAGCGCTCCCGCTAACCGCTTTTCTCTAGTCTCTCCAGTTTGTTGCCCTGAAAGCGGTGCTGCAGAAGCGGCCTCTGTTCTGCTCTAGCGGCCGGGTGTGGGGGGAAGCCGCCTGGAGCTGGGCATGCACCCCTGACGTCCAGGGCACACGCTGGCCAAGCTGGGGCACGCGCTCTGACGCATGGGGCACGTGCTCCGACGCACAGGACGTGCATGCTGATACACGGGGCATGCGCTCTGACGCATGGGGCTGCGTGCACTGACGCATGGGGCACGTGGTCTGACGCACAGGGCATGTGGTCTGAGGCCCTGGGCCTGTGCTCTTGACTTCCGGGGCAGGAGCCGTGGGAGTGGAGCGCTTTGGTCCGGGAGGCTGGTGCGTGGTGCCGCCTTGTTGTCCCTGTGCTCCTTTTGCTCCAGGCTGGAGGCTCCTGGGTGTGGCTGTGATCACCTGCCCTGCGGGCCCTGCAGGTAAGCAGAGCCCCAGGGGAGCTCCCACCACCAGTGCGGGTGGAGGGACGAAGATCTCACTCCAGGCGCCCCTCTGAGTTTTTTTCTCCCGTTTGTCAGAAGCCATGGCTCGGTTGCCCCTCGGGAGTGAAGCTGTCTGTCCACAGGAGTGATGTCTGTGCAGTCCCATGTGCTGGGGAGGGGAGGCTGGTTCTGCACCACTTGTCTTGGACACTGAGGCACCAGGTGGTGGATCTGCTACCGGGCCCGGGGGAAGACCATGGGGCCTGCATCTGTGGATGCACCTGCTCAGTGAGCCTGGGAAAGTGGGGCATCTGGGCAGAGGTGTGCTCTGTTCTCTGAGGCCACCTTTCCTTTCCAGCCCCCAGTGTGCAGTCCTGTTCCCTGGAGGAAACCGGATTTCTGCCACAGAGGCTTTGGGGGTGAGGATGGGAGGTGTGTGTGGTGGCCCAGGCCTCCCTCCTGCCCCAGCTTCTCCCACCCGCCCCAGCTTCTCCCTCCTCCCTCAGCTTCTCCCACCTGCCCCAGCTTCGCCCCACTGCCCACAAACCCACCTCTCAGTCTGTTCCCACCTTCACAGTGCCTCCATAGGCACACACTGACACACAGTAGGTCTGTCACTGGGTTAGACCTGCCATCCAGAACAGTCAGGACAGGTTAGCATTAGGACATCTTCAGGCTGGGATAGGCACTGACCACGACCTGTGTATGGCTATTTACCCCATCTCTTTATCCTGCTGCACCAGGAACTGCAGTGTCAAACCCACTGGGGTCCTGTCAGGGCCCAGGATATCACTGTGCTCACTGAGCATGCCTTCAACACACCTGGCCTGGGCCCAGACAGGGTCCTTATCTGGATGGCATCATCCCTTCTTCCCATCCTGTGTCTGTTTTTGAGAAGGTGATTATTTCACTCAAGAGGTTCATTGAAATAGTCAGAGCTGCTTAGTCATTCCCACAGAAGAGCAGCCCCCGTGTCCGGCTCTGCAGAGCATCTGGCACTCCTCACAGTCCTTGGTGGGTCAAAGATGGGGTAAATCACAAAGCCCTAAGTACAGCTGCCAGCACTGCAAAATGATTGCCTCGCTGGTGCTTTCAGAGGGCAAGGTCTACAGCGACAGTCCTTCTCTGAATCTCATACTTGTTAAAAAGGGTAAAGATTCAGATGATCAGAAATCATGAACGACCAGGATAAAACCTCCACTTGCACGCTGTTTCTATGGTTGCTTTTTGGGGGAAGATCCTACCTTTAACAGCCGCCCAGCTTCTCTTCCCAACCTGGAAAGGTCACATGTTCACCTGCCAGAAATGGGAAGCTCTTTGGAGCCATCACAGCTATTGAAAGCATTGTAGTTCCTGCTTGTCCCCTGCTGGCTGTGTGACCACAGGGGAGTGCCCAACCTCTCTGAGACGGTTTCTTCCTGCTTACATCAAGTGATTAAACAAAACTTTGTCCTCCCAGTGTAGCTCAGTGGTTGAGCATTGTCTCAGGAACCAGGAGGTCATCTGTTTGATTCAGGTAAAGGCACATGCCTGGGTGTGGACACATTCCCCAGTGTGGGGCATGTAGGAGGCAGCTGATCGGTGATGTTCCTCTGTCATCAATATTTCTATCTATCTCTCTCTCTTACCCTCTCTCTAAAAATCAATAATAATAAAAAATAAAAAGTAAAAAACCCAAAAACTTATCCCTGGAATCCGGCACATCCATTTGCTATTGCTGATTGTGAACAACCAACATGCCCCTGGCACTCAGGTTTCAAATCTCGAAGATATACACATAGAGGATGCTCCAAGGTCAGCGGTCAAAAGGATTCATAAAGACCAGCCTACGGTGAAGGAGCCATCTTCCTGTCATGTTTCTGGAAATTTACTGTGATAGACATGGGAAATTATAATCTAGATAAATCTTTTGCAAATCTTGCTTCTGAGATGTTGCTGCCAACTTTCATAATTTTGTCTCCTCTATCCTCCGTACACTCATACATACACATCTGAGAGAAAATACATGCGCGCACACACACACACACACACACACACACACACATATGACATATACATATCTTACATTTTCCCACAATATGCAGCTCAAACCCCTGTGGGAAATCACCAGGCATCAGTACACAGGTTCTATTAAATGAAATTGGGGATGTAATTTGTTTTATTAACTAAACCAGTTTCCATGTGATGACAGTGAAAATTCTGTCTGGCAGCCTGGCTGTCTCTGTGGCGGCAGCATTACTTCACCAGGCTCATCTTGGCTGCCCTGCGAGAGCACTCCCAATTAAGAAGGCGCAGTTGAATGACCGAGTTGCTGTGCTCGGTGCTGCCAGCTGTGGAATGAGTGCTCCAACCTGGGGAACAGCTTTGGGCCTCCTCATGCCTGTTAACGACCTGCATCAGAATGGGATGCTTTCTTTGTCATTATACTTAGTTTTCTGTAGAGCCAGATTTGTTTTGTTCGTAAAATCATGACGGTGATAAATGAAGGGGGCACTATGACCCTTTGAGAGCCATGAGCTAAAAAAAATGGAAGTGCATATTTAATTAAAACAATTAGGTAGTTTCTGTTTCTCAAGGAAGGTGATGATAAATGTATTATTTTCACAAAATATCTGCTGACATCAACTATACATCACAGGGTGATATCACTGATCACAGAACAAATGGACTGAAGAAATGTCTGCATACATATTAAAGTGGTAGGGATTTTAAGACGGCTGTAAGCAGCCACAAAAGGTGAGTTTACATGTCACTCCATGAAGCATTGCTTTACTGGAAGATCAAATGACCATTGCAAATTAATTTATTCATTTTAAAATTTCTAATTTTCTTGTCCAAACACAAAACATGAAATGATAGCTGTCAGTGTGTTCAGTCCATTAGCAGAACAAGAACTTTTAATTTATTTTTTGTTAATCCTCATGAAGGAGATTTTTCCATTGACATTTTTAAAATTGAGAGTTAGTGGGGTGGGTGGGAGACAGAGTGAGAGAGACAGAGACAGAGACAGAGAGAGAGAGAGAGAGAGAGAGAGAGAGAGAGAGAGAGAAACATCAATATGAGAAAGACACTTTGATTGGTTGCCTATCGCAGGTGCCCCAACCGGATCAGGGACTGAACTCACAACTCAAGTGCCCTTGACTAGGAATCAAACCCGAAACCTTTGGCACAGAGGCTGATGCTCTATAAACCAGTGGTTCTCAATCTTTCTAATACTGTGACCTTTCAATACAGTTCCTCATATTGTGGTGACCCCCAAGCATAAAAATATTTTCGTTGCTATTTCATAACTGCAATTTTACTACTGTTATGAACTGTAATTTATAGGTCTCTTCCTGCATCCAACACTCCTCTTTTCCCCAAGAATTGTCAGTCCACTCCCCTCCCGTATCTCTGATTCTATTATAATCAACAGTTAATATTGTTCATCAGGTTTTTTAATTTCCTTGTGTTTTTTTTTTTAATTGATAAACTTTTAAATTTTAAGAATAGATGTTAAAATCTAATAATTTTAAACCTTGTTTTTTCTGCCTTGGGAACTGAGAAGCAAACTTGTTTCCATGTAAACTTGCCCTTGGGCTATCAAACATCATAGCCATTCAAATGTAAATGAACACATTGTTTAAAGATAGCTGCTGGCTGGAATTGGATTACCTATTCTGGGTGGGAAGGGCATGTCCTCCCCTTTCTCCATTAAAATTAAGGTGTTAGCTTTAAAACCTCTTTTTGGCAAGAGACCTTAAACTTTCAGAACTTTAAATTTTTCAGGTAGCAAATCAATTACTTAGCATTTTCTCAAATCAATAATACCTCCACACCCCCAAGGATACACTTCAAACAAAAGACACTTCCAAATAGATCAACCAACCTCATCCAGACCCCACACAAGGCACTCACAGATCAACACTCCAGAGCTACAACAACTCAACACATCCAGATCTAAGCCTTCATCACTTGATTCAGCAGACCCTCAAGTTCCCCAAAAAGTTTCCAGCCATGTCTGAGAAGCAGCCCTGTGTCATGGGCAGGTAAGGAGCGAGCTGTTCCAGGCCCAAATGATCCGGGCCTGGCCTCTGTTGCTCCGAGCTTCTCCGGGCGTGGCTGCTCCGGCCCCGGAAGGTGCCTCTCCGTGCCCAGCTGCTCTGGGCCTGACTTCTCCGGACCCGGCTGCTTCGGGCCCAGCCACTCCGGGACTGGCGGCTCCTGGCCTGGCCCCTCCAGGTCTGGCTGCTCCCGCCTGGCTGCTCTGGGCCTGGATGCTCCGGGCCCAGCCGCTCTGAGCCTGGCCGCTCCCGGCCTGGCTGCTCCGTGCCTGGCTGCTCCCAACCCGGTTACTTCGGGCCTGGCCACTCTGGGCCCAACTGGTCCCAGCCTTGCTGCTGCTGATCCTGGCCTGGCTGCTCCTGGCCTGGCTGCTCCAGACCTGGCGGCTCCGGGCCTAGCTGCTGCTGCTCGAGGCCCAGCTGCCACTGCCCTGTGCCTAGCAGCTCTGGGCCTGGCCGCCACCGCTCCAACATTCTGTCTTTTTAAAAAAAAAAAAAAAAAAAAAAAAATCATATATATTGCAATGTTGGCTGATGAGTTGAGTTCTGTCTTAATCTTCGATTTTTCAAGATCTTCTTTGTATTCTTTCTTAAGTAATTTTACTATCTTTGTGCTATAACTTGACTTCTTCACATTGAAAACTTCTTCAGTTTCTTCCTCCTCGTCCTGGAAGCTCAGCAGGCTGCCCCTTGGCGCCCCTTTGTTTTCCGGGGCCTCCTGCGCGGCTTCAGCCTGTTGCCATGGCCAGCCATCAGCAGTCGAGGGCCCAGCGGCACCTCCCCCGCGGGGGCCCTATCGCCCGGCTCCTTGCTGCTGCCCGGTGGCAGCTCCTGCTCCTCATGGCGCTCTTCCCAGTCTGGAGCTTTTGTCTCCTTTCCACCAGGCAATCCCGTGGCACAGCCAACAGACCCGTCTCTGCATGCAATGTAAGCGCCTCCTGGGGCTCTGCCTTCCGCCGCTCCCCCGAGTTTCTGCCTTACTGCTCAGTTTCTCTCTGTATAAGCCTGGGTCCCTGGGGTCTGGCCTAGAACTGGGGTTCAGAGCAGTCGGAACTGGGGCTCAGCACAGTCCGGAGCTTTTGTCTCCTTCCCACTAGGGCAATCTAGCATCAGAGTCAGCAGTCCATCATCTGCATGCTATGTGCGCGCCTCCGGGGCTCTGCCTTTCGCCGCTCCCCGGGTCTCCGCCTCACCACCCAGGCTCCCTCTGTTTGAGCCTGGGTCCCCAGGATCTGGCCTAGAAATTGGGGTTCAGTGCTTTCGGGTCTGGGGTTCAGCACAGTCCGGAGCTTTTATCTCCTTCCCGCTAGGGAACGCCACCCAGGTACTCAGCCTCACCCTCCTCTCCAGCTCCGTCCTCTCCGCGCGCAGTGTGTCTCCGTACCTTAGGATTTTACTGCTCCTCTGATTTTCCTTCTGGTTTTCTCTTTCTTTCTTGTTGAAGAATTTCCAGTCAGTCGACTTTCTGTAGCTTTGGCAATGTCCATTTTATATTTTAGTTGTATTTTACTGAAATTGTTGTGTGTGACTGCGGTTAGGTGTTTACCTGTGCAGCCATCTTGGATCCTCCAAAGATTTTTATTTTGATGTAGTCCCATTTGTTTATTTTCTCTTTAGCTTCCATAGCCATAAGGGCAGTATCAGTGAAGAAGTTCTTTTGGCATATGTCTGAGATTTTGCTGCCTGTGGATGCCTCTAGTATTGTTATGGTTTCCTGTCTTATGTATAAGTCCTATATCCATTTTGAGTTTATTTTTGTGTATGGTGTAAGTTGGTGATCATGTTTCATTCTTTTGCCTGTATCTGTCCAATTTTCCCAACACCATTTATTGAAGAGACTGTCTTGACTCCATTGTATATTTGTGCCTCCATTGTTAAATATTAATTTAGCATAGTGATTTGGGTTGATATCTGGGATCTCAATTCTATTCCATTGATCTATATGTCTGTTCTTGTGCCAGTACCAGGCTGTTTTGAGAACAGTGGCTTTGTAATACAGCTTGAAGTCTGGTATTGAGATCCCTCCTACATTATTCTTCTTTCTCAGGATTGCTGTGGCTATTCGGGGTCTTTTATTGTTCCAAATGAACTTTTGGAGAGTTTTTTTCTATGTCAGTGAAATATGCTGTTAGTATTTTAATGGGGAGTGCATTGAACCTATAGATTGCCTTAGGAAGTATGGATATTTTGATGATGTTGATTCTACCAATCCATGAACATGGTTTGTTCTTCCATTTGTTTACATTTTCCTCTATCTCTTTTTTCAGTGTCGTGTGGTTTTCCACATATAGGGCTTTTACTTCCTTAGTTAAGTTTATTCCTAGGTATCTTACTTTTTTTGGTGCGATGGTAAATGGAATTGCTTTTTTAGTCTCTGTTTCTGTAATTTTACTGTTGGTGTACAGAAATACCATGGATTTCTTGGTGTTAATTTTGTATCCTGCTACATTGCCAAATTCATTTATTAAGTCAATTAGTTTTTTAATGGAGTCTTTTGGGTTTTTTATGTACAACATCATGTCATCTGAAAATAAGGATAACTTTACTTCTTCTTTTACAATTTGGATGCCTTTTATTTCCTCTTCTTGTCTAATTGCAATGGCTAGTACTTCCAGTACTATGTCAAAGAGGAGTGGCGATAGTGGGCATCCCTCTCTTGTTCCTGTTCTTAGAGGTAATGGTTTTAGTTTTTGCTCATTGAGTATGATGTTGGCTGTGGGTTTATCATATATAGCTTTTATTATGTTGAGGTACGATCCTTGTACTCCCACGTTGTTGAGAGTTTTTATCAGGAAAGGGAATTGGATTTTATCAAATGCTTTCTCTGCATCAATTGATATGACTATATGATTTTTATCTTTCAATTTGTTTATGTGATGTATCATGTTTATTGATTTGTGGATATTGTACCATCCTTGCATTCCTGGAATAAATCCTACTTGGTCATGGTGTATGATCTTTGTGATGCTCTGCTGGAGCCAATTTGCTAGAATTTTGTTGAGGATTTTGGCATCTATGTTCATGAGGGATATTGGCCTGTAATTCTCTTTCATTTAATTGTCTTTATCTGGTTTTAGTATTAGGGTGATGCTGGCTTCATAGAAGGAGTTTGGAAGTGTTCCTTCCTCTTGGATTTTTTTTGGAATAGTCTGAGGAGGATAGGTTTTAGTTCTTCCTCAAAAGTTTGGTAAAACGCTCCTGTGAAGCCATCTGGCTCTGGGCTTTTGCTTGCTGGAAGCTTTTTGATGACTGTTTCAATTTCTTCCCAAGTCACTGGTCTATTGACATTTTTAGATTCTTCCTGATTGAGTTTTGGAAGGTTGTATTTTTCTAGGAATATGTCCATTTCCTCCAGGTTGTTCAGTTTGTTGGAATAGAGTTGTTCGTAGTATTTTGTAACAATCCTTTGTATTTCGGTGGGGTCTGTTGTTATTTCACCTCTTTTGTTTCTGGTTTTGTTTATTTGAGTCCTCTATCTTTGTTTCTTGGTTAACCTGGTTAGAGCTTCATCTATCTTGTTTATCCTTTCAAAGAACCAGCTCTTGGTTTTGTTGATCTTATGTATTGTTTCTTTGGTCTCTATGTTGTTTATCTCCGCTCTCATTTTTGTTATTTCCTTCCTTCTGTTTACACTGGGCTTTTCTTGTTGCTCTTTTTCTAACTCTTTGAGTTGTAGAGTTAGATAATTTGTTACCATTTTTTCTTGCTTTTTTGCAATAGGCTTGTAGGGATATAAACTTCCCTCTCAAAACTACTTTTGGGGTGTCCCATAGATTTTGGATTGTTGTGGTTTCATTGTCATTTGTTTCCAGGATGTTTTTAATTTCTTCCTTGATTTCTCTGGTAACCCAGTCCTTGTTTAATAGCATGCTGTTTAGTCTCCATGTGTTTGATCTCTTTGGATTACTTTTATTGTAGTTAATTTCCATTTTTATGCCCCTATTATCTGAGAAGGTGCTTGATACAATTTCTATCTTCTTGAATTTGTAGAGACTTTGCCTATCTTCCAACATGTGGTCTATTTTTGAGAATGTCCCATGTGCACTTGAGAAGAATGTATATTCTGTGGCTTTGGGGCAGAATGTTCTGAAGATGTCGATTAATTCCATCTGGTTTAGTGAGTCATTTAGGATTGATATTTCTTTGCTGATTTTTTGTTTAGATGATTTGTCAAAGGGTGACAGTGGGGTATTAAAATCTCCTACTATGATTGTATTGCTATTAATCTCTCCCTTAATGTTCTCCAGCAGGTTTTTTTTTTTAATGTATTTGGGTGCTCCCATATTGGGTACATATATATTTACCAGGGTTATTTCTTCTTGTTGGATTGCTCCCTTTAGTATTATGAAATGGCCTTCATTATCTCTTGTTATGTCCTTCACTCTGAGATCTAATTTGTCAGATATAACTATTACTACCCCAGCTTTTTTTTTTTTTCATTTCCATTCGCCTGGAAAACCTTTTTCCATCCCTTCACCCTCAGTCTATGTGCATCTTTTTTTCTGAAGTGGGTTTCTTGTAGACAACAGATATATGGGTCTTGTTTTCTTATCCAATCTGTTACTCTATGTCTTTTGATTGGAGAATTTAATCCATTTACATATAAAGATATTGATAGGTACTTATTTGATGCCATTTTTATTCTATACCCCTGTGTTCCTTCTTCGCTTTCTATTTATTTTTACAGTAAACCGTTTAGCATTTCTTGCATTGCTGGTTTGGTGGTGTTAAATTCCCTTGTCTGTTTTTGCCTGTGAAGCTCCTGATTTCACCTTCAATTTTGATTGGCAGTCTTGCTGGGTACAGTATTCTTGGATTCAGACCCTTCCTTTGCATGACTTTGTATATTTTATCCCATTCCCTTCTGGCCTGATAAGTTTCTGTGGAGAAATCAGTTGTTAGTCTGAAGGGGGTTCCTTTATATGTAACTTTCTGTCTCTCTCTGAATGCTTTTAAAATTCTTCTGTTGTTGGTGTTTGCCAGTTTAATTATAATGTGCCTTGGGGTCGGTCTTCTGGGATTCATTTTGCTTGGGACTCTGCGAGCATCTTGGATTTGTGTGGGTCTTTTCTTCTTCATCTCAGGAAAATTTTCTGTCATTATTTCTTGAAATACGTTTTCCAAGTCTTCCTCAGTTTCCTTTCCTTCTCAACCCCCTATTATTCTAATATTGTTTTGTTTTGTATTGTCCCAAAGTTCCCTTAGACTCTCCTCCTGCTTTTTCATTTTTTTTTTCCAGAAGCTACTCTAATTGGGTATTTTTTTCCATCTTGTCTTCTAGCTCACTAATGCGGTCCTCTGCTTCTTCTAGTCTACTCTTGATGCTTTCTATTGAGTTCTTTACAGTAGCGATGTAATTTTTCATTTCTTCTTGGTTTATCTTCATTTCTCTTGATTCTTACTCATAGTGTCAAATTTGTCTTCCATTCTTTTTAGCCATCTTACGATTATTACTCTGAATTCTTGCTCTGGTAGGTTGCTTGCCTCTAACTCATTTACTTCCTTTTCTGGTGATGCCTGCTTTTCTTTCATATGTGGGCTGTTTCTTTGTCTCCCCATGACCTTTCTTTTTAGGATGTCTGGTTGTGTAGTTCTCTCTCTTGCTTTGATTTAAAGGCTCAAAATACAACACAACCAGGTACAACACACAAGCACTGAATAGAAATGTGTTTGCGATATTCATAACCTCCAATAAAGGTTACTAGTACCCAGCTAACAAAAACATACAAACAAAAAAGAATAGGCAGATCAATCTTATAAAAAATGCATACAACTTCAATATAGCTAACATTCAACATACAACTACAAAGACTGTTTTTTTTTTGTTTGTTTATTTGTTTTAGGACAGTGACGAGGGAGGTGTAAATGGGCTTGAAGCAGGGGGTTGGAAATTAGATATAAACAAATAGGTGAAATTTTAGGAGGGGGTAAGCAGAAAGAATGGAGAAAATCTAGAGCAGGAAAGGGTTAAGATAAACAGGGCTCCAAAGGAAAAGGTTAGGAAGAGAGTGAAGGCATAAAGGTAGGGTTGAGATAGAATAAAGTGTTGGAGAAGTAAAGATAAATATATACTGTAGAACAGTAATCCTGAAATAAAATTTAAAAAATAAATAAAAATAAACAAAAGAAAATAAGATAAAAAAGGTAAAATAGTAGTAGTAATAATGTTGATTACATATACAATGTAATAATTAAAAAGGTAAAATCAAGTGAGGAAAAAGAAAAAAAATAGTTTCTTGGGTAAACGTTGCAAATAATGAAAAAAAAAATTAAAAAATTTAAAAAAATAAAATTAAAAAAATTTAAATAAAATTTGTAGTAATAAAGGTCATTTGCTCCCTCTATTGTTGTAATCCAGTCCTGATTTTTAAGCAGGTCTTGCTTTGGTTTTATTACACTAGGGTCAATTTGTGATTTAGCCTCTGGGTGGCAGTGTTTCTAGGTTGACTTCCCAGGCTCTAAAGTAGGGGTGTCGAACTCAATCAGAGAAGGGGCCAAAATCTAAAATCCAGCCTAAATCGCGGGCCGAATGGTTTACTGAAGAGTCATAAACTGACAATGTCATAAACTGACAGCGGAGTGCAGTGATGACAGCGAGGTGCGGGCCACATTGCAAGGCCTGGCGGGCTGGATTTGGCCCGCAGGCCTTGTGTTTGACACATGTGCTCTAAAGCTTCTCTAGCTCCCCCCCCCTCTCTGTTGCACTGATCTATGGAGTGAGAGAGGGGGCAAGTCTGAGCCAACTGTAATCTCCTATAATTCAACAATATCCCTCTGAGTCAGATCCAAATGTGTTGCTCTTTAGATATCTCCCCTATTAGGAGCCCCGTCCACTTTCGTGTGTGACACCCTCCCAACAGCCAGGAGCTTCTACTTGTAATCACCGCCCGTGTCCTCCAGTTTCCGTGCACCCTGTGTGTGCAGGCCTTTTGTCTTTGCTGCCAGCACTCACTCACCCTCTCCCTGCAAAGTCTGACCTTTTCGCCTTTTCACCGTGTGGTGGGGCACTCCTATGAGTCCAAGTGTTCCAGCCGCCTGGGATCAGCATTCTGGGTGTCACAGCTGCTTGGTGGTCGCTGCGGCTGTGGTTATTCAGGCCTCTGACACGATCAAATTTCCCTTTAAGATGGTGAGATTTCCCCGTCCAAGCCGGTAGGTAGCTCTGGGAAGGGACCTAGCCCCGCCGTGGGTGCTTCCCTGTCAGTTTCTTCTGGTGGTCCACTTTCTCTTGGCTTGTTAATAAACACTCACAGCACAAGACTATCAGCTTCTCTCTCTTTCTGCTTCGGGACAAGGCTCAGAATCCGCCTATCTATTCTTCCGCCATTTTGTCTCTCCTGGGGAGGGGGGGGTTGTTTCTTTATCTCCTCATTTTGGCTGCCTGTTTGGGCTTGATCTATATTAAATAGATGTGCCCTGTCTCTGACTTATTAGATCAGATAAAGACTCAAGCCTCCAGAAACTGCCTCTGCCTACTGACTGATAGGATTCCTATTTGAATTTCCCTCAAGCAATCAAGCAATCATTCTCAGGTGTGGCAAGAGGTTTTTTTTGTTGTTTGTTTGTTTTTTCAACAGAGGGGGGCAGTTGCTTTTGCCTGGAGGCTAGTTGTCATTTTTAGTCTCTTAAGTGGCTCCAGGAACTCTGCATTGTGGGGCAAGGTATTTTCCAATCAGAAAGGTCAATTGTCCTCTGTCCAGGCAAAGCTACCTGTATAGCAAGTGTCTGTGTGGGTAAGATGTCTTCCACTGCATGAGGGAATGCCTCAGCACAGGAAACTGGGATGTGTGCCTTCTGAGCTCTAACCCCTGAGCATCCAATCCTGGTTTCTGCTCACACAGCTCCAGTCCATTCTGTCCTCCCTCTGACAGAGCATAGGGTGGGTCGCTCCACAGGGAATTTTGTGCATTGACCCTTTAAAAGGGTGCCTATATTTCAAGCCATTTATCTCTGGCAGATGGCAACTGTGCTACTTTTCACAGCCAGATGTTATGTGGGTACCCTTCTCAGTTCTGGTGCTCTCTGCTAGGGAACCCAGCTTGGGGATTAGACACCAAGGATCTCAGTGGAGATCCCTCCCTCCTCACTGCCCACAGCTGAGATATCTTTTTGGAACGTCAGTTGCTGTCTATTGGCACCAGCTGGCTCTTTAATATTCCGCCCCTCTTACCTGTCTCTATGTGGTCTCCACTTTCGGTCCTCAGGTATTTTAGGGTTCTCTCCAGCAAGGTTTCTGTTGATTATCCAGGAAATTTTTCTGTAGTTTAGCTGTAATTCCAGTTTGGTCCTAGTAGCCTGTACATGCAGCCTCCACTTATTTCACTGCCACTTTTAATCCCATGATTCTATTTTAGAATGGGTATTTATAGTTGTCACAATGTAACTAATTGCTTATATTCATTTCTGGATACCTTAGGACAGTGTTTCCCAAACTTCTCTCATGATGATAATCACCTGGTGGAGTTGTTAAAATACAGATTCCTGAATCCCAACTAAAAAGTGCTAAACTAGAATTTTGGGGAACATATAGGTAAAATTGTATACTTAACTTTGTGCTCTTAGAGCACTAGTTAGGTATGCAATTGTATACTTAACTTAGTGCTCTGTCTTAGAGCACTAGTTAGATATGCAATTGTATACTTAGTGCTCTGTCTTAGAGCACTAGTTAGGTATGCAATTGTATACTTAGTGCTCTGACTTAGAGAACTAAGTTAAGTATACAATTTTACCTATATGTTCCCCAAAATTCTAGTTTAGTACTTTTTAGTTGGGATTCAGGAATCTGTATTTTAACAACTTCACCAGGTGATTCTCATCATGAGAGAAGTTTGGGAAACACTGCCTTAGGAGATTGTCCCCATATTTTAGTTTCAGTGTATATTTAAGTTTTCTAAAAGTAAAATTTGTCTATTTTGTCGAGTGTCAGCAGGTAAGGGAGGAGGGAAGAGAGTTGGTACTTGGTCACATGTTGCCATCTCTCTAAATTTAGGATATTCTCTCTTGTTGATGAAATTATTCAGAAAAACTTCCAAAACTTCCTTGACACCTTTTCTTGATGTTTAATATTTAGCATTATAAAAAGTCTTTGTAAATATTACTTGTAAAAGGTATTCCTTTCAGCTATATTTTTGACATCTACTCAATAAAAGAGTAACATGTTAATTGACCATACCTTAGTGATGCCCACCAGCCAATCACAAGTGAGTATGAAAATTAATCCAACAAATATTGTGGGTTAATTTGCATATACAGGCACTGAGCAACCTGGGATGGGGTGGGACGCTTGCATCGTCACCATAGCAATGATGCAGGTGTTCCACACCACCCCTGCCGCTCCGGGCCTCTGGGCATCTTGGGAAGGCAGAAAGGCAGCTCTGGCCAGAGCAAAGTGGTACTGGCAGCCAGGGGAACAAAGGCTGATTCTTTCACGAATCTTCATTCATTCATTGGGTCACTAGCATATATATTCTTCTATATATTTCACTCCTGATTTTTTAGTCCCAGTCATAAGGAAATAATATTATCACTATGTGAATCAGTTTTTTGGCTTGATAAAATCACTTAAATTTTTAAGTTATCATTTCCTAATACCTTAGAGAAAGTTCCAGAATAGGTATTTAGTCTTTTGAGTGAATTAAATACATTTTTTCATTTTTTATTAAGGTATTATATGTGTACAAAACTTACCTTTGCCCCTCCCCCCAACCGCCCACTTTAATATATGCCCTCACTCCCCAGTGTTTTGTATCTATTGGTTATACTTATATGCATGTATACAGGTCCTTCAGTTGATCTCTTATCTCCCCCACCACTCCCTAACCTTCCCACTGTAATTTGACAATCTGTTTGATGCTTTATTGCCACTGTATCTATCTTTTTGTTCATCAGTTTATAATGTTCTTTATTATCCATAAATGAGTGAGATCATGTGGTATTTTTCTTTTATTGACTGGCTTATTTCACAAAGCATAATGCTCTACAATTCCATCCAGATTGCTGCAAATGCTAAGAATTCCTTCGTTTTTATGGCAGCATAGTATTGATTATGTAGATGTAGCATATTTTTCTGATCCAGTCACCTAGGCTGACCGGCACCTAGGCTGTTTCCAAATCTTAGCTATTGTAAATTGTGCTGCTATGAACATATATCCTTTCTGATTGGTGTTTTTAGTTTCTTAGGATATATTCCTAGGAGTGGGATCACTGGATCAAATGGGAGTTCCATTTTTAGTTTTTTGAGGAAACTCCATACTGTTCTCCACAGTGGCTGCATCAGTCTGCATTCTCACCAGCAGTGCACGAGGGTTCCTTTCTCTCCTCATCCTCACCAACACTTGTCATTGGTTGATTTGTGGATGTTGGCCATTCTGACAGGTGTGAGGTGGTACCGCATTGTCGTTTTAATTTGCATCTCTCTGATAGTGACTTTGAGCATTTCAAATGTCTCTTGACCTTCCTTCTGTCTTCTTTCAAAAAGATTCTATTTAGGTCTGTTGCCAATATTTTTTATTGGATCATTTATCTTCTTTTTATTAAGTTGTATAAGCTGCCTATAGATGTTGGAGATTAAACCTTTATCAGTGATAACATTTGCAAATATGTTCTCTCATACAGTGGGCTTTCTTGTTGTTTTGTTGATGGTTTTTTTGTTGTTGTTGTGTGTGTTTTTTTTGTTTTTTGTTTTTTGTTTTGTTTTTTTGCTGTGAAAAAGCCTTTTATTTTGATGTAGTCCCATTTGTTTATTTTCTCTTTAGCTTCCATTTCCCTAGGAGCAGTATCAATGAAGATATTGCTTTGGCATATGTCTGAGATTTTGTGCCTATGGATTCCTTTAGTATTTTTATGGTTTCCCATCTAATGTTTAAGTCCTGTATCCATTTTGAGTTTAATTTTGTGTATGGTGTAAGTTGTTGATCTAGTTTCATTGTTTTGCATGTATCTGTCCAATTTTCTCAACACCATTTGTTGAAGAGACTGTCTTGACTCCATTGTATGTTCGTGCCTCCTTTGTCAAATATTAACTGAGCATAGTGTTTTGGGTTGATATCTGGATTCTCAATTCTATCCCATTTGTCTATATCTCTGTTCTTGTGCCAGTATCATGCTGTTTTGAGAACAGTGGCTTTGTAATACAGCTTGAAATTTGGTACTGAGATCCCTCCTTGTTTAGTCTTCTTTCTCAGGATTGCTATGGCTATTTGGGGTACTTTTTTTTTAAATTAAAGATGAATTTTTGGAGAGTTCTTTCTAGGTCTTAGAAATATGCCATTGGTATTTTAATGGGAAGTGCATTGAATCTACAGATTGCTTTGGGTGGTATGCACATTTTAATGATGTTGATTCTACCAATCCATGAACATGTACCATCCTTGCATTCCAGGGATAAATCCTACTTGGTCATGGTGTATAATTGTTCTTATGTATTGCTGGATCCGATTTGCTAGAATTTTGCTGAGGATTTTGGCATCTATGTTCATGAAGGATATTGGCCTGTAATTCTCTTCCATTGTGTTGTATTTATCTGGTTTTGATATTAGGGTGATGCTGGCTTCATAGGAGGAGTTTGGAAGTGTTCCTTCTTCTTGGATTTTTTGGAATAGTTTGAGGAGGATGGGTTTTCTTTCTTCCTTGAATATTTGGTAAAACTTCCCTGTGAAGCTATCTGGCCCGGGCTTTTGATGGCCTGAAGCTTTTGATGACTGCTTCAATTTCTTTCATAGCTATTGGCCTATTGAGCTGTTTAGATTCTTCCTGATTGATTTTTGGAAGGTTTTATTTTTTCTAGGAATATGTCCTTTTCCTCCAGGTTGTCCAGTTCATTGGAATAGAGTTGTTCATAGTATTTTTTACAATACTTTGTATTTTGGTGTTGTCTGTTGTTATTTCTTCTCTTTCATTTCTGATTTTGTTTATTTGGGTCCTCTCTCTTTGCTTCTTGGTGAGCCTGACTAGAGGTTCATCAACTTTTGTTATCCTTTCAAAGAACCAGCTCTTGGTTTTTTTTTATCTTTTGTATTATTTCTTTGGTCTCTATGTTGTTTATCTCCACTGTGATCTTTATTATCTCATTCCTTCTGCTTATACTGGGCTTCTCTTGTTGCTCTCTTTATGTTTGAGTTGTAGAGTTAGGTAATTTATTTCCTTCCTTCCTTCCTTCCTTCCTTCCTTCCTTCCTTCCTTCCTTCCTTCCTTCCTTTCTTTTTTGCAGTAGGCTTGTAGAGCTATGAACTTCCCTCTCAGAACTGATTTGCTGTGTCCCATAGATTTTGGATTATTGTGTTTTCATTGTCATTTGTTGCCATGATGTTTTTTATTTCTTCCTTAATATCTCTCGTAACCTAGTCATTGTTTAATAGTATGCTGTTTAGTCTCCATGTGTTTGCCTTTTTTTGGATTGTTTTTATTGTAGTTGATTTCCAGTTTTATGCCATTGTGATCTGAAAAGGTGCTTGGTATTATTTCTATCTTCTTGATTTTGCCTGTGACCCAATATATGGTCTATCTTTGAAAATGACCCATGTGCATTTGAGAAGTATATATATTCTTTGGCTTTGGGGTGAAATGTTCTGAAGATGTCAATTAATTTCATCTGTTGTAATGATGTTTCTTTGCTGATTTTTTGTTTAGAGTCCAATGGTGATAGTGGGGTATTAAAGTCTCCTACTATGAGTGTATTGCTGTCAATCTCTCCCTTGATATCCTCCAGGAGGTTTTTTTTTGTTGTTGTTTTTTGTTTTTTTTTTTATGTATTTCAGTGCTCCTGTATTGGGTGGGTATTTGTTTACCAGAGTTATTTCTTCTTGTTTAATTGTTCCCTATAGTATTATGAAGTAGCCTTACTTTTCTTTATGTCCTTCACTTTGAGATTTAATTTGTCAGATATAAGTATTGCTACCCCAGCTTTTTTTTTTCATTTTCATTTGCTTGAAAAACTCTTTTTCATCCTTTCATCTTCAGTCTGTGTGTATCTTTTTTCTGAGGTTGGTTTCTTATAGACAGCAGATATATGGGACTTGTTTTCTTATCCAACCCATTACACTGTGTCTTTTGATTGGGACATTTAATCCATTTACCTTTAAAGTTATTATTGATAGGTACTTATTTGTCACCATTTTTATCCTTTACCCCTGTGTTCCTTCTTCGGTATATATATATATATATATATATATATATATATATATATATATATATAATAGCAGACCCTTTAACATTTCTTGCTTTGCATTTCTTGCTTTGCTGGTTTGGTGGTGATAAAGTCCCTTAGTCCTTTTTGTCTGTGAAGCTCCTGATTTCACCTTCAATTTTGATTCATAGCCTTGCTGGGTACAGTATTCTTGGATTCAGACCCTTCCTTTGCATGACTTTGTATATTTCATTCCATTCCCTTCTGGTCTGATGAGTTTCTGTTGAGAAATCAGTTGCTAGGCTTATGGGAGTTCCTTTGTATGTAACTTTCTGTCTCTCTCTGTCCACTTTTAAGATTCTTACTTTGTTGTTGGTGTTTGCCAATTTAATTATAATGTGCCTTCGGGTCGGTCTTCTGGGGTTCATTTTGCTTGGGACCCTGTGAGCTTCTGGGATTTATGTGGGTTTTTCCTTCCCTATATCAGGAAAGTTTTCTGTCATTATTTCTTCAAATAGGTTTTCTATTCCTTGCTCAGTTTTCTCTCCCTGTGGCACTCTTATTATTTGGATGTTATTTTGTTTTGTGTTGTCTCTAATCTTCCTTAAGGCTCTTCTCATGATTTTAATTTTTTTTTTCTAGAAGCTGCTGTAATTGGGTATTTTATCTCATCTTCTCTTCTAGCTCACTGATGTGGTCCTCTGCTTCTTCTAGTCTACTCTTGATGCTTTCTATTTAGTTCTTTACAGCAGCGATGCCATTTTTTTTTAAATTTCTTCTTGGTTCTTCATTTTCTGTTTCTTATTGTCAAATTTGTATTCCAGTCTTTTCAGCCACCTTATGACCATTTCTCTGAATTCTTTCTCTGACTTGTTGCTTGCCTCTATTCCATTTACTTCCTTTTCTGATGATGCCTGCTTTTCTTTCATATGCAGGCTGTTTCTTTATTCTCCACATGGTCTCTCTTCTCTGGATGTCTGGATACGAAGTTCTCTCTCTCCTGCATTGATTTAAAGGCACAAAATACAACACAACCAGGTACAACACACAAGGCATTGAACTGAAATGTATTCACTATATTAATAACCTCCAATATAAGTGACCACCAGAGAAAGTAAAATTAGGGGATAGGAGAGAAAGAAGAGAAAAAAATAAAATAAAATAAAATAAAGGAGTGCCAAATGTAATTGGGAAAAGAAGAAAAAAAAGCAAGAGATTAAAAAAGAGACTAAGAAAGAAAAGGGGGAAAAATTATATATATGGGGAGAAAACTTCAAGAGAATAGCCATTAATACCAGAAAATGCCAGCAACAAGAACCTGGAGATTAATACAAACTTCAAACAACAACTAATATCAAGCAAGGCAAGGCAAAGCAGAAGTAACAGAAGCAAAAAATAAACAAACACAAAGGAAATCAAAAAAAAAAGAAAAAAAGAAAAAAGAAAAGAATAAGCAAAATAATCTCACAAAAAAGTATATAGAATCTATATAGTCAACATTCAAACAAACAAAAACATCAGGACAGAGAGAAAAACAATTTTTTGGATAGTTAAGACAGAGAAGATATTGAGAGTGAGGAGGAGGATCCATGATGGCTGCACAGGTAAACACCTAACTGCAGCCGCACACAACAATTTCAATAAAATACAACTAAAATATATAATGGACATTGCCAGAGCTACAGGAAATCTACTGACTGGAAATTCTACAACAAGAAGGAAAGAGAAAACCAGAAAGAAGAGCGGAGGAGCTGTAAAAGCCTAAGGTATGGAGACATGCTGCAGTGTGAGGTGGAAACCCAGGGGAGTGGCGAAAGGCAGAGTCCCCAGAGTCCTGCACATTGTGTGCAGAGGACAGACTGTTGACTCTGATGATAGATTGCTCTAGCGGGAAGGAGACAAAAGCTCCGGACTGTGCTGAGCCCCAGTTCCGACTGCTCTGAACTCCAGTTCTAGGTCAGACCCCGGGGATCCAGGCTCATACAGAGGGAAACTGAGCAGTTAGGCAGAAACCCAGGGAAGTGGTGAAAGGCAGAGCCCCAGGAGGCGCGCACATTGCGCGCAGAGAAGGGACGGTTGGCTGTGCCATGGGATTGCCCTGGCGGGAAGGAGACAAAAGCTCCAGACTGGGAAGAACGCCATTAGGAGCGGGAGCTGCCGCCGGGTGCGGCAAGGAGCCGGGCAACAGGGTCCCTGGGGGTGGGGGGGAGGTGCCGCTGGGCCCTCGACTGCTGATTGCAGGCCACGGAGCCAAGGAGCTGAGGCTGGGGGATGCTTCCTGGGCAGTGCCGACCCCGGCAACAGGCTGAAGCCACGCAGGAGGCCGCGGAGAACAAAGGGGCACCGCGGGTCAGCCTGCTGAGCTTCCAGGACGAGGAGGAAGAAACCGAAGAAGTTTTCAATGTGAAGAAGTCAAGTTATATCAAAAAGATAGTAAAATTACTTAACCTGTTAACCAGGGAGTTCCCTTCTTAATGACGCAACCTGTAATGGGTGAGTACTCTTTCACTAGGACATGTCAGTATGTCATGCCCAGAGGACGTAATTTCATATTTCTTTTTATTTATACTTCAAGAAAATAAATGAAATATATACATATTTTTGTTTATTTATATATATAAAGCACAAAGGAAAATAAAAAATTACCAAAAAAATAGAAAAGAATACCGACAAAAAAAAAAAAAAAATGGACACGTCAAATTAAAAAATTATAAATTTTTCAAACAATGATAAAGATTACAAAAATAGCTGAAACCGGTTTGGCTCAGTGGATAGAGCGTTGGCCTGTGGACTGAAAGGTCCCAGGTTCTATTCCGGTCAAGGGCATGTACCTTGGTTGCCCTTGTTTCTCTCTCATCTCATCGATATTTCTAATTCTCTATCCCTCCCCTTTCCTTCCTCTCTGTAAAAAATCAATAAAATATATTTTTTTTTAAATTGCAAAATATATATACCATCCCTCTTGGGGCGCAACATATATTTCAAGGACGTACTCATACATCCTACCCATTCCCGATATTGTTTATGTTTGACATATTTATAGGTCCCATTTGGTTAACAGGTTAAGAAAGAATACAAAGAGGACCTTGAAAATTCAAAGATTAAGACAGAACTCAACTCATCAGCCAACATTGCAAGATAATTGCTTCTAAAAAAAAAAGAAAGAAAAAGAAAAAAAAAGACAGAATGTTGGAGTGGCAGCAGCCAGGGCCAGAGCGGCCAGGCCCAGGGCAGTGGCAGCCAGGCCCAGAGCAGCAGCAGCGAGACCTGGAGCAGCAGCAGCAAGACCTGGAGCAGCAGCAACTAGGCCTGGAGAAGCCGGGCCCGGAGTAGCAGCAGCCAGGCCCGGAGCAGCAGCAGCCATGCCCGGAGCAGCCAGACCCGGAGCTGCGGAAGCCAGCCCCGGAGAAGCCAAACTGGGAGCGGCCAACCCAAAGAGGCCAGGCCTGGAGAGCTGAGTCAGGAGCAGGCAGGCCCAGAGCAGCAGCAGCCAGGCCCGGATCAGCTAGGACGGGAGCGGCAGGCCCGGAGCGGCCGGGCCGGGAGCAGCCGGACCCATAGCAGCCAGGTTGGGAGCAGCCAGGCCTGGAGCAGCAGAAACCAGGCCTGGAGCGGTAGCAGCCAGGCCCAGAGCAGCAACAGCCGGACCCAGAGCAGCCGGACCCAGAGCAGCAGCAGCCAGGCCTGGAGCAGCCAGACCCGGAGCAGTGGAAGCCAGCCCTGGAGCAGCAGCAGTCAGTCCCGGAGCATTCAGGCCCGAGGCAGTGGCAGCCAGGCCTGGGGCGGCCAGGCCCGGAGCAGCCAGACCAGGAGCGGCCAACCTGAAGAGGCCAGGCCTAGAGAGCTGGGTTGGGAGCAGCCAGGCCCAGAGCAGCAGCAGCCAGGCCCGGATCAGCCAGGCCATGAGTGGCAGGCCTGGAGCGGCCGGTCCCGGAGCAGGTGGGCCCAGAGCAGCCAGGCCCGGAGCAGCAGCAACCAGGCCTGGAGCAGCAGCAGCCAGGCCCGGAGCAGCAGCACCCAGGCCCAGAGCAGCCAGGCCTTAAGCAGCCAGGCCTGGAGGGGCAGGGCCCAGAGCAGCTGGGCATGGAGCACCCAGGCCCAGAGCAGCAGCAGCCAGGCCCGGAGCCGTCAGGCCAGAAGAGCAGCCGGGCATGGAGCAGCAGCAGCCAGGTCCGGAGCAATCAGGCCAGGAAAGCAGCCTGCCCAGAGCAGAGCAGCAACTAGGCTCCATATAAGTAATCTTAAAAAGCAAGTCTTATAACTAACTGTTCCCAAATAAATCATCTTCATCCAAGGAAAAAACTAAAAAATTTTTAAGAACATAAAAATACTCAGCATCCAAAAAGTTAAAATCATGATATCTGGCATCCAATCAAAGAGTAATCCTATCTAATAAAAAAGTAACATGCAAATTGACTGTCACTCCAACACATAAGATGGCCACCCCATATGGACACAAATGGCCATCACAAGATGGCCGGCAGGGGAAAGCAGTTGTGGACAATCATGTCAGCAGGGGAGGGCGGTTGGGAGGGACAAGGTCAGCAAGGGAAGGCAGTTGTGGACAATCAGGTCAGCAGGGAGGAATGTTTGAGGGGACCAGGCCTGCAGGGGAGGGAAGTTGGGGGCGATCAGGCCTGCAGGGGAGGGCAGTTGGGGGTGACCAGGCCAGTAGGGGAGGGAAGTTGGGGGTGAACAGGCTGGTAAGGGAGGACAGTTAGGATTGACCAGGCTGGTAGGGAAGGGCAGTTAGGGGCAATTGGGCCAACAGGGGATCAGTTAGGCATTGATTGGGCTGTCAGGGGAGTGGTTAGGAGGTGATCAGGCTGGCAGGCAGAAGAGGTTAGGGGCAATCAGGTAGGCAGGCAGGCAGGCAGGCAAGTGGTTAGGAGCCAGTAGTCCTGGATTCTGAGAGTGATGTCCATCTGCCCATTTAGGCTCACTGGGATTGGGCCTAAACAGGCAGTTGGACATCCCTTAAGATGTCCCAGATTGTAGAGGGTGCAGGCTGCGCTGAGGGACACCCCACATACATGAATTTCGTGAACTGGGCCTCTGGTGAGAATATAAAGACAGGGAAATATGGCTCATAAAATGACTAAATTAGTCAAAATTGACCCAGAAGTGACACAAATTTTAGAATGAAAGAAAAGTAACATAGAGAACATAATTGCATTCCACATATTCATAAGGCAAAGAAGAGATATGAAAGAAAAAAGCGACTAACCTAAACTTTTTAAATGTTTGAAGTAGTAATACAATGGATACACTAAAAGCATAGTAGACAATTCAAAGGAAAGATTAATTCATTCCTGTTGAGGAACAGAAACCATAGAAAGGAAAAGACTAAGAAACAAAATGACAAAATGAAGATTGTCAGTGAGATGTGGACAACACCAAGCAGCCTAATATTTCTGTAGACATAGATATTATCCTATCTAATAATGAGGGAATATGCTAATTGATCCTCACATTGTCACAAAAATGGCAGCACCCACAGCGAATAGAGAATATGCTAATTGACTGCCACTTCCTCAAAGATAGCGGCACCCTCAGCCACAAGATGGCAGTGCCTAGTCCCCTCAGCCCTACCTTCTTCTGGAGTCTCACAGTACCCTCAGCTCCCCAGCGTCCGAGGGCTGGCCTGAGGCACAGGCAAACCTTGGATGGTGGCTGCGTAGCTGCCCAGGGCCACTCGAGGCTCAGGTAACCAAGGTCGACATAGGCTTGTGCTGCTGGCAGTGGCAGCATCAAAGGTGTGCTGGGGCAGTATTCCCCTGATCACTGGGTTCTCTCTTGCCTCTGAGGGCTCCTGGACTGTGAGAGGGGGTAGGCTCAGCTGAGGGACCCCTTGCTCCAATGCATGAATTTTCATGCACCGGGCCTTTAGTTTGATAATAACGTTTATTACCTTTGTTTCCATTCTATATTATGCTAGAGGTTCTAGTCCATGCAATCAGGCAAGAAAATAAATACAAAGAGTAGAGAATTTGAAGAAAAGAAATAAAACTCCCTTTAATTACAGACCATTTGATCATTTGTATAGAATATCAATTGGCTTCTGGACATATTAGAACTAATAAATGATTTTCAATGATGCAGGATACAAAAGGAATATTGATTTTCTATATACTAATATTTCATTTGACAAAAGTATAAATACTAATAGTAAAAGTTATAAAATACCTAGGAATGAATATATAAAAATATATTTAAGACTTGTACACTGCAAATGTATAACATTGATAAGAAAAGCAAAGAATACTCATACAAATGGAGAGAGATATTTGGTTCATGAGTTGGAAAACTCAGTATTAACAAGAGATTGATTGTTCCTCGACTGATCTATTGAGTGAACACAATTCCAATCAAAATCTCAGCAAGATTTTTTGGTAGAAATTGATAAGCTGATTCTAAAATGTCCATGAATATGCTAGAGGGCTTCTATTATCCAAAACAACTTTATAAAGAAAGACCAAACTTGAAAGGCTAGTACTACTTATCTAAAGAGTTATTAAAAACATAATAATCAAGACAGTAAATTAGACAAGTCATAGAGGAAAAAAACTTAAAAAAAATACTTTTTTAAATCAATCTCTATTGTTCATATTATTACAAAAGTTCCTCATTTTTCCCCCCTCCACCAAGTTCCGACCCCACCCTCTGCCCTTTCCCCACCCCCATTGTCCTCATCCATAGGTGCACAGTTTATGTTCAGTCTCTTCCCCTTTTCCCCAAGAATTGTCAGTCCACTCTGATTCTATTATAATCAACAGTTAATATTGTTCATCAGGTTTTTTAATTTCCTTGTGTTTTTTTTAATTGATAAACTTTTAAATTTTAAGAATAAATGATAAAATCTAATAATTTTAAACCTTGTTTTTTTTGCCTTGGGAACTGAGAAGCAAACTTGTTTCCATGTAAACTTGCCCTTGGGCTATCAAACATCATAGCCATTAAAATGTAAATGAACACATTGTTTAAAGATAGCAGCTGGCTGGAATTGGATTACCTGTTCTGGGTGGGAAGGGCATGTCCTCCCCTTTCTCCATTAAAATTAAGGTGTTAGCTTTAAAACCTCTTTTTGGCAAGAGACCTTAAACTTTCAGAACTTTAAATTTTTCAGGTAGCAAATCAATTAGCATTTTCTCAAATCAATAATACCTCCACATCTCCAAGGATACACTTCACACAAAAGACACTTCCATATAGATCAACCTCATCCAGACCCCACACAAGGCACTCACAGATCAACACTCCAGAGCTACAACAACTCAACACATCCAGATCTAAGCCTTCATCACTTGATTCAGCAGACACTCAAGTTCCCCAAAAAGTTTCCAGCTATGTCTGAGAAGCAGCCCTGTGGCATGTGCAGGCAAGGAGCGAGCTGTTCCGGGCCCGGATGCTCTGAGCCTGGCCACAGTTGCTATGGGCCCGGCTGCTCCGAGCCTGGCTGCTCCGGGCCCAGCTGCTGCCGCTCCAGGCCTGACTGCTCCCAACCTGGATGTTCCGGGCCCAGAGCAGTTTTTCCAGGCCTGGCTGCTGCTGCTCTGTGCCCGACTGCTCTCCCGGCCTGACTGCTCCGGGCCTGGCTCCTGTTGCTCCGGGCCTGGCCGCTCCCTACCTGGCTGCTCTGGACCTGGCTGCTGCTGCTCTGAGCCCGGATGCTCTGGGCCCGGCTGCTCCAGGCCTGGCCGCTCTGGGCCTGGCCAATCCGAGCCCGGCCGCTCCAAGCCCGGCTGCTCTCAGCCTGGCTGCTCCCAACCTGGCTGCTGCTGCTCCTGGCCTGGCTGCTACCGACCTGGCTGCTCTAGGCCCGGCTGCTCCAGTTCTGGATGCTCCGGGCCTGGCTGCTGCTGCTTCAGCCCAGCTGCTCCGTGCCTGGCTGCTTCAGGCCTGGCCACCCTAGGCCTGGCCTCTGCTGCCCCAGGCCTGGCTGCTCCGGGCCTGGCTGCTGCTGCTCCGGGCCTGGCTGCTGCTGCTCTGGGTCTGGATGCTGCTGCTCCGGGTCTGGCTGCTGCTGCTCCGGGCCTGGCTGCTGCTGCTCCGGGTCTGGCTGCTGCTGCTCCAGGCCTGGCTGCCACTGCCCTGGGCCTGGCCACTCTGGGCCTGGCTGCCGCTGCTCCAACATTCTGTCTTTTTTTTTTTTTTTAAGCGCATTTATGTTGCAATGTTTGCTGATGAGTTGAGTTCTGTCTTAATCTTCGATTTTTCAGGGTCTTCTTTGTATTCTTTCTTAAGAAATTTTACTATCTTTTTGCTATAATTTGACTTCTTCACATTGAACACTTCTTCGGTTTCTTCCTCCTCGTCCTGGAAGCTCAGCAGGGTGGCCCGTGGCGCCCCTTTGCTCTCTGCGGCCTCCTGTGCAGCTTCAGCCTGTTGCCACGGTCATCGCCACCTAGGAAGCAGCCCCCAGCCTCGGCTCCTTGGCTCCGTAGCGCGCAATCAGCAGTCGAGGGCCCAGCGGCACCTCCCCCCCCCCCCCCCCCCGGGGGCCCTGTTCCCAGGCTCCTTGCTGGTGCCCGGCGGCAGCTCCCGCTCCTCATTGCGTTCTTCCCAGTCTGGAGCTTTTGTCTCCTTTCCGCCAGAGCAATCCCGTGGCACAGCCAACCGTCCCTTCTCTACGGGCAATGTGTGCGCCTCCGGGGGCTCTGCCTTTCACAACTCCCCTGGGATTCTGCCTCACAGCCCAGGCTCCCTCTGTATGAGCCTGGGTCCCCAGGGTCTGGCCTAGAACTGGGGTTCAGAGCAGTCAGAACTGGGGCTCAGCACAGTCCGGAGCTTTTGTCTCCTTCCCTCTAGAGCAATCTAGCATCAGAGTCAACAGTCCGTCCTCCGCAGGCAATGTGTGCAACTCCGGGGGCTCTGCCTTTCGCCACTCCCCTGGGCTTCCGCCTCACACCGCGGCATGTCTTCGTACCTTAGGCTTTTACATGCAGCATGTCTCCTCCGCTCTTCTTTCTGGTTTTCTCTTTCCTTCTTGTTGTAGAATTTCCAGTCAGTAGATTTCCTGTAGCTCTGGCAATGTCCATTTTATATTTTAGTTGTATTTTATTGAAATTGTTGTGTGCGGCTGCAGTTAGGTTTTTACCTGTGCAGCCATCTTGGATCCTCCTCTCAAATTCATCCAAAAATACTTACTTTTTTACAAAGATGCAAATCCAAAAATCTTTTAGAAATTTTTGTTTCGTAAGTCTAATTTAAGTCCATTATACAGAGAAAAAATAATCAGAATGTGAAATCTGAAAGAAAAGATATAAATATATTGATAAACACACGCAAACGAATTCAAAGGTTCTTGTAATAAAACATGACATAAAAAAGACAATTTCGAAAAACTCCATTTGAAATGTCAGTACTTCAAATAGCTCTGCTGTTAACACACCTTAAGCAGCCTATGATGTTTCATGCCTCCCACCAGGTTTCATGTCTAATGGGCACTCCCCATGCCAAGATTTATTCATTGTACTGGTTGACTTTAACATTGGCTAGAACTCATTGGAGAGAAATTGGCATCACGCAAATATTAAGGGGAAAATAGCAATATTTTCATAGATGTCTAGAAGAAAAATGAATAACTAAATAAAAGCCAACTTGAAGAGAACTCCCAGTCATAAAAATGGGGTGTAAAATTAAATAGTATAAAATAATCCTATATAATAAAAGGCTAATATGCAAATAGTCCCCTCGGGAGTTCAATCTTCAACTGGGAGACTGGGAGTTTGATCACTTGCTATGATGTGCTCAGACCATGAGTGGGCAGTGTGGAACATTGCAGGTGACCAGTGGCAATGGGGTGCTAAGAGAGCAAAGAAAGGAGGCGGCAAGGAGGCCCTGGTGGCCATTCAGGCTTAGGAACCCTATCCAGCACAAATTTCATGAAGCAGGCCTCTAGTAATTAAGTTGGAATGAGCTGAACTGCACCAGGCCTCTAATAATTAAAATAATTTGGAATGAGCTGAACTTGCCATCTGAGCAGTGAGTACTTAATAATAAATACTAAAACACACATGAGACAAAAGAATAATTAAAAGATTGTCAAACATATTTGATTTTCCAATATTAATGAAATTGTGATATGGCAGTATATATCAATATAACCAAAGTATGTAATTCTTTTAAAAAATATATATTTTATTGATTTTTTACAGAGAGGAAAGGAGAGGGATAAAGAGTTAGAAACATGGCCGAGACCGGTTTGGCTCAATGGATAGAGCGTCAGCTTGGGGACTGAAGGGTCCCGGGTTCGATTCCGGTCAAGGGCATGTGCCTTGGTTGCGGGCATATCCCCAGTGGGGGGTGTGCAAGAGGCAGCTGATCAATGACTCTCTCTCATCGATGTTTCTAGCTCTCTGGCTCTCTCCCTTCTTCTCTGTACAAAATCAATAAAAATATATTAAAGAAAAAAAAAAGAGTTAGAAACATCAATGAGAGAGAAACCTCGATTCAGTTGCCTCTTGCACACTCCCCCTACTGAGGATGTGCCCGCATCCAAGGTACATGCCCTTGACCGGAATTGAACCTGGGACTCTTTATCTTCGCCAGCAAACGTTCTGTCTACTGAGCCATACTGGTTTCGGCCAAAGTATGTAATTCTTAAACTTAGTCAAGTTTTGTAAAAAATAATTGACCACCCTAACCAATTTGGCTCAGTGGATACAGCATCGGCCTGAGGACTCAAAGGTACCGGGTTCAATTCCAGTCAAGGGCATGTACTTTGGTTGTGGGCACATCCCCAGTGGGGTGTGTGCAAGAGGCAGCTGATTGATGTTTCTCTATCATTGATGTTTCTAACTCTCTATTCTTTTTCCTTCTTCTCTGTAAAAAAAAAATCAATAAAATATATTTTAAAAAATTTGCCCTAAGATGATTATTTATAATTTTAGAGAAAATTTCTTGATATGGCAAATTGTCAATGTTATTTTAAAAGAGCAATCTATAAAATAGCATATGAGGTATAATAACATGAATTTATTTATTGGAATACATACACATTGATACAATATTATACAAGTGTGTGTATACCTATAAACCAATAGGCAAACACACTGAAATTACAATTTATCTTTCATTTTACACAGATTTTGACTTTAAATTGTAAAATATTATATATTATCTGAAATTCAAAATACTAAAAAATTAACTAGTGGGTAAAAGGAAGATTTTCCATAGAAATTCTGATTCTAAGAAAAAATTCAGTTATGTAATTTTTTTCTATGGGAATTACAAGTACAGTTTATAGTGTGAGATAAAGTTAAAAATATTTATGTCAAATAATAGGGCAGTACTTTTTATATTAGTCAGAATATAATATGGCCCAAACAGCAAAAACTGGCATAACTTTTAGTTTTGTGTAACGCATATCATTCCTGGGAGCTGATACACTGTCCTTTTGTATAGGGTACTTTCTTAAATCCAAGCTAACAAAAGCTTCTCCTCTAGCAGCCAGATTAGAGGTGAAAGTTAACTCTACCTGCTTATCATTCTCTCCTCTGCTTCTGTTCCATTATTCCTCTACTAGAGGCCCAGTGCAGGAAATTTGTGATTAGGGTGTGTGTGTGTCCCTCAGCCTACCCTACGCCCTCTCCAATCTGGGACATCCCTCTCACAATCCAGGGCTGCTGGCTCCCAACCTGCCTTCCTGATTGCCCCTACCTGCTTCTGCCTGCCAGCCTGATCACCCCCTAACCACTCACATGCCAGCCTGATGGATGTCTAGCTGCTCCCCTGCCAGCCTGTTTGCCCTCAGCTTCCCTCCACTGGGGCCTGGTCACCCCTAACTGCTCTCCCCTGCAGGGTTGATCACCCCCAACTGCCCTCCCTTGCAGGCCTGGTCCCTCTCAACTGCCCTTCCTTGCAGGCCTGGTGCCTTTCAACTGCTCTCCCCTGCTAGCCTGATTGCCCTCAACTGCCCTCCCCTGCAGGCCTGGTTCCTCCCAACTGTTCTTTCCTGCTGGCCATCTTGTGCCCAGATAGGGGCAGGATCTTTGCCCACATTGGGGCAGCTTTCTTATGTGTTGGAGTGATGGTCAATCTGCATATTACTTTTTAATTAGATAGGATAGAGGCCTGGTGAATGGGTGAAGGCCAGCTAGTTTGCCCTGAAGGGTGTCCCAGATCAGGGTGGGGGTTCCCTTGGGGTGGCCTGGGTAAGGGGCCTGTGGTGGTTTGCAGGCCAGCAATGCCCCCTGGCGACCCAAGCGGAGGCCCTGGCATCTGGAATTTATTTATCTTCTACAATTGAAACTTTGTAGCCTGGAGTGAAGGCCTGAGCTACCCAGGGCTGCAGAAGCTTTGCTTCCTCCATTGCCCAGGGAAATCCTAGCCTCTTGCTCTTCCAGCTCTGTGACTGCCGCCATTTGTTGGAATTTATTTACCTTCTATAATTGACTTTGTACCCTTGATTGGAAGCCTGTGCCCGACATGGTGTGTGGAAAGCCAAGCCTCCCTCCTGCTCTCTATGGCCGAAACCATCTTGGTTGGGGTTAATTTGCATACTTGCTCTGATTGGCTGATGGGTGTGGCTGGTAGGCTTGGCTTGTTGGTGTATGGAGTGATGGCTAATTTGCATATTAATCTTATATTAGATAGGATCACAGCTTCTCTGTTAACACCTTCTACAGCCTCTGTTAGAAGAAACATCTCATTTGTCTTTCATTCCTGGAGAGCAGTGTTTCTGTGCTTAGTGTTTATAGTAACCCCTTGTATTTTGTCCACAACCAACAAGAAAATTAGTACAAGTCAAGAGCCTAACAGGTTTAGTCATACATGGCTTTTTTCTTTCCTGCAGTCCTAGTAGGAATGCAGGCATGGTTATTTATGGCATGGCTATCTTTTATTAAAACTAACTTTAAAAAGGTATCCCCCTCACACTGAGGGCAATCAGGGAGTTAAATTGTATCTAGTAACTTCCACAATCCTCTCTTTAAGAGCAACTATTGATTCATATACACTGAGTGGCCAGATTATTATGATCTCTAAATGCATGTGTGTGTGTGTGTGTGTGTGTGTGTGTGTGTGAGTGAGATATATATATATATATATATATATATATATATATATATATATATAATTTATATTTATATATATATATTTCTTCAAATTTAATATATATATTGGAGACCCAGTGCATAATTTCATGCATGGGTGGGGTCTGGCCAGCCTGGCCAGGGGGAGGGGACATGGGCGGTAGGCTGGCCTGCCTGCTGGTTGAACTCCTGGTCGGCGGGACAATTTGCATATTAGCCTTTTATTATATAGGCCATACACTGAATGGCCAGATTATTATGAATTCAGAGATTATAATAATATGGCCACTCAGTGTATATAGTGTCAGCCTCATTATTTTATGTTACAGCTTATATATCATAACTATGAAGAAAGATTAATGTGGGTAAATTATTTAGACCTGAAATAACTTCAAGAAGTATGATAGAGAGCTAAAGTTATTTACAAATAAAACACTGCACACAAGTTTTCTCATATTTTAAATGTATCTCTTACCTCTTCATAGTTTAGGAAGACTAAGTTTTCTTCTTGTTTGTTCCTGCTGGCGTCCTTCTTTGTCCATCCAGAGGAGGCGCTGCTCTTCTCCTGTGCCCTCATGGTAGTCTAATTTCCTTCTTGCCATATCCAAATATCTAAATAAAGTGCAAATGCAGGTGAAGGTGAACTGGGTGTTTACCTTCTAGTGGCATCAGCTGCATAAAATGCCAAGACAACCTCCTTGCTCAATTTTTACTTCTTGAACTACAGGAATTCCACAGTTTTTCTTTCAGTTCTGATCAGGACTTGTAAGCCAGCTCTCACCACGCTTGGTCATACAGATCTCCCTACTGTGTCAGAATCTGTTCTTATGGCCAAGACAGTGGTAAAATGTGGAGCAGATTCCTTCCAAACACTGTGAACAGGAATCATTCATAACAGTGCGTTTAGGGATGTGAGTTTGCAAAGAAAGCTGGAATATCTGAAAATTGATTTCAAATCTAGAGAACAGATGTATGCATGGACTCTGTCCTAATGTTATTACATTATTTTTTTTTTTCGTTTACGTGTTTTTGCTCAGGAAAACAGAAGGTTTAGAAGTAACATCAAAACAGGAACTGGCCCACGTGAAAGGAGGCTGGAATGTGTGGGGATGTGGCAAACCTGAGAGCATCTGTCCTGTTTGCAGGCCCCCAATTCAATGTACAAGACTCCACAGTCCTGACCTGTCTGCAGGGACCCGTGTTGTTCTGTCTGGCAGCAGCCACGTCAGTCATGTGCTGAACACTAAGCAGCCTGGCTGGGTGGGATCCTGAAGGAACTTCCTTAATGTAGGTGGGAGGCTACTTCTCATGTGGGCAAAAGGGCAGATTGGTGGGTACTGGTAGGATGCTAGCTTTCCTTTTCATTTAAAGCTTCCTTGGAAAGTTTCTGTTCTCAGGCTCAACACTAGGCTTTAACCTCTTCCAAGGAGCCTACATCACAAAGTGTAATCATTCCTTAATTGCCAGTGCTTTTTTGAGAAGGAAGAGAAAGGAATTCTATGGGGCACTGTCTTGAGTTCAGTGAAGCCAGATATGAAGCAGCCGACAGTCGTGAGTCCAGGATTGGTCTGACTGTTTCTTTTAGAGGTTGACATTTAGCTCGTGACTTCTTTTAGATATTGACTTTAGGCTGTGATGAGAGATTTCTCAAGATCAAACCTGGGCTACTCAACCTATAAACAAAGAACACCTTTTAAATATTCCATTCATTGGAGCCAGGATAACCCTATGTTGTCATTTAAAACAACTGCCTTGATTTCCTTCAAAAAATAAAAAAACTGAAAGTGTAAATATAAAGCATTACTTCATTGAGGAGCTTTTATGGAAAGAAAAGGAAAGTTCTCACAAATTCAGTCTTCAAGGAAATAGCTTGGTGCCTAATTATAATTAAATAAAGACAATTGGGGGGGGAGAAGAACAAATGTAATAAGAATAGAGAGAACATATTTTTAATGATAGTTGATAAGCAAATTAGTATTTGACAGAAAATAGTAATACCCAACTATGTCAAATTCGCAGTAAATATATTTGAGGAAGCAGGCAAAAGAAAGACAGGGCTAAGTTTAGACACAAAAGAGGAGTAGTATAGGAATAGGTGGCAAGCATGCTGTAGGAAAGCTTGTGTCTGTGAACATGACCCAGTTAAATTGTGGGAGGTAGGCGTGTTTTTAATCAGCTTGCCCTAGTACAGTGGTCGGCAAACTCATTAGTCATCAGAACCAAATATCAAAAGTACAACAATTGGAATTGCTTTTGAGAGCCAAATTTTTTAAACTTAAACTTCTTCTAATGCCACTTCTTTAAAATAGACTGGTTCAGGCCATGGTATTTTGTGAAAGAGCCACACTCAAGGAGCCAAAGTGCCACATGTGGCTCAGTTACACAAGCCAGAGTTTGCCGACCACGGCCCGGGTAGAACAGATTAATAAAAAATTTTTAAAAAGTGGAAACTGGTTTGGCTCAGTGGATAGAGCATAGGCCTGCGGACTGAAAGGTCCCAGGTTTGATTCCGGTCAGGAGCATGTGCCTTGGTTGCAGGAAAGTCCCTAGTAGGGGTGTGCAAGAGGCAGCTGATCGATTACTCACTCTCATCGATGTTTCTGACTTTCTCTTCCCCTCTGTAAAAAATCAATAAAATATATTAAAAAAATATTTCCCAGATGCAAAACTTGCTTTAAGAAATCATGTTTACTAGGCAAGTATCAAATATCAAGGGGCCCTTCTCATTTCTGACATCACAGAGAAGGGTAGAAGATTACTCAGAATTGTTCTTTATAGAATTTTTTCGATATTAACCAAAGAAACCATTCCAAAAAATGTAGTGAAACTCCTTCAATGTTAGTGATTGAGTCAAGGACTGGAGAGGTGTGACAGTGTGTGTAGTGTTGAGGATTGTAAACAAGAAAGGATTTGAGGGAAGTACACACCATAACCCAGTATGATTTAAGTCATAAAACTATAATTATATAATAGTATTGAGTAAAATTATACAAATCACAGGCAATGCAAATTCCAGGGAAATATAAGCTCACTGAGGCTATGATAGGTCAGAAAAAAATATTGAAATATGGTTGAAATCCATAGACTGAGGAGAAGAGGAAACGGTACGCCAGGTTTAGGGGAAGGTGAGGAAAGGTACAGCATTACCATGTATGTGAGAAGAGGTATGAAAGACCCCAACTGGAGGGAGCAAAGGTTCTGGGTGGGGAGTAAGACTGGACAGAAGGTTGGGGAAATTATGGAGTGTCTTCCCAGAGGCAGAGCCTTCTTCCATTAAAGTGAAGTTACAGTACTGAAGCAAGTCAACTCATCTCAATTCCATTTTATCCACACTGTTGTGTATGAGATGGAATTTATCTTAAAACATAACCATAGAGAAGGTTGTGTAAAAATTCATTGGTTAAAATCATCAAATAATTAAATGTCAGCCAACAACATTAATTTTCTACCTTTGAACCAAATAATATTTATTTCTAAGTAAATAAAACTTCATTAAATCAGTATATCTTGTGTTGTTACCAAAAAAAAAGTTAACATGCTTCCAAAACTTAAGAGAGAACTAAGAATAACACCTGTCCATCCCATGATTCTGTGCAAGCCACACTAGAGGAAAGTGCTTGGCATGAATATTAAACAATACCTTGGATTAGATGTAGGTTTGACTTTTTTTCCCCTGATAATGTTAATGCAAATTGCCTTAATGGACTTTGTATAATATAGGACCCGACTTTCAAAACAAGTAGAAATTGGCAAAGACAACCAACGTCAAGGCTAAAATTACCTTTCCACTTAACTTCATCGTATGGTATAGATTATTGATTCCTGGGATCACGGGCAGCTTAACCCCAAGGGGCAGATCAAGTAGTGCAGCCACTTCCACAACTGGAAAGTGGGCTTTGTGCTCACCCTGTCAGGAACAAAGAAGAGTTTTGTCTTTCCTTTTAAATTTATTTCCTTAGTTCGGGCCTATCTAACCCTACTACTGTAACTAAAGGAAACAAAGGGTCATACAGTCAGGGTTGAAGGGGCCCGGCCTGAAGACCTCCTAGTCTGTCACCAGCCAGTTGCTGCTCCCCACTGTGCTGTAACAGGGTACCCCAAGCACCACAGCTATACCCATGGGACCTGTCTGTGGCTCTCCTGCCTGGCCCCATGGAAGACAGGGCCTCCTGCCACTCTCATCTCCATATAGCTGGCTGTCTTTCTGTCCTTGGCAAGGCTGCTGGTGGCTTTCTTAGTGGCAGCAAAGCCCCCAGCCTTAGAGTAGGTGCTGAGGTAACTCTCCTTAGAAGAACTGGGCCCCTGCCCTCCTCATCCCTTGTCCAGACCGCACCTGGAATGGCCAGTATGCCCTTTTTCCTGAGGCTCCAGTGTCTCAAAGTTCCAGGTTGGAATGTGGGGGCCCCACAAGGTATAGCCTTCAGAAGCTGGCTCCTATTGCTTGAGGCTTGAGCATCCAGAGCTGGGGAAATCAGTCCACAGGGCCTGGTCAAAAAAATCATTTGTCTCTGAAATCAACACGAAACAACAATCAAATCAAACCCAAATCACAACATATAATGCTTTGCTGGCGCATAGCTGGCTAATGTCTTCTGGCCTCCAAGGAGCATTGATTGCAGAAAAAGAAAACTCCAGGATTGACTGTGCCAGCCATTCTAGAGCCAGAGGCCTGGCTTTCGCCCTGTCCCCTCGTAGACACTATGACCACACCCTGTCCCAGGCTCCTGCAACCACTTCCCACTCCAGGCCTCAATGACCTTTCTTTTAACCCTTGTTTCTCATCCAGTTACTCTGACTGCTACCTTTAATCCTTCCTGATCCTTTGGTGTCCACTGTCACCTCTCTTACTTTAAACTCTCAATTTATAATCCAAAAGTTTAAAAATTAAGAGTTAAAGCAATTTAACATTCAAAGGGCTCAACAACATAGTATATTCATGTATCAAATAAGAACAGGCAACACTTAAGAGTTAAGGACTGCTTCTACCCTGCTTTGCTCCATAACAATTACTGCTCTCAGCTCCAGATCTCAGGCCTGCTCTGCCCTGCACAGCTATTTCCTCCAAAGGCTGATCTACCAAGCATGCCCAACTCCTTTCCTGGGTCTCAAGTAATATCAAGTGCTTAGTTGTTAATATTACAATGGTGACTTTAATTGTCTAATATACATACATGATTTCAAAAAATTTTATGGTATCTGCATACCATAAAATCAGTGAATATTCACTTCTAATGAAAACTGGATTTGAAATTCTTCCCCAGGATAATATGCTAATAGGAAAATTCAATTTAATTGTTCTAACTCACAGCATCTACCTTCCCAACCACTCCCAAATGAGAAATATCTGCAAACATTTATTCAATAAACATATAGGATTGCTTTCCTTTTCCTCAATTTTCAGCTTTTTCTGCTATCTCTTCTTCCTCTAAAAAGAGCCATAAAGGGAAAAACTTGGTAAAATGAAGCCAAAGACATGGTTTTGAATCCTAATTCTTCTTTTATTCTAATTTTGGTGACATAAAATCTAAAGTATTTCTGTATGATATACAAGGACCTTCATATTCTAAACCTTATTTATATAACAGCCTAGTCTCATCTCCTACAGGTGCCTTTCTGGTGTTCTATGTTGCAGTAAAAGCTTGTGTATGTTTCTCCAGACATGTTACATCCCCATTGATTAAACCTTTATACTCGCTATTCCCACTGCTTGGGAAATCTTTCCACAGCTTTTATGTCTAGGAAACTTTTCTTCATCCATCAAATGATCCCTATTATATAAAGTCTCCCTTGATTTCACCAAGTAAACTTATGCATATTTTTACTATTTTCCCATTTGCTTTGTGCATTCAACAAAAAAACACACATACCAAAAAAATGCTGCCAAAATGAAAGTGATCATTAATTATCAATTGTTGTTTAAAACAGCAAAGAGGAACCATTAAGTACATTTCTATCCCACACTAGCAGCCCAGGGCTTAATATAGGGTCAATAAGTCTTTGTCAAGTGAAAGAAGTCTGACTTCAGCAAGGCAAGTCTAGTTAGACAACTGAGATTAACAGGCCACTAAAAATATGAGATTGGCCCTTGACACTGTACATATTGGATTAAATACCTAGAGGTTATCTGAGAGAATCAATACCCATAAAAGAAGCAGAATACAGAAACTGGGGACTGAAATTTATGGAATATGAAAGCTTAGAGGAGAAAAGAAAGAACCTGGAGAAAAAAAGTCAATGATGGAAAGAAAGATATAAACAAAAAAGTAATTATGAGACATTACCGAAAGAGAACTTAGTACAATGATTTATCACTTTAGATAAGAAAACAGGTGGGGGATAGAGAGAGCTTCCACAAGGGGTTAAGGTGTCAATTGCCAGACATTGCTAAGAGCAAAGAAAATAAAATTCAGAAGAACTAAGCTCATTTCATAATTAGCACATTATTGATAACCCTTGCAGTCTGAAAGAGCAGGGGTGAAAGTAAGTTTCAAAGTGGTTAAGTAACAAGTGATTGGTGAGGAAAGGGAATTATTATCAGATGAGATTTTTATTCTGAGATTCAAAAACTATATTAGTACATGTTTCAGGAAAATATACTAAACTCAAACTAATAAAAGCCAGCAGAAGCATTTTCTTACACAAACCACTGTCAGTAATACAGAATTCAGGAAAAGCAATGCTCCAACTGTGCTTTCCCACCCCGAATACTGGTGCATGGCAGCGTCTTCTCATGTGGGTAAACTTCTGAAGGATCTTTTTCTAGGGGGTGAAAAGAAATTAATATGAGTACCATCATGATGTGTACTACATCCAAAGATGGGAAAAATCTTAAATTGTCTTATACATTAAAATGTACTTATCCAGAAGGAGATTTTTCTAAGTGTCTCAAATTTTCAAATACAAATTTAGCCATTAAAAACAGAGCTATTGCTGATAACTGTCACTATTCTATGTAATAAAAGCCCAGCAACCATAATGGCTTAATGACCAGAACGACCATTCAAGCAGTTGCTACAAGGTACATTGACCGCTTCTCAGTCCCACCCCCTTTCTTGTCCCCCTTCCTCCCTCCCCACCCACTCGCAGGCTCCAATCAATGGCAGCATGGAGAACAGAGAACCACAGGGAGCCAGGTGGGTGGTGGTGGGGTGGGACTAGGGACTGGTGAGCAGGTGAAATAGCTGACCTCTTGGTCCCTCCCCCCAGCCCACAGGCTCTGATGGCAGCATGGCGAATGGGGAACCATGGGGAACTGGGTGGGTGGGCGGACTGGTGATTGGGTGGAAGATGGTCCTGATCACAGACTAGGCCTAGGGACGCTACCTGCATATGATTTCATGTGCTGGGTCTCTAGTATATATATATAATATATCCAATTAGATAGAATGTCTACCTGGTAGGGAATCTTTTCATCTCTTAGGTGAAGTGTCTGGCATCAATAAATTCTTCAATAACTATACAGTTATTTAAGGAATAAGGTGAACCTCTTCTAAGATAACTTCAAGAAAAAACAAATCTTGAATTTTTAAAAGCCTGAAAATCATTAACAAATTTCTGAATACAGAATTTTCTGAAAGATAAGTTGTACATTTATTATTCTAACATTTTAAGTCAAATACTACTATACTTCTATCACCATAGCTATCCTACTGTTTCTTTTGGGGTTAAAAGTTTAAATTAAAACATGGCCCTTGAGGAGAAACCAAGATGGTGACATAGGTAAATGCTTAACTGCAGCCTCACACAACAATTTCAAAAATACAACTAAAATACAAAATGGACATTATCCAGAACTACAGAAAAGTTGACTGACTGGAAATTCTACAACTAGAAGGAAAGAGAAAACCAGAAGGAAAATCAGAGGAGCTATAAAAGCCTAAGGTATGGAGACACGGTGCATATGTGGGGAAAAGATGGAGCCAGAGAGGAGGGGTGGCTGTGTGCCTGATTGGCGATTCCTAGCAGGAAGGAGATAAAAGGTCCAGGCTGCACTGAACCCCAGTTCTGACTTCACTGAATCCCAGTTCTGGGTGAGACTCTGGGGACCCAGGCTCATACAGAGGGAATCTAGGCTGTAAGGTGAAAACTCAGGCAAGCGGCGAAAGGCAGAGCCCTGGAGGCATGCATGTGAATACACGCAGAGGATGGACTGTTGACTGTGCTGCTAGATTGCCCTAATGGGAAGGAGACAAAAGCTCCAGACTGTGCTGAGCCCCAGTTCCAGGACAGACCCTGGGAACCCAGAGTCATACGGAGAGAATTTGGGCTGTAAGGCGGAAACTTAGGGGAGTGGCGAAATGCAGAGTTCTGGAGGTGCACATGTGAATGTGTGCAGAGGATGGACTGTTGACTGTGCTGCTGGATTTCCCTAGTGGGACGGAGACAAAAGCTCCAGACTGCAATGAACCCCACTTCGAACTGCACTGAACCCCAGTTCCGGGCTCATTTGGGGAGAGACTAGACTATCTGGTAGCGGGCAAAACTCAAGGGCATCTTTCTCTCAGGGGTGCTTGCAGTGAGTACCGAAGGACAATGAGGAACACTGAGACTCAGGAACCTCAGGAAGCCAAGGCTGTAGGCTCCACCCTGAAACTCTGCCCCATCCAAGCTGAACACAGAGGCTTTTGCAATTTTTCAAGTCTAGTCAAATAAGGCTGTCTCCCAGCATAGACACGGCTGATCCTCACAGCCAGTTGGCCTGGAGGAAAGTTCCTCCCAGTGATACCAACAACAATCAAGACTTAACTACAGCTGAAACCGATTTGGCTCAGTGGTAGAGGATCAGGCTGCAGACTGAAGGATCCTGGGTTCGATTCCGGTCAAGGACATGTACCTTGGTTGTGGGCACATCCCCGGTGGGGGGTGTGCAAGAGGCAGTTGGTCAATGTTACTCTCTCATCGATGTTTCTAGCTCTCTATCTCTCTCCCTTCCTCTCTGTAAAAAATCAATAAAATATATTTTTTAAAAAAAAGACTTAACTACAACAAGGCTGTACACATAGTCCACAAAGGAGTGCACCAAGAGTATCCACCTCAGGTAACTGGGAGGCTGACCCACTGAATCATATAGGACACCTTAGCACACAAAACCACCCTAACAACTTGGGGAAGCAGTGAAAATGCCGAGACAAGGAAACAGATCACAAACAAAAGAAATGAAGGACATAAAGCGACTGGATATAGAGTTCAAAACCATGGTTACAAGGTTTTTCAAGAATTTCCTAGAAAGGCCAATAAAATAAATGAGACCTATGATGATATGAAAAGGGATCAAATAGAAATAAAAAATATTATAAAGAGTCCTAAAAACAGAATAGAAGATCTTAAGAATAAAGACAAAGATTTGGAACACAAAGAGCCAGAGGACACTCCTCTGCATAAGCTAGAAGAGAAGAGAATCCAGAAAGTTGAAGATAGTGTAAGAAACCTCTAGGACAACTTCAAGCAAGCCAACATCAGAATTATGGGGGTCCCAGAAAAAGAAAGAGAGCAAGATACCAAAACATATTGGAAGAAATAGTGACAGAAAACTTCCTCCACCTTGTGAAAGAATTAGACTTACAAGTCCAGGAAGTGCACAGAACCCCAAACAAAAGGAATCCAAAGAGGACCACACCAAGACATAGCATAATTAAAATTCCAAGAGCAAAAGTCAGAGAGAGAATATTAAAAGCAGCAATAGAAAAGCATGTAGTTACCTATAAAGGAGCACCTTTATCAGCTGATTTCTCAACAGAAACCATGTATGCCAGATGGGAATGGCAAAAAATATTCAAGGTGATGAATAACAAGAACCTATAGCCAAAAATACTCTACCCAGCAAAGCTATCACTCAGAATCAAAGGCCAGTTAAAGAGCTTCACAAATAAAAAAAAGAAACTAAAGGAGTTCATCACTGCCAAACCAGAATTATATGAATTGCTGAAAGGGGTTCTTTAGGAAGAGGAAGAAGATAAAGATAAAAATTATGAACAACAGATTGTAATTGTCAGAGAATCCAAGATGGCTGCCCAGGTAAACACCTAGCCGCAGCCGCACACAATAATTTCAATAAAATACAACTAAAATATAAAATGGACATTATCCAGAATGACAGGAAAGTCGACTGATAGGAAATTCTGCAACGAGAAGCAAGGAGAAAACCAGAAGGAAAATCAGAGGAGCTTAAAAGCCTAAGGTACGGAGACACGCGGTGTGCGCGGAGAGAACGGAGCAGGAGAGGAGGGAGGCTGAGTGCCTGGCTGGCGTTCCCTAGCGGGAAGGAGATAAAAGCTCCGGACTGTGCTGGGCCCCATTTCCGACTGCTCTGAACCCCAGTTCTAGGCCAGACCCTGGGGACGCAGGCTCAAACAGAGAGAGCTGGGCTGTAAGGTGGAACCCCAGGGTAGCAGCGAAAGGAGGTCCCGGAGGTGCGCACATTGTGCACAGAAAAGGGACGGTTGGCTATGCCGCGGGACTGCCCTGGCGTGAAGGAGACAGGGGCTCCAGACTGCTCTGAATGCCACCTCCAATCCCACTTCCAACTGAACTGAACCCCAGTTCTGGGCTCATTGGGGGAGAGCCTAGACTGTTTGGTAGCAGGCGAAAATCGAGGGCACCTTTCTCTCAGAGGCACTTGCAACGAGTACTGAAGGACCCTGAGACCCAGGAGCCGCATAGGGTGGGGCTGATGGAAGCCAAGGCTGTAGGCTCCTCCCTGAAACCCTGCCCCATCAGGAAAGCTGCAAAAATGCCGAGACGAAATAGATCACAAACCAAAGAAATGGAGGACAAAAAGCGACTGGATATAGAGTTCAAATCTACGCTTATAAGGTTTTTCAAGAATTTCCTAGAAAAGATCGATAAGACCCATGAGGATATGAAAAGAGATCAACTAGAATTAATAAGGAATCAATAAGAAATAAAGAATAAATTGTCCGAAATAAAAAATATTATACAGAGTCCTAAAAACAGAATGGAAGATCGCAAGAATCAAGTCAAAGATTTGGAACACAAAGAGCCAGAAGACACTCTAGCCAGAAGCTAGAAGGCAAGAGAATCCAGAAAATTGAAGATAATGTAAGAAACCTCTGGGACAACTTCAAGCGAACCAACATAAGAATTATAGGGGTCCCAGAGGATGAGAGAGAGCAAGATATCGAAAACATACTGAAAGAAATAGTGACAGAAAACTTCCCCCACCTGGTGAAAGAATTAGACTTACAAGTCCAGGAAGCGCACAGAACTCCAAACAAAAGGAATCCAAAGAAGACCACACCAAGACAAATCATAATTAAAAGTCCAAGAGCAAAAGACAAAGAGAGAATATTAAAAGCAGCAAGAGCAAAACAGGTAGTTACCTATAAAGGAGCACCTATACGATTGTCAGCTGATTTCTCAACAGAAACCATGCAGGCCAGACGGGAATGGCAAGAAATATTCAAGGTGATGAATAGTAAGAACCTACAGCCAAAGATAATCTACCCAGCAAAGCTATCACTCAGAATCCAAGGCCAGATAAAGAGCTTCACTAATAAAAAAAGCTAAAGGAGTTCATCACCACCAAACCAGAATTATATGAATTGCTGAAAGGGGTTCTTTCAGAAGAGAAAGTAAATAAAGATAAAAATTATGAACAACAAATACGTAACTATCAACAAGTAAATCTAAAAACCAAGGAAATTTAAAAAAAAATCTGATGAACAATATTAACTGTTGAATATAATAGAATCAGAGGTATGGAAGGGGAGTGAACTGACGATTCTTGGGGTAAAGGGGAGAGGGGGATGTGGGAAGAGACTGAACATAAACTGTGCACTTATGGATGAGGACAATGGGGAGTGGAGAAAGGGCAGAGGGTGGGGTGGGAACATGGTGGAGGAGAGCAATGGAGGGGAGGGGAAGGAACATTTGTAATGATATGAACAATAAAAATTTATTTTAAAAAATTATGAACAACCAATACTTAACTACAATAAGTGAATCTAAAAAATCAAGGAAATTAAAAATCTGACAAACAATATTAACTGGTGAATATAATGGAATCAGAGGTATGGAAGGGGAGTGGACTGATGATTCTCAGGGAAAAGGGGAGTGGGTGGTGTGGGAAGAGACTGAACATAAACTACGCACCTATGGATGAGGACAATGTGGGTGGGGAAAGGGCAGAGGGTGGGTGGGAACCTGGTGGAGGGGAGCAATGGAGAGGAAAAATGAAGAACATTTGTAATATGTGAACAATATTTATTTAAAAAATAAAAAATAAAAAATAAATAAGAAAAGGTGAGGAGGGGAAAAAATGGCCCTTTTAATCAAAAGTATAGAAAGTATATATTGACAAAAAAATAAATAATTCAAATATTGATTCTGTTAGCAATGTTTATACTTATCAGGACGGAGAAACAGTAAACTAAAATTATTTTTTCATTGTAATGATGAAAACGGTTTTGATGTTATAAAAATGTATTTTGATAGTTGAAGGCATTTTAAATGTTCCAAGGTTACTTACTGAATTAATGCATGAAATTGCTCAAAGCTAAGCTCTTTGGCAGCAAAGGCAACTGTACCTAAAAGACACTATTCAGCAATACACATGGCAAATTAATGACACAAGATACACAGTTGGAGGCAAACACTTTCAAGTAACCAAAAATTTTCCTCTTCTTACTCCATTTCAATCCTGTTTACTTGAAACTTCATTATAATATAAATTTATGTTTCAACATATTAGTTGCCATGATTTTAATGAAATGGATATAATATTAAAAGTAAAGAGAGTGAATAAATAACAAATACTTTTTCAGTTCAGGTATGCTACGATAGTTGTTAAAATATGAGAAATTATTGGCAATCATAGTGCTTCACACATCATTGTAATGTGTCCTATACTTTTAAAACATCTGTAAACAAGTGTGCATTACAAGAAGCCAAAATTATACACCACACAAGCAATTGAAATTAATGTTTGTACAGAATGTAATACTGACAATGGGGAAAATATCTCACAATTAGACTTTTGGGATAAGTAAAATTCTATCTAATATTTTCCAAAGTATACTAGATTTTTGTACCTGGTTATCTAAATAATTTTACTGTGCATAGACTACAAAAGTTGTCATAAAGAGCAATTTAGAGAAAGGAGGCAAGCAAGATATAAAGGTTAGCAGGCAGAATGGTGGGACATATAAAACCTGAGAAAAAGAACATAGCTTGGAAAGAAGGAAAAAAAAAACCTGGTAAAATAGATTGTTGCATGAAATAAAAATGTTCATGTATTTTTACTTCGTTGACATCTAAGATAAATTCTCATATTTTCACTTAACAAAACTTTTCAAATGTATACCACAATATAAAACAAATTTAAAATCTGGTTTTATTCATGTCCACTTTAAAAATGAGGCAAAGTAAATTGAAAAAGTATGAAACTATATTTTTCAAAGGGGAATTCACTGTAGTATGCCACCTAAATTAGTTACTGAAGTAGCAAACTTAATGTATTATGAAACCTTTTAACCTATCACTGTGGAACTTAACACCAATGTCCATAGTAAGTATGCAGTATATACTAAGATACTGATAAACAAAAAAAAAGTTACAATAAAAGATCTTACTATTTCCTTTCTTTTTAATATAGATACTGGCTTTAAGCACCTAATCTTTACAAAAATTTTAATTACTTCAACTATTCCTGCCAACATTTTGATAACTCTAATGAAATATTAAATATGCTTACATGCAACCCAATAAAACCTGAAAAATATTTAAATCCAATCTTACTGACACTTTTGACTGTCATCCTAGTGAATATTTTCTACTCACTTCCTTCAACTGTATTATCAACTCTAAACGTGCTAAATTTTTTAAAAGGTTATGCTTGAAAAGCCTCAAGAAGAAACATCACGGAACTGTTCAAATTTTAAAAATTCTTTCTTGCTAATGTGCTATTAGAATTCACCATTGTAACTGCAGAGGAAGGAGAGAAAATGCTGACATCACAGACTCATTTTAACTCAAAAAGGCAATAGTGCTACAGGGAAAGCAAGATGTAGATCACAAACAATGAAAATTTACTTTCTAGAAATCGGTTGTCTAATTTCTTTAAAAACAATTTCTAGACATGATAGCTAATAGCATGCATTATAGGTTAGAATAAGTCACTTATTCGATATAAGCGCTTGGAACTAGCTGCTAGCAAGGAGGTCCTGGAAAGTAATACAGAACAGCCACCCTTTGTATCCAGCTTCCATACCACCAGAAATCTCCACTGTACTAGTTCATTGTGGCAGTTTTAAGGCCAGTTACACAAGAATTTTCAAAGGCTAAAGAGCACAGAATATATGATTTTTATAATGAGAATAATTGTTATTTAATTTCTTTGAAAGAGAAACCTTCAATCTGGCTAGATGGCTCAGTGGATTGGAGAGTCTTCCCAGGCACCAAAGGGCCCAGGATTCGGTGACCAGTCAGGGCACATACCCAGGTGTCAGGTTTGATTCCCAGTCTCAGATACTGGAGTGAAGGCAACTGATAGATATTTCTCTCATATCCATGTTTCTTTCCCTTTCTCTTTCCTTTTCCCTTCCTTTCCCGCTAACATCAATTAAGAAGAAAGAGAAATCTTCAAAGTTAGAAAAACTGAAATGAAAACTCATAATTAAAATTATTTTAAATTAATTCATATACAGTAGCAATGTCAAAAAAGTTCAGGAGGAAAGGAAATAGCACACAATGAGAACCAAAAAGTACCCATTTGGCTCTAGAAAGCAATAAAAAATAGTTAAGGAATTTTCTATTGTAAAAAGAAAACTGATTTCTCACATTATTAAACATTAAAGCATTTCAAACTATACTAGTAGTATACAGAAATAAGTACTTTAAACTTTTAAATGAGAGTACCAAAGCTCAAAAGAACATGTCAAGTGGGAGGTTAACTAGAACTTTTTAAAAGTTTAACAGAGACATTTCATTTATATCCAAAAATGAAAACAAAATTAAACAAATGTAATATCCTCTGATAATTAAAGTAATTAAAAGGGAAATGAAAAATACTAAGGCTCATAAATTAAGCACAGGCTAAAAAAGATCCTCATAAGATTTGAAAACTTTCATTTCTTTTTTAAGAGGAAATACTAAACTTTCTGGAATAAGAAAAATTGTATTTCAACAATCCTTATTTTGGTAAGTAAGAAACTCATTATGTCAATACCCTTAAATCTCCCTTAAAAGGAAATAACTTAGCTGGATTGGAGCAGGAGTGGTAATTCTTCTCCAGTCCTTGCAGATGAGGGGCTCATCATGTCACAGCCCTCATTCCTCCTTAAGATAAGATGGCATCGGCATGCTGCACATCAGTAAGGTTATCACAGCTGCCAGATTTTTTTATGGCCACCCAACACAGGTTTTTGTTCTCACAATATTTGGAAATGGCCTAGGAGGAGAAATGAGATAGAGCACAGAGACATTCAAAACAAGAGTTGCAGCCTTCACAGAGAAAGCCACACATTCCCACTTCTTTATATGGATTATAGTTACTGCTTTGTCGGAGAGCTATGGTCTACACTGCTTGTCCTTGGGATCCTATTTTGTGTTCATCCATGAAGTTAAGTAGTTTAGGGACTCTGATTAGATTGACAGAGCAAAGGGGAACTTAGACTTCTTTAAAGTTTTTTTTTTTTTTTTTTAAGGATGTCAAAGGTGTGACAATCTCTTAACAATAATGTCATCTGTTGTCTGTACACTTGGTTCCTTAAATATAATAAATACTAGTGGCCCGGTGCACGAAATTCGTGCATGGGGGCGGGGGGAGTGTCCCTCAGCCTGGCCTGCACCCTATCCAGTCTGGAACTCCTTGAGGGATGTCAGACCCTAAACTGGCAGTTGGACATCCCTCTTGCAATCCGGGACCGTGGGTTCCTAACTGATCACCTGCCCTGCTTGTCTGATTGCCCCTAACCATTCTGCCTGCTAGCCTGATCACCCCCAACTGTCCTCCCTGCCAGTCTGATAGCCCCTAACTGCCCCCCTGCCAGCCTGGTAGCCCTCAAATACCCACCTTGCCATCCAGCTCACCCCCTAGTGCTCCCCCTGCTGGACTGATAACCCTCCAACTGCCCCAGCCCCCTACCAGCCTGATGGCCCCTAACCGCCTCTGCCCTACCACCATGGCTTTGTGCAGGAGGAGGTTTGGAAGCATATTACCCGGTCTGATTAGCATATTACTCTTTTTTTAAATATAGATTCAGTTGGGAAAAGTCATTGTTTAGTCAGCTATTTACATTCTATTCAATATTCATTAGTTAGAATTTAAGCAAATTTTAATGAGGCAGGCATATTCTGTATTTTACTGAAAGGTAGAAAAGGCCTAGTGATTGAACCACCATAAAGGTACTATTTCACTTGCACACTAATACAGAAGCACATCTTATTCTAAAGAATCATTAAAGTACCACAGAAACTGTCCATTTCAGTTGTAATTTTGTTGTATTACTCCCCAGAATTCATAAGTCATAAGTATTACTTTGTTGCACATACTTTACAATTGCCATTAAAAACTAATATACTTTCTACACCCAGTGTTTGAAGTACATATTCTACAATACAATCTAAGTATCACTCTCTGAGGTTGGTTTTGTCTAGCAAATTAAAGGTACTGAATTGTGATCTATACAGAAAAGACGTGAATTTGCAAATTGAGTTAAGAGTGATAAGCAGAATATGATTGTAGATATTATTAGTGATACAATTGTAAGAAATTATTCATGTATGGCTAGAAAATAGAATACAGTTTCAAAAAATCATCAAAGTTTAAAATGGATTTAAATTATCCTGAATCATGGTTACAGAAAAAGATAATTTTTGTAAGACGGGATTCTTATATACACCATAAAAAATACCGTTAACATGATATGAAAGAGTTAATAAGTCTTATTCAATGTGCTAGTTAAAACATCTTTTCATTTTCCTAATATTACATAATATGATTTATCCACAGATACTGGTTTTCGTGTCTGGCAGCAAACCCCACTTTGTGAATCCACAGCCTTACCTCTTTCTTTTTGAAGAGGAGCAGGTACAATAGGCAGTCCATGGTTACTTGCTAAAGACCGAAGGTCAAAATAGTATTGGGCATAGACACTGGCAGAAACATAAAGACGAAACCGGAGTAGACCTAGGTATTGCCTTTCCAACTCATTTCTGGGGGGAAAGGAAAACACAAAACCACCACAGGGCAATTTTAGTCAACTTGGTTCTCTTCAAAATTGTCATTCTAATCTATTAGGTTGGCTCTGAGTTTAGTTTTGAAACAAATAAAGGCTACCCAGCAGGGCTAATACGCTAATTTCAGACAGGCAAATAAGGGTCAACAATTTGTGGTCCCCTTTGCATCCCAGGACTTTGAGTTTGGGACAAGGGGAAGGAGGTTATGTCTCTTGTGCACAACAGCTGCTGGGTATGGGCTCAGTCATCAGAGCCCCATTAGTGTAGCTATAGATTTATTCTCTTTGCTCACTCACAGGGCCCCACTTAGTGTTCAGATGGAAGGAATGATGCATGCTATTTCTTAGCCCTGGAGAACTTGCAGACATTTTCACCTGGCTGATAACAGAAAGGGGATTAGTAAAGTAGAGATGTGCCAACAAAAGGATTGGGCATGTCACCATAGCAACAAATGGATCCATTCAGAGCCACCACTATTATCTCTGAGGGGAAAACTCTTAGAAAATTATCAGACACCAAAAAGGAAATTGAGGAAGAGACAAATAGACGGCAGCATGTACAATGTTCATGGTCATGAAGCATTAACACCTTTAAAATGTCTATTCTACCTAAAAGAATCTATTTCAACCAAATTCCTATCAAGATGCCAATGCCATCTTTTACAGAAGCAGAACAAATAATCCAAAGTTCTATACGAACCCACAAAAGACCCTGAATAGTCATAGCAGTTGAGAGAAAAACAGTTTAAAGGTATTACACTACCTGCTATCAAACTCTACTACAAGGCTATAATTATCAAAACAGTATGGTACTAGCATAAAAACAAACATAGATCAATGGAACAAAATAGAAAGCCCAGAAATAACCCCACACCTATATGGTTAATTACTATTTGACAAAAGAGGAGACTTTATTCAGCAGTATAAAGACAGTCTATTAAATAAATATTGTTGGGTAAATTGGACAGATACATTCAAAAAATGAAGCTAGACCACTTCTTACATCACATACAAGAATAGACTCAAAATGAATTATTAACTTAAATGTAAGAGTCAAAACCATAAAACTCCTAGAAGAAAACAGAGGCACTAAAATCTGGAATATTTCTTTTAGTGTTTTGCTGATAGATTACCTTGTGCCAGCGAAAGAATAGAAAAAATAAAGAAATGGGACTACATAAAGCTAATAATTTTAGTATAGCAAAAGAAAACATCAACAAAATAAAAAGACAACCCACTGATGGGAAAATGTATTTGACAATGATATATTTAATAAGGAATTTAATATTCAAAATTCATTAAAAATATATAACTCAACATCTTATAAAAATATACACAGCCCAACACCAAAAATACAAACAAACTAATTAAAAAATGGACAGAGGACCTGAACAGACACTTCTCTAAAGAGAGCATAGAGCTGGCTTATATACATGAAAAGATGCTTACCATCACTGATCATCACTGAGATGCAAATTAAAACCACAATGAGATATACTCACACCTGTCCGAATGGTTAGCATCAATAAATTAACAAATAGCAAGTGTTGATAAGGATGTGGAGAAAGGGGAACCCTCGTGCACTTTTGGTGGCAATTATACTGGTGCAGACACGGTGGAAAATAGTATGGAAGTTCCTAAAAAATTAAAAATGGAACTGCCTTATGACTCAGTGATTCTACCCTGAGTATATATCTAAAGAAAACCAAGATACTAATTTGAAAGAATATATGCACCTTATGTTCACTGCAGTATTATTTACAATCCTCAAGCTGTAGAAACAACTCAAGTGCCCATTAACTGATGAGTGAATTAAAAAGCAGTGAATATCATTACTCATCCATAATAAAGAATGAAATTCTGCCATTTGGAAGAGAACAGATGGACCTAGAGGGTATTATGTTAGTGAAGTAAGTCAGTCAGAGAAATACAAATAACATATGATTTCACTAAAAAGCAATATAAATGAACAAGCAAAATAGAAGCAGACTCATAGGTAAAGGGAACATTTTGAAGGTTGTAAGAGGAGAAGAGGGTTGGGAGGCTGGGTCAAGAAGGTGAAGAAATTGAGAAGTACATATTGTCAATTACAATGCAGTTATGGGGATATAAATTATGCCATAGGAAAGAGAGTCAATAATACTGCAATAACTCTGCATGGTATCAGGTCAAAAATATTGTGGAAAACACTTTGCAAAGCACCTGTTTTTTTAACCATTATGCTGTACACCTGAGACTAATATAAAATAACTATAGGCCCAGTGCACAGATTTGTGTTCTTCGCAATCTGGGACCCCTTGGGGGATGCCAGAGAGCCAGTTTTGGCCCAATCCCCACAGGCCAGGCCAAGGGACCCCACCAGTACATGAATCTGTACACTGGGCCTCTAGTACGCATATAAGATCTTTGGTTAATCTCGTCCCACCCTTCCCTCTACCCTCTTCTCTCTGAGATTCATCAGTCTGTTCCATGTTTCCATGCCTATGGTTTTCACTCCTGCATTAAGCATCTGACCCCTGATGGTCAGTGCATGTCATAACTACTAGCTGGTCAGCCAGTCACTTAGGGCTTTTATATATAGATATTGAATGTAAAGTCTTACTGAAAATAAATGAAATTTTTAAAAGGGGGTAATAAAAGACCTAAACTGGTAGACAGTGTTAAGGAAGCCATGAAGGTATTTACATTACTGTTGTTTTGGAATGTGAGCTTCTACAAAGTTTGCTACTAAATTATCACACAGATTATTATAATAATAACACATGAAGGCATACTAATTAATGAGGAGGAGTATGAAATGTTATAGCAAATGTGCATAGAAAAATGTATGTAATTTTATGCCTAGTTCAGTCCTTTGCACAATGTAACCTTTCAAAATATTTCTTATTTGGTAAATTTTATGGGGGCAAATAAGGTATTCGAAAATGGTTAGAAACTTCATCAAAACCTTGCAAACTCACAAGTCCTTGATTGTAGGGCCCCTTATCAATGAGGAGAAGTGACAATTCCATACAGGCACATCGTGCAGATACTTGTAGGCCTGAATAATCGCTTCCAAAACAATGCGTTTCCAGTTAGATGGACACAAATCTATTTCAGCATAAATTAGAAGTCGTTCTATGTAAATCTGCAAAGTAGAACACTGGTCTTTGATTCTAGTTCAGTTTAAGTGCTGTGTTAAGAACTTTCAGTAATGACAGATTTCATCAGTTTTGACATGCCTTTATTCTTAGGTTCTAGAGAGACTGCTTGGCCAGCCAAAGCCAGAGGCCAAGAAACAGTTGCAAATCAGACACTATTATTGCCTACTTTCCCAGGTGAATTTCCTGTGTGCTTACCAAAGAGTCTCTGGTTCAAATCTTGGCCCCAGTCAGGACTCATGCGGGAGGCAATCAATAGATGTCTCTCTCTTATACTGATGATTCATTCTCATATTCTCTCTATTTCTCTCTCTTTCTCTTTCTCTCTCTCCACCTCCTCCCTCCCTCTCTCTCTTTCTCTCTCTCTTTTCTCCTCTCCTCCCCTCTCTTTTCTACTTTCTCTGAAAATCAATGGAAAACATATCCTTTGATGAGGATTAAAAATAATTTTTTTTAAAGACAGCTCCCCCAGTGGCTGCTGAGTGCTGCAGCAGGACAGGCAGTGCAAACAGGTGTTTCTGGGTCAGGTTTCTACAACTGTCAAGTATTCTTGGACTTAGTGCCTTTGTAAGAAACACACATGCACACAAAGGGTAGTCCTTTTATGCCCCTTGAGCCTCACATCTCCATCGCGATTCTGTTAAATAAATCTATCTCTGTCTTACACAACCTGAAGCTCAGTCAGTTCTGTTGGTTTCAGGTGGTAGCAGAGCTACCAGTCTCTGTCTCCCTGGTTCTCTCCTAAACCTGCCAGGGAGCTGGTGAGGTCTCATGATTTCTTCACATGTATTACATGTCTATTCTACAAAGAACTGAGTGAAGGCAACAGCTAAGCAAAGATTATAGAGACAAGCTGTGATTTGTTGTTACATCAAAGACTTCTTTGAAGAAGAGTATGTTTACTGTCTGAGGTTATCAGATAATCTCAGATAGACAACTCATATTAGCCAAAGGTCTTCAAACCCAACTATATTTTAGAAAGCAAACAGTTATTGAACATTATGTGTTATTAGTGAAAGTTTGCACCAATCTCCCAAAGCTAAATGCTCTCAGATATCCTATGAATGAACCTCCGTTCAAGGTTCAACTGTCATCTTTCTAGAAATAGAGACATATACAACACTAGAAATCACTCAACTTCCTGCAATCTTTACTGAGACTTGGTATGTGCCATTAATCATTCATTTATACCACTTGCTTTCCTGAGTCATTGTAATTGGGATTTCTCTTTTCACTGAAACTCTTCTAGCAATGAAATCAATCCCATCCCACTTCTGAAAAACACCTCCCACAATTACCTCTTTTGAACACTTGCCTGTGGCCCAGACACTCTCCCCAATATGAATGTCTTTATATGGTGCCCATCCCACCCCCACAACCCTAGGGTGCTTCCTCTCTGTTTGCTCACAGTGAATGCCCTCTCTAAAGTAGCTGACCTAAATACTCTTCCCTCAAACCAAGCAGGAGACTTTTCCCTTTTAGGATTCCTGGAGGCAAGAGTGATACAATCCCCATTCCTTCTCACTAGAATGGACCACTCATTCCAAATGATACACTCTTTCCAGAAGAATCCTGGATGAATGACACAAAGGTCCTTACACGGCTATAGCTGAGCAGGCAACTAGCAATGCCCTTTCAGGTCCTACAGGCAATAGAATCCTGGCAATGTCACAGGCAGGAACAAGAGGACAGCAAGGACAGAAGAACACCCATCATCCAAGGAACAGCGAATTCAGGGTTCTAGTTCTCAGTCAGGACACAGGATACAACTGCCTGGGAAATGCAGCCTGGGACTCAGCTTAGAACTACACTGAACCTGTCACTGCCTGGGGCTTAGAAGGCTCTGTTATTGTCCCATCCTGCCCCATCAGCACACCTTGTAAGTGTGTGTGCACTGCGTGTGCCTATGTCTCCTGAGGTCATGAAGGAGAAATTGGAAATCTTGCCGTCCTGCTGGCTTTAATAGCAATCATTTTGTGGTGAGAAAAGCAAAGACATTGTTAATCATAGTGATTATTAAGCGCAAATGTATGAATTTACTTTATTTGATAGGTTTCCCTTAATAAAGTTCTGAAAGAAGAATTATCTTACCAAAGTCGTTATTGCATATCCTGCTGTTACATCATAGGCAATGAAGAAAGGTCGAATAAATTTGTAAATTGAGTCGGGATCGGGATTATGATGAAAGAATTCTTCAGGAAACTTTTCTTCCTGAAAGGAAGTACCCATTGAAGAAAAATACTAAGTACTTTTTTTTAACAGAATTGTTCCACTTGTGCCCATGTGCTGCTTAAAATAATTTTGATTGGGTGACATGTATTTTAGCCTTTTAAATAAAATAATGGGACCTTAAAAAACAATAGTGATTGAATATCGACACTCATTAAAGATACAGGCACAACCTCAGAATATTTATATATTCCTTTCCTCCTTCCCCCTATCACACTCTGTCTAAATGTGAACTATTTTTACGCTCCAAAGACTTGTTGGTCATCATGTCATAGTTCTCTGCAATCAACTTTGAGAATGTAACCATCAGGTTCTAAGGCTTTGCTGTGTGTACAGTGCTCATATTGTTGTAGAGCATATCTGAAGTCATTTGAAAATTTTTGTCATTGTAATTAATTCAATATTAAATAGCTGTTTAATTTTCTTCTAGAGATCTTGACATATTAAGTTTATGTACAAATATTCATATTGTTTGATGCTATTGAAAATTTTCTTTTAAAAATATACATTTTTGTTTTTTGAGTATGTTGACCCACTTTAGCTCACTAATTATACAAAGCTGAAACTCAGTTCTTACTGACATATCCTATATAATAAAAGGGTAATATGCAAATCAACTGAATGGAAGAAGGACCAGTTGCTATGATGTGCACTGACCATCAAGGTGCGGAGCCTCAACACAGGAGCTGCCCCCTGGTGGTCAGTGTGCTTCCACGGGGGGGCGCTGCTCAGCCAGAAGCCAGGCTGATAGCTGGGGAGCTTAGCAGCTGTGGCAGGAGCCTCCCCTCCTGCCTCCCCCACAGCACTAAGGATGTAAGCCATCAGGCAGACATCCCCTGAGGGCTCCCGACTGCAAAGGGGCACAGGCCGGGCTGAGAGGCTTCCCCACCCCCAGTACATGAATGTCGTGCACCGGGGCCTCTCATTTCTTATATAACACTAGAGCCCTGTGCACAAAATTCAAATTCGTGCATTGGGTGGGGGTGAGGGGTGGGTGGCCCTCAGCCCAGCCTGTGTCCTCTTGCAATCTGGGAATCCTAGGAAAGGGTTCCAAGGCTTGGCTGATGATCAGGGCATATCAGGGCTTTCCTTCCCCTGGCTGCTGGCAACTGGCTGTAACTCCACCGCTGCCACTGCCTGCCATCAGTGCAACTCTGCCACCCCACTACCAAACACCGGGCACCTCACTCTGGGGGTGACAGGTATTGGGTGCGATCATTGGCTGGCTTAGGATTTCCCTCTGCGGGGCAATAACTGGTTGGCCCCCCACACCTGCCACCACATCGCTAGCCAGTGGGCTGGGCCGCTCTCTTTTTTTTGTGGGGCCCCAGATCAATCACCCCTCGGGAGGGAGGCCCTGCCCACGCACCACAGTGCTGACTGTGGATAGCCTGGGCCTTCCTCTTTAGGGCGACTGGGCAAGGCACTCTGCCCACCAACCTGGGGCTCTGAGAACAAATGGTCTCCGCAGAGGGTGGTCTGGGCCTCCCTCATTGGGGCAACTGTGGAGCCGCCCCTCTGGATGGATCACCCCAATAGCTGGTGGCATGAGTCTCCCACTTTGGGGCAATTGATCTCTCTGAGGGTGGCCTGGGCCTCTATCTGCAGGGTGATCACGGGGCAATGGCGGGGCCCCCTGACCAATTGCATTGCACCTACCTTGGCTGGCCTGGAGCCAGTGCGTGTCATAATGTGGTCATTCAGATGGTCATCTGGGAAGTCGTTGTTTGGTCGATTTTCAATATTACACTTCTATTATTATAGACTAAAGGAAAGGCCTGGTGCATGGATTTGTGCACAGGTGGGGTCCCTCGGCCTGGCCTATGGGATCAGGCAAAAACTTGCTCTCCAATATCCCTCAAGGGCTCCTGGACTGCGAAAGGGTGCAGGTTGGGCTAAGGGAGCCCTCACCCCAAGTATATGAGTGTTGTGCACTGGGCCTCTAGATTCTTATATAACTAAATGCCTAGTACACAGTTTTGTGCACAGATGAGGTCCCTTAGTTTGATCTGCAGGCATCAGGCTGAAACCAGCTCTCTGACAACCCCCAAAGGGTCCCAAATTGCAAACGGGCAGTTCTTGGGTTATGCACCCCAGAATCGAGCTCCCTCTTCTCTGGTTCTGGGTACATCATCTGAGAACCACAGCTGCCAACTCACAGCAGCTTGGCAGCTCCTGTGTTGAGCATCTGCCCCTTGATGGTCAGTGTGTATCATAGCTACTGGTTGGACGGTCGTTTATGCTTTTATAAATATATTCCTTTTGCAAAATAATTAGATACAACATGGGGTGGGGAAGAAAACTTAAAGGAAGGTAAGGTTAACTCCCAGCTGGAGAGAGTAATTTTCTACTAGTGATTAATTTCAAAGCAAATCAGCATGGAATAAACACAAGTATCTGAGAGAAAAAGACAACCTCAATACAACTGGCACTTACTGTGACAGGATGGAGTCTCTCTTCAAAAATGTCCTTGGATTTATTTCCACTTCTAGAAAATAAGAACGTGATTTTAAAAACTAATCCAGGGATTGTATTAGCAACACATCTATTGGGAGTAGAGAGAATCGTGGCAGGAGCTTAACCTTCAACAAAGAAAGTCCTTCTACAAATTCTTCTCTTAGATCCTGTAGGAATTTTCTGACCTCTTTTTACTCAGCACATCAAATTCTGTGAAACCTTCTCAATAATGACCAGCCAGAGCTGCCTTTATAGGCATTGACCCTCCCTAATAGGCAATGCTAGTCAATCAAATCAATTGCCCTCCTCTAACCTCTCATTGGCAGACACAGGAACATTTTATAAAGCAGTAGTGGTGGGCAATCCTTCATGTGAAATGTGATTCCTGTTTGTTTTCTCTTACTAGTTTCCTATATTATATTCTTATTATATATTTCTTCTTTATTCTTTACAATAGTCTGAGTTTAAAATTTGCCTTTGTATTTTAAAAGTGAGCACTTTATTAATTTGAGAGAGAGAGAGAGAGAGAGAGAGAGAGAGAGAGAGAGAATTGGCTGCCTCCTGTACATGCTGAATTGTGGATGGAACTAGAAACCTAGCTCTGTGGCCTTACAGAATTGAACCTACAGCTAGGTATGTGCTGCCCTAACTTGGAATCAAACCTGCCACCCTTTGATGTACAGGACAATGCTCCAACCAACTGGATGAGGGAAACCAGTCTTCTGGTTTTTTAGGTTTAATTTTCCACATAGTGGTTCTCCAAGAGTGTTTTGCAGGCTTCTCTGGTTCCACTAGACCAGTGGTCGGCAAACTCATTAGTCAACAGAACCAAAAATCAACAGTACACCGATTGAAATTTCTTTTGAGAGCCAAATTTTTTAACTTAAACTTCTTCTAATGCCACTTCTTCAAAACAGACTCGCCCAGAACATGGTATTTTGGGGAAGAGCCATACTCAAGGGGCCAAAGAGCTGCATGTGGCTCGCAAGCTGCAGTTTGCCGACCACGGCACTAGACCATTTTCAGGAGACCCACAAGACCACAACTGTTTGTATAGAAACATTAAGGCATTGCCTACATTTACACTAACATTTTCAATGAATGACTGCATAAAAGCAAAAGTCAATAAAACTGGTTTTTGAGCAAGAATCAAGGTAGGGATCCAATTCTGTACTAGTAGTCATTCTACTCTTCACTGCCACTTGTTGATAAGAAATCTGCTTTATTTAAGCACAATTTTGATAAAGCAGTGACAATGAATAATGTTATTAAAAGTTGAATCTTCTTTTTATACTTTAGATTAGAATAAGGAGAAGTACACATTAAGCACTCCTACATATTGAAATGTGGTTGTGTTAAGGAAAAGCACTTGGAATTAGTTGTGAGCTGAAAACCCTACTGTTTTCAGAGAAAATTATTTTTATTTGATACTACAACTGTCATTCTCTCAAGACTGAAAAGTGAGCCCATCACTTCTAAGAAAATAACATACTTTTCTTGCCAATTTCACAGTTCCAGTTATCAAGCTAAAAATCAAGATTGGAGAAAACTTGTACCCTTTTTGTGACCTAACAGCTTTTCAATATCTAAAGGTTTATCTGGGAAGACGGGTTATGTGATACTAACAAAAGTGAGTTTTGATACTGTATAAAGAGATGTGAACTGATACTCTCCAAATGACCAATGTATAATGTGATTATGAAAATACTTACAATGTCGCCAAGACCGGTTTAGCTCAATGGATAGAGCGTTGGCTTGGGGACTGAAGGGTCCCGGGTTCGATTCCGGTCAAGGGCATGTACCTTGGTTGCGGGCATATCCCCAGTAGGGGGTGTGCAAGAGGCAGCTGATCGATGACTCTCTCTCATCGATGTTTCCAACTCTCTATCTCTCTCCCTTCCTCTCTGTACAAAATCAATAAAAATATATTTAAAAAAAAAAAAAAAAAAAAGAAAATACTTACAATGTAAGAGATTCGTTTAGCATAGAAGATGTATGCATGGGTACTAATTTAACAGAGACCTTAGTACAAGTTCAAGGATAGGATTTAAAACCATTGTAACTATTTTAAGAAGACAGCTCCTGTGGACTTCTGGTACAATATGAAAGAATATCCAAAATTATCTGAAGGCTTTAAGAATACAAACTTTTCTAGCCATAAAGATACATGAGGCTGGGTCTTCATATTGTTTATTCAAAACAAATTATTGAGATGACATTGAGGTAAGCAAAAGGATTGAAGACAGGGTGTACATGAGAATCAGCTATCTTCTGTTGAACCAGACATAAAGAGATTTGCAAAATGTAAATAAGTGACAATTTCTATTTGGCCTATTTGTTGTGGAAAGTGATTCTCTTTTATAAAGAATTATGTTAATGCTATAGCTCCTCATCAGGGGTGTTTCTGTCCCCCAGGAAACATTCAGACATGGTAGACATGTTTTGTTGTCACAATGGGGCCTGGGAAGAGGATGCTACTGGCATCTAGCCAGGAGAGGCCAGGGATGTTGCTAAACATCCTGTAATGCACAAGGCAATCCCCCACAACAAAGAAGTATCCTGCTCAAAATTTCAATACTGCTATAGAAACTATGTTTTAACATACAAGGGACTTATTTTTAAATTCTCAATTTTAATTTATAATCCAGTAAATATCAACATAGCCCCATATCAACCAATCTTTGGGATCAACATTAGGAGTCCTAAGACAAAAAAAAAAAAAAAAAAAAAAAAAAAAAAAAGTTCACTTCAACAATGTAATAAAAGCACTATAGCTTACTCCAATAATATCTGTAGTTAAAACCTAAGAATAACGTTATATCTTTGAATTTTATTAGCTAGAATAACAGGACTGGTTTTAAAACTCACCTGTTTTTTATGTTGTAATATATTGCTAGTGCCAGGCTGTAGAAAAAAGAAAAGGTTGACAATTGACTTTATGTCAGGTCTGAAGACATGTTTTAAAAGGGTTGTGTGGGGGAAGACCATCCCATCTGCCCAGTAGCCATGAGATCTCATTCAAAACAGTATCTCCTAAGCACTTTTTGACTTGTTGTAGTTCTTTGTCAGTTAGTAAAATGAGGAAAACCAAAATGCTGAGGAATATGTTGTTAGAAGACATGTTTTGTGTGATTATTATAGCATATAAGTTATTACACTCTTGCCCTATCATTTGCCTTTCTACTCATATAATCTTTCATCCTGTACAAGTTAGATCTACTTATACACATGCTTAAATTTAAGCCATATAGTATTTTTTCCACCTGTCCACCTATTATCCTTCAATCCCCTAAAGTTAAATAAAATGCTCTATACCAAACAGAATCATTTAAGGTCACTTTTAAATAATTGTTAAGAAAATTTAATGGCAAATATAAGAATACAATGGCGTAAAATTATACACAGTGTAGTATTAAAGACATTTATTTCCAAATTAGTTTAAATACAATTTAATGAGCAGATGTAAGTGCTCAGATACTGTGTAAGTTACAATATCCCTACATTATTCCCAAATGCTGTGTAACATGAAACAAAGGGGTGCTGTAGATTAAGTTATATGCTTTTTCTCTTTGCCCAGATGTCAAAAATGAAGCTCCAAATAATTGAGAAAAAGCAAATCTGAATTTTATAACTAGGTTTTAGAATATCAGCAGTTGTAAAAAGGCCTGTAGCATTGTTAGCAACAAAGATGGGCACTAAAATAGTGCTTTACACAGTTTCATCTTAAAAATAATTTTAAAATAATAGAATTTGAAGCATATAAGCTGAAAGAAACTAATGAACTTGTGATGGATGATATTTAATTCAACAACCCATTTTACAGAGAAGGTAATCAAGGCTTAAAACTGATTTCCTCAAGGTCCCACCAAGAGTAAGAAGCAGTTCTCCTTCTCCCTCTAACCAGGCAATGTGGTTCCCAAGCTTAGCTGTGCATTTGGATCATCAGAGGAGTTTTACAAACTGCCTTCTACCATCGTCAGTTGATCTGATTCATCTGGCATTGGGTATGTTCTGGGGTTGTTCTGAAAGCTTCTCGGGTGATGGCAAAGTGCAGCAAAGTTTGAGAACACATGAATTTGGATTAAAATCAAAATCATCTCAGATGCTTTTCTCTATATAAAGATGCCTTGCATCCTTCCTCAGCTTATCAGAAGGCTTGTGAGAGTGAGAGTGTGTGTTGGGGAAGGAGAAAGGGAATTCATGTGTTTAGAGACACATTTAGATAAAAGTTGTGTAAGTGATTATAATAAGGCTCACCCATCCCATTGGGAATAATGCACTACTACCCCACAATGAACATTTTTTCAAAACCATTCCTAAAAGCCAATGAGCTCTATTAAAATTCTCACTAAACCTTTATTTTAACAATAGTAAATGTGCTGAATGGTCATTTTCAAAACTCAATAAGAGCAAATGAAAACCTACAGTACTTCCAAAAATTAGATAATTTTGGAGGAAAAAAAGCATATATTCAAAATGACTCTTGAATGATATACTGTAACATCAGAATCATCTAACTCAAAAGAAGCTATGACACACAGTTTTTTACTCCCAGATTTAGTGGTCAGAATGAAGAAAAAGACTCAGAGATTGTGAGATAGGTGTCAAAACACAGGACTTTAGAAAGAGATGGGTTTAATTTTTGCTGAAACTCAATTTGATCTCAACTGTTGTTATGAGAGAAGAAACTTACATTATGATTGTGAACTGCCTGTTTTTAATGTAGAAGTTACTGAGAATTTAATTAGCAAAAATTTTGTACAATATAAACAAAATTAAGTTTATAAATAAATTATGTTTTAGGACTGAAAAATAAAATTAGAAATGAGGATTTTAATATTTTCAGGTAGCATTTTCCAAACTGTGTTCTGAAAAGTCAACCCTCACATCTCAGGGAGACACTGATAATGATCCTTGGACAACCCCAGTTGGATTCAGGAAGTTCTACATCCAAGTTTGTTTTTATTTTTCTCTTAAATAAGCTTGAAGGTTTCCGATTAGGGTGTGTTTTTTTTGTGTGTGTTTTTTGTTTTTTTAAGTCTTCAATTGTGGACTATGAACTCACAAAATTTAATGAATAGTTTTCATCGTCATGACACTGTTATGTTTGCTTAAACTTAAACCTGACTGTGACTATGTTTCCACAACTTCACCTCTCTCATGATTTTCTGCTTTGATTTTGTTATATATGGATCAATATAAGTCTTGAATATGCATTTATATATCTATACATATATATATAACTAAATTTAATACATCTATGAAATTAAAACATCAGCCAAACAAGTTTAACCCAAAATGAAGTTAACTTGAGAAGTTGTTCCTTAAGACTGGTTTGATGCATTTTTCCTGGAAGGAGAGTGCATTTCAATATAGAAATAGTGCAGGAATAAAAATGTACGATGGGGGAAATCCAATGAACTGTAAATGCAGATACACTCTGCTGCCAATAGGGGACAAGCTGTCCCTTCTTCCTAGAGCATCTTCCTGGTTAGTACCATAGTTTTAGGCCTATATCTCATGAAGAAATACTATATTTCAGAAACATTCAGTAAAACACACCTCTCCTTTCATTGTGAAGTAGTAATGCCTCAAGTAAAGATAAATATTTTTGGGGGCATTTTTAAATTGTTAAGTTTAAGTTTAAGAAGGTTTCCCTTCTTCCCTCCACTCTGAGATTAAAATGGAAGTGGAAATCAATATATAATTGACACCAGTTTTTAACCTGAGCACTGAAAAGGACAATCAAATGAAAGTACATATGGGCCGGATAAGAGGTCTGTCCCCTGTTTGTACTCACCACTGCACAGCAATTCTCAGATCAGGCTGAGAAATCGAGTAGTCAACATACATAGTATTACATGAGCTGTACTTTTCCCTAAGGTGACCAGGAGACACCTAAAGAGGTAGGGGAATAGAAGAAAATATCATAGTAAGTTAAACCTATAAACCAAACAATTAGTCATTACAATTGTCCTCATACTCTATGAACTGCTTTAGTGCAATACCATGTGCAACTCTATGGTAAACCCATTCTATGCTCTAACTTCCAACTATGAGAATTGAGGAAGGGGTCATAAAATGCCGCCCTTGACATATTACCTATAATCCAACTTGGCAAACACCTATGATAAAGTCCCTTTATAAGACTGTAAAACCTTTATAGATAAAACATCATTTTGCCTGTTTCAGATGCTTCTCTTGAAAGCTACTTACTCCTCATTAACCAGAAGCTCCAGATGGCATAATTTGAAAATCACTATTTGGAGGAATAAATTATCCTTCAAGCTAGAAATATTTTAACTATAGCTAGAACTCTGATATGTTTCTTAAGCCATGCAGTTAACATGTAATTTACTTTTGGGATCTCATCAGACAAATACAGCATAAAGAGTGAAAACTCATTCAAATACTTTTTTTCTAAATGGAAGGTTTACTACCATATAGGTGCAGTGTGGCATATAATACACCATGAATAAAGTCAATAATGACCAGAAACCTATATAGAGGGGAGTAAGAAGAATAGGAAACAAAGCACCAAAATATAGACTAGTTGGTAAAACATTAGGTGATATTTGCTCCCATTTCCCTCTATTTCAAACCTTTTCCATTATAAATGTACATTGTGTTCTATTTGAAAACAAGGCTAAAATATTGAAAACTTTTAATCAGACATGGGGGTCACTGGTCTATGGGAGTTCATTTAGTAAAGCAACAATTTACAGTATAGTACTGTTAGATCCAATCAAGGAAATACTGAGCACTTCCCCATCAGTGTAGTCTACTCCCAATTTTTCAAATTTCCAATACCAAATATCTAGTATCCACTATAGTGGCAGAATTAAACTGGTATCAAATCCTGGATATTCTGGCTGTCAAATGATTACTTTCCTCTCATCCTGTTTAAAAATGTAAAACAATTGTTCTTTGTGGTTAAAACCTTACTATTGCTGACTTGCAAGCTCAATAAACTACACAGAAAAACAGAGATAAAAAATGCAAATACTAAAAAAGAATTAAAGAGCCCAAATGCTAATGATGAGGTAGTGTTTATAGGTATTTCAGTAGGTCACTAGAATACACAGGCAAAAATCCTACTGTATCTTCACTCATTCAGAACAAATGGCAGAATAGATGGACTTTTACAATCTTTTCAAAAAAGGGAAGGGGTTCATTAGATTTATTTATTATTATTATTTATTGTCTAAAGTTTTACATGTCTCCTTTTCCCCCTGACTGCCCCAGTATCTATGTCCATTGGTTATGCTCATATGCATGCATACAATCCTTTGGTAGCTCCCTCCCCCTGCCCCTCCCCCCTGCCATTTGTCTCTGGATCTATTCTTGTTCATCAAATTATGTTCATTATTATATTACAAATATGAGTGAGATCATGTAATATTTATCTTTCTCTAACTGGCTTATTTTGCTTAGCATAATGCTCTCCAGTTCCATCCATGCTATTGCAAATGGTAAAAGTTCCTTCTTTTTTTTTTTTTAATAGCACTAGAGGCATGGTGCATGAAATCTGTGCACTGTGGGGGTGTCCCTTAGCCCAGCATGCACCCTCTCCAATCTGGAACCCTTAGGAGGATGTACGACTGCTGGTTTAGGCCCAATTCAGTAGTAAGACATCCCTCTCACAATCCGGGACTGTTGGCTTCTAACCATTCGCCTGCTTACCTATCTGACTGCCCCAAACTGCATCTGCCTGGCAGCCTGATCACCCCCAACTGCTCCCCTGATTGCCCAATCTCCAACTTCCCTCTCCTGCAGCTTGGTCATCTCCACTGCCCTCCCCTTCTGGGCTGATCACCCTCAACTGCCCTCCCTTGCCAGCCAGATTGCCCCCAAATTCCCTCCCCTGCCAGCCATGTTGTGGCAGCCATCTTATGACATGGGGGCAGCCATCTTGTGACAAGGTGGGGGTGGCCATTATGTGATGATGTGAGGGCATCCTGTGAGGGCAAGAAGGCATGAGGGCCACCTAAGCTTTTATTAGTATAGACAGTATTCCATTGTGTAGATGTACCACCGTTTTTTAATCCACTCATCTGCTATTGGATACTTATGTTGTTTCCATATATTAGCTATTGTAAATTGTGCTACTATGAAATAGAGGTACATATGTCCTTTCTGATTGGTGTTTCTGGATTCTTGGGATATATTCCTAGAAGTGGAATTACTGGGTCAAATGAAAGTGCCATTTTTAACTTTTTAAGGAACCCATACTGTTCTCTACAGTTATTGCATCAGTCTGTATTGCCACTAGCAGTACACGAGGGTTCCTTTTTCTCTGCATCCTCACCAGCACTTGTTTGTTGATTTAGTGATGACAACTATTGTGACAGGTGTGAGATAGTATCTCGTCATTTTGATTTGCAGCTCTTGGAAAATTAGTGACTGACCATGTTTCCATATGTCTCTTGGCCTTCTGTATGTCCTTTTTCAAAAAAGTGTCTATTTATGTACCTTGGCCATTTTTTTTTATTAGATAGTGCATCTTTCTTTTGTTAAGTGATATGAGTTCTCAGTAAAATTTGGAGATTGAACGCTTATCGGAAATATCATTGGCAAATATGTTCTACTATGCAGAGGGCTTTCTTGTGTTTTGTTTGATGATTCATTTTATCATGCAGAAGGTTTTTATTTTGATGTAGTCCTAATTTGTTTATTTTTCTCCTTATCTCCATTACCCTAGGAGCTGTGTCAGTAAAGATATTTCTATCAATCAATGCAGAAAAACATTTGACAAAATCCAACACCCTTTCTTCATAAAAAAAAAAAAAAAAAAAAAAAACTCTCAGCAAAGTGAGAATAAAGGGATCATACCTCAACATAATAAAAGCCTTAGATGACAAACCTACAGCCAACTTTGTGCTCAATGGGCAAATACTAAACTCACTTCCCCTAAGAATGGGGACAAGACAGGGATGCCCACTTTCACCACTCCTGTTTGATATAGTACTGGAAGTGCTAGCCATGGTGATCAGACAAGAGGAAGAAATAAAAGGCATCCAAATTGGAAAAGAAGAACTAAAACTGTCCTTATTCACAGATGACATGATATTATACATAGAAAACCCCAAAGACTCTATCAAAACCTGCTAGACCTAATAAATGAATTCAGCAATGTAGTAGGATACAACATTAATACCAGAAATCTAGGGCCTTTTTATACACCAACTAGTAGCCTAGTGCACAAAATTCGTGCATGGGGGAAAGAGAGGTTCCCACAGCCCAGCTTTCACCCTCTCCAATTGGGGACCCCTTGGGGGATGTCCAACTGCCGGTTTTGTCCCTATCCCTGTGGGCAGTCAGACATCCCTCTCGCAATCTTAGACTGATGCCTCCTAACTGCTCACCTGCCTCCGCCTACCTGCCTGATTGCCCCTAGCCCCTCTGCCTGCTTGCCTTCCTGATCACCCCTAACTGCCCTCCCCTGCTGGCCTGATCTTTCCCCAAAATGTCCTCTCCTGATGACCTGATCTCGCCCCCAATGGCCTTCCCCTGCCACCTTATCTTACCACTAACTGATCTCCCCTGCAGGCCTAATAACCCCTAACTATCTCTGGCTGCCTGATTGCCCCTAACTGCCCTCTCCTGGAGGCCTAATATCACCCCCAACTGCCCTTCCCTACCAGCCTGATCTCACCCCCAATGGCCCTCCCCTGTCAGTCTGATCTTACCCCAACTGCCCTCCCCTGCTGGTCTGATTGCCCCTAACCACCTCTGCCTCAGCCCTCACCATTATGGCTTTGTTCAGAAGGAAGTCAGACATCCAGAAGATGTCCAGTGGACCCGGTCTAAGTAGCATATTGCCCTTCTATTGGTATAGATAGATTATATAGAATAGGATTGCTTAAATGAGGGGAGGGGTTTCAGCAAGAGGAGATGCTCTTGGCAGACAAAAATACATAATCCCTATATCTGGACTGAGAACCAGCCATATGCACTATACTGCCAAACTGGTCATTAAAAAATTGAACCACTTTCTTGCACCTTACACCAAAGAGCTGTTGCCCTTAAAACCCCTCTTCAGCCCCCACCTTAGGTTCTGCCTTTGTAGTTCACCCAGATTTGGTTTTGATTGGTTGGTTTCTATGCCAGCCTAGTGTCTCTGGGCCTATCTCCAAGCCTGATCAGAGAGGTGGGGCTGTTCAGAGTTGTCCCAGGCTGCTGGAGAGTGGGATGAACTGCTACCCTCTGGGGGAGAGAGAGAGGTGCAGCTGCAGGCGAGGCCTGGAGTGAGAGAGAGAAGCAAGGGCAGATCAGCAGCTGATATGAGGTATGGATCAGACCCTGCTTCTCTCTCTGTGCCTTGCCAGCAGCTGCTGCAGCTATTGATCAGCCCCATCTCTCTCTCTCTTTCTCTTTGAGAGGTGAGAAGTTCAGCCCGTTTGCCAGTCCCCGCCCACCTGAACCTGCTGTGCACACAGCCTGGTAATCGGTTGTCCCTTTGGTTGTTTTGGATATTACAGAGCCTGGCTCTTTATATATATAGTGAACTCATAGAAAGAGAAATTTAAAAAGAAATCCCATTTACCATTGCACCAAAAAAAAAATTAAAAAATTAAGATACCTAGGAATAAATTAAACTAAGGAGGTAATAGACCTAAACTCAGATAACTACAGGACATTGAAAAAGGAGATAGACAAAGACATAAACAAGTGGAAGAACATACTATGTTCATGGGTTGGTAGAATCAACATCATTAAAATGTCCATACTACCCAATGCAATCTACAGATCCAATGCAATCCCCATTAAAACACCAATAGCACATGTCAAAAATCTATAACTAACTTTCCAAAATTTCATCTGAAATAAAAAAGGACCCCAAATAACCACAGCAATTCTGAGAAAGAAGAACCAAGTTGGAGGGATCCCAATACCAGATATCAAACTCTATGATAGCAAGCCATGGTTCTCAAAACTGCCTGGTACTGGCACAAGAACAGACATATAGACCAATGGAACAGAACAGAGAACCCAGGATTCTTTAGATTGAAAGTTCAATAGCTAAGACTAGAAAAATTATAAGACTAGGAGTCTAAGTAACAAGTCAAACCTTACTATCAAGTACCTGTTGAAATCCTGCGTATTGCCTCATCTTAACCTATCCTATATAATAAAAGCCTAGGTGGTTTAAGTGATGTTGTAACAAGATGGCCGCCACAACATCACAAGATGGCCAACACAAAATAGCTTCCATGATAGTCACAAGATGGCCTCCACAAGATGGTCAGCAGGGGAGGGAAATTGGGGGTGACCGGGCCAGCAGGGGAGGGCAGTGGGGGTGATTGGGCTGGCAGGGGAACAGTTAGGCAGGAATCAGGCTGGCAGCCAGAAGTGATTAGGCGGGCAGCAGGAAGGCGAGAGGTTAGGAACAAGCTGTCCTGGATTGTGAGAGCCTAAACCAGCAGTAAGACATCCCCAAGGGGTCCCACTTGGAGAAGTTGCAGGCCGGGCTGAGGGATACCCCCATCCCCATACACGAATTTCATGCACTGGGCCTGTAGTTAAAAAAATAAAATGGAAGTACACTGTTTTCTCTCTACTTTCTCACAAGTCTTGGATATTAATAATTAATAATGACTTCTAAATCACTTAAAATTTCAAATCCTTATATGCTTTAGAAATTTTGGCAGACAAAAATACATAATCCCTATATCTGTTCCATCTATGTGGCTCAGAAATGGGACAATCTGATGAAATGCATTGTTTGAATAGAACTCTTAACCAAGGTGCCAAAGCCGGTTTGGCTCAGTGGTAGAGCGTCGGTCTGCGGACTGAAGGGTCCTGGGCTCGATTCTGGAAGTACCTTGTTTGCTGGCACATCCCCAGTGTGGGGTGTGCAAGAGGCGGCTGGCCGATGTTACTCTCTTATAGACGTTTCTAGCTCTCTAACTATCTTCTTTCCTCTTTGTAAAAAATCAATTAAAAAAAAAAAAAGAACTCTTAACCAAGGTTTTAGTAGAAAAGTGCAGTATGCTAACTACAGATCTAATCACAATATTCTCTGAATTAATATTATTAATTTTATTGAATTAAAGCTTTAAACTTTGATTTACACTTTAAATATAAGTTCTATGTTTGAGATTTCTGAAATGACCACAATTCCATTTCCTTTCCCCTTCCTTTCAGAAATACATCCCTAGAATTAAAGACATAAAAAAAGAACAAAACACAGGAAGCACAACTTTGGTGTCTAAGGAGAGTGACTGGAATAGGAATAAGAAAGCCAGTTTGTTTTACAGAGTCCAAGGCAGGCTCAGAATTCAGCCCCCAAATTCTTGCAGTGCAGCCCTATCAGTAAAAATTCTGCTCACACCTTGTGCTTCCAATCCTATATAATAAAAGCCTAATATGCTAAGTGTCTCTGGTTGTCCAACTGACTGTTCAACCAAACAAAACCTATTATGCTAATGGTATGCTAAGTCTGTTCAACTGCTAACTATCACATGCACTGACTGCCAGGGGGCAGACAGTTGACTGGTCGACCAGTCTCTATGATGTGCACCACCACCTGGGGGCAGATGCTCCGAATGGTAGGTTAACTTGCTGCTGGGGTTTAGCTGATCAGGACTGAGTTAGATGGGCCAGACACATCCCGGAGCCTTCCCGCAGTCCTTCCCCAGCTGCTCAATCTCCCATGTCTCTCCTGGACCCTGATCATGCATCGGTGGGGTCCCTTGGCCTGACCTGAGCCCCCTTGGGGACCCCTCAGGGGATGTCAGAGAACCGTTTTCAGCCTGATGGTGGGATGACCAGTCACTATGACACACACTGACCACCAGGGGAAAGGTGCTCAACACAGGAGCTTCCCGTTGGTGGTCAGTGCACTCCCTCAGGGGGAGCACTGCTCAGCCAGAAGCCGGGCTCATGGCTGTTGAATGCAGCAGCAGTGGCGGGAGCCTCTCCCACCTCCACAGCAGCGCTAAGGATATCTGACTGCCAGATTAGACCTACTCCATGGAAGTGGGTCTAAGACAGCCGTCGGACATCCCTCAAGGGCTCTTGGACTGCGAGAGGGCCCAAGGCTGGGCTGAGGGCCCCCCCACACACATGTGCACAAAATTTGTGCACTGGGCCTCTAGTTAGACATAAAGACAGCCACGGACCAGCACAATTCCGAAGGAAGCCAACAAGGAAGATAGACCAAAGCAGAATGGCTACCATCAAGAAGGCAGATAATAACAAGTATTAGAGAGGTTGTGGAGAAAAAGGAACCCATATTCACTGCTGGTAGGAGCATAAACTGTACAGCCACTATGGAAAAGTGTATGGAATTACCTCACAAAAACAAGAATAGAATTACCATATGATCCAGCAAACCCTCTTCCGGTTATCTATCAGGAAAAAACATTTGTAAAGATATATGTTCATTGTAGCATTATTCCTGATGGCCAAACATGAAAATAAAGTGTCCTTCAGTAAATATTTGGATAAAGATGATGTGGTGTGTGTGTGTGTGTGTGTGTGTGTGTGTGTGTGTATGAATACTACTCAGCCATAAATGAGGAAGTACTGCCATTTGTCACAACATGGATATTATATGCTAAGTGAAGTAAGTCAGAAAGAAAAAGCTATGTGGGATATAAAACTAAAACTCAGACATAGACAACAGTATGGTGGTTACCAGAGGGAAGGGGTATGGGGTAAGTAAAAGGTAAAGAGGGCCAAATGTATGGTAAGGGAAGATTATTTGACTTTAGGTGGTGGACATACAATGCAATGTAGCAATCATATTTCAAAGATAGGTACACTTGAATCCTAAATAAGGATTTTAATCAAAGTCACCCCAGTGAATTTAATTTTTTTTAAAAATCTGAACTCATAAACAAAAAGCAAATTGAAAGCTTTTCTTAAAATCTACATGCTAAGAACATCACATTTCTTAGAAAAACTTAGAATCTGTGGTATCAGCAAATCAGTTGTCCTATTTATACTAAAAAAAAGGGTAATGTGCTAATTAGACTGGACGTTTTCTGTATGTCTGTTCTGACAAAGCTTGGGTTTGGCCGACTTGCAAACTGCCCCTGGACCCTTGCCTAGGCCGGCCCTGCCCCAGTGAGGACCCTCACACTGATTGGGGGCATGGCCAGCCTACAAACTGCCCTCAGCCCCTCCCCAAGCAGGGACCCCCACCCCCATTGGGGGTGAGGCTGGCCTGCAAACCACCCCAGGCCCCCCACCTCCAGCGAGAACCCCCATCCCGACTGGGGTCATGGCTGGCCTGCAAACCACCTCAGGCCCCTCACCCAGGCCAGCCTCATCCCCAGCAGGGACCCCAACTCTGATCAGAAATATGGTCAGCCTGTAAACTGCCCCAGACCTCTCATTCATGCTGGCTCCACCCCCAGCGGGGACCCCCACCCTGATCGGGGGTGTAGCCTTCCTAAAAACCCCAGGCGGCCCCTTGACCAGGCTAGTCCCTCCCCCAGTGGGGACCCTCACCCTGCCCCTGCCCCAATTCAAATTGCTGTCCATTCCCCCCCCCCCCCGATCTGAGACCCCCTTCAGGGCAGGCCAGCCGGCCCCACCCATGCACCAGGCCTCTATCCTATATAATAAAAGGGTAATATGCAAGTTGACCCTAATGGCAAAATGACCAGAACGACTGCTGGACCAGTCACTATGAAGCACACTGACCGCTTCTGGGTCCCTTCCCCCAGACATCAAGCACCGATCGCGAATGGGGAACTGGGGGGTGGGTGGCAACAGGGGGCAGGGCTAGCTGCGGGCAGCTGGGAAAGATGGCCCTGATCATAGGCCAGACCTAGTGCCGTACCTGCACATGAATTTTGTGCACTGGGCCTCTAGTGTAAAATAAAACTGTAGCAAAAAAAGAAAAATTAATGTGAGTGATAAAATTCAAAAGCAAAAAATAAATAAATAAATAAAAAATCCTTTGGCCAGTGATATTCAGTAGTTAGAGCATTGTCCTTCACACCAAAAAATTCGGGGTTTGATTCTAGTCAAGGACAAGTACCTGGGTTATGGGTTCACTCCCTTCTCCTGTTTCGGGAACATTTGAGAAGCAGTCAGTGGATGTGTCTCTTACATAGATATTTCTCTCTATCTCTCTCTTGATTACTACCTCCCATCCTTCTACTCTCTCCAAAAACCAAAAAAAAAAAAAAAAAAAAAAAAAAAAAAAAAAAAACTATCCTCAAGTCAGTATTAAAATTCTCTCTATATAAAAGCCTAATGACTGGAATGACTGGATGACCGGCCGATGGCCGGTAGCTATGATGTGCACTGCCCCAGAACTTGTTGCTGGGGTCCTGACAGCCCTGAATCTGGTTCACTTGCACCCCAAACCCAGACAAGAGAGAGAAGGGAGCCCATCCCGCATGGAAATGCTGTTCCTTAGCCGTCGTGCCTTGCTTGCTGCTGGAAATAAAGGGGGGCCAGCTAGCCAACTTCCCATGGTTCCTCTCCCCTACAGACATGCCCCCCTCATTTGATCCTGATCACCAAGACCCCACCCATGCACAAATTCATACACCATGCCTCTAGTAAACAAACAAACAAACAAACAAATAAACCTACCAAAAGCAAACATTACAGTGGTAAAAGAATAAAATGCTATAAAAATGACAGGACATAAGTAAACACTATCAATTAAAAACTCGATAAAACAGAATTATAAAGTGTTGGTGGCCCTAGCCAGTTTGCCTCAGTGGATAGAGCACCAGCCTGCAGATTGAAGGGTTCCAGGTTCGATTACAGTTAAGGGCACATGCCCAGGTTGTGGGCTTCATCCTTAGTAGGAGTCATACAGGAAGCAGCCAATCAATGATTATCTCTTATCATTGATGTTTCTATCTATCTCTCATTCTCCATTCCTCTCTGAAATCAATAAAAACTTAAAAAAAAAAAAAAAAAAAAAAAAAAAAAAGAAAGAAAATGAAAGAAAAAGAAAGTCTTGGCAAAGAAACTCAAGGAAATCTCCAGGAAGCAGAAAAAGACAAAATGGGAAATAAGAGGGGGAAATATTTAGAGATTTGTCCAGGAATACTGGTCTAAGAGTTCCAACTTCTGCTTAATGAGAATATTAGTAAAAAGAAGGAATAAAGAATTTATAAAAGAAACAAAAATATCCCCTGAGAGTAGATGGCCACAATACAATGAAAAGATGCATACCAAAACATAACATGAAATTTCAGAATCCCAGGAATAGGTAAGCTTCTAAATATTTCCAGAGAAGAAAGGGTGGGGGAAATTACTAAAGTTGCAAATATACAATATATCATACATTACCAATATATTTAAGAGCAACAATGTAATGAGAAAATAGTAGAAATGTCTTTAGAACTGCAAAAATTTATTTCAACTTATAATTCTCTGCTCTATTAAGTAGGAAGCATTTCAGAGAGGCTACAATTTCTGCCCATGTATCCTTTCCCAGGAAAAAAGATATTCAGTGAAACAAAGGAGAATAACAATACAGAGGAAAACATAAACAAAATGATTTTTAAACCAGTATTCCACCCAGCACACTGGTGTGTGGCAAGAATATTTACAAAATGCAATATCTATTTGGGCAGGGGCACTGACCTTTTCCCTTACATTGTCAAATAACAAAATGACAATAGCCAATACCACAATAGACATCAAAAGTGAATGAATAACAATTACACTTTTTTTAATTGGTGAAAAAATATATTCTTTTGATGTGTCACAGAATTTTGGACATTATTTTATGCATGCCATGAGATGAAAAAGTTTGAAAATCACTGACTTAAGAAATTGGGATCCCATAGCAGTGTGTGTGAGATCCCAGATGACTTCAAAGAAATATGCTTAAAAGCAGGGACAGAACAGGCCTTCGGAAAACAAGTGTATAGTAGAAGAGGATAACAAAAGCTAGGGAGATGGCTTCCAATAAGAAATAGAATGAATGTGTTTAGTACATGGAAAATATTTTTGACAGGCCTGTAACAAATGTCACAGCATGTTCAGGGGGGAAAAATAGAAAAGAACAAGTGATTACACTAAAAAACTAATTCCACACACATAAAAATGAAAACTTACTAGGTATTATGTTAATGTAGCATAAATGTAGAATTTTTGTCCAATAATCATCTTTCTCTGCCAAATTACTAGATTGTTAGATATAAAGCAGTTATTTCTGAAATCAGAAAGGCCAGCCTACTTTCTGAATTTGGCTATGTGAGATCATTTTGATGAGACAGAGAGGTGTGCATTATCGTGGAGAAGTGTAGCAGTGCTGAAATTTCAGTAATATAGGGGTGCCAAAAATGAATACACATTTTAACAGCTGATAACTCAATTTTCACTCCTTTTCAAGTTTAACTGATTCAAAATAATAGGTAAAGCCAGCCTATGCTTTGAACAAAGAAAACTTATTCTAAACTCTGACTAAACTTTTTTTTTTTAATGGGGAGATATAAAACCGGCAATAGGTGACAAATTGAGGGCACACAATTATCAACTAAAATAATTCATTCGTGACATTTGCAATTCCATTGCTTTGTTTAGTCAGCAGTGCTTGGACCAAAATGGTCATAAGTTTGAAAACAGGTACTGACAAAAATTATTCACTTCTGTAGGTTCTTTAAAATTTTTTAAATGAACTATCCTATATAATAAAAGACTAATAGCAAAATGAGGGAATGGTGGAATGACTGGTTGCTATGATGTGCACTGACCACCAGGGAACAGATGCTCAATGCAGGAGCTGCTCCCTGGTGTCAGTGACTCCCACAGGGGGAGCACTGCTTGGCCTCTCTCCCAGTGGGCCTATGCCCACAGGCCACACCCCCCACCAGTGCATGAATCTCATGCACAGGGCCTCTAGTAAGTTAATAAACACCAACATAATCATGCAGAGTGCATATACATTTTTTTTGATCAAAAGAATGAAGGGGGGAGCGTCCGAGGATGCGGAGGTGGAGGCGGAGGAGGTTTGTAGCAGTAGCAGCATCCGTGGCCGATCCCCTGTGGCGGGCCACAGGATTTGTGCAGAGACATAGGACAGGCCTGTTGGTGGGTTCCTCCTGTGCCGGCCTGTTTGGAGCCCAGATCTTGTACCACCTCATCCCAGATGTACCACCTCATCCCGGTTTTATATCTCCCCATAAAAAAAAAAAGTCATCCTGTGGTTCGATGACTATACCAGTACTGGCCTTAGGGCCAGCCAGCCCCGCTCTCCTCAAAGCTTCAGAGACTTTTCCAAGAGGTGCTACAGGACACTGGCGTCCCATCGGACCATGGGTACAAGGCCTTCACCACTTTCACCTTCCTGCCGGTGAGTGCTGGCTTCCCAAGACTCCCTGCGGGGGCGGTGGTGGGCATCCCCGCCAGCTTCCTGGGTGACTCAGTGACCAAAATTGACCACCCTGTGATTGTCCAAGGGCAAAGAGTGGACTGGAAAAGCCCAGAAGGTACCCGGCTGAAATACGCCTTGACCCTGTCCCATGATGCCCAGAAGCTTGCCTTGGCCAGGGAGGTGGTGTGCCTGGAGAGCAGTACAGCTGTGCTGCAGACCCTGTCGGTCCCAGCTTGGCTGGCAAGAACTTGGACACTGAGCATAAGTGCCAAGCATTCCCTGGGGCTCTATGGAGGCCCCATAAACTTAAGCGTTGCTTTCAACCTGGTGGCAGCAGTGGTAGGCTTTGTGGCTTATGCCTTCTCCACAGACTCTCTCACTTACGCCCTGGAAGCCTGGCTGGACCGTGCACAGCTTCCATGTCCGCAGCCTATTCCCAGGGTGGAGTGGAGTTCTATGAGAAGATTCTGTCTGGCAACCAGGCCCTGCGCGATCTCTTGGGTCCACCAGGAGAGAGGCTGTATATGCCCAGTGGGAACATCATTCCCAGACATTGGTTCCGCATCAAACATTGACCCTACACGGCCCGCCAGGATTCCATGCTACAGATGTGGAGGGCGGCTCAAAACCCAGGCCACTCCTGAGGGGTTCATCTCACGGACAGTTCCAGCTCATGCAGGCACAACCCTGCCATTGACCCTGGGGACTCTCCGTACCCACAACCCAATGTTCTTGGAGTCAAGCAACCTGGATTCTACCTCAACCCACCTCTTATGATCTAAGCGACCTTGGGCACATCCCTTTATGAATCTGAGCCTTGTTTTACTCCACTGTAAAATGGGGATGATGTACACTTCTGGCAGGATTGTGGGGTCCTCTGGCAAAAAGGCTGTGGCATAAGTAAATGGATGCCTTCTAGGTCTGTGAAACCAGTAGGCTGTGGGGATGAGATCATACCTATCTCACCACCAGAGGTGCTTGCAGGATGTGAACACTCCTACAGCGAAGAACCACCCGTGGTTTGCCTGTTGGTCAGATCCCAGTTTCCTTCTGCTGTAGAGGTTAAAAGCTTTGAGAGGGTGCCCAGCCAGTGTGGTTGAGCATTGACCCAGGAACCAAGAGGTCGCCAGTTTGATTTCCAGAAAGGGTACATGTCCGGGTTGCAGGCTCAATCCCCAGGAGGGGGTGTACAGGAGGCAGCCAATTGATATTTCTCTGAATATTTCTATCTCCCCTCCCTCTCAAAAATCATTAAATAAAAACATTAAAAAAAAAAAAAAAAGGAATGAAGGGTATACAAGAAAAAGGCATGGCCAGAGAACTAGATGGCTCAACAGTAACAAATATTTGCATAGTCATGATAATAGAAACACTGATTCTGATTTACTAAAAGCCATGATACATGTTGGGAGGACAGAAGGAAGGAAATAAGACCACACTGGAGGGAGAAAGCTAAGCTTTCAGCTGCTACGACAATAAGTCAATAGATAACACAAAAATTGCCTTAGGCATTATATTACTGTTAATTTTGTTTAAAAAAATTAAAAGTTAAGGCAAAAAATTAAGGCATATTTTTATACCACAATCATGTTACTGACATTTTACTTAAAGATCAGAACCCCTTTAAAAAATGACTATTACTGAACCAAAAACTTTCCTGAATATGTAAACTTGTTAATTAAGATAACAGAAGTGATTAAGAAAATCTTCCAAAAAAGGTTCATGCTAATGATACTGGGTTTATAATAGATTTTTAACAATTATGGCAGACAACTTTTAATTCAAAATACTAATTTCTTACATAACTTTTCAACTATTTACTTACATGGTCGAAATAGTTGTTCTTTCTCTTTCCTCCCACTAAGAATAAAAAGAATGAACTGATCAATACTGATACAAATGCCATAGAAAAAACAGAAGTTACTGATTACCTGAAAGATGACTAACATACAAAACTGGAGGCACACACTCCTCAGGACTGCAGAGATGGGCACAGGATAGCATTTCCTTTACTCCCTCGCCCTCTCTTTACAGGTGAGCAGCCCATGGCTCTGGAAGAAACTGAGAAATACAGCAATCCTACCCGAAATGATTAGCTCCAGACAGTCATGCACACATGCCATGAAAATGCATGTTAAAACCCCCACTTTTTATCAAGCTGCGTGGACTCAAATAAAATGGACCCTTCCCTGCCTGTACTTTTTGCTGTCACAATCAACTGAAAGACTTGATCCGTGTGCCTTTTAAAGCAAGTAAACTCAATTGAACATAACGTTAAGGAGATAAGCAGGCAAGCAAAAGCATTAAAATCCTCCAGTTCTGGGTTCTTATCCTAAAACAAACAGGACAAAGGAAATTGACATAGTTGCACATGCTCCTGCTAAGCTTCTGGGGAACCCATAGGGCTCTGTTCCTCTGATGTAGTCTGGCAGCATTACCAGGGTGAGAGAGTTTGAATAGCTTCAAATTCTAATGTGAGATAGCATTTGCTTGAGCACTATGTAAGATCACAGATTCAATCCTCATATATGAACAACTGAAATGTTTTTTATTTGTTCAAACAAAAATCTGTGACATAAATCCTATCTTGACTTACCGATCACTTGACTTTTCTTGAGGAAAATTGTGCCAGCCCTTGGATGGACAGAAGGGATTAAACCTGAAGCCCAGAAAAAGGCATACAATTTTGTTGAGTAGGAAAATCCATAATTAAAAATAACAGCTACACATCAATTTGTATCACTTACTGTTGAGAAGACTTTTTAAATAATGGTAATAAGCCAATTTTAATTTTAATAAAGGTAACAATATAAAAACTCTACTGGGAAAATTCAAAATTGCAGAATTTTGCTATACATGTACAGTAAAACCAGGCTATGTATTAGACTTTTTTTTTTAACTTGGACATAAATAATCTATGAATTATGTACTTATCAATTAGAAACAGTCAGTCTCTTTCATGCTAATATTAGCACATTTCAGAAACAGTGTGAAGAAACAAGTTAAACTGTGGCCAATTATTGTCAAATACCTGCTAATATATCAAATATGCCCAAATCACATGAGCTGTATTTGGCAAATGTTCTTTACCATAAGTCTAATTCTAACTCCATTCACAAAATGAACTTATTTAGTTAGCTGTGGCTTACTTGGGGCTATTCAATGTGGCACATTAAAAAGAATAGTATCAATGTTTTATTCTACAGGGAACCTTTCATGACAGTGACTTTTTATACTTTCATGAAAGTGATTTTTTTTTTCAATCTTTATTGTTCAAAGTATTACAGATGTCCCCTATTTTCCACAATTGTCACCTTCTAGCCCACCCCTAGGTCTTCACCACCGTACTGTCTGTGTCCATGGGTTATGCATATATATGCACACAAGTTCTTTGCTTGATCTATTCCCACCCATCCACCCATCCACCCACTCCAGCCTTCCCTCTGAGGTTCATCAGCTGTTTCATATTTCTATGTCTCTGGATCAATTCTGTTCATCAGTTTGTTGTTGTTTTAGACATGGATGGAGTGGTAATTGTTGCTTCTGAGTTGTATACAATAATTTCAAATGGAAATAATCAAGACTAGACCAAGTTAAATAGACTCACTTTGAGGAGAGTTTATAATATATAGGCTGCATTCTAAAGAGCTTGGTATGCATCACCAAATTGAATTTGGCACATCTCTTATCTGCATGTCAGCCTATTCTGTTTAGCAGCTGGTTACACAGTTGGTTCACATCTCTAAGTCTCTGTTTTTTCATTAGCAATAGAAGGAGAATATACACAGGACTTGTTTGAAGTTAGAAGGACCAAATGGGCTATACATGGGAGTGAGTTGTAAATCTTAAAAGAACTACATAAAGGTCCTTTTTGGTCTCTCATCCAACACTACTCATCTACTAACTGGTTTATAAAACACTCAGACAGAAGCACACCTTACAGCACCAAACAGAGTGAACAGAAATTTCCACAGGTTCTCACTTGTTTTGTGTCTAAAGGTACAATTCATTAATTCACATAATTTATTCACTTTTTTCACACCGTTTTAATATTCTGAACAGGGAGTAGTTTTCCGTTATAAGGTTGATATAAAGACATATCCACCATGCAGGTGAATCCCTAGGCTTAATTATTCTAATTTTTTTTTAATTAAAAGCTCAACTAGAGTTTAAATAGAATAAGAGCTATGATGTGTTTTCTCTATAAAATAATGAAATAATCTCTGACATTTAAATGAAAAAAAAAAAGGGCCAAAGAAGCTTTACCATCTTTGTAAATGTATGTTTTCTACTTCACAAATCACTCTTCAATAGCTACATTGTTACCCAGGATTATTTTGAACCAGGTAGCATATCTCCTCTCTTCTCCCTCTCTCCTCCCACTTCTCCACTCCCCAAGCTCCTCTTCAGGCATCTGGTCTTTAGCACTTTTACCTCAACATTCTTACAGTTAAACAGGAATCTACTGGCAGTAGGGGAGATGATGAAGATAAACATTCTTGTGCACAATTTTGCATCTTAACTGCCAAGACTTTATGTTACAAATTAAAGTCTACATGTATGTGTTCTCTCTGGAAACTTTTGACCAACACTTTTGTGAACAATCCACTCCTCCTTTAGAACAAGCAATATGGCACGGAAGTCTGTTAGGTCCCTGAAGTAAGACTGCGGGAAATTTGTGTCACCGTGGACATGTTAAAGTAATCAGAACTCCCTGGATCCTCCTAAATGTAAAAAGCAAACAAATAACTATTCATGTCATTTGAGAAATTTTGAGTTCCCTCTCCCACAATTTCCTTCTGTGTTCAAATTACAATTGGAAGGAGTAAACAGCTTCTATTCAGGCAACTGAAAACAGCCTACGCAAGAACACTATATAGGTTCTATGTCAGATATTGATTTTGAGTTTACATAACAAACCCTGCAATCTTTGCAGCTGAACTGTCCAGAATATCAACTATCTTAACAGGAGGGAGCAAGGGTTATCACTGGGCCCTACCTGATTCCTACACTAAGTACCACAGTGCTGGATAAGGATAGGGAGATGGGATGGAAACTGCAGTCGGGATGTTAAAGTTTTCACTGAGAAAAAGGAGAACATATACCCCAAATTCTTCCTGGAGCCCCAGGAGACGTTAAACAGAGCCATGAACAGGAAGGGACAACTGGAGTGTCTCGGGCTGAGCTGGGGATAGAAGGAGGAACTGGACATCTGGGTAGTAAACAGGGAGAGAAACCGGCCAGACATGACAGGGGAAATGAAGGCTGGGGATGCCAGAAAGAAGGCAAGAAGGAGTCTGAGGTGGTGCTCAGAGGATCCTGCGGTCAGCAGAGGCCAGCGGGGTAACGGACAGCAGTGAACACCTGCCACCTCCTTACCTGTGGGAATTTGCAGGTCACTGAGGCGCACCACAGGGTGGCATTTGCAGAACACAAAATCCGAGTTCTTATATGTCTGGCCAGCTTGAGTCACCTCACAGACATAAGACTCAGGGTGTGGATTCACCCACTCAAAGTTCCGGCCCACTTTGGGGCTGGCATTGGGCTTCAGGCAGCAGCAGGTCAGTTTGTTCCCCATGAGGAACCTCTACTCCTAGCTGCTGGTACTGCCTTCACTCAACAGTCCCCCCAACCCACCCTCTTACCCCAAAATGGCAAACCAGGCCCCTGTTTCCCTCCTCCTCCCCTCCCCCGCACCCCCCCACAGCTGTCAGCTGCTGCTGCCTCCACTGAGATGACCAGTCTGTGAGGACAGCTACAGTCTCACTCAGCTAAAAGGTGTGCCGATCAGCAACTACTGAGAACCACAACCACCTCAAGAAGAGAGCACAGCCGAAGCTCCAACGCCTGCCACAGCTGCTTCTCAACTGAAGGCCTGTCTCCTAGTTGGCCCCAGCCAATCAGAACACATTCTGTGGTCACCTTGGTTACGAGGGACCAATCACGGCAGAGTTCCCTCCATGTGCACACCTTGCTGAGAAGGCAGTGGGTCAGAACACTGGCCCCCCCTGCCCTGCAGCCCATCCACTCCCTTTCCCAGCACACAGGTGTGGCCCAGTCTCGGGATCCATACAGAATTTCCTCAACACAGTCAACTGTTTTCAGGAGGAAAGGAAACCTGGAGCCCTCTTGCAGTCCCTCCCCAGCCTGATCGTGCACCAGAGGGATCCCTCAGCCTGGCCTGTGCCCTCTCGTATCAAAATAAAATCAATAAAGATGTCTGAAGGCTGCACGCTGAGAATATAAACATCATGACACCTGACTTACCAACTGCTTCCCCTCATCCCCATTTCCCTGTGGACAGCCAGCCCCCCTGTGAGCCCGTTGGGCAGGTGTTCCATTCAAGAGACACTGCATGGGTCTCTGGTTGGGACCTGAAAAATAAGTTTTGAGCCCAAAATACAATGCAAGACTGAAATTTAATATTTTATTACCTGAAAAATGTCAATTTCAATGTTGAATTTAACTATTACCTACTTGATGATTACCCAGAAATAATAAATTAATCAAATATTTTAAAAATATTAAAAAGCAAACAATTCCATTTCCTTCCCTAAATAGAAGAATTATAGTTATTTGCTGCACAATATGAGTGTGTTCTGGTGATTAATGTGATAGGAGGTGGGACTTCCAAAGTTTAAGAACTGAGGGCTGAGGAAGCCCCTAAAACCTGCCCTAGGGGAGGGCTTTAAGGGGATCCTGGAAGTGTCACGTCTCCTCATAGTGCTCCCCAGGCCGCACAGCTGCTCACAATCCATCACAAAGGTCCGATGCTCCACTGCAGGCACTGACAGAGAGCTATGTCATGCCCGCCCTGGTGCAGGAGCTCACACTTTAGTGTGCAGCAGAATCACTTGGAAATCTCTTTTTAAAGTTCATATTTTGGGGTCCCCCAACCAGAATTTATGATTCAGCAGGTCTAGTGAGGAACTCAGGGGTCTGCACTTGTACAGTTCAGACCTTCCACGGGCCACACTTTGGAAATACATGGTGGATTTTCAGAGGAAGGAGAGAGGAGAGGGGGCTAGCTGACAAAGGAAGGGTAGCTGCCAGTTTTGACAGAGATCTGCCTGCTGTAGGGTCTTTCTAGCCATGACATCAGAAGGTTCAAGTGTGGCCTGAAAACCTCTGCGTATGTTCTTGTTCTCAAATGTAATAAGGTGTTTTCAATGTAAAAACAGCATGCTCCTATTCCTCATTCATAAAAGAGCATTTTCTACAAACAAAAGTTTCCTGTTTCAAGTTTCAGGCAAGTTTTCAAAACCAGTGTTGTAGAAGAGGAAGTGTCCCATCGGGCCATTTTTATGACTGGGCAGCTGAGTGCTGAAAGGGGTTTGGCCTGCATCCCGTGGCATTTTAAAAAAAAGTCCCGATTTTTGGAATCTTTCCAAAATATCGGGACTTTTTTAAAACGCCACGTGACGCGGGACAAATTGTTAAAAATCAGGACTGTCCCGCCAAAAGCGGGACGTCTGGTCACCTTACATCACCTGCACACAAGTGACACGACTACTTAATGGCAAACCTGGGACTAAGCGCCCTTTGTGTTCCCATTTGCACTTTTCCGAATCCTGTTTGGGAAGCAAAACGGTTGGCTTGGCTGTGCCATTTCCGACTGGCTGCCGTTGAGCACGGGCAGTCTTTCTTTCCAGGCCTCAGTGTGGTAGTCGCGTTGGGAGGAATCTAATGTGGTAGTCAGGAGCACAGGCTTCAGAACCATACAGGTCCAAGCCCTCCATGGTGGCCGATGCCCTCACCCTCTGAACTCCCGGATGGCAGGGGGACAGGAAGAGCTACTTCATTGCCTGACAGTTCTTTCCTGTAAAGTTAATCAGTCATTCACTCCATTTCTTTATATTGTATTTTCCAGCTGCCTAGAGCCAGCCTTTGGAATGGTGTCTTGTCCAGGTGAGCAGGAGTGAACACCTGTTTCACTGACCTTCCAGCCCCTGTACTGCTGGAGTTGATGACTATTGGGATGAGCTCAGCAAAGCTCCCTGAGAAGTTAAATGACACAAAGAAAGACAAGTATACTAGACTTTCCAGAGGCAAATCATGACATGTTAGCAGAAAATGTTCATTCTATGTCCCAGTGGAAGGAAGCTGATACATATTAACCCAAAATTTATATTAGCCTTGGGGTTAATTATATGACATCAGAAGGTAGGTAGCAGATTTTCATTCTGGATTATTTATGCACAAGAGACTATTAAGTTTTATAGCTAGTCTCTGAGGGCACATCAGTTCACAGGCTGGGAAGGCAGCCCAGAGGCCCCAGGATTTCATGGTTTGAGAGAATCTTGTGACTCACACAGACACTGGGAAGTTGTTAACCTTTGCTTTTCATTTGCCAAATGTATGAGAAGGCTTTGTTACTTTCTCCAATGCACAGAGAGTTTATAACATCTTCTCCTCTACGCTGTGTGAGCTGGCACTGGCAAACAGTGAGTGCCACAGCAGGCCCCTGGGGAGAGGGTGCAGTAGGGACCCCACTGACTGCACTGTTCTGGCAGCTCCATCCTTCACCACCTACTTTAGAACTGCAGCCAGCTCTTTATTAGTTTTATAGAAAAACTCCATTTGTGGTCTGCCAATAACTCAAATCCGATGTCGCCTGCATTCTGGCAGAGTTCTGTAGCAAGGAGCGCCTGGTCTGTTTGGGTTGGAAAGCTGCCATGGAGCCAGAGAGCCACTTCTTTGGGCAGGCCTCCCCGTAAGGCAGTGTGGCCAGGAGAAAGCATCCATGGCTTCACCAGGCAGATAGAGTTTGGAGCCCCACTGTACTCAGTGTCAGCTGTTTGATCTGGGACCATGTGGGCCTCAGCTATTCACGTGTTTGGTGGAGATCACTTTAGGTCCTGCTCCCTGGGTGTGGTGAGGACTGAAGGAGAATGTAGCATGTCATGTTCCAGCAGATGGTAGTTCTAATGATGTTTCCGCTCAGGAGGGGCACTCTTAGAACAACCTCTTCCTTTCTAAGATAAACTCTTTTATTAACCTTTCTAAACTTGTTTAAAAAAACTACACAAATACATGCCAATCTGAATAGAAACCTGTGAAACCACTATAGGACATCATACCAAGAAATGCTTGCCCTGAGCGAGAACCACTGGCTAGAGCCACATGGTTCTCATTTTTGGTTGGTACTAACCACATTTAGGACCACATTCTACTCTTAGGTAAGATAAACTTGGCAAGCTTGAGGACAGGAGATTTAGACATTTCTTGGCCAGGCTGAAAACAGAAGCCAGAAAGTAGCATATATAAGTCCTAAGCCAAGCCCTTGCTCAGGTGGGGACTCAACTGCCCGATGCTACTGTGGATTCTCACCAGCAGCTGAGCAGAGTTTGGAAGCATGTCCAGAGCAGATGATTTAGTAGGTAGGACGTGTGTTCTGCATCCTTCCCTCCTATCCTGAGGTTTTTATCCTCAGGCTGTACCCAGGGTTCCCGTTTCATAGTAGCTCCAATGGCCATGATATTCTCTACAAAAACGTCAGGCACCTACTCAGTGTCCATAGTACAAAGAAAGAATTCATTTATTTTTTTTCCCCTCAAACAGCTTATATTCTGGTTAAAAAGATAAAATACCAGACTCTCTAAATATTTAGTATTTTAAAGTAGTCACAAACGATTATTCCAAAGCCATAGGCATGTTTCTTTCTCAATAGAACCAAGACGTGCAATGTGGAGAATACCTCATGGAGATTGGAAACAGTTCGTATGTCTGGGCAAACAGAACTACTGACAGCAGAAGCAGGTTGGCATTTTTCTTTCATGCTTCATTTTATCGTCACCTTCTCCCATGTCAGTGTGGTCCCACACTTACGGTCCCGTGAAGAAGTGTATAAAATTCCAGGCTTACTACCACAGCTGACCCAGCATAGGTGCTCACCACTCTTTCAGTCCGCAGGCTGACGCTCTATCCACTGAGCTAAACCGGTTTCGAATGTGCTCACCACTCTTAAATTAAAATTAGTTTTTCCTTTGAGTCTCCGTTTCATCCTTTCCCCATGGAACCATGGCTTTGAATACAGACCCCATGCAGTGGGATCATGACTACTGTACAGAAGCAGTCTGTCTGCTGTTCCTGATATTAGGCAGCAGTGGAGGGGGGAGGGGGGAGGGGAGCATCCTGAGAGCTGCTCCCTGGGTCACACTCCCTCCATCCCTCTAATATGGCCGACTCAGTGTGACCAGACGGGCTTTCTCTTCTGGATGAAGGCCTTGATTCCCTCCTGCCCATCTTGCAAGGCCACATTGTTCACCATGGTCTGGGAGGCCAGGTGGTAGGCTGTTCTAAGGTCCTGGTGCACTTGCTTGTAGAAGGCGGCCTTGCCCAGAGACACCACAGGACGGCTCAAGGAAGCGATCTTTCTTGCGATTCTCATGGTCTCTTCCTCCAGCTGATCTGCCGGCACTACTCTACTGAGCAGCCCATGGAGCAAGGCCTCCTGAGCAGATATGGGCTCCCCAGTAAAAAGCATTTCTAAGGCAACCTGGGGGAGGAAACACGGGCAGTTATTAAGGCACTCTACTCCTGACCCCCTGCCACCTGAGTCCCACCCTCTCCATTTCACTCTGCTGAGATGGTTGGTGTCCTGACTTCCTGACAATCTGGGCCAATTCTCAGGAACAGATTGGATCTTTCCAGGAGCAAGGAGAAAGAAGGACCCTCCATGTCCTCCTGTTCCTTCCTCAAGCTGAACTCCCAGCCCTGCAGAGGCAGGAGATTTGAGCTGCCTCTTTCAAGGGTCACGCATAGGACAGCGGACAGTGGCTGCATCTGATGGTATGAAACTAAAAGCATCCATCGTCTGGCACAAGCCAGTGCAGTGGTTACTTCCCAGAATAAAGGGATGTTCATAGAAGCCACCACCTCAGCCTGAGTTGAAAGAGCAGCCTCATCTCCCAGAGAGGAGGGGAATAAAAGGAAATGCCTTCTAGGGACAGATGGAGGCGTCCAGCATGATGTTAACTTATAAGGAGGGAATGCCCTCTTCCCACAATCCTCTCCCCCCAGATTTCCGAGGCCCGCAGAAAGGGGGAGTACACCTTTCTCATTCTACAAAGTGTCCTCAGTTCTGTCGGCCTGCCATACTGTGCCTCAATTCTGTAATTCTAAAAGGCTGAGCTTCTTGAAACTAAAATGTATGATTTAGAAAAAGGGTTTCCAGATACACAAGAAATACAGTGCCTCTCCTATCCCTCTCCCCTTGCTCGCTCTCCTGCAGCCCAGCTGGATCTTTGCTGTTCCTTGAACACACCAAGTGTGCTGTCACCTCAGTCCTATACTGGTCGTTTCCTTGTTTTGCAATGCTGTGCCCCCACATAGCCTCAGGGCCTGTTCCCTGGTCTCCTTCAGGTCTCTGCTCACCTGTCACCTCATCAGTGAGGTACTCCATGACCATACCAGCCTAATACAATTGCAATCCTACCTCAGCACTACCTCATTTCTGGCTGTATTTTAATCCTTTGTACTTTCATCATTTAACAAACTATATACAAGGTAGCATCTCTGGCCTCTGTCCACTGGGTGCCAATTTGTGATGATCAGAAAAAGCTGCAGGCATTGCCAAATGTCTCCAGGGTCAAAATTGCTCTTAGTTTATTTTATTTATTTACTTTTTAATTGATCTTAGAGGAAGAAAGGGAGAGATGGGGAAGGGGGAGAGGAAGAGAAACATCGATGTGAGAGAAGCATTGATCCGTTGTCTCCCAACCATGGATCAAACCTGGGGATGTGCCCTGAATGGGAATGAATCTGCCGCCTCTGGTGCACAGGACTCTTAACAGTTAGAGTTTAACTGAACCACACCGGCCAGGACAACCTCCAGTTTAGAACCACTGATTTAGATGGTTTTTAAAATCATGAGACTAGATTATGCTTCTGCTATCCTGGCACTTCTCTGTCCGGGAGACCAAGGAGGTCTTAACGAAATTAAAGCTGCTCGTGAAAGACATTTTGACTGGAATAGGGTCAGGGCCCGAGTCCTGCACAGAGTTCCTGGCCTACCTTTAGCTTCCTAAGTCACCCACACCTAGCTTATGCCTCTTTCTGGGCCTCAGTTTCCTCACCTGCCTCGTGGGGCAATACTGTTTGGCACTGTGTTGATTTATGGGGACTTTATGCAGGCAGATTAGGTGATGGAGTGGCATTCCCTAAAGAAAAGAAAACCTGTTTATTTTATAGTGCACAAGCAACAATCTTTACTTGGGCCCCTGAAACCTGAGGTGAGAGAGAAGAAAATACCTCCTAATAAACTCTTGTTCATTTTAGGGTTACTTTTTGGGTCCCCCTAACAAGTTGGTGATTTACTACTTCCTCCTCCCAGGCTATTTGCATTAAAAACAATAAAAAGGACTGGAGCCCAGGCTTACTCACAGGGTGGTGGGACTTGTGTCTGGAGGTCCTTGAGGCCATTTACTAACCACAGACCTTAAGGGAACAATTTAACCCATCTGAGTCTGTTCCCTTATCTGAAAAACAGGAATATGACCACCATCCTCCTGCAGAATTCTCAAGGTTAGAGACAATGTATACAGCTTATACTATAGTCCTGGGCACTCAGTAGCACCCAATAAGTGCAATGGCTATTATTCACATGCTTATTCCAGCTTTAACCATGTCTGAATCTCTATCTGTGTTTTAGGGATATGGCCCCAGAAAGCAGAGCAGTCTTCCAGAGCCCCTCTAGTCACACCGATGACAAGAACCAGCTGGTGGCAGAGGAGGGGCTGGGATGCTGGAGGACTCAGAGGGGAATGAAGCTGTCAAGATCACCAGGCTAATTTCATTGGCTGGGAAGCCTGAGAAGTAAGTAAATTTGGGTGCTGAGCATGTTCTCAGAGGCACTGAGGCGCCTCTGACAGCCACAGGAATCACTGATAGAGCGCAGATTTGATGCAGTCGATCTGAGGGCTGAGATCTGCATTTCTCCAGGCTCTGGTGAACTGCACACCAGCTGAGGGTCAATGCCTTAACTCTCCTTCTAGCTTGGAAGTTCTACTCTGTTCTAATTAGACAACTGAGAAATCAGATTCTACAGATACATTAAGTTACCGTAGGTAAACAGGTGGCAGCAAGTGTTCCTACCGCAGAGAAATGACTGGTTTGGAAGAAGGGGATTCGGATCTTTCATGTGCTCCACAAGGGTGCCACCCGCTGAGGCACCAGCTCCACATTTCTGAACAAGGCCACATATGGGTCACCAGTACCCTCTGACAGGCAAAGGGGGCAGCTGCACCAGGACATTGTTTATATGGTGCAATGAAGAAACATTATTTAACTCACACCAGAAGAGAGAAACACTTTACAATCGTGGAAAATTATTCATGCCCGGGCTCAGCCTGGCTGAACACAAGGGCTCCATGCCATTATTTCTGCTCCCAGTGGGCCAGCTGCAGCCCTGGGTCTCTGTCACAGCTCAGCAGTTTTCCATGATGGCCAGCAGAGGGTAGTGGTGAGCCATGTGTGTGGCCTTAAGCTGCCTGAAAAAGGCCACGTTTCCCAATTAGGTCAGTTTGCAAAAGCACTGCTTGCTACCCTGTGGATGTGCATGGGGATACCTGCCCAACCACCCCAGAGTTTACAGGCCTGTGTATGGAATGTGTTCCTGTGGGTGCAATCAAGTAATGACAACAGGTAGGTGTGTTTTGTTCAGGTCTAGATCTTTATGAATCCCCAGTTTTCCTCCCAAAGAGGGCCCACCCAGGGTAAAATCTGCAGTCCTGAAACCTGGCAAAGGCCTTGAATGCCAACAGACTTTTCACCCCACTAAATCCCCTTTATCACCTCTGTGATTTCAGCTCATTAATACAAACCCAAAACCATTTTATGCCTCCAAGTAGCCCCGCATGCAGGGAGATCTGTTACAACTGGAAAAGCTCTGAAGATTTCAAAATAAGAATGCTACCCCTGACTAGTGATTCAGAGGCCTCCTGGGATCAGGACAGGAGGAGTACAGATCAGGGATCTGAAAGGGACAACACTGGAGATCCTCTCCCTTCTTCTGAGTGGGCCTGGGACTGCCAGAACTTTCTGTGGGAGGCCAAAGTTACTTTGGTCTTACAACATCCTGCCCCTTAACCTCTCATGCTGGATAATCATGCAACGAGGTTCTGAGAATTGGGCTCTGTGGGAACTAAAGTCCTGTTTTTGCCACATTTTCCTTCTCTTTCTTCTCAAAAACTAATTTAAATTTGACAAATATGATATAATGTTTATATTTTTAGAACTCAATTCTAAGCCTTGATTTTTAAAAGTTTGTTTTAAGAGAGAATGGATTCTTATCCTGACAGGACAATCATGATTTAAAGGTTTCAAATGCCTTAACATGGTTGACGATGAACAGCTGCAGGTGGGCTAACCAGACAACCACCCTTTAGTATGCAAAAGGCCTTGTGAGCTGATTTGCACAATTATAAGATAGTTTAATAAGCTCTGACAATGTTTTTAATGAATGCATTTTAATTTAATGTACTGGCACAAAGAAGGAAACACACACACACACACACACACACACACCCCACATTTAAAGTCCATGTGTATCCTGACAGGATGAAACCACCCCCTTGGGCTGAGCACATTTCAGAAGCTCTGTGTTTGGACAGGCCACTTTATGTAGTTGTGGAGCCCATGTTCAGCCAGTTTTCATGTGTGTGTGCTGGTAGGTATCTCTATTCAGAACATCTGCAAAAGCACACACCTCTGTAAAAACTAATGAAGAGACATTGTGAAAGAAAGGAGTGCTTTCCCTAAATGTCTCTAAGCCTATGACTTGGTTTCGCTTGGGTCTCATTTCTTTTGTGCCTCAGGCATCTGAAGAGCTGCTGACTTTTGTAGTAGATGCTAAATGGACATAATATCCTAGAAAGCAATTTAGTTTCCTACTTGCTATGGTATACAACACCCCTCTCCCCCATTTTTAAAAAAAGATTTCCCATTGAGAATGAAGATATATATATTTTTTACAACAAGGAAGCCACTGGTTTCTACTCACAAGATGTTCAATAAATATTGTTTTATGTCTTATAGGAAGGGAGAAAGCTTTGTAAAGAAAATGGATTTAGCAAGGACAAAACAATGTTGACACTATGGCTTCTGGGGCAGCCTCAACGTGCTGAGCTCAAGATGTTCCATGCTCCTAAAATACAACCATCATAAAGCCGACACACTCACTATAGCAGCTACTCCAGTCCTTTCTAGAATACGACAAGCTGACAGCAAACACTCAGCCAGTGACACTCATATCCCAGCCTCTTGGTACTGCCATGTCACCAGGCTATTACATGTCATGGACAACCTTTAGAGTGCAACTGTCTAAACTGCATTTCAAATAAGATTATAAAAAATGTGTGCCTTTATGAAAACAAACAAAAATATCCAAAACCATAACTAACCACATAGAGGGACAGGCAACAGCGAAATGCATGATTCACGGAGTAAAGTGAAAGGCAGGCACCTGTGAGAAGCTACACATTCCCCCCTAGACAAGAGGTCTTAGAAGGAAGCCTGCAGCGCATCCAGCCAGCTATGCTTCATGCAGAACATCCTGATTCAAATGGTACTTTAACAAGCGAATTTGGAGCCAACCCTCCAGTGCATGTGAGGGTTACAACTAGAGAGGAGGCTGCAGGGGGTCAGATTACCTTTCTTGGCACTGCTCTCCCCAAGGCCACTCCAGGGGTGGAGCAGAAGAGCCCAATGTTTACACCTGGAGTGGCAAATGAAGATTTGTCACTGGCCACGGCAATGTCACAGCTGGCAACCAGCTGACATCCAGCAGCGGTGGCCAAGCCGTTCACCATGGCGATCACGGGGACGGGATGATTCTGGATCAGCATCATGACCTGAAGGAGCAAACATAACCAGTTCACATCCATCCAAGAGTGAGGTGCAACATTAATGTTATTTCATGTGACTTTACTTCAGACCACTTTTCATCCCCATTAGTGCATCAGATTCTATGGAAAAGGACAGAAGCAGGCACAAAGAGAACCTGAATTGAATACTGACAGTGGACCAGATTGTGCCGTTTGACTCCTGAGAAGCCCAGGAGGAAGGAACACTAAGTTACAATTGAGACACAAGGCTCAGGGGGAAGAAAGTGGCCTAAGGCCACAAACCCACAAGTGGTGGCTGTGGGGTCTGATTGCACACATCTATCTGACTCCCAGCCCCTGGCCTCTTCGAGGTTGCAGTCCCCTCCTCTCCAGCTGCTTCCTCAGCAGCCCTGCATAAGAACCAAGCTGATTCTCTCTGCGGAACAAATAGTTCTGTTCTCGCTGAAATATGTGGAGCTCTAGTGTTAAAGGTATGAAACTGATATTTGGAATTTCCTTAAAAAATTAAGATGGAGAGGAGAATCCAAGATGGCGGCATAGGTAACACCTAACTGCAGCCTCACACAATTTTAATAAAATACAACTAAAATACAAAATGGACATTACCCAGAACTACAGGAAAGTCAACTGACTGGAAATGCTACGAGAAGGAAAAAGAAAACCAGAAGGAAAATTAGAGGAGCTGTAAAAGCCTAAGGTACGGAGACACGTTGCGCGCACTGAGAGGACTGAGCCAGAGAGGAGGGGGAGGCTGAGTGCCTGGCTGGCGTTCCCTAGTGGGAAGGAGATAAAAGCTCCAGACTGTGCTGAACCCCAGTTCCGACAGCACTGAACCCCAGTTCTATGCCAGACCCTGGGGACTCAGGCTCATAAAGAGGGAGCCTGGGCTGTTAAGCAGAATCTCAGGGGAGCGGCGAAAGACAGAGCCCCCGGAGGCGCACACATTACACACAGAGGACGGACCGTTGATTCTGCTGCTAGATTGCCCTAGTGGGAAGGAGACAAAAGCTCCAGACTGTGCTGAGCCTCAGTTCCTACTGCACTGAACCCCAGTTCTAGGCCAGACCCTGGGGACCCAGGCTCATTACAGAGGGAGCCTGGGCTGTTAGGCAGAATCTCAGGAGATAGAATTTTAAATTATCTTAAACTTTTTGTCCTTCCTCTTCAATATCTGTTGGAAATTTCCCTTGTTAATGTTGTTAAAGTGAAAATGAAGAGGTTAATTTTTATAGTTAGAGGTGTAAGAGGGTTTAAAAATGAATTTTAAAATTGTTATTGTTATTCCATTTATGAATGCTCTCTCTTTTCCACTGACAGAACTGTTTTAGTTAAAAAAAAAAAATTAAATTATAATCTTAGGTTCTTTCTCTATAAAGATGTACATTTCTACCTTTTACATCTTAAGACATATATACCAAGCCATACCCATGATGCTGGTCCAGGCAGCTATCAATACCAACATATATTTCCCTTTCTTTGGCATATCACAACTATGGTTGCTTTTTAAAAGTCTAAACCAAATTGTTGCTTGGATAAAGGACTCACCAATGGCCACAGAGGTTTTAGTAGTTCTGCAGTAGTTAGGTCTCAAAGATAAAACCTTACCTGTAAACTAGAAGCCTAACTCAATATTTAGAAGGTGTAATTATCATTTTCAGGTTTGCAATGCAAGTTGTCCTCCTGGCTTACCTCAGCACAGGTCTGAAATACTTCAGAGTGATGTTCTGGACCTTGCTCATCCGTCAGTTCCTTTAAATCATGCCCGGAAGAAAATACAGGTCCCTCAGCTACAAATGATTCCAAAAGAGAAAAGAAAATGAAAAGGTGTAAACAGCAGAGCTGAGAAGGCCACTTATTTGTCAATTGAATCATTTTAATAAACAATTGTATCATTGCTGTAGACAGAAAGTTAATGGCCCAATTTGGTAAGAATAATTCCGGTTAACTGGAAAAGTTATAGCCAGTATTTTGTGATGACAATTCAACGTGAGGCATCTGTACTCTAAAAAGTCTGTGGTGGAAACCAATGAACACGTGCAATTACACATGCAGTAACCAAAGCAGATGGACAACTTCTTTCAGAGTTGTCCCTCCAGTCTCACAGTTTGGTTTTTGAATTTGATCTGGCCTAAATTTTTGATTCATGCAGGTCCATCAAAATCCACTGTGCCTCCTGCAGCGAGCCTTGTCATTTAGTCTACAGACATTAGCCATTCGTACAGGTTGCGATCAGAAAGGTCAGAAGGTAAAGAGAACCTCTTTATTTTTAAAATATACATATTTGTTATTGATTAAAGAGAGGAAGGGAAAGGGAGAAAGATAGAAACACCGATGATGAGAAAGAATCATTGATCGGCTGCCTCCTGCACACCCAATTCTGGGGATTGAGCCTGAAACCTTGGCATGTGCCCTTTTCCGGAATGGAACACGAGACCCTTCAGTCTTCAGGCCAACACTCTATCCACTGAGCCAAACCAGCTATGGCGAGAACTCTGTATTTTTTACATGGACCTAAGGATGTGGTTTTATTGTTATTGTTAAAATAATAACAAAATGATAAGCTGGTAACACTTTCTCATATTATCCTTTTGTTGTAATTCTTTTGATGGGCAATATTATTCCCTTTAAACAAGTTAGGAAATTGTGTTGTATGGAAGTTAACTGTCTTTGCTGCATCTGGGTAACATCCCTGTGGCTGTTGAACGATATCTGACCTATATCTTTTTCCTTTGCCATAAAAAACAGTTGGTAATTTATATTCAACCACAGATAAGAAGGTAACATTCTGAGTATCTGCCTCCAGAAATACTGACCCTTAATTTCTATAACAATGAAAGTACAACCCATGGTATCATCCATTTTATATTTCTATGGATGCTTTAAAATGCTGACACTGATATTACTTTGACCAATGGTCAGCAAACCGCGGCTCGTGAGCCACATGCAGATCTTTGACCCCTTGAGTGTGGCTTGGCATTAGAACCACTTCTTCAAAATAGACTCACCCAGGCCAAAAACTGACTTCTGTGCATGGGCCAAGGAATTTCAATCGCACTGTACGTGCACGCCCGCACATGGTATTTTGTGGAAGAGCCACACTCAAGGGGCCACTGCATGTGGTGCGCGAGCCGCGGTTTGCCGACCACTGACTTGGACCATCACCATCATCACTAAATAATTCATTAGCAACTTTTACTGGAGAAGAGCAAGGAAAGAAATGAGCAAACTGCAGAAGATTGCAGATATTGGTTCAAAGTTTCGTAGGTACACACAAACAAACCAATCAAATGCTTGAGCAGCCTGATCCTGTCGACTTGCTAAGCTACCCAAAGGATCAGTGATCAAGCTCCTCTTATCCAGTCCATGAGGAAACCAATTATCTGATTTCAACTGGAATATTACGTATCTGGCAAAAAGGAAAGACACTTTCCCTGCACAGAGATCTTTGCTATAATTTCCAGTTAATAGTGTTAGGGGGGGCAAATAACGTCAACAACGAAATATAGTAAAGTGTTAGGACCAAGCCCCCCACTTCACCATAGTTTTTCATAACGAATGTTCTTGTAAAGGAGCTTCCAAACAATCCTCCCATTAACTGAGGGGATCCCCAATTAACAAACGAGTTTTGGGGAAAGCCTTCAGAACCCTGAGGAGGGATATAAGATCAGTACCTGAAATGACAATGACTTTCAGATCTTTGCTTTCAGCTTCATGAAGAATGTCGCTTCGGAGAGATTTCAGCATTGCCAGTGACAGTGCATTCCTCCTCTTTGGATTGCTCAAGACAATGTTCCTGTGAAGGGCATTTTATAATTACTGGGTCATGCACCAGTCAAAACAAGTGAGGGCCCCTGCATTTCCTTTCTAATTTGGGAGCTGTTTTGAAAACACCAGAAAAGAGAAGTGCTGGTGCTTTGAGGCAACTGAGATGGTCTGTCAACTCTCCGGAGTTACGGCTAAGTCAAAACAAGGACACGTCCCGAGATGCGGGCTGCATTTTCCCCCTCTTCCCTTCATTTGTTTCTTTTTCAGATTTGCTGTCAGAGACATTACTGTCAGCACCGAAAGGGCAAGTCAGAGTCTTCCCAAAATCGTTGCCGCCCATACATAGAGGGTTCGCAGTCTGTAAGACAGCGGCAGGAGCCAGAGGCATCTGACACACAGTGCCACCTTCAACTTCTTCCCATTGTTCCTCAGAAATAAATTAGGTTAGGGAAAGAACCAAGAATCTGCCCCCATCGCCTCCCACCCACCACACAGAACAGGCAGCCAAGGTGCAGCTGCCCATACATACATATGACAGCATTTTTCCATCTTTTATAGTGGCATCCTATAATTCTCCACAATAATTCATGCTGTCTGAACATGGGATGGTATGTGATGAACAGAAGGCCAGAACCTACAGCAAGAAGGCTCTTTTGGACATGTTATCTCACTAGAAGCTGGCATTCAGAGGCCTGCTCACTATTTTAAGTATGCTGATGAACCTGTATTGTCGTCTTACTGCCCAAACACAGAAATGTCTTATTTTTGCTGTTATACGGAACAAGCAGCAAACCAAACACCAGATTAATAGTATATGTTTTATATCTGTTTCCCACCCACATTTTTTCTGCCTTCCTCTTTCCTTTTTGAATCTGATATTCCTACTGCTATGTCAACTTGGATTCTCCACAAATAGCCTCCTATGCCACTGTTTTCTGGAAAACTACTTTGATGACTGAATCTGTGTAATACCATTTTCTTTGGAATGCCATTTCCTTTTTGCTGCCATCTTTAGGTGGCTATGAATGTGCTTGCTGTAGTATACTCAAAAAAGCTGCCATCCTATCCATGGCAGATGCTTAAATAAAAGTCTAAGGCCTCGGGCAAAATTGTGTAAAAAGATGCCAGCCCAATTCCAGTGCTTCATGGCAGTGTCTGCTCATCTGGGTCTCATTAATCCTTTGGCTTGCATATGACACACCCTTTGAGAGTGCTCCAAGTTGCTGAGTTCACTTTTCAACCAGTGTCATTAACCAGGCTTCCTGCCACTCCACTGGAACTATTCCCACCTGACAGCTCCTAATTGTCTGAACCAAACCCACTGGCCATTTGGATCATGCTCTCCTTCTGGAAACGCATTCCTCCTCTCCTGGCTTTTTAGTCCTTCTCTACTTCTTCCATGGGCTCCTAGCTTTCTGCTAACATCCAAATGCCATCCCTCTTCAGAGCTCCTTCTCGTGCCTAGAGCAGAACCCAATTCATAGCTGGCCCTTGCCTATTGTTGAGGCCCAGCTTTGAAAGGGAACACTGAAAGCTTGACTGAGCTGCTCAATTGAACTCACCTACTTAGTGAGTAACAATAGTACTGCTTCCATGCTGGATTTGGGGGCTTCCTTCTTCCTGAACAATTCTCAGTATTTATGATAGGAGATAGAGATATTCTTCTCTATCTCCCTTTCTGCTCCATGTTTCACTCTGGAGAACTCAACCAGGTCTCCTTTTACAACGAGGCCGCCATGCCACAAGTCAGGCTCCGGATCAGATGGAACCAAATGTTCAAACTGCCTTTGAAAATGGACAGGAGGGCCCCTGCCTGGGTCCTGCACTTTGGAACACGGAGCTCTGGGCCTCCGTCCAGTTCTGCCCATCCAAGCGAGCAGGAGACCACTGGGATAATGGGAAACGCTTCCCTGGAATAACCTCCCCTTGCAAGCTTTGCTGCAATTACCTGAGACCCTGAAGTTCCCTGGCTGTGCAGTGGGCACCCTAGATCCCAGGACTAACCAAGAGGAGTTGTCTGTGAAGAAAACAAGAGAGGGCATGTGGATGGGGTGTCTGCAGATTTATGGGCCACGCCTCTGGAAGAGCAGCGGGAAGGAGGGTTGAAGAGGCCAGAGTGGTGAGCAGAAGCTGGGAAGAAAAGCTGCAGGTCAGCAGCTGGCTCTCCATTTTGGGGGGATTCCTACAAGCCTGAGGGTTGTAAATTCAAACATGACCTTGGAGGTTTTATGAAGTACTGCTTGTCGAGGCAGCAGAAGAAAACACATTTAGCAGTTAGTTTGTAACTTTTAAATACTTAGATATGCTAAAAAAATAAAATAAAAAAAAAAAAAAAAAAAAAAAAAAACGGCCTCGCATGGGGTCCTTGCCTGGCCCGGCAAAGGTGAGGATGAGGCCTGGATGGGGCTAGAGGCCCTTCACCCTTGACTTCATGGTGCTGCTCCCACTGTGTGCACAGGTGTGGTTTTAAGGGGCTTGGGGCCTGTACAGACAAAGGCCAGGGCTCAGGACGGTGTGTCCTTCACTCTATTTATTGACTGGGCACTTCTGGGTGAGGGCCAAGCAGCAGCTCTGCCAGGCCTCCCCCGACCTTGGAGCCAGGTCCCCCCTGGCCCAGCCCCTCTAGGAAGGGCTTTCTCACAGTCGCGCGACGGGGGCACCGGCAGAGATGCGCACGCTGAGCCCGCGGGTCTGAGGGTTTGGGGCCGTCGAGGCAGTCCCACTTGGAGTCCTCCTGTGTGGCTCTTGCAGGGTCTCAAACGCCCCTGCGCCCAGGCAAGGGGCTCCCCTAAGTACCGCACCCGCGATTCCTTCCCCTGGACCACCTCGGGGCCAGATTCCGCGGTGACAGATAACGGGGGTCCAGGGCAGCGGGCGGCGCCCCCGGGGGGCTCCGCGTGGGGTGGCCTCTGTCCAGCTCTCTCCCCGCTCCCCGCCAGCCCGGCCCTCCCGGGAGCAGCCCGCCAGTCTGCAGCCTGACCTGATGCCGTCCCGCTGCCGCGAGCTAGTGAGCCGCGACCCCGGCTCCGGCTCCGGCTGCCGGGCCCCGGCCGGCCCTCCGCTGCAGAAGCCGGCGGCGAGCGGACCGCGCCGGCCGCGCCGGAGCCAGGCGGGAACCTTTGCCCCGAAGGCCCGCAGGCCCGCAGCAGCCGCCATCGGGGACCGGAGACGCGCTCCGAGGGCGTAGGTGCAAGCCAGGCCGCGGGGCTCAGGCCGTGGGGAGACCCGGACGGAACTCCCAGGTCCCGGTCCCGACCGACTCCCAGGCCGGATCCCTCCGCGCCCCGCCCCTCGGGCCGTCCATCCACAGCCGGTTTCCCCGCGGCCCCGCCTGGCTCCGCCCCCTCGCTGCCATGGCCCCGCCCCTGAGCGCTCCCCTTCTGATCCGCCTCCGCGGTCCTGATTCCACTCTGGCCATTGGCGCCTGGCCCCTCTCCACCCCGGAGAGGATGAGGCCAGGCCAACCTGTAGGCGATCTCCGCGATCTGTTTGCCTTGCAAGGCCAGTTAAAGAGGTGAGGAGTGGGTTGTCTTCTCCTTTCTGCACCAACACCAAGAATGGGGTGGTTTGCCTAGATTAGAAATATGAATGGTATAATGTGGTGAGCGGTGTGATTTCTGGACTTCACTTTGTTACCTCTCCCCACCCATGAAAAATCGCCAGGCCTGGCAGATGACCATACCTCAGGAGGTGAAGTATATCCCACTCAGGCGTTGACTTTTTTTTAAATATATTTTATTGATTTTTTACAGAGAGGAAGAGAGAGGGATAGAGAGTTAGAAACATCAATGAGAGAATCATCGATCAGCTGCCTCTTGCACACCCCCTACTGGGGATGTGCCGGCAACCAAGGTACATGCCCCTGACCGGAATGGAACCTGGGACCTTCCAGTCCGCAGGCCTATGCTCTATCCACTGAGCCAAACCGGTTTCAGCAAGGCATTGACTTTTGAATGCTTTATGTCCTCCCTTAGAGAAACCCTAGGGTCTACATTTATGTCTTGAGTTTTTCAAATGCACAGGGGGAAGAATGGGAGACCCTTTCAGGATCTAAGTGGCTGCCACAGACAGGGCATGTTCTACACTTAAAGTGTAAATATGAAGAGAATGTTTTCATTGTCATTTGTTAGTTAACTGCTTCCTGTATCAAATTCTCAAAGTCTGGAGATTTCAGGAAACTTAGGAGAGATGCTGTCATCCTTCAAATATCTTATATATGCTTTCTGAAGAGACATCATGCCCAAGAGCCTACACACCTTTCTTTCACACTGACTTTCGCAAGAATAACAATTGTACAAAAGCACACTAAAATGGGGCCATTGAGATTGTACAGTGGCTTAAAATAGTCACACATTGGGTTCCTCTCAGCCAGGCTCTTATTAATTCTCAGCTTCATAATTGGTCAGAACGCATGTACAGAAGGATATTTTGAAATGTCAGTTGAGATCACCTGCACCTTGGTCATTTCCTTGGTCTCCACTCCATTCAAACAACCTGGTGTATTCTCATTCATTGCCTCCAAGGATGAAGGGCTCTGGCAGAATTCAGAGACAAAGAGAAGGCAATTCTTGGCTTTTGAGTTGTAAAAGTCCAGCAGATGGAGGTTGGGAAACACCGAACAGGCATAAATAGATTAGGGTATGAAGGGAGCTACAGATAAGTCAGAACATGGCTCTCTGGATAGGGCAAGTAGAGCTTTTAGGAAAAGCTAGAAGAAGGCATACTATTTTAGTATTTGGGACAAAGCCTCCTGGAGAAGTGGGAATGGTGGGAAGCCCAGCTAGAGAGGAGGCAGGCTTGCTCATTTTCCTTGTTAGTATCCCAGGGGAGTCATGAGACTCCAGGTGGCATGGAATGCCTAAACACCTCCCAGAACTTTACATGGCCCAGTGTGATGCTGTGGCAATTGGGTATTGCACTGGGCTCAGAGACAGCTGGGAAAGGAAGACCTGAGGAGGCTTTGAGGTGGGGAATGGACGATGATTTAGCCAGTGTGGATTTGTTAGACAGACATGAGCAGAGCAAGAACGATGGGCCAGGTACAGAAGGTCACCAGTGGACAGCCCTGGATGCCTAGCAATGTACAATTGTAGGGTGAGACCTCATCTCCATGGTTACCTTTCCTCCTTTAGCACATTGATGGTCAAGCAGTTTAGACCTTCCTTCACTGGAGATAACATCTAAGCCTCACTTGTTTTTCAGCTCCAGGCCCAGAGAAGCAGCAAAATCAGACAAACAGTAGACCTCGGGTCATTATTCAATTTCCAATGGTCTCAGACTCTACAGCAGCGGTTCTCAGGTTGGGAACTATTACCCACAGTTGGGAACTGCTAGCAGGGTCGCCTAAACATTAAAAAACACAGATATTTACATTACGTTTCATAACAGTAGCAAAATTACAGTTACAAAGTAGCAATGAAAATAATTTTATGGTTGGGGGTCACCACACATGAGGAACTATATTAAAGGGTTGAGGCATTAGGAAGGTTGAGAACCACTGGTCTATGGAGATTTTCCCCTGGGACTGTCCCTGAAGATGACACCCTTAAAACTGTTAGGAGGGAGGACCTAGCTGCTCTCCCAGGAGTAAGGCTGCACCTTGCCCTTCCCCATTCTCCTCCCCATCCCATCAAGCACATCACCTTGACTTTCCTTTGCCTCCATAACTTGTTTCCTTAGCCCACTTCTTCTACCAATTACTTCTTTTATCTATTTGATTTTCTAAATAAATGTTCTCTTATAGTTTGAATCTTGGCTCTGAATTATTTCCTAGCCAGAACTCAAGAATCAAGGTTACTGAACCCAGGTCAGTTCTCACCCCATTAGTCTAACACAGTGGTGAGCAAACTCATGAATCAACAGAGCCAAATATCACAGTACAATGATTGAAATTTCTTTTGAGAGCCAAATTTTTTAAACTTAAACTTCTTCTAACACCACTTCTTCAAAATAGACTCACCCAGGCCGTGGTATTTTGTGGAAGAGCCACACTCAAGGGGCCAAAGAGCTGAATGTAGCTCCTGAGCCTCAGTTTGCCGACCGTAGGTCTAACACTGGGTGCCTTTCTCACTGACCCCACAGATTGACAAGTTGAAGACAAGGTGGGAATGAGGACATTTTGGACGGTTACCATTACCTGTAGATAGACTAGAATATGGTGAGGTAACAAAAACAACAAAACAAGCCTAGGTGGCTCAATAACAAAGCCTCATTTCTCATTCGCACTACAGGTCTACTGCAGATCAGCTGAAATCTCTGAGCTAGGTCAGTGCTGTCCTCACCTAGAGATCTATTAGAATAAACTCTGTCTGGAAAGTTGGCAAAGGAATCCTATATAATAAAGAGGTAATATGCAAATTGACCATCACTCCAACACAAAAGATGGCTGCTACAGGATGGCCTTCAGGGGAGGGCAATTGTGGGGACCAGGCCTGCAGGGGAGGGCAGTTAGGATTGACTGGGCCATTAGGGGATGGTAGTTAGGGGTAACCAGGCTAGCAGGGGAGAGCAGTTAGGGGTGACTGGGCCAGCTGGGGAAGGCAGTTGGGGGTGACCAAGCCTGCAGGGGAAGGCAGTTGGGAGAACCAGACCTGCAGGGGAAGGCAGTTGGGAGGGAGAAGGCCTGTAGGGAAGGACAATTGGGGGGGACCAATCCTGCAGAGGAGGGCAGTTGGGAGGGGGGGAAGGCTTGCAGGGGAGGGCAGTTAGGGGCAATCGGGCTGCCAGGGGAGCAGTTATGCATGGATCAGACTGGCAGGGGAGTGGTTAAGGGGTGATCGGGCTGGCAGGAGAAGCAGTTAGAGGCAATCAGGCAAGCAGGCAAGCAGTTGGGAGGCAGCCATCCTGGATTGTGAGAGGGATCCAGATTGGAGAGGATGCAGGCTGGGCTGAGGGACACACAAACACCTCCCTCTGTGTATGAAGTTTGGCATTGGGCTTCTAGTAAAAAATAAAGATAAAGAAAGAAAGAATGGGAAGAAGTATGGACTGACACTTAAAGCTTCCTTCTGGAAATTCCACTTGCTTGCACATCTCATTTGCCAAAGAAAGTCATGTGGCCACACTTCAGGTGTGTGGGGAATTATAAGCCTCCTATATATTTGGAAGAAGAGAGCTGGAATCTTTTTTAGTAGTGACTACCTAATGACTAGCACAACCACCCAAGCACAGAGCCTTGGTGTTCTAAACTAACTCATACTTATTCAGGGGTCGGGAATAGAACTCCAAATTGGCTTAGGTGAAGTTTCTGCCACCAGGCAGAATGAGAGTTTGAAATATAAGTTAAGCTCATAAATAAAATGAAGTTAAGTTTCTAGAACACCTGAGATTTATATCTGTCCTCTTAGTCATGTCATGTGCCGCCAAAGAGGCAGAGCATACTACCTGAGACTGCAGGTCATGCAGGATCAAAAAATCTGATCAGAATGATCACCGTCATGGTCCAGAGTCCAGCAGCAGTACATTTCTCACCTTCGTACTAAGGTTAGTACAAAGTACTGATAGTACCGTCTCGTGAGCTCAGTGGGATGTGCTCATTTCCCCCACGCGAACAACGGAGAGCAGTGGAGTCCAAACAGGGATGTTGCCCAGGGGTGGCTTGAGCATGGGCTCTGTAGCAGATCTGACAAGCAAAGGCTATTTACAGTTCTGAGAGACTAATATTTGTGCTTTAAAAAAGACACACCGCGGGTTTTCTCTTTTGGCTTTTCAACGTCTTTGATGAGTGCAATTGTCTGTGACAATTTCAGCGAACAATCTATGACAGTCAATGAAAATTGAAAGCTCCTGATTCTAATAAGGTTTTTGGTATATCCAGTTGATCCTTCAACCTCTGGTGCTCATGGCAGTCTGTAGAGGGGAATAATTTTATTGTTTGGGCAGCTGCTGTTGGAATGCTCATTTATTTCGAGTGGAAGCTTTCAGGATGGTCTGGAATCACATCATTGAAGTCATTCATCAAAGTCACCTGCTTTTCTGGGATTCTGGTCTGGATAGGCTCAAACTTGCATGTTAGATATTGCTATTGCTGGCAAGGGTAGGGGCTGGATGTTCATGGAGTTTTCTAACATTAATCTTTGCTTGTTTGTGTTTGCCTTTGTTAAATTAGTACTAGATAAGTATTAAATTAAAAAAAAATTATGGGAGGTGGGGAGAGGAAGAGACTGCTTCATCCCAACACAGGACTTGGAGTAGAGTACCTAACAGGAATATTGGGTTTTGAGTTTCACATTTCCTTCAAAGACCCATAGATGCTTGGCAGAACTGTTTTGGAGACAACATCCACCGGCTTTTAATTTTTATTTAATAATAGAAACAGCTGCTCTTTAAGAAACGGCCCTCTGTGCCATTGCCTGCACATGGTGCTTCCCTGATGCCACCTGAGGATAACTTGCGAGGCAGGTGTCATTCATTATCCCAGCTCAGAGAAGTTACCGCGGAGGGACTGCGCTCTGGAGGTGACCTAAAAGATGGTGCTGGGCTGCAGGTTTCCACACTCACCTAAATTCCTACCCCTGCTCTCCCACCCCTTTCATGTCTCCTTCCTCCCTTCATCTCTTCCAGAGTCCGCAGCTCCGGTTTGAGAGTGATGAAATGGCAATGGACAGAGAAGCACTATCCAGGCGGGAGTTGATGTCACTTGCTGGAATGCTTGTCCATCCTTCAGCAGTGTAAGAGTCTTTTCATGCAGGCTCTTTCTCCAGGCCCCCTCTGCCTCTCATTAATTTTGGACTGGGCAGCTTGTCTTTCTTCTCTCTTGCTCAGTGCCCTTCTAATCTATTTTTTCCATGTGGGCCTTCTCCCTGACACAATTTAGTTCCAGATTGCCAGCAGGCTTCTCTCTGCCTTTGATTTATGTGCTCCTTCCCTGTGCCACATGTCTTAGCCATACAGATGTGTCTTTGCTACGTTTCACATTTCCTTTCAAGACCCACAGATGCCTGGCGGAACGTTGCAGACAGAATGCAGAACAAAAGGCAGTTCTGGGGAACCTGCTGTCTCAGGCTTGCTGAGGGAATGAAGGAAGTATCAGAATTATTCAGGGTGCAGAGAAAGAAAAGCAAAGGGCAGATTTTTCAGCTGCACATGGAGTGGTTTTTGAACTTTCTTTTTTATTAACTTCAGGCCCGTCTAAGACAGGCATGTAATGACACGGTTCAGAGGTGCCCTGTGGGAGCTTAGTTCCAGCTGAGATCCCTCTGGCATCCAGCTGGCTCACCAGTGCTAGCTTTCACCCTCATTCTCCTCATATCTGCCCCCAGATCCCTCCCAAAAAAGTCACAGGAGAGTCACTCACCCATAAACCAGAAATGTTTAGATCTTTCATTATTTCACACAACTGTGGGTGCTTTGCAGTGCCCCGGTTTTATTTCATATTTTATTTATAATCCACCAGTCATTTTCCAAACGCCTTTTGCAAACCTAAAATTTCTTCTCAAAGACCCATGCTTTAAGTTGGTTGAACATTTACAAATTAAAAGGGAAGAAGGGTGAGTGCATGATTGAAATTAACTTCCTTTTACCCCCACTTAGTGAATATTCTTGAGTTTGCTCAGATGCCAACCAAACAAACCCAATAATTTTAGGTAAAGGATATGGAAAAGTGATATAAACTGATGAAGAGGTGTGTGCTTCATGTGTCGTGGCTATAGATAACACTTTAAATGAGCTTGAGAAAGTTAAAGGATCCTAACAGTGGCATTGATGGAAACTTTCTGGAGGCAAGGAGTCATTTGGGAGATGAATGTTGAACATTTGACCCATTAAATGGTGCTAAAAAAAAAAAAGTCAGCCATGTGGAGGCCGCAGAGCTGTGCAACTCAATACTCACAATCCCCTGATGAGGAAGGGACAGCAGACCACAGAGCCTGTTTGCCTGAGAAAAACTAGTGCCAGGGCCTCGGCAGGGGCAGGAACCTACTGGTCCCAGTCTTTCACACCTCCCCCATCTACACCACAACTCCCAGTAATTACAATTCCAGCCCTCGAAGAAAAGGTTAGATTATGTTTCAATAACTCTAAGAGGAAAGGAAAATAGTGGGAATCCTACCATCAAACAGGTTAACCTTTAGGCAGATGGAAAATTCCTCTGTGAATGTGAAGTGATCTATTGCTCCAATATCCCAGAGAGCCTCGGCAGAGAGCTGTGGTCGTGGTGGGTGGTGGTGGTGGCAGTGATGGTGTGGTGGTGGTATTGGTGGTGATGATGGGGACTGAGGGGGAGGGGAGAGAAGGAGGGAGTTTGCTTGACTGGAAGGGGGACAATTTTCTACTTGGCTTCTAGGAGGGAGGGATGGAGCAGTTTAGTTCTTGGTACTTAGTAGCTTACTCGTTTTTTGACCTGGCAAGCTATTTCTGAGCCTGTGCTAAGGACTTCAGAGCTTGCAAAAGCTAGAGCTGACTTATCTGTGATTCTTGAGGAGAGCTTTGGGCACTTTACAGAGTGAAAAACATTAAGAGAGAAGGTGTGAACCAATTCCCCATGGTGTGTCAGCCTTCTAAGTCTGTGTGCATCTGTGCAGAGCTGAATAGCTCTGAAGTTCAAGGTTTTTATGTTGTTGTTTTTAGATGTAATTGACATATAACATATTCATTTCAGGTGTATAACATAATTTGATAATTGTCTATATTGTGAAATGACCACCACTGTAAGTCTAATTAGCATCCATTGCCATACATAGTTTCAAATTATTTTTCTTAGTAACTTTACTCTTAATAACTTTAAATCCTATCTAACAAAGAGGGAATATGCTAATTGACCCTCACACCATTGCAAAGATGACAGCACCCATAGCCAATAAAGAGGGAATATGCTATTGATTGCCCCGCCCTCAAAGTTGGCAGTGCCCAGAGTCACAAGATTGCAGCACCAAGTCCCCTCAGCCCTGCCTCCAGAGTCCCTTAGTCCCTTTAGCCCCCCAGCCACCCGGGGCTGGCCCAAAGCACAGGAAAGCCTCAGATGGTGGCTGCCCAGCTATCCAGGGCTGCCTGAGGCTCAGGTAACCAGGGCTGGCCGAGGCTTGCGCTGCTGGCAGTGGCAGCAGCAGAGGTGTGATGGGCCGTTGCCTTCCCCTGATCACCTGGTTGCCTCCTGCCCCTGAAAGCTCCTGGACTATGAGAGGGGGCATGCCAGGCTGAGGGGTCCCCCCTCCAGTGCATGAGCCTCTAGTTAAAGATAAATGTGATTAACCATAGTCACTATGCTGTTTAACCATAGTCACTATTACATCCCAAGAACTTATTCTATAGGTGGAAGTTTGTGCCTTTTGACCACTTTCACCAATTTTGCCGACCTCTCACCCCTGCCTCTGGCAACCACCAATCTGTTCTCTGTATTTATAATTTCAGTTGTGTATTTTGGTTTGTTTGTTTTTTAGATTCTACTTGTGAGAGCATATTGTCTTTGTGTGTTTGTCTGACTTATTTCACACACCATAATGCCCAGGAGGCCCATCCGTGTTGTTAAAAAATGGCAGTATTGCCTTCTTTTTTTTTTGCTGTATACCCATACTATGTTATCTATTCCTCCATTGATGAACATGTAGGTTGTTTTCATGTCTTGGCTATCCTATATAATAAAAGTTTAATATGCAAATTGACCAAATGGCGGAACTACTGGTGGAACCACTGGTTGCTATGATGCTCACTGACCACCAAGGGGCAAATGCTCAAGCCAGGAGCTGCCCCCAGCCTGCAGGCCCCAGCCCAGCCAAGGTGGGTGCCAGGCCCTACCAGGCACCCCACAGAGGGAGGTAATCGGCAGGGTTGGGTGGCACCAGGCCAGCCAAGGCAGGTGCCATTGGACCCTCTACCCCCTCCCCATTGCCCAGACAGTCTCCCCACAGATTATCCCTGATGGTTAGCCAGGCCTAGGGACCTACCTATGCACGAATTCCATGCATCGGGCCTCTAGTTGTAAATAATGCTGCAATGAACATGGTGGTGTAGATATCTTTTTGAGTTAGTGTTTTTGTTTCTCTCTGATGAATATCAGACATGGAATTTCTGGATAATATGCTAGTTCTGTTTTTAATTTTGAGGAACTTTCTTTTTTTAATTGAACTTATTAAGTGACACTGATTAATAAATTATATAGGTTTCAGGTATACAATTCTACAATACATCATCTGTATATTGTATTGTGTGTTTACCACCCCAATCAAATCTCCTTTCATCCCTACTTATCACCTCTTTACCCTCTTCACTCTGGCAATCACCATACTGTTGTCTGTGTCCAAGAGTCTTTCTTTTTTTCTTCTTCTTTGCTTAATCCCTTCATCCAGCTCCCAACCCCCTCCCCTCTGACAGCTGTCAATTTGTTTCCTAAATCCATGAGTCTGCTTCCACTTTGTTAGTTTATTCTGTTCATTAGGTTCTATTTATATATAAGTGAGATCAGTGGTAGGTTTTCTTTTCATTTTGCTGACAGTTTCCCTTGCTGTACAGAAACTTTTTAGTTTGGTGTAGGCCTGTTTATTTATTTTGTTCTTGTTGCCTTTCCTTTGGATGCCAACTCCAAAAAATTGTTGCCAAGACCAACATCAAGGAGTTTACCACCTATATTTTCTTTTTATGGTTTTAGGTCTAATGTTCATGTTTTTATTCTTTCTGAGCTGCTATGATTTTTACATGGCATAATGTAATACAATTCAAAATAGGTGGGAGTTAGTTTTAGTAACTTCCATCTGAATTGTTTGGAACTGCCTTGAGCTCTAGGTGCCTTTATGTTATCTTTCTCTTTTAATCCCCCTCTTACCACCCCACAGTGATACCATCATATTACTTCCACTGCACCCTAGCTCCAGCACCATTCCCTTAGGCATATATTCTTCCCACCCCCCAAAGTGAAACTTAGCTTGTTAGAGAAACACAATCTAGTTAAACCACTGTTTCTGGCCTTATTTCCCACTCCTATCAGGATACCTAATCACGTATTGTCCTTGTTCCCCAAAGCTAAGAGGTCCCAATCCAAACCCGTCCTCTGCCCTCACTTGATTACCCATCTTCTTTTTATTCCTACACAGGATCAAAGCTTTCATGTCTCCTCGAATGTCATTCCTACACTTTCTCTCTAGACTTGGAGCTTGGGGGTTCCTCACCCTCAGAGTTTGAATGAGGCTGGTTCAAATTACATACTCACCTCCCTAGGAGCCTCTTGTGTCTCACTCCCATGCCCCATTAAGACAATTGCAGTGGCCTCTGAGTATGGCCCCCTCACCTCTAGCCTATCCCTTGTAATCTGTACTGTGGCCAGGTAAGCCTCCTTGGAGCCCTTCTCCCCATCCCCATTGACAGTGGCCTTGGTGCAGCGACCACTGTCTCACCTGGCAACCACAGAGGCCTCATTACTGGTGTCCCAGAGCTGCCCATGTCTCATTCTTCACACTGTGCCAGAGAGATGTTTACATATTGTAGACAAAGTCAAATTGCTCCCCGGTTTCATGTGGCACTTAACATCCAGGCTCATTGCCATGACATGTAAGGTCAGCCTTTCCCTCCGTGCCACCTCTTGCCACCCCCTCTTTTGTTCCTGCCCTCCACTCACATCAGCATTTTTCCAGTCTCTTGAGGTCAGGAAACTTCTTTCTTCTTCAGGCCTGTATGAAAGTGTTAAAGGTTCATTTCTCAGATCTCTACCTGGCCATTGTGGGTCCTTCAGAATGTCATTTTCTAAAAGAAGACTTCCCTGACCCTCAATTTCAATTAAGATTCCAACCCCACCAAAACTGGTTTGGCTCAGTGAATAGAGCATCAGCCTGCGGACTGAAAGGTCCCAGGTTTGATTCCGGTCAAGGGCATGTACCTTGGTTGTGGGCACATCCCCAGTAGGGGGTGTGCAAGAGGCAGCTGATAGATGATTCTCTCTCATCGATGTTTCTAACTCTCTATCTCTTTCTCTTCCTCTCTGTAAAAATCAATAAAATAAAAAATAAAAAAAAAGATTCCAACTCCTCAGGATTCTTTTACAGGTTCTTGTTTTCATTGTCTGCCTTATCATAATCTTTAATCAGGTATTTATTTGTATGAATACTTCGTTATAATCTCTCCCTGCTATAAGCTCTGTGATACCAGGGCCCATGTGTGTTTTCCTCAATACTCAGTACCTAAAACCTTGTGCCTCCCACTGGTAGGCACACTAATATACATGGAATAAATCAAAGAGTAAGTGATCTTTTCTCTGCTCAAGTGCCTTCCCTGGATCTCACTTTGTCACCCAGAGAACTTCAAGTTTGATAATTTTTTAATTTTTAAAACTTATTTTATATTTTAAGTGTTATTCTGTTTTATTTTTCAATAATGGTTGACATCAAGTTTTTTTTATCTTAATTTAAATTATTACCCTTCACAAATTTATGCTCCCATAACACAAAATTCCTTGTTATCATCTCCATAACTCCTTCATTTTTCTGCTCGAGTGACTTCATTTTACCATTAGTTAAAAGAATTCATGAGTGAACCAATTAATGATTTGCCCTCCATGAGATCCAGTCTACAAGGTCCATTTCAAATACAGTATCTACCATGAAATTCATTTTGTCTTCTTCTGGCCTTCCATTGCAGTTTCTCCGGAGCAATTAAAAGTATTTGTTGCACCTGGCCAGCGTGGCTTAGTTGTTGAGCATGGACTCATGAACCAGGACATCACAGTTCCATTCCTGGTCAGGGCACATGCCCAGGTTGTGGGTTCAATCCCCAGTGTGGGACATGCATGAGGCAGCCAATCAATGACTCTCTCTCATCACTGATGTTTCTATCTCTCTCTCTTTCTCCCTTTCTGTCTGAAATCAATAAAAATACATATTTCTTAAAGTATTTGTTGTTTTCTGCCTCTCTCTTCTAATTTCTTTCTACATATTTTATCTTCTTTGTTAAATTGTGAGCTTCTTAGGGGCAAGATTTACATTCTAATCATCTTTATATCTGCCACCATGATGCTTCAGCTACAGCAGGTGCTCAGTGAAGGCAAACATTATGGATAATTGATTCAAAGTGGTTATGATTTTTCAAATAACTTAAATGGTAGTTCCCTTTAGAAACACATGAGGGTGCCCTAACCAAGCAAAAGTATAGAGCGGCACTTCTTGAATTATTTCTAAGCTATTTTAAAGATGATGGGGCTCCTTTTGAGTTCTGCCTCACTGGTCATATTGACCATCTATGGGTGACAGAAATGTAAGGGACAAGTTAATGGGCAAAGTAAGAGGGTTATTAAATCAAATTCAAAGATCACAGCTGGCCAGAGAGACAAGGCAAGATACCACACCTGCTTTCTCTGAATGAGGGGCCCTATCTATGATTGCAGACTATGGATGTAGCCTTGATATCATGGGTCTCCAAATGAAGAAGGGCTGGGAGTTGGGCTATGGACTGAGCTATACCCCATCGAAATTCCTATGTTGAATCCCTAACCCAAAGTATGGTGGCATTTGGAGATTGGGCCTTTACGAGGTAAATAGGTTTAGATGAACTCAAGAGAGAGGGGACTCCATGGTGGGATTCATATCCTTATACGAAGAGAAAGAGAACAGAGCTCTCTCTCTCTCCCTCTCTGTCATGTGAGGATGCAGTGAGAAGGCAGCTGTCTGCAAACTTAGGACAGGGTTCTCATCAAGAACTTGACCATCCAGCACCCTGATCTCCAACATGCAGCTTCCAGACCAGTAAGGAAATGCACCTCTGTTGTGTAAGCCCCCGAATCTGTGGTACTTTGTTATGGCAGCCCAGGCAGACGAGGGCAGGCTGAGTGCTGGGCTGGGCTGCCTTTCAAGCTATTTTCCCTTTCCCGGGGAAACTGAAATTTAGATAACAAAATGTTGAGACATAAATTGGGAGCAGACAATGGGATTTTAATCCCCTATCAAATCCTCTGATTTTGCTTTCTTAAAATGTAAGTGGTGCTTGGAAGACCTACCTTACATGCATTAAAAAAGCATCACTAGCCTCCTCTTTTATAACAAGTATGTTGGTGGCAAATCTCTTCCATTAGTTTGTTTGGATCAGAATCCTATTTCTATTTTTGAATGAATTCCTTTCCATTTTAAATGTCGGGACCTAATGTGGGAAATAAGCTCTGAGAACTCTGTCATCTGGGATAAATGGATTTTTTTTCCCCCACTATTGGTCTAAATGTGCAAAGCATTCATTAGAATTAATCCAGGGATGTCTCCACAAAAGCAACATGCATTGCTACCTGGGGCACTTGAATACCTGGATTTACATCTGTCAAACCAGTGCTTTCCTGATCCCTGTCATTATACAGCACTTTTTTTCATTTAAAAAATTTACATGTTTATTTGGATAAACTGAATTTGAATAAGCTGAATTCACTGGCAGAATTTGAAGGTGCAATCTAAAGTGGTTTATAAGCTGAAATAGAAATTCTTCCTTTCTTATCTTCCACCTTTCCACCCTTCCCTCCACCCTCTCAGGTGTTTTGTGCTATTGTGTGTGTGTATCAGTATGGGTGGGTGTCTGCACATAATCGTATTCTATATAAATTAAAGATGGGCCTGAGCTTTACAACTGGGTCAACATGGTGTAGCCATAATAACATAGGTGTCTTCCTCTCACCCTGCTATTTAGAAATGTTAGGAATCTCAGGGAAGGCTTTGAGCTTCCACGATCCATGGAATTGGTGAAAAGGAATGGAACCAATTATCATTAGAGCTTGAGAAGTAGAGAGGTGTCAGTTTACATCTAAGTTATATATTTTCTTAAGGTATATATTTTATAACATATGATATAAACTTGGAATAAGACAGTGCAATGTTTTATAGCCTGCTTTTTCTTGTTAATCCTATATAATAAAAGGCTAATATGCAAATTGTCCCCTCAACCGAAAGTTCAGCTGAGATTTTGACCAGGGGGTGGGGCCAACTGACCAACTACCCAAGGCCCTTCCCCCTGACCTCACCGCTCCCTCATGATCTCCCTCTTTCTCCCCCTGTCCCCCAATTGGGGCAAGCTGTCCAGACCCCACCCATGCATGAATTCATGTACCAGGCCTCTAGTAAATTATAAATACTTGCATGACACTAAATATTCTCCTACAAATAATTTTAATAGTAGCATGTTATTGTATTATACAACTCTAGTATAATTTATTTAATCAATCTTTCTTGACAGACATTTAAATTGTTTCTAATTTTTATATTATAAATAATGCCACAGTGAATAGCCTCTTTTTTTTATAGATATATAGATTTCTCTGTACAAATATGATATTTCTCTAGGATGACTTCCTGGAAGCAAAGTTGCTGGATCAAAGGATGTGAACATAGTTGGCCTCTGGTACCTGTTGCCAGACTGTCCTCCAGTAACATTGTTTTTCTGCTTTCAGGTCTTTGAAAGAAAAAGGGTTTGAATTTTGATGAAATTTAGAAAGAAATTATTGATATGGTTGAATTTGTTCCACAAAGATTGAAATTCTCACTGAATGCCTTATATTGTACATGTACATACAGATTTGTAAAACTGACAGTTTTTCGGGTATGTTGAAGACTTCTTTTACATTCATACCAGCAAGGGGACACATGGCAGAAATGGGGGTGGGCAGAGTGGGACAGGAAAATAGAGAATCACTACACCTTTATTGGTTAACCATCCCAGATAGTTCACAGATTGATTAGTAAAAACTCCAGAGAAGGACCCAAATATTATAACTTTGAAATTAGCCTATCATGAACTTAAGAAACAGCATTTTACAAAATGCCTATTTCAGTTTGTAGGCAATCTCAGTAATCTCTGCCCTTTTGTAACACGGAGATGTGTCTTCTCACTCTCGGGACCAAAACAGATTGTGGCATCATCTCCTCTTGATATTGGAAAGGGGTTTCTTTCCTTTTGTCTGCATTCTTTTTTATACACGAAGGAACTGACCTCCTTCAGTAAGATATGTCCCCTTGGTTTTTTGAAAATGTTGCTTATATCCATCTTTTTGTTCCATCTGTCTTCCCTCTGCCTTTCTGCTGTGACTCTCTGCCATTGCCACTAACATTACACCCTTATCCATGGCTTCCACCATTCTCAGTGTGGTGAAGGGGGACATGACCTGGGCCTGGAATCAAGACATCCAGGTTCTAGGAACTTCACCTGTCAAAACTTGTCTGCTCATCTATCAAATGAGAGAGTTAAGCTAATTGGGACTATTAAAGAAAAATCAGAGCTCGACAGTAATCATAGTGGTAAATGCACCTTTTATTCAGGACTATTGCAATAGGAGAAAAGAGATCCCAGCATAGAACTGCTCTCAACTCCAATAAAGCATAAGCAGGTGGGAGTTTATAGTCCAGCAGCAGGTAGGGGCTGGTGAATGGAAGATGACTAAGAAGAAACACCAGGGGTGGGGGGATTTGGGCTAAACCGTCTTAATAGGATTCTTACTAAAGGCTGGCCAGGTGATCAGATATCACCTGGGAGATGGTTGAAGTTAAGGAACCCGATCAGATATTGAGGCTGATGAGATATGGAGGGTGATCAGATATGGAGGATGGAGACTGTAGCTAACCCAACTTAGCAGGATTCTTGCTAAAATTGGACAATGCAGAGATTAACACAGAAGTCCAAAAATGGAGGCCTGGAGACACCTGATTGGTGGTGTTGGTCTTATATCAGTCAGGGGCAAAGCAGATGTACAGTCCTTAGTTCATCCTAGCTTGATGCCTGTGTTGGTGGCCAAAGCTGGTTCATGCATGAGGCACATAAAAAAAAAAAAAAAAAAAAAGGAGGCCTGGTTGAAAAAGAGTTAAGAGGGGCTGTTGTAGGGTTTGGTCAAGGAGAAAGTCTTTGTCAGGATCTTCTCAACCTGGGTCATCAGAGCAACACTGGGGGCTCTGAGGAGGTATCATTGGACTGTGGACTGCAGGAGGGTGGTGCTGAGGGGCCAAGTGCAGCCCCAGCCTCAGTGTCAGCCTGAACAGCTCCACTCTTACTTGAGGGTGTCTGTGTGCTGAATTGGTCTTACCCAAAACTCCTTTGTTTGGCTCACATCAGTAGAACCTTTTCTTCAAACTTTGAAGACCATGCAACCAGAAAATGTGTGAAGATCCTTTTAAATACACCACGTTAGGATTCTGAGTCCACTTAAAGCAAGTAAAGGGCTTAATTTTCTTCCTTACAGACACCCCCGGGAACTTGACATTAATGGAAAGAGGCTTCTCATGCATCACAAAAACTGGCTGTGCTCTGTGCTCTTTCTGCATATTATATATATATGACTTTTTTATAGAGAGGAAGGGAGAAGGATAGAGAGTAAGAAACATTGATGGGAGAGAAACATTGATCAGCTGCCTCTTGCACACCTCCTACTGGGTATGTGCCCGCAACTAAGGTACATGCCCCCTTAACCAGAATTGAACCTGGGACCCTTCAGTCTGCAGGCCGATGCTCTTTCTTTTTATTTTATTTTATTTTTTTATTAATTTTACACAGAGAGGAATTGAGAGGAACAGAGAGTTAGAAACGTCGATGAGAGAGAAACACCGACCAGCTGCCTCTTGCACACCCCCTTCCGGGGATGTGCCTGCAACCAATGTACATGCCCTTGACCGGAATCGAACCCGGGACCTTTCAGTTCGCAGGCCGACGCTCTATCCACTGAGACAAACCAGTCAGGGCCTGCCCGTTCCTTTTGTTAGAAACACGTCCTTCAAGGACAGTCCCTTTCTTTAAGAGGATTGCCACAGCCAATACTGAAACTACGGTTTGAGCACATCTCCCCCTCTCCCAGTGATAAGTATTCATCATTGCTTCTGAGTTCACATTTCTCAGCATCCATCTTCTGTGGAAGGCCAGATTACTCATCCATTTCCACAACACATGCTGTAGTATGATTAGTGCCTGTTCTGCACAAGAGGAAACTGGGACACAGAAAGGATGAGCAACTGACCTCAAATAGCACACGTTGTCTATCAGGGGTGTGAATCAGGACTACAGCTTCCTAAAAACAGTTCCCTCCCTGCTAAGTGCTGCTCTGCCAGTGGAGAGACTTATTTCTCTTTTCTCATCTCTTGATGACATGGGGAGTGCTTCTCTCTTTTATTTTCTTCTGGGAAACCAGCCCATCAAGATTGGCTGCAGTGCCCAAGGAGGCAGCCTCTGAACTTGGAAGGGCGAGGCCAGAGAGTCAAGAGTGCTCTGGGAGGGTGACGACACCTTTCCTGTGGGGCCTGAGCAAAGGAGGAGACAAAGAGGAGTGCCCTTGTTGCCTGCTCCTGCCTCTTAGAGTCTGCGTCTACCTACTTGTGCTGCAGCAAAGGGGCATCACAGAGTAACACAGAGACAACCAACCAGTGGGCTGAGTCTCAAATCATATTTAAACTCATGTCTTTGGTTATGACATAAAACCCCAGGTCCATTTCATGTGCAAGAGCTGGGTCATTTTTGAAAGAGAAAGCATTTTAGAGTTAACTTTGAATGCTAAGAGGCAAGACCCAAAGTCAGCAAACAAAGGTTATACCATTAGGCAGGGCTTCCCAACCTTTCCCATTTTGTGGCACACACAGAAAACAGGAATGTGTACTATATTTGTGGAGCATACTGGGCAATGCCACTGGCCACCCACCCAGGGCCTCACCTGTCCACCTATAGCAGTGCTCGGCAAACCATGGCTCGCGAGCCACATGCAGCTCTTTGGCCCCTTGAGTGTTCTAAAGCCACTTCTTTAAATTAGACTCACCCAGGCCACTGCACATGGGCCACGAAGTTTCAATCGCACTGCATGTGCGCGTCTGCACGTGGTATTTTGTGAAAGAGCCACACTCAAGGGGCCAAACCGTCGCATGTGGCTGCGAGCCTCGGTTTACTGACCCCTAACCTAAGGGATCAACATCTTATCCCACCCATTCTGGCTGCTGCCAAACATCAGGAAGTTCTGTCAAATGAACAAAAGTTGGAAGGAATCACAATGACGTGAGAATAGTGTTTCCCATGAAAAAAAAATAAAGGACATAAAAATGACATCTAAACAGGAAAGACTAGAGTGAGACTCATGTGGATGCCCTGATCAGGTCATCGTGAGGGGACACATGTCATAAGATCTACCCTCATGGCAATTATGAGTACTCTCCAGGACTTACTCATCTTGCATAACTGAAAATCTGTGTCCTCTGACCAACATCTCCTCATTTCCCCTCTCCCAGCCCCTGCCAACTGCCAGTCCACTCTCTGCTTCTGCGTTTGACTCTTAGATTCCACATATACTGAGTGGCCAGATTATTATGATCTCTGAATAATAATCTGGCCAGTCAGTGTATATATGTGTATATATACAGTATAAGCAGCATTGTGTAGTATTTGGCCTTCAGTGCCTATTTGTCCTTTGGTTTCTTTCACTTAGCATATTAGTCAGCTTTAAATGAAGGAAATCCTGCATTTTGCAACAACATGAGTGACCCCATACACAGGTTTTATACCACCAAACCAAAAAGTCAACTTCCAGTGAGCAACATCCTGTTCAGGTTATCTCATAGCATCAGCAGCTGTGAGAACAGGAGACATGCAGTAATTAGCTTTGCACTGTTCACGCTGGGTGTCTAGGGTGACTTTTTTTAAGCAAGGAAAACCTTGCTGGGAGGTGAATTCCAGTATCTGCCACAAGGTTTTCCATGACAGCTTAGCCCCGCTCCCAACCCTCTTACCCCCTGTGTCCTGATGGCTATTCCAATGGCCACTTTCCTTCCCTGCTGAGAGAGCTAGGGCCCCCATCCTGGACCCTGCTGTTTGCCCTTGACTGACTGCCTTATCCCCAAGCCCCTGCTGGGCCTCAGGTCAGCTCAACTCAGCTGCCCATACTTAATTTTGTCTTTGACCCTCTACCTTCTCTACTTGGACTTCTCTCACCTGTGATGGGACCTTCAGACTATTTCCTCTGCAATTAACCCTCCTCTAGGTTTCAGCTGTTTCTTGTTTTGGCTCAGATATCAGCAGTTCACCTTTTTAAAGCTGGGCGACACACACTTCTCTCTCCAGTCACCATTTGTTGTTTCCAACCACCTGATTTCCAAATCAGCTGGAGAAAGAAAAGTTATTCTTAGTATGTTTTCCCTCATGTCTATTCCTTCCTGCCTCCTCTCTCCCTCTTCCTCTCTGTCTCTCTGCACTTACCAGGCAGAGGCCTGCACTCATTTTTCCTGGCAAGATGGACCGGGCATTCTGCTGTGAGGGTAGTCGGGTCAAGGCCCTGGACAGTCGTGGTCTTTTTTGTTTTGGGGTTTTCTTTTTTGCTCCCAGTTTCTGTTGGTCTCTGCTTTGGCTGGGGTGGGATGGGGCCCTGTGGGGAGGCCTGACACAAAGGCGGCCCCTCAGACTGCTTGATGGTGGTACCTGCACCACAGCAGGCCCTCCTAGTTCCCTGTGCCCGCTGGGCCTTGGTCCTCTCCCTGCCAGCCAGCTCCCTTTATGAAAGGACAGTTCTTTTTTTTTCTTTTTTTTATAATATATATTTTATTAGTTTTTTACAGAGAGAAAGGGAGAAGAATAGAGAGTTAGAAACATCAATGAGAGAGAAACTTCGATCGGCTGCCTCTTGCACATCCCCTACTGGGAATGTGCCCGCAACCAAAGTACATGTTTTTGATCAGAATCGAACCTGGGACCCTTCAGCCCACAGGCCGATGCTCTATCCACTGAGCCAAGCCAAACCGGTTAGGGCAAGGAGAGTTCTTTATTTGGGGCCAAATGCAGCTTCCACTCCACCGTCCTCAGAGGTGTTTCTTGGTCTAGGGCAGTGGTTGGCAAACCGCAGTTCGAAAGCCACATGCGGCTCTTTGGCCCCTTAGTGTTCTAACGCCACTTCTTAAAAATAGACTCCCTAGACTGAAAACCGACTTCTGCGCATGGGCCATGAAGTTTCAATCGCACTGTATATGCATGCCCACATGTTGTATTTTGTGTAAGAGCCACACTAAAGGGGCCAAAGAGCTACATGTGGCTCGCGAGCCGCGGTTTGCCGACCACTGTTCTAAGACATGTCTATGATGCAAAGGCTCATTCCTGTGGGTTTGAGTGAACTTTTCCTTTTTTAAAAAATTTTCTATTGATTAAGGTATTATATATATATGTCCTCATCCCTCCATTAAGCCCCCAACCCCCCTTCCCTCATGCTCTCACCCCCCTGGTGTTCATGTCCACTGGTTAGGCTTATATTCATGCATACAACATTTGGTTGATCTCTCCTCCTTTCCTCCACCCTCTCCTATCTTTCCTCTGAGGTTTGGCAGTCTGATCGATGCTTCTCTGTCTCTGGATCTGTCCCTGTTCATCAGTTTATGTTGTTCATTGTATTCCATAAATGAGTGAGATCATGTAGTATTTATCTTCCTCTGGTTGCCTTATTTCGCTTAGCATAATGCTCTCCAGTTCCATCCATGCTGTTGCAAATGGTAAGAACTCCCTTTTTTACTGCAGCGTAGTATTACATTGTGTAGATGTACCACAGTTTTTTAACCCACTCATCTGCTGATGGGCACTTAGGCTGTTTCCAAATCTTAGCTATGGTAAATTGTGCTGGTATGAACATATTGGTGCATACATCCTTTCTGATTGCTGTTTCTATATTCTTGGGATATATTCCTAGAAGTGGGATCACTGAGTCAAATGGAAGTTGCATTTTTAGTTTTTTGAGGAAACACCATACTGTTCTTCACAGTGGCTGCAACAGTCTGCATTCCCACAAGCAGTGCACTAGAGTTCCTTTTTCTCCGCAACCTCGCCAACACTTGTCATATTTGTTGATTTGTTGATGATAGCCATTCTGACAGGTATGAGATGATACCACATTGTTGTTTTGATTTGCATCTCTTGGATAATTAGTGACTTTTAACATGTTTTCATGTCTCTTGGTCTTCCTTCTGTCCTCCTTAGAAAAATGTCTATTTAGGTACTTTGCCCATTTTTTTATTAGGTAGTTTATCTTCCTTTTGTTAAGTTGTATGAGTTCCCTGTAAATGTTGGAGATTAAACCCTTATCAGTGATGACATTAGCAAATATGTTCTCCCATGCAGTGGGCTTTCTTGTTTTGTTGATGTTTTCTTTTGCTGTGCAAAAGCTTTTTATTTTGATGTAGTCCCATTTGTTTATTTTCTCTTTATCAATAGTTTCAATTACCGTAGGAGCTGTATTGGTAAAGAAGTTTCTTCGGCATATGTCAGAGATTTTTCTGCCTCTAGATTCCTCTAGTATTTTTATAGTTTGCCATCTTATGTTTAAATCCTGTATCCATTTTGAGTTTATTTTTGTGTATGGTGTAAGTTGGTGGTCTAGTTTCATTTTTTTTGCATGTATCTATCCAATTTTTCCAACACCATTTGTTGAAGAGACTGTCTTGACTCCATTTTATGTTCATGCCTCCTTTGTCAAATATTAATTGAGCATAGTGGTTTGGGTCAATTTTTGGTTTCTTTATTCTAGTATTCCATTGGTCTATATGTCTGTTCTTGTGCCAGTACCAGGCTATTTTAAGAATAGTGGCTTTGTAATACAGCTTAATATCTGGTATTGAGATCCCACCTACTTTCTCAGGATTGCTGCAGCTATTTTGGGTCTTTTTCTTTTATTCCAGATGAATTTTTGGAAGTTTGTTGTAGGCCTGTGAAATATGCCGTTGGTTTTTTAATAGGGATTGCATTGAATTTGTAGATTGCTTTGGGTAGTATGGACATTTTAATTATGTTGATTCTAACAATCCATGAAAACGGTATGTTCTTCCATCTGTTTATGTCTTCCTCTATCTCTTTTTTTCAGTGTCCTATAGTTTTTCACATATAGGTCTTTTACCTCCTTAGTTAAGTTTCGAGTGAATTTTAAGGCAACTTTGTATAGACGGTAGGGGATGGAGCCAGGTTTCTGGTTAGATTTTGCTCTTGATTCCTACTCAGTGCCTGGAGTTGGTGTAGGTCTAGGGCTGGCCTTGTACCCCTCTGTGTGGGACACCCAAGAAGGTTTCCCGGACTTTCTGTTGTTAGGTCACACATTATGTCAGAGGAAAATATCGGCATGTACCATTCAGATACTGAGACACAGGCCCCTGTTGTAGAATTACTTTTACTTCCTCCCTCTTAAGCTGCCCCCTCGAAACCTAGCAGGAATTTTTCCAACCAGGCTCTTAAAGTCTTTCAAAAGCATCCATAAATTCCTTCTCCACCGCCTCCAGTAGCAGATGTGTAATGTGTTCTGTGACTCTTAGGAATGTTCCGAGTGACGGCAAAGAAGGTCCAGGAAGGTTGAGGGACAGACGTGGGGTGCTCAGGCCTTAGCCCACATGAACCCCGATTATCATCCTCTCCGTGTAACTGTCAGGCTGCCTTTCCTCAGGCGTGGTTGTAGTCTGACAGATTCTTTGCAGCGAGGGTGTGGATTCGTAAATTGTTAGAAATGTGTAAATGCGTGGGCGGCTGTTATCCGGATTGCCATACCTACCCAGGCTTTCCTTTCGCTAGTGTTTGCACACTCAGATGGGTAGGCGTTTCAACGAATTCCCTCCTTGCTTAAACTTCATGCGAATTCCACGCCTGCTGGGGGTGATTTCATACAATGTGTGCATACTCTGGCCCATTGCACCCTGAATTCTGGAAACACAGACACCTTCATGCAGCACACTTCTCAGAGGTGCTGCTGAGGGGGAACCAGAACAGCTGGGGATGTCCGACATAACAGACTGTTCTCACAGTAAACACATATAGCAAGGATTTTGTGATTTTTATCAGGAAAGGAAACATAAGGTGATGTTTATAATGTTTTGATGCCAGAGATGCTGCATGTAGATGGAAAAATATACCCACACATCTTGGAACGATGCCAAGGTGGGGGGGGGGGTGCAGGCCGAGGAGTAGCCGAGGGAGGGCCTGAAGGTGCGGACTAAATAAGTGCTTCCCTTCGAGGGGGGAGCCTCATGTGCTGGTTATTCTGCTTGAGCTGTGCTGGTGCCCAGAACTTGACCGGCTGCCAAGAAGGGGTCTGGATGCAAAGAAGGCGGGGGACTCTGGATTCTAATTATGTTCTGAGATCTTCCTCTGAGGTTCCCGAGGTCTTTCCAGGTACAGCATGTTGATGCAGCCCAGCCACCCAGAACTGGCATTCGTCTGCTAAGCAGCCCCCTCTGCCAGCACCTGCCTTTCTTTCTTGGGATCTCAGGTTCCATCCTACTAATTCTGCAGAAAAGGTGGTGGGAGAAGTTGTGATGGCAAGATTCAAAAGGGCCTCTGTTTGGAACCAGCTTTACTTCTGACACCTAGTTATATGGGGAATGTGTGTTTCAGGTGGCACAGATTTGGGTGATCCAGGAGTCCTATTTCTGAAAGTCCTATACCTGTTCATCAGGTGAGGTCCTGCTGCTCTTTCCCCACTCCCTGGAATGTCCTTTCTTATCTCTATATGAAGAAAATAAGAAGAGTGATAATAAAGCTTCTTCACTCAATGAATATTACTGAGCACCTGCTGTAGCAGGCATGGTTCTCAGATTGGAGAATAGGCCTGTCATAAAGCCTTACATGTGTATAGTTTGATTCGCAGTGTGCAAAAACACTTTAAGTTCCACTGATCTTTTTTAAAAAATTATTTTTATTGATTTCAGAGAGGAAGGGAGAGGGAAGAGAGAAAAACATCAATAATGAGAGAGAATCACTGATCGCTGCCTCTGCACACCCCACACTGGGGATTGAGCCCACAACCCGGGCATGTGCCCTAACCAAGAATTGAAATCATGACCTCCTGGTTCATAGGTCGATGCTCAACCACTGAGCCACATCAGATGGGCATGCTTCTTTATGCATGTCCTTATTGTGGTGAAAGACACATTAAATTGATCATCTTAGCCATTTTGTACAGTTCAGTAGTGTTAAGTATTTTCACATTGTTGTGAGACAGATCTCTAGATCTTTAGAATGTGTTCATCTTGCAAAAGTAGAACTCTGCACCCATTAAATAAAAGCTCGCCTTTGGTCCTCCGTCTAGCCCCTGGCAACCACCATTCCACTTTCTGTCTCTGAAGTTGATGGCTGTAGATAGTTCATGCAAGTGGAATCATACAGTACTTGCCTTTTTGCGACTGGCTGATTTCACTGAGCACGTGTCCTCAAGGACCACCCATGCTGTAGCCTGTGTCAGACATGTTCTCCCTGGGACAGCACTACAGGGAGCATCAGAAGGCTTTCATTTGGGACAGTCTGTGTGCAGTGTCACAGTAGCCCCAAAGTGTATCCTTGTCACATGGACAGGTCTAGTTCCTCAGATTGTTATTGTTCCATGCTCCAATAGGTCTGGGAAATGCTAAATGAAAACAAAATAATATAGGCTGCTTTATTGCAGGATTTCTCACCCATCAAATCAACATACATCTATACACTGCCTGTTGAGGGTATGGTATTGCTTGAGGTGCTGGGAACACCGGAGGAGAAAGATGTGGCTCTTGTCCTTGGGAGGTTTAGATGCTAGCAGAAGACAGACCTTACACAACAGACTGCCCACTAGGAATGCAACTGTAATGACAAGTGAGTGCTGTGGGAGAAAGGGCAGTGGAGAGAGCCTTTGCCTCGGGTGCTAAAGGATCTGTGGAATCAGGAAAGGCTTTGGGGGGAAAATGAAGTTCAAGAAAGATCTGAAAAGGGAAAGATGTGGACAAGGTGATAAGGAGACTGTAAAAAGGTAAAGAGCATTTTAGGCAGGAGGACAAATCTATGCTCAAGTCCTGAGCAGAAAAGGGTTGGGCGACTCTACAGTGTTTTGAAAACAAACCTGATCAGGGAACTCCTCCTCCACACCCTTCCCACCCTCTAGTGCCTCATGGGACTGGAATTTGTGTTATAAAAAGCTCCCTGGGAGCCCTAGCTAGTTTGGCTCAGAGCATTGGCCTATGGACTGAAGGGCCTGTACCTGGGTTGAAGGCTCAATCCCTGGCCCATAGGTGTCTCTCAGTCTCTCATCCTTCCTTCCACTCTCTCTAAAGATGAATGGAAAAATATCCTCGGGTGAGGATTAACAGCAACAAATCCCTGGGAGAGGTTTGGGAGACTGGGTTGGGCTAGCCATGCTGTCATTAATGGTCTTAGATACAATGCCCTTAACTTCTTTGAGTTTTTCTATCAATAGAATTAGGGCAGACACCAAGATTCTGAAAGCCCCCTCCAGCCACAGCATGCTATGGATGCATCTCAATGTCTTAGGATCGAGAGAGAAGGGACGTCAAGCTCATTGCAAACGGGAATTTTTAGGCTGGAAGGGAAAGAAGTCAGTGTTGAGGAAGATGAGATAGAACGAAGTAGAGAGGTGGGCATCCTAAACCCTGAGGGGACTCAGTCAGAAGCTGTGTACTCCCTGAGGCCTCTCCTCAACAAGTATGTATTGACCAGCTGCCATGGGGGTTACAGGCTTCACCCTGATTCCCAAGGGAGATCTGGGGTTCCCCTATCTTCACCCCATTTGCCCTTTTCTTGCAAAGACACAATTTCCAGGGAAATGAAGCCTGAAGGACTCTAGAGGGGACAAAGGGCTGATGGACATTGGACCCCCATTCCCGGAACACAGAGACCCTGGAGTGGGAATAGCGGACTGGATCCAGGAGAATCCAGCAGATGCCCCTGCAAAAGACTCTTTTAGAGAGTCATTTATTTTATAAAGTAACATGCTTGCAAAACACCAACAGAGTCCTATTTTTCAAACTCTTGCAGGTTGAGCAAAGACCCTTCCTCCCCCTGTGGAATAAGCTTGGAAATTAAGAATAAATAGTGAATAAAAACTGTTATCTCCCAGGATCCCTGCTTCTCTCACTCTTCCTCCCATTTTTTTAGCTCACTAGGACAGATCTTTTTGTTCTGTCTCTCCCTCCCTGCCCCAGAAAACAGACACTGTTTTTCTGCTGCTCTCAGATTACTTCACTGGGACGACATGGAGTGAGAAGCTCCTCCTGCTCCAAGGAAAATGGAATGCTATTCCTATCTTTGAGTTCAGAATATTCTGAGCGACCCCACTCTAGCTCCACAGTAGATATATGTGTTGCAAAGGTCCCTCTGTCTCTCTGTGCAGCCATTGTATTCATTTGCCAGGGCCTCTGTAACAAAATACCACAAACCGGGTGGCTTCATTTGTTGTCTCTCAGTTCTGGAGGCTGAAATTCCAAGATCAAGGGTAGGTTCCTGCTGAGGGCAGGGTCCCAGGCTTCTCTCCTTGGCTTGCAGACAGCCGTCTTCTATTTGTGTTTCTTCATGTTGTTTTCTCTCTGTGCACATCTTTGTGTCCAAATTTCTTCTTCTTATAAGGACACCCATTGTGCCCAACTGATGTGGCTCAGCGGTTGAGCATTGACCTATGAACCAGGAAGTCATGGTTCGATTCCCAATCAGGGCACATGCCTGGTTGTGGACTCGATCTCCGATAGGGGCTGTGCAAGGGGCAGCCAATCAATGATTCTCTCTCATCGTTGATGTTTCTATCTCTCTCCATCTTCCTTTCTCTCTGAAATCAAATATATATATATATATATATATATATATATATATATATATATATATATATATAAAAGACACCAGTCATGTTGGATTAGGGCTCACTCCAATGACCTCATTTAAAAATCCTACCGCCAAATAAGGTCCTATTCTGAGGTTGTGGGAGTTAGAACTCAAATGTATGAATTTTGGGGAAAGGCAGTTCAACCCATAACAGCCAGTAGGTGTTAAATTTCACTGTACTTATGGCTTACCTGGGAGCTGGTTAGAAATGGAGATGTCAGTGATACCCCCACAGTTTTGAATTTGATAGATCTGGGTGTGTGCGCCTCCCTCATGAATCCCGCCCCCCACCCCCCACCCCCAGACTTCATGCTGTGAACCCAGCACTTTGCTTACCAAAGGCCTATAATAGTATTGTGCCAAACACCTCATGCTGCAAATAGCATTCTTTGTGTCTAGCTTTTCCTTAGTCCCCACTGTAGAGCCAGGCTCTGCTCACCTGTCACCACACACTGTCTTTAATTTTCCTGTGAGGGTCCTGTCATATCTGGAAGCTTCCAGGACCACTTTGACGGTCATTGCCCTCTCTAACTGGCAGACCCCGGGGTGTGATGGCTCAGGCTTTGGATTTGGGGCCTAGTTGTTCTGCTTAATGGCTGGTTGACCTTGGACAGATTGCCAGGCCTCTCTGAGCCTGAGTGTATTCACCTCTACATTTAGAGCCATCCTGATCCATCTCAAAAGGCTACCACAGTAACTGAACAAAATCACACAGTGCCTGGTACATAGAGAGGGCAGAGTAGATGTTAGTTACTACTGTTACCCTCCTCTTACATAGGATGGCAACTCAAATTTAATTCACTTCTGCAGCCTACTAATAAATGTGCTAAAGGGCCCTAGGAGAAACTCCATTTCAAGGGCCTCAGGGGCTGTCTGTTTTGGAGATGAAGAGTAAGCCTCACCTTCGAATGGAGCATCCAGTGTTGGCACGTGAGATCTGTAAGGCATGCTCTGGAAACATGTGTTAGATGGTCCCTCCCCAGATGATTTCTCACCTCAAAGAAACCTGCCCACTCCAATGCAGAGTTGGGAAATTAGGCTGTTGCTGAGTCCACAACTCTCCCCCCCCCCCCCACCTCCCACCTAGGATGGTACAATGGCTATGGGCACAGGGTATGGAGCCAGACTTCCTGGTTTTGAGAGCTCAGCACATCAGCTCTTGGATGTGCCATCTTTTGCAGGACACTTAACTTCTCTGTGCCATGTTTTCTTCATTTGTAAAACAGGAAATAATAGTGCTATGAGGATTAATTTAATGTCAGGCTCCTCTCCTTGGCTTGCACATGGACATATTGACTCTGTCAGAAGCTGTGTACTCCCTGGGGCCTCTCTGTGGAATGCCCAAGGGATGCCCAGATTGCTGGTAAGACATTATTTCTGGGTGTGTCTGTGAGAGTGGTTCTGAAGACATTAGCATTGGAATCAGTAGATTGAGTGAAGAAGATTGCCCTCCCCAGTGTGTGTGGGCCTGAACCAGTCTGCTGAGGGCTGAATAGATCTGTGAAGCAAAGAAGGGTGAATTTTCTCTCTCTGTTTGAACAGGGACATCCAATTTTCCTGCCCTCAGACATAGTGTTCCTGGTTCATGGGTCTTCGGTCTTGAACCAGGACATATACCATCAGTTCCCTGATTCTCAGGCATCTGGGTTTGGACTGAAACTACACCACTGGCTTTCCTGGGCCTCCAGCTTTCAGACAGCAGATTGTGAGACTTCTCAGTGTCCATAATCACATGAGCCAATTTCTCATAGCAAATCTCTATATGGCTTTGTATATAGTATTGATTCTCTTTCTCTGGAGAATCCTGACTAATACACTCACCTACCTCACTATATTCATAGCTTTTTCTTGATGCATAATAAATGACCACAATTGTAGTGGCTTTAGACAACCCACATTCCTAATTCTGTAGGTCAGAAGTCCAGCATGGCTGGACACTCTGTTTAGTCTCCTAAGGCAAAATCAAGACTCTTACCTGGAGGCACTGGGACAGAATCTCCAGCCAGGCTCACACTGATTGTTGGCAGAATTCGGTGCCCTGCCACTATGGGACTAAAGTGTTCCTCCTCAGCTTACTGTCAGCCAAGAGCTGCTCCAGAGCACCTAGAGGCATCCACATTCCTTCTCATTTGGCCTCCTCCATATTCAAGCTAGTAATGTTGCATCAAATCCTTCTTGTGCTTTACACTCTCTGATTACCTCATCTGCCTGCTTTTAAGGGCCCATGTGATTATATTGGGCCCATGCAGGATGACCTCTATTCCAAGGTCAGCTGATTATATCTGCAAAGTCTCTTTTGCCATGTATAATATTTGTGGATGCGATAGCATATTTCTAGTCTCAGGAATTAGGGATAGACTCACCTTGGGGACCATCATTCTGCCAGTGAGAGTACTCCTGAAAGACTTTGCCCCTGGATCATAGGGCAAGGCATATTTTATCTACATACAATTTTCCCTCGTGCTGTAATTATGTTTTGTTTTCTTCAGCACACCCTAGCAACTTGTGTAGTGGATGTAAATCTATCACCCAACCATCTGTGTGAGCCTCCCTTTGTGGCCCAATCCTTGTGGTTGGGTGGGATGGATATTTTACCACCACCTTCCAGCTCCAGAAATGGGTCCTTGCTTTTCTAACAATGGGTCCCTGAGGCACACTGACAAGTTCAGAGATGGGCATGTGACCCACAGTGGTCCATATCAGAATGATGCTCAGGACTTCTGATCCAGATGGGGAAGGCTATTTCCTTGCTCTGTGGGACTGAGGCAGGTTATTTTAGGAGCTTATCTTATGCCAACTGGTAGCCAAAGATGAGAGAGAGAGCCTTGGCATGAAACCAGTACCAGGAAAACAAACAGAGACAAAACATGGAAATAAAGTATATTCTTTGCAATACACAATAATGAATTATTATGTTGTTAATATAAAATTGTATATTAATTACACTGCAGTTTTTTAAAAGTGTGTTCTTGGTGGCATTGTTGAACTGCTAGGTCAACCCTTACCTAATCTCCACACCATTTTGGGCTTTTCATTTCTGTGGGCCAATAAGTTTCTTTTATGTTTGAAACTGCCTTGAGTTAGGTTTGATATTGTCATCAAAAGCATCCCAACAGGCAGAACTTGTTTAATTAACCATATGGTGATTTTACAGAGTGGAGTAGTGGATGGGGCCACAAAGAGGTGTGATCTGTCCAGTGTTCACCTCCCCCTCTGCAAAGGCTTCTAAAAAGTAGCCATGTTGCTCCATTGTAGTAGACAATACACACAGTGACTGCAGCCCTCAGGTTCCTGGATTGTGGTCAATAGTGGGGTGAGGAGAGGCCCTGGCAGAGCAGGGAGGAGCACTGGTCAGAAGTGGTCAGAAAGGAGTGCTGGACATCGTGGGGAGAGCCATCTCTTTTTGCCATCACCTCTTCTCAAGTACACAGAGAGAGGCAACACCTAAGAGGAAGGAAGGTTGTTCTCTGACTAATGTGTGGAGTCCTGGACAGTGCCTGGCACAAGGTGGCCTCAGAAAAGAGCTGCACAGCCTGGGTCCTGTGGGGTGGACTGGGCACTAGAGTTGGGGATGATTCACCTGAGAACAAATTTGTTCTTTTCCTCCTCTTCAGCAGGGTCTGTGCATAAAACCACCTCATTGTTACAGACTGAATTCTAGTCCCTTAGAATTTATGTGTTGAAGCCCTAATCTCTGGTAACTCAAAATGTGACTATATTTAGAGATAAAGTCTTTGCATAAGTAATTAAGGTTAAATGCAGTCATTGGGGTGGTTTTTAATCCAATGTGGATGGTGTTCTTATAAGAAGAGGCCATTAGGACTCAGTTACACAGGGAGGGAAGACCATGTGAGGACACAGGGAGAAGATGGCATCTAAGGCCAGGGAGAGAGGCCTCTGAAGACATCTCTTCCCCACCCATTTTCCTCTCCCCCTCCCACTCACACATCTTAATCTTGGACTTCCAGCCTCCAGAACTCTGAGAAAATATCTGCACACACCCCTACCCCAAGCCTGTCTGTGGTATTTTGTTATGGAAGCCATTGCAAACTAATATATCTGGATTGAATGGTGTTCTCCTCAAAGACGTGTCCACCAGGACTTGTGAATATTTCCTTATTTGGAGAATTGTCTTTGCAGATATAATTAAATTAAGGGTATCCTGATGAAAATATTTGGGATTCACCAGGTGGGCCCTAAATCCAATGACAGGTGTCTGTATAAGACACAGGAGATGAGAAACAGAGAGAAGGCAATGTGAAAGGAGGCAGAGATCAACATGATGCAGATTCAAGCCAGGGAATGTGGAGGATGCAGCACAGGAGACAGATGAGGGACAGATTCTCTCTCAGAGCCTTCCGAAGGACCTACCGTGATTTCACACTTCTGACCTTTTGTGAGAGGATACATTTCTGTTCTTTTCAGCCATCCAGTGTGTGCTCATTTGTTCTGGCAGCCCCATGAAACAAGTCCAGCTGAGAGCTTACCTTTGGAGCACTCCAGGCTAGAGTTAGTCCTGGGGCTGTGGTTATCCTGCCCCCAAAAACCCAAGCAACGTGTGTGCACAACTCTGTCTGGGAGGTGGACAGAGATTGCCAGTGGGGTTGAGTAGAGCCAGTTTCTAGCTGCAGACTCCAGAGTATTCTCTGCGCAGATGGTGTGGGCCTCTTGGGTTTAGGAGGGGAAGGGAGAGCCCCATAAAAAAGATACATGGGCTTCCTGTTCACTAGACAGGGCCTGAGAGACAAAGGGTTAAAATAAAAGGGAAGTGACCCTGTGGGCACGGTAATGGGAGCACTTCCTGCAGCTCGCACAGAGCTGGACCTTCCCCAGGAGGGTCTGTTCTGGGAGCCTCTGTTTATCTCTGCGATCACTTCTCAGGTAAATGTAATCTGAGGGCAGGAATCCCACCCAGTGCTTGAAGTAAAAGTTATTATCATTTAAGCCAGAGGTGGGGGGTGGGAATAGTTCTGTGTCCCTGCCTCTCCTCTGAGCTGACACCCACCACCTGTTGACTCCATGGATCCTTTGAACTATACGGCGGCGCAGAGACAGATGGCTTCCGCACTGCCAGGGGGAGGAGTCACCTCTTGTTAGGCTTGTTACGGAGCATCTGTGGCCAGGAATCAGGTGAGGAGTTTCTAATGTCTCTGGCAGACATACTGGTGGGTTTGCCAAGTAGTGGCTGCAGATTCTACCCCCCACCCCACCCCCCCACCCCACCCCCCCACCCCACCCCCCCCCCCCCCCCCCCCCCCCCCCCCCCCCCCCGGCTCCAAGATTATGCAGCACTTGGCTCCTGATGTCTCGCTGTTTAGCAGATTCTCCCTTGGTTTTCCCTGTGCCCATGTCCACTTCATACACTGTGTGGATGTAAGTTAAGGGGGTAATCTGGTTCCTGGAGGGGCTGGAACTGACCTAAGGACCTATAAGTTACCCAGGAACCTTCCTTGGACAATGTGAGGCCCAAATCAGGGCAGGGAGGCCATGCTTTGCCACAGAACTGCTAAGTTTTAAGTGTGCAGTTGATTTTGAAATAATGATATGAAAAGATCGTACAAAGTTGTAAGCCGGTAACTCCTAAGGAATTGCCCTATCATGTTCCTCCCTTCTCACATGCCCACCCCAAGTGCTGCTCACTGGCTGAAGTGGCCAGGTAAGTCCTGTCCCTGTGTCACCTACCGTGGGTATCAGGGTGCACAGAGGGTAGTTTGCCTGTGCAGGGGCCACTCTCCCCTCACTGTGCTAACTAAGCTTGTTCCATTGGCTTGAGACCACTTGTCATATTTCCAGCCTCAAATGCCCAAATTTCTAGTTACTGTACATGGAGACTCCTATTCACTTGGAGAAAGATTGGGCAGAGGAATCAGGACATGTGGGTTCTTTACAAGGTCCTGCAAGAGTGGCAGCCAGCAAGGTCACCTCTAAGGGTCGAATGTGAGTATAGAGGTTAGTTTTGAGTGAGGGTGGAGGCTTCTAACAGAAATGAAAGGATTTACTTTTCTCAGACTTCAGTTCAGTTGAAAGCAGGTCCCTGTTTCCTTGGTTCTGCTTGAGGCTAAGAGGAAGTCTGTCTCCAGGTGAGGGACTGAAGACTGGCGGAGGTGTGATGTGGAGGAGACTGGGGCCAGTGTTTCAGAGCTAGGAGGTGACCCCACGGCTTGGTGTCCTGTTCTTTTCTCTGCTGCCCACACCCTGCTTGGTGAATGCTGGTTTCTAACTCCATAGACCTGCATTTTTCTAAAAATAAATAAAGCCAGACCACAAGTTTCCTTCTCCCCAAAGCCTAATGAAATCAACAGCAAAAACCTCACTGTTGGTGATCAAGGGTGGAAAAGAATATAATCACACACTGCAAACTTTGAAAAGTAGTTGCCAAGGAAAGACACATGATTCCCAAGGTAGCTCCTACCTCCATTCTCACCCATCTCTGCCCCCCAAAAAAGGACATAAAAAGGAATCAGGATTACCAGATACAGAGAAGTGGCTATGTCTGCAAGAACCTTGTGACCACACTGTGGCTTGGAAGAGTGGACACAAAAGTGATCAGATTGGAGGTAAGTAGGCCACAGAGAAGTCAACCACACACTAAGAGAGAAATAGAAAGTTGGGGCAGAAAACATGCAAAACTAATAAAGGAAAAAAGGAACATCTATGCAAATTGATGGGTGAAGAAACTTGTCCAGAAAAAGATTGAATCAAAGGAACAGAAGTAAATTCTAATGCCCTAAGTCTGTGGTCCACAAACTGTGGCTCTAGAGCCACATGCGGCTCTTTGACCCCTTGTCTTAAAGTGTACCACTGCCTGGGCAAGTCTATTTTGAAGAAGTGGCATTAGAAGAGGTTTAAGTTTTAAAAAATTGGCTCTCCAAAGAAATTTCAATCATTGTACTGTTGATATTTGGCTCTGTTGACTAATGAGTTTGCTGGCCACTGTCCTAAATGTTTCAGGTTGTGGTAGACACAAGTGGTTCCCAGGATAGTCTACGTTGGTCGCTAACAGCAGGTAGCTCTCCCCTTCATTCAGGATGCCATGCAACCTCCACTGTCCATGGGGCAGCTGGAAGATTTTGACTGTCTGAAGACAAAAGGCTGACCCCTTGTCTTAAAGTGGGCACTTCCCTGTGGTGTGGTTCAGGCTCTATCCAGAGGGCTAACTGTGGGGCCCACAACTTTATGAATGACTTTGTGGGCAATACTAGGGGCTCATGGGGAAGAGATGGAGCATGGGGAAGAGATGGTCCATAGCAATTGGGAGTCATGGGGCATCTATTTCTCCACTAGCACAGAAAATCTTCTTTCCTTACCCAAGAAGAACTATTTCTTGGTGTGGCTGTGAAGGGAGGCATGTCTGCCCAGACACTGAGACTCACAGAGGCTTTTCCGGGCCTAGCATCTGTGCCTAGTATCAGCAGACTGTGGGTGGTAGTGAGCAGGCATAACTGGTTCTTTGGGCAAGGATGGTAATGAGGTCACTAGCGACCCATTCCTCCTGTTTGTTTAAATGACAAAGCCTGGTATAGCTGCATTTCTTCCAGATGACAATTAGAGGACACACCTGGGGACAGTGTGACTCCTGCTGATGCCATTTTCTGTCCCCAGATACTTCCTTCAAACTGTGTATGAAGCCCCTTAGTGGCGAATGTCTTCTCTTCTGGAGTCAGAGCACCTGTCCTTCAGCATAGAGCCCCACTGAGGCCACACCAGACAGAGCTGGCAAAGTTGGTCACCCTTGCCTCCTGGTTAAGTAGATGATCAAAGGTGGTTAAGGAGAAATACCTGAGACATTGTGCAGTGGTTTCTCCTGAATAACTGGTCTACCCATACATAGTGCCTGGCTTGGTCTTGTGTGTGGTTCACCTGGAAGTCACTTCCTCAGTGTGACCTCAGGGCTTCTCTGTGGAGCTCCTCCCCACCCAAACCTCCCCCCAAACCTCTTCCTTCTGACATCAGAAATTCTGGTTAGACCATATGTTTTTTGTATTATCTAGAGCAGTGGTCGGCAAACTCATTAGTCAACAGAGCCAAATATCAACAGTACAACGATTGAAATTTCTTTGGAGAGCCAAATTTTTTAAACTTAAACTTCTTCTAACACCACTTCTTCAAAATAGATTCGCCCAGGTCGTGGTATTTTGTGGAAGAAGCACACTCAAGGGGCCAAAGAGCCGCATGTGGCTCACAAGGCACAGTTTGCACACCCCAGTTCCAGAGAAACAAAACCAATAGGATATACAGAGATAGATTTGTGATGAAGCCTGAGAAGTCCCATAGATTTTCCATCTGTAAGGTGGAGGCCCAGGAAGGCCAGTGGTATAATTCTAACCCAAACCCTAAGGTCTGTGAACCAGGATTGCTGATGTCCAAGGTCAGGAGAAGGTGGATGTCCCAGTTCACAGAGAGCAAATCACCTTTCCTCTGCCTTTTTGTTCTATCCAAGCCCTCACAGATGGGATAACGCCCACCCACACTGGGGAGGGCAATCTTCTTTACTCAGTCCAGTGATTCAAATGCTAATCTCTTCTGGAAACACATTCACAGACACACCCAGAAATAATCTTTTACCAGCTATCGGGGCATCCCTTGGCCCAGTCAAATTGACACATAAAATTAACCATCAATCTTTTCCTCAAGGTTTTGCCAAGAATGCAGGTGCTGCTCAGAGGTAACAGCACAGCTGTCAAAGATAAGCTATTTGACTTCTTTTTAAAAAAAATATATTTTATTGATTTTTTTTACAGAGAGGCAGAGAGAGGGATAGAGAGTTAGAAACATCGATGAGAGAGAAACATAGATCAGTTGCTTCCTGCACACCTCCTACTAGAGTTGTGCCGAAACCAAGGTACATGCCTTTGACCAAAATCAAACCTAGCACCCTTCAGTCTGCAGGCCAACGCTCTATCCACTGAGCCAAACTGATTCAATCAGAGAAGGGGCCAAAATCTAAAATCCAGCCTAAATCGCGGGCCGAATGGTTTACTGAACAGTCGTAAACTGACAATGTCATAAACTGACAGCGGAGTGCAGTGATGACAGCATGGTGCAGGCCACATTGCAAGGCCTGGCGGGCTGGATTTGGCCCGCGGGCCTTGTGTTTGACATATGTGGATTAGGGCATACTTGACTTCTTGATGAATGACCATCACACTTTCCCTTAATGAAGGTTGGGGAACGTCCAGCCTGAGGGCTGTATGAGACCCCAGAAATCATTTGGTCTGGCCCTGCCAAGGTAACCACAGGAGGGACTCAAAATTCAATGAATCTAGGAGCTCTTTTCATAGCAACATAACTTTATGTTAATGAGTTATATGAAGCGAATGATGTTATAAATATCCAAATGGTCCTTGGCAGAAAAAAGGTCCCCAACCCCTGCCTTAAAGTCTAAGCTTTAGGAGAATATAGGATGGAGCTGGGGCCTGCAGGAAGGATGGAAGGAGTGACACAGACACTTGGGTGGGCAGGAAGAAGAAGGCTCGCTCTATCTACTTTGCAGGTCCAGCTTTGGGCCAGATGTGGATAAGAGGGCCACTGGAAATCAGGATCCAGGAGGGTCCCAGGCCCAGGCCAACTTCACCCTGTATTAAAAATAAGATCAAGGCGAGCTCTGGGGACAGTGGAGGAACCGAGCCCTGCCTGCCTCTTCAGCAGGTCCAGTTAGGGAGGAGGAAGAGCCTGGGTGTAAGGCTCCATTGGCCTCATGCTGGTGGGGCCTGGCTGACCACTGAAGATCCCTCCTGTGAGATGCTTTGTTAGCAGGTTTGGCTCCTGGATGGTATTGTTTGCTTTCCTTTTTAAAATATTTGAAGTCCTTTGATGAGCTGGTGTTTACATTGCATGTTCTTTCATGTCAAATGAGCACTTGTTATTATGTAGAATTACAAAAGCTTTTCTAGGCAGATAGCTTCACAATCCAAGACTACCTTGCTTTCCCCAATGGGGGTGGGGGCAGGGGAGAAGTCCAAAACAGTTGTATGTTTATTGAATTTCTGACAATTTAGTGATATTTAAAATTCACTAGACCAGTGGTCGGCAAACTCATTCGTCAACAGAGCCAAATATCAACAGCACAACGATTGAAATTTCTTTTGAGAGCCAAATTTTTTAAACTTAAACTATATAGGTAGGTACATTGCTATTAACTTAATTAGGGTACTCCTAAGCTGGCCTTTGCTAAAAACTCAAGGGGCCAAAGAGCAGCACGTGGCTCACGAGCCGCAGTTTGCCGACCACTGCGCTAGAGAAGTGACCCAAAGGAAGCTTCTGATGGATATTTTGGGGTCAAAATAAAATAATTCACATTCTGTAATGATATAATAGCCTCCATACTAGACAATTGAAATGTGGTTAAATTGAGATTTTGGGTTGGCTTTTTTTAGAGTAAAGCATGCCTGAGACATAAATGCTCACTTGTCTTGTACCCTCTACGTAGTCTCCTGCTTTCCCTTCCACTCTTTATCTTTGGCCACTTTTATTTTAATTGGACTATGACTCATATAACACACAAAGCGCTTTAGAAGCCAGACCAAGACATTCAGGGACAGTCTCAAGAACCCCGGGGTTGGCAGGCACCCCAGCTTGAGGGGAAGCCATCCGTTTCCCTGGCCAGCCCTGCTGGCAAAGGTAATGACAGGTGGGGGTGCCTGCTCAAGCCACTGGCGCAGCGAGGACAGGTTGCACCGCCCCTTTGTTTCCTGCTCAACAAATGAACCAGCGTCTGCTCTTCCCAAGTCCAGAGTCCTCTCGTTCTAGATCCTACCAAGTCCCTAGGGCAGCAGGAGCCCTCGTGACTTGGCAAGGAAGAAGCGATGACTCATAAAGTTAGTTACGATTTGAAGGTGCAAAGCAGCTGGTTCATTTAAATGAAATTTTACCTTCCTTTCTCTCTCCTCCAAGAGCGAGCAGTCGGAGCCCTGGTTTAACGCGGGCCTCGGGTGCCCAGAAGAACAAAGGACACTGGGGCTGCAGATCTGGTTTGGAAGCTGCTTATGCAAGCGGCCAGGCCAGGGCAGGGCCTCCTCCAGGTCTCTCAACCCAGCCCTCCCACAGCCCGCAGTCCCAGGGTGGCCAGCAAGGGTGTGCTCATCTCCATGACCAAGCAGCCATGGCATTTGAAAGGTAGATTCTTTTACCTCTCGTTCCAAACATGTGAGTTTGTGGGTGTGTTTGTTTGTGGGGGTGTGTACAATGGGAAACAGAGAGAGAGAGGCAAAGACAGAGAGGAAAGACCTGAAGAGCATATGGCCTCCATCCCAGGTGCCCCTCTGTTTCGCTGTAGTTTGAATAAGGAAGTACAAGAGGCTTAAGTCCATTGTTATTTCACTAACAAAGAAAGAAGCTTCAACCAAACGTTGAAACAGACTAGTACAGACCTTCGTCATGGGAGGCAGAGATGCTAAAGGAATGTCTTATAAAAGTTGCCCTGTTCTGCTTGGCTCAGTGAGACTGAGCAGAGAGGGAGTGATGCTCACTCAGTAGCTGACTCTGGAAACTGGAGACTGGATGAGGGCGGATTTCATTTTGCAGCTTTGTGACTTTTCAGGAGGTAGAGCTCTATCTCTCAGTGCCTTTCCCGAGAGGCAGGCTGAATATAGTGTCTCAGTTTCCTGGATTGGGCATGGAGCCCAGGCAGCCTTTCTGGGAGAAGTCAAAACAAAAGCCAAGGCCAGGCCAGCCAACAAACAAGGAATGGCAGGGTGGTTTCACCTTGTGAGCCAATGTTAAACCATTGTGAATAGTGCTACCAGGAAAGCAGGTGCACACATGTCTATTTGTGTCCCTGCCTCCAACGCCATTGTGCACACACCTCAGGATGCTGCTCAGAAGGTCTCTGAGGAGACATCCTGTCTTTCAGATTCCAGCAAGGCTGTCATCACCCCCAGAGGTTCTCAGACAGCAGGCTGCCCCTTCATGACAAGGCCCTGTCCATCTTTTCCTCATCCCAGTCACACAGACCTCCGACTCCTGGGACTCGGGGCCCTTTTCTCTCTGAGCACATCCACGTCAGGGCCAGAGGCTGGGGCAGGGCAGGGCCTGGATGGCTGAGCTCCGATCTCCTTCCGGTCAGCTGACAAAGGGCTGTCTGCTAGGTGAGGGGCCTCCTCTCAGGACACCTGGAAGGCTGGGCCAGTTGTTTTGACCATGGCCCTGGGGCAGGGGCTTAGCTAATGCTGTGCACCCTCCTCCCCAAGAGGACCAGGCCCAGAGCTAGAATGGAGGACGATCTCTGGATACCTGGCCAGGTGTGGCTGCTGGTCACCCTGCATGTAGCCAGGGGATTTTGTTTGGAATTAAGCAAATCGAAGCACTTAAAGCAATTAGGGCAGTGCTGGTACATACGAGGTGTTCAATGGATGTTAATTTTCCTTTCTCTCTTTAAAATTTTTTTCAGTAAAATATACATTAAAAATTTACTACTTTAAGCACTTCAAAGTATACTGTTCAGTGGCATTGAGTACATTCATGTTGATGTACAACCATTACCAGCCTCTACTTCCAGAACTTGCTTAGCTTCCCGAATTTAATTTCTATACACATTGAACACTAACTCCCTATTCTCCTCCTCCCCAGCTCCTGGGTCTTCCACCATTCTACTTTCTGTGTCCATGAATTTACTACTCTAAGACTGCTCAGATAACTGAATCATATAATATTTGTTCTTTTTGAATGACTTATTTCATTGAGCATAATGCCTTCAAGTTCACCCATATTGTAGCATGTTTCACAATTTCCTTCCTTCTTAAGACTGCCCTAATATTGGTTTGTAAGGATAGGTCACATTTTGTATATGAGTGGCTTCTGCCTTTGGTTATTGTGTATACACCCAGAAGTGGATCCTTTATCCTCCGAACCAACGTTAGCAGATTTTAATTTCAAGAACATTAATAGATATAATGGAGGTGGGAGTCTGTTTGCTGTTGTCTGTACTCACCTCAGATGGCTACTGTCTTCAGGCCCACAGATGAGAGACCCCAAAGCCCACTCCCTGGGTGGGTCCTCACTCATTCCATGCAAGCCTCTTTTTTTTCTTTTTTTTTTTTTTTGATACGTTTTTATTGATTTCAAAGAGAGGAAAGGAGAGGAAGATAGAGAGAGAGAAAAAAAATCAATGATGAGAGTGAATCATCAATCGGCTGCCTCCTGCATGCCTCCTACTGGGGATCAAGCCTCCTACCTGGGCATGTGCCCTGACTAGGGGTGACCTCCTGGTTCCTGGATTGAACCAGGGCAACCACTGAGCTACACCAGCCGAGCCCAAACAGGCCCTTTTCAGTTTCCTATGCCACTGCCTATCCAGCCTAATCCTCTCACTTTATAAGGCCTCCTTGCAGCACTGGCTGTAGCAACAGCTTTCTAACCCATGTCAGTGCCACCTGTCCTGGGTCCTGCATGTCCAACTTCCCCATTGGCCTCGGATCTTGTCACATAAACTGCAGGATACAGACTGAGTTCTGGCCTGGCTGAAAATCCCGGTCTTTGCAATTTCCACATAGTTGCTCAGTTTTTCTCTTTCAGTGCCTTTGCTCATGTGGTCCCTCCTGAATGCCATCTGCCTGCCACCCCAAACCATCCCTCTAATATTTACCTCATCCAATTTTTGCTTTAAGGGTCTGCTCCTTTTTGTGTGGCCTGGCAGAGTAAGAGCTCAGAAATGTCTGACAAATTACCAAGGGAATGGCATTCCAGGAGAAGTGCAGGCACAGTTTTAATATTGCTTTAGATGTGGGGTCATGCTTATGAAGGCTGCAGACTCGGTTAAGTCCCCCTGGGCGTCCATCCCCTCCTCAATGGGACAGTTATGGAAAGCTGAGGGTAACAGAAACACCAAGACCTCTTTGAAAGTCACTAAAGGACTGCATGGTTGGAGGGTGCCTGTGGAACAGTGTGGGCTGGTGGTTGCTCTTAAGAATTTATTGTACAAATTGACATGCCTAGATGTAAGTGTATGTCTATCTGTGCAGTGTTGGGGCTTTCTCAGTAGCAATGATTAGTGCTACTAGGAACATGTCTACCTGAGTCTGCCTTCAATGCTGCTGTGTATATACCCAGAAGTGGGTCTCTGATTAGTCCTCTCTGATTAGTCCTCTGGCTCACAGGGTCCCCTAGAGTGGGGGCTGGGGCTAAGCTTTCCTCTGTCCTGGGAACAGCCTTGTCTCATCTAGGTTGTGACTCCCATATTAATAACTCTTTCTCCTGCCCTCAATCTGGGAGGTCAGCCTTCCCCCATGGGCTGCTTGCCCTACATGTGAGCGCATTCTTCCTCATTCTCTGCAGCCAATCCGGCTTAAATATTTACCCTTTGCAAAGAAGAACGTCAGTGCTGGAGTGAAACAGCACAGAGTTGGACAGGTTGTGGATCGCAAGTGGTGATTACACCACTTTCTCTGTAACGCCTGCAGAAGGAGGAGCCACGTCCGTGGGGGCGGCTTAAATCTCCTTGGAAGAGACACTTCAAATGCAGCCGGCCTGGTTTTAAAAGACCAGTTCAATGTGTGAGAGCCCATGCTGTCTCTAGGAAGCCAAACCTCTGAGACATGGATGGACCCATTTAACCGCAGGGTCACGGGCAACTTGTGTCTGATGGTCCCTTTTCTTGTCGTACCAATGTTTAAGAAGAAAAGTCTTACCCTGTGTGAGGAGGACAGACTTCCCTGCTCTGTGGAAAGGGGCGTCAGGGCCTGTGCCACCTTCTGGGGGTTTTCATGCTGTTTCTCACTTTGGGGGTGCCAGGAGAGCTGGATGAAGACCCTCAGTCCAGCTCAGGGGAGGGGAGTCAGAGTGAGCAGGGGTGACATTGGGTGGCATTCAGAGCAGCTCAGCAGGGTTTTCTTCCAGGTAGAGGGAGCTTTGCTAGCATAACCCTCTTGTTTCCTCCTGTCACGTCACTTCCTAGAAGGAGAATTGCATTAGGAGAAGGAAACTGGGTTTGCAGATCCTGTCCATCCTTTTCTAGGAGAGCCAGCCTGCCTGCGGCCAGCATGCATCTGCTCTGCCCCCTCCACTCCCCGCTGTAACATTCTAGGGGCAAGACCCCCGGCCCAGTAAGGGTCTGTCCTGTCCCAGCACACCCTAGGTGGGTGGGCGGGTCTGCTTGAACCTAGGTTAGTGTTAGGAAGCCACTGGTTTGCAGGTATTAGAAACCAGATTTTCAAAGATTCATTTTGTCTGTCATAAAAGTGATATTTTTATCTCCATCTGCTTGGCCTCTTTGACTTATTGTATTTCTCAAAGGCTTAGAACTTGGATAGAGAAAAAGGGTGCTATTTGGAGGATCATGTCTAACTCCAATAACAATAGCTCAGCCCCAAACCCTGGAAATGAAAAGAAAAAAGAGGTTGTGCTATATTCAAAGTGGTGGTCTGAGACGTTGTGTGGTGAACTCTGCAGGCACAGGGAACAGGGAACACTGAAGCTCAGAGTGGAAGGAACAAGAGTGTTAAGACCGAAAAGCCCTGGTGGTGTTGGAACATTGTGAGTGAGGAAAAAGTGATTGGCAAAAGGCTTGAGAAATCCCTAGACCAGATCACGCAGGCTTTGTGGGCTAATGGAAAGAGTTTGAATTTTATTCTAAGTGCAATGGGAATTCACTGAAGGATTTAAGCAGGGCAGTGCTATGGTCTTATTTACGCTTTGAGAAAGCATTCTTCATAACTCTGGGGGCTCGGTGATGAATCCCAATTTCTAGAGTGGTGATTGGCTGGATGTGGATGCCATTTACAGAGTTGGTGAAGACTGGGAGGAGGATGGAGAAGCTCATTAAATTTCAGATGTTCCAAACTTCTCAGTGATAATGTTAGGTAAGAAGCTGGATATGGGCTCCAACTTAGAATGTCTTGGGGAACCCTAACATTTAGAGGTGTGTGTAGGCGGACACCCATGCAAAGGAAACAAATCCCTGATTAGTCCTGGGAGTCATTGACTAGAGAATGCTAACAGAACGTCTTTATTGTTTTATTATTATTATTATTATTATTATTGTCATTCAGCAGGGTTTGGGGCTAATACAGACAACTTCCTTTGGAAAATTCTGTAAGGACAATCCTAGCCTTATAAAGAATGATTGCATAATTATATTTAGGGGAGATTTTCATATAACTTTCAGGATTTTTTTGTCCTCTATACAATAACTAATTGTCACTCACTTTTCTTTTCTGAGGGCAAAGAATGCAGGAGTCCTTTTATTCATTACAATTGATGTCTTTTGAAAAAGGACCCCTTAATTAATGTTTATGGGGCACAGAGCTTTTTCAAAGATGCCTGTCCTCTCCTCACACAGGCAGCTGTGTTGTAGAACCTGATTTTTCACCCAGCCAAAGGACCCCACAGGGACCCATTATTCATCTCAACCTCTGCCTCCCCACATCTTTCATAATGGAGCCACTTCCCTGCAAAGCCCCTGCTGGCTGAATCCCATTCATTCCCGTGAAAGGGGCTGCCGATATTTAAAGTTCATTTCAGGAAGGTTTCATAATAAGAACTGGGGAAAATAACATAATCTCATTTGAAAACGTTTCCTTCCTCTGTTCTGCTGGTGGAATCAAACAATTCAGAGACCCATCTGTCCTGTAACAGGTCCAGATTGCATGATGTGGTTTTGAAGTTGTTTCCTTTGTTTCAGCGCACCTCTGGTGGGACTCCCCCGCCCGCCCCCGGTGTATTCAGACTGTGCCATTTGATTCTTGGATTTGCAATTCCAGAAGCCAAATAATGAGCCAGCTTTGTAGGAAAATGTCACTCTGCCCAAGCGATCAGTACCTAGCACCGGGGAGGGAAGTCAGGCTCTATAAGGCAGAATGGATTTTTGTTTAAAGGGACATTTTTCAAAGTTAATATGAAAACACACAAGTACAAATAAAAGAAGACAACCATCCAAATGTGAATCTCTTTGTAACGTGCTGACATGCTCGAAGGTATTTGGGGGACTCTTTTCCCCTCCCCAAGGCTCCGAACAACCAAGGCATTGTATGGTCCTGCCTGCTGCCCCGAGAGGCCCTTCCCTGCTCTCAGTCCTGGATGAAGGTGGGAGGAATGGCCGCCTGCCGCTCTTCCCCACTGTTCCATTCCTGGGTTTCCAACTTGTCCCCCCCTTTCCCTCTGGCTTCTAGTCAAGGGCTAGCAACATTTTTTCCTGTAAAGGGCCATGTCTTATCTGTTCAGGCTGCTATGACAGCCTTTGGGCAGGGACATCAGCTTTTTTCCTGCTTTTGGATTTAAACTAAAACACCAATTCTTCCTGGGTCACAAGTCTGCTGGACTTAAGATGAAATACATCTTCAGCTTCCCTGGGTCTCCGGCTTGCCTACTCACCTACGGATCTTGGGACTTACCTGCCTTCATAAACACATAAACCTGCTCCTTAAAATAAATCTCTCTGTCTATACATCCTATTGGTCTGTTTCTCTGGAAAACCATGACTAATGTAATCCCTTCCCACTGTAATTATCTGAAGCAACCCTGATCCCTTAGTTCCCTGAAAGCACTAAGTGCCTTTCCTCTGTGGGAACCTTCTTTCCTGCTTTGTGTCCTCACTAAAGTCTTTGGGAGATGACCAGGTCATGAGGGTGGAGCCCTCATCAATGGGATTAGTTCCCTTATACAAGAGACTCCAGAGAGTTCCCTCACCTCTTCCAGCATGTAAGCCTCAAGTGTCAGCTTAAGCATGACTTCCTTAAGAAAGCCTGTCCCTTCTGCACGCCCATCCCACTATCTAGGCAAAGTCCCTCTAAACTTCTCTCTAATACTTACCATAACTATCATTTATGTTTGTTTATTAATTTATTTAAAAATATTTATCATTGTAAGTATTACATGTGTCTTGCTTTTTTTCACCATTGACCCCTTCTAGCCCACCCACCCTCTGCCCCAGGCCTTTACTACACTATTGTATCTGTGTCCATGGGTTATGTATTTATCCATATAAATTATTTGGTTAATCTCTTCCCTCTCCTCACCTACTGCACCCATCCACCCTACCTTCCCTCTGAGATTCCACAGTCTGTTCCATGCTCCTGTGTCTCTGGATCTATTTTGTTCATCAGTTTATTTTGTTTATTAGATTCCACATATGAGTGAGATCATGTGATTCTTGTCTTTCTCTGACTGGCTGAGTTTGCTTAGCCTAATACTCTCCAGGTCCCTCCATACTGTCTCAAAGGGTAAGAGATCCTTCTTTTTTATGGCTGCATAGCATTCCATGGTATAAATGCACCACAGCTTTTTATCCACTCATCTACTGATGGGCACTTGGGCTGTTTCCAGATCTTAGCTATTGTAAATTTTTTTACAATACAATGCATACATTCTTTCTGATTAGTGTTTCAGGTTTCTTAGGATATATTCCCAGAAGTGGGATCACTGGGTCAAATGGAAGTTCCATATTTAATTTTTTGAGGAAACTCCATATTGTTTTTCATAATGGAAAAACAGTCTTCATTCCCACCAGCAGTGTATCTAGGGTTCCCTGTCATTTGTTGATGGTAGCCATTCTGACAATTGTGAGATGATATCTCATTGTCGTTTTAATTTTCATCTCTCTGATGATCAGTGACTTTGAGCATTTTTTCACATGTCTTCTGGCCATATGTATATTCCCTTTGGAGAAGTATATATTTAGGTCCTTTGCCCATTTTTTAATTGGATTGTTTGTCTTCTTTTTGTTACTTTGTATGAGTTCTTTATATGTTCATAGCTATAATTTAAACTTAAAAGTTTAAATAATTTGCCCAGTCAGAATGACTCAGTGGTTGAGCATTACCTATGAGCAAGGAGGTCACAGTTCGATTCCCAGTCAGGGCACATGCACGGTTTGTGGGCTCAGTCCCTGGTGTGGGGCATGCAGGAAGCAGTGGATCACTGATTCTCTCTCATCATTGGTGTTTCTATCTCTCTCACCCTATCCCTTCCTCTCTCATATATATATATATATATATATATATATATATATATATATATATATATATATATATATATAATAAAGTTTAAATAATTTAAGTAATTGAAGGTTTACTTGTGATTTTTCCCATTTAATGTCTGTGTCTCTTCCACATGATGAGTCCCCCAGGGGCAGAGACCACATTGTCTTGCTCAGCACTGTGGTACAGGGACAAATGACCCTATGGACCCCTGTGTCTGGGGCTGGTGTTATACCTGGAGCGATTATTCTGCAGAAAACAACAGAAGTGTAAGGGTGAGATAAAGAAATAAATAACCTGCCTGCCTTAATCTGTGTCAAGAAGTGTAACTCCCCAAGAAAGAGGTGGTTTTTAAATTCAAGTTAGAAAAATCACTATTTCTCTGTCATGGCTAAGATAAGATCTGATCTAATTAAGGTGACAAGGTGTTTTCTAGTTGGGTAATTTTGCTTGTTGTGGTTTTTAAAGTGTGTGTATAGCTGGATGATAAACGACTAAACGTCAGGGCAGGTGAAATCCTAATTTTTGTCTCTTTACTTTAATCCAACTCCACTTTCCCTAATGACTTCCATATGAGGATAAACATGATTCATTGCTTGTGTTTTTAAGTTAAAATGTATAAATTATAGCTCTCTGGTTGGTAGGCCTCGTTATTTTCACTATTAAGCCAAGTTGTCCTTGAGCACTGGGGCCTCCCTGGATGCTGGACACATGAGGCTGAACTCACCGCCTGGGTTTCCCAGAGGAAGGCCATGCCTGTGCTTCTGGAAGGCCATTCTCCTATTGTGTCCTAAATTTTATTTACAAGTCTCTAAAGGACCCAACATGAAATCAATTGAAGAAAAGGTTTCCAAAATAATAGTAAACTTTGGAAACATAGGAGGCCATTCATTAACAAATGAATCAGACCATTTATTAACAAATGTGTTTTGAGAGTCTTCTTTGAGATCCTTGCTATTAAATGACTGAGAGTTATAAAAGTATAGTATTATCTGTTTGCTCCCTACTTAATTAATGTTTATTGGATATTTGTCATATATAATGCAGAAGATGGTTGTTGGAACTGAAAAGTCTGACACACCAAAGTGGGGAGTATCAGGAAGGAAGGAAAGAAGGAGGTCAGCTAGGAAACTTGGTGTTTTCTGGTTTGGGGTGCTGAGTGCTTACATCGAGAGCTGACAAAGATTCTATTGGGCTCATTCCTGCTTAGCTTTCTTCCGTGTGGCTGCCTGGAATGCTATTCCCCCAAATATCTTCATTGCCAACTCTTTTACATTCTTTTTACAAATGTCACTTTCTCAATGTGGCCTCCTTATCTGCTAAGTTCTGAATTTTGTTATCTCCCCCAAAATCCATGTATTGATGCCCTAACCACCAAGGTGATTGAAAGACTGAAGTGAGTGGTGTGGGGTCTGGCTAAATAGTCATCTCAGATGGTGATTAAAGAAAATTGAACTTATTTAAGGAAAAGGGGTTGGGAAGTGGAGGTGTCCAAAGGGAAGGGCTACACAGCACTGAGCCAAAGGGTATGGGGTCCATGATGGCAGCAAAAACATATTTAGGACAGTGAAACAAGGAAAAGCATAGAAGAAGCAATAGGAAAGCCTAGGCTGGGCTGCTTTCGCTCACTGAGAAGTCAGAGAAAAGGGGCCCTTGGAGATAGGTTCAGGGGGTTATTAGCCTGGGACGAGCTGCCGTTGCCCATTACTCCCCTGGTTGCAAGTCTTATGGGGTCCTTTAAAGGTTAGGGGGGTCTGTGCCTATGTGGGAAGGGGAGTGGAAAGGGAACAGCAGGGGCATGCTCTTTCTTGCAGATGGAAAAATTAGGGAAGGTCTCAGGGGAGGGGCTTAATAGAATGTTCATCAGCTTTCCAGGTGTGCACTTTCAGGGTGGTAGTCTCCACTGATTGGTCAGTGCCAGGGCAGAGAGTCATTAGTCAATGTAGCTTGTCTTGAAGCAGTCATAGCACCACTTGTCTGGTTTTGCTGCTTTTCTGGGCCTAGAGCTGAAATACAACTGAGGCCTGGATGTTATTTTTAGGGAGGAAATGGTCAGGAGGAAACTGCCTGACCAATGATATGAGGAGTCCAAACCACATGACCAGTGATATGCTCCAGGAGGATAGGTTACCCTGGGGTGAAGTTCTTTTTCCCCCAGTTTAACCCCATGTTAGGTATCCAGGGCTTTCTGCCCTGGTGAGTTTCTGTTCTTGGCCCATTGTCCTTGCTCTGCTCAAATCTAATAGTGATGGTATGTGGAGATTGAGCCTTTGCGAGATGATTGGGTCTTGAGGGTACAGCCCTCCTGAATGGGATTAGTGCTCTTATACAGAGACCCCAGAGAGTTCCCTAGCCTCTTCCACCACGTTAGGACACAGTGAGAAGACTGCCATGTATGAAACAGGAAGTGTCTTCTCACCAGACACCGAATCTTCTGGCACCCTCATTTTGAATTTCCAGCCTCTAAAGCTGAGAAATAAATGGCAGTTGTGTATAAGCCACCCAATTTATGGTATTCTATTATGGCCCCCCATATGGACTAAGACACTCACTATGCTATTTAAAATTGCACATCTGCTGAAACCGGTGTGGCTCAGTGGATAAAGCGTCGGCCTGCAGACTGAAGGGTCCCGGGTTCAATTCCGGTCAAGGGCATGTACCTTGGTTGCGGGCACATCCCCAAGTAGGGGGTGTGCAAGAGGCAGCTGGTCGATGATCCTCTCTCATCGATGTTTCTAACTCTCTATCCTTCTCTCTTCCTCGCTGTAAAAAATCAATAAAATATTATTTTTATAAAAAAAATAATAAAATTGCACATCCATTCCCCACCATGTGCTATCAAGTTTCCTTTATCCTTTCCAACTTTTTATTTTTATTGCACTTGCCATCTTCCAATATACTATATGACACATATTTATTTTATACATTAGTTATGTGTTCTGCTCTTAAAGAATATACACTTAATGAGGGTACACAGTATATTCAATGTTTTAATCATTGATGTATCTTAAGTACCCAGAAAAAATGTCTGCATATAGAAGATACTCAATAATATGTGTTGAATTAAGGCATGGCCCAGTCCTGTGTGTGTGTGTGTATTTCAGAGAGGAAAGAGGGAGAGAGAGAGAGAGAGAGAGAGAGAGAGAGAGAGAGAGAGAGAGAGAGAGAGAGAGAAAGAGAGATAGAGAGAGAGAGAGAGAGAGAGAGAGAGAGAGAGAGAAATATCAATGATGAGAGAGAATCATTGATTGGCTGCCTCTTGCATGCTCCACATTGGGGATAGAACTCGAACCCTGACATGTGCCCTTGACCAAATTAGAAACTGGGATCCTTCAATCCACAGGCCAATGCTTTATCCACTGAGCCAAACCAGCTAGGGCACATATTTTTATTGTTAGCTAATCTACTTTTGTCTACCTTTAGAAGCATCATCATATTGAGATTGATAAATAATTTATCTATAAACATCTGTTAGTTGGTGCTTATTCCTTTTGTTTCCTGCCTTTTAAGTAGCTGATACAGAATCATTAGCAGAAATGCTAAATTTGCATCCAAGTGTGCAGGTGTTAATGGTTCACTCTTCAGGTGCTGAAGACCAGGGAATGAGTGGGGGAAGCAGGATTTAGGATGAGATGCCAGTGCTGAACTTCAGGTAAGTGAAGGTGATAGGAAGCACATTCTGGGCAGGGTGTCCCATGGGCAGAGACACAAGGTTAGTGAGAAGCCCAGCCCAGTCTTCTCCAAGGTAGTGAGTGACATATTTAGCACCAGCATCACCCCATTTGATGTTGGCAGGATCTTACTCCTGGAAAGTGGAGATGGACTTTCCATTAATGACAAGATTCCCATTCTAAGCCTTGACTGTGCCTTTGAACTTGGCATGAATAGAATCATACTGGAACATATAGATCATGTAGTTGAGGCCAATTAATGAGTCACTGATGGCAATAATGTCCACTTTGCCAGAGTTAAAAGCAGCCCTGGATGCCAAGACCGGTTTGGCTCAATGGATAGAGCGTCGGCTTGGGGACTGAAGGGTTCCGGGTTCGATTCCAGTCAAGGGCATGTACCTTGGTTGCGAGCATATCCCCAGTAGGGGGTGTGCAAGAGGCAGCTGATCGATGTCTCTCTCTCATCGATGTTTCTAGCTTTCCATCCCTCTCTCTTCCTCTCTGTAAAAAATTAATAAAATATATTTTAAAAAATAAAATAATAAAATAATAAAATAAAAAAATAAAAGCAGCCCTGGAGTCCAAGCCCCCAATACAGTCAAATCCATTCACTCCGACCTTCATCCTTGTGTCTCAGGTTGCGGCTGACACAGTGCAGGAAGACACTGCTGTCTGTCAAACAGGAGGAGCAAAGAGTCTCCTTTAGAGGAGTCATGTGACTGCTATAGCTAGGCTGAGCTGCAAAATGGAATCAGAGAAAGTCAGAAAAACCTACCAAGTCATTTTCTATAAGCAAGTGAAGGTCTGAACAAGGTGATAGTAAAGGGTATTCTGAGAGATTTTGAAAGAGACAACAGAATTCTCATTATAAAAAAATTCAAGCCTACATAAATTTGTGCAAAACAAAATATTATTATACACATATACATGTGTGTATATTTGTGTGTACTGGTATATATGTATGTATATAATGACCTAGATTTAACAACTGAGACAACAGAATTTAATTGGGTTTTATTTCATCTATCAAGCTCCTACAAATAGTGGGTTACCATAAGCATATTATCTATGTAGAAAAATATTTTTTCAATTAGACCTCAGAATCAACATACGATCATATTTTCTCATTATAATTTCAATAGAGTCAAGACAGTAATACCATTTTTAGTATACTAAGTCCTTGAATATGAACCTCAATAAGAAGTCACAATTCATTAAATTAACGAGGAAGGCAATGTGATGCTATTTGGCTCAGTACATCTGTGATTGTAATCTTTGCCAGCAAAATATTTTTTTTAAATATATTTTATTGATTTTGTACAGAGAGGAAGGGAGAGAGATAGAGAGTTAGAAACATTGATGAGAGAGAGTCATCGATCAGCTGCCTCTTGCACACCCCCTACTGGGGATATGCCCGCAACCAAGGTACATGCCCTTGACCAAAATTGAACCCGGGACCCTTCAGTCCCCAAGCCGATGCTCTATCCATTGAGCCAAACCGGTTTCGGCCAGCAAAATATTTTTTAAATGTTCATGTTAGCTGGGTTGAGATGAAAAATAATGTTTTTGTTCCTCTCTAAAGAAAACAAAGGCTGATATGGTTAATATTTTATGCCAAATATTCTCTGAGGATGAAGGACTCATTCATGCTTCACCATTTTAACCTCCCATGTGAGAAAAAAGAAAAAAGAAAAAAAGCAAGAGTGAAGTATGAAGGTGAAAATACTGTTGAAAATGAAACTACCAGCCTGATGTTTCATTATTTTTTATTTCCAGGTTTCTTTCTTTCCACAGTCCCGTTTTAGATTGTTTTTGTTGCTGTTTCTCTGTTTTTTGTTTTTTGTTTTTTTCAGTCTTTAAGGTCTGACCCAGTGCTACTTTCTATGTCTGTCATTTCTTAGGCTGGAGAGAGGCTGTATTCTTGTCATCCTTGCCACTCACCAATTTTCTTGTGTGTTACTTGTTAAAATGCCAAGTACATTCAAACTGTTCCCGTGACTGTTTCAAAATTGTACTCAGACTCACTAAGATTGAGCTGTGTGGTCATGAATTCATAGTAATGAAGCTCTCTTGAAAGGGTCAAAAGCAATGGCCTGCGGAGCAGCGGCTGCCAGGCTGGGAGCGGCCGGGCCCAGAGTGGTCGGGCCCAGAGCAGCCGGGTCAGGTGCGGCTAGGCCCAGAGCAGCAGCAGCCAAATCCAGAGCAACTAGGTCGGGAGCGGCAGTGGCCAGACCCGGAGCAGCTGGTTGTGGAATGAACCAGAGCAACAGAGGCCAGGCCCGGAACAGCTCGCTCCTCGCCTGCCCCCGCCCCAAGGCTGCCTCTCAGACATGGCTGGAAATTTTTGCAGGAACTTGAGGGTCTGCTGAATCAAGTGATGAAGGCTTAGATCTGGATGTGTTGAGTTAGTATAGCGCTGGGGTGTTGATCTGTGAGTGCCTTGGGTGGGGCCTGGATGAGGTTGGTTGACCTATTTGGAAATGTCTTTTGTGTGAAGTGTATCATTGGGCATGTGGAGGTATTATTGATATGATAAAATGCTAAGTAACTGGAAAGAAAAATAATAAAAATGAAGAAAAAAAAAAAAAAAAGCAATGGCCTGGCAGAGTTTGGGAGCTATAGGCGATCACATAATGTGGGGTCCCTAGCTATTTAGTTCCCACAATTATTATTCCTGGGCATGTGTATTCCTCATTCTAAAGGAGTGGGATACTGGTGTGGGGTACCACATGCTTCAGAATAAATTGCTGGGGCCACCTAGCTAAGAGAGAGACAAGGGACCTGTTTGTCCAACAGTCAACTCCAGAGGTTAAGCACACAAGGGACAGGATGAAGGGTCCTCTTGCTTAGTTCCTTGAGAAATTCCATTCATCACACACACAATTTGTCAGTCAACTCTGTTTATGATTCTGGCTAATGAAGACAGTGCTATGTTCTTTCCCTCCATTCTTTTAAGATTCATTTTTACTTTCACAAGTAACACATGAATACATTCTATTTTCATTGTGGAAGAAAATTCTAAGCATAGAAAGACAAAAATCCCCTTCAGTTCCCCAACCCCTAACCTAGTTCCTCACCCAGAGGTAATTTCAATAAATTTGTCCAGATTTTCCTGTATGTATTTGCATGACCCTATGTCATATGTACATAGAAAAATATATCATTTTGTAGATGTATTTACATAAATAATGCTATGCTTAGTGTTCTGTTGCAGCTTCCAATGAATGACATGTCTTTGAGGTCTTCCCATAAGATTTTCATGTGATCTTTTCCATATAAATCTACTTTTTGTATTTGGCTATTTTAATGTAAATAAAAATTTACATTATTGTATGTTGGCTATATTGTATTTCATGGGTATGCTAAAATCTAACCAGTTTCCCTAATGATGGCTATTTAAGTTGTTTCCCTTTTTTTTCTGTTTTAAATGTTATAATAAACATCCGTTGCTCCTTTGTACACTTGTGTAATGCTCTAGGACAGATGGAAAACAGGACAGACACCTGGAAATGACTTGCAGTTATGGACATTTTATAAAAATAAATACTGCCAAGTTGCTATCACCAATAAAGTGGTATTAATACACCACCAGTGTATAGGAGAGGATCTATTTTTCCACCTAGAAAAATAGGTCCTCTCCTATACACAACCTTGATTTCTTTTTTTTTTTTTTTTTACAACTCTGTCTTGCAAAGACATATCTCACTGTCTATAATTTAAATTTTTCTGAGCATTATTGGAGGTGGAGGAAATTTATTAACTACATGCCACTATCATTTTTCCCCCCATTATGATACATTAGATGTATCTTTTAACAAATATGTGCATGCATAATTACAGAAAGATTGTGTCATTGGATGGGATTGAAATGGAACGCTGTCATCCAGCATCATCCAGCACCTGGCCCCTCTCATGGGAGTGAGATGCAGTATCTGTGTTTGGGGTTTGGACTGTGGTGGGACTGGGGGAGGTGTTGCCACTGATCTAAAATGGTTTATAAAATGGTTTATAAATGCAATGGCTTTTACTGACAGAATTCTCTTTACTTTTGAGGTTTTATGATACTAAGTCAGGTTTTACTACTTGCACCTATCTCCTTTACAAAGTCTGATTCTAAAGGACAGTCAGCTGGCACACTGGAACTTTATGGCTCCTGATTACCCCCTTTTGTGTGGTTGTCATCAGTCAGCAGAAATATCAAGGGCTTTGCTGAGGTCTTCTCATCCTCAAGGGCAGGTCTAAGGATGTCCTTCTCCCAGGTACACCTGATCCTGTCACTTATTAGCATTTCCTCTGAGCAGGACATGTTTTCATGCCCTGACCCCTTGACTTCCAAAATACGTTTTAACTTTTACCTAGACCCTCCGTTTCCCCATGCCCACCAACCACAACGTACTAAAACCACCTTACTCTCTGAGCACAGTGGAAGGCTTGAGAAACCCCTTTGGCCTGGAGCCATGGGTGAGGCTGCCAGCAACAGCTGCTCTTACCCATGGTTGGTTCCCCTTGCCTAGCTCTTCTCAGTAAAGCCATCTCTGCTTCATGGTTCTTTGCTGGCCACACCCCTGCTGCTTGCCCTCTGCCTCCTCCTAATCCACCCCAACCTCCTCCCCATTGTCTGGAATCTAATCCTGAAGCTTTCTCTACCTACTAGGAGGTGGACGTGGTATCTTCTACGAGGCAAGGGTGGTGACTGCCCCTGAGCCCAAGCGGCCCTTAGAAACCAAACAACTACACTCCTCCTATTCACCTTCCTAGCTTCCCACCCAGAAAATGCACTGACTGTGACCAGATGAATGCTTCCGTGACCAGTCACTGGTATGTTTTCAGGTTCCCAATTGTTGTTGTGTCCAGAACCTGTTTGTCCAGGTGAGTGCTGTCTACCTTACATGGTAAGGTCTAAAAACTAGAGAGCGGCAGAGAGACCTGTTTTATGCAAATCCCTTTATGCAGTGCTTAGCCCAGAACCATAAGCAATTAGGTACTTAATAAATACTTCTTGGTGGTATAATACTACAGGAGATTGTTTATTTTTGTGTTTCTTGAACTAGGGAGGAGGTTGGTGGAGCAGGGGCAGAATGGTAGTAATTATTATTAAAAGCTCTTCCCAGGGGTTGAATTTTTAATTTTCACATGAAAGGTTCCTTAGAGGGTCTGATTTGATGTGTAGTTCTGGAAATGTGAATCATGTTTACAAAGCCAGGTCATGGTTCGCCCAGAATGAGTTTCTATGCATGGATCTGAACAAACCTGGGTGAGGTCATCCTGCTCTTGGCGTCGGGTTATTATAGGTGTGCTTTGGAGACTTGTCATCCTGAACCAAATAAAACTGGAAGAGTTCAGAGTCTTTCCCCTTCCTGGGCCCTCACAGACTCATTCAAGTCTTTATATGGACACCTAGCTTTGTGACAAATTTTCCTGCTTAAACAATAAAGTTCTACAATTGAGTATTGTTTAAATTTACACAATTTAAAAGTGTGACACATGTTAGGAAGGAATGTGGATGCATATATCATTTTATTTAAAGACTAGCTAAATGTTTTAAAGGAGGTATATAGAATTTGGAATCAGAAAAGGCTATGGGGTTTTTGTTTTGTTTTTCTAAGCTTCAGATTTCTCACAATAGAAGAGGTGAAATAATATGAAAAAAAGAAATGTGTGAGTAGACTAATATATTGTCTCATGTAGCTTTACGTTCTCTCTCACAAGGCTCTATAAGAGCGTCAGCCTGACAGTAACACTGAGCCTGTTGATAAGACCTGGCTCTGGGGACTGAGGCGTTCTAATTCTGGCCTGACCCAGTGACTCACTTGATGACATGGGGACTGTTGTTTCCCTGTTCAAGTTTCAGAACTGTAAGACGAGAATCATAGCATCTGCAAGGATAATGTGTGTCTCCCTAAGTGACCCATTAGAAAAAGTTGCTGCATAAATACAGAATAGAAAGGATTTGCCCTCCTCCCACCCCAAATGTCACAGCTTAAAAAAGAGCTCAGGACTTCCTGCCTCATGGTCTAGTTAGTGCCCAGGCCAGCTGCTTGGGGAGAGAGGAAGTAGAAGGAACCAGCTCCAAGAAACTGTCTGCTCTTGCAAGTGGCCAATTGGCCTAGCTTCAAGGGGCTTTCCCCGCTACTCTGTGAAGCTGGGTTCTTTCCCCGCTACTCTGTGAAGCTGGCTCATGAGTAGCCTTCTGGTGGGGACCAGGGATGCTGCTGCTCAGGAGCCGGGTGTTGGTGGGAGCTCAGGCCAGCCGTGCCCCGGCTTACTCCCATGTGCTCCCAAGGCCTGCGACTGGCCTGTTGTGAACAGAGCTGGAACAGGGACTCTATTGGAGGAGAGGGAGAGAGTGGGGAAGAGAGGTATGGGTGGTGTGAGTAGAGGGTGTGGGGAGTAAGAAGAAGAAAAAAGAAACAAACCAGGAGAAAGAAAGTAGACTCTTGTCCCATTTAACTTAATTTTTATTTCAATCGCCCCCCCACCCCCCCGCTTGGCTTTGTTCCGGGCTGTCTCTTCCGCTCTGCTTCCTGATGTTCAGACTGTTGGCTTTGGTGCGTCTGATCCTGTTGTTAGCTTTGCCCTTTGTCTGTCTTCCACTTCTGAAGCGTTGACCCAGGTATTTTTCCCCTCCTGCAGTTTCCAGAATACTAGAAGCATCCACAGGCAGCAAAATCTCAGACATATGCCAAAAGAACTTCTTCTTCAGGAACAGCACTTCAAGAATTGAGTGAAAAGCTATCCCCCTCTATTTTTTACAAGAACTTTCTTTTTCCTTTTTTTTTTTTTTTTTAAAGAAAATAGACACACTCTTTTTTTAAAAAAAAAAAAAAAAGATTTTAAAAATTTATATTTCGAGGAAGAGGAAGAGAAGGGGAAAGGGCGGGGGAAAGAGAGAGAGAGAGAGAGAGAGAGAGAGAGAGAGAGAGAGAGGGAGAGAGAGAGAGAGAGAGAGGAGTGAATCGTTGACTGGGGATCTCCTGCAACCTGGACTGAATGGGGAATCTAACCAACAACCCTTTCCTGCACAGGACAACACCCAACCAAGTGTGCCACACCACCATGGCAAAAACCCCACTCATTATCTTCCTCTGGTTTCTTTAAATATCATTGTTCATTTCCTCTAATACCAACTTCTTCCTTTTTCTCCTCTTCCCCTCATTGTAAGTTGTTTTTTTCTTTTTTTTTTTTTTCCATCTCTACAAGTTTTATTTCCTCTTCATTTTCATACTTTTTAAAAAATATATATTGATTTTGTTTTTGACCTCTCCCTTCCTCCCCAGAGTTTTATGTCCATTGGTTGTATTTATATGCATGTATACAAGTCCTTCGGTTGATCTATTATCTCCCCCAGATCTCCCTACCCTACCTGCTGTAATTTGACAGCCTGCTTGTTGCTTTACTGTCTCTATATCTATCTTTTGGTTCATCAGTTTATAATGTTCTTTATTATCCATAAATGAGTGAAGTCATGTGGTGTTTCTCTTTCATTGATTGGCTTATTTCACTCAGCATGATGCTCTCCAATTCCATCCAGGTTGCTGCAAATGATGAGAATTCCTTCTTTTTTATGGCAGCATAGTCTTCCATTGTGTAGATGTACCAAAGTTTTTTGATCCAATCATCTGCTGATGGGCACCTAGGCTGTTTCCAAATTCTAGCTATTGTAGATTGTGCTGCTATGAACATAGGGGTGCATATATCCTTTCTGATTGGTGTTTCTAGTTTCTTGGGATATATTCCTAGGAGTGGGATTACTGGGTCAAATGGGAGTTCCATTTTCAGTTTTTTGAGGAAACTCCACACTGTTCTCCACAGTGGTTGCACCAGTCTGCATTCCCACCAGCAGTGCACGAGGGTTCCTTTTTCTCCACAACCTCACCAACACTTGTTGTTTGTTGATTGTTGATGTTGGCCATTCTGACAGGTGTGAGATGGTACCGCATTGTTGTTTTGATTTGCATCTCTCGGATACTTAGTGACTTTGAGCATGTTTTCATGTGCCTTTTGGCCTTCCTTCTGTCTTCTTTTGAAAATATTCTATTTAGGTCCATTGCCCATTTCTTAATTGGATCATTCATCTTCCTTTTATTTAGTTGTATCAGCTGTCTGTAGATGTTGGAGATTAAACCTTTATCAGTGGTATTATTTGCAAATATGTTCTCCCACACCGTGGGCTTTCTTGTTATTTTGTTGATGGTTTCTTTTGCTGTAAAAAAGCTTTTTATTTTGATGTAGTCCCATTTGTTTATTTTCTCTTTAGCTTCCATTGCCCTAGGGGCAGTATCAGTGAAGAAGTTCTTTTGGCATATATCTGAGATTTTGCTGCCTGTGGATGCTTCTAGTATTTTTATGGTTTCCCGTCTGATGTTTAAGTCCTGTATCCATTTTGAGTTTATTTTTGTGTATGGTGTAAGTTGGTGATCTAGTTTCATTCTTTTGCATGTGTCTGTCCAATTTTCCCAACACCATTTATTGAAGAAACTGTCTTGACTCCATTGTATATTCATGCCTCCTTTGTCAAATATTAATTGAGCATAGTGATTTGGATTGATATCTGTGTTCTCGATTCGATTCCATTGATCTATATGACTGTTCTTGTGCCAGAACCAGGCTGTTTTGAGGACAGTGGCTTTGTAATACAGTTTGAAGTCTGGTATTGAGATCCCTCCTATTTTACCCTTCTTTCTCAGGATTTCTGTGGCTATTCGGGGTCTTTTATTGTTCCAAATGAACTTTTGGAGAGTTCTTTCTAGGTCAGTGAAATATGCCGTTGGTATTTTAATGGGGAGTGCATTGAACCTATAGATTGCTTTAGGAAGTATGGACATTTTGATGATGTTGATTCTACCAATCCATGAACATGGTATGTTCTTCCATCTCTTTACATCTTCCTCTATCTCTTTTTACAGTGTTGTGTAGTTTTCTGCATATAGGTCCTTTACTTCCTTAGTTAAATTTATTCCTTGGTATCTTAATTTTTTTGGTGCGATGGTAAATGGAATTGCTTTTTTAGTCTCTGTTTCTGTAGTTTCACTGTTGGTGTATAGAAATGCCATGGATTTCTTGGCGTTAATTTTGTATCCTGCTACATTGCCAAATTCATTTATTAAATCAATTAGTTTTTTAATGGAGTCTTTTGGGTTTTTGATGTACAATATCATGTCATCTGCAAATAAGGATAACTTTACTTCTTCTTTTCCAATTTGGATGCCTTTTATTTCCTCCTCTTGTCTAATTGCAACTGCTAGTACTTCCAGTACTAGGTCAAACAGGACTGGCGAGAGTGGGCATCCCTGTCTTGTTCCTGTTCTTAGAGGGAATGGTTTTAGTTTTTTCCCATTGAGTATAATGTTGGCTGTGGGTTTATCATATATAGCTTTTATTATGTTGAGGTATGATCCTTGTACTCCCACCTTATTAAGAGTTTTTATCAGGAAAGGGTGTTGGATTTTATCAAATGCTTTTTCTGCATCAATTGATATGACTATATGATTTTTATCTTTCAATTTGTTTATGTGATGTATTACGTTTATTGATTTGCGGATATTGTACCATCCTTGCATTCCGGGAATAATAAGTTGTTTTTTTTCTGATGACAGCTTTACTGAGGTATAATTCACATCCCATACAAATCACAAGTGTACAATTCAGTGATTTGTCGTATATTTACAAAATTGTGTATCTGTGATCAATTTGAGATCATTTTCACATCTCAAATAAAAGCCCAGCCAGTGTGGCTCAGTGGTTGAGTGTAGAATTATGAATTAGGAGGTTATGGTTTCATTCCTGGTCAGGGCACGTACCCAGGTTTGATCCGCAGTGTGGGGCATTCAGGAGGCAGCCAGTCAATGATTCTCTCTCATTATTGATGTTTCTCTCTCTCTGTCTCTCTCTGTCTCTCTCCCTTCCTCTCTAAAATCAATATATATATATATATATATATATATATATATATATATATATATATTTTTTTTTTTTTTTTAAGGGATGCCTGCATCTATTAGTGACTCCCCATCACCTCTCCCCAACTCCTAGTAACTACTATTCTATTATCTTTCTCTGTGGATTTGCCTATTCTGGACATTTCAGATAAATGGAATCTTAGAGAATTTGGTCTTTTGTGACTGGTCTCTTTCACTTAGCACGGTGTTTTCAAGATTCATCCATGTAGAATTTGTCAGAGATTTAGTGTGTCTATGTGGGCACAGATAAGGGTAAGGGCAAGAGTCAAGAGGCCATGAATAAGAAAATACATCACATAGAAAAGAATGCAAAGTAATAGATTATTGAAATACAAGGTGAGCTTTCCAGACCTGATGGAGCATTATGCATCTGCTACAACAAAGACCAAAAGGTTCGGACAAGGAGCCCAAGAGCAGGACCCCTGCCTAAGGCTGTTGGTCAAGCTGCACAGGTTTTGGCCAGAAGAACCAACTCCACCTTCAACCACGGGTGCTGAAGAGGCTGTTCCCGAGTTGCACCAACTGGCCGTATGGGTCCCTTTCCCGCATGATCCGGGAGATGAAGCTTCCCCGCTGGAGGGCCAATCCTCACCCTCTGCAGTGGCTGTGGGACTAGAACCAATGACACTGCGTATCCAGGAGGCGTCCAAACTGAAGTTGTGAGCAGCCGTGATAGAGCCACCTCCTCAAGGCCAGGGCAGATCCTCCCCTGGGACAGCTGGTCCTGGGCCCCAGGGCTGTGGCTCTGTCCTGCTCTCCAGCCCTCGCCAGGGCCCAGAGGTGCCCCGGTCACTAGGGAAGGCCCTGGCCCCTCACAGCCACACAAGTTCCAGTACACAGGAGGCCCACAGGCCAGCAGCAGCTACGAAAACTAACCCCAGATCCTACCTAGTTAATAAGAAGATTTTGGACGCTGGGGAAAAGATAAATACATTGTGAGCCTTTGCTAAAAATAATGATGACATCATATTGAGTAACATTAACTACACCTGCAGGAAATACAACAAAAACTCCCAAATTCAGGAGGGGCCTGGTCCAGAAAATTCTTTCGAGGCAAATCTTAATGCTCCCAAACAACTGCCCCTTGTCCCTTGCTCGCTTCTCCCCTCTGGCCTTTCTGTGGAAAGGAGCAGCATGAGATGTACCACACCTGCATATTTCAGTTCCAGTCTTAGTTAACAAGGAGGGAAGAAGGAAGAAACTGTCATTATTGGGAATCTGGAAGCAACCACAGGAGAAAGCATTAGGCAACAGCTATATTGAGTTGGGTTTTGTAAATAAAAGTATGTTCTCAAGTAGGAGGTGACAAAAACACAAGACGTTGAAGAGACAGTTTCTTCTATATTCATAGCTGCTCTATATACAATAGCTAAGATCTGGAAACAGCCCAAGTGCCCATCAGTAGATGAGTGGATAAAAAAAAGATGTGGTACATTTACATCATGGAATACCAGGCAGCAATACAAATGAAGGATCTCTTACCCTTTGAGACAGTATGGAGGGACCTGGAGAGCATTTTGCTAAGCAAACTAAGCCAGTCAGAGAAAGACAAGAATCATATGATCTCACTCATATGTAGAATCTAATGAACAAAATGAGCTGATAAAATAGATCCAGGGACACAGGAGCATGGAAAAGACTGAAGAATCTCAGAGGGAAAGCAAGGGGGGGTGGGATGGTGGGGAATAGAAGAGATTAACCAAAAAATGCATAACCCATTCACATAAACAATAGTGTGGTGAAGGCCTGGGAGGGGGATGCTGGGTGGAGGGAGTCAATGGGGGCGGGGGGAAGGGAGAAGGGAGGAAGAGAAGAGGGAGGGACATCTGTAATACTTTGAAAAATAAAAAGTAATTTTAAAAAGGAAGCAGAGACAGTTTCCAGACTAACTAGAATTGCAGCCTGAGGCCCTAACAAGACAGAGAACCAATAGGCAAACAGGCTGGGAGTAAATGTTGGCAGGTATGTGTGGTGAGAGAAACAGGAAGTGGCGTCTTGGTTTTCCTTTATCCTGGGAGAGGTCAGAACCCTTCCCAAGAGCCTCCAGTGTAAACCAAGTTACGATATTACAACAGAAACAGTTCGCATGTTTCAAGTCAAGAGTAAAAGCCATTGGCATTAATGTTAAATGAAGAACATCTGAGCAGGATGGGACTATTGCAAAAATACCTCAAGAATTATATTAATATTGTAGTTATAAAACCCATTAAAGTTAAATATAATTAGCTTGATTAATGTGGCTTTGAAACATTAATAATAAAATGAGAAAGATCATTTTAGAGCTCTGGGAGGGCTGACATTAGACTATTTTGAGGTTGGATTTGAAAGAAAAAAAAAGAAGAAAAGTCAGTATGACTGACCATGATCTCTCACCAGGTGATAACACTGCTGTGAATTCTGAAATTCAGAGGTTCACGCTCATCCTGATAGTTGTCATCTACCTGCCATGTTCTCTAGAGGTCCTAATTGATGTTGCTTATGCCCCTGGAGTTTTATAGCGTTCACAGCAACAGTTTTTTTTAACTACAATCCAGTAACCCTATGCATTTCCTGAGCTGGGAGGACCAGGCGATACTAACTACTACCATACTATATTAATAATCACTCTTCATTCAGCTATGGGATGAGCCAGGGAGATTAAGCTGGGTGCTGGGGGCAAAGCTATGAACAAAGTCCCAGCCCTGGCTGTGGGCTAAACGTGCCCCTCCAAATTTATATGTTGAAGTCCTAGCCCTCATTATGGTATTTGAAGGTCGGGACTCCGGGAGATAATTAGGTCATGAGGTCAGAGCCTTCAAGAATGGGATTCGTGTCCTTATAAAAAAGACCCCAAGAAGGTCCCTCACCCCTTCCTGTGAGGACACAAGAGGACAATTGTCTATGAACCAGAAAGCAGGTCCTTTCTAGGCACTGAATCTGTCTGTAAGCTTGATCTTGGACTTCTAGCCTCCAGAACTGTGAGGAATAAATGTTTATTGTTTATAAGCCACCCTATCCATGGTATTTTTGTTATAGGACTCTGAACTAAGAAAGACCTGTTCATGGAGCTTTCAGTGCATGGGGAAACAGGCATTGAATATATATTTGGTTATAATTGCAGGAAGTGCTATCAAGACTGTGAAGGTGTGTTGGAGTGTATTAAGATTCCCAACCTGAATTGGAAACTTGCTCTAACACTCTGATGAGCTAAACAGTGTTTCTGGGTCAGGCTCATGATTCCTGGGTTTTCCTTCTTTCAAATGAATTCTCAGCCCTCTTACAAATGAACTTTTGTCAGGCCATTCCACCATTTGATCAGAACTTACTTAGTTATATTCCATCATAGGCAACAATCATAGTCTGTACTCAAGCAAAGATTCCTATGGTGTGCTTGACAGGAATATTTACAGTTTTCTCTCTTTTTAAAATTGTGGTGAAAAATATACATAATAACATGTATTGTCTTAACCATTTTTATGTATGCAGTGCAGTGCCATTAAGTACATTCATATTGTTGTGCTATTATCACTACCACTCATCTCCAAAATTTTCTCATCTGAAACTTTGTTCCCATTAAACTAAACTCCACATTCCCCCTCCCCCAGACCTGGCTCCATCATTCTACTTTCTATCTCTATAGATTTGACTACTTTGAGGTACCCCAGATGAATAGAATCATACAGTATTTGTTCTTTTGTAACTGGCTTATTTCACTTAACACAGTGTCCTCCTGGTTCATCTATCAATATATTTGTGTGAATATGTGTGTTGTAATAAATTGCAAATAAAACTATTGTCACTATATTGTCAGAGTCCCTGCAGGAAACACATGGTTTGGAATATTGGCATGGATATTGAGCAGAATTTAAAGAAGGGGCTATTTATAAGGATGTGGGCAAGGTTTAAGGAAATCAACAAGGGATGCTTAAGTCCCCCAGAGCTAGCAACAATGGGGAGCTAGTGATAGCTCCCAAGACCTGAAAGGAAAAGAAGGAGTGATTATTAGAAGAACCTGGAGGAAGAATTGTAGTTGGAGATAGGGCCACCAGAGAGAAACTGGATACTTGGGGAAAGGGGAGAATAGACCACCTCCCACCTCCCTCTTCTCTAGACCCCCGATCTTGTGCAGGTGTTTTACACTACCCAAACTAACCAGGAGCCAGAGGACAAGATTGGCCTCCCAGGAACAGAGCTTAGAGGGAGAGGGTGGAGGTTGGACAGGAGGAGCAAACAATGTATTCAACCTCTATGCACTCTACAGGGAACTGTGTGGGGTAAATGGGGGTGCAAGTAGGGAGGCTGAGATCAGGTGGGGGCTGAGTTTCTCTAATAAAAAAAATGGGAGGTATGGGTGATACTGAGAAGGAAAAATAGGTCTGGAAGGAGAGAAGAGGGGGTGCAAACGCTGGGAAGAAACTTAGGAGGAAGAAGAGATGTCTAAAGAAGATTGACTGCGTGAGGAGCTGAAACTCCTCTCTCATTGTCCTCAGGGACCTTTAATGAAAATACACATTATTTTCAAGGCTTTGTAGAATTTTGAGTGTTGTTGGGACATAGGAATAAGAAAGCCCAGTATTACCTGGTGTGGTAGGCAGAATAACAGCGACCAAACATGTCCACATCCTAATCCCCAGAACCCATGAATGTGTCAGGTTAGGGGGAAATGGGAAATTAAGTTTGCAGATGACATTAAGGTTGCTGATGAGCTAACCTTGAAATGAAAAAATCCTCCTGGGTTATCTGTTATCACAAGAATTCTTAACTGGTGAAGAGATAGGCAGAAGCGCTGCAGTCAGAGAGGGCCATGTTCAAAAAACTTGACTGGCCACTTAAAGATGGAAGCAGGCCACAGGCCAGGCAATGCCGCAGCCTCGAGATACTGGAAAAGCACTCTAACACCCGATGTTAGCCCCGTAAGATCCATTTTAGACTTCTAACCTCCAGAACTCTAAAAGAATAAATTTGCACTCTTGTGAGCTGCTGGCTTTATGGTAATTTGTTAAAGCAGCAATAGAAAACTAATACATTAGGTTTTTATGAGTTTGGGGTGAAGTTAGCTAAATTTTGGATGCAAAACATGTAATTGTTTCTAATCACTCTAAATGCTGTGTTTAAAGCTAAATCTGTAAATTTTACTCATGAGATCTTTAATTAAGCTACTCAATTTCCTCATTCTGGCTAAAAAGCTTACTAGTTAAAAAGCAGGGGCCAGGTCCTCATACCTGCTTTCTGTGTGCAGTGCATATATTATTATTATTATTATTATTATTATTATTATTATTTACCTTGGTCCTCGTGGAGCTGCTCTAACCCTAATTACTTGATTGAAGGAGTGTCTGTGACTCTCATTTTATGTTCTCATAGGTTTCCCGAGAGACCAGTGCTTCGGAGCCTCCACGGTCTATATTTAGGGCTCTCCTTAAAGGTGGTTTAATATCTAATTTATCATGAAAGGTTTTGCTGTTCATTGTGGCCTCCTTTTTGCCTAAGTGAACTCTCATTTCAGTCTTGTTGGACACACAAACACAGCAAAATCATGGTTATACAAATTAGATGACTGGCTTTCTGTCAACAAACAACACACACACACAGAATAAACCCTCCAATCTTAGGCATCTGCAACATGTATGTTTCCCTGCGTTAGCATTTCCACATCTGAAAGAGAACTGTTCAGGCATTGCTGGCAAGAGTACAAAGCAGTTCATCTCAGAAGGAGAATTTAGCAGCATTTAATAAGACAACATCAGATGGGTCTCACTGGTCTGAAGTGCCAGCAGGGCTGCATTCCCTTTGATCCAGTAACCTACTTTCAGTGACTCTACTCTACTCTACTCTGAAGAAATACCCCTTGAAATGCAAAACAATGTATGAAAAGGTTATTAATTGTGATGTTACTTACAACAACTAAATGTTGACAGCACTAAGTTCCCATTCATAAGAGACTAGTTGAATCAATTATGGAATAGACAAATAATAGAGTATTATACAGTCACAAAAAATAATAAAGGAATCACTAAAAACTGGAAAAATGCCTAAGCTATATTATTAAGTGAACAAAAAGCAATGTAGAAATAATTTATAAAACATGCTATCATTTGGGTAAGATAAGGGGACAGGGAAGTGTGTGTGTGTGTGTGTGTGTGTGTGTGTGGGTGTGTGTGTGTGTGTCTAGTTTCCACAAGAATCTTTGAAACAAATGAAATGTTCCAGAAACAAATGAAAATAAATGAAATGTTCCAAAAACAAATGAAAACAAAAACCTAAAGGGCAAGGATATAAACAGAGTAGGGATGATAGTGTCAATGACACCTCTAAGTGTATTTTTTTTTCAGTTTTGAATTTTGAATTATGTAAATATTTTTTTATTTTTATTTTTGATGATGTTACTTTAACAAAAAAATCTTTATTTTTCAGATTATTATGATTATTCCTCTTTTTCCGCCCATAGCTCCCCTCCACCCAGTTCCCACTCTACCCTCTGCCCTTACCAACTCTCGCCACTATCCTCATCCATAGGTGTGTGATTTTTGTTCAGTCTCTTCCTGCACCCCCCAAACCCCTTTCATCCCGAGAATTGTCAGTCCACTCCCTTTCTATGTTTCTGATTTTATTATATTCATCAGTTTATTCTGTACATCAGATTTTTAATTCACTTGATTTTTAGATTCACTTGTTGATAGATATGTATTTGTAGTTCATAATTTTTACCTTTATCTTTTTCTTTTTCCTCTTCTTAAAGAATGCCTTTCAGCATCTTACCTAATATAAGAGGAATATGCAAATTAACCATCACTCTGCTACACCACAAGCCATGCCCACCAGCCACACCCACCAGCCAATCAGAGCAAGTATGCAAATAAACCAAGATGACTACAACCACAGAGAATAGGAGGGAGGCTTGGGTTTCCCAGGCAACGGAGGAAGCTAAGCTTTCCGCCTGCCCTTGCTGGCCTAGGCCACCACTCATTGCTATGAAGTTTCAATTATAGAAGGTAAACAAATCCAAATAGAAATGGCTGCCAGCCATGGAGCAAGAAGGAGGCTTCTACAAAATTTCAATTGTAAAAGGTAAATAAATTCCAGATATCAGGGCCTCTGCTTGGGTTGCAAGGGGGCATGGCTGGCCTGAAAACCACCATAGGCCCCTTGCTCAGGCCACCCCATGTCCCAAGGAAACCTCCACCCTGATCCAGGACACCCTTCAGGGCAAACCAACTGGCCCCCACCCGTGTACCAGGCCTCTATCCTATCTAATAAAAGAATAATATGCAGATTGACCATCATTCCAATGCACAACAGCTGCTCCTATATGGACACAAGATGGTCACCACAAGATGGCTAGCAGGGGAGGGCAGTTGGGAGGCACCAGGCCTGCAAGGGAGGACAGTTGAGAGGGACCAGGCCTGCAAGGGAGGGAAGTTGGAGGTGATCAACCCTGCAGGGGAGGGCAGTTAGGGGTGACCAGGCTGGCAGAGGAGGGAAGTTGGGGGCAAACAGGCTGGCAGGGGAAGCAGTTAGACCTCAATCAGGCTGGCATGGGAGTGGTTAGGGGGTGATCAGGGTGGCAGGAAGAAGTGGCTGGGGGCAATCAGGAAGGCAGGCAGGGGAGCAGTTGTGAGCCAGCAGTCCTGGATTGTGAGAGGGATGTCTGACTGCTGGTTTAGGCCTGCTTTGGTGGTGATGAACTACTTTAGCTTTTCTTATCTGTGAAGCTCTTTATCTGACCTTCAATTCTGAATGATAGCTTTGCTGGATAGAGTAATCTTGGTTGTAGCTTCTTGCTATTCGCCATTTTGAATATTTCTTGCCACTCCCTTCTGTCCTGCATAGTTTCCATTGAGAAATCAGCTGACAATCGTATGGGTACTCCCTTGTAGGTAATTAACTGTTTTTCTCTTGTTGCTTTTAATATTCTCTCTTTGTCTTTTGCTCTTGGCATTTTAATTGTGATGTGTCTTCATGTGGTCTCTTTGATTCCTTTTGTTTGGGGTTCTGTGCGTTTCCTAGACTTATAAGTCTATTTTTTTCACCAGTTGGGGAAGTTTTCAGTCATTATTTCTTCAGTATCTTTCTCTCTCTCTTCTTCTGGGACCCCCATAATTCGGATGTTGGTATGCTTGAAGTTGTCCCAGAGGGTCATAATTTGGATTCTTTTTGCTTTTTGCTTTTCTGGTTGGTTGTTTTTTGCTTTCCTCATATTTCAAATCTTTGGTTTGATTCTTGGGGTATGCTTGAAATTGGCCAAGAGATTTCTTACACTATCTTCAAATTTTTGGATTCTTTTTTCTTTTTGCTTTTTTGGTTGAGTGTTTTTTGCTTCTTTGTTTTTCAAATCTTTGACTTGATTCTTGGTATCCTCTACTCTGCTTTTGGATCTCTGTATGTTATTCTTTATTTCACTCAGTGTATGCTTAATTTATAGTTGGTCCATTATCATATTCTTGAGGGTCTCACTAAATTTATTCATGGTTTCTAGAAGATTCTTGAAAAACTTTATAACCGTGGTTTTGAACTCTATATCCAGTAGTTTGCTTTTCTCCATTTTTATCATTTGTGACCCATTTCTTTGTCTCTACATTTTTGCTGCTTCCCTGTGTTGATAGAGTGGCTTTGTGTGCTAGGTGTCCTATAGGGCCCAGTGGCTCAGCCTCCCTAATAACCTGAGGTGGACACTCTTGGTGCACCCCTTTGTGGGCTGTTAGCACAATCTTGTTGTAGTTAAGCCTTGATTGTTGTTAATATCACTGGGAGAAATTGACCTCCAGGCCAATTGGCTGTAAGGATCAGCTTTGTCTATGATGGGAGAATCTCTGTGCTGGAGACACCCTTATAGGGCAAGACTTGCTTCAGTAGGGCTTTGGTGCTCACTGAGTCTGCCCCTTGAGTGTGGCCCTATGGATCTGAGGAGTTGTAATCTGGATGGTCCCACTCTGACCACTGGATAAACTGGCTCTTGGATCTCCAAGGATGTACAAATTTAGCCTCTGCCTGAGGCCACCCAGCAGGAGCTATGGAGAGATCTGCAGATTCCTCATCTTTGTTTGGAATTTGGAGGTGCCCAGATGAGGCCCAGATGTGAAGCAATGCAAGCTGCTGTGGGGCCTTGGGACTTTTTTTTTGGAAGTTCTGGGGCTCTCTGACCCAGCTGCAGTTGGTTAAGTAATTTTAGATTTCAAAGGGCCAGGTCATTCATATGCAAAACCTGTGCACACAGCTTGGGTGGGGTGGGATCTCAGGGAATCAACAGGGTGAAGCAAACAGCTATGACTGATCCTCAACCCTGCCCTAAGTGGCTCTGGGTCTCAGTGTCCTGGGATAATTGCTGCAAGCACCTCTAAGAGAAAGCCCCCCTCGAGTTCTGCCTGATGCCAGACAATCCAGTTTCTCCCCATATGAGTCTGGATCCCCAGAGTCTCACCTGGAACTGGAGTTCAGAGCATTCGAGAGCTTGTGTTTCCCTCCTGATTGAAAAAGACAACCACGTACTCAGTTGCCAGCCCTTTCCTCGCATGCTTCCATACCTCTGTACTTTACTTCTGCAGCTCCTTTGAGTCTCAATGTGCTTTTCTCTTTCCTTCTAGTTGTAGAATTTTCACTCAGTCAGCCTTCCTGTGGTTCTGACTGATGTCCATTTTGTCTTCTAGTTGTAGTTTTGAAGTGGTTGTGTGAGGCAGCAATTTCAGGTGTTTACCTATGCCACCATCTTGGTTTCTCTCTGAATCATGTAAATATTTTAAATATTCAAAAAAATTAAACCAAAGAGGATTTAAAAACACATCTTAATGGGAGTGCAAACAAAGGAATCTAAGTGGTTAGCAAATTGATAGCAAAACAAGAATTACAGAGGTAAGAATTATAGGTAACTTTTGAACCCTGCATTCTGACTAGTGGAATATATTACTGGAGGAAAAAAACCTACAGGAGGCTTATAAATTGGGTTTGTAATTAATAGTAATATCAGTAACATCACACTGAAACTTTTTTGTATATATTGTAGGCCACAGCAAATGAGTAAATATACAGATTGTGTGGGTTGACTTATGGCTCTTGCTGTAGGAGGAGGGAAATAGCAAATGGAGAAATAGTTACTCTTGGATTCAAAGTGGAGATCTCAGTGCGGCCAGGCCCGGAGCAGCGGCTGCCAGGCTGGGAGCGGCCAGGCCCGGAGCAGCAGATGCCAGGCTGGGAGCGGCCAGGCCCGGAGCAGCCGGGTCTGGTGCGGCCAGCCCAGGAGCAGTGGCTGCCAGGCTGGGAGCAGCCAGGCCCGGAGCAGCGGCTGACAGGCTGGGAGCGGCCAGGCCCGGAGCGGCCGGGACCGGAGCAACCAGTCCCAAAGCAGCCGGGTCGGGTGCGGCCAGGCCTGTAGCAGCAACAGCCAAGTCCAGAGCAACTAGGTCGGGAGCGGCAGTGACCAGACCCGGAGCAGCTGGTTGTGGAACGAACCAGAGCAACAGAGGCCAGGCCCGGAGCAGCCAGGCCCGAAACAGCTCGCTCCTCGCCTGTACCTGCCCACGGCTGCCTCTCAGACATGGCTGGAAACTTTTGCGGGAACTTGAGGGTCTGCTGAATCAAGTGATGAAGGCTTAGATCTGGATGTGTTGAGTTAGTATAGCGCTGGGGTGTTGATCTGTGAGTGCCTTGGGTGGGGCCTGGATGAGGCTGGTTGACCTATTTGAAAATGTCTTTTGTGTGAAGTGTATCATTGGGCATGTGGAGGTATTATTGATATGAGAAAATGCTAAGTAACAGATTTACTATCTGAAAAGGGATTTACTATCGGGGAAAGGGAGGGAGGAAGAGACTGAACATAAACTGTGCACCTATGGATGAGGACAATGGGGGATGGAGAGGGGGCAGAGGGTGGGGTGGGAACCTGGTGGAGGAGGGAAGAAATGAGGAACCTTTGTAATAATATGAACAATAAAGATTGATTTAAAAAAATAATAATAATAAAATAAATAAAATAATGATAAAAAATAAATAAATAAATAAATAAATAAAAAATGGGGAAAAAAAAAAAAAACTTTGGATGGAGTAAATTTAAGGAGGATGTTGGTTCAACTCCTAATTTACAATGGAGTATTTCATAATAAACAGAAAAGATTTAAGAAAAGAAAAATGTAAGATAATGATGTATTTTATGCATACTTCTTTGGGTATATATTTTGTAAATTATTTAATGTATTGATAAAAGTGCTTTTTTATTGAGGTATGATTGACATAACATTATATTAGTTTCAGGTGTATAATGTAATGATTCGATATTTGCATATATTGCAAAATGATCTCTACAATAAATCTAGTTAACATCCCTCAAAAAAAAAAAAAAAAACAAAGTGGAGATCTCAGTATGAATTCATGATTTTCCAGATCAATACAGTGTCAGAGACAGAGTAGGATGTTAGTTAAAGCTGTGAAAACAGATATTATTCAGTAACTATTGACAGTAAAGAAAAGGCTGAGAGTAGTGCAGAGGGACTGGGTGTTTCTTGTTTGTTTGTTTGTTTGTTTGTTTGTTTGATTGATTGATTTATATATTTTATTGATTTTTTTTACAGAGAGGAAGGTAGAGGGATAGAGAGCTAGAAACATCTAAGAGAGAGAAACATCAATCAGCTGCCTCCGGCACAACCCCTACCGGGGATGTGCCCACAACCAAGGTACATGCCCTTGAATGGAATCAAACCTGGGACCTTTCAGTCCGCAGGCCGACGCTCTATCCACTGAGCAAACCGGTTTTGGTGGGGACTGGGTGTTTTAAGGGGAGATGAAATGAGTGGGAGAGGAAGAGAGAGGGGCACAAAGAACAATTGGTGTAGGTGTGATTAGGCCACTTGTGCCTGCCAGCTGGAAATGGATGAATGTTAGGAGTCTATCCTCCCATAGAAACAGGAAGACAGAGGCCCTGATGATGACGTTTCAAAAGAATGGCCTTGAAGAAGACCCTTCTGAGCCACAGAAGATACTTGTATATCTTAAATGGATAAAGGAGGAATTCACAATTGGAAGCCCTTTTTAGTAAATGCTCTAAGAAAGTGTTGTCAGGGCTGAAACAAACAGTAAATGCTCCTGGCAGTGTTGAGCTTTCCAGGCAGACATTTAAGGGAGGGCCTAGAGTCATGCTAGAATACTGTGCAGCCTTATGCTGCCTAAAGCCATGCTAGAGTTTGGTTCTTTTAGTTCAGAGATTTAGACTATGATTTAGGTTCTGGGAGTTCTGCTATTCTCACCACTAATAGCACCTTGAAGCAATATCACTCTAGAATCAATGGACCAAAATACTCAGATTTTGGTTTCTAAATACCATTTAGCCCTAAATTCCAGATCAGGGATAGGGAATGTATTTGAAATATATTCTCATGCCAGAAAGCAAGATAGTGCTCAAAGACCAATGGGTGAACCAGTGAAAAATTAGAATGCAGGGCTCCCTATTGAAAATTTAGAAAGAATGTCAGTTCAGCCACAGCAGCACATTGAACCATGCAAGGGTTTTCTAAGAGCAGGGTCTATGTAACTGTAGGGATCATACGTCCAGGAAGCCAACCCTGAAAATGGGAAATGTGTTCAAGTTCAGAAGAGCCAGCTTGAAGGGACTCACACTGGTTAATTGTGGGGCAATTTGAGAGCACTAAAAGGACTAATAATGGTGGTGGATTATAAAACATGAAATTACAAAAGAGTCCATGCATTTATAGTGATACTAAAAAGGTGTGTGCAGGGGAGGGAAATTTTTATGAAGAATGCCATATTATGGATGTAGACAGAATAATAGAATTAGAAAAATTACCATTTTTTTTTCCAGCCACCAATGTAATAATGCTAAAATCATTGAGTTAAAGACTGCTGGGAATAGGATATTTGCACAATTTCTAAAAGTTTCCTTTTATCACCCCACAGGTTACTTATTAACTGAAAATGGGAAAAGATGACTTTAAAATACAGATCTCACAGAAACTATCTTAATCAAGTAATCAACTGAGCATGGCCAATAGTGAGACAGCGTTATCAGACACAATCTTCATGTGAAGCAATGGAAAGTACATCGTGTTATGTTTTGCCCAAAGGGTTCAACTTGCATTTAATCATGAGGAAATAAACAAATATGAATTGTGGGGTATTCTACAAGGCTAGTGGCCTAAACTTTTCAAAAATGTCATGGAAGGAAAAACACACCCACATATGGGGACTTATTCTAGATAAAAGGAGGCTAAGGAGACATGAGAACCAAGTGAATTATATTAGCCTTGATTGCCCTAGAATTAAAGAGTTATGGAAGATATTTAGGGGAAAAACTTGGATAAATAGGGTTTAGACTCCACCCTAGATAATGCTATTGTATCAATGTTACATTTCTTGTGCGTGGTGTGTTATTGGTTATGGTTTTGGTTATGGGTTGTGTAGTACAATGTCTTTGCTCTTATAAGACACATGCAGAGGATTTTAGGGTGAAATGCCCTGATGTCTGGAACTTACTTTCAAACAAAAAGGAGAGAGAGAGATGGAGAAAGAAGGAGAGAAGGAGAAAGGGGAAGGAGAGTGAGGGAGAGAGAGGTATAGAGAAGGAAGGTGAGTAGTGGGCCAAAGGAAGAAGGGGAGAAGGTGAGAGGGCAAATAGGCATAATGATAACAATTGAGTCTGGGTGATGAGTATATAGCTATTCTTATATTATTCTTTCACTTTTCTGTAGGTGAGACTTTTTAAAAAATAAAATGTTAGAGGGAAATGTTTTCTACCTATAGTCGCATGTCAGGGAGGAACACTAGTACATCAAGGGCAGAAAACCTCTCTAGCTGGTTGGCAGTACCCTGCAAGCAGCACACTTGGCACCTGGCACTTCAGCGCCATCCACACATCTGCTGGGTCTGTGTGAACAGCACAGTTGGTCATGGTGAGCAGAGCATCGCTGACAGCCAACAATGGTGCAAGACCAGCACCTGTACCCAATGTTACCTAAGGAGAGCAGCTGAGGCTCAGATTGGTAGATCTGGCCAGGGGCTGAGATTCCTTCTGTGCTGTGAGAGTGCAGGAGTGTCGGGTGCAAGTTCGGGCTTAGACAACTTCTTTGGGCCTTCTGTGAAAATATACCTTCTCTGTTTATGCAATAGAAATCAAATAAGATAATATATGAGACAAAACATTCTTATTTCATAGATTTCCCTTATATTTTACTTTGTAGATTTTTATTCTGGACATGTAGATGGCTTTTTTCACATATTAACTGCTTTCGATATACTTGCTGTTTATAGGGTTTTTGCAATATGTGTCCTATAAATTCAGAATTTATGATCATCCTGTTTTACATGATTCCTGTCCAAAAAAAAAAAAAAAAAAAAAAAAAAGAGGGGGCAGTGCATTTAAAATGATCTTGCTGAATTAGTGAGTACTCTTGCCAGGAGAGGACTTCTTTTCTGCTGAGCTTTAGTGAGAGCCTAATACATATTTTAAACTTGTTTTTCTTCCAGCACCTGTATCCTTTCAGGGCTGGGTGTAGTAGGACACTTGCATATCATATCACAACATACCTTTTTGGTGAATCAGCCTAATGGATAGTAAGAGTAATCCTAGCAGCTATTCTGACACTAGGGTGGCTAGCAATTATCATACACTTAAGTGATTGAACCTCATGGATATGTACCACCAAACCCAGTAAAATGCATTCTAGCTCAACATCCCCTTAGCTGGAATCCAGAATGCAATAGCCATTCTGGATGTCTGTGCAAAGGGAAATATGATGGAGAGAAAATCTAAGAGGAAAGGGACAGTGGCCTTAACCTATTATGGTTAAAATATTATTGTTTTAAAACAAGACAGAGAGCCTTAACTGGTTTGGCTCAGTAGATAGAGTGTCAGCCTGAAGACTGAGGGTCCCAAGGTTCGATTCAGGTCAAGAGTATGTACCTTGGTTGTGGGCACATCCCTAGCAGGGGGAGTGCAGGAAGCAGTTGATCATTGTTTTTCTCTCATTGGGATCTAACTCTCTATCCATTTCCCTTTCTCTCTGTAAAAACTCAAATATATTTATATCAGAGAGAAAGAGACAGAAGTGAGACAGACAGAGAGATAGGGAGAGAGTTTGTCAGTGTCTGTTATATCACTCCGGAGGTAGAGATGTACATCGGGCAAGGGGAAATTTGGGTTTGAAGAGATCATGGATAGTGATGTAGAGATTAAATAGTCACTTCACAATATTAAACTGCATGAGTGGATGAGTTCTCCCAAATCAAAGTGCAGAGAAAGGGAAGGACTGAGGACAGAACTGTGGGTGATGTGTATATTTCCCGTGAAGAGATGGCTAAAAAATATTGAGTCAATACACTGATTAGAGCCAGGAGGGCTGTGAGAGATGAAAACAAACCAGATTGGTTTACATTTTTCTCACAACAGAAAGATTTTTGATGATACATATATTTAATATTTAAATCCAAACAGAATGCTGTATGTATAGCTTTTATACAATGAAAAAAAATCAATGCATATTAAGTACTAGCACAACTACAAAACTCATATAATAGAAACTGACATTTAGTGTGACAGATGGTATTGTTCTGTTAAAATAATTATCACTGCTATTGGCATTAATAGCAAAAAAATCTATTTATATGATTGAGATTTCACTTGTTGGTTTGGTTATTTTGATTTTGAGCATAATGCCCACCAGTTGAGTAATTGTCACGGTCTTTGTTTAGAAAAGTTTATTTTATAGCCTCTATCCATTATTTAAAAGAGATTATATAATAAGGTATCTCAAATATAAGGACAACAATTAAAAACATATATAATTTAACAAAGTTTATTTGTTGATTGTTCACTATATGATCTGGTGGGTATTCTCACATGGAATTCTTACTCCACATCAGTTACACTGTGAATATGGACCTGAATGCTGGGGCACACTCTTTTGAGTTTTGTGTGCTTATATCATCATGTGTATTTTGATTTTTCAATTCTCCCACAATTTTCCTCCAACCAAATTACTTCATGACCCTCATCTCTATAGCATGGTTTCAAATGGCCCACATATTCTTAAAGGTATAAAGAAAAGCATAGAAAAAAAATACAATCAACTAAAATTGAATGATGCAGGTAAATGGAGAAAGGAGAAGTATATAATTCACCATTGCTTATAATAAGGTGTTAATACTGCCCAAGGAATGTATGCACCAACCTTCCCACATCAGAGCCCTTATGGGAGGCAATGTGCTATGTTACAGGAGCTTAAGTTTGGGAGTCAGATAACTCTGACCTGTTCACTAGTTTGACATTGGGAGATTATTTAAATGAATCACTTTGATTTCTTATTTTTTGAGAAGTATTACAATGATTAAGTTAGGTCATGTATCTAAAATGCTGAAAACTGTGTCTAGTACACACTCGGTGTTCAATAGTAATGGTATTGTCAGTTTTAGATAGGAGTAGAATAAATGTGGAACTTAAAATGATGGTAGATTAGGTGAGGCTCAGATGACTAATGGCTGAGGACATAGGGATGCTGTGTCAAAATGGACCAGTGAAGCAAAGGGTGAGAGTTGGCAGTCAGGACTACTCTGATTATTCTCAGTTCTCAAAGTTTGACTTGGAATGTGATGTCTCACTGTATTTGTGTCAAGGTAATATACCTGTACCTTACTGACTGGAAACCCAGTGTTATTTATAATCACATCATTTTGTAAATTTCATTATCAATTTAGGGACAGTCTTAAATATAGTCTATTCCCAGTGATTAAAATAATTAGTTCTTTCATCTTTAAGAATTATAACCCTTTTGGTCTTATTCATAGGTTCTCCTCTTAGCATTTCTTAAAAAATTTACTACTACTCTTTTTTGTTGTTGCAAGTCTGAAGAATTCAGTCATATATATATATATATATATATATATATATATATATATATATATATATATTGATTTTACACAGAGAGGAATTGAGAGGGATAGAGAATTCCTCCCAGTGATACCAACAACAATCAAGACTTAACTACAACAAGGCTGTGCACACAGTTCAGAAAGGGTTGCACCAAGAGTGTCTACCTTAGGTAACAGGGGAGGCCAAACCACTGGGCCATGTAGAACACCTAGCACACAAAGCTACCCTACCAACTCAGGGAAGCAGCGAAAATGTGGACACAAAGAAAGAGATCACAAATGAAAGAAATAGAGAAAAACAAATAACTGGATATAGAGTTCAAAATCACAGTTATAAAAATCTGATGAACAAGAATTTCCTAGAAAAGGTCAATAAATTTAGCAGAAACTATGCAGGCCAGATGGGAGTGGCAAGAAATATTCAAAGTGATGAATAGCAAAAACCTACAACCAAGATTACTCTACCCAGCAAAGCTATCATTCAGAATTGAAGGTCAGATAAATAGCTTCACAGATAAGCTGAAACTGGTTTGGCTCAGAGGATAGATCATCGGCCTGCGGACTGAAAGGTCCCGAGTTCGATTCCAGTCAAAGGCACATCCCCAGTAGGGGGTGTGCAAGAGGCAGCTGATCAAAGATTCTCTCTCATCAATGTTTCTAACTCTCTATCCCTCTCTCTTCCTCTCTGTAAAAAATCAATAAAATATATTTTTTAAAAAAAGAATTTATCACTGCCAAACCAGTATTATATGAAATTCTTTAAGAAGAGGAAGAAGAAAAAGGTAAAGATAAAAATTATGAACTACAAATATGTATCTATCAACAAATGAATCTAAAAATCAAGTGAATTAAAAATCTGATGAACAGAATAAACTGGTGAATATAATATTGAATAGAATCAGGGACAAAGAAAGGGAGTGGACTAACAATTCTCAGGAGGAAAGGGGTGTAGGAGTGTGGAAAGAGACTGGACAAAAATCGTACACCTATGTGGGGGGAGGTAAGGGCAGGGGGTGGGGTGGGAACTGGGTGGAGGGGAGCTATAGGGGAAAAAAAGAGGAATAATTGTAATAATATGAACAATAAATATTTATTAAATATAAAATATAAATAAATAAAACCATGGCCTCATCTTCATCAGTGTCAGTAGGCTTATATCCATTATCACACCCTCCTAACTCCTCTCACCCCAAATTGAAGAGCTCTTTGGAAGATTCGAATTCTTTGGCATATAAAAAAATATTTCATGAATGTTTGGCCAATACTAAAGGTTATAGTACCAGACTGAATCTTGTTCATATTTGAGAAAACTGGAGAGAAGTTTTAAATTGTTAGTTTATCCCATATAAAAAATTCTGAAATTTCTAGGCACAGGGGGGAAAAAATCTGTTAACCTAAATATATGATCATTATAATAATTTTTTTTCTTTCAGCTATTTATCTGACCTTTCATGATTTCCAACTATTATCCACAAATACATTTGCTGAGAGGCAATATGGTGCAGGAGTATTGCCACTAACAAATGTAGAACCTAAGCAAGCCACTGTTCACTCTCTTGCTCCATGAAATAAGTTTCCTCACCATGAAATAAGGTGATATTTTTAACTCAAAATGGAATAGTAGTTGGGAGTATGTGTGGGATATTTCTGTTGTATGCAATGATTGTAGGTATATGGTAGGCAGTTTTCAAAATTCCCTCGATAGTCTCTTCCATATTGTAGGAAAATTGATCTGTGTGACCAATAGAATGTAGCAGAAGTAAAAGTCCACTTCTTCTGAAATAAGGTTAGAAAAGACAAATGGAGCTTCCCCTTTGAACCCTCTGTCTGTCTGTCTGTCAATCTCTTTCTATTTGCTCCTCATGAGCAACCTCACAAAGAGGCCCATGTGGTGATGAGCTAAATCTTGCAAACCAGATTCTTGACCTACAGAAACATGAGATAATAAATTATTAGTGCTTTCAGGGACTAAGTTTGGAGCGATTCATTATGTAGCAATAGATAACTCACACAGGGTGTGATTTGCTTTTAATAAGCAGAGTCTAGGATGCTAAATGGCCTGTAGTCAGTGGGACAGTTCTGCCAATGAAGACTTGCCCCACCCTGCTGTAGACTGTAAAGTTTTGTGTCCTCCTAAATTCATATGTTGAAACCTAATCCCCAAGATGATGGTGTTAGGAGGTAGGGCCTTTGGGGGTGACTAGATCAAGAAGATAGAGGACCCCAGAGAAAGTCTCACCCCTCTGCTGTATGAGGGCATAGCAACAGGACTACAAACCAGGAAGCAGGGCTTCACCAGACAATGAGTCTACCTGTGCCTTGATGTTGGACTTCCCAGCCTCCAGAACGGTGGTAGTTTTATTATAGCAACCAGAACAGACATCCCAGATGCCAAATGCCTCTCCCAACACTAGCATGGTCTCTTCTAGCTTGAAATGTGTGTGATCAAATTTTGTGAGTTAAGAAGAAAGACCAAAAAGAAAAGGTCATCATTAATTGCTGTGTGATTCTAATTTAAACTTAAATGCAGGTTTCCAGTGTCCAATGGGCCTTATTGAATCTACCCTGGAGAAATTCTGGCAGATGTACACAAAATGTGTTCAAGGCTGTCCCTGGCCCCTCTGTTTGCAATACCAGGATGCTGTAAATAATCTAAATGTGCACCAATAGAGGAATAGTCAAATAAATTGTGGTAAATCAAGAATATCATGCATCTCTTAACAAGAATAATGGACATAAATGTAAGACGGGAAGCCATAAAAATCTTAGAAGAATCCACAGGCAGCAAGATCTCAGACATATGCCAAAGCAATATCTTCACTGATACATGCTGGAAACCAATCACTGTCTCACTAATAGAAAATAGAAAGATGTAAAAGGCTGGTCAACCTTGAAGCTCTGAAAGGTCAGAGCCAACCACTCCCTATCTAATTGAAACAACGGTAACTGAGGCAACTTCCCCATCTTGTAATCATGTAAATCCTTACTGATATGATAATTCACTGGTTACCTGCCTAAGGGCTATGGGTGTTTCCCAAACCTGCTTAAGGGTAATGGGTGTATCCCATAGTCTCAAAAAAAGGGATAGCAAGGCCATAGCCTAGCTGTAGTCCTCCCCTTAGAGGTGGACGCCTCCCTGGCCCCCCATTTTTCCCAAATTAACTCTTTTCCAGTCTCTTTTCATTTGTGTGTGGCCTTCTCCAGTAACGGGACTCTGAACAGGAATCCTAAACCATTCAGAACTTGATAAGGGATCCCACAGATACATCTCCTAGGGCAGTGGTTGGCAAACTGCGGCCCTTGAGTCAATGCAGCTCTTTGGCCCCTTGAGTGTAGCTCTTTCACGAAATACCACGTGTGGGCATGCACCTACAATGTAATTGAAACTTCATGGCCCATGCACAGAAGTCGGTTTTTGGCCTGGGCGAGTATATTTTGAAGAAGTGGCATTAGAAGAAGTGGGGCTGTCAGTCACAGGTGGCTCAAGAGCTGCCCTAGAGCAATGGAAACTAAAGAGAAAATAAACAAATGGGACTACATAAAAAGAAAAAGCTTTTGCACAGCAGAGGAAACAAAACAAGAAAGCCCACTGCATGAGAGAACATATTTGTAAATGTTATCACTGATAAAGGTTTAATCTCAAACATCTACAGGGAACTTACACAACTTTTTAAAAATTTTTATTTTTACTACCATTTATTAAACTTTCAATAAAAAAAAAAAATCTTACTAAATGAAAATTAAAAGATGATGGTGGTGTGGAGACTCTTGAAGTCTTCAAGTTGAAATTTTCAGTACTTGAGTTCCTCTCAGTAGATAGGGACAAGCAAGTTGGAACGAGATTACATGTTTTCTTGATCCTTCTTGTGGTTTTAGGAGCTCCCTCTTCTGTAATGCTCTTTTGTTTCATTCTCTTTGAAAATAAAAGGGAAAGATGATATAGCATTCATGTGGAACAACTCAGGCAGAAAGAAGTCACGAGGAGAGAATGATCTCCAAGGCATAACAGCTACAGACCTGCATTGGCTTGTTCTGAGATTTCCGACCTTGACTATAAAAGCTTGTTCCACCCCGTCCAGGTTTCCATCCATAACATCTGCAGTGATGTCTGTAAAATGGGACTTCTTGAAGATTAGCAAAAAATGCATGATGGTACAGTGATACACTGAGCAAAGTGTGCTTCCAGACCACACCCATCAGAATCATTGGGGGGATTCTTGAGATACTGGACTTCACCACAGTCCCACTGTTTCTGAAACACTGAAAGTGTGGCCTAAGTACCCACAATTTTAACAAGATGCCCAGATAACCCCCACTTAATTTCAAAAGTCCCTGGTCTTGTGCTTGGTTTTACAGTCCAGGTTCTGCCTCCTTTTAAAAAAAATTTAATAAATCTTTATTGTTCAGATTATTACAATTGTTCCTCTTTTTTCCCCACATAGCTCTCTTCCACCAGGTTTCTATCCTACCCTCTGCCCTTTTCTCCCCGCCACTGTCCTCATCCATAGGTGTACGCTTTTTGTCCAGTCTCTTCCTGCACCCACCACTCACTCCCCTTTTCCCCCAAGAATTGTCAGTCTACTCCCTTTCTATGCTTCTGATTCTATTATATTCACCAGCTAATACTGTTCATCAGATTTTTTATTCCCTTGGTTTTTAGATTCACTTGTTGATAGATACATATTTGTTCATAATTTTTATCTTTATCTTTTTCTTCTTCTTCCTCTTCTTAAAGAATACCTTTCAGCATTTCATATAATACTGGCTTGGCAGTGATGAACTCCTTTAGCTTTTTCTTATCTGTGAATCTCTTTATTTGCCCTTAAATTCTGAATGATAGCTTTGCTGGGTAGAGCAATCTTCATTGTAGGTTCTTGCTATTCATCACCTTGAATATTTCTTGCCATTCTGTCTGGCCTGGATAGTTTCTGTTGAGAAATCAGCTGACAATCATATGGGTGCTCCCTTGTAAGTAACTAACTGTTTTTCTCTTGCTGCTTTTAATATCCTCTCTTTGTCTTTTGCCCTTGGTATTTTAATTATGATGTGTCTTCTGATTCCTTTTGTGGTCCTCTTTGGATTCCTTTTGTTTGGGGTTTTGTGCGCTTCCTGGACTTGTAAGTCTATTTCTTTCACCAGGTGGAAGAAGTTTTCAGTCACTATTTCTGTGGGTTTTCAGTATCTTGCTTTCTCTCTTCTTCTGGCACCTTCATTATTCTGATGTTGGTATGCTTGAAGTTGTCCCAAAGGTTTCTTACACTATCTTCAACTTTTTGGATTATTTTTTCTTTTTTGCTTTTCCAGTTGTGCTTTTTGCTTTTTTATATTCCAAATCTTTGACTCAGTTCTTGCAATCCTCTAGTCTGCTTTTAGGTTTCTGTATAATATTTTTTATTTCAGTCAGTGTATGTTTAATTTCTAGTTGGTCCTTTTTCATATCCTCAAGGGTCTCATTAAATTACTCTGCCTTTTCTAGGAAATTCTTAAAAAACCTATAACCGTGGTTTTGAACTCAATATCCAGTCATTTACTTTCCTCCATTTCCTTCATTTGTGACCTGCCTCTTTGACTCCACATTTTGGCTGCTTCCCTGTGTTGATGGAGTGGCTTTGGGTGCTAGGTGTCCTAGCAGGGCCCAGCAGCTCAGCCTCCCCAGTTACCTGAGGTGGACACTTTTGGTGTACCCCTTTGTGGACTGTGTGTGCAGTCTTGTTGTAGTTAAGCCTAGATTGTTGTTAGTATTGCTAGGGGGAATTGACCTCCAGGCCAATTGGCTATGAGGATCAGCTGTATCTATGCCAGGAGAACTTCTGTGCTTAGCTTGGATGGGATAGACTCGAGTCTCAGGACTGAGCAGACAGGCTTGATTTCTCGTCAGCCCCTCCCTATGAGTTCCCTGTGTCTCATTGTCCTGTGGCAATGACTGCACGCACCTCTGAGAAAAGGCTGCCCTCGAGTTTCACCCGCTGACAGACAGTCCAATTTCTCCCCAAATGAGTCTGTGTACCCAAAGTCTCATCCGGAACTGAATTTCAGTGCAATTGGGAGGTTTTGTTTCCCTCCTTTACAAGAAAGCTGGCCGTGCACTTGCTGCCCAGCCTCTCCAAGCGCTGCGAGTAAACCAGCTGCATATTCAGCCTCACACCCTTTCCGTGCACACTGGTCTTCAAACCTCTGTCCTTCATAGCTCCTCTAGGTCTCAGTGTCCTTTTATCTTTCATTCTAGTTGTAGAATTTCCACTCAGCCAGCTATCTGGTAGTTCTGGACAATGTCTGCTCTGTCTTCCAGTTGCAGTTTTGAAATTGTTGTAAGATCCGGGACCGGTTTGGCTCAGTGGATTAGAGCGTCGGCCTGTGGACTGAAAGGTCCTGGGTTCAATTCCGGGCAAGGGCATGTATGTTGGTTGTGGGCACATCCCTAGTAAGGGGTGTGCAAGAGGCAGCTGATCGATGATTCTCTCTCATTGATGTTTCTAACTCTCTATCGCTCTCTCTTCCTCTCTGTAAAAAATCAATAAAATATATTAAAAAAAAAAAAGAAAGAAATTGTTGTGAGAGGTATAGGTGTTTATCTATGCCGCAATCTTGTTTTTTCCTCTACAGGGAAGTTATGCAACTTAATAAAAGGAAGATAAATGATCCAATAAAAAAATGGGCAGCAGACCTAAATAGAATCTTTATGAAAGAAGACAGAAAGAAGGCCACGAGGCATATGAAAGCATGCTCAAAGTCACTAATTATCCAAGAGATGCAAATGAAAATGACAATTTGGTACCATCTCACTCCTGTCAGAATGGCAATCATCAACAAATCAATAAATAACAAGTGCTGGCAAGGATGTGGAGAAAAAGGAACATTCGTGCACTGCTGGTGGGAATGCAGACTGGTGCAACCACTGTGAAGAACAGTATGAAGTTTCCTCAAAAAACTAAAAATGGGACTCCCATTTGACCCAGTGATCCCACTTCTAGGAATATAGCCTAAGAAACTCAAAACACCAATCAGAAAGGTTATATGCACCCCTATGTTCATTGCAGCACAATTCACCATAGATAAGATTTGGAATCAGCCTAAATGCCCATCAGTAGATGAGTGGATTAGAAAATTATGGTGCATCTACACAATGGAATACTATGCTGCAGTAAAAACGAAGGAACTCTCCTACCATTTGCAACAGCATGGATGGATCTGGAGAGCATTATGCTAAGTGAAATAAGTAATTGAAGAAAGATAAGTATCACATGATCTCACTCATTTGTGGAACATAATGAACAACATAAACTGATGAACAAAAACAGATCCAGAGAAAGAGAAGTATCAATCAGACCATAAAACCTCAGAGGGAAGGTATAGTAGGGTGGGGGTAAGGGAGAGAGATCAACCAAAGGACTTGTATGCATGCATATAAGCATAACTAATTGACACAGAAATCAGGGAGGCGAGGGTATGAGCAGGGGAGGAATGGATGTGGGCAATGGTGTGATAAGGACATATATGTAATATCTTAATCAATAAAGAAAATTACCCCTAGCTGGTTTGGCTCAGTGGATAGAGTGTCAGCCTGTGGACTGAAGGGTCCCATGTTCTAGCACATGCCTGGGTTGTAGGCTCAATCCTCAGTAGGGGGTGTGTAGGAGGTGGCCAACCCATGATTGTCTCTCATCATTGATGTTTCTATCTCTCTATCCCTCTCTCACTTCCTCTCTGAAATCAATAAAAATATATTTAAAATAAGAATAAGCTTGATCTATATAAAAATTAGCTCTAAATTATATCTTATATAATAAAAGCCTAATATGCAAATTGTTCCCCTCGATTGAGAGTTCGACCTAGAGTTCGACCTATTGCTAAGATATATGCTGACCAACAGGGGCAGTGTGGAACATGTTGGGCATCAGCAATGCAATGCTGGCAGTGGGTGGCAGTGGAGGTGCTGCTGGCCCTGATGGAGTGGGACCATGGTGGGATGGTGTAGCAGGTGAGCAGGTGGTGCCAGGCCAAGGTGAGTGTGAGCCAGGCACTAATTACCCCACTTATTCCCTCGCAGACAGCAACCAGCAGAGGCAGCAGGGGGTGGGGCCACCACCTGGCTCCCAAGTACTGAGGAAGTGGGGTGGGGGGTCCAGCCCCTTCCAATCACCCCACAGACAGTGACCTGTGGTTGGCAGGCCCTGATCTCCAGTTTGGAACCGTGCCCCAGGCTGGGACAGGGAACTGGGGGCGGGGGGGGGGGGGAGGGGGTGGTGGCTGTGACCAACCTCCCGAATTGCCCAGGTGGGGGGCAGGGGTGGCTTCAACCTCTCACAGGCTATCTGGGGGTGGTGACAGGGACAGAAGTGCAGTGAGAATGTGGGGGGTCTGCCAAGCTCACTCTCACTCCCCCTGCTACCCTCCCCCAAGACACCAGGGCTTGCTCACCTGGGGAAGCCCCCACACTCAGGTGCTGGACACTCACAAGGAGCCTGCCCCGCACCCACACGGCCTCTTCTGGTGAGCCTGGCTGCAGCTGCAGGGACCACAGGGGCCAGTCGGGCTCCCTGTGGGTTTGCGCAGGAGCTGGCCAGCAAGGCCAGCTGGGAGAGAGTACACTGCCTCCTTGGCTTTGGTGCAGTGCCTCTGGGCAGCCCAGAGGTCCACACTGTGCCCCAGGCAGCAGCATCCAGCTGGACTCACCACATCTCCACGTGGGGACTTAGGTGCCATGAGGGGGGTGTGTGGGGATTCAGGGACCCAGGTCCTGCCTAGGACCTGTAGATCAGCTGGGACCTGCCCTTTCACACCAGACGCTTGTGCTTTGATCACTGGCCAGGCCTAGGGATCATACCCATGCACAAATTTTGTGCACCAGGCCGCTAGTTGTTAAATGGAAATCTAAATGTCAGAATACTATAAGTGGTATATCATTTCAGGTTTTTAAAATTTTAGGATTTTTTTTTTTTTTTTTTTTTTTTTTGCAATGAAAAGAAAGTAGAATGGAGGGGGAGAAACACAGAGAGAAACATTAATGTGAGAGAGACACATAGATTGGTTGCCCCTGCACTCACCCTGACCAGGGCAGGGGATCAAGCCTGCAACAAAGGTACGTGCCTTTGACAGATATCAAACCTGCAACCCTTCAGTTCGTGGGCCAACACTCTAACCATGGAGAAAAAAATGGCTAGGGCATCATTTAGGCTTTTAAAAACATTATACTGTGTGTTTGTAAATGTATAGAAAGAGATAAGATACGAAATTATTCACCTCAACCTCTTAACATGGAATTCCTACGGGGGAAGAAGCTGTGTGGAGTGGAACTTTGATTTTGTATTCTGCCTACCACTGTATTGTTTGAATTTTTTAAAATAAGCATTACCTTTGTGATGACAAAATGTATTATATTCAATTGCATTAGTAACGTACTGGGTACTTTAGTGTCACTGAGGTACTAAAGTCTAATTTTTCATTTAAAGGTGGAAATAGGTGACTGGTAGCTTATATTTATGGTTTGAGTAAGAAAAGTTATGGAGTGAAGCCGGAATGCCCCTTTCCTGGGCTTTGTTACAAACACTTGTTCAAGATGTGAAGAGCCTAAGACATTCCTTTCTCCCACAATCCACAAACACCTTACTCAGGGCAAGAAATGTACACTCAATGAATGACTATGTCAAAGACACAATCGGAATGGGAAAACCTTTTTTCCCCTTTTGCATGGAATTAAATTCTTGGAAGGAAGCCAAGGAAGTGACACATCTCACCTCCTGTTTCTGGCTGAACAACCCTTACGTCATTGAAATTGTTCATCAAATTGTTTTGGGTCTTAGGTATTATGAGTAGCATAATTTATTTCCCAACTACGTTTATTTTTTTTCATATTTCTAGAAGGAAATGAGGTACACTGATTGCAAATCTATTCTGTTTTTTATTGAATATATAACCTTTGCCCATCCACCTGAGCAGTTGTTTGGATCCTAGTGTGCACAGGCTTGGGCTTATTTTTAATATTTCCTGTGAAATTTCTCTGCAACTGAATCAAGGCAGAGACTAAATCTTTAATTTCCTTCATGGTTTCTGGAATATAGTTGACTTTTCACTTTATCTCCCTGAGTCTCAGTGTGCTCACCTGTAAATTACAAGCCTTTACTACAACAGTCACATATATACTTTGTAGTATGTTCATGTGTATATATGTGAGAGCACTTTGTAATAGTAAAATAATAGAACAATGCTAGCTACTTAGTTCTCAATTTAATTTATGAGGTTGAGTATTTTTTTCATAAATCTAGTATAGAATAAGTTTGTACATATAAGAAACATATCAAACTCAGAAGAGTGAGAAGTGAAGATGTTGAACAACCAATTGAATACATGGTTCTTAGACCCAGGATAGAGGTCTGATCTGAGGAAAAGATTTGGGAGCTAGCAGCCTAACATGGTGGTTGAAGTCAAAGGTGAAATGTTGCAGAAGGGATGTGTAGAACCAGAGGAGATGAGGATGATGTGGGGCTGAACTCAAATTAATATTAGTTATTTAAGGCAGAGGTCTTTAAACTGGGATAAAGTACTGTTAGGGGCATGTGAATACTTTCTAAGGGTTACACAAGCATGAATGTTTTAATGGAATCCATTTCTCAAGCCTCAGCTTCCATTTCTAATCATTCCTTTAACTGCTTAGTCTGAGATGTGCCTGTGATGGGTTGGGGAGTGGACAATGTCTCCTTTCTTATCCTTTTGCAAAAAGAAAGGCACACTCTTCATCGCACCACATTGCATTGTCCTGGGGTTAAACCATCTCCAGGATTCGCAACAAAGGGGCGACTGGAAACACTGGTGCTGGTTCTGAGATAGCAAATGATTCTAGTGTCCAAGCCCCAGACCCTCTGCCAGCCAGTGGTCTCCACTCTCTACATTTGGCAGAATTGAAGTAAAGTTTACTGGGTTGTCAGCTGTTAAACCATCACGAATTGTCTGTGATTCTACATCACTCTATGATTTTTAGCATAACTCAGAAGCAGTTCAAAGATTTGAGAGGCATTTGCTGCAGGAGTCACATGTATACTTTGTGACTCTTGCATAAATGTATACATGACCCTTGCATAAATACATTTTCTTTTCTCCTTCACTTATTTACTGTATGTGAATAGGTTTCTCAGAACTTACATCTCTAGAAATGAAAGATGGGAAGAGAATAGAATTGGTTCTGAACCCTGTCTCCTTTTAGCAGCAAATAATACTTACCAACAGATGACTAAACTATTTATAAATCTCTAGTGCTGTAAACTAAGAGATGCATCTCTGTCTTGGTTCATTCGGATTGCAATAACAAAATGCCACAGACTTGGTGACTTACAAAACAGCAGGCATTTATTTCTGACAGTTCTGGCTGGGAAGTCCAAGATCTTGCATGGAGCTGGCAGATTTAGTGAGGACTTCCAGGTTCATAGATGGCACATGCTCACTGTGTCCTCACATGATGGAAGCGGCTAGGAAGCTCTCTGTTTATAAGAACACTATTCCCAATCTTGAGGGTGGAACACTCCCCAAAGCTCTACCTCCAGATAGCATCGCCTGGGGCATTAGGTTTTCAACATATGAGTTTGGAGGAGACACAAGCATTCAGACCACAGCAATGTCCAATAAAAAATTATTTTAAAGGCAAAATTATAGGGACAGAAAGCAGTTTATCAGTCACTTGGGGCAGGGATAGCATTGGGGATTGCCTGCTAGGAGGCAAGAGGTAACTTTTGGAGTTAAGGAAATGTTTTCTATCTTCTTGGTTTTGATTGTGGTGTTGGTTTTATAACTGAACACAATTGTCAAGCTCATCAAAATGTATACTTTAAATGGGTATTTTTTTTTGTATCGAAATTATACCTCGATAAAGCTACTTTTCTGTTTAATAATTATTTATAAAATTTATAACAATTATGTACCATTAATCATGTAATGTAACTCAATCCAGAAGAGTTTTTTAACATTTAGAGGCTTCTGACTGTGGGAAACACAAACAAATTTAAATTTTTACTTGTTTTCCAGAGAAGTAAGAGAGTGATCAATAAAGGCTATAAAATACAAATATATTACATTAGGTTTAAATTCTGTGAGAAAAGAATTATGATGTCAATGGGAAAAAGAAATTATATAAAATGCCAACTGTTAAATAAGGGATTGTTCAAATATTTTAAAATATGGATGTTGGTGGGTTATAACATATCATTATGTTTTGTAGATTTCATTAGATTTATTTAAAAGAGCATTATAAAAGTTTCATTTCAAAATATTGATAATTATGATGTACTAGAAAATGCATTATTTGCAACTTTATATTTAGGATAAAATTTTAAAATTTCAACTTAAAAATATACAAGGAGCCCCAACCAGTGTGGCTCAGGAGGTCACAGTTCAATTCCCAGTCAGGGCACATGCCCGGGTTGCGGCTCGATCCCCAGTGTGGGCATGCAGGAAGCAGTCGACCAATGATTCTCTCTCATCATTGATGTTTCTATTTCTCTCTCCCTCTCCCTTCCTCTCTTAAATCAATAAAATATACATACATATAGAATGTTTAAAAAAATGTACAGAACGAGTACATAATTTTTCAGAGTACTCTTAGGGATAAAATAGGAGAAAAAGCCTTGACCAGTTTGCTCAGTTGTTAGAGCATCAACCAGAGGACCAAAGGGTCGCAAGGTTCCATTCCTGGTCAAGGGCATGTACCTCGTATCTTGGTTGCAGGTTCTTTTTTTTTTTTTTTTTTTTTTTTAATATATTTTATTGATTTTTTTTACAGAGTGAAAGGGAGAGGGATAGAGAGCTAGAAACATCGACCAGCTGCCTCCTGCACAACCCCCACTGAGGATGTTCCCGCAACCAATGTATATGCCCTTGACCAGAATCGAACCCGGGACCCTCCAGTCTGCAGCCTGAGGCCAAATCGGTTTCGGCTGGTTACAGGTTCTATCCCCAGCCCCTGCTAGAGGGAGGTAACCAATCATTGTTGCCTCTCTCACGTTGATGTTTATCTCTCTACCTCTCCCACTTCCTTTCCACTCTCTCTAAAAAGCAATGGAAAAAACAGCATCATTCCTGGGGGGAGGACTTAAAATAAAAGAGGCCAGGGGGAGGGAAGAAAACCATTTATTAAGGGATAGACAGAGCAAAGAGGACTAAGAGGGAATAACCAGGCAGATGTATAGATGACTCTCTAAATCTCAGTAGCTTAACACAATCACATTTTGTTTCTCATGAAGGTAAAAACCAGTTGGGTATTTTTACTGGGTGGTGGTGTTCTCCAGTAGAGGTGCAGGGACCCACGCTCATTTCATCCATGCCATCGTCCACACTTGACTTCCAAAGTTGCTCTGGAATGGGAGAGGAGCATAGAGAGTTGCCTGTGGGAGGTTTCTATGGGCCATGATGGAAAGTGGTGCACATCTCTCTTGCCCACTTTGAGCAGAACACCGTGACATGACCACACCTGACTGCAGAAAGCCTGGAAATGTGATGAGGCTGTGTGCTACACAAGGATATGGGTCTGGTGAGTGTGCGCTAGACTCTGCCACATTCTTCTACCCACTCATTCCTGTTTCCCCCTTAGCTTATATCTCAGGACCCCACCCTGGGTGTAGAGTGGTATCTTGATTAGAGTACTGCCTAGCTTTCTGTCCTAATCTATTTCCAGCCTGTTACATTTAAGACTCAGAGGTATTTCTGATTTTAAAACAAGATACAAAACACCTCAATTCTTGGTTTGGGAAGTATCAGAGAGTGAGGGAGGTGTTGGGGGTTTGGAGATGTGACAAGGAAGAAGGATCAAACAATGTCCCATGAGAAACATGGGCATTTCCCTCTTCCCTTTGGGTTCTCTGCTGTGATGACCACTATCACCACCATGGTTACAGGGACTTTCTCCATGAATATCCTACCTGCAATGTAAACAAACCTGGCTTCACACAGCTGAGAAAGAATAGCATTATCCGAAAGACTGTACTCAATTTTAAGGGAGGACAAATGGAAGCGAACAGGGTATTGTGTGTAAACCAGAGGCTGGTAGCTTATACAGTAGCCACATAATGACTCCCTGCTCACACCCTCTTTTAAGTGCTGCTCCTTATGCCAGCATGACTTCTCAGTGTGGACTATAGGTATGGCCTACCTCTAAACACTACTCTAGACTTTGATATCTGACTCTTGCTTTCAGTATTATAACAGCCTGGCTTACTGATTAACTATCTTGTTAGTTAGTATCCTGTATTACTTTAAAATGCAAATATAAAATATTAACTGGTTTAAACTCTTTTGTCTTCCATTCAGAACACTCTTCTTATGTTGTTAAGAATTTACCTGAGGAGCTTAATAGCAATAAGAAACTTGTTTGGAGAACAAAGGAAATAGAAAAGGGAGTTAAAGGATTTTTAGTGATGTTACACCCAAGCCATGATAGAATTTGACAAATGATCTCTATAAGATTATACAGTATATCTTTTTGTTGTAGATATATTCATTTCTACTAAGTGTAATATTTACTTTTGACGGGGAAGGTTGAATAATGACAAAATATTGCCATTTGATTCTTTTTCAAGATTTCATATAGGTAGACTACTACCTTTATATTTTGTTTCATATTCAGTTTTAACTTAGTTTGAATTGGTTACATTTAATAAAATTGAGATTTTAGTACATACTCTAAATTTCACAGTAATGCTTTGGATAAGTTAATATCTTCAGATAGCTAATCTCATGGAATTACCATATGGCCTCATAATTCCCCTCCTAAGTCTATATCTAAACTAACTATAAAACAGGTACTGAAATAAATGCATATACATACGCATTCATAGTAACAGTGCTCTCAGAAGCCTGAGAATTATCAAAGGTGGAGATGACCCAAAAGTTAATCAATGATTGAATGGGTGAACAAATGTGATATATCCATACTATGGAATATTATCCTAATATATAAAAGCCCAGGGTCTGTAACGACCAACCGAAGGCTCTACTAAACACCAGAAGTCAATCCTGCAGTCAGTGGTGGGTTGCCATGGTGACCCAGCACTGACTGCCGAGGGACCTGCGGATCAGGCCCAATGAGAGGCCTGGGGAGAGAGGCAGGGTCTGATCTGCAGCCTCCATGGTAGCTGTTGATCAGCCATTGCCTCTCTCTTTCTCTCCGGGCTTCACCAGCAGCTCCCCTCTGTTTCTCTCCAGGCCTTTCTGGGGGCTGCTGATCAGCCCTCCCTCTCCAATCAGGCCCAGATATGCTAATTGGAATAGAAATCAACCAATCAGAACTAAACCTGGGTGAACTGTGAGGAGTTAATGGTTGCCTAAAAGGTGGAGCTTCTGACACTGACTGGCATAGAAACTGACTAATCAGAAAACAATTTGGGTGGACTGTGAAGGCAGAACCAAAGTTGGAGGCTGAGGAGGGGTTTTAAGGGCAACAGCTGTTTGGTGTAAGGTGTAAGAAAGAGGCTCAATTTTTTAATGACCAGTTTAGCATTATAGTGCATATGGCTGGCTATCAGTCCAGATGTAGGGATTATGTATTTTTGTTTGCCAAGAGCATCTCCACCTGCTGAAAAGCCCCCTCCCCTCCATTTAAGTAATCCTATCCTATATAATCTCTCTATACTAATAAAAGGGTAATATGCTAATTAGACCAGGTCGACTGGCCATCTTCCAGATATCCAACTTCCTTCCGGACAAAGTCATGGTGGCAGTTGGAGGCGAGATTAGGCCAGAAGGGGAGGGAAGTTAGGGGCAATCAGGCAGGCAGAGGCAGTTAGGGGCAATCGGGTTGGCAGGGGAGGGCAATTGGGGGCAAGATGAGGCCAGCAGGGGAGGGCAGTTAGGGGCGAGATCAGGCTAGCAGAGGAGGGCAGTTGGGGGCAATCAGGCAGACAGGCAAAGAGGTTAGGGACAATCAGGCAAGCAGGCAGAGGCAGTTAGGGGCAATCAGGCAGACAGGCAGGTGACTGGTTAGGAGCTAGCAGTCCCAGATTGCGAGAGGGTGCAGGCTGGGCTGAGGGAACCCCCCCTCCATGCATAAATTTCATGTACTGGGCCTCTAATGCAGCTATAAAAAGGAAGGTAGTACTGGTTCATGCTACAATATGGGTAAATCTTGAAAACATTATGCTAAGCAGACAGGAGATTAGTGTTTTTCGGAGAGGAAATGGAGTAACTGCTTACTGGGTACATAGTTTCTTTTTGGGGTGATGAACATTGAGTGTACAACACTGTGAATGCACTAAGTGCTACTGAATTATTTATTTTAAATATTATTTAAATTGATTTTAGAGAAAGGAAGGAAGAGGGAGAGAGAGAAACATCAATGAAAAAAACATCGATCGGCTGCCTCTCACACACTCCCTACTGGGGATTGAGCTCACACCCAGGCATGTGCCCTGACTGAAAATCAAACCTGGGACCTTTTGGTGCTCAACCAACTGAGCCATTGGGGCCAGGCTAAATTTTTTACTTTAAAATAGTTCATTTTATATTATATGAATTTTATTTCAACAAAAATATATGAATGAGTCAATAGGAGCAAAACATACTGACATGCATTTAATACTCATCTATCAAGAGTTTTAAAAAAATTGAATTACTAAATACTGATTCTCAACTAAACTTTCAAAATGATGTGGCAGAAATCAGTGTTACCCAAAGTGTGGGGTGTGTTTTAATGATGGTAGGTCAGATGGGAAAGGCTTTAAATAACATTGCCTCACATAGTGAGAAATTTAATTTCTTTTCAGAGATTTTTGTCACCTTTCAGTCCCTGTGACTGCATCAGTGAAAGTCTCAATTTTGTGCTAGGATGTTAGCTGTTACTATGTTTAATATCTCTAACACACATGAATCTCCTTTTTCAAAGAAGAGAGATCAGGCTCAGAGCTCTCTGTGGGCAACACTATGAAGGTGGTTTTAATACTATTGTGTCATTTTCAGTGCGTTCATTTTTACTTATATCTTTTATTTATGTTTCAGGACACCCGTTTTCCACTTTAAACGGTGTGCATTATAATTTATAGATTGTGCTGCAAAAAATTTCTTCTTTAACTTGATCTAAGTTGAAATGTGAGCCCACTTAAAGAAAAACATTAGGTATATAATAATGTAAATGGCATGAGGATTTGGGAGTCCAGTAGAACTTAGATGATTAAATAGGACACACTGGCATGAAGAAACACACACAGGGTGGGTGTGGGGACCTGAGTCTCTCTGCTCTACTTGTGCAGCAATGGGCACACCACTGAGCCCCTCTATGCTGCAGTTCCTACCTCACTGTTTTACACATGGAACTTACATTATTAAATTATTTGTGTTGGTTATTTTCTGTGTCACGGGGGTTGCCCTTGCACACGATCCTGGTAAGGTGTAGGTTCTGCCAGTGAGACACACGCATGGGGTTTGGTCAGCATAAGGAGCGTGTCTTTCTTCCTCCAGCACAGCACTTGACATGAGGGTTTAACAGATAACAATTTTTGCAGTGAAGCTGGACTCCCCACAGTGCCCTGGCAGTAACCAGCTTCTAAGCTGCAAGGCAGCTGTGACACTGGCAGTGATTTCTGCCATTTCCTGCGGTTTCTGATACTGGGTGCCACAGCTTCCTGATGTCCTCTCTGACGTGGCACAACCTGAGTCAGTGGTGGTCCCTTTTCAAACTTCACTCATCTTCTCCTTCCAAAGACTTTGCATGCATCGGATTCCCTGTATTAAATACCTTTCTGCTGTTCATACCCGAGTAGTTTCCTCACTGAACCATAACTGAGGTATTAGTTTTATTGAATTCATAAAAGCTTAGATTCTTTTTCATTAAAAAAATATATTTTATTGATTTTTTACAGCTAGGAAGAGAGAGGGACAGAGAGTTAGGAGCATCAATGAGAGAGAAACATTGATCAGCAGCTTCCTGCACACTCCCCACTGGGGATGTGCCCGAAACCAAGGTACTGCCCTTGACTGGAATCGAACCTGGGACCCTGGAGTCCCCAGGCCGACGCTCTATCTACTGAGCAAACCGATTAGGGAAAAACTTAAAAATTTTGTACATTTTAATAATAGTACAAAAGAGTTAACATTTGTTGAGTGTTTATTATTAGTCATTGGACTAAAGATTTGAAACCCATAATTTCATTTAGTTCTCTTAAGAACTCTATAAAGGCTAGCCAGTATGGCTCAGTGGTTGAGCGTCAAGCAATGAACTAGTAGGTCAAGGTGTGATTCCAGGTCAGGGCACATGTCCCAGTTGTGGGCTCCCTGTGTGGAGGCATGTAGGAGGCAGCTGATTGATGATTGTCTCTCATCACTTATGTTTCTATCTCTCCTTTACTCTCTAAAATGAATAAAAATATATTTTTTTAAAAAGAACCCCATAAGGTAGTTTCTATTACCATGCTTATTTTGCAGAGGAAGAAACTGAGGCAGAGGAAGAAACTGAGGCAGAGGGTGACTTACTAACCCAGGTCTCAGAGATGGCAAGCAGCAGAGTGGGAATTTGAATGCAGGCTGTGTGAATACAGAGAGTGTTCGGTGACTCCACACTTACTCCCTTCCCCCTGCACAAAAATGTTTACTTCAGGTCTGCAACAAAGTCTGCTTCAAGTCTGAAACCGGAAGTGTTTTGGAACTCAGAAGTTTTGATTTTTAGAAGGGGGACCCAGCACGTACACTGCATGTTAGTTGTGGGGCAGTTTAAAAGGGATCTGGGACAGAACCTTGTAATCAAACACACTATTAGTTCTGAAATTGGATGAGTGTTAAATAAGGCAAAGACCATAAACAGCTAAAGGACAGTTCCTTTACTACCAAGTGAGGCAGGTGCAAAATGTAGGGGGAAAAAACTTTTGGTTTTTATAGTTTGGTGGATTTCAAAATTGCAGATTAGGAATTGCGGACCTGCAATTATCATGAAGTATTAGCAAATAGAAAAGAGAGACTGAATGGATTTTTAAAAAAATTTTTCTTGTTGCTTTTTATCTTCATTAATCTTTAGTCAGGCTACTTATGACCGCTTTTCCTCTCCTTTTATAGCCAAAGCATGTGGTGAAGACTTATTTTTTTTCTATTTAAGTCAAATGAAATTGCAAGTATATTTACTTTGCAGATGCCTTAAGGTTAAGGCCATCGTGTTCCAGAATGCCCAGCATATCACCTCACCAAAGCAGAACCAGGAAAAATCAGCAACTTAGGAGTGAAAAACAATACCTTAGGATTTCCTAAAGTTTACCTTGTTATTTTTAAGGGAGAATACTTTTGGGGGGCTTAAATATGTTTTTCCAATTACAGTTGACATTCAATATTATATTAGTTTTGGGAGAACAAGACAGTAATTAGACATTTATATATCTCTTGTTTTTTTATAACTTGACTTGCTTATACAGCATTTCTGTTAATATTTATAGTGATTTTTTAAAAAGATTTTAGCCTAGACCGGTTTGACTCAATGGATAGAGCGTCGGCTTGGGGACTGAAGGGTCCCGGGTTCGATTCCGGTCAAGGACATGTACCTTGGTTGCGGGCATATCCCCAGGAGGGGGTGTGTAAGAGGCAGCTGATCGATGACTCTCTCTCATCGATGTTTCTAACTCTCTATCTCTCTCCCTTCCTCTCTGTACAAAATCAATAAAATATATTTAAAAAAAAATTAAAAAAAAAAGATTTTAGCTAAAATGTAGCTAACTATTGCTTTAAGATTTTATTTTTAATAAACTTATTCCCAGTTACCTATAGTTGGATAACAAACCACTCCAAGCTCAGTGGTTTAAAACAGCAACTGATTGCTCTCATGGTTCCATAGTTTGACTGGGCTCACCTGAGACGTTCTCATTTGGGCTTTCTCATGGGGTCACATGGTTGGGGGCTCAAGGCATCTGAAGGCTTGTCTGTGCTGGACACCAAGATAGCTCACCCTCATGGCTTGCCGTCAATGCTGGCTTTTACCAGGGTCTCAGCAAAGGTTCATTGTGGCCTCTCCCTGTGGCTGGGGCTTCTTTCAGTGAGGTGGCTAAGTTCTGAGAGCCTTAGCGTTTTAGAGACCTGGGTGGAAGCTGCAAGACTTCCTACAATCTAGCCTTAGAAATCACTTGGCATCACTCCCACCCTGTTCTTCTGGCCAGAAGTCACAGGGCTGTTCTAGATTTAAGAGGAGGATGATTAAAAAAAAGGTTGTAAATATTGGAGGCATAGTTCTCTGGTGAAGGGAAGGCATCTTTGAAAACTTGCTACCACGCAACTTATATAGATATGTGTGCAAGAGTTTAAAAGCTATTTTAAAATCATCTACAGAGAGGCAAAAGTTTTATTACCCCACAACTGAGATAAAAATGCCTTGAACTTCACATTTTAAAATATCTTAACAATACCTATTAATATACTTCTGCTTGATAAGACAGATTATAAATAGAGGCCCGGTGCACAAAATTTGTGCATGGGTAGGGTCCCTAGGCCTGGCCAGCGATCAGGGCCAAACTGTGGGGCAACTGGTGGGGCGAATGGGGGGGGGGGGTGAAGTACACTGGCACCCGCCTTGGTTTGCCTGGCTCCACTTGCTCGCCAGCCCCACCCCCTGTCGCCACTGGTTAGGGCCTGCAGGCTGGCGGGCAGCTCCTGCCTTGAGCCCATCATAGTGACTGGTCATTCTGCCATTTGGTTGATTTGCAAATATTAGGCTTTTATTTTATAGGATGGAATGGCATCCAAGAAGAGGCCAAATGCAGAGGAGCTCAGCTATAAGTTGAGCAGGCAGAGCTATAAAACTATAAAAACATAAGGAGATACTTTCAAATGATAAGTCATCATTATAGATTTTTGGGAAACCATGATACCCATTTTGGTATGTAATTAGGAGCAGGGTGGTTTGTGAGCAAAAAGGCAGAGGAGATAATGAGAGGCAGCCTTTGTAGTTGAAAACTAGTCATTCCTGCTTTTTTTTTTTTTTTTTTTTTTTTTTTTGAGTCACAGATACTTTTGAGTATATGAGAGAAGTGAGAATTTTTTCCCCTAAAATGGTTATTTGTATTCCTTTGTTTCTTCCTGCATTCTTTCCTCCTTATCTTCCTTTCTTCTCTCTCCCCCCTCTTCCTTCATTCCTTGTACAATTATTTATAGAAGCTGATTCTGTATCAGATATCAATCTGTACCACGGGGTAGATTAGGGAAGAAGATAAGTTTCCCAATTTCATGGCAAATACATTCTTAAGATAAGGAGACTGAGAGAAAAAAAAAAAATCAGAAAAAAATGATACACCAACCTTTGCTGCTTTGGCTCAGTGAACAGAGCATAGACCCTCAGATCAAAGGGTCATGGGTTGATTCCACTTAAGGGAATGTACCTCGGTTGAGGGATCAATCTGGTCCAGATCGGGTGCATGCCAGAGGCAACCAATCGAGGAGTCTCTCTCACATTGATTTTTCTGTCTCCTCGGTCTCTCCCTTACCCTTCAACTCTCTAAAAATTGGTGGAGAAATATCCTTGGGTGAGGATTAACAACAACAACAACAAGATAAAACACCCACAGCCAAAACGGGTTTGGCTCAGTGGATAGAGCCAAACGGACTGAAGGGTCCCAGGTTTGATTCCAGTGAAGGGCATGTACCTTGCTTGCTGGCACATCCCCAGTGGTGGGTGTGAAGGAGGCAGCTGATAGATGTCTCTCTCTCATCGATGTTTCTGACCATCTTTCTCTCTTCCTCTCTGTAAAAAATCAATAAATTAAAAAAAAACACACCCACAAATAAACAAGACAAACTCAGATAGTTATAAGGAACAAACTGCATACACAACATCTTGCATACAATTTTATGGGGTTCACAATCTTCCTATGGACTTGTCCTCCTTGCTCTGCAATTAATAACTTCTCTTTTAAACCAAAGGATGACTTTTTAACATGAACAGTGTGGCTGTGGCTGTTGGTTCTTCATTACTTTTCCAATTAAACTGAGTACACAGATGTTGACTTTTTTTCTTCCTTTTCCAACCATGAAGAACAACTACATGCAGTGTCATTGGAACCGACTTTCCTTACAGATGGAGGAGCATTGGTTCCTTATGAAATTTCAGAAAGCACGGCTGCTTGTGTGGATAAAAATGTGCCCTGCAAGGTTTCCTACAGCTTTATTAAAAAAAAAAAAAAATTCCTTCCTTAGGAAACTATCTGCTTACCCCTCTTAAAAAAATTAAATGGCTCGGATAGCCATGGATTCACATTTCGAAGTCTCAAGTTACAGGAGACGCTAAGGACTTACCCTTTCATCCATATTCTGAAGATGAGAGTGAAAGATGGATGGTTTGCTTTGTAGAATTTTTTGCTCTATGTCCTCTGTCTTTATGTTCTTACCACAAATTGTACTTCTGGCCTTAGTTATTATGACATCCTTGTGGGGGACTCAAACCTATACTTTTACTTTTGGCAACATTTTAAGTTCTTTTCATTTGCATAACATAACTTTTGCAAAAGCGAAATGCAAGTGTCCCTCTACTATTGCACTGGTTGTAGTAATGAACTTTTGGTATTTGGGAAATATTTTAATTGGTAGCACAAACTGTTACTCCATATGTCTCTCTCTCTCTTTCTCTTCCCACCCCCAACCTCCGTACCCCCTCCCCCCCCTTTTCCCCCCACTTTTGGTGCTTTATTGATAGCAAGATTTTAGCCTTTCTTCAGTTAAAGGATATTTTAATATCTAGCATTTAATGTTGTAGTAAATATAATCATGGTGTGAATGCAATTATTTAGGGGTTGGTAATATATTTCTATAGGTACATTTTTAGTGGAACATTGCCACACTCATTCTTTTACATATTATCTATGACTGCTCTTAGGTTTACTATCTTTCCCCTCAGATAAAAATTTTGCCTATTCTGTTTAGACAAATAAGTCTATATTTTCTTTAAAATCATTGACATAAATTTAAAATTTATTAAATGCCACATGTAAAATTGCATGCTTATCACATGTCAAGCACTACCCTGGAGATATCTTAGTAAACAAGAAAGATAAAAATTTGTGTTTATAGTTTAACAATACCTCTAAGAAGCTTAATTAAAATTAAGGTAAGCCCCAGAAGTTATACCTAATAAATCAGGTTTTATGTTGATGTGACATGACTCAGTGATGATTTTTTGACTTGGGAAAAGATGTGAGGATTTCTGAATTGTAATACTATAGCTCTAGCCTGTTTGCCTCAGTGGATAGAGTGTCCGCCTGCAGACTGAAGGGTCCTGGGTTTGATTCTTGTCTGGGGCACAATTCCAAGTTGTGGGTTCTATCTACAGTAGGAGGTTTGCAGGAGACAGCTGATCGATGATTCTCTTTTATCATTAATGTTTCTATCTCCCCCTCTCCCTTCCTCTCTGAAATTAACATTTAAAAAAATACGATAGTGTCAGGCTGTGATTATTGAAGTATAAAATTGAATCAATAGTGCTCATGAAGTTGTCCAAACTAAAATTAAAAAATATTACTTGTATAATTTATGGAAAAAACATATCTGAAATTTCTACTTCATTTTGCAAATTATCCTGTGGCCAGTGTAGATCATCCAAATTCCCATGAACTCATTATTAACTAGTCACTTGGATTCTTGTTTATGATGTTTGCAGGGATGTCCCTTAAGTAACACTTCTTGTGTGACTCAGTGGTTCCCAAGGTCTCCTTAAATGATGAGAGCTGAACCACAACCTGGCAATTTAATTCAATAACCATTTATTGAGGGCCTACCACGTACAAAGAAATCTGTGGGTCCAGTGGGACTACAAAGCTTGTGTGAGTGGGGCCTCTGCTTTTCAGAAGTTCAGTATGGCCCAGTTTTGGTGACAGCTAACCAGAGTATTCCATAAGAAGTGTTTTGTTTTGCTTTTTAAATCTTTTTGTTGAGAGTGTTATAGATGTTCCCCTCTTATCCCTCCATTTGCCCCCCCTCCCCCCCTCCCCCCCCCTCCCCCCCTCCCCCTCCCCCCCGGCCTTCACCACCCTTCACCACCCTATTTGTGTCCATAGGTAATGCATTATTCATATAAGATCTTTGGTGAATCCCCCTCCTCCTGCCCCTTCCAGAAGTGTTTGGATGTTGACAGTGTTTCCCACATCTTCCCAACTCCTGATTTTTTTTTTTTTTTTTTTTTTACCTCAATTCATATATCAAACACTTATTATGCTAACTTTGGATCAGGATCACAAAAATAAACACTAGTCTTCACTAATCTGGCCTAAATGAATGAAAAAAGACCAAAGGGAAGTATAAGTTTGTATTTTCTTAAAAGTGTACAAGTAAGATCACACTTGTGAGCTAGGAGCCTTAGAGACCACCTAAGTCTTAATCTTCTGTATAGTGACCTCCTTCGTCCCTCCTGCCACGTGGCACCCAGCACCCAGTTCTCAGTGTCAGTCTCACCTGCTGGGAGAGAGGGAACCGCCACCACATGCCGAGCGGCCAGCTCGTCATTCAGTTCCTGGAACAAGGACAGGATGCCCTCCAGTTGTTTACACAGCCTCACTTTTCTAGCTCCGATCGAATACATCATTTAACCGCAGCAAAAACAGTGTTGGAAAGTTTACATCATTCAGCTTTTCATGGCACCTCTTAAAGGGAGCTCTGGAGATTCCAACTCCTGACAACTCCCATGGAATTAAAAAGGAAAGCTGACCGAGAGAAAGACCGTACAGGGGAGGAGCATTGGAGAACTTCTAGGTAGCAAAGGGGTTTTGCACAGGAACCTATGGAGAGCCGCGCTGATTTGAACCCTCAGGTGACGGTCCTGGAAACAAAACAAAACAAAACAAAAAAAACGAGAGCAATGCGAATTTTGTCAGAAGCAGTGCCGTTTGCTAAGCGGAGGGTCCCTGGGCTCTGCCTCCCGATGCCTCCGCCCTCCCCGGCGGCGCTGTCAGAGGGAAACCGAGGCACCGACAACGCGAAGCCCGTCCCCTACGCCGGGGCCGCGGCTAAGTGGTGGCGTCGGAAACGAAAGCCCAGGCAACCCGGCCGCGGGGACCCTGCTCTCGGTGACTCCCCTGTGGACCTCCCGCCGGCCCCTCCATCCACCCCGGACCCTCCTCCGGACCCCAGGTGAAGGCTGCCCGTCCCCGCGGCGCCCCCAGCCCCGCCCTCTCCCTTCAGCGCCCGGGTCCGAGCCTCGGCGCGGGACTCCCCTCGGCGGCCGGGGGGTGGGGGGAAGCGGGCGCGCCCCCGGCGGCGGGAACGCGGGGCGGCCGTGGCCACCGGGAAGGGGCCGCCAAGATGGCGGCAGCCGTGGCCGCGGCGGCGGGTCTCTGCGGCGGCGGCCCGTGAGGCGGCCGGGCGGGCGGGGCGGCGGCGCGGAGGCGGGTCCCGGGCCGGCCTGGGGGCGGGGCCGTTTCCATAGCGGCGGCGGCAGGAGGTGTCGCGCCGGGAACTTCCTGGTTCCCGGGCTCGGCTTCGCGGGGATCCTCCTGGAAGGGAAACAATGGGGCGGAGGGCACTGCGGTAGCCGCCGCCGCCGCCGCCGCCGCCGCGCGAGACCTGCTGGGCCGCCGGGCCGCCCTGCTCCGCCCGCGCCGCGGCCTCCGCTGGGACCGTCCGGAGGTAACTCCCCTTCCCCTCGCCCGCCGCCGCCCGCCCGCGGCGGCTCCCGGGCTTCCCTCCGGGGCAGGGACTCCGGCTTGGCCCCGGGGAGCCGGACGCCGCCGCCATTCTCGGACCCGGGGGAGGGGACGCGCCGCGGCTGCCCCTGGGCGCTCCGGGGGGCGGGGGGCCGGGCTCCGGAAACGTTTGTGGGGCCGCCCGTGTCCCCCTCTGGAACCGGGGCTGTGGGGGTCCCGCGGTGTGATTGACAGGCAGGCGGGCGCCGGGGCGGGGGGCGCGGGGCGACCTGCTGCGGGGCCGGGGCGGGGACGGGGTCGGGCGCGCGGAGAGGGAGGGAGAGAGAGAGAGAGACAGAGAGAGAGGGAGGGAGGGAGGGAGGGAGGGAGGGGGAGCCGCTGCCCGCTGCCCCCGGAGCAAGTTTCGGCCCCTGGAGGCGCGTCTCCCTTGCAAGTTTCACTTGCGTCCCTCGGAGCCCCAAGGGGCAGGACGGAGGCAAAAACTTGGCGCATTTCAATGAGCGCCTGGGTGCCGGGAACTTTGTTGCCACCGGGCGGCGGGAGGAGGGGGCGGTGCGGGTTCGCCGGCCGGGAAGCCCGCGCCTCTGCAGAGCTGGCTGGACGGAGTGCGGCCGGCAGCCCCGTGGCGGCGTGGCTGCGGCTGGTGCCGGAGCGTGGTTGCCCGCAGGTGTTTTAATGCCAGAAAATGTGAGGAGTGTGAACCCGCCCGGGAACGTTTTTCTGTTCATGGGAGATGGAACTCCTCTCCCACCCCGTCCCCCTTCCTCTTTTCCAGAGGCTTCCTAGTCCGCAGACTTTCCCAGGAGGTCCTGAGTCTCTTTATATGCGGCTGGGAAAGAGTTTTGAATGATCAATACCCCCAGTCATTGGAGAAATGGGACACACATGAAACAGAAAAGTGGGGGCACGATCTTGACTGTTGGCTGGAATATATTCATTTCTGTGTTAACCCATCTCCGAAGAGAATGAAGTCTTTGGGATCGTTGTAGCTCAGAAAAGTTCCATAGAACTTTAAAGACCACCTTGGTCAACTCATATGTTGAACCTCAGAGAAGTTCTGTTGGAGGGAAGTCAGGGTGCCTTTTTTTTTTTCTTTTCTTTTAGGAAGTCACCTTAATGAGAATTAAAATTAGCCGGCGTCAAGTAAACAATGATTTATTTGCCTTTTTTTTTTTTTTAATCCTCACCCAAGGATATGTTTCCATTGATTTTAGAGGAAGAGGGAGGATGTGAGGGAGAGGGAGGGAGGGAGAAAGGAAAGAGGGAGGGAGAGAGAGGGAGGGAGGGAGGGAGATATAGAGAGATGTGAGAGAGAGAGAGAGAGAGAGAGAGAGAGAGAGAGAGAGAGAGGCAGGTAGAGAGGTGGGTATGGATGGTTCCCTTCCTTAGGCACCCGACCTGCTTCCTGGGTATGTGCCCTGACTGGGATTCGAATCCAGGGACTTTTTGGTGTAGGGGATAATGCTCTAACCGAGTCCCATCGTCCAGGGTGACTTATTTGGTTTTATTTCTTACTCCATCAGACCCGAAAGTTAAGAAAAACATTTGAGTTTGCTTCTCTTTTATAATAAAGTTAGTCAAGATAGACTAGTTTATTACTCAAACTGGATGTTAATCCTTTGTTGTATGCTACATAGGCAATTGAAATATGTCAAAAGAGAAAAATTATACTAATAAAGTAGAAATTAATTTTTGAAGGAAAACCCTAGTCTTTAATTTCAAGTACAGGTCGCCCGAGTGAACAGAAATTCCTTCTAGTTGTCACAAAGGCATTCAAAGAGCGTTGTGTGCCAGACATTAAGTTTTAGTGTTGGTGCCTCCGTACTGGTTTTAACTAGACTGTCAGTCTCTCTTGTAATTTGTTTTTGGTAAGGATATCCCATTACCAGTTTGAACAGTGTTTTGACATGAAATAGCTCCTAGTAAGGACAACTGCCATTGGTTAAACAAGCCAGTAAGTAGAAGTGACAGCTTTGGCACCGTCTGTTAATGGACCGGTCAGCCTCTAGCATCCTAGGGAACCAAGACGACTTTCTGGCATGTGGATCCAGACTGGGCTGGGCCTCCGGTGCCAAGGAGAGGTTGCCCTGGCCTGTCTTTGCCAACATGTGCTTATCTATGTCAAGTTACTGTTACATTTTGTAGCCAGTGGAAATGGGTGAAAAAGAGGCCAGTAAATTCAAGCTAGTGGCAGATTAAAAGCAACATTATTTTGCTTACAAAGTGTTAGGGATGAAAAGACAGTTTGAAGCTGGCAAAAGAGTTAGCAGCAGTACTTTCTCTCTGCCTCAGGTAGAGAGAACGAGACAAGAGATTAACATTTTGTGGTTTATGTTTGCAATTTTACTTTAACCATTGTTATTTTGTTTTAGTGCATTGATATTGTTATAAACAATGCTCAGACTGTTTATTACCTGAAAGTTATAATTTGTCCCTTCAGTGTGATTTTTGGGAGGCATATTGCCTTCTTACGTGTGATTTACTTATATTTAGAGATTCATGTTTTTCCCTTTTAAAAATGGTCTCAATTTTTACAGTGGAAGTCAATACAAAGATAATGTTAATCTGAAAGAATTCTGCCTTCTAGCACACTTCATTATAGTATGTGGGAATAGAGCATGGGAATTAGAGTCGCTAACACTTGGTTTCTCAACTGGTCTGTGCCACTTCCAGGCTATTTTGCTTCATGCAATTAATTTACATTTCAAGTTTGTTTGTTTGTTTTTGGTAAAATTGGGGACATAAATTTAAGTAGGTGTTTCTTTAGTGCCTTTAATATCCCCCAAGACATTGGGTTAGGTACCTTGTTTTAAGCAAGAAGGTGCATAAGTCTTTTGAAATTTTGAAGTAAAGTATAGGGAGTTCTGAAACGTAAGTAGGGAACCTAACTTGTTTGGAGGTGTCAGGACAAGGTATCCCGAGGAAGTGACTTGTAAGACTTGAAGGATGAGGAGGATATGCTAGTTGAAAAGGGGAAATGGGTGGGTGGACCCTTTGAGGATGAGAGAAGGGCATGTACCCACTCCTTGAAGAGACTGTTGAGAAGGTTAGATAAGAATGCGTGTTATATAGTTAGTGCCTCCCAGGGTACGGAAGTAACCACTGTTAGTTGAATAGAGAAGGCTCTTGGCACCATCCTCTAATCATCTTGTTCCATAGCAATTATAGGAAGGCCATCAATCTAGTGGACTCTCACTGTACTAGACCTGGAAATGACTCTCTGCACACTTCGGGTCTACTGTCAACTCTGGCACCGCTACCTGTTAGTTTTTATATCTCCAAAACTGGAATTAGATGTTAAATAAAAGATTCTTTAATATCCTTACAGAGATACTATCATCTGATAACAGTGTATTATATGCTGATGTCAGTATCGTATTTTGATTTAACCTTGATGTCATTTTCCCTTAGAAGAGCTTAGACTACCTTATTTAGAATATTTATTCACAAAATAATACCAATCTACCCTAAAAAAATAAAATTAAAATGAGTAAATGGCAGGAGTTTAATTTGCTTCTAGGAAGATCAAGAGTGACTGGAGTTTCATGTCTTCTTTGCTTAAGTGTTTTTGGTACTAAAGACATTAATTATTCTCTGGTAGATGACGTTGTACCTATGTCTTGCTAGCATTGATGAGTGTAGAAAAAGGTACAATTTTATCCTGGAATTTTCCTTTCACTGAATTATCAAGTGAATTAAAAATATTAGAGTAGCCGAAACTGGTTTGGCTCAGTGGATAGAGCGTCGGTCTGCGGACTGAAAGGTCCCGGCTTCAATTCCGGTAAAGGGCAAGTACATTGGTTGCAGGCATATCCCCGGTTGAGGGTATGCAGGAGGCAGCTGGTGGATGTTTCTAGCTCTGTATCCCTCTCCCTTCCTCTCTGTGGAAAATCAATAAAATATATTCAAAAAAAATTAGAGTAATGTTTTTCATGAAATAAGTGAAAGGATATCATTTTAAAGCTTCTTTATGTGTGAATTTCAGTTAGCAATATTATGTAGGCCAGTAAAGGCAAATTAATATTTTATTATGGAATTAATGCAATATTTATAAGCCAGTTAGTTCTTGGGGCTTTTTATTCCTGTTTCTTTTTTGGACATTTTAATGTTCAATAGCCTTATCTGTGGTAACATAAAAAAGATAAGGTTTTAAAAAGTTAGTCACATTGTAAAAAAATCAAATAGATGAGGAGGTTGAAATTAAGGTTAGGTATTTGTTGTGTATGGGGTAGATATTCCTGTGTATTTTGCCAATGCTTGTTATAAAAATTAATCAAGTGGCATACAATGACTACTGACATTAATGTTTAAAATTAAAAAACATCTGCCCAGCCGTTGTGGTTCAGTGATTGAGCATCGACCTATGAACTAGGAGGTCACAGTTTAATTCCTGGTTAGGGCACATGCCTGGGTTTCAGGCTCGATCCCCAGTGCAGGGTGTGCAGGAGGCAGCTGATCAGTTATTCTCTCTCATTGTTGTTGTTTCTGTCTCACCTCTTCCTTCTTCTCTGATAAATAAAAGTATTAAAAAATATAAATATTAAAAAATAAAAATATTAAAAAATATATATTTGTCACAACCTGTTCCATGTTCTTTTTTTCTCATTATGGTTTTGTTTTGGGTTGATTTTTAAAAAATAATTATTTCACTTCCTCACTTTTTATTAGCTTGGGAATACACACACACACACACACACACACACTACTATTCTTTCAGTGTTTGTCTAAGAAATTCTAATATGTATTCTTGAATTATCACAGTGCAATATCAATAGAAATTTTCATCTTTTTTTCAGATAATGCATTCCTTAATGCAGATAAAAACATTAAAGCCAATTTTCTTTCATTACCTATTTTGTTGTTACCATGTTTTTAAGTGCATATAAGTATACTAGAGGCCCGGTACACGAAATTTGTGCACTCGGGGGTGGGGGGCCTGCGCCCTCTCGCAGTCTGAGACCCCTTGGCCCAGCCGATATTCCTCACAGTTCAGGATCCTTCACTCCTTACCGCCCACTCGCTCTCGGCTCCACAGGGAGCAGCTCTGCTTACTGCTCCTCAGTGCAGCTGCAGAGGTGGGAGAGGCTCCTGCCACTGCCCTCACCAGCCATGAGCCCAGCTTCTGGCTGAGCTGTGCCCTCCCTGTGGGAGCGCACTGACCACCGGGGGGGCAGCTCCTGTGTTGAGCGTCTGCCCCCTGGTGGTCAGTGTGCATCATAGCGACTGGTCATTCTGGTCGTTTCGCTATAATGGACGCCTGGGCTTTTATTCCATAGATATGCATACATACATATTTGTATACTTAACCCCTAAATAAGTTTTTCTATTGTTTTATACTGTTATTCAATTAGATTTACTGTATTTTTTTTTTAAATTCCTTTTTGCATTACTGACCTTTCATTTGGAATAGTTTTTCTTCTGCATGAAGAGTGCTTTTAGTATTTTCTTTAAACAGGATTAGTATTGACAGATTTTCAAACTTTTTGTTTGTCTGAAGATGTTTTTAGTTCACCTACATTCTTGAAAGATACATTTAGCTAGGTATAAAATTCAAATTCGAGCTATATAAATATGTATACTTATGTGTTATTTTTGGAGAAGAAATTATTCTAAAGTGTTTGACTTTATAATTCTATTGAGAAGTCAGCTGCAATTTATTGCTTTCTTGTTTATAATTTGTTTCTTTGTCAGACTGTTTTAAGAATTTTCTTTTTATCTTCTGATTTCAGATGATTTTCCCTATTTTCTTTTCTCTCGGGACAAATACCTTTTGATGCTGTGACCTGATGTATTTCACCAGTTGTTTTATAGTTCTCAATCATCATCTCTTCAAATATTGCTTCTTCCCCAGATCTATCCTTTTAGGGTGTCAATTATATTCAATGTTGAATCTCACTGAATCCTCTATGAATTTCACTTGTCTTCTATATTTTTCATTCTTTTGTTTCTTTTTTGTTGTGGATATTTTATTCTGGCCTATATTCTAGTTTACTAAATTCATCCTATCTTGTCTGATCTGTTCTTACTTATATTGTCTGGGTGGAAATGTAGTCCGGGCCATGCTTTTGGTTATTGTATTTTTCACCCTAAATTTTAATTTGATGTTTTAAAAATCTGCTATACCACTTTAATAGTTTCTAATTTCCTGTCAAAAATTTCAAGCTCTGCCTGGCCTACATGGCTCAGTGGTTTAGCATCAACCTATGAAACAGGAAATCACGGTTTGATTCCCCATCAGGGCACTTATCTAGGTTGCAGGCTTGATCCTCACTGTGGGGCCTGCAGAAGGCAGCCTGTTGATGATTCTCATCATTGATGCTTCTGTCTCTCCCTCTCCCTCTGTGAAATCAATAAAAAATATATTTTAAAAAAAATTTCAAGCTTTGCACATATCTTTTTGGACAGAGTAAGCATGGCATCTCTATCCCAGAATTCTGTAGGTTTTTTTGTTTGTTTGTTTGTTTGTTTGTTTTGTGGTCTGTTATTTCATGAGAAGCTAATCTCCTTATGTGCCTGCTTACTTTATTGTATTTAAAAAAGTATTTCTAAAAGTAATTATAGATTTAATAAGAATTTTGCCAGGCACTTAGGATCACCTTTATCTAAACAGATTTTTTTGGGGGGAGAGTCTATACACGGAGTAGTTTAGTTTTCATATGGGCTGTTCATTCTTCTGGGATTCGGCTTTTTAAGGTCTTATTTTAAAGCAGGGGGTAGCTCCTTTGGTGGATCTTATACTCTGATATTTTGTCTTCTTAGCCTGTAAGTGTGCCGAAGTGCATTTTAGCTTCTCAGACATCTGTTTGCTGTGCTCTGCATTCTGGATTCCTATTATCTCTTTAGCTGATAATTCCTTATTATATTGTTAGGTCTTTGTGTACTCTTTTTTAAATGAAGGTATTTTATACATATAGAAATGTGTACTAATATTAAATGTATACCTTAAAGAATTTTTATAAATGTAAGTATATATAATCATACACACTTCAATATATAGGACATTTTTGCCACCCCAGGAGGCTCTGTCATACTCCTTCCCAATTATACTACCTTCTTCTCCTACCCCAGGTAACAATTATTCAATTTTCTCCCACCAGAGACTAGTTTTGCATTTTCTAGTTTTTCATCAGAATGATAACATACAGTATGTAGTATTTTATATCTGACTTCTTTCATTCAACATTATTTTGTATCAGTGAGATTCAGCTATGTTGTTGCATGTAGCAGTGGTGTTTCTTTTTTATTGCCCTTAACTTGTTCTGGGCACTGTGGGACCGAAAAATGGTCTTGCACCTCAATGACTTTAATGATGAAAACATTTTTACCCTCTAATAAACCTGCAGTTCACCTCTGCTTCATTAGCTTGCTTTCTTTTTTAAAAATTTTAATATATTTCTTTATTGATTTCAGAGAGGAAGGGAGAAGGAGAGAGAGATAGAAACATCAATGATGAGAGAGAATCATTGACCAGCTTTCCTGCACGCCTCCTACTGGGGACTGAGCCCACAACCCAGGCATGTGCCCTGACCAGGAATCTAACCCAGGATCCTTCAGTCCCCAGGCTGATGCTTTATCAACTGAGCCAAGCTGGCTACGGCTGCTTCATTAGCTTTCAAGTAGGGCCGCTTGAAGGCTGAGTCTAGTATTGTTTGAAGGTTTGCTCATATGTCTGGTGGTTGATGACTGAACATTTAAATGTGGCCTGAGCATGTTCACTACGTGGTGGCTAGGTTCCAAGGGGAAGTGTCCAACCCACATGTGATGTGGTGAGAAGGGGAGTGAAGAGCCAGAGAGACAGACGCTAGTTTGGCTTCTATGACTTGGCCTTGACCTCTTCTATGAAGCTTATTCAGTATTATTTCCACTTCAGTCTAATCTTTGAGGCAGTTATGAATTTACCCAGGTTTAAAGAGATTAAAAAAATGGATTCTGCCTCCTTTTAGGGAGAGGCATAGTTCTGGAACAGCATGTGAGACCAGAAATAACACAGTGACCATTGTTGGAAAATACACTCTGCCTTAAAGGTAGCCTAATACATGACTATGTCACAGTTTATTTGTCCATTCTCTTAATAGACTCGTAATTGTTTCCAATTTTTGGCTATTAGAGTAAAGTTGCTAAGAACATTTTTATATATGTATTCCCTCCTTTTGGATATATTCCTAGGAATGGAATTATTGACTAATAGGAAAATGTGAATAAATATATAAATATAAATATAGTTACTAGCAAACAATTTTCCAAAGTGGTTGTACCAATTTATACCCTCTGATATTTTTAGTAATTTAAAAATATACTTAACGAATATATATTTTTTGGTCTAGTTTTCTCCTCAAGCAAGAAGGTTGATCTATAATACCTGATCTATCTTTGTTGGAAATGCACATCCCTTATTTTGTCTTTTATGCAATTTTTCATGTGTTTGTGTTTTACTTTCCCAGTTAGATGCTTAGTTATTAGAACATGAAGACTAGGTAGAAGAGTCTGATTGTGAAGTAATAGACCGAAAAAAGTAATATTTTAGAATATGTACTCAAATACTGCTAAGAATAATACCATTAGCTGACTATCTACATTAATTGCTTAAGAAAATTTTTAAGAAATTGCTTTTTGGGGTGCTTGAACCCCATTCTTCATCAGTTATATCACAGTTTGTTTTGACCCAACTTTTTATACCACTTTGGATTCTAAGCTAGATTTGCTTAGATTTGCTTGGGAAATATTTTTCTATTACAAAAAAGTTTTCCTCCAAAGTTGATGATTTGCTGTCACTGAGGATTGCCAACAGAATGCCCTCTAGCTTCTCCCCTCATACTTAGGGTTACCTTTGATTATTTCACTGTTAATAGTCATTTTGACTCTCTTCTAAGTGTCATTTAAGTCTGGCCCATTAAAAAAAAAATCAACATTTTAGATTAGTTTGTTTTAGTTCATATCTGGTTATGATCAACTGATCCTGTTTATAATGCTAAGGAAGCTAGAATTTTTCTTAGTAACCCAATGAATTAAAATAAGTTTTTAGGTCATAAATATTTCAGTCCTAGAACAAGAACTTACAATTGGATTTCAACTCTTTATTTTATTTTATTTTTTTATTATTATTATTTTTAAATATATTTTTTTTTTATTGATTTTGTTCAGAGAGGAAGGGAGAGAGATAGTTAGAAACATCAATGAGAGAGAGTCATCAATCAGCTTCCTCTTGCACACTCCCCACTGGGGATATGCCCGCAACCAAGGTACATGCCCTTGACCGGAATCGAACCCGGAACCCTTCAGTCCCCAAGCCGACGCTCTATCCATTGAGCCAAACCGGTATCGGCTCAACTCTTTATTTTATACAATAAGACCAAAAATGGATCAGTAGTAATATATGTCAAATATATAAGATATTTAGTTTACCAAAGCATTTTTTATGCATAACCCATTATAATTTTGAATGATAGACAGGTTGGAAATTTTAATTGTAATTTTACAGATAAAGAAACAGGGTCAGAGAAGTGGTGTGACTTGATCTGAATTTCTAGAGCTAGTCCATATGTATCTGGGACTTCCTATATATTGAGTTATTTAATTTTTTTTTTTAATAAGGTCTGTAATCAACTTGCCAAATTTCACGTTTATTGACATTCTATATGAATCTTCCTCTCTTCAACTGTATGTATGTGTATTTTTGGCCTTTGAATGAGCTGCAGCCCTTAACTCCCATCTCACTCTGGTTTCCCTTGGTACTTTTGTCCAGCTCAGGATGGCTGGACCAGGTCTCTCTCTCTCTAATTTTATCCTATCTAATAAAAGAGTAATATGCAAATTAAATTGACCATACCTCTGCTATACCCACAAGCCACACCCAACAGCCAATCAGGAGTGTGTATGCAAGTTAACTCAACCAATGGCTGCAGCCTCAGAGTGAGCAGGAGGCTTGGTTTTCCCCTGGCAATGGAGGAAGCCAAGCTTTCCCCACACCCTGGCCGGCCTAGGCCTCTATTCAAGGTTACAAAGTTTCAATTATAGAAGACAAATAAATCCCAACAAAAATGGCTGTGGCCATGAAGCAAGCAGGAGGCTTGGCTTTGTTCAAGGCTACAAAGTTTCAATTATAGAAGATAAGTAAATCCCAGATATGAAGGCCTCCACTTGGGTTGCTGGGGGACTTGGCAGGCCTGCAAACCACCACAGGACCCTCGCCCAGGCCACCCCACACCCCAAGGGAACCCCCATCCTGGTCTGGGACACCCTTCATGGCAAACCAACTGGACCACCCATGCAGCAGGCCTCTACCCTATCTAATAAAAGAGCAATATGCAAATTGACCATCACTCCAAAACACGAGATGGCTGCCCCCATGTGGACACAAGATGACCACCACAAAATGGCCAGCCAGTGAGGGCAGTTGGGAGGCACCAGGCCTGCAAGGGGGAGCAGTTGTGGGTGATCAGGCCAGCAGGGGAGGGCAGTTGGGAGGGACCAGGCCTGTAAGGGAGGGAGGTTGGGGTGATCAAGCCTGCAGGGGAGAGCAGTTAGGGGCAATCAGACTGGCAGGGAAGCAGGCATCAATCAGGTTGGCAGGGGAATGGTTAGGGGGTGATCAGGCTGGCAGGCAGAAGCGGTTAGGGGCAATCAGGAAGGCAGGCAGGTGAGCAGTTGAGAGCAGCAGTCCTGGATTGTGAGAGGGATATCTGACTGCCTATTTAGGCCTGATCCTATCGGGATAGGCCCAAACAGGCAGTCAAACATACCTCGAGGGGTCCCAGATTGGAGAGAGTGAAGGCTGGGCTGAGGGAAAATCTCCTGTGCCCCTCCGCGCCCCCCCCCCCCCCGCCCCGCATGAATTTCATGCACCGGGCCTCTAGTTGGTTAATAAAAGTATATAGGTTTCAGGTACAATTCTATAATACATCATCTGTATATTGTATTCTGTGGTCACCACCCCAGGGCAAGTTTTCTTTCATCATCATGTGTCCTCCCTTTACCCTCTCCTACCTCCCACCACCCTCTTTTTTCCCCTGGTGATCACGATCACCATACAGTTTTCTCTTGATTGTTGTATCTGCAGACCCTTGATAAGTTTTTGCATTATTGTATGGCTCAATTAGTATATTCTGAATGAATGGATGGATGCAGTCTTGTGTAAAGAATCCAGCTAGAAATGAATTTCTTGAAAATTGAATCAGGTTTACTTTTCTTTATATTTATAATGGTGTCTGGTATAGTGCATACTATTGTAGTTGGCAGTCTGTAATTTTTAACTCACTTTTCAAAGGAGCTCCTGAAATTCAGAGATATTGTATCTTTCATTTTAGCTTTTATCTGTGGAGCTCAGGCATTACGTACAGTTCTAATAGGATATATCAAGAGAATTAGGCAAATGTAACACGTAAACAAGTTCTAAGCCACTTTTGAAAGATGCTGCCTCTAACAGATAAGTAAGGAGGCATTAGATGGGACATTTGTTTTCCTAAATACTTAGAAGTTCAAATGTTGACCAGCCTAAAGCTACTAGAATTTGATAAGTCCTTTTGGAAACCTAACTTAAATTCCACCTGTAGATGGGGAAATTAGACCTCATTCTTATCAGATGCTTCATTAACAAACAAGTGTAAACAAACCGAGGAAACCAAAAGATTTCTCATTTTGCCCATCTCATTCTCTGATCTTAGCAGGAAGTACTTTGTTGATTTAGTAAACAGGATAAATAAACCTCATTTTACTCTAGCAATAATAAATTTGCTTTACTTCTCTTGAGCTGGGAAAATACTTAAAATTGTGGCGATTTATAGCATTATGTTTTAGGGTGTATAAATTGCAGGAAAAAAAGCATTTTTTAATATTAGAAAGCCCAAGAATTGTGAAAGTACAGTGGTGAGACCTTCTATGTCAATTAATAATGACCTTAATATTAACTAAATTTATTTCTTTATCTGGAATGCGAATATATTACCTGGGACTTTGCCCTGACATAATATATTTGAACTACTAAACTGTGCTTCTGAATTAAGAAAGAAAGCTACTAAAATCACTATGATGTAAGTTTCATGGGGAGCAGGTTCTTTACTTTGACATGGCTGTTTTTTCAGAGCCTAGAGTACTGCCTGACCCATAATAGCTGCTCAGCAAATATTTGTGGAATGAATAGTACATTTTTATATTATCTGTCTTTTAAGTTTAAAAACTGAACATTAATCATTTAAGTATTGGCTTATACCCCTTTTGTAAATAAATTTAAATTGGTTGAGGCATAATTTTTTATTACATCTTGCCGGTTATGAGAAAGTTGCATAATGTACATTGCAGAGCATTCATTCATTGTCAGATGTTTTTTTTAAAAAATATATTTTATTGATTTTTTATAGAGAGGAAGGGAGAGAGATAGAGAGCTAGAAATGTCGATGAGAGACAAACATCAACCAGCTGCCTCTTGCACACCCCCTACCGGGGATGTACCCGCAACCAAGGTACATGCCCTTGACCGGAATCGAACCCGGGACCTTTCAGTCCTCAGACCGACGCTCTACCACTGAGCCAAACCGGTTTCGGCACGTCAGATGTTTTTGAGACATTTTAAAATAGTGCATGATAGTCACTGCATGTAAATTAACAACATTCATTTAGTCAATCCCTTATTATTGGACATTTAAATTATTTATAATTTTTTTTGCTATTACAAATAATGCTTCAGTGAAGGGATTTTCCTAAAATTTCTCTTGGAATGGCAGTTCAACAATAGCAATTTAGCAAAACAGGATTTAGGATTTTCTACTAGAAAATGAATTTGGATTACACAATGGCAAAGGTGAGATCAGACATCACAAATGGGACAACTCTTTGGGTAGGTCAGCTGGTTCTACATGTGGATAATGGGTAATCATCAGTCTTTCATAGAAAAGCCATCTTGCAATTTGTAGTAGAACTAGCTGTCACTTGTATTTGTTTAACCCCTTTATGACATTTACATATAATAGGTTACTTTTTAAAAAATATATTCCATTGATTTTTTACAGAGAGGAAGGGAGAGGGATAGAGAGGAACATCAATGAGAGAGAAACATCCATCAGCCACCTCCTGCACACTTCCCATTGGGGATGTGCCCGCAACCAAGGTACATGCCCTTGACCGGAATCGAACCTGGGACCCTTCAGTCCACAGGCCGATGCTCCATCCACTGAGCCAAACCAGCTAGGGCAGGGTTACTTTTATTTATAATGATTTTATTTTTTAATTTTATTGGAAAATTTTCACTTTTTATATTAAAATATTACATTTATCCAAAAATCATATGCAATACGTGTTACACAGTCTAATATACCGATGTCCATACTATCCCCTCCTTCAGCTTCAGTGATATTATCAGTACTTCTTGGATCACATCTCCCCACTACTCCATTTTATTTTCCTGAGGAAACAGTCAGTGCCAACTCTTGCTTTTCTTCGTAGTTATAATTACACGAGACACCCTTCCTTCCCCGTGCTGCTGGCACCGGCTTCCCTCTGGCCTCCAGCACCCGGAACTCGGGACCCGGGTATTTTCTCCGGCTGCCAGCAGGCACCTGGGACCTGGGCTTCCCTTGCAGCCCCAGATTTGTCCTGAAGGTCGTCCTGAAGGACATCTGGTCTAATTACATATTATACTTTTAATATTATAGACTAGAGGCCCGATGCACGAAATTCGTGCAAGGGGCTCAGCCCTTGCAGCCGTAGGGGCTTGCCTCAGCTCTCGTAGTCACTGCTTCATCTGGATTCCAGATTCTGGAAGGTCATCCGGAAGAACATCCAGGAAGTTGTTTGAGTGTCCAGTCTAATTAGCATATTACACTTTTATTATTATATTGATAGATAGGCTTATGTCCCTAAAGAACATATTGCTAATTTTATGTATTTTGGAACTTTTTTTTTTTTTGTATTTTGGAACTTTATATAAATGGCATTATGTGTATGTATGTATATATTCACAAATTTAGTGAGTAAAATATTTTAGTAAAATTAAAACTCACAAATTTATTTGCATTTAAAATGAACATATTTATCCTCTGCATTAGCCATCTTTTGCTGTGTAACAAACAACTGCTAAATTTCAGTGGTGTACCACTATGAGCATTTAATTCTAGCTGACAGGTTTGGCAAGTTCTATTTTCATTTGATTCTTCAAATCTGTTCCCTTTTTTATTCATACGGTAGTTTCAATTTTATATTATATTTGGAAGCTTTTTAAAAATATATTCATTGATTTTTTTTTCCTGGGAGAGGGATAGAGAGTTAGAAACATTGATGAGAGAGAAACATTGATCAGCTTCCACCTGCACACCCCCTACTGGTGATATGCCCCCAACCAAAGTACATGCTCTTGATCGGAATCGAACCTTTGACCCTTCAGTCTGCAGGCGACGCTCTATCCACTGAGCTAAACTGGTCAGGGCAGCATTGCTGTTTTTTTAAAAAAAGTTTTTTTGAGTAGTCTACTTATTTCTGTTGAATTTTACTTATGCATAGTTTTACATTTTGAGCTCATTTTTATTATATCTTCATCTGTGGAAATGCTTATGAGACCTGAGTTAATACCTTTCTCCCATGGGAATTTGCAATTAAGGACACTGTCAACCCAGGGCCACTTAATTTCTAGGCTTAAGATTTTCTCAACGTACAAGTAATTTGAATTTGAACTTGAAGCTTGTGTGAAGGTTGGTTTGGTTATAGATTTCCAGGGAATATTCTCTTTCCCCTCCCCAAATACAAATAAACCTATACTTGGCAGAATTTTCCTTATAGCATCCCTTTAGGGTATTTTTTTTTTTTCATTGTTTATTACTGTTACTGAAGATCTAGTCCTTCAGGTGCAGGCTTTATGTGCTTATCTGTAGTCTGACTTCCCATATTATATAGCATAAAGGTTTGGCTTTATCTTATGCACACTGTTAATTCTGAAAGCCCTTCAGCATTGTCCAGTAGAATTTTTGTAACTGGAAATAGTTTATATTTGTGTTAATATAATAGCTATAGCCATATTTGGAATGTGGCTAGTTTGAGAAAGAAACTATGTAGCATTAATATTCATTTCATTTGTATATTTAAATATAGCACTAATATTAATTTAGGAACTTAAAATGTTACCTAATATTTATTCATTTATTTATTTATTTAAATATATTTTATTGATATATATTTATATTTATATTTTATATTTATATTTATATATTTTTTGCCCCCCTCCCTCCCTCCCTCCCACACATCCCCTCCCTCCCCAGAGTTTTGTGTCCATTGGTTGTACTTATATGCATGTATAAAAGACCTTCGGTTGATCTATTATCTCCCCCAGATCTTTCTCCCCTCCCCGCTGTAATTTGACAGTCTACTTGTTGATATACTGTCTCTATATCTATCTTTTGGTTCATCAGTTTATAATGCTCTTTATTATCCACAAATGAATGAGGTCATGTGGTGTTTCTCTTTCATTGATTGGCTTATTTCACTCAGCATGATGTTCTCCAATTCCATCCAGGTTGCTGCAAATGATGAGAATTCCTTCTTTTTTATGGCAGCATAGTATTCCATTGTGTAGATGTACCATAGTTTTTGGATCCTACCTAACTAATTAATTTAAAATTAAATGGCTACATGTGGCTAGTAGCTATGGTATTGGACAGTGCAGCTTAGTTATGAGAGATTGTCAAATGTTTCTAAGGGCAGTTGCCAGCATCATTGCCTACTCTCTGTGCTCCTATTTATTTATTTTACTTTTGTCTTGGAGTTCCTTGTGAGTTTTGCTGTGCATTTAAAAGGCCAATCCTTATATTTTATCAAGCATTTTTAGGTGCCATCTAATAAGAGGCTGTACAAACCATTTGGGTACAAAAATCTTGGAAACATATTTCTGATATCTTTAGTTTTAGTTGGAAATGTTCTTACCTTGAATGATAAAAATGGAAAAGTTCATAGTTGAGTGCTAAAAGTTTCTGAAGTAGAAACTGATTAGGAAGTTAAAAATTATGAGAAAGAATTATTTTGTCTTCTTATTCTACAAAGAATTTAAGTATATTAAAAGATGAAAATATTAATAAAAACATAGAACTGCCCTGCCCAATCAACAACTGAGCTACACTGGCCAGAGCTGAACTCCCCCCCCCCCCCCCCCCCCCCCGCCCCTGCAATGAATTCCTGGTTGTTTCTATCTCTCCTCCCTTACTCTTTAAAATCAATAAAGAAATATATTAAAATTTTTAAAAAAGAAAGCTAATGAAGCAGAGTTGCACTGCAGGTTTATTAGAGGGTAAAATGCTCTATTTAAAGCATTTCCCTGCATTAGTAATTTCCACAGGTTTTATTGTTTAAAGTATTACATATAATAGTACATATAATATATCCCCCCCCCCCCATAGACCTTCCCCCAGCCTTCCCTACCCCTTTTATTTTGATGTAGTTCCATTGGTTTATTTTCTCTTTAGTTTCCGTTGCCCTAGGAGTGGTATCGGTGAAGAAATTACTTTGGCATATGTCTGAGATTTCTCTGCCTGTGGATTCCTGTAGTATTTTTATGGTTTCCCTCCCGTCATGTTTAAGTCCTGTATCCATTTTGAGTTTATTTATTTTTTAAATATATTTTATTGATTTTGTACAGAGAGGAAGGGAGAGGGATAGAGAGTTAGAAACATCAATGAGAGAGAGTCATCGATCAGCTGCCTCTTGCACAACCCCTACTGAGGATATGCCCGCAACCAAGGTACATGCCCTTGACCGGAATCGAACCCGGGACCCTTCAGTCCCCAAGCCGACGCTCTATCTATTGAGCCAAACCGGTTTCGGCATTGAGTTTATTTTTTTTTATATGGTGTAATTTGGTGGTCTAGTTTTATTTTTTTGCATGTATCTGTCCAATTTTCCCAACACCATTTATTGAAGAGACTGTCTTGACTCCATTGTATGTTTGTGCCTCCTTTGTCAAATATTAATTGAGCATAGTGGTTTGGGTCGATTTCTGGTTTCTCTGTTCTATTACATTGGTCTATATGTCTGTTCTTGTGCCAGTACCAGGCTGTTTTGAGAACAGTGGCTTTGTAGTACAGCTTGAAATATGGTATTGAGATCCAACCTACTTTGTTTTTCTTGAAAAAACTCTTGATATCTCGGGAACTTCAATCCTGGAATAATTATTTATTTGGCAACTTATGATTATGGAATGAAGGAGCACAATGCTTAGTACAAAGTGCTTTATGTTGCCATTTTGGTATTTTTAAGTTTAAGATTAAAAAATCTGATTCAAACATGAATAAAAAGAAAAGTCTCCAGTCAAAGAGATTAGACTGTAAAAGTGTAAGCAATTCCTGGGTCGTCTGTGAACATTTCATTTACTTTGTGTATTTGTAACATGGGATTGCCTTTCTACATCATCATTCAGCATGTCAACCTCATAGTTCCTGGGATGGCAAATAACTCTAATAGACTCAGTGAAATACCATTCATAAAGAGTATTGATAGTGAGTAACTTCCATTGTGTAGTCTAAAAGTAACATGTAGATGATAAGTTTTGAATTTTCATATAACTTCTCATTTCCTTTGTGGTAATTGGATTATCTGGAAATGAAAATCATTTAATAGTAGCCTGTATAGATAAAGAAAAAAGCATATGAGATAGGGGTCAGGCGATTACATGACAGCACTATGATTGTATGCCACTGTTAATTATAGTATAGGAGCCATACTGTTCATATAGATGGTCAGTTTGTAAATTTATACTTCATATATATATATATAAAGTGTATATATGGGGCAAGCATTATTTCTTCAAAGAATGTTATCCTAACTTTAATCTGTTTCAAAAGCTGTTGGGGGCAAGATTAGCCCAGCAAGGGGTAGGCTGTTGGGGGCAAGATCAGCCCTCAGGGAAGGGCAGTTGAGGGCAACTAGGCTGGTAGGGGAGGACAGTTGCGGGTGAGATCAGGCCAGCAAGGGAGGGCAGTTAGGGGTGATCAGGCAGGCAGAGGCAGTGGGTGGTGACATCAGGCCGGCTGGGGAGGGCACTTGGGGGCGTTCAGGCAGGCAGGCAGGCAGGCAGAGGGGTTAGGGGTGATCAGGCAGGCAAGCAGGTGAATGGTTAGGAGCCAGTGGTCCCAGACTGTGAGAGGGGTGTCCGGTGGTTGGACATCCTCTGAGGGGTCCCTGGTTGGATGGGTGCAGGCTGGACTGAGGGAAACCCCCTTCATGTGTGAATTTTGTGCACCGGGCCTCTAGTTTTGTTATATTTAGACTTTTACAGTCTGGGAGCCCTGCAATCAATTGCCTCCACAGAGGGAGGCCCTGCCCACTTGCCACAATGCCGCCTCTGGGTAGCCAGGGTCTCCCTCTTTGGGGCGATTGATCACAGGGCTCCTCCATCAATTGCCCCAAAGAGGTAGGTCCTGCCCACTTAGCTGGGTTCCGCCCTGGATCGCCCCCGCAGAGGGAGGCCCTGCCCACTTGCCTCAGAACACCGGTCGGTGGCCTGGGCCTCCCTCTTTGGGGCAATGGTGGAGTCCCCCAATCGATTGATCACCCTGCTTACTGGTGGCTTGGCTCTCCCTCTGCAGGGCAATCATGGGGTGATGGCTGGGCCCCCAACCAATCGCATCACACTCACCTTGGCTGGCCTGGTGCCAGGGGTTGTCATAGCATGGTTGACTGGAAGGTCATCCCAATGGTTGTTCTGCTGTTCTGTCATTCGGTCAATTTGCATATTGTGCTTTTATTATTATAGATGGCACTAAGGTTCTTTTGGACAAAGAAAATTTTAAACTAAATTATATTCATCTCCATTTAGAAAACTTAATTTAATTTAATTTAATTTAATTTTATTATTTTTTTTAATATATATTTTATTGATTTTGTACAGAGAGGAAGGGAGAGAGATAGAAAGCTAGAAACATCGATGAGAGAGAGTCATCGATCAGCTGCCTTTTGCACACCCCCTACTGGGGATATGCCCGCAACCAAGGTACATGCCCTTGACCGGAATCGAACCCGGGTCCCTTCAGTACCCAAGCCGATGCTCTATCCATTAGGCCAAACCGGTCTCGGCTAGAAAACTTAATTTTAAATACCCTCACAAAATATGCTTATTTCTCTTTGTTTTTTGACCAGGACATGTATTCCTCCGAGAAACCTTGGACAGCAGATTTTGGCTTAATATCTGATTGGGGCAACATACAGAGACATTTCCAGTCATGAGTAAGTGTCCTTCTTTATTCATTTCAGTGGTCTCAGGAGCATTTGCAGTGTTGTACTTAAAAAGAGAAAAAAATTGTTACTGGACAAATTGGAATTATGTGATTTCATCCAAGAGATTGGATAATCTGTTTTGCGCAGGACTGTGCACTTCTCTCTATTTAAACAAGGTGATACTTTTTGTTGTTTGACTTATTCTAAGAAGCTGAATGTGGTAAGGAAATCTGTGTTATTAACTTCTTGGCTGATTTATGGTTCTATTATCTATAATTTTCTATTGACTAGCTATTGAAAAATGACTCATTAGAAATATGAAGGTGGGAAAATTGCAGTTGGCCTTAATCAGCAGATGTTTTATTATGTGAAATGTGATTATTGAGTAACATGGGTTAATATTATGTTCAAATACAAAATCAAATAAAGAAAAGAATAATAAAGTTCTCTTTATCAACATCTTTGAAGGAACAAGGAACCAAGTCTGTTCTATAGACTTACCAAATTTGTGTGGATTTTATCTTCTCAGTTGTATATGTAATATTCTTTGTCATTTTTAGCCACTTCTGCTTGTGAATAGGAGAACTGGATTTTATTGTACTATTTTGTGTTAACTGTTTATTTTTAGAGAGTGAGGACAGAGTTTAGATTTTACCCTCTCATAACCCTATGATAACGTTGATATATGACACTTTTCGATTATGAAAATTTTAGGAAGAAGTGAGCATTTCTTTATTATAATATTAGGGGGTTTAAAGTTCTTTACATATTATTTATATTGATTATGCAGGATAGGACAAAATGAGATTTACAGTTCATATGGAATATAATACAATAATTAAAATAACAATATAAGAATAAACTGTGTTTTGCATACTCACAACTGTAAACCTAGTTTTGCCCCACCCTGTATTTACCTTAATATTGACCAGAGTACCTTTTCTTATCAACAGTTTAAATAATTAGGCAATCCATAATAATAAAAGCATAATATGCTAATTAGACCATACATCCTTCCGGTGTCCTTTCGGACAAAGCCATGGCAGGCACGGGCTGCAGCAGAGGCAGCCACAGGAGGGGCCAATGCCCTTGCCTGCATCAAGTGCATCGGGCCTCTAGTTGATAAATAAAAATGAAGCTGTTGTTATTTTGGTATCTTTGAGGGCTTTCTACTAAGAATAATATTGCAAGAAGTAGTCTTTGATGTTTTAGACTTTCCAGTGTGCACATTTTCACAGTGGTGCACTTTGGATAAACAAGGATAGTTGCTAGATGAGTTCAAATACAGATTAAGAAAGAAGCTGCTTTTGTTATTTCAGCTTTATTCATATGCAGTTTTGTGAGAATGTTTATCTAACGCAATGATTTCCCACTGGTGTGCTGCAAGAATTTTTAAAACATGCAATGCCTGACTATTTAGTCAGGGGCATTGATCTCTTTTTCCTTAGATAGTCAAATAAAAAAAACGATAGCCAACACAAAAATAGCTATTAGGTATAAATGAATCAAAATTATACCTACTTTTTTTTGTCAGATCAGCAAAAAATATAATATTGGTGTGCTGCAGAATTTTAGTAATTAGTTTATATGTGCCATGAGATGAAAAGGTTGAAAATCACTGATTTAATATAAAGTCACATCTCTAATAAAGGTGAAGATATTAGTTTGTGAAAACTTAGAGAGAAATGTCAAGTCTTTTAACTTAAAAAATTCTAACATTTTTGAAATTTAACTAAATTTTGTTTTTCTTTGTAATCTTTCTTTAAAATTTCTTTATTGATTAAGGTATTACATATGTGTCCTCATCTTTCCATTACCTCTCCAACTCATGCCCTCACCCCCCTGTTGTATGTGTCCATTGGTTAGGCTTATATGCATGCATACAAGTCCTTTGGTTGATCTCTCCTCCTGATCCCCACCCTCCCCTACCTTCCCTCTGAGGTTTGACAGTCTGATCGATGCTTCTCTGTCTCTGGTTCTGTTTTTGTTCATCAGTTTATGTTGTTCATTATTCTATATAATAAAAGGCTAATATGCAAATGGACTGAATGGCAGAATGACCTGTTGTTATGATGCGCACTGACCACCAGATGGCAGACGCTCAATGTAGGAGCTGCTCCCTGGTGGTCAGTGCACTCCCACAGGGACAGCACTGCTCAGCCAGAAGCTGGGCTCATGGCTGGCTAGTGCAGAGGTGGTGGTAGGAGCTCCTCCCACCTCCGTGGCGGCACTAAGGATGTCTGACTGACAGCTTAGGCCCATTGCCCACAGGCCTAAGCCGTCAGTTGGTCATCCCCCGAGGGCTCCTGGACTTTGAAAGGGTGCAGGCTGGGCTGAGGGACACCCCCCGACCCCAAGGCAGGAATTTCATGCACTAGACCTATAGTATTACATAAATGAGTGAAATCATGTGATATTTATCTTTCTCTGACTGGCTTATTTCACTTAGCATAATGCTCTCTAGTTCCATCCATGCTGTTGCAAATGGTAAGAATTCCTTCTTTTTTACTGCAGCATAGTATTTCATTATGTAGATGTACCATAGTTATTTAATCCATTCATCTGCTCATGTACATTTAGGCTGTTTCCAAATCTTAGCTATGGTGAATTATGCTGCTATGAACATAGGGGTGCATATATTCTTTCTGATTTCTAGCCTCTTGGAATATATTCCTAGAAGTGTAATCTTAATGTTTTGTTAGTATCACTGTTCCATATGGTGATTTTTTGAAGACAGGTGCCATGTATCTTTACTTTCTGAGTCTCAGTGTCTAACAATGTCTTATACACAGCTGCCCCTAAGAACTCAGAGCCCGTAATTACATGTAAATTACAATGGCTATATTTTATTTGCAAGAATTTTTAGTTTGTTTGTTAATTCTCACCTATGGGTATTTTCCCATTGATTTTAGATAGAGTGGAAGGGAGGAAGGGGGATAGGGAGAGAGAAATATAGATGTGAGAGAGACATCAATTGGTTGCCTCCACACACCCTGGCCAGGGCTGAGAATTGGTGATTGAACCTGTAACCCAGGTACATGCCCTTGATTGGGAATTGAGTTGAACCTGAGACCCTGTGGTGCATGGGACTGAGGCCATAACAAATGTCCCATACTGTCCAGGGCTGTAAGATTTTTTTTAATATCCACTAGTTGTTTTCTCACCTCTGCTTTTTTTTTTTTTTAATTTTCTGATTCTTTTTTTATTCTTTTATCTCATTGTGAGTCCTTTACATGTTTATTTTAAAGTCTTTTTTAGGTCACTGGATTATTTTTAAGTTTTTTTGTCTAGTGAATTTATGTTGTGGTTGTTGATACTGTTGGTGTTTTCTTTATGTTCTGTAGTTTTTCAGGCACATTCTGATGAGAATTCTTTTTCTTTCCCTTTTGTTTCTCTCTCTCCCTCGATCGCTTTTTGTGATTTTTCTCAGCTGGTCTATAGCAGATTTATAGTTGCCTCTTGTCTGGCTTTGGCGTTCCCATATCAGAGCCCTGGCCCATAGTGACGTTGAGGATATCACAGACTTAGTCACCGAGTCAGCTGGCATTAGGTCAGCAGCATCCCAAGCTGTAGCCTCAGTGCAGTTAGCAGAAGTCTTTTTCAGTCTGGTTTCATAATCAGAAGTGGCACCCTGCCCCTGGTTTTAACCTAAGAGCTTGGCTACTACCCTGCTTTACATGGAATCCTTGAATTTACGATTACCCTATAAAATCAACTTCCTGTTGATTTCCTGCTTTGGGGCCTGTAGCCCAGGAGTCCTCCTGGCTTCAGCTTGGCTCACACTTCATGTTCCTGTTAGATTTTTGATCCATCGAGATGTTTAACATGTTTTGGTACGTAGGTATATTGGTGATTTGTTTTTATATTTTGTCTGGAATTTTTCTGTTTGTGCAAAGACAGGGGAACCACAAAGAATGAATAATGCCATTGATATTAAAATAAGCCCCAAAGCCCTGGCCGGTGTGGCTCAGTGGTTAAAGTGTCGAACTGAGAACTGAAGAGTCTTGGGTTTGATTCCTAGTCAAAAGCATGTACCTGGTTTTAGGTTCTCTCCCACCCCCAGGTCGGGACTTTTGCTGGAGGCAACCAGGCGATGTGTCTCCCTCGCATCGATTTTTCTCTCTCTGTCCCTCTTCTTTCTCCTTTATACTCTCTCAGAAAACCAATGGAAGAAATATATTCTCTGATGATAATTATCAAATCAACAAAAAAAGCCCAAAGTCCTCCCTTCACATTTAAGATTAAAAGAAAAAAAAGTTTCTGCTTAGTTCCCTAGTTCCTAGAGTTCCTCTCTGTCTTCTTTGTACCACTCTGCTGGTTAGGTGAGCCCCATTGCTCTTCCTTTCCATAGCACTCTGCTTGCCTCATTCTGGTACCTATCATACTGTATTAAAATCGAGAGAGAGAGAGAGAGAGAGAGAGAGAGAGAGAGAGAGAGAGACCGACCTACCTACCGGATGAAGCATTCCAAGTAGGTGGAGCAGTGTGAGAGATATACGAAGGTTTGACTACTGGTAGTTGTTACCAAGTAGTTGAACATTCTGGAGATTAGAGATAGGAAAGGCCAGGCCACATACATTCCAGGAAGTTTGGAATTTATCTTGTAGGGCTTAAGGAACTATTTAAGGATTTCAATCAGAAAAACACTTAAAGGTTTCATTCTGGAAAAATTACTCTGGCAAGTAGACATTTTTGTTAGATGTAAACTAAAAAGATCAGTTATAAGCAGTTTTTGCCTTTTCCAACTTTTTTGTTAGTTTTCAGTTCTTTTCAGTCTCCCTTTGGAATAGACTTTGGAGTTCTCTTTCTTGTTCTTGCCAAGTTGCTGATTTTGCCTAGTGATAAAAGTCATCCTTGAGTGGACCATTCAGGATGAGGGGATGTTGTGGTGGTTATGTTGTGTTGCAATTTCCAGGGAGTGGGAACTGAATTTATCAGGAACTGTTTTTGAAAAAGAAATATTGGAGAAGATAATTTACATTCCCACCAACAGTTTACAAGTGTTTCCTTTTTCGCCATATCCTCTCCAATCTTTGCTATTTCTTGTCTCTTTGATAATAGCCATTCAGACTGGTGTGAGGTGATATCTCATTGTGGTTTTGTTTTCTTTTACCTGAAGTTATTGATATTGAACATCTTATGTACCTTTGGCCATCTGTATATCTTCTTTGAAAAAATGTCTATTAAGATTCCCTATCCATTTTTAAAAAATATACTTTATTGATTTTCTACAGAGAGGAAGGGAGAGAGAGAGAGAGCTAGAAACCTCGATGAGAGAGAAACATCGACTAGCTGCCTCTTGCACACCCCCTACCGGGGACATGCCCGCAACCAATGTACATGCCCTTGACCAGAATCGAACCTGGGACCTTTCAGTCAGCAGACCGACGCTCTACCACTGAGCCAAACCGGCTTCGGCCCCTATCCATTTTTTAATTGAAAAAATTTTTGTTTGCTATTTGTGTGGGTTCATTAGTTATTTTGAATATTAACTTCTTATTGGATTTATAATTTGCAAATGTTTTCTCCCGTTTGTTGATGGTTTCCTATGCTATACAGAGCTTTTTAGTTTGATGTAGTCCCACTTATTTATATTTACTTTTGTTGCCTTTGCCTTTGGAGTCAATTCTAAAAAATCAATGCCATGAACAATGTCAAGGAGCTTACCACGTATGTTGTCTTTTGGAGTTTTATGGTTTCACATCTTACATACAAATCTGGAAAAGAAAGGAAGACTACATGGTAATCTCTAGATTTCCTTCCCATTAGTTCTTTAACAGAAAAACTTCCCACTTTTTCTTGAATTGAAATAAGATTGAAATCTCTTACATAAGAACAGTATTTATTGTTCAGCTTTTCTTGTTTTTGTTTTGCTTTTATTGCAAAAGCTTGAGAAAAAAATAGCAATGAAATCTAGAATAAGAGATGACTCTGAAAGGAGAAATTTGGCTTTTATCAAGAGAAATTTCTTTTTGTACGATTCCTAATTTGAATTATTTTGACAAAAATCTCAAATGTTGATGAACAAATACTATGAAGGTATAAGGTCTCTAAGTGCAGACCTTCATATGTAAATTGAGATTGCCTCACTAAAGATTAGCCTTTCTCGTGACCTGGTGCCTCTTTGTCTTTGTTCTAGTAAATTTTCTTTAGCTAAAAATAGAAAATTAACATATCAAGATTTTGATTATCATTAGGTTTTAGAAATTTATGAGTTATATTGTATTTTAACTAGAGGCTCAGTGCATGAAATTTGTGCACTCAGAGGCGGGGGGCATCAGCCTGGCTTGCACCCTGTCACAGTGTGGGAGCTTTTGGGGAATTTCCAATTGATATCAGTTTGACATTCTTAGTGCTGCTGCAAAGACGAGAGAGACTTCTGCCACCGCCATTGCGCTCACCAGCGTGTGTCTGGCTTCTGGTTGAGCGGCACTCCCCCTGGGGGAGTGTACTGACCATCAGGGGGCAGATCCTATATTGAGCATTCAGTGCGCATCATAGCAACTGGTTGGCCCACTGTTAGGTTGATTTGCATATTAGCCTTTTATTATTATATAGGATGTAAAATATCAGGATATTTATGATCCATAGTTATGTCTCTTAAAAGTTTAATAATTGCAAGGTATATTGAAAGCTAGAAAATTGATTTGGAATATTATGCAAAGTATAAGAGATTGAATTATTGTTTTATAGACATTCTGAGACACATGATGCTATAAATTAATTTCCTAAAATGTTTTAAGAGTGATATTTGAGTTTGATTTTAACATTTAAAGAAAGAGATTATATGATTTTGAATAAATAATAACTTTTTAAATTCTCACCTGATGATATGTTTCTATTGATTTTAGAGAGAGGAAAGAAAGGGGGAAGAGGATGGGAAAGAGAGAGAAACCATTGATGTGAGAAACATTGAACAGTTGTCTCCTGCCTGCGCCCCAACAGGGGACCTCACCTGCAACTTAGTTTGTGCCATGACCAGGAATCCAACCCGCAATCTTTTTGGTTCCTGGGACAACGCTCCAACCAACTGAGCCACCCAGCAGGGGCTGATTTCATTTTTGTAGATACTTTATGAGCACCTCCACGTATACTTCTGCTGTGTTGGTCTTTGGGGATATAGATAAAAACAAGAGCTGAAACCGGTTTGGCTCAGTGGATAGAGCGTCGGCCTGTGGACTGAAGGGTCCCAGGTTCGATTCCAGTCAAGGGCATGTACCTTGGTTGTGGGCACATCCCCAGTGGGGGGTGTGCAGGAGGCAGCTGATCGATGATTCTCATTGATGTTTCTAGCTCTCTGTCCCTCTCTCTTCCTCTCTGTAAAAAAACAATAAAATATATTAAAAAAACAAAAACAAAAACAAAAAACAGGACAGGTATGGCTCTTGGCCTCATAGAGAACATACTACTATTGGAAAATCTTAATACTGCACAAGTAGCACAGTATTATTAAAACAAAAAGGAAATATAGGGTTTTCAGGAGCAAGGGAGCTGATCTGCAAAGAGGGCAGGAAGGACCACCATTAGGAAATCATTTCAGCCGAGTCCTGGCTGAGTGAAAATGAAGAAGAGAGAGAGGGTTCTAAGCAGGGGAATAATATGTGTGAAGACTGGAGTTAAGAGCTTGAGATTAAGATGAAGAAATTAAGGAAAATTCAGCATTGGTTGAGAAATAGGTGGTTGGAGGAGATTAAGTTTATAATTTTGGTTTAGTTAAACACTCTACTGTTTCCTCCTCTTTATATATAATTTTACCCAACTCATCTAAACTAATCTAATCTCTTCATCTTTCCTAAACTCCTTCTTCTGTTTTAAAAGTATAACCATAATTTTAAAATAAGCACACTTTGATATTGGGGGGAAAACGTCATTGTAACCCCACTATATTAAAGCACCCGTCTGCTTTTTTGCGTATGACCCTCTGTTATCGCTCAAATAGTATATATATTTTATTTAATTGAATTCATAGTGTATATGAAATTTTATATTTAGATTTATAACATTGAATTGTGCTTAGACAATTAGTTTCTTTTTCATAATTAGAATGCATAATTTATTACTTAAAGGTAATGATGTATCATTTCCCTATACTTTGCTTATTTAGGTTGGTTCAATTTTTTAAAAATTATTAAAGTATATTTTTATTGATTTCTAAGAGGAAAAGAGAGGGGAGAGAGAGATAGAAACTTGAGTATGTGCTTTGACCAGGGATCAAACCTTGACCTCCTGGTTCATAGCTCAAAGCATATCTACTGAGCAATGCTGGTTGGGCTAGAGTGGTTCAATTAAAAAAAAATAAAATTGTAGAATGAATATCACTGGTGAATTTGCCCTTTTTTCTTTTATTTATTAATGGGGGTGAAGAGAGAGAGAGAGAGAGAGAGAGAGAGAGAGAGAGAGAGAGAGAGAGAGAGAGAGAGAGAGAGAGAGAGAGAGATAAATATCGATTTGTTGTTTCACTTATTTTTGCATTCATTGGTGATTCTTGTGTGTGCCCTGACCGGGCATCAAACCCACAACCTTGGTAAAATCCTCTTATCAACTGAGTTCCCTGGCCAGGGCTGTCCTTTAAAAAAGTAATAACAAAAAACACAAACAAAACCATAATTAATTCCTTAGGATAGGTTTATAGTATGGAAATGTTTTTGCCCATCTTTCTTTTTTTTTTTCTTCTTTATCTTTAAATATATTTATTGATTTCAGAGAGGAAGGGAGAAAGAGAGAGAGAGAAACGTCAATGATGAGAAAGAATCATTGATTGGCTGCTTCCTGCACAATCCCCACTGGGGATTGAGCCCGCAGCCTAGGCATGTGCCCTTGGCCGGAATCGAACCTGGGACCCCAGGCTGAAGCTCTATCCACTGAGCCAAGCCTGCTAGGGCTTTGCCCATCTTTCTTAAAAGGGTATGAGCATGGGTCCTAGAAGCAATCCCACTCAGATACTGAGGGACAGTTGACTTAATTGGGGAAATAAAAAATTATTTGCAGATTTTCAACTGCTTGAGGATTGACTCTCCTAACCTCCCACATTAAGGTCAACTGTACTATGTATGGCCTTTAATTCACACTAATTTTTCACTTAAGGGTATATTCTCTTGTCATCCTATACTTAATTGGAGGAGTCATCTCAATTGTAATTAGTTAATTAATTTTGTATGTGTTTAATGCCAGTTTCTCATGGTAGAATGGAAGGAGGTTGATCACCCTTGATATAACCTTCAACTGGCATTCTACCTACTAAGCATTGCACATACTAAGTGCTTAATATATTTTGAATGGATGAACCTGATTTCATTGTCTTATCATACTTATGTATTCAATACACTAAGGATTTCTAGATACTGTAAAGATACATTGGGACAATATATTTTTATTTTCCATGTTGTGAAGTATATTTTGCATATATTTATAACAGTTTCCACTGAGCTGCAGAGTTGAGAAGTTTTCTTGCTTGTTTTTTCTAAGCAAAATGAATTACCTTTTGGTAAAGTATTTTTTTTAAAAAACTGGTTTTGAAAGAACTGCTAACTTAATTACATCAATACAGGTACTTTTGTCATAAACACTAACATCTAATATGTTTTGAGATTATGTGAAAGAAGGATAATGTCATCCATAAACACATACTCTGTGGTTCTTTCCACATCTTACAATTTCAGGACATTTAACCTTCATATTTTCTTGTGTTTGGTTTTAGTTTTTATCTATGAAAAAAATTCTATGAAGGTAGTTGATTATCTTTTGACAGTGTTAACTTTTAAATACCACTCTGAATTATTAGGAATTACTGTATAAGCAGCTGAACATTATTGGAACAGAAAATAGTATAGCTTTTAGGTAGAAAGAATGTATAGCATTTTTTTTTTTAGTAACAAACCTATGATGTATTTTATATTGATGAGTTTGTAGAGATTGATTTTCAGAATTCCACAAAAAAGTGATTATATCCCACCCTTACAATTTAAGAAGAATGACAAAGAAATTAAGTATATTAACTGATTTATTAACCCAAGAGGAGACCAGTGAGAAAGAAGTGAGTTTATAGTTTAATATGCAGTAATCTTTTCTATTTTCAGATCAGTTGACATCTGGAATATTTACAGAATATTTGTGTCACAAGAAGTGTGGCCTCTCACATTTTTTCCTTCTCATTTATCTACATGTGTTGAAAAAAGATGACAGCAGTTTTATTCTGAAACATATTTCCAGGAAGTCCAAACAAATTTTCTGACAAGTGGTTAGAAAAAAATCTAAATTGATGCCAAGAATGAGAAGATGTTGGGATGTTATTCATATGTTCAGAAAGTTTTTGTAGATGCAGAGCACAATGCAAGTACCACTGTCTGTGTTGATTGTATAAAAAGATGATGATAAAATATTTTAAAACGTGAAAAATGCATACACTCCAAAAGAGTATGTATCATAATGCTCCATTTTTAAAAAATCAGCAAAAAAAGTACATGGATAAGTCTAAAAGGTTGTTAGAGCCTAAGAGAAATTTTTATTTTCTTTTGAATCAGGGACAATTGAGTTAACTTTGGGGGAAACAAAAGTTGATATATTTTTGGATACTTATTTTCTATAGTAAACATGCATTATTTTGTTATAAGGAAAACTATTAGAGATATATGTTGACAAAAAGAAAAAAATATACTTTTTAGATTAGTTGTATTTCTTTAAGATTCTAGGAAGTTAAGAGTTGGACTGAATTATCTATAACATTTTTTATTATGAATGGTAGTATGATTTTGCTTTAAAATAATACTGATTCTGTTGGCCATTAGACTTAGGGCTAAACAGGATGCTCCAGTGAACTTGTTCATGGTCTTATTAAATAAATGAGAGAAAGAATACAAATGAGATTAAATTTAATCTAGTTCTTTCCTTTCTGTTTTTTTCTCCCCTTCCTCCCTGCCCCTTCCTTTCCCCATCTCCCTCTCTCCTTCCCTCCCTCCTTCCTTCCCTCCTTCTCTCCTTCCCTTTCTCTCTCCCTCCCTCCTTCCCTCTTTCTTTTTTGGAGCATGAGTAATGGTAGGAAAAGATTTTCTTTCTTAATCTAGTTGATTTTCTTCCTTTACTTAGCTCTTTGTTCATATAAGTCCTGTTATTGATCCCTTTTCATCTGAAAGAAGTTCTGTCTGCTTTCTATTTTCATTTGGAGAAAGGAGAATGGTCTAAGTTGGATGTCCAAATAGGTGGACAATAGGGAATGCTTATATTCCTGGCATTTCTCTCTCTGTTGTCTCATTCCTGTTCTCATACAGATATTCTCCCTTGTATTCTACTTTGGGAATGCTGAGTTTGGAAGTCATAGGGACAAAAAGTAAGTCAGCAGTTTTGGGGTTAGCCAAAAGTTAGTGGTTTTCAGGTGGCCATGTGTAATAAAAATACAAATGTAGGAAACAAGATTAAGAATTATCTGTTTAAAAAAAGAATTAGATCCCAAGTATTGTCAGCATCTATGAATCCCTTCCACTTCAGGAAATACTCCACTTTCCCATTCACTACACATCAGGCCAATACTTTTTCACTACAAATTCTTCAGATTCTGCCTCTTCTACTGTTTTACCCTTTCCATTCTGTTTCCCATATTTGCAGTGTAGTTTTATTGGAGGCCATTTTTTATTATAGACTTGAAGAGTTATTATTAACCACCTCCATGCAGCTCCTGGTCCCGTGTCTCCGGTATCTCCCTCATGTGTTTTAATTAGACAAGCAATACTTACATAAAGGTTTCACTCAGTAGACTGTTCCTTTACAAGAGGTTGAAATCCCGGTACTGTATTAACTAAAATGTTATGATCATGGAATGTGTAACACTTTATTTATGGATTCCTAATCAGATCATCAGAGACCTTGGCAATTTAGGGCCTGCTGGAATAAATGGTCAAACAAACTTTTGTAATCTAAGTTCTTGACCTGCATGTTTTCTCTTTATTCCAACTCATTCCTTACATCTAGGTTTAGCCCCAGTATTTGGGTTACTGGTTCAACAGAGCCAGGAAAAACAATAGCTTTGTAATAAACAGAATGTTATCCAACTGTAGATTGTTTACTTTATTGTAAATACTGATAAACAGTGTTCAATAAATAGTTTTATATTTTTAAAAAAGAATTAGACCGCAGCTATTTGCAGGCAGTTCATTGCAAGGACAACTATAACATTTTTTTAATCCACCAAGTCATGTTGGATCTCTTGTATATATAGGCAATTAATGTATTTTTTAAATAAATCTTTATTGTTCATATTATTACAAAAGTTCCTCATTTTTTCCCCCTCCAGCAGGTTCCCACCCCACCCTCTGCCCTTTTCCCACCCCCCATTGTCCTCATCCATAGGTGCACAGTTTATGTTCGGTCTCTTCCCGCACCCCCCTCTCCTCTTTTCCCTGAGAATTGTCTGTCCACTCCCTTTCTGTACCTCTGATTCTATTATATTCAACAGTTAATGTTGTTCATCAGGTGTTTTAATTCCCTTGGTTTTGAGATTCACTTATTGATAGTTACATATTTGTTGTTCATAATTTTTATCTTTATTTTCTTCCTCTTCCTAAAGAAGCCCTTTCAGCAATTCATATAATTCTGGTTTGGCGGTGATGAACTCCTTTAGCTTTTTTTTATTTTTATTTGTGAAGCTCTTTATCTGGCCTTCGATTCTGAGTGATAGCTTTGCTGGGTGGAGTATTTTTGGCTGTAGGTTCTTGTTATTCATCACCTTGAATATTTCTTGCCATTCCTGTCTGGCCTGCATGGTTTCTGTTGAGAAATCAGCTGACAATCGTATGGGTGCTCCTTTATAGATAACTACCTGCTTTGCTCTTGCTGCTTTTAATATTCTCTCTTTGTCTTTTGCTCTTGGAATTTTAATTATGATGTGTCTTGGTGTGGTCCTCTTTGGATTCCTTTTATTTGGGGTTCTGTGCGCTTCCTGGACTTGTAAATCTATTTCTTTCACCAGGTGGGGGAAGTTTTCTGTCACTTTTTCAATATGTTTTCGGTATCTTGCTCTCTGTCATCTTCTGGGATGCTCATAATTCTGATGTTGGTTCGCTTGAAGTTGTCCTAGAGGTTTCTTACACTGTCTTCAACTTTCTGGATTCTCTTGTCTTCTTGCTTCTGCGGAGGAGTGTCCTCTGGCTCTTTGTGTTCCAAGTCTTTGACTTGATTCTTGAGATCTTCCATTCTGTTTTTAGGACTCTGTATAATATTTTTTATTTCAGAGAATGTATTCTTTATTTCTTGTTGATCCCTTATTATTTCTTGTTGATTCCTTATTATTTCTAGTTGATCCTTTATTATTTCTAGTTGATCCCTTTTCATATCTTCATAGGCCTTGTTTATTTTATTGGCCTTTTCTAGGAGATTCTTGAAAAACCTTATAAGCGGGGTTTTGAACTCTAAATCCAGTCGCTTTTTGTCCTCTACTTCTTTCGTTTGTGATCTGTTTCCTTGTCTCAGCATTTTCGCTGCTTCCCTGAGTTTGTAGGGTGGGAGGATCAGCTGTATCTATGCCAAGAGACAGCCTTATTCGACTAGACTTGGAAAACTGCAAGAGCCTCTGTGCTCAGCTTGGATGGGTTGGAGTTTCAGGGTGGAGCCTACAGCCTTGGCTTCCTGTCAGTCCCGCCCTATGAGATTCCTCAGTCTCAGTGTTCCTCAGTGTCCTTTGGTACTCTCTGCAAGCACCTCTGAGAGAAAGGTGCCCTAGAGTTTTGCCCGATACCAGACAGTCTAGTCTCTCCCCCAATGAGCCTGCAACTGGGGTTCAGTGCAGTTGGAAGTGGGATTAAGAGCATTCCGGAGCTTATGTCTCCTTCCCACTAGGGCAGTCCAGCGGCTCAATCAACAGTCTGTCCTCTGTGCGAAATGTGTGCGACTCTGGGGCTCTGCCTTTTGCAGCTCCCCTGAGCTTCCGCCTTACAGCCCAGATTTTCTCTGTATGTGCCTGGGGCCCGAGGCTCTCGCCCAGAACTGGGGTTCAGTGCAGTCAGAACTGGGGCTCAGCACAGTCTGGAGCTTTTATCTCCTTCCCACTCTAGGGAACACTAGCCAGGCACTCAGCCGCCCCTCCTCTCTGGCTCAGTCCTCTCCGCACTCCACGTGTCTCCGTACCTTAGGCTTTTACAGCTCCTCTGCTTTTCCTTCTGGTTTTCTCTTTCTTCTTGTTGTAGAATTTCCAGTCAGTCAACTTTCCTGTAGTTCTGGATAATGTCCGCTTTATATTTTAGTTGTATTTTTTGAAATTGTTGTGTGAGGCTGCAGTTAGGCGGTTACCTATGCCTGCATCTTGGTTCTCTCTGTTGGCAATTAATATTTGTTTTAAGCACTCTCTCTAGTTAAACTCTGTATTTTTTAAGGAAACTCCATAATGTTCTCCACATAAACTCTGTATTTTTTATTTATCTTTTATTATTTCAGATAAAGTCTGAATAGTAGGATATAGATTAAATATATATTATAGAATTCCTTTGTTATTTTTAAAAGACTTTGTTGAGAACAGTTTTACATTTATAGAAAAATGGAGTGGAAAGTACCAAGTGTTCCCTTATTCCCCCAGATAATGCTCTCTATCTTCCCAGGTTCCCCATTACTAGCATTATGCATTAGTGTGGTACATTTACTGCAGTTGATAAACTAATATTGATACATTACTCTTCACTGAAGTCCATAGTATACATTAGGTTTTATTTTCTGGGCTGTACATCCTATGGGTTTTGACAAATATATGATGGACATGTGCCTACCATGACAATATCATAGACTAGTTTCACTGTCCTAAATATTCTCTGTGTTCCACATGCTCATCCTTCTCTCTCTTTTCTCAAGCTCCTGGCAGACACTGGTCATTTTAATGTTTCCATGGCTTTGCCTTTTTCAGAATGTTAAATAGTTGGAATCAGGCAGCATGTATGATTTCAGATTGGCTCCTTTTACTTAGCAATATGTAAAGTTCCTCTGTGTCTTTTTTTGGCTTGATAGCTTATTTGCTTCTATTGCTGAATAATATTCCATTGTCTAGATGTACCAGTTTATTCCATCACCTACTGAAGAACATCTTAGTTGCTGACTAGTTTTGGCAATTATAAACAAAACTTCTGTAAGCATTCATGTACAGGTTTTTGTGTAGATAGAAGTTTTCAGCTCATTTGGGTAAATAACAGGAGGTACAGTTGTTGAATTGTATAGTAAAACTACTTATTTTTGTACAAAGCCACCAAACTTTTCCAAAGTGTGTGTATCACTTAATATTCCCACCAGTGATGAAATAGTTCCTGTTGCTCCACATCCTCAACAGCATTTGGATTTTAACCATTCTAGTAGGTGTGTAGTGGTATCTCATTGTTTGAAATTCCCTAATCACCTTAAGAGGTTGAGCCTCTTTTCATATGCTCAGTTGCCATTTATGTATCTTTTTTGGTGAGGTGATACAGCTTTTTTAAAAAAACAAAATGTAATTTCTTTAAAGAATTAATAAAATTTGTTCTCTGTAGAAAAGTACAGCAAAAAGAAAACAGTAAAAAATAATATATTGTATAATGCCACCTTCCAGAGGAAAACAATCATTGGTAACTTTTTGATATTTTTTTTTTTGTTAATCCTTATCTGAGGTTATTTTTCCATTGATTTTTTAGAGAGAGTGGAAAGGAAGGGGAGAGACACACAGAGAGAAAAACATTGGTGTGAGAGACACATTGATTGATTGCCTCCTACATGTGCCCCAACCAGAGCCAGGGATTGAGCCTGCAACCGAAATTCATGCCCTTGACTGGAATCAAACCTGGTGGGACCCTTTAGTTGGTGGGACAACGTTCTAGTCACTGAGCAAAATGGGCTAGGGCAATGGTCGGCAAACTCATTAGTCAACAGAGCCAAATAGCAACAGTTCAGTGATTGAAATTTCTTTTTGAGAGCCAAATTTTTTAAACTTAAACTTCTAACGCCACTTCTTCAAAATAGACTTGCCCAGGCGGTGGTATTTTGTGGAAGAGCCACACTCAAGGGGCCAAAGAGCCACATGTGGCTGGTGAGCCACAGTTTGCCGACCACAGGGCTAGGGCAAGGGTTAGCCTTCTTATAAAGTTGGAGAAAGGAGATTGTGAAGGGAGATGGGAATGGAGGATCCCTGCTGCAGGCATCTTAAGCAGGTCAGCTTTAGCAATCCTTAATATATGGAAGTTAAGGATCTGGAAATTAATTCTGTTTTTTTAATCCTCACCTGAGTATATTTTTTTTCATTGCTTTTTTAGAGAGAGTGGAAGGAAGGGAGGATGGGCGGGGAAGAGAGAAATAAACATAGGTGTGAGAGAGATGCATTGATTGGTTGCCTCCTGAATGAGTCCAGACCAGGGCCAGGTATCCAACCCTGAGTGGTGCGGGCCAACTCTCTAATCACTATGCAAAACTTGCCAATGCTGGACATGAATTCTTTTAAAATTATCCATGTCACAGTAACCCAGATGTATGTCTGCCTTTGGAATTTTCATTCCAGGAGGGTTCAAAGTGACCTATGGGGTGAAGGAAGCAGATGTGAGAGTGTATATGTGTTTGTACACAGTTAACTGAAACAGCATAAATGCACATGTGTATTCTTTATATTTATCTCATCCTTTAAAATTATTGTTTTATATAATTAAACTTATGTAGATATTAATATATATATCTTTTTTAAACAAGTATACATATTAGAATATATAGTTAGTATTTAACTCTTATTTTGAAATAATTTAAGACTTAGGAAAACATTTCAAGAGTAATACAAATTATCATATATTCTTTTACCTGGATTTCCCAAATGTTAACATTTACCACATTTGTTTTCCTGGATTTCCCAAATGTTAACATTTACCACATTTGTTTTCCTGGATTTCCCAAATGTTAACATTTACCACATTTGTTTTCTCATTCTATATTAATATTCCCCCCCCCCCCAATCATTAAAGAGTAAATTTTATTTAAGTACTGGCCCCTAAATATTTTATACTTCAGGGTATATTTCTTAAAACCCAGAATATTCTGTTATATAACGACCATGTAATGCTCACAGTCAGAAAGTTAACACTGATAATCTATAGATTGTATTTTAATTTTATCAGTTGTTCAAAAATGCCATACATTTTTCCTCTCCCTTTCCTGTCCAATATCTAATCTGGGATCATGTGTTACATTTAGTTATCTTAACTCTGTGCTTTCCACTCTCTTCTAATCTATAATAGTTTCTTAGTCTTTTTTGCCTTCCATGATCTTGACATTTTAGAGCACAGCTTAGAATTTGTGCTCAGATATTTTTACTGATGTACTGTGAGATAAAACTATGAGAATAGAATAAGAGAAGAAAAGCTGTTGTTGCTTAGTTTAGCAGAAGGTAAGGATTGAAACAATGTGTCCAAACTGATTACTGTATGATTTTTATTTTTAAAAAAATATATTTTTTATTGATTTTAGAGAGGAAAGGAGAGGCAAAGAGAGATAGAAGCATCAGTGATGAGAAAGAATTATCAATCAGCTGCCTCCTGCACACCCCCACACCGGGGATCGAGGTCCCCCATTCCCCCCAACCTGGGCATGTGCCCTGACTGGGAATTGAACTGTGACTCTCTGGTTCATAGGTCAACGTTGATGCTCAACCATCGAGCCATGCCAGCCAGGCAATTTTCATTTTCTAAACCAGCATGATATCAGTGAGATAGATGATGATGAGCATTGAAATTTATGGAAACATGAATAAAATATTTTTTTTCTTCACTTATAAAACATGGAGCATAGAGTTGACTGAGAGGGTCATGTCCTCTATATCCCCTTCCTTGAATAAAAAGATAAATATTCTGGGGGAGAGCAATGTTAACACCAAAGTATCTCTCAAAAACATTATTTTTCCCCCAGAAGAGAAGTAATTTCTCAGGAGCTGGAAATGCAAAGAACTGGAAAATAAATGCAGAGATACACAATACATATTTCGTGTTCAGAACTGTCCTAGGAAACAGAACAGGGGATATAAAGAATTAGGGGAACTTGATTTGAGGAGTTTGATTTAAAAAGGTAATTTGTCTATCCCTGGCCAGGTGGCTCAGTTGGTTGGACATCGTCCTGAACACCAAAAGATTGAGGGTTTGATTCCCAGTCAGGGAGTGTGCAGGAGGCAACAGATCAATGTTTTTCTCTCATGTTGATGTTTTTTTCTCTCTCTCTTCCTTCCTCTCTGCCTAAAATAAATAAAAATCATATCCTTGGGTGAGGATAATAAATAAATGTTAATTTGTCCATAGCAAGTCTTCATAGTTATTCGTTAAAGTACACAGTTTTGATTTGAGGTTTAAAACTTGGTCTTTGACCCATCTTAGCTCTTGCTTTTATTTAGTTTGAAAGTGCAAATATGGTCTTTAAAGATAATGTGTAGTTAGGCTAAGTGCCCTATTTTGTCCTCCATTTGCTCAGTATTTGTCCTCCATTTTCTCAGTATTATAGATCTGTAGTACTGATGTCTTAAATTAACACCCATATGGAGAATACATTATGGGTGGATATATATGCACACATTATAGCACCTCTTCTTTGAAGAGCTGGAAACGTCACCCTGTACATTTTTACAGAAGAGGCTTAGTGTCAGAGAAATCAGAGAAGCCTTTGAATTTTGGATCCTATTACTTCCAACCTTGGTTGATTCGCTGTGTGCCTCAGTAGTCCAATTGAAAAGTGGGAAAATAACAAATAAGCCTTCAACTGTGTGGAGGCAAAGGAACTGCATTTGATTTGCTTTGGGAGTCATTATTTTATGATACATTAAGAATATCAAAATAATAAATGAGAAAAAAACCCAGAGAGGGAAGTTTGCAACACAGTATGGAGAAAAAATTACTAATGGAAATTCACTTTAGTAAATCGTAACATCTTATATAATATTCAAATTGACTATCACTCCAACACACAAGATGGCTGCTCCCATGTGGTCAAAGATGGCTGCCATTAGATGGCTGGCAGGGGAAGGCAGTTATGGGCGATCAGGCCAGCGGGGGAGGGCAGTTAGGGGTGACCAAGCTGGTAGAGGAAGGCAGTTGGGGCAACCAGGCCTGCAAGGGAGGACAGTTGGGGGGACCAAGGCCTGCAGGGGAGTGCAATTGGGGGTGAAGAGGCCTGCAGGGGAGGGCAGTTGGGGGTGACCAGGCCTGCAAGGGAGGGCAGTTGGGAGTGACCAGGCTGGCAGGCGAGGAGAGTTAGGGGCAATCAGGCTGGCAGGAGAGCAGTTAGGCATGGATCAGGCTGGCAGGGGAATGGTTAAGAGGTGACCATGTTGGCAGGCAGGCAGAAGCGGTTAGGGGCAATCAGGCAGGCAGGCAGGCAGGCAAGCAGTTGGGAGCCAGCAGTCCTGGATTGTAAGAGGGATGTCCGACTGTCTGTTTAGGCCCACTCCCACCAGGGTCCCAGATGGAAGAGGGTGCAGGGTGGGCTCAGAGCACACCCCCCCTCTTGTGCATGAATTTCATGCACCGTGCCTCTAGTTTAATCATATTAAGCTTACTGTCAGTTTTCTCTTTTAATTAACTCTGTGGATTTATTTTGAAAAGGGCTGCTATGTGAAAAATAGAACCTGTAAAAAAAGGTATTAAATATTAATTGAGCATTGTTGCAACTTGGCTGTTAAAACTCATGGCAGAAATGGTGGTGATACTGGTTTTGAAATTTTTTGGTCTGTGCCTCTAATGGTGAGACCAGTGGATTTACATACCTCTTAGGGAATTTCTAGTGTGCAGTGTGAACCTAGACTTATCTTTATCTACTAGGATGTTAGAGATGTTTGTGTGTGTGTGTGTGTGTGTGTAAGGAGCAAGGAATTTGGAGGATATATTTTGAGATATCATATCTTTTATGCAGTTCTGGGAGCTTAGAGTTAGCAAGATAGAATTTTATTTTTATCTACATTTTATTTTCTGTATTTTAAATATGAGATTTTTGAGAAATAGGAAAAAAGTATTAAGGCTTTGACAGTGCAGGGTATTTTGGTTGACTGCTTCTGAGTGTGCTTTTAAGAACTTGCACATAGCATCTGTGATCCACTATGTGAGAATTTACATCACAACACTTTATTTTTTCTGTCATGACTTTTGTGAGAAAATGTTTTCACTCTGCTTACTGATTTACAGATGAATGCCCATGTTTTGTTTTGTTTATAACTGTTAATGCTTTGCAAAGTCATACCTTTGGGACTTTGAGGATGTTGGTTTTCACATATGCTGAAATCACGTTGAAGCCATCATTTCAAGAAGATACAGCCTATCTTTTTGTTTCTTATTAACTGCTTCAGAGCCTTCAAGGATAGCTAAGCAAAGGATTTATTTCCTGAAGTTGAACTGTGTTTGTTTCGTTCCTGAGCTTCCTGAAAGCAGAAATGCCATGAGCTCTTGCTGATGAAACTTGTTGGATTTCTGGAGGAAACAGCTTGGGTCTTTGGCTTGTTAAGTAACAATGATTCAAGTCTTCCAGATTGTAAAGGAGCTGGTGACACCATTGAAGCAAAAGGCAGCCACAGCAAAGCAAGGTAGGAGCAGTATTAGATTGAACAATTGGAGCACTTTAAGGCACCACTCAGATTTTTATAAACATGGACCTAAGGAACAGATAAAAAAAGGAGTTTTGAGTTATTGTATTATATATGCTTTTGTCCTTCTGATATATTATGGTATCTGAAAGGATCAGGTTATGGCATAAATGTTAACATGCCTTATTATTACTGTTTTTAGACCACACATTAGAAACATATTATTATATTAAAAGGTATGAAGAGTAAGGAGAGGTTCTGACATATCTGCTGCAATAGTATTTTTCACATTGTAAAGATTCTCTTGCATTATGTATTTTAGGGGGAGAAGAATAATTTATATCATTCTCTTTTCTTTTAGTTTTAAAGTATAAGTGTATATGGTAGAAACCAGAAGGGAGCAACCTAGGATTCTGCCGATAGCTAGGCAAAAGAACTGGATGATTCTTATTGTAAATAGCTGGTAAACTAGTAGTTATAAATATGAATTAGATAGTGAATGGTCGATTTTATTGCATTTTCAGTGAATAATTAATTTTTTCTGCTTAGGATTATAGGTTTAATCAATGCTGTTTTTATTCAAATACTCCTGTCTCAATTTGGGATATGCTGAAATACATTTTTAAAATCTTTTTTTAATTGCATGTCTGACTTACAGTTCTTAAAACGAACTATTGCAGACACATCTTAGAAGAAATACTTGTATACTTTGCCTTTTAAACATTTGAAATAGTAATTCTCCAAAGTGGCACTTAAGAATTGATTTTAAAAATATAGGCCAGCAACTAAGTATATAATGCTAGCAATTTCACTAATTGCTTTAAATTCACTAACTGCTTTAAAATCAGTTAATTGATAAACTTACATATATAGCATATATGTAAAATATACTTTTCTGTCTTTATGTATTTGAATAGCATAACTCATATGATATATAAGTTATTTGTATTTTTAAAAGCTTGATATGATGTGTGTTTAAAGGAAAGCTTACGAGAGTCCTTAAGTCCTATGTAAAATGATTTAGAGTGACGGTTTGAAGTAATATAATAAAAGCTTAATATGCAAATTGACTGAATGGCAGTACTACTGGTAGAGCCACTGGTCACTATGACGCACACTGACCACCAGGGGGCAGATGCTCAACTCAGGAGCTGTCCCCAGTCGGTAGGCCCCAGGCCAGCCAAGGTGGGTGCCAGCAGGGGCCCCCGAAGGCTCTGCCAGTTACCCTGCAGAGGGAGACAATTGGCAGCAGTGGGGAACAGAGCTGGTGAGCAGACAGCATTAGACCGGCCAAAGTGAGTGCCACTGGGTCACTCCCCCATCATCCCACTGGTCACCCCACAGACTGGCCCTTATTGCTGGCCAGGCCTAAGGACCCTACCCATGCATGAATTTCGTGCATTGGACCTCTAGTATAGTATAATCAACCAACAGAATATTATAGCTTGAGAGAACATTTAGAAATCTTCCCGTCTATCCTCATTTTATGGGGAAATATGATACATGAACAAAAATACATCTCAAAAGCACAGAAACTATTGTCATTTACCTTTGAAAACGCTTTACAGTTATTTACCTCCTGTTTTCTACTTTATTCCTCCTTCCATTTCCTCCAAAGACTGCATTCCTGCCTCTGAATAGCAGAATTCAAACAATTAGGTATTTTTTGAAAAGCTTACTCCTTTTATTATTTCAGGATAGTATAAATTAGTTAATTTAATCCTAATCTGTTTAAAACGATCAAATTCATAGTTTAATCTTTATGGTCAGAATTTGTTTGTTGGAATATTTTTTTTACTTTATGTTTACAGTCACAATCATGGTTAGTTGGAATATACCCAGAGAAACGAATAATGATATTCTTCTTGTCTTTTATTTTTTAAATATGTTTTTTTTATTAATTTCAGAGAGGAAGGGAGAGGGAGAGAGTGATAGAAACATCAATGATGAGAAAGAATAATCAATTGGCTGCCTTCTACCTGTAGACTGACCCTGAAACCTGGGCATGTGCAGTGACCGGGAATCGAACTGTGACCTCTTGGTTCATGGGTCGACACTCAACCATTGAGCCATATTGGCTGGGTTCTTCTTGCCTTTTATAATGCGTGCGCACACACACGGATAGCGCATTCACATTTGGGAAATGCCATATGAATATAGAAAAATAATACTAAACGGTACTGTATACTAAAGCAGTAGAACAGCTTTAAGACACTTGTTTTTCAAACCTATTCTAATAGTATTTTTAATCATTTAGGTAAGATATTTGCCATTTTATCCTTTTTTTAAAATATTGTTACATTTTACCAGTTTTTATTTTTATTTATTTATTTATTTTTAAAAAATATATATTTTATTGATTTTGTACAGAGAGGAAGGGAGAGAGATAGAGAGTTAGAAACATCGATGAGAGAGAGTCATCGATCAGCTGCCTCTTGCACACCCCCTACTGGGGATGTGCCCGCAACCAAGGTACATGCCCTTGACCGGAATCGAACCCGGGACCCTTCAGTCCCCAAGCCGACGCTCTATCCATTGAGCCAAACCGGTCCCGGCAACATTTTACCAGTTTTTAATATTAATAAATGGCAAAAGTCCTACAGATATATAAAACAACGACTTATACAAAGAGTTTTTGACTCAGTTCTTGAAAATATAGTATACATTTGGTTAATATAGAGAGCAGCATTTTAATGTATTGTATTCACATTTAATATTAGACTATTAATAAATAGTATGGAAAATTGATTTGTGAAGGAAAGTATCAAAGTTGGGAATGAAATAATTATACATTTTTAAAAAAAGTTTTATTAATTAGTTTTTGTTGGTATGAGGTATAAACAAAACTTGATATACTGTATTATAAGTAGGACCCAAGGTATAGTTAAGAATTATTTTGGGGAAGGAGGGAAATTAAGGAATATTTTCACTAAAATGTTCAAAACATCTGCTAAATCACTGCTTTGTCATTTAGTTGAAGTATCCCAACCTACTCAGCACTTAGTGAAATCCAGTGCTAAGAGTTCATGTTAATGCTCTTTAAGAAACTTAGAATTTTGCAACAGTTATCATGGTAAGAAAGGGAGAGAACTAATATTGTTTGAAGGGTAATTTTAGTGGACTCACATTCTTTATTCTAATGATGCAGTCGGGAACTGATGGAAATGATTGACATTTGTAAGATAGTTGAAACGGATTGGAATGGATGTTTTGTAATACAATTTTGGACAAAATAAAGAAAAACTAGGCACAGGATAACTGGTCTTGGAAAAGTATCCTTGCCTTATAAGAGACAGGGTCAAATGTGCAAAAATATATACATTTAGGTGTTCAATTTTTGCTAGTGACTGGGGATAGAAAATAAGATACGATCCCTGTTCATGCCTGGAACACTCAGTTATTTATGAAAGGGAGGGAGGGAGGATGGGAGGAAAGAAGGAAAAAACAAAGGCAGGTAAATGTGTTAAGATAGTCTAGTCCAGTGGTTGGCAAACCACGGCTTGCGAGCCACATGCGGCTCTTTGGCCCCCTTAGTGTGGCTCTTCCACAAAATACCATGTGTGGGCATGCACGTACAGTGGGATTGAAACTTCGTGGCCCATGCGCAGAAGTCGGTTTTCGGCCTGGGCGAGTCTATTTTGAAGAAGTGGTTCTAACACCGAGCCACACTCAAGGGGTTAAAGAGCCACACGTAGCTCTCGAGCTGTGGTTTGCCGACCACTGGTCTAGTCTAAGAGGTATTATACTCAGGGCAGAATAGTGGGTTGTATCTTCTGCCATGAGGTCATCATGGCAGAGTTAAAGCAATTTAATCTCGTGAACCAGGGAAAGGAATGGGATCAGTGATTCTATGCCAAATGGAAAAATAAGCTGTCATAGTTTTCCTCTGGAATGTCCTAGTTAGCCTGCATCTCGAGGGCCCAGCTTGACAAGGTTAGGAAGGGAAAACACCTTTTTAAAACCATACAATCTATTCAGATGTACATTAGGCACAAATGTAATCGTAGCTGTGTATTATCTAAGAGCCTGGTTTTCTCCTTAAAAGCCTCATATTAAAAAAGAAAATAAAAGCCTCATGTTTATTTGGATGAAACCTCCACCTCCCCAACAAGCCCTCCCATGGTGCCCCCTGTAGTTCGCCCCCCACCTTGTGCTCCCTTTCCTTTGTCTCCTGCTCCTGGACTCCAGTGAGTTCATGTGACACACCCCATCCCTGTTAGCCCCCCTCTACACTCATTCCTGCTATGTGCTCCATTCCCTCCCCTCCCCCTCCTAATTTGCTATAGGCTTCTTAGCCACCACCCTCCTCTGGGCCTGGGCATCCACACATCCCACTTCTTCCTGCCCATCCCATCCCCCAGCCCCTTGTGGATGAGGCTGGCACCTTGACCAGAGCTTGTTTATAAACCTTCTGATGCCTCAGCTGCTGCAACACCTACCCCCTATCCCATCTACTGTGCGCTCTCTGGCCAGCCCCCCTCACTTTTTGCATCGGCACCTGGGTCCCCTGCGCATTCAAGGGACATCTGCTTCATGCAGGGGCAGCTCTCCCTAGTGAAGGGTTGAGAGCCTGACCGGCAGCTGGGCTTGGAGCTGACAAGGGCCAGGATGGACTTGGAGTGTGCTGGCCACTCTGAATATCCTTATCCACCGGGAGAGTGGGCTGGGCAAGTCTAGCCTGCTCTTGAGGTTCACAGATGATACTTTTGACCCAGAACTTGCAGCAACAATAGGTATTGACTTTAAGGGAAAACAATTATAGTGAATGAAAATAAAGCTAAAGTTGCAACATGGCAGAGAGGCAGTGTGGGAGACCACTAGGATCCAAGCAAAAGACCTTGGTGTTCTTCCTGGAGATGGAGAAGGGACAAGAATGGTCAATGGTGTGGAATGGCCCTGCACAAAGCCTCGTTTAGCCTTGGCTGGGCTCCTGATTGGGGTGTACTGCTCCTCAAGGTCCTCGTCTTCATCTCTGGGCTGGTAAATCAAGCCACTGCCCAGTGACTGTCAGCAGTATGGGAGCCAGCAGGAAGACCCAGGGATGCCAGCCCACCTCCCATCCCAGCCATTGGAAGGCCCAGGAGAGTGGAGCCTCTAGGCAGTTGGTGTAGTAGCAGCACAATCAGACACTTCAATTAATGACTGTGATTCCGGCAGAGGTGGCACCCACCTCTCCAACACCAGGTGAGAATGTGACTCCTGCTCAGTCACTCCTAGTGGCTCTGGGTGCTGTCCTGAAGCCCAGCTCACCTCAGGTTCCTGTTGTTGACTTGATACCAAGAACAGCTCCTACATGACCCTCAGGTTATTGCGAGAATTTGGCTTGTTCACAGGGGCATGTACACACACACACACACACACACACACACACACACAGTATACAATGGTACAGATACTACTTGTGTCTCACATATAGTATACAATGGCACAGATACTACATGTATTCTGAGTGGCAGTTTTTACCTTTCTGGTCATCATTCAGTAGCACAGTTCCCAAGTAAGGCTTTTGTGAACCTGGTTTCACTTAGTTTAGTTACTATTTTTCTAATTGACTTTATTGAGATTGGCATTGGTTAAAAATAGGTTTTGGTTGTACAATTCTATAATACACTAGAGACCTGGGGCACAAAATTTGTGCATGGGGGGACGGGGGAGGCGGGGGGTGGAAGGGGAGGTAATGGGGCCTCAGCTCAGCTCAGCCTGCACCCTCTCCAATCTGGGACCCCTCGAGGGATGTCTGCCTGTTGAGGCTCTATCCTGGTGGGCAGTCGAACATCGCTCTCACAATCCAGTTGCTGGCTCCCAACTGCTCGCCTGTCTGCCTTCCTGATTGCCCTTAATCGCTTCTGCCTGCCAGCCTGATCACCCTTTAACCACTCCCCTGCCAGCCTGATTGATGCCTAACTGTTCCCCTGCCAGCCTCTTTGCCCCTAACTGCCCTCCTCTGCAGGCTTGATCACCCCTAACTGACCTCCCCTGCAGTCTTGGTCATCCCTAACTGCCCTTCCCCTGTGCAGCAGGTCGGGCCTGGGGGAGAGGCATGCAGCCATGGGTGCCCCGCCCCGCCTGCCACAGTGGGAGAGGTGGCGGTGGTGAGAGGGAAGCCCGTTGGAAGTCTTGCAGGAATATTCCTGCAACAGGTCGCTAGTATCCAAATATATCCTTTTCATAAATGTTTTCTTATTTATATATGCAAATTATATTATTCACCTAACTAGAGGCCTGATGCACGAAATTCGTGCAGGGGGAGGGGATCCCTTTCAGCCCAGCCTGCGCCCTCTTGCAATTCAAGGATCCCTCTCACAATCTGGGATCCCTCGCTCCTAACTGCCTGCCTGTTTGTTCCTAACTGCTTACCTGCTCACTCCTAACCGCCTGCCTGCTTGCTCCTTACCGCTTGGCTAGCCGCTCCTTAGTGCTGCTGTGGAGGTGGGAGTGGCTCTCGCCACCACCACTGTGCTCTCCAACCGTGAGCCTGGCTTCTGGCTGAGCAGTACTCCTAATGTGGGAGTGCACTGGCCACCAGGGGGCAGCTCCTGCATTGAGTGTCTGCCCCCTGGTGGTCAGTGTGTGTCATGTGATCGGTTGTTCTGGTCCTTCTGCTGTAACGGTTACTGGGCTTTTCTATATTTAGATATGTCAGAGGATCCTAATGTAGGTATGTGTAGATTTATCTTATTCATTTGAAATGCTCTATAATTTTCTAATGTATGGGTGAAACATATATTAGTTTTAACCTTACTGATAGGTTTGTGGGTTGTTTAGTCTTTTGCTATTATAAACAGTTCTAAGTGAATGAATGTCCCTTATTTAGAGTACAGAACTATGTCTGCAAGATAACTTTATAAGTGGATTTACTGGTCCAAAGGATAACCCCTTTAAAATTTTTAGAGTTATTGATAATTAATATCCATAAAATTGTATCAGTTTACACCTCACAAGGTGTATGAGGTTCTGTTTTGCTACAGTTTGTCACAGAATGCCAGAAAAGTGTTTGATGTGTGCAAAAAAAAAGCCTCGTGTTTATTTTGGAAATTGTGCAATTTTCTCTATCTTGTTAAGTTGATCCATGCTCACTGTAACTTAATTTTCTCTTAATAATTCAGGTTCTTTATTAAAAAATATATTTTTTTGTAGGCTATAAAACCTAATGAGTATTTAAAACTATTTTTAAAATGAGAATAGATTTAAGGTTTCTCCTATAAATAAACATATGAGCTTTGGTATCTGCCCTTAACTTTTTATTTCCCACTTTCATGTATTTGCACCTTATTCTAAATTATTAAAATAGCTTCCTCGTACATTGTATTTGATAAACTTGCACTGAACATTTATTACATCTTAGATGCAAGGGTACAGAGATGTATCCTCAAGGAGCTCATATGCAAGTGGTAAGAGACAGAAGTCAGTAATTAATATGGTGTGATTGGTGTTGGTGTAGACAGGATGTTGTGGGAACCCCACAGGAAACTGGTCTTGGTTTGGTAATTAGGAAAGTGAAGGGATTCTGCTCTTTGGTGAATTGACATATGCTCTCATAGGATGAATAAAAGCTAGTTAGCTAGTGGCAAAAAAGAGTGTATTTACTAAGTGTACTGGTTAATAATGGCGGATTTTGTAACTAAAGAAAACACAATAATTTCAAGAGAAACATGAAAAGTCCTTTATTCAAAGTAATGTCCATTGGTAGCTTCACATTTCTCCCATCTTTAGGTAATTTGTGGATACTGCCTGATAAAACTTTTCTTGTTTTGTCGAAACCGGTTTGGCTCAGTGGTAGAGCCTCGGTCTGCGGACCGGAAGGTCCCAGGTTCGATTCCCGTCAAGGGCATGTACCTTGGTTGTGGGCACACCCCAGGTAGGGGGTGTGCAAGAGGCAACTGGTCGATGTTTCTTTCTCATCGACGTTTCTGGCTCTCTATCTCTCTCCCTTCCTCTCTGTTAAAAATCAATAAAATATATTTAAAAAACAAACAAAAAAAACTTCTTGTTTTGAGGCAAACCATTCAGAAACCCAGTTTTCCACTTCTTCGTACTTTTTGAAGTGCTGCTCAGAAAGTGCGTGTGCCATCAATCAGAACAAGTGATAATCTGAAAGAGCAAGGTCTGGTGAATATGGCTGGTGGGTTAATACTTCCCAGGCAAGATCTTTTTAATGTGTCTTTAACTGGTTTTGAAGTGTTTCATGCTGCATTATCATGAAGCAAAATTACTTTGCTGTGTCTTCTGGCACATTCTGGTCGTTTCACGATCAAAGTGTGGTTCAAATTGATGATTTGTTGTTGGTAGCGATCAATGTTAACAGTTTCACCTGGTTTAAGAAACCCTTAATACACCACACCTTCCTGATTCCACCAAATGCAGAGCATTATCTTCTTTCCAAATCGATTGGCCTTGCAGTTGACGTTAATGGTTGACTTGGATCAACCCATGAGTTTGTGCATTTGGGATTCTCAAAATAAATCCACTTTTCATCACCAGTCATAATTCGATGCAAAAAAGACTTTCTTTCGTGCCCTCCGAGGCAACATTTTACTGATGACTTTTCAGTTTTCCATTTGTCTTTTGTTTAGTTGATGAGGCACCCATTTCCCTTCCTTTAAAATCTTACCTATTGCTTGTAAACAATCGGAAACTGTTTGCTGAGCAGCGTTTAATATTTTTGCAAGTTGTTTTTGAGTTTGACATGCATCTTCATCCAATACTTTGTTCTTTGTCTTCCACATAGAAATAATCACTTTTAAAGCATTTAAGCCAGCGTTCACAAGTATCTTGAGATGGAGCATGTTCACCATAAGCTTCCCGAAGTATACGATAACTTTTTCTTCAAAATAAAGTAATGAATTAAAACTACCTGCAAATGCTCCCTTTTTTGGGGGGAGGGGAAAGGGGGCATGAAATTCGACATAAAATCTCTGTGATGTTAACACACCTTCAGCAAATTTGACAAATTTGAAGCTTGCTGTCAATACAACAAAATAGCATATATACATATCAAATCACATATACTGTATCAACATATGTATAACTCCTTCTATTGAAAAAAATCCACATTGTTAACTGGTGCACCTAGTAAGCATTCCAATCAGAATAAATAGTGGAAGAAATTCAGTTGCCCAAATGTGAAGAGACTTCAATTCCATGTGAGAAGTTTGGAAATATTCTTAAAGAGATAGTGGAAAAAGGAAAGAAGGCTGTTCATGTTGTAGTTGGTCATTTAACTCTGTATTCCATCCTTCCATACTATGAGATAGCTTTTTGAAACAATGTTATTAAACCTGAATTTGGATTTCACCTGTATTTTTAGCTGTATCACTAGATTTCTCCATGCAATGACTGTGCCAGCTAAACAGAATGCTTGCTATTGTATTAAACAGACATGCTGCTCCATCAGGACTGTAAGTCCTTCTCCCTTTATCAGATCCATACAGATCTGCCTACAAGGTTCAAATGCCACCTCCACCAAAGTGCTTCTCTGAACTTTATCTCCTATCACCCCTGTAGGTCAGTGATTTTAACCCATGTGTCACAAGAATTTTTAAGATATGCAATACCTGACCATTGAGTCAGGGACACTGACTCAGGTATTATCGAATATAAAAATGATAATAGCCAACACAACAATAGCCATCTGGTGTGAGTGCCCTGTCTTGAACCATAAATATTTAGGTCATATAATAGAGTTGCATGTTGGTCATGTTGCATAATAAAGTTGCATCTGATTTGATAATTCTTGGTATCATTCCTTATATATAAATACTAGAGGCCCAATGCATGAAATTCAGGGAAAGGGGGCAGAGATCCCTCAGTCCAGCCTGCACCCTTTTGCAATCTGGGATCCCTTGGGGGATGTTCGACTGCCAGATTAGGCCTGATCCTGTAGGGACTGCTGGCTCCTAACCGCTCACCTGCCTGCTTGCCTGATTGCCCCTAACCACTCTGCCTGCCTGCCTGATCGCCCCTAACTGCTCGCCTGCCTGCCTACCTACCTGATTGCCTCAACTGCTTGCCTGCCTGCCCACCCACCCATTGCCCCTAACTGCCTCTCTTGTCTGCTTGAATGCCCCTAACTTCTTGCCTGCCTGATCGCCCCTAACAACTCTGCCTGCCTGCCTGATGACTCCTAACTGCTTGTTTGCCCCTACCCATGTCTGCCTTGGCCCACACTGCCATGACTTTGTCCTGAAGGATATTGGAAATGATGTCTGGAATTTCAATTGGCTGTCTGGTCTAATTAGCATATTTTATTTTTAAAAAAGTACTTTTGAAGCAAAAAAGGGCAGGTAATTACTGTTATTATCATTTTTGTAAACCAGTCAAAATTATACCTGTTTTTGGTCAGGTCAGCAAAAATACACTTTTTTTTGTCAGATATGAGTATTGCTACTCCAGCTTTTTTCATTTGCATGGAAAATTTTTTCCACTTCTCACTCACATCCTGTGTGTGTCTTTTGTTCTGAGGTGGTCTCTTGTAGACAGCATATACTTGGATCATGTTTTTGTATTCGTTCAGCTACCTTATGACTTTTGATTGGAGCATTTAATCCATTTACATTTAAAGTTATTGATAGGTACTTATTTATTGCCATTTTAATTCTGTATGCCTAGGTTTCTCTCTCTATTTCTTCTTCTCATTACAGCAGTACCTTTAGCATTTCTTGTAATGCAGGCTTGGTGGAGATGTACATCTTTAGCCTTTTTTTTTTTTTTTTTTTTTTGGTTTGGGAAGCTCTTTATTTGACCATCTATTTTGAATGATAGCCTTGTGGTTGTTTTTTGACTCATCGTTTTGGCTGCCTGTTTGGGTTTGTGACTCTGTATTAGGTAGGTCTGCCAAGCATCTCATTCTTTGGATATAGTAATCTTGGTTTGAGATCCTTGTTTTCCATTACCTTAAGTACTTCATGCCTTTCCCTTCTGGCCTGTAGAGTTTTTGATGAGAAATCAGGTGTCAGCCTAATTGGAGCTTCTTTGTAGGTAATAGTTTTCTCTTGCTGCCTTTAAGATTCTTTCTTTGTCTTTAATTTTTAGCATTTTAATTATGATGTGTCTGAGTGTGGGCCTGTTTGGGTTCTTCTTGCTTGGGGTTCTCTGTGCCTCCTGGATTTGTGTGACTTTTTCCTTTATCAGGTTACGGAAGTTCTTTGCCATTATTTCTTCAACCATGTTCTCTGTCCTTTTCCCCTTTCTATCCTTTCTGACATACCTGCTATTTGAATATTATTATGTTTCACATTGTCTCACAGCTCCCTTAGCTGTCCTCCTGTTTTAAAATTATTTTTTTTTTAATTCTCTGATTGTTTTTTTCAAGCCTGTCTTCTAATCCACTGTTTCAATCCTCAGCTTTCGCTAATCTGCTGTGTATTCCTTTCAGTATGTTCTTTATTTGTGCTATGTTATTCTTTCTTTCTTTCTTTTTTTTTTACTTACTATATCTTTTCTCATGCTGTTGAGCATTTTTAATGCCATTATTCTGAACTCTATATCAGATAAATTTCTTATCTCCATTTCTTTTATCTCTTCTTCTGGGGAGTTCTCTTGTTCTTTCATTACAGTGTTGTTTTTTGACTCCTCATTTTGGCTGCCTGTTGGGGTTTATGACTCTGTATTAGAAAGGTCTGCCAAGCATCTCTATCTCTAGTGCAGGACAGTGTCAATGCTGTTTCTGACTAATTAGATCAGGCAAAGATTCAAAGCCTCCAGAGACCACTTCTGTCTACAACTGATAGGATTTTATCTTGAATTGCCCTCAGGCAATTGTCCATAGGTGTGGCAAGAGCTTTTTTCAACAGGTTGGGGCAATTGCTTCTGCCTGGAGGTTAATTGCTCTTTTCAGTCTCTTAATGGGCCTGCTGGGAGGGACTTGGCGTTTTTGAATAGGATGGATCAGCTGTCTTATCCCCAGGCAAGGTGGCCTATGTAGCAAAAGTCTGGGTGAGAAAGATGACCTTTTGCAGTGTGAGGAAATGATTCAGCAAAGGAAATGAGGGTGTCTGCCTTCTGAGCTCTCACCCCAGAACCTGGCTTCTTTTTTTTTTTTTTTTGATCCTGGCTTCTGCTCACACAGTTCTAATTCACTCTGCCCTCCCTCTGTCAGAGCACTGGGTGGGTGGCTCCACAGGGAATTTTGTGTGTTGGCTCTATCACACAAAATTTTGTGTGCCTGAATTTCAGCTCTCTCTCCCTGGCAGGCAGCAACCCTGCCGTTTTTTTACAGCCAGATGTTATGTGGTACGCTTCTGAGTTCTGGTGCTCTCTGCTGGGCGGCCCAGCTTGGAGATTAGACCCCAGAGTTCTTAGTGCTTAACCCCTCATAGTTCAGATATCTCTCTGAAACTTCAGTTGCTGGGAGCCCGTGAGCCCTTGAGCCCTTGAGCCCTTTAGCCCTTTCCCACCTCTGCCCCATTAGTCTCTATGCAGTCTCTCCTTTCCTCTCCTTTCTGTCTTTGGTTATCAGGGATCTCTCCAGCAAGCCTTCTATTAACTGTTCAGGAAGTTTTTCTGTTTTTAGTTGTAATTCCAGTTTGGTCTTGAGAGCATGCCTATGCAGCATCCACTTAATCCATTGCCATTTTTAATCTCCAAAAATATATTTTTTGGTATGCCACATAATTTTAGTAATTAATTTATGGGTGCCATAAGATGAAAAAGAGTGAAATATCACTACTATAGATCTGAGTTAATAATTCCATTCTTTGTATTCTTAGCATCTTACTTTTATCTCTAATCCTATACCTTTAAAAATTGTATTATAAATTATGATTATATTTATTAAATTGGCAATTAATATTAATTTAAATAAATGTTTTGACTTATTGGCTATTTTTGCTTCCAGTCTGTTTTTAGCTGTGTTTTAGATGATTAAAAGTGTCATAAACTGATCTTTAAGTAAGAAGTATTATAGCTAATAATAAACAATGGACAGGGAAATGTTTGATTGCCCTTTGGAGATATTTTGTAATGGTCTAATAAGATAATAGCTTTCAGCTTATATTTAAAATATATCCATATTTTGCTATACATGTTGACTATTTAAGCTTCAGAAACTGAAGTCATAGTATCTAGTATATTTTAGTTGTTTGAAGCTCTGATACATAAAAATTTTAATGGTCTTGACCAGAAAAAGAAGATACTATGATATGAATTATTTACTGAGAAGTTGAGAAGTGGCTTCTTGTGGTAAACAAACACTGTCATTGCCCATCCAATATCCATTCTCCCTTAATTTTTTTACTAGGAACAAAATAACATTGATTTTGTTTGGGGTGCTACTGTGCTCAGTTTAAAAACAAATCAACAAAGTCTATTTCCTGAGTTGTAAGCAAACCTTGCTAGGGATTTCTGGGCAAGTTTTTCTGTCAGATTCCTGGAGTAGTAGCAGCAATGATGTTACCTCGAGTCAGTATTTGTAAAGTGCTCAGAATAGCACCTGGCACACAGTGTTTGCTAAGTAAACAAATGTGCATATTGTTGAGATTTACATTGCTCTATAACTTATTAACGTCTAGTGATTACCTTTTTATCATTTGTGTAACTTTATTGTCCTTTTGAGAGAAAAAATTATATATATCAACCTGCTTGAATGATTTTTTATTTTTATATTAGGCCACAATTTAGAATAATGTTTTCATTATGCACTCTACCTTAAAAAAATTAATTGTGAGCGTATACTGCTTTCAGGGTGAAGGCAGTCTCCTGTGTCAGGCATTTGGGAGTTCAAGGCAGCCCTTCCCAATTCATTTTTCATTCTGCCATCAATTCTAGTCCTTTATTCCATTGTTAGTTAATCAGTAACTTTGTTGTTAAAAATATTTAATGGTGGTTTCATCTCCTCAAAGGGTATATGAACTCTTCCAGGATGTGTATTATTTTTATCTGTACGTTTAGTAAATGCCTAATGTATGCTTGTTGAATAAAAGAATCTCCAGTTTTTGAAATTTTTATTATCAAAACTGGTTTGTTCAAATAATCTTTGCAATAAAAGAAATTTAAAACCCATTCTACCATCTGTGTTGTAAGTATCAGAATTGTGCTGCTTCTTTCAAGGCCCTACATGTTTGCATGTTTGCTTCATTGGGTAGGGGTCTGGATAAGAGTTCTCACCACTGTAGGGCACAACCCCCATAACATGGTGACATACAAATCACCATTTGGTGATTTTCTGGATAACACATATTTAAAGGATGCCAATTGAAGATTTTGTTTTACTTCTTTAAATTATCTTCCATATTCTTTGCTTTACTGTTCATTGCTTCTCTGTGTGTGTTTTATTTTTTCTGACTATACTCAAATTTTCATCATATAACAAAGGGAAACAAGTCAATCAAAAGGAAAAAAATACCATCCAAATATAACAATCAAGACTTATTTTTTATGTTTCTATAATAATGACATCTACTTATAATTTAGGTCTTTTTTTTTTTTTTTTTTTACTTTAAATAGACTTATCTCCTCCATATGAAGAAAAAGTGTAAAAACTTTAATGTAAACTTCTGTAGAACAGTGTATGCTTGTGGTGTAATAAGACCATACAGAATCCTTATTTGTTATAAGTTGCTAAATCTATACTAATAAAAGAGAAATATGCAAATTGACCATCACTCCATTACGCCCACCAGCCTATCAGAGCGAGTATGCAAATTAACCCAACAAAGATGATGGTTATTTTGCATATGCAGGCTTGGAGTGAAGACTGAAGAAAACATAGAAGGAAGAGAGAGGGAAAGTGGGGGGTGGCGACAGAGGTGGTGGAAGCCAAGGCAGGCTTCCCTCCATCCTCTGCTTCGCTCAGGCCTCAGGAATCCCTATTCTTGCAGGAATCTTCCTGCAACGGGCCTCTAGTAGATAATTATATCAATGGCAAAGTCATAAATATCTATGGGTGGCTGCATTTTGAATTGCACATACTGTCACAAGTATATCTTGTGGAAGTTATCTTGTTATTATATTGATGGAGAAGAATGGATAAGACCAGTAATGTGAATCAAATTTATGCATCGTCTTGCAGAGTAATCAGAGATACTCAGACATCCTCTCTGAGACATTGAGTCAATATCCTGTGTTGCTTCCATAGGGTTTTTAGAGGTGGCAGGGAGGATAGTTGGAAACTGGTAGGACAAAGATACCAGCTTCTATTTAATGATGAGTTAGAGTAGCCCTTTGCATGTATCTCTATTTATTACCTTATAACATATATACTTATGGTTCCTTTTTAAAGTTCTGTGTATTAAGCTGTGAGCTTCTTGAGGGCAAGGGCCATAATTCATTCACCATTTTGAAGAAAAATTAGTTCTGGCCCTGGCTGATTTGGATCAGTGGATAGAGCATCGGTCTGCAGACTGAAGGGTCCCAGGTTTGATTCTGGTCAAGGATTCCCCAGTAAGGGGGTATGCAAGAGGCAACGGATCAGTGATTCTCATCATTGATGTTTCTCTCCCTTTCTAAAATTAATAAAAATATATTTTTAAAAATGTTCTAAAGAATGCGGTGGTTGATAAGCTTGCCTGGTATTTGTTTTTCTATAGCTTATCATCAAAGTGATGAATGCACATGTGGATAAGAGATAATTGTTCTATTTAATCAGTTACCTAATTAATGAGGAGATTGTTTGTACTCTGTTATTTTATTACTGAAACAGACTGCTCAGTAGATGCTATAAACGTTCTCTAGAGAACAATTAGGTTTGCCATGAGTTATTTTATTCTTGGAATGAAATGCTTGTTTGTACCACTATCTTGATAGAATTTAAATATAATTTGAAAGTTCTGCATTGTCTTTGTTCAGATAACTTGTTACCCTTTAAAGATAGGCTACTGGAATATTTTTTCTCTCTTATTTAGCCGACACCAGATACAGTGAGTCATAAAGTTCATTATGCTACTTAGTCATGAAGAGCTTTTAGTGACTATTAACCTGAATATCTGTTAGTTTCATCACTAAAGTTACCAAAAACATTCAACACAATATAGATGCTCTTCCTGGAAAATCTGATTTAGGCTTATCTAGTTATTATTTAAGAACATTTTAATATTCCTTTAAGTAATTGTGGGAAAGCCCTTATCTTTCTGTAGAGTGAGCAATTAAAAATGCCAGTAAAAAACTTTCGGGATGGTTATAATTTAATTCGTGCATGGGTGGGTCTGGCCCACCTGCCCCAGTAGGGAAGAGGGGCTGCTGGTGGTTGGCCAGCTGGCCCTGCCCCCAGTTGGGGTGTTGAGGGCTAATCAGGGCCCAGATCAGGCTGGTTGGCTGCTGCAGTGCGCGTCATAGCCTCTGGTTGGTCTGGTTATTCTGCCATTCTGGCCACTGGGCTTTTATATATATAGAAATTCGTGCACAGGGTAGGGGGGTCTCAGCCTAGTCTGCACCCTCTCCAATCGGGTCCCTCTCACAATCCAGAACCAGCGGCTCCTAAGCTCTCAGCTACCTGCCTGATGCCCCTAACTGCTCTTCTCTTGCCTGATGCCCCTAACTGCTCTCCCCTCCTGGCCTGATCTCCCTAACTGCCTAACTGTTCTCCCCTGCTGGCCTGATCCCCCTAACTGCTCTTTCTTCCTTGTTTGATCCCCCTAACTATCTGCTCTCCCCCCATGTTCTAAACCCCCTAACTGCCTATGTGCTCTCCCTTCTTCTCCATGCCTTCAGATCCCGGTGCAGGAGTGCTGAAAGCTCTCTGCCGAGGCCCCGCCCCCGTGCTGACACCCCACTCTGGGCCGGGCGGTGCCATGGGCCTGTGTGCGCGCTTCTCCTGGGGGTGCTGCCGAGGCCCATCCTGACGGGCCTGTGCGTGCCTCCATCAGGGGGCCACCACCTGCAGCAACCTCATGTCCCAATCCTGCCCATCAGCTTCTGTGCGCACTCAGCCTGGTCGTGACTGTGACACCATTAGGACCAATTAGTGTATTGCCTCTTTATTATATAGACTAGAGGCCGGATGAGCGAAGATTCATGCAAGAATAGGCCCCCCTTCCCTCTGCTGCCAGCATCATCTTCCCTCTGGCACCCAGGACCCAGGCTGCTTTACTCTGATCGCTGCCTGGCGCTTAGGACCTGAGCTGTAATACTTCGCTCTGGCTGCTGCCGCCACCCACCGGACCCAGGCTGAGGTGGTCAGTGCCATCTCATGGCACCTGGTCCTTTGGTTGTGTTGGTCGTCATGCCTCTTGGCCTTTTATTATGATTCTGATGTCCCTTGGGCTGAATTCTCAGTGTCTAGGATTTGTCTGTGTGCAAAGTTGGGTGGTAAAAGCAGTGACTTTCTCATGTATTCTGGTTATCATGTGAAACCTTGCCTGGAATTGTAGGGTTTGGAGTGGAGGTGAAAGGAAGAAAAAAGTTTACCCAGATTTTGTTGGGAGAAAGTTGAAAACTGGGAAAGGGTATATTGATTATGGTGTTTTCAAAAATAGAATCAAAGTATTATTTTTAAAAAATTAATTATATTGCTCACTGTGGCAGCACACACACTGAAATTGAAATAATTATAGGTTCACAGGAAGTTTCAAAGCACAGTACGAAGAGGTCCCATGTACTTTCCCCCCAGTTTTCTCCAGTGGTTATTGAAAAGGCTTTCCTCCTTGCCTAGTTGAAATCAATTTTCTCCAGAATCAGTTTATAGTAATTTGTGTTTTAAGCTATTGATCAAGGTTTAGCTTGTACATTGTAATTGTTTTAGAAAGCAAACTAGGTTTGGGTTTAGTATGTTGTTTTTCCATGTATTTTTATAGTTTAATGTTACTTAGATGATATGCAGGTTTTGAGACCCATTAATGTTAAATTGTATGGTTGAAGCCAAAGTGAAGTTTTGTACTAATATTCTCTAAACTATAGAGTCTTATTAAACAGTGTTTGGGGATGCATTATGTGTTCACTTAGATGTTGAATTACTGAGTAATTTGGAAAATTATTTTTTAAAGTAAATATTTGCTTATTGATTGATGTGAGAGAGAAAAAGAGGGAGGAGAGGGAGAGGGAGAGGGAGAGGGAGAGGGAGAGGGAGAGGGAGAGGGAGAGGGAGAGGGAGAGAGAGAGAGAGGGAGAGAGAGAGAGAGAGAGAGGGAGAGAGAGATCTGTTGTTCCACCTATTTATGCATTCATTGTTTGTTCCTTGTATGTGTCCTGACTGGATAGTGAACCCACAGCATTGGCATATTGGGACAGTGCTCTAAACAACTGAGCTACCAGGCCAGGGCTATAAAATTACTTTAAAATTGCTCTTTTATTGCACTAAAAATGACTAAGTTAATTCTTATTTTTGTAATCGTTTTTGAAATTTTCTAATTTTCCTGTTCATGTGTCTTTAAGAAGTAGAAATTGTTATTTGGGTCAGTGAATATTGCCTTTAATTTAAACATACTAAAGCATTTACACATCTATATATATAAAAGCTAAGTGATCAAAATGGCAGAACGACCAGAATGACCAAAATGACCCATCACTATGATGCGCATTGCTGCACCAACTGGCCTGATCAGGACCCTGATTGGCCCTCTGCAACCAATCCTGGCCAGCCCGGGCCCTGATCAGCCCCTTCCTCAATCAGGAGTGGGGCCGGCCAGCCAACTGCCCATGGCCCCTCCCCGCTGCTGGCCCAGTCTGATGGGCCCCCATTAGGGTCAGCCAGCTGCCGTACCCATGTACAAATACATGCACTGGGCCTCTAGTTTATTTATAACCTTCAGAAACACACACACACACACCTGTTTCCTTAATTGCTTTATTACACTTGAACCTTTATCTTAGGGAATTGGGCAGTTTCTTATTTCCTGTATTTTGAAAGTTACACTGTCATGATTATAGAAGTATGTAACCAGCTTGACTGAATGGCTTGAATTGTGGGTTTTTTGTGTGTTTTTTTTAAAAAAATATATTTTATTGATTTTTTACAGAGAGGAAGAGAGAGGGATAGAGAGTTACAAAATCATCGATGAGAGAGAATCATTGATCAGCTGCCTCTTGCACACTCCCTACTGGGGATGTGCCCGCAACCAAGGTACATGCCCTTGACCGGAATCGAACCCAGGACCTTTCAGTCTGCAGGCTGACGCTCTATCCACTGAGCCAAACCGGTTTCGGCTGTTGTTGTTTTTAAAATTTTATTTATTAAATGTATTGAGGTGACTTTGGTTTACATGAACTTATAGATTTCAGGTATTGGTTTCTATGTTACAAGATCTGTATATTGCACCATGTGCCCACCACCCATCTATATTGCTTTTTTTATGATTTTTTTCAGAAGTAGTATTTTAAAAACGTTAGTTTATCTGAATGTATCATTTAGGCAATTATAAAGCATGTACTAGATTATTATGCTAAGTAAAATAAACCAGTCAGAGGAAGACTAATATCACATGATCTCACTTATATGTGAAATCTAATGAACAAAATAAATTGACGAACAAAACAGAACCAGAGTCATGGATGCATGGAACGGACAGAGATTTCAGAGGAGAAAGGGGTGTGGATGACTGGGAGAGGTTAGCCAAAGAACATATATGCCTAGCCCATGGACAACAAAGTGTCAAAAGCACAGGTGTGGTGGGGGTAGGGGAGCAGGGGCTGGGTGGAGGGAGGTAGAGTGGGGCAGTGGGGATATGGGGGGCATCTGTAATAAGGTCAACAACAATAAAAAGAGAAGTTAGCCCTGTCTGGTGTGACTTAGTTTGGCATTGTCTAGTACACTGATAGGTTGAGGGCTGGATCCCCAGTAGGGCAGTACAGAAGGCAGCTGATGGATGTTTAGCTTTCATATACATCAATGTTTCTCTCTTCTTCCCTTCCTCCCTTCCTTTCCTAAAAATCAACAAACTATTAAAAAGCAGAAATTAAAAAAACATCCTATAGCTTCATATACATCAATGTTTCTCTTTTCCTCCCTTCCTTTCCTAAAAATCAACAAACTATTAAAAAGCAGAAATTAAAAAAACATAAAAATCTAATATGCAAATTGACCAAACTGTGGAACAACCAGTTTTTATGATGTGCACTGACTGACCACAAGGGGCAGACGCTTAATGCAGGAGCTGCCCCCTGGTGGTCAGTGCGCTATCAATGCTCATTTAGAAGCCCTGAGCAGCGGTGGTGGTGGGAGTCTTTCCCACTTCCATGGCAGCGCTAAGGATGTCAGACTGCTGGCTTAAGGATGTCGGACTGTTGGACTGTCAGTTGGACATCCTCTGAGGGCTCATGCGCTGTGAGAGGGTACAGGCCGGGCTGAAGGACTTCTCCTCCGCCCGAGTGCGTGAATTTCTTACACCAAGCTTCTATTATACTAATATTACACAAAATAAGTTATGGTTAACTTTAGACATTATACTTTGAACTAGAGGCCCGGTGCATGAAATTTGTGCACGGGGGTGGGGGAATGTCCCTCAGCCCAGCCTGCACCCTCTCCAATCTGGGACCCCTTGAAGGATGTCCAACTCACAATCCAGGACTGCTGGCTCCCAACTGCTCGCCTGCCTGCCTTCCTGATTGCCCCTAACTGCTTCTGCCTGCCAGCCTGATCACCCTTAACCACTTCCCTGCCAGCCTGATTGATGTCTAACTGCTCCCCTGCCAGCCTGTTTGCCCCCAACTTCCCTCCTCTGCCAGCCTGGTCACCCTAACTGCCCTCTCCTACAGGCTTGATTGCCCCCCAACTGCCCTTCCTTGCAGGCCTGGTTCCCCCCATCTGCCCTCCCCTGCTGGCCATCTTGTGTCTACATGGGGCCAGGATCTTTGTCCACATGGGGGCAGCCACCTTGTGTGTTGGAGTGATGGTCAATCTGCATATTACTTTTTTATTAGATAGGGTAGAGGCCTGGTGCATGGGTGGGGGCCAGCTGGTTTGCCCTGAAGGGTGTCCCAGATAAGAGTGGGGGTTCCCTTGGGGATTGGGGTGGCCTGGGCAAGGGACCTGTGGTGGTTTGCAGGCCAGCCATGCTCTCTGGTGACCCAAGTGGAGGCCCTGGTATCTGGAATTTATTTACCTCTACAATTGAAACTTTGTAGCCTGTAGTGGAGCCAAGCCTCCTGCTTGCTCTGTGGCAGCAGCCATTTCTGTTTGGATTTGTTTACTTTCTATAATTGAAACTTTGTTGCCTTTAGTGGAAGCTTTGGCCAGCAAGAGCAGGCGGAAAGCTTGGCTTCCTCCATTGCCAGGGAAACGCCTCCCTCCTGCTCTCTGTGGCTGTAGCCATCTTGGTTGGGTTTATTTGCATACTTGCTCTGATTGGCTGGTGGGTGTGGCTGGTGGGCATGGTTCGTGAGTGTAGCAAAGTGATGGTTAATTTGCATATTACTTTTTTATTAGGTAGGATTGAAGCATTGTCAAAAACATTCCAGAAAAAATTCACTGTACTTGCTATATATTTGTAGCAGTTAAGGGATAAATCTGTTTGAGTACTTTACATATTTATATATAACTTCAATATGATGTAACTTGAAATTTGATTAAGATTATGGGGATACTAGAGGACCAGTGCATGAATTTGTGCACAGGTGGAGTCCAGTTGGCCTGGCCCCAGTAGGGGCAGATCAAGGCTGGACCTGTCAGGAGGAGATGGAGGGAGATTAGCCAGCTGGCCCACTCCAATCTGGGCCTGATCAAGGGGAAGGACCATGGGCGATTGGCCAGTGGGCCTCACCTCCAATTGGGGTTGGGAGCCTAATCGGGGTAGGGCAGGCCATGGGGAGAACCTATGGGTGGTGAGCCAGCTGCCTGCCCCTAAATAGGGGGGGATGCCAACATGGGACCATTGGCCTGGGGGAGGAGCCATGGGTGGTTGGCTAGCTGGCCCTGCCCCTGATCAGTGTGGGGAGCCAATCTTGAGTGAAGGGAGGGGCTGTGTGCCAATTAGGGTGGTGGGGGCCCACTGGGGTGAGGCCTGCCAGGGTGAGGGGGCTGCAGGTGGTTGGCCATCCATCCACACCACTTATTGGAATGGGGTTGATCAGGAGCGGGGCCAGCCAGGGGGAGGGACTTTGGGCTGATCATGGTGGTGGGGTCCCATCGGGGGTGGGGCTGGACAGGGGAGGGGCTGCCGGAGGTTGGCCAGCCAGCCCTGCCCCCTATGGGAGGGAAGGGGCTTTGGGCCTGTGGTAGTGAGGCAGGCCAATCAAGGGAGGCTGGTCAGTGGTGGGGGCCACAGGAGTTTGGCCAGCTGGCCCCACTCCCTGATCAGGACAGTTTGCTGGCCACAGTGGGCATCTTAGCAACCAGTTATCGGTCATTCCAATGGTTACTGATGCTGGCTTTATATATATAGTTTATATAAATTTTTTATATAGTTTTTATAAATTTTTTATATAAACTATATATAGTTTATATAAATTTTAAAAAATTTTTTAAAAATAAATCTTTATTCCTATTATTACAAATGCTCCTCATTTTTTTCCCCTCCACCAGGTTCCCACTCCACCCTCTGCCCTTTCCCCATCCCCCATTGTCTTCATCCATAGGTGCACAGTTTATGTTCAGTCTCTTCCCGCACCCCCCACACCTCTTTTCCCCGAGAATCGTCAGTTCACTCCTCTTCCATACCTCTGATTCTATTATATTCACTAGTTAATATTATTTATCAGATTTTTTAAAATTCCCTTGGGTTTTAGATTCACTTGTTGATAGTTACGTATTTGTTGTTCATAATTTTTTAAAAAAATATATTTTATTGATTTTTTACAGAGAGGAAGGGAGAGGGACAGAGAGCTAGAAACATCGATGAGAGAGAAACATCGACCAACTGCCTCCTGCACACCCCCAACCGGGGATGTGCCCGCAACCAATGTACATGCCCTTGACCGGAATGGAATCTGGGACCTTTCAGTCCGCAGACTGACGCTCTACCACTGAGCCAAACAGGTTTCGGCTGTTGTTCATAATTTTTATCTTTATTTTCTTCCTCTTCCTAAAGAACCCCTTTCAGCAATTCATATAATTCTGGTTTGGCAGTGATGAACTCCTTTAGCTTTTTTTTATTTGTGAAGCTCTTTATCTGGCCTTCGATTCTGAGTGATAGCTTTGCTGGGTAGAGTATTTTTGGCTGTAGGTTCTTGTTATTCATCACCTTGAATATTTCTTGCCATTCCTGTCTGGCCTGCATGGTTTCTGTTGAGAAATCAGCTGACAATCGTATGGGTGCTCCTTTATAGATAACTACCTGCTTTGCTCTTGCTGCTTTTAATATTCTCTCTTTGTCTTTTGCTCTTGAAATTTTAATTATGATGTGTCTTGGTGTGGTCCTCTTTGGATTCCTTTTATTTGGAGTTCTGTGTGCTTCCTGGACTTGTAAGTCTAATTCTTTCACTAGGTGGGGGAAGTTTTCTGTCACTATTTCTTTCAGTATGTTTTCGATATCTTGCTCTCTCTCATCTTCTGGGACCCCCATAATTCTGATGTTGGTTCGCTTGAAGTTGTCCCAGAGGTTTCTTACATTATCTTCAACTTTTTGGATTCTCTTGCCTTCTTGTTTCTGCTGAGGAGTGTCTTCTGGCTCTTTATGTTCCAAATCTTTGACTTGATTCTTGCGATCTTCCATTCTGTTTTTAGGATTCTGCATATTATTTTTTTATTTCAGACAATGTATTCTTTATTTCTTGTTGATCCCTTATTATTTCTTGTTGATCCCTTTTCATATCCTCATAGGTCTCGTTTATTTTATCAGCCTTTTCTAGGAAATTCTTGAAAAACCTTATAAGTGTGGTTTTGAACTCTATATCCAGTTGCTTTATGTCCTCCATTTCTTTCATTTGTGATCTGTTTCCTTGTCTCGGCATTTTCGCTGCTTCCCTGAGTTGGTAGGGTGCTTTTGTGTGCTAAGGTGTCCTATATGGTTCAGTGGGTCACCCTCCCAGTTACCTGAGGTGGACACTCTTGGAGCACCCCTTTGTGGACTGTGTGTACAGCTTTGTTGTGATTAAGTCTTGATTGTTGTTGGTATCACTGAGAGGAACTGACCTCCAGGCCAATTGGCCTTGAGGATCAGCTGTGTCTATTCCGGGGGACAGCCTTATTCGACTAGACTTGGAAATTTGCAAAAGCCTCTGTGCTCAGCTTGGATGGGGCAGAGTTTCAGGGTGGAGCCTACAGCCTTGGCTTCCTGTCAGTCCCGCCCTATGAGATTCCTGAGTCTCAGTGTTCCTCAATGTCCTTTGGTACTTGCTGCAAGCATCTCTGAGAGAAAGGTGCCTTTGAAATTTGCCCGCTACCAGACAGTCTAGTCTCTCCCCCAACGAGCCTGGAACTGGGGTTTAGTGCAGTTGGAAATGGGGTTCAGAGCCGTCCGGAGCTTTTGTCTCCTTCCCGCTAGGGCAATCCAGCGGCATAGTCAACAGTTTGTCCTCTGTGCGAAATGTGTGCACCTCCGGGACTGCCTTTTGCAGCTCCCCTGGGTTTCCGCCTTACAGTCCAGATTCCCTCTGTATGAGCCTGGGTCCCCAGGGTCTGGTCTAGAACTGGGGTTCAGTGCAGTCGGTACTGGGGCTTAGCACAGTCCGGAGCGTTTGTTTCCTTCCCGCTAGGGCAATCTAGCAACAGAGTCAACAGTCTGTCCTCTGTGCGCAATGTGCGCGCCTCCAGGACTGCCTTTTGCCGCTCTGCATTACAGCCTAGATTCCCTCTGTATGAGTCTGGGTCCCCAGGGTCTCGCCCAGAACTGGGGTTCATTGCAGTCAGAACTGGGGTTCAGCACAGTCCAGAGCTTTTATCTCCTTCCTGCTAGGGAATGCCAGCCAGGCACTCAGCCGCCCCCTCCTCTCTGGCTTTGTCCTCTTTGTGCACCGTGTCTCCGTACTTTAGGTTTTCACAGCTCCTCTGATTTTCCTTCTGGTTTTCTCATTCCTTCTCGTTGTAGAATTTCCAGTTAGTCAACTTTTCTATAGTTCTGGATAATGTCCACTTTATATTTTAGTTTTATTTTTTGAAATTGTTGTGTGAGTCTGCAGTTAGTGTTTACCTATGCCGCCATCTTGGTTTCTCTCTCCAGTTTATATAAAATTAATTTGGTAATTAAATGTGGCTCTCAGTAGAGGTATGCAGTAGTTATAGAGTTGGGTTTGTTTGGGGAAGAAGTACAGTGATTATGGTTCTGAGGATGGGGAGTAGTAGGAGATGTTTGGAATTTCACAACCTGAGACAGGGACCAGATTATCAAGGGTTATTTCAGAAACATTGGGATTTATCCTCAAGAAAGATGTAGATATCCAGAAAGCCGCAGAATATGAGTTCAGCATCCAGGTGGAGCAACGTAGATAGAGGTTTCATCATTTTGGGAATGGATGTAACCACTTATGGAGAACTTCGTGAAGACAGGGATAGACGAGAAGCAGAGAACCCAAGGGAATGCTGTTAGAAAAGGAGACAGATCCCTGTGATGTTGGTGTTCTTTTGTACATGGCATTAATGCCTGTATTTGTTGGAGTGGAATTTAGTTGGGCGTGGGGGGTGGGTAGAGGCCAAGATCTCATAATCTTTTTGTTATCTGTATTGACCTCTTACCTCCCAACAGGCTCTTGCTAACTTTATACCCGTTTTATTGTACATATGCAGCCTGATGTTTGTACCCAAGAATAAACCACAAGCTTTTGACTAGTTTTTTAAATTCATGATCTTGATCTTCAGTTGGACTTTACTGTTGCCTGGAAGTCATACTACATTATCTTACTTAATTCACGAAAGTAATTATCTGAGATTCCCCCTTTTTTCTCACACCTTCAACATCTCTTCTCCATATCCAGTTCTCAGCTGATAATCTCGCTTCCTTCTTTGCTGAGAAACTTGAAGCTAATTGCTTCAGTGGACTAGTAGTGTCAATTACCTACATCATATTAACTAACCTCATGTAGTCTGCCTGTTCTTACTGTAGATGATCTCTCTTTGCGCCTATGTAATGCTAGCTCCTTTCCTTGTGCACTAAATTCTCTGTCCTCTCACCTTCCCCAAAACATTGTTCACTCAGTTCTCTATTCTTTCTCTCGTGTCATCAGTTTTCCTCTTCTGTTGGCTCATACCCATCATTAATCAAATGAAACAATACTAATTTGATTCTACTCACTTTGCCAGTAACTGTTTCATTTCTTTGTTCCCCTCTGTAGTTGTCTGTACTCACTGTCTTTAATTTCTCTGCTTCCATTTTCTTTTAAAAGCACGCAAGTCAGATTTTCAGCCCATCACTTTAATTTAACATGGGTGATAATCCACTTTAAAGTTTGCTTTTAAAAAGTAATAAATCTTATTTGAATTAGAATATGTAATTGACACCACTTTAAATTCTTATGCCAAGCAGAGGAATGTGTACACGTTACCACCCATCTTTAGTTGCTTTGGTTGTATTATAAAAAAGATGCTAAAATGGTAACACATTTTAATTGCTCTGTTAAATATAGGGCATCATACTTGTTGGCTTTGTGGTATTGGTCTCCATATGTCTTTTTGTGTGACTTTCCTATGACTAAGAAATTGTCTAGTTTTTATTAAGCAGATGGTTGCAAGTTTCTCTCTAATGTGTTGAATGAAGTTGTGAATGAAAAACAGCTGAGTGAACATGAAAACAATTAACAGGCAGGAAATTTACTATAGAAAGAAAACATATATAGCAAAGTTAATCTGATATGTAGTTAACGATAGCCATTATTCATAATGAGTTGTATACCTTAGCTTTTATTAATCTCTTAAAAATTCAACTGAGGACATGGAATTCCCTAGAATTCATTTAAAATCCTCTAGTTATGACCCGAAAGGAAGTAATCAATGGACTTTTTTTCTTTCATGCAAGAAATATAAAAAAAAATCAAAGTTCTTGAATGAAATTGAGAGCTACATCGATAGGCTCAAAAGTATTGAATGCGATTGATTTGTTGTTAAAGAGAGGTTTAGAGATACTCTTCCTGATACCTCTCTATCTTAAATTCTCCCACTGTGATTTTGTCTATTTTTCTTTTGAATTCTGCCAATTTTTGCTTTATATATTTTGAAATTATGTTATTAGGTTTATATTTATGTCTTCGTTATGGATTGATTCTTTTGTTGCTATGAAATATGTTATTTTTTTTATTTCTAGTAGTTATTCTTGCCTAAATCTATTTTGTCTAATATGAATACAATTATGTCAACTTCTTTTTTTTTTTTTAAATATATTTTTATTGATTTTGTACAGAGAAGAAGGGAGAGAGATAGAGAGCTAGAAACATCGATGAGAGAGAGTCATCGATCAGCTGCCTCTTGCACACCCCCTACTGGTGATATGCCCGCAACCAAGGTACATGCCTTTGTCCGGAATCGAACCCGGGTCTCTTCAGTCCCCAAGCCGACGCTCTATCCATTGAGCCAAACCGGTCTCGGCTATGTCAACTTCTTTATATTCATGTATGCATGGTAAATTTGTTCTTATTCTTTTCCTTTTTAAACTTTCTATGTTGATATATTTCAGATGTTTCTATATGTGTTTACATTTAATTTGATAAGTTTTTCTTTTAATTGGAGTGTTCAGTTTATTATTATATGTACTACTGTTATCTATAGGTCTAATAAATCTGACTTCCTGTTTATATCTTCCCCCAGGTTTTAAATGATTTTTCTGTCATTTCTTGTCACATTTTAGATTATTCAAAAGATTTTATTATCTATTCTGAGATCTATTAGTTAGTTATAAATTCTTTTGCTATTCTTTATTTTACTCTAGATTGCATTATTCATTCTTGCCCTATTAGAAAATAGAAGTTAGTGCAGTTACCTATTTATCAGAAAAATCTAAGGATCTTCACATGCTTTAACTTTATCTATATCCCTTCTGCATTTAGGAATTGTTTTTGTATATTTTAATTCTACATATATTTTAAACCCTATATATTTAATATCCATATATTTACCTTTTTAAATATATTTTATTAATTTTTACAGAGAGAAAGAGAGAGGGTTAGAGTTAGAATCATTGATGAGAGAAAAACATCGATCAGCTGCCTATTGCACACTCCCTACTGGGTATGTACCTGCAACCAAGGTACATGCCCTTGACCAGAATCGAATATGGGACCCTTGAGTCCACAGGCCAATATTCTATCCACTGAGCCAAATCGGCTAGGGCTACCTTTTTTCATTCCTTTTTATTTCTTCCTTCATGTATGTTCTTCTACCAGTGCTCATTTTTTTCTGCTTGAAGAACTCCCTTTTATAATATATTAGTGTATGTGTGCTGACCATTAAATATCTCAGATATTGTTTGTCTGGAAATTCTGTATTATTTTAATTTAATTTGAAGGATGTATTTTACATTTCTTAAAATTCTAAGTTGCTGACTATTTTCATCATGCATGTTAAAAGTATTAATTGATTGCCTTCCAACTATTGGGTCGGCAACTAAGTAATTGCGGGTTTCACACATATATGGCTTCAGTTGAATTTTTAGGTTTGCAGACGTAGTACAAATGTAAAACACATTTTGTATTTGATAGTTGGCTATTCAGCTGTTAATCAGTAAAAAAAGTTTTTTGATCTGTTTTGTAGTTTTTGTTTGGCGTTCGTTGAAAAATGGAAAATCAAAAGGAACATTTTCGTCATATTTTGCTTTTTTATTTCCGCAAGGGAAAAACGCATCACAAGCTCATAAAAAGTTATGTGCTGTTTATGGTGACGAAGCCTTAAAAGAACGGCAGTGTCAAAATTGGTTTGCCAAATTTCGTTCTGGTGATTTTTCACTCAAAGATGAAAGACGCTCTGGTCGTCCAGTTGAAGTTGATGATGCCCTAATCAAAGCAATAATCAATTCGGACTGTCACAGTACAACACGTGAGATTGCAGAGAAGCTTCATGTATCACATACATGCATTGAAAATCACTTAAAACAACTTGGCTATGTTCAAAAACTCGATACATGGGTTCCTCACGAACTGAAAGAATCACAGTTAACGCAACGCATTAGCAGCTGCGATTTGCTAAAGAAACGTAATGAAAATGATCCATTTTTAAAACGACTGATAACTGGCGATGAAAAATGGGTTGTTTACAACAATATCAAGCGGAAAAGATCGTGGAGCAGGCCAGGTGAACCAACTCAAACAACATCAAAAGCTGAGATTCATCAAAAGAAGGTTTTGTTATCAGTTTGGTGGGATTACAAAGGAATTGTCTACTTTGAACTCTTACCACCCAACCGAACGATCAATTCTGATGTCTACATTGAACAACTAATGAAATTAAACAATGCAGTTGAAGAAAAGTGGCCCGAATTGACAAATAGAAAAGGTGTTGTATTCCATCATGACAATGCAAGGCCACACACATCTTTGGTCACTCGGCAAAAATTAATGGAGCTTGGTTGGGATGTTTTGCCACATCCACCATATAGTCCTGACCTTGCACCATCTGATTACTTTTTGTTTCGATCTTTACAAAACTCCTTGAATGGTAAAAATTTCAATAATGATGATGATGTCAAATCGTACCTGATTCAGTTTTTTGCTAATAAAAAACAGAAGTTTTTTGAACGTGGGATTATGATGCTGCCTGAAAGATGGCAAAAGGTCATTGATCAAAATGGGCAATACATTAAAGAATAAAGTTATTTAGTTCCATGAAAAAATTGTCTTTGATTTTCTTTAAAAAATCCGCAATTACTTAGCTGCCGACCCAATATAATAATTTCTGTTTAGAAAATTGTTCTTTTGAAGGTTATATATCTTTTTCTCTGGCTGTTTTGAAAATTTCTGTGTCTTCAAATTTCAGAACTTTTTACTCTTATGTGCCCTGGAGGTTTTTTTCTTTGTATATATCCTGCCTAAGGTTTATTTTGCCTTTTGAATCTGTGAATTAGCATTCTTGATTATTAGAACTTTAAAACTGCTTCCACACCATTATAGCTATCTTCCCTTACTGTGACTTCAATTATAATGTGTGTCAGGCCATTTCCTTGTGACTCAAATATCTCCTATGTTCTTTCATGTCTTTTCTATCCTTCCCCCCCCCCCCCCCCACACACACACCCTTGTTTCAGTCTAGAGATTTTCTAGTAATTAATTTTCTCTTTAACTGTGTCTAATCTGTTAAGGCTATCTGTTGAGTTTTTAATTTCAGTGATTGCATTTTTCAATTCTATGTCCACTCTACATTTTAGTTGTATTCCCTTGAAATTGTTGTGAGCTGCTGCGGCTAGGTGTATACCCGAGCAGCCATCTTGGATCCTCTCGCATTTTTCAATTCTAGAATTTATATATTCTTAAAAAAAGATTCTAAATCTTTGGTGAGATTCTACATTGTGTCATCAGTTTTCTTAAACATGTTAATTATAAAATTTAAAAGAAATTCTATGTCGGATACTGCAATATGTATCTTAGCTTGTGGGTCTTTTTCTTTTCTTTACGTTTGATATGATTTCTTCATAAGCCTAGAAACTTTTCATTGGATGGCAATTATTATACATGAAAAATTTGTAGAGGTTTTGAATAAATTTTCAGCTGTTGGCAGGCAGTTAGATAACAGACAGAGCAACTTTGTTCATTATGTTTGAGCTGTTGCAAGTCTGAATTTTAGTATTTATAAGGCTTTGTTTATTTCTAGTTCTCCATTAATCCTAGGGTATAGTCATTCAGGGATCTCAGCTGAAAATCTGGGGTGCCTACCAGGAGCATGCCTCTTTCATGGGTCTTGAACTCCAATTTTTATCTCCCAGGACTGCCAGAAATTCTGTTTAGCTCTTTAACTGCTATTGCTCGTCTCTACTTGGCTTCCTGAAGTCTGTGCTGCTTATGAATTGGCAAATACGTTATGGAGTTAAGCAATGAGATTTTAGATTGACTTCTCTTTGTTTTCTTTTCTCTGGGGATCTTGGTCTTCAGGCCCTGCCTGACTTAAGTGCCCTGAGTGCCAGTATTTGTATTCCCAGCCCTGGAGACAGTGAAAATTGTTGAGTTTTCTTCCTCTTAGCAGTTTTTATCTGAGCTGGGCAGTGTTGGCACTCTTTCCCTCTTACACTCTTGCTACCCATCTTCCTTCATTCTTGCTGTATGTAATACAAATGTAATGGCTGGAGATCCAACAGCCAATCTTTGGACCATGAATTGACTTGAGGGTGGAAGCCTTAAAGAGGGTTCTAGAGAAGAAAGATGGAAGAGCCTGGGATCCTATTGATTCTAGAGTCCTCATATCAGACCTATAAGACTTAGATCTGGATTTCCTAGATATCAGGAGGTAAATCAACATCATCTCTTGTTTTAGCCTTGCAACTTTAAGTTTTGTGCTTATCCAGTCAAATCTAATGCTAATTAATTGAGCAAATTTACATATGCGTACATTCAACATTATTATATTAAAGGTCATTGGTTTTTAATATTTTATATAGTTGTGACATAGATAATAACTGCCATTCACTGAATGAATGGTTTCATTGACAGGTTTGTGTATTATATCTCCCATACTTGCCTAAATGCCATCACTTTAATTTCCTCACAAGAAAACATGGAAATCCAAGTTAGTGAGAGGAATGTTACTATAGAGAAATACTTGAATACAGGTGATTTTAGTTATTATTATTGGCAAATTATTTATGACATACCTACCAAATGATTCCAATAGACCATACTTGGGAAATACTATAGACTGTCTTGAACCAACACTCTTTTTTCCATTCCACAAATATTCTGTGGGCAAAATGTGATTGAAGACCAATGTAAAGGGAGAAATAAAAAAAAGTAAGGGATGATTGAAAAACATGTTCAGAAATTAGTGAGAAATTACATATAGAGAGTTGAAAGAAAAAGAAAATGTTAAAAATAACAGTAAGCCTTTGAATTGAAGGTCTGTCATGATGATGCTATTGGTTGTAAAAGGCAAATTGAGAAAGGATTTCTTGTAAGAAAAATCAATGTCTCATTACTTAAAGTTGAAAACATGTTTAGTTGGCATGCTTCCTTTTTGATATGTATTCTTTGCATAATGTAAATTGTATAACATTAATATAAAAGGATTTTTTTTACCTTTTCCCACTTTAAAGGATGTTATAGAACTTTTCCAAGCCGTTGGTTGCAGCTGTACCCTTATATATTCTATAGCTGCCCCTATCTCTAGTCAGTATGTCGGAGACTGGTCTTAAAATATAATCCTTAAGTTTGTGGCAAAACTATGACCCATTGAAAACAGTAATTCAACATAAAGCAGCATTATTTCCTTATTTTGACACAGATTATAATTAGCATTTTAGGGTTTATGGTAGTATCTGTTCACATTTTTGAGGAATACACTTGAAAATGACTCACTATCCTGACTCACTTGTTGAAGTTCACTGTCATTCAAAAGCTCTTTTATTCTGCCTTTCTTTTCCTGGCTTTATTTTTTTTTCTCCCAATGAATAGAATTGCTATAATAAGTCTCACATTGCTGAATAACCTTTGTTTTTTTCTTAATTGGTGTGTATATGCCACGCCTCAAGGCATATTCAAAGCTTTTACTTATGATGGCTGGCATTTTTTTTTGTTTAGTCTTGGCAGGAAGTATAATATAGTGAGAGTTAGTAGTATCTAAGAGTGGGAAGACAACAAGCTCTTTGTTAATAAGATGAATGTATAAATACTACATAATTTACTTTAGTGGAAACATGCATCTGTTGTTTAGAAATGTACTATAAATTTTGTTGTACCCAATTAAAGCCATCAGGCCTAGTAAATATTTTTGCTTAACAATTGAGCTGGCCCAGTTATTTCCAAGAATATTTGATCAAGCAAAATTCCAGGAAATATCTTAAATAGTCCTCATTAAAATTACATGAGTTTTACTGCACTCTGTTTGTTATCAGAGAAAAGCTTGGCTGGTCTTTCTTCATTGCTGGTAGGAGTAAGGTCCGTGGGGCACCTCTGGAATAAGATTTCTAGAGGCCCCCTGGAAGGATGAGATGTGGTAGAAAGCTTTATTTTCGTGGAATTACATCCCTTGGTTTCTAAAGTCTCATTTCCCTTAATCCTGGAAGAGGTGCATCTGGGGATTCAGCAGAGCTAGAAGCAAAGCCAATGTCCAGAGGTGCTCACTCCGCGGTAGAGTTGGGTCGGGTACAGCATCAGGCTAGTTGCAGTCCATTAGTCCATTGTGTGAGCTCCATATAACTGTGGGCCATGTGGGTAAGTGCAGGAGTATGTTAATGTCTATGTGACATGGTTGTAATCGACCTAGATATTACTAACAGGAAAGGAGCAAAGGAAAGGCCAGATATTGTAGGTATGTGATTTATGTAGCTTTGTCAGGAAGCTGCAGTTTAACATTGCCCAGGGGGCCGCCGGTGTGTTCCCCTCAGAGCCCTGGGGGAAGAGACAGGACAGGGAAGGAACAGACACATGCCCAGTAAAGTTTGGGTGATACATGCACGGAAGGTTCGAGCCTGTCAGTTGCTCTGCAAGCCAGGAGTCAACTGTGTGAGCAAACAAAAAAGTGATCTCATTTGTTTAGGAGATTAAATATTCCAATCTTCCCACGCTTTCAGTGGCTATCCCTACTCTGGCCAATGACCTGTTCCCAGATACGACTGAGGGCAGTTGGGGGTGATCAGGCTGGCAGAGGGGGGAACGGGCAGTTGGGGCGAGCAGGCTGGCAGGGGGCGGGGGGAGACGGTTGGTGGTGAGCAGACCTGCAGAAGGGGCAGTTAAGGGTGATCAGGCCAGCAGGGGAGGCAGTTGGGGGAAAGCAGCCTGACAGGTGAGGCAGTTGGGGGCAATCAGGCTGGCAGCGGGGGGGGGGGGGGGGGGGGGGGGGGGTAATTGGTGAGCAGGCTGATGGGGGGGTAGTTGGGGGTGAGCAGGCCAGCAAGGGGTGGGGGGCAGTTGGGGGTGAGAAGGCTGGTGGAGGGTGGGCAGTTGGGGGCAAGCAGACTGGCAGGCAGAGTGGTTAGGAGTGATCAGACAGGCAGGCAGGTGAGCAGTTAGAAGTCAGCGGTCCCAGATTGCAAGAGGGATGTCTGACTGCCAGTTTAGGCCCCATCCCACCAGGCAGTTGGGGGCGATCAGGCCAGCAGGAGGGGGCAGTTGGGGGCAAGCAGGTCAGCGGGGGGTGGGGGACAGTTGTTATTAGGAACTAAAAGGAGGCCTGTCTGGTAGCAGTGCTGCTTCAAATTGTGAAGAATGGGATAAATAGCTATTCATGATCTGTGTGGTGTTTGATTCAAGGAGTATGATTAATGTTAGTTGGTATCATTGTTATTATTATAATGATCCCTTATTTATTTATATGTTATAGTTACTTCTAGGGTTGTCACTTAAAACCTTGAAGGAAGCAAATAGTTTGCAAAGTAGATGCCAAAGTCAGTGTATTAAAATCTAAGTGTGCTGTTTAGAGAGGACTTTGGGTTCTCACTCAGCTTGTTGCTAATTATTTTTCATACTGTTCATGTGAATTTTGTTACTTGATTTTTTTAATAACAGCCTAGAAGTGGCAAATTGGGTCATGAAATTAGAGATTTTCTAAAAGCGGCAAGTATAATAAAATATACAATGATTGATTATTAAAAATGTGAGATGATGAATTTTTTTTTCCAGATTTATTGAGGTATATATTTACCTACTGTGAATTCATTCAAAGCACAAAGCTTGATGATTTTTGTAATTACATCATAATGCTTCCACCTCATGATGCAGAAAAGTTCCAACAAAAATCCTAAAAGTTGTTTTTAAAAGATTTTTAATTGATTTTTTTTAGAGGGAAAGGAAGGAAGGGAGAGAGAGAGAGACGAGAGGAGAGGGGAAGGGAGAAAAGGGGAGGGGAAGGGAGAAGAGGGGAGGGGAGGAGAGGAGAGGAGAGGAGAGGAGAGGAGAGGAGAGGGCACATAGATGTGAGAACAAAACATTGCCTATCAGGGATTGAACCCACAGGAATTGAACTGACAATTTTCAGTTCAGTGCACAGAATGACACCCACACTGGCCAAGGTGGAAATGTTGGAGATAGGTTTTATTTAGATGTTAGAAAGGTATTTGATAAATTTCTGTGATGCCACCATAGATGAGAAGTGCAGGTCATTTAAGGATTTTATAATTTGTTGATGGACCATATTTACATTTATGTCAGAGTGAAGGTCTTTGTTAGGGTGTCTTAGTGTCTTAGCTTATTCAACAGTTTTTCAGTGGCTAGAATGAAAATTCGGTTATGATAATTGGATTTATGAAGGAAGAGGGAGGATCCAAAGTTGACAGAGATAGCTTGAGAAAGGTTTTGAAATTCAGACTTAGAAAAGCTTTACAGGCTTGGATAACGAAGCAAAATGAAAAAGAGTTTTAATTTAAAATGATAAAACGCTAAATTCTACCCTGAGATTGAGACAGCTCTTAAGAGAGAGTATTGAGAGATTGCCAGTGCAATATATGCTAATTATGAGCCCGTTAATGGACTTATCAGTCAGAAAAGAAAAGTGAATGATTTGGTTGCAGATAAAGGGAGGTAATAGAGGTGTTCTCTTAACATCAGATTTTTTCTGGGGTATCATGTTGCATTAGAGTATCAGATTTCAGAGGGGACTTGAATAAAATGTCATGTGTTGAGCAGTATATCTCAGTGATTGTTATTTATAGGGTTGTCATGTGAAAGCCTAATTTTGTTTAGAACTAACGGAAAACATTTCTAATAATAATTAGAACATTTCAAGATAGAATGGGATGACTTGTGAGATTTTTATCTCTGGAAGCATTAAATTAAGTGACCACTTACTAAGGATGTGATATGAAAGATGTTATCATTTGTGGGAGGTTGAGCTAGATACAATTTAAGATTCCTTCCAATTCCTTTAACTTTTAAAAAACTTTTTACTTCTTAGATACCTTACAATTAATATTATTATTTTGTCCCTGAAACTTTATTAAAATAAATTCTTTCTCTAACCAACCGGTTTGGCTCAGTGGATAGAGCGGCGGCATGCGGACTGAAGGGTCCCAGGTTCAATTCCAGTCAAGGACATGCACCTTGGTTGCGGGCACATCCCCAGTAGGGGGTGTGAAGGAGGCAGCTGATCGATGATTCTTTCTCATAGATGTTTCTAACTCTCTATCCCTCTTCTTTCCTCTCTGTAAAAAAAATCAATAAAATATATTTAAAAAATAAATATCTTATGTTTATATAGTACTTAAAGGTTTTAAAATGCTTTTATGAGGCCCAATTAAATGTTATGGTCACAAGAATTCTACAAGTTGGTCAGAAAATGTTTTACAATTTTATGTTTTTATTGATTTTTAGAGAGAGAGGAGGGGAGAGGGATAGAAAGATGGAAACGTTGATGATGAGAGACATCATTGATCTGCTGCCCCCTCACACTCCCCACAGGGAACTGAGTCTGCAACCCTGGGCATACCATATGTCCTAACCAGGAATCAAACTGGTGACTTCTTGGTTCCTGGGTCAACGTTGAGCTCTACCGGCTGAACTTACAATTTTTAGACAGTTGCATTTTAAAAAATTTTAAATTATTTATTGTTGAAAGTATTATATGTCTCCTTTTTCCCCCATTGACCTCTCCCTGGTAGCTCTCACCCCCTAGCACATGCCCTCACCCTCCTACTGTCTGGGTTCATTGGCTATGCTTATATGCATACATACAAGTCCTCTAGTTTGTTTTACAGCCCCTCCCCGCCCTCCATCGCCTGCTTTCCCTCTGAGGTTTGATGGTCTGTTCCAAGCTTCTATTCTATGTCTCTGGATCTACTTTTGTTCATTAGTTTATGTTGTGAATTGTATTCCACAAATGAGTAAGATCATGTCATATTTATCTTTCTCTGAGTGGCTAATTTCCCCTAGCATAATGCTCTCCAGGTCCATCCATGCTGTTGCAAATGGTAAGAGTTCTTTGTTTTTTATAGCAGCATAGTATTTCATTGTGTAGAAGTACCACAGTTTTCTAATCCACTTACCTGAGGATGGGCACTTAAGCTGTTTCCAAATCTTAGCTATTATACATTGTGCTGCTATGAACATAGGGGTGCATATATTCTTTCTGATTGGTGTTTCTGATTTCTTGGGATATATTCCTATAAGTGGGATTACTGGATCAAATGGGAGCTCCATTTTTTAAGTTTTGAGGAAACCCCATACTGTTTTCTACAGTGGCTACACCAGTCTGCATTCCCATCAGTAGTGTACAAACAGCAGTGTTCCTTTTTCCATATTCTTGGCATTTGTTGACTTGTTGATGGTGTGAGATGATACCTCATTTTTATTTTGATATGCCTTTCTCAGATGATTTGTGACTAACAGTTGCATCTTAATGACTTAGAGTATGGGTTGGTTCTGGGTTCCAAACCATCTGGGCTCTGAATGCCTTCCTTTCCTCATCTGTAATTTGGTGATAATAGCGACTGTGCCTTATGGTTGTTGGGTTTACGTATGATAATAGGTTTGAGAATATATGCTTAGAGCAGTATAATATGCTTAGAACAATACCTGACACATAGTAGACAGTAAATGTTAGCTAATGTTGTTGTCATCATTATATTTCTCTTTTACAGGTAAGGAGACAACCTAATACAGGTTGAGACTTGTCCAAGTTTCTATCAGTAATTAGTGGTAGAGCAGTTATTGAGAATTCTGTTGAATTAGATGAAAATGGAGTACAAATAAAAAAATGGAGTACAATTACTGGCATATGGACTAATATTTTGTGAAATAGTATTGATGTCATTTAATTTGTTAAATTAATCCATCAGACTGCTGTGAAACAACTAGATTTTGGGAAAGCTCTAGTTTGCATGTGTTTACATGTACATTTACATGTACACACACATTCCAGATATAATTCAGTAGGAAAGCCTCTTCTGAAGCATATTATAAATGAAGATATCCACATTTTCCAAAAGATTTATGGTGCCTGATAGTGTTTAAAACGAAGTAGATAATTAACTTGAGTTCTATTGGCATTCTAGTGTACTTACCAAGCAATTTGACCTTCTGATTTCTAGATGTGCTTAGATTTCTAGAGGAAAACTAAAGGCATCTCCCAGAAGAAAAATCCAAATATGCTGTCATTTATAATTTAAAAACCCAAAAATGATCTCACTAAAATTCTCTTCTGTCTTCAGATAGTCATTTGTTATAATTAATTCATGAACTGTTCTATAGTTTTCTAGTCATGTGGGAAACAGTTTGTGTTGTACAGTAAAGTAGGAATCCCCAGTAGATTGTGTGGTGTGCTTCAAGGATTGTTTTTGAATTTTCTCACTGCTATTTAGTTTCTGGGGTGAACATAGTAGTATTTCTTATAGTAAGGATTCTTTATATTTCTTAAAAAAACAAACCCATTTTTATTTTATTTTTTATTTCAGAGAGAGGAAGGGGGAGGGAGAGAGAGAAACATCAATGATGAGAGAGAATCATTGATGGGCTGCCTCCTGTACACCTCCTCCCAAGGATCAAACCCACAACCTGGGCATGTGCCTGACCTGGAATCAAACTCTAATCTCCTGTTTCATGAGTGAATACTCAACCACTGAGCACACCAGCCAAGCAAGGATTTTTTTTATTTCTTTACAAAGTTGTAAACATCTGGAAGGCAGATACGGTTTTAATAATCTATTGTTCTCAATATATACTTGTAAAGAGCCCTGCACATAGTGAGTTTGTGAAATTATCAATGCATTATTATGCTTTATTAGAAACCATTGAACCAACTAAATTGGCTATATTAAGAATGCTCAGCTAAATTAACTTACCTTTCACAATGATAGTAATGTAATCTATTTGTCAACAAGTATATTAAAGTATGTTCTTGAAAAGGATTAATGTTGGAACAACTACATTTGGTAAAATCAATGTCTTATAGAAAATATGACTTAAAGGGGAAAAAAATACCTTCGAAAAGACTTTAAAGGCATTTCAAAAACACTTTAATTCAGCGGTCGCCAACCTTTCAGACCTCACAGACCACCAGCAGTCTGCGGACCACCAGTTGGCAACAGCTGCTTTAAATCAAAGTCCTGTAAGAAATCCATTTTAAAACAACCCAGATTTATTGTAGTAAGTGAATTCATCAGGAAAGTTGCAGTGATCTGCTGAGGCAGATTCTCCTGTAACTTTCGTTATTTGGCTTGAACTTATTTTTAAAGTATTTGAACCAGCCCTTAATAGCATAAAATGTAATGACTTTAGCATTTGTATTATTATTTTTTAAAATTTTTATTATTATTATTTTTATTGATTTCAGAGAGGAAAGGAGAAGGGAAGATAGAAACATCAATGATGAGAGAGAATCATTGATCAGCTGTCTCCTGCATGCCCCCTAGTGGGGATTGAGCCCACAACCCAGGCATGTGCCCTTGACTGGAATTGAACTTGGGACCCTTCAGTCCACAGGCTGATGCTCTATCCACCCAACCAAACTAGCTAGGGCCATTTGTATTATTCTTTAATTTTTTGCAGTTTTCAATAAAGTGCTAACCATTTTGAAAATTATTGCAGTGAGTAAGGATATGCTTTTCTGGGCCTGGTTTTTTATTCATATGTTAAGAATGTAGAATATAGACACTTAATTTCTTCTTTCTGCACCACACTGCTCCCCAGACTACATGACCTACTGGATGGAAGAGAAAGTATTAGCTGGTTTTCTTTTGGTCACAAGAGAAGTAGTTATGCATGTGGCCATAGTTTCCATCTCTTTGAATTTGTGTTCTTCCCTCCTATCTTTTAGAGCAGTAAAGAAAACTAAAAAGCTGAAGGCATTCTATCAGAAAAAGGTTGAGGTGACTTATTATTATTTTTTTTTAATTTGGTATACTTTTTAAAATATTTTTTATTGATTTTTAGAGAGATCGAAACATCATCAATTGGCTGCCTCTAGGGATGGAGCCCACCTGGGCATGTGCCCCGACCAGGAATCGAACCAGTGACTTCTTGGTTCATGGGTTGATGCTCAACCACTGAGCCACATAGGCTGAGGTGACTTATTCTTGACCCTTCTTATGTTTCTGATTTCTGGGGATGTAAAGAAGGGTGTGGTAGAGAAGGGAACCATTTGCTTGTGTAGAAGTAGATATGTTGGAGTAGTATTGAATCTTCAACTTTTCCCTGTAGAGGGATTTTTCTCCTAACATCAGTTATCTTTACAGTTGTTTAAATGATTTTTATATTTTGACTAGGTAGAACATATATGTATACATGGTAAAATTTGAAGGTCTACTAAAGGTATCCAGTGAAAAATGCATAATTTCATTCAGTTATCTACTTTTGATCTCCCCCAGGATAACCACCATGAACTTTGTGTATTTATGTGCATTCCTAATCCCCAACTGTGTGTTGTATGACTATTTTGAACCTTGCTTTTCTTTCCTATTTACAGTATATTGGAAATCGTTTAAATCAGTACATAATTTTTCTTCATGATTTTTAATAGCTGAACTGGTGCACTTATGTTGTTTGCAGTCTTTGTTGCTGCACTGTGAAGTTGGCCTTGCTTAAAAAGAAGGAATTGGTGTTGCTATTATAAATACCTTCTATAATTCCAGATGGTTTACTCAGTGAGTTTAAACAGTGCTTTGTAAGAAATGTTTAACACAGTGAGAAAGATGGCAGTTCTTTTATGTAAAATGTGTTTTTATTTATAGTCAGTCATCTTGGAATAAGGTAAGATTTCATGCAGAAATTGGCACAACTCATCAAATACTAGTACATAATTCTGGAAGAGGCTTGCTTTTCTTCTTAATGATTTTTTAAAAGAGTCTTACTCTACTGTGTAAAATATGGATTTAGAAAATGATTGAACCTGTGTATAAATTTTTGGCTCAATAATTGAGGGTGAGAGATTGGGATGGGGATGTAATGGATAGATTACTGTAAAGAATCCTAAATGTGAACCTGGAGCCCAGTGGCAGCACTTTCCTCTCCTTTCATGTATCAGGTCATGTAAGATTATTACTTTTATTATTTTTATTTTATTTATTGATTTTGATAGAGAGAGAAAGAAACATCAATTTGTTGTTCCACTTATTTATGCATTTATTGTTCAATTCTTGTATCCTTGACTGGGAATTGAAACTTCTAGCTTTTAGTGTACTGGACAATGCTCCAACCAACTTAGCCACACTAGGGAGGGCTAAAACATATATGTTTATAGTAAAACTAGAGGCCTTATGCGCGAAGATTCATGCAAGAATGGGCCTTCCTTCCCCTGGCTGCTGGCACTGCCTTTGCTGCTGCCCAAAGGTGCCTTTCCACCTTCCCATGCTGCCCAGAGGCCCGGAGCGGCTGGGGCGGTGCAGAATGCTGGCAGGTGCAGAATGCCTGGCAACGTCCAACCTGGCCCCTGACTGCTGGCGGCTGTGCATTTAAATTAAGCTGCCATATTTGTTGGGTTAATTTGCAAACTCACTTCTGATTGGTTGGTGGGTGTCAGGAAGGTACAGTCAATTTGCATCTTTCTCTTTTATTAGTGTAGATTAATATATGTGTTTTATTGATCATTCAGAAAAAAATACAAAAGTCTAAGAGGAAAATAAAATTACTCATATTTCTTTCTTTTGGAAGTTAAACTGTTAACATTTTGGTGTTTTTCATTCCAGTCTTCTTTTTGTTGTTGTTGTTTATGGTCTTTTTTATTTTGCATAATACTTGATTTATTGTTTGGTGTTGGAGTAATTCTAGATGTTGGATGGCACAGTTGTGGTGATATCTATCATTTAAGATCTCTGTAGATCATATCTCGAAGGCTTATGTTGTGTTTTTACTGGCATGGGGGTTCTTGGGTTCCTCAGTTAGAAATCAAGAGGAAACCCAGATAAATTTTCAGAGTTTATTAAGCTTATGCTCGAGCACAGGGGAGGCAACAGAGAGAAAAGGAAGGGTCCTCTGAATTGACCATGGGGCTGGCTCTGCTTGGCTGCTTTTATAAGCTGAAGACAAAGCAGACTTGCTTAAAAAAGTGAGACTTTTGAAAAAGGTGGGTTTGTGGAATTTTCCATGTCTGGGTAGGAGAAACAAGTGGTTAGAAGAGAGATAAAATTTTGCATTTTTTGAGCAGAGAATAGAGGGGTGGTGACATTCTTGTGGGTAGCCTATCTGGTGTTTTTTTCTGGCCATCTGGTGTCCTTGGGATCTCAGGCCCAGGTCCATATACTGTCTCTGTTATCTTAGTAAATCCCTCAATTCAGAACTACTTAGAAAATATTACTTGTTTTCTTTTTGAGGCCATTACATTTTATGTTTTCCTTTGTTTTGTTTCACTCCAACCATGGGATTTAGTGTGTTTGTGATAATGAGCAGAGAAAAAAACAAAGCTACTTTGATAAGCTCCAGCAAGGTAGCATAGGCTCACTCACTGGTCAAGAGACCTGCTTTCATACTGACAATCCTTGAATCAAATTCATGCTTCAGGAAGATTGCCAATTGTTACATGTCATGGCCTTCAGGAGTTGCTCCAATGTTGAAATTTTCAAGTGCCAAGGATGAGATGAGAACCACTCTCAGCATATCCTAGGGAACCTCATATTTCAAGAATAAGCAGAAGGGAAGGAATCAACACAGAACATCGAGGGAAAAAATAGCAAGGATAGGAGAACTGAGGGAAAGTTGTACAATTTAGGCAGTGAATTTCAAGACTAAGAAAATATTTTATATTGTCAAATACAGCTGAGATGTCAAATTATAGGCCACCTTTCTCAAGTCTTTCCAGACTCCCCCAGCCAGAGTCCAATTCTCCCTCTGTTATGTTCTCACAGCACACTGCATGTATGTTTCTTGAAGCCTTTATCACAGTGTGGTGTTTGGAGTCCCCAGTTATCTTGGGCAGGCTCCCTGATGGTCCCCTCCACTGCAGGGTCCAGAGCACATGGCTGGCTCTCCATCAACACTTCTGAATAAACAGATGACTGCAAAAATGGTGGCTAATTATATAATCAGTTTTCAAATGTCTCATTATAAGCTAAGGGAACTTTATTGCTTTACCTGCTCTTGACCAACAAAATCCCAAAAGTGAAGAGGAATTGTTCATTGGACCTAAACAGTTACTTATTGAATATATTACAATATTAATGTGCTGCACTACTGATTTTGCTCTAATTCAGATAGAAAATTCTTTCACTTATATTTTGGTATAAGTTAAAAGCTAATTTAAATTATGCACACTTATGTTCCAAGATGATATTCAAATTAAATTGACACAATAATTTTACTAAGTGCACTGTGTGAAACAGCAATACTGCTTCCATTGAGGCAATGATGCAATACATTTACTCCCTATTCCTTAGCTTTTGTGAACAATATTAATTTTGTTAAGACCTCTTTGTCAGGAAAATACTAAAGTTTTTGTACAATATTATATGTTAACAAATTGCCAGTAGTAGTATTGGAAATACTGTTTTGTTAAAGTTTGATATACAATACTTTAGGGTTGATGAATCATTACTTTGAAAAACATTTTCCTTTATTTATATAAAGAAGAAAAATAAAGATTCAGTTTTAATGGGTTTGAAAAAAATAAGAGTGGGACTGAATAGAGAGTATAAGCCAAAGACTGAAATTTATTGGCCAGGAACTCACATTTCCCTGTTTTCTGCCCAGGGCCTGCAGTTGATAACTAGTACAGGATAAAAAACTAAGCTTAATTGTACCAAGTCGTATATGAAAGCAATATATAGTTGTCGCAGTTTAACATTTGGAAATATTTGCTTGTGTTCATAATAATCAGATACTATTGAAATCTATTTTATATCCTTAAAACTCTGTGGCAGCTTTATAGTATCAGTGGAGTAAAACCTTGGGAACTTGGCTAACTGGAAAGGTATGGGAATTAGTAATTTTGAAAGTCATCATTGGCAGATCTGAGAAGGTTTCTCTTTGTACTGGATCAGGAGGGAGTAGGGTATTACTGAGGAAGTACACCAGTACATGGAGGCTTTAGCACTGAACTCCACGCACCTGCTTCCTGGTTCCTGTGCACTAGCTGGTAGCTTGTACTTTATTAATTTAGAGGTTCACAGACACATTTCTCTCCCTTTTTCTCTCTCTCTCTGCTCTTAGCATAGTGAGCAAGAGGACAGACTTTGGAGCCTTCTGGATGTTGGTTTGAATTGAAGCTCCCACACTAATATAGACTTGGGCAAGTTGCTTGACTTATAAGTTTTATTTAAAATGTAAAGGACAGTAGGGCTATTTGAATATTAAATAAGTTATATACCTAGCACAGTGCCTGTCGTATAACAGTTAAACAAACGTGATATATTAATAAACAAACTATTTTTCCTGGTAGCCTTCATTCCCCCCCCACCCCCCCCAACAGAAACACCTCTTTTGTCCTCCTGTTGACTGGTGGACACTTCCCTGGCCTGTTTCCCTTATTTGCTTTGAGGATCCCTGTTGACAGATTCTCTTGATAAACCTTCATTCATTTGCTTGCCATTTTATTTTTTTCAAAGGCTGTGTGGAGTGATTAAGAGCACTCTGGAGACTTTTTGCCTTTTTCCAGATGCCCTTTCTAAACTCCAAAGCTATGTGATCTTTGCCAGTTATTTAACTTAACAATTTCTTATCTGCTAAATGACAATACTGATATCTATCTCAGTTTTGATACGAAGGCATTAAATGAATAAACACAAAACACTTATATCATGCAAAATAAATGCTACCTATGATTTAGGAGCCCAGCTTCCTAGTTGGTACTTAATTCATCTAGACCTTTGGTCGGCAAATTGCGGCTCGCGAGCCACATGTGGCTCTTTGGCCCCTTGAATGTGGCTCTTCCACAAAATACCACGGACTGGGCGAGTCTATATTGAAGAAGTAGCATTAGAAGAAGTTTAGGTTTAAAAAATTTGGCTCTCAAAAGAAACTTTAATCGTTCTGTTGATATGTGGCTCTGTTGACTAATAAGTTTGCTGACCACTGATCTAGACCACCATATATGTGTTGCACTTTTGATGTTTGTTAATGTAAAATAAATCTTACTTATCAAAGTTTCCCTAACACAACATTATTAGCACAATAACAGTAACAGAATGTAAAGAATACTTATATTAAACACATATACCTGAGAGATACTATAATGTTCTTATGATTTGTTCAGTGAGATGTGTTGACTGCAGCTGCATGTGAGAATTATGTGGTGTGATATGAGCATTTGTATTGATTATGTCCTAAATTGCCAGTTTTTGGTGGCCTTCTGATCCAATTTGAACCTAAGGGAATTCAGGGACTTGCTTATACATCAATACAAGTCTTCCTGTGTGCTACTAAGTTGTTCTGGTGGACAAGTGTGAATTCTTTCTTATCCCTTTTGTCTTATATTGGTCTATAAAAATGTGCTGAATTTGTATCATTTTTTCAACCCCTTGGGCTGACTTCAACACAAATTTTTATTGCAATGAATATAACTGATAATGCTTACAATTGTGAATCAGCTGAAATAAATATGAAAGTTAAGTAAATTATGTGACTTCAACAGAATTGTTTCTATAATCATAGAAATTAATCATGAAGACCTTTGATTTTATCAAGTAAAAGTATATTTTAGTAAAGTTAATATCAATATCCACTGGTTAATATTCTGTCAATTTTTTTATTGTTTCTCAATTATTTATTGTTGTTTTCCTAAAACACATAACTTAAAATGTAACAGAGCCATTTGCATATGGTTACAAAAAATATTTCATATTAATGGCTGTTGGATCCTCTACAATACTACTGGTCTCCATTTTGCACAAATAATTGACAATTTAGTGTGATAAGATTGGAAAGCTACTGGAACCTATAAAACTCAACTATTAAGAATTCATAAGTGTTTCTAAGAAAAGAAACAGCAGAAGTTAGAAGAAGTATAGAAGTATCCTTCACTTAAACTTCAGCAAAATGGCTTGGTGGTAAGAAATAGGGCTTTGAAATTAGGAAGCCTAATTTTTAAGTCCCGCTCTGCCATTTACTTACCATAGGTTCAGAATGACATAACCTTTCTACTCCTCAGGCTTCTCATATGTAAACTGGGGATAGTATTAAGCTAACAGAGTAGGTGGTTCACTGTGAGGATTATGAGATTATGTATAGTAAATGCCCAGCACGGCGTCTGGCAGCAGTAAATTCTGACTAAACAGGTTATAAAGCATCCACAAACCAGTTGTTACAAACCAGTCTTGTGTCATCTAGTAAAAGGATGACACTTGGCGGAATTGCAGCTAAGGTATAATCTTGAGTTTGCCAGCAAGTGTAGGCGGGTTTACGTGAGTAAAATGACTCATATGCTTGTCTTGGTTCTAAGTATCTATTGTTGGCAATTTTATCGTCATTCAACCCTGCCCCCCAAATGAGAATTGCACTCATATTCAACAACCAGTAATTATGTTTTTCATCAGTAGTAATGGTATTTATTTAAATAATATTATATCACTTCATATCCTTTTCCTATGTGAATCATTTTACACATAAACATAGGAGTCACTTGTCTGATTGGGAGTTCTAGGGAACCAGTAGTGATAATTATTCTCTTTGAGAGCTAAAACATAGGAGAATGACAGATGAAGATCAGAATGACTCCTCTTGGCTGATTGCAGGACACATGACATTAGATCTGAAGTGAAGTGAAATTTAGTTCGCCTTGACTTAGACAGGCTCACCCTCAGGATAAGCAACCCCAGGCCTCCCCTCAGGACAGATGCCTTCCTATCTGGAGAGCAGAGCAGAGCAGAGGGCCTGCACCCAGGGACAGGGTGGCTGAGAGAGAAAGGCTGAGCTTGGCCTCAGCCTTGCTCAGGTGCTCCTTTCAGATTCCTTGACCCCCCAAACTCCTGCCCCATGAGAGGAGTAAGGGAAGAGTGGGGAGAGAGTTCAGAGTTACTTGAAGCGTGATGGAAACACATAGGCAAGTCAACATGACCTTCTAGAAAGAGAGACTGTGAAATTCCGTGAGTAGATTGGAAACTAGGTAAAAGGAAAGCACACAGAGAAGAGTAGATTGGAATATAGACATAACAAGTTTCTGGTTTTCTGCATCTTTTAAGAGCCCCTGACATACATACGTTCATTCTTTCTCCATCTGTTTGTCCCTGTTTGTTCATTTATCCATTCATTCATTCCTTAATGGATATGAAGGACTAGTAAATAATCAGAAGTGTTAGAAATAGATTGTGACTTCTTATAGCTGAATTTTAGACTCAATAGAATCTTAAATGCTATCTTGAAATAGAATTTTAAAAACCAATAAAAGATATGAGAAAGCTAAGAATCTTTGGCAAAGGTGTACTTTTTGCAGTGTAGAGATATATATACATACATATATATTTCTTATCCATTAAAAGGATAAGAAAAATTATTCAAAATTAATTATTAATGTGAATTAATCAGTTAAGTACTTAATATATCAATTTGTTTTTAAAATTGGATTTATAGGCTATTTTTTCAGATATACCTTCACTGCAGAAAGTATACCTTTGCCAAAGATTCTTAGCTTTTTCATATCTTTTATTGTTTTTTAAAATTCTATTTCAAGATAGCATTTTTGAGGATTGTTGGGTTTATGGCATTGGTTCTTTCATGTATTTAACTTTCAGTCTTGGGCTTTCCCTCCTTGATCATGATTATTTATACTGTTTTTATAATGGCAGCTATGATCAGAATCTTTTGTTGTGTGTGTGTGTGTGTGTGTGTGTGTGTGTCCCAAATGAGCATGAGAAAGAGGGAAGGAAGCCAGATGAGTTTTCTAAGATTATTACACTGTGGGGGAGGAAGGAGATAAGTGGGTTTTTGAGGTTGTGCATTTTTTGATAAGAAATTCGTTTAACATAGAGTTAATTGAGTTATGAGAAATAGAAGTGGGATTGCGCTGGCGTGCAAAGGAGTACTGGATTATAGACACCTCCACCTCCAAACAAAGGAGGGGATAAAGGAACAGGACATTTTGGATCAGTTCTTCTCACAGGGCCACAGATGGTGCTTTTGGCTTAGGCTACTTCAGTGTCCCGGGATGCTATTTAAGAATAAGCTTTCTTGGGGAGGGGATCAGATATATGTAACTTTTAGGTGCCTATAATTTAATTTTATCTTGCACAAAACGGCCTGTTAAAATAAGCAATATTTCAGGTTATCTTATGATGACTGCAGCACCTTCCTTTATTTTTTTTGGTTTTAGTTGTATTTTGTAGTTGATCTGTTTAATTCTGCTTATTTCTCCTCTGAGCATTCCTTTCGCCTGGATCTATAGCACAGCAAAATAAATGTTGACGTGTTAGTAGTGGTGCCTACTAAGATTTTACAATTTAAAGATTCTTTATTGTTGATATATCTTAGTATTATATTGAGGAAGTAATCCAAATAACTGAAATTGTTGCTTAGGTACTGTTGATTCATAGACCCTCTTTTGGTTGAAAGATGAGATGGAATTAAGGAAAAGACATGAATAACTTATTCAGATTACTTCAGGAAAAAAGTATGTGCCATGTGAATACATTGAACTTGAAATGAAAGCTACCAGGAACTGAGGCATGAAGCAGCTTCAGGGCTGGGCTGGCTCTTTTTGAGGCAAAAAGGTTTCTTTGGTGATGACTCCGCTTTGCTCTGCAGATCAGGTACTGTTTTCCTTTCTGCAACAGCTGCTTTTTCTCAGGTAACTGGTCAATTCTGCTTTCTCTCTCTTTTTTTTTTTTTTCCAGCTGTCTTGGTCACTATTGACTATTGTGCTCTTTGCCTCCTGATGTTTCATTTAACTCCCTTTGTAAATGGACTCTCTCAGTTTATACTACTTCAAATTCCTAAAAGAGGATTGGTTGAATAAATTCGTTAATGTGTCAGGAAACTTGACAACTATCAAGAAGGTTGAGGTAGATGCACTGATGTGTTGGAGCCAGCCTGAACTTTCTGTTCAGTGACGTCACCCTGGCAGCTTGGTATTGGCCACCTTAGTGGGAATACCACACATGGAAGTTGGCAGATGCCACGAACCCAAGCTCACGGCCTCTACTTCTTGCCTCCAAAAATGGTTGCTAAACCTTTATTGGCAGTGCACAATCTCCAAGATGTACTGTTAAACAAGAGAGACTAAGGTGTTAGATTACTTATAAGACGATTCTAGTGTTTGAATGGAAGAGAGACATTTATATATGTGTGTGTGCGCCTGCACACATGCAGATTCTTGTGTGGTGTGGAGAGTACTTTTGGTAGGTAACAGTGGCTGCTTCTAGGATGGAGGATTAGGTTTGGAGTGGGGTGTGTGTATTTGTGCAGATTAGAGATCAATAATCATATTAACAATATTGTAATAATATAATAATGTTAATATCATTTATCTCAACTTCAGCTATTAAGGAAATATAATCCTAATATTGAAAAATGAACTCACTTTTTCCATATACCATCAGATTCACAGCCATGCCCCTATGTACTTCATATTTGATTGACTTGACACTCTGCTTTGCTTGTTATGAGATTTCTAATAGTCCCCTCATCTTTTTCTTTTTAAGTGTCTTTTATATGTATCATTAATAATATCCATGTTGTCTGGAATGCCCATTTTTATTGAGAAACTTTGTATTCCTATTCTAATGTAGACTAGTTATTCTCTGGACAATTACACAGTTGGCATCTGGAAATATCTAATTTTAGCTTCCTGAATTTTATGGATCCTGTATCTGCCCCTCTTTTTGATCTGTTAAAGAAAAAATTATTATGACACTTGTTAACAGTAAAAAAACTACTCAGCAGTATTGCTTCAGGTATCAAAACTATCATAACAGGGGAGAGAGAGTGGGGTCAACTTCAAATACAATATAAACAAGTGGGGATTTATAGCCAACAAACAAAGTGAAGAATTTGGTGGATGCACAGTTACTAAGAGGAGACATCAGGGATAGGGAGATTCTTCCTAAGTCAATATAACAGGATTACTGATAAAGGCAGGCCGGGGTCATCAGATATTAAAGGTGGTGAGTGAGGAATCTGACCAGATATCAAGAGTGATCAATAATCTTATTAACAATATTGTAATAATATAATAATGTTAATATCATTTATCTCAACTTCAGATATTAAGGAAATGTAATCCTAATATTAAAAAATGAACTCACTTTTTCCATATACCATCAGATTCACAGCCATGCCCCTTTGTACATTACTTCATTTTTGATTGACTTGGCACTCTGCTTTGTTGACCAGATATCTGACACTCTGACCAGATATCAAAGGTGATCAGATATCAAGGGTTGTGGGGGTGGGGGGGCAACTCTCACTCAACTGACTTAGCAGGATTGTTGCTAAAATTGGGCTAGGCAGTTGGAATACAGAACCGGAGACCAAGATTGGGGCCTACTTGAGAGGAGGGCTCTGTGAGCCTGGTTGATGTGTGCACAAGGAGACAGTTTTTGTCAATTCTTTTGGTTGATGTTATTTTGTTTTTCTGTAGTATATCCTCAAAGGCTTTTAAAGAGAAACATTGCAAGGCAGTAAACTTTGAATTATTGTATTAGTTTCTTATTGCTGCTGTAACAAATTATCACAAACTTGGCGACTTAAACTATAAATTTATTTTCTTAGAGTTCTGGAGGCCAGTTTTACTGGGCTAAAGTCAAGGTGTCATCAGGGCTGGTTCCTTTTGGAGCCACTAAAAGAGAATTTGTTTCATGGCTCCTCCCTTCCTCACATCATTGCAACCTCTTGCTTCCATACTCACATCTCCTACTTCCTCCTTTGACCTTCTTGTTTCCCTTTTACAAGGAGCTTTATGATGACATTGGGTCCACATGCATGATCCAGGATAATTCCCCCATCTCAAGATCCTTATTTAACTATATCTACAGATTCCTTTTGCTATATGAGGTACATTCACAGGTTCCAGAAATTCGGATGTGGACATTTGTTGGGGGCGGGGGGGGGGGTGTCATTCTTCTACTTACATGTCTTGTAATATCTAAAAACTAGAGGCCTGGTGGAAGAAATTCATGCACAGGGGGAGAGTCCCTCAGCCTGGCCTATACTTCTCCAATTTGGGACCCCTTGGGGGATGTCCAACTGCTGGTTTAGGCTCCATCCTGCATCAGGAGTCAGACATCCCTCTCACAATCTGGGACTGCTGGGTCCTAACCACTTGCCTGCCTACCAGCTGATCGCCACCTAACCGCTCCCCTGCTAGCCTCATGGCCCCCAACTGCCCTCCCCTGCCAGCTTCATGGCCCCCCAGTTGCCCTCCCTTGCTAGCCTGATGGTCCCTAACTGCCTCTGCCTGGGCCCTGACCACTGTGGCTTTGTCTGGAAGGAAGTCAGACTGCATTGGAAGATGTCTGGTATCCCGGTCTAATTAGCATATTACCCTTTTATTAGTATAGACTAGAGGCTTGGTGCACGAAATTCATGCATGGAGGGGGTGTGTCCCTCAGCCCAGCCTGCACCCTCTCCAATCTGGACATCCCTCTCACAATCCAGGACTGCTGGCTTCCAACCACTTGCCTGCCTGCCTGCCTGATCACCTAATTGCCCTCCCCTGCTGGCCTGATTGCCCCTAACTGCCTTCCCCTGCTGGCCTGGTCCCGTCTCATTGCCCTCCCCTGCTGGCCCAGTCACCCCTAACTGCCCTTCCTGCCAGCCTGGTCACCCCTAACTGTCCTTCATTGCTGGCCTGGTCACCCACAATTGCCTTCTCCTGCAGGCCTGATCACCTCTAACTGTTCTCCCCTGCAGGCCTGGTTGCCCCCAACTACCCTCCCCTGCAGGCCTGGTCTCCCCCAATTGCCCTTTTCTGCAGGCCTCATCCCCCCAACTGTCCTCCCCTACAGGCTTGAGTCCCCCCAACTATCTTCCCCTGCGGGCCTGCATCCTCCCGCAACAGTCCTCTCCCGCAGGCCTGGATCCCCCCAACTGTCCTCGCCTGCAGGCCTGATCACCCCTAACTGCCCTCCCTTGCAAGTCTGGTCCCTCCCACCTGCCCTCCCCTGCTGGCCATCTTGTGACGGCCATCTTTGACCACATGGGGGTGGCCATCTTGTGTGTTGGAGTGGTGGTAAGTTTGTATATTAACTCTTTTTTTTTATATAGTATGGTGTTATTTTTTTCTCATGCTTAATTGATAGTTTGACTTATTATAGAATTCTAAGTTCATGATCATTTTGTCTCAGAACTTTGAAAAATAGTGCTTCATTATCTTCTTGCTGATAAGAAGTTTGCTGCCAACCTGATTCTTATGCCATGGTATATGGCTTGACATTTTCCCCTCTCTAAACTTCTGAGATAGTTTTTCTGAGATGGTTTTTTTCTTTTTCTTCATATGTTGAATGTTACAACTGACTTAAGATGAGCATCAACTTAATTAGTGTCCAGTTCAGTGTAATTAAGTTCATAAGCATGCCTCTAATGTGGCTGTTCCTTTACTTCTCAAATTGTAGGTCCCTACCCTTTTAAAAGAAAGCAAGGAAGAAGGAAGCAATGGAGAGAAAAGAACAAATAGATTATAAAATTTCACAGTGCTATCTGCAGTAGTTATACATATTGTTAGATAAAACATTTGTTTCATTTGTATACGCGTGGTATGTTAAAAAGTACAAAACATTCCAAAATTTAGCATATATTTTCTCAGTGCCTGAAACAGCAGTTTTCAAAATGATAATTTAAAAATTATCATTAAGATTATGTTTAAATATAAAATATATATGAGTATGAGAGCATTTCTACTTAGCTTTAATGTTTTAAATAAAAATTTTCTTTGTTTCTCCATGGCAAACTTTATTAAAATTAATAAGATTGTGGCTGATTTTGAATTACAAGAGTAAGGAATATCCTGACACTGCTTGTTTAAAGCCCTTGTTTGTTATTAGATGGAATGCTGGGTGTAGGCTGGTGTGGTTCGTACTTGGGATCTAGCCTGAAAGACATGTTTTACTCTCAACAAATATCATCTTTGTTTGAATATCTATGGACTGTGTAACCACAGCAAGGTCTTTTTTCTCTCTCTTAGAATGTATCTGAAATGTCTTCTTTCTTGTGCTTGTTTCAACCAGTAAAGTAGAGCTGCCTTCCATTTTTCTGTTTTAGTTTGTTGCGGAATGTGTGGGGCACCACCTAACACTCTTGGTGTGCTTTAGAATTGTAAACTAATAATGAAAGCTTGGAATAGATAACTTTACTCTATGAGGACTGAAGCTGTTGTTAATTCCCAAGGCGAGACTGGGTATCTAACAAATGGTAAAGTAATTTTTATATTAAAATTGTAGATTTTTATATGTTTAATGTTCATCTTTCAAAATATACACCAAGAAAATGATGTACTGTCCATTTGTTTTATGGGTTTGAATTTGAAACTTGGCAGCTTTGAATGACTTGTTTATTTGAATTTGGAGTTGAGTTGTACTGAGTGACAATGCATGCTTTTTAAAAAATGTAATTCAGGAGGATACTTGATTTATTTTTTTTTAAAAAACAGTTTTTGTGTTTAAGTGAAGTAATAGTCTTCTTAAAATGTTATAAAACACTTCTTAAAATTCTGTAGTTGTCATTTTCTTTCATAAATTTCTGGGCTCAGAAATGTTTTCTTGAATCATTGAGTATTATTTAATCCAAACCTTTTATCCTTTTAAAAATTTGCCTCTTAAACTGAAACATTTTTATATTAAATGTACAATCAATAAGAATTAAATTTGATTTAATTTGGCTTGAATAATGTAATAGATTTTTTGAATTGGAGAATGATATATGATGTAAGTACTGAGTGACACAGCTGTCATGTTTAAGAGGTGCCTGGAACTTTGTATACACTTACACACAGACACAAGACAGCTGTTGATATCCCAGTGGTCAGGGTTTTAGGGCAAACTCTTGTTCTTGCAATGCAATTTCTAAGTAAGCAAGCAGAATGAAACCAAAGGAAGTATTTTGAGTATAATTCTTAATAACTTCTTAACAATAGATTAGATAGTATGAAACACAATTTAACTGTAGCAGGCTTAAGTTTAAGGATGCTATTTCTAACTCTAAAGCTGACTGTTTCACAGTGCAAATTATTAAATAACTAGAGGCCCGATGCAGGGCATTCGTGCACTGGTGGGAGGAGTGGCTTGCAGGGATTGGCCCGCTGTGGGAGCTCCACTCATCCCGGTCAGCTGAGCAGTTCTCCCACTTTGGGAGCACACTGACCACCAGGGGGCAGCTCCTCTGTTGAGCATCTGCCCTCTGGTCGTCAGTGCATGTCATAGTAACTGAAGAATTGGCCATTCTGGTCATTCTGCCATTTGGTCACTAGGTTTTTATTATATAAGACTGAGGTGTGTGTGTGGGTCCCCTCAGCCCAGCCTGCCCCCTCTCACAGCCTGACCACCCCCTACCCACTTCCCTGCCAGCCTGATCAATGCCTAAATGCTCCCTGCTGACCGGATTGCCCCTAACTGCCCTCTCCTGCTGACTTGTTCACCCCTAACTGCCCTCCTCTGCTGGCCTGGTCAACCCTAACTGCCCTCCCTTTCTGGCCTGGTCCACACCAACTGCCCCCCCCCCCCCTGCAGGCTTGCCCCCCTCTACTCCCCTCCCCTGCAGGTCTGTGTCTGTCCCCTTCTCCCAACTGCCCTTCCCTGCAGGCCTGGTCCCCCCCTAACTTCCCTCCCCTGATGCCCCGGTTACCCCTAATAGCCCTCCCCTGTAGGCCTGGTTGCCCCAGTCACTCCCAACTGCCCTCCTCTGCAGGCCATCTTGTGGTGGCCATCTTGTATCCACATAGGGGCAGCCATGTTTGACCACATGGGGGCAGGCAGCCATCTTGTGTGTTGGAGTGATGGTCAATTTGAATATTACCTCTTTATTATATAGGATTGTGCTCATTTGATGATCTTTTTGACATAAATCCCTAAAGGTGGAATTGTTGGGTAAAGGATATGTCTGCTTTTAAGATTTTTGATACATAATATCAAACTGCTTTTGGAAAGATTTATAATTTATAACTCTACCCCCAGTGTAAGGTACTTCAGATTTTCCCACACTTTTGTCAGCTTTGAGCAATACCGTTGCATTTTTTTATTAGTCTGAGGTAGGTGCAAAGGGATATTTTAAAACTTGTATATTTTTAGCTTTTAATGAGTTTGATTTCTCCTCCCCCATCACATGTCTTGGCTTTTAAAGTTAGATTTTATTTTTGTCAGAGCTATAGTTGGTTTAAAGATTCAGCAGCCTGTAAGACTTGTTTTGAAAAATAGCTGACTCCATTCTCTGCCCTCCTCACTGCTTACTCCCCTAGCTGATTCCTTTTGTGTTTGCTTCCATAGTGCAAGATAACACATGTCTATTGCCATTTCCTGCTTCTGCAGCTTTAGGCATCATCTATTGGTTTCATGCTTTGGATGGAGGGTGAGGGTCTGTGCTCCCAACCTCTGAACATATATGCACATCCCTTCAACTCTCAGGGAGTTGATACATTTAACTCCACCCTTTGTTCTCCTCAGGAATTATCATTTGCTAAGTCTTTGAGGGAAGGGCTTTAAAGAATTCCTCCATTGTCATTTCAGTTCTGTTTTAGGAGGAATGGATATATGTGTTCCACCTGCCATCTTTAATTGGAAGTTCTTTTTCTTTCTTTAGTCATCCCTGTTATAATGTAAATGCTTATATGGAATCAAGACTGTCTGGATTTGAATCGTAGCTTTTCTGTTAACTAGCATTGAGACCTTAGACAAGTTGGTTCAAATCTCTAAATGTCATCTTTTCATCTGTGTAATAGGATTAATAGAATACCTATCTTAGAGTGTTATAAAGTGCTCTTCATAGTAGTATCTGCTGTCTAGCCGTTTCTTAACTCTCTCCTAAGCACAGTAAGAGTGCAAATATAGTTGTTCCTCCTATTGTTACTCTTGTGAATTTCTTGCTCATGACCTTGACCCAGTCTTCTATTGGAATGCTTGTCTTTTTCTTATTGATCAGTGGTACCATTTTATGTAGTCTGTCATTGGTCTTTTATTTTTATTCATGATACTTGGTATGTATAGTCATATTCATACTATTTTATGTTATGATCTCTACTTTTTATCAGATTTGTGTTTTTGAAAGATAACTGAGGGTAGCAAAGAAAGGTGTGTGGTGAGTGGTGTGTGGTGTGTGTGTGTGTGTGTGTGTGTGTGTGTGTGTGTATTTTCGGGGAGGAGGGTAAAACTGAAGATTATTATAGTATTTGGGACATTGATATAGTATTATAGTATTTGGGACATTAACCTCAGAGGTTAAATGAAGAAATGATTATTTTCATCATGTAAGAGAAATACGTCTTTAAAAAAAACACTCCTAAAGTATAACTTGCTTTAGTTTTCTTTGTGGATGAGTTCCACTAATTTTTAAGAGCCTTCTTGAGTGCTCTTTTCATCATCTACCCAAGTGGCTTCATCTGAAAACTTAAAGCTTTTACTTTCAGTTTCTCGTTTAATACTAATTTCTCTGAAATTAGAACAAAATTGATTCTTGAGGGATAAGATTTATCATAATCCCTAAGTTAATGCTATGTTAACAAAGTTGCTTTTTTTCAATATTATACATAATATTGAAATGATATATATATGTTGATATTTTAAGGTTGTAATTACAGATACTTAACTCATCCTTTTAAGTTTAATTGATTTTTGCTGGTTTGTCATCTTAGGCAGTATGGATTTATTCTATTTGTATCTGTTTTGTCAGTTTTATAATTAATTAACTTTATTATTCTTTAAATAATAGCTCATCTAAATTTGATCTCTCCACAGGTTCAGACCAGGATGTAGTACTCAAACTTGCCCAGGAGCGAGCTGATATAGTTGCTAAATATGACAGAGTAAGTATTTATATTTTCTCTTTGAGTTATATTTATTAGTAAAAACAACATATAAATAGAAATGGATTTGCTTTTTGGAACACTTAAATTACCGAACCAGTTTGTTTACTTCATGTGACCATTGAGGTCATCCTTTTTCTCTGACTTCATCTCCAAATGTTCTCTCCTTCCTTTCCTCTGCACTAACCTTTCCAAATTCTTGCTGCTTTCTAACACACCATGCTTGCTTCTCGCTCTGGGCCTTTGAATTGGCCATTTCTTCTGCCGAGAAAGACCATGCTCATTCCCTTACCTCTTTCAGATCTCACCCAGATACTACCTTAGTGAAATCACTGAGCACATTGTTTAATACTCCCCCTACCTACCCTCTGTATTCTGTATCCCCTTTTCTTATTTACTTTTTACCATAGCACTTACGATATTAACATACTATATATTATACTTACTTTTTTTGTTGTGTGCTGTCATTTCTAAATGTAAGAATTTCTTTTGATATACTTTTTTTTTTTAATAAAAATAATGTTTTATTGGTTTTAGAGAGGAAGGGAGAGAGAGATAGGAACATTAATGATGAAAGATAATCATTGGTTGGCTTCTTTCTGAGGACCCCATACTGAGGATCACGCTCACAACCTGGGCATGTGCCTTGACTGAGAATCGAACCTTGTGTGACCTTCTGGTTCATAAGCCGATGCTCAACCACTGAGCCACACCAGCTGGGCTTGATTTACTCTTGTGTTTTAAATACGTATAATAGTTCCTGGCTCATACTAGGTTCTCAATAAATACCCATTTTAGTCATAATTTATGGGTGCTATTAAAAATTGAACCTGGATCTGAAAATTTAAATTACACATTATATATAATCTCCATTAGCATTAAATTAGTTATGGAATCTGTTTTTTGAGTTCAGGAAATCACAATTATTGATGATTTAATGTCTCATTATTTCCTTATCTCTTGAGATCTTTGGGTTGAAGCAATGATTTATAAGTGTCATGTTTCATATTTTATCACTTGCATGTAATTTTATGTTACTAGAGGCCCAGTGCATGAAGTTGGGGGGTTGTCCCTCAGCCCAGCCTGCACACTCTCCAATCTGGGACATCCCTCTAACAATCTAGGACTGCTGGCTCCCAACTGCTCGCCTGCCTGTCTTTCTGATTGCCCCTGTCCGCTTCTGCCTGCTAGCCCGATCACCCTCTAAATGCTCCCCTGCCAGCCTGATCATCCCTAATTGCCCTCCCTTGCCAGCCTGGTTTCCCACAACTGCCCTCCCTTGCCAGCCTGGTTGCCCCTAACTGCTTCTCGCTGCTGGCCTGGTCACCCCAACTGCTCTCCCCAGCTGGCCATTTTGTGGCAGCCATATTTGACCACATGGGGCGGCCATCTTGTGTGTTGGAGTGACAGTCAATTTGCATATCACTTCATTATTATAGGATTTTTGTTTTTTGGGGAGAATAACGGGCATAGAATTAGAGGAAGCCATCTGGACTCTGCCCTGATTTCAGAGAGGCATATGGGCAGGTCTCAACTCAGTGGTGATATACTCAGAGTTTGTTTTAAGTTGGTCATTTGGAGCAGTAAAACTACTACTCATGGATGCTTGCATGCATTGTCTTTTTTCCCCCATGCAACTAATATTTACCAGGCTTGGCATTGTGCTGGTCCTAGGGATTCACATTACAGACATGAGTTAGAGTAGCCTTTGCCCATAAGATGCTCACAGCTTACTTGGAAGAGAACCCAGGAGCAGACAATTATAAAGTACTATAGGCCCAGTGCATGAAATTCGTGCGGGTGTGTGTGTGTGTGTGTGTGTGTGTGTGTTAATCCCTCAGCCCATCCTGCACCCTCTCTAATTTGGGATGCCTTGAAGGATGGCCCACTGCACTAAAAGGGCAGTATGATATTCCTCTCACAATCCAGGACTGCTGGCTCCTTACTGCTCACCTTCCTGCCTTCCTGATTATCCCTAACTGCTTCTGCCTGCCAGACTGATCACCCCCTAACCACTTCCCTGCCAGCCTGATTGATGTCTAACTGCTCCCCTGCCAGCCTGTTTGCCTCCAACTTCCCTCCTCTGCTGGCCTGGTCACCCCTTACTACCCTCCCCTGCAGGGTTGATCACCCCCAACTGCCCTCCCTTGCAGGCCTGGTCCCTCCCAACAGCCCTCTCCTGCTGGCCATCTTGTGGTGGCCATCTTGTGTCCACATGGGGGCAGTCATCTTTGACCACATGGGGGCAGCTATTGTGTGTTGGAGTGATCTTGAACCTGCATATTACTCTTTTGTTAGGTAGGATAGAGGCCTGGTGCATGGGTGGGGGGCCAGCTGGTTTGCCCTAAAGGGTGTCCCGGATCAGGGTGGGGGTTCCCTTGGAGTGTGGGGCAGCATGGGCAAGGGGCCTGAGGTGGTTTGCAGGCCGGCTATGCCCCCCCCCCCCCCCCCCCTCGGCGACCCAAGCGGAGGCCCTGGTATCTGGGATTTATTTATCTTCTACAATTGAAACTTTGTAGCCTGGAGCTGAGCCAAGCCTTCTGTTCTCTCAGTGGTGGCAGATGTTTCTGTTGGAGTTTATTCACCTTCTATAATTGAAACTTTGTAGCCTGGAGTAGAGGCCTAGGCTGGACATGGCAGGTGGAAAGCTTTATTTCCTCCATTGCCTGGGGCAACCCTTGCCTGTTCTCTCCAGCTCTGTGGCTGCTGCCATTTTTCTTGGGATTTATCTTCTATAATTGAAACTTTGTATCCTTGAGTAGAGGCCTGGGCGGGCTAGGGTGCCTGGAAAGCTTGGCTTCCTCCATTGCTGGGGAAAACCAAGCCTCCCTCCTGCTCTCTGTGGCAGCAGCCATCTTGGTTGGGGTTAATTTTCATACTTGCTCTGATTGGCTAGTGGGAATGGCTTGTGGGTATAACAGAGTGATGGTTAATTTGCATAATACTCTTTTATTAGGTAGGATACTCAGCTGCACAGGCTCACAAGATAGTTTGGTATTGAGTCTGAAATTTGAGGGAAGCTATATTTGGGGTTCCTGTACCAACAGTGCTAGGTAACAGCTTTAAGAATGAGAGAACAGTGACTGAGGACAGAGTTATGGCCACATCAACAGAGATACTGTGAAAGAGCCACCAAAAAAGAGTTGGAAAGGCATGAGGAGAACCAGGAGAGGTGGTGCCATGGAGGTTGAGGAATAAGGAGTGAGCAACAATGCAGACTGCTTTGAAAAACTCCATTAGAAGAGTTTTTCTTCGTTTTTCACCGGTTTTAACAGTGGGAGATTACTTATGACTCTGGCAGGAATAGCTTCTGGGCTGATGTATCTGTAAGTAAAGAAGTAGAGAGACAAGGTGGATAGCCCACTCTAATGAGAAGTTAGGATGAAAAGACAAGAAATACTTTTTTTCCTAAGACAGGCTCACTCTAAAAGTTTAAAGTTTGATGGCTCATTCTTGAGTTTCTTTCTTATCCTCTGCTGTTTCCTCCTTTGTCGGTATTTACAGGAACCCAAGTCTGATCAAAACTTAGTAACATGTGCCCTGGCCAGTGTGTTCAGTGGTTAGAGCATTGGCCTGTGCACTGAAGAGTTCCCAGTCAAGGTCATGTACCTTGGTCGCAAGTTCAATCCTTGGCCCCTGACGGGGCATGTACAGGAGGCGGCCAATCGATGTCTATCTCTCTCTCTCTCTCTCTCTCCCCCCCTCCCCTCCCCCTCCATCTCTCCCACCACTTTTTCTAAAAAGCAATGGAAAAATATCCTCAGTTAAGATTAACAAAAAAACAAAATAATCAACCAACCAACCAAACAAACAAAAAAACAATAAGAAAAGCTTAGTTACATGTTAGCTGTTGCTGACATACAGTATCTTCCAAAGTTTGTAATTAGAAAACGGTGATTATATTGCCAAATATATAAACATATAAATATAAATATATATATAAAGTTAAGGTGGATAGTGCCTTATTTTCAGCTCTTACTGTTAATACATAAAAAAAAAAAAAAAGAATTCTTTGTTTTTGGCCTTTTTATTTGAAAAATTACTCAGTTTTATAGATTTCTAATAACACCCTTCTTTGTTCACTATTATAGGGACGAGAAGGTGCAGAGATTGAACCTTGGGAAGATGCTGATTACCTTGTTTACAAAGTCACGGATAGATTTGGCTTTTTACAGTAAGTTGCATAGATTGAAAACTAACTTTTATTATGATGCTTTTGCAGACACCTGTTATATTGATTTTACTTATCTTTACTAGCACTGTTGTGAATAATAATCTAAGACTGGTGCGGCAACATGTTTTTTGTTATTGAATTCCCTGCATTTTTATCCTCTATCATCGAAATTCAACTATTTTGTAAGAATGCAATCTTTAACAGTATTTGTTACATTTTAGTAAGAACATTTAGTGCAATAAATGAGTTGGATTAATACTTTGTCAGAATTAAATGGAAATTAATTTAAAAATTTATTTAAAAAATAATTATAAAACATTTTATTTTATATAAACTCATTTTTAAAATAATGAGCTATTAGAACTTTAGTGTTATGTAGCCTGAAATTGAGCAATGAAAAAAAAATGCCATTGATCTTCCTTATAATTGTATTCATGTTAATATGTTCATGTTATAAAAAAATTTTTTTTTAATATATTTTTTGTTGATTTCAGAGAGAGGAAGGAAGAGAGATAGAGAGATGGAAACATCAATTTTGAGAATCATTGATCAGCTGCCTCCTGCACACCCCCTATTGGGGATCGAGCCCACAATCTGGGCATGTGCCCTTACCTGGAATTGAACCTTGACCTCCTGGTTCATAGGTCAACATTGAGCCACACCAGGTAGGATTTGTTCTCAAAATTAATTCCATTCATCCTGAATATATTATATAAAGAGTTGACAGATGTCTATACTGTTACAAAATAGAGTGGTTAAAAGGATTTTGACTTTTAGAAACATCCTGCTAATGATGTGAATTTGCCTGTTCTGATTCTAGCATTGTCTAGTCAGGTTCCCATAGAATGGATACTTCTCTGCATTTCTGTGGTGTGTTTGGTTCCATATAGTTCAGTGATTAAGTTCTCATTCAAATGTATTTTTTAACTCTTGTCTACACTAATAAAAGAGAAAGATGCAAATTGACCATACCTCCATGATGCCTACCAGCCAATCAGGAGTGAGCATGCAAATTAACCCTACAAATATGGTGGGTTAATTTGCATATACAGGTGCCAAGTGGCTGAGGGATGGTCGCCTAGCCTGAAGCCTCCGAGGACCATTGCCGCCCAGGGAGGCGAAAGTGGTGGTGCCAAGCCCTGCCCACAGGATCCCAGGACCATCACAGGCATGGGGTTGCTGAGACACAGGCCAGGCCTCTGACCACAGATCTAAAGCTTTGTGGAGACTAACTCTACCAGGCTGCCCGGAGGCCATGTGACTGGGCCACAGGGTGCCCATTCTAAAAATGACACAGAGAGGAGGTGCAGGAGGAAATCCAGAGTATGGGATGCGGGGGTTCAAGACTCATTTCCTTCGGGTTTTGTCCTTTAGTCCTTTTCTTTTGGGCCTGGAGTGCAAGCACTGCAGGAGAGAGAGATGGATGAAGGCCAAATGTGGAAGAAAAGAGGTGACCCAGGTGAGGGTGGAGACCTAGCAGAGGTGCAAATCCTGACTGTCGGGCTGCCTGAGAGGGGTGAGCGCCATGGCTTTAGGGAAGTGGCTGGCTTTAGGGGTGTTCCAAGGGGTGCAGAGCAGTGCCACACCGTCCCTCTATGAGGACACCCCACACAGGCGCTGCCTTCGCCAGCAGGCTCTGGGCGACATCTGCAAATGCTACTGCAACCTCTAACATTCCGGGCAAAGAACTGACCCTGTGCCCCTCACGGTACCAGGCTTGCTAGGAGTGTGCTGTTACCAATGCCATAGATCAAAGGCAAAAACCTGGAGAGGCAGGGTGCTCCCAAGGGGCAAGAGGGGCAAGAGGAGCAGGGAGCCAGCGGGCAGGAATCTGCCTCGCCTGCAGAGAGAGAGGTTCTGCAGTGGCCCCAAGATGCGGGTAGGTCTGTTCGAGGATCAAGGGGCATGGAAGAATGCCTGGGCGGAGAGGCATGGACCCGCAGCCCTGAGTGGAGGTTGAGGGGCGGCGCCACCTCAGTGGAGGGGTGCTGCACTGCAAGGGTACCTGACTGACTGATGTGATTCAGAGAAGCGCCCAGCCCTAACCTGCTAACTGGGCCTTGCCCAGGCGGCCTTTGCACTTCAGAAGCAGTGACTCCTGCTCCCTCGTTGGCCCAAAAGCAGGCCCGCACCCACCCTGCACAGTGAGTGCAAAGCCTACCACCAGCTCTGGAGAAGTGGGGGCAGTAAAGAATGAGGAGGGGGACCTGGGAGAGGAAAGAATGTGGAGTGTCTACAATGAAAAGGTGCTTGAGAAAGAGGCTCAGAAGCCTGACAGGAAGGTTTGTTCTGTTTGCCCGGCAGCTGCCCCTGAGGAAGGGCAGAGAGCTTGGCTCTGAGGGCACCCTCCATGCTGATTTAAGTTCCGCAGACAACTGGAATTGGCCTCAGTTTCCTGGTTTGTAAAATGGATTAAGCATGTCCCAGTGCCTTTGCTGAGCTTTGATGGCCAATTGAGATACTATATAAGGAAGATGAGTGTAGAAGTGAGAAAGAAAAGGAAAGGCGAACAACACAAAAGAAAGACTGGAGGGAACCTGTAAACCCATTGTTACTTAAATAGGGAATATAGTCAATAGTGTTGTAATGATGGTATGATGCCAGGTGGGCACTGGAAATATCGGGTAACACTTTGTAAAGTATATAATTGTATAACCACTATTCTGTAACTAATATAAAACCTGAAACTAATATAAAATAATATTAAATGTAAAGAAATTAAAATGGGAGTGAAATTTTTATGAATTTCAAAGTTGTAAAGGAAGGAAAGGGAAGAATAAAAAGTGTTTTTCATTTTATTACTGTCTTTTCAGTACATGAAAAAGACAGTTGTCTTTATATGGTGCTTTTATACTTTTCTAAGTCATTATCTTAAAGACAAGATAATTATTCCCTTTACTCTTATAGAAAGGAAATCTTGGTGTCTGGCCCCAATGAATCAATCGTCAAACCCTTATTGTAAAGCAGGGTTAGTAAAATTTTCTGTGCAGGGTCATATCTATACTAATAAAAGCCTTGGGGGTAATCAGGCAAGCAGGGAGGGTAGTTGGGGGCAATCAGGCTGGTAGAGGAGCAGTTAGGTGTCAATGAGGCCAGCAAGGGAGCAGTTAGAGGGCAATCAGGCAGGCGGTTAGGAGCCAGCAGTCTCGGATTGTGAGAGTTATGTCCACAGGGATCGGGCCTAAACCAGCAGTCAGACATCCACTAGGGGTCCCCAGATTAGAGAGGGTGTAGACCAGGCTGAGGGACCCCTCCTCCCAGCATGCACGAATTTCATGCACTGGGCCACTAGTTTATTATAAATAGGAAGAAGCCAGAGATTTTTATTTTATGATATATGATTAAATATTGAAGGAAAAATACAGTTTTTTTGTATGGTAATTCATAGCAGTAAAATAATACTCAGAACTTATTCTCTCCTTCTGTTTAGTCTTCTTGAATTTAGACAGTATTTGGTTGTCTAATGCTTTTCTCAGGATAAAATAGATAAACAGAAACAGTTCTGAAAGTTAAGAGAATATATGCTTTTCTTGTGTCTTCACTGGCTCAGTTAACCATTTCATGCCTCATGTAAAACTACTCTGCATACTAACAGTGTCGTGGAAGCTTTGAAGACACAAAATGATAGAAGACTCCATAAAGATCTGGACAAATAGAAGGTGTTATTATTATACCTAAAGGCATGACATAAGCACACCCAAAATGTTCTCCTGAGTAGTTATAACTAGAAGACTTTGAATTTCAGCAGAGCAATAGAGTGGAATTTAACTATGATGAAAATACTGTTCTTAAACTAACCCTCCACTTCCACTTTTTTTTTTTTTTAATTAAGTAAATCATTGTTGGCCACCAATATGACAGGAAATGATTATACATTTGTGTGGGTTAACAGGCAGATCTGAGGTATGTGAGGGAGTTTTGAAGGAAAAATTGATCATTTAGCCTGGTCAAGATCAGTGGGTCCCAAACTTGCCTGCACATTAGAGTCATCTGGGAACTATTTATGTTTTTAAATAGATTTCTGGGGTCTATCCCATATTTTGATTCAGCAAGTGGAATACAACTCAGCTGATTTTGACCTCTGATGGGAGTGAACCACTCTAAGAGATGTTTTAATCATAAAATGATCTAATATAGTACAAGATACATATGAAAAACCTGTGAATTCCCAAAAAGGGTCTAGGAATTATTATACCTAAATTCTCTTTTATCATTGCTGTGAACATCTTGAGTGAGTTTCTGGCCTGTACTTGGCAGTCTAAAAATCCCACTCAGTTATTTTTATTTTTTATTTTTTTTATATCTGTGTTGAGGTCCATTTGGCACTAGTGGGGAAAAGTCAGTCAATAATAATAATATTAGTTAATATTTATTGAGCCCTTACTGTGGGACAGGTACTGTTTTATGCTCTTTTCATGGATTTGCTAATTTATTCTCTCAAAAAAAACTCTGAGATAGGTACTCTTTTTTTTTTTAATCATTTTTTCCCCCAGATGAAAACGAAGCACAAAGAGGTCATGCAGCTTGCCCAAGTTGTGCTGACAGTGTCAGATATGGGTTGTGGACCTTGGCAGTCCTACAGCAAAGCCTGTGTTCTGAACTTCGGCAGTGCACTCTCTTTTTTGCTCTCCTGCGTTTTTAATAAGAGAAACCTAGTAGAAGGCTTTGAAACGCCTAGAAACAAAACAAAAAAAGGGTGCTTAAGAGAGGCATACTGTTTGAACTGATCACATGTACTGAGGTATGTTCAGATAGCTAAGCTCATCACTTCTTTAAAAACGAAGCCAATTGATACGAGTCCTCATACTGACACAGTAATTTTTTTAAAAATTTACTTCAGGATGAGTTCCAAAGCAGACAGCAGAAATGAAAATAATGAAGCATAGAAATGGATTTTAATGTAATGTTAGACTTTATTAAATTTCACTGAAGTCATTGATTTTTGTTACAATGTCTAATTTCAGTAAAATGATTTCTATAGAGGTCTCTGCTGGTGGCTTTTATTGCTTGTCACTATAGACTGGAGTTTTTTGAGTTCTATTGAATAAAGTCACATGGCCTAAGCATTTAGATATTGTTTCCTATCATATCTTGATCAAAAGAGCATTTCTTTCTGCTGTCTTAGTTCTTTGAGATTTTTTGATTGGTTCTTCAATGAATTGGGTTAAGTGTCAATGTCAGTACAATGCAATAGCAAAAACTAACTTTGTCGCCTTCTCTGAAGGCTGCTGACTTCATATCTAATTATAGTTTTAGTAAGTTAAATGACTTGTTATGATATGTGGGGAAGGATGACGATAATTAGCAAATGCAGTACAGGAATAACTTGGTTTTATAACAGATTTCACAATAAATATGAAAATTGTTGCCAAACCAGCTTGGCTTGATGCTGGAACAGGAATATCTTTGTTAAGTACTCAGAAATGGGGCGCTATCCCCAATCCATATGCTGTGATTGCATTGTATCTGAGAGTAGAGAAATTGAGCTTATTTAAAAAGTTAGAGAACTTTCATTTCTATCAAAAATAGCCAGTGCTGCTCTGCTCACAAAGAATGCTTGGTATTTGGATAATGATAGATAATGTTTTTAGGTCACAAGTTATTAATAGAAGGATTAAAAGGAAAATATACAAAAAATAAAGATAAAATTAATACCAAGTTTCAGGTTTTCAACTAGTTATTAAAATGTATACGTTTATAACATTTAACTGATTGTAGTTTATGATGTCTATATAAATACTGGAAAGTCAGAATAAAGGTGTTTTTGTTTTTAAAATGTGTCTCTTTTGATGACAAGGGCTTGAGAACTTTCTACACAACTAATAATTTTGACTGGAACAAGTCTACTACAAAAATAGAAAAAAAACATTTAGTAAGTATATTCAGCTTAACTGATTTTAACAAGTTAAATTTTAAGTTTCTAAATGAAACTTAAGTTATAGAAATGCTCTGAGCTATTGAAAAATTATAGACACATTTAGTCTAATTAGTAATTCTATATTTAATAGAAAAAATAGATACAATTAAGGTTTTTCTCTTTCCAAGATGACTATGTTGCTGCTGTTTTGCTTACTGTGTTTCTGTGAGGCATAGCTTCTTACTGTCAGCTTGGTGTTTTCTTTGAGCAGCTTCTAGGTGCTTCTTTGCCTTAGCATAAGCCCTTGTTTTCTAAAGCAGGGGAAGGCAATCCTTTAATGTAAAGAGCCAGGTCTGAAATAGTTTTGGCTCTATGGACCCTTTGTCACAGTTTTCAACTCTACCATTGTAGCATGAAAACAACCACAGACAATACATAAATGAGTGAGCGTGGCAGTGTTCCATTAAGCCTTCATTTACAAAAACAGGCAGTGGGTCGGATTTGATCCATGGCTGTAGTTTGCTGACCTAAAGGAACACTCCACTCACCCAGATTTTGGTCTCTTTTATTTTTTCCCTTCTACTTGAAGGATATTTAATGACAAGGTAAATATGCTCATGTGCATGCAGGCATGCATTCATCTTTCTCATCATATATTCATTCAGCAATATTCGTGTGTTCCTTCAATATGTCAGCACCTGTGCTTGAGGTTGGTGCAGTGCTTTACATGTGTATCTAGACATTGTGGGTAGCTGTTGGGAAGGCAGTATTCCCCTGCTGTCTTCTTGGAAGGCTGTGGAAATCAGTGTATGCCACCACAGAGATTTGAGGAGGAATTGGTTTTTTTGGAGATGAGTGTTATACACAAAACAGATTTTGTATAAAAAGTTTTAAGTGTGGAGCAATAATGCATGAAAATCCATGTGGGAAACCTTAATCAAGTTCTTGAGGTCTATCATCCATCTATGAAGTCTAAAGGCTTACTACAAAATTCAATATTCATGAAAAAAATTCTCAAAATGGACAGAGGGGACTGTATCTCAAAATAATAAAGGCCATACATGACAAATCCATAGCTGAGATCATTCTCAGTGGGGAAAAACCGAAAGCTTTTCCTCTTAAGATCAAATGCCCACTCTCGCCACTTTTTTTTCAATATATAGGACTGGAAGTCCTAGCCACAGCAAAAAGGCAAGAGAGGGAGGGAAAAAAGGGCATCCACATCAGAAGGGAAAAAATAAAACTGTCTCTATTTGCAGATAATATGATCTTATATATAGAAAAGCCTAAAGACTCCACCAAAAAAATCTGTTAGAACTAATAAGCAAATTCAGTAAAGTTGCAGGATACAAATTCAAAATACAAAAATATTAGTTGTGTTCTATTGTATATACCAGTAACTATTAGAAACAGAAATTAAGGGAACGATTCTATTTACAGTTACATAAAAAAGAATAAAATATCTAGGAATCAATTTAACCAAGGAGGTAATAGATCTGTACTTTGAAAACTATAAGATATAGATGAAAGAAATGGAAGAAGATACAAATGAGTGCAATGATATTCTATACTCATGGATTAGAAGAATTAACATTGTTAAAATGTCCATTCTACCTAAAGCAATGTACTGTCCCTATCAAAATTCCAATGGCTTATCTTACAGAAACAGAATAAATAATTCTAAAATTTTTATATAATCACAAAAGACCCCAAAATACCAAAGCAATTTTGCACAAGAACAAGGCTGTAGGCATTACAATTCCTGATTTCAAACTATATTACAAAGTTATAATAATCAAAACAGAATGGTATTGGTATAAAAACAGACACATAGATCAATTGACAGAATAGAGTGCCCAGAAATAAACCCACATATTAATTTATGACAAAGAAGACAAGAATATGCAATGGGGAAAGAATGTCTCTTTAGTAAATGATGTTGGGGCCCTGGCTGGTGTAGCGCAGGTGGTTGGGTATCATCCCAGGCACCAGGAGGTTGCAGATTTGATTCCTGGTCAAGGGCATATGTCTGAGGGCTAGGGGTAATGGGGTGAAGGTGTTCAATAAATATAAACTTTTAGTACTGAGGATGTAATGTACAGCATAGTGACAATAGTTAATAATACTGTATTGTATATTGTAGATCTTAAAAGTTCTCATCATAAGGAAAAAAAATATGTAAGCATGTTTGCTGATGGATGTTAACTAAACCTAATATAATCATTTGCAGTATATATACATACATCAAATCCTTATAGCCTAAAAGAAATACATTTTTATATGTCAATTGTTTCTTAATTTTTAAATAAATAAAATTTAAAATGAACATTAAAAAATGCTTGGATAGTAGGAGTTCAGTAACTGGGTATCATGATATGGGGACTGGATTGGCAATCAGATCCTGGTGGGGTTGCTCCTGGGTGACTATGTGAAATATTGGGTTGATTGGAAATCTAAGACCAGGTTTGTGTACTCTTAGATTTTTGCCTAGGGCTGACTGTGGTTATATGTATAATAGAGGCTCAAAGCATGAATTTCGTGCACGGGGGCAGGGGGTAGACCCTCAACTCAGCCTGCGCCCTCTCGCAATGTGGGACCCCTCAGGGAATGACCAACTGCTGGTTTATGAGCCTAAACTGGCAGTCGGATATCCCTCTCGTTATCCAGGATGCTGCATGCACCAGTGACCATATTTTTCGTACAGGTGAAAGGCATCTTGCTATTGTATGGGTAGCTGCATTTTTTGTCCTGATTATGAGAAGTAGTACATAACATGATCCTTCTGAAGCGGCAGTGCCATTCTCCTCATCTTATAGGTGAAAAAAAAAACTGAAGCAGAGAGAAGTTAAGTAATTGGCTTTGTCACACAGCTATAAGTGTCAGAATCAGGTCTGACAAAATGTGCAAGCCAGAGTCCATGCATGTCATCACTGCATCATCCCGTTTTTTCAGTGTTAGAGTAGCCTTGCCAGGTTCTAATTTTTTAAATCTAAGATACTGTTCCCAATATATAGGGTAGGGTCCCTAGGCCTGGCTGGTGATCAGGGCCAATCTATGGGACATTGAGCTGGGTGATTGGGGTTCCCCCGCTGGCACCCGCTTTGGCTGGTAGCCTGGTGCCGCCCGCTGGCCGACCCTGCCTTCTGCCACCACCACTGGTCATCTCTCTGCCTGCTGGCACCTGCCTTGGCTGGCCTGACGCCACCTGCTCGCTGGCCCTGCCCCCCAACCATTCTGCTGTTAGGTCTATTTGCATATTAGGATTTTATATAGATAGATTCTGCCCCCAGAATTACAATAGCATGATTTGAGGTTAACGTGCAGTGGGGTGCTATGCGAAGTCTTGTCTCATCTTGAATTTCACAAAGCAGTTAGATTTTAGGACCTGCCCAACACAGGCCATGCGGCCTGAGCAGATACATGATCAGCATCATTCCACAGCCAAGTGCAAAACTTGGGTTGAGAATAGGTCTGTCAGTCTTGTTTAGTAAATAGGAGAACACCAAAAAAGTTCACCCAGCAACTTCAAAAAACTTCTCCTGTTATAGGCAGCCATAGGTTCAGAATGTTCAAATAAATAGTTGTCAGAATCAGCTCAAATCAGCTGTATAAAAGGTTGGTCTTGTCGAGAGCAGTCCACTTATCCCAGAAATACTATTCAAGGTGTCGCTGCTGACCTAATTACATAGGATGTACATTCCAGTGGTGTCAACAAGTCCTCTCCTATCAGTAAAAGAATGCATAGGTACACTTTTAAACCAGAAGTTATATCTTAATTTGAATGGGTTAGATAATCCTGAACATCTCTACATTAGGCGAAGTGTGACTAAGTGAAAATGTTAGTTTCCATATCTGTGAAATGAGGATTTGGACTATCACTTTACTCAACTGTTACACCTTTTTGTCAGTTCCATGGCTGTAACTTCATGGTTCACCTAAGGACTCCAGTCATCAGGATAGCAAAACTCTGCTACTCTTAAATACTGGACTCTTTTTTTTGTAAATATATTTTATTAATTTTTTACAGAGAGGAAGAGAGAAGGAGGGATAGAGAGTTAGAAACATCAATGAGAGAGAATCATCGACCAGCTGCCTCTTGCACACCCCCTACTGGGGATGTGCCCGCAACCAAGGTACATGCCCTTGACCGGAATTGAACCCGGGACCTTTCAGTCTGCAGGACGACGCTCTATCCACTGAGCCAAACCGGTTTTGGCAAATACTGGACTCTTAAATACGAATGTATTACACTCTTCAAAGTGGTATTATGTGATCTCAAGAGAAACTGAGGCAAGAATGTGTACATATCATTGCCAAAACATAAATTATTTTGAGATAGCAACTTGAAGCATATAACTTTGTTTATGGATAGCAAATTGTTTTTATGTTACTGACAGTGATGTAAGAATCTCAGAATATTTTATATTAAAGATGATAGCACAAAAATTACTGTCAGAAAAGTGAAACTTATCTGTTATTGTATATTAAAAATTGATGTTTTCACAAATGAAGATTTCCTTAATTATCGAATAAAAGGTGAAATTTCCATTTTAATTCATAAATTTGTTGGAGGCAGTTTTATTTCCTTATACTAATTTTTTAAGCAATCATTTACATATTATAGACATGGTTTGAGCCAGAGAATGAAGGTTGGTGAACTAAGTAATAATTTAATTTTAATTCACATTTAAAATTAAATAGCCACATGTGCCTAGAGATTACTTTATTAGACAATGCAGGTCTAGAAATGTGAAGATAAGGGACAGTGTGGTTACATATAGCTACTTGTTTTATAAGGAATTAGGTCGAATGGGAGCTATTTAATGTTTATAATCAGAAATGATGGTTGTACATCTTGTATACCTATTGGTTTATAATTTTTTCAAAGTTTGCTAAAACTGTTTGACATGTACTGTTTTTTTCTCTGCAGTGAGGAGGAGCTCCCATATCATAATGCAGCAGTGGAACGGGTAAGGCCAGCTCTGCATTTACTGACTGTAACTGGTGAATTGGGTTTACCAGAGGAATAAAATCTATTCCTGATTCTGAATGCCATCTACACTAATAAAAGAGGAATATGCAAATTGAGCACCACTCCACTATACCCACCAGCCAATCAGAGCAAGTATGCAAATTAACCCCACCAAGATGATGGTGGCCACAGAGCTAGAGTGAGCAGAAGGCTTGGGTTGCCCCCAGCAATGGATAAAGCCAAGCTTCCCACCTGCCCTGGCTGGCCCTGGCCTCTGCTGAAGGCTACAAAGTTGCAGTTATAGAAGATAAATAAATCCCAATAAAAATGGCGAAGCGACGGAGCTGGAGAGAGCAAGAGACTTGGGTTGCCGCTGGCAGTGGAGGAGGGCAGTTGGGGGCAATCAAGCCTGCAAGGGAGGGCAGTTAGGGGTGTCCAGGCCAGCAGAGGAGGGAAGTTGGGGTCAACCAGGCCTACAGGGAAGGGAAGTTGGGGGGGTGACCCATGCCTGCAGGGGAGAGCAGTTGTGGTGGACCAGGCCTGCAGGGGCGGGCAGTTGGGGGGGGGGAGGACCAGGCCTGCAGGGAAGGACAGTTAAGGGGGACCAGACCTGCAGGGGAGGGAAGTTAGGGGTGACCAAGATGGAAGGGAAGGGCAGTTAGGGGCAATCAGGCTGGCAGGGGAGCAGTTAGGCATCAATCAGGCTGGCAGAGGAATGGTTAGGGGGCAATCAGGCTGCCAGGCAGAGGTGGTTAAGGGCAATCAGGCAGGCAGGTGAGTGGTTAGGAGCCAGTGGCCCCGGATTATGAGGGATGTCCCAGATTGGAGAGGGTGCAGGCGGGACTGAGGGACCTCCTCCACTCCCCCATGCACGAATTTCATGCACTGGGCCTCTAGTTTCTCATAAGGAATCAGAAGCAATCCAAAGAGAACTTCCCTGGGCTTCCACAACCACACCTACCCACCTGTCATCATTTGTGCCTAAATCTCTAGTTCCTGTGCATGTGTATGTTTATTATTCAGGAACATCATTTGAGGTATTCTTCCCTCTCTCTTCTGAATTCATTCTTTTTTTACTTAATTGTCTCCATTAGAGTAAAATATATTATTACTACCATTAAAAAATAAATTCACAAAAACACCAATCTTCTTTTGATCTTATTTCATCCTCAGCTACTGCTCTGATTCCTACAGCATTTTCTGTTGCTCTTCTCTTGAAAGTGGTTCCTATATTCTTTCCTGCAGTTCTTCTTTATACCCATTCCAATTAGATTTTAACTCCTACCCCCCACCCCATTGCTATTATCGGGGTCTCTAATTACCTTTCTACTGGTACATCCGGTAGTCAATTCCCAGACTTCCTCTTGACCTAGCAGCAGCATTTGACATGGTTGATTACTATCTATTCTGACATACTCTCTTTGCTTGGACTTCAGAACTTACATATTCTTTTTTCCTCACTGACTGCTCTTTCTCAGTTTGCCCTGCTTGCTTTTCCTCTCCTCCTTTATCTACACTTCAGGGTGCCTCCTGGCTCAACCTTGAACTTCTTTTTCCCATCTGTGTTTCTTCTATGGTAATTTCATCTAGCTTTTGGTTTTAAATGCCAACTGTATGTTGATGACATGTATATTTTTGCATATACATTTCAGTGTCTAGGCTTAGATATCTGACTGACTATATACATCTAGGTGTCTGATAAATATTCAAACTGGGGTTTCTGTTATTCTCTTCAAATTCTTTCTATTTATAAACTTCATTATCTCAGTAAATGGGAACTCCATTCTTCTAGTTAGTGTAAAAATTTATGAGTTAGCTTTGACTTTTTCTTACTGCTCTTTTCATCTCTTAGCCTTCAAAAAGTATTCAGAATCTGATCACCAGCTTCACTTCTGCCACCTGGTCCACTGCAGCATCTCTTTTGGAGCTTCCAACTTCCTACTTCTGCCACCTTTCCTCTTCCCCCTCCTCGCGCCCGCGGCCCCTCCCCCGCCCCTCGGCCGTATCTCTCCGTTAACCAGAAAGCCAGAATGATCCTCTTAAAATAAGTACTATCATGTCATTCTCTAATTGAAACACAGAAAGAGGGGAAGTTGGAAGTTATAATGGCCTGCAAAACCCTGTATGCCCTGGCTTGTGTGAAGTCTCATATGGTCTCCTAACGCCTTCCCTTGCTCACTCACTGGCATCCTTAGTGCTTCCTGAGCATGCCCATTACAGTCCTTCCATCAGGCCTTCTGCACTGGCTGCTTCCTTTTCAGGATGCTCTTCCCCTTGATAGTGACAAGTCTCGGTCCCTCGTTACTTTCCGTCTCAAATGTCACCTTCAGAAAAATACCTTCCTTCGCCATCATTTCTAAATTGGGAACTGTCCCCCACAATACTCATTATTTTCTTCTCTCCTTTATTTTTCTCTTTATCAATTATTATTTCAAATAGTAAATATGTTACTTATTTTTTCAATTTATGAGTTTCCCACTAGAATGTAATCTCTGTAGGTGTTTTTTTAAACCTCTTTGTTCACTGTTGTATCCCCAGAACCTAGAGTATTGCACAGAGTATGTTAGTATTTGTGCACTAAGTAGAAGCTGAGTGAATGACCAGATGAAGGGTATAACTGCTTTATAAAGAAATATGTTGATTTAAACACTGCCAAGATTGTCCCTTCGAATGTTAAATACCCTTTATATGAGACATCATGGAGAGAAGAGTTGGAAGATATCTTGGAACAGAATATACCCGAAGTGTGCAAAATAGAAATCTGGCAACTCATTATTGACTTCTCTCTGTAATGCTTATCTCCTTCCCTTTTAAAAATAAATTCCTGGTCCAGGAAATCCAAAAGTCTTGGATCCAGCGATTTAGATTGCAGAAATGTAACAGTAAAGAAAAGAAGAAAGATAACACAAAAGCTGTATTTTAGATGATGAATACTTTAGGTAGACTTTTAAAAAATACCTTATTATTCTTAAATTAAAAAAATTTTTGAACATTATTGCAGGAGTCCCTTTTAATATATATATGCCTGCAAAATTGGTTGTTTAATCTCAAGAGTTTAATATAACAGGAAATCATTTAAAAAATTACCTATGCATTCCTTAATAATTTAACAAAAATTTAATTTTATATTTGTCAGTCTTTTTTTTTTTTTTAAATATATATTTTATTGATTTTTCACAGAGGAAGAGAGAGGGATAGAGAGCTAGAAACATCGATGAGAGAGAATCATCGATCAGTTGCCTCCTGCACACCCCCTACTGGGGATGTGCCCACAACCAAGGCACATGCCCTTGACCGGAATCGAACCCGGGACCCTTCAGTCCGCAGGCCGACGCTCTATCCACTGAGCCAAACCAGTCCTGGCTGTTTGTCAGTCTTATATTGAGAGAAGGGCAGAATTCTGAGGCTGCTGATTGAATTCCATTGTGCCTTTATATATTAACTGCTCTCATATTGCATGACCTGCCTTTTATAATTTTGGGGGAACTTTAGACATGGGCAGAGCAATATAAGGCTGCAAACTTTTTAGTTTATCAGGATTTCCTCCAATTTTTCTGGTCTAACTTCAGTTTATGTATTCTTCATGACTGCCCACTCCTCATGGCCAAGCTCTGCCATTTCGAGGAAACTAATAGAAAATTCTACATATATGACTTTGTTAAATAAAATCAATGGAAATGATAGCCTTGCTGATGTCTAAGATGTTTATTAATCGTTACAAAGCATATACTTGAAGCATGCACTTATTGTCACTTAGAAAGCCTGTACGCTAACACACAGTCAAGTAATCATAGCTTTAGTTTCAAGTTTGCCAATATAGTATTGTATGGAAGGCAGTTCTCTTTTTAAAATAAGGATATTTTGTTTAAAATAAGGATAGCCCATTGTACAAGGATTAGTGTTGATATTTATAAAATGCTTTGGATTCCTCCAAATAGGCAATTAAACAAATATACAAACACACTTATTTCGTTTACTGTACAGAGAACAATATTATTAATGAGTTATATTGTTTCTTTGAGCTTATTAATGGTTTTCATAAGTAGAAAAGGATATGTAAAAACTATGTCTTTGTGGGTTCATCTATTCCTTTATGAGTGCAATATTTTGCATGGCTTACAAAATATGGGAGTCTATTCCTACCTTTTGAAACTACATTTTAATTTTATGTGGTTTGAAATCTTAAAATACACGATGGATAACATCTCAACGTTATTCTGTCAAAACTCAAAGCTTTCCTTCTTCTTGTCCTCTCCTGACCTCTGCTGGTGAGGTGTAGATGTTCGTGTCTCTGGTCAACTTGATCCTGTCAGGCTTCCTAATGCAGGAGAGACAAAAAAAGTACCTGAAGATGTAAACTTCATTAAAGTTCTAAGATTTCTTATTCTGGAAGAGAAGCTATTTAATACCCATTCATGCATGTGTGTGTGTGTGTGTGTGTGTGTGTGTTTAGTCTTTACCATCTGGATTATTCATCAAGTTAATAGTGGGAGGAGCCTTGGACCAGATAGAAGAGAAACTAATACGTGGGTAATCAACAGTTGTTAAGTGCTTACTGGCCCTGCATATGGTCAAAAATATATGGAAGCTGAGAGGTAACAAACGAGATACTGCTCTAGTTTTAGTCTTTACACCATCCCTGCTCAAATAGGAGAGGGGCAGTTATGACTCCTAGGGGCAGCAATTTAAGATAATTGAATGTACACTTCAAATGTAAGTTTAATCCTTTGCTGCAAATAACCCTTGGTGATGGAGAGGGGAGTACACAACAATGTACCATTTTTGTAGTCAGTGGAGGTAATGGAAAGATATAGAGAATGTAGGATGGAGACTAAGACCTCGGATCATTTTCCTTTTGATACATGTTGTTGTCATATCCTTAGGGGAGCAGAAGTTTCTTATACCCGGGTATATGGTTTTAAAAATTGCAATGATGAGCATATATAGTACCCAGATCTTAATTTTTGAGGATCATTCCCCATTAAAAAGAACTGTTTCTTAAAGAAATGGCTGTTGTAAGTCTAGGTAGAAAGTGTATAAAGTGAGCCTGAATTATTTTGTGCCAGATAGAATATGTCTAAAGGACCCACTTGAAGAGAGAAATCTCCATCCAAATAAGAGGGGTCAGCTAAATTTGGGACAATTGGAACTTTAAAAAGAACAATTATAGTAGATTACAATATATTGATAAAACAACTCCTTGTATCATAGTGCTTTTTAAAAGTGTGGAGGAGCAAGGAAGGCAGTCCTTTTTAATAGAAAAAAATGTCGGTTAATCATACAGAAGAAATCATAGGATTAGAAAAAACAAACATACATCATTTACCACTATCAGAATCAGAATTGATTCAGACAGGGATTATCAATGTATGGTGAGACCACTGAGTAGAGTTGTTAAGGAACACATCCAATTAATAGCATTATGTGTTAATCACAAATAGTTCAAGATGACAAATCATAAAAGTAGCAAGAAGGTGAGTTGGGGCCATATTGTGAAGACCCATCCATGTGGAACATTTTTGTAGATGATTAATGGGTGGCCATTAAATGATTTTAAACTGGGACACCTTTTAAAAATTGTGGTGGCAGTATAGAGGCTTTTTTTTTTAAAGATAATCAGGGTTACCGTTGAGGAGTTAATGCTTTCATCTAGGAATTGGGATCATCTGAATTAGAGCAGAAGACATGGAAACATGAGACATGGATGGGACCAGCAGAGTGTAGTATGGATGTGGGAAGGAAGGTAAAATGAAGATTGAGAACAACTTAAGATTTTAATTTGACTTAGTGAGTAGTGACGCTGTTAATTTATGATAGGAAAGAGGAGAGAAATAGCAGCATGGTGAGGGAAATGGTTTTGGATGTGTTGAATTTCAAGTACTTGCTGAACGTGTAGGTTGAAATTCTAACTTGCTGTTATATTCTTGTTTGTGTTGGTGTTAATTTTGTTCATGGCAAGATGCTGTTCCTCAGCCTGTTTTTCTAGAGCACTTGAGTTCACATTTGTCACATGGTTTTCAATTAATTTTGGAATAGTCAGCTGTAGCATGTTTGGTGATAAAGTAGTATATTTTATCCATGAATTATAGATTCATGAGCTGAGGGTGGGGAAAGACATTCACATGCTTTCAAGTCTTGTGTAGCTGAACTGATGGTATCATGGAGTTAACATTTAAACCAGATTCAACTACTGATACATAATTTTAAAATCCTATGGCCTGGGAGCTTTTCCCAAGGTGTAACATTTTTGTTTTTTGCTTCAGGGGAAAGAAAATCACACTTCATGGTTCTTAAAAGTGTGTGTGTGTGTGTGTGTGTTGTCTCTGCATGTGAGAATTTATAGTATTTAAAATTATCTATATATATATGATAAGCATTAAAATACCAGAGAGCCATTACGAAAGAGAATGCTTCTTAATGTGATTAATTGATAACTCATAGTCATAAAAATGAAAGATAGCAAGAGACAGGCTAGATCTCAGCAGGGTTGTTCCTGGCAAAGTGTGTTATTGTACTCTGGGTTGGCTTGAATTATTTCATGCTTTCCTGTTGGTGGAGAAGAGGATATGCTTTGAATAAGTCAGGGAAGGAAGTGCAAAAAAACCCAAATGGCAGCATAGATCAATCTTAATTTTTCATAGCTTCGCCTTCTCTAAAGTCACATCGAGCAGAAACATTAATTAGATTTCAGTGCCCCACTGAGTTTTAAAATTAAACATATTTCTAGGACCATCTGCAACATTTTATCACTAATAATATAATGAAGAATACGCTATCTTTTGAAAAATGGAATTTATAACAATACCTTTTGCTCACAAGTGATCATCTTTTATTATGAAAAACCCATCAAAATTTATAAAGAGTTAAGAAGTAATTAAAGAGTTTTTAAAATATGCCTAACTGTAAAATTCTAGAAAATATTCTTATTGGTGATAATCTTTTTCTAAATTCAGGGTGGATTTTGGTGAAGCATATATTAAGTATATGGTGCACTGTTCTTCTTTGGGGTTTTATGCCCATAAAACCTTTTAAGTCTGAAAATATTGATGGTGTGCATGTGCCACCTGCCTTGCCTGTTTGAGGCTGGAATATAGACAGTCAGTAGGAGCTACTGCCTTCATCCAGGAGTGCCATTGCCTGAGCTAGAGCAGGGCCACGATGGAAGCAAGAGATAGGTGCGGAGTTAAAAGTGCAGGTCCTGAAGCCAAGCTGCCCAACCTCAAACCCCCTTCAAACTTGAACTTACTAAATGGGGGAATTTGGACAGTCACTTAACTCTCTTGTACTTCTGTTTCCTGTGAGGAAAATATAGGGATTGAGAAAAATGAACAAAATAGCAGAATCTCGCTCAGTTATAAGAGAAAATTATGCTAGGTTTTGTTTTCATGAAAATGAAAAATTAAGTGCCTACTCTGTGCCCAGCACGGACCTGGGCAGTGGGGAAACAGCAAACATCCCAGCAGCTTTCCTAGGGAAGAGCGTGGGTTAGATGTGCAGGTGTTCTGACCCCTAAAGGGAGACAGACTTGCTCGCCTGGTCATAGGCTAAGGTCACCACAGACTTTTTGGCTAAGGAGGGTGTTTTTTCTTGCCTGAAAGGAGGGAAAACAAATATGTTTTCTGAGAGTTATAGGGACTGAGGGCTGTACGCCCAGTTCTTTTTCTAAACTTACTAATCACAGTCACTCTACCACCTTAGGAGTGAGTAGGAGATTGGACAACAAGCCCAGTTCCTTGGGAAAACAATATACCTCTTCTGGCAGCCAAAGAAGTGAGGAAGAAGCACTTTCTGTGCCACCTGCCCCATTCCCCAGCTTTGCTCTAGGTCTCAATTTAGTGTGACCTACAAGACTGTTTCCATTCAGCCTCATCTAATGCTGATTATCTCAGAACTCCATCCACTCATGCTTCCCCACATTGCACTTGATGAAAATCTTGATAATCCTTCCATACCTTATGAAAGGCTCATCTCCTGCCATCCATCGGGCGGGTTTGATGACTCCCTCCACCATAACCTCACTCTCACCCTTCCTGACACTGTGTGACAGACCCTGTCATAGCATGTTTCCATACCAGTCACCCTGAGCAAATGGCAAACTTTCTTTTTCAGCAGCAAGTGTTACTTTTGTATAATTTTTCAGTAGCATAGTGATAATTAAATACTATTCACTCCACGAATCAAGAAATACCCAATTCTTTAAAAAACCAATTCTGTCACTGAAAACATTACGATGCTAGAACTCAGTAAAATGTGTGGGGTGGGGGGAAAGGGAAGAAAATGAAATTTTGAAGTTGTGTTTTTGTTGTTAAAAGATAGTTCAAAATATTTTAAAATTTCCTTTTGGTTTAAATTTGTAGAATAGAGCATATTGGAAAATTTCAACAATTCCTTTCTCATTGCCTACCCCAGTGAAATACCTCCTGTGTATCTTTAATTTTCGCTAAGGAATTCTGTGCTTTGCCAGCACAGCCAAGGGTTGCCAGCACAGCCAAGGATTCGGCGAGCCTGAGGGAGGCTGGTGAAGGATGAAGAAAAAGACAAGAGTATAAGATGGGTCTAGGTTCTAGGTGGATCTTCTGTGCCTTGCTGAGGCCACAGAACAGATTCAGACTGGAAAGCTGATGCTTTATTTATAGTCAAGGGAAAGCAAGATAATTTACAATGTTCTTGTAAGTTTCACTTGTTTTGGCAGCACTTGCTGCCCCTCCCACAGCCCACTAGCTACCCAGGAAAGACTTAGGGAGCAGTCACAAGATCAAGCTTAATTATGCTTAGAGGGCTGTACCCTCCAAACTGGGACTTGTTTGTGACTTTGCCAGCAGGTCAGTTGAAGGCTTAACCCTATAACTGCTTCCTACAGAATTCCATTGATACAACTGTAAAATTATTAATACAACTTAATAATAGAATATTTGCTATTTAATATAGCATAATTCTTTTAGCAGTCATTTTTAGCAGTATTTTCTTTGACATTGTTTTGAAATTTGTAACTAAAGAAGCCTTGAACAAATAGTAACAATAAATTTTGATTTTATTTTAGCAAAAGCACCTGGAAATTGAAAGAACTACTAAGTGGTTGAAAATGCTAAAAGGATGGGAAAAATACAAGAACTCTGAAAAGGTAATTTAAAATAATGTTACTTTCTGGTGAAACTATACAAGTTCAGTGTGGATTTTCCCAGGACAAGTTTCTGTTTAATTATAAGACTATAACATTTATATTCTTAAAAAACTTTTTTAGTTTAATTGGATTTTATTGAAATGCCTCAAAATAGAATTCTTTTTGTAAAAATGTTAAGATTCTGTTTAGTAATAAACAACATATAAAGTTATAAGACAGATCACAGACTGAAAAATTTTTAAACATACAAATTATGGATTAGTATACATGACATATATGCATATGTATGTATGATATATATGTATATCTATCATATATATGTATTTCCTATAACTCACTTATTTTTATTTATTTTTATGTTTTAATATTTTAAGAAAGATGATCTTAAATAGAATAATGTCACATGCAATAAACCTTAATATCTCAAGAAAAATGATTTTAAATATAATGGTACATGCAATAAACATCAATTATTTAAGAAAAATTATCTTAAATATAATAATATTACATGCAATACAAAATAGGATTCTTTATGTTGTAACAGAGTGCCCAGTTTAGATTGTTTTTCCAGTTAAGAGGCTGTATTGGGTAGGCTGGGTTTCAGGAGTGATTTAATCCAGCTGCTCAGTTACATTGCCAGTCACGTAATTTCTTTCCACTTGTCTTCTGCCTTCTGCAGTGTCAGCTTCACCATGAGGTTGGCTTCCCTTTGGGATCATAATTATTGCAGTAGTTTCAGGCTGCATATCCACATGCTGCACTGCTCAGAAAGGGAGGACTGGCTTCTGACCTCTTTCCTGAAACAGGAACAATCTCTTTTTCTAGAAGCTTCTAGCAAACCTCTTCTTTATTTTATTTTATTATTTTATTTTATTTCATTATTTTATTTATTTCATTATTTTATTTTATTTTATTTATTTTTGCCCTGCACTGAACTTGTACTTAGTTTTAAACCAATTAAAAAAATACATACCTATTAATATCACCACCAACCTCATCAAGAAATTTTTAAATATTGGTGAATTTTGAAGTTAATGGGATAGAAATTTTATAAAATTCTAATTTTGCTTGAAAGGTCAAATGTTATCAGTGGTACCAAATATTATCAGATATTTTCCTTAAAGTGATAGGCTTCATTTGTTTTTGAGAAAATGTTAAATACTCAAATCTGAATAACTTAGTTGGATTGCTCAGCAATTTTTTTCAAGTAATAGGATATTTCATGAAAAAAGCTGTTGATTCAGGTCATGAGTCAAACAATTTTGTAAGTGCTTTTTCTTGAGTCCATCATTGTACTTGGATGTGCAGAAAGGTGCTCAGTGTGTATTTCCCATGCCATCACTAAGAATATTAATACAATGTGTATTCACGAGTTGAGATTAAAATTAATTCTACTGCTTCATCTGAAGTAAAACAAACCTGTTTTAAACTGTGAGTGGAGAATACAAGTGACCACTAGTGCAGTGCTGCTAGTGTGCGCTTTGTGTGAAGGTGCCCGTAGTTTTATGACCATTGCTTGTCTGCTACCGTGTAAAAAGCTGTTATAGTGAAAAAGGCAACTAACATTTTAGTATTTTTAGGAGAACAGCTTTGGTCTCATGGACTGTGCTTTGAGAACAGCTAACATTTGTATTGACTTCCTCATAGTAAAATGGAGATAATCATACCCATTTCAAAGGGATGGAAAGTGAGCAATTAATGCATATATACACTCAGTACATACCTTGCAGAGTGTAAGCATTCAGTAAATATTCATTACTGCTGTTAGTTTTTTTGGAGGAAGTTTGGACAAAAAAAGAGGAAAATACAACTGAATTAACTATTAGGATTTCTATTTCCTCACATTTTTTTTTTCTGTTATTTTTTTTCCTTTTTGCATTGATATAAATCATGTGTCAATATTTGTTAATAAGAATTCCAGGGAAAGAAATCAGTTTCTTAGATTCTAATGAATATTATATAGAAACATTATTGCCTAATGGTTAGTAATAGACTCTGAAGCCAGGCCATCCCAGGTTCAAATCCCAGGTCCAACACTTCTCTAGCTGTGCGACCTCGGGGAAGATATTTTACCTTTTTCTGACTTAGTTTGCCCATCGTAAGATGGAGATAATAATAGCATTTACCTCTGAGTTGTTTTGAGGATTAAATGTTAATTCCTATAAAGCATCCTTAGTATGCAATCAGTAAGTGTTGCTTATTATTGCACTAAAAAAAAGGCTCTATGGCTAAATAAAGTAGAGAAAATCAGAGCTAAACATAGTTAAGCAGTGTTTCTTTACTATAGGACTATTGAGAGTCTTTAATACTATAAGTTGTGGTGGGAATTTTTAAGAGGGACCTGAACTTGTACAAAACTTATTTAACCATTAAAATCTTTTTTGTCCTGCGGTATATCACAATGCTCATGTCACTTTAAAAATTTTTTTTAAGTATTCTTATTTGTAGTTTAAGACTCTTATTTTATTTTCATCAGAAATGAGTACCTTGCTGATTTTATTTTCTGTGTGTTTTAGCATTATGTGTTGGAAGTCATGATGTTTTTAAGAGAATCAGTTCCAAGTTGAATGTTAGTTACAATGCCTGTGCTCTTGTTTAATATTTTGCTGAGTCTCTCAAATTGGCCTAAAATTGACAATTATACTTTACCTTTTGTCTTTGTGGAATGATTGCTCAAGTGGTAATTATAGGATAAATTTTGGTGCATTATACCTATGCTTTAATCTCATATTCAGTCTAATAAGGTATTTGTAGAGTTGTATGGCTTTATTTTCTTGCCTAGTATATATAGATATAGGTATAGGTATAGACATAGACATAGACATAGATATAGATATATAGATATATAGATATATTTATGATGGTATATAAGCCTCTGTAAAATGGGCAATTCTCTAGGCTATCATTCTGCACAACAACTCTGGTTAATTTAGTTCCCAGTAAGAGAGATTTTAACAGAACTATTTCTTTGATGTATAATTTTTAAAACACTTTCCCACAACCATAATGGTAGAATTATTGGATGACATATATGGTCCATTTTAGTGTGAACAGAATGCACCTTCTAAAATAATCACTGCTTTCAAATCATATCTAGTTTTAAATTGCGTTGAAGTAAAAAAGCAGCATGTATTTTTCTTCTCTTCTAAGAGGAGCAGGTATAAGTTTTCTTTCCACAGATTACTTATTTACAACGTAGTAAACAAAGATTCGTAGAAATATATACATATATACATATATACACGTATATATGTATATATACATATGTGTACACACACACACACACACACACATATATGCTATAGAGGCACAGTGCACAAGATTCATGCACTCAAAGGGGGTGTCCGTCAGCCTGGCCTGCGTCCTCTCACAGTCCAGGAGCGCTCAGGAGATGTCCGACTGACAGCTTAGGCCCAGTCCTCAAAGGGAGAGGGCCTCAGCTGTCAGTTGGACATCCTTAAGGCTTTCTCAGAGGTGGGAGAGGCTCTCGTCACCACTGCTGCACTCGCCAGCTGTGAGCCGTGAGCCCGGCTTCTGGCTGAGCAGCTTTCCCCTATGGGAGGGCACTCATCATAGGGGCAGCTCCTGCATTGAGCATCTGCCTCCTGATGATCAGTGCGCATCATAGCAACCAGTCGTTAGGTCAGTTTGCATATTACTCTTTTATTATAGAGGACCAGTATACAGGGATCAGGCCTGAACCTGCAGTCAGATATCTCTTTCATAATCTAAGACTGCTGTCTCCTAACTGCTCATCTGCCTGCCTGCCTGCCTGCCTGATTGCCCCTAACCACTCTGCCTGCCGGGCTGCTCGCCCCCAACTGCCCTTCCCCGTCAGCCTGATCGCCCCCATGCTGGCCTGCTCGCCCACACCTTCTCTCCCCATTGGACTGCTCGCCCCCAACTGCCCCCCGGTAGCCTGCTCACTCCAAACTGCCCCCCTCCACTGACCTGATCACCTCCAACTGACCCCCACTGACAGCCTGCTCATCCCCAACTGGCCCCCCTGCTGGTCTGCTTACCTCCAACGGCCCCCCCTCCACCAGTCTGATCACCCACAACTGTCCTCCCCGCTTGGCCTCTTAACGGCCTCTATCTTGGCCCCGCCACCATAGGTTTATCCAGAAGAATGTCCCGAAGATCTCCTGGAAGGTCTCCCAGTCTAATTGGCATATTACCCTTTTATTAGTATATATAGAGGCCTGGTGCACTGATGGAGGCCGGCTGGTTTGCCCTGAAGGGTGTCCCGGATCAGGGTGGAGGTCCTGCTGGGATGCCTGGATAGCCTGGGTGAGGGGCTGAGGGCTGTTTTCAGACTGGCCATGTCCTCCAGCAACCCAAGCTCCCAGCCCCTCCTTTTTTTTTTTCCTTTCTTTTTTTTTTCAGCACCTCCTTGAGTGGAGGCCAGGGCTGACTGGAAGCAGGTAACTGGGATTTATTTATCTTCTATAATTGAAACTTTGTAGCCTTGAACAGAGGCCAGAGCCAGCAAGGGCAAGCTTGGCTTCCTCCATTGCTGGGGGCAACCCAATCCTCCTGCTCACTCAAGCTCTATGGTAACTGCATATTTGCTCTGATTGGCTGGTGGGCATAGCAGAGATACAGTCAATTTGCATGTTTCTCTTTTATTAGATAGGATTTTAATCCTCATCTGAGGATATTTTACATTGATTTTTAGAGAGAGTGGAAGAGAAAGGGAGAGAGAGAAATAGCAATATGAAACACATTGATTGGTTGCCTCCAACATGAGCCCTGACTAGGCCCAGGGCAGGGAGGAACCTGCAACCAAGGTATGTGCTCTTGACCAGAATCTAACCCAGCACCCTTCAGTCTGAAGGCCAATGCTTATCCGCTAAGCCAAACCAACTAGGGCCATAGAAATATCTTGAAATAAAAATATAGCCCTCATAGAGAATATTTGGGTTTTTAAGATATAAGCATTGATGAAAATGTTTCCAGTAAGGCTGTTTGTGTTGCCTGTGTATTCTCACAGTGACTGATCCCTATGTACAATAGTATGTATTTTTTAACTATAGTCTATTAAAGGAAGTAATCTCTGTTACGTGGAGCTCATTATGATTTAACCAGTCATGATGTAAGGTGTTTTAAGTCACAGCAAGGTACCTACTACAGATACATATATTTTTCTCTTGATCAAATAACTGAATGGATCTTTGTTGGTCAAATAATTAATGGACTCATATTAGCCAACATTTTATTTTACTGATGTAAAATGAAGGCACCACTAAGCAAGAGGTCCTATGGCCAGATTTTGGGGCTCGTTCATTGAATCATCTTTTCCACTAGCTTTTCCTTTTGTTGTTTTTCAATAAGAGGTCAGAAGGGAATAGAAGGCAATTATAAAATGCAGGAGGGCCTGTGGATGGTTTTAAACTTTTTCAGATACAATTGTGGAGCCTCGTGCCTATTTGGAGGCAGAGATCAAGGAGGCAGTGGAGCAAGGATGATTACAGGAAATGGGGAGGCAGTGAGGAGCATCAGCAGCTCTGAGGATGAACTTGTGTTTCATGGTGTACACTGCAGTTTTGAAAGTCCTATAAAATTGAGTTAAACTTGCTGGGCTGACAGATTTGCTCTCTGGCAGCCATGATGACGTGGACCGGCACACTTATTACTGTTTCAGAATCACTCAGGTTTGAAATAGGTATTGAAAACATCAGGCGAGTTAATGGAATTGTTTTTTTTTTAGTTGATGGATTTTTTAATGTATCTGTCTGACTAAGGTAGACTGCTTGATTTTATTGACAAGTAAACAGATATGCTGAAAACAAAAGTAGATTTCAGACAACCTTACTTATTTTTTCCTTAAAGATTTTATATAATATATATTTGTAAAATTATAACAGAATTTTAATGATAGTACTTTTCAATTAGAATATTAAAATACATTGTTAAACTATATGTGGTAGTTCTATATCATGGTTGTTAAGACTATGGCCTCTAAAGTAATACTGAATTTCAGTTCTTCCCAATTTATTAGAATGACTTTGAGCTAGTTATTTAACCTTTCCACATCTTAATGTTCTCACCCTTAAAATTGGAATGATAATAATAGTACCTACCTCTTTAGGAGTGTAATAATATTACACGGAATAAATTGATCTAGAATAGTGATTTTTAACTGGTGTGCCACAAGAATTTTAAAAACATGCATACCTGACTAGTCAGGGCACTGACCTCTTTCCCTTAGATTGTCAAATAAAAAAAATGACAACAACTAATACGTACAATAGCCATCTGGTGTGATTACCTTATCTTGAACCATAAATGTATAGGCCATATAATAGAGTTGTATTTTATTGATCACATAATGTAATAAGGTTGTGTCTGATTGGTTAAGTCTTGGTACCAGAAATCCTATCTATAAGTATAGGCACTTGATTTTAAAAAAAATCAAGACACTTTGAAACAAAAAAGGATAGGTAATTACTACTACTATTTTTTTTTTAAATCAATCAAAAGTAAATCTATTTTTCTCACATTGGTGAAGAATACAATATATTTTTTGGTGTACTGCAGAATTGTAGTAATTAGTTTATGGGTGGCATGAGATAAAAAAAGGTTGAAAATTTCTGATCTAGAAACAAATATGTTGTCTCCTAATAAATCATCTGAAAATGTTAGTGTAATTGTTATTAACATTGTTATTACTGTTAGATTCATCATTATTCTCACCCTCATCCCCACCTTCATTTTCTCTTCTTGGCAAATCCCTATGTTTCCTTCAGTATTGGGTTTATTGCCATCTTGTCTGAAAGAAACTTTTCCTAACAAGAATTCATCCCTTCCCTCCTCCCTGCATTATAGTACCTCTAATGCAGTCTCAGGATGAGAGGCACTGTGTTGGACCAAGAAAAGTGACCATCACGGGAGATTTACTGACCTCACTCCCAACACTTTTATCTGTAAACTTTTTCTGTTTTCCCCTTGGAATCTCACTATCCTACATAAGGACTAACTGTCCCCTGGTGTTATTTCTGCAGATCTACAGGTAATGCTTACCATTCTCCTTTTACCAACCTTGCCTACTTCTGGGGGAGTCTGTACTCATCACAACTTCTTCTGACAGAGTGGGATGTTCAGCTCTGACAGCAACTTGTGTATGTGGCTTTATTATATTATGTTAAAATTATCTGCTTACATACTTCTCTTTCCCAGCACACTATGAGCTGCACAGAACTTTTTCATGTTTGTAGCCCTAGTACCTTGTAAGTGTTGGCCACAAGCAGGCAGTCATTACAGTTTCTTTTTTGAATGAATGAATGAATGAATTTATAAATTGGGACAGTCAGCTATCACCTAACAAATTTTGCAACTTTAATAAAGCTGTAATCTCTAGGAGGTGGTGCAGAAGTACCTTGAAGTAGGAATAAGAAGATAATTCTCTAACCTAGGCGAACCACTTCTCTGTCCCTTGATTTCCTGAGTTATTCTAGAAAATATGAGACATTACATTGTCCATTGAAAGATTCTTAACAAATGTAAACTGGACTATTGTTCTGGAGAATAAACAAATTTTATTACAACTGCTGTGCTTTGACGTAATTTCTACTGTTTTATAAAATGTTTATGATAGTTGAAAATTTGTGATGAAAGATATATAACTGTAAGTCAGCCTGTTATATAAATATTTTAAACATAATAAACATAATTAAAAATTCTTATTTTGGGATCTCATAATTTATTTTCTTTTTTTAATTTTGCATTTATTGGAGTGGCATTGGTTAACAAAAGTGTATAGGTTTCAGGTGTACAATTCTATAATACATCATCTGTATATTGTAGTATGTGTTCACCACCCAGAGTCAAGTCTCCTTCGTCACCATTTATCCCCCTTTTCCCTCTTCCACTTCCTTCACCCTCCTTTCCCTCTGGTAATTACCATACTGTTGTCTGTGTCTAAGTGTTTTTTGTTTGTTTGTTTTTGCTTAATTCCTTCACTTTTTTTCACCCAGCCCTTCTACCCCCTCCACTCTAACTGCTATCAGTCTGTTCTCTATCTGTATTTTTTTTTTTCTGTCTATATATGACTTTTGTACATGCTTCATTTCATTACCCCTCACAGCTTAAATTCAGATTTATATTTTATTTTACTTTTAAGTTTTAGGTACAATTTTATTACCATTATTTTGATAGTTTTTGATCTTGGACTTCCTTAATACATGTTCCTTGTATTTTAGTAAATAAGAACAGTTGAGCAGAATAATGGATACTATATGTGGTCTTGAAAGATAGTCTTTGTTTTTTATAAAATGTAAAATCAGTATTTTTTACTAATTGGTAAGTCTTATGTGTCCTGTTTGACAAGCCATTCTACCTCTTTGTGATTTACTTTCAATATCTATAAAATTGGGATAATAATTCTTATAGAGTTGTCAATATGATTAAATGAGATAAATATCTGTAAATAACTTTTAAAAGTTTTCTCATTAAAAGTTTACTTTAATTGTCACTGTTGATGATGATAGTGATAATGTACCAGCATTTCTTTTTCAACCTTTTCCATATGTGACTAATTGTTTTATTTGAGCCCTGTAGTAACACTGGACCATTAATTTTTTATTGCTATCTGATATTTCTCTATTATTTCTTCCCAATTTATCATAGAATTTGTTGGGTTTTCTCCTAAATTTCTATGAAACTTTAAGATAAGTAATAGACAGCAATTTATATACGATTGTTGAATGCAGAATTGAGTGACAACAATCAAATGTCAAAAAGCTTTTTAAGTAAAATATAGTTTAAGAAGTACATGTCAGAGCTCTTATTTTACTCTTTGAAAAACATCTGCTTAATGGAGATTCAAGTCTATCAAAGTTAATCTACTTACCTGCCATTATATTCTACTTGGCTATTAAAATTCCACATTTTACATTTGTAATAATTTCCATACTTTCTGATATTTATATCAGACCAGAGGCCCAGTGCACAGGTGGGGTCCCTTGGGTGGCCTGCGGGGATCACACCCAAGCTTGCTCCCCCAGACTCACAGCCCCACTTGGCCTGGCACCGCCCCCTCACCTGCTACACCATCTTACCTGCAGAGCAATTGATCAAGCGCCTGGGAGCCTGGCGGTGGCCCCGCCCCCTGCCACCACTGCCTCCGGTGGCAACTGGACCCCCATTCGCACCTCCTTGGCCTGGCGCCATCTGCTCATCTGCTCAACCATCCCACCACAGCCCCACTCATGGGCTGGCAGCGCCTCCCCTGCTGCCCACTGCCAGCGCCGTGTCACTGATGCCTGTCATTTTCCAGGCCACCCCCTGGTGGTCAGTGCACATCATAGCAAGTGGTCAAATTCCCGGTCTCCAAACGACCGCCTGAGGGGACAATTTGCGTATTAGGCTTTTATTATATAGTTTGCTTATAGTGTAGCACCTTCACTGTAGAAATTTAGGAGATAATTTGAAGTAACTTTTAGTGGATGATATATCTTTAAAAAGTATATTATGATTTTGATGTGAATATAGATGACAGACTTTCTTTAAGAAAATAAATCATTTGCTTTTTTACCACATTCAGTTTGTAGCTAATGGTGGTAAATGTTTAATACATAGGAAATGTTACAAGTAGTAGAGTCTAGTTTATCTAATTGAATCAATTTCACAATATTCACTGTTCCATAGTAAAAGTTGCTCTATAGTGTCACTCCTTTTAAACCATTTAATCAAAGTTTCTTAAAGCTTTAGTTTATAAAAATGTAAGTAGTATAGTGGTGGATGTTGAACTCTGTTTATTCATAATTCACCAACATTTCATTTATTAAAATTTGCATCTTATTTTCTTAGCCATACTTTTAAATACATTATTTTAATCATAAGGATATAAGTTTCCAAGTTTTATTATTCAAACTTTATAATGACCATAATAGGTTTGTATGTTATGTTGAGTAATTAGCCTTGAGGAAAAACATATAATTACAAGAATGGAGAATTGAGTGATTCTTAGAAGATTAGCAATATACTTTCAAGGAACCAAAGAATTGATGACACTGATGTTGTATGGATAATTTCATTCAAAAGTGATGGTATTCCTTCCTGATGGGGATTTATTAATATTTTTGTCTGATCAGATAGGATCTGTGTCACTAAGAAAAGGAAAAAGATTTTCCTGAATAAATTATTAATAATTGAAAAGAGAAGAGGAAAGGGTGGGGGAGGAGAGGGTAATGAAGGTTGTGGGTGGAATTAACTAAGATTATAAGATGTAGGGGCCTGCTTTGTTCTAAAGAGCCCAGGGAGAAGATGATAAGATTGTGGGAAAGAGAGTAGGGGTTAATAGCACTGTCTATACTCTATGAAGACTTCTGGCAATAGGAAACCTTTTTGCTGTTTGGATCCTTTTAGGTATATGGATTAAAAGGAAGAAAGTATGTAATCAGTTGATTACACATCAATAGGGAATGTGTAAAATAGATGTTCACAACTTTAAAAAAGCATTGATTATGCTTTCATGCTACTTAGGGAGCACCTTTGTTATGAATGGCATGGAAATACTAATGTAGTATGCATATTTAACATTTTATTACTTTCTGCATTTATGTCTCTATTAAAATCTGAAAAATAGAGATGATAATATCCAAATGTGCCATGTTAAAAATGTGTAATTAATTATTATGGATACTATGAAAATAAAAGACTAACAAATATTAATTTTATTTAAGGGACCAGTCTAAGCTTTTGTCAGTTGGTAATTTCAATTTATGTTTCCTTTCAATAAGTTTCATAGGAGAATTTACAAAGGGATCCCACTTCAGCTCCGAGGTGAAGTCTGGGCTCTACTTCTTGAGATCCCAAAAATGAAAGAAGAAACAAGAGACCTTTATAATGTGAGTATCTGACATCAAGCTGTTATTTTGAAATTCAAAAGTAAAATCCTTTTTTTTTTTTTTTTTTTTAGCATTCATGGTGATGTAAGGTATTCGTATCATTATTTGAAATTATATTAAAACTAGAGGCCTAGTGCACAGATTCATGCACCAGAGGATTCCCTCTGCCTGTCCTGAGCCCTCTTGCAATCCAGGTGCGGGTGAAGCAGATTCAGGGCAACAGTGCCCCAGCAGCAACCTAACCCACAGCTGATTCTGTGGGGAATTGGGCTCCCTCCTCCCTTCTCTCTGTGTCCGGGTTGCAGATGAAGCAGATTCAGGACCAGTGCCCCAGCAGCAACCTAATCTATGGCCAATTCTGCGACTAATCGCACTCCCTTCCTTATTGGATGACGCATCTGCCCCCTGGTGGTCATTGCACATCATAGCTACCAGGCACATGGTGGGACAGTCCCTTAGCCATAGATAGATAGATAGATAGATAGATAGATAGATAGATAGATAGACAGACAGACAGACAGACAGACACTAGAGGCCAGGTGCATGCAATTCGTGGGGGAAAGGGGGTGTCCCTTAGCCCAGCCTGCACCCTCTCCAATCTGAGATTCCTAAAGGGATGTCCGACTGCCTGTTTAGGCCCAATCCAAGTGGGATCGGGCCTAAACAGGCAGTTGTACACCCCTCTCACAATCCAGAACTGATGGCTCTCAACAGCTTGCTTGCCTGCCTGCCTGCCTGCCTGCCTGCCTGCCTGCCTGCCTGATTGCCGCTAAATGCTTCTGCCTCCCAGCCTGATCACCCCTAATCACTCCCCTGCCAGCCTGATCGACACCTAACTGATCCTCTGTCAGCCCGATTGCCTCTAACTGCCCTCCTCTGCCAGCCTGGTCACCCTAACTGTCCCCTCTTGCAAGCCTGGTCACTCCCAACTACCCTCCCCTGCCAGCCTGGTCGCCCCCAACAGCCCTCCCCTGCAGGCCTGATTGCTCCTAACTGCCCTCCCCTGTAGGCCCTAATTGTCCTCTGCTGTCCAAGTCACCCCTAACTTCCCTCCCTTGCTAGCCTGGTTGCCCTTAACTGCCCTCCTCTGCCAGCCTGGTTGCCCCTAACTGTCCTCCCCTGCAGCCTGGTCACCCCCAACTGCCTTACCCTGCCGGCCCAGTCGCCCCTAACTGCCCTCCCTTGCCAGTTTGGTTGCTCCTAACTGCCCTCCCTTCCAGGCCTGGTCACCCCAACTGCCCTACCCTGCAGGCCTGGTCGCTCCCAACTGTCCTCCTCTACAGACCTGGGTCTCCCCCAACTGCCCTCCCCTGCTGGCCTGATCGCCCACAATTGCACTCCCCTACTGGCTATCTTGTGGTGGCCATCTTGTGTCCACATGGGGCAGCTATCTTGTGTTAGAGTGATGGTCAATTTGCATATTACTCTTTTATTAGATAGGATGTTACTAAATTGGGTTTAATAGGGCTATTATCTGTTTTCTTGGCAGTTTTATTTATTGCACTCTACTTCCTAAATTTTAAACAGATACTTCAGTGAAAATGTTATTTTCTGGATCAGTCAGTAAGTTATCAAGTGCTTTTCAAATACTTGAAATGATCAGTCAGTGTTGGGCCATATTCATAAGAAAAATTGACTAAGTCCTAATTGTAGCTGCTTGTTTTCAAGGTAGTATTGATATAGAGATTTACAGTGCCACTTTTATTTATGGGAAAATAATAGAGTTTAGTTTTTCCAGCAACTGCCTGCATATGATTGACTGTTTTCTTATAAATGTGAGAAAGAAGAATTTTTTTTTTAATAATTATTAGGCTAACTCTAGGTTTTATTATTTATTAATGAAAAGTGAAACTGTGACTCAATGATCAATCATGTGTTCCTTAAATTACCTAATGCATAAAATTTACTTTTTTGTCATCTCAGCTATTTCCCTTTGAAACCTAAATTTTATATCCGTCTTTGAAAGGAGTAAAACACTTATATCTAAAAATCAGTTTGGAATATATTCCTCAGAAAATGTATATAAATAGAATAAATTAGAATAAATGGAAAAATGATAAACACAGTTTCAATTATATAAAGGAGGCTTTGAAATGCTCTTTTGGTATTTTCTTTTTAATATAGGTAAAATTTCATCAAAATGGAGGTAAAAAAAATACTGGCTTAATTTAAAGAATTGCTCATTTTGTACAAAAATTTAAAAATTAGCTGATTGGATCCTACGCAGACTATAAGTTTATATGTCTCAAGATTTTTAATATACATATTTAATATTTTTATTGATTTCAGAGAAGAAGGGATAGAGAAAGATAGAAACCATTAATGATGACAGAGAATAATTTATTGGCTGCCTCCTGCATTCCCCCTGCTAGGGATCAAGCCCATAGCCCTGGCAAGTGCCCTAACTGGAAATTGAACTGTGATCTTTGGTTCATAGGTCAATGCTCAACCACTGAGCTACACAAGGAATATGTATCATGATTTTTGAGTTTTAAATTATTATTTTGTACTGTTGATTAAGTATTTGCTTTTAGTGTCGTAGTGCATCAGTGTTGAAAATTGTGTCTGAAAGAACATATATGAAATCTAATCCCAGCACCTCCTAAGTGTGTCTGGCATGTGGTATGTGCTCAGTAAATATTTGTTTAATAAAATAAGTAAATTATTTTTTGTTTATTTGTTAATTCTTACCCAGAGATATTTTTTCCATTGATATTTAGAGAGAGAGGAAGGGAGGGAGGGAGGGAGGGAGGGAGGGAGGGAAGGAGGGAGGGAGGGAGATATCTAGAGTGAACCATTGATGTGAGAGAGACACATCAATTGGTTGCCTCTTGCATGCATCCTGGACCAGGACCAGGGATAGAGCCTGCAACCAAGGTGCATGCTCTTGACCAGAATTGAACCCCCAGACCCTTCAGTCTGAAGGCTGAAGCTCTATCCACTGAGCCAAACCGGTTCGGGCAAGAAGTAAATTACTTTTATTCAGCATACCGTATTCATTTCCTAGGGCTGAAATAACAAAGTATCACAATCTGAGTGGCTTAACACAATGGAAACTTATTCTCCTACAATTGTGGAGAAGACAGTCTGAAATCACATGATACTTGACTTTCTCTGACTGGCTTATTTTACTTAGCAAAATGTTCTCCAGGATTTAGAAGCAGCCTAACTGTCCATCACTAGATGAGTGGATTTAAAAAAAAAAAAAAAGCTGTGGTACATTTACATAATAGAATACTGCCCTGCCATAAAAAGGAAGAAACTTTTACTCTTTTGCAGCAGCATGAATGAACCTGGAGAACATTATGTCTCATCATTATTTGTCTCTCTGGGGCCTAGTGAAATATCCTACAGATGGTAGAGGTTCAGTCTATTGTGGTTAACAACCTCATCTACAGCCTTAGTGGGGCTTAATAATCTTGTAAGCCAAACCCACAGTGCTAGTTCTTCATCTAAATGCATTCCACACAACTTCTGTCTTCAGTTTTGTAGGTTCATTAGAATCTATTTCTTTTAAATAAGATGTTTCTTATACTAGAGGTCCAGTGCACGAATTCATACACCGGTGGGGTCCTTCAGCTTAGCCTGTGGGGATTGGGCAGAAACTGGCAGTCTGCTGACGCCACTCCCACTCATCCCAGCCCCGCTGTGCCTGTTGCTCCACTGCAGTCTCCCAGCAGGCTCATGCCCAGGCAGTTCCCATGCCGGTGCCTATCCTGGTCCCAGTCCACACAGGGAAGGGGTGTGCAGGGGGTATGTCTTTGGAAGAGGCTTGCGCCACCACAGTGGTGCTCTATAGCTGTGAGCTGCCCATTGGGCAGCTGAGTGGCACTCCCATTGTGGGAGCACACTGACTACCAGGGGCAGCTCCTGCATTGAGTGTCTGCCCCCTGGTGGTCATAGCGAACGGTCGAATGATCGCCAACCTCCTTTCATTAGGCTGCCCTAGCTGGTTTGGCTCAGTGGATAGAGTGTTGGCCTGCAGACTGAAAGGTCCCAGGTTGATTCCAGTCAAAGGCTCATGCCTGGGTTATGGTATCGATCCCCAATAGGGGGCGGGCAGGAGGCAGCCGATCAGTGATTCTCTCTTACCATTGTTGTTTCTATCTCTCTCTCCCTTCCTTTCTGATATCAATAATACACACACACACACAGATGTGTTACTTCCTTTTCAACTAAATTTTATGTGAATTCTATTTTATCATGTCTTATCAAACATTTTCTTTCTTTGTTTTGATAGCTTTTACCAGGAGGCCTAGAGGACAACAATTGAACCTCTTTACTTACCCATTACCTTTTCCCCAGATATTTAAAGAGCAAATATGTAAAGATTATTTTTAAAGCTAAATTTTTGTAATGTTTTCTGGACCAACTTACATCATATAGAGCACATAATAATGTATTAGTGGTCATATGATTCCAGTACAACACTCCTAAGTTATCTTCCTCTGTCCTTGGAACTCTGAAGGCACCATGGTTAGTTGGAATGTTTTAGAAACTACAGAGCTGCTCTTCTCTGAGCTCCACCTCAAAACACAAAACTACATCTACACTCACATCCAATATCTCTTTTTTTTCACGTTTAGCTTAAGTCGGGAATTAACAATTATATTTTATGTATATTTTTGGAATAGATTTTAGCAGAAATATATTACCAGTTTACAGTCAATGGGTCAATATAACATATGTGTATAGATGGCTTAATGAGACTTAATCATGGGTAAGTATAAATTATATAAGTCTTAATCTCCCATCTGATTAAACATGGGTGAAATGCCACTAAATTGACAGGAGAGGGTGTTTTAAAAGACAAACCCACAAGGAAGAAAAAAATAGGAGAAGAGATAACAGCTGCCAATTTTTGAAAACTAGAATTCAAACAAATATTTTGTAGTCTTAGCAAACCTGAGAAAACTAATCATAAGCTAGTAGTGAGAAATTGGAGAAACACTTAATTTATATTTCAGAATCTCCACAAGTCTTGATAATTACCAATTCCAGGTGCCTCTGGAAGTGGAAGTGAAGCTAAACACAGTGGTTAAAAGTCCGTTGCAGAAGCATTTAGAGCCCTTAAGTCTCCTTCCCCAACCCAAGCAGAAGATTGGAGGTTCACCATTTGGGCCTTTGGACTGGAGAACACAGCCATTGCTGAGTGTGGGCTGCTGTAACGCATGCACAGAGGAATTGAATATCCTGAATTTGGGGCATTGCAGTCTTTCCTTCCACTCAGCTCCTAGAACATCGACTGCTGGGTGCCTGTCTTTTTGGCAGATCAGAAGAGCCTTTTCTGGAAAATCTGACCACCTTAAGAAAATTAACCCAAAGATACTGACTTCAGGGGGACCCCAGTGAAACTACCCAACCACTGAAGACAATTGTGAATCCCCACCTCTGCACAGAAAGCTTTCCACCAGCTGTTCGTCTGCTACTTTTAAATATACGAGACAACGAAGTGTCGCTGTTCATTTAAGGAAAGGAGCTAATATGAAAGATAAATGAGGACAAATGAAAAAAAGGAACTTGCAAAAAACAAACTACGGTAGAAGAAAACAAAACAACTATCAGTATCTTCAGAAGGATAAAAATAGATATTGCATCCATAAAATAAGTATAGAATGCTCTTAAAGGGAACATTTGAGAACAGCAAAGGGTTTGTTATTATAAAAATGATAATAGAAATGAAAGATTCTAGAGGAGGGCTGAAAATAACAATTGAAGAATTTTCTCAGAAAGTGGATTATGATGTCAAAGAGATGGAAATAATAGAGAAAAAATAAGAAAATTAAATGACAGCCCAGGAGATCCAACACTGTAATATTAAGAGTTCCAAAAAGAGAAAATGGGAACGTGGGAGGGGAGGCTGGGGAAATCAACAAAGAAATTATTGAAGAAAATTGTTCAGAACTGAGAGATGTATGAGTTTTTAAGATTGAAAAGATCCATCAAATGCCCAATCATGTGGATAAAAATAGATCCAAACCAAGCACAAAAAATGTGTTTCAGACCTAGAGAGAGAAACTCCTATAAGCTTCTAGAGAGAAAAAAACAGACTTTATATAATGAAGCATGAATTAGAATGGAAACAATGGAAGTTAGAAGACAATGAAGGCAATGCCTTTTGAGCAAAAATATTTTCCAATTTAGAACTCAAAATGGCCAAATATTTAAGAAAGGGGGTAGCTATCAGACATTCAAAGTTTCAAAAAATACAGCCTTTCACAGGAGCTATTGGAGGATGTGGTCCTCCGGAACAAGGAAATAAACCAGGAAAGATGATGTGAAATGCAGGAAACGGGACCCAAGCAAGGAGAGGCCTAGCAGATGGTGAAGGGAGACCCAAGACACCTGTGCAGTAGCCCAAACTAGAGCAGGTCAAAAGGCTCTGGGAGCAATGTCTGCAAACAGTTGAAATTGGGAAAATACCCCTTCTATTTGAGCATCACCAGAAGAAATTTATGCAACTTAAAGTGAGTTTGGGATTGAGTTAGTGACAGCTATGTAGAAGACAAACAGATCAAGAAATAATGCAATGATCAAGAAAAACAAGAATATTTGGAAAGAAAAAAAGAAATCATAGTAGACTAGATGGCTTAGCTATGAAGAGCTTTTACATTGCAATGCAAACACCAAAAAGTTCTCTGTCCAAAATTAGCATCTACCTCTATTGATAGGACAGGAGGGGAAAGGGGATGGGAAAAGAGGGAATGGGAATAGTAGAGATGGGGGTGAATAGGAGAGAAACTTTTCATTGTGTATCTTTTTATGTTTTTTCATGTTTGAACAATGGGAATGATTTCCCTAAACCAAAAGAACTTTTAAAATGAAAATTATTTTACTACTTGTCAAAATATGCTTTCTCCCCCCCCCCCCTTTTTTTTTTCCTCTTCAGAAATTAAAACACAAAGCACGTAGTTGTTCACCTGATATCAGACAAATAGACCTTGATGTCAACCGCACATTTAGGGACCATATTATGTTTAGAGACAGATACGGTGTCAAGTAAGTAAAGTTTAATATTATGCTTTGTAAATAGTCTGAATCAAAATTTTTATTAACTTAAATATTTTAGTGTTTAGACTGTCTCCTAAAGACTAATAATTTTCATTCAGGTCCCGAAGTTTTATGCTTTGCAAATCATTTGGTTCATGTGTGAAACTTAGGTTCAAAGTTAACTTAAACTTTAAAATTTTTTACATAGTTGGTGCTACAAAATTGTTAAAAGAATCATGATATTTGAATTCTTAAAAATATGACACTTTTATTAAACATCTTGGAAAAGAAATGAGAGATTGTGTTGCTTTTTGAAAATTGTGTCAATGATAAATATATCCCTGTAACCATCACCTCATATGTAGATGAAACTAAAAAAAAAAACCTTTAGTGAAATGAATGAATGAATTGACTATGACTGAAAAGTATAGTTATGAATAAAAAGTATAGTTTTGCTGACCTCTATATTGGTTAGGGTTCAACTAGACAAACAGAAACCAATAAATATATACAGGTTGCCCCCAAAATGTATATACACTTTAATAGCTGATGGCTCAATTTTAAAAATGAAATGTATTTTAATAAACACTGCCTTTATAATTATTCAAAGCTGTGTATAAATTTGGGGCAGGGGGGACCACACACACTATATATTAAAGAAAATTTTTGTGAGGAATTGGCTTACACAGTTTTAGGGGCTGACTAGGCAGGTCTGAGGTCCAAAGGAATTCTTGGGCATGAGCTGAAGCTGTTGACACAGGAGGAATTTCCTCTTCAGAGAAGCCACAGATCTGCTCTTACAGCCTTTAAACTGATTGGATCAGGCCCACCCAGACTATCTAGGGTGATCTGCTCTACTTAAAGTCAACCAATTATGGATTTTAATCACGTGCAAAATACCTTCTTTGTAGCAGCACTTACTGTAGTCTTGCCAAGTTGACAATATTTCCCCATCACAGTCAACCCTTATCAATTTAATTTCCAAATAAAACAATAACAAAGTTATACCTTGCCCTGACTGCTTATGACTGAATATGTTAACCCTTTCCCCACAAAGGATGTCTGTTTACTGTTCTGCTTTAATATTCTATTAACTAATTACTATGATATAAAGTTAACTATTGTTGCTATATCTCATAAAGTGACAAGGAAAAAGAGAAGGAAGGAACGTATTTTAACATAGACAAACATATACCAAAAATAAGGATGAAATACTAATTTATAGTCTTCATTTCTGATTGGGCATGTGGTCAGAGCTAGTTTATAACTCCCTATCCAGTCCCTAATTCCTTTTCCCTCGGCAAGTACTCCCACTGGCTGTGGTCATATACCTGGTGAGGTGACCTAAACTTTTATTCCTAAAGGGTCTCGACCATTAATAATCCAGCTTGAATTGGATTGTTGTAGTTTTCTATCGACTTGAATCACAAGTTTTGGTAATGCTAACACCCTAAATGTTCTCCTATATTTTAGATATACCCTTCCTTATGCCCATTATGTAGTAGCAACTCAATTTTCCCTCAATAATTAGGATCAGTCATCTCAGCCACTTTTTTGCCTTTTGATTTAAAGGCAAGAGGAACCAAAAGTGTGGGTGGCAGTCTCCAATTTCAGTTCAGTGGAATCATTGTGTTTCCTGGTGGAAGCCCTCTAAAGACCTCCAGACTGCCAGAGAGCCTAAGGTTGATGGGAAGGGAAATTAACATTTTGCTAGTAGAATACTAGAGATAATTGTGGGTGGAACCCTTCCCACTTCCACCCCTTCAGGCTCAGACCTCTGGGTCCTGGCTATGGGAGAGACAGCACCATATATTGCAGGCTGATTTAAAGCATGTACAACCTCTTGGAAGACATTGCCTCAGCCTTACAGGTATTGTACACCTAGCTGGCTGGCATGTAACTCAGGCCATTCGATGGTTCTGTCAGGCCAGTTGTTTCCATAGGGATGATTTTATAGTGAGAATAGTTCAGTGAAAGAAGGCAACAAATGTAGTAATTGTGAAGTCTATTATGTTTTTTGGCATAAATTCTTTCTATCAAAATGAGTGTTATCTAACCTCAAATTTAGGTATAAATTTGAAATTGTTAATTTCAAATAACAATATAGAAATAAAATAAAATTAAAATAAAATATAATAACATAGAAATTGTTAAAATTTGAGCTTGGGTTCATTTCTTTATTAGTAATTTTATGTGGATTATCTATTTTCAGTCAACATATTTTTTAAGCTTATAATTTTTAAAATGTGTGAAATAACTAGATTGTGTTCAATATGAATTTTTCCCCCTTCTAGGCAACAGTCCCTGTTCCATGTTCTTGCTGCATATTCTATTTATAATACGGTAAGTTGGAACATGCCTGCCTGTAGCTCTTGGGGGAGCATTCTGAGGAACAGGAGGAATCTTTTAGCACTCCCTTCCTAACAAGGCCCTTTGGGCTGAGTTTCTTCATCTCAGGACTAGATGGTCCCCCAGTCTTTGATCTCTGCGGATCTCTTCAGGGCTCCTTACAGTGACCCTGAATCTAGAGCAAAGCTGGTTTGGAAGTGGGAAAACTCACAGCATATCAGTAAACCTCACTTTTCCCCTCTTTCTGCAGCCTGTTTGCTTATTACTTTTGTGTTGTTGTTTGTTTTATTTTTAAATAAAATGGGAATGACCAGCAGTAGAAAGACAGGAAGTTGGTAGCTAAATTAATTTTTACTTTGTGCTTGATCCATTCAGTGAGGTTCAACTAGGGTACTGCCTGTGTCTACTTGCTATTCCAAAGAGCAGACTAAGGCTAACCTTTCTGGTAATGGAACACGTTGTTCTTAAAATATTTATCATTCTGGGGGAGATGGTAATTTTAGGGAAGATCAATTAGGGTTGAACCTAATTTGGGTGTTAAATTAATGCTTGCTGACTAGGTTTCAGGAAGGACAGCCTTGAACCTTGAGATAAGTCATTTTTATTATAATGGAACCTTTAAGTTACAAGGGATAGAAATCCCAAACTAGGGCAAATTAAAAAGGAGTATACTAAAGGAACTTCTCATAGAAATGAAGCAGTATTTGGGCCTCCTGGGAGTTGAAGGTAGTGCAAAGCCTTCCAGGAGAAAGAGCTACACTTTTTCTCCCTTCCTCTTGAGCTGACTCTGATTATCTATATAAACTGTTTATTCCAATATTTCTCTCTCTAGTTGCTTTCTTTGCCTACTTACCAGTTTTTCCATGGCTAAAATTGCAACCACAGACTCACCGTGACCACTCTGTTCAAGGACACATTACCATCTGGTACAATCTCTGAGGCTTTATTCAGATTTCCTGGAAAGAGTTTGTGATTAGCTAGTGCAGCCAATTTGTCGATCACCTGGGGTCAAGTGTCCTCTTCTGCTCCATCAGCTTTGGTTCATTTACACCTAAGGCCACTCGATGAGCAGGAGACATGGGGAGAGTGGGCAGTTCTCAGAGTAGGGGCACAGGCTGCGAATGTGTATACATAAGGTCCAGAAGTCTAGAGAAGGACAGACAGTGAACTGGGACCTGTAGGAGGAGAGAGATTTGCCAGCATCTGAACAAAGAAGAGGACTATGGAGCTGAGAATCTATACTAATAAAAGGGTAATATGCTAATTGGACCAGGCGTCCTTCCTGGCAAAGCTGGGGAATTTGGCCAGCCGGCAAACCTCCAGTGGTCCCTCGCCCAGCCCGGCCCCACCCCCAGTGAGAGCCCCCCACCCTGATCGGGGGTGTGCCTAGCCTGCAAACCACCCTCAGCTCTTCACCCAGGCTGGGCCTGCCCCGACTTGGGACCCCCACACCAATCGGCAGTGTAGCCGGGCACCACCACCCAGCAGGGACCCCCACTCTGATCGAGGGTGTGGCCAGCCTGCAAACTGCTTGTGGTCCCTCGCCCAGACTATCCCCATCCCAGCAGGGACCCCCACCCCAATCTGGGACTCCCTTCAGGGCAGGCCAGCCAGACCCCACCCGTGCATCAAGCCTCTATCCTATATAATAAAAGGGTAATATGCAGATTGACCCTACTGGCAGAATGACCAAAACGACTGCCAGATCAGTCACTATGAGGTGCACTGACCACCTGTTGGTCCCTTTCCCCAGCCAGCAGGCTCCCATCCCCTGATGGACACCAGTTGTGGGGTTAGGGCTGGCGAGCTGGCAGGAACAGCCGACCACTCAGTCCCTTCCCCCAGCCTTCAGGCACTGATCACCTGATGGCGAATGGGGATGGGGGGAGGCATTGGGGAGCAAGGCCAGCTGCAGACAGCTGGGGAAGATGGCCTTGATTGCAGGCCAAGCCGAGGGACTGTACCCATGCACAAATTTCGTGTACCAGGCATATATATATACTGTTAGTACCCTTTTAGAACAGTATTGAATAGTATTACTCCAGAGTATATTGTTGGTATTTAAAATTTTTTGTGGAATTGCTCATTCAAGAATGTATTTAGGCATTTTCTGATTATTTTATAGGTCAGTTTTATATGTGCACATGCATATAATTTGATCTTAAAACCTCCAGTTCTTTGTTCTCATTTGTTCTTCAGGAAGTTGGATACTGTCAGGGGATGAGCCAGATCACAGCTTTACTCCTTATGTATATGAATGAAGAAGATGCCTTCTGGGCCCTGGTCAAACTCTTCTCAGGCCCCAAACATGCCATGCATGGTAAGAAAGCCTCAAAGTTATCTTACATAATAAGCAAGGGAGGGTGAAGGAAGGTAAATTAAAGAACAACTATGGAAGATGGTTGGCAGAGTTAAGAACAAAAACTTCCTGCTGGGGCTCATTCAGTTAATTAGTATTTGTTACTTATTTTTATTTCATTCTTTTTTATTGAACTCTTCTAAATTTTTCTGTTCACATTTATATTCCTTTGTGTTTACCCCAGAGTATATTGTTGGCATTTAAAAATTCTTTTTTTAATTGCCCCTCCAATCAGAATAAACTAATTTAGGTTTGGAGGAATTTAGAAAAGCTAAAGAACTTACATTAATCATTCTTGGAGTGATTGGTGTTAGATTTTTGCTTTTATTTGGTATTATCACATAAATGGCACTGGAAAAATAACTTTTCCCAGTGCCATTTAAATGAATATTTAAACCTATGTTGTAGGGAACCTGCCACATGTTTAAAGTAACATCACTTTCCATAGTTTACAGTTTATTAAATTTCACATGACCTTTCATAGTTTAAATCTCACATTCTTACTATGTGGGTTGGGGGGTATTTTGTATGTGTGTGGTCTGTATGTGTATGCGCACATGACCACTCATGTGTGTTAGCATTTGGCTATTTTCCTTAGTGTTCCTTGTGAATTTAAAAAAAAAAAAATCTATCTTTATGGCAACTGTTTATGAACATTTTGCACCCCTTGAATTGACTCCAAAAGTCTGACATATTACATTGAACTGCCACCCAATGGACAGCATCTTTTAAAAAGCATCTTGAAAGAAAAATAACTCTGCCTTGCATCAGTTTTTATTTTGCTTTACCATGGGATAGTATTGCTGATATATGTTGAAGTACAGTGGAATGTTATAATTTAAGTATACATAAATATGTTAGAAGACTTCACTATTTTGAAAAGTTATTTTTTTTTGCATTTCATATATTTAAGTATCACTTATAAATGTATACAATAAAGTGAGGGCTGAAGAAAATGAGATTTAAAATATCAAGTCTAGGATATCACTGAAAAGTGAAGAAAAATTAAGAATTTTAGCTAGTACTTGTTATTGAAGAACATTACTTTTAAAATCAGACTCTTGAGATTCTTCCAGTTTCCATCCCTATCAAATTGACCATGAAAGTGGCACAGACAGAGATATGGATTTTTTTTTAATGAAATCGTTTCACTGGAAAACATTACTAGGGGAGGAATAGAATGTCTGTGGAAATTTTTACACACACCTTAGAAAACAGAATTAGTTATGAACTAGCCCTTCCCCAAAATATATAAAGCAGTAGTTCCCAAAAGTGTGTGAGGAACAGAGTTTTACTTTGGGAAACAAAGTTTTATGGGGTAAAAGTGGTCTTCAGGATCAAGTAAGTCTGGAAGACTGAATTAAACAAAGAAAAATGTTTCTTTAGTCTATAAAACAACTGAGAAACTTTAATACGAATATGGAAAAATTGTAAACCCATTAAATATATATCCTTTTTAATAGAATGTGTAGAATATCGGAAAGAAAACTTGTGAATAAAAATAGCTGTAAGATTCCATGAATTAAGTACACAAAATTAATACTGACTTACTACTTACAATTAGTTGCCATCTAGAAATCTTATACTTTACTAGAGACCCAACCAGTGCAAAAAACTCATGCACTGGTAGGGTCCCTAGTGGCTGACAGCAGCCAGCTGTGGCCTCTCTACCTTTCCTCATCCGGCCCTGCCCCCTGGTCAAACTCCTGGGTTGTAGAATTGCAAACTACACTTTTATTATATAGGATATTATATAATCAGGTGGAGTAAAATTCCATTTTTGATATAACATTGATCACATAGTGCCAATGTATTTTATCTGCTGTTAAATATCACTTATAGAAAGATTAAAAGTGATAGAAACTTTGGAAGAATACTAATTAAATTGTTAAGAGTAAATCTTGAAAAAGTTGTGAAATGTTTATTATGTAATATATTAACAGTAAAACAAAATGATAAGAAATCAGAGTTAGAATAACCTATAAAAATTTGCACATTTAAGATATGACCCAATACTTTAAGAGAACAGGTAATTCTATCTAATAAAAGGGTAATATGCAAATTGACCATCACTCCAACACACAAGATGGCACCCCCATGTGGACACAAGATGGCTGCCACAATATGGCCAGAAGGGGAGGGCAGGTGGGAGCAACCAGGTCTGCGGGGGAGGGCAGTTAGGGGTGACCAGGCCAGCAGAGGAGGGCAGTTGGGATAAACCAAACCTTCAGGGGAGGGCAGTTAGGAGCAACCAGGCCTGGAGGGGAGGGCAATTAGGAGCAATAGGGCCGGCTGGGGACCAGTTAGGTGTTGATCAGGCAGTCAGGGAAGTAGTTAGGTGGTTAGGGGGTGATCTGGCTGGCAGGCAGAAGCAGTTAGGGGCAATCAGGCAGGCAGGCAGGCAGGCAGGCAAGCAGTTGGGAGCCAGCAGTCCTGGATTGTGAGAGGGATGTCCAACTGTTTAGATTTGAACCTACCAGCATCGGGCCTAAACAGGCAGTTGGACATCCCTTCAGAGGTCCCAGATTGGAGAGGGTGCAGGCTGGGCTGAGGGACACATGTACCTACCCCTTCCCCCCCTCGCCCCCTCACCTCCTGCACGAATTTCGCCTCTAGTCTAATCCTGATTAGTGACTTCAGTTTTCATATTTTCTTAGCCTCTTTGTTTTCCTTTTAATTCAGAAATGTTCTGTCCTCTTTTATATTTTCATAAGGTTATAGGAGATCTTTAAAAAATAAATACTATGCTACAAGGTTTTATTAAAGCTCATACACAATTATTTTCTGGGTGGGGAGGAAAATATTTTGCTAACTACTGTATTTACTTTTTGTTGTTGTTGACAGTTAAAAATGAAAAAAAAAAAGATTGTATTTTAAAATGGGAATTTTTGTTGGTCTTATTTAAGAAATATTATTTTTATGTTTGTATCCTAGGCTTTTTTGTCCATGGTTTTCCTAAACTTTTGAGGTTTCAAGAACATCATGAAAAAATACTGAATAAATTCCTGTCCAAGCTTAAGCAACACTTGGTAGGTAGATGCTACAATGACTTAAACCCACTTACACCAAGAATAAAGCTAGCAGAATTAAGTGCAGCATTTGGTCCCAATTACCTTATCAATTTATATTGCTGTCCATTTCATTTAGTATAGTTATAATTCCCAGTTGTTTAAAGAACATTGAGTTTGTGAAATTTAATATTGATTGATCAACTATCACAGCCCTAAATCAAACTTCTTTGAAGCTGATATATACAGCTTTTAAAGATATATGATATTTCAGTAATTTTGAAGGTATTTTTTTAAAAGATTTTTATTGATATTTTAGAGAGAAAGAAAGGGAAAGGGAGAGAAAAAGGCATCAATGTGAGAGTGTGAGACATTGATTGGCTGCCTCCTGCAAGCCCCCTAGAAGGAATTAAAATGGCAACCTGAGCATATGCCTTGACCGGGAATCACACCAGTACGTAATCTTTCAGTAAACAGGTTGATACCCAACCAACTAAGCCACACTGGCTAGGGTTTGAAGGTGTTTTTATTGCACAAAAAGTTTTTTAAAGGTCATATAAACTTGTCCTTAATGAACCATATATATGATCTATGATAAAACACAGTAGTTTAGTAAAGCAAAGATACACTTCACTATAAACTATATTAAAGTGAATCAAAATGTTGTATTACAATCCTGTCATAAGAAGGATTTGATTTTCAAAAGTAAAAAATGATAGAGGAAACAAAAAGGAAAAAAAAATAGAAATCTTACAGCAACATGAAAAAAGATTCGTAATGAAATGGTTTTATGTGTAGCTTTGACAGCTACCTCCCACAGCTTTCGTAAATTTTAGTGTTATATGTCATGTTTTGTTTGCTACAATCCAGAAATTATGAAGTCTTTGTTTTTTCAGGATTCTCAAGAAATTTACACAAGTTTTTATACAATGAAATGGTTTTTCCAATGTTTCCTTGATCGTGTGAGTATTTATTAACAAAACCCAATTGTGAAATTACAAGTATCAGACTGGGCAAACTATTAATCTTATTTCTGTCTGTTTTTAATTACAGACTCCCTTTACGCTAAACCTCAGAATATGGGATATCTACATCTTTGAAGGAGAACGAGTTCTTACTGCTATGTCTTATACAATCTTAAAATTACACAGAAGTAAGAAAATGTTTAACTATAAAAATTTCATGAAAATCTAGTCATGTTTTAACTCTGAGTTTTCATTTCCCACTCAACTTCATTTTCTTTTAGTAGTGAGTTTAAAAAAAAATTCTGAAAAACAATGAACAAATTATCTTCAGTTGATAATTTACTTTCATTGGTTTTTAGGATAAAGTTTACTTCATTGCAAAGGTCTTTGATTCTTTTCTTTATATCAGTAGAATGCATTGTGCTGGTTTTGCTAATAATACTGATCTTATTAAGTACTAGAGGGCTAATGCATAAAGATTCCTGCAAAAATGGGCCTTCCTTCCCCTGGCTGCCAGCACTACCTTTGCTCTGGCTGGAGCCGCCTTTCTGCCTTCACTCTGGCCCAGAACTGCCTTTCTGCCTTCCCGCCTTTCCACGCTGCCCAGAAACCCAGAGCAGCTTAGGTGGTGCAGAACCATGGCGACGACACAAGCATCCAATCCTCAGCCAATCAACACCTGTATATGCGAACTAACCTGACATCTTTTTTTTATTAATTTGCATACTCACTCCTGATTGGCTGGTGACCATCATGAGTGTATGGTCAATTTGCATCTTTTTCTTTCTTCCTTTCTTTCTTTCTTTCTTTCTTTCTTTCTTTCTTTCTTTCTTTCTTTCTTTCTTTCTTTCTCTTTTATTAATGTAGATTTGTTTCCACTGGGACCCTGTTCTTTTCATTAGTCTGAATCTCAGCTTTGTAATAGAAGAGGGAGACCAAAGAAACCAAGCACCTTAGTCTACAGGTCTAGAGAGGATATTTTCCATTACTGTTTTCTTTATCTAGGGTAAAAAAACATCCGACTCCTAGGTATAGACATGAGATGGGGACCCTCCAGCTCATCTCTCTGCTTGGCTGCATTGTGGCCTCTGGGGCAAGTGCCGTTCATGTCTATAGTTGCCTACTGTAAATGCAACAAGGCTTTAAAAAGTCTGCAGTTGTAATATTTATGGAGCTCAGTAAATTTGATGTGCTATGCCTTGTTTAAAATCAAGAAATGAGAGATTTTCTTTATAAAGTGAAGAATCTTATTCATCTTAATGTCTCAATTCAACCTTAAAAATTATGACTACTGTTGTAACTTGGGTAAGGTGACCAGATGTCCTGCTTTTGGCAGGACAGTCCTGATTTTGAACAATTTGTCCTGCGGCCTGCGGTGTTTTAAAAAAGTCCCGATTTTTGGAAAGATTCTTTCCAAATTTTTGGACTTTTTTAAAATGCTGCGGGACGAGGGACAAATCGTTAAAAATCAGGACTGTCCCGCCAAAAGCGGGACATCTGGTCACCTTAAACTTAGGGGGAAAAGAGAATCACTGAAAGCTTTAGAACTGCATGTGGACTTCTAATTAGGTCACACAACATAGTTTTACGTTCATTGTATTCACTCTCATAGATTCTCAAATGATTCATCTGTTTAGCTTCCCAACTAAATTATAATCTAATTGAGTACTTGAGGTCATATTTTGTAGTTTTTCCCCTGCTGTGCTTAGCATTGTTCTAAGCACACATTAGATACTTTAATATAAGATTGTTTGATTGCTTACCTGAAAAGAGTGGACTTCATGAGCACCAGATTATCCAAACTTTAGACAGGAATGAAAATCCCCTTTAAAATCATATTTGTATTGTTTGCTCTGAAAGGATTCAGAAGTGTTGTGATTTGTTTCTCTTACACCCAGAACCTTACTTCCCCAACACACAAACCACAGCACCAACCAAAACAATTGACAATGAATTGTCTCCAAGACTGTCCTATAACCACAGGAAATCACTCTCCCTCAGTTTCTCTCAATCTCTCCTCCCCTTTCCTCTTTCTGTATTATAAATTGACCAAGATGTAAAACAAAAGTAAACTTTGTATTAAGATTTTTACTTATTAATGTTCCCTAAACATTAAACTAATAAGTAAAAATATGAAGTTCTATTTCTTAAAGTATTTTTACTTATATGTCTCTCCCTCTTAAAGTATTTTTACTTATATGTCTCTAGATTAATTTTGATAAGTACGTAAAAAGTTTCTTCACCCTTTGTAAATAAAGTGTAACAATTACATACTATATTATCATTTCAGTAGTCTAAAGCTGTGGAAAAAAAGTCTGTGTGCTACTGTGTATTTTTTCTTAGGAAGAGAAAGCTCAAAGACTTACAGGAAGTTCATTCACTGCCATATGAAGCTTCAAAAACTGTGTCTGAGCCCTTAACCAATAGTTAGTTGAAGCTCCCAAGATTTTCTCTAGGTTATTTCCCAATTACCTTAACACTATTGAAACATTGTTCTTGCAGCTTCACCACACAATGGGTTTAACAGTAAAAAATGAAGGGAAGGTGGAAGGGAGGGAGGAACTAGGTGTTCTATATTAAAAATTATAACAAATGAACACAGTTATTAAAAATGATGGTGTACAAGTATACTTGTTGAAATAAGGGATATCTGTGATATAGGTTATTGAGTGGGTGTATTTACTTTTGCACTAAGGTGGCATTATTTACTTTTTAGGTTGATATACATGTATATACATCTTATAGGGCAGTTACTATGGGATCTTAGCTCATTTTTACTTTGTTTTATAGCTATAATTTTAGTTTTTCCTATAAAAGTAATTTCATAAGTAGAAATATAAGTAAAATTAGTAATCCATATTTTTTTGAAATTCTGAAACAGTAAAAATATAGACCTAAAAGTGAGTTTTGAGCTCCATGTTAATAAACAGAAAGATCTCATGTCATCTTAAATGGTCTATGTCTGTTGTATCTAAGTAGCTGTTGCTCTGGATTAATATGAATGCTAGGTATGATTATTACTAAACCAATGAGAAGGTATTTAGTAGTATTCAGTTCCTCATCCCCACACTAAGAGTCCCTGCTTTTTTCTGTGACTGTTTTGTCTTACTGAATTTCAATGATATTCGCAATACCATATTTAATTTGTTTCTTGTGTCCCTTTAAAACAATGCTACTTCAGAATAGAATACATTATCTTCTCAACCTAAACTAGCTGTTGACATAGCATTTTATTTTGTCCTTTCTCAGAACATTTAATGAAATTGTCTATGGAAGAACTCGTAGAATTTCTTCAGGAGACCTTGGCAAAGAACTTTTTCTTTGAAGATGACTTTGTAATAGAGCAACTTCAGATTTCTATGGCAGAACTAAAGCGGGCAAAATTAGACCTTCCAGAACCTGGTAAGAAATATCCAAACACTTTATCTAACTCATAGTTGTAACTGGAAAATGTGGCACAATTAACATGGGCCATTCCTATTTCAAACATAAATATTATACATGCTTGTGATGACATAATGTAAATCAGTGTTTTACCAGCTGTTTATAACTTTATTTTATTTTTTTAAAGAAGCAAGTAAATGTATTCATTAAATCTGCCTTTCCTAAAAGAATAACTGTACTATCCCTACTTAAATTTAACAAGTTTGGTTCACAAGTAATAATGTTCAACAGAAGTAACCATATAGCTTTAAACTAGCATAACAATAAGCTCTTTTTACTTTCATCATTTCAATTTATGAAACCATATGTAATAACAGAGCAAGTAAGGGTCCCACTTTATAGAAGAGGAAACTGATATTAAAATGCTTAAATATGAAGCTACAGGACCAGCATAGAGCATTATTGACAATACAGTCCAGGTTTTCTGACTATTAATCCAGGGCTCTTTACAGTGTATTGCACTATAAGATGATTTATTTTATTTACTTACTAGAGGCCCAGTGCACAAAATTTGTGCACAGGGGGTCCCCCCAGCCCAACCTGTACTCTTCCCAATCTGGGACCACTGGCTCCTAACTGCTCACCTGCCTGCCTGGTCACCCCCAACTACCCCCGCCCCCGCCAACCTGGTTGCCCCCAACTGCCCCCCCCCCCCAGTCTGGTCTCCCCCAACTTTCCCCCTCCCCCGTGCCCCCTGTGGGTCTGGTAGCCCCACTCAGCCTGCTGCTTAGTCGTTTGGTTGCCCCTCACACCCCTGCTGGCCTGGTCACTCCAAACAGCCTGCTGCTCAGTCATTTGGTCGCCCCTCGCTGTCTGTCCCCTCCACCCCCCGCCGTTGGCCTGATTGCTCCTAACTGCCCCCCCCGTGGGCCTGGCCACCCCACACAGCCTGCTGTTCAGTCATTTGGTTGCTCCTCATTAACTCTCCTGCCAGCCTGGTTACCCCACACAGCCTGCTGCTCGGTTGTTTAGTCGCCCCTCACTAACTTTCCTGCCGTCCTGGTCACCCCACGCAACCTGCTCCTCAGTCATTTGGTCATGCCTCACTAACCCGCCTTCCAGCCTGGTTGCCCCACACAGCCTGTTCAATTGTTTATTCCGTTGTTTCACATGCAATGGTCATTTAGTCTTTTATATAAATAGACTAGAGGCCTGACACATGAAATTCATGCAAGGGGCTCCACCCCCACCGTTATGGTGACTGCCTCTGCCTTGGCCTCTGCTGCTGCAGCTTTGTCCAGAACAGCGGTCAGCAAACTCATTAGTCAATAGAGCCAAATATCAACAGTACAACGATTGAAATTTCTTTTGAGAGCCAATTTTTTTTTAAACTTCTTTTAATGCCACTTCTTCAAAATAGACTCACCCAGGCTGTGATATTTTGTGGAAGAGCCACACTGAAGGGGCCAAAGAGCCGTGGTTTGCCGACCACAATCCAGAAAGTCTTCTGGTCTAATTAGCATATTGCATTTTTATTATTATAGATTTCAAGACATCTTCTAGTACCTCCTATTGAGTTTTCTGCTAGGTGCTATGAGGGATAAACAACTGAAAAGAAAGACATGCTTCTTGCTTTCAGGGTGCACACAGGGAAAGATTGGATTTACACAAAGATAAATAGATTGTGAAGGGGTAATAATAGATCTAGATAAATATAGGATACAGGGGGAAGGACCTTGGATCCTAAAGGGAGTAGAGGATTAGAGGGAAGAAAAAAGGAAATGTAGAACTATCACAGTAGGAATAACTTTTAATTAAGAGTTTTGACTAGATATTACTTGACATTAAATTAGTCTGCCCTTTCCTTTTCTTACCTTTGTTGCATGGATGGGTGTGGGAAGGAAGTCGGGAGGTGGAAGACCATGGTGATAGATGAAAAGTAAATGTGGTCAGTTATGTAAGACCTCAGGTGCAGTTGGATTTAATGTTTCCAGTCAATGTGACCCATACTTTGATGTCTCCTTGGATGTATGTGTACAGAAAAAGCAGAAATATATTAATGTATAAGCATACCTTTCCTCCTTTGATGAAAACCAAGATGCTCTGCTTTTAGTTATTTCAGGGGTCTAATTGATAGTGTTTCTCAGAAGTTTGTCTGGGTCATCAGGGTTCAGTGGGGAAAAAAAAACATTACAGCAATAATTGAGTGTGGGAACAGAAAGCATCACCTTTTCTAAGTGAGGTCAATTCTCTCTTGTTCAATATGATAATGTCCAATTTCTACTAATTCTTCCTTGTAGCAGGACTGCATTTGGAACACAATTACAAACTACACCCTTACTACTTTAACATTCATTTTTAAGTATCTTGCCTACCTTTTAAAAAGAGTTTGAAACAAGTTTTACTAAAAGTAATATAGAGAAAGATGCATAGAATAAAACTGTCTAAACATGGGAATAAAATATCAAAACCTATGCAATTCAGCATTTAACTAGCAGCTCATCTTTATTGAATACTTACTCTGTTCCACCTACCACATGCACTATCTCAATTATTCCCTAAACATAACTTAAAAGGTAGTATTTGTCCTCATTTCACACATGAGGAATCTTGTAGTTTTTTCTAAGATCTCCTTACTAGGAAATGGTAGAATTGGGGTAGAGAATGGGACAGGGGGATAAGGGAGAGAGATTCTATATAATAAAAGGGTAATATGCAAATAGACCTAGTGACAGAACAACTGAACAACCAATCAAAGCATAATATGCTAATGATATGCTAAGGCTGCTCAACTGCTCATTATGACATGCAATGACCCAGGGGGCAGATGCTCCGACAGGTAGGTTAGCTTGCTGCTGGGGTTCCAACCAATCCTTTTGCAATCTGGACTGAGGGACTCTCCCCAAGTGCTTGAATTTCGTGCACTGGGCCTCTAGTCTATCCTACCTGATAAAAAAGCAGTATGCAAATTAACCACTCCACTACACCCACAAACCACACCCATACCCACCAGCTAATCAGAGAGAGTATGCAAATTAACCCCAACCAAGATGGCTACAGCCGTAGAGGGCAGGAGGGAGGCTTGGGTTTCTGAGGCAATGAAAGAAGACAAGTTTTCCGCTTGCCCTTGCCGGCCTAAGCCTCCACTCAAGGCTACAAAGTTTCAATTATAGAAAGTAAACAAATCCAAACAGAAATGGCTGCCAGCCACGGAGCAAGCAGGAAGCTTGGCTCCCCTCTAGGCTACAAAGTTTTGATTTTAGAAGGTAAATAAATCCCAGATACCAGGGCCTCCGCTTGGGTAGTCTGGGCATGGCTGGCCTGCAAACCACCACAGGCCTCTTGGTCAGCTGCCCCACACCCCAAGGGCACCCCTACCCTGATCCGGGACACCCTTCAGGGCAAACCAGCTGGCCCCCACCCATGCACCAGGCCTCTATCTAATAAAAGAGTAATATGCAGATTGACCATCATTCCAACACACAAGATGGCTGCCTCCATGTGGTCAAAGTTCCTGCCTCCATGTGCACACAAGATGGCCACCACAATCTGGCCAGCAGGGGAGGGCAGTTGAGAGGAATGAGGCCTGCAAGGGAGGGCAGTTGGGGATGATCAACCCTTGTTGCAGAATTTGAGGCTATTTCTACTACATTATCTACCGCTGCTTCCATCATTAGTATTGTAGTCAGAAATTTCAAGGGATGTTTACAAGGAAGTGATTACAGAATACAATTCAGTCAGAATTGGCTCTCAAACTTTGTAGAAGGGGATGGTAGTTAGGGGTGACCAGGCCAGCAGAGGAGGGAAGTTGGGGGCAAACGGGCTGGCAGGGGAGCAGTTAGACATCAATTAGGCTGGCATGGAAGTGGTTAGGGGTGATCAGGCTGGCAGGCAGAAGCAGTTAGGGGCAATCAGGAAGGCAGGCAGGCAGGTGAGCAGTTGGGAGCCAGCAGTCCTGGATTGTGAGAGGGATGTCCAACTGCCCCTTTAGGCTCAATCCCTCTGCTGCCCACTCTGTCATCGAGGGCTTTCCCTCCCACCGGGATCGGGCCTAAACAGGCAGTCGGACATCCCTCGAGTAATCCCAGATTGGAGAAGGTGCAGGCTGGGCTGAGGAATAACACCACCCCCTCCACTAGCACCCTGTGCATGAATTTCATGCGCCGGGCCTCTAGTATATATATATAAAAGCCCAGTGACCCAATCAGCAGAACAACCGAAATGATCTGTCACTGTGACAGGCACTGCAGTGGCCAACCATCCTGATCTGGGCCCCAATTGGCCCCCTCCAACTACTCCAGCCCTTTTCCCCAGCTGCCTCTACCCCAACTGACTCCCCCCAATGGGGTGGGTGGTGGCCAACTGCCACGCGCCGCCCGCCCCCTCCCCTCCCAGGCCCTGATGGGAGAGCAACTGGCCAACCTCCCGTGGTCCTTCCCACCGGCCAGCTGGCTTCCTGATAGGGCTCGATCGCTGGCCAGGCTGAGGGACCTCACCTATGCACGAATTCATGCACTGGGCCTCCAGTAGATAAATAAGACCAGAAACATTGGCTCTGTTTTGCTCTGATCATTCTGGCAGTTAAGGTTGAACATGGTCAGGTGACTGCACTTTGTATTACAACAATCTGTCTTTCACCTATACTTCTACATTTCCTTTTGGACTTTTTGCCCTGAAGCTTGCCTATTGTTTTCCTCTTTACATTTTTGTAAGCTGAAAATGGAACATTAAAATAATTAGACCAACATTATAACAAGAAATTTTAGTATCACATATATAGGGTTTTGTTTTTTGTGTGTTTTTTTCTAATCTTTTACTGTTTAAAGTATTACATATTCTTTTTTTTTTTTCCCCATTGACCTCTCCCTGGCCATTCCCACCCCCCAGCAGTGACCTCTTCCCATGCCCTCACCCCCATAGTGTCTGTGTACATTGGTTATGCTTATATGCATGCATACAAGTCCTTTGGTTGATCTCTTACCCCTCTCTCTCCCCTGCCTTCCCTCTGAAGTTTGATGGTCTGTTCGAAGCTTCTGTCTTTGGATCTATATATATATTCTGTGTGTGTGTGAGTATGTGTGTGTGTGTGTGTGTATGTGTGTGTGTTAATTGTTATTTTTTTGTCGTATAAAAGTTAAAAGCCTGGTTTTAGAAATTAACAAAAACAATTTAAACAGTTTAAAAACATCAAAAATTTCTCAAAAGTCTGTGTTTTAAAGTTGACATGATTACAAAAGTAAGACACAGTTGTTATAATAAAAATAAAATCCAAGCCATGCCAAATATGCAGGGTAAAACATCCTTGTTGTTCTCCAATTGCCAATGCAACTTTTCATCATCAGTAACTTGGTAGGTATCTGACCACATTCTTTTCTGTGTTGTCATATAAAGGCATCACACATCAAACTTCTTAGTTTCATTATACTTACTTGAAAATGGTTAAAATGAAATGTTGCATAAGGTAAGATTTCATTGCTTACTCTTATTCTGACTGAATTGTATTCTGTAATCACTTCCTTGTAAACATCCCTTGAAATTTCTGACTACAATACCAATGATGGAAGCAGCGGTAGATAATGTAGTAGAAATAGCCTCAAATTCTGCAACAAAAATTCCAGATTATGGAATTTACTAGCTTCACAGTGGTGTGACTGAGTAAATAATTTTCTTTTATTTCATAGATTTTTTTATTTTTGTGATTCTGTAATTCTCTTAACCAAAAAATATATATATATAACTTTCCTTTAGAAAATAATTGAGCACTTTATAAATAACCAAGAATGCAAAATTCAAAAAAAATTTTAGCTAAAGGAATCATATGGCAAAAATAAATGTGAGTAATTTCTAATCGGAAAAAGAGTTTAATATTGACTATAGCTTTAAATTATGGTATAATGTTACCAAGAGTTATTTTACTATGATCTTTTTTTTTACTTTTTTTTCTGTATTGATTAAATTATTACATATGTGTCCTTAACTATCACATACCCCCCTAACCTCCCAGCTCATGCCTTTGGTGTCAGTGTCCATTGGTTATGCTTATATGCATGCATGCCAGTACTCTAATTGACCCCCCCCTTCCCCTACCTTCTCTCTGAGGTTTGATGGTCTGATCAATGCTTCTCTGTCTCTGGATCTGTTTTTGTTCATCAGTTCATGTTGTCCATTATATTCCACAAGTGAGTGAGATCACGTGATATTTATCTTTCTCTGACTGGCATATTTCACTTAGCGTAATGCTCTCCAGGTCTATCCATGCTGTTTCAAATGTTAAGAATTCCTTCTTTTTTACAACAGCATAGTATTCCATTGTATAGATGCACCACAGTTTTTAATCCATTCATCTGCTGGTGGCACTTAGGCTGTTTCCAAATCTTAGCTATTCTGAATTGTGCTGCTGTGAACATAGGGGTGCATATATCCTTTCTGATTGGTGTTTCTGATTTCTTGGGATATATTCCTTGAAGTGGGATTACTGGGTCAAATGGGAGTTCCATTCTTAATTTTTTGAGGAAATTTCATACTGTTCACAGTGGCTGAACATGTCTGCATTCCCACCAGCAGAGCATGAGCGTTCCTTTTTCTCCACATCCTTGCCAGCACTTGTCGTTTGTCGATTTGTTGATGATAGTCATTCTGACACGTGTGAGATAGTATCACATTGTCATTTTGATTTGTATCGCTCAGATGATTAGTGACTTTGAGCATGTTTTCATATATCTCTTAGCCTTCTATATGTCCACTTTCAAATTGTCTATTTAAATCCTTTGCTCATTTTTTATTGGATTGTTTAACTTCCTTTTGTTAAGATGTATTAGTTCCCCAGATTAGGATATAACATTGGCCCATGCAGTGGGCTTTCTTGTTTTGTTGATGGTTTTTTGCTGTGCAGAAGCTTTTTATTTTGATGTAGTCCCATTTGCTTATTTTCTCCCTAGTTTCCATTGCCCTAGAAGCTATATTGGTAAAGATATTGCTACAACATATATCTGATATTTTGCTGCCTATGGATTCTTATGGTTTTCTATCTTACATTTTTATGGTTTTCTATCTTACATTTAAGTCCTTTTTTTCCATTTTGAGTTTATTTTTGAGTATGGTGTAATTTGGTGGTCTAGTTTCAATTTTTTGCAGGTATCTGTTCAACTTTCCCAGCAGCATTTATTGAAGATGCTGTCTTGACTCCATTGTATGTTCTTGCCTCCTATGTCAAATATTAATTGAGCATAATGGCTTGGGTCAATTTCTGGGTTCTCTGTTCCATTGGTCAATATGTCTGTTCTTGTACCACATGTATAGTTTTAAAAACCTCTGTGAGCATGTTATTTCTGTTTGGCTCCTTGTGTACTGCACCAGTAGAACTCTCAGCAGTAATGTGTTGGGGCCTGTTTAGACCCACACAAACACATGGTAGCACTATTAAAGTTTTAACTTTTTTGCTGGTTGGACAGAGTATTGCATTGTTGTTTTGATTTGCATTTTTTTCATTTTTATCAAGTATCTTTCTTAATAGTATGTATTAATTGGTCATTTTATTTCTCTTCTGTAAACTTCCCTCTTTATCTTCTGCCCATTCTTTTATTGTCCTTTTTATATAAGTTGTTGATTATATAACTTTTTATATAAGTTAAAGGAGATTAGCTAATTTAATATATGCATTGCAGATGCTTTTCATATAGAATTTAAAAAATTTTAACCAGTGTTTTTCTTTATGGCATCTCACTTTTGTGTCTTACTAGTATGTAAAGGAATTTCTACATGGTGAATGAAAACTTTTTTTACTTACCCTTATTCTATCTTATAGTGTTTATGTTTTTATTTTTTTATGCTTGATTTCTTTTTTAAAAAAATTGAAAACTTTATTTTTTAATAAAGATACCCCTAGACCAAAGTAACTATGTTTTAAAAAATTTTGGCCAAAACATTTACAAAAACCTTTTCATTTCAACCAAATAAAAGTGATATCTAGAAAATGTTATTAAAACATTTAAAAGTTCAGATTCTAACGCATTTATAAGGCACAGTTTCTGTAAGACGAATGTGCTTCTGCTGGCATCTCGGGGTGGGTGAACATCCCTGACTGGTTCCCAGTGAGCCTGGCGGGCACCTTCCGCCTGGACACTGTGGTGAGAGTCAAACATAGGCCCCTAGGGCTGCGTGGAACTCCAAGAGACAGTCCGGATCCACGGCCTAGCAACAAGCCATCACAGCAAATAGTTCATCAGGACAGTTGATAGGCTGGGCTATTTGTAATTGTCTTTAAGGTACACCGCCTTCTCAAAGGGGTCGATGTCCACTTAGGGCATTTGGCCCAAAGTCATGAGCTCCCACTGAAGGCCCACACATCTCTAGCGCTGGAGAACTCATTATTAACCAGATTTTCCAGAACTATCCACCGAACTGGCCTGTTTTCATTGTCCCCCAGATAGTGATAGTCCGTGGGGAACAAGTCTCTAGAGAGGGCATTGTCTGTGATCTTAACTTGAAGTGTGTCATCAATGACACTGTTCCTAGCAGCCAGGTCTTTGCTTGATTCTTTAACCATGTAGAATTACTTTTTGTTTAAAGAAGGATATCAAGATTTGGCTTTGCTTGTATTTATATATAATTAGCCATGTAGCTCAACAGCCTCTTGCAATTTGAGAGGCCATCATTGTCATGTGATAAAGTACCAAAAATGTCTATCTTAGCATTTTATTCTGTTCCATCGATCTCAACTTTTCTAATTACAAACAATTTTAATATATATTGGGGCTAATTTTTCCTCATTGCTTTGTATTATTTTGTTAAGTTACAAAAAAAGAACCACTGGTATTTTAATTAAGATTGCATTAAATTTAAAGATTATTGAGAGAAAATTGATATTTAAAAGATAATATTTTTAAAAATGCAAGCTTTTAAGCTGTTCAGTTTACTTTACTCTCAGTCAAGTTTGTTTTTTCCGTATGACCGTTACACATTTCTTATCTACCCACCCAAACCCTTACTCTTGTAGGTGATTTATCTTTCTTGTTGCTATTATAAGGTAAATTTTCCATTTTATCTGGGGATTTTTATTGTGGTAAAATACACATAACATAAAATTTACCATCTTAACCATTTTTAAGTTATAGTTAGGTGGTATGAAACACATTCATAATGTTGTACAACCATCACCACTCTCTGTCTATTTAACTCTTTTTCCTGTAAATCTGAAACTATACACATTAATCAAGACCTTGCTGTTCCCCCTCTCCTCCCATCCCCTGGAAAGCACCATTCTACTTTCTGTCTGTGACTTTGACTATTCTAAGTAGCTTATGTAAGTGGAATAATACAGTATTTGTCTTTTGAAGATTGGCTAATTTCATTGAGCATAATGTCCTCACTGCTCATCCATGTTATAGCCTGTGTCAGAATTTTTTCCTTTTTAAGGCTAAATAGTTTTCCACTATATGCATAAACTGCATTTTGGTTATCCATTCAAAATGGACACTTTAGTTGCTTTTACGTTTTATCTGTTATAAAAAATGATAAGAGTTGGTTTTTTTTTTTTTTTTTTTTTTTTTATAGCAGCATAGTATTCCATTGTGTAGATGTGCCACAATTTTTTAATACACTCATCTGCTGATAGGCACTTAGGCTGTTTCCAAATCTTAGCTGTTGTAGATTGCACTGCTATCAACAGAATAGTGCATATATTCTTTCTGATTGGTGTTTCTGGTTTCTTGAGATATTCCTGCTCCTAGCCACTTTTAATATAACAACAAATTTTTGAGTCTTATAATAGACTCCTTCCAAAATGTTTTCTTTAGATACACATTTCAGTTAGTTTTTTCAGCAGCCCTTTGCAATAAGGTATTGTCAATTTAAGTTTGTTCGTTTTTTAATTCCCCAAGGATAATTTTCCATACACATTATATAATTTTATAAAATTAGTATTTTGCTTACTGATGTTCTTTAAATTTATTAATTTAGCTTACAAACATTTTCTCATATGTTGCAAAGTTTTTTACTACCATTTCAAAAATAAAATGTATAGGACAGAAGGCATTACTGAAGTTTTTTGAAGTGATGGAATTGTTTTGTATCCTGATTGAATACACACGCACAGAGATAAGTCAATTTTATTGTAAGTTTATAAAGGAGAAACCTCTGTCCCGCTTTTTGAGTGTTTGAGTGTGTTTTCACGTTTAGTTGTTTATAAAATGGGAACCAGTGTTAGTCACATATGTCCAACAATTTTTATGTATGTGTATGTGAATTGAAATGATAGGAAACACAAAGCGCAGATTTTTAAAATAATTTTTTCACAAAAATCTACTGAATTTATGTGGTATTAAGCAGGTGTATAAATGATTAATATGTTTAAATAATTGTCTTCTTTCTGTTTCCCTTATATTTTAGATTTAATATGATGGAGTGGGGGGAGTACAGTCCATAAGCCTAATAACTACAATGTTTTTTTAATTTTTAAAATAACCTAGCAATAATTTAGAAAGCAGACTGTACTCTTTTGATCACCAGTTATTAGGCTATAATAGTGTTTGAATTGTATATTCTTTTGGCTGATGGCATATTAAAAGGAATTTTGTGCCAGTAATTTAAAACTGAGTTGGACTTTATATTTGATCTGGAAGGGAATGAGATGCCTCTCTCAGGATAATTTTTCTGACAGTGACCCCCACCATTTCTTAGTGAATACTGTTAGAATAGTCGGAATATATATATATATATATATATATATATATATATATATATAGTGTCCTATTGTTGAAATTTAAAGGTAAAATGTTGCTCACAAGAAAGAGCACTTAGAGCACTTTCCTGTAATCCTATGTCTCATTGGGTGCAAAAACCTGTTAATGCCTTCTGAGGCAATTAATCTTCAAGGCTTGTAGTTGAGTGTGCTGTCCACTAGATGGTGACAGAGACTGAATAAAATCAAAGATGGACCAGCCTGGAGGGACTCTTTCCCTTACATTTTTAAGGATGGTTAGAGTATTTTTTTTTTTTTTAAAGTTCTTTTTTATTTTCTTAAGTATATTTTATTGATTTTTTACAGAGAGGAAGAGAGAGGGATAGAGAGTTAGAAACATCATCACCGACCAGCTGCCTCTTGCACACCCCCTACTGGGAATGTGCCTGCAACCAAGGTACATGCCCTTGACTGGACTCAAACCCGGGACCTTTCAGTCCACAGTCCGACACTCTATCCATTGAGCCAAACCGGCTAGAGTATTCTTTTTGTTGGCCTAAAAAACCTACTAAATATTATTGCCTTTATTCTTAAATATATCATATATCTCCCTTTTTTAGTAGAATATCATAATTATTGACACTGGCATAAAAATATCACTTATATGATGACAACAACAGTGAAAAATATCATTAATGTGATATTTTCACAAAAAAATCCCTTGTTTTATCTGATGAGAATTGCGGTGCTTTCCTACCCTTTAAGGAATAGGGCAGTAATTCTTCCTTTAAATGCCCATGGTTTGGGAGGAAGAAGGAAAGAATAAAATTTTAGGCATGGAGCTATGCTGGGGTGAACAAAACAATACTATACCTATTGAAAAGAAGTCTAGAATGAAACTATTGATAATAAATATTAATACTTATTGCCTATTTTTAGTCATCTGTTTTGACATCAGTTATTCTTCAGTCTTTCATTGTACTCCATTGCTTAGGGATGAAAGGAGAGTTAACACAAAGGCCAAATGTAGCAGTGTGTGTGTGTGTAGGTTATGATGGATCTAAGAAGAGGCTATACAATAATGTTTAATGCTTATTTAGATCTACGTTGGGGGAGGGGAGAGAGGCAGAGAACATTTACTAGCATATGAAAATATTGCTGGTGATGGAATTTGTCCTCACAGGATCTATGCCATATATCTTCAGCTCAGTGAAAGTTAAATAGTTAATCTCCAAAAAGAATTGCCTTTATAACAAAGCCAAGTAGATTGTCTTCCTAATTTCATATTTACAAAGGTCAGATTGCCCAGGCACAGAGGCCTCGCATTTGGTACTGCTATTGGAGTTCGGAGGCCTCTGGCCCGCCCAGTGTAACATGAGCAAGTCCACACTCAGACTTGGGAGTTACAACCTGCTCTCAGACTGGAGAAGCTTCCTCATAGGTTCCCTATGGCCATTTCCACTTTCTGCCTTCCCGATCCCGTTGCCATCTGCTTTCCTTTCAGTCATTCCCATTATTCACCTACCACAATCGCCCACTCTTGTCCTCTTTCTTCCCCTGTTTTCTTCTCTGGTCACTTCTTTCCACCACTTTTCATTCCTTCTCGTCTTTTGAGAGACACAGTTCTCCACAAATGAGGTTGTCCTGAGGGTCCCTCAGGGCCTTTGCTGAAGTGCCAACAATGTATGTAGAATTTGCACTGTTCAGAGTGTTGGGACAGTTATCAGAGTAACTTGTACATGGCATAACCCAACAGTGTTATCAGTCCACAAATATTTATGGAAGATAGATGTCTATATGGGATCATGAGCCATGAATTAGTTTCTCTTGTTAGTCTGTAGTCTGCTCCCTGGTCACAAATCATTATAGAAAGTAGATGTCACCTGATACTTTGAAATTAAGCAAATCCCAGCACATTATTCTGACCCTCACCCCTATCACGTAATACCGCCTACCCTAACTGGTGTTACTATCTTTAAAAGGGGGAGGAATTGTATGGTTTGTGTTTTTTTTTTCATGTTTTTATTGATTTTTTTTTTTTAAGAGAAAGAGGAAGGGAGAGGGATAGAGAAATAGAAACATTGATGAGAGAGTGGAACATCTGTCAGCTGCTTCTTGCACACCCTTTACTGGGGACTGAGTCCTCAGCCTGGGCATGTGTCCTGTCTGGGACCTCTTGGTTCATGAGTTCATGCTTATCCACTGTTTTTAAGCACTTATATTTTAGGAGGCTCTTTCTTACATTGTTGTCAACTGCCTCTTTTCAAATTGCTTTATCTTCTTCTGTGCTTATTGAAAATCTTCATGGGGGCAAAGGACCATACTCTTTAAATGTCTTTATACATTTGAGGTATTCACCATGTACCTCTTAGAGAGTTCTAGTTCCTAACAAGAGATTGACATTTAGAAAGTAATTAGATTCAGTTTCTTTTTGTTTGCACTGAACTTTTTCCCCCTCCAAATTCTGCTATACCTAGTTTCTTGGCTATGCAGATCTTGGGTATTTGTAACCATTCTGTTTGTGTAATGTATGTATGAACAGTGTGTCGTTACTATAATGCATGTTTACTATATGCCAATGGGCATTTTGTCAACATCTTACACACAATTCTGTTATTATTTTAGATATTATAGGAAAGAGTACAAAAAGTCACTTTTAAGTAGGTTTTTGTCTACTGGGAAAGGGAAATGTATTGCATGAAATAACTTTAAGATGATTTTAGAACAGTGGCAGATTTCCCCCCCCCCAATGTGGATTTTGGCCTCTTGCCTATTCAGTAAATGGAACATGTTAAATTTTTCTTATTATTCTAATATGATGTGAAGATGCATAGAATATTAATGTGTCTTTCTTAGAGAAATTTTTCTATTGACTTGAATATAAAGTAATGTTAAGTATAAGGTAAATAATTTTTTAGCATTTATATTGAAAAATTAAATCTCCCACTTGGGTATGATTGCATACCTTTCCATTTTGTTTTATACATGAAATTACCACCCCAGTCTCTCCATTACTTCCTCCTCAATTTTTCTATTGCTTGGCCTGAGAAATACACGCATATCCTACATTTTACTATGTGTCCTGTTAGTTTTTATCGATTGTGCCTTTTACGTATCTGAAGTATTTCAGAATGAAAAGCCTGTGGATATTAGAACAAGAACAGTATGTGAAATGGTATTATTTTTCTCAAAGATGTTCAGTTTTCTCCCTTAGTCCTCTTTCTTTCCCCACTTTCTTCCTTCGTCTTTTCAAAACCTCTTTCACTCATTGGCTCCTTTTTACACCCTATTTTATTCTGCTTCAGTTAGACCAAACCTAGAATATTGCTTAATTTCTGGGTATCACATTTACAAGGATGCCTTTTTATCTTCATCAGTGTCAATAAGTAGCTAGAGCTGATGTCTATGAAAAATGCTTATGGAAGCCAACCCCAAACTGACTGTTTTAGCAATAAGTTGATGACTAGAAAATAACGTAGAGGAATCTGCAAAGTAATGGAACTCTAGTTACCCTTGTAGATGTGGTAACACTTACATCCACCTCCCACATTTGTTCTGTTCAGTTGTCTCTTTGATGTGATATGTAAAATAAGTTTTAATTACTATAGTTGTGGACATTGAAAAAAAGGTGCTAGGACTGTAAAAGCAGATGATCGTAAATAATAAAACATTCAGCATGTTACTAACAGAAAAAAAAGCAATCCATAAAATGTGTGCTTAATAAAGCAAGTCAGCTTTCAAATCTAGGATGCAGACCTAAGGCTCATGTCTTAGTCAGTTCAGGCTGCTATAACAAAATGCCACAGACTGGGTGGCTTAAACAATGGAAATGGATTCTCTCACAATTCTGGAGGCTTGGAAGTCCAAGATGAAAGTGTTGGTAGGGTTGGATTCTTCTCTCTTTTGCTTTAAATGGCCATCTTCACATGGTTGTCTCTGTATATTTCTGTGTCCTAATGACCTCTTCTTATAAGGACACGAATCATATTGGATCCACAGCCCACTCCGGTGACTTCATTTAACCTTATTTATCTCAGGAAAGGCCTTACTTCCAAATGCAGTCACATTCTGAGTTACCTGTGTCATACGAATTCGGAGGGCACAGAATTCAGCCTGTAACAATGAGGTGGTTTTAGGCACAGACCCTGCTGAAGAAGGGGAAAAACACAAATTTGTTCTCAGGTGACTCATCACCAACTCTAGTGCCAATCCATGCCATGGAACCCAGGCTGAGGCCACCCTGTGCCAGGCACTGTCCAGGACTCCACACATTAGTCCCGGAACAGCCTTCCTTCCTGTTAGGTGTCGCCTCTCTCTGTGTACTTGAGAAGGGTGATGGCGAAAGAGATGGCTGTCCCCACGAGGTCCAGCGCTCCCTTTCTGCCAACTTCTCCAACTGGGTGCTCCTCCCTGCTCTGCCAGGGCCTCTCCTCACCCCACTATTGACCACAATCCAGGAACCTGAGGGCTGCAGTCCCTGGGATGCAACATGGCTACTTTCTAGAAGCCTTTGCAGTGGGGGAGGTGAACACTGGGCAGATCACACCTCTCTTTGAGCCCCTATCTGCACTCCACTCAGAGTGTGTTGGTATATTAATTCCATCAGGAGGTCTCTGCCCTTGTGACCCAATTGCCTTCTAAAACCCCTCCTACAAATGCCATTACATTACATAAGTAGAATTACAATGTATGAATTTGGGGGTGGAGGTGGGCCACAGACATTTAGTCTACAGCAGTTAGCTAGTCTTTGAAAAATCCATTTCCAAGTGGATTTGGTTTCGTGAGTTGTGAATTGACACAGGTGGGAAAACAGTCTCTGAGTAGCCACAGTCTGGACTAAGAAAAGCTTTCACTAGCCGCCTAAGTTCTAGGGAGTACACAGGCAAGTTGCAACAGCAGTTCTTTTATTTTTTTCTTAACAATACTGCTATGGAGAATTAAAAAAACAAAACAAAACAAAAAAAAACATTTGAAATTATTTTCTATGCACGAGGCTCTCTCTGCAGGCTGCTACAGTAAGGTGACCAGACGTCCTGCTCTTGGCGGGACAGTCCTGATTTTTAACAGTTTGTCCCGCGTCCCACGGCATTTTAAAATGCCGCAGGACACGAGACAAATTGTTAAAAATCGGGACGTCTGGTCACCTTATACAGGCCACTGAGTGCTGGAGAAGCAGGGCGGCTACAGGGCCCGGCCTGAAGTTTGTCCCTGGAACAGCGCCTCTGCAGGCACGAATTGACCGCTCTCTGGGTGCCACCGTCTTCCTTTTCTTTTTAATGTTAGTTTTTCATCAGATTCCCACACACAAACCTGAAAGGGTGCTTTGTTGATTGACTGATATTATTATCTGAAGGAATATCAGCCAGCCATCGATGCAGCCAGTCACATAACTGAGTTGCATGCCCTTAGAAAATGATCAGAGTCAGGACTAAACGAAATTTCATAGATTCAGTTTTTCTATTACATGGGTCTTTATATCTTCTTGATAATTTGTGTTTGTTGGGGTCAGTTGCCTGTAGGGAGGAAGGAATTTTATTTGGAACTAATGAATCATTATTTGTTGAGCTGATAAAAACATTTTGGGGACACTAAATAGATTTAATTTTTATTGTTAGTTTTTAACCAAAGAGACTGAATAACTTCTTGTAAAAGTTCTTGACTTGGCTGCCTTTGAGTCAACTCTCTTGCCCTGATTCCAGTATTTCCTCTGAGACTAGTCAGAGCTGAACTGAAATTCTTTGGGTTATTTTACATGCAGCATTCATGAACAAAGGAAACTTTTCCCAGTGACAAGGATTTTAAAATTCAAGCTATCACTTGTAATCATTTGTCATGTGTCATAAAATGTCTTCATTATGAAAAGACACAGAACAATTTGGTATGCCTACTGTTTCTGAGTAGTACCTGTCTGTTGTTGCTGTCTTTTTTCTTTTCTTTCTTTCTTTTTCTTTCTTTCTTTCTTTCCTTTTTTTTTTTTTTTTTTTTTTTTTTTTTTTTTTTAATATATTTTATAGATTCAGAGAGAAAGGGAGAGGAAAAGAGAGAAACATCAATGATGAGAGAGAATCATTGATTGGCTGCCTCCTGCACGCCCCCTGTAGGGATTGAGCCTGCGTGTGCCCTCACCTCCTGGTTTATAGGTAGATGTTCACCCACTGAGCCACACCGACCGAGCTATTAACTGTCTTTAAATCAGGCACCATACCTCACCCCACTCATCACTCACGGGTCACACAGACCAAGTGTCTGTGCTCTGCCTTAAAGCATATCCTAGCGCGACCTCACCTCACTGTCTCCCTCACACTTAGTGTAAAGAGAGGAGGCTCTGGAATCAGCTCTGGGTTTGAATTCTCCATCTGTCACTAGCAAGCTATGAGCCCTTGGGCAAGGTCACGCTGCCTCAGTTTTCTCATCTACAAAATGAGAACAGCAGTAGTGAGCTATGTTATATGCCTATGGCTGATACTGCATGTATAGCTTTTGAGCAGTGTTGATATATAAGGGCTCAATGAGTGTTAGCTATTAATGTTATTGTCATTAATTATTATACAATCTAAATCCAACTCACCTTTCAAAGTGAACTTTATAAGATTGACATCAGATCATGTTACTCGCCTGCTGAAAAGCCTTCAGTAGTTTATAGTAAACTCAGAAAAAGAAAAAAGAAAAAATCCAGAGTTCTTTCTGTGGTCTTCAAAGCCCTGTGTGATGTGACTCTTCCATTCCTCCGACCTTGTCCCCAGCCATTTGCCACCTGGCACAGGGCACCTGCCAGGACTCCTCCCTGCTCTGCCCCGCCACACCCAAATCTCTGTGCTCACCTTGTCCTGGTGCTGCTCTCACAGCCCTGCACAACTAGCTCAGCAGCTCCGCAGGACAGGGCTTCACCCTGTTGTTTTGTTTGTGCATCACCAGCAACCAGTGTGCCTGGCCCATAGTAGTTGCTCTATAGCTATTCGTTGAATGAGTGAATGAATGAAACAAACCATTCCCGATTCTAATACTTTGTGCGCTTTCACATGCATAAAATAAAGAGCTTGCACAAATATTGTGAAAGTAAAGTTAAATTTGGTTAAAACCATTCCAAAGTTTCTCTGGAATTTCATGAACATGGCAGTGTGGGAGAAAACACTGACCCGGAATGAGAATGCTGGGTCCTGGTTCTCATTCTGTTCCTGCCACTAAGGATCCCTTGGCTTCTCTGAGACTGCTTTCCTGTCTATAAAACGCAGGCAGGGTGGAAATCTCTGAGAAGCTGCCCCGCTGAGGGAAGTGGGAAAGAGGGTGAGGGGAGGCGCCTGAGCCCCTCCACTCCAACTGGAGCAGTGTTACTTATATTTCCTTTAAATGCTGGGGTTTCATATGAAGTTTGGTTTGAAAAAAGTCTGTTTCTTAAAAACCACTAAATTAGAAGAGCACAAAGATTATTTTTAGCTTAATTGATTCTGTCAGCTTTTCTATTTAAAGGATATTGTTTCTTCACATTCTCTGTACCCCCCACCCCCTCCCAAAGGAAAGATCATTGAATTTTTTTTTTCAAATGTCTTAAAGAAAATTAAGATATGTGGCTAAATAACAAAATTGTTCTCATCAAGAAATGAACTACATGAAAACAAAGACTGGATCTGTCTGCTCACTACTAATCTATCCATTGCTTAGGACAATCCCAAAGCAGAGCTAACTCAATAAATATTTGTTAGATGGATGGACAACAAGTGGATATTTGAAGTGAGCAGCAACTTGTTTTCAAGGGAAAATATATTTTGCAATAATTGGTGAAAAACTTATCTTAAATCATGGAATTTTTACAAGTGGTTTTTTTCAAGATGATACTTATTGAATGTTGATATTGTAATAGATCATGTTTACATCGTGTCTGCTAAATGGCAAGTTTATTGCACCTTCCTTTAATTCCTCATTCATTTCTAATGTTAGTTATTTAAAACATAAAACTCTCAATGCAAGATGGTGGCAGAGTAGATGGAAGCTACACTCATCTTCTTCCAGGATCAAACTGGAAGTAAAATTGAAATATAGAGCAATCATCCTGAATAATCAACTGAAGACTAGCGGAAGAGAGATCTTATAACCAAGGGTTTACAGAAGAGGTCACAGCGAGACTGGGATAAGCACAGAACTAATCAACTCCTAAAATAGCAGCAGGAAAGAATAGACAAAGAGTTTGCTAGAGTCCAACAAAGGCTACCAAGAAACCTTAAGAAGTTGCAGGTGACTTTGAGAAGTTCCTACATAAATTCAACCTGAAGCTCAAGTTGATGGAGAATTTCTGGCATCACTGTCATCATCAGCAACACAGAAGGCTGCAGCTTTGAGGAAGGAGAGCACTGAGAGAAACCAGAACTGGGTTTAAGAATATTATCTACAAAATAAAATCCTATATAATAAAAGGATAATATGCAAATCGACCAAACGGGAACAACCAGTCACTCTGTTGTGCACTGACCACCAAGGGGCAGACACTCAACACTCAATGCAGGAGCTGCCCCCTGGTGGCCAGTTCACTCCCACAGCGGGAGCACTGCTCAGCCAGAAGCCCTGAGCCAGGCTCAGAGCTGGCAAGCACAGGGGAGCGAGTGGGAGCCTCCCCTGCCTGTGCCGCAGCGCTAAGGACGTCCAAATGCCGGCTTCCTCCCGGACTGCAAGAGGGTGTGGGCCAGGCTGAGGGACCTAGTAAAATATAAAACTAAAAGTACCCAACGTGATTTCCTCCTTTTCCCCCCCTATAAAATAGGATCCTCTTAGAATATTAGCTTTAAAATAGAGAGTACTATTTCTTTTTTGCAGTAATATGGTGAAAGGTGCTTAATAATAAACTGTGGACAACTTTAGATCACAATTGGCTGTTAAATTTGGCAGATCTGCTTGAAGTTAATAAGAAAAGTTTTACTGAGATTTCAAACCTATATTAAGTTGAGGTAAGTTAAAGTGAAGGTGATGGTAAGACACTGAACAGCAGGATTGTTTTAAGAATAGAAATGAGACTATCAGCCTTGCATTCTTAAAAAAAAAAAAAAAAAAAGCATGTAACAGTAGGTCTTAACAAAATATAAGAATCATGTGTTACACATAAGGTTATAAAATATTCCCACCTGCACATTGCCTAATCTTACTACAATAGATTTTGAATTTTGGTGTGTTTTACGATCAGTCTCTCTAAAAAGTGCATCTCTTGTAACTATAATTCTGTGTGTATGTGTATGAGTGCACATATGAAAAGTATACAGTTATTCATAGCATGGTTCTTATATTTGGTACTGTTTACTCATGTATTAATGTTACTCATAAATATATCTTTCTTTTAGGTAAAGAGGATGAATTTCCAAAGAAACCTTTGGGACAACTTCCACCTGAACCTCAGTCTACTGGCATTAGTCTCCTGAGCAATGGACAAAGTGTTGGCAGATCAAGTCCCCATAAGATCAGAAGAGAGAGTGGCTCATCACCTCACAAAAAGCCCGAGCAGTCCCCTCACCAGCAAGGCAGAATTGGTACACCAGAAAGAGCGAGGCAGCCAAGCCGGGCATCAGTGGAGGAGGACAGTAAAAAGCTTAAAGATGAAGCAGACTTTCAAAGAAAACCTTCATCGGGTCCACAAGACAGTGTTAGGCAATATGACCATGCATCTGCTAACCAAAATAGCAATGCTCTTTCAAATATGAGGAAGGAATTTGTGCCCAAATGGAATAAACCATCAGATGTTTCAGCTATTGAAAGAACTGCCAGATACACCACCGAAGGCAAAAGTCGATTCGCACACCCCACCCTTACAGTCACCATCCCGAGTTCTGCTGACCCTCGGGTGTCAAATGCAAGGCAGAAGATGAAGGTCTGGGATGCTGATGAAGGGAAACGGGGCTCGACTGCGTCACAGTATGATAATGTACCTGAAAACGAAAATGGCCCGTCTGTTGAAGAGGCACTAGAAAGGGCTTATTCTCAGAGTCCAAGGAATATTGTTTACACGCACAGTCCGAGAAAGCATCCTGAGCCAACTTCTAGTCCATCAAAAGTACCAAACAAGTTTACTTTTAAAATGCAGCCTCTAAGTTATGCAAAATATCCAGCTCAGCTAGATGGAGAAGATCGGGGGCCCGTGCACCCCCCATCTTACAGCAATCCCCCTATTTACCACGGAAATTCTCCAAAGCACGTCCCCACCACTAACAGCAGCTTTGTGTCTCCACAGTTTGGCCACGGGGCTCAAATGAATCCTTCCAGGAGGCCTCATGATCCCACTCTTTCCATCCATGTTTCTCCAGAGAAATCTCACAGCCGTCCAGCTCCTCTTGTCCTACCATCTAGTCGCATAGAAGTTCTTCCCATTGATATTGGTGCTGGGAGATATTCAGGGTCACCAAAGAATGGAAAATTCATCATTCCTCCAGTGGATTATTTGCCAGATAACAGAAAATGGTCCGAAGTCAGTTACACATTCAGACCTGAGATGCCTGAGCAGTCATGGACTCGGGAAGCTAACCGTAGGCACTTGAGCAATTTAGCAAAATATTCTGCCTTTCAGCATGTACCCTTTCAGGACCAGAGCCTCCCCCCAGTTTCCGTGGACGGGCCAGTGCGGCATAGAACTTCCCCGGCTTTAGAAGACACCGGCTCCTCTGGGTATCAGTATTCAGGGCCCTCGGCTCCAGCGTATCACTACAAAAACCGGGATGGACTTTCTATTCAAGAATCGGTATTGCTGTGAGAATTCATCTATACTTGCTGAAGATGAGAATAGAAATCTCCCAGAATCTATATTGCTATGTTTGTAATTGCCAAAGCAGTATTTTATACCATTGTAAACAATTCGCACAATTTCTCATGTATGTTAGTAATAAGAATAGATGGGAGTGTTTTCATCCCCACGTAGATGCTGCTTAAGATGAGCATTTTAATTGCATCATCACTGAATCTATTAATTTACCGTGGAAACATAGCAATAGCATTTAGGGATGCATACAAAATAAATTTATTACTCAGTTCCATTTATAACTTCTCAAAACCTAAACACTTTTACCCTATTAGTCCATTTTACTTTGAGTAATGTTACAAAGCACTGAAAAGCTGTCTATGAATACTAGACATTTTTAAGGCTCTAGAGTATGTGTCTTTAAGTAGACATAGACATCTATACATACACACTTCAACACAGAACTAATGAAACATTAAAAAACCTGCTTTAACCTAGATCCATGGAATAATTTATTTTCCTTTCTTTCTTTAACAGGTCTTTTAGTCAAATTCCCCCACCCCCTCATATTTTTAACACAGATCCTAAATTGACTTAAGGGTTTGCAATGAGGTGATTAATTCAGTTCTCACAGGATACTCATTTTGTGTTGCCATTTTCTTTCAACCTGAAAATTAAAGACATTGGAGAGAAAGTCTAACCACTTAATGGTGCTTAAAATTTGTGGCAGTGAAAGTAAGTTGAAGGCCACAGGTGCAGGTATCCATGTGTCCAGAGGTGCAGGCTCAGTGTATCCCTGGGCACCGAGACCTGTTACTGCCTCTGTGCCCTTGGCCTGGCCTTTTTGCAAAGAGTAGAGCAGAATGTTCCTGCCAGATATGAAGGCAATGCTGTGGCCCAGGCTGCAGCTCCTGTGGGTGCCAGACGGAGAGGAGGCAAGTTCCCCTGGGGCAGCAGAACGCACTCCCAGAAATTCCTTTGAAAGCAGGATTAGCAAGATGGTTGCTTCTGCCCCTCATATCCTGCAGGGCCTCACTGCAAAGGGCTGGGTGGTTCTTTACATGATCTTTGTCCTGGCACTCTTCTTTCAAGAACGTAGTCAATGGATTTTGCCACGGCCACTTAGGCCATTAAATTACCAGCATGTAAAATTGTAAAAATGATCTGAATTATTCCCTTTTCTTTTTTTAATAGTGTGATTTTCATAATTTCAAAAATACTTTTCAGGGACAAAAATTTAGGTCTATGTTAAAAAAAAAAAAAAAATTAGCAGTGTCTTTTAAAATATTCTATTTACACTACAGTTACCAAAACACTGACCAAGTTTGGAGCATGCCAAGAAAATAGGACTTTGTGTTTAATTGGAGAGCTTGTTTTCAACATTATTTGGCTTGCATTTGAACAATAGAGTGGAAAACCTAACATTGAGGGTTCTTCTCGTTGTAAGTTGTAAGTTGTGGCTTTAAGCTTTCAAGGTACAGAAGTATGTCTTTTAAAATGAAAGTAACATTTGTTTAGCTAGTGAATGTAACAATTTTTATGTATATAATGAGTCTAATGTAACTTTAATTGCTTTGGTAATAATGTTATTAAATGACTAAATAAATGCAGTGTATTAGCAGGTGAGCACTACACAGAAGCTCAGACGAACTCCTGACATTACTGGGCTCTCGATTCAGATTATGTGAAGCTTAGACATAAATGTATATAAAAATGTAGCAAAAGACATTAATTCTAATTTTTAAACCATGATTCTGTGACTTGTAATAAATCAAGCTGTACAATTTAGTTCATGATAACAGCATTTGAGCTCCAAAATCTATATATCAACAGTGGTAAATAACTGTAGATTTATATATATATATGTATGTATGCAAAATATGTATACACACACTATTTTCTTATGTCATCTATGACATTTTTTATCTGTATACTTTTTTTGATGTGATTGTTTTTAACATGCTAAAAGTAATACATATATTTTGTTTTGTGTCTTTTATGTGCTTTTTTTCATATGGCAGAAGTGCTGCATCCCTGAGCCTTCTAAAGCTAACTCTCTTCTAATTGAGTAGACACTGCCAATGTTTGCAGACATGGCTTTGCATACTCAAGTTCAATGTTATATGCATATTAATTTCCAGTAGTACTGTGTTTAGAATTACAGAATCTTTCCTTTATGTATTCTGTCATTATTAATAGCAATAAGGTATTATTTCTAGTCTTCCCCATTATAATGTATAGCTATGGTAGCTTTTTAAGTAGGAAAATTTAATTTGAAGCTGTCTTGCCACCATACAATTTCACGCTTTCAGATTTATCTTTCACTAAACATAAATAATGAAGTAATGATAAAATGTGAAATAATATTGGTAAAGTGGGTTAAAATATATTTATGAAAAGCATATTTGGTAAGAATTTTTATGGTGTCGAGGCTGATTTTACTCTGTTACTGCATGTACTTGGTGTAAATGTTTTGCTAAAGTCTTCATAGTAGTTTTGACTAAAACACTAAGCACTTTGGGATAGTTTTTATTTTCTTAATATTTAGTTTGAAAGGTTAAAGAAACTAGACCCTGAGTCTCAGAGGGTTGTTAAACTTTGACTCTTTCCAATGCTTATATTTTTTAATAGTTTTTTTTAAGTTGGGAAATATATGTAAAATTAGATATCAATTGTAGGGTAGGAAAAGAATATTTTTCTGCCTACCTTTCTAGGTTCTCTGGCCAGGCCCTGTTAATTGGGCTGGCAAAAGACAGGTGAACAAGAGAAAAACAAGTTTATTGACATCTGCATCCTGCACTAAAATGGGAGGATCCAGGGATGAGTTTCTAAGAAGGGCAGGTGTGGGTCTAGGTACCTCACTTAGCGGAGAAGGGAAAGGGAGGAAGGCACTCGTGGAAAAGTAAATGACTTTTGGGAAAATAAATAGACCTTTTGGAAATAAACAAGAGATATGATAGTTTGTGACAAGTCTGGGTGGGGTGCCAGAGGGATGAGAATTGCCCAGGGAGGGGATTTATGACTGTTGAGTTCTTTGGGGAGGTTTCTGCTATAGGTAGATAAGGGATTTCGGGATCTCAAATGCCTTCAGCTCAAAACCTTTCTCGTGCCAAAGTGGCATATTTTGGGGTAGCATGTCCTGGATATTTACAAAAGGGTTGCTTTAACATTTTTCATTTTAAGAAGATTTTATGTCATACTTAGTATAACTTTAAAATTGAGTTTCATGCCTACAGTTATCTGAAGATCTCTCTCTCAGGACATATTTTAATTCAGGCACAAAAACAATACCTCCTCAATACTTTGCTGAGATCTCTTTTATTTTCATGATTAGAGCAAAATATGCCATGTCCAGAAATAGGGACTTATTTACAGCAGACCCAACCTTAATTTTATGGAAATATTAGTGCTCTCAATTATCTTTTATACTCGCAGTTTATTTTAGTATGCACTTAAGTGTGGGCTAAGACTATGGTTTTGAAATCTGGTTTTGTTTTAATTGTCCTTTAATGGATTGTAAATGTCCATTTCTAATATGGATATTAATGCTTATGGACAAGGTGATTTTAATAAGTCAAACTTTACTTTTATAATCAAGGGATTGTGATTAGGAAGAAGGATTCTATTTAAAATGTATTTATGATTTGTACCTTCAGAAAGAGTTTCAATTAACCATAAATCTAAGGATAGGTGTCACCATTGTATAGATAAAAACACTGAGAAAGGAGCAAATTTTAGATTTCATCAGAGTGGGTCTTGACCCCTGTTGCTCTTTAGAATTTTCAGGGGAACTTTTAAAAAATCTCCTTGGTTCCTACCCTCCGCCCCTTAAACCAGAATAGCTGGGGTGGATCCCCGGTATCTGGTAATTATATTTTCCTCCCTTCTGTCAGTTAAGCTATTTCCAAAAATCCCACTAACGTTGATCGTCTTATATTCTCACTAGGAGTTGTCTCAAAATTTTTTTTAACAAGTCGGTTTGAGTAAGTTAGCAAAAATTCCACTGGGAAGATGAACATTATCAGGAATCTGTAAGTTTTGATGAACTGACAGTGGTGGAAGGTATGAATGTCTTCCGATGGAAAGTAGCATGACTGTAATGTCTCTCACCAGGGCTGGCAACCATTGTACAAAATAGCTAGTGCCTTGTTAAGATTTCCATTTCCCTAGACAACCTCTCGTTTTTGTTAAGTGACATGCTAAAACAAAGGTCAACGTTGTCTGGAAGCCTGCATGCATTTCTCTATGTGAGGGGCTGAGAAAATGCTTCTTAGTCACTTTACCAGTCAACACTTCATTGAGCACAGTGGACTAGCTGTCCTAAGGACTCATATTTCAATATCAGAGACGTGTTTTATAATCCGTGTCTCCAGTCAGTGTTGGAGACCCGCACAGGTGATTCTTACAGGCACAGAAGGCCACCCACCAAAAGGATTGGGGAAGCTTGTGGGGGAGTTGCCTCAGCTGAGCCTGAGAGGATTCTTGAGAGGACAGGAAACAGCGAGGGAAGGCGGCATTTTTCCCCAGGGTAGCATGAGCACCTGCAGGGTCTGTGGGGGAAAGTTTGCCACTTCGATGTGTGGGTGTGGGGTTCCACAGAAAGAACAGATTTTGGACGGCCTTTGTCATTGAACTTGGTCCTGGAGGCAGCTTTTTCCCTAGCATGTTTGCATTACCTGGGTGGCCCCTAGAAGTCGCTGGAGGCTAGCTGGGAGGGAACAAGCCTAGAGGAACTAAAGGTGGTAGGAGCTGAAGGCCAAGGAAGAAGTTCCAAAAAAAAGGTGATTAACTTGGGAACTAATTACTAAGTAAAATGGGCAAAACTTGATAACTGCTTGAAATGTCGTCATCATAATCATAAGAAAAGTAGCTAGTGATATTGAATACTTACTACGTGTCTGGTCCTTGCTTAAGCATTTTACCCATATTAACTCATTTAATTCTTCCAACAACTCTATGGCGTATGTGCTGCTGTAATTCACAGTGAGCAGATGAGAAAACTAAGACACAAATGAGTTGAAGTAACTTAGTGACACAGTGGTAGGTAACAGCCAGAACTTGAATCCAAGTGATCTGAATCTAGAGCCTGGCATCCGTCCCCTCCTAACACTCCTCCCACACACACCTCCCTATAAAGATTATAGGAGGCATAACGTTTTACCCATTTAAGTGTACATGTCAATGACTTTTTAGTAAATTTACAGAGTTGTGCCCAATTTTAGAACATTTCCATCCCCTCAAAAAGATACTTCAGGCCCATTTGCACTCCGGCTCCATTTCTGTCCCCAGCCTCAGGCAACCACCAATCCACTTTATCTTTCAGATTCACTTTTTCTGGACATTTCATAAACATGGAATCAGATAATGTGCGGTTTATTTTTGCATCTTTCATATTTACAAATGTTTTTAAGGCTTGTCCATGTGTAGCATGTATCAGTGCTTTCCTTTTTTGTTGAATCGTATTCCATTGTGTGGCTGTATCACAATGTGCGTGTTCACTCACCAGCTGGTAGACATGTGGACTGTCGGCACGCTGTGACCATTTGTGTTCAAGTCTTTTTATCTGTATTTTTTTTATTATAGCCATCCCAGTAAGTATAAAATGATATATCATTGTGGCTTTAATGTGTATTTCTCTAATAACTAATGATCTCAACCAATCCTTTCACATGCTCATGGGCTATTTATATATCTTTGGTGAAATGTCTGTTCAAATCTTTTGCTCACTTAAAATTGTGTTTTTTCTTATGTCATAGTAAGAATTTTTACTGTATTCTGAATACAAGTCCTTTCTAAGTCATGATTTGCAAATATTTTCTGCTAATCTGTGACTTGTATTTTCAATTTCTTAATGGTGCCTTTTAAGGCACAAATGTTTTTAATTTTAATGAAGTCAAATTTTTCAATTTTTTACTTTATGGATCATGCTTTTAGTGTTGTTTCTCTCCTAACCCAAGGACCCAAAGGATTTTTTCTGTTTTATTATGGAACTTTTATACAGTTAGCTCTTACATTTCAGCCTATGAGATTAATTTTTGTATATGGTGGGAGGTAAGGGTCTAAATTCATGTGGGTATCAGTCATCTCAGCATCCTGTGTTAAAAGACTACACTTTCCCTTAAAGTACATATCCTCCAACTTATTTTTTTTCCCCAAATTGTTTTGGCTATTGGGTTCTTTGCATTTTTATGTAAATTTTAGAATCTGCGTATCAATTTCTGGGGGGAAATGCTGAGATTTCGATAGGTATTGACTTAAATCTACAGATCAGTTTTGGAAAAATTGTCATCTTAAAAAATACGAGTCTTTCGGTCCATAAGTATATCTTTCCATGTATTTTTATTTAATTTATCTCAGCAGTGTTTTGTAGTTCTAGTATATGTCTTGCACATCTTGTTGAAATTATTTCTGAGTATTTTATTTTCCTTGCTCTGTGAATGGAATTGTTTTCTTTGGAGCCAGTGTGCTCAAACATTAATCTGTACTGTTGAGGGGAGAGGAAGGGTCCAGGTTGATTTGTACGATTCTCACGTTGGGTTGCCATAGGGTCACCCTCTGGAATTCAGGGGAAGGAGCAGGTGTAGGTTTAGTGAGGAGATGACACGTTTTGACATGTAGAATTTGAGGACTAGGTTATTGACAGAAGTTGTCTGTCTGACAGGCAGCTGGAAACTCCAGAAAGGTTTGCCAGCATGTAGGAGGCAAAGCCATGAGAGAGTACTTGTTGAGGGAGAAGAGGAGCGAGCTGAAGAAGGGAAAGCTTAGGGGAGCTCCGGCATTTAAGAGGTGCCAGAGGGAAAGGAGTGCATGAAGAACTCGGGGGAGCAGTCATGGGCTGGTTCCACAATATGTAAATGTCCAGTGATAGAGGACAGCTCTGGAGTCAGACTCCTGTTTGAACGTTGCATTGATGGGCCAGCCTCTATCTTTGGTCCTGGTGAAATTGAGATGTAAAGGGACAGCAAAATCCCTGTCGTCAAGGAGCTTACGTTTTGATCCCTTTCCTCCACTATAAAAGGGAGACAGACGGTAGTATTTTTATTTCAGAAAGTTGTGAAGATTAAATGAATTAATTTGTGTGAAGTGTTCAAGGCAGCATCAGCACACAGTAATGCTTTGGAATATTGACTAGACTTACATTCCCCCACTGGTGAGCAGGAGGGCATGGACCGTGACTCCTGGTGAGGAATACATGGCAGGTGAGAGGGAAGGCACATAGGGCGGCTGGAGGAGGAGGAGTTCCAAGAAGAAGGAAGTGATCAGCAGGGTAAAACGCAACAGGAAAGGCCCAGCCACTACGTCTGAAAAGACGGTTTGGATTTGACAATTTGGAGCTCATTGCTGTCCTTAGAGCATAGTGGTGGGCACAGGCCCCAGTGGGAGGTGGTCAGCTCTCCAGCCGTGTGGATGAGACGGGCTGGACAGTTACTGACTACTAGCTGGAAGGTAGGGTGGATGAGGACAGGAGTGGGGGAGCAGATATATTTACATGGAGAAAGTAATGCTAATTAGAAATCAGCTTTGACCATTCAAACACGCTCAAATCCTTCTGCAGTTCAGCCCTTGGTTTTATTCCAGTCTGTTACTTTATGTATTGATGAGTATTAAAACACCCATTATTAAACTTTCTGCATTTCAGATTTCTCACTTTATTTGGAGGAAAATCAGCATCAAAGAAACTATTAATGCCGTGCCTGTTCATCACTGACATTGATGAGCATGTATTTAAGTTTTGACTCGTGTGATATACACTAACGAAGTGTGTTTCAGAAGTAGCATATGTGGAGAGGCTGGCTTTTCTCTAAGCCCAGTGTGAATCACCAACAAACTGCCCCCTAAAACGCTAACTCAGTGTTCACACATTCCCTGTGTGACTTTGGGCAGGTCCCTGGGCCTCTGGGACACATTTTCTGATTGGTAAACTCTGGAGGTAGATGGCAACTTTGTAAGGGCTTCTGGCCCAAATTCTAAGGGGAGGGTTTCGAAACCCAAGGCCTGTTTGTCTTTGTGCTTTGTACTGTGACACGTGTTAGGAAAGCAGAGGTGAGCAAAGGCCAGGCGGCCCCTGGCCTCCTGGAGGGGGCAGTCTGTGGAGAAGGCTGATGTTAATTATGTGGTTTCCAACACACATGACCACGTCCTGGCCAGGACCAGGAGGAGAATCCAGTGCTCTAGCACCTATGCTAGTGGCACAAGCAAGGTGATGCTGCTCATTAGAAAGATGTGAGTCTTGATAAGGGGCAAAGGAAACCACCCACAGACGGGGGTAGGGGTGGGGTGGGGGGGGTAACAGCAACTCTCAGTGCAGCCTGGGAGCAAAGAAAGCAGAGAAGCAAATATTGACACAAAGAGCTGGAGTCACTAACATGAAGACAGTTTTAAGTTCTCAACCGGGTCTGAATAGTACCGTTAGCTGAGTTGCCTTTGAAAAGGAAGGGCAGCCATGGCCCTCCCTGGACATTGGCCCTTCAGTAGAGTGGACTGGAAGCCATCAGACCTGCACGGCAGGCTGCATTTGCTGGTCATCAGCTGGGTGACCTTGGGCAGGGCACATTCCCTCTCTGGGCCTCGCTTTCCTCAGCTGTGAAATGTAGGCATCAGAGCTGGAAAGTGTCGTAGAAATGACCTAAAACTGGGTCCCCACCATGGCTGTGAATAAGAATCACTTGAGGAGATGCCAAAATATTATGCCCACACCAATTAAGATAGAATCTCCTGGGGTGGGCCAGGAATTAGGATTTGCACTTTTTAATAAATATATAATTTTTAAAAAATCAATTTCAGAGAGGAAAGGAGAATGAGAGCGAGAGAGAGAAGAGAAACATCAATGATGAGAATCATTGATCAGCTGCCTCCTGCACGCCCCCTGCTGGTGATCAAGTCCACAACCTGGGCATGTGCCCTTGACCAGAATCAAACCTGGGACCCTTCAGTCCACAGGCCAGTGCTCTATCCGCTGAGCTTAAACCAGGGAGGGCAGGGTTTGTACTTTTTACTAATAAGTTAAATACTTACACAGGGCAACATTTCATGGTTCTGAAATCTGTCCCTTAGAACCTAACCATGGAAAGCAATTGTAAAGGAATATCCTACAAGAAATCAGAGCCTTGGCCTTGAAACCTTTGAAAACCATGAATGGCCTGCCACTGTTAACAAGTGTTTTGACAATATAGAAAAAAAGAGAAACATCATTCTCTCCACCTCTATTTCTTTAAAAAAAAATACTTTTATTGATTTTTAGGGGGAGGAAGAAAGAGACAGGAACATTGATGTGAGAGTGAAATGTTGATCTAGCTCCTACCAGAGATCGAGCCTGCAGCCTGGGGAATGTACCCTGACCAGGAATCAAATTGGCAACCCTTCAGTGCACAGGATGATGCCCAAACAACTGAACCAAACCGGCCTTAGCATTATTCTTTATGATGCCCAATCAATGGAGCTAGACCTTTTTTTTTTTTTTTTTTTTTTAATATTTTATTGATTTTTTTACAGAGAGGAAGGGAGAGAGATAGAGAGCTAGAAAGGTTGATGAGAGAGAAACATCGACCAGCTGCCTCCTGCACACCCCCTACCGGGGATGTGCCCGCAACCAATGTTCATGCCCTTGACCAGAATCAAACCTGGGACCCTTCAGTCCACAGACAGACGCTCTAACACTGAGCCAAACCGGTTTCGGCTAGACCTCTTTCTTTATTCTTCTAGTTTCCATATCATCTACTGCTATCAGGAAACCACGCTAACCTCCTATTAGAGGATTTCTATTTAGAGGTTTTGAATGTTATAATGTAAAGAATATAGGCTTGAAAACAAATTTGAAGATGTCTCAGCTTTTCCACCTGACTTGCTGGACATCAATCTCATGACTACAACAAAGAAAATAAGATCTCCCTTGCAAGTTTGTTCTGAAGATTAATTCAGATAATGTGCATGTGATACAGTGCCTGGAACACAGAGCTCTCCTAATGTTAAGTGATGAATGTAAGTGTTTCCTAGAGAAAGGACTGATACTCCTATTTAAAGAGCTTTTTTCTCTTTAGACTTATTAAGTACCCCCAAATGGAACATGGGCAAAGAATATTAAAAGAAAAGGTACAGATAAAGAAGTGCAACACTATTAAACATATTGTACAAACCCATCAACTAGAGAAATTGAAATTTAAACAGTGATTGACAAAGACAGTTTGTGAAAAGAATGGTGGTGCCCTGTCAGTGAGAGGGATATTGTGTTCCACAAATACGCCCAGCGGTTATTGCACTCTTTGGTCCAGAAATACCACCTCTATGAACAGAAATACAAGTGGAAAAGATACGTACAAGAGGATAACCTGATGCCCATCAATAGAGGGTCAGTTAAAATATGATACAACTGTACAAAGCATGCTGCTGACTCCTGGCCGAGTGCCTCGGTTGAGCGCTGTCCTGTGCACAGAAAGGATGCCAGTTCCATTCCTGGTCAGGGCACATCCTAGGTGGCTGGTTCAATCCCCAATTGGGGGGCATACAGAAGGCAACCTATCAATTTTTTCTCCCTCAGATGGATGTTTCTCTCCCTCTCTCTAAAATCAATAAACATATCCTCTGGTGAAGGTTAAAAAAAGAAAAAAAGAATCCTGTTCACCCTTTAAAATGCACCCATGTGATTGACATGGAAAGATGTCTCTGACTTATTTTTAAACGAAAAAGCTGCCCTGGCTTCCCCTCATACCAGCCTTGCAGCTTGAGTCAGCAATGTGGTGGGGAAGGACATGGCTGGGTGGGGGATGGGGTTGCTGACCATGGGTTTAGGAACCTCGGGCCGTCAAAGAGCCCATGGAAGTTCTGTTTGCATGAAGGTTTTGCAGCCTGTTAGACAGTGAAGAATGTTTTAGAACTGCTGTGCAGGCATCGGACACGTAAGGATCACCATTAAACAGGGAAGTGAGGAGGAACAAGGACCCCTGAGGTGAGGGTAGGGCGTGTCCCAGGTGGAAGGACTAGGAGGCAGGAGCAAAGCAAACATACACTCCCCACTTGGGTCCCGTTCAGACTTTAACCAAGAACCAGCATGACAGGGCTTTGCCGGACCTCAGTGGACAGACTCAAACCACCGCCGTTCCCTCCTCTTGAACTGCCTTTTTTATTTCCTTCCAGTGCTATCAATCGGGAGGGAGGAAGGAGCGTAAGAAATCAGAAAGGTTCCTGGGACAGCCTTCAAAGGCAGCAGCTGGTCACAGGCTGGTCGCCGAAACCAGGGGCCTTGAGTAGCAGGCATGCCCTGGTTGCCGCGCTGGGGCGGCCTGGGAGGAGAGGGTGCAGTCCTACTTTACCAGTGAAGCTGAGGGCCCATAATGCCCAATGAGTAAATGTTAGCAATGAATTGTTTTTATCCTCACCTGAGGATATGTTTATTGATTTTAGAGTGAAAGGAAGGAGAAAAGAGAGAGAGAGAGAGAGAGAGAGAGAGAGAGAGAGAGAGAGAGAGAGAGAGAGAGGGAGAGAGAGATCTATTGGTTGCCTCCTATACAACCCCTGACTGGGAATCAAACCCACCACCTTTTGGTGTGCAGGATGATGTTCCAACCAACTGTGCCACCCGGTCAGGGCAGCAATAATTCCTTTTGAAAATTATTTAGAAATATGAAGACCAGGGACTGCGGGGAGGGGTGGGGTAGGGGGTCAGACGCCTCATATTCTCTTCCTGCTGACTAGGTCAATGTTAGACCTAGTCTTCTGTGGTTGAGCCTGTCTGGGACGCCCACCTTTTATCCCTGGCCGGCCCTGACCAGAACCAGTGGCAGGTGTTTATTGATACCAAAAAGGGGTAGAGCAGGTTTTAAATCTGGCCTTGTCCAGTCTTTTAAAAATCACTGGGTGCTCCATTAGGCCTGGATAGCCTATTTCTTTGGGTTTCATGGATGAGTAAAATATCCTTTAAAATATGAGGCACTGTCATAGAGTTGTCCATTTTTATTTTGTCAAATACATTTATTAAAAGAAAAATATGTTAAAGACTCGTAGTATATATGAAAAGAGGAAGAAGCATCAACTCAGAAAAATGGACAGCCTTTAAATTGAATAGAGTTACCATTTTAAAAAATCCACTAGATTGACCTTTTAATTTTTAATTTTTATTTTGTAAACACCTCATGGCAGACTGGTGAAAACTCTGCTTGGCTCAGCCCTGGTGCACACATCAGCATTTAAAAGCCATTGGATTAGTGTTTGTTTCAATACCAGATGATATTATTAGATTGTGTGGTTTGTAGAAAATTAAACTCTTTAGCCAAACCAGATGCTAACCTTCTGGCCAGAATCAATAAACTATTAAAAGTCCTGGAAACTAATAAACATACCATAACTATTAATTTATGGGTAGATTGTTGGCAAATAACCTCAGAGAAGGACTCCATGCTTGCAACAGCTTTTGAAATGCCAGATGGAGAGTGTGAGTTTAATCAGAGTCCCGAGATGGAATGTGTGCAATGTGTTTTAAAAACCCACTGTGATCTCTGGGTTACGTATGAGATAAGCTGAGTGAATTATAGGAAAGTAGGACCTGACTGAAGCTGATACAAGGAGTTATGACACATGCAAAGAAGACCAGATGTTCTTTTACGGTGAAGTGTGTTGATGAGAACCAGGGACAACTCTACCTACCCAGAATCCGGTCACCTGGCAGCTTTGCCTGAGGACGAGAAGCCACCATGGACCTGGCCTCACATGTGGACATCCCACACTCAGGGCCACAGAACCCAAATGCTGTGCCTGCCGGGGAACCCCTCCGGATGACAGACCACACCTCAGTGCAGCAGGTTGTGTCTCCAGTGGACCGAGCCGGGCAGTTTCTAAAATTCTCCCTGTTTCCTGATGGGAAGCGCATAGATAAAGAGCCCAGAATCGTCCAGTGACTTGGCCTTGAGCAGAGGACCAGCCCTCACCGTTCTCCACGGCTGCATGCCAAGCAGACTGCACAGCAGCCGGCAGCCCTCAGCCGGAGAGGGAGGGAAAGTGATTCAAAACCTCGTGACATAGAAAAGCCACCAACCACCAGCTACAGATATTCAGGAAATGGTATTTCAGTCCAGTTAATACAGATGAAAAGAGCCCAACAAAATGTAAGGTTTAACTGCATTATAGATGGGTCTGTGTTATGATGTCACATTCATTCACTCAATCTGGTGTCACTGAATGTCTGTGATGGACCATAAGCCTCTGCCAGAATAATGTTACATTTGTTCACTTCAACCCCAATTAAAAAACCAAAAATCCTCATTAAAGTCTTCAGTAACACTTGCCTGGACTATTGCCATAACTTTCTACTCCACTGCACAATCTCAGATCACACCTTTAATGCCCAACGTGGGTGATGTCCTTTTCCTGCTCAAACAGCTCGGCAGCTGCTCCGGCTACTCAGCCGGCTTTCAAAGCTGTTCGTGACATCAGCGCCCTCCTCGCAGGGTTTCCTGTCTCTGCTTCCAGTGGCCCAGGGCCTCCCTGGAAATGACTCGGACAGTGGTGGGTGTGGGAGTAGCAAAGCTGGATGTTTGTGTGACAGTAACAGGGGTTTTGCTGGCGTAAGAGATCCACAAAGAGGTGCTGCTGGTCTCTCAGTTCTGTGGGTTGTAGGTCTTAGTAGCGTCCAGTGCCCACCCTGCTGGTGGCAGAATTACAAAGCCTTCAGTGTCCCACTCCCTTCCTGTATGCTCTATCCCCTGAACACACCTCCCGTATCTAATTCAGACCCACCTGGCTATCACATCACATTTATATTTAAAGAAGGGTGAGGCATCTCGGTCACGGGCCTCTATCCAGTGGCCTATGGTTTTCATAGAACTTGCTCTTCTTATAGTTTCAAGTTACACAGAATTTTTTAAGGAAAGGGTTTGTTTTACCTAGAAGTTGGACTGTACTATCTAGTTTTCCAGGTGACCCATTCTTAAATTTTAATGTGCCTAGAAATCACCTAGGAAATCTTGCTAAAAATGCAGGCTTGACCCCATCAGCTTGTGATTCATTCAGAGATTCTCTAGTCCTTATATGCTCCCCAGTGATGCTGATGTTATTAGGACAGGTCCACGCTACATCAAAGACCAGGGCCAGGCTTCCTTGAAAAGAACCAAAAGGAAGTTCAAGACCCACCACGCCCATGCTAGAGGGCCACCCAGCCACCCCGTGTGGCTCCTGAGGCATGTAGCAGTTTGCCTACCCAGAGCTGTGGACACAAATGAAATGGCTCTATGTCTTCTTCCTCCATGTCTTGGCAGACCACTTATTTCACAGGCCTGGACCATGTGAGAACGTTCGTCTGGGGATTGCAGATGATGTTTCTCATCTTCATTCAGCAAGTTCTTATGGGAAAAGGGTAAATCACTGCCCTTGGGGTTTCCTGGAGCAGCTTCCGGCCGGTGGAGGAAGTGACTCTGGATGTTTCCCCCCTTGCACGTTGTTTTTCTTCCTTTTGATCCACGCTGGTAGCCAACCCAGGTCAGCAACGGTGATGACACCCACTCCTCATTCACTTCTGTGTGTGTGTTTCTATGGGAAAGGAAGATCATAAAATTTCCTTAAACCAAGCTGCAGGTTGGAAGTTATAGTCTCCCTAATTCCTTAATTAAGCTATCAATTAAGGCTGTGTCTAGGCCACCTGCTATGCCTGGGCCTTGTGCCATGTCGTAGATGCCAACTCTGACAAAGCCATCCCTACAGAACCACAGCTCCTGACACATTTGTTTCCAGTAAACCTTTAGTCATTGCTCTCCTGCATCACCCATTGCTTTCTTCTCAAGTATTTTCTGAAGTCCACATTGAGACAGGCTGCTCAACCCCTTTTTCACACCTGTGGGGTTGCAGAATGTTGGGATCTGCCAGCAGATATCAGCCGGCCTTGGGAAGGCTATAACTCCTGCAAAAAGGACATTTGTGTTGACCACCTGGCACAGGAACTAACCACCTTTCTTGCTTTTGAGGCCTTGAGCTTCACCCTAAGAGCCTAAGGTATATAGCTCAGAGAGAAAGAAAAAAAAAAAATGAGGCTGAGACACAGAGAGGAAATACCCATCGCCAGTTTACTTCTGTAGCCTAGATGGATGTTCAGCGTTTGTTGAATGAATAAGTGAGTGAAACAAGAAAAGCACGAAGGAGAAAGCTATTGTACCTGAAGCAGATGTCACCACAAAATGCTCTGGTTGTTTTCCCGCCGCTGATGGAAAATGCTGGTGTCCTAAACACGCCTGGGGCTGCAGAGCTGGAGGTGCTCTGAGCCTGCTGAGCAGGTAGACAGCAACGCATTTCCCGGTAGGCTCCTCAGCCGTAGAGTGGTCTCCTTTGGGTTGTCAATAGCAGAGCCTGGGCTAAAACTCATATCCTATGACCACTCCCCCCACACCAGCTTAACATGACCTTTGACTGTCAATGAAATGTTCATGCCCATGTGTACCCCACTGCAGGCCAGCAGCACGGAATAAATGGAAACCTGCCACTGACCACACCGAAGAGCCTCCCTAACAACTGCATCCCAGAAAGACTTGACCTCCAGCTGTGCCCCTGGCTGGCCCTTAATCATGGGAGGGAAACCGGACTCTGCCCTTCCCTGGGAGGCGAGTCCAAGAAGCTGTGACACAGTCTGGGGGCCTCCTATCTATACCCTGTGTCAATAGCGAGTCTTAGGGTACCTGCAGTGGCTGGCAGTTCCTGTCGGACTTGGTGTAACATGCGGACAAGTAGCTACATTTTTTGACTACATGCCATATCTCTGAGGTCACCAGGAAAACCCCCAGGCCTGGGTCATTTTTTCCTGTGACTCAGGCCAACTGTAAAGTGAGATATAAAATAGCATTAGGAAGACAGGGGCCAGTGAGGAGATTGGGGAGTGGAAAAGAGTGTGGCTTGAACTTTGGTGTGCCTTTGATGTGTGATACAAGAGCAGGAAACCCTAGATATTTGAAAGGCAGGTGTATTCTAGACTGACAGGAGTAGCCAGTTGCCTCTGAGACTGTTAGACCAATGGCAAGTCGAGTCCTGGTACAACCGGACCTCTCCTTCCACTGCCCCAGTGTGAACAGCACGTGGGACTCTGTGTGCAGAAACTGGAACTGTTTGGTTGGAGGGGAATCAGGAGGCTTGGTGACTCTAATGTCCTCCCCAGCAGTATTCCAGGGCCTGCTATAAGGACGTGCATTGCACCACAGGATGTGTGCCTGATGCCAACTAATTAGGAAAACGCATTCTGGGTCTCGCCCAGGGAAGGCTAAATGGCATCACCCTAGCTGGTGCCTGGAGCCCCCAGGGTAGCTCAGCATCTCCTTCCAGTTGATTGAGTTTATTCCGTGCAGCAGACGTCTGCTAAGGCCGCCATGTCTCAGCATGCGAGGCATTGCCACAGTGCAGCAGTACTAACAGCTGGGATTCTTATCTGCTGCAGCTAAACAATTAAAGAGGAATCTGATCCTTTCAAATGAACCTGGTGCATATTGTTCTTACGGGACTATTTCAGTGGTGTAAATAATAAATACCTTTTCTAAAGAAGAAGAAGAAGAAGAAGAAGAAGAAGAAGAAGAAGAAGAAGAAGAAGAAGAAGAAGAAGAAGAAGGGGAGGAGGAAAAGAAGGGGCACCTGAGTGTCCCAGGAAGCAATTCCTTGGGTCAATTGGCAGGGTCTACAGATGAGTACAGTATCACCATCGCAGGCAGAGGCTCACTGATGGGGGGACTGTCCACTCTGGGGTCCAGCACTGCTGACTGACTTCTCCCAGGGGTGCCAAGTCCTGGGCACGGAGGAGGGTAGGAGAAGGGGAGGCAGACCCCTGGCAAGCATTGCTTACCATCTATTGGTGGAATGTAGTTGAGAAAATGTTGCAAAAAGAAATTAATAAGAAACAAATACAATTGAAAAGGAGCGAGAGAGCCAATAAATTTGTAAAACTTTAATGAGTTCAATAAAAGTGTCATTTTTTGCTTTGTTTCAATACAGAACATCTCATAGCCTTTATCGTGCTTGTGAATGTTCAAAAGGATCTGTAGCTTTTTGCAAACCCTATTTGACCACCAGAACTATTTTCTTGTGGTCACCTTGGTAACTTAGTCATTCTAATGCCAACTTTGGGATATGCTGGTATAGACCAGAGATGCTTAAAGTGTGGACTGGTGGTCTGCATAGACGCAAGTACAGAAGCTCAGAGTAAGCTTTTCATAACTTTGTAGCTAATTAGAGCTAAACAATTAAATTTACTGGACAGAGAAATTTTTATTGCCTGTTGAGCCTACTAGCAAAGTCATGGGACTTATCTAATCTAATAAAAGAGTAATATGCAAATTAACCATCACTCTGTCACAAAATGGAGGTGCCCATAGTGGCTGGGGCAGGATTCTGACGGCATCGTCCCAGCAACAAGGCCAGCATCCTGCACCTTGGCTGCAGAGGGCTGGAGCAGAGAGACAGCACACAGGGGCACCTGCTCCACTGTGTGGCTTGGAGCATGTCCCCACCTCAGCAGACACAAGGCAGGGCTGGGGGCATGCTCCAGGTGGCTGCCACGAGGTTCAAAGTATGCCCCACCCCAGCAGACCAGCGCAAGGGGGGCCTCTACATGTGAGCTGCAGAGGAAACACCTTTTCTGACCACTCATTGGCTAAACTCCCTGAATGCTGCCACTTGCAGTGTTCTTGGTAACTTGGGTAAAAAGAATGCAAGAAGATGATCTAGGGTTTTCCACCATACTCCTGGAGGAAAAAATGAAGATCTGCTGCTGGAGGGGCTAAGAAATGTCATATCCTGCCCTAGCCTGTTTGGCTCAGTGGATAGAGACTCGGTCTGCTGACTGCAAGGTCTGGGTTCGATTCTGATCAAGGGCATGTACCTAGGTTTTAGGCTCCACCCTGGCTGGGGCCCAGGTAAGGGCTCATGCAGGAGGCAACCAATCATAGTGTCCCTCTCACATTGATAGTTCTCTCTGCCTTTCCCTCTCTCTTCCAAGCTCTCTAAAAAATCAATGGAAACATATTCCAGGTGAGGATTAAAAAAAAGAAAGGAAGAAATGTCATATCCTATGAAAGACACATCTTGAAAATGCCTAAAGAAATTTGTCATCTTCTCATGGTGAAGGGACTGGAGTCTGTGTTGATGAAAACACCTTGGCAGATGCAGTGGCCGGCAGTGGCAGGAGCAGTGGGATGATGGGGCTGTTGCCTTCCCCTGATCAGCCTGGTCACCTCCTGCAGAGGGAGGCCAGACTGTGGCTTAGGGAGGAGGCCAAAGCCATCAATAGGACATCCCTGAGGGTTCCCAGTCTGTGAGAGCAGGCAGGCAGGGCTGAGGGACCGCCCTCCCCCCAACCAGTGCACAAATTTCAGCCTCTAGAATTTCATAATTCTTTATAAACTTCATGTCTTTAGTAATTAATTTTTAGGGTACTATCCACAGCACACTGGAAAAATTTTACCAACAGTCCGTCCCCTCATAATTTGAAAGCATCTCCACCAACATCAACTCACGATCTGGTCTTTCCAGCATCCAGCAGAGAGCACACAAGTTTTATGCAGACTTGGGACCACCTCCTGTGCCCCCACCCCCGCAGGGCAGCTGGCCCTGCCTGCTACCATTTCTTCTGCAATTTTCTGGACTGAGTGTGCAGTCTCAGACCCGGCTCCTCGCTGTGGTCCATCCTCCCCTTGTTCCACCGTGAAGAGCCGCAGGATGCCACCGCGCCTGCTCTAAGTTCAGAAGGAGAAGCAGGTGACAGCCGTCGCCCTGCCACGAGCAGCAGCGCTCACGTGGTGTCCCCCTGCCTCCCCGGAGCAGTGCTGACAGCTCTTTGGAAGCTGAAAGTCTGACAAGCTTTCAGCAGTGATGCCTTCCCACCACGGGAGGATTAAGCAGCCCCGTTGAAACAATGGTTGGCTTTTGTTCTCCTTCATCATGCCGGTCATGTGAGGTTCCCCCCAGCTGCCTGAAGTGTTCTCCAATACAAGACTTCAGTCTTTTAAAAACAGTAATTTCTGTAACAATGGTAATTACTGTAATTGGAGTTCTTTAAAAGGTAGATCCTTCTCGCCCACCTCCTAAGACGTGAATCACGCTCTGATCTGTTGCATTGTTCTAAATCAATGCGGTGTTATTTCCTCTTCACATCCATTAATGGGCGTTGTAGGAGGGGAATCAAAAAACTTCCAGAAGTCACTACTTCTCAGCCTAGAGTAATTACAAATAATTTTTCTTTGTTTTCAGGTCATGGTGGGTAATCAGCTTTAAGCACAGACAAATAGGGACATGGTGTGTGGCTGGGCTCCCAGCGAGGCTTTCACAGAGGATTAGAACTCCCACGTCCCACGGGGCTCCATCTCGTCTCCTGCTCCCACAGAACCAATCTGGCTGTCACGTGTCAGGGAGCCCCGGGCTGGGATCCATTGACAGTGGTCAGTCCTGAGTGGGGTCTTGACCCCCCAGTCAATCACATTCTTTAGAATAGTGGTTGAGCTGCTTGACACACCCTAGAAAGGAGGCAAAACATCCCAACCTTCACCCGGTGTACAGCCAACCGAGGGAAAAGGAGCCAGTCGAGGCAGCCACATGGCTGAGGGTGGGGAGCTCAAGGTGACATCCCGAGAACCAGCCTTTGCCCAGGCCCCTCAGGACAACTTCCTTTTCTTCCATTTTTTCCATGTGATGTGGAGGCAGTCGTGGGCACTTTTTGGTCCTTGGAGTTCTATTCCATGCTGTCTGACCTCCTGGTCGGGGTTGGGTGAAATGGCTGCGATAAACCATAACAGTATCTGTACAGGGAAACTGGGGGCCACTGAACCTGGCCTCCAAACTCCGCCTGGGGGGGGGGGGGGGAAGAGCCAAGAAAGTAAGTTGCATTCTGGGTTCTCATTCACTTAGGTTTTCATGACCTTTCTTTGCCCCTTGTCCACATTTTAAAAATATAATAAAATAGCCGAAACCGGTTTGGCTCAATGGATAGAGCGTCGGCTTGGGGACTGAGAGGACCCGGGTTCGATTCCGGTCAAGGGCATGTACCTTGGTTGCGGGCATATCCCCAGTAGGGGGTGTGCAAGAGGCAGCTGATTGATGACTCTCTCTCATCGATGTTTCTAACTCTCTATCTCTCTCCCTTCCTCTCTGTACAAAATCAATAAAATATATTTAAAAAAATATATATATATAATAAAATAAATGTGTCCTCCACAACATTCTTTCTCTCTTTCTCTCTCCCTTTCTCCCTTTCTCCCTTTCTCTCTCTTCCTCTCTCTCTCTCTCTCTTTCTCTCTCTCTCTCTCTCTCTCTCTCCTTAACACACACACACACACACACTCTCTTTCTTTCTCTGCATCTTCTATCTAACATCTGTCTATCTGTCTATCCATCCATCCATCCATCCATCCATTGTAAGGGAGGAAAATTCCCTTTCCCCTTTTTGGGTCTCAGCTGGGCAGAAGAATTAAATGGATGTAAGGCAGATTAACAGGAGAAATTCTGAGATGCTTGTTAATTTGTGAGCTTGGGTGCCCTACCTGCCCCAATTCCAGTTTCTCTGGGACCTCCCAGGGGTCTGGGTTGGGGGTGGGGATGACTCACACACGCTCTGTACTTGAGTCAGGCCGCCACCCCTCCCTCAGGCTCCCGTCCTGACCTACATGCTGGTGTTCCAAGGCATAGAGCAGGCTTTTCCCTAAACTCTCCCACAGCAACAGCAACAGACTGTGCTGAGGAGCTGCGGGGAAGGAAGGGCGAGGACGTGCGGCTCGGGCACCTGAGAGCCGACTGGATGTGGCTCCCCCCGGAGTCCTCCGCAGGGCTCCTCACCCGGCCTCCATCCAGGTGGCCTCCTGGAAGGCCTTGGGCATGGCCTTGACCAGGGGCCTACCCAGCTGCTGGGAGGCCCAGCTCGAGGCTACCTCCTTCCCCACCCCCAGCTTTGCCTCCTGACTGGAGACCAGCCCTACAGAAGGACTGGAACAGAATACCCCCGTGTTGGAGAGTTACCCCCTCAGCCTCAGGAGTGCTCCCTGGCCTTCTGGTCCCTGTGAGGCTGGTCCATCCGACCATGACTGTCCAGCATGAGCACTCACCAGACTTCAGCCTGAAGCAACAAGCCGGAAGCCACAGCATCCCCACCGCGAAGCCCCCTCCAGGGCCCTGCTCTGGCTCCCCCTCCTCCTGTGGGGTGTCGATCTCCTGCACAGCCTGGCCTGCTGCAGACACCACCCCCAGCTGCCGGGACAGCTACTGCCAGCCCATTCCTGAGCCTCTGGCCACCAACTAATTTGTTTTCAGAAACAGTTCTGATTCTGCCATTTACCTGGCACAGGCTGTGGAGCTCCTCAGCCTCATACGTCGGCACTGGGGCCACCAGACTCCACACGAACCATGTGAGTATGGGTTTCATATTTAGCATTTATTCCCTTGGTGGTTCTTCCCAAAACAAAGAATCTGCCCCAAAGGTGAATTCGAATTTCTTCTTTTGATTAGATAAATACTTCTTGCACATTTAAAATGATTTTTAAAAAGCAACAAAACAAACAAAACCCTCACAATCTTAGTTAGGGCCTCGGGTTTCTCTCCTTCCCTGACCACCTGTGCTTCCGGCCCACCTTGTTACCATCTAACAACCCATCGTCCCACCAGCTGCTTTGTGACAAGTCCTTACAGGCTGTCATGCTGTTTGCCCTGGGACTGCTCTGACCCCATGGGCTACTCCAGCCACGTCTGCCGCCTCTTCATCACTCGTTTCTATCCTCTCTGAGCGGAGGTGAGGGAGGTCATGCCTGGGTGTAGCCCAGGGGGCAGAGGTTGTCAGGACCCTCCTCTTTGGAAAGTAAGTCAGCCACGTAGGAGGCAATTCCCTTTCTCGGTTTCTGGGTCATATGCTTGTTAAGATAAAAAATGAGGGAAAGGGTGATTGGCATGTCATTTTAATATCAAAGGGGCATCCTTTGATAGGTCTGCCCAAGGGTTATTTAATTACCTAAGACAGTGGTTCACAATCCTGGGGCCCTCGGGGACATTTGCAATGTCTGGAGACATTTTTGATGGTCGTGACTGGTGGGGAGGAGGGGGTGCTACTGACCACTAGTGGACAAAGGCCTGCGATGCTGCCAAACCTGCCCCAAAGCACAGAGCAGCCCCTCACAGCACAGAATCATTCCACTCCCGGCGCTGTTGGCTAGAGGTCCTAGAAGTTCTGTGCGAACTTAGATTTTTGACTGATGGAGATGAATATACTTTCTATCTGGGAGAGAAGATAACCCAAAAGTTGCAGTTTATTACCCTGTAGGACAATAACCAATTTTTATTATTTTATATTAACCTAACACTAAACTCTAACAGTTATTTATCAACTTGCCAACAAATGTAAAGTTCCTCAAAAGGCAGGGCCCCCCTATCACCCCGCCAGTTGCCCTGCAGAGGGAGGCAACTGGCGGCAGTGGGGAGCAGGGCCAGCAAGTGGGCAGCACCAGGCCAGTTAAGGTGGGTGCCATAGGGGGCCCCCCAACCCGCCGGTTGCCCCACAGATTGTCCCTTATCTCCAGCCAGGCCTAGGGACCCTACCCGTGCACAAATTTTGTGCACCAGGCCTCTAGTAGAACTATATTTCGATTTCCATCATTAATTAATGAATTGAGTGACATTTTTGACATGCGCTCATTCTAATCCTATCATTGTTATCTATTACTAGGTAACAAATTACCCCCAAATTTGGTGGCTTAAACCAACAATAAACATTTGTTGTTTTACCGTTTCTGTTGGTCAGGAATTTAAGAGCATTTTACTGGGATGATCTAGCTTGGGTGCTCTCATGAGGTTACAAACAATAGGTCTGCCAGGGCTGCAGCCCCTGAAGGAGGCTGGAGGGTCTGCTTCACAATGGGCCCTCACAGGACTGTGAGCAGGAGGCCCCTCTCCTCACAGGTGGGCCTCCCCACAGGCCTGCTTGAGTATCCTCATGACAGGTCTCCCAGACCGAGTCTCCCGAGGGAGAACATGAGGAAGCCACAATACCTTAGAAGTCACATCCTTCTGCTCTTCAGCATCCTATTGGTTCCATGGGCCAATTCCGTTCTGTGTGGGAAGGATGGCACAAAGGAGCGAATAGCAGAAGGTGGGGGTCCCTAGGGGAAATCTTGGAAACTGGCTACCACAGTCCTCCGTCTGTTCCCCAGGGACGCACGTCCTTCCCACACACAGCATGGGCTCAGCCTCTCCCAGAGCCCCCAAAGGTCTCACCCCAAGAGAGTGTCAGTGTGAAGTCCAGAAACTCATTATCCAAACCTGGTCCATGTGTTATTGCTGAAGCTCCCTGGGTGTGGCTCTTTGACTCCTCAAATCCAGCTCTTTTTATCGGAAATATGTGAACTAGAGAGACAAGTTATCTGCCCCCTCCCTCCCAACAACATACAATCATAGGACAAGCATAGGATATTTACTGTAGACCCTCCTGCTGAACAAGGGTGGAAATTAGGGATGCGCTGGTCACTAGTTCATAGCAATTCTGAAATCCAGTGGAGTACAAATTGATGGTCCTTCAGAATATTTTTCATGGTTCTTGGCTTCTCCATGGACTTTGGTTTCCACCCTTTGAGCTATCCTTCCTTTTCCTGTGTTTGTGTCGTTTTCTCAGCCTGCTTCCTGTCTATAGAAGTTTCTGACTCCAAAAGCATCTTTTCAATTTGCGTTGTCAGTCCCTTTCACCGCAAGCTGGCAATGTTTCTTCCAGTATAACGTTCTTAAACACTTTGGACTCACTCCATTAGGAAGAGAGCTTCAGCTGTAAGTGTCTTCAATATAAGCCCTGCAGAGGAGAGCGTGGTTTAAGCCATGCAGCCTGTGGCATTTGTGACTTGTTATGAAGGTCCAAGCAGATGAAGGCCTAGTGGCACCCTTGGGTTCTTATTTAGAACGGGTTTTTCTGACAGTGCCCTGTACTGGACTTTTGCCTGGAAGCCCTTTCTTAATTTCAATATCATTTGCCATCTGGAGAGGTTAAGAATTTAACAGTCCTTCCTTAACTGTCTCTCTTTTCTCACCTTTAACAGCAGCAGCAAGAAGAAATCAGATGGCACCTTCAGTACTCTGCTTGGACACTCTCCTTAGCCAAATCTCCTTTTGCATAAGGTACTCTTTTTACTTTCCATTTTTTTCTTTTTTGTTTAAGCCTTTACCTGAGGTCTCCTCAATGACAGTCATCCTTTATAATAAAAGGCTAATATGCAAATCGACCAAATGGCAGAATGACCACCAGGGGGACAACGTTCAATGCAGGAGCTGCCCCCTAGTGGGCTCATGACTGGTGAGCACAGAGGCAGGGCCAGAGCCTCTCCTGCCTCCACAGCAGCTCTAAAGATATCTGACTGACGGCTCCCAGACTGTGAGAGGGTGCAGGCTGGGCTGAGGAACTCCCCCTAACCCCAGTGCATGAATTTCATGCATTGGGCCTCTAGTGTCTCTACAAACAGGTTAAAATGTAACAACTTCCAGTTATGAAATAAATAAATCCTGAGATGTCATATACAACATCGTGACTATAGTTAGCAGTACTATGCTGTATATGAGAAAGCTGCTAAGAGAGTAGGTCTTAAAAGTTCCCACTGCAAGAAAAATAATTGTAACATGCATGGTGACAGATCTTAGCTAGACTTATTGTAGTGATCATTTTGCAATATATACAAGTATTTAATTATTACGTTGTACACCTGAAACTAATATGTTATATGTCATCTATACCTCAAAGGAAAAAGTAGTTCTTTCCAAGGCTCTTCAGTTTTCACAGAGACTTCCTCACAGTCCTCCCAGCTTCTGCTCACTGCCGGGTTCCAAAGCCGCCGAGAGGCTCTCCCCTCAGGCCCCAAACTGCTCTATCTGGGAACTTCCCTACAGAACGCCCTCCCATTCTCTCATTTCCTGGCAACGCTCTTCTTTCCCCTCTCTCTTTCCATGGAGAGGCACATGATTTTTTTTTTTTTTTTTTTTTTTGTCAGTTGTGCATTTGTCTTCTTGTTTTACAAGTCACAACCCTTAAACTCTTGGCCTCGAATTGAAGCACTGAAGGTCCATGTCTAATGTGGACGTGGTGCGGGGGGGGAGGGAGGGACCCTGCCTCAGGGGAGTGTGGGAACACATCATACCACCTGCCATTCTAGGTGCTATGCCATCTCATCCCGTCAGAGCCTCATGCAGGAAAGGCATGCAATTTTCTCAAGGTCACACATCTTGTGGCACAGCCAAGATTTGAAGACAAGTCTTTCTTGGAAGCCCGTAACATTTCTACTTCACCAACAGCAGGTTGTCTAAAGGGGACCCCTCAGTGTCTGATGAGTGAATGAATGGATTCCTCTAAGTCGGCTCTGCCACCAGGTTTCAGGGCAGAAACAGCAGGGGATTCTGGTAGAGAAGTATAAACATGCATTGCTGTCGCTTGTGATGGAGGTCAGCTCAACACCAGCATACCCTGGGGGAGGTGCACAGGGATCGACTCGGGTATCCCATCTGCATTCCTATGGGAACACGAGTCTGGCATTCACACGGAGCTGGTGACTCCCCAGACACAGTGGCTGCCATCCCTCCACTCCGTCTCCGGGCCCCTTGGAGGCTCACAGTCGGGGCCACCTTTGAGTATGGCCATCGGAGGGGGCCATTGCAGCCCCACCGTGGCCCCTGCTGCCAAATCGTCCCACCCTCCCGTGTGCAGCAGGAATCACTTGCTCCGGGCCGGTCTTAGAGGGCAGCCTTGCCAGAGAAAACCAGTGAGTTGAGTGTATTTATCTGCTCCACGTGTCCCTGCGGCTGTGGAAGGAGACGTGGCAGCCTGCTCGTTGCAGCAAATGAATCTAAGAGAGTTTTGCTGAGACTGAAAGGGGAACTCATCTGCTTCGGCCTTGACTAGACCATAGCTAGTCCATGGCCGTCTGTGAGACTTTCAGCGGGTGGTTTAGCCTCCATATCCTCACCTACAAAATGGGAGGCCAGGCTCGCAGGAGTGCTGTGAGGGTTACATATATAGCATTTGGTGCCTTGAGACGTTAAAACAAGAAAGTGGAATTATTTTGGAATAAGGAAGAAGGTTTTTATTTGGGAAAAGGGGGAGTTTTTCATGAGTGTGAGAAAAAAATCTGATGTCTTGTTTCTAGCAGCAGATGTCAAAAAAGATATCATGGGACCCCCAACCTTCTCTGACTCCCCGCAAAAAACAATAGCCTCTCCTGTCTTCATCAGCTGATCCTTAGAATACGTTGCTTATTTGGTTCGTGATTTGGGCTGAATGTTTTTGTCTTCCCAAAATTCATATGTTGAAATCCTGATTCCCAGTGTGATGGTTTGGAAATGAGGCATTCGGGAGGTGAATAGGTCATGAGGGTGGAGATCTCATGAATGGGATTAGTGCCCTTATGAAAGAGGCTCCAGAGAGCCCCCTCCCCGGGGCCACCCTGTGAGGACAAGCGAAAGTGTCCATCTGCAAACAGGAAGTCGGCCCTCAGCAGACAGGGAACCTGCTGGCCACCCAGCCTGTGGTATTTGTGTTATAGCAGCCTGATTGGTCTAAGAAAGTCCACATGGCTCATTTGCACCCAGATAAAATCAGGGGTTTCCTGACACAATAGTCCTGTGATTTAGAAGCAGTCACAGGCTGCATTATTATTTTTGGAAAGACTTCATTGAATTTATTGTCTCTGTGCACCCGTTTCCTCACCCAGAAGGTGAAGGATTAGGCCTGTCCTCAAACGCACCCCTCTGAGGAGGCCAGTCCATCATCCCAGGGGCACAACTGCCTCCCAGCGCCTTCTGTCTTTTTTCCCCTCTGCTCCGGAATTGCTGTGTCTCCATCACCCAGCGTGGCACCGGCACATAAAAAGTGCTCAGGGGACCAAGAACAACTATCTAATAGGTTCATTTCTCATGCTGCCTTATTCCCACTTGCCACACTCTGCCTCCTTCCAGGGGCTTAATGGAGTCTCTGTCTAGCCTCTTCCAAGTCCTGGTTTTTGTGCATTTTTCAGCCCTGATACATGTGTTTGAGCACCGGACTGAGAAAGTGTGCTTGCAGTGGGAAGAAGATGAGGAAAAGAAAGACACCCCACCTCCACTCCCAGGAAAACACTAATTCCACTACAACTTATCCCCGAAGCCGGACAGAGCTCACAGCCGTGGCATGCGGTCCAGGGAAAGGAGCAGCATGGATGCTGTCTGGGCGTCGAGTGCCCAGCGAGAGCCAGCAGGAGAAGCGAGTCAGATGAATTCTGTCCGATCCCAGGGCCTCGTTGTCATCCTTTCCAGTCACTGCTCAGAGGTCCACAGGGGAAAAACTTTTTAAATCGAGGATGAAAGCCTGGTGCCAGCAGGCTGCAGGGTCTTCGTAGCGGCTCTCAGAGGAGAAACCCGCATTTAATGTCAGCCTTTCCCCGTGGAGAGCCTTCCCACGGGCACCATGGAATGTGGGGCCTGACACGCGGGCCTCTCTGCCCTGAGCACTTAGTTGGGAGGCTGGATGTGAACTTGAACTTGGTAACTCAGGTTGAGGTGTGTCTGCCTCCTTAGGCACAGATGGCTGTTCTCTCCCTGACCAGAGCAGAGTGTCTGCAAGCCTGTGAGTCATCCAATGAGGTCTCTTCGGCCACCAAAAATGGGCATCGATTTTGTATTGCAGCGCATCCGCCCTGTCCAGTTGGACAGAAGCCGCCCACGTGGCTCAGGGCTTGGGGGGACCCGGTGCCTGGCGGGCAGCTGCCCCCGGCTCCTGTAAAATGCTGTCAGGCGGAGAGGCCTGCGTTTCTTTCCTCTAAGAGTCTGTTGATCCGTGTCCTTACGGACACAGCCACGACTCGGCAGCAGCTTTGTATTTTTATTTATTCATGTATGCGTTCTCAGAGCCCGTGCCGTTGCCAAAAAGGTTTACGGCCTCTTAAAGTTTTTGAGCCTTTGCTTTTATGGCCACTGTTTGTTGAAGAGAAGTGCTGTCTGGGGAGAAGATCGGTTTGCCTTCCGCCTGGATGATGGATGGAGGCTTAGCAGCTCCTCTCTTTTTCAGAGCTCCAGCAGCCTGGGCGCACGCTGGGCAGCTCCCCCCGGGTCCCCGAATGCTCATTCCTCTCTACGTCCACCTTGCTCTCCACAGGGTCTCCTCTCTGCAAGTCCGGGGCCAGGCGTGGGCTAATATCAGGCTGCAGCCTGTGTCTCGGAAGTTCTGATGCAACTGCAGTGCGAACGTATGTCCTCCAAGCACAGGGCACGCGCTCTGGAGCCCGGCCTCAGAAGGAGGGTCAGACTGAGCCGGTCAGTGGACGGCAGCTGCCATAAGCGTCAGGGTGACCACTGTCGGGGGAAGGGAGCTCGGGGACGGTCCATCCTGGCCAATATTTTCAAGTTTCATCCACCTTGTAGCATGTCAGTGCTTCATTCCTTTTTACAGATGAACTAGAGGCCTGGTGCACAAAATTCATGCACTTGGGGGTGGGAGCAATCCCTCAGGCTGGCCTCTGCCCTCTCACAGTGCCAGAGCTCCTTGATCCATTGCCCCAAAGAGGTAGGGCCAGAGCTGGGAGTACCACCTCCATGCTGCTTGGAGCCTTGGGACCCCCAGGCCTTGCTGCACAAAGCCGTGGGCCCCGCCTCTGCACTGTGCATGCAGCATCAGGCCCCCACCCACCCGCGAGTGCACACAGCCCCGCCCACCCACGTGTGCCTGCTGCTCACGCAGCCTCCTGGTGATCGCTCAGGTGGCATGAGGGCATCATGGTGTGAGGGCGTAACAACCACATAGGCTTTTATTAATTATAGATGAATCATATCCATTATATGTATATACCACATTTTGTTTATTCATTCATCTGTTGACAGGCACTTGGGTTGTTTTCACTTTTTATCAGTAATGCTGCTGTGAACATGGGTGTACATGTATTTGTTTTTAACTATTTTTGGTAACATGCCTAGGAGTGGAACTCCTAGGTCATGTGGAAACTCTGATTTGAACTCTTTGAGGAATTCCCATACTGTTTTCCACAGTGGAGTTGGATTTTCATAGCTTTAAATCAAAGAGTACCTACAAAAGCAGCATATGGTGTGCTTTGGTCTGTGTGTCTGAGTCCATGGGGGCTGCTGTAACAAAATGCCAGAGACCGGGTGGCTTACTAGTATTTCTCACAGCTCTGAAGGCTGAAAGTCCAAGATCAAGGTGCCAACATGGTTGGGTGAGGACTCTCTTCCAAGTCACAGACTTCTTGCTGTGTCCTCACGTGGTGGAAGGGATGAGAGAGCTTCTGTACGGGCACTAATCCATGCAACTGGGCTCCAACCTCATGACTAATCACCTCCCAAAGGCCCCACCTCCTAAGTAGCATCACCTTGGGGGTTAGAATTTCATAATTATGAATTTGGGGGGACACATTCACACCATTGCCACCTGAGGGCCATGGACCGCTTGAGGATTTTAAGTAGCGGAGTGATGAGATCAGATTTATGCTGTGAACCATGACTCTGGCCACAGGGAGGCCAGGGTAGCCAGACTCTGAGTGAGCGAGACAGAGTGTGTCCACTTACCCCATGTCTGTGCTGGGGGAGTACAGCCCTCAGATGCTGGACCTGAAGCTGCTCTGCTGTGAGGTCTCACAGGGTGGCCATTAAAATGGGCAGGCCCTGTCTTTGGCCAGGGGTGCACCACAGCCCAGTGACATTAGGTCTTTGTTGGTGTAGCTGTTAATTAAGGGTAAGAGGATAACCTGCCCGCATACAAATGAGGGAATGTATGTGAAGTACTCAGCACAATGTGGAAGGCAGGAGGGCCTCGCCCCAAAGCTGTCCATATTCTAACCCCTGGAACCTACTGTACAATGGTGTTATATTACAAGGCCAAAGAGAATTTGCAGATATAGTTAATATTATAGACTTTAAAATGGGGACATTATCCTGGATGACGTGGGTGGGGCCAATGTAACCACATGAGTCCTATTCTGGGCTGAATTGTGTCCCCTCAAAATTCACGTGTTGAAGTCCTAACCCCTCAGAATGTGGCTGTATTTGGAGCCAGGGTCTTTAAGATGCACTTAAGGTTAAATGAAGTCAGTAGGATAGGCCCTAATCCAGTACCCCTTTCTGAGAAGGGGAGGTTAGGGCACAGACACACACGGAGGGAAGACCATGTGAAGACAGAAGGAGAAGACGGCCTTCTAGCCTTAGGAGAGTTCAACCTTGACTACACCGTCATCTCAGACTGCCAGCCCCCAGAGCACTGGGAAAGTGAATGTTTGTGGTTTAAACCACCCCGTGCCCATTTGGTATGGCAGCGCTAGAGACTAATTCACCCCCAGTTCTCTCCTCTATTTAAAAAAAAAAAAAAAAAGACCACAATCAACATTGCCCATGGACCTCCCTGCGCTGGCGTTCCTTGCTTTCATTATCTCAGCAGCTGTGCGAAGGGGACAGTAGGCCATGGCCCCACATGTGGAAGCCAGAAGAGCTCTGCCCTTCAGACAGGGCCTCCTGCAGCCCCTGTGGGTCGTGCTTTCTTCTCACACACACACCGCACACCAGAATCAGAGTCAAAAATGCCTTTGCGAGGGGCCCCTGCGGACCCCAGAAAGGATCACTCTTCCACCCAGGACAGCTCCCACCAGCTCAGTTTGACCTCACTAAGCAGGTCCCAGTAGAGTTCTGAACTCAAGGCCCTGGCCAGTGCCATGGCCTGCCCTGTCCATACGGTACAGATTCCACAGGCTGGTGCCTGTGCCAACACTCCTCTGCCTGCAAAAGCATCTTAGACAGAGACACCACACATCAGATCTTGTCACTCAGAGGAAGTGGTGTGGCTTGGGAGAAGGCAGCATGTGGGAGAAGGATCAGGGAAAGGACGCCACACACCCTAAACCAGCCATCCTGGCCCTGGCCAGCCTGGCCCAGTCCGTGTCCTGGAATCTGGCCGCTCTAGTGGTGGCAGTGAGTGCACTGGGATGCCAGCAAACAGACGGACACGGGCGCCTTCCTGGTCAAGAGACACCGATGAAGCTCATTGGCCAAAAGTCAGTTAGTGGGATTAATAATAACAAGGCTGTCCTTACCGGAGGTTATGTTATCAGAAACCATAATAGGCGGGTATGATTTGCTACATAAATTCCAGGTCTTTTTTTTTTTTACCCGTTTTTCCTTAAAGCTCTGAAATTGGTGCTAAATAAGCTGCTGGGACCAGGTGATGTTGAGGATTTCTTCAAAATAACGCACTCAGGCCCATTCAAACGTATTCTCCTTGTAGAGAGCATCTGCTGGCCCGTGGTGCTGCCGCAGGGGCCGCTGGGTGGCCACTGCCACCTGGTCGGGAGTAGAACCAGCCATGCCTATCCCTTTAATGGGAAAAGTAAACATTTGGTATTCTGAACCTACTTTCATTTAGGACTCATTGGCCAAAAGTGGGTCATAGGCCACCGTTAGTTGCAAGAGAAGCTGGGAAATAAAAAATAAAAAAAAAAGGACTGTTGTGTGGTGGTTCATTATCTGGTGCTGGGCACATGGTAAAGAGGAAGAAAATGGAGAATGGATGCTGTAGCTTTGTTGGAATCTATTTTTGAGAATCCCATCTCCATGCAGAGTATTTTAGATTAAGATTAGCTTGTGATATCATCTTTAGAGCAGACAGGCCCTTTCACCAGCTGTCTTCTGTAGACAAAATCGTTTCCACAAGTGATAACACTAACATCCCAGCCCAGCAGCCCTGCGGGGTGACCTCGCTGTGGAATCATTTATATTCCACAGCTGGTCTGTATAAAATGCCGGCGTGTTTGAAAAGGAAAGAAAGCAGATTGGTCTGAGGTGTCAGGACAGAGCTGAAGGTATGAAGGAGGGAGGTCCTTCTTTAACAAAGAAAATCTTCTCAATCTCAGAGTAGTGTTTGAGGCAAGGCCTGAGAGAGGGAGGGACAAGTGGTGGTTGCCCGTGGTAACCAAGGGGAACCTTATTCCTGATTGGGTAGCTAATCATGAGGAGGGCATTGCACCTGGCTGCTTCCATGTAGGTTTTATTTCTAATTACACAAATGGAGAGCCATCAAGGGGCAGGGGACAAGAGCCCACGGCAAGAGGGGCTGTTGGTTTTCTCTCAGGAAAGGGACTTTGAGAGCCTCCAGCAAAGTTCTGCTAATTATTATTTAAGGAGACCTCTTTCCTGTGAGGCTAATAGGGAGTGCACATTGCTCCTGATATTTCTAACTCTAAAATAATTTGGGAAGATTTCAACCCCAAATAAAGGGAGGTGGTGGTTTTTAGGTAGAGTTTTAAGTGAGTGGATACCACATTGTTCTTATAAGTATAACCTATGGTAAGTTTAAAGTTATATATGTTTATTTATTTATAGCGGAAAAAACAAAACAAAAAAAACCACTAGTTCCTGGGTTTACTGGTTCAGCTTTTCTGGGGGAGACCCCACCCGCCCCCTAGTGGCCGCCGCATAAATCACGGTGTCCCAGGGAAATAGGGTGCCCCTCCTCCCCGCCCCCCAGGCTGCCCCCGCCCCCCAGGCTGTCCCGGACAAGTCCGGCTCTCTTCTGGTACTATTGTAGAAAGACACGTGGCTGATTCACGCCTGGGGCTCTGAGTTTTGTTTTTCTGGCTCCATCCTTCCAACTCTAGCAGACGTTGACCTGCGCCCTCCTTCACTTAGCGGGCGGAGTGCAGGGCTCTCCCTGCGGCCGCCGGGCAGCCTGCAGCGCCGCGAAGCTCCGCTCGGGAACACCAGGGGGCGCCATGGGACTGCGGGGCGGGAAAAACCCAGGAGCTTCAGAGGGCGGATTGTAAAATGCTTTGGGGGAACGAGTCACACCCCACCATCCTACCCCCCACCCCCAGCGCAGAGGGCGGGGGAGAATCCTCCCTCCTTCCCCGAAAGCGCCGGGGCGAGGTCACACGCAGGCATTTGGGGCCAGAGGAGCTGGTCCCGCGGGCGGTGCAGCTCGAGGTGGCGGCGCTGTGGGTTCGGAGCCCGCGCTGGTCCTGTTTTGTGGAGACCGCACCTTCCTGCCGGTTCTGTGGACCGGGCTGGACCCGGGGGGTGGCCTCCCGGTGGCAGGACGCAGCCTGTGCCCAGGGTCGCCCGTTGTTCTGCCGGCGCCGCGGGCACTTGGCTGTGCGATCCAGTGTGTGCCGACCCCTCCCGATAGAGGATCTGTGCGTAAATAAATAGATTTATATATACAATGCACTTGTCTGTGTGAGAAGGAATGAGAAACCAAACATGGCAGATGCAGAGGACAAAGGAGAAGCGGGGTTTCTATCTCTGTGGGGGCCGCCTGGCCAGCCTTCCCGCTGGGCGAGGAGACCCAGGGCCGCGTACCCTCGAGCTGACAGCGCCCTGCTTCCCGGGTCACCCCGAGCCCACGCGGAGGGCCCATCTCTCCGCCCCTCGTGGGGTGGGAATTGGAGAAGGGGAAGCGGAGGGGGAGGAGGGCAGGCTCTCCCACGCCCCTGTGTTCCATGGGGGAGCTCTCAGGAGCCCAGGATTCTACATTGGAATCTCAGGGCCAGGTCCATGGGAAGCAGGGCTTGTCTAAGGGCAGGCTAGGACCTGCTCTATCTAAGAGTTTGCTGGCTTTTATAACTTTAAAATACAGGTATAAGTGGGGCATGTGCCCCTGTCTGTAACCTGGTCCTAGGTCCCACAACTGCTTAGGGCAGTCCACTAAATGGACCTGGTTTTGTATATTGGACTTTAGAACCGGGTTGTGAACTGTTAACGAAAAAAAACATTGAAACCTGTAAAGATTTTTTTTTTTTTTTTGAGTTTATTTGAGCCTTACTGTCGACATATGCCGGGAAGCAGAACCTCAACGGATTGAGATAATGCTCCGAAGAATGGCGGGTTACATTTCTCTGTTTATACACTGAAATCAAAGGAGGGACATAGGTGGGTTACATGAAATTCATTGGTGATGGAGTAAGGAGGTGGGAGAAAGCAAAGCGGTTGGAATCTCCTGGGATTGGATAAAAAGTAAAATGATGGACGTGTACTCAGGTGAGTGCAGGAACAATTAACATGATAACTAAGGAATTTGAGGCATCTGTCCTGGCGCCCACCACATTTGGTTGTGCCCCAGGGGCTCCGGAAAAAGGGAAGCCACAAGTTACCCAGACATCTCACAGATATGTTATCTTAGAGGCAAAAAGGCAAACGGGCTCAGTAAAAAGATCAAAGTTGATCTTTGTTTGGGAAAATATCTGGGACATGACTACCTACTATAACCTGTTAGATATTTAATTTTCAAACCATCTTTTGTGGTTTTCTTAGGTCTCTGGGTTTGCAAGACTGCTACGCAGGCCTTCCCTGAGCTTGTCAGGTTAGCATGTGGCTCTCTTCTTTCACAGAACTAAATTTAAAGAAGTAGATGCTGTTGAAAACAAAGTGAAACAAGTGGACTGAACTGGGTATTGAGCCAGTATCTAACTATCCAGAGAGATACTATGTCCAGTGACTATAAAATGCAGTTATTTAACTTGACATCTTGAGTTATGGGGCATTCTGAGGTCAGGAAGAATTGTAAAAAAAAAAAAAAAAAAAAAAAAAAAAATTAAGACTGTACTCACTAATACTATTGTTTGTGGTGGCATCAGGCATTTTTGTGTGTTTGTTAATTCTCACTTGAGGATATTTTTTCCATTGCTCTTTTTAAAAAGAGAGAATAGAAGGAAGGGAGGGGAAGAGACAGGATGAGAGAGAGAGAGAAAGAGAGAGAGAGAGAGAGAGAGAGAGAGAGAGAGAGAGAGAGAGAGGGAGAAACATTGATGTGAGAGAGACCATTAATGGTTTCTTTCCACATGTACCCCAACTGGGGCCAACAATTGAACCTGCAACCCAGGTATGTGCCCTTGACCAGAAATCGAACCCTCGACCCTTCAGTATGCAGGCCAACGCTCTAACCGCTGAGCTTCACCAGCCAGGGCAAGCATTTTTATTCTAAAACTATTGTGTGTGCATTGTGGAATGAAGCCAGTGAGTTCTTTTGTTGGTGTCACGGAGGGCTGTAACCCGGCACATGGAGGGAAGGAAGTACAGATGTTAAATAAAACCTTACAGTTCTGGATATGAGTTGGAGGTTTTAGTAGGAACGCTTGTATTTTATCTTTAAAAGAAAAGTACTTATGGTTTTGTCCAATTAAGAGGCTTAGAGACAGTGAACACTCCCAACCCCCAAACAGCATGTCTAAATATCTGAAACTGTTTCCCTCCAGAGGAGCAGAGCTCTTCCCAGTTTGGGATGGGATGTGTTCAGGCTGGTACCACAGAGCAGGCGGTTCCTAAGGTGCTGACGTCATGCCAAAGGGCCGCAGTGAAGGATCCCCCTGCTGCGGGCTGGGCCTCTGAGGGCTACTTCAGGGAATGAATGACAGGAAATTGACTTCACCTCTCTGAGCCCCAGTTTCCTTGCCTATAAAAGGTGACGCGGAGAGAGGCCCCTCACAGGCTGCTGTGAGAACTAAAGGAATTATACCTGCCGTGGGCCCATCAGCCCTGGGTGGCTGTGGTGTGTGCGCGTGTCTTTAAGACCAGAAATGTCTCCTCGAGGACATGTGGCTAAACGTTCCTTCCCTAGACATTAGATCTGAAGAGCTTGATTTGGAGGACAGAGTAAAACAAAGCTGTGGCTCTTAGCCCTATACTAATAACATCCATCCGTGGGAGAGGTGTGGATTCTCTGTCAGGGTGAGTTCCCTGTCCCCCGCCCCCACCCCCAACCTCAATCTTTCAGTCTGCTTCTGGTTCATTCCATGGTGTATTGTAGAGTCTACTCAAAAATCTCCTGGACACAGTCCTTCAGCCTGCCCTGGAACTTTTTTTTTTTTTTTTTTTTTTTTAAATATATTTTTATTGATTTCAGAGAGGAAGGGAGAGGGAGAGAGAGATAGAAACATCAATGATGAGAGAGAATCGTTGATTGGCTGCCTCTTACATGTTCCTGCTGGCATCAAGCCTGCAACCCAGGCATGTACCCTTGACCAGAATTGAACCTGGGACCCTTCAGACTGCGGGCCAATGCTCTACCCACTGAGCAAAACCAGCTAGGGCAAGGTCTTCTCTTGTGTAACCGTTCCCATTGCCAAGGCCTCTTCTCATGTTCACAGTGACATTCCTAACACATCGGAAATGTTAAATGTGAGTGGAAGGCAACGCCGTTCCCCTGACTGCTGCTCGCAGGCTGGAGGCCGTGGCCCAGCCACGCAGGCTGTCGGCAGCCTTTGGGCAGGGCCCTGAGCTCGCAAGGCACGCTGCCACTGGGCCCGAGGCAGCTGGCTTTGCCACTTGCTTGGTCCATTTCAATGGCAGGCACAGGCAGAGTGGCCTGCCCTCGCCAGAGCTAGCCTCCCGGCTCTGCTTGCAAACTTCCTTTGCTAAATGCACCCAGGAACAGCCAAACGCAACAGTGTTGTGAATGTTTTGGAATTATTTTTGCTAGAACACTGTGTCGTACCAGAAAGCATTGAGTTCATAGGAAGATTTCAGCCAAGGATCCTCTGAAATGATTGACAGCAAGCCGTTCGCTGCAAGGAAGGGAAGCTTACACAGATGCAGGAGTAGTTTTGGACTGAAATATATGAAAATTATTAGAGGGGGAAAACCACAGTCGCAAAACTTTTATTGCAGTATATTGCCATAATTGTTTATTATAAGTTATTATTCATCTCTTATGTGCTTAATTTATAAATTAAACTTTCTCAAAGATATGTATGCAGAAAAAACTTCATAGTATAGGGTTTGGTGCTATCCTGGATTCCTTTTTTTTTTTTTTTTTTTTTTTTTAAATATATTTTATTGATTTTGTACAGAGAGGAAGGGAGAGAGATAGAGAGTTAGAAACATCGATGAGAGAGAGTCATCGATCAGCTGCCTCTTGCACACCCCCTACTGGGGATATGCCTGCAACCAAGGTACATGCCCTTGACCAGAATCAAACCGGGGATCCTTCAGTCCCCAAGCCGAGTTCTATCCATTGAGCCAAACCGGTTTCGGCGCTATCCTGGATTTCAAGCATCCCCTGGGGCAGTGCTTGGCAAACCGCGGCTCATGAGCCACATGCGGCTCTTTGGCCCCTTGAGTGTTCTAACGCCACTTCTTCAAAATAGACTCGTCCAGGCTGAAAACCGACTTTTGTGCATGGGCCACGAAGCTTCAATCACACTGTACGTGAGCACCTGCACGTGGTATTTTGTGAAAGAGCCACATTCAAGGGGCCAAAGGGCCACACATGGCTCTCGAGCCGCAGTTTGCCGACCACTGCCCTGGGGGGGTCTTGGAATGTATGCCCTGCAGATAAAGGGGAATGGTTATATATTCATACCCATACACATACACATGTATACATACATACACATATACACGCACACACATGCATATACATATACATACACGTGCATACATATATGCCTCAGACACACATAGGCATTGACAAAGACTGGAGGATTCTGCATTACAGTGGCAACAAGTCTCATTTAATCTTTTAGGGATGAAATTATAGACGACTTACTCAATCTGTCCACTTTTTCTGTAATCTCCAAGTGTCTATGATTATTTATTGCTTTTGTATTATGGTAATAATAACCATGAAATGCCTTCCATTGTGTTTTTATGATGACATTTAAAACCATCTGCTCAGCGCCACTCTGCGGAGGGCTCAGCACAGGCCCGCGGAGGTGGCGGCGCGGAGGACGCCTCGCAGGTCAGGTTTCCTGACGCGGCAGCGCCGTTGCGTGTCAGCAGGGAAGGTCCTCTGACCCGCTAATGGGCCGCGGCCGGCGTGGCAGGGCCTGCTCTCCTTTCCAGGGTCACACTGGTGTTCTCTCCGCGGTGCGGCCCTGACCCTCTCTGACAATTATTATTCCATGTCAAAAGGCCATCACGCTGAACTGTGCAAATCTGACAGGAGAAGGTAGAGGGGCCCCCATCAAACTCTGGGCCATGAGGCTCCAGTGGAGGGTTGAAGGTTCTGGAGTTTTCTGTGTAGACATAGCAACCTCTTTCCCATGCTCCCTCCAGCTCTCACCAGCCCACAGTCCACAGTGTTGGGGCAGAGGCCTCAGATAATGGCACCATCTTGAGGTCTAAATGGTGACAAGAAAGATGGCCCTGGGCTGCTGGCTCCCCCTCTTCAGGACAAGTAATCTGAACCTCCTAGGGTATGTTCCAGGAGGAAGTGCAAAGGGCTTCTCTCCCCCAGCTTTTCTTCAGGCATAGCACCTGGGGATCAAACAGGGCTGTGGTTTCATGCCTCAGACGCTTCATTCCCTGTTTTCAGGAGTACTGACAGCCCTGACCAGTGGCTTGTTTGGAGCATCGTCCCTGCAATAAAAGGTTGTGGGTTTGATTCTCTGTCAGGGCACGTACCTAGGTTGAAGGTTCATCCCCCTTTGGGGCTCATACAGGAGGCAACTGATCAATGTTTCTCTCTCACGTCGATGTTTCTATTTCTCTCTCCCCTAATCCTTCTCTCTAAATAAATCGAAAACATATCCTTAGGTAAGGGTTAACAGAGAGAGAGAGAGAGAGAGAGAGAGAGAGAGAGAGGGAGAGGGAGAGGGAGAGGGAGAGGGAGAGGGAGAGGGAGAGGGAGAGGGAGAGGGAGAGGGAGAGGGAGAGGGAGAGGGAGAGGGAGAGGGAGAGGGAGAGGGAGAGGGAGAGGGAGAAAGAGAGAGCATGCTCTGTGCTGCACTGGGCCTTCTGGAAAGGGTAGCTCATCTCTGAGGGAAGCAGGGGCCCCTGAGGAAGATGGGAGGGGACAGAAGGCAGTGACCAGGGGCTCCCACCAGAGTGTGTATCTAGAAAAATGTTGCCAATGTGGCAGGGACCAGCCTGGCTCCAGGAAGCGCCTCCCCAGGCAGAAGTTGGTAGAACTTGTGGTTAACTTGAGATCAAAAGCATTAGCGACGTTTCACTCCAACTTGTGGCTTCTGCTGCCTCACTCAGTGTGTGCACATGGGGCAGTGAGGAAATGGAGCCACTTCCTGGCAGTGCTAAGATCTGCTCTCTTTCATGTGTTATATTCATACAGATGAGTTTAGGATAAAGATGGCAGTTCACAACAATGGCTAATACTTTCAAAAAGCTTACTATGTGCCCAAAAGAAGTACTTTAATGAATTATTTCATGCAAATCATTCTTTCAACGCACATTTAAACAGCTCTTATATGCCAGCAAGTTTCTATATGTTGCAGTACAGCAGTGGACAGAGAGACAAAGTCCCATAAGGAAACAAAATGTGGCCTGTACAAAAATGGAATAGTATCCTACCATAATAAAATAGTAATACGCAAATTAACCATCACTCCACTACACCCACAAGCCTCACCCACCAGCCAATCAGAGTGAGTATGCAAATTAACCCCAACCAAGATGGCTGCGGCCACAGAGAGCAGAAGGGAGGCTTGAGTTTCTCCGGCAATAGAGGAAGCCAAGCTTCTGCAGCCCTGGCCAGCCTAGGCCTCCACTCAATGCTACAACGGTTCGATTATAAAAGGTAAACAAATCCAAACAGAAATGGCAGCAGCCACAGAGCAAGCAGGAGGCTTGGCTTCACTCAAGGCTACAAAGTTTCAATTGTAGAAGGTAAATAAATTCCAGATACCAGGGCCTCCACTTGGGTTACGCAGGGATTGGGGGCGTGGCCGGCCTGCAAACCACCACAAGCCCTTTGCCCAGGCCGCCCCACGCTTCAAGGGAACACCCACCCTGATCTGGGACACCCTTCAGGGCAAACCAGCTGGCCCCCACCCATGTACCAGGCCTCTATCCTATTTAATAAAAGAGTAATATGCAGATTGACCATTACTCCAACATACAAGATGGCTGCCCCCATATGATCAAAGATCCTGTCCCCATGTGGACACAAGATGGCCAGCAGGGGAGGGCAGTTTAGAGGTACCAGGCCTGCAAAGGAAGGCAGTTGAGAGGGATCAGGTCTGCAGGGGAGGGCAGATAGGGGTGGCCAGGCCGGCAGAGGAGGGAAGTTGGAGGCAAACAGGCTGGCAGGGGAGCAGTTAGACATCAATCAGGCTGACATGGGAGTGGTTAGGGGGTGATCAGGCTGGCAGGCAGAAGTGGTTAGGGGCAATCAGGAAGGCAGGCAGGTGAGCAGTTGGCAGCCAGCAGCCCTGTATTGTGAGAGGGATGTTCCAGATTAGACAGGATGCAGGCTGGGCTGAGGGATTACCTCCCCCCCCCCCCCCCACACACACACACACCACCATCACCATCAACCCCGTGCATGAATTTCATGCACTGGGCCTCTGGTATAGCCATAAAAAAGAATGAAATTCTGACTCATATCGTAACATGGATAAACCTTGAGGACATTATGTTAAGTTAAATAAACCCTCGCAAAAAGACAAACATTGTATGAATCCACTTATATGAGGACCCTACAGTACTGAAATCCATAGAGTTGGAAAGCAGAATGGAAGTGTCGGGGCTGGAGGGAGGGGGAATGGGGAGTGATTGTTTAATGGGTGCAGAGTTTCAGTTTACGAAGATGAGAAAGTTCTATGCTGGGTGGTGTTGATGATTATACAACAATGTGAATGTACTGAATGCCACTGCACTGTACTCTTAAAAATCGTCAGGATGGTAAATTTTATCTTCTGTGTATTTTACCATGCTTTGCAAAAAGGAAAAGAAAAAGTCCCTCTTCAGGACCGTTCTCTCTAGCAGAGGGCATTCACTTTAGAATCCAGAGATGTGATCTAATGCTCACTGTGGCCCCAGTCATGGCTGAGGTCCCACACAGACTGGTGCTATATGTGCCCAAGTTCACACTGGGCCTGACTCCCACTTTGGCTTTCTCTGGCACAGGCCATGCCCAGAGGCCCTTGTCTCCTTGAGGGTGGTGTGAACTGAGTCTCCTCTGCAAAACTTCCCAAGATCTTTCCATATATATATATATATATATATATATACACATACACACACACACACACACACACACACACACTAGAGGCCCAGTGCATGAAAATTCATGCATTGGAGGGGGGGTTCCTCAGCCCGGCCTGCCCCCTTCCCTCCAGTCCTCGGGGACATTCCGGTTGTATTGCTTGGATCACTGTTGCTGTTTTATGCTGAGCTTTGAGCCTGGCTTGGCCAAAGCCCTTTTAGCTGGGAAGGAGCAGGGGCTTCATTTACACACAAAGACCCAAGGAAGCCCAGGGAGGGCTATTTTCGGAAACCCGGGACCACCCACCCTGAGCGCCTTTTGCATCTCACTGGAGCAGCATTTCTTCCTTCGGCGCAGCAGTGACCGGGCTCTGCCTGTGGGCTCCATCCTGAGCCAGGCCCTGGGGGTCAGGCAGGGTCATGGGTGGACATCACGGGCATGGTTGCCTCCCTGGATTCTGTGGTGCCTTGGGGCCACTTTGTCAAGTCGGGGGTGGGCTGTCCTGTCTCAGGGGGCAGAGACCATCCTGCTGAGTGTCGTCACTCCTCGCATCCCTCTGGACGGCTCTTCCATGGAAAGGTTCTGTACCGAGTTCATCTTTAGCTTCAGACCTGGCTGCCACATCTGGACTGGGAAGCTTTCCCTAGGGAACGACCATCAATTAGGGCTCTTCTCGTTCCAGATGGGGCCACATCTGGTCAAGAAAACTGAGCCCCCTCCCTGTCCCCCAGGTCTCTGTAAAGACCAAGTTCCAGGGTCCTCCCACATCCTGGCTGAGGTTTTGGGGGGGGTGGGGGGGGGTCAGGGCCACCAGGACTCTGTGATTCAGAGCTCGAGGGGCAGGAAGCCCCATCAGGCTTCACGGGATGGGAAGAAACTGAGGGCTGAAGGGGTGGGGGAAACAGAGGCTCTGAGCTCGGTTTTCCCACAGAGGTAGGATTTGAATAAATAGAAGGCCGTGGGGCATGTGGGGGCAGGGTAAATGGAGGACGGTGAGGGAGTTAGTAGATCAGGTGAGAGCAGGCTGGTGGGACCAGCTTGGCAGGCAGGTGGGGAGAACAGGCACAGAAATAGGATTGGTGGATAAAGTGGTCAGACTAGAGGGGGCTAGAAAGTTTGGGCAATAGGGAGGGCACTAGGATGCTTCTAGAAAAGAACACGAAGAAAAAGAACGGATATTGACAGGCACTCATTTTTGCCAGATTCTAAGCGAGGTTCTTTACATTTCATCGTTACCCTCATCTTTAAAGAAAGCTTTTACCATTTTGGCAGTGGAGGCCCAGAGAGAGGACAGAACCAGCCCAGGGGTGCCCAGCTTGTCACTGGCATGAGCCGTTTTAAATTCAGCTCTCCCAAGTTCCGAAGCTCACGTTTGCTCCCTGTCTCACCCTGCTCCCAAGAAGAGAAAGGGAGCCAACATTAATTTAAGGAAAGATCAATCTGGCTGCTGTGAAGGCAGACAGATGGGAGGCGGGGTCAGGGGGCCTGCTATTGAAATAAACAAGAGGGAGATGAATGTGCAAGATGAGCTGGAGCCTGCTGTCACACCTGAAAGCGAGGCCGCTGCCAGAGTGGACACGGGCAACGTGGCTCCTGCGAGCCAAAGACAAGGCGACTCGAACATCCGTTAGGATAACAGCTGCAAGGGCCTGACGCAATGGATGAAAGCACGTCATGAAAGACATCCATGCCTTTATAACAATGCAAAAACACAGCTCTCGTTGGTCACTCGTGGAGAATGGAAGAAATGAAGCAATTCATTCTTTGGGAAACTGGTAGAAGGAGGGAAAGAATCGAGCATTTGTTCTTCTCCCCTATGAAGGTTCTCTTTTCTGAAAGCATTCTAGCTGATACATGAAAGAGTTCCAGAATGAGGACATCACCAAGTGGCCGCTCTGAAGGCTGGCTGGCTCTGGCAGGGGTCATCAGAGCCGTGCTGAAGTCACAGGAAGAGCAGCCAGGCTCCGTGTGCCTCCGTGGAGGTGGAAGGAACTCGGCCACCTTTGATGTTTCTTGCCAGGAATAATCGTACTGACCCAGATTAAGTTTTTAGATCTAAATATCTCTCTATAGGAAATTCAAAGGATAGGGAGCAGAGTCAGTGTTATCTCGGAGATGCATTCAGCAACACCCAGGCTGGCTGGATATTGGATAATGTTCAGAAATTGATAACACTTTTAAAGGAAGGACGCTGATACTGTGGATGTGTGTTAGGAAAACGCTGATCTGTTTGAGATACCTCCTGAAGTATTTACGCATGAAATATGATGTCTGGGTAGAGGCGGGGGAAGCAGCAGGGGGTATAGACAAAATAAGACCGACTCGAAAAATTATTGAACTTAGGTGATAACAGGGGTGCATTAAATTCTCTACCTGTGTACATGCTTTAAAATGTGCTTCAAGTGGAGCAGGGCATGGATGAGGCGTTTTAGGAGGGGAAGATGGCTGAATCAGAGCTGGATCCCGGCACCAGGGGGAGGGCGGGGCACGGGGGAGGGCAAGCTCACGAACGCCCGTCAGCATGCTGCCAGGGGTGCGGCCTGGCCTGACCCCGGCTCCAGGGAGCCAGGTCCGGACTGAGAACAAGCTCCTCTGCCTCGTGGGGGCTGAAAACTGTACCTAGCCCACTTGGGACAACTATCTGCCATTTCTTATAAATATATATATATTTTAAATTGATTTCAGAGAGAAAGGGAAAGATAGAAAGAAAAATGCTAATGAATCCAGCTGCCTTCTGCACACACACACACACACACACACACACACCCATTGGAGATGGAGCCCACAGCCCAGGCATGTGATCTGACCAGGAATCCAACTGTGACCTCCTGGTTCATGGGTCGATGCTCCACCACTGAGCCACATTGGCTGGGCTGCCGTTTCTTAATGTTATCTGCTCCATATTCCCAGCTCCAAGGTCACCTCCTTCGTGAAATCTCCCGGAGCCCCCTGGGCAGAGCGATCGTGTTCTTCAGGCTCCTCCATCGGAGATCTTGTCTGACCTGCTTGTCGGTAGGTGGTGGTCAGTCCATTGTCCCCACTGCCAAGGGTCTCCCAGGGCAGGTTCCATCCTGGAGCCAAGAGCTCTCCACGTGGGGGGCATTCAAACCTGCCACCTGGTTATGAAGCAGACTGCCGCATCTTGTTCCCTGGGCAGGTGAGGACAGTCAGACCATAAACTGAAAGCGGAGGGCAGAGAGCTGGACAAGAAGGGACAGCCTTGTCCTTCATGAGGTGCGACGTTGCCTCTTCACCATGGCCAGGAGACTCAGCCGGAATCCAGACCCCCGCTCTTTCCATGGTCGTGTGCTGCTTCCTCTGAAACCCTTTTTCAAAGTCAAGTGCATTGAGGACCTAGCACCCAAATGCTCCCAGAGGTCCTTCCCACTGGGTCAGGCTTGGGTTCAGGTATGCTATATGCCCCAACTCTGCTCTGGGGGTGCAGAGGTGAGTGCATCCAGGGCAGCTGGTGGGGGCCGTATGCTTTCCCCCTCCCTGCTCAGATTTTGGGGAGCTGGGCTGCTGGTAGCACCACCCTGTGCTGCTTCTGAGGTCCTGCGGCCTCCCTGGGAGCTGAGGTCTTGGACTCACTCCAAGCTGATAATTGCATTCCTCCGGTTTAGCTCCCTCTGCAGCCTCCACAGGACAATGTTGTCATCAGATCTGCTTTTTTGAATCAGCTTTCCAAGGGACGTCTGCAGACAGCATGGCCCTAGAAGCTATCTCATAAGGCAGAGACAGAGCAGAACCCCAGCCTAGCCGAGTTGCCTTCAAGAGCCCCTGGCCCTGTCCCCACTAGCCGGGGCTAGGACTCCTTGGGGACAGCTGTTGGGGTGGGGTGAGGAGGGGATGGGGGCCTCCCTGTCCACTTGTCCCACTCAGCTCAGGGCAGAGTGGCTCACGAGGGTCACAGCAAGCAGGACTGTGGTTCTGAGGGACAGACACAGGGTGTGGGGCCACCTGGGGTCCAGCCTGGCCATGCGCAGGCCACCTGTGTCACTTTGGGCAGCGAGCCTGGAAAAGGAACAGATAAAAGATGAAAGAATGAAGCAAGAGGTTGATTGAATCCCCTTTCATCCTTCTGAATTAGCGATGGGGGCAAGAGGTGGTTACGGGGGAGCGATTCCAGAGCAGTTCTCTCTCAAAGTGAGTCTCCATGTAGGCGCCCTTCGAGGTAGTGATTAAGGCTTGGGGCTAAGCATTGTCTTCTTCCTAAGTGTCTAAGTTTTGTTCTCAAGTGCTCCTGGGAGCTACACTGAAGGGAAAGGGTAAGAGTAAAAGCTCAGAGGCCAGATGGCTTGGGTTTAACATACTGGCAAGCTGCTTCGCTGCTCTGAACCTCCGTTTCCTCATCTATACAATGGGAATAAGCACAGAGCCAAGTCACTGGGGTTTCCTTGAGCATGAAGTGATCTGCGTGGGCTAACAGAGTGTCTGGTGCAAAGATGGTTCTCAGCAAACACTAGCGTTCTCATATTGTCCTAAACATTGTATATTAACCGCTAACTTTCCTCATGTTGCGTGATGGGGCCTCCAGAGGTCCTTAGGACTTTGGAGAGGTGTGTGTGTGTGGGGGGGGTGCGGGGGGGGGGTAGGAGGATGGGTGGTGGGGACCAGGGGACAGGAGGTAAAAAGCCTTTGCTGAGTCTCCCCTCAGTGTCTTCCCCTCCCCCCCTTCCCCCGCCTGGTGGCCGTAAGGGGATTCATAAGAGCGACACAGTAGGAGACCTCTGTGTCACAGGGCTCACCAAGGCCATAGGTTATGAAATTCGCGTGTCCCACTTGCGACCCCACACCCCACACATCCCCTGTCCTCCAATGGCAGACTGTGGGCATTTTTGGCAGTGCCTTTGCCGTTTCTGGTGGAAGGCAGCTGAGAGGGAGGGCCTAGCTGGTCCCAAAGAGCCACCCCTATCTTCGAATGGCAATAAGCAGCAGACCAGAGATTGCAGTGATATTTGGTTGAGTCCCAATCCTCTTTTCCTGATGTCACTCGCCTTCTGGAAACGATTTCCAGACTGGAGGGTTAGGGAGGCCTGGATCCATGTCTGTTTCCATTCGTTTCAGTGATTCTAATGGGCCAGCTAGAAATAGCTCACCTGTGCACGTGAAGCCTTCACCATTCTCTGTGGTGATGACCATTCATTCTGCTCTTGTCCTTTAAGGAAAGTTTATCTGGTCCGCATGCAATCAGGGGCTGCTCTAGCTTTCTTGTGGCTGGGACCCCCAGACCCAATTTCCTTTGCGTTATTAACTATCGTGCTTCTCTCTCTCCCTCTCTCTCTCTCTCTCTCTCTCTCTCTCTCTCTCTTTAAATATATTTTATTGATTTTTTTACAGAGAGTAAGAGAGAGGGATAGAGAGAAACATCGATGAGAGAGGATCATCGATCAGCTGCCTCCTGCATACCTCCTACTGGGGACGTGCCCGCAACCAAGGTACATGCCCCTGACCGGAATCGAACCCGGGACTCTTCAGTTCTCAGGCCGATGCTCTAACCACTGAGCCAAACCGGTTTTGGCGCTATCAGGCTTCTTAAGTCAGCTGATTTCTAGACAAGCAAACATGGCTGGAGGCGGGCAAGGGCACCGGGTAGGACAGGTGGGCGACAGGAGCACGGCCTTTCCCCACGGCCCCGGGCATGGTCCCTGCAGAGGCACCGGTGGGGCCCTGGCCGGGAAGTGCTCCTAGACCAGGAGAACGCGGCCTGTTTGCCAGCAGCTGCTCACCTGTGGGGCCAGGGCTGCCCACGTGGCTAGGCGCCCAGTGCATCCTGGTGAACCTCTGTATCCCACCTGCCCGGGGAAACTGCCCCCTGCCCCGGAGAGGGGGCCCTTGTCCAGGGGGGAGAAGTCAACACGAACCAGGCAGCTCCTAGGGGACCTGACTTTTCTCTGCGTGCCACCCCCACAGCTCCCAAAGGCCTCTTCCGGCCCGAGGGATCTCCCAAGCCCCCTGCCCACCCGTGAGACAGGCACGGAAGCCTCTGGAATGACAAGTTCCAGAACCCTGAGCTTCGGTCACTCGGCAGCACGGAGGATGTCTGTGCTGTGTGTAACCAGCACAGTGCGGGAACTTTTCTTCACGCTCCAGATCTCTCCTGGGCAGGAGGAAGTTCTCCCGAAGCGCTGAAAACTTTGGGGCTGTAGCCGGTGACCTTTTCCTCCCGCCTCCTCTCTAGTGCGGGAGCCGAGGGGCTGGCTCTCTCTCTTCCTCCCTCGCTCACGGGCCATTAGCGGGAGGAGGTGTTCCATTATCTGAGCTCTAATGAGCCCAGTAACAGGAGGAGGAGGCCTGTGGGGGCGATTTAATCTGAAATTCAATGGCCCAGTTATTCTAGTGGGTCTTACGTGGGACCCCAGGGCCCACAAGGGGGGCAGTCCTGTGGCAGTGGGTACCTGCAGTGGCGGGGAGGGGAGGAGGCAGGAAGAGAGGAAGGAGGGAGGGAGGGAGGGAGGGAGGGAGGGAGGGGGAGGAACCCTGTGCAGAGGAACCACGCCAGCTGTTTTTGCTCATCACAATGGCCCTTAAAATAGTCAGGCCCAGGCATCAGTCCATGCCTGCTCTCTGGTTTGCAGCTTTAGGGGCTTAAATCACACCCCTGCAGCTTTTACAGCTAATTCAAAACGTCCTGAAGAAAATATTTGGCCAGCCTGTGGGCAGCTGGATGGCCTATTTCCATGTGGTGATGGGAAGGTCCTGTCTGCTAGTCTAGATACCAAATGGCCACCGGGCCCAGGCAGCAATCTGGGGACAAATCTTATACAAAAATAGCAGGCCTGCTCTGCATGTCTAGTTGCCAAACGTGTTGGGTATTCACTCATGAGTTCAGTTTTTAGTAACTCATCCATTCCCTCTACACTCATGATCTACATGGCACATCCCTCCTCTGCAAGCGTGCCCCGCACACAGCCCTTGGCTGGGGCTCCATCGCTTTGATTATAGGCTCTGATGGCTCTTCGTTTCCTGTGTCCTTTGTGATGAAATGGAAGAATTGTCTCTTCTCTTTCTTGCCTCCTCCAGACCCCGTGCCTTTCTCTATTAGCTTTTTTCCAACATCATTGACACCTTTTCCCTCTTAAAAAGTTCCTTTGGGATCCCTAACCTCCCCAGTTGGGACTCCTCCCCCTGCTCCCCATCCCAGCTCACATGTGCCAGGATTGTCCCCCACCCCCCACCCCCTGCGCCTACCTCTTCCTACAGAGGTTCGGCTGCCAGCCCTCCACTCCCCAGAAACTGCTCTTGTGACCTCCAGATAGATAAACCCAAGAGCCATTCTCTACCCATCCTTGTTCCCTGAAGATTCCGTAAGCCCCTGTCCCAGAACTCTCCAGAGGAGTCCCGCCTGTGTGCATGTCCAAGAGGTGCCCACTCTGTTTTCAGAGCCCACCCCTTTTTCTCTCACGCTGGCTGACCTGGCTTCTCTAACCTGGGACCAGAGGCTCCTTGCAACCTTCCCCTCCTCTCCTTCCCCTTTCTTTTTTTCCCCTCTGCCTGCCTCTCTCTTCCTCTCTTCCTCCTCTTCTTACTCTTTTTCTCCTCCCTCCCTTCCTTTCCGGTCCTTGGGCTGAGGGAGGTGGAGTGCTGGGAGCAGGTGCTCCAGGCTGCAGCAATCAGCATCCTTCCTCAGGGTTTCCTCTTCAGCCCTGGGTTCAGTTCCTCTCAGGTCAGCGGCTGGGAGAGGGGCCTCCAGAGCCTTCTCTCTGCCCCCCCTAAGACATGCTCCCTCCTGCAGAACTGCCTCTTGGAGCTAATAAATGTACTTCTCTTGTGTTCCCAAGTTCAAATCCACCCTCTGGGCAATGGAATAAGCACTTGTTTTTACATTCTTATATCTAGGACCATTTTCATTTATATTTTTGTACCTATGGTTTTCCCCCAGCAGATCCTAAAGCTACATCAGCTCCTATAGAGGGTCCTATTGTCCGTATGAGGTCCGTATGACACACGGCAGCATGCATGTCTATACCTCCCTCTGTGACGTACAGAATAGAACCGCAGTAGTGCAATTTTAATGAAAGAAGAAAGAAACAAAACCATTTAAAACACTTTTGCTTGATCAAAATTTCTAGGCCCCATACTTTAGATTTGCTAATCCTCCTAGAAGAAGAAAAGTATTATAGTACAGTGATGAAGCCTGCTGAGTTTAGTCTCTCTTTATCGGACATGTTTTCTTCTTCTTCTTCTTCTTCTTCTTCTTCTTCTTCTTCTTCTTCTTCTTCTTCTTCTTCTTCTTCTTCTTCTTTTTTTTTTTTTTTTTCAGAGTTTAATTTGAGCAGCAGCAGCAGCAGCAGCAGCAGCAGCCTTGTTTTAATTAGTCTTCATTTCTGTGGCCAGCTGTATGAAGCTCGAGAGAGCCATAGTGGCCGCTGGGTCCAAGCAGGGGCAGCCTTCTGTCCGGAGGAGGATTTCAATTGCTTTTATCTGTGTTTTTTTTTTTTCTTTTTTCTTTTTCTCTCTCTTTTAGTAAACGTACACTTAAAATAGGGCCGGAACAATTGGATTCTCAGAGCAGTGCTTGTTGTAAAAGCCCGCCTTTATTTTTTCCACGACAAAGCTTCCTGTGAGCCCTTGTGGCATTGGCTTCCTGCCCTCCCCATGCCCCTGCTCTGGCCTATTGACTTAGGAGAATCAAAGATTTTGGCACAAAAGGAGAAAACAGGGCACAGGCAGGTCCACATGCCTTTGGGGTTCCATCAGCTGCCGCCCACGGGCACCTGTCCACCACGGTCTTCATATCCGCCGTCCTGCCTCTCCCAGCCCCGTGTCCTCCTGAGGACGTCTTCAGGTTACACCCAGCGCACCGACTCCATGGTCCATCCACTCGGGCCAGATGTCAGCTGTCCCTCGTCCTCTGGCCTGGGCAGTGCCTGTATTTCTATCCTGTGCCAACGAGGGAGCAGACTGAGGAGGGAAGCCTTGGCACCATCGCAGCAGTGAGAGGGGAGGACTGAGAGAAGCTCCCACTGGGAGGCAGACACAGGGGTTTACATCACAGCCACCTACGTCAAGATCCATTTTACCTGTTCGCTTCTCTAGAATCTCCTGCTAGTTTTTCTACCTCCGACCCCCACACAGTGCCTGACTTGGGTCCTTTCCTCGTTCATGCATAGCAAAGTGGCTTTGCCCAGCTTTTAGTCCCCAACTTGCACCAAAACCTACAGAACACCGTGAAGCAAAGGGTTATGGGCTTTACCACTTTCCGTAAAAGACAGCTTTACAGTCAACTCTGATAATTACATCACTCACATAAGTGACTTACCAAAAATAGTTACTTCAAAGTGATTTCTCCAAGAAAAGTAAATAAGTTATTTTTTATTACCGAATTTTTAATTTTGGTTGTAAATGTTGTGTCACATTTAACACTCATTATAGACTCCCCAACTTGGGTTCCTGGGAACGTCACCCCGTCTGTTTATGTGTTCGGGGAATTCCTTTTAATACCAAGCAGGAGTCTGGAAAGCTGGCTGGGCATGAGTTTGGGAAGAACAAGTGGAACAAGGCCATGTGGAGGGGGTAAGGTGCTGCTCTCCATCCCCAATCCTGACGTAGCCATCTTGTACCTTTGTTTCATCCGAGAGGGCGTCTTCTTGGCTCAGACCTTTGGGGTGACCCCAAATGGATGTCCCCTTGGTCAGCACGTGGTATCCTCTCTGCTTCACTAGCTATTTCTTTCCTTTCCACACTGTGTTTCTGTGCTTTTAACTCCTTCCACTTCCCCCAAGACTCCCTCTCCACACCCCACCCCCACCCTGCACCAGAATTTAAGAAGTTTCAAGTTTCTTCCACTGTCAATCAGTTTGTTCTCTTTATCAATGGTTTTGTTTTTATTTTATTTTTCCAAGTCCACATATAAGTGACTTATTTCACTTAGTGTAATAGCCACCAAATCCACCCATGTTGTCACAGATGACAATATTTTCTTCTTTTTAATTGTTGAATACTCCATTACTATATATATATATATATATATATATATATATATATATATATATATATATATATATATATATTTACCACCTCTTCTTTATCCATTCATCTACTGATGGGCATCTAGGTTACTTTTATAGCTTGGCTATTGCTAGTAATGCTGCAATGATCATAGGGGTGCATATGTCTTTTTGAATTAGTGTGTGTGTCTTTTTCTTCAGATAAATATCCAGAAGTGGAATACCTAAATCTCATGGAATCTCTATTTTTAATTTTTTGAGAAATCTCCATAGTTTTCTGTAGGACTTACCCCAATTTATAATCCTACCAACCGTGCACAAGTGATGCTTTCCTCACATCCTTGCCAGCATTCCTTATTTTTTAATTTATTGATGATGGCCATTCTGACAGGTAACAGGTGATATTTCATTGTGGTTTTAATTTGTATTTCCCAGATAGTGATGTTGAGTATTTTTTCATGTCTATTGGCCATCTGTATTTCCTTTTTGGAGAATTTTCTATTCAGGTCTTCTGCCCATTTTTAAATTGGATTGTTTGAGTTTTGGTGTTAAGTTGTATGGATTCTTTATATATTTTGGGTATCAACCCTTTATCAGATGTATTATTTGAGAATACCTTCTATACAGTAGGCTGTCTTTTGGTTTTATTTTTAAATATATTTTATTGATTTTTTTACAGAGAAGGAGGGAGAAGGATAGAGAGTTAGAAACAATGATGAGAGAGAAATGTCAATCAGCTGCTTCCTGCACACCCCCTACTGGGGATGTGCCAGGAATTGAACCTGGGACCCTTCAGTTCTCAGGCCAACGCTCTATCCACTGAGCCAAACCAGTTAGGGCTATCTTTTGGTTTTATTGATGGTTTCCTTTAGTGTGCAAAAATTTTTTAGTTTGATTTAGTTCTATTTGTTTATTTTTTCTTTTGTTTCCTTTGCTAGAAAAGATATAGCCAAAAAGATATTGCTAAGAACAATGTCAAAAGCTTATATTTTCTTCTAGTAGTTTTATGGTTTCAGGTGTAACATTTAAGTCTTTAGCTCATTTTGAATTTATTTTTGCATATGGTGTAAAAAGTGGTACAATTTCATTATTTTGGATGTATTTGTCCAGTTTTGCCAGCTCCACTTATAATTGAAGATTTATTTCTGGGATCTCTATTTTATTCTATTGACTTATATATCTGTTTTTATGCCAATTCCATACTGTTTTGATTATTGTAGCTTTGTAGTATAGTTTTATTTCAGGGAGCATGATACTTTCCACTTTGTTCTTTCTCAAGTGTTCTTTGGCTACTTGGGGTGGTTTTTGGTTGCATATAAATTTTAGGATAAATTATTCAGAGAGGCACGCTTTGGGGGCTAGTCAGCACCAGATACTTCAAATGAGGTGAACTTGTCTTTTGACACCCTATCAGTAGTACCTGGCCTCCTCTGACATTTTTGTGGGGAACATACCATCTCCAGAGGCACCCCACACACCTATGTTAACATGACCTTCCTTTATAGCAGGGTTGGGGAACCCTTTTCTGCCAAGAACCACTTGGGTATTTATAACATCATTCTCAAACCATACTTAAAATTAGCCACTATATTTGATCAGACATTTAATTAACTAACCACTAATGCTTTGGCAGGGCCAGATCAAATGATTTTACAGGCCTTATAAGGCCATAGGCCTGATGTCCCCCACCCCTGCTTTACAGAAATGAAATTTGTCTTTCTGTTGCTTCCACCAAGATGCTCTGGCTCCACCTCTCAGTGTCAATACAGAGTCATTTTAAAATATATATATTTTATTGATTTTGTACAGAGAGGAAGGGAGAGAGATAGAGAGTTAGAAACATCGATGAGAGAGAGTCATCGATCAGCTGCCTCTTGCACACCCCCTACTGGGGATATGCCCGCAACCAAGGTACATGCCCTTGACTGGAATCGAACCCGGGACTCTTCAGTCCCCAAGCCGAGCTCTATCCATTGAGCCAAACCGGTTTCAGCTATACAGAATCATTTTGATCCCTCCTACCTTGCCAACAGTTCTCATGGGAAGCTGAAGGATCTGACACCAATTTCGTTGTGTTTTTCCTCCAACACCACCAAGCAATTAACTCTATTCTGATACTGTCTACCTGAAGATAACATCGTCTCACAGGTTAAGGATTCACTGGGCCCCACACAACTACTTCCTCATGCCCCCTCTCCCGTCTCCCTCCCCCTCCATACCCACGCCCCCCCCACACACTTCAGATGTCAGTAGAAAGCCTGCTTTCTGACCAATCGGCTTTAGATGGGAGGTTCCCATGGCCCTCTCCTCAGGTTCCGTTAATTTGCTAGAGCAGCTTACAGAACTCAGGAAAGCAGCATACTTACCAGATGACCAGTGCATTATGAAGGAATGGAACGCAGGACCATGAGATGGAAAAGATGCCCAGGGCAGGGCATGGGAAGGCGCAGAGCTTCATGCTTCTCCAGGTGCCCCGCTTTCCCCAAACCTCGAGTGCTCAAGAGCCTGGAAATTCTCCAAACCATATACTTTTAGTGTTTATGGACACTTCAGTACTAAGGCATGAGTGATGAAATCATTGGCCACTGATGATTGAACTAAATCGCCAGCCCTCTGGTGGGACAGGAAGTCCCAATCATCTAGCCACTGGTTCCTCAGGCAACAGCCCCCACCTTGGGGTTACCTAGGAGTTTCCAAAAGCCACCTCATAAACACAACAAAGAGACCTTTATGACTTCCTCACTTAGAAAATTCCTAGCCTTCCAGAGCTCTGTGCCTCCCGGAGGGAGGGAGAGGAGCAAATTTGTATTCCTTATTCTAAATCCAGTCCTCTGTGGTGGCAGCCTCGCCCTAAGGTTCTCCTCCCCTATCCTTCCCGAGCAGAGGTCGCATGTTGTCTGACGGCTCCGAGTAGCCAGGATCACGAGTCCCCTGGTGGCCACCCCGTGCTGCCCTCTCCTCAGACCACCCACGTGCAGGGGAGGAGGTCACTGCTGGGGGGCCCAGTGCCCAAGCTGTCACCACCTGCCAGCCCAGCTTCCCAAGCTGTTCCTCTGCTCTGCGCTGCCAGGAGCGGAGCCAGCCACGGAAGAAAGCAGGAGCCAGCCCGAGATCCAGATGCCACTGCTGGAAGCAGCACAGGAGCGGCAGCGGTGCCCGGCTCTGGGGCAGCAGCTCAGAGCCAGGCTTCCGGGAGGAGCACGGGAGGTCCAGCAAGGAGCACTCTTGTGCGTGTGGCAATTAACAGGCAGAGGTGGCACCGGATGGATATTTCAATCGCGCGGCTGGGACACTTCGCCACCCAGGGCTCTGGCTCCAGCGATGGCCAGCAGCCCGGTTCCGAGAAAGGCTGAGCAGTTGGCATTTCTGGCTGAAGAGCCAGTTTTTGAACAGTCATTTCTGGGCTCCTCTAATGAAGGCGAAGCAGAGGTTTCAGGGCGACCGAGAGAGCTCCCTCTGCCGGGCGCACATTCTGCGCTCCCTTGTGCCTTTGTTTTTCATGCCTTTAGGTCTAAAAAAATAACAAGAATAATAAGCTTCAGGCAGTTTCCAATTTTCAAATTTAATGGGAATGAATAGGGCTGGCTGGAGGGCGTCCACGAGGACTCTAGCCCCCCTCCCTTGCCTTTTGGCAAGGGCTGAGCCTGGATCCTTCCTCCCGGGTTTTCTTCTGCCGTCATCCTGAAGTGGGCGGGAGGGTGTCGCTGCCTTCAGAAATCCAGTCCCCAGTTTCCCAAGGAGTAGAATCGAAGTGCCCACACTGGTATCCTCAGTCCTCTGTGGTTCCCGTGCTTCTAGCCCCAAATAAGCCCGGTTTCTAAAGGAACATTTCCCAGGGGTCCTGATGTTCTAGTCTTCACACCCCCTGGAGGCCGGGTGGGGGCCCCCGTTTCTGTCCTTGCACTGGAGTCCAGAGCCGAACCTGCCAGCGGTGGCCCTGCTCCCTCCTGAGCACTCGGCTCTCCTGTCATGGCCTCAGAGTGACAGTGTGTCAGAGCGTGGTCTGACCTGGTCACCATAAATGGGGTCCTGCCAGGGCTGACCAGCAGACCCTGAGCGACGGGTGAGTGGATTACTCTGACACGTTGGCTGGGAAAGAGAGGGCTAAGAGCTGGCCTGGCCCAAGGGACCAGGCAGCCCCGGAGGCCTGCCTCGATAGGCTTTTATTGCAGTTTTATCTTCAGATACAATCAATAGGGTGAGTAATCTTGGGAGGACACCCGTGTTTGCATTGTCCTCGAGGCAAGGGCATCCAGGGATTAAACATAAGGATTCCCTTAAACACCCAGGAGTCTACCTGTGCACAGACTTGTTTGGAAAGGTCAAGGAATAATTAGGGGCGTCGCCTTCGACACTCCCCTAAGTCTCCCCTAAGTTGGAATTCCAATAAACAGGGCAGGAGGCCTTCCCCACACTTCCCTTTTCTCAGAATGTCCCCCTCACAGACTTTCCAGCCACATCGCCTGTGCTCCCAACAAGGTCCAGAAAGAGGGCAAGGGGTCACGCAGTCAGTTAACTGGCTGAGCAAAGACTTCACAATAGGGGCCAAGCCCCACTCCCGCCTCATGAATTCTCCTCCCCCGTGTTGGGAACATAGGGGTTCCTCTCCTAAGTGTCCCTTGCTTGCTTGCTTTGCCCCTGGCTGCTTTCCTCATGTCAGGGAAATGAATTCAGCACGAGCAAGCCTAACTGGAAGAGAGGCCAATGGGGAATGGGAGAGGCTTTTACTCTCCAATTCCCCAGGTGGCCTCTGCCCCATTGTCCTCCTCCCTGCCTCCAGAGATGGTCCCATCAGGGTCGTCCCGAGGCCTGGCTGGGCTGGCCTCCAGCTGTGACTCAGACCGCTATTCCTGGTGCTCCTCAGTGATTATCTCCCCATAAAGGTGACGGGTGGTGCCTTATCAAACTGTAAATCCAAAGCTAAGCAGTCTGCTGGGTTGCAAATCAGCTCTTCCTTGCGCAGTGGCCCCGGGGAGAGATCTCATGGGGGCTGAGCTAGTGTGAGTGGTGACGCCGCCACTGTTCCCAGGATTCATAACTTTAATTAAACTCTTCTTCCAGGGGCCGGTGCCTTGTGGAGGCTGCAGGGCCGGTGGGTTCCTTCTCCCGCTTCACATGCTCACCCCCCAGGACTTCCAATAAGAAGCTGACTTTCCAGGCTCGTTATAAGCAGCACATTAGCGTGCACAGGGCCTGCGGGAGAGTCCACAGACCTGGGTTCCTGGAGCATTTGTGGAAAGCCCTGGGCTGAGAGGGGGCTCCAGGTCTGTGTTCCAGGCCCAGACCTGTACCCGGCTTGCTGTGTGATCTTGGGCCAGTCATCTGCCTCTCTTGAGTCTTAGCTTTCTCCTTTGTTGGTTTATTGTGGTTGTTTTTAAGATTGTAAAGACAATACATGTTCATTGGGAACAAGCGCAGGAGAAGGAAAACTGGCCATTGGAGAAATCAAGTGACTTCTGTTATAGGGTGGGCAGAGGTGGTGGTACTGTTCTTTAGGGCACACAGCCCCGCCACTGTGCCTCAGGGGGCCAGGGCCAGTTTTGTGGACCGCAGTCTCTGCGTCTCCTGCAGCCGCTGCAGCTCCTGATAGGTCTGCTTCACTGGGTCTCACTCAGCTAGGACCTGCCCCGCATCCTTTTGGCCAAACCCTTCCTTTTCAGTCCACTGCCTTTGACGTTTTCTGGCTGAATTAGTGTGTCAGTGTCCTCTTCCAGGATATTCATAAAACTGCTCACTGTGGCTTTTACTCTCCTGTCGAGTTTGCTTACAAAGCCCTGGCCAGGGACCTGCAGGCTGCAGGGAAGCTCCTCATTCATTTCTTCCAGGTGCTCAGCGATCTTCTCCACACTTCTCCAAACCTCTCAGCTTCCTCACTTGGACCTCTCCCTCCGGACTGCTCTTTTCCCCAATTAACCCCATGGACAACCAGTTTGCATTCCAAGGGCAGACAATGGCTTCTCCATTTCCTTCAGAGTTTCCCTTGCATGAGAGTTTCTGAAAAGGTAGCAGGACCCCGGTGGCCTCTTCAGCAACCGGGGCCTGTATTCTGGACAGCTGGTTCGCGACAGCCTTGCAGGAGGGAGCTTAAGGCCTGCTCCGCAGGGCCAGGGACGCTGAGTCTGGCTGCCCGGGTCCTCACTCCGGGCCACCTCTTTGCCGCTCCTTCTTTTCCACCCATGGCCTGCGAGCGCTCCTGGTGGACCTATGGTTGCTAAGAGGGAGGGGACCATGCTCTGCCCACAGGGTTCAGCTGCTCTGGTGGCCCCTCGGTCTCCCCACCACACTCCAGCCCTGTGCTTGTTGCCCGCCCAGCATTGAGAGCTGAGCCTCAGCGTTCTCCTTTGCAAATCATCTGTGCACCTTCCTGTCTGCTCAGGAGCTGACAGAGATTGAGGAGCACTTCATCATCATGCATCTTCTATTTTGAGTGCTCCCAATGGGCCAGACTCTTGCTGGTTCACAATACCCTTATTGTTTCCCACCTAACAAACGAGGAACCTCGAAGCTCAGAGAGAGTCAGTGATCTGCCCGACCACACAGCTGGTGAGTGCAGAGTCAGCACTGATGGTCTGAGTACATGGCCGAGGTTCTTAGCCATTGGACTGTGTTGCCTCCTAGAACCTAAACTTTCAGCTCCTCAGTTTCCCAGGTCAATGAAATGGGTCCGTGATGCCAGGCCCCTCCCCATGTGGCTGGGTGGTCTGAATCCAGTGGGACTATAAGGCTCTTTGGGAAAAAATTAGGAATATCCTTACTTTTACCAGCCCCTGTCTGCCTGGCGGGGATGGAGCAGGGCGCAGGGTGAAGGGCAGGGGCCTGGGAGGCCTGCCTGGCCCTGGGTCATCCCTGCACAGCCTTGTGCTAACAGACACATTCCTCAGTCTCCAGTGCTGGGTTCCTCACCAATACCATCAGGACCTCTTAGGCTTTGTGGATGTGCAGGCGCACCCACCCCAGACCAATGTGCTTGGCCTGTGAGGCTGGCATCACCTGTCCACAGCCCCGCAGGCAATTCTAATGTGCACAGCGGCTGGGAACCACTGGCCCCATAGCCTCCAGAGTCCTATCCAGCTTCAAATTTCTTTGTTTTTTAAATATATTTTATTGATTTTTTTTTTTTTTTTTTTTTTTTTACAGAGAGCAAGAGAGAGGGATAGAGAGAAACTTAGATGAGAAAGAAATACCGATCAGCTGCCTCCTGCACACCCCCTAGTGGGGATGTGCCTGCAACCAAGGTACATGCCCTTGACCAGAATCAAACCTGGGAGCTTTCAGTCCACAGGCCAACGCTCTATCCACTGAACCAAACCTATTAGGGCTCCAGCTCCAAATTTCTGTTTTTTAATTTACTTAGTATCTATTATCATTTCAGAGTCAAATTAATTTGATGTATAATCTACCCTGAAATGGAATAAAAGCCAACACAGAGTGAGAGAACGGGCGTGGTGACCGCATAGTGAGGCCCTGGACTCAGCGGTTCCTGGCTCCTGGTTCCTGGTGAAGCCAGGTGGGGAGGACAATCTGAGAGATGAGATGCTGCCCCCGGGGCAGCCAGACCTCCTGGGGGTCCATGCCAGGGCTTGTCATTTTCTCCCAAAGGCGATGGTAAGCCCCTGAATGCCGGGCAAGAAGCCATGGCATCAGATCAGCCTTTTTAAAAAGACCATTGCACAGCATGTGCAGAATGATGGACATGGGGCAGTGGAGGCTGAGACAGCAGCCTCGATGGAGAGGAAGAGAAGTGGGGGCCAGTGAGAGAGTTTCAGAGGCGACCTCACACCGGGGTCAGGGTGGATTTGAAGTGCCTCATGGTAGGATGGGTGAGGTTTCACTCACAGACCCCGTGTGCACCTCACCCAGCACAGAATGGACACCCAGTCCCCCCTCCTGGCACTGCTCCAGCCTCACCTGCACTCAACGTCTTCCTTTTGCTGCCCCCAGCCCTCCAAGCCCCGGGTCTGCGGGCTGCACCAGCCCAGCTCCCTCCAGGACTGTTCTCTCTGTTTGCAAAGACTGCAGATGTCACTGGTTGACCGCACAAGCTCCGTGACTCTCTAACTCCACATAATGTGTAATTATAGCAACACAAACATCAAATTACCAAGGACAAGTAGCTGCAGAGTAATTATACGATGCTTTGTTACTGGGAGGGGTTTGGGGTTTTGCCCCTTTAAAAGCACCAGTTTGGTGGGTGGGTGGGGAAAGCAGGTGGCAGATGGGCCGGAGGATGCGAGAGCGAGGAGCCAGTTCAGCAGTGCCAGCGCTGCAAGTCGCAGAAGCGGTCCGGGCCAGACAACAGAGGTCTGAGCATCCTCCCCGCCCCCACTCCTCCCGTCAGCCCTCCCCTGGGCCCCTTAGCCAGGGCATCCCCCCGCCCTCCTGGAGAGGGAGAGGAGGGTTGCCCAGCGTGGACTGGTGGAGTCAGGTGAGGTCAGGGAGATGGGTAGAAGTTGGGGAGGAGGCGAGAGGGGGTGGTTTTCCTGGGATGCTCTGGGGCCACCATGAAGTGGTGCCACCCAGTGGTGCTCACACCATGTCCTTAACAAGCACCCACCCAGCCCCTCTGAGCAACCATCATGCTCTTCTCATGGCCAGAGCCTCAGGCTGACGTGCAAAAGGGACCGTGGTATTGTCACCCATTCTCAACAACAGGCGGGAGGTGCTCGGTACCTGCTGGGACCCCTCCACCCCGCGACCTGACCTGACGGTGGTTAGAGAGCGTTCTATGGACAGCCTCCTAAAGCCTTCTGGAGCCAGCTCTCCTATCCACGGCTCAGCTACTGGTTGTGTTTGTGTTGTGGGTGGGGGGTTCCTCCCAAGCGCTCTGGATTGGCAGCTGCCCTGCCAGTGACAGTGCCCCCCCATGGCCCCTGCCCATACCACAGGGCACTGGCACCAAGCTCACATCTGCCCAGCTTGGGGCTGTGCACACGGTCACAGAGGGCCAATAAATGTGGAGTGGCTGGGGTTTGGGTGGATGTGGGACTTGGCTCTAAATCTAAGAGGCAGGAAACCCAGTGGGATAGGACTCAGGGATCCTCTTCGTTCTCAAGGGGTTGGCGGGTTGCGAGCTGTTAGCCAGAAGCTGGCCTTATCTCTGAGATGCCACGCAGGGACCAATGCGTATGAGTCTGGTGCTTCTCCCGCAGGCCTTGGCGCCACCATCGAAATGCAACTGCCCCACGCCTCCTGTCCACTTCTTTTTTTTTTTTTTTTAAATATATATTTTATTGATTTTTCACAGAGAGGAAGAGAGAGGGACAGATAGTTAGAAACATTAATGAGAGAGAAACATAGATCAGCTGCCCCCCGCATACCCCCTACTGGGGTCGCACCTGCAACCCATATACATGCCCTTGACCAAAATCTAACCTGGGACCCTTTAGTCCGCAGGCCGATGCTCTATCCACTGAGCCAAACTGGTTTCAGCTGTTTCTTCTCCTTCTTCTTCTTCTCCTTCTCCTTCTCCTTCTCCTTCTCCTTCTCCTTCTCCTTCTCCTTCTCCTTCTCCTTCTCCTTCTCCTTCTCCTTCTCCTTCTCCTTCTCCTTCTCCTTCTCCTTCTCCTCCTTCTCCTTCTCCTTCTCGTTCTTCTTCTCCTTCTCCTTCTCCTTCTCCTTCTCTTTCTTCTTTTTATTGATTTTTTACAGAGAGGAAGGGAGCGGGGGTGAGAGTTAGAAACATCTAAGAGAGAGAAACATCGATCAGCTGCCTCCTGCACACCCGCTACTGGGGATGTGCCCACAACCAAGGTACATGCCCTTGACTGGAATTGAACCTGGGACCTTTCAGTCTGCAAGCTGACGCTCTATCCACTGAGCCAAACCGGTTTTGGCTGTGTACCACTTCTGATGGGCACTCACTGGCGGAATGCCTCTGAAGGGTTTGGCCAGCTCCCTGCACAGTGTGCGCAGGGGTCCTTCCTCCTCGGTGGGGCCTTGTACTGCTCTCCCCACCATGGGACCCCACGTGCCCACCCGGCGCTCTGTTCCCAGGGAGCTGCCTCTGCGAACATCCTCAGGCATGCAGCACAGCCACTGTGGAAAACTCCTCCCTCACTCCCATTACGGTTTAGATGACAGCAATTATCCCTCCGAGCAGCTGTGCAATTCACAGGTCACACCCATTCACCCCGCTAATGGTGTTAGGCAGACCCGCACCTGTCAGAGCCCAGAAAGCAGGAAACGGGCCCTTCTGGGTGCTGAGGAGAAGCCATGGAAAAGTTCCTGACTCAGAAGCCCAGGTCTGTGGAGAGGAGAGAGTGCTGGGGTCCAAGGAAATCTCCCCTGCCCCCTCCCCAGACTTCATGGGCAGCATGTCAGCTGGATTTGGGGTGCCATAAAACTAGCTCTGAATGACCCAATTGTTTAATGGATTGGGGTGCAAGAACTCCCTTCCTAGGTCTGTGGGGTCAGCAGCAGTGACGCCATCAGCATGGAGGTTTCGATGGGCGCCCCATCCACGCAGCCTTCCGTCTGTCTCTGTGCTAGGAGGTTGTTCGGGTTGTTTGGAATTTTGGAGTTAAGGACATCCAGCGGATGGTCTCCCAAAGCATCTAACTCATCTGTTCAAGCTTAGAGTGTCTAGAAGTTAATTACCCCAATGAAAGAAGCAAAACAATACTGTGCTTCTTCTTCTTCTTTTTTTTTTTTTAAGAAGATATTTATTTATTTTTAATATATTTTATTGGTTTTCCACAGAGAGGAAGGAAGAGGGATAGAGAGCTAGAAACATCTATGAGAGAGAAACATTGACCAGCTGCCTCCTGCCCCCCCCCCCCCCCCCCCCGGCCCCTGCAACGGGGATGTGCCCACAACCAATGTATATGCCCTTGACTGGAATCGAACCTGGGACCTTTCAGTCCGCAGACCGATGCTCTATCCCAGGTGTCAGCAACCTACGGCTCCAGAGCCGCATGTGGCTCTTTTGAAGCTTTACTGCGGCTCCGACAACTTGCAAGCCTGTGTGAAAATGAAGGTAACGTCTTACAGCCCTGATGTGCTGACACTGTGCACTGAGGTTCAGGAGCAAAAATCCCATTAACCAGGTAAATTAAATATTTTAATTAGCTATTAATTTGCAAAAATATATTTTACATTGTTAAGTGAAAAAGTCCTTTTTTTCTTCAGATTGACAGCTAACTGCACGATCTGGTATATAGCATTAAGGTAAGAAACAATATATGCAGTGTTATATTTGTTTTAAATGTCGCAATGGTTTTGCGGCTCCCAGGTTTTTTTTTTCTTTCAGAAACGGGTCCAAGTGGCTCTTTATGTCTTAAAGGTTGCAGATCCCTGCTCTATACACTGAGCCAAACCGGTTTTGGCAACACTGTGCTTCTTATTTCCCCACAGAAGCAGAGTGAAGAGCATAAGTCCCCTTTCACCTCAAGCCTAACCCTACTCTCCTACAACCCCAGGGATAGTCGTTGTTAACAGTTGATATATGTACTTCTCTTATCTATACTTTCATAGAGAGATGGATAAATAGATACATGCACACATAACTTTATTTTATTTATTTTTTTAAAATAAATTTTTATTGTTCATATTATTACAAATGTTCCATCCCCACCCTCCCCTCCATTGCTCTCTGGGGGGTGGGGCCTGGGTCCCCGGGGCCTGGCCTAGAACTGGGGTTCAGAGCAGTCGGAACTGGGGCCCAGCACAGTCGGAGCTTTTATCTCCTTCCTGCTAGGGAATGCCAGCCAGGCACTCAGCTGCCCCTCCTCTCCGGCTCCGTCCTCTCCGAGCCCGCCGTGTGTCTCCGTACCTTAGGCTTTTACAGCTCCTCCGCGCTTCCTTCTGGTTTTCTTCTTGCTTCTCGTTGTAGAATTTCCAGTCAGTCAACTTTCCTGTAGTTCTGGGTAATGTCCATTTTATATTTTAGTTGTATTTTATTGAAATTGTTGTGTGCGGCTGCAGCTAGGTGTTTACCTGTGCAGCCATCTTGGATTCTCTCCAGATATGTGAACACATAATTTAAAAAAAAAACACATAAAAGGATCAATACCACATATTCTGTTGATTTATTTTACTTGACACTATAGAATAGAGATCTTTCCACGTCTTTGTACATGTGTGGGTTTATGCCTTCCTTGTTAACTACTATATAGGATTCCATGGTGTAGATAGCTCATAATTTGTGTTACCACTCCCATTTAAATTGTTTCCATTTTATGATATTACAGATGATCCTCCAGTGTCTGGGGATGCATTTTCCAGCATGTAATCCTATATAACAAAAGACTAATATGCAAATTGTCCCCTTTACCGGGAGTTCAACCAGGGGGCAGGGTTGGCTGGCCAATGGCCTCTGGCCACTCCCCCTGTCCAGCCTGGCCCAATTGGCCCTAATTGGGGCAGGCCAGCCAGACCCCACCCATTCACAAATTTGTGTACCAGGCCTCTAGTAGATTATAAAGCAATATAAACATGATTATAATGGCTTATACAAGATTCTTCCCTCCTTCTTGTTTCTTCTCTCTTTCTTTCCTTTTCTTAAATGTCATGGGAAGTCTAGAGGTGGGCAATCCAGGGCTATTCAAAGTTTTTCTGCTCTTTCACCTAGGACATGACCTTGGTCCTCCTGGTGAAAAGTGACTGCTGAAGCTCCAGGCCTGCTCCTACATCCCAGTTAGGAAGGAAACGAGTGAAGAGGAAAAGCCAAAGGCAATCTGCTTTTGAGAGTTTGCTTTTGTGTGAGTGTAGGATGAAGGGTGGAGGTCATGGAAGGGAAATTCTCAGGGACAACCTCCAGGTAAACGGCCACTGTGTCACAAGGCGAATCACCATCGGCCCTAAAGGAGGCTGGAAATGAATTTACTTTTTAGGCTCAATTGTAGAGCAAGGCAGGGAGGAAGGTGGCTGGAATGGTGTGGGGGCCATCCTCAGAGTTCATCTGCCGCAGCCTATGAGTGAGAGCTGGAGGCGAGATTCCTAGGGATGGTTTTATCTTTTTTAACTTCAGCTGTTTGACTTGGTATCTCCTACCTGTCTCTCTGGATCAGCACACCCAGTTTCCCAACTTCTGACCACTGGACTGCCACCTGCCCTGCTGGCACCCTGCCTTGCACCCCTCTTCTTGGATCCCAGCCTGCTCTGAGGTTCGGTTCTCTCTCACATCCTCCCCGAGGCATCCGCTGGCCAACTCAGCTGGGCAAAGCATTTTTATTCCCAAATGAAGAGTCTGTATGATTTGTTCTGTCTCCCTCTCCTCCTCATCTTTCCTTAGAATTATTCTCAGGGGTCTGTTTGGTAGAGGAGCTAAGGAGGAGAAAATACACAGAGAAGAGAGGACCATGGCCCCAGGCTCGATTCAGGTCAAAGTAGGCTGCTTTGGAGACAGGTGGGATCTATTTTTAATTAACATCTCAGGAATTTGTGCCCAAATTCTGGAGTAGAAAGTGGGGAAGCAATTCTTCTGAGTCTCTTGGTGGTGGTGGTGGGGGTGGCAGGGAGTGATCTGGTCCATGTGGATTCACTGCTGGAGGCCTGGGAGCCGCAGGGGGTGGAGTGAGGTAGGGAAGGAAATCACCTGCGAGAGCCTGTGGTTCCCAGCACCTGGGGGACGACACGTGGGAGTCAGTGAGCCAAACATCAGAGCCTTTGGTGGCAGCTGGGGCTGGACTGGGAGAGGTGGGAAACTCCCAGGCCCTGTGAGCTCATGTGGGAGGGCCGGGAAGGGTGGGGTGCTGGGGTTTCTAAGGCCCTGGGATAGTGGGTGGGGTGCAGCCAGAGAAATCCTGTGTTATAACTGCCATGTTGATTCTTAAATGGGAGGCTCAAATTACATATGCAGATGTCTTCATGTCTAGAAATGGCATCCCCATGAGGTCAGGCTCTCTCGCTGACCTACCAGCCGCTTCCTTGTGGGGGCACTGCCTTCATTACTGCAGCTCCATTTTGCAGGGAGGTGATGCTGGAGAAGACATCAGCAAGCACAGCAGCCCCACGCAGGCCAGTCTATGAGAGCTTGGTTTGGATCCTCTGGAAGCGTCTTTTGAGTAGATGTGCCTACAACGTTTCAAGGCTGACATGGCTGTGTCCCTGCTCTCTGGAGTGGAACTTTGGAGTTTCTGTGGGGTATTAGATTCCACATTATTTTCTAATAATTGACCTTTCTTTCCTCCTGCTAATTTTTCTTCCCTCTTGCCTTCTGCCTTGCCATCTCCCTTCTACAGATATTTGCAGGAAAGGTGTCAGACCAAATCCAACCCTGGCTTCAGCACTGGCCAGCTGGCAGTGTTGGATGAATTACTTGCCTTCTCTGTCCCTCAATTGTCTCATTGACTAAGTGAGAACTAACAGTAATATCTATCTTGTGGGATGTTGGCAGAATTAAATTGTTTTCCACATGCAAAATGCTTCCTGTGTTTGGCACATAGTAAGAGTTAAATAACAACACTGGCTCTAATTATTTGGCGTAGCAGGTGTGGGGGTTAGTGCTAAGTGGATGTACTTGGTGCAATCCCCGCCTTCACAGGCTTACTGTCTTGTGCTACAGGTGCCCTCAGCTCACCATCTCAGCTGGCTGGGACAACACACGACTCCTGCTTCACTGGGTCCATCAGGTGGATGAGTCCTAGGAATGTGATTGTGAATTGATCATCATCTAATACGTTTCAATGTGGCTGAGACATTACATTTTTAGACCAATTTTTATTTTATCCAAGTAAAGCATGCACATAGTCAAACAAATTAAATGATGGTAAAAATTAAATCAGAAAAAGGAGTCCTCTGGCCCCTATTCCCACCCTATCCTCCTCCTTAAAGCATACTTTTTATTGTCTTTATAGTTTCTTCTAGTATTTAATGCCACATTCCTAAATAATGTAAGTGTTCTGAGCTATGATTCATCAGTTTTGTAAAAGATGAGGGTTTTTACTTTCTTCTCCTTTCCTACCCTCCCACCCTGGTGAAATCACATTTTTTATTAGATCTGTATTTCATATTTTCTACTGTGACTCTGAATAGTGTTCACTGCTGTGTCGAGTAATGTACCATGACAATATTTTATTTCTTGTTCAACTTTTATTTTTCTTGGAGTTAATAACTGCATTATTCTGTAGTCTGCTTAGGTTTTTCCTTATCCAGCTGAGGATATTATTTATAGGCATGTCCCCCTAAGTTTTATTCTATTCCTTGACATTTCTGTTTGCCTGGCGCTGGTTTTTCAGTTTGTTTTGGGATCTCCCTTTCACATTGAGGACAGTGCTGCAGTGCCGGGTGATCTTTCATGTTCATTCATGTTTTGGGGTGCAGTGTAGAAAACTGATTGGAGCAGCCCTGTGTGTCCCTGCAGGGCATATTGTCTTTTTTTTTTTTTTTTTTTTTTTTTTTTTTTAATAAATCTTTATAGCTCTGATTATTACAATTGTTTCTCTCCCCCCCCCCCCCCATAGCTCCCTTCCACCTGGCTCCCGCCCCAACTTCTGCCCTTACCACCCCCCACCATTGTCCTCATCCATAGGTGTACGATTTTAATCCAGTCTCTTCCTGCATCCCCACATCCCTTTCCCCCAATAATTATCAATCCACTCCCTTTCTTTGCCCCTGATTCTATTGTATTCACCAGTTTATTCTGTTCATCAGATTTTTAATTCACTTGATTTTTAGATTCACTTGTTGATATATATGTATTTGTTGATCATAATTTTTATCTTTTTTCTTCTTCTTCCTCTTCTTTCAGCATTTCATATAATACTGGTTTGGTGGTGATGAACTCCTTTAGCTTTTTCTTATCTGTGAAGCTCTTTATCTGCCCTTCAATTTTGAGTACAGTAATCTTGTTTGTAAGTTTTCCCTATTCATCACTTTGAATATTTCTTGCCACTCCCTTCTGGCCTGCATAGTTTCTGTTGAGAAATCAGCTTACAGTTGTATGGGTGCTCCCTTATAGGTAACCAACTGCTTTTCTCTTGCCGCTTGTAAGATTCTCTCTTTGTCTTTTGCCCTTGGCATTTTAATTATGATGTGTCTTGATGTGGTCCTCTTTGGATTCCTCTTGTTTGGGGTTCTGTGTGCTTACTGTACTTGTAAGTCTATTTCTTTTACCAGGTAGGGTAAGTTTTCTGACATTATTTCTTCAAATAGGTTTTCAGTATCTTGCACTTTCTCTTCTTCTGGCACCCCCATAATTCTGAAGTTGTCCCAGAGGCTCCTTATACTACCCTGTTTCCCCGAAAATAAGACAGTGTCTTATATTAATTTTTTCTCCCAAAGTTGCGCTAGGTCTTATTTCCGGAGGATGTCTTATTTTTGGGGAAACACAGTATCTTCAACTTTCTGGATTCTCTTTTCTTCCTGCTTCTCCAGAGGAGTGTCCTTTGCCCCTTTGTATTCCAAATCTTTGACTTGATTTTTGCGTTCCTCCAGTCTGCTGTTGGGTCTCTGTATAATAATTTTTATTTCAGTCAGTGTATGTTTATTTATTTATTTATTTAATTTTTTTACTAAATCTTTATGTTCATATTATTAGAAATGTTCCTCTCCCCCCTCCCCCATTGCTCCCCTCCACCAGGTTCCCACCCCACCCTCTGCCCTTTCCCCACTCCTCATTGTCCTCATCCATAGGTGCACAGTTTATGTTCAGTCTCTTCCCACAACCCCCTCTCCCCTTTTCCCCGAGAATCATCAGTTCACTCCCCTTCCATACCTCTGATTCTATTATATTCAACAGTTAATATTGTTCATCAGATTTAAAAAAAATTTTTTTTGGTTTTTAGATTCACTTGTTGATAGTTATGTATTTGTTGTTCATAGTTTTTATCTTTATTTACTTTCTCTTCCAAAAGAACCCCCTTCAGCAATTCATATAATTCTGGTTTGGTGGTGATGAACTCCTTGAGTTTTTTTTTTTTTTTTTTTTATTGGTGAAGCTCTTTATCTGGCCTTCGATCCTGAGTGATAGCTTTGCTGGGTAGATTTTTTTTGGCTATAGGTTCTAACTATTCATCACCTTGAATATTTCTTGCCATTCCCGTCTGGCCTGCATGGTTTCTTTTTTTTTTAAAATATATTTTTTATTGATTTTTCACAGAGAGGAAGAGAGAGGGATAGAGAGTTAGAAACATCGATGAGAGAGAATCATCGATCAGCTGCCTCTTGCACAGCCCCCACTGGGGACGTGCCCACAACCAAGGTACATGCCCTTGCCTGAAATCGAACCCGGGACCTTTCAGTCCGCAGGCCGACGCTCTATCCACTGAGCCAAACCGGTCCCGGCCTGCATGGTTTCTGTTGAGAAATCAGCTGACAATCGTATAGGTGCTCTTTTATAGGTAACTACCTGCTTTGCTCTTGCTGCTTTTAATATTCTCTCTTTGTCTTTTGCTCTTGAAATTTTAATTATGATTTGTCTTGTTGTGGTCTTTTTTGGATTCCTTTTGTTTGGAGTTCTGTGCACTTCCTGGACTTGTAAGTCTAATTCTTTCACCAGGTGGGGGAAGTTTTCTGTCACTATTTCTTTCAGTATGTTTTTGATATCTTGCTCTCTCTCATCTTCTGGGACCCCCATAATTATGATGTTGGTTCGTTTGAAGTTGTCCCAGAGGTTTCTTAGATTATCTTCAACTTTCTGGATTCTCTTGCCTTCTTGTTTCTGCTGAGGAGTGTCTTCTGGCTCTTTATGTTCCAAATCTTTGACTTGATTCTTGCGATCTTCCATTTTGTTTTTAGGATTCTGTATATTATTTTTTTTATTTCAGACAATGTATTCTTTATTTCTTGTTGATCCCTTATTATTTCTTGTTGATCCCTTATTTCTTGTTGATCCCTTATTATTTCTAGTTGATCCCTTTTCATATCCTCATAGGTCTCGTTTATTTTATCAGCCTTTTCTAGGAGATTCTTGAACAACCTTATAAGTGTGGTTTTGAACTCTATATCCAGTCACTTTTGGTCCTCCATTTCTTTCGTTTGTGATCTATTTTCTTGTCTCGGCATTTTCGCAGCTTCCCTGATGGGGCGGAGTTTCAGGGTGGAGCCTACAGTCTTGGCTTCCCTCAGCCCCACCCTATGCGGCTCCTGAGTCTCAGTATTCCTCAGGGTCTTTCAGTACTCACTGCAAGCACCTCTGAGAGTGAGGTGCCCTCGAGTTTCGCCTGCTACCAAACAGTCTAGGCTCTCCCGCAACTGGGGTTCAGTTCAGTTGGAAATGGGGTTGGAAGTGCGGTTCAGACCAGTCTAGAGCTTGTCTCCTTCCCGGCAGGGCAATCCCATGGCACAGCCAACCGTCCCTTCTCTGCGTGCAATGTGTGCCTCCAGGGGCTCTGCCTTTCGCTGCTCCCCTGGCATTTTGCCTTACAGCCCAGTCTCCCTCTGGATGAGCCTGGGTCCCCAGGGTCTGGCCTAGAACTGGGGTTCAGAGCAGTCGGAACTGGGGCTCAGCACAGTCCGGAGCTTTTGTCTCCTTCCTGCTAGGGCAATCTAGCAGCAGTCAACAATCAGTCCTCTGTGCGCAATGTGCGCGCCTCCAGGGCTCTGCCTTTTGCCGCTCCCCGGGTTTCCACCTTACAGCCCAGCTCCCTCTGAGCCTGGGTCCCCAGGGTCTGGCCTAGAACTGGGGTTCAATGCTGTCGGGTCTGGGGTTCAGCACAGTCCAGAGCTTTATCTCCATTCTGCTAGGGAAGCCAGCCAGGCACTCAGCCTCCCCCTTCTCTCCGGCTCTGTCCTCTCCGCGCGCACCGCGTGTCTCCGTCCCTTAGGCTTTTACAGCTCCTCCGTTCTTCCTTCTGGTTTTCTCCTTGCTTCTCATTGTAGAATTTCCAGTCAGTCAACTTTCCTGTAGTTCTGGGTAATGTCCATTTTATATTTTAGTTGTATTTTATTGAAATTGTTGTGTGTGGCTGCAGTTAGGTGTTTACCTGTGCAGCCATCTTGGATCCTCCCGCAAAATCCCCCATTCATTCCCAGTCAGTGTATGTTTAATTTCTAGTTGTTCCTTTTTCATATCCTCGAGGGTCTCATTAAATTTATCAACCTTTTCTAGGAAATTCTTGAAAAACCTTATAACCGTGGTTTTGAACTCTATATCCAGTCTTTTGTTCTCCTCCATCTCTTTCATTTGAGATCTGTTTCTTTGTCTCAGCATTTTTGCTACTTCCCTGAGTTGGTAGGGTGGCTTTGTGTGCTTGGTGTCCTATATGGGCTGGTGCATCAGCCTCCCAAGTTACCTGAGGTAGACACTCTTGGTGCTCCCCTTTTCAGACTGCGTGTGCAGACTTGTTGTAATTAATTCTTGATTGTTGTTGGTATCACTGGGAAGAATTGACCTCCAGGTCAATTGGATGTGAGTATCAGCTGTGTCTACTCTGGGATACCTTCTATTTTGAAGACAGTCTTATAGGATCAGACTTGCAAAATTGCAAAAGCCTCTTTGCTCAGCTTGGATGGGGTGGAGTCTCAGGGCTGAGCCGATGATCTTGGCTTCCCGTAAGCCCTGCCTTTGTGTGTGCGCCTCAGACCTCTGCCTTCCGCAGCTCCCCTGAGTTTCCCCCTGACCGTCCCAGATTTCCTGTGCAAGAGTGTTGGTGCCCCAGGGGCTCACCCGGAATTGGGTTGGGTCTCTGTAGTTTGTAGCTTCTGATTCCTTCCACTATGGAGAGGCGAGGCAACCTCCGCGGTCAGACCTCTCTGCATGCACTCACCCATGCACGACTGTAGACCCTGCCCTCTACAGTTCCCAGCTCCTCCAAGTCTCCCAGTTTCTGAGTCTCTGGGTGCCTTTCTCTACAGCCCAGACTCCATCTGTATGAGCATGGGTCCACTGGGTTTCGGACAGGCTTGGGGTTCAGTGCAGCCAGGGGCTTCCTTTTGCCTCCTGCCAACCAGGCACTTGTCCGCCCTTCCTCTCTGCTCATGAGTGTCTCCCTACCTCAGCGCTGTGCGGCTCCCAATCCAATCCAAGAGCCTCTCTCCTTCTCTCTAGTTGTAGATTTTCCACTCTGACAGCTTTCCTGTGGTTTTGGATGATGTCCATTCTGTCTTTTAGTTGTTGTTTTGAAATTGTTGTGCTAGGCAGCAGGCTTAGGTGCTTACCTAGGCTGCCATCTTGGTTTCTCTCTCGGCATATTGTCTTGGGGCTATGGTAGAGCAGGGATGGGTGGTCAGCAGGCTTTTCCCTTGGAGATACCTCTGTGTCAATATCTGTGGGTCTTTCTTTTCTTGGGAGAGCATCCTCCAGTCCCCTGGCTGGGGACAAAAGAGTTCTGGAGTTGGGAGGGAGTAGAGGGCTGCTTGTCTCTCCTGTCAGTGTGCACACCTTCACTGAATTCCCCTCTGTGCATCCTGGCCCTCCCACTGCCACTTGCCCCAATGGCCTTGAGTTGGTTCAAGGTCTTAGCATTCCCAGGGGTTGGGGTGAATTGTTAGACTGGCTGGGGTTAGAGCCTGGGAGTCTAGATTACTTCCTATATACTTTCAAACAATCTTCCTGCCTTCACTTCTTCACTTTCCCTACCTTCTGCTGTACCCAAGCCTTTAGTTCCAGAGTCTTCTCCATCCCACTGTACAGTACTAGTTTTGGAAGCCAACCATTTTGAGATTCAGAGCCCAGAAATTCCAAAGCTTTGTCAGCTATGGATTTTACCATATTCTACATGTTGGTTTTACAATTCTATTCCCCTTCCCTGGACATCAATTCTTTGCCTATATATCCAATCTAGGTATCCTAGATAACTAAAGCTTAATATGCAAAGTGTCCAGGCATCCATTAGTCCATTCAACCAACCAAAGCATAATATGCTAATGATATGCTAAGGTCACTCAATCGCTTGCTATGATGTGCACTGACAACCAAGTGGCAGACAGCCAACCAGTTGACCAGTTTATGATGTGTACTGACCATCAGGGGGCAGATGCTCCGACTGATAGATTAGCTTGCTGCTGGGGTCCAGCCAATTGGGACTGAGTAAGACAGGCTGGACACACCCTGGAGCTCTCCTGTGGTCTCTCCCTGGTTGGCCAACCTTCTGCATCCCTCCCAGGCTCTGATCATGCACTGGTGGGGTCCTTTGGCCTGGCCTGCACCCTCTCACCATCTGGGATCCCTTGGGGGATGTCGGAGAGGTGGTCTTGGCTCAATGGCAGAACAACTGGTCACTATGACACACACTGACCACTAGGGGGCAGATGCTTAATGCAGGAGCTGCCCCTTGGTGGGCAGTGCACTCCCACAAGGGAGTGCCACTCAGTCAGAAGCTGGGTTCACGGCTGTTGAGCTGGACTCATGGCTGTTGAGCACAGCAATGGTGACAGGAACCTCTCCTGCCTCTGCAGCAGCCAGACATCCCCCAAGGGCTCCAAGACTGCTAGAGGGCACAGACCAGGCTGAGGGACCCTCCTGAGTGCACAAATTTTGTGCACTGGGCCTCTAGTGTATCTATATATATATAAAAGCCCAGCAACCGTTATGGTGGAATGACCAGAACAAATAGAGAGACTGGTCACTATGACGCGCACTGACCACCAGGGGGCAGACACTCAATGCAGGAGCTTCCCCCTGCTGGTCAGTGCACTCCCACAGTGGGAACACCACTCAGCCAGAAGCCAGGCTCATGGCTAGCGAGTGCAGTGGCGGTGGCGGGAGCCTCTCCCACCTTCGTGGCAGCGCTAAAGAGTGGTGAGCCAAGCAGTAAGGAGTGAGCAGGCGGGCAGTTAGGAGCGAGCAGGTGGGCAGTTAGGAGCAAGGGATCCCAGATTGCGAGAGGGCGCAGGTAGGGCTGAGAATCACCCTCCACCCTTGCACGAATTTTGTGCATCGGGCCTCTAGTATGAAGCAAGCACCATGGTGGGTCCTGCAGAAAAGTGGAGGAAGGTGGCCAAAAGGTATGAACTTCCAGTTATAAGAGCAATAAGAACTAGTACTAGGAATGTAATGCACAACATGATAACTATAGTTAACACTGCTGTGTGACATTTAGGAAAACTGTTAAGAGAGTAGATCCTAAGAGTTCTCAATTACAAGGATTATTTATTTATTACTTTTTTTTATTTTTTATTGTATCTGAGATGATGGGTGTTAACTAAACATATTTTGGTAATCATTTCACAATATATACAAATGAAACTACCATGTTGTATACTTTAAACTTATATAGATATATATATATAAATTATTTCTTATATAGAAATAATAACTTATATAGAAATTATTTCTCAATAAAACCAAGAGAGAGAGAGAGAGAGAGAGAAAACAAACACAGGAAGGCAAACATACTCTGATCTATCCAACCAGTAGGCATTCACTAACTCCTATCAGTGTGAACGACACTAAAATACATGGCAATACAAAATGCCACTTTTGTTATGAAAAAGAATAGCTTGAAATTCCATTTTCAGAGAACTCCTGTGCCCATCAGACTGCTTTTCCCCAAACAAAGCGAGGCTCTTCTCAGGCAGCCCAGGGAGAGAAAGGGCCTCAGGCCTCTATATCATGGGCCATGGATGGGGCAATTCATCCTGTGAGGCCAGTAAAAGTAGCAGTTTGCCCAATATTCCTCGTGGTTCTGTTGCTATTTTTTCATCTAAGGGATGTTCCTATTGCTTTTCTATTGTCTGATGTGAACAGTGTTTGGAGTGCAGATGGGGTGAACCTCAGATTTGTTATTCAACTACATTTTTTTTTTTTAATCCTCACCCAAGGAGTGAGGATACCATTTATTTTTAAAAAATATATATTTTATTGTTTTTTACAGAGAGGAAGGGAGAAGGATAGAGAGTTAGAAACATCAACCAGCTGCCTCCTGCACCACTGGGGATGCATCCGCAACCAAGGTACATGTCCTGCCGAAGCCGGTTTGGCTCAGTGGTAGAGCGTCGGACTGCAGACTGAAAGGTCCCAGGTTCGATTCCGGTCAAGGGCATGTACATTGGTTGCGGGCACATCCCCGGTAGGGGGTGTGCAAGAGGCAGCTGGTCGATGTTTCTCTCTCATTGACGTTTCTAGCTCTCTATCTCTCTCCCTTCCTCCTCTCTGTGAAATATCAATAAAATATATTAAAAAAAAAAAAAAAAAAAGGTACATGTCCTTCAGTCCTATAATGTCATCCAACAGTGTTGTATAAATGCAATCATATCGTATGTAACCTTTTGGGATTGGCTTTCCCCCCCCCCCCCCCCACTGTGCATAATCTCCTAAAGTTTTATCTAATAACTGTGTTAATAGTTTGCTTTTTAAATTTATTGCTGACTGAGTCATCTTTCTCAAGTATGCACATTGGATCACATTGTTCCATGGCTTACATCTCTCTAGTAGCATATGGAACAATATGCACACTCCTTGCCTAACCCCTAAGACCTGCTAGGATTTGACCCCTGCCTCATTCTCCAACCTCAATGCCATCCACTCTGTACCATGCCTCACTCACTAGTCACATGGGCTTCTTGCTCATATATGAATACATAAAGCTTTCCTGCCCCTCCTTTCTCCTCCTCACCCTGCCTTTGAGTTTACTGTTTCCTCCATCAGGAATATAAGTAATAGTGATCACTCATATATTCATTGCCCTGTGCCAGTGTTCTAATTTTTTTTATACACGTCAATATATTTAATTCTCACCACAGCCCTATGGGGTAAATACTCTTATTGTGTTGTTTTATATATGAGGAGGCTGAGGCACAGAAAGGTCATATAACTTGCTCAGGGTCACAGAGTGGTTAAATAGCAGACAGAGCAGGACTTGATTCCAGGCTATGCAGAACTCTCTGCTCCTGCCCTGTCTCAGCATCCAGCCCTTTCCTGTCACTCCAGCATAATTTCCTCAGAGAGCCTTCTCTAACCATCAAATATAAACCAGCATGACCTCTCATTGTTGCCCTATTTTCTTTCATCTGAGTTTTTATACATTACTACATATTTGAGGATTCATATAAATAATGTGATTCTGGCTTTTTTCAAGTTTTTAAGCTTTATGCAAATGATATACTGTAAGTATCATTCTGAGCTTGGTTTTTTGCTCAACAATGTTTTTGAAATTTGTATATGTTGAAGATGTGGTTCTAGTTAATTTATTTTAAATAACTGAAGAGTAATTCATTTTATGAATATACTAGAAGCCCAGTGCACAAATTCATGCACCAGTGGGGTCCCTTGGCCTGGCCTGTGCCCTCTCGGAATCCGGGATGCCTTTTGGGGGATGTCGGAGAGCCGGTTTCGGCCTGATCCCCTCAGGTCAGGCTGAGGGACCACACCAGTGCTTGAACCTGTGCATCAGGCCTCTAGTATGCATATAAGATCTTTGGTTAATCTCTTTCCACCCTCCCCTCTCCCCTTCCCTCTGAGATTCATCAGTATGTTCCATGTTTCCATGCCTGTGGTTGATGCTCCTGGTTGAACATCTGCCCCCTGGTGGTCAGTGCACATCATAGCTACCGGCCACTCACTTAGGCTTTTATATATATCGATATTGTTCTGAATTTTTTTTTTTGTTATAAACAATGTTGGAATTAACTGTCTTGCACATGTATACTTAGAGACATGGGCAAAAGTGTTTATACCCAAAATTTCTTTACTCAAGAAGGGAATTGTTACTGGGTCATAGGCTACAAGAATATTCAACTTTACTAGATATTGCCAAGTTTCTATCCAAGGAAGATTCTACCAGTTTATTCTCCCACGAGAGTTCCTTTTTCTCCACATAAGAAAATCATATTTTTGTTTTGAAAATATCACTGTGATAGCAAACTAAAAAGGTAGGTGGGTGGGTGGTGGGGAGTGGTACAATGGGGGTCCAGGCACGTGGAGACTGAAGAGCCGGCCTGGTAAGTTTCTTCAGCTCAGAAGTTGCAGTGGAGAGCTTTCCATGCATGCTCTGCTGCCCTCACTCTCCGTTGTCTCATCGGGCTGGGAACAATGGAATTATCTGCTTCTCAAGTGTTATCAGTCACTTAGCAAATTGTGTGGGCGACTCAACTGCTATGCTTTGTAGAAAATTATTATTTATTTTTTATTTAACAAAACTCAAGGCTGAGAGGGTGCTCCATTGTGCCCTTGTGTGGTTTTAATGTTTTCTCTGCTTTGGCTCAGCCTGGGTTGTTTACTATGCATGAGCTGTATTGCAAATGTGGAACAAATGAAGCCCAGATATCAAATTAATACTGTGATCTGTTTTTCTGTTTTGTTGCCATAACAATCTGTGGCTCTTGAAGCAAAGAGAAAATTAGAATTGTATTAAAGGTGTTTACACCATGTACACTCCATCCTGCATTATTATTTATTGCGATAATAAGTGTATTTAACATTTGCTTCAGGAGAGTTCACTGCTACTGCTTTTTTGCCTTGTGATTTTTCTGCTCATCATTCCAACCTGATTTTGCTTTTTGACCATGACTTTTCCTATAGTTCTGAGCAGGAAGGAAGAGGGAGGTTTGGTCAGATGCTTCACCATCTCTTGACTACTCATATTTGTCCCTCCCTTTTATGCCCCAACCTTTGTAGTTCTTTGATGTCAAAAATGTTGGTTAGAAGCAAAGCAGGGCCTGGAGAAAGTTTCCCTCCTTTCTTTGCTCCATTTATGCCCTCCAAACCTGAACAAGGAGGCCCAGCATCCTTTGGGAGAGATGAAGAAGAGCTGAGGGGTGGAAGAAAGGAAAAGTAGAAGAATTTACATCTTAAAGGAAGTGGAGTGGAAATAAATATGGCAAATGGGGAATTAGTTTGCTGGTCCCTAAGATCTACTTCCATACTACTCTATTTTCAAGGTCAAGTACTCACCTTCTCAGACCTGAGGTCATTCTTTGAGGTCCTTGCTGCCCCAATAATCACAGATGGGCCTCGAGGTGGCTGAAAGGGTGGAGCTGGTGTGGCAGAGGCCCCCTCACTAGGTAGACTTACCCATGTGGATCCCTGCTTTGGACGGTCTAAAGTTTAAGCTCTTTTAGGCAGATGCTATTCCTATAATTCCTAGAATAATGCTGGGCACACATGAGGAACTCGAGAACTTCACTCACTGCTTATTCAGGTCATTGTAGTGGAGCTAAAGATAGTTTCCTTCCTGGTAGCAAGGGAAGGTGTGTTTAAAAATGGACACGTCTTTCTTGGTGAGTTATGCCCCTTTTTGGCTGTCTGTGTCTCCAGAGACAATAGAATGAAAAGGAATATTTCTGACCCTTCTGAGAAGAGGCCTCCAGGTGATCTGTCTTTATTTTCTTCTTCATGAGAGAAGAACGTGTGCAAAGGAGGTCTGAGGGGAAACATCACTTAGTGGCTCTCTATGCAAAAAGGTCACAGCCACAAAGGCTCTAAGAGATGATAGATTTTTTAAAATGTGCTGCTGTTGTCCTTTACTCCCCAGGGGACCTTGAGTCAAGTCACAAGCCCAGGGCAAGATGGAGGCCCTTTTTTTTTAAGCCTCCTTTTGAGCACGACAGAATCAGATCTAGGATGCTCCCTGGTTATGTCAGTGATATTAAAAAAAAAAAAAAAAAAAAAAAAAAAAAGGCAATTGGTGCTAAGAAAAGTCAATCTTTCTCTCAAGGCCAAAGTTATTTTATTTCTCAAATTCCTGCATATGTGTGTGCAGTCAGTTTGTGAGTGGTCATAATATTATCACACAGGAGGCAGCTGTTTGTGACTATGGCAACTTTGATCCCAGAGTGAAGCGTGAAATGGCAGGAATATGAATCAGGAGGGAAGTTGCTGGGGGTGGGAGGGAGGATGGGAGTAGCAGGAAGGCCCAAGACAGTTGGGTAAGGATGGATCTGGGTGCATCTTTGGAAAAAACACATAATATCTAGTGGGTCTGCCATGTCTTGCTGCAGAGACCCTCTTTTCTTCCCAGATGGCTCTCCCAAGTCCTAGGGCAGTGGTCCCTAGGGATGTGCTGGGCAACACAGACATGACACAGGTTCAGTCACCCCCAAAGACCAATTTTTTGCTTTTATGAATAACCTGTTAGCAGTGTTCAAACTTAGCCACATTCTCTCTCACACATGTTTCAGGAAGCTGAGTAACCACAGTTAATTCCTTTGTCTCAGTGGATCTAAATTGCTTATAAAGTATCACATCTACTACTTCAGTCGCTAATTCTAGTTAGGAGATGTTTATTTTGTGCCAGGCCCTTTCCTTGGGGTTGGAGATGTGAAGTAACTTATCCAAGTTCATGCCAAGAGCACTTTGCAATTCTGCTTGCTTAGGCAAGCATCAGTATGTATGTGTGTGTGAAAAGGCACCACCGGAGCTTTGCTGAATTCTATTCGGTTGAATTCCCTTGTGTCTGCCGGGTCTGAATGTCAGGGACTAAAACAGTTACCAGAGAGCAGGTGGCAGTAAACTGTACTTTGCAGGAACATGTGCTTCCTACCTTACATCATACATGACACTTTTATTTGTTCCAAATAAATTCCTGGGGATATCCAACTCTATGGATTCTGCAGATAAATGCCCCTATCGTGCTTCCTTTAAAAACGTTCATGAAATGTGTGCATTTCTGTGTGGGAAGATGATATATTGTGAAATAGCAACGTAACCTCCCACCTCACAAGGCCACACAGACTCCTTTTACCCCAGGCCCTGCCCTGACTGAGAGTACCCCAACAGGGGCCCCCACTTTCCCAAGCAGGGCTGCCTGAGCCAATAAATAGATGGTGTGTGTGTGTGTGTGTGTGTGTGTGTGTGTGTGTATGTGTGTGTGTGTGCCTGGTTCAATTAAACAACAACTACTTGTTAGTATACGTGGGACATGCTTATACTAAGAATAAGGTAACCAGATGTCCCACTTTTGGCGGGACAGTCCCGATTTTTAACAATTTGTTCTGCGTCCCGCAGCATTTTAAAAAAGTCCCGATTTTTGGAAAGAATTTTAAAACGCTGCGGGACAACTTGTTAAAAATTGGGACTGTCCCGCCAAAAGCGGGATGTATGGTCACCTTAACTAAGAAGTGATCTGACACTTACCTGGAATTCAGATGTCACTGGGTGTCTCGTATTTTCCCTGGCAACCCTCCCCCAGGGCAGAGTGAAATAAAAGAAAGTTCTGTTCCCTGGTTTAGTTTTTAAACTTAAAAGCTAACACATGTAGTATAAAATGGGAATGCTAAGAAGACTCCTGCTGAGTTGTTTTTATTTTTCTGCATAAGAAGAAAACAACAAACCTCTGGCTCTGGGGTCCTAGGAGCCGTCAGGACCAGGGAACCGGCTGGCCAAGGCCAAGGCCGCCGAGGCCCCGCCCACTCCCCACCGACCCTTCCCACTGTGCCGCAAGGGAACCAGATATCCCAGGGTTCCTCGCGCAGCTCAGATCCACAGGCGGAGGACGTGCTCCCGGTGTCCTGGGGGCCCTGAGGCCGGAGGACCAACTTGGCCTCTGCCGGGGTCAGGGGTCAGAGGCAATGTCAAGGGCCGAGGGAAGCAGCCTCGCAGGACTCGCGGACAGCCTGGGCAGAGGGCATGGCGCAGAGCTCACTCCTGGTAAGGCAACCCCAACTTGTGGAGCCTGATACAGCAGGGCACACAAAACCTCATCTCCCCATTTGCCCGGAAAACCTGAAACGGACTAGATTTAAGGTGAAAACGAGAGGCCCAAGGAGAGACAGTGAGTGGAAACAATAATCAGGTTCTTGCGCACCTGACCTCTTGGTCGGGGACAGGTGACCTGCCTCACTGGGCAGGGGTCGCTGAGGAGGCCAGGGCACCAGGCTCTGGGGCCCAGGAGTGGTCAGGGCCCGGAACCGGCTGGCCAAGGCCAAGGCCAAGGAGGCCCACCCACTCCTCACTGCCCTTGCTTGAGGGAGGCCCTTGGAGGCCAGGGTTGGCGGGGACACGGTTGTGGCCATCAGGGCTCATCAACGGGCAGAGGGGATGAACCACACCTGTCCTGATCCGGGCTTTTATCACCTGTGCATCAGGATGGTATCAGAAACCAGGGAACAGAGCTGTCGGCGCCCAGTACTGGCTGTTTGGTGGTAGACAGTTACCATCTGAACCTCAGTTTGCTTACCTATTAAATGGAAACATGCCCCTTTCATCGGGATAATGTATATCGGGCCAATATAGTGCAATACCTGGCACATAGGAAAGGTGCCATAAGTCAGCTTTATTAAAGGGCAGCAGCAATTTGTCTTTGGGCAGCCCCTGACCACATCCTCTCTCTGTTGAGAAGTCTTTTTGTGCCATTTATTCTATTATATTAAAACTAGGGGCCCAGTGCATGAATTCATGCACCTTAAAAGGAACTGTGGGCCATGAGGCTATGGTGGGCACAGGGGCGGGTCTCAGTTCAAACTCTGCACCCATGCCTGACTCCTCCAGCTGTGGCCCCCAGTCCCCTGTCTGCCAGCAGCCCCATTCTCACACGCTGATGGCACCAGCCCTGCTAGCACAGCGATTGGGGCTGGTTCCAGCACCTGGTGTGAGTGGCAGCTGTTGCCCTGATTTGCCCCTCAGGAACAGGGGAAAGAAGCCCTCTGGGACCATCAGAGTCCACAGTTGCCATTTGCACCCACTGACAGTGCTGAAGGATTGGAACCAGCGCCAGGCAATGGCAGTGGGTGTGAGCAGTGGCTCCGGCGCCAGCTGCGGGTACAAGTGGGGCTGTCTCTAGCAGTGGGTTCGAGAGGCAGCTGCTGGCCCCAATCACCCCTCAGGAGCAGGGGGAAGTGGAGTAACCTTGAGGGGTAATTGGGGCTGGCAGCTGCCTTTCCGACCTGCTGACATAGCTGAGCGATCAGAGCTGGTGCTGGGTGCGACTATGACACATGGGAGCAAAGAATTTTCAGTAACCATCAGAGACTAGCCCCAATAACAGCAATCAGTGCCCCGCCTTGGTCTGGCACCCATGTTCACCCACTCCACCATCCCGCTGCAGCTGATGCCTGCCACGTTCCATGCTCTGCCGCCTGCTGCCAATGCCTGCCATGTTTCCTACGCATCTCCTGGTGGTCAGCACATGTCATAGTGACTGTTGTTCTGCCGTTTGGTTTATAAGCATATTAGGGTTTTATATATATATATATAGACTAGAGGCCCAGTGCATGAAAATCATGCATGGGAGGGAGGGTCCCCTCAGCACAGCCTTCACCCTCTCCAATCTGGGACATCCCTCTCACAATCTGGAACAGCTGGCTCCTACCTGCTCACTTGCCTACCTGCCTGAGTGCCCCAAACAGTCCCCTCCACCTGCTCACCCCCAACTGTTCCCCCCCTCCCCACTTGCTGACCTGCTTATTCCTAACAGCCTCTGTCTTGGCCCTGCCACCATGATTTTGCCCAGAAGGATGTCTAGTCTCCTGGTCTAATTAGCATATTACCCTTTTATTAGTATAGATCAGTGATCGGCAAACTCATTAGTCAACAGAGCCAAATATCAACTACATTGATTGAAATTTCTTTTGAGAGCCAAATTTTTTAAACTGAAACTTCTTCTAATACCACTTCTTCAAAATAGACTCGCCCAGGCTGTGGTATTTTGTGGAAGAGCAGTTGGGGGGTAGTTGGGAGGCCAAAGAACCGCATATGGCTCTGAGCGGCTGCAGTTTGCCGACCACGGGTATAGATGATCTCACAAAGGGCTGGCTGTTCAAGCTTCCAGGTGGAACCTTTGTTATTTAACTTCTGCCAGAATCATTGCCTTTTGCCTTTTATCTAATTGTGGAATGCAGGGCTTTAGTTTCTAAGTGAAGCTTGTTATGGAGGAATTGCATGGAGCAGAGCACCCTTCCCCACTGTGGGGAATCATAGCAGATGGCAGCTGTAGCCTGAGAGGAGAGAGGTGGCACGATGCTAGGCACAGGTCTGGGCCCTGCTCCTGGCACAGGGCGATGCTCTAGTGCTGCCAGCAGTTAGCTGGGAGATACCTGGGTGCTGGGAGCTGGCAGGCACAGCTCCAAACTGTGACCCTGGGGACTTTCAGGGACACGCTGCAGAGATGTCTATTCTTGGCTGGGGCAATTATCCTCAAAATGGAAAGTCAGCAGGAAGTGAGCAGGGCCTGCACTCCGGGAGGGACATGACTGATGTACATTTGGTGTAGTTTTCAGCTGCAGGAGAGGGAGGGCAGCTAATTAGATGAGCAAATATTACCTGGAGATTTCAGCTGATCCAGGTGGGGATAGAAAGAATGATGAACAAGGTAGGAAATTTTATTGTGGTTTTTGAGGCAGCCATTTTGACACAGGTGTGGCAAAAAAGAAAAGAAAAGAAAAAAAGATTTCTTTTTTTTATTACCAAGTAATGTGTATATCAGACATTACTGACCATTAACTCATCCTGAACTTCATCCTTACCCCTGAATGAAACATTATTTTCTGGTGTCGAGTAGCCATTTCAAACAGAGTTTTGTGGAGGGGCATGGAGCTTGGCATTCCCCTGGCCAGCATGAAGAGAGGGGAAAGTGTATTCAACTGATAGAAATCTCAGGCATCTGTCAATAGTGGGGAGAGGAGGAAGGCCTCTGGGGAAAAATGATCTTTTGAATGGAACATTCAGCCTAAAATGTTACCTCCCAGCTTCTCAGAGTACCCATTCTGATTCTTTTTTGGGGAGGGAAGAAATAAAGCTCCATCCTGCTTCTTATCCTATACTAGAGGCCCAGCATGCACGAAATCATACGTGGTTAGAGGCCTAGAATGGCCTCTGTCATTGGCCTCTGCCGCTCTATGATGCTACGTGAAGCTTCCCGCCCCAGGATGCTCAGTGATGCTTGCAGCCCCTTGATTGTTCCGTGAGGCTCCCCTGACCCTGCCACTACTCTGTGGGGCTCCCCACACCCCTTGACTGCTCTGAGAAACTCGCTGCCGCCCAGTGACTGTTCCACTAAGCTCGCTGCTGCCCAGCGATGCAGCCTGCTGCCCCAGCCGCCGTCATGCAACAGTCCCCAGACCTGTCCCCCGCCACCCCCCACCTCATGGCAAATGGCTTGAGGGCAGGGGGAAGAGGAGGGACCCAGAGGTGCTCCATGCACTTCATAGTGATTGGTCGTCCATTTGGTCATATGCAAATTGACCCTAATAGCAGAATGACTGGGAATGACCAATCGCTACCATGTGCACTGATCACCAGGGGGCAGATGTTCAATGCAAGAGCTGCCCCCTTGTGGTTTAGTGCGCTTCCACAGGGGGAGCACTGCTCAGCCAGAAGCCAGCTCATAGCTGGCCATTGCAGCAGCAGTGGCGGGAGCTTCTTCTGCCTCTGTGGTAGCACTAAGGATGTCTGATTAACTGCTTAGACCCACAGTGGGCCTAAGCCGTTAGTCGGACATCCTCTGAGGGCTCCCGGACTGCTAGAGGGATGTCTGACTGCCAGCCGCAATGTGGACATCCCCTAAGGGCTCCCGCACTGTCAGAGGGCACAGGCCAGGCTGACCCCCCCGCCCTCCTCAGTGCATGAATTTTTATGCACTATGCCTCTAGTTCAGTATAAGCCCTTTTCCTTCCTGTTGACACTCTTGTTTGTGAGTCCAATCACTCTATTCTTTCTGGATCCTTCTCAAGGTTACTTGCTGCCACCCATGGTCTTTTCACACCCCCAGCACCAATCTGCCCTCCAACCTAATTATTATGCTTTTATTTTTGCCATGTCTAAATTTTTTTCTAAATGTCACCCTTGATATTTTGCTAGTTTTAAAAACCTTTAAACCTGTTTTCCCTTCTCTGATCTGTCTGCTCCTTTCTTCTCTGCTATACCTGAACTATTGTACCCTGTTTCCCCAAAAATAAGACAGTGTCTTATATTAATTTTTGCTCTCAAAGATGCACTAGGTTTTATTTTCAGGAGATGTCTTATTTTTCCATAAAAAAGAATATGGTACACATTTATTGTTAAATGAAAATAAAGGAAATTTATTACCTGTATACGGTACGGTAGTACGGTAGTTGTCAACACAAACCAGACAAACAGTATCAAAAATTTACTCATGCCAAAACTGGTTTGGCTCAGTGGATAGAGCGTCGGCCTGCAGACTGAAAGGTCCCAGGTTCGATTCCGGTCAAGGGCATGTACCTTGGTTGCGGGCACATCCCCAGCAGGGGGTGTGCAAGAGGCAGCTGATCGATGATTCTCTCTCATCAATGTTTCTAACTCTCTATCCCTCTCTCTTCCTCTCTGTTAAAAAATCAATAAAATATATTTTAAAAAAAGAATTTACTCATTTACTCAATGACAATCGTGTCATCATCTTCTGGAACATCATCATAACAATCCAATTCCTGAATTTCCTGGTGAATTTCTTGTGACTCCATTTCTTTCAGAATCAGTGGACCAAATCTCTCATGTTTAGCCTAGAAGGGGAGTTGGGGGGCTTGTTTCCGGGGGATGCCTTATATTTCACTCAGAAGGAAAACTATAAGTAGGTCTTATTTTCGGAGGATGTCTTATTTTCGGGGAAACACGGTAATACTCTTGCACATAATCTTTTCCTCTCTTCTACTCACTTCCCACATTGATCCTTCTCCGGCTTACTGGTTGTTTTTAATGTCTGTGCTCCTTATTAGAGGGCTCCTAACAATAATCTACTCATTTCTAGTACATCCCTCATCTTCCAACTTAACACTGTACTCTAGTCAAATCAGTCTACTCCCTGGTTAAGTAGTACTGGTTACTACTTAACCAGTAAAGTAGTACTGGTTACTACTTAACTAGTACTATCTTTGGTGATATTCTCTACTCTCTGCTTGCTGAATTTCTACCCGCATTTTAGGATTTCTGTCCCTTTGGCTATGGATCCTTTCCTGAAACCTTACCATTAGAAATATTATTCCTTTTCTTCTCCAGACTACAAAGTCCTTACTTGGCCCTTGTGTAGGACTTAACATACTGTGTTATAAATATACTAGAGGTCCAGTGCATGAGGTTCGTGCACTTGGGAGGGGGGAGTTCCCTTATCCCGGCCTGTGCCCTCTTGCAGTCTTGGAGCTCTTGGGGGATGTCCAACTGAAATCTTAGGCAGTCGGACATCCTTAGTGCTGCCATGGAGATGGGAGAGACTTCTGCCACTGCTGCTGCATTCACCAGCCATGAGCCCGGCTCAGGGCTTCTGGTTGAGTGGCGCTCCCCCTGTGGGAACATACTGACAACCAGGGGGCAGCTCCTGCATTGAGCGTCTGCCTCCTGGTGGTCAGTGCATGTCTTAGTGGCCAGTCGTTCCACGTTCAATTTGCATATTAGCCTTTTATGATATAGGACTAGAGGCCCGGTACACAAAATTCATGCACAGGAAGGGAGGGGAAGTGTCCCTCAGCCTGGTCTGCACCTTTTTCAATTCAGGACCCCTTGGGGGATATCTGATTGCCGGTTTAGGCCTGATCCTGCATCAGCAGTTGGACATCCCTCTTGCAATCCAGGATTGCTGGCTTCTAAATGCTTGCCTGATCATCCCTAACCACTTCTGCCTGCCAGCCTGATGCCCCTAACTGCTCCCCTGCTGGCCTGATCACCCCCTAACTGCTCCCCTGCCAGCTTGATCACCCCCAACTGCCTTCCACTGCCGGCCTGATCAACCTCTAACTGCACTCCCCTGCTAGCCTGATAGCCCCTAACCACCTCTGCCTTGGTCCCTGCCACCGTGGCTGTGTCCGGAAGATGTCTGATCTAATTAGCATATTACCCTTTTATTAGTATAGATACCCTTCTCTCAAACTAGTCTGTAATCTTCTCATGGAGAGATAGGAGACCTATGGGAATGGGCTAGATTCTCTACTAGTGTTTCCCAAAGTGTGTATTGGAATCCTGGTTCTGCTGGATGTTTATCAAATCTTAGCGCTTATGATGTCATAAATACTGTTATAAATATTTTGCATGTAGAACAGGCAGTGTTATGAAGAAACTAATAGCTAATAAATGGCAGTGCCAGTCAGGTTTCAAATGCAGGAAGTATTGTCCGAAATGCCATGGTATTCACCACCATACTATATTGTCCCTTAGGTTAATATTTTTAACCTCTTTCATCTCATGCATGCCATGACTTAATTACTAAAATTCTGAGGCACACCAAAAAATACTGTATTTTTTTGCCCATCTGACAAAAAACAATTTTGATTCATTCGCACTGGATGGTTATTATTGTGTTAGCTGTTGTCATTTTTTTAATTTGACAATCTAAGGCACATGTGTCAAACACAAGGCCCGCGGGCCAAATCCAGCCTGCCAGGCCTTGCAATGTGGCCCGCACCGCGCTGTCATCACTGCACTCCGCTGTCAGTTTATGACATTGTCAGTTTATGACTGTTCAGTAAACCATTCGGCCCGCGATTTAGGCTGGATTTTAGATTTTGGCCCCTTCTCTGATTCAGTTCGACACCCCTAAAAGGGAAAAGAGATCAGTGCCCCTGACTAAATTGTCAAGTGTTGCATGTTTTAAAAATTGCTGTGGCACACCAGTGTACCTGTCATAGCACACTGGTTGAAATTGCTGGGTTAATAGATATTATATGATATAAAATTTTAATAACAAATGCCTACTTTAATAAGTTAGAACAAAATTATATTTTTGCTGCAGGGGGTGCAGAGACTTCTCATACGTTAATGCACATTATGAATTTCCAAAAGGAGGATATAGTTAAATATAGTTAACAGCATTTTAAAAATATATATTATTATTGATTTCAGAGAGAAAGGAGAGAGAAAGAGAGATAGAAACAACAGTGATGAGAGAGAATCATCAATTGGCTGCATCCTGCATGCCCCACACTGAGGGATTGAGTCCCCAACCCGGGCATGTGCCCTGACCTGGAATCGAACCAGGATATCCTGGTTCATAAGTATATGCTCAACCACTGAGCCACGATAGCCAGGCTGGGCCATAGTTTTTAAAGAGGTGTAGCATTCTGTAGACAGGTAAGAATGTGCTATGTGTAGCTGACTAGTTGGGAGACATGACTAAAGTACAGAGGGCCACTTTACTCAGCGCTGCCCTTGGAGAGACATTGGCATTGAGAAAGCCTCAGAAGCAGCTCCCCTGCTCTCGTTACCCATTATACCAGTATTTAACTAGAGGCCCGATGCACAAAATTTGTTCAAGGGCCTTGGCCCTGGCCCTGGCCCCCTCCCACTGTCGCCATGGCTGGGGGGCCTTTGCTGCCTCTGCCTCAGCCCCCGCCTGCTGTGGCTTTGTCCGTAAGGAATGATGTCCTGAAGGATGCCCAGTCTAATTAGCATATTATGCTTTTATTATTATAGACTAGAGGCCCAGTACACAAAATTTGTGCATGGGGCAGGGGTGTCTCTCAGCCTGGCCTGCACCCTCTCCAATCTGGGACCCTTTAGGGAATGTCTGACTGCTGGTCTAGGCCCAATCCTGCAGTAGGACATTCCTCTCACAATCCAGGACCACTGGCTCCTAACTGCTCACCTCCCTGCCTGCCTGCCTGATTACCCCTAACTGCTTTTGCCTGCCAGCATGATTGCCCTCTAACTGTTCCCCTGCCAGCCTGATTGACATCTAACTGCCTCCCTCCCCTGTCAGCCCACAACTGCTCTCCCTGCTGCCACCTGCCTCCTCTGTACGAGGCGGCAGAGACACCAGGATCAGTCTCCTCCTCACCACGTGGAGCCACAGGCCTCATCGCATGATGTTGCCACCAGGCCCTGCCTCCACTGTGCGTGTGGCCATCTTGTGATGATTCTCCCCTTAGAAAGACCTTTAAGCTCTAGCTAGAGAGACACTGTGTCTGAGTAGCACTGAGCTCAGCTAAGGACTAAAAAGTCTGAAAGAGTTTCCATCTCTTTGTGAATCTTTAGTATATAATCTTGTGTGGGCACCATGGTGATATAGTGCTCACTGTGGGGAGAGAGGGGTTGTTCTGGATCATCCACTTTTAGAAGTTTGAAGGGTTTCTTCTTACTCGGCAATACATGCTACTTATGGCAAACTCCTGGAGGCAGGATCATGTTCTACTTTTTGTACTCTCAGTTTCTACAGAGTGCCTTGCATGGCATGCTGTTTAATACCTGTCTTTTGAACAAATGAATGATGAGTAGATTATGCATTGTCCCTACAGTAATTACTGACAAATTGGGACATTTCTTGGAGATTTGGAGCAAGGCTGTTCTAAAGACTTGGTTATGTTTTTCTGTTTGTGGGATGGTCTGGGTCCCATCCTGCTCCAGGTACTAATGTGGCAGGATAAATACCGTGTTTCCCCGAAAATAAGACATCCTCCGAAAATAAGACATACAGGTTTCCTTCTGAGTGAAATATAAGGCATCCCCCTGAAAATAAGGCCCCCCGTAGGCTAAACATGAGAGATTTGGCCCACTGATTCTGAAAGAAATGGAGTCACAAGAAATTCACCAGAAAATTCAGGAATTGGATTGTTATGATGATGTTCCAGAAGATGACGACATGATTGTCATTGAATAAATGAGTAAATTCTTGATACTGTAGGATTCACAGTTTGTCTGGTTTGTGTTGACAACTACCGTACTACCGTACTGTATACAGGTAATAAATTTTCTTTATTTTCATTTAGCAATAAATGTGTACCATATTCTTCTTCATAAAAAAATAAGACTTCCCCTGAAAATAAGACCTAGCGCATCTTTGGGAGCAAAAATTAATATAAGACACTGTCTTATTTTTGGGGAAACAGTGTAGCTGCAGCTGGAAGTGAAGGTTAAAGGGAATTGCCTGCTTCTCAGAAATGCCTTAGAATCAGATGCCTTTATTCATAATTTTCTACTGATTTGTATTAGTTATGTGGCTTTTCTGGCCTCTTAGATGTTACACATCCATCTAGGGACATTCCCTACCTCTAAAATGTTGCCGAGAAGGTAAAAAATGTAGCTAAAAATAAAAATGACAATACATCTAGGGTAACAGGAATATTCTTCCATTTGGGACCCAGCAGGTGATTAGCTCTGTAGCAACAAGTCAAAAGCTGGATTTTGGGGACGCATAAACAGAATAATGTTGTTCCTCATCTCTATCTGTGTCCAGGCCTCCTATAGTGGCTCTGACTTTTGCCTCTTATTTTTACCATCTTCATCCCATACCATAATCAGTCCTCTCTCTGAGGTATTTTCTGAGTTGTCCATTTAATAAGGCATGTTTTTCTTGAGCCCCAGTAAGATCACCTGCTATATTCACTCATCCATCCATTCATCCATCCACCCATCCATCCATCTATCCACCCATCCAATATTTTGAACACTGACTATATGACAGGCATTGTGTGGCACAGGGGATACGGTGATGAATGAGACACAATCACTTTCTTCAGAGCTCACAGTTAGGCTTGGGAGACAGACATAAGGAAGATGTAAACAGTGAACAATTAAGAGTGAATGTTATGATGCATTGCAGACAAAGAACTATGGGAATATAGCAGGGATAGAGAAACAAGAGCAGGAGAGGATGACCAAGATAATAAATATTTATCACAAAGCTTAGGTAATGGTGAGCTTCTCTCACAAACCCTCTTCTGAAAGTAGTGGTTTTTAATCTTTGTGCGTTTAGTAGCAAAATTGTCTTTTTAAATTCTACATGAACCACCAATAAGTAAAATAAGGAGAGTGCCTTTGGCTAAATTGGGGGTGGCAAAGATGGGGGTGGTGGCAGCAGTCGCCAACCTTTTGGACCAGTGGTCCATGGACCACTGCTTGGCGACCGCTGGTCTAGAGAGCTCACTGCTTGGCTACATCCAGGCTTCTGAGCCCTGATCACTTCTCTTCCCAAGATGATCAAGGATGTATCAGTTCAGGTTGCTGCTGAGGACACAGCTTTGCCTCGGGAGGGCATAGGACCCACAGGCTTGTTACAGGCAAACCTCCAGGTGATTTTGCCATTTCCATTTAGGATACAAATGGATAGATAAGCTTTTCTTTTGGGAAAGAGATGCCACAGTGTAATCCTTAGATGTAGGAAGCAGGGATGGATTAGAGTGGGTAATCAGTTTCCCTTTCTGAGAATGGAGTTAGTTGTTAGGCCTCATGACCGTGGGTGTGCCGGCCTGTAAGGCGGGTATGTCTTCAGCGTATAATGTCTCTTGAGGGGAAAAGCCTGTTCTGGAACTTGTTAGTGCAGAGATCTCTGCTGGGGGAGCTGTGCTTTCTGGTTCATCCTTGTCCGTAGTTATCCAAGGAACCGAGGGAGAGCCATGGGGCTCCCTGGGGATGGCTGAGAAGACAAAAGGAGACCAGGCCAGCAGAGGGGAGCTTAGTTGACCATGTCAGTGGATGTGAAGATTACTACCCACTGGTTGAATGTACTGAGGACTTACAATGTGAGGGTCCTGGTCTGTTTTCTATATCTAGGCTTAGTTACTCCTTATAACAACCCCATGCAATAGGCATTAGGTATTATTTTTAACCCCCATTTTGCCAGTGAGGAAATGAAGGCACAGAGAGGCTACACGGGTATCAGTGGCAGCGTTGGCATTTAAACAGGCAGTGTGACTCACCAGAAATGCTCTTAAGTGCTTTGTATGTTTTTAAGACCAGCTTTGTGATGGAAGCGTAATCCAGTGTCTCAAAATTGCAGGGTCTCTTCTGGGACTTTAACTGTAATTGACCAGTTGAAGAACACAATATGTCCTTTATATTTATATATTTAATATATAACATTAAATATATATTATTAATATATTTGTATATTAATATATTTGTATATTTAATATATAACATGATGTATATTAATATATTTATTTTCTAATTAAAAATGCTCAGGATGTGGCAGGTAGAGGGTACCCGGCTGTTTTGCTGCCCTGTAGAGAGAGGTTAAAAGAAACGTATTTACCCCAAAGTGGCTCCCACCTGACAGGCCCTCAGGCTGTCCCTCTGAGCTGGGTCTGCAGACTGTAAGGGGAATTTGTGGGTTTCATTCTTTGTTCCCTGACCTAGGCTTCGTGCTCTCCTACACATTATCGCCTGGGATGTGTTCTGTTTAAAAAAAGAGGATGCTTTCTAACTGTGTGACTGGTGCTCAAGGCAAAGAAGAGAGTATTTCTAGGGCACCTCCATGCAGCCAGCTCTGCAACCCTGGAGCTCTACCCATGTAGACCAGCGGCTTTCAGAAGGCTACACTTTTGTTTTAAACCTCTCCCCGACCTCAAACCGCCTGGCTCCAGCAATGCAGTCTTTCTAGACCTTTTGATTTTGCTACCCTTTGCTCTTTTTCTGATCACTCAGTTTCACTAGCCTTTGCTTTTGTCGACAAATTTGTAAGTAGGAAGTTTGGGGTGCGAAGAGGTAGAGACTGAAAGATTTTCTGTGGATTTCCATTAATCATATTCTCTCTGTCCCTCATTATCGGGGATAACTAAGATTTGTTTTGTAAAGGATTAGGATGCCTGTGCCATTTTCCAAGTAGAAGTTTAGGATTTGTTTTTCTTAGAATCAAACATTAAGCAAGAAAAACAAATCTAATATTAAAACCCACAGCTAAATAAATCCAACATAAAATGCCTTTCTGTGCCAACTTATGGCCTGTAGGAAAAATTTCAAAAATATTCCTTCAAAGGGCCAAGCAGCAGGCTTCCCATTTAAGCTTTGCAACTGTTTCAGGATGTCTCTCTCATATCACTTTGAAATTTTATCCTTCTTATCCTGCATGATCAAACATCTTCTCTTGCTTTCCCTCGCCCTGCATCCTGAATAGACCCGCCATTGCTCCCCAGCAGGGGCTAGTTTCAGTGTCAGTCATTTTGGAAAAGCATTGATGCGAACCAGCATTATTCTCGGATATGTCTTTCTTTTTTCTTTCTTTGGAGCCTAAAGAGATAATAGTCTGAAAGGCAGTTGGTTTTCTGGGTTAGGGCAGATTCTGGATGCTTTCAGAGGTCTCTGGGAGGAAGGATTGCTCCGTTCTGCCACCCACTGCGCCGTGGGTAGAGACTTGCCATGGACACCTGGAAGGGGTGGTTTCCCAGATGCCTCTTGCTAAAGTGCACTCGGAAGAACTCCCCCCACTCCATTTTGATTCCAAAGTCAATTTATTGAATATTAAGTCATAAAGCCAGTGATATAATTTTAATGAAAAATATCGTGTATCACTCAAGACTCAAAAGGACAAAAATACCCCTTAGAAACACTGCTTTGAAAAATAATTACATTAACATTACACACAACAGAATCCTTTCTTAAGCTTTATTTAAGAAATCGAGTACTATATAGTTCAATATATATAAGACACATCCAGTATTGTGTTCCTGATAGCAAGTGCATAGATTTTGTTAAGATATCATTTTCACTCGATAGAAACGCTTTATGGTCATATGAAGATAATACTCTCAGTGATTTTGCCCAAGCATGAGAGGAGAAAACAGAACACAGCAAATATAGTGAACTACAACAGAGATGAAAAACAGAAACAGCGCATCAGCAGAACAGTCGATTCCTGATAAGTGAATAAGCTGATTGTTTGGTTACAATGTTTTATTCACTTATCAGGAACGATTCACAGAACATTCACATTCACTGTGTTTCCTAGCCTGCCAGCTAAGAGTCCTAGACCACGGGCTGCTCACAACTGCCGTGGGCCGGGCAGACACATGGCTTCCACCAGCAAAGGAAACGGTGACAGTTCTGTAATTTCCCAAGATGGGCCGTGCGTACACCTTGCTAACACTGCAGCTGTGTTTTACAGAATCAAATAAGTATGAATTTAAGCAGTAGTCATTAGTGCTTAAGGAAACTAGCATTTTTGCCCCTTTTGGAGAATTATTGTTTTTGTTGTTTTTTTCAGAACAACAGAAAAGTGGCTTTGCTTTCCCTTCTTTTACTTAGCATGAGTATTTTGCCTTGTGCTAAATGGTATATATATATATATATATATATATATATATATATATATATATATATAACATATTTAAAAATATGTATTACATATTTAAAAATATGTAATTACATATTTAAAAAATAAATGTGCTCACCCTCTTTATCTAACTCCCTTTCTCCCCTCCTCCACACCCTCACCCTATCCCCCCCAAAAAAGGAGAAAAAAAAGAACCACCACACCTTAGCCTTTTTTTTTTTTTTTTTTTTTTACCACTAATGTAAGCTGTGGATTTTCAGAGGCAAACTGAGGAAGGCTAAGATGAGATTTACAACAGAAGTAGTGGCAGGAAGTCAGCTCCCATCTATGCAGGTTTGGAGCTGCTGGAAGTCACTGAGGGTCTGGCCTATGGAGGAGAGACTGTTTTTTTCACCATCACCAGCCCCTCGGGTGTTGAGTCAACTAGAAAAGACAATCTAGGGCTCAAGGGCTGCCGGAACCAGGGGAAAGGCCAGAGCACCTGCTCGGAGAATCTGATTGGCAGCCAAAAGGAAGGCTGCCTGGTGCTGGGGGCCAGAGTCAGACAGAGCTTGTGCGTCTGAGAAGTTGGAGAGCTAAGACAGGGAGCACACATCAATGGAATCTTTTAAGAGCACTTGGAGAGCAATCAGATTCCTGAGCATGAGAGGTGGGCAGAACAGGGAAGAGGGCCTGTGGCTTCAGTTAGAGGGCATACAAGGACTGGTTTGTTCTTTAGTTCTCTTTCTGATAACTGTGGTTGGGGTGATAGTGAGGGGACAAAGCTTTTTAAAAAACATTCCTTCGTTCAGCAGGGAGTGTGCAGGTGCACAGGACTAGGCTTTTGTTTGGAAATGGGCCCTCGATTATAAAGACTGAAGCTTAAGGAACTTGACCCCCTCCCCCTCCCACCCGCCCACTGAACAGAGCTTGCATTTGAGCACTGAGATACATTTCTTCCCTTATCAGTTTTAATGATTAAAGTTGCTCCTGGATTCAATTAACTCTTAAAAATACATAATTTAAATTACTTTTTAAAAAATCTCTCTCAGTTGACACAACACACAGACTTAACTATTTTCACATCTTCTATTCACCAAGTAAGTTTATTTTTTTCTGCCCTTGAGAGCGCAGCTCTTTTAAAAATATGATTAGTTTCTAAGATGCATATGGCTGTAATATTATGCCTTTGGACCTGTGGGTAGGTAGAAGTTCTACTGCCTCTCTTCTGAAGTTTCTTAAGGTTACGCAACAAAGCAACAGCAGTTTGAAATGAATGTTAAAAACTGCATACACCCTGGACAGCGTGGCTCAGTGGTTGAGCGTCGACTATGAACTAGGAGGTCACAGTTCGATTCCTGGTCAGGGCACATGCCTGGGTTGCAGGCTCAATCCCCAGTAGGGGGTGTGCAGGAGGCAGCCAATAAATGGTTCCCTCTCATCATTGTTTCTCTCTCTCTCTCTCTCTCTCTCCTACTCCTTTCCTCTCCCTGAAAAACAACAACAAAAACTGCATACATACACCTGTGATAGAGGGAGAGAGGAATGAAAAGAGGAGAGAGGTCAGAAGAGTACAGAGGAGGTGAAATTTCCCAGTGTGGTCAGAATACCATAAAAGGTCTTGGCAAATGTGTAGGCAGTTATGTGAATCACAGAAATAAGTGTAAGTCTTGGAAGCAGTGGTTAAAATGGGCCATTGGACATAACTCAGAGGTGGCTGGTATGCAGTTTCTCCTTCCCCCAAATCAGATATTCACTTAGGTGGAATCGACTGTATCTTTTTACACAACAGAGAGAAAAAAACAGATACGTGAAACAGTGAGGTGTGTAGATGTATCACCAACATATAAGACTACCAACAATACAACACGCAGAGAGAGAAACAAGTATTAGGAAAATGGTTTAATATTGGAGACAGAAGCAAAAAACTGCATCACACAATAACATACGTTACAAAAATAAGTTTGTTTCAACTACACGGTTATGTTCACAATGAGGACAGAAGAATCAGAAAAAACTTTGATCTAAATAGCAAAAAGCAAACCCCTAAAGTTTTAACTAATACATTTATCCACTTAAAGTGACTGAGTACTTCTAAATCTATTTACCTTATTGTGTAACTGCACAATACAGAATAAAAAGTGAAACTTACCGCTGTATTTTAAGACAAAATTCTCATTCTAGATATAAGCAAAGGGAAAAAAGAAATCAAGCCAAAGTTTTTAATTCTCAAAAGAAAACCAACTTTCTATCAACCAGAAATCAAACTTGAAATCAGTCATTGTCAGGGGCCCACTAGAGTAAGCCACAAAATTTTCCATTTTTTTAATCTCCAGTATAAAAGTTCCACTGGTACAAAATGCATAATAAGTACAATCAATTGTAGAAATAGGAAAGCCTGCAATTTTTTTTTTTTTTTGGCTCAAATTCCATCAAACAACAAAATCCAAATGCATCAATAAAACAAACAATACTCAATGGTCTTACAGTTTCCACTAGGTTGCATTAACTTTGGCTTTTCTCAGACAATATTTAAAAACTATTTTGTAATTCTAAACAAAATATTAATCTACAAACAATTCTCACAGCACAAAAAAACACAAATACATTTTTTTGTATGACATTATTCAAAAAGGTAATGAAACTACAGGTTTTTTTTAAAATTTTATTTCTTCTTGTTAATTAGCACTTAATAATAAAAACAACAGTAAAATGAGTCCAGAGTAGCACAAGCCAAAGAACTAGAACCCCTATGGTGAAAGAAAGATGAACTTGTTCCGCCTTAAGAATTGCCATTTGATGACGATTCTCTAATTTAGTTTAAAAATGACTATTCTCTACACTTGATTTTTAAAAAAAAGCAGTTTCGCTGTGTGTTTTCCTCCTGGCACAGGCCCTTGCACCCTTGCAGCTTCTTCCTTTTGTTATTAAAAGATAAAGTGACTAAAAGAACAACTTGTCTCTGAGGAGGGTTATCTTCTTAACAATGAAACATGCCAAAAATACCCCCAATAACCCAGGAAGAAAGAATAGACTTTCCCACTCCGTGTGTCTTGGTTGCCTGCAAAATAAGAAACACTCAACTTAAAGTGCCCACCCTGAACCTCTTGTCAGCTGCACTCAGTTCCTCTGGGGGCGGTGCAGGTGGGAGAAAGGAGAGGCGGGCAGGGGGAGGGCAGTTTGCTTCAGTGAAGAAATGGGAAAAAACTGTTTTGAGATCTCTGTAGAGATTGGTAAATGAAGAGATTCAGAACGAATCTAAGAAGTTCAGATGGTGTTCTCTTGTGTTCCTGTGCATGTATCTACACACCACCATATATTACACGTGAGAGAGGCGTGTGTGATAACTCTTGTTTCAGCTGATTGCTGCAGGAAGTACAAAATAGCCCTCAAAGGATGAAGGAAGGCCCCAGCAGTAGTAAACACGTGAGGATAATACAAATCATGTCATTATAAGTGCACGTGCCCTAAGAAGGAAACTTTTTTTTTTTTTTTTTTGCATCATTAGAGGCTAGTCCTTTCCATCCCTGGGCTATCATCACATCCACACACAGACTAAACCCAGTGGGGTGGTGAGGAAGGACAGGGAGCCAGCCGTTTCTGAACTCCATTAGAGACAAAGAAGCTTCCAGGGCCTGCTTTCAGGAAAGCAGGGGTTTGTACTGGGGCTGCTGGGAGAACACTGGGATTTGTCAGGACAGCAAGGAGATCTGTTTATGTGAAGTCAAAGTCAAAGTAATATGGCACTTTAAAAAGTGGCAGCAGGAACTGATGCTACCCTGTTTCCTCGAAAATAAGACAGTGTCTTATATTAATTTTTGCTCCCAAAGATGCGCTAGGTCTTATTTTCAGGGGATGTCTTATCTTTCCATGCGCTAGGTCTTATTTTCGGAGGATGTCTTATTTTCTGGGAAACACGGTAGGTATTTGGTTAGTAACTGGGATAAAGAACTAAGTTTTACTTAAATGGCCAGTATATGCATTCAATTAAAAATTAGACATGTGTGAAGGGGAAAGGACTCTCAGCTAACTCCAGACACCTTGCTTATTCAGAGGCATCCACAGTCAGAGAAATCCCCAGCACAATGGCTGATTAGAAATATTAATTAGGAATATTTAGGAAAGAAAAGCAAAAATACCTCAAAAAAACTACCCGATTACCATGTCATTTATCTGGAAGGTATATGAAAATATTCTTACTTGGGATGTCCCACTACATCTGATCTCAATAGCATACAGAACTGAAGGTTTAGTTAGGTGCTGAAGCTACCCACCGTCTCTCTCAGGATTACCTAATAAACTGTGTTTAAGCAGAAGGAATTCTAGCGGCACATAAGAATTCTTCTTAATAAAATGACCAGAAACATTCAGATTAAAAAAAATATGGTGAAGGGAAAAAAGGAGAGAGGGTTAAAAATACATATATATTTTTCCTGCAGATTTGCCTTATGGAGTTTTTTTTCTTTTGGATCTCAACCAAAGGATAAAAAAGTAGTAAAAACAAAACAACTCAGAGAAGATAAATGTAGGGGGGGAAAAAATCCAAATTAGAATCACCCCAAAACAAACTAAATGACAGTATAAAAGTTATCAACATTCCAGATAGCTCTGGGTAGAAAGGGTTAAAAGTTCAAAACTTTCTCACCTTAGAGGTTTCCATATATTATGAAGAAAATACATTGTGAGGTTGCCATCACAGCATTGATGTGCAGAGTGGTTAAAAAAGTGAGACATGGGCACTTATACAATGTCTTACAAAAAACATCATAGAGAAATAACAAACATTAACAATTTCAGGCAACAAGACCACAGGATAGCAAGTTAACAAACTTTTTAACCTCTTTTTTTTTCTGTTTTTTGTTTTTTAAATATTAGGGATTTATACAAAACACATAATAAAATACCCATGTTATCAAATTACTTCTCACAAGAAACACACTGAAGCTCTAGGAAGGAAGTACCTTTGGAATTTGGCACTATATATTTTCACTTTTTTCTTTAAAAGAAAAAAAAAATCACATTTTGCTGAACACAAACACATCTAAATAGTCCACAATAATAATAAAAAAAATGACATCAATGCTTTACAAGCCAACACAAACTTATTCTGGAATAGTTTTTTCCCCCCCCTCACATGAAATTTTATTTTTTTAAGCAAACAACTTTTTTTTTTTTGAAATTCTTTTTTAAGTAAATCAGTTCTAAACTTGTCTTATCAACAAAGAACATTAAGACCGTAAGACTCATGATGAAACCACAACTTAATTCACAGAAGCACCAACGCAACACAGTTTACAGTAACCTTTCTCCTGTACATTGAAACAGTATAAAATATAGGTAATTTCATGTGCATTAAACCATGGATTGTCTAACTGTGAGTCAGTTCAGCAAAAGGTGACACAAATAGGTAGCATTTGCCCCAAAACAGGGTAAATATTTTTCTTATACTAATCTACAAAAAGTGGTTCTATATATATATCTTAATGAGAAAGTGAGCCACCTAAAATGGCCTTATCAAAAAACTTTACACTGCCTGAAAAATGTAAAAACTATTACAGACCTCTAGAGACTTAAAATCAGACAGTTTTTTTTCTCAAACTGTTTTTGGAAGTAGTCTGTTAGAAACCAACATTCTGTGTCCCTGGACACATATTGCTATTGTTACCAGTGACCGGGAAGAATGCCAATCCCTGTATAATACTTTCAAGTCTGTTTTATGAAAAGAAAAGAAAAATAAGAAAAACATTTTGCCACAGGTTTTTTTCTATAATTATTTTTTCTAATAATAAATTTCAGTCTTGCATGAATGCAGCAATGTTTTTCACATTGACTTCCCAGAATTCATAGCTAGATGAGGTCACATGCAAATTTCAAAGGTCAAACTAGATCAAAGGTCAGTAGGAGAACCAAATATGATGTGAGGTCAGAAAGACATCAGAAACAATGACGGGACGATGAAACTTTTTTTTTGAGACGCCACAGGGACATGCTAGGCAAACGGTGAACTAACAGGCATGAAGATGTCTAGGGAGAAAACAAGGGAGAGGAAAAAGTTACACAGAATCTACGCAGCAGCAACAAAATCACTCTAAGGGTGCAGGAGAAAAACTAATGCAAATCTTAGGTCATTAGAGAGTCTACTAGCCATCCACATAATTTGCATTTCTTACAATCTTTATCACAGCACAATGGAACCCCAAGAGAATCCATCTGGAGAGGGAGAGGGGATGGATTCTGAGTATTTTGGGGTGAGGGGCTGGCAAGGGACGGGGAGGATCCAGTTTCAACAAATGTAACATAAGGGGAAAGTCAGACAACTGAACTGTAAACTAGATAATGGAAGTTACAAACAAAATAATCAGACAGATACAAACAACAAGAGGATAAAGCATGAACTTAGGCCTAGGGTTCAACGGTGAGAAAAAGCCCATTCCTAGAAGGATTCCTTTAAAGACTACTTCAAAAGGATCTAACCAGCACAGAGAACTGCTCTTTAGGTACCCAATAAGTTAACAATAGGCAATAAATAACTTCCATTATTTCTGAGGCAGTAAAAATTTTGTACAAAAATAGAAATGCTTTTTTTACAAATAAAATTTACAGGCCTGTGGCTTTCTTTTTTATTTATGTATTATTTATGTATTATTTATTAAATTTATCTTTCAAGAAACATCAAGTATTTTCATTCATTGTTATTTTGTTTTTAAACCCTGTAGCTTTAAGAAACAGATCTCTAAATCTTTTTTACATTAATCCTTTCTAAAACGAAAATAAAACAATAACAAAATAGACAACCAGTGTAATAACCTGACCAATAAATGTCATATTTCTTTGAACCCTAAAATAAATTCCTACTTGTTAAAACAAACCAAATGTAGTGGAAAGACGTTTGTATTGTTTTAAGTGCTTCTCCTGGCTTTTCTCTTGCTCTAGGCCACCACCTTGACCTCTAAACAGCTGGTGCCCTCCCAGGGATAACGGGCAGAGGGGGTGGATTCTCCAGGCAGTGCTCTCAGGGCACCAGGGGGTCTCCGAGTTAGAACTGCACATCAGCCTTTGTTTGCCTTTTAAATGATCGAGATGTGATTTATTTGTGTATGTATGTTTTCCTTCGAAAAAGCAAAACAACAACAACAAAAAAAACAAACAAACCCCAAAAATCTAAAAAATAAAAAAAGAGGAGATTCAAATTGCAAAACAAAGGAGAATACAGTGGCACAACTGGAGGAGTTTACTCATAGAAACAAGGTAGCCCAAGTTTAAATATGGCGAATGGGGTTGGGGTGGGAGGGGGAGGTGGAGGCCTTATTGTAAAAATAACCATCTCTCTTGGTAAAAGTTGGCAATGTGGTCCTCCTCTGCCTTTCCTGTGAGAACAGGCTGGCTCGTGGGACTTACCCTAAGAAAGCTAAAATAAGAGCAGGGAGCCTCTGGGGTTAGGATCAGTAAGGTTTGCTGTCATTTTTGGAGCGCTTCAGCTGGACCTTCAAGCGTTTCATGCCAATCTGAAAGCCATTCATAGCCTGGATAGCAGCTTGCGCAGACACCGGATTGTCGTAGCTAACAAAACCTGGAAAACAGAAGGGGAAGGAAGGCAGAAATCAAGATGGAGAGGCGGTGCTTAGAGAAGGGGGTCAGGGCCCCCTGGACAGTGTCACTGCCATTGGTGAGTTACATGGGCGAATCCCATGGTGAGCAGGGCATGTTTTAAAGGCAACATTGGAAACTGCCACTGAAAAGCAGTGGAAAAATGGAGCTGGATGGGTAATTGGGTTTGATGAGAAAACCCCTCTGCAGAAAGCTAATCTCCACCTCAGATGTTTGAGTAAATTTAGTCTCTTTGCTTACTGATTTCAGCAAAACCACTTGTGTTTAAAGTCCCTTGGAATCCTTCTGCAAGAACCCCAGGAATGTGAGTAAGTGCTGCTCAGATAAGAGGTGGGTGCATAGGGCCCAACCAGGTAAGCCTAAGAGGCAGGATAATTTATGGAAAGGCCGCCAACAGGATGTGCTGTCAGACACCACGGCCAGCTTTCATTCTAGTTCATCCATGTCACAGGGCTTACACTTGTTTGGCTATTGGATGGGTTCAGTGAATTAACCCTAGAATAACTTATACTCGATTTTCAACATTGTGGGATTATTACTGAGAGGCACCTAGGCAACCAGGGGAAATGCTGGGCCTTTCTTCTTGTCTTAACTTCCATTTTCAAAGCTCCATTGAATTCAACAGAATGGAAATTGCTGCCCTTGTATTCCCAGGAGTCGCGGAGAATAAACAGTCTAAACAGCTCAGGGCTTAACAACTATCCTAACAGAGTTCCCAGTATCCTCTGTTTCAACACTCACCGCCAAAAAAAGAGGAAGGGCATGCTTTTGAAAAACTGATGATGCTCTGTGAAAATTAAGAGACAATTCTGATCATACAGTTTGTCCTAGCACCAGGGGGTGGGAGAGGGCAGGCGTGGCAGTGCCCCAAAGGTTTCTTTAGTTAATGCCTATGCAAAAGTGGTGAGCCTGTATAGTCCCTACTTACTTTTGGTAGTGAAAGGAAGCTCTCATACTAATTGCATTTCGGTTCTGAACATCAGCTGTTCAGACGGTTCTACATTAAGCTTCTCTATATACCTACTATTAAAGTTCAAAGTTGAAGAGAAAATTCCTTCACAGACTAGAGGAGGAAGAAAAAGACATAAATATATCTTGAGCAGAGTTCTTAGCTGACAAACATGAGTAGGTTTTTCATAGGCAGTCTATGTTGTAAAATGATGCTTTACACTTTTTGAAATCAAATTCCCAATAAATGTAATCTTGAATCTAAGACAATTGCTCAGACTTTCTCCTTGAGTTTTCACCCAGAAGTAGCAAGATGATTAAAGAATGGGAATGGGTCAAGGGTGAAATGGGTAATAAAACGTGGCCAAGAGGTTAGAATGAAAAATAGGGTCCTACCTTATGACTAGCAAACCTGGTTCCTCAAGAAATAAAACTGACCCACTGAGAAACCTCGATATGGGATGCCATGTCTTTTAATAAAAATTGAAAACTATTATACTAACACAATTGTCCATTATACTAATACAATTGTCTGCTGATACTTATAGCTATAACTTGCATTATTATGAACACTAAGTAGCTGTGGGCTGTGATATAAGCTCTTTTAAAAGCAGTAAGTATTTTCTCAAAATCAAACCACGAAGCTCCATCCCTTTCCAATCTCCAGACAAACCCAGGATGTTGTTTGGCGAGGAGGAATCTAAAAGTCTGGCTCAAACCTGTGCAGGGAAGCTCCCAGAGGTAAGCTCACTCTGAAACTCAGCCTTTGTAACAACTCACTTCCATTTCGCGGCCTCCTGAACCATTGCAGGGTTCACACACTTGCACGGCAGCAGTGGTGCTAATGGGTTCAGGCTGACAGCCTCCACTTGGGTAAAAACTGACTTAAGTGCTTGACATACTAATTCCCCTAACAACAAAGCTTCAGACCTTTCTGGGCAGTAGCACAGAGATGAGAAAGATGTTATGATAATGGGGATTTAGAAGCCAAAGCATTCTGGTGGCCCATTATTAGTTAGCCAGATACTAAGTTTGAGTTTTGGCTGTCTGAGAACCCCCGACCTTTGAAGTTTTTCTTTTTACTATACCATTTTATTTGTATTTCCTCTGGCCCAAAGGTATTCTACTTTATTTTATGTTCCTGTTAATACCTACTTCCAGCATGAATTAGTCAATTGGAGAGGTGACTCAAGCTAATGTTCTTTCTCAAACTGGGCTAGAACTTCTCACGTGAGTAATACAGACTTTGAACATTCTGGCCTCTAACTACTCTGGGGACTACAAGGATTTGAAAAAAAGAAAACAAGCAATAATGTAATGAGTGCTCTCCTCCTGGTGTAAAACATTAGTGCCTTCCTCTCTCGGGGTAAAAACCGCCTGGGGAGGCAAAGCAGGCTGCCTGCGGAAGGAGGACATGACAGCCAGCCGCCCAGGAGCTGAGTCTCCCCATGTCCTCAATGCCCAATGCCCACACCTTCATGCTCTGCACCCCCCAGGCAGTGCCTGCAGATCCCAGCATCCCGGCTTCTGGCTCCAGAACCCCAGCACAACACGGTGCTCTCCGTGACCGCGAGCCACCCCTGTGCTGCTGGAGCCGCACGTGGCGGGCGGCTGGAGCACGCGCCTCCTGGGACGAGGTGTGTACTTGTGTGCAGTGTACTGAGGAGGCCCCAGTACAGTGTCACCTGCATCCACAGTGGCTCAGTTACATCGCACCCGGCAGTGTAAGGAACTACTAGTAAAGTGGCCATGGCGCCATTCTGTACCAGGACAGCCTAAACTGCAAGTCACTGACGTATTCCCACTGGGCAGAGTTTGTGGTTCAGTATATGAGGTTTAAAGAAACTGCTGTTGCTCTACAATGACCAACCAGTAGACATATGTAGCAAGATACATCCATAGTATAGTATACAACATTACCTATGGTATGGGCATTTGGTTTAATTTACTAGATCCTTATTCTACAGTGCACGCTCGCTCTCGCGCTCTCTCTCTCTCTCTCTCTCTCTCTCTCTCTCTCTCTCTCTCTCTCTCTCTCTCTCTCTCTCTTTCTCTCTCATGAACCAACTTTTCCAACTCTGCTTTACATGGATCCAGAGACCCAGAAACCACCACCACAAGGCCCTGTCCTGACTTCTACAATATTTGCCATTTACACCTTCCTTCCCATGACTCCTCACTTGGGGCTGTGCTGTAATAGTCTAGCTTGGCTTCTTTTGCATACCAAAGCACTTGCTCAGATTGGTCTGTTTGTCAATGAAGACTTTAGCAGAGATAACATTTCCAAAAGGCATGAACATCTGCAGAATGTCCTGGTCTCCAAACTCCTGTGGAAGGTGGTAAATAAAGAGGTTTGCACCCTCTGGACCTAAAGAGGAAACAAAAATCAGAGTAAGGTATTCTTCGCCTCTTAGTTCCCACAGCCTCCTCTCAGGAGTGCCTCAGTAACAGGCAGGCTAAGCATTCGCTTTCCCTCGTACTGAAGGATGGAATGGATGGGTCAAATAGCACGTGCTGATGTGCCTTTTAGGAAAGCAGACATCCTCCAGCTTTTCATCATTTCCTCAGAAGTGTTGATTACCAAATAGCTTCTTTTTCACTGGTAATCTTCTGTGGGTCACATGTGCTTACTGCACATGAGCAATATTTCAATCCCTTCACAGGGTGAAGGTGGCAGACATGGGTAGAGTGGGGGAGGAGAAGGCAGGCGCGGGTTTTGCCTGGGTGGCCGTGTTGGCTTTATGTATATTGTGCCTCTCAGGGGAGAGAGTGTCCTGTGCATTCTAAGCAAATTGCAGCAATTGAGAATAATGGATATAGCAGTAATGCTGCTTGGATTTCTCAATCATTTACCTAATTATCCATCCAGTTTTGATTTGCCAAATCTCTTAACACACAGTCTAATAATCATCTTTATTAGAAATGACTGGCAATGAGTCAAGGCAGGGAAAAATAGGTAGCTAGAGTTTCACAACTGTGATAGGAATTATAGCACTGGGAATCAGCCTTGGAAATGAATGCATGAATTGCAGCAGTGAGTCAAAGACTAAGCTAAGCCAGGCCCTTCCCTCTCAACTATCACTTCCTAGAAATTCAAGAAACAAGGGCATTGTGAGGAAGACGTGAGCTGTACTGGCTGAAGAGGTAAGCTCTCCCAAGTTCTTTCCATTTCATTCTCCCACCTCTCTAGCTGCCTACAGAAAAACTATCTGAAGGCTAAAAGAAAAAAAGGAGAAGAGAGAATCCAAATGACCTGATGGAAGGTGATTATCTTCTAATATATAACAGGCAAGAATGCTTTCCAACTCAGAGGATGCGGGGGCTAGTTGCACATTCCTTCCCAAAGGGTCTGGGGAGGCCCCAAGTGGGATGCCTCTGGTCATGGTGTCTGGGAGGGAAGGGAGTTCATAAAATTGGTTAAGTAACCTCTGCAGTTGGTTCATGGAACCCTAACTGGCATTCCCAGGAGCGGACCCAGGACTGCTGGCCCCACTGAGAAGCCCAGGGGATAAGCTGCAGTGGGGGAGGGAGTCCATGGGAATAAGTCTAAGAAATATTATAACTGTGGTAAAAGAACTTTGTACAAATAAAAGGAATGAATATCTTTGCAAAGAAAAGTTAAACCAGTTTCTTCCTACAAAAAAATTCATAAAGAAGGTATTCTAACAAATGGGGTTTTTATTGGAAAACTTCTTGAAGCAAATTTCTGAAGCTGGACACAAGAATTTCTTCCTTCCTTAAGTGTCAGTGTGACCAGTTTACCTTGCTACCTCACTCACATTTCCAGGGACATATCCCATCAAGTGCAAAGGAGGCAGTCTGGGTTTAAAGGGACACAGTTGCAGGCTTTGATCCCCAAATGTTTCCTGGGTTAAGAAAACTCCTAAAAATGCAAACTGTAAATAGATATAAAACCAAAACACTGGGAAAGGATGTTCTGAATGTATTATGCCACAGCCATCCTTTGTAGTGTACAGATGGGCAAATCTGAATGTTCCTTTCCAACAGAAGACCCAAACTCACAAATGAGGATTAATGGTACCTAATCTGAATTGTGAGGTCATCTCACTTCCTGAAGCTTGGGGAGAAAAGTGCAAATTTACTGTTTATGCCTGGATAATCCTGGCATGCAAGGCTGCACTATAGTCTCAATGTGTGCCTTCCTGCCAGATAGGGGCCCAAGAAAAAAATGAAGACAGGTCAACCCAAGGAGGCTTGTCCTCTTAGTCATCACTTTCTCAAAAGTGCCACCATAGACACCCCTCCCCATTTCTCCCCACCAATACTGTTAACACTAAAATTGGGGAAAAAAAAAAAGTGACTAAAAGGAAAACCTCTCTTGTGTGCAAGAAAGGTGGCTACTGCCATAGATGCTAATGGTAAATAACAAGCGATTTTTTTTGAGTGTTTCACCACTTCTTCACTTCTCCCTTAGTAAAGCCAGCTGACAAATCCCACAGTCCTCAGATTTCTCCTAGAACTCGTTATTTTAACTTGTTAGAGATCTCTGTGTTATACAATGCTCTCAGCTGGTTGTTATTCATGTTTGTGGTTCTCACAGAGCACTTATATGAAGCACTGGAGGTTTCTATCAGACCACTGGCCTCCTGTTGGGTGTTAGAAGCTCTTTCCACTCATGTGTATCGTGTGTGTGTGTGTGTGTGTGTGTGTGTGTGTGTGTGTGTATGTGATTTGCCTCCTACAAGCTTGGGAAGGTGTGAAAGAGGCCAGAGGGAGAGGGTATTTAGGTGGGAAAAGTGGTCAGCTTTGCTGGATTTAGATCGAGAGGGATGCCATAACGCTTCGGAAGATTTTAAACCATATGCTGTACATATGCTGTACATGTGTTCCCGTGGGCCAACATGCACCAGGGCACACACGACTAAACATCAAGCTGACTTTCAACTCTCCCGAAAAAAGGACAGAACCATGTAGTAGCAAATCTAAATCTCTACATAATGATATTTTTTTACTTCCCATTATAACTTGCCTTTTCATTATATTTAATTAAACTAATATTAAAATGGTTTATATTTCTTGAGCTCACGTTAGCTAGGAGAGGATGATTAGAACGTATGAAAAGATGAGACGTGATTAAAAATAACTGTACAGAAAACACCATCAACAACAACAACAAATAGAAAACCCTACACCATGCCACTGGTAGCCTAAATACCTAAATATATGTAATCTGCATTTGGCAATCATAATTTTAAACTATTTTACATTAATCCCAGAGGGTTTGTTCCTGTACAAGCAATCCTGACAACTCAAGGTAGGGACTAAATTTAGGGCAGGGCGGGGGCAAAGCAGTGAGGAGATGTTATTTCAGGGCCCAGACTTTATCCCTAACCCACGATGTTTCGAGTCTTCTGGTGACATTTCCCCAGCAACGTGGTCTCTACAATTTACTGAGAGACACTGCTGGGTAATGGAGGGGTAACTGCAAAGCCAGTGGGGGGACTGGCTTTCACTGTCTCTTCTGAGGAAGTCATTATCTTATAGGACCTCCTGCTGCCCTTACTTGTCACCATTGTATAGTCAGAATCTAGACAAGGGACCTCAAAACGAGCTTTTCTCTGTGAGGTTGTGTATTTATGACATAGCATCTCCATACACCTGGGGACATAGTTATCTGAACAGCTGTGTGTGTGTTAAAAAATCTACAACAGCCACAACTAGGAGTGAAGAGAAAGTTGAAGTAATGAAAAGTAACTTAGATTTTCACAAATCTTTTATTTTAAACAATCTGTTATTTATAATAAACAGAACTTTCCACTTTTTTTTTTTACATGAGTATCTTTAAAGCTGTGTCCCCTTTAAAATTCATAACTTTATAAAGTAAAACTAGTCTATTTCTTTATAATAGAATGCCACGTTTAAAGTTGAAGTAATTAAGACAAAACCAGTTTGGAATTATGGGGTGAGGGTAAAGGAGAAGGGAAAGAAACTTTAAAAACTTCAACAATATTTTCCTATTCTAGCTTCTTATTCTATACTCGAGGCCTGGTACGCGAAATTGGTGCACTAGAGGAGGGGGTTCCTCAGCCTGGCCTGTGCGTTCTCACAGTCCAGGAACCCTCACTCATTACCGACTGCCTGCTCTTGCTCCTTACCGCTTGGTTCACTGCTCCTTAGCGCTGCTGCAGAGGCGGGAGAGACTCCAGCCACTGCCAGCTGTGAGCCCAGTTTCTGACTGAGCTGAAGTTCCCCTGTGGGAACACACTGACCAACAGGGGGAAGCTCCTGTGTTGAGCGTCTGCCCCCTGGTGGCCAGTGCGCATCATAGCGACCAGTCATTCTGGTCCTTCTGCTGTTTGGTTGATTTGCATATTAGGGTTTTATTTTATAGGATTCTTAACAAGTCAGAAAGTGAATAAATGAAATGTTGAAGATTCTGCTTTTAAAGCAACTTCAATTATGGAAGAAGAAACCAAAAAGAAGGAAGAGACAAGCTCTTACTATTTTTCAACCAGCTCATTAACTATTTTATAATTAGCCTTAATTTATTCTGAACTTTAGCTTCCTGGTATTCATTTTGCTTTATTGGCAGGGAAGCAAGGTAATCAATCACTTTTTTGCTTTCCCAGAAGATCCCCAATTAAAGACAGAGTCAATCCCATAGTGGATTTATCGTTAACCTGAAACCACCACCTATAGAGCATGTGTGGTTGAGAACCTGGGACCGGCTGGTCAGCACTCCGTCCACAGGACTGGAACGCTTCACCCCGCCCACTGAGGGAGAGTTTCGTGTAAGGGGGATTTGGGAGAGGGGGTTCCTGGCAATTTTTGATGGCAGCAACTACTAAGTAATTATGTATAAACACACAGTGGGTGAGAAATCCATCTTAAGGAGTAGATGAGAAGTTAAATCAAAAGATAAAAGAAATATAAGACTGAACATGAAGAAGATCAAAACAAATGGTTTAGGCTTGTCAGGTTTCTTGAAGAAAAAAAAAGACACAAATAGCTGAAATAAAACAATTGCTTTCTCTATGATACTGGCTCAGTCTAGTGTCTTTGCAAACATGCTGTGAAGGTGAATGCTGCCCACTGGGCTGGCCACACCAGGCCAAGCCCTGGGCCGAGGGCGACACGTACCTTCCTTCTGGCTGCCCGCTGCGCTCTGCTGCTGCAGCAAGCTCTGGCTGTACAGAGTGGGCAGTGCCGCGGCTGCGTACTGCTGAATCCCTGAGTAGGCCTGGGTGAGGGCGTCCATGGTGCCCGCTGTGCCATTCGTCAAGCCCGTGGCGCCAAGTCCTCCATTCAGAGCCGCCATACCTGAGAGCATTTGAGCAACTTTACAAAAAACCCAACAATAGAGAAGAGAAATAGCACTTTTCATTAGTGCTTTCCAAAGGAAGGTAGAGAATCATTTGACACAAGTACAACAGTAAGTGCATGCAGCTAGCACACCAACGAAACCAACATGAAATTAAAATGAAACTATGAAGTCATAGCTCACAATAACGGTAAAAACACAAACAAACAGCAACAGGAAATGAAAAAAACCCCCTGAGCAATGATGCCCCTCTCTGCCTAGGCCGGTGATCAACGTTCACCGAGTACTGCAGTGACACAGCACATCTTAATTCCATGCAGGGTGCTATTGGCAAGTACTGGGGTTATCTTTTTGAAATAAAACCTCTACTTCTTAGAGCTTAGAAGCAGGTAAAAAATTGTTTCTGACAGAGACCTGAAACATCGGTACGCTTAAATCCATTTACTGTGCTCTTTGAGGACCAGGAGGTTGAGGAGGAAAGGAAGAAATACAACGTTTCTCCTGTAAGCTGTCTGGTAAGAAAGCGGCCCAGAAGACAAGCTCTGTACTCAGTAAACTAGTGGGTTGGCACTTCCGTTAACTGACTTCCCTGAACTGCAGGAGAGACTGGTCAGGGATAGGAGCATAGGAATGGCCTGGCTGATAAAAAATGAAGGCACAGGAAAGAGTGTGCACCCTCCCCTAACTGCAGAAGTGGAAGTTGCTTATTCCAGTATGAGAGGCGAGACATGGAATGGGGCGGTTTGTTTTTAGCAGCACATAGACGGACAGACAGACATATGCACACACAAATATGAGTCAATGCCCATGTAACTGGGGCTTCTGCCAAGGAAAAGAGCTTCTGTGTCACTTTTTTCAGTCAACTGAAGTGGCCCTGTGTCCGCAGGCTGGGTCTTGGCTAGTCACTGATGGGAACTGGAGGTTGGCCAGCACACTTTTTCATTTTTTTTCTCCTTGTATCCTGGCTGCTCTTTTGCTCTATTATGGTTGCTGACTGTGCCATATTTTCCCTGAATACTGAGTCAAAACAAGCAGGACTTTATAGAGTGTTAACTTTCATATGAACTTAGGAAATGGAAGAGGTGACATCATAACTGCCTTTAGTTTCTTTTATGATTAATACTTAAAAAAAAATTTTTTTTAAAGGATCTATTTCTGGGAAGAACTCACTGAAAACAATGAACACCTTAAAGGAATTAGGGATATTGATTAAGGCTATGAATCAGCAAAGATGACTATGAAAAAAGTTGGTAAGAAGTCCAGTGAGAAAGGAGAACTACAATGAGGATGCTTAGAAATTATAGAGAGAGATCCAAGGCCAGCATCACCTCGACACTCCCGTCAGAGGTTTTCCCTGCCACCCCCGGAAATGTTCTCCTTACTCTACACGAGTTGGTTATTTTTTCAACTTCGTATCTTCAATGAAAGCACTACATGGAAGATATGAATCAGACCATCGCTTTACAGCAGAGGAATCTCATAGTGCCTCAGGTCTGGTATTCTTTCTGAAGGCTTGTGGAGACAGAATTGGGGGCCCTGGGTGATATCACCAAGTACAAACAGGCCTGGGGTGGGTGGAGTGGCCAGGACAGCCCCAAAGAAATGAGAATGGAACAAGCCTACTGAAAAGGAAATCAAGCAGATCTGGAATGTAGACAAAGCTAAAAAGGTGTGGCCAGAAGAGGTTCTGCTCACTCTGCTTTAAATTTCTTCTTATGAAGGAGTTTATTATTTTTTTTTCTTTTTTTTCTTTTTTTCTTTTTTGGTCATGAAAATGAGTGCTATGAGCTTGGAAAGAATTTGTCCTCTAATTAAACAGTCCCTCAGACAACAACTAATCACATGCATCTCACTGCTTCTTGTCTTCTCTATCCCTGTTATTCCTATGGCTGCTCAAGGGCTTGGAAGTAATTTCTCGTTTCCTCTTTGGTCTTATTTCATCCTCACCTGCCAATCTTTGTGTGAATGCAAAGAAACATCAGTGTTGCTTTTCTGGGAGGTGAGAGGAAGCTGTAAAATAATTTGAGCAGAGCCTAAGACAGCTGGTAAGTGCTGCTGGTTCCATTTTTGTCAGGCTGCAAATTGGTGGATACAGATGGCCTGTCATGGGCTAAGCCCTCCAGGAAGCCAAGCTCCCATGTAGGTGGGAGGAAATTCTAGGAGGAGGAAACAGTCACTTGCCACTCCACTTACACCCAAGGTGTACGGTTCTAGGTGAGCATCGTGGCCTAAGAGCTGGGCGGAACACAGCGGTCTGACAGATAGGGGCTGCAGACAGAAGCTCCATTATAAAGAATGTCTCCGAATTCCCCTGATGTGTATGGAGTGGTTGAAACACTACACGTCCATGGTGCCCTGCCTACTCAGGGGCCCAGGGCTCTCAGGCCTCCCATGTATCACTGTGTAGGAGAGTCTTCCCGTGCATAATTTGCAGTCTTTGCAACATGGCTTCTAGACACACAGGTGGGATTTAACTGACAGTCACTGGTGCCCCTGCCTCCCTTCCTGTCTGGGACATGCCCCTGTTGCTGTCCAGGTCAGATGAGTTATCTTCTACCTCTTTCCTTCTTTTGCCATTTCCCCCTCTGAAACACAGAAGCGGCATGCACTTCATGCTCCTGAAAGACTGACGGGGCAGTGCTTCAGGACTAGAGTCCTTGTGTGGCTTGTGGCTCCAGCCAGTGACCTTTCAGCCACCCCCTCACACTCTGCCTGCCCACACTCCACAGTGGCTGGCTGTGTTTCTAGACTTGACCTCAGGGCAGATTTGCTTTCTGAGGGTTTCTGCTTACTTCAGCCGATGCCATGTGTTTGGGAGACAGTGAGGGCTGGCCTCCCATGCCTGGGGCGGGGAGGGAGGTAGCAGAAGAGGCACAAGTAAAAGGGGTGTTGATGCCAAAGAGAGGACTAGTCAGGGCCTCTCTAGCTTCCCTCCATGGTACAACTATTCTTTGGAACAAAAAATAGGGATAAAAATTCTAACAAATACAAATGCATTGAGAATATTTAAAATAAAACCTGGGAAATTCTATTGTATTTGCCAAAACCCAGGGCAGAATAGGTAACTGATTCCCCAGTAGAATTTGAAGGACCATCAAAGGAAGATTTCAACCTCTCAGAATTGTTCCTATGAGTTATCTAATGTTATTTTATATTAAGTAGTCATATCAAAGATAACACTGGCAATTCAGCTGCTGGGAGTTGATTATATCTAAAAACTTGGACAGCAAAAACAGGTTGGAAGAAGGTTAAGTTGGATAAAATGCTTTTATCCATGAAGAATAGGGCTTTTCTTTGAAAAGGCCAAATGGATCGGTCATTTCATCCCATTTAATCTGGTTCCCAAGAAAGGCACTTGGATGCGAAGGCTGGGACAGAATGACAGGCGTGGCAAGGTCCACTAAGGAAAGGCTTTGCAAATGGTCTGTCAGTAAAGTTAGTGTGTACCTTGACTACTAAGTACTTTAAACTTAATTGCTCTCCAAGGTTCTCACCTGATGGGGACCTAAGGAATGGTGAGATGACTGAGAAAATATGTGAAAATGAAAGAGGACCCACCATAAATAGGAGCATGAACATTTTTTGTGGTCGCTATGAAGGTGGCTCTGAAATGGAGGATCAGAAGCAGAGCACCATAAGTGAACCATGGCTATTTTCAAGCCACTCTGACAAGTTTTATACCAAATAAAAATAGAGCAAAAGTGAGGGATGTGTTAACATAGACCTGAAGTCTGTTTACTGAGGTAAGCCTCCTAGGGGTAGCTGAAGCATAGCCTTGTAAGCTGCGAACTGGTAATGAGAACTCAAGTATAAGGTATCTAAAACCAGGGTAGATGACTGTGAATATACACAGTTAGGGGCACTCATATGTATGCTTGTGTTAATATGGTCACAAGTGTGTGTGAGGTTGTATGTGCTTAGGTATGTACCTAACTACACATACCTTTGTATATTCCAATGATATGGATTAAAAGTCATTTCACAATGCAAATTCAAGTGACAAGCCACAATAATAATATGCCCAAAACATCTTCTCTTTCCTCTCCTTTAAAAATAAATACTTCCATAAACACTATTCATTAGACATTTGTGGCTGGTTATATCAGACCATCATAATTTTAAGCACTATATGGATAAGCCATTTGGAAGGCTTAATGCCATTTAAACAAAGGAAACATACATTTTAAAACACAAAACCAGATACAGATTCTTGGGTGGACATATATGCAAAAAGATTTTCATCTTAGTTTAAATATGAATATGCAAAACATGCTTGGAGAAGCCTCAAATAATACACAAGTGAGCCCAGTTAGCGAATCACCCACTCTCCTCACTTCTGATCTGGACAATTTTGGCTCGTAGCTTTACTGTACTGTACTATTTTCCCACCCTTCCATTCATGAATGCATAAAGGAAGGAAAAGGAGATTAAACTCAGTTCAATTTAGCTACTTGCTTACTAACCAAGACTTTATGTAAGGGGGAGGTGAAAGGCCTCTGGCAGGGAAGAGGGAAAAATTTACACTAAGATGAGTTTGGGAACTAACTGTGGATTCCATCTACCCTCTTCTTGGCTCCTTTGTCCATGGAAAAGAGTTGGCTCTTTGACAGAGAAGCTGAGGCCAACTGTTTTAGAAGTTGCCTCTGTCCAGGTAGCCGTTTCTTGACCACCTGCTTTGGGAATTACTCAGTAGGATAGGCGGCATCACACTATCTGTCAAGGGAGAATGGTCTGAAAGGGGACACTCTGTGTATATTAGAAGATTTTCTCTTTGTATTTGAGACGAGAAGTAAATACTAGCTCCCAGCCATTGTTGTGATTGTTCAATAGTCCTGCACCAGTAGCATCCCCCGAATCAGAAAGAACGTATTTTTGTTTTATCATGGTTTTTGGTTTAAACATTCTCCTGGTTCATCCTTTCTGGTAGACATTCTTCATTTTCCATGAACTGCACACACTGATGTTAACCCAATGGCAAATAATTAAAAAACAACTGAAGCCTGTTGTCCTTGCCAGAAGCAAAATTTGTACCACACAGACCCCACACAAGACCTGGTCATAGATTCTCTGCCATTCGACAGAGTCCCTCTCTAGCCCCTGATAACGATGGGGAATCAGCAGGTACAACACAACAGGATGGAGAGAGACAGACGCACGGATGGGAGGACGACACAGTATCATGAGCACGTGCTGAGGAGGACAGCCACTCCCACTGGCCTGTTACTTTGCAGACCAAGGACAGGCAGGCGATCAAATCAAAGTCCTTGTTTTAGGGGAACTAGGTCCTGGGGCAAGAGAAGCAGCATGAAGGGCTGTGTGCAAACACACACCTGCAACCGAGGGCAAGGACAAGTGGGCTGGAGCGTCTGCAGAACAAGGTCAGAAACAGGAGTCAAGGCAATGAGGGATCCTGACGGGGCGCCGGAGGCAGCGTTACTGGAATAAAATGTTGTGCTGTCGCACGGTTACCACTTTGTACACTATTTGCTCATCGAGAGCCATCCTATCTGGAAGGAAACAGGTTTCTCATTTCTTCTATTTTTGGCCTCTGGTCAGATAAAACTCAGTTCATGTTTATTTGTCTTTCCCAGAGCATCTGAGTAAAATGATTTCATAAAACCTGAATATTTCCTACCTCTAAATATATGATTAATTTTCTTATCAGGATTATAACAGCCTTCATTTGGATGAATTCTGGGTTCTGCCAAATAAACTGCAGGGTATTCTTTTTGAGCTTTGAAAGTCTAGACTTACTGGGATTCCTATTTTTTGCCTTTTTAATAAAATTGCACTGCCCAATCACCCTTTAAAAAGTTTACTTATTGAATCATGACTTAAAACAGGGCAACTTTCTGCTTGGGCTGCATGGTGGGTAACTAGACCCCCAAATCAGGATCTTTGGGCTCTCATGGAGCTGCTGGGCGTGGCTGCTCTCAGGCACCCAGGGGGGACCAGGCTGAGGGAAAGACAAACATGACGCCCCTCTGTGGGCTCAGGGCTGTTCCCCAGTGCAGGAGCCAAGGCCAAGCATGGGCCTGCAATGTGTTTATCTGTTGGCTGGGTACTGTGCTTCCAGGTCTAAAGTGCCAGAGTGGATAAGCCACGTAGCAGACTAGCGATCTTGGGTGAGTCTCTATGTTTCAGAACTGTGATTCTGTAAGAGTCTGACCCAACCTGTGGGGGAAGAACAGCAGCCCTTCAGAGCTGCACTGCTCAGTAACCCTGCCTGTGAGGCTTAATAAAGACTCCAGACCACGTTCGTATGCAGCGGCTCCTCTCTGCTCAGCTGGACTTTCTTCGTTCCAAGGCCCTGCTTCCCCTCTATTTAACTGGCATGAATCTTTGGGTGTTAGAGCTAGAGGGCACTTTTACGGTCACCTGATCCAGAACTTTCAATTGTCAAATGGGAAAATGAAGCTCAGAGCAGGGCAGTGATTTGCCTAAGATCCTACAAGTAATTGAGACCAGATTCGGAGCGGGACCCGTGCGTCCTGATTTCTGGCCCATCAATTTTTCTATTCTTAGCACACTGCCTCTCAGAAGAACAGAACAAATCCCAAACCCAACCAAACCCTCAAAACCTACAAATGTCTGCCAACCCCAGAGACGTATGGATGGATATGCACACCCTGCATATTAGAGGAGACTGGGGGTGGGGATGGGTTGGGTGCTTTGAGGCAAAATGAACCTAGACAGCGTCTGCCTATCAAAGCATGCGCTCCTCCATCCCAAGTATTAGTTCTCCCTGTTACGTATCCTTTTTAGGTCACTCTGGCTGAGCGTTTTCTGTGGAGAATTTGGGGGAAGGCTGTCCACCAGAGCAGCAAATACTCACTGTTTATGGTACCTGCGAGTGCATTAATATTATTCAATCCAACTGTGGCTCCCGCCAGTCCTTGCAGAGTCCCGAGAGAGGTCAAAGAGTTCATGGCCGCACCAGCAGTGGAGTTGGGTGTTGAAGCAGCCACTGAAAAACAAGAGGAGGATGGGAGAAAGGGGAGAGAAAGCACAAGATGAGTGAGAGCCAACTGGTCCAGTAAAGCCAGCTGTCAGTGCAGCGGGGGAAGCCAGGGAGTCGTGCTAGTATATTGGGTGGGAAAGACACGAGGGATTGATTGTACTTGTCGCACTTTTGACCATTAGATTTGGTGATTAATAAAAAATGATCATAGTGCTACTAGTATTTGGCCGATGCAGTGAACACCCTCATTGCTGGTTGAGAAAAATTCAAGAAGGGGGGAATGGGGGGGGGGGGGCGGCTGAGAGCTAGGTAGCCCTCTTGTGTCCTGATTTCCAGTCCATCAAGTTTTAAAGGCCCCAGTCCTCTAAGCCGCCTCCTCCAGGTTAACACATTAAGGAGTGGAGAAGTACAATGGTAATGCTTGGCTTCCTTATTGTTTCTGCTGCAGAGTTGGCACTTTCTCAATGAAGTTTTGAAAAAGAAAAAATCACATCTTCCTGAGTATGACAGGAGACGCCAGGACCCTGGTGTCAGTGGTAATAGACAGGGTGGAGTATAGGGGAGAAAACCATTTTGCTCCAGACTCTCCTTCCCCTGTCTCCCTCATCCCCCCTCCCCCCACACACACCTCTTTTTATTTTTATTTATTTATTTTTAAAATTGATTTTAGAGAGAAGAGAGGGAGGAAGGGAAATAAGGAAGAAGAAAGAGGAAAGAAAGAGAGCCATAGATTTGTTATTCTACTTATTTATATATATTCACTGGTTGATTCCTGTATGTGCCCTGACCAGGGATTGAACCTACAAATTTGGTATATTGGGATGATGATCTAACCAACTGAGCTACCTGGCCAGGCACCCTCCCTGCCATTTCTTTTAAATGACAGTTTTATTGGGATATAATTCACATTCCATACAATTTACCCCCTTAAAGTATACAGTTCAGTGGTTTTCAGTATATTTATAAAGTGAACAACCAGCATCACTATCTAATTTTAGAACATTTAAAAAACTGATTTTACAGAGAAAGGAGAGGAGTGGAAAAGAGAGAGAAACATCGATGAGAGGGGAAACATCAACTGGCTGCCTCCTGCACACCTACAACCTGGGCTAGGCATGTGATTCGACCAGGAATTGAACTAGCAACCTCTTGGTGCATGGTCCACGCTCAACCACTGAGCACATTGGCTGGCTAGAACATTTTTATTACTCCCAAAAGAAACCCATACCCTTCTAACACTGGAAACCACTGATCTACTTTCTCTATAGATTTGCCTATTAACATTCCATATAAATGGAATCTTAAAATATGTGATCTTTTGTGACTATTTTCACTTATCACAAAGTTTTCAAGGTTCACCCATGTTGTAGCCTGGGTCAATGCTTTCTCTCCCTTTATTGCTAAACTAGAGGCCCAGTGCATGAAATTCATGCATGGGGAGGGGGTGTCCCTGCACCTTCTTCAATCTGGGACCCCTCGAAGGATGTCCTATTGCCCGTTTACAGGGATCGGACCTGAACCAGCAGTTGGAACACTCTCCCGCAATCCGGGACTGCTGGCTCCTAACCGCTTATCTGCTGCCTGATTGCTCCTAACCACTCTGCCTATTGGCCTGCTTGCCCCCAACTTCCCCTTCTCTTCCCTCCCCACTGGCCTGCTCACCCCCACTGTCCCTCCCTACTGGCCTGCTCACCCCCAACTGCTCCCCTGTTGGCCTGCTCACTCCAAATTGCCCCTCCCCGCACTGTCCTGATCACCCCAAACTGACCGCCACTGACAGCCTGCTCACCCCTGACTGGCCCCCCTGTGGTCTGCTCATCCCCAACTACCTCCCCCACTGCCCGCCGGCCTAATCACCCACAACTGCCATCTCAACCTGACCTGATCACCCACAACTGCCCTCCCCTCTTGGCCTCTAACAGCCTCTACCTCTGCCCCACCACCATGGCTTTGTCCAGAAGAATGTTGGGAAGGTCTCCTGGAAGGTCTCCCAGTCTAATTAGTATATTACCATTTTATTAGTATAGATAGAGGCCTGGTGCATGGGTGGGGGCTTGCTGGTTTCCCTGAAGGATGTCCCAGATCGGGGTGGGGGTTCCCTTGGGGCATGAGGAGGCCTGGGCGAAGGGCCTGTGGTGCTTTGCAGGCCAGCCATGCCCCCATGGAGTGAGGGTCCCCGCTGGGGTGTGTGTGGCCAGAGTGGGTGAGAGGCTGAGGTCTGTTTTCAAGTAGACCACACACCCTTCAGGGTGGAGGTTCTCCCTGGGGTGCCTGACCAGCCTAGGTGAGGGGCTGATGGCTGTTTGCAGGCTGGCCATGCCCCCCCCCCCGCAGGGACTCTTATTCCATGGGGGTGTGGCCAGCTTGGGTGTGAATAAGATAGACCTTTATTTGACCTTCTTGTACTGTTCTTAGTTTCACTACCAAATGACTGGGAGAATGTCCTCATTTTTCCATTCTCTGGAAGAGATAGTATAAGACTGAATACATAAGGTGACATATATAAAACTTTAAACAATAAAGAACTTAAAAAAAAAAAAAAAGACTGAATACGTATAATTTAAATGTTTGGTAGAACTTGCCAGTAAAAATGACCTTGACTTGATATTTCATGATGGCATGGCTTTAAAATATTGATTACATTCCTCTAATAAAGAGGATTATTCAAACTTTATTTTTCCTCTTGAATTAGCTTTATTAAGTTACAGCTTTCTAAGAAATTGTGTACTCTAAGATTTTAAATTTATATTGGCATGAAAGCCTAAGGTGCTGCTGAAAACAATAGAAATCTTGGTGGTAAGGCATTAAGAGACTCACAGCTCCATCATAGCATGATAGGCCAGCTGGAGGTTTAACAGAGAGAACCAGAGACAGAGGCAGCTAAGAAGAGTCCTCCTGGGGTCAGATCAAACTTCAAGGAATGGCCTTGAAGAGGCTCCCTGTGCAGGGGTCTGACATGAACTGAATCAGGCTGCAGGTGCACTTTATGCCCAGAGCCAAACAACAGATCAAACAACTAGAAATTAGTGGAGGCTAATGGCTGGATGTGATAACAATAGAAACTGACCCACAGAAGTTTAACAGGGAGTTAAGGCAGAAAGGCAGGCAGAGAGCCATTAGAAAGAGTCATGCCATTTAAAAAAAGGAAATACAAGAATGCGACAACCTAAAGCTGTGTCTCGTGAGGAGTGACAGCAGACTCATTCAGTAGTAGAATAGGTCTCCTTGAACTAGCCTAGCTAAGTCACTAAGCAAATAAACAAACAAGAAAAAATTGGGTCTGGGGGTGGGGAAATAGAGAGAGAAGAATCAGTGTCCAGAATTGTTATAATATATTACTTAAAATGTCCAGTTGTAAATAATTAGGAGACATGTGATCTAGACACAGCAAGAACACAAGTGACAGAGACTGTTTAAGAGGGTTTACATACTGTACTTAAACAAAGACACCAAGGCAACTATTAAAAATATGTTCAAAGAACTAAAGGAAACCATGTTTAAAGAAATAAAAAATTGATCCAGCTGGTGTGGTTCAGTGGTTGAATGTTGACCTATGAACCAGGTGGTCATGGCTCAATTGGCTTGATCCTCAGTGAGGGGAGTGCAGGAGGCAGCCAATCAATGATACTCTCTCATCATTGATGTCTCTATCTCTCCCCTCTCCCTTCATCTCTGAAATCAACAAAAATGTATTTTAAAAAAGAATTAAAAAATGTATGCTGATCATGTTTCATCACATAATAGAGATGGAAATTACTAAAATGAACAAAAAGGACATTCTGGAACTGAAAAGTTAACTACAGAAATGAAAAATTCACTATGGGGCTCACCAGTTGATTTGAGCAGGCAGAAGACTGAGCCTCAGAGATATGGCACACCATTAATCACACTAACATACAAGTAATGGGAGTACCAAAAGAAGAGAAAAGAGCAGAAAAAATATTCAAAGAGACAATGACTAAAAAGTTCCCAATTTTGATAAAACACATTAATTTATACAAATAAGAAAGTCAACAAACTACAAATAAAATAAAGCAAAGAGATCCATCCATAGACATGTGATAGTAAAAATGCTGAAAGCTAAAAATCTTGAATTCAGTAAGAGAGAGAGAAAAAAAAGAAAAGACTCCTTATGTATAAGGGAGTTAAAATAGGAATAATAGCTGATTTCTCAGAACAAACAGTGAACCAAAAGGTGGCAGGAAAGCATATTCCAAGTGCTGAAAAGAAGAATCTATGAAATAAGAATCTTATATCCAGCAAAACTATCTTCCAAAACCAAAGGAGAAACAACAATATTCCTAAATGAACAGAAATAGAGAATTTGTGGCTAGCAGATGTGTCTTACAGAAAACACTAAAGCGAATTCCTCAGGCCCAAAGCAAATGATTCCAGACAGTAATTACAGTACACACATACACACACAAAAAACCCCAACAAAACTCACAAACAAGCCCAAAGAACACTGATGAAGTAATTATGCAATTATAAAAGACAGTATAATTGCATTTTTCCTCTTATCTTCTCTTAACTGATTTAAAAATCAATTGTCTAAAAACAATATGCATATAATTGCATTGGTTGGGCCTGTAGCATATGGAAATGTAATATATTTGACAATAAAAGCACAAAGGCAGTTGTGAGGACAACACTGGAGTAAGGAAATTATGCCGGATGGCAATAAAAAAGAAACAAAGAGAAACAAAAATGATAAACAAGAGGGTTATAAACTCTATTGATCTCTACTTGCTCCCCTTCTTTTAGTTTCTTTAAAATATAGTAGGTTGTATGGAATAATAGTTGTAACAATACATTGCTGGGTTTGGAGCATACAGATGTAATGTGTGTATAAAAAATAGCACAAGGGGAGGAGGAGAGAGTTCTGTGGGAGATTTCTGTATTTTAGCAGCATGGAGTGAGCATAAATCTGAAGTAGGTTCTGTACGTTATGGTGTCTAGGGAAATCACTAAGAAAGTAAAATTTGAAAATATTTAAAAAATCATGGAAGAAATTAAAATACTTTATTAGAAAATATTTACTTAAAAGAAAAATAAAGCCAGAAAGATGAAATAGAGGAACAAAAAGATATGTGACATATAGAAAACAAAAAGTACAAAGGCACATATAAATGCAACCATATCAATAATAACACTAAATGTGAATGAATTAAACATCCACCTAGAAGGCAGGGATTGTCAGATTGGGTTAAAAAAATAAAAACTAGTCCTGGCTAGGTAGCTTGGTTGATTGGAGTGTCATCCATGCACCAAAAGGTTGTGGATTTGATCCCTGGTTGGGGTGTGGATGGGAGGCAACCAATCAATGTTGCTCTCTCTCCCTTTCCTCTCTAAAATCAATAAAAAATGTTTCTTCATGTGAGTATTTAAAAAACAAAAGAAAAACCAAACCCAGCTCTGTCTATGCTGTCTATAGGAGACACACTTCAGATTCAAAGGTACAAAGTCTACAGGAGACACACTTCAGATTCAAAGGTACAAATAAGTTGAAAGTAAAAGGATAGAAATATAAACTCTGCAACCAGCAAGTATGAGAGACTTCATAACAATTTTGGATAAATTGCTTGCATTGCAAAGGACCTTAACATGCCTTCATGAAAATCTATTTTTGTCCTGATGAAATGTAGCTAAAAAAGGACTCCAGTGCAGGTGTACAATGACTGTCAGAAAACCCTTATGTAGTTCAGGCTCTGTTCTTTACCTCTCTGTGTCAGACTCTTCATTTAGGTCCAAGAGAAGGGAAAGGAATGGGAAGAAACCCAGTGAGACGATGAGATACCCCTGCACAGCACAGAACATGAATAGGAAGCAAACGGGGATGAGGTGTGGGAAAGAGCTGATGGGTAGCTGGATGAGGATATTCTGGTACATGTCTGAATATGTTTGTGGGAGCGGCTGCTATTATCAGAAAGGTCCCCAGTCTCGGTCGTCACTAGCACGAATGATGGAGAGGTATGGGTGCCAAAGCACTGAGAGCAATCACCTGGAGAAGTTGCTTATCAGAAAGGGACACCCCACCTTCCTAAAGTCTTATGGTGCTGTAGTTAGGATGATGCTGTGGAGTATTCAATGCGATCGCTAGAAACACAAAACCTGTGACAGGGTCTTACTACCACCTTAGTCTCTGCAGCTTAAATGTTCCAGACCTCAGTAGTCTCTAATCCTCTGCACAGACCCTTGGGTGGGTCGCCCTCCAACTAACCTATGAGGTTGGTTAGCATGGGCATCCCTGAGGACCACAGGAAGAAGTGCCCTAGCTTGGCCCCAGAGATAATGAAAAAAATGAGCCTATAGCTCTAAATAAGTAACAAACATTACAATTTCGTCATCCTCGTCTAAAAACAAAACTGGAGGCAAAATGGGGTTGTAGTGAGAGCTTTGTGAACTCAAATTGTTTCCTGCTCTCCCCAGGCTTCTGTTCCTTCATTTTTAAATGGTGAAAAACACAAACACAAAACCCAACTTAAAAAGGTATGAGGATTAAGTAAAGTAAGCTGTGTAGTGAACGTGGTATTGTATCTGGCACCATTTGGGGATTTTTAGGTCATCACTTATTGGGTTCAGATGGAACTGAGCCTACACAGCATATATTTCATAAAACAACAAAAACTGGACAAGACTTCCTCCACTTTCAGTCTAAACACCTTCAGTTATTGATGAGTTCACAACCAATGGTGTCTTTGTGTTGGATGACCCTCTTCTCTCTCACAGGAAGTTCTAGAGGGGAGCAATGTGCCAACCCATGAGGCCCTCTCTTCCTACAAAGGCCACGGTGGGCACCACTGGACATGAGGCTGCACGGCTCTCTCATCCAGAGAAATCAGAGCAGCCGGGAGCAGACCTATCAGTCACCTACTTCTAGCTGGAGTCTCACTCCATGTTAAGAGGGACAAGGAGCTGGATGACATTAGAGCTGGCTCATCTCAAGCTTCATGGGTGACTTTCACATCCTCCCAGTCTCAGACGGGTCTGAGGAAGAGGTGGTTAAAGTCAGACTCCGTGCAATTCACAATTTTGATGGCAAACCGTGAGTTGAAGAGAGAATTCATCACAGACACATATGTCATAGGAGCCCAGAGGAAGCCTGGGCTTGGAGGTGATGGGAAAGGGGGCGAGGCTAGGCAGTTCACTGCCCATTTTGGGACAGATAATAAAGAAACAGTATGCAGATTACACACAGGTCTCTATGTCTTGGTTTTTTATTTATTTAAAAACTCAGGAAGACCAGTTACAGTGAACCAAGACTGAACAAAAGTTTCCTGCCTTTTTCTTATGCTGTTCTTAGGTAGTCCCCGCAGAAAGATGGGGACTGGGAGAAGAACAGGAAGGAGAGGAATCAAAGGTGAGACTAATAGTTTGCCTTAAAGTGAGAAGATGCCTTGTGTTTCAGACCTTTGGACAGGACTCTGAAAATTTGCCCCAATTTCAGTCTAAGTTGGAAGAAACATCTTGATTGCATATCTAGATGTCTTTCAGAAGCTTTTGATTTTTAACTAAAGTAGTAGTTTATATAAAGCAAAAGAAAAACTCAACTTTGTCATGTGGCCAACCTCCATCAAATACTTCAAAACTAAGTAGTCAACAGACGTACAATAGAGACCCAAGACACAATCGACAGAGACAAGTTAAATGCCACCAACACACACACTTGCCTATTTCTGGGTTGGCAGACTGGCAAGGTGCTGCCTGGGTAATTGCATTCCGCCCACCTAAAATTCCCTCGTCTCCACTGAGAACTGTACCCTTTGCTTTCTCAATTAAACTGCTTACAGAAGGAACATTTCGGAAGAAGGTGGTACATAAATGTAGGATCATAAACGCCCACAGCAATCTCTCCATGGAAGGCCTGCAGAGAAAAGGTTGCACAGCCCAGAGCAGAGCGGTGGGGGAAGCTGAGCCGCCTCACCGCTCACGGGGTGGCAGACTAACTCGTCACATGTCGCGTTCTGTGCCGGTTTCACCACTGGTTAAAACTCCCAACCAGCTGGCTAACCAGGAATAAAATGGTCATGCGATGGCCGGAAGACATGTTTTTATTACCTCACATGGTAACATAGTTCTGTGACTTTTTATGGGGGAAAAAAAAAAGTGTGTGAAGGGCAGTGGGGTGTTAGTGAGGGGAGCTGGCGGGTAAAAGGAACACTGGTGGTGAGGATGTGTCAACTTGGACCTAGTTACAGAATTTCTTTGCTCCTCTGACCAGGTGAGTTCATACTCGGAGGACGGTAGGCTGAGTAGTCTCCAAGCAGCCCCCCCGCTCTAGGGGCTAGGTGTTTCCTCTTCAGGGCTGAGCTGCATCTTAGAGGAACAATGTATCTAGCAGAGTTTTTGGCCCATGTCAAAACTGCACGTCCCGACAGTGCCTAGGTCATCAGTTCCCTGGCTCTGCAAGGGGGAAAGGAATCAGGGGAGGGAGGAAAGCAAAGGAAAAAAAAAAAAAAAGGAAAGAAAGCAAAGCAGAAAGGACAGGAAGGGAAGAAAGAGAACAGTGCTCCCAGGGCCCTCGGGATCAGCGCTGTCTGGTGGGGCGGAGCTGAGAGCTGCACTTGCCCATGTGGCTCCAATGTCTGCTTCTTTTCCTGAATCCCCATCAGTAACAGGACGGTAAGCCTTTTACACGTATTCATTCCAGGGAGGGTCCTCCCTGGCAGCCCGTGACCCAGACAAGGAGTCAGCCTGCTTTGGAGAAGAGGAAGCAGAGGATCGCCCAGTGCGCACGTGTGTGGGAGCAGCCCGGAGCTGGGGGCGGAGCCGGGATGAGGGGCCACACACAGCCTGCCATCCAGACGTGTAACGGTGTGGGGGAGGGATGGCTAAGCGAACTTTCTTAAACCAACCCAAGTAACAAGCAAGCCTACTCTTACCTAACTTTAAAAGAAAGTGTCATTTATTTTCTTCTTAAGTTTATCTGTGCCAGAGATACATGCTTTGGTTTTTCTTCAGCTTTCCAGAGGAAAGGTCCTCACCCCACTTCTCTCTCTGCCCATGGGTAACTGGAGGGCACCCTCCCAGCCCCGATCTCCCTGAGGGAGGGCAGTGACTAACCTGACTGGAGGGGCTGGAAGGACTCAACACCCACAGTGGCCAGGGGACAGGCGACACCAGTGGGTGCCTGACAAGGGCCATCCAGCTCTCTGGTCCCTTTCTGTCCCAACTTCCGCATTGCTGGGCAGGCAGACTACGCTTGTGCGGTACCTGGGGCTGTGCGTGGAGGGGAGGTTAGAGTGCTGCTGTGCTCTCTGCAGTAGACAGGGTAATGATTCCTTCCTTCCAGATGCCCGTGTCCCAGTTCTGGAACCATGACTTAGTTAGGCTGTGTGACCAAGAGGAAGTGAAAAGTGCTGCGTGCTCGAGAGATGGGTGATGACCCTGGATTATCTGGGAGGGCCCGGGTCATCACAGGGTCCTTGTCAGTGGAAGAGGGAGTGGAGAGAGAACCAGAGCAGTAAAAGAAAACTCAGTTGAGTGTAGCTTCTGCTACAGGTACAAAGCTAGTGATCATGGTAACATATTTATTGAGTGCTTAGCATGTGCCTGTCATTGTTTTAAGGATTTTATGAATGTTTGCTCCTTTAATCATTTATAACTATCTTAGGTAATGAGTGGAAGGTCACACAGCTATAAGTGGTATAGCCAGGATCTCACCCAGCTGGCTGGCTCCAAAGAGTTAATATTATGCTGATATTGAACTTAAATTCCTATTTTGCACCTTGCACATATCTTGTGGCTACTGGGGAGATGTACTGGCAGAAACAATGCATTTTTCAGCCACTCAGATTCACCCCCACTTTTCTGCCTTGTCCCTTTCATCTGTAAAACCTGGGGCGTGACTTAGCCAGGGTTAGCAATTATCTGCAAATGGGAATACTGTGACTCAGCTCCGAGAAGTGACATGATAATCAAATAGTCAAATGAGGTGGCATTGATGTCTGATAGCTAGTAGATGATCAATAAGCATTTGTTGGGTCTATATCTGAAGGAAGAGAATCTGGCTATTCTGTCCTCAGAAGGAGGTATTACATTGTTTTCACATCATTTTACAACACTTGAAGGTTCAACATTTCCCCCCTAGCGAGGCTGCTGCATGGATGACAAATTTTGCAGCCTCTCTCATTAGTCTGATCATCAGGAAACTCAGTCTGTGTGCATAAATTTGAGAGTGTCCAGGCCTGAAAGTCAAGTTGAGTGAGAGAGAAACAGTTGATAAAAAGGTACAATTTAGCCTAGAGAGGAAGAATACTAAGGGAAGAAATAGTTTTAGGTCTTAACACCAGAAATATATTTTTTTATAGCTCAAGAGATCAAAATGAGGATCAGTGGGTGATAGCTATAAGGAGGCAGATTCAGTACAAAGAAAGTGTCAACGGATTAGAATTTTTCCAAAGTGAGCCCCACTGCCTCAGAGGCAGGTCCCCTCGTCTGTGAAATATGAAAGCCGGAGCCTCTGATGGTCACGGATGGGGTTCTGAAGGCCCTGAGGCTATGCTTGGTAGCCTTGGAGGGCCAATAAACTCGCTTTTGAAAAGCTCTTATTGTTTCCACCAGTGCCAAACACACTGCCTGCATCTCCTGGCAGGGGAACGGGGTCTGCAAGAAAGCACAATTCTACTGGTTCAAGGCTGAACTTTGCTGAAGATTCCAATTTCCATTGCCCACAGCACAACTGAACAATAAGAAAACCTCAGGTCTAGTTAGAGACTGCAGAGTACACACAAGCCTGATCAGGCTCAATACACAGTGTAGCTTCTGCCTTCTCTTCTCCCAGGAATGCATACAGCAGCTGCCCCACTGAGCACACCCAGCTCAAATATTAAATAACTGAATCGCAGAGAAAATGATCACCGAGAGAAAGGCCAGACTTTGTGGTGTGAACCCCCTGACCCATGGCCCGGGGGCTGAGATGTTCTGTCTGCTGGAGGCAGGGAACACAGTGCGGGCACAGTAACCATACACACATTTAACATCAAAGGTCACTTTTTAAAGAATTAACAGTCTAGGACTTCCGGCAGCAGGAAGTAACCTCAGACCCTCTGAACTGAAATCTCTGGTGGTGGGACCCAGGAACCTGATTTCAACAAGCCCTCTTGGTGTGTCTGGCTCAACACAGTACCATCAAACTCCACCAGGGCTGTGGGTAGAATTTAGTTTGCGGCACGAGGAGAGGAAAGGCTGCAGGGGGAGGTAAGGTTTGATAAGAAAGGGAAACAGGTGCTAGGGGGCAGGAAACCAGGAGCAAATACTATGCAAGAGTAGTAAGTGATGATATAATCTTCTGTGCAAGAAAACCCCGCCAGGAGACAAGCTTATTAGAGAGCAGGAGTTCTTATTTTCTATAACCTACAAGAGTAATTGACATAGTGTGGGCACTAACTTTCTGGTGAGTGAATAGATGAACATTCTACTGGAGACTCCATGTCCAGTTTCTCTTAGGACGAGGCCAATGTGGAGGCCTGAATGGGCTGGATGAAGGGCATCCCACTCCACCTCCCAGCCTCCCAGGGGGTCCTGTGGCACACTGAGCCGTGGCTGAAAGACCCAGCAAACCATTCCTTTCTGCTTTATGCCAGAGAAAGAAGGTGGGCATTTTAAAAAATAGAATCAACGCAGCCAGGAGCGGCCTTGTCACCAGGATGGGGAGAGAGACCCTTCCTGCCTCTGACATAACTCATGTGAGAGAAGCCAGGAGCATGCACAGGGCCAAGTTTAAAGACCAGCCCAAGAACCTGCTTTCTGCTTGAATCAGAATCAGGGACACACAAAGTAAAGGCCAGGTAGAAGGTGGGGCGATGAACATGGTTCCCACTTGGGGGCATGGCTGCCTGCTGACTGCGGGGAGCTCGGAGATCCTCCACCCATCCCCAGATCCACAGAGTTAATTACATGGCCCTTCGGGATTGACCGCTTCTTCATTTCCGTCATCCTTCCTACGTGAGCACTGCCCTCTCCTCCTTGTCTTCCACTGCAGGTCATGCCTATCATCAAGGCCAGCCCAGAAGCGACTGGGCTTTCTAGGAACCAAAAGCATTTATTTCTTTATATTAACTCTCTTTCCATTTCTCCTGGACAGGAGTATTTTTTTTAAGCAACAATGAAACAACATTAACACAGACAGCAAAGAGCCTGCCTTCGGTGCATTCATTAAACACTGTCCACAGAACAATGGCACGGTGAAAGCAATGTTCTTGTGGTTTAGGACATGAAATAGCTGTAAGCACAGAAAACTGCCTGCATCAACCACCCAGACTTCAGGACACCGGAGCCTGTGGTTGTGTTCTGCCTCAGGTGAGCCCGGACGTTGGAGTCCAACAGCGCAGGGAAGGCTGTGAGGACGTAGAATAATTAAGCAGCGACACAGGCACTATCGTTATTAGCTAATCACAACTGTAGGGCAGCAACAGTACAGTTTCTCTTCTCCCATGGGGCCTAATTATCCCACAATAACCACACCTCTTATTTTAGTTCATCTCTAAAAGATTTATCTTTGAGGGCTGGGAGGGTGGGAAGAGGGATGAGACAGGGTAGGAGGAGGTTGTGTGCAGTGCAGATGGTGCCGATAGGTGCTGAGGTGTTGGATCTCACTGCCTGACACCCTGCAAAAGGCATGTCTCCCCCGCATCGCGTGCTTTCATGCCATCACTTCCGAGCCACGCGGAGGCTGGTGAGCAACGTGGTGCTGCATCACAGGGCAGGGCAAGCCAATACTGGTTCTCTAGAAGCGGGTAAGGGGAAATGCACAGAGTTTGAACTTTGAACTACCCTTAAGGCATTATTCTATGATGATAAGCATTTTGGAAGGTGAGAGAGTGCTACAGAAATGGATGTGGACAGCATCACACTCCTCATGTCCAAAGCCATCCCACTGCTTTCTTCACTTTCATTTCCACTTGGTGGAGCACTCACTAGCTGATCTTCTAAGACAAAATCTACTTTATTAGTTGTCACTAAAGCTGGGTACCTCCTTAATTAACCTTATTTTTAGTAACACCTTCCCCTCCCTCCTTCCCAGCCCCAGTCCCATAAAGGGCAGACATGAGTTTGGGCCATGAGTTTGAAAAAGTCAGCTTATATAAAACTCAGTATTTGGATCTAACAAGAATGGGACAAAGGAAAGAGAAGATCAAATCTATTTTTCTCTTCCAATGATATTTTGCTTGTAATTTACCAAAATAAATAAAAGTACAAACCTTTCCTTAGCTGACCTCCGATGCTTGCTTTAACAGATGGTCATGGGCACAGATTGAAGAAAAAAAAAAAAGTTAGTGGTTTCTCATGAGGGTGAGAACATATACGTAAGTGCAAAAATCCAGAGGTATAGTTCCGGTTCCCCGGGAGTTCCTGCTCAAACCTCTCATGATGGTATCCCTGCGCGTCGCCCCATGTGGGTCATGAATGAGGCACCTGGCTAGGTCCTGACAATCCCTCACAACTTAGAACGTGATGCTGTGACCAGGCTCACTCTCTGCAGAGAGAGTGAGAAAGACGCATTTCCGCGGGAGGCACCCAAACCCGTCTGCATCCTGGTGTCAGGAGGTCCTGGAGAAGGGCAGTCCGCCCAGACGGACACACACTCCTCTCTAGGGGGCAGATCTTCCTATGACGCCCAGGCTGGCAAAGGGTCAGGATACTGTGCAGCAAAGCTCTAGACGGGAGAGGCTGTGACCTGCGGGGCAGGCCACGTACGCCGCAGGCCAGCAGGGTGGCCGCCTCCCCACACAGCCCACCTCCCAGCGCCGCCCGGATGCTGCCGGACACAGAGCCAACAGCTCCCTTGGGCTCTGGGCCTGGCTCCCAGTGGCAACTGCCACACAGCAGCCCTGCCTGCCTGTGGTATCTCCTTCGGTTTAATCTAATAGTGCCATTTTCGCCTTTGGTAAGTAGGGTGTGTTGGTCCTATGATCTCAAGTCAAATTTCCCACTGTAAAAGCAAACAACTTCACTTCACAACTGAGAAAACTGAACAAAGATGAAATGATTTGCTCAAAATCATAGTCTTTCAGCTCTTAGCCAAGATGTCCACAGCCTCTAGAAAGATAATAAAACTGTAATTCCTTTCCTACGTTCTTTAGGCTAAGTATTTTCTAAACCTCTGCCCTGGGTATGAACTTTTTTGGTTGGTTGTAGATACTGAAATTCTTTACTTGCATGTGATGTAAATACTTTCTGCCTTAAATTTTTTACATCCTTATCTGACTCGAGGTTCAGATACCCAGGTGCCTGTGGGGTGCACATACATGGAAGGCCTGTTTGAACAATACGTGCAAAATCCAATCAGCTTTCATACAAACCTTCCCTCAGAAGGTTTTGTTTGTCACCCTAGAAGCCGGACGGCCAATACCAAATACAGAACCACTCACTAGAAAGCAGACCACTGCCGATTATGTCAAAAAATGTTTTAAGTGCCTAGAACTTTTGAAATATTTGATTTACACGAGATGCTTCTCTTAAGAATCCACAGAGCAGAGTACCAAGCATGAGTCTTCACTTTTCCCAGCTTTGTGAATTACCAAATGCACCCTAATGGCTAATACTGCCCCCAGAGCTCCTGTTGCATTAACTGTATAGAAAAATGGGACAGTTCACACAGGGGGAAGAAAGTAGTGAGAGAAGGCCCCCTCTTCTGTGGTCTTACAAACATTTTAGCATAAAGTACACAAAAATAATGGTTGTGAAAGGTGTTTGCAAAGGGTGTAAAAGTTATTGTTGATGCTTAAAGGCCAATGGAATCATTTTACTATATTAGGGATTTAGTAAAATAATGCTTTTTAAAAAGCTAATGCAAGAATATAATCTACGCAAGGATAGGGATTTTTGTCAGCTTTGTCCACTGATATGTTTCAAATGTCCTAGACTATTCCAGGTACATAGCAGATGCTCAATAAATATCATTGAGTGAATGAAAAATATATTTGGAAATTATCATCACTGTACTGACACTTTATGGAACATTTTACATAATGTCAAACCTCCATGAACAGTTATGAAAATAAAGAACGAGTTAACATGTGGAAACCTCAAAAAAAAAAAAAAAGCACAAAATGCTGGAACTTTCAGGAAACGAAGGAAGAAGGGGATGTCCGTTCTCTTTCGGTAGCAGTAGGGGTGTAAGCTGTTTGACTGATTTGACTCCACAAATGAATAGCCAGTTTTAACAACAGCCTGAATGAAACAACGAGCCTTCTAGCTAGTGACAGAGAAAACTGTTTTGAGTTTTACTTCTTTTCCATGAAAATAAGCAATGAAACAAGACGGGCCTAAGGAGAACAATGGGAGGTTCAGACAACTAGTCCTGAATTAATAAACACGGAGGCATATGTGACAAACACCTTGAGAAGTTCAATGGGGAGGTACCCCCAGGACCCCGTGGAGTTAGCAAAGCTCTGATAACAAAGGAGACTTTTGGCAGATGAGCTTCCCAAAGCCCACACAGGCGTCCATGATTCTTCCGAAAATAAAATGCCTTTATTTGATACGAGACTCTTCCTTATTCCACATCACATGACCTCAGAACAAAGTGAAAGCCAATCTTCCTAAAATTATTAGAATATAAAACTGTTCAGTTCTAATGTGAATTACTTTTGATTCATTCTTCAGACCTGAATCCTCACTGTGCGGAGTGGCTATTTTCAGGTTACTAAGGACCAAGTCTGGGGATGTCAGGTGGGTCGCTGACCTTGCCGAAGGTCACTGTGACAGACTGGGGTTCCTTCTCGGATATTCACCTGGACTAGAATGAATAAAGGGCTTTTATTTATTTATTTATTTTTAAAATATATTTTATTGATTTTTTACAGAGAGGAGGAGAGAGGGATAGAGAGCTAGAAACGTCGATGAGAGAGAAACATCGACCAGCTGCCTCTTGCACACCCCCTACTGAGGATGTGCCCGCAACCAAGGTACATGACCTTGACTGGAATCGAACCCGGGACCTTTCAGTCCGCAGACTGACGCTCTACCACTGAGCCAAACCGGTTTCGGCGAATAAAGGGCTTTTAAACACTTGTCTGAGAACATCTTCATTTTGCTCATTAATGGAACTGAACACTATTTGAGTGCCTGGGTGCGAGATATTGTTCCAAATGCAAGGGGGATTCAAATAAATAAACGTTCCCTGCTTTGAAAGGCCTTACTCTCTGGATGGCGAGAGACCAGGCGTGTGCTCAAACACTACTCCGCAGCGGGAGTGTGCGGGATGTAGGAGTTGGTAGGAGTACGCGGAACGGACTCTGGTAGCAGGGAAGAGTAGAGCCCCTCTCCCCCACATGCCAACTCAACCTCGCCTCTGTCTCTGCCCTCAAGAGCTCCTAGTGCAGCTGCCAAGGAAGGAGTGTGCCTCTGGCTCAGGTGCAGAATCAGGTGTTTGTTAGAAATGTATGACATGCTTGCCCTGCAAAAGCAGAAGGCTGAGAAACTGTCACATCAATGGATAGACCCCCTCTCTCCATGGTGCGAGAGCGTGCATGGCACCCTGCAGGCACAGTTAAGGGGGACAGAAGCCTCTGGGAACACTGGAAAGTTTGAGGGTAATTTCTGGTGCCTCACTGCTCTTCCAGCCATCCAGCTGGCAGCTTCTCTCCACACAGAAGGGGCCACTCCCTGTAATTCCTGTGTGAGAAGTGTGGGAGAGGCCCCAGTCACAGGAATGCACCCCCCAATCTCTCAACCTCAGTCTCCAGGGAAGCCACACTGTTTCTTGGGACTTTATTGTGTCTGTCACAGCTTTCAAGGAGGCAGGGAACATCTGGTAGATGAGGAAACAACATTGCCTAGAATACCAGGTGAAAACTAGTTGAAAAGTCAACGGTGGGAATGGAAAAATGCTCCCTTAGTATTTTAAAATGCTTTACACTATCGAAAGAAATTTCCTATTATCCCAAAGTGTGCACTTGATTGAGTGCACTTCAAGAGCATTTGGAGAATTTTAAAACATAAAAAAACCAAAACAAACAAAAAGAAACCAAAGGAAGTAGAAGGTCAGTGAAATAATGTGATATAGGAACACAATATTGTATTGTAGACAGAAAATGCCAAAGAAATGTTCACATGTGGTAAATAACAATGCTCTCACCTAAGTTTTCAAAATCACCAAGCAAAACAATGTGTCTACAAATATTATCTTTCTTTAAGACCTAGATGCACGCGTAAAGACAATTTGTCTTGTTATACTAATACAGACATAACAGATTCCTCAAAACAGGTTCAAAATTGGATAAGAAAAAATGACCCAAGAATTAATTAAATAGGAGATTGAAACAAACAAAGGACAAATTATCATATCTATCTATATCTATATCTATATCTATATCTATATCTATATCTATATCTATATCTATATCTATCTCTATCTATCTATCTATCTATCTATCTATCTATCTATCTATCTATCTATCTATATAAAAGACTAATATGCTAAGTGTCCAACTATTTGATCTGTCGCTATGATGTGCACTGACCACCAGGGGGCAGACACTCAACACAGGAGCTGCAGAGCTGCGGTGACTTGGCAGTGGAGGGTCTCAGGTGATGCACTCCAAAACCAGACATGAGGGAGCCCAATTCCACCTCGGGCCGTGGGTTACGTTGCTGCTGGGGTACGGTCAGCCCTGAATCCGGTTTACTGCACACTTGTGTTTGCATTCCACACCCTGTATGACAGCCACTTTGCAGAGTCCCTCTCGCACTCAGGGACCCCTTGGGGGATGTCAGAGAGCCGGTGTCGGCCCGATCCCCACAGACCAGGCCAAGGGACCCAACCTGCTGGAGGGACCCAGCTCCCTCTGCAAACACCGGGGAGGGACCGTGGGAGGTTGGCTCCAGGGTGCAACCAGCCCATCTCGCCCAGTCCCACCCTGCCCAGGGCCACCTTCTAATTAATTTCCTTTCAATGTGCATGAATCCATGCATTGGGTCACTAGTATCAAAATAAAAGATAAGAAACATGATTAAGTTAGGTTTCAAAAGACCTGGGATAAAGTTATAAAAGGGATACTATGCATCTACCTGGTTTTTATTCTTTCATGATTTAATTTCTTATTTTATTCACTACCATCTGATAATTGCATGAAACACTTATTCTAACCATGGGCAATTTAGAACATTTTAATTTTTATTTCAAGGCCACGAGACAAAGGAACCTATTTATTGCCTAAGGGGATTTTTTTTTTTTAAACAAAAATTAAAGCTTAATCTTTCATGTTTTAAAGCATAGATGGGTTAAAATCATTTATAATAATGCTGTAGGGAGACTGTTCCTGGCAAAAATTGAAATGATAAATTTACAATTAAAAGAATTAATAGTTTAGGGGATTGAATGCCCCTTTCCTTTCTAGATAGATTTGTCTGAAGCATAAGAGACATCTTTAAAAACAGGGCAAAGCCAAGGCCTGCACAGGAGTGGTGCACTTCAGTTTGATGGAGTTGCTCATGGAACAATAGTAAGAATCGCTTTTTATTATTTAAAAAAAATAAGCAATGACATTGGCCTTGGCAACCATTTTTTCCCCCCACAGGAAATTGCTCTGATGAAGTGGAGAGCCTTGAATTCTATACTAACCACGTTTTCTGTGACTTTGAAAGAGTCCCTGATGGAAATTAGACAAATAATTTACTTTCACTTAAATGCCAGATTTTTTAGTTACACTTACGAAAAATAATTGAAATATAGATTTAAATCGTTTCTGCTGCTACACTTCAGGATTCTAATGAAATACTTTCAGCTATTATGCAAAGCATTCCTCAGTGGAGGGAGGAAAGCCACGCTCCACGATTCCTGGTTAGCAGAGGCGGTGCAAGGACAGCTCTGAGAGCAAAGGGAAGGACAACTTGCTGGCGGTGGGCAGGAAGGGAGGGGACCCATCTCAGGACACAGGGTCCCTTTCTGTAAGGCCCCAGGAAAAATCTGAAAAGGGTCAAATATATTTAAAGTTCCTTAAATACGTCAGGCATCATCCTAGGCTGCCTAAGTACACTGCATCTTAACAAGGTTACGCCATCCCTGGCCAGTGTGGCTCAGTTGGTTGGACATCATCTTGACCAAGAGACTGCTGGTTTGATTTCCAGCTCTCCCTCTCTTTTTCCTCTCTCTCTCTCTCTCAAAACCAATATATATTTTTTTTTTTAAAGAAGGTTATACCATATTTGTGCTCCTGACCACATTGGAGGAAATGGATGTGGAGCCATGAATGAGACCTCACCTCCATGCCCCTAACCCTCACCCTGCTCAGCACCATAGTCTCCTTGCTAGTGTGTGATCATGCCAAGCTCCCTCCTGCCTCCTACCTGCTTGGTCTTTTGATGCCCTGTCCCTAGATGTCAACATGGCTTCCCCTTCTCTTTACTCAGGTTTCTGCTGCAATGTCACCTTTTCCGAGATAGAAAGCCGCTTCCAACCCCTTTCCTCTCTCCACCTTGCTGCCTGGTCTCTCCTCACACCGTGTGTCCACTGCGTGCAGGGCACACACTCGCTTGCTTCTTGTCCGTTACCCTGATGGGCTGGAAGTGAATAGACAGAAGGGGACAGACTGTCCCTTCTGCTCGCTGCTCTGCCCCAGCTCCCAGGGCAGCGCCTGACACCGTCCGACTGTACCATCTACCACTCACAGTACCATACGGAGTACCTCCCACCCGCTTTTGAGCTCTGATTCTCAAACCAACACGTCCTCTTACAAAGAATGAAATATGTGAATATTAGTTTTGATTCCCTGGAACCAAGGCACTTTCCAGAACAAAATCATGACAGAAGAATATATTTTAATAAAGTCAAATGAACCCTTAACAAGCAAACAACAGGCCACATACCCTTAGCCTGTCAGAATAACAACATAATTTTAATGTAACTACAATAATATATCAAAGTTTAATGTAAGGAACCATGGTCCGAACTGTGGCCTATATGGCTCTTTGTCATACAAGGAAGAGAGTGTTCATAAGAAAAAGAGTTTTCTTCTTTCTACCGTGTTACCAGTGATTTGATCAGTTCCTGCTGGTTATGAAGGTAATTTTTCCAAGGTTGGAAAAATTAGAAAAATTTACTTTAGACAAAATAAAGTTAATATTGTTTTCTCTTAAAAAAAAAAAAAGGTGCAAATCCTCATCATTTTTAAATAAACAAAAAAGTGTTCAGATTTTTGAGTGACTTTTAGTTTCTTTCTCTCCAATAAAATATAGTTAAAAAGGTCAGCTTCTGACTAAAGATACAATAAAATGTGTGATGTTTTAATAAAATAATTTCACAGCCTTCATAGGGGAGATAAAAATTCTTATTTGAGAAAATACTTTACAATCAGATTTATGAAACAAGTCAGAGAGGTTAATTTTAGAAATTGTTTTTAAGAAAAAAAATCCTTATTTTTATAAGTGGTATTTATCATGCCAAAAAAGTTTATTTCTTAAAAAGAGTCACTATATGAATTATTTAAATAACAAACGCATCATTAATTGCATTAGAGCTATAACTTAATTGGTTGGAAGAAATGACGAAGTTGTTTCTCAGGAACACCATTTGTTTCAGGGAACGAGGCCCACCTACAGGAATGGTGCCCTTCTAAAGGCAATTTAGAGAATGGAGCCAATGCTCTATGGGCTGCTGCTATGAGATCACAGCACATTAAGGACAAATCCCCCAGCTCTTCCTAAACATCCCCTGGATTTCTCCCTCCAAACTGCGCTCGGAGGGAAATGTCTCACTGTTTTAGAGACAAACCGAGGGCTATTGCCTTCCTCCCCGATGTCAAAAGCTTTAAGCAAGCTGGTCAGCGGAGTGCTGCAGCTTTCTTTTTTTTCTCAAAGAAAACCAGTGTTGTTACATAAAGCGTTTTCAACACTTAGCTAGTCTTCTGGGCATAGCTGGCAGAGGGTCATGAGGTTTTTAGAGTTAGAGAGAGTTTGGAGATTGTCCAGGCCAACTCCTCCACCCAGCAGAGGAGGAGGTGAGGTCATTTATCAAGGTCTAGAAAATTCCGAGAGGAGGAGAAGCCAGCGCAACATTTCTTAACAAACAAATCATGGTTTCCAAGCAACCCCATTAGGTCTGGCTTGTGTGAAAGAAAAATGGCATCTGCTTTTGAATAAGGTATCAACATACGTGAGGAAAGACTTTGCATGACACAGCCCAGGCATGACCACAGACAGGCAACAAAGGTGGCCCCTCTGGACTGGGCTTTAAAGTCAAACGAGAAGAATGGTGGTGGTGAGAAATGTAACACTGCCATGATTAGGGCTGTTGAGACTGAACAGAGAATTCTTAAATTGCTAAAAAGAGAGAGAGAGAGAGAGAGAGAGAGAGAGAGAAAGAGAGAAGGAGGGAGGGGAGAAAAAGCATGACTAAGAGATTGAAGCACTTCATAATGGTGGAGACCTAGTGAGGATTGAGTGGCAGCATTCTGAAACAAATGAATGTGTGAGAACCACTAGCATGGTGGATTCTCTCAGAGAAAAAAAAATCTTTTTCCGTTGGAAAATAAAACACACATGTTGAAAAGTTTGGTTCTTCAAAAATAAAGAAACAAGTTTCCCCCAATGCCCAGGTAAGCTCGCTGGCTGCCTGGGCATGCCTCCCCTGCCTGTGGCACCGGGTGTGTGCAGACCTGGGTGCCCTTTGTCACGTCCTCTTACCGGGGCTGGTGAGGGCTCCCAGGGCGCTGCTCGTGGTGGACAGAGGGTTTGCGTTGGTGGTGGTGGCTGAGGTCTGGGCTGCGGCTGCAGCGGCCGCCAGCGTGGCCAGATTCTGTAACTGTAAAGCGTTCATGCCTGCCAGAGGAAGAGAAAGGTACCGTTAGCCACAGACCCCCTTTGCCGGGCAGATGACGGCCACAGGGCCCTGGGATGTAAGCCCTGGCGACCTGTGTGTCCCCTAACTTCTCAGCACCGTCATCTCCCTGTGGCGCTGCCTGTCCTACCCCAGGATGCCCTTCGCAGATCGGTTCAGGGCTGAGAGATTATCGGAAAAGACGGGTGGAGATTGCTCTGTGTGCATTGGCCACAGCCAGGCCTTCCACCAGAGAACTGTATAGAAGAGGTGAGGTCTGGGCTTGGACAAGGTGGGGGCCCAAGGGGTAAACTCTCAGTCTCTAAACTTGATAGATGCATGTAGATGATATTAAGAGAGAAAATGAAAACTTACTGGGGAAAAGCTTTTGCTTTGATGGTGAACTGATAGGGCTTCCTGGCTCTGCCCTTTGTACCTGCTGTGTGACTGGGTAAATTACTTAACCTCTCTGTTTCTTGTTCAGGGTGTGGAAGTATTAACTCTATCTTACCTCAAAGGGCTGTTGTGAAGACTATATAAGATGGTGAATGCAAGTCACTCAGCACAGTGACTGGTTCAATGTAAGCCCCCAATGGTATTGACGAGGCGCCAGAGAATGTTCTAGCAACCTACCTGCCAAGGCCCCTCGCCGCAGCTGTGGAGCCTTCAGTCTAAGCAGCCTCTGCCCAGGACTGCCAGGCTCCCCTGCCCTCTGTCCTGACCCCTCAGTCAGGACTTATCTACTCAGAAAAGAATTCTTAATGTCTTTGCTGCAAAATGGATTCTCATTTTGCTCAAATTGATATTCCACCTTCTTCCCAGAGATGCCCAGCTCTACTGGCTCAGGGGGAGAGCCAATGCCCGTTTTCCAAAACCCACCTGGTTCTGGGGATTCTGGGAAGCAGGACCCTCGCAGGTTGGAGTCCTGTGAGTGTAACCTGCTGGCAAGCCCCGCCACGGGACAAGGTGCTGCAGGCCATGCTATGAGGATGTGGAGTGCGGAAAGCACTGTCTTATTTGTCAGGTTTGCTCCAGGAGAACGGAACCGGGGGAGTACAGGAGCCACCTGGCTTCGGTGTAGATCCATCCGGACTGGACCCGGTGAGGGGCGACTCCGGAAGGCTGCATGGACGCACCTCACACTTGTGACAAGAGCGCGGGCCTCCAGTGCCACTGCCAGGAGTGAGGGACATGTGTGTACCCATCTGTCCCCCGTTGGCTCTCCAGCGACAAATGTTCCCTCTGATGTTTTAATCATAGAAACCAGATGACCAGGCTATACTGCTCACAGCTGGCTGCACAGCAAGAGGAGGGTTTAGCACTAAAATGAAAACCTGCAATGCACATCTGGCACCCGTTAATGATATGGAGATACACTGTCGTAGGCCCAGGTTCAGAGTCCTCCGAAGGGACAGCTCCTCTGACCTGCCCCAGGCAAGAGCCACGTGCCCGAGGGCAGAGTTCCCGAGCCTAAAGGAGCTCAGCCCACTCGCCTGGGTCAGAGACTCAGGCCACAGGGCACAGAGCCAACGGTGGCAGAACCTCCCATCCGGGGCAGCCCTGCAGCCACACCTCACACGGGCACGCACTTCCTGTGTGTTCCCTTCAGACTCCCTCATCTCCTTGTTCTTAACTCTGGTGCCACTCATTCACCATCTCTCACTTTGATGCTATTTTTGTGTATTTCTTACCTTTATAGCTAGGTACCAAGCTCCTTGGGGACAAAGATGAAAGATGTTGTCTTAATCATTATCAAGTCCACCTATGCACACATGCATACACACACGTAGACACACATAAGCGCACACGCGCGTGCGCACACTGCTGTCTACGTAGCAGGCGATGGTGACTCCATGTAGGGCGAGTGGACAGAGTAATGAACAGTACTTACTGTCCATAGACCCATCCAAGTGCTTAGCTTTCTCCAGTTTTGTCAGCTCGTCAGTATTGACAATGCATCAAGTATTGACTGTTTCCCTCAATCGTTAGTTAATCCGTTCTACAAATATTTATTAGAGCCGAGTGTACCCTTCATAACTGCAGGCCATGCTATGAGGATAACTAACGCTCCACAGAGGTCCTGGAGTCTGGCCATACCACTCAGCTGCGCTACCCACTGCCCTCTCCACTAGGGAGCCCGGCCAGGCCCTGTGTGCCCCTTGGGGCCCCCTCTGCATTCCTTCCGGTTCTTCCCCACCGGAAGCATGCCAGCTGCTCAGGCTCCCCTGCTTCAGCTAGAAAAGCCAGGCAGGGGATCTTGGCTCTAGAAGAGCACCGCATGGGGGGGAGCAAGGGGGAGGGGAGGCACTCTGCTCAACCCTCGCACGGAAAGGAAGAAAATGCGGGCTGAAGCAGAGATGGTGTGTGGAAAGGAGAGGCTGCAATGATCCCTACCACTGGAGGGATTAGGGCAATGGTTGGCAAACTGCGGCTCGAGAGCCGTATGCGGCTCTTTGGCACCTTGAGTGTTCTAACGCCACTTCTTCAAAATAGACTCGCCCAGGCCGACGAACAACTTCTGCACATGGGCCACGAAATTTCAATCCAATGTGCACGCCTGCATGTGGTATTTTGTGGAAGAGCCACACTCAACGGGCCAAAGAGCCGCATGTGGCTCTCAAGCTGTGGCTTGCTGACAAACTGGATTAGGGGGAGAGAAAGGGAAGGGTTAGATGGAGAGAACCAGCAGAGGGCAGCACATGTATGTGCCTGCCCATCTATATTCCTGTCTGTCCGATCATGTGTCCACCCACTCACCCACCCATCCATCTGCCCATGCATCCATTCACTCATCTGTCCATCCTTTACTGAGTGACCATATGAGCCAGACCCGGGTACCGCACTGAGAATTAAGCAGAAAATGAGACAGTCCCTGCCTGCAAAGAGACACTGCATATTGGAGCAGGGAGGAGCCAGGAGCCGGGGGATAATCCTGCTGTCAGTTTCTGGAACTCAGAAACTCTCTCACTGGTCTCTAGTTTGCCGGGGATGAGGCAGAGCACAGGAAGGCACCGGGCGGGTGAAGCGTTCAAGGGGGAGGGGCCATGCCCATCCTCTATCCTAGTCCTTTCAGGTGAGCCAACCCTGGCAGGATTCAAGGTGCCCCTTCCCCACTCACTCCCAGACAGAAGTGCTCAGCACCCCAGAGGTGGTCAGGGTGGTTCCTGGCCGCCTATGCTGGTGGGCCCCATCTCCAGCCCCGACCCCCACACTTCTCCATCTCAATGCAGAGGCATCTCTTCATCTCCCTGTCCTGAGTTCCTGGGGCCTCGAATGCACAGGCTTCTCTGCCGGTGACAACTGCCACTTACTGGAGGCAGCACGGCTGATGGAGAGGAGTGCAGGTCTCCACCCGGGTTCTGCCTCACCTCCTGCCAACCAACCTCCCTGAGCAAACTGCTTGGCTGTCTGTGCCTCGACTTCTCAGCTGCGAAGTGGGGATAAAATGGAACCAGTGCTGCCTACAGCATGGGTCCTTGGGGACGGTGGCTTTGGCTCTTCCTGCCTCTCACAACGAGCCATGGTGTGGACTTCCCACTTAGGAAGGGGGCTTGGGGGGCCACACTGCTTCCAGAAACTCAGAAAGCAGCTTGGGAAGCCCGTGGGGACCAGCTTGCAGCTCCTCTCTCTGCCTCCGTAACTGCACCAGACTCGCTGGCGCACTGACTGCATCCGTCTCTTCAGGCGACACCCGCCGCAGACCACCTGCTCCCGGCTGGAGTGAGGCCTCTCTCCTTTACCTCTGCGCCAAGCCAACACCGAGGCCCCAGCGCCCCACTGACAGGGGGTTTCTGCTTCTGCTCACTTCGAGTTCACATTTCTGGTTCTTTTCATATTTAATTTTTTTTTTTTTTTTATTGATTTCAGAGAGGCAGGGAGAGGGAGATAGAAACATCAATGATGAGAGAGAATCACTGATCAGCTGCCTCCTACACGCCCCCGACTGGGGATGGAGCCCACAACCCAGGCATGTGCCCTGATGGGGAATCAAACTGTGACCTCCTGATTCAGAGGTTGATGCTCAACCACTGAGCCAGGCCGGCTGGGCTTTTCCATCCTTTTTTTTTCCGGGTGGGGATGTGGGGGGAGTCAGAGCGTATCCTTCCTCTGTCTCAGCTCCTTTCACAGGCACCTCCTGGGTCCTGCCCTCTCCACCCGCCTGCTCCCACTTTCCCCTTCCCGCCGCTCCCGTGCTGCTGCCATAGGATGATCCAGAAAGGGCAGCAGACGAGAGCAGAGGGCAGCATCTGGGGAAAGCCGGTCCGACTGGGCACAGGGCTCGTTTCTAAGAAGAAAGCCACCACTGTGAACCTCATGAAGAGCTCTGCTTGGATGGACACCCTCAAAACAGGGGCGATGATCTGGGTGACTAGAAATGCAATGCATTTGCATAAGTTTTATGAAATCCAATAGTGTGCCATGATCAAGATGGCAGGGAAAAAAAAAAAAAAAAAAGGTTGGGAAGGAATACAGGGATTCCCTGCTTCACTCACACCGGGGAAAAGAAGGTCCTTCTCAAAGGGAAGAAATGGTGTGGAGAACAGATGTGCAAATATGCCCACTCGAAACTTAAGATTTAAAAAGAAATTATAAGGAGAGGGCATGAAAATTTAATTTAATGTTCACCTTAGGTAATTTTGTGTCTTATTGTTCATGGCAATTACCATAAATCTGCATATCAATAAGCGAGAACAGATGTCAGTTGTTACAAGTGCTTGCCAATCAGGTCTGTTAGAAAGTGACAGATGGGTGGTTATAGAAGGTTCTCATAAGGCCCATTAGCACATTTGCAGGAAGTGTCTGTGGTGGAGGGTGGGAGACCGGCCTTGGGGTGTACGGGAATCCTTGTGGGTCCCGGATGGGGATGCACACCTCACACCTGGGCGGGATCTCCAATGTCAGGTTCTCAGCCTCCAGTACAGGTTTTTAAATACCTCTCCTCTTTCCACTCATCACAGATATTCTAAGACAGTCTTCTCTGGGAATGGGCCTCAAACTGATGAAAAGCATCGCCTTGTTGGTGTTTGAAGCAAATGCCTGCACTCTATAACTTTATTGTTACTTTTAAAATGTAGACTAGATATTCTGAAACGGAACAACTAACAGCTTTACTGAGTGTCAGAAATAAAGTGAAAGCTTTCTCTTGTTTATCAAAGGATACTTATTCTTTGCCCTGGCCAGTGGGACTTCATCGGTTGGGCATGGTCCAGTGCACCAAGAGGTCAATGGTTTAATTTCCGGTCAGGTCACACGCCCAGGTTGTAGGCTTGATCCCAGTAGAGGCATGCGGGAGGCTGCTGATGTTTCTCTTTCTTCCTCTCCCTTCCTCTCTCTCTCAAATCAAATCAAATCAATAAAAACAACAAAAAAGACACTCTGCAGCCACTGATTGCTTCAGAATCTCTATAATTTTCTAGTAACAATTCCTCACTCTAGAAAACACATTCTCCTGACAAAAGCAAACCACACTTACACACTTAAAATGTGATTCAGAATGGAGACACTTTTCCTGTCTCTGAATTGCTTCTTTTTTTGAGCAGATTTGGGGCCCTCACTGTATTATTTATCTACAACTTGCCCCTGTGTGTTACTAAGCCTGCTAAACCCTGGGTGTAGGGAGGCCCTGCAGCTGTACCTGTGCAAGCACACCTGCGTTTGCTGAGACGCTGAGCCCTGCTTCCCAACAGAGAGCTCCGGTTTCAGGATCAGGTTGCAATGGATGTCAAATGTGGATCAGCCACTTATTTGCGCAGTAACTTTGGGCAAGTTTCTTCTCCACCACCCTAAGCCTCAGTTGCCCCACCTGTGAAATGGGACACTAGCAGTCCCTACCTCATAAAGTTGTTTGATGCTTGGGGATTCTGTACCCTAGTCCATTTTATGCCCTTTTTGGTGCTATGGCCTCACATAACTTAGTTAACCTCTTCCTACTTCAGTTTCCCCAACTTTAATGTAGTAACAAAGGGTTGCTTTTGCCCTGGGCATGCTGTGAGGATAAAGGGCATGGTTATTTCAAGGAGCTATGTTAAAAACAAAGTTGTAAAATACTACTCTTGTTTTTCTAACAATCCTCTTTTGTTAAAAGGAATTAATGACCTTATGCCACTTTTCCTTTGTTCCTTCTTCTTCACGAAAAATCCAGACTCTGAGCCCAAACTCAGGCCCACGTTTAGATTTCAGAAATTCATGCAACAAATAACTGAGTGGAAAAATGGATACGTTTTTTACTAGAAGTTTTGAGAGGGGAAAATCAACTTCATAGATGCACAAAAAGTACCATAAAAGTATTCAGTTTACTAAGATTCCATCCCAATCTTTCTTCTTTTAAAATTCATATTTAATAAAGATATCCTTTAATAAAATCATGGAACACATTTACAGTTACTTTTAGTCTGATGAAAAAAGTATAACTGATGTCTTATTCACTTTTAATGATTGCAACTATTAGTAACTTCTCTTCTAAAACTTCTTTTTCTGCTTCTTATTTTTAGATTTACTTTATTTTTCTCCTCCAGTGAGTGTTTTACTCATTTAAATGAGACATTCAGACTGTGACAAACCGGAGTCTCCCGAAGGGCAGAGCGCCATGCCTGGGAGTGGTCCACAGCCACATACTACTGGTTTCCGCGATGATACAATATTTCCCTCTCTTTGGTGAGTGTTCCATTCAGGAGTGATTGAACTTTACATGTGGAGTTCATGTAACTCTGAAGACACACAAATGGCATCCGAACTGTGTAGGTGCCCCTGGCACTGTGCCACAATCTCAACCACGCTGCGAGCATTTTAACCTCAGGTGGGGTCTGGGACCCATGACCTCCGTGTGCCTTCATAGCCCTCCTCCCAAGTGTGTTGCAGACCATCTGCACCATAACATGCGTGATGTTGTATGAACTCGCTAATTTCAATCCTCGACGACAATTTACCTGTGAACATACTTTAGTTTATAGAATGTGTTTTTTCTTTTCTTTTTTTTGGAGGGGTCTTAGACGTAAGGCTAACACCAAAGTTCTTAATTAAGAAAGCTTTTAACTTAAGCGCCATTGGGAATGTATCCAAAAAGATAAATTTGAGTTTGCCAGTTTATAAATTTGTTTACTCAAAAATAGTTGTGAGCACCTCTTGGAGGAGTGAGGGCTGAGTCCATCAGCCCGGGCCACGGCCTCTCGGACACTGATGATTCAGGCGTGTCAGAGCGGTGAGGGAGGAAGGGGAGGCAGTCAGGGTCACAAGAGAGAGAGAGGCACCCCTCCCACATCTGGCGAGTTGGGAGGCTTTCTCTAAAGTGGCCTCTATCACAGGTCACTTTATAACACTGGGTGAGATGACTGGCAAAGACAAAAAGGAAGCACTACTTCTGGGAGAAGACGAAAGAGCAGCGGGCCATTGAACTTTACCTTATTTAAAAAAAATACCCTAAACCACAATGCTTCAAAAGATTATGATGATGACACAATTATGCTTATGAATGAAGGACACCCTTTACTGAAAACTCGCCGAGCAGACAGCCTTGACATCTACATCTTTAACACTATTCAAGGCAATGGTCCCCATGGACTGTCAGCATTTGGTTTCCTGGCCTGTGCCGACACAGGGTGCTGAACTTCATATATTGAAGGTCCAAGAATGGGGCATTTGGGGGAGCCCAGGGCATTTACAGAGTGAGTGCCTCAAATTAGCCATCCAATCCATGCACCTTCTAAGGCGACTCACAGATACCTGTTTGTAAATGAGCACGGGAAGCACGTGAACTCCATCCTGACTTGTGGCTGGTGAGCCAAAAAAGCACCCAGCTAACAAGTGAGGGTGCTCTGTCTGCCCGCCCGGGAAGTGCGCTTGGCAGCAGCCTGGGGACCCGGTGACCTTCTCTGCGTAACTCAGCAGTGGGAGAGGGAGAGCCTGAGGCTTCCTCAAAGCCAGGGCCCTAACTGTGAATCTAGATGCAGCCATGCTTTCTGTAAGAAAAACAAACCTAGCATCGGTGGAAAGTGTGACAAATCTTAGCATTTATGTTAGCACTTGCAATCTGGAGGTTTTCTCTTTTTAAAACATAGAACACTTCCTGAGTAGTTTACCTATGCCACTCAAATTCCCTTCACAGAACTAAAAATAAATGAACCATTCGATATGGTTCTTGGCTCCAAGGCCAGCCTCCCAAACTGTATTCATGAAGATACTGATGAATGATTTAACTACTTATCATTTGAACATACATTCCGGCCCCCCCCCCCCCCCCCCAATAATCCAAAAGCTATAATTACAGCAGAACAAGCTGGCAGTGCTAGTAGATTGAGAGCCCAGTGACTGATTCTGCTTTATGTTTACAGTGGGCCAATCTGTCCCATCAGACAAGCTATCATTAGCCCGTGAGGCCGCCATGAAAGGCTGGGCTGGTGATCACAGCACACAGGAGGGGAAACCTGTGTACGCTCATGGAGAGTGTTTCCAGATCCATTCAAAGTGAAACAAGAAAAAAAAAAAAAGGGTTATGTATTTGGAAATAAAAAGAGAGAAAGAGAGAAAAGGAGTTTTCATCTTGGCAGAATAAGAAATCTGGCTTTTATTCTGCACATTTTCTCAGTGTGTCCTTGATTAAAACAAACTGCTTGATTTTAACGGGCCAAAAACCTGTTCTTTTCCTTGCCCTTGCTCCCTACCTCTCTGGAAAGAAATGAGGAAAAAGCGCTCTTGCTGTTCCCTGAGGCAGGTGACCGGCACCTGTGTTCGGATTTCTTGCACAATCGGCCTTCCCCGCCCTGTGGGAAGTTAGGGGACCAGCCTGAAGGTGACACAGCAGGAGCGACCCGGCACTAGTCACCGCACCGCCTCACCACTGACACAGCTCATTAGAAAAAGCAACTCCTTCGCGGGCTGGCTTTCAAATCCAGCCACACTTTGATTTTCCTCAAGAACAGAGATGATGCTTTCACATAAAAGCATCGGATGCCCGATTCTGTCAGCTGGGGGACGACAGTGGAAAAGGCACCCTGTTAATTGTCTGTGGCCGTCAGGGGACCGCAGACCATTACGGAGACAGGCCTGCAGCCCAGGCTTTCATTATGGAGGTCAGACCGTTTTTATGGAGCGCCTATTATTAAAATTTTAGAAGGACGTTCATCATTTTGGCTTGCCCTGGATACAAGAATCTCGCTGGAAATTCCCCAGTAACCAATCCCAATTTTAAAAATAAGACAACGGGCGTACTATGCAGGAACGCTCTGTGCCCCCTCGTTACAACTGCTGGAAATGCCAGGGGCAGGAGGGCAACTCTCCCACCGCTGGTCTAATTTTAACACCCCATCCGGAGAGCGAAGAGGGCTGGTAATTGCTTTTGTTCTTCCTTGTCCCTGCTGCTGCTTTCCTTTGCCCTCTGATCCCCCTCGATTCAGACAACAGCACAGTCAGACAACAGCACAGTCAGAGGGAAGGCATGGTTTGCCACTCACCCGCCATCTGCTGAATGCCGCTGAAGGCGCCCAGGTTGCTGGAGGAGGTGGCCTGCTGCAGGAGCTGCAAACAAACAGAGGGAGACGCAACCGTTAACGAGCACCGAGGTGAGGGCCACGCGCCTCCCAAACTACACCAAACACACCCCGTTCTGTTACGTGTATACAGCTGGTGGCTGCTGTCTCTTAATGGACTGGAGGTTCCCAGAGTCGGGGCTGTGAATCCATAGCACTGCCTGATCTCTATTAAGAAACACAGACGCTGGGGAAATTCAATAACGCTGCTGCCTTAAAACAATTAATCAATTTACTCTTTTTAACAACCAGGTGTTCAATCTATGGAAGCCAATATGGTGGCATGACTAGCCCGCGCTCTCCGTAGCCTGGTTGTCACTGTAAGCCCTGTCAATCGGGGTTCATGCCTTGGTTCCTTCCACGTCCCTTCACAGCTCTGTTCCCTTCATCCGTCATTAGATGCACATGGAACCACTGATTCCTGGGCCGACAGAGAAATCATCATGGTAACTACAGACATGACGTATCTCTTCACAGCCATGACTACATGACCAAGACAGTCCATTTTAACAGGGTCTTCACTGCAGTGAGAAATGTGTTGTCAGAACTTGGAACCATCTGGTGAGGCTGCACTTTGCATTCAACGAAGTCAGTGTCACCTTTTCCTCACGTGGAATCAGTGGCTGCCACAAGGTAAAGGCATGTGGCTGATGCCCTAAAATGCTCTTTTATTGGCCCAATTGACTTGAGTTATAGGTTAACACTCAGGTGCTATACTAATTATTTGACTGAATGTATTGATATTCTCTTTCTGTTAAGATTGATCACTAGAGACACAGTTTGTACACAGGGATAAGCTTCTAGTTACCTTCACTACTCAAAATGTACATGAATACAAAAAAGCAGAGATTTCACACCAAATTTATTATTGAAAAGTTGTTACGAGCTTTGGAGGAAGAGATGGATTCACCATCTAAAAGAGAGTTTTCAGAATTTATTTGGAGCTCTTTGAAACAAAACATAGAAGACCACCATTCCTTTGGTTCAACAGGAACAAAACTCCATGATAAGTATGACTCAAAAATAGGCATGTATCAGTATCAGTTCACTTGAAAGCACTGAGTAGAGTGTTGTATCAGTGGCCAATTAAACCAAAGATTTACTATCAGTGACAATGGTATCACAGGGATTAACTTTAATCGTTACCAGAAAAATGTCTCTATCGTTCTCTCATCCTTCTTGACTCTCATCCTACTTTTGCCTAGAGGTGGGCAAAAATAGGCTCATAGTTGTGAATACACAAAATAGTTTATTCTTGTATTATCATTAATTTATCAATTATTGTATTTATTTGTCTTATCATTATTTTTTATCTTAGTTATGATTTATCTTTTAGGCAATAATGGCTGGTAATCTAGCCTACTTTTGCTCACCCCTGTGTATTACCTAATCATCACAGAAAGAAAGAAAGAGAAACAGACACACACAAAGAGAGAAAGGGAGAAGCCAGGGATCATCCATTTTAATAGAAAAGTCCCTTATTTTTATTTGATTACCGGTACTTGGGGTTTTCATTCTCTTGTGATTGCAACCCCTTACTCCTGCTATTAGGCTTTTTTTTTTTTTTTTAAATAAAGTAAAATTAAATATACTTTAAAGACATTTTGAGGAATTAATAGAGCCTATTGAGGTAAGCAGGCTCAGGCTGGAGTGTCATGAAATCACTGCTGAGGGCTCTTTCCACGAAAACCACTCTCTGGTGAGTCGGGCTCAGAAGCCACCCCTCAACACAGAGGCAGGGAATGCCGCACAGGCCACGGGCCCTTGCAGACATGGACTTGCAATTCAGAGTAGGAGAAAGCATAGTAAGGAGTGTATAGAAACGTGTGTTAGACATGAGAACGGGGCTAATTCTCTTCCAGGGTACAGAAATCACTTGCATTTGTGACTCAAGAAACAGCCAGAGACTTCTGCACACCGTGGGGCATGGAGCTGTGCTGGGGACCAGGCACCTGCACATGTATGTGCCTTGGTTTTTGGAAACAGTGGAGTGGGAAGCTGGATTCTTAGAAACCATGACAAGGTGAGCTGACTTCAATCTCTGATAAAAAAATTCTTGTATATACCACTGAACAGATGGACTGTAAACATCTGAAAAGCACAAGTTTGTGAAAAACTATTAAGTCAGACTCATTTCTTTTTTCATGACATTTCTACACTGATCGGACCAGAAGAATTGGCAGGTCCTGTATAGGATTTTAGCAGGACACCTGGCAAAACCTCCCAGGTGCCTTCCTCGAGCAATGGCCTGAAAATGACTGCAAATTCAGTCAGTGGCTTTCATGAGGACTCATATGAAGACCGGAGAAGCTGGCTTCTCCTTTATTAATCAAACACGCACTAGAAGCTATTATGTGCAGGACCCAGTGGGCACTGGGCAGGAGTTGGGGAATAAAGGCATAGGAGCCAGGTCTCTTCTCTGAGAAGCAACATGGCAAATGGAGAGAACACACAGAGGGAACACACGGAGGGAACACACAGAAGGAACACACGGAGGGAACACACGGAGGGAACTCACGGAGAGAACACATGGAGAGAACACACAGAGGGAGCACACGAAGGGAACACACAGAAGGATGCATCCCTGGGGCCAGCAGCAGCACAATCCTGGGGCAAGTGATGTTACCCGTTTGAGTCTCTCTTTTCTCTCCTCTACAGACAATTGTTCTGACCTGTCAGGGCCCAGGGAGGACTGTTTGGCAGAGCAGTACAGGTTCTGCGATCAAGCCAGTCTAGTGGATGACACAATCTTGAGAGGGACAGTTAGGTCCAATGACAGAGCTAGCACACAGATGAACACACACATACAAACACAATGACAGAGGCTGAGAAAAGGGCCCAATCTCACAACATGAAATTCTATTAATAAACGAGGAGACCAGCCTTTAGGTTCCAAAACAGAAAAATGGAGTAGGGTAACATGGTTTGGCAGCAGTTCAAGCAAAGATAAATAGGCGTATAACTGCCTTCCGTGTTACGACAAATGCCACTCTCGAGCTACATTAAGAGATTTTAGAGTCCATGCTAACAGCCACTGCCCTATGCTATTTAGGTCTCACCAGGGGAATTGTCTTAACTTCTGGTGATGATATTTAACAAAGACACTGACAGAGTGAAATGGGAAAACCAAGAAAGTGAAAGCTTAGAAACAATGAAATGTGAGGGATGACTGAAAGAATTGGGTCGATGTGGCCTGAAATAGAATCTAATTTTTTGGTATCTAATAGATAATGTAAGAAATATTTCGTCTAGTCAACGGGGGAGACCCAGGGTCTCCGAAGGAAAGTTCCACGGGGACTCCAGTTGAGGTCCTGACATGGAACAGAGGAACCTCTGAGGCAGTGAGCACTCCATCCACAGGTGCCTCAGTTTCCTTAACAACAGTCTATCCAGCAGAATTTTATGATGTCTCTGAGTCAGGGATTAGAAATTTAGCCTTGGGGGACTATGCTCAGTCTATATCAGTCAAGAATTAGTCATGTGCTTATGCTAATCCACCTAACATGGAAAAATATCCTGCATCAATGCTGAGTTCAATAATTCCCTGAGATCCAACGTGTCCCCCAAATGAATGCGTTAGCATACTCAGGGGACCAGCAGGCTGTAAGAGGTATAGTGGGCATACTCCCCTCTCTCCTGGGGACCACGCACTGACTGGCCTCCTGCACTTACCGCCAGGTACTGTGGGGTGAGTCCGCCCAGGCCCGTCAGGTTCCCCCAGGTGGCAGTGTTGAGCTGTTGCATCTGCTGCGCCAGCTGCTGTTGGAGGCGTCTTTGCTCTTTGTCCTTCTGAGTGTCAGCGAACTTCACCACGATAGGTGAAGAGCAGCCCTGTGGTCAAACAGCGGAAAGTGAAGAGGGAGTTACGGCCTGGTCCAGTCCTCTCATCAGACTCAGCCCTGGGTCTAGCTTTCTGAACTACCCTGGAGCACATGGAATGGTTTTAAAATGGTTTGATATTCCTTCTTCTTCTCTGGAATAGTACCATCAACAGAAAATTCCAGATACTGTCATGGGTTTCCTTGGGGATCTGGTGGTCGGTGGAGCCATTGGCGCTCTTGCTCAGGTTACTAAACTGCCTTTCCTTCCTTCTTCGTGCGTCTTCCTTTAGCCTTCCCAGAGCCTCCTCAGAGACAACAGACCTTATCTATGTTCTTTAACTAACCAGCACAGTTCACTTGTCTGAGAGATAGACCTGTTTTGTGTGTCTCTCTCTTTTCACATGTGAGCAGGGGTCAAGGAAATTGGAATTTTTTCCAATTTTCAGTTTATGTATTTTTTAACTGTGGGACTGTGGGAATACTACTGATCCAGCAATATAACTGGGAGAAAATTTGTATTAGAAACACGGATGAAGGGAGGAGAGAGTAAGAGAACATGGGCCTTGACCAACATAACTGTTCCTATGTTTTCAGAAAGGTCTCCCTTCCTGTGCCACATCTACGCTATCCAGTCCCTGAACTACTCTGAACCAAAACATTAGCAGTATGGTCCAGTCCGAGGAGATACCGGATAGCAGGAGGCAGCGTCCACTTGGCTTCTTTTTCTAACAAATCTCACCCTTCTAGGTGCTTCTCTGTTTTCATTCCTTTAAAAGGCAAGGAGTAGGGGTAGTAAGCAATGGCTACGGGTTATAAAATAGGACAAGTTCATGTTTGATGCAGATAAAAATCATAGGGAAAGTAACTCCTCGAGGCATGAAGAAGACCTCCATTAGAGACCTCCTTTTAGAAGCCCTGTTAAACATCTGCATTTGGTAAACATCTGCAGAAACATTTCTCCTCCCTCCCCACTCTTCTGTCCTCCTTAGTATAGCTTGTCTACACATCTCATCACAATTAAAGTTATTAAATTTTGCTGAGGTAAAAAGAATTTTCCCCAAGTGTTAGAAAAACAAAAACAAAACTTTACTGAAACTCAGCATGATACCAGATCTCTCTCACTTCTCTCAGAATTTTATTTTCCTACTTAAGTGGAGGTTTCCTTTCTCTTTCCCTGGGGCCACTTTTCTTTCTCCTAGAGAACTCCCTTGCATTTTTTTCTTATCACCTTGGGTAGTTTATTGGGGAGGTAGCTATGACTACATGAGGCTATCATGTCTGTATTACAAAAAAAAAAAAAAAAAAAAAAAAAAAAAAGGGAGAAAAATGAGGTGACTGTTGAATTTCCAGCGTATCAGTCTTTAGCTCTGGTAGCAATAGTTAGTCATAGGACAGAATGTTAAATGTCAGTAAATTGCATAAAAGTAGTATTTCTTATTTTCACCATTAAAAAAAAAACTATGCTTCATTTTTCTTCATTGGCTCCATATTTCAGCACTTAATTCCTTAAAGAGGGCAAAATATTCTGAAGATGAAAATTATATAGACAAAGGGTTTTGCATGGAAAAGGATTATTATTACTTTATCAAATTTGTTCCATAACAAATTATAGCATCTCCTCCTAGAAGTACATTCACTGTTGGTTTTCTTTTTTCTTCCTTAAATACCATAAGAGGATATAAAAGTAGAAAATCAGGCCAATGATTATAGCAAAAAATTACTTGTTTAAACCATGACACCGAAAAATGAGATAGGGAGAGATTGGAGGAAAGTAGAAAAATAGAAGATACAATATTAAAAGATCAATTATTTTTAAAAACATGTTCTTTTAAACTTTGACATTCACGTCGTTTTGAATTCGAATCTCTTAGATGACACATCTTGGTTAAAGATGTGAGCCAGAGCCCTGAAAATAATGTAATCTGTTAAAAAAAGAAAATAAACTTCAGTTGTATGACTCTAATGTAACTGAGTAATGTCTAATTTTCCATTTGAATGCCAATATTTTTTAATTAAATGAGACATTTAAGTGTCTGAGGACCCTCTTCTTTAAGCATGGATGTCCAGATTTCAAACAAGTGCACCAAATTTGGTTTTTTATAATAGATATCCGTAACTAAGGATCAAGGGCTCTTTAAGAATCGGCATCCCCCCTTCTCTATTGCAGAATCTTTTCATTTTGAGAGCCCATGACTTTTGCGCTCGGGCTCATACCCAGTAGTGCTTCCTTTCCTTGTGCTCTCCCTCTGCTGCGACTCTGGGGGAACCAGAGCCCCTGCCAGCCCCTCTGGGGCTTTACCAGGGGGCTCTGAGGGAAGCAGCTGGGGCAGCAATGTTTCCAACAGAGAGGAACAAATTTAGACTAAAAAATGATCTAAGATGAGACCAATTTAGGTACAAATCACTAAACTACAGAAAATAAAAATAATTAAGAATGAAGCACATACATGGAAGGTAATAAATACAGGTAAAGACTTTCTTTTTCCTGATGGTACTTTCATTTTAATCTCCAAACTGACATGAAGCTGGAAACCAGACTGATCCAGAATGATGGAGCAGCCCAAGTGAGAGGGCTGGGTTTACAAAACTGTCACATAGGAAACTGCAGGCTGTAAAGACTGGCTTCTAGGTACTTCAAATCCCGCTAATTATCTCCTACTATCATGGCTGATTTTCACCTGAGCGTGCCTTCAGGTAGGGGGTGTAAGTGTCTTAAAAATGCATTGCACTGAAAGGAAAACACAGTGATTATATAAGATATGTTAGGAATATCAAAGTCAAAATGAAGTTCGAAAAAGACAATAGGCTGTGCAATGCTGATATCAAAACTTAGAAAAGTACAGTAAACACTTAATGACAATGCCATGCACACTCATCCCCCCTCCCTTCCCACCCACCCTTTGGCTCACTGTAAAAATATTGCCACAAAACATGACGCATAATGAGCACTTAGCTCCCAGCATGCTTTGGGAGATGCAGCATTGCAAAAAAACAACAAAAAAACCCCCAAAACAAAACAAACAAAAAATAAACTCCCCAAAAAATGGAGGCCAAAAAAGAAGCTCAAACAATCAATTAATAAATTTTTGCTAATTAAATAAAACTGAAAATATTTTTCCCCCCAAAGATAAAAAACATAACTTCAGATAATGCCACAAGGCCACCTGTGGAAAAGATCACCCATACACAGAGATACAGTTGTACATAATACAGCAGCACATGCACTCCCAAATGATTCTATCAGACAGCACAGAATAAGTAACAGCATATCACTCTTGGAATGCTTTTGTGCAAAATTCTGAAAGGCCATGACCCAAATCACAGACTAGAAGCGGAGAGCCATCTATCTGCATTGGCGGGTAAGCACCCACGCCAGCATCTTTATTTTCCTCGAAAGCCACTATCTCTCATTAGAAGACCAAATTTGAGCCTTGATGCTTCTGGATTATTGGTCATTTTTCAGTAAGGGGCAAAATTTAATTTTTCAGGGGGCTCTCATCCACGAGCGTTTTCACTGGTTAAATGAAGTGGGAGAAGGAGTAACTTTCTCCAACATTCTTGATGCAAAAACACAATTTGTGTAACTAAAGATAACTTGATCCCACATTAAAAAACAACCACAACACACAAAAAGAACCCCGTGAGTTAGCACAGGGCAAATTGCAATTTGGAGTGGGGGTTGTTCATGCTTAATCCGTACCAGCCCTGGGCTGAGGAGCAGATGGGACCCTTTGGGTGTAGAATACTACTTGGCTTCAATTGCGTTGTGACTTCACATGGCAGGCCCTGGGCCACTGCAATAAAAGGCTCAAAAAATAATGGGAGCAGGCTTTCCTAAGTCCATTTCAAGCCATTAGGGGGGAAATTCAGAGAGAGGAGGAGAAGGAGAGAGAAAGAATATGAATGAATGAAAAGAGAGGTGGTGAGAGTTTAAATCTGTGATTGTCATGGGAACAATCCACACAGGAGAGAATTGCGTTACCATTCCCCATCATTTGCACAAAGAAAACAAAGAAAGGGCAGATGATACAGTACCTCCATGGTCTGAGACTGATGCATGGCTTTGATTGCATTCTGTGCCATTGCCCTTGTAGAAAATGTGACAAACGCACAGCCTGTGGGAAACAAGGGGACAGGGAGCAGGAAAGACAAAAAACAACAAGACAAAAGGGTTGGACGCTTGTTAAACCAACACGGTCTACGAGAACTGCCACAGGACGACACTGTTCTCAGTAGTACATAAAATAAACAACTCCTCTCTTTGGTTTTACCATAGTCTGCTCTTTATGCACAGTGCTGACTTGCTAATCTGACCAGAGTAGAAAGTTCTGATTGATTAGTTTATTTTTAAAAAATGGAGATGAGGAGAAGGAAGTCGGGTACCCTTTTTAACCATGGGTTTGAAATGAGCAAGATCTCGTTAACATTTTCTAAAATAAAAAGTTGCTCTTTCACATTTTCTGTCTGGTTGATTACCTTTTCTTAGGCATCCACACATTAGGGCTCTGGATTTCAAATTTTAGCATCGACTTTTAAGCAACAAATAATAAAACTATCACTCCAAGGACAAACTCAAAATGTCAGCAAATAAATATATCTAATTTCTTCTGGATAGTTAAAAAGTATACGTGTAGAAATATACATTGCTGCTATACAAATGCAAACCCATATACCAAATCCTGTGCAAACTAGTATGTATTAATTATGAACTAAAACAAATGCTCTATTACTCTAAGGTTCAACAGTGCATATAAAGCAAACGTTTTAAATTCGCATTGAATTTTTTTTACTGTATAGAATCATCATGGCTTTTGGAAGTTGTGACTTTCTGACATGTATCAGCAACCTGACCTACAATCTAACATTCACAAGACAATGTGCATTTCTCTGAATGTCTCCTGTGAGGCCCATCGAACTTTCCTTGGCTATCTTTTTCTCGTTCTGAAAAATAACTAGAATCTACAGTGCCTGGCCCCGCTCCTTGTCACAGTGTTGGCTAGCATGCAGGCCACCACTCCAACTACACGGCTCATTGCCCTTTGCACTAATAAAAACACTGCCTTCTGAAATTCACATTTTATTCATCTTGTACCCTTGGGCATTTAAGAGAAAAAGACTGTGAAATTAATGCAGATTCAGGCTGATTTTATAACAAAACCACAGCACACTAAGATCTGAGCTAAAGCAAGGCAAACTTAGTTCACTTATGATCTCTAATGACTATAAAAGTGCATTGATTTTAAGCTTGTTTAGCATTGCACAGTTTAAACTTGGGTATCAGAGAATAATTTAGTGTTCCACTCAATTAACTCAAAACTTTGCTATTATTACTACGTAAAAGATTTCCACATGAAGCAGATCTGAGCACTGAGAGGCTAAAGCCCATCGTCATCTCAGAGTGGATCCAAGAAAGAGGAATTCTGGCATCGATAAGGCGGATGGCTGCCCCTTTGCCAGCCGGCCAAATGGAAGGTCCTATGTCTAAACAACCAGTGGATTGTTTGGTTTATGTAAACCCACTGTGAGCCATAAACCATATTTCTTCTTTTGTTCTGCATGTGTACCTGGTGAGATTATCAAGCCAATACTGTACTAGCACCTTTTAATCAAACATCAATGCCTGCCCGTTAACCCCAAAACACAACAACATCCAGTCATAAAATAAGTCAATGCATTTTTTTTTTTTTTGCATTATGCTGTAATTTTTAACACACAACATTCTCAGTGCATGGGAGATTCATCTCACATCCCCCTTCCAGTTGGGTGGGCCTTCTGAAGCCTGAGAGTAGCTCCGTATAAATGCTGAGCTGTTTCATATCGTTCTCTATTTCAACATGCTGCCCATGCCTACACTGGCTGCAGGTTCTGTCATCAATGAAGGCCATTTGGCAACCTCTCTAAGGCACCCGCATGACGGGTGGAATAGCGTGTGAGGCAGATGACAGCACCTGCACTGGCTTTCATATCGAGACTCAGCTCTAAAATAGCAGAGTCCCAAATTTACCATCCATTTCAAAGTCATACCTCTTCAAAAACATTGTCATTATTAATGGAGGAAATAACACGAACAGATTTTTCTTTTCCCATGTTTTCTTTATCCTGAGAGTACAATGGAGGCAAAAGCAAATAATCTAATGGAGGCATCTCTGAAGCCATGCGAAGCCTGGACTAACTGCTCTGAATAGTCAAGAAGACCTGTGTCATTCACTTCATTTGCTCTTATTATCCAGGGACATGTGCCAAACTGACAGTTTCCAAACAGACGAATGCATAAAAAACACATATAAAATGTCAACAAAAATCATAAGGCACAGTTTATGCATTTACTACAATTTCAGAACAAACTGAACTTTTGTAAATAACTTAGAGAGATATAGTAATCATCAGGTCTAAAAAGAAAAGCATTAGCGACAGAACAATAAAATTATACTTCTATAAGCTCAACCCATTGCCCTTTCCTCTGTGAAACGTGCAATTAAAGCTCGACTGGTGCTTCCAATTATATGATCCTCATCCCATCTGAAAAAAAATGACCTGACAAATCTGATGACTTCTTTAACCTTTTTATTCTATTGGCAGTGGTGCAGTAAGGGACAAGTTGTCTCCGTAGGGGCTCTGTCAAGTTTTGTACTGTGCGCTGTGTTCAATTACTCAGGAGAGAAAATTACTGTGTCATTTATAAAGTGAGGGCCTATGTTGAAATATTTCACTCTCTATGCTACTCTGGAGGAAGTTAAGCAACTTCAGAACCAAATGTTTCATGGATTGGTAGCTGTTTAACCTTTGTAATTTCTCTAAAGGAATAGGTCATGGTAGTGCTCTGGTTAGATTTCAATTTTCATTTCCACACCACTGGAAACTTTGCTGTGGCTATTTAGGATTAAGATCTCAACTCTGTGGCTTTTCACTAACAGGAGCTCCTACCACCAAGATTGGCTGTTGGCTCCTTTTCTACAAGGTAACTAGATGCCTTTCCATTGGATAGAAGTAACTTAGGTCATAATTGCCTCCTACTAAATTATCCTCTACTACAAATGGCTTCTGGGTGTGTGTGTGTTTGGGGGGGGGGGGGGATGTGGGTGGGTGGAGGGGTCATGAGATCCAGCTAGGACAATGGCTCTGGTCTTAAAGGGTCTACTCCTTAACTTCTCTAGACTGTTGTATGTGCTGTCCTAGCAGTCAGTTCTCAGGCCATTGAGAACCAAAAAGAGAAAGTAGATTGGAAAGAAAAGATAGAGGTACCCAAACAATGAAGCTACATATTTTTTTTTGGGGGGGGGGTGGGGTGGGAGGGGGGGATTAGATAAGATAGCCTGCATGTTTCTGTCTTAAAGCCTCTAAATACATGACAGCAAAAGAAAAATTTGCATCTGTGAATGCGGCCAATCTTGCAATTATTTATTGTCTCCATTTTCAGAAAGTCAGAGATTGCTAGTAGAAATGAAAGAAGTTGGATTTCTCTTATTTCAGTGAGGTTGCGTTCTTGCTAAAACAGATAAATGATTGACTGAGAAGGTGTCTCAAAGTAATTTCCTCCTACAGACAGGATAAGGAAAGCACGTGACCCTGTCACAGAGGAGATTTTGGGACACATCTATTACACTTGTCATTTCAGCTGAAAGGATATTTGAACTCAGGTGTTCTACCTTTTCTCTTGGCTGCAAGAGAATTTTTGGAGAACTAGATGAATTCTTGCTCCGTACATACAAAAAAAATATATATATATATATATACAGGCGCTTTTTAAAGGCACCTGCAATGCCTGGGCCTCTTTTCGGCTACTTCTTTGAAAGAGATGCAGCAGCCTGCTACATTTCAACAGAAAAAAAAGCATAACTTAAAATAACGTGTGCAGCATGAAGATTACAACCTATGGAAAACTTGTTTATAAATTCCCATCCAGCTGCAAAAAGATGGTTGTGCAGCCAGTTTTCCTCGCTCCATCTTTTTTCAGCAGTGGCAGGGGTCACTAAACACACGTTATCAGTGTAATAACGTTTGGGCACAAAAATTAATAGTTCAGTGAATCATTCCCAATGTTGGGTCCACTTATTTAAAATTGGCACGAAGAGACCAGTCATTTACAGCACCTGAGAGTGACTGCAGACCGGGACTTAATTGGCAAAATCTCATATCTGAGATGAGATTGGAAGATTGTATACAGGGCTAGGTGATATGATATGGTTAATCCAGGGGCATCTGATCAAAGTCCCCACATTTCTGAATGCTTAGGCACTATGTGGGCAAGACTAGAATGGTGTGGTCAAAACCCAGTCCCTCTCTGTGTACATGCTTTAAGAGCCAAAGGCCCTATCCTAACCTCCTGATCAGATATAACAAAAACAAATGAGGATTTAATAGCTGAGTCCAGTCGGTGCTGGCCAACATCCCTGATGATATTGCCAAATCATTTGTCAGGGGGTTGGCAGGAGAATGTTGGAACGCCTTAAACACAGCTGGAATATTCTTAAACAAGCAGAAAGTTACCTTAAATGGCAGTGGAGATTTGACTCTAGTTTTTGGGAAAGAAACATGAAATGAATTCCTTCATTGTCTTTTGAGTTACAAATGTTCAGCTGCTACGGTGCAGAAAACCCTGGAGGTTGTACCCAAATAGTGTATTCTGACTGTGAGGCTCCGGGGGTGAGAACAAACATGTGTATTTTAGGAAATCGACCCACTAAGGAAACACCGTCACGTAAGTGTACTGGCTCAGGCGCCTCAGGCTTTGATTCTGAGAGCTGCGATCTCAGTTGACCTGCCAGGTGTGGGCTCCGGGCACGCTGTCTGCTTTCTCAATGAAGGCTCCCGCAGCAGCCTGGGAGGTCCATCTGCCATCGCAGGAGGAGGTGAGTACCATGAAGGTGCCTGACAGCTGCTCAAACCAAACTTGCCAAATTAGAAAAGATGGCAGAATGGGTTACTGCTCCCCGAGGAGAAACGCATGCTTAGATGTGGGCACACTGCACTAGTTGAGTGTCTTCAGTGTGCTCAGCCGAAGATGGCACAGAGGAGAAATGACATTAGACACAAGAGGGGGAGCATCATCAGCAGGTGCCGGGTGCTGCCTGTGCACAGTCACGACGATTTCGTGGGGCTGGGGCTGGGGCTGGGGGTGAGGGAGTCTGTCCTGTTTCAGGACAGACTAGGGTGCTGGCTGGTAATGATGGGACTTTTAAAATAGTCTTTCTTGCCAATAGGCAGGGCAGGCTCCCTCCCCACCCCCTTTTTTTCTTACAGGCAGAGGTGCTGAGAGTACAGTGGCGCTTGATGGGTACCAAGCTGTGGGCCCTGGCAGCCCACCAGCCCGGTTCAGTGTGGGGAGCCGAGTCAACAAGCCTGGGGACACCCCAGTGGAATTTAAGCCACTGATGTGAGAGAGAAGAAAATGACATTAGACACTTGAGGGGGAGCATCATCATTCTTGTAGCTGAAAAGCAAAAAAAGAAAAATGAACCACCCAATAAACACTTTTTTATTGACTAGTTTATACCCTGGCTTAGTTGTTAGAAGGCAGTTTTCGGAGCAGCCAAGCTTTCTCGTTTCACTTAATATTTATTTATTTTTGAAACAGCTGAGCCAGCAAAAGGCACTGAGACCAGAAGTGCTGAGCGCCCTTTATCTGCCGTGCCACTAATGGGAGGCACATTAATATTTGATTGAAAACTGCAATTATTTAATGAAAGCAGAATAGTAGCATGGAAGAGAATTGTTCCTTTAACAAATACACTGATTCAGGAGTGGTCCCCTGTACCCATGAGTCCCTGGGTCCTGCTAATTGAAAAATCTACCACTGTCTGCCTTTATATTTCAGAACAAATGGTTATAAATGAGCATTTTCTTCTTTGCCATAGGGAATGCTCATCAGTTCATCAGAAATTACTTTTCTGTTCAAGAAAAAAAGGGGGGGGGGGCAGGAAGGATTCTGCTGTTCACATGGAGCCAGCATTCACATGAACCTGTGGTGAGGGTCCTCCCTGACTATTTCAGAAACAGACTGCTTCAGGGTCCAGGCCAGTGTCTGAACTGGCCATCTCTCTGGCCAAGGCCCGTGCACAGCTCTTTCCCATGTGGGTTTGGGCTGCTTTACAATCTAATCTGCAGAAGTAGCTCACGGCTGCTCAGGGAGCTCTAGACACTGCAGGCTCCAAAGCCATTCCTGACTGTCCCCACTGGACATGTGCAAAGGGAGCGGGGTGGGGGCGGGGTGGGGGCTGTCCTTGGACCAACAGGCCCAGCCCTGCAAGAGGGAGAGTGGGAGTCATGCCTTCCTAACTCACGGTCAAGGTCTCCACTTAACCAGGTGGATGGCATGCTTGTACTAAAAACCTCCCACACTGCTCACCCGTGACGCATTATAAGATAACGCAGGGCAGTATTTACAAATGGGGAAACCGAGGCAGAGTGGTGGGAAGATGAAACGACTGTAGTCACATTTCACGTCAGGAGAAGTTCCGAGGTGGGGCCTGGGGGTCCGAGACCTCACCCCTCTGTGATTCCACTGTGAGCACCTGAAGGGCCTGCCTTGCTGTCCTCAGTGCCATGAGCCCTGGCGCATGGGAAAACCCCGTGAAAACCCAGAAGAGTGACTGAGAACCGCAACAGGAGAGAATGGTGGTTCCATGGATGAACGTGGCAGCAGAAAGGGATTGGGAAAACGTGATGGTGTGTCTCCTACACATTCTACCCTGTTTGCCACCCTGCCTTTTCCCCTCGGAATCCTCTCTCCTGGCTTGTCTGCCTGAGGGGTACACGTGTGTTGTAACTGCAGAAGAACCAGTGACTACACATGATTGGAAGCTCTCACAGTGCAAATCTGCCAGGATGGGACGGCACAGAGGGCTAGGAAGGAAACCCTAGAGGCCTTCGGAGGGGAGGCTGTACAGGAGCCGGAGGTTGTGGGCATCACCAGCATGACGCACTACTTTGGGTGACACTGGTTACAGCCGTGGCCGGCAAACTGTGGCTCTCGAGCCACATGCGGCTCTTTGGCTCCTTGAGTGTGGCTCTTCCACAAAATACCACGGCCTGGGCCAGTCTATTTTGAAGAAGTGGCGTTAGAAGAAGTTTAAGTTTGAAAAATTTGGCTCTCCAAAGAAATATCAATCATTGTACTGTTGACATTTGGCTCTGTTGACTAATGAGTTTGCAGACCACTGGGCTATGGAATAGGTGGTGAGCGACAGATTAGATGGAGGTGCTGGGCCTGAGGTTTAGAATAGTCCTCAATACCACGACTTGTTCAGTTTTTAGAGAACCACATCTCATCAGTGAGGGTTTCATAATGAGAGTTTCAGACTTGTTAGAGCATGCCTGTGATCTCCGTGCCTCCTCCCTCCTTCTCTATTTTTTTTTTTTTTTAAACCACCTGCAGAAGAAAATACAGGGATGGCAAGCTCCAGGCGGATCCGCCTCCTCCTAGTTTTGCTCCAGACCCCCTCCTTTTGGGGCCATGGAGGTGGATGTGGGTGGAACGCTTTTGTTCTCTGTGCCTGCCATTCTGACAGCTGACATCCTGAAGCGGTGTGTCTAAAAGTCAGAAGAACAGGCATGCTCCCGCACGTGGTGCTGACTTTAAGTCAACCAGGAAAGCGGGTGAAAATCAGAGCTGTGATACTTGGTGCCCAGCCTTTTCTTCCGCGTGAGGTTGGGGGGGGGGGGGGCAGTGCCGCCCCAGAACCAGAGCCTGGGAAGGAGAAGACAGTTCTAACGAGCTCCACGGAACTTGTGCTGATCACTGCATTAGTGCAATGAAATCCTCTCCGTGTTGCAAAAATACGGATTTCTTAGAAGAAATGTATTCTACGTACTTGCTTTCAGCGGGGCCTCGCTGGGCCGATGGGGAAACTGCCACCAGAAGAGTGTTAACATTCAGTGACAGCCCTTAGGAGTGGGTTAAAAAGTCAGGGGTGAGGGGGAGGGTGTGTGTGGGGAGTGGTCTTGTCACAGGGAACGGCAAACATGGAAAGAGAGTAGTTTTTCCAGCTACACTGCATAACCGTCTGCAAAAACACTGGTTTCAGAGTGCTTGGGCCGCAGCCTTGCTTCCACCACAGCGACCATCTTCTGGGTGGAGTCACTCCCCTGTCACTACATGGGCTCCCTGCGCTCTGGACTCCAGGAGCTTTGACATAAAATCCTGATGCCCCTGGAAGGGCCAGTTCCTCTGAGTGCCTATCTGCTCTGCTCTGCTCTCCGTGGCAGTGTGGGCGGTTTTCCTCGGTTTACATCAGGGCCAAGAGGCCCACACCTTCCACGTTTCTTTCAGGCACAACCAGAAAGCCAGAAACTAAGATGAAAACTAATGGGCAGCCTGCCGGCTTCCCATCTGACAGTGATAACCTGAGCTAATATGTTGGCACCGGGACCTTCCCGACGTGAGAAATCAAAACGTGATCGTCTGAGCTGCGGTGAAAAGTTCAGGCTGGATAACTGTGCCGCGCGGGATGTGCTACAGGGCGACCCTGGCTGCGTGTGGAAGCTGCATCTGCCTCGGCCGTGACACGGAGCTCCAGTGCGCGCCCGAGGAGCGAGACCTGCGCGGCAGCACACTCACCTCGGCTCAGCCCGTCGGGCCCCCGGAGGATCCGGCACTCTTCTATCTGGCCGAACGGAGAGAACATCACCCTGATATCATTCTCGTTGCATTTCTTCGAAACCATTCCTATGAACAATTTTCTGTCTTCCACAGCTAGGAAGGAAAAATAACGCATGAGCAAGGGCCACTCTCACCTTTTTCACTGTCATTGATGCTTCACGACATGCCAGACCGCCTGCCAGCCACGTGAGCCTGCGCGCGGGGCCCAGGGCCGCCTCCGCCGCCCCACCGTGCCCTTCCTGCGCATGTGCTCTGTGAGCTCGCTCTTACTCATGAAGAGCCTCACAGGACGCAGGACGCCAAGAAGTTCTTCCCCCCACACACCTCCCCCCCACACACACCTCCCCCAATATGGAAACTAATGGTAAGGTGTTTACCAAAACGTTGAAGTTCCATGTAGTGGCTAAATGTTACTGTGCCACAGAGATATTTTTGGAGTCAGTCTATGTTTTTGAACGACAGGGAAAGAACAAGGCCAGGAGAGGGAAAGCAAAAGGAAGAGATGTAGTGGAACAGCAAACAAAACTGAACCGAGCATCGGAGGGAAGAAAACATCCTCCTCCGATTCCACGTGGCCGGGTCCCCACAGCTGCAGCGGAGGGAAGGCGTGGAGAGACGCCTGCTTCTCTGGGAACCTCGTCAGGGACCTCTGCCCCGCGCCAGGGCCCCGCAGCCCTAACCAGGGGTCGGTGTGCTTCAAGGAGAGAGAAAGGCGAACCCAGGGGAGAGAACGGGGCTGCAGCTGCTGGAGAATTACGTCAGGGTGGCCCTATCCTGACCCCATGCTCGGGGTGAAGCCTTTACTGAAAAAAGAACAAGGAGGGGTTCTTGTTCTTTTCCTCCCACTCGGAGGCAGGGCCCTTGATGAACAGAAGTGCACTTTGGCTGTCATGACAACATGCAAATTTTAACTTTGGAACCCGATGGGGGTAAAGATGAGGGAAGGTTTGCCTCAGACAACCGGGGAGATTGTCCTCAGAATCGACATGGCTGTGCTCAGGACGACCGGCCCACACTGAGCCTCCAAGGTGCCCTAATGGTTCAGGACAGGGCCCGGAGTCCTTCAGGAGAGAGCGAGAGGCTGTCACAGCACCGCAGGGAGAAGGCTCGCTGCCCCCATGTTCCTTGCGGTTCCATCAGCAGAACGGGAGGGAGGGGCCGTGGCTGCCGCAGCCCCTCGGAGCGGCCTGGCCCAGGAAAAGCCTCCGCCAGACATCACCGTGCAGAAACCTTTTGTGTGCGCTTTATTCTCTTTTCCTCGTGTCTCTCATCCTCTTCCTGGAAAGTAACCATCTCTTTCACCCAACCCACTGTACTCTAGATCTTCTAGGCCAGCTACGTTGGGCGTGTCAGCCGCACTCCGCGGCCTCTGCCGCTGGCCGGGGACAGAGCAGCTGCCTGTGCAGCAGCGATGTGGCTCCGGGCGCCGGTGCCGAGGCTGTCCAGCAGAGCTTGCAGGAAGGGCTAGTTCTAGCGATGTCCCTGCAGGGGCTGGAGCACGTGCGGCTCCTGTGACTGAGGCACTGGATGCTAATGCCATTTGATGTTAGCCGATGCAAATGTTAAAAGCCACCTGTGACTCTCTCTCGGACAGCGCAGCTCCGAGGGGGGTCCAGGTGAGACAGCTAATGGCTCAGGTCACAGAACCCCAGGGTGGGAGGGAGGGAATGCAGAGGTGCGTTGTCTAGCTCTGGGAGAGATTCCGAGGCCTGGCCGGAGGGGGGAGGGATTCGCTCTGGTCATTCAGCAAGTAGGTGGTCTAACCTGGACCACGACCTAGTACCTTACGGCAGTCCAGGCTTTTCCCACTCCCCTGTGTTGCCTGCCAGCCCACAGGCAGCAGATGAGGCCTGAAGGGGAGAGCGATGCTGGAATTGGGAAACTCGGGTCCTCGGTGCAGGGCAGCCATTCAGTTGATGGAGAATGAGCCGACCTCTGCGGACACGTTTTGTCATCTATAAGGAAGGTTTAAACTCTCCACCCTTCCCTCTCCTCTCTCTTTTCTCCCCTCCTTACATACCGGAGAGAAGTGGCCCAGCCACAGCTTCGGTTGACTGAAGCACATGGGGTGGGCGGCATGCTGGAGCCCAGAGGCCCTCTGCTCAGCCTCTCCCTCGCTGTGGTTGCTGTGAAGACCATGCAGAGGAGCACGGGGCTCCCAGGAGCACGGGCTGAAACCACACTCCCACGGGGCTTGTCCAGGGGAACTGTGCCCCGGTTTTTGAGAAAGGCCTGATGGGAGGGACGTGAAGCTGGCTTTCCAGACGCACGGGCAGGGTGCGGACAGACAGGCAGCGGGAGGGGGACAGCATGCTGACGGGGCAGGGGCGGATCCAGGAAGAAGGAAGGCCGCCTATGGGGATGACAGAGGAAAGCAGTCTGGCTTCAGCACGACAGGCACCGGGACTTGCTTTTTCTGTGGAGAGGGGCTCAACGTATAAGGAAGGTAACAGAGGGTCCAAGGCTGCCCTGGGCCCTGGAGGTCACTGCCGATTCCTGGAGGGAGGCCACTGAGGACCTGACTTCTTGGATGTAGACGAAACGTTTCTTAGTTCATCTTTTCCCCCTTCAGAGTAAGTGAACTACCAATGACCTCCTGCGAACCGGTAGAAGCACAGGAAGCCATAGGTGGCGTTGGCACAGCGGTGATCTGAGTGCTAGAAGCACGGGGAGCCTGAGGGAGCAGCGTCCTTCCCATGGGGTGCTGTGAGCTCCAGCACCAGGATGCCCTTCGCTGGGCGGACACGGCCTTGTCCAGGCTGGAACGGAGCGCAGGAACCCACTGACAGGGGCAGTGGGAAGGGAATCACCTCCAGGGGTCGTTCTTACCCTCTGTCCTCCCTCTCATCTCTGGGGCTCTGCCTGGAGGAGGCTGCGACTGCTGCCTTTATGAGAGTAACAATAAATCCCCGTTCTATTTTTTCTAATCCTAAAAACTCTGGTTTTAGTTCTTTTAGACAAAAGCAAATAACACATTCCCAGTCGGTCCTTGGTTTCAAGGGTAAACCTATGATTATTGTATTTAGCTGAAACAATTTGTAGATTTTGAGCTTTAGAGGGATACGATAATAAACAAATAGGCAGCTCCTCAGTACGCTAAAAAAGATTTTTTTTTTAAAACTAAGACGAGTATTAAAACAATGAAAACTATTTAAGAAATTCTGATGTTCTAGTCACCATGAAGGGTCAATTCAGACAGGCAGCAAGATAGGCGATTAACTATCACTTTTTTCAATTACACCTATTAGCTAAAAATAAAAAAAAAATTAAAATCTATACTATCCATGTCCTAGTCAAAATGCTAGAGTGTGTGTGTGTGTGTGTGTGTGTGTGTATGTGTACAGAGTGCACATGCACAAAGGGAGCTGGATGTTTGCAATCTTTTGCTAGTCAAGGTTGCTCTGAGGTTTTAACAGCTGGGCCATGTTTGCTTTGATGGCAAAATGGGGATAATTACACATACCCACCCTCCCTCTTCCTTGAGTTTTCCTGACTTTCCAGTGAAAATTTATTCATACAAACTCTTCCTGGGATTTCCATGCTAAAGATCCTTCTAAACAGGTTTGTCAACATTTTAAATAAATATAATTATCTCCAATTCACTTAACTTTTCCATCAATGTTTGATGAACAGGCAGTAAATATCTTACTTATTTTCTCAATCCACAAGAATGCTGATTGCTTAAATAAACCGACCATGCTCACCATATTCTGCTAAGTGCTTTATGGAAATTAAAAAAAGAAAAAGAAAAAAGAAAAAAAGAAAAAAAGAAAAGGTCTTGGGAAAAAGCTCCTTTTCCTTCAGGACAGCCGGCGGCTGAATGAGGGGGAAGACCAGTGTACACTGTGCTGCTCAGCCGGGTTTCCGCCATCAGTAACAGCATGGCAGGACTGGAAGGGTCTCCAGACCAGGGACCACTCCAAGTTTTCCTTCCACAGTTTAAATAAGAATGGGTTAATAGGATAAGTGGGAACTTCTTTAAGTTTGGGGAAGAGGAACTTAAATTAAAAAAAAAAAAAAAGTCCTAATTGTAAGACTATGCTTACACCCTGGTATACAACCTGTCAAAGTCACACCTGGATTTGGGGTGGCCTAAGTTAATTAACAACTTTTCAATGTGTTAGTACTGACATATGGCATTTAATTACCGCCTCCAAATCCGTGCGTTCCTGCACTTTGAATTTCAGAATTACTTCTTCATCTCCTAGTAAATCAGAAACGGGCTGGATGGGAAGGTCCTGTATAACTGTGCGTATTGGAGCCTTGCTGGTCTTTATCCTCCAGGGAAATACTCGGTTATCTTGACCCATGAGAGCTCTGAACTGGGCGCATGGACACACTGGGGAATTTGGAGAAGGCATTGGGAAGAGAGACAAGGGTCTAGAATGGCATTTCTGGATTTGAGGCTTCAAGGACACTTACAAGCTGTGAGGGCTGAGAGTGAAAGCAGGATGGATCTATGTTCTGAACACAGAGTCAAGGGCAAGCCTCACACCCAGGAGCATGATGCTAGAATGTGCACCAGCTCCGGCCACCAAGGTCCCGAGCACAGAACCAGAGGCAACTCTATGCTTTTCTTATCACTCACTGCTGGACAAACTTCAGATCTAGCAACTGCATTTAATTTTCAATATTGCATTGCTAGTATCTTTTTCTGTATAGTGATGAAGGATTAAAAGTTGGAAAACAGGGCCTCCAATGATAACACGACATTGAAAAGAGTAACTATGTTTGTGCTGGCATATGCTGGTCCCAGAAAGCCACACCTCCTCCAATGCCCTTCCCCTACCATCACTGGACTGTGTGCAATGAAGAAATAATAAAAAAAAAAGTTGGATTCTATTGAAATCTGGGTATTGATTCAGTGTGTCTTTCTTAAAGGATGAAACATTTTATTGCTAATGCCGTGTGTGTGTGTGTGTGTGTGTGTGTGTGTGTGTGTGTGTTTGGGGAAGGGCGGGCGGGGAGAGGCACCTTGCATAGAAGTATGAAGACAGGAGCAAATGAGTGAGTTGGCATAAATGTGCTAGAAACTGCAGCTTAAATCAGAGCTAATGAAAAGGGTGGACTAGAGGAAGCCAGGGAGATTTCAGAAGTCCAGTCAGTAAAATACAGATGTGCAGGGCAGATCGGAGAGCAGTCCAACATTTCTGAGCTCACCACAGAGCCTTTGTCAGAATCGCTGCATGGATGAAGGCTGAAAAAGTGATTGCTTTTCTGGAATTCATTTGTCCATCACTAATTAATCTGTGATGAGCAGCCTGTCTTGCTCAGAAAATACAAAGTTTTATAAGTCAGAACATCCTGCTAATGAAGGCAGTAACTGTCTAACTGTGATGAGTCCTTTGTGTTATCCATAAATGTCAGCAAACTCAATAAAAGTGCAATTAGAGCTCGTTAGACTTCTTTCACAGTTACTGGAGCTATTTCGAGCATCTGAGCCAAAGCAATCTTGGTGCTCTCTGAGCTTTGAAATGATGCTTACCTGTCAAAGCTGCCTTGTGAAATCAGAAAAGGCATGCAGCTCTTATCATTTGCTTTGGAAAAGTATACATTGCCCCTGATTCCTCCACCAGGTCCAAGGAGAATCTTGAACCCTGGTCACGTCTATGCAAGATGGGCTCCACTGGAGCCTCCGCAAAGAAGACCAATTTAAAAGCAGATTTTGGTCTATTTATTTTTTGACTTTTTTTTTTTTAAATTTGAAACTTAGGAAATGAAGGCCAATCTACAAAGCAAAGGGAGCAATGATCCAACAAGAAGATTTTTTTGGGGGAGGGGTAGGGCTCCTTTGTATGTACAAGCCTATGCTTGGTATGAACGACCACAGCTAGAAGTGCCAGCGTCAGTGAGCTGGACTCCCATCGATAACAGCACTGTGAGCATTTACCATGTGCCAGGTTTTATGCTCCGTCTTTTTAGATGGTGACTTATGTACCCCTCAAACTCCTTCGAGAGGCATGTGTTGCCAGAATTCCTACAGATCGCCGCAGCCCCGTTACAGCTGGACACAGGAGGCCAGGGGAGGTTGCAGAACATGAACAAGGACACAGCTAACAAGTGCAGGGCCAGGGGGAAAGCCCAGGCTCCTCAAACTGGTTTCTAATGGCTACTCTAGGTTGCTCTCTGAAAAATGTCCTTATTTTTAGGTATTCTCTCCTCTTAGCAAAAACAATGCCCAGTCCTGCTTGGCTTTTGAGATCATGGCTAACATTACCTCAGCGTGCAGAGTGGTCAGCAAGGGCAACAGGCCATTCTGTGACCCCCTGCAGCTGTTCTATGGAAGTCAGGGGTTGTGCCCCTGGGCATCCGAAAATGCAAAAGAAGAAATCCCTTCATGGCTCTGGGTATTCAGGTCACATGTTTCCTACTCAGTTCACTAATTCATCATGTCTTTATAACTAGGACCTAAGGTTCAGAAATAAGATGATCCCTTTTCTGTAAACTTTCATTCCTTGGTTGCTGTATGGACACAGTTTACAGAGTGATAGGGCCAGAGGACAGGGAGTATCTCTTTGGGCCAGAACTCTAAGAGGACCTTCACTGACAGAATTCATTCCATGAATGCAAGATTCCTTCTCTCCCACAGGGAGCAGAACAGATTGTAAACGTGACTCTGGAGCAAAGGGTTCTGGGAACTGGCATGGGTGCACAGCTTTCAGCATGGGTGGACATGCCCAGGGATAAATCTGATAGCAGCAGTCAATATGTATAGAGGTGCTCCGTCCTTTATAACGCAATGTGACAAACACCATGTCCACGTCTGAAAAAAAGGGCAATCTGTGTGAGGCAGTTGCCATCATTCTTATTCTATGGATGAGGGCATTAAAGTTCAGTCTTTGAGTGACTAGCAGAGATCAGCAGACTGAGTATAAGTTCCATGAGGTCAGACAAGCTTTTGCAGACTGTTCTTCTTTTTAAAATCCATTCTTGAAGTCTCAGCCAGTACTGTGCCTGGCACACAGTACACAATCAGAACTCACTGTCTAATGAAGGAATGAAGCGACTTGAGATTGCTGAATGAGATCGCTGTTGCGGAATGAGATCCCGCAACAAAGCAGTGGCAGGTTTGAGACCTCCAATACTAAGTGCCCTGTTGGTGATGCAGTAGAGGAGGACACGGGGAGGTAACCCTCCAAGAAGGTGTGGCTGAGGAGAAGATCGTGGGCAAAGCACTGAGGTCTGCTCCCCGCCACACAAGCCAGGTGCTAGCAGCCCACAATACATGCGATTCTCTTCAAAACGTTCTAGTCTGGGAAGAAGCCAGAAAATGGGATGCACTACACTTAGCAAATAATACCTTGTGGAGAGACTTAGAGCCCAATCATAATTTACATTCGCACATATGCAGATTTTTGAGTGCATGGCTTCTGCCCTGATTACTAATGAATGAGGTGCAGAACCGCCTGCAGAAGGGAGGATGCCGATTGTGTCAGTCTTGTGGGACGGGCAAGCTCTGAGGTCGAAGAAGGTAGAAGAGTCCTTTAACATGCATTTCAGTAAATTCAAAGAACAAAACAGGGACAGAAGGCTGGTGTCAGTGGAAGCAAAAGCCGGAGAGAGAGAAACGTGGCTATCAACCCTCTTGTGTCTCGGACAGTCTAGTCTCAATGATTCCACCACGGACCTCACCAAATGCATATTTTTGCACCTCATGTATGTTTATTTAATCAGCAGACTGAATTCTGAATGAATTTGGATGCAAATGCATTGGAACAATTTAGAGAATAGTCAATAAGTCAGCCTCCAAGATACAGAAAAATAAATGGAAGAGAGAAAAGAGGTAGCTGGTTCTTCGTGGCCCCTTTCCCGCTCACCTTCTCTGCACAGTGTAAGGTCATTCCTCCCCATCAGGTGTCCTGTGTTGCTCTGTGGGAGCAGATACACAAGAGCTAGAGGCCACAGGGTCACCACCCACAGCAAGCCCACAACAGAGGGACACAAAAAAACCATTTCTAGTAACATCTCCACCGACCTTTACATGCCAGAATAAATGAGGCAAGAGAGTGAAGCTCAAGTTTCCCCAGATGAGCCAGCTACAGGTCAAGTTTCCGGAGCAGTTGTCTCCACCTTGCTGAGAGAAAAGCGCTGGGGCTGGCACCTTCCTCCCCCAGTGGACTCCCTGACTCACAGACACAGACATTAGATGAAACAGTTGGTCACCACTTACCATTTGACTTCTCACTATCCGCAGGTTTCATCTGAATGGGATGATGCATCTAAAATACAAAAGCGAGAAGGTAAAGGCAGATTGAACAACTGTATAACAGACTCAGAAATCCCACACTATTAAACTTGAACTCTGACATTATGATAAGGACACAGCCATAATAACAAGACCTTTCCCAGGTACAAGGAGCCGAATCCAAATGCAAGCCCTTATCTTGTGTTCAGGAATAGAACCTGCTCAAGTCATGTGGACAGTCTAGAAAAGCATGGGCTCCGCAGTCAGACTTGAGTTCAAAACCTGGTTCTGCCACTCAACCTCGTCCCCTCCTGTAACTCAGCAGTGATTCTGGTCCTGCCATTTATGACAGCTATGTGACCTTGGACAAGTATCTTTACTTCTCTGAGACTTAGTTTCCCCATTTGTGAAATGGAGATACCACTGGCACAATAGGGCTGTGGGAATTAAATGAGAAATGCAAGTAATGTGTTTAACCAACTGGGCATAGGATATGCTGGAAAAACACACAATTATTATTGTTATTATTATTAACACATTTTTATTTATTTATTTATTTTTTTTACAGAACAGAAGGGAGAGGGATAGAGAGTTAAAAACATCAATGAGAGAGAAACATTGATCAGCTGCCTCGTGCACACCCCCTAATGGGGATGTGCCCACAACCAAGGTACATGCCCTTGACTGGGATAGAACCCAGGCCCCTTAGTCTGCAGGCCAACACTCTATCCACTGGGCCAAATGGGTTAGGGCCACACTATTATTATTTAGTGTTATTTCAAATTTGAATGCAGATTGTGTTTCTTCTGGCCATTCTGTCTGGATTTGTCTGAGGTCTCAGAGTCAACAGAAATTGAAGGTCTAGCAGCTGACTGATTTAGGTGCCATCATACAATTTTTATTAAACACCAAGTGTGGGATAGAATGGAAGGAGGGAGGAAGAGAAGGGGAGAAGGAGGGAGGCACAGGCTTCAGGGCCATGTCTGTTCAGTACGTATGTGGGAGCAGAAAGAAGCTGAGATGAATTGGGTGGCCTCGGGCCCTTTACGCAATGCCCATCACACCACAGTGTGTGATCCGCAGAGTTTACGCTGAGCGAAGAATGCCGTCACCATTTCCAATTAAAATAAATTCCTCAGTCTACTTTCAAAGGTTCTTTTGCTTCATATTTCATCCTACCCCAAGGAGCATGGGAGCCACAGGGTAGATGGAATCACTGGCGTTGCAAATGCTTTTATTATAATGGGTCCCATTCTCTCTGAACCTTTAATTTCCCCAGTGGACTTCCATCACTTGCAAGCCACAGCTCGGGTTTTATCTAATTTAAATGAAAGGGGAATGGTACTTGGCTCTGGCACTTAAACGCTGGGAAATTATTATCAGGCAGTCAGGACCATGTGCAGCTAATGCCTGCCAGGGTCTTCCAAACACAAGAGGCAGAGGAAAGAGGGAGAAGCACCAGGGGATGAGAGGCTAAGTAATTCAGAGCTGCTTTGTTTATGCTAAAAGGCAAGATGCTCTTATGCATAGAACATAGGCCCTGAGATGTTGGGTCTACGCATATTCCCACTCCATTCATTAGTCTATTCAATTTGTAGAAGAGTCTAGAATGAGAATGAAATGTTTAGGGCTAAGTATATCAGAATTTTACACAAAGACTAGAATATACACCTAAAAAGCAGGCAGAAGCACACTATGATGGCACCTATGATGGCATCTATGTAGGCTAAGGGAAGTGGCCTCCATCCTACAGGTAAGAATGGGGAGAATGGCTCAACCTAAGTGTTGGGGAGGATGGGCCAAGTCTTTGAGTATGCTTTTCTTCCCACAGGCCTTGTTCACTCCTTCAGCAAATGTGTGTGAGGAACCCACTGTGTCCCTGCATCTAGGCTAAGCAGTGAGGAATGAAGGCCCAGAGGGAGAAGTTTAGATGCTCCCGGTGCTCCCTGTGCAGTTGAGGGCACTGGCACGTAAGCAGCCCTGGGCAAGATGGGAAGAGCTATGGCCGATGCAGGAGCGAAATGTGTAGGAGCCCAAGGAGGCAGGCGCTGGTGAGGGAGGGAGGACTTCTCAGCAAAGTGGTATCCGATTGGTGTCCTAAAGGCCGAATTGGACTTGTCAGCACAGGAGGGACAATGGAATAGCCCACACACAGATACAGTGGTAAGAGAGAGCACAGTTTCTCATAGCAAGTCGCCCAAAGTGAGTGGGGAGGGGCATGGAAGCGGCCGCACAGGGAGTGGATATCCAGCTCTCAGAGGACCTTGTGTGCTAAGAAACTAAAATTTTGTCTAAAAGTCAATGTCAGGCACATAAAACTTAAGCAGCCAAGGCAACAAGATCAAATTTGAAGTTTAGAAAAGGCCTTTTTTGGCTACAGAGGACAGATTATAGAGGGGAGACACAGCCGGCAGGGAGAACGGCAAAGAGGCTACTCCAAACATCTGTGTGAAACCGATGAAGGTCTGACCTTCAGGGGAAACTGGATGGATGGAGGGAAGAGGGGGAGAGAGAACCCCAGGCCTGGACAACCAGATAGATTGTGGGATTATCACCCAAATAAAGAAAACACAAGAAAGTTGTTTGGGGGGAGACTGATGAGCATAGGGCTGCACATGACACACTGGATGTGACTGGGATGAGAGAGAAGTTGGGGAAGTGTGTTTAAAGCTGTGCAATTGCTCTGGGAGGTGGCAGCCGAGGTATGGGTGACGCTGTCCACAGGGGGAATGCGAAGTGAAGAGAGCCGAGAGCCAGGGGCAGAACCATGGGGTCTGAGAGCAACAGACCACAGGGCAGTGGGAGAAGTAGGAGCAGGAACAACTCCGGGAGCCATGTGGGGAGAGCTTTAAGAACAAGGTGGCACCGCTAATGAAAATGCCCAAGTGTCCTTTGGATTTGACAATAAAAGGATTTTTTTTGTAGGGAATTAATCAAAAGACGCTCATGAGGGGGATGGGGACAGAATGTGAGTTTGCAGAGAGTCGGGGAGCAGTAGGGAAGATAAGTGGGGAAGAGCCGGGGAGCAGTAGGAAAGATAAGTAGGGAAGAAGATATAGACTTCTATTTCAGGAAGAGTAGCTACAAAAGGGGGAGATATAGGAAGCCGGAGGGAGGCTGGGGTGGAGTCTTTCCTTTCCAGGTAGCAAAGACTTGTGCAGGTTAATGTGAGACCCACAGGTTAAAGAGAGGAAAGAGGAGATACATATACCTACAGTTTGTATGGGGCACAAAATGAAGTGACTAGGACTCCTGCCCTCAGGGAACTGACAATCCATCATGGTAGTTGATATTCACGTAAAGAAGAAAAATGGGGGCCAACGTTAGCGCCAAGAACACTCAATCTGTGACGTGCATGGAGGGCTGGAGGAGGAAATCCGGGAGCTGTAGTTCTGAGGACAGGATCAATCTCCTTTCAAGCTGTTAAGTGCCCTGGCAAGCATTTAGTCTAATGCTCTCGATGTACAGGTCAGAGGGGACTAAGCAACTTCACTGAGGACACACAGCTCATTAAGACTGGGATGGGGTCAGAAATCCAAGCTCCCTGCTCTTACCGATGCTGATCCCCCATCACACTGCTTGGCCAAAGAATGCCCACAGGGGGCTTGGACACGTGGGCCCAGGATGAAGAACTGCAGGCCGCACTCACTGAAGGCGCCAGGCACTCGTTTGAAGGCGCCTGCAAAATCCCCCAATGAAAGTAATCTTCCCTCCACTAAACTCCCCAAACTCTTTATCTCTGAAGCTTTACGACCAGTATTATACTGAGACTTGACTCTTGGTTTCCTTGCAGCTGCTGAGAGAATTAGCTCAGTCTGTGACCTGAGACTACCCAGAAGGCTCAGGAACACGGTAGTGGTGGTACAGTCATGCACACACACAAGTTTTGGTCAACAGATCACATAAACTAGAGTCGTCCCATAAGATTATAATGGAGCTGAACAACTCTTATTGCTTAGTGACCTCATAGCCATCAGAACATCTTGGAGGAATGCATTCCTCGCGTGTTTGGGTGATGCTCATGTAAACAAATCTACTGCGCTGCCAGTCGGATGAAAGTATGTATAGCACATACAAGCATGTGCAGCATGCTACTTGATAATGACAATAAATGACTGTTACTGGTTTATATGTTTATTGTACTATACCTTTTACTATCATGTTAGAGCAAGCATGTCAAACTCAAAGGCTAACAAGGGCCAAATAAATGAGGTATACATATACGGCACACAGGCTGCAAGTTTACATGCTTGTGTTAGAATGTACTCTTTCTACTTATTAAAAAAGTTTACTGTAAACACTATGCCCTGCTATGCTGGCAGCAGCCTCATACATATCCTGTGTACTGTGTCTCTTGATTGCATCTTTGGTCTTGTGCTTCATTTACTCTCATGTTGTTTTGTACTGTAACACGCTGTACAGGCTGGTAGCAATAGGCTATACCATATAGTCTGGGGGTGTGTTGGTCTATATCATTCAGGTTTGTCTGTGATGTTCACACAATCATGAAACTGCCTAACGATGCATTTCGCAGAAAGTATCCTGTTGTTAAGGAACAATGACGATGACAAAGAAGCTACTGCCACTGAGAACTTGAACTTTGTTTTGGCCTTTCCTAGGCCAAGAGGGAGTGAAAGTCAACTTCACAGAGATTGCAACTGTCAGACCCTGGTGAAATCTGAGTGGGTAGTCACCCCTACTTCAGGTATGTTCTTAGGTAATATATGTAAAACACCATGACCTTCTTGGAGAGAGGTATTCAATCAGTACTATATTAAGAATGGCTCATTATCATGAACAGTTCATGTGAGTTATAAATTTCTGACCAGATACAGGATGTAAATGTCAAGGAAGACAAAAAATGGTCTGGAGGAGTCCTTCTCATAATGTTTCCCTTCCTCGGAATCTCATGACTTCAAAGACCGTTGGGAGATTTACTGAATGGAGTACAGAAATTATTGTAAAGGATCAGGCATTCTAGTTTCAAGTTTCCAGTTATAACAGAGGGACATGGTTTCAAAGATTTGATCCGGTGTGACACCAGGACTACTCATCCATTCCCTTATTTCTGCTTTTACCAGACACTGTTAGCTGCTGGGAATACAGCGGAAAAGAGTTTTCCTGACTGAGCCTGTCATGTAGTGGTAGAGAGAGAGATGACAGCCATCACCCCCAGATGATGATTGTTGTGCCAAGACCTACAGTGTGGGAACCCAGTGGAGAGATGCCCAACACAGATGAAGGAAGGACAAGCTGGAGGAGGTGTCTCAGCTGAAGCAATGTTCCAGTTCAATCTTGAAGGAACCCTAATGCTAACCACCACATCAGTGAAGGGCACACTTCAGGAAAGAAACAGCATGTTTGAAGGTACAGCGTAAGAGAAATAGGTCATGTTGTTATTAAAGAACCAGAGGCCCTTCGTGCACTGGTGGGGTCCCTCGGCATGGCTTGTGGGGATCGGGCGGAAACCAGTAGCCCAATGCCGCCTGCTGCTCCTGCCTGCCACTCCCGCTTATCCCACTCATCCAGGTCCCACTGTGCCTGCCGTGGGCCATCGGGAGAGGCTCGCATCACTGGCAGCATGGCTTGCCAGCAGTGAGCCCTGCCTCTGGCGCCCATCAGTCAGCTGAGTGCTGAGCGTCTGCCCCCTGGTGGTCAGTGTGCATCATAGCGACCAGTAGACAGATGGTTTGGTCGCTTAAGTTTTTATATAGAGAGGCTTTCATATATATAGATAGATGATGATAGGACATCTTAACCAACAGAAGAAGCAATAAAGTCTCTAAAGATCATTAAACAAATTCAAAGTACTCAAAGCACAACAAGACTAAGAGTGAGGGATGTATCCATGGTTAGAAATATTTCAAGTGTACAGAGACAACAATGCACATTTACTCAATCCTGAATTAAGACTGCCACAGGAACCATGATTGGCAGCCAGTGGCCACATCCTCACTGCATTCCTCAACAACTAAAGACAAAAGCCTTGGCGTCAGAACTGCTGCTTCTCAGCACTGCTGCTGCAGCTTACTAGGGACACTGGCCTTATCTGCGGCCGGGGCTGATGGAGCGGAGGCTGGTGCTCCATTCTGTGCTCTGCGCTCAGAGGTCCAGTTGACAGCAGCAGACCAGAGGAAGGTCGGAGAACTTGACAGTCATTCTTCCATTCTCCTAATGCCTCACCTGCTGTAAGGGAATTCAGAGTCAGGAGGGAGCCTAGTTCTCTGGGGGGTGGGTGGGTGTCCTTCCTCCTTCTGCAAGTGAACACATGATCTTCAAGAATTTTTGCACGGAGTCTCCTAAGAGACATGGATCAATTAAACCGAGGCTGTGTCTCCATAATCATGCAGGGTTGGCTGTGCCTGAAAAACTCCTGTATCCTTGGAGCACGGTGAGACACAGGAGGGCTCGGGCTGTCCTTACCCACACTCCCTGTTGGCAGAGTGCTTGTGCCAGGGAGATCCCAAGATTGTTTTGGAAATGGGTCCTAGTTTACGGCAATGAATCTGACTTAACACATTTCATCAAGTTTACATTTGAAAAAAGGAAGCCGTCAAAATCCATTCCCTTGAATATTTGACTGCATATGAGTTTCCTTTTCATTTTATCACAGAAGAACATTTTGTCTCAAGTTACACATTAAGGTAATGGTTAGCGTCTTGTTCCCTGTTTAACCCTGTTTGTTTAAGAACCAATGAAGCCTAATGAAAAGGGAAATTTTAAGAGTTCCCTCCCTCCTCTGCTCCTTGTGGGGAGGGTGGAGCCAAGCATGCTCCTTGGAAACGGTTGTTGAATTTTGGTTTTGTCTGTGTATGAAGCGCTGCGCCATGTGCACAGTGAGGGGGGCCTCCGGGGAAGAGCTCTGGTGCTCGGCTGGCTCGGGGAGGGGTCGCCTCGGGTCTGATTAGGCTCTCAGTGAGCTGCTGCTGCCTGAGGACAGGGACTGCATCTCACTGTCCCCTCTGTGCCGAAGCCAAGCGTGGCGATGATGGCCACAGACGCAGGCCCATGACTGTCCCAGGCAGGATGCTGTCTGTGGGTGCTGGGGACACATGCCACCTCCTGAGGCATGAGTAGTATTCGGTCCCTGTTTTATCTCCCCTCTCCTACACTCCCTGCACTCCCCGCACACACACAGAGGGCCCCAGATCTGGTTTCCCTGGCTCTGGTCCGCAGATCTCTGATAGGACTGATGCTCCTCACTCCTGTCTGCATTGACCTTCCATTTGAAGCCAAGAGCCCAGCTGCGGCCCATGAAAATGAAAAGGAGGCTCCATGTGCACAGCAAAGCCATCCCGCCAAGTCTGTGGGGGTGACTTCACGTACAGGGGCTGTAAGTAAGCCCAGAAGCAGCTGTCCCTGCGTACGCTGGGGTCCTGTCCTGAGCGACAGCGCTGAGGCTGGGCCCCGGAGCAGCAGCGCCCACACTCCAGAGTTCCCGTTACATGCAAAGTCCAGTGAGTGTCCCAGCCCCCTGTGCCCTGGTCCTGAATGTGGGAGAGGCTGTGCTCACACAGCCAATGCTGACACGGCCTGTAGAGCCTCAAGACAGAGGGTCTGCGGGAAGGAAAGGGGCTGAGGAGAAGGTGACGGGGCAGACTCCTGACACACAGGAGAACTCGTGTTTAAACTTGTTTAACCCCAGCCTTCGCCAATTGATGAGTGAACCACCTCTAACACGAGATTCAATAAAACATGCCATTTTAAAACGCGAAATGGGTTTTACGGAGTCACTGTTTCGCATCCCATTATCAGACCTGTCCTGACCCCTCGAGAGAGCAGCCGTGGTGGTACATATTATAAGCGTACTGCCCATAAAATATTTAAAGGGAGACAGAGAGGGGAGGGGCAGAGGTGAACTCACAGAAGAGTTCTGCACTACGTGAGAAAAGGAAAAGGTTCCAGCCTTACAGACAAACAGGCATTTTCTTTCACCCCCTGACAACAACGCACGATGCACACGGAACAGTCCGCACCGTGGAGTGCAGCACAGGGGAGCACCCGGAGCGCCTGCACTTTTTGGACTTTCCTTTAAAAAGTTTTCTGAATGGCAAAGCCACTTTCAAAGGAATTTCCACCAACCTGGAGGCACACCGTCCCCCTAATGACCATGCGTATTAAGGGATCTGCTATTACAGGAGGGCGCCCAGAGCCGTGCAGGGTTCCCCAGCTCTCTAGGTATCTTTGCTGTTTCAGGCACTGTTACACCCTGACTCTCTGAGAAAGAGGGGGTGGAACAAAAGCAGCTGTAGGAATGCTGACTTACAGGCATTAGTAAGAACTTCTGAGTTTCTGATTTTTTAAATGGTAATAACAGGGTGGTAATCTTGCTAAGATATCAGGAGTAGAGATATCTCTGCAAGATTACTGATGACAAAAACAATGTGTTTGGTCAGTCAAAACCAGCTTTTATAACCAGGGATATAGCCAGATTCAGAGCTCATAGCTATACCTGTTAAGTATAGAATTCAAGGCAATTTTTGAGAATACTGAGGTAAATTTTCCCTTCACCCTTAATATTTCCCTTCACCCTCAAGGCTCCTTAGGTATGTTAACAATTTAATGCTCACAACAACTCTGAGGCAAGGTGTGTATGAGGAAGCAAGGAAGGAGGAGGGAGGAGCTTAGCCCTCGGAAACATCTGATACCTAAGCTGGTGAGAAGCAAGCTAATCATGAGCAAGATTAGCTAACAATTATTATGTGAGAGGAATATGACAGTTTTGAATTGCTTACATTAACACACTGAGTGGCCAGATTATTATGATCTCTGAACGTGTAATAATCTGGCCACTAAGTGTGTGTGTGTATATATGTATTTGTGTGTGTGTGTGTGTGTGTGTGTGTGTGTGTGTGTATGCGGGCATGCATGCACATATACACATATACATATAATATATATCTATCTATATCTATATTTATATCTATATCTATATCTATATCTATATCAAAGGCCTGGTGCATGAATTCATGCATGGGTGGGGTCTGTGCAGCCTGGCCAAGGGGTGGGGATATGGGTGGTTGGCCAGCCTGCCTGCTGGTTGAACTCCTGGTCAAGGGGGCAATTTGCATATTAGCCTTTTATTATATAGGATATACACTATGTGCGTTCAGAGATCATAATAATCTTGCCACTCAGTGTAGATATTGCATTTTGTGGTTTCTTCACAAACTGATAATGTAAAAAGTACGTTGGAATTTACAGAATGAATCAGTGTGGACCATGCATTGTTGGCTGAGCCACCATTCACATAAGAAGGCCCTGGCATATGGTTGTATGTGAATGGACTGGATTGTACAATGTCCGTTTATTCAAATACTGCTTTGGAAATTCTGGAGAAAACCAAGTGCCTCGCTGTCCTCTGAAGATGCAAATAACTTGGTGGATGCCGAGTGCATGGGATCCAGCCATTCTGGGGGTCACAGTGCTATTCCAAACCACTCTTTTGTACATTCCCATTAGCTGTTTAACATGGTAGGTACGCAGGAAACTTTCAACCGATATTTGCTGACATATTTTTATAAAAGTGACTCAAGCCAAGAATAAAAGGGTATTTAAATGTGATAACAACTAAGTGATGTATGTTATACTTTGTCTTCCTGTGGCAAATCACAACTAGTTGGGGAAAACTATCCTATAAAATAAAAGCATAACACGCTAAGTGTTCAACCTATGACCAGTCGCTATGATGCACACTACCAGGGGGCAGATGCTCCGACTGGTAGGTTAGCTTGCTGCTGGGGTCTGACTGGTTGGGACTGAGAGAGAGGACCAGACACACCCTGGAGCCCTCCCACAGTCCTTCCCTGGCCTACCAGTCCCCATCACCCTGATCAGGACTGGGCGAGACAGCCCTGATCGCCAGCCAGGCCGAGACCCCCCCACCCATGCACGAATTTGTGCACTGAGCCTGTAGTAGTGAAAATAAATGACTGTTTCCTCTTCAAAGACACTGACACAGGTGAAGAGATTATAGCATGAACTGTGTAATAAGTGCTCAATAAAAATCATCATTATTTTACTTAGTGTAAGAGTTTCCCTGAGGGAAAAGGGAAAAGGTCCCATTTGAAAGCTAACAGAATATACTGGAAGGAATGTCCTTTTCTGATCATCTGAGAAGTAAACAGCTAGTATTGCTCAATTCCCAGCTTTCTTCATATAAACTAATCGTTCAGGGGAGAAAAAAACCTATAGGACCCCAATTGATATCAGCTTTTGGCTTATCAGGCACCAAGGATGCCATGTTTTACCTGGAGTTACTCTACCTGTTCCAGTTTCTGTAACAATCATAGGGTACTGAAACCACTTAGACTTGGCAAAGAACAAAATAAAATACAGTAAAATATTACAGGAAAATTAGATTACTCTGGGTAGAATTCCATGAGGGAATTTGGAGTATGTTACAGTGATTAAGTCATCATTTCTGACAGATTACTCTAATCGGCTGTCAAAGAACATTCCACAATCCCATCTGTAACTTGGCATCCTAGTTACTCAGCCTATGTTACCTTCTGTACATAAAACACATACAGACAAGAGGGGTAGGTACAGTCCCGGCATTTATTATACTCATTAGCTATGATTAGGTTCTTTGTTTTCATACTAAATAATAACACAGGCTTCCATTTTGCCTCATTTATGCTTTAAAATGAGAAGAAAAATGAATAGGCTCAACGTAGGAGGCATGGAACGTGAATGAAAAATAATTATTATAACTGAGAACATAATGCTTTTGGAAGCACTGCTGTTCAAGTAGAATGTTAATCCTTCCTTAGTTTAATTTTTCTTGGGATATTATGCCATAGTACATAGAGAGGTAAATGTATGATACTTTTTAACCCTCTAGTCATATTGGGTACTTAATTAGTTGTTACTTCAGTAGATTAAATAATGTTATTGTGTTCAGCAATGTTATTTCAAGTAGAAAGTGGTGTTTTGATAACATTTCAGTTATTCCCCCTCTGCCTATGCATCTTTGGGATATAATAAATAATTTATACAGTCAGTTGAGCGCCCAAATAAATTTGGTGAAAAACAAAGCAAAGCTAGTTAAAACTAAAAGAGTATACATAGGCTTTGTCTAGAATCCTCTGTTTAGAGAGATATGTTCTACTAACAAGAAACTGGAAGGTAAAAAACAATTTTGGAAATGGAAAAGGCGTGTAGGATCATCTCTTTGCTGTAGCAATACTATTATAGCAGCAGCAGACCACCGGAAGGTTTTGTGTGACGGTTGGAAGATCACAATCACTGGTGATTAATGAGCCAAAATGTAGAGAAAGGTAATGATTTTGCCCTTCTCACTAATTGGGGAATATACAGATATCCTCTCTAACCATGATTTCTTTTTGATTGTGGAACTGTCTTCCAAAATCAATGATGAATGCTCCAAGAGTCATTCTTCCAGATGTTACCCAGATGCTAAATCAGACATGCTGCCTCACCGAGCCATGCAAAATCACACTGAAATTATAACGTCTGGCCTGGCCGTCATGGAGTTGTTTAAGGACCCAGTAGTTCATTTCCATTTCCAATGCTATGATCCTACTGGCTACACACTTAGGATAATCTCATATTTTAAGACAAATGAGCCTGGTTTAAAATGAAAATGGTCCTTTTGACATTGGTCTCTTCCCTAATGACTACCACTGGCCTCAGTTCTCACAAGGCCTGAGAATAAAGGAGAACCCAGCCTGCCTGGCTCCTGTGGCTCCTTCCCCAACCCCAGCTGCTGTCGGTCCTTCACCCTGACCCAGTCCTCAGCGCTCAGTGAACTGGGATGAACCAAGCCCTGCATGCTGGTGAGTGGAGACATTGCGCCTCTCTTGTTAACCATCACTGTATGGCAACAACTGTTTTTGTTTAACTGTCCTGCTGAGTGTGTCTTAGCGAAACTGGGAGCATGTCTCCTTCCCTGGGTCTCTCTCCTTCTTCCCAGGGCTTGACTCCATTCCTGATAGGCCCTGGCACAGCTCCCAGGATTCTCTTTAGACTCCTTCAGCCACACCTGTGCCTCACCCCACAGGAAATATCCGTGGGCAGTGAAACATGCCCAGGTTGCACTTGCATTTGGGCACTCTTTGAGCACGTGCGGTGCTAATGGAGCATCATCTCCCGGACAGAGCAGCTGCTGGGGCTGGGTTCCCGGAACTCTCCTGTAACACCCAGGTATGCACCTAGATTTGCTTCCTTTTCTTCCTCTGGGCATTCTCAGTTTGGAGCTATCCCCCTTAACTTGCTTTTTCTTCTATACTTCTATTTCCACCGCTGCTGCCTTCCTGGGCTTGTCATTTCTGCTCACTCAGATTCCTGCAATAGCCTCCTGACCCCTCTGGGCCTTGCCTTTTATACCCTCTGCCTTTTTAAATAGTCTAAATATCAGGTCGAATCATTTCTCTCTGCTACTCAAACACTTGCAATTTTTCTTGCCAAATTAAATTCCAGCTCCTTAGCCTGTCTTTCAAGGAACTCCATGGTTTGGCCCCAAATTACCTTTTCAGGGTCTACATTTCTCTTCTATTTAGTCAAATTGGACAGCTCCCTATTACTGTAACTTCTGCCATTCCTCATGTACAGAAAAGCATAATGATCCTTCTCATGCATATAAACACAATATTTCCTTTGCCAGTATGACAGTTATTTGTTGCTTATACAGAAACACCTGTATGTCAAGATTTTAGGTTGAATCATGTGAAAGTGCCACATCTGCAGATTCAAAGTAGTTGAGGATAGCCATTATGACAGGTGTGAGGTAAGACCTCATTATCGTTTTGATTTGTATCTCTCTGATGATTAGTGACTTTGGGCATTTTTTCATGTCTCTTGGCCATCTGTATGTCCACTTTGGAGAAGTGTCTACTTAGGTTCTTTGCCCCTGATCTCACTCATATGTGGAATATAAGAAAACAAAATAAATGAACAAAATAAGATCCTGAGACATAGAAACATGGAACACAATGATAAGTATCAGAGGGAAGGTGGGGTTGGGTGGGTAGGTGGGAAGAGATTAATCAAAGAACCTATATATACATATATGCACAACACATGGACACAGACAACAGTGTTGTGAAGGCCTGGGGCAGGGGGCAGCTAGAAGGGGTCAATGAAGAAAAACAGGGTATATCTGTATAACTTTCAACAATAGATTTTTTAAAAAGTGGTTGAATAGCAACAATTTCATATGCTTCTACCTCATATCTTTGCAGAGCAATGGAACTGCATTATCTTCTTTTCACTCGACTCAAAAAAAGTTCCCAAAGCTCAATTCATGTAGTTTTTCTCCTTTGTAAGGTTTAGACAACTTTCCAGTAATTCATCTGCACTATTTACAAACTGCACAACTTAAATTAAACATGAACTTGATGACTTAAAACAACATGTCCTCTAAACAAACTGTGTAACACAAGACGCCCTCCATGGGCCTACGGCAACTTCAATGCTCTGTTAAGATCAGTGAGGCTTTACCCAGGAATCTATGGTTTCCTTTCAAATTTAAGGCAAACTAGAGCCACCACCAGAATACTCCTCTAACAAGCAAATCGTTAAAATCTCTGGTTCAAATATAACTTGGAAAACTTAAGCCAACTGTATTTTATCTTGAACCTTCTGACAGGATGTAAGGAGTTTCATCAAATCAACAAAAATGCTCCAGTGAATTTTGTATTCTAATGATCCCTCCATAGCTTAGCTTCTGAGTCTTGGGTTGAGTTGCTTTGCCAGCCACGTTCATTAATTAGTGTCTAACATTTCCATCCCTCTGCAAGTTGCAACCTCTCATAAAATATGCATGATTTGATTGGCTTAGGAATGACAACTTCATTTACAACAGACAAATAAATACCATACCTCACTCAGCAGTCTTTCCCCATTTATTTATTTAACTACCTCTATGGCCTTTGGGATTTGTACTAAGTGAATGAAAGTAGATAACTAGTGTAATATCCTTTTCTTAATCATGTTTAAGCAAAAATGATTAAGTAGCACTCTCTCTTTTTTTTTTTTTTTTTAAACAAATGAGGCTAGCAAAAAAAAAAAAAATAAATAAATAAATAAAAAATCCCAACTAAAAATAGATGGCAAGTTTGAAAAAATGCCTTCAGGGCTATTTCTATTACCCATGTTTAAAATGCAAATCCATTAAACATCTGAGCAAGACATCTGATATTGTTTTTAGCAGCTATATTTATTCATCTCATCTTCCACAGTAGTACTAAACTTTGGTTGATATTTTGCCAAATGAAGATATCTCCTCCAGTGCTGCTAATTCTTTATGAGTTTGATTTTAATTTTACTATCTTATTTTGATTTCCACCTTCTACTCTAATGCAAGAGATCAGTTACCAACTTTGGAGATTATTGCTGGCAGAGCTTAGGGAAATTATGACGGCTCAATTGTCCTATAAATAACATTCTGAAGCTCGGTCTTCTGAAGATCAAATTCAAGGCTTGGGCCTTCAAATATGGCATGGAATCAAGATTTAAATGGCAAAGGTTAACTAAGAAAGTGGATACATGGGCCTGGCCAGTGTGGCTCAGTTGTTTGAGTGCTGTTCCACGCATTCAGAGTTCCCTGGTTCGATGCCCAGTCAGGGCATGCATATGCCCAGGTTTCAGGCTTGATCCCCAGTAGGAGATTGATCTCCATGCAGGAGGCAGTTGATTGATATTTCTATTTCTGTATCTCTCTCCATTCCTCTCTCTGAAATAAATGAAAACACACACACACACACACACACACACACACACACACACACAAAGATATTAAAAAAAAAACTATTTAAAAAAGGAAAGGAGCCCTAGCTGGTTTGGCTCAGTGAATAGAACGTCAGCCTGTGGACTGTAGGGTCCCGGGTTCGATCCAGTCAAGAGCATGTACCTTGGTTGCAGATTCCCTCAGTCTGGTCAGGGTGTGTGCAGGAGGCAACTGATTGATGTGTCTCTCTCACATCAATGTTTCTTTCTGTCTCTCCCTCTCCCTTCCACTCTCTAAAAAATCAATGGGGAAAATCCTGGGGTGAGGATTAACAAACAGACAAACAACAACAATAAAAGGAAAGGTGCTACATGGGCCAAGAAGATGGCAGAAATTTTATATTAAGGAAAGATAGTAAGAACACTTCATTACAGCACTTGATCTACAACAACAAATCTACTTGGATGGTTTCCTACCTCTTTGGGCATGCAGTATTGAATTAGGCTTTAGGAAACTAGAGCTGTTTTATGTTTGTTTTGTATTATAAAGAATATAACAGTTAGAACCAGAAGATCTGGGTTCGGATCTTGGCTTTGTCAACTGCAAGTACCTTCAGTCAGGCCACCATCTATCTGACCTCTTTAAGCCTCAGAAACTCCTACCATTTCTGATAGCAAGGATCATATCAGAAAATGATTATTTTCATAGTTGTCTGGATTGAATCAGATAATAAATGTGAAAGTACACAGTAATCTATAAAGTGAGATATGGCTACAAACTCTTATTTTAATTCATTTAAGGATTACAATTAGAGTGAAAAGTGCCTTGTGACTGACTATACATGTCCACGTCTCACCTGTGCTTCTAGTTTGTAGAGGTCGGGGGGGGGGGGGGGGGGGAGGGGGGGGAGGGGCGGGGCAGGGATGGTGTCTAACTGACCCAAAGGATTTCAATGGGGAATAAAAGTGTTGACACCACCCTCCCAAATCCCATTTCTACTCCACCAGTTTGGAAAGAATCCTTGAGATATTTTTATATTGAGAGGGTGTCTATAAATAAAAGCTACCCTTGAGAGTTCATTTATTCAGCAGGCATTTGTTGAGCAGTACCTATGGTGATTATGCTGGGCTTTCGGAATGTTCTGTCTCCTCAAGGAATTTGGAGCTTAACATGGAAAAGGCTGAGATGTAAACAATCCTGGGGAATAAAACCCAGCAGGTGGCAGGGTGAATTTCAGCACATACTATAGTGGATTATGATAGAACCATCTTCAATTCTACCTGCCTAGACACATAAGCCTGCACTTGTATGATGTCCCATGTCTGGAACACAGCATGGGAGCAAGAATGTTACAGAAGTTGGAGAAAATGGAAGGGGCATGGTATGAAGTTCAGATATCACTCCTTTTTTTTTTTTTTTTTTTTTAAATCCTCATTAGAGAATATGTTTATTGATTCTAGAGGGGGGGAGAGGAGAGAGAACTAGAGAGAAACATCGATGTGAGAAACATTGATCGGCTGCCTCCTATAGGTGCCCTGACTGGGGATCAAACCCACAACCTAGATATGTGCTCTGACCTGGAATGGAATCTGAAACCTTTAGGTGTATAGATGACACTTCAATCCAGCCAGAGCAGATCTCACTCTAAAGACTCAGCAGTTGCATCCCTAACATGCAACACAACAATGCTCACACATGCTGAAGGTGACATATAACTTCCAGTGTCCTGTGATTCCACCTGTCCTCTTCCATTCAAGAAAACATCTGGAGGACTAACAAGTGCAGTTATCACAGGGATAACTTCAAAAGCCCCCTAATCCCTTCTGTGCTTTTATTAGCTGTGATGACAACTGGTAAGTCCCAACTGGTAAAGAGGGCAGCATTCTAGAGATGCTACCATGGTAGAATCCAGGATTTCCTCACTGACGAGAAATGGGCCATGGAGAGGGGAGGTACAGGAAGAGGAAGCGGAAGATGATTTCAGCTTTTGGTTTTGTTGGAACCCCCCATCCAGTCAGATAGGGAACACCTCCCCAGAGCCTGGTTTGTGGGGGAACAGAATTAAGTATTGGAATTTCTTATGAATATCATGTGAATGAAACTTCTCAATAACAGATTATTGGATATCTAGGTTTGGGGCTCAGCAGGAGAGTGTGATTTTAAGATCAACACTTGGGAGCCAGCAGCATATTAGAAGCTGTGAGCTGGTGGAGACCTCAGGGAATCCTACAGCCTGAGAAAGGGTGAATATAGAACCTGTAAGGCATAGGTTTTTGCTTGATACCCATATGAAAAATATCAAATTTCTTTCTATTGGGAGAAAGTACATTTTTAATAATTTCTCTTCACTGTCACAATGAAGGCACTGGGAAGGCACATAGAGTATTCTCTTTTACACTCAGCTCTAATCAGATCCAGTTTCCCCAATGTCCCAAGCTTTAGGCCAGGTCCAGCCTCCCCTTTCATAAGTCAATATTGGGCCTTTCCAGCTGGTGTGTTTACTCCTTCACCATTTAGAATTTTGTTAAAGTCCAACTAAATTTTCCCTTTCCCAGTAAAGCTTTTTCCAGTTACCACTGGAAACATTTAATGTCTGCATTACTATGAACTTAAAGAGCATATCATGTTTAGAGAGGAGAGGCAAGATAAATGCCTCTGAACACACCCAAGAAATCCGAAATACAACATCTGCCCCACCAAATGTGGACAGAGACTGAAGGTCCTGGTTCCTTTGAGACGTTGGGATGCTACTTTGGAAACCGGGCACTTGGCACAACTGACTTTGAGAGACCTGCCTCCCCTGAGATTCCTTGACTTGGATGTAGTGCTCTTGCATTTTCCTTTCCTCAGCCATGAATGTGAGTAGCTACACCTATGAAGCAAGTTACACAGACATATAAGAAGGGTGTGTCCTCAAAGCGCCGTACTTCTACTCAACCAGTGTCATCAAGGCACCTCTCAGGAGGGATGCCCAATGATGGCCACAGGGACAGAAACATCCTTACCATGGCTCTCTCCTTCATTCCGAGTGACAAGGAGACTACGTGGCTCGTCATCGAGGCTGGGAGTCTGGAGCTCATTTTCACTAATGAGCTCAGGTGCCATCTACCACTAGATCCTGTTGCCCTGGAGTTAGTCTTCTAATTCTTTTTAAGACCAGAGGGAGGGGACTTGGCTCATGTGACTCAGAGGCACAGAACACCCATGAGCAACAGAATCTCTCCATCGACAAAATGCATAATTAAGAGGCAGAAGCTACTGTTTTAACCCCGATCCTATTAATTTAGCTCTAATCAGACACTGAGATAGAAAAAAAAAAAAAAAAACAGGTAGAGGAATGTGAGCGTGAAAGGTGTTACCTGCATATGAACTCAGCTGACAGGGATTTTATGACTCAGTCATTTAGTCGTGATAAGCAAAATCAACACAAGGTGTATGTGTGCCGGTGTAAGTCCTGGAAGCATTTTGCTTCCTTTCGATGGCCTCCTTCTGGATCCCTTTTCTGTTCAGGCCTCACACACCATCAGCAGCTGTTACACTGGATTTGCTCTGTGTCTGGGCACAGACTCTCTCTTGCCCTGCCCTGCCATCCCTTCCTTTCCCGTCCAGCTCCTCTGTTCACTCTCTGCTTCTTATTTGGTCAATGAGCTGCAGTCTGTGCTTTGATGCTGGTCTGATAAGCAAAGCTCCCACTCAGGCAAATGCTGGCCATGGTATGTTTTATGTGGCAATAAAGGACTCTGACTGCTACAGAGGATGTTGGTTGTACTTGAGGTGATTAGGAATAACCGCAAAACATGAAAAACGTCTCCAGATCCTCAAGAAGTAAGGATGGGAAACAAGAGCCCATTCAAGGGGATGTCTCAACTATTTGGGGCAGATGACATTCCTTTTAAGCTTCCCAAACTGCAGAAACATACATACATAAAACACTCCTTACTAGGAGATAGTACATTTTACCCTACCATTCATGCAGAGGTTAAATTTTCCTTGTTAGCCCAAGTCTCGCCAGCTGTGTGACAGCAAGAGAAATGGGACAAGCAGTGCTTTGCTTGCTGGGCAGCGACTCCACACGCCTATTGTTTCTGCAAGGTGGGCCCGGGCTGCCAAGTAGTACAGATGAATTCTTCGGGACAGAGAACTGCTCCTCGTGCTTTAGAATAAGCTTATTCTGGCCAGAGAAACTGTGCTTAAAACAACACCAACTCCATCTGTCCTCTTATAGTCTGGGGTGTATTCATTCTACAATAAGTCTCATTCATGTGAGATTTCCCATCAGGTCTTACACTGTTGATGGGATGGACAAATACCGTTGTCCATACAAACATGCTAGCAAACAGTACACCTCCTCATCTGCCCATCTACCTCTCTACCTGCCCCCGAGGGTCAGGTCATCCCAGCGCACCTTCCAGATGTCCCCAGGACACCAGGGGAGGTGCAGCTCTGACCTCTTGAACACTAAGATGAGAGTACATATCGTTTTGACGGTTGCAAGAGGAATGTATGCACATATATTCAATACTGCCTTAGAGGGAACTGTGACAGATTCCCTGGAAAACAGGTGAGGTCTGCGCCTACAGAATAGTGCTTCTCAAATTTTATCGTCTACACCAGTGTTTCCCAAACTTCTCTCATGATGAGAATCACCTGGTGGAGTTGTTAAAACACAGATTCCTGAATCCCAACTAAGAAGTGCTAAACTAGAATTTTTGGGAACATATAGGTAAAATTGTATACCTAACTTAGTGCTCTAAGACAGATGTTATATACAGAGCACTAAGTTAGGTATGCAATTTTACCTATATGTTCCCAAAAATTCTAGTTTAGCACTTCTTAGTTGGGATTCAGGAATCTGTGTTTTAACAACTCCACCAGGTGATTCTCATCATGAGAGAAGTTTGGGAAACACTGGTCTACACGCATCTCCCTGGGATCTAGCTTCAGTGCATTCCTGGATGACACAACACCGCTGGTCCTTCGTCCACGCGTTGAGTAGCTAGGCTTTACTGTGCTTGTGGGCAGGTAAGAGTACTTGGCTATGTCCAAATGAAGAGTGGGAGAAGGAAACAAGGTAATCACCATCTCCTAACCCTGGGGGCTGATGAGTTATTCTCCCAACAGTGGTCCTCAAACCCACCTGACCACTACCACCACTTGGGGAACTTTAAAAATACTGATGCCAGGTTTCTGCCTCAAGATATTCGTATTTCATTTGCCTGAGGTGTGGCCGGGACACATGTACTTACGAAAGCTCCCCAGTGAGACTAGTAGATAGAGCTGGGGATCACCGGCCCAGCTGTAGATACAAATGGGCTTACTGAAATATGAAATCCACTTTTCTTTTTGTCATCCATTCCTTTACAAATTCATCTAGTTCATCCATCATTTTAGTTAAATGGCCAGGATAAATATTCGTATTGTCTTTCAGGGTCTTTCTCAGAAAATGAAAATGAGAAAAGATATCACCTTGTTCCACCGCCCTCACATCACAGACTGTATGCCACGGACAGGCTGGCCTTTGCACTCTGAGTCTCTGATTCTCCAAAACAATGTTGTTATAATCTTGTAGAAAAAATTGTGGGGGCATGATGTGTTGAAAAGAGCAACAGGCTCAGAGTTAGGAGACATGAGGTTTTGTGCCCCCTCCACCATGAAGTGGCTATCACCTAACTTTTCCTGGGTGTCAGTTTCTTCACCTACAAAGGGAGGGGTTGGAGAGTAGCGTTTCTAAAACCACTTTTAGCTTCTACAGTCCCTGATCTATAATAAGATCTGGCCTATTTTCCTCCACGTGCCTTCTCTTCCTTTGCTGACCCAGAGAACAACATTCAAATAAACAGAAACCTACTGAAATTAGCCACAAGACTGCGTCCGCTTGTAACTCTGACTTTCATTTTCCTTACTGATACTGAGTTTGTGTTAATGACCTCCAGGGGCTTTACATTTGGAAATTTAGACTCAGGAGTGATTTAGGGAACTTGGTGATGAGATTCTCTAATAAATGACTCAGAGGTACTTGTGAGATTTTTCTCCCCCCCTAGGAGTTGTGATTAGAGTTAAGGCCTCCATGAGCAATAGAAGAAATTAAGATAGAACTCATCAAAATCTTGGCTAAAGATCCCCTTCCCATTTAAATGATAACTTATAAATATTAGTAAATCATAAACAAGACATTAGCAATGGGTTCGGATGACAGGGTGGAGTTAGTATTAATCAGCTGACAGTTCTCTTTTGCATTACACTTGTGTCTAGATGGAGGAGGCCAATTGTTAGCCATAAGAGGAAGTCACTGATTTGTCAGAGAAATTTTCTCTAGAGTCATAGCGATTTTAACTCTCTTGGGTTTAGAAAGATAAAATTCTAGTTGAAAGGCAGCCAGTATGGGAAAACAAATTATTACTTACTGCTTTATTTCCTAGTATATTAGTATTATTATTTACACGAGGTCAGGGGTATATGAAGCTCTTGGTACCATGTCCAAGACATAGTAAGCACTCAGTAAATGTTAACTATTACTATTATATTTTTAATTGAACATTTATTGTTATTGGTTAAAATTATCAAAATTCTGAAAGCCATTGGGAAATATAGACAAATGTAGACAAAACATTTACAAAACCAAAATGTGCCAGAAACTACTGTTCTGATGCTATACCCAGCATTTAACATGCAACAACAGTAATTCATTCCCTATTTCCTAATCCTTATGACTTCTTGATAATTCATCTACTGTGCCCTGGACCCCAAATACCCACTAATCCAAAGCATCAGGCACAGGTTTCTGGTCTGTATGTAAATATACCCTCTTCTGAAGGAACTCTAATATAGTACATGCTCGGGCCAGTATAATAAAGCACTGCATTTTATCACTAAAATATACTCTGTTGACCCATAGTCACCCAGTTTAATCTTAAACTCCTGTAGGGTGAAGGTGAGTTTCTAGAGAACCTAGACACTCTTACTTGGTCTTCCTGTCCCTGATGCAGGACAAGAATGTAGGAAGTGGTGGCCTGGAGATCACAGAACTGGTCTGACCCATGAGCTAACTAACTAATGGTCACACAGCATCCTAGCTCCTGCTCCACAACTAAGACAATGGCAGAGGGGACCCTCAGCCTCCACAATACATCCACTTGTATACATCCCCATCAACACGGACATCACAACATGATGACCCCACAGGAGTAACTGCAGACCTTGCCGTAGTATCTCAGTCAGTACGTCAGCCTTTGGGAACTTGCTTCTTGACTAAACCAACACCCCTGGCTTCCAATGCCTGGGTCCCACCAGCCCCCGTATTTCAAGGGACCTGCACCAGGAAGCGCTATCAATACATCAACTTGCTTCTTGGCTAAAAGGGAGAACAGAGCAGATGGCTGGATGGGAGCAGAGAGAGAAGGAACACCTGAGCTCCCTGCTACTGCACGGGCCCAATCTCCTTGCTTTAACTTTGCCACTTGATGCGACTGCCGAGAGGACTGTGAACAAATTTGCTGCATATTTCTTAGAGCCTATGCTTGTGGTGGAGAGTTTGATCCCCATTTTCAGAAGCAGAGAATTCAGACCCTGATATGGCCAAACAGATTTCACTATCCAGGCCCTAGAGTCCCTATCAATAAAATAAGGGGTAAGCCCAGTGGTTTTCTGTGAGCCCCAGGTCTCCTCAGCTCAGCAGGGTGTGGTAAGGGAGGGTGGGCTGGAACTCCTGGTTGCTTCCCAATCATAGGCCACATCCACAGACTTCTTGGGGTCTGCTATTTTGTGTTTCAGGTGGCAAGTAATAGGGTTTGTAAGCTCAGCCCCAATCTGCCCTTCCCTAAGGACAAGACCTGGGGTGGGGGGGAGGGAAGTGGCAGGAGGCCAGCTGGAAAGAGCCTGGACATTAGAATGCAGGTTGTGGATTGGGACTGAAAGCCTGTGGATGCAGATAAAGAAAGGCATCCTAATAACATGAATGCTAATGAGATGATGCTGGTAAAGCTATACTCCTCGGAAGAAAGGTGCTGCATTATAATCGCTTTTGCAAAGCAGGCCCTCTTACAGTATGAACAGCCTTTGATTTGGGGCTCCCCCGTAGAGCGCTCGGTGATAGTCACCTTGTACGGAGGGCCTCGCCCACTAGTGTTTTTGGTGGCCTCTGCCTGTGTAGAAAAGCATGGTTGCACATCGAGGGCAAAGCTGCACACCACGGGGCCCGGGCACACGTGCCATCAGGCCTTGCTCTCGGGGGAGGGCACTGACTTCTAGGAAGGTGCACTTAGCAAAGCACCAGGCTGGAGGCCCTGCCCTCGGGAAGCTCACCGGGTGACAGCAGTGTAATAGCTGAGGATGTGGATTTGCTTTAGGACAGCTCCAAAGGCAGCAAACATGGGCATTCTGAGCTTACCAGGGAGCAATGCAAGTCCCCAGGGGGCACGCTTCCTGGTGCCGGTCCCCTGAAACACGGGGGCTGGTGGGATCCAGGCATTGGAAACCAGGGGTGTTGGTTTAACCCCGACTATTTACCAACTCACAGCCACCAGCTGTGTCACCCTGGACAAGTGACTCTTTTCCTTTGCGTTCCTGCTTTCTCCTCAGTAAGGGGGGCTTTATCACACGTGCCTTGTGGAGCTGTGACAATTCCAAGTAATATAGACCTGGGGCCTGCACGTGGTGCCTGATAGGCGGGCAATCGATAAACAGTCACTTTGCCCTGGTTTTTATTGTGCTGTGTTGACCTCCTGAGTCATGCTCTCCACTCCCTACAATGTGGCGAACGTCATGCCAAAATCCACCACCAGGAGGCCAGGCTGTGGGAGAGTGTTAGCAGCTGGGACTTCTAATTCAAGTTCTGTCACAGCGTTGCCAGGGGAGGGCAGAGAAGTTAATTTAATCTGCCGGCACCTCCGTGTCCTCAGTGTAACAAGGTGAATGCTATCAATGTATCACCTGAAATATTTTTAGAAGGGGCAACAAATAAATAGCACCATAAAGCCATCTACAAACACAGGCGGCTCACTTATCCATGGAAACTGGGGGACAGGACTCAAACAGATAAAGAAAGCCACCAATAATCCTGAAACCTCATTAGGTTAAATGCCCTTACTTGTCAAACCAAGGCTGTAAGCGAGGAGCTGGACTGACTTGTTAGAGTCTGTCACCTTCCCTTTCCTTTCTCTGTGCCCTGCTGGAACAGTGATGAGTGCTAAGCTCCCTGTTGGTTCCCAACCAGAGGGGAGAGGAAAGCAGCTGCTCCGAGATTCTCAAAAGAGTCAAACCCTAAATGGTCCAGCTTTATCTATACAAAGGACTCTGAAATGACTAACCAAATACCTAAAGCAAATAAAGTCATGTAAATCAGTCCATCTCTATCCAGCATCTGTCTGCCTGCCTGCCTGCCTGCCTATCTATCTATCTATCTATCTATCTATCTATCTATCTATCTATCTATCGTTTTAAAAATTAAATGTGATATTCCTGTAGGCAGTGCATGGAAGGTGAATAACAGTTTTGTGACACTGGAAAGGACTCTAAGAATCACTTACTTCACCACTTTGTTTTGCAGATGAAGAAACGACAGTCTGTGAAGCATTTTTAAGTACCGATGGAGGAGGAAATGACAGCACAGTATGCGTTTTGAGTACTCGTGGGAGGTAATGACAGTCAGGAACAAGAAAGTACGAGACAACATTTGTCACAGTGTCCCTTTCTGTAATCTCCCTCAGGTACTGTTTATTGCTCATCCTTTCATCTTGTAATTGGTGGGTAGCGAGAGTGTCAAGATTGGCCCTCAAATATGGCTTTATTAGGAAAACAAAGGTAACACTATGTCAATGCTAACGGGACTTCATGAGCACCTGTGCACAAGGACAGTCTGTGGCTAAAACAAGCAAAGGATACATGACACTCTGGTTTGACCCATGAGCTAACTAACTAATGGTCACACAGCATCCTAGGTCTTGTTCCACAACCAAGACAGTGGCGGAGGGGACCCTCAGTCTCCACCATACATCCATTTATCTACATCCTGCCTCTGTCCTTCCCAGTGGCCAGTATGCTTCCCCTTTACTTAAGCAGATGTGGCCAAGGGGTGGGGTCTGGGGCTCATGTTATATATATTAAGTCTTCACTTAATATCATCAACAGGTTCTGTGACTAAGCAAAATGACTTATAATGAAACCAATTTTACCACTGGCTAACTGATATAAATTAAGAGTTAAATTCTGACAGCATCTTATCCTTATAATGAAATGACCTCATCTCAGGACCTGCTATATTTTTTGTGTGGCCTAGAGCTTGAGGCTCTGCACAGGCCAGCCCAGGTCAACTGGACAGTCTCCTGAGCTCAGCCCACATGTGAACAGTGCGAGTTCTTTCCAGCATTAACAGTCATAGTTTTTTTTGGGTGATGAGTTCTCATGGAGACCACATACTCTAGAGGCCAAATGTGGACAATTTTACAGCTTGATTTCCCCCTTTCATTTCACTGTCACAACCAACCCGTTCTTCTGCAATTCCACATAGACCTTTATCATATTCATGAACATTTTTTTCCATCCACAATCTTCTTTTGAAATAGTGTTAACCTCTTAGGAACTGAAGTCTATATAAGTGAACTTAATATCCCCAATTTAAACTTGAGATACAAAGAAATGACGATTACTTCACTTGCCACCGTGCCATGCTACCATGTCCTCACATAACAACACAGCACCAATATCCCTCACACATCGACCCAGCAGTTTTGCACATCTGGCCGGGCACCTGTGCCAGGTCACTTTCACACGTGCTCTCGTAAACCTCACATTAGTCCTACTAATTAGGTATGTAGCAGAGACTATGTTATTTGCACAGTAAAATACTGAGTTGTGTTTCCAAATAGTGGTGTAACTGCTCCCTGTTTTAGCCCTGTTGCTGGCTAGGCTGCTTAGCTCAGCCATTTTCAACTTTTTCACCAGCAAGGACCAGTCTTATTCATTTTCTCCTATAGACTTCCTTGAATTAAGTCATCCCTATTTTAAAAGTAACTAGGTTTTTAATTAGTTAATCAGACACACATAAATAGCTGTCATTCAAAGTTACCGAATTGACTGTCAGCCCAAAGCAAAATCACTCCCTATTCAGGTGGCATGGGAAACTTCATCGTGGGTGAAACAATTTTCAATGGCTTTTTATGAAGCATTAAAATATACTTTCCCAGATCTCTGGGGCCTGGGTCTGAAGACTGGGAAGCACTGGATCAGGCGTTTCTTCATTCATTCATATTCTCTCTCTCTCTCTCCCTCTCTCTCTCCCCCGCCCCCCCCCCCCCCTCATCTCCCCTGAGGAGCTACCTGGCCAGCAATCCTGATTGAGACCCATTTGGGGCTGCTTCTCCACTGGGGCCTTTCTCCTTCACACACCGTGGCTCCCAGAGTGGGGTGGGGTGGGGCAGGGGTTTCGGCACCCCCAGAAGAGCTCCTCGGTAGCCACACTGTGGCACTCCATCACAGCCCTTTAAAAAGTCATCTTAAAGAAAGGCCTTCCTTTTTCTTCAGCTTATTTTTCCTCCGGGACTTAAGTGTTATATTAAAACAACAGAGGCAGCAGAAGAATAGTTGCTTTGGGGCAGTCCTATGAGGCCAAGTATTTCATCCCAGACCAAATTCTGCAAATGCAAATCTGCAGAATGCCCCCCAGATGGATGCTCTGAGTGGTACAGTCCATAGCAACTGCTTTTGTATGTTGGGTTGTTACCGAAGGGGAGTACACATCCACAGAAACAATGTTGTGGGAGCATCTTTCTTCAGGGGCTCAGAAAGCTTGACGTGCATTATCTCAGCCAGCCCCAGCCCTCCTGTGAAGAAGGTGGAGGCAGCATTGCCATTGTTCCAATGGCAGTTCTCAAGAACCTTGGGCAGGTACTAGAATTAGCCTTGATTCTGATTCAGAGCAGAAACAGACGAACAAACAGAAGACATTTCACTGAGACTACAGACAGAAAGATGGCTGCATAGTAATTAAGGGTATGTTGGCAGGCCAAAGAGAAAATGGGTTCTAAGCTATAATCTTCCCGCATTTATATGACTGAACTGATATCCACATGTAGATGTGTGCATTTAGAGTTGCACATAAATAAGTTACAACATTATACATACATGTAATAATAAATCCACATTCATCTTATATTTTGAAGCCTTGGGAATAACTGTGGCCAGAATTACAATTTCTTTGGAATAAAACTTGACTCCTCTGGAAATATTTTATAAAACTAACCAATTCCAGAATTAACTATTCCAGAGCAATTTATTAAACACTAGAGGCCTGGTGCACAAATTCATGTACCAGTGGGGGTCCCTTGACCTGGCCTGGGGATTGGGCCAACACTGGCTCTCTAACATCCCCCGAGAAGTCCTGGAGTGCGAGAGGATGCAGGCCAGGCTGAGGGATCCCACGGGTCATGATCAAGGCCAGAGAGGGATGTGGGAGTTGGCCAGGCAGAGAGGGACCATGGGAAGGCTTCAGGGTGTGTTTAGCCCATCTCACTCAGTTCCAAATAGCCAGACCCCAGCAGCAAGCTAACCTACCAGTCAGAACATCTGCCCGCTGGTGGTCAGTGCATGTCTTAGTGACTGGTTGACCAGATGACTGTCTCATGGTGATCAGTGCACATCATAATGAGCGGTTGAGCCACCTTAGCATATCACTAGCATATTATGTTTTGATTGGTTGAACAGATGACTGGACCATTGGACACTTAGCATATTAGGCTTTTATTATATAGGATGGTTTCTACTATATTCTCTACTCAAACTCAGCAAATATTAGTTGAATGGGTCTATGAATGTCCCAGATGGTCCATGATTTTAAGGACTTAAACCTGTTAGTCCAGAGAAATGTTTTGGCTGTTTTTCATAACAATCTATATTATAAAAAGCCTGTGGCTGTAATGCTGTAACTCCGTAACAAACAAAAAACTGGTCACCAGGAGGTGCATTGATGAGTCCCATCAATGGTGGCGGGAGGGACTCTGGGTCCCACAGTGGTGGCAGCAGCAGGAGGAACTCTGAGATCCTGGGGCAGCAGCGTGGTGGGGCAGTGGGTGGGTGGGCAGGGCACATGTGGTTGGGCGGGGCTGTGAGCATGGCACGGTGTGTTGGTGGGTGGGGCTGCGTGATTTCATGCGCTGGGCTTCTAGTTTTAAATAAAAAGCATCTGAGAAAACACTTTCTCTAGCTTGACCTAGTTAGGCTTTGATTCAAATAGGATGCTTTTGGGGGAAATTTCCATGATAATGATGACATGAGGTTTTAGAGATCTAATGACAGAAATAGAAGACAATGATAATGATAAAATAATACCATCATGACTCTGAGAATAAAGTCGTTAAATACATATTAATAATTAGAAGAGGCGGCTCAAAGTAAGTGACAATGTTAAAATGCATTACTGTAGATACTGACTTTGGTCTCCTGGTGAAAGGATAGTCAAGCCCGTTGAAGGGCACAGGGGACAATTCTATGGGGAGTGGAGTTAAAGCCCTCCTGGGAGGAAAGCGCCCACCCCCACAGGTAAATCATCTCTTCCAGGGCACGCCAGGAAGAGGTTCATTCACTTTGTGTGGATGAATACACTTGTCCCAAGAGGCCGTTTTATTTACAGCTTCTTCCCCTGGATCAGGCTCATTTGTTTTTATACCTCAAATCTATTTTCAGTTGGTGCTCATGTCTCATGTGTTATTATAAAACACCTTTTGGTATGCCACCGCCCAAACGGAGTGCTCCAAACACATGTTCTCCTACAGCAATAACTCCTTAATATAAACTGCATTTAATAAAACTGGTAGTGACTCTAAGAGGAAACGGAGTAAGGCATATTCAGAGAAAATGTCTGGAAGAAATTTGCAATTAATATTTTACAAGACATTTAGATTCCACCAATTCGTTCTTGCCGTTAAAATTTAAGAGCTTTTCCAAAACTGTATTCCTCTCTGTTATTACATCCTTAATTAAATTAATTTATACAGTGAATGCTCTAATGATACTGCTGTAGATTTTCAATCAAAATGCCTTATTGCTAGAGACAATGTGTGTTAGGACCTTGAAAAAGAATGACACAGGCGCAGAGCCGTCCCTGGCACAGGGATATCTGGCCCTGACATCTGATTATTGAAAAGATTGTGGTAGTTGCTCTGCGCTGCAATTAAGGTCTTCATTTTATTTTTTAATTAAGCTAAATTAGGTCAGTGTAAACAAAACGAATTTTGCAAGTTGCCTTTCCAAGGATTTCTCTCTGGGAAATACAATGGCAGATGATGACATTTCTATTGATTGATCCCACTAGTTATGTTGTGCCTACCTGAAACTCTAAACAAAGGAAGCTAGCCCTAAGCCAAAGGCCTATTGTCAAAGCTGAGGCAACTCAACTTGGTCCAAGAACACAAATGGCCCAGCTAAGGAAAGAGTCAGCCTAACAATTTTGCATCAAACTCAATAGCTCATCAAGTAGCCCGGCCTATGGCCTGTGCAGACACAGTTTCACTCTGCTCTGCAGGCTATGGAAGCATGATGCTCAGGGAATTCAAGGGTATGTGTGCATGTGTGTGTGCGCGTGCGCACGTGTGTTTGTGTGCATGAGAGAGAGAGAGATCAGAATAGCTTAGTCCCCTTAGTACACAGTAGGCACTCAATATCATTAATGATTTGTTAATCTGATGAAATGTCAGTCATAAGTAGGACACTACACATCAGATTTGATCTATTGCTCATAGTTCAAGCTGCCATTTCTGAAAGAGAACATGATCCCCAGACTCCCGTTCCTTGTTCTATGGGTTGAGCTACTGAATTTACTCCCTTTATTTTTAATATTGTATTTCTAGGATTCATGTTGAACATTTCAGAAGATGTAAGACTCAGCTTCTCAGCCATAGGATAAAAGACAGGCTTGAGAGATGGGTCCCCAATGGCTTTGCACTGCTGAGTATGGCTCTGACCGGACCATGTGCCCTGCACCCTCCTTGTACAGGGTCTCTATGGCCATGATTGACATGAGGGGAAGGGTGTCTGTATATACAAATCTAAGAGCAGACACAGTCCACTGCATGACACACAGACCCGCTGGCTCTTTTTCACCTCTCCCATAGCAACCAAGGTCTTTGTCTCTCTCTCAGCAAGAAAAGAAAGATGATCCCTAAACACCTAATTTTGGTTGCATGACAGAGGTTCCATATGATACAAAATACCAACTACAAGAGAAAATAGAAAAAAAAATTATAAAACAAAAAACCCTAAACACCTAGCACCCTTTGATCTTGTTTTAAATTGAATGTTTTGGACACTTAAAAAAAAAAAAAAAGGAGGCAGCAAGTGCCTTTTTAATGGATTTTATCCACAGGAAAATGATTACAGCAGGAAAGCTTTAAAGTGTCAGCTGGTAATGCATTTTTCTTTATCCCTTTTATTTTTATTTGGAAAGATATTAAAGGCATATGGCATAGTGCATCATTAATTTCTTATTAATTTCATAATAGGAAGGCAACCAGTAAAAATAGTAGTGGTACAACTTTAAATTACTGAGCTCCTAGGTATTTAATGAGAGACCGAGCACAGCAGGGGTTCTGTTAAATTAAGTTGTGCCTTCACATCGCAGTGGGGAAACAGGTGTGTATTGGTTTAGAATTATGGAAATGTTGACTAATTCCAAGGCTTGTAATCAAACAGCAAGGCATCCTGTAATATTTTTTCCCTAAGAATATGCATTAATCTTTTATGTCTGGTCCCATTTCTTCCTGCCCACCAAAAGCTCACAGCTGAAAAGAAATCACTTTCATGTTTTTCCTGTAGCTGTTAAGGGTGATGTTTATCAGGTAAAGCTATACTAAATGCAAGACCTGGAACTCTGTTCCCATTTACCTAATTGGAAATGGCAAGTGTGGCGGCAGTGTGCGCGCTGCGAAGGCTATGAGCCTACAAATCAGACCCGACATCTCAAAATTTTCATTTAACCCGCCTCAAGTAATTGGGCATACGAAACCGAACAGGATAAAAAGAAAAACCGAAAACAACCCACAAACCATGTTTTCCAACCCCAGAATCATTGTTCTTAATAGTGGTCTCCAAAATCACCATCCCTGACTTCTGCATGCAGTAGTTTCAAGAAAAGAAAAAGAGAGAGACATATGTGACATTCTTTTAAAATACAGAAGATACTATTGGTTTGCTAAGAAAAGGGTCAGAGAGTAAGATGTCCCAAACAGAAGCATGCTCATCGGTCACTTGTGTGTTTTTCAACATGGCTCAGTCACCATATTCACTCTGGGTTTCTTAAGAACCCATTCATACATGAAGAAGGCATGTTGAGAGCTGTGCTTCTACGGAGACAAATGCAAACTAACCAAAGTTTGCGTTGATTTAAAATAGAATGTGATTTGGCATCAATATACCCTAAATGCCAAAGGACCACTCAACATTTCAAGCATTTTTAAAAAACAACAACACATACATAGAAGGGATTTGGTTGCGCTATTATGACATAACACTGCAACCTCCTAGAATTTACATTGGGGAAAAAAGTCCCATATACATGGAAAATGGAAGCTGAAGTACTACTTTCCTTTTTAAGTCACTTAGACCTACTAAGATCCCCCTCATAAGTTTCAGAGAGAAGTAGTTAATTAAAGTGGGAGGGAGAATCCTCAGGCCACACACTCGCTTGCTGGACCTTCTCTTTGATTTGCTCACAAGAAAAGGGTAACAGCAAAGGGGTGCAATTCAAGACCAAGGGTCACAATTTATTATTTTTGGGTGATTAAGGAGCTGATGTTGTGAAAACCTTTTGTTGAGTCTTGCCAGTACAAATATCATAAGCTTTTCAATAGATCTAAGGTGCATTACACAAATGCTCTCTCTTATGGGTGTGATGGGGATAAAATTCGGACGTGTGGTAGGTACATCTACAGAGACAGCTAAGAGACACAAAGGTAGAATTACACCCTGAAAACATTAGGGGCATTCTGGCATTTTTATTACATTTCTTCTATTCTTAGCAAAGCAGGTTTCAATAAAATAATTAGCAATACACTACTTACCACAGGTTCTTCATATAACCAATGCACATCATTATGATATTCAATGAACTCAGCACTGATATTCGAATCAATGGGAGACATATCCAAACAGCATAGGAATAGTCATATTAGCATGCACTATATAAAATTGCCCCCAAACTCCAGAAATCATGTAGTCTCATAAAGCAGTCACATAAATCAGTTCATTTCTAGAGAATTGTACTCATCTCAGATATTATTGGGAAGGTAATGGGGAAAAAAAAGTAAGCTTTGTATTTTCTGTTCTCTATCAACACGAAGCCGCAAACAGGGCATTAAAACATTGACTTTGTTAACCACCATTGACTGCTTAGAAGCCATTATGAGGTTTAATATTATAGCTGTACAGGGTACATTTTGTTCTTTCAAAAGAAAAATCTGAAGACTAAATTTGAAAAGGGGCTCCTGGTGAGTAAAAGCTTTTCCTTTTCCATTTGCTTCTCTTGTGTGAGCTGTTTTTTTTCCCCCTCCCTTTTAAAGTCTTAGCCCACCCAATACCCTTTGGCAGCCGCTGTGACCCAGTGGGGTCACTCTGATTTTCTAACCAGGGGATACATGGTTTGAGAGCTCTTTCCGTCGGCATTAATGCGGGCGCTTCTTTATGGGCCGGCCAGCTGGTTTGGCTGCCGCAGGGGAGCAGAGGGGTCAGCACACACTCCTCAAAAAACCAAAGTCATTTTTGGCACTAACAGCCCATAACTAAGAACCTTCAGTTGAAAGGACCATTTTCAAGCAATAAAGTGATTTTGGTACAAAAGTAAACCGACTCACCCCAGGTAAAGTTTTAATATTGTGCAGTGCATTCTGGGCCTCAAGTGCAGCTTTTCTTGTATAAAACGTTACGAAACAACAACCTACAGAGAGAAATGAAAAGGTTTTTAGAAATTTCTGTGAATGCTTTGCTTAGATATAATGGAGACTGTGGCGAACAAATAATCTACTTAAAAGGATGCACAATTTAAAAATAATAAAGCGCATGAGAACAGTAATAACAACATCCCAAGCATTTACACAGTGCCTTTCATCCTGAATCATATTTATTAGCTTCACCTGTGTTGAGATAAATTCATAGCTCTGTGCACAGCCACCTGGAACACAGCCCTTTGGAAATGAGGGTGTGAGGTGGGGGGTGAGCTGGTACTAGGACCGTACAAAGAAAAGTGTTTAATCACAACAATAGCAGAAATATTAACTATGATTTCCTTAAAGGGTATCCCTAGGACATCACACTTTTAAAACACTTTCTAAACTCAATGGTTTAGACAACTGGATTATAAACCTCTTAAAAGCCTGGATAATGCTCTATTTCAGGGGTCTTCAAACTACGGCCCGCGGGCCACATGCGGCCCGCAGAGGAGTCTGATCCGGCCCGCCAGGTTTTTTGGGCAGTGAGCGCAGCCGAGGTGTTACAGTAGGAATTAGTAGTTCATATAGTCCGGCCCTCCAGCTCTCTGAGGGACCGTGATCTGGCCCCCACTTTAAAAAGTTTGAGGACCCCTGCTATCTCCACCACAGTACATAATGCAAAGTCCCGTACATGACATACTCAATATTTGTTTACCAGAATGATAGACTCTACTTTAACCAGTTAGCAAGTAAGTTCCAATACAGTTGGCCACATGCCCAAACAGGTGTCTGCACACTCTGTCCCACAGATTAAACCTGGCTCTGGCACATCGAGTGGCAACCTCTTGATTCCCTATCTCAGAGCTGATGGGGTCCAGGAGGCATGCCCCTCCGGGAGAGGTGGGCATCCACCCTCCACACAGCCAGCTCCCTCCACCAAAGAAATGGTGTCAGAGCCTTGGACCATTCCTTCTGTGCTGTGAAGGATGGCAGACTCCTCCTTCAATATGTAGCTAAAAAGACTGGGTAACATATCTGGTTAAACCAGATAAAGACTGCAGTTAACAATCTGTTAATCAGCGCACAGTTTTTTAGCACAACCAGGCTTAGACAAAGGATGTGGACAAAAACTAAACATTTAAAGAAATAAGATGTGCCTTTGACGTGGGCTGTCTTTGGGCTGAGGAAAAAAAGATGGAAAGACGCAGTCACCAAGACAGTACGTATTTTACCCCCTTCACTATAGGATCCTAATTCACGGAGCCAGACAGAGACAGCAAGGACAGCAAGCAACAGGAGAGACACATACATGACCCTTAGGCATCAACACTGGTTGTTCTATTTGTGTGTGTGTGTGGGGGGTGATAAAATAAGACCAAGAAGGAAAAAGGCACAGTTGGAGGGCAGGGAGCTGGCACCACTGGCCATCTTTAGAATGCTAAGCTGGCATTCTGATTCTTCAAAACAAACACTCATTCAAAGGCAGAGGGGGAAATAAAAGTACAATACTGTTCAGATAGCATCCCTAAATGCATGAAAGATGCCTCCTCCTCGTTTGGAAAGAGATTTGGAAATCTGTCATATGTTTGATTTCATTGGAATCTATTGAGATTAAATATGCAAAACCTTTTACCTTGAGGACAAAATAGAGTATGAGCATAGCTTCCTGGCATTTAAAAATACAGGCATTGAGAGAAATAAAACCCTTAATATATACCACTGGCATGACAGAAGAAATGGGAAATTAGGAGGTTTCTTTAAAGAATCATAAGTGGACAGACTGACCATATTTATATGAGCTTTCATTTCAGCTATTTGAACTTCTCCAATCAGAGTTCATTTAGCCATGCTGTCTGATGGTGTATTTTTTACTGGACTAATCCATTTAACGAGTGGTTTTAGTTTCTCTGGCATTAGGTAAACCCAAGAAAAGCTATAGGAATGGCTGTAGATCAAGGAATAATAATGCAGCAAAGTCAAGTCCCAGCTTCCAGTACCTATCATAATCTCTCTAAGAAGAAAAACTAGCAGCTATACTTTGCTAGGCTTGGCATAGAAAGAAAAGAAGAGAAAGTCCCACCATTGCCTTCTGAAAGCTTCTAACAACCAGACTCTCATTAAGTTCTCTCCCGGTCCTGGCTTACAGAGTTAGATGCCAGATAAGGATGCAAGAGGGAAGGCTCTGAATTTTCCCTTCAACAATCAAAGCTTCAGAAAGAGGCAGAATCCGATACTTTCAAGCAGGTGGGTTTTGGAAGTGTGAAACTTGAAAAAAAAATTAGGGCTGGGATAGAAGTTGCAGGATAGTTTGCCTGGGAAGGAGAAAGTTAAGGAAGATGAAAAACAAAGCCAGTCTGGCCATGCTCAGAGCTAAGAATGAAGCATTTAGATCGGTCTAAAGAAGTGACAGGAGGTAGAAATGGAGAACTAAACATGATGCTAAGATAAAAGCACAGGAGCAAAGATGATGGAAACTGAAGGAAGCTTGTATGCTTGGCCAACCTGAAGAGCGCTGACCGGTAAGCAGTTAGCTCAGGAATAAAGCAAGCTGGCCTGCCTTAAACACCAAATAGAATGCCGGCCATTTCCCACTGCCCCAAACCCACTGGGAAGAACAGTTCATTTCTTTTTAAGTATTAATAGGGTGCCCTTGAGGGTGGTAATGTTCCACCATTCCTAGCTAATAACATCTTATTATAAATTTGGCTGAAGTGTGTTCCTCTTAAACAAAGTTCTTAGGATGGAAGGTGGTTTTTGAGAAAAGGCATGTTGGAAGCTGAGGTCCGAGCAGTGCAGGATGGGGACTAAGGGGAAAAGGAAATGGAGAGAGGAGCCTAACGCACAGAAGGGGAGATGGGAGGATGCCTCAAATCTCAAACTCTGTCCAGTTTAATCGGGGGCCTTCCCTGCCCGTCTGACTGACAAGGTGAAACCAGGCATTCATGATGTTGGTCCTCTCCAAACTGTGCACAGCTCTTAACTCTCACTCCATGCCCATGTAAACAATGGTTGCTGGTTTTTGTTGTTGTTGTTGTTTTTTTTTAATGCTGCCAAGATCAGCTCTAGTTCTGGTTGCAATGCATTGAAGAAGCCCTGGCATAACATTGGTGATACGCTTCCCTCACTACTCACTGGACCCAACCCAACACCTCAGCACCCAACTAGGCACCTTTGAAGAAGGTGTCCCAGCTCCAGGTGGGCACAGCCCGTGGCCTGGAGAGCAGCGTACAGGCTGAGTTTCTGCTCCGACTTGCAGCCTCCACTGGGCCCCATCATGCAGTGAACAACGTGCAGAAAGGTGAGGATGATGGGGAAGATGACACAATTTGGAGTATCACCCCAAGGCTCTTCCCTTTGGTTTCATACATTTGGATCCTGAGTGACTTGGGAAAATACCTAAATTCCTCTGTACCTTAGCTACTTTAGCTTCATCACTTCCAGGCCAGTGAATAAAAACCAGGTCTGCCTAAAATCCTCCCCAAACTATATGGGCATAAAGGCAAAGTGTTTCATTCAGAACAAATTTTTTAGGTCAAAAGTCAAAAGTTATTTATCTTTCTTGGGCTAAAAATGTCTAGCACTTCATTCAGCATGCAAAGCAATCCACTTGATAAAAACAGTGTTTGATTAAATTATCTTAAAATTTGCAGGGTAAATACAGAATTATAAATTTAAATAGTTCCCTTAAATGCAGCAATCTGTATTTCTCCCCCGATGGAACTTCAGTCTGTATACTTCCAGCATAAAAATGTGTTAAAGACTTGTTTCTGTGAGTACTCTCTAGAAACCAGTCTTTTTATTTTTTATTTTTATCCATATATCACTTGATAAGCTCACTTAAAATTTTCAATTCATTGACTCGAAGAGATTATTTCAACAAAGGAAGGGAGAAATATCATTATTTGCCTTGATATGGTAATTACCATGGAAAAAGTTCAGGGAGCTACTACAGATCCCAGAAGATCCATGAAGGTTCAAGAAGGATGGAATTTTCTTTCTTGCCTACTCTAATCGGAGGTACAGCTGTTAAGGGAACCACCTGTCTTCGAGATTCCCCCACACCAGCTGTAACTCGGGGCTGAAATTCACTGGATGCATTTCCAGGTCAGCTGCAGCACCAGATGGCTCAGCAATCTGATTATGGGGACAGACTCCTCCTCCAGCAGGCCTGCTTCCAGCTTTATCATACGGTGGGTGGTTAAACATCTACAACACCCACAGGTGCTCTTCAGTGGTCAGCAGCTGCCACAGGGACCAGAGGGGACAGCTCCTCAGCTATGGAGGTTCCAGGAACATTCATGAATGTCAAACATGGGAGGGTCACCCTAGGGTCCCTGAGGGATTAGCAGAGGCTAATGCAGTTTGATGAGTCAGGTGCCTCAGCAAGCCTCAAACCTCCTTTTTCTGCTAAATGCTGCTCATTTTGTTGCTTTACATTTTTGGGCTTTGCTCGTTTGACACTAATAAGCACTTGGACCTCACAATTCTCACCACCTTTAGCCACCAATTCAGGAGTTTCTGCCAGTGGCAAGTAGCCAACTTACAAAAGATGAACATGACCTTCCACACCCGTTACTTTATGGCATCCTGCTTTTCCAGTTTCATCGATACGATCCATCTTTCACGTGCCCATTTACCAACCCCAGTCCACTGCTCCTTAGAAGGGCTTTTCAAATTCACAGGTGAGATCGGTCAAGTGAGCCAAACACTGTCTCAGGCCTACATAGAGCTCACATGTCCACTGCTGATGACTCCTCCACTGATCATCAAGAGATGCATGAAGAGTCTGAAACATCATTGGTAACACATTAAAGCACGGTGAACATTGCATCTCCCTGAGACCTCATTTCGCTGCTTGAATTTGTACATCTAGCAGAGCCCCCAGGTAGGCAACGTAGGACAGATCAAGTGTGATGGTCGGTGGAAGAGGCCTGGAAGGGAAGGACCCGGGTTGCAGAGGGCCCTCGGTGAAGGCCGGGTGCAGGGCCTCAGGTGAGCATCTCTGGGTGGCTGCCTGGCACTGAGGGCAGGCAAGAGGTACAGAAAGGCCACTGGTTCCAGAGCCCCTGGTCTGCCACCCCTCTGTCACCTCAGAGCCCAACAAGGGGACTGGGAGCCTTTCACGCCCAGGTTCCCAAAAGTGGACAAGTTTAGCAATCTAGTTGCACATGTGCAGCTTGGAAAGTGAAATGTAATCAGTATTATAATTGTGCAGTAAGATTAGAGCATCCTGTATCAGAAGTTGAGAGTGGCAGTTCCCAGGGAGGCTGGCTGCTACACAGTCCAGACAGGGGAGATGCATCTGACTGTATCTCCTCACTAACAGTTTCTGCTGTTACAAAGTGTTCCCTCAGGTATTCTGCAGGCTTAACTGCTGAATAATTTGGGACACTGTCTTGAGGTTTCTGCTATTTCCAAAGACAAAGCTCTGAACAAGACAGGCGCGTGAGCGCGCGCGCACGCGCACACACACACACACACACACACACACGCACAATGGTAGTATATTTAAAATCATAAAGAAGACACTCAACTTTACTGAAAGACTTTAATTTTAAATGATCAAGTAGATTTATCCTCAAAGAAACCATCTGGATTATCATAAATCTCTTCAAACCACAGCTGTTTCTCTTGAAAATCTCTGCTTGGAAACTCCTGGTAATGCAGAATTTTAAAAAAATTCACTTCATTTGTGGAAACAACCAGTTTACACCATGTTTTGCCCCAAGTGAAATAGCAATTTGTTTATATCGTCCAATGTGGAGGGTGGTGTAGACACAGCCTCAAAGAATGATGCCAGAGACCAGATTTGTAAATTACCTCTGCCCCGAAGTAAACGGACATCCTACTCATCCCAGGGACTTCCTCCGAGGTTTCCAGACCTCACCAAGTTGGGGGGGAAGGGAACAAAGGTCTGAGGCTCTGAAGAGCCTTTGACTCTAAAATATAGACAACAAGGCAGTTTGTATCATATCTGTGTGCTTGTTTTAAGGAATCCAGGTATAAGGAGAAGAGGTCAGTGACTTGAATGGTTTGCAATTATTGAAAGAGTCGCCCATCAGCTGTAGTGTAGACATTTCAGATCACAGGCCAAGGATTCGGCCACAGGAAGCCAGCCCTGCATGGGGCTGATCTAGAGACATTCCTCACACTTCAGCCTGGACTGAGCATGAATTCTCCTGGGAATGGTGCTCTCATAAATGGGAGAAACGGCCTTTTTATTATGTTCCGGCTCTCATGGCAGATTCTCTTTTCTGATGACACTCCAGTAATTTCTTCATATCGAAAACTGTGGGACATTTTCTGAAGTGCATAGAAATAACTGTAAACGAGGATGGAGGAGAGAAGGTGAAAAAATGATTTCCCGCAACTCTGTGGCTAAGCCTCTAAAATAAAATGTATCTCAGGTTTGGAGCTCAGGTGCTGTGCAGGTGGACACCTGTCTCCTCAGATGGACTCTGTCCACTGGATGCAGAGGGGCCTGCCCATGTCTTCAAGGCCATTTAACGTCATCCACATAAGAAATCGATGTTACTTGATAAATCTAAGCAAATAAACACTTGAAAACAGCCACAGAATGATCTTCTGATGGCTGTAGCAGACAAATTCAATTCAAAATACATTTGAATTCTGGATGTCAACAAAGTCATCACATTGTGAACTGAAAACCCCTTTAACGGCTGCGTCTGAATTCTAAGGGGCTGACAGATAAAGTGACAAAGGCCCTGGAAGGCTAACTTAGCCAACCCACTGTGGCTTTTCTCTTTCTGTGAATGAAGATCTATTTTGTGCACATTTGTAAGCAAAGTAGGTGCCCGCATTACACAAGTTGCATTGCAACTAGGATCTTGGCTATTTGTCAAGTCATTCGCATCCAGGCCAGTTGAAGTCAAAAGAGGACACACTCTTTATCCACCCTTGATTCCCCTTGTGATCTATTTCCTCCTTCAATCTTCGCCACTCTATTGAGAATTTAATACTTTTCCCCGAATCCAAAGATTGTTGATCGAAGTGGTGTATTTTGTATTCAAGTGAGTTTCCCACACACCAAGCTCTCCACTGCCAGTCATCAGCCTCACCCCTGCCAGCACCCTGGACTCTCAGCTTCTACAAAGCAGTTAAAAGTTCAAAAACTCCATCAAAAGTCCCCTGAATTGTATATTTAAAGAAAACTTCGTGTTGACCTTAAAAAAAGAAGTAGTTTATCAGTGGTCTGGAAGGTGACCCTCAGCGCCTTGATGCAAAAGACAATGACAAAATGCCATTCTTTACAAGTACACAGATGTGTCCTTTCCTTGGCCCAAGGTCCACCCACCAAGAACCGGTGCAGCCAGAGCAAAACCATGTCAAATGTACTGTATTAACTTGTGCCCTCCATGGTCCTGGGTGTTGATTTTGTTTACTTTGTCCTCAAAACATGAGTCCCAAGTATTGCTACCAACTACCCCAGCCATCACCAACCTTTCGGACCTCACAGACCACCGGTTGGCGACCGCTGAACTACCCGGTTACATGATGATGCAGCTCCCATGCTGCACAGCACAGGCTTGCATTCCTGCTTCCATTTCCTGACTGGGGCACCTCTCACCTTGGCTATTGTACCCAGATGGCTGCAGAGGCGCACGCTGAAAGACGTGAAGGTTAGGAATGAAAAAAGTAGCATCCAAGGCAAAAATAAATTAGCTCTGGGAAAAACATATAAGAAGATGGAGTTTTGTTTTGCAAGCCATTCACAGCCCCTCACACACACAAGTTTTTTGCTTTAAACTCAGAAAAAGAAAATCAGAGGAAGTGAACATGGCATTGCTTTCTCTTGGCTTCTATACCCCTTTCACGGAATCACTGAATTTTACAATTCGTTAACTCAACTACCCTAATAAGAAGCTGATAGAAAAGGCAAAGCCATCCTGACAATTATTCGTTGACAGCACCCTTCAAAGTCAACACCTCTCACCGGGGGCTGTGCCCTGAACCACTCGGCAGTTTCTATCTGAAACTCTTTCAACCTCCCTTCATGTCACCAAAAATGTCCTTTTATAATCAAAACCTCTTTTGTTTGAAACTTTTAACTGTCTCCTAGGACAGTGGTTGGCAAACTGCGGCTCTCGAGCCACATGCGGCTCGCAAGCCACGGTTTGGCGTTCTGTTGACTAATGAGTTTGCCGACCACTGGGACAGGGGCTTAATCACAAGGAACAACAATAACCTGTAATTATTGGAATCGAGAGTCTAGGTCCGTGGACAGCAAACTCATTAGTCAACAGAGCACCAAACTGCGGCTCACGAGCCGCAGTTTGCTGACCACTGTCCTAGGACAAACCTTTCTTCTCTAAAAGTGGGTCTTCCATAGCCAGCATTACAGCTACCCAACACAAATGCCACGTCCTGTAGAAATCACCTTTAATGAAACCATATCCAATTAGCTTAGTTTTATGGAGTTTAATACAATTGGCGCCCTGATGTAGAAAGTATTACCATCTGGCCACTACCTGGGAGGCAGAAAAACAACGCTGCCATTCTGCTCTCAGTGCTTGAATTACGTGGCTGTCATCGTTTGGGTCACCAAGTGCAAAACCCCAGGGAATCCCTAGGGAATTTTACAAAGCAGGAGCTGTACTTCTGGCTGCCAGGCGCAGGGATTCTCTGTTCCTCACAGAGCTCTGACTCAACGTCCCCAGCAGGACCACCGCTCTGCAGCAGATCTGAGCCAACCTATCAGCCAGGGAGAGAACAGTGATCTCACCGGTTCCCTGCAATCCTGCACTCTTCCCTCAGACACTGAGCCTGATGTGCAGTGACCACATGACCACGCTCTAAGTGGCCACAGGCTACACCCAGCCTCCTGCTGCCCTGGGGACTTCTCTCGGAGAAATCACCTCCTGATGCTCCATAGCCTCGTGAGGACAGGCTCACTCTCTAAATCTGCCAGGAAAATTGAGTTTCGTTCTTTCTTTCTTTTTTAACCCTAGATTAAATCTACTGCATTTTCAAACCATTTGGAAAAGCAACTGAGGAGGAATGTGCACAGCTGTGTGTGTGCTGCATACTCCTCACCCACTGTTATGTAAACACAAGGGGAGCAGGACACAAGCAGAAAAAGTATCAAGGACAAAACTGCTGGGATCTGCTTTTTCCCCCTTCACCCTGGGCCTTTGAAATAAAACACTTATGTTGAACCATTACAAATGTCTAATTCCTGTAAAAGTATCTGAAGAATTTTAATGTCACCCTTTTCCCTGGATATGACAATCATTGCATTTAGCCGCTTCCTGGACTCTCCCCCTCTGCTCTAAGCAGGGGACGGTGAGCTTACAGACGATGCACATGCTTATCACGGAGCCTGGGACAGGATAAAGGAAGCAGGCAATCTCCTTTGTTACAGAAAAGGTCATCGGAGCTTTGGAATACAAGGTAATAAGCAAACAGTGAAGTTATCACAATTTTATTTTTAATAATATGTTTGTTTTTTTTATTGATTTTGGAGAGGAAGGATGAGAGAGCGAGAGATGGAAACATCAGTGATGAGAGGGAATCATTGATCAGCTGCCTCCTGCATGCCTCACACTGGGAATAGAGCCCACAACCTGGCCATGTGCCCTGACCAGGGAGTGAACCGTGACCTCCTGTTTCAAAGGCCAATGCTCAACCACTGAGCCACATTCAGCTGGATTATGATTTTATTTTTTAAATACTAATTCTAGAGTAGGAAGAAGGACCATATTTTTTCTCTAAAGGTAAAAAAAAAGGTTAAAAAAAAAAAGTAACCAGGTTCAACTTGACAAGTCAACTAAAAGGCTTATATCACTGAATTTAGTGTGATTGGACAGTATCACTAATCTTGGTGTGACTGGACAGACTCCTTAGGCTGGTGGGTCTCTCAGGAGTCTTGGTGATGAGGCAGAGATGGTACGTACCCCTGAAGATGGCAGCAATGTCTCCTTCTCTAAGGGCCCACGGCTGCAGCAGGCCTACAGGCTGATTTAACCAAGACACCTCCACACAGATAAAGGAAGGCGTCTCAGGGTTAACTGTGGGAGAAGGTACTTCTGCCTTGAATTCAATTAAAAAGGATTTAGTTTCTAAAGTACTGAAGAACCTCATTAAAAGGAAGTTTTTAATATGAGGTTATTTCATAGTATGGATTCTCTTGAGGATAGGTTGGCATTTTAATTAGGAGTGTGGTGGCAGTGGGAAATAGGTCAAAATCATGTCTGTTTTGCTAGGATTCTCAGTTCAGCACACTGGGCTTTTAAACCAATCTGTTGTGTCTCAACTTCATTGTGCTGCTTCGAGGGTATGGTGATCTGTCTGTGGAGACTAGGAATATAGACCCCTTGTGGTGAGTGTAAAGTATGGCTCAGCTCTGTCCCTCTGTGGATATCACTGGTATTCTAGCTTTTTGCCGGCCTGATCTAGGTGGGGCTGAACTCTCCAGAGGCATTTCAATCCAGAGTAGAAGCAAGGTATTTTTTCTGGAACTGGAGAAAGAAATCATATCCACTTCCTGACTCTAGTCTTCACAGCCAAAGTGAAATGTAGAGAGAGGCCAACCCTCTGGCTATAGAAACGGTATGCTGGTGAAAGGAAAGCTCTACACTGATTTTAGCCCGTTTCCTGTGCTGTGACTCCAGAGAGTGGCTAATAAGACCACTGTAACTGCCTCACCCACTCCCACGATGGCTGCGTCATTTTTCATGTGCATGTAGATCAGGGAGGGAAAGACTTTTACGAGTTTCCTGGAACAGCAGGACCCATGTAAAGAAATATACTTATGTAGCCAAGTATTAGTTGATGTTCCAGGAATAAGAAGTCCCAGAGTTCTCATGGCAGAGACCCTGACAGTTTTCAAAGTCACACTGGATTTTCTCTCCTGCTTCATTCATAAAACTTTGCAGTGAGTCAAGTAGTCAGTCACCCCATATTAGAATTTCAGACTGACTGGGGATATGACACAGCTCTTAACCTCTTTAAGCTTCTGTTTCCTTATTTATAAAATCGAGTTAGCAATAATAGTCGTATCATGGGGTTGTCACATTAAACAAAATAATTTGTGAAAATGTATGGGACAGCTCCTGGCATATCCATCAAAGCGCTTAATAAATGCTACATATTATTATCCACCTTAAGTTTGTTATGTTCCTCCATAAAGCCCCAAGGCAGGCAGGACCCATACAGGTTACCTAGGAGGTAGGTGAGGGGCAGGCAGTGTTACCCCAATGTTATAACAGAAGAACCTGAGGGACCGAAAGGCATCGTCAACACGCCTCCCACAGTGCTGTGCTGCTCCCGCTGGCCTCGTGTGGACGGGAGACACACGAGTCCCTCTGTAAATGATGGCCACGAGCCCTTTAATGGGGTTTGAAATTGATTTTGTTGTCTTGCTTTCTGAAGTAATTACTCAGAACCAGCCAAGTTCACCCATTTGCATGGCCTTTGAGGACCCAGCGCATCCATTTATGTGGCCTCTGAACAGGCAATCAATTTTAATGGAATCATTGTGGTGACTTTTCCTGCTCAGAGTACACAATTTTGTCCAACTGTACCCTTGATGGTACTTCCCCAAGAGCCCAGAATTCCCTAAAACAGTTTGTTCTTTGAAATAAAACCTGTTGCTGTCTAATGAGCTCACCCAGGTTTCATTACTAAGAAAGGAGTTGAACCACAGATGTGTGTCCCTTCCCCTTATTTCAGCAACGAAAGAAGGGGGAAAAGCAATGACCTGGGCTTTGCGTGAAGAGGCGGAACCCGAGATGTGTAGGACCCAGAGAGGAAAGGGAGGAGAACCGGGGGTGCCGGTCTCCCCAGGTGAATTCAGGAACTTGCAAATGGGGTTCCACTGGCTGGGTTTCATGTTGAGAGTCACCATCACACAAGGATAAGACACAGGAAATATCACTGACTGCCTGATAGGTTGCTGTCTCCAATGGTAGTTCAGTTCCTGTTTTGCTAGGACCACCGAAGCTCTTTGCCAGCAGAGGCCACGTTGAAAGGTCCCTCGGTCCCCTTAACAAGGCATGGCACAGTGCCAGGTATCAGGTGCTTTTTAAAAAATATATTTTTATTGATTTCAGGGAAGAAGGGAGAGGGAGAGATAGAAACATCAATGATGAAAGAGTCTCACTGATCAGCTGCCTCCTGCACATCCCCCTACTGGGGATTTAGCCTATAACTCAGGCATGTGCCCTGACCGGGAAATCTAATCGTGACCTCCTGGTTCATAGGTTGACACACAACTACTGAGTTGGGCCATCAGGTGCTTTTTAAGTACTTATTGGTTGACTGTCCTCATGGCATTTCCCCATCTGCTCACTCCAGAGCAACTCGGTTTCTTTTACATTTCATGTTCTATGAGCCTTTCTGACGTGGGCTATTCATGGTGGTAAAAATAGCCCATGTGACACTCTTTAGTCCATTTTCTGAGAAACGACTCTGGTATGGCTGACCAATTTCTGCCCTAAGACATGTGTAGTTTGCTGGTTAGGTGAGCCAGAATTTTTTTCAATCCACTTCTTAAAATAATCTGCACACAGTGCCAACCTTGGATTCTGGCAGAGAGAAGTAAAGTTTGGCTTCTTTTCTTCCTTCTACTTGTGATTTAATTTTAAAGATACCATGGAGGCTTCCTCTAAATCTAGGGTGATCAAGTAACTCACCATCCAAGGGGGGGAGGACTCTTTGGAAAGTAGCAGGGAGATTATGAATAGTCATTCTGGGACAACAGAACAAAATGAGGGCTGTCACAAGTGAGCACACAGACCCTTCTCTTTTGTTCTCTCTCTCAACTGCTTTTCTTTCTCCTGTGAGCTTCATCCTTATGGCCAGAAGCTCTGATTTATATTAAAATAAAGACTACTCAAAAGAAACACTATGATCTACTTTTCCAGTGATGTACACTATAGTATAAATAAATCTCCAATGACAAGTTTTGATATAAGTTTATTCAGTGACAAGGCGGGTGCTGAGGCATGAGGTGGTGTCATGAAAGAGGGGAAAAAGACAAAAAACTGGGGTGGCTGCAAGAAGAGAAACTTCACACATATCATAATTTTCACAAGAGCTGGTCCTAACTGACTGTGATCATCTCCCAGAGCTAGACTGAGAGAGTAAAGGGAACTTAGCAACCGTGCAGCTTTAGTCCATTTCCAGTTAAAGAAACTGGGCCATAGCCTGCTCAGCTTGGCTCAGTGGTTGAGCATTGACCTATGAATCAGGAGGTCATGGTTTGATTCCTGATTCTGGGCCAGGGTACATGCCCAGGTTGCAGGCTTGATCCCCAGTAGAGGGCATGCAGAAGGCAGCCAATCAATGATTCTTTCTCATCATTGATGTTTCTATCTCTCTCTTCTTCTCTGAAATGAATGAAAATAATTAAAAAAAAGAAAAGGAAACAGAAACTGGGACATAGATAGGTGGCATCTGGACAGAGCATCAACTCTCTGGGTACTGACAAAGGCTGGGCCTGGATCCAATCAGGTGGGCTTGCTCTTGCCAAAGACAGTCATGCAGCTTGATTGCTCTGAATCCCAACCCAGTTATATGCTGAGCATGGCTTTCCACTTTCCAGGAAATTAAATAAACATAACTGATTATGGGTACAAGAAAAATATAGTCATGGTCCTTGCACTTGATGCGTTTAAAATTTAGCTGCACAGTGAAATGCCCATTCTGCAGCAGGTAGAGAGAAGATTCATCTTCTTTGCCACAGAATCTCTCTCTCTGGAAACCTCAGAGGGAAAGTGAAATATTTCCCTGATTTCCAGGTTACAGAAAGCTCTACACTCTACACACTGATTAGCTGCTATGTGGCTCCACTGGAGGAAGACACCATCTATTAGCCTTCCCCACACCGAAGCAGTATTTGATCTAAAAACTTTCATTTTTCTCAATCATTGTCAACGACACTCTTTCTTCTGTTAAACCTTTAGGAAAGAGAGACAAGAAATATCCTGCAGGCTCCCACTCTGTCCTCAAGATGACTGCATGAAGATGGATTAAAAGTCTTCAGCCCTTTTGGACTTAAGAGCCAGAACTCGGTGGATTTCTCACACACACACACACACACACACACACACACACACACACACACACACGGGGGTGGGGAGAAAGGCGTGTTGGAAAACACTCAACAATGAGTTGAAGGGTTGGAGGAAACAAAGATCACTTATGCAGCAAAGCCTCTGCTATACTCGATTGCTTCCTAATTGTGCAGATAACAAATGACAATAATCCTTCCTTGTAGTCCAAAGAGGTTCTCCTGCCACTGAAGGCCTCTTTATTCTAAAGTTTGTCCTATCACAGGAAGACCAATAACTCAGGCAATCCAAAACAGTAGGCATCCCAATTGTTTTCCCCCCCAGGATGTCCTTGGAATATTTTGAGAGAAAGAATTATTTTCCTAAATAATAACTGTCATAGGCAAACATTAAAGTTGGCTTGAATTCCCTGAGCACACCCCAATTTGTCCAAAGGGTCTTGGTCCGGATCGCTGCTGGGTAGCACAGAGACTAGGGTTCCAATGTGCTGTGAAGAGCATATGAAACAGAAATTTCACACTTCTCCTGGTGTTCTTTTGGCATGTTCAGGAAGGTGAGTGGAACAGCATTCTATTTTCCAGTTTGGGACAGAGATCACCCATAAATAATTCAACCCATTATTTGTCCAATATAGTTACGTTTTTAATTTCCATGACGATAAGCTTCAAAAGGATTCAACATTATGATGGGGGCTCGGGGGCCAGGGAACTCCCAATATTTCATTCCTAGTCAATCTTATACACTGACCTACGTGTTAAAGAGCTGTCAAGGGATGATATGTTCCAAGTATTTGATATGATCCATAAAACAAATGTATGTCAAAATGTCTGCTAACCTCCTTGGTCGGCTGAATGAAGCAATGAGCTAATTCGAAGAAAAATTCAGGTCTGAATGGACATATTAGGGTTACATGGTAGAGACACAATGTAACGCTGCTTCTAAATTCTAAGAACAGAGATAGGTAAAGGGTGTCAGGAACTAGGTTTTGGCCATCTAGTCTTTCACCCTTCCTTACAACATAAGATCCTAAGACTGCAACAAATGTACACTACCCTCCCCAAATTTCATTACATCTTATAGTGCTTCTCAAACTTTCCTAAGACAATCATCTGGAATGTTTGTAAAAACACAGATTCCTAAAACCATCCAGACATATTGGGTCAGGATTTTCAGGGGAAAGGGCCTGGTAATCTGTGTATCAGGGTCCCTAGTTAGTCTCATCCTCAAGGAAGTCTGGGCAATACAACCTGTGGCAGAGACTAGCAGCCATCCACACTGATCTCCTCCTTTCTCCCACAGCGCCAGGACTGAAGAAGAGTGCATGGCAGAACCACATCCGCTAGCTTCTTGTCATGTCACTATGTACAGGACAAGGAAATGTGAATGGAAGTGATATTTGCTGTGTCAGGGCCAGGGCTTGCAATAGAACAGATATTTTCATATTTCCTTTTGGATGGATGCAGATGACAAATAAACAAAAAATATAAACAGGAGGTAAGTGCCACAAGATGAAGAAGAAGGCTGGATCCCTGTAATATCACGTGGAGGAAAGCTATTCATCAAATTGAACACCCAAAAAAAGGATTACTGACATGAGCAAGAAGGCAACTTCTACTAGGTTTTTAGTTAAAATTCAATTTTGGGTCTCTCTGTTGCAGCAATTTAGTCTACCCTGATTACTACTACACCACTAAGGTGATACTTGCAAAGTCTGGATGAATGTGAACATCATTCTCTCTGTTTGACCTCAGGAAATCCAGAAAGCCGTCCACATCTGTCCCTGGAAGATCTGTCCTAAAATAGATTCTCTGGCGCACACCTCCCACGACCCAGTTTTGTGACATTGGTATCGGGGAGGTGCTGGGTGCTCTGGAAAGCTCCTGGGTGAAAAATTCAGGCCAAAAAATCAGGACACATCTAGGTTACCTGAAGCCTGAAGACTCTGATGGGGTTACTCTTCACCACATCCCTGGCTCTTTACTAAGCCTCCCCTCAGCAGTGCTGTAGAGAAGCAATGAGTGTATCTTATAGAGTTAAAAATCCCTCTAAATTTCTAGCCATCAAGGCTAACTTCTTGCCTGTCAGCAGCTTTTAAAATATTGATGGCTTTTTCCTCATAACAGACACGCCAAGTGGAGTCCGGAGGGCCTACTCTTAACTGTGAATAGAAATGGACTCCTTGTAATTAAATATATTTTTCAAGAGAAAGTACACTGAGAAAGGCGGGGGCAACATCCATCAATCCCCCTTTGCAGGCCTCATCTATCTATGCTGGGCCCTAGACAGTGCAGTAATGTGTGGGGCTGCTGGCAAGCTCCACACCCTCTTCTGACACCTCTGGCTGGGGAGTGATGGCAAGCCAGCCCACATATGACACTGGAAGAGTTTGGCTGGAGGGATACGAGTCTGTTTGGAAGTAATTTGCTATATATTCAAGAGGGAAAGAAGAAGGGCCAATAGGATGATTAGTTAACTGAACTGGGGAGAGTAAGAAAACATCACAGAAACAAAGAGAAAACATCTTGTACTGTTTTCTTAACCGAATGGCTTCTCACTGGTCTCCAATGAAGGATGTTGGTGCCAGAGATAATATTCTTGGGTTCTAACAAAACTATCCTTTTATCCCTGATAATCTGTCACCTGTGAAAAATAATCATACTCCTGTACTCCCAGTTTTCCAAATCCCCGGGATCCTTGGTTACCTGATAGGTAAACTGCGCTTGGTCCACAAGATGAGAATAACTTTACCAGACAATTCACTGCATTTCCTCCCTATGAACTGAGAAACACACACTAGACTGAAGGTAGACTTCCAGTTCAAAGACAGGCTGTGTAATCTAATTGGCAGACCTTTCTATACAAGATTTTCTTCTGAGTCTTGGGTCTTCTTTGAAACATCAATAAGTCATATATGGATTGCTGCTAACATCTTTGTAAGCAGGAATAATTATCTCTAGAGGAGACAGAGTCTATGAAAAAAAAAATCTATGATGCTTTTCCTTCAGACGAGCTTTGTAGAAAAGGTGAGGTCTGGAGCAGACCGAACGACCCCTCCCTTTCAGGCCTTCTGTGGTGGCTGGCTATGAAAGAAGAATGTTAAAAAGTGGATACTGACCTAGAATTTTTTTTTTTTTTGTAGTCCACATAACCTTAGATTTTTTATTATTATTATTGTACTCAGAACAAAAGAAAATTCTAAGCACCAGCGTTCTTATTTCTAAGGGATCTATCCAGGTCTAGATGAGTGAAAGTCTAGTCTAATCAAGTTTATCTAAAAACAAAAGATCAAAGGTAGGAAAATACATTGACAGCAGATTAAGCGTTCTGTTTCCCAGGTCTTGATCCTAAGCTTGCAGGCTCCTAGGAGGTCTGACCATCACAACCCATATTTTTCCTCTAAGAAGATAACAAAATACTGGGGAACTACCCCATCCAGGCAGGGACAGGCTGACTGCAGTCTTTATCAGTTACTGCATTCTACTCCCATGTCTTAACCACAGCAGAATAATTAGTTTTGAGATTGTACACTGCTGCACGGAATAAGCTGTAACACTAAGAGATAACTGACTGATTATACAGCCATGTTTAAAACATTTCATCAGTCTTAGAGCAGCAGATAAAACAACTATTTCATGTGTACCAGCAGGTTCCAGATTAACCCTGCGGAGTTAAAAACTGTGAAACCAAATATCAGCTGATTCCAATTTAAAGCAATAAATCACTGGCGAATGTTGACAGAGTTATCTGGGGTCTGGTTACCAGGTGACAGTTACTGTATGTTTTAATCCAACTTCCATATTTTTAAAAAAAGTATTTTGCAACTGCCTCAAAGCTGCCACAACCATATACTTTTAAAAGACTAATAACACCAAAATGTAAAGAGATAGCCTTTAGTAAAACTGTCAGCGTCAAAAAAGATATAGAAGATTCTTCATGAAGATGTGAATTAAAATCAGCAGTAAATACACATCAACACACTAAACATGCAGGAATTGGACAGAGCTTGTGTACAAGCACCTAAATATCAGACATCCGTTTGGGAATAGAGATTTAAGAGCTGCTTCTCCCACAGGTGCTCTGACATTAACCATGGATGTCAAACAGCAGTGAGCTTCTATTCAATGTCCCGCATAGGGCAGCCCGAGGCCAGTCTGTTACTTCCACGGTGCATTGTGGGACAGCAAAGAGGTCGGTCCACTGAGAGGCCACCAATAAACGCTGCTGCTGCTTTCCTTGGGGCATTAGGGCAACCTGGACCCAGAATGGATTCTGCCGAGTACAGACAATGGTTTTGGTTTCCTTTTCCCCTGTGACATTTGGTAAGGGATCCTTTGAGACCCTAGTCTCAGTTTATTTTATGGGAACTGAGACTTGAAATGAAAACGGACCCATCTGAAGCCTTTTTACGTATGAGAGTGGAGAGAAGAGCTGTCTGGCGTCCAGAGGACGGAGCCTGGATCAAACAGTCTGCCCGGTGTAACAAAGGCCACCGGCCTGAGCCTGAGAGGGTGGCCTTAGTCCCAAGTCTCCTGGCTGGGGTCAGTCATGGACATTCAACCCCAGAGTCCTACGTAAAAGCAAGATGCCCGCCCCACCTGCCTATCCCAGGGTCACCACTGGGAATCAGTGAGAGGATGGTGTGAGAATGCACCACAAACAGAAGGAGTCTATATAGATGGAAGTTATTATCAAACGGGGCATCTAGTTTATAAACCTGGGTTGGGGATAGCAGAAACTGAGCAGCTTCTGGCAAATTACTTCCCACGTCTTCTCTCCCTCGGCAAAGAAGCTTACCACACTCATGAATTTCACAGGGTTACCCCGGGTGATTGGTCTAAATGACTCTCAATTACATATTCATGGTTTATATGATACTACAGCTAACCAATGAAAATAGCCTGCTGATGAATTCAAACTGCCCTATGAAAATGTAAAGGACAAAGTCATTTCCAAGGGGCTATTTTTTCCCCCCCACGAGGTGGGCAGAGGAGGTTTAAATGAAGACTCTGTTCTGCTATGTTTAAGGAAGAGCATTAGTATCCTGTGTGACTGCATCTGTGAATGAAGACATTCAAGGAACCATTATGTTTTCAAGGTAGGTTAATAATAAGGCTATTTTTCCACCCACTCGCTGGCACAGCTGTACTGTTCTTGGCCTCAAGTGGGAGGCAACGTGGAACAAGGAGTGGGAAGATGAATGACATAAAGCACGCCAGCGCCAGTTAGTGTAAAATATCACCAGATTAGAAAGGACTGATCATTGTCTTAGTGACTGCGACTCCTTTCCCCCCTTCGTTTCCAGCAAAGGTGGAGTTGTGGCACCCAAGCCTGCCAATGGAGTACCCGGGGAGTGATCAATTAATTTCTGTCCTGTTTCTAAACAGACGCCTGCCAATACTTCCAGCACCATTTATCCCCAGCCCTCTTTTCCTTAGGTGACACTGCTGTATGTGCGCATGGCTGTGGGCTTGGATGGGTTGTGGCAGGTGTAGAACCAAGTTGGATGATGAGGGAGGAGGGAGAGGATACAAAGAAATGATAGCAAAGCATGGCTATGGCTATCAGGACCTGGTGACCGGCACAGGAAAAGCAGAGGGGTTAGGGAATGCCAAACGCTGCTGCTGTTCGGAACCACCCACTCGCTGTACCCTCAGTCTCTTGGTGCGTTTCTGCTCTCTCCAGGTACAGAAAAATGAGCCAAACAGCAGTTAACACTCTCTGAAAGCACTTCGGGGATATTCTAGGAAAAGGACAGTGAAGGCGCCAAGTGTGGCATTACTCTATTGTAGCAGAATGAGAAGTATTATCACACCTGGAGGTGCGATAGGAGGTGATTTGAAGTTCATAGTGGAACACTGACAATAAATATCGCAGATTTATACAGCATCCACAAGGGCACTTTCAAAGCTCCTTCTGAACTATGCACAGGGAAGGCATTACGGGCCCGTTATCCTGGGATGGGACCAGTGCCAGAGATGCCTAAAAGTGCCTATTGAAAGTGATCCTTTAGAGCAGAGGTCACCAGGATCAAAGCTCACTTCCATTCTTCCCTGAGATTATGGCTTGTCTAGCAAAGAGCCACCAGTAGTTTTGTAACCCACGTGGTGCTATAAAACAGGATGGTTTCTTGTTTTCTTGAAATAGACAGCAAATAGAAACTGAGTTGAACTTCTCCATGAAAAGCGATACCTATGGGTGTTTGCATCTTCTGCCAATTTCTTCCAGTCAGAAAATGCTAACCTGTATCTATTAACATTTGACATTATATTCCTAGTAAAAGAGCATATGTTAACATGCCATTGATCTCTGCTAATAATAGCAGGTGGTGGGGGTGTGGTTAGGAAAAGCTTATTTCAAGGATCCAGGCAGTTGGCTATACTTTTGCTCCAGCCCTTCTGTGATCTATATTTGGACTGTGAATGTTTGAGGGTAGCCTCTGCAGAAAAAGGACTCACTGACTCTAAAGCGCTAGATCAATGCAAAGACGTAGACATATCTGGGTTACTGGACAAAGGCTGATGTTCTCATTCCAAAATCTTCAGTTCTCTCAATTCAAAATGAAAACAGTTTTAATGTCTCTACTTTTAAAGCTCAAAGTAAAAGAAGTGAAAACACATAAAACAGAAAAAGCATCAAAAGGAGAATCTTAAGATCATGAAGTCAAGTCTCCAAATGGCCAGATTCCTAGCCAGGTGACCATCATTGAAACTGCGAATCTCAGTTTTCCCACCCACATCTGAGGATGGATGACAGCTCCGCCTCCTTCCCAGGATGACACTGAGAATTAATACTTGATGGACCTGTCCATGTGAAGCACCATATACACACGTGTGCTTTAGCATTTATTGGAAAAGCCATTCCATGGACAAAGTACTACAAATTCATACAGAACCAGACAGTGCCTTAACAGATCATAACCTTAACCAGGCATTACTTTTTCCTTGCAGCAAAAACTGTATTGGGCCCTCAGAGGGTATTCTCCCTTCTGAAAAATACCCACCGTTAGGCAGGCTTGGTTCACACCCTCGCCCAGTCCTCTCTGGAACAGGAGAGCTTTGCTAAGGGTGGGCCAGCCCCAAACAGAACCCGCAGGGCGTTGGCAGATGGCAACGTTAACTAAATTATATTCTATTGCAAGTTCAGGTTCCAGTGAAATTTTCTTCTGTATTCACTGAAATGCAATTACTGCACTTATCTTGTCACTGAAACTTTTGAGTTGTTCTCTTCACGCTCACATAAACCTGTGATTTCCTGCAGACCCCTCGCTGTAAGGCTTTGAGAATCTTACCCATCAAAACTTCTTTCCCCTACCCTTGCCTCACTGAAGAAGCCCGAGGGGATTCCAACCAGAAGGCAATCATTGCCACCTGACGCCAAAGGCCTGGAGGCCGGCCTGGTTCTCCCAGCCCCCAGGAACACCAGGTTCTCCCAGGGAGAGGCTATTATGAAATTCCACGGCAACATCACCGCACGCCCAAGGAGGTTTGTGTTCAGCGAGGTGCACAACAGTGTCTACCCCTCTCTAAAAACGGCCTGGGTGGGTGCTGGAAGCAATGTTAAAAGACAAATCAAACCAGGCCATGAATGATTACAGTATCTTCCCGTTAGCAGGGTTAAAACAGGTAGACATCCCCAAAATGGGTGGGAAATATCAATAGAAAGACTGCAACCACACTACGCTTGTGGAGTGGCTTATGCTTTCTCAGGCATTCTTGCCTAGTCTGCCTCCAGCCCTCTGAACACTGGCTCTGCACCGGAATCACTGGAGCTCCATGAGCTGCTGACCGTGCCCTTCCTCAGAGGAATTCAGAACTCCTGAGGGTGGAGCCCAGGCACTGGCATTTTTGTTTTTCAGTTCCTCTAGGTCAGTGGTCGGTAAACTCATCAGCCAACAGAGCCAAATATCAACAGTACAACGATTGAAATTTCTTTTGAGCCAATTTTTTTTTTAATACTTAAACTTCTTCTAACACCACTTCATCAAAATAGACTCACCCAGGCCAGGTATTTTGTGGAAGAGCCACACTCAAGGGGCCAAAGAGCCGCATGTGGCTCGCGAGCCACAGTTTGCCAGCCACAGACCAATCACTGTACTGTTGCTATTTGGCTCTGTTGACTAATGAATTTGCTGACCACTGCCCTAGGTGATGCTCACCGACAGGGCTGCAAACTACTGTGTCTTGCTTGCATCTCACATCAGCTTTATGAAAAGGGCTCAGAGCGGGTGGGCACCTTACTCCAGGTCACTCAGGAGATAATTCCAAGTCCAAAGTCACAATCAAAGTCCCTGACATCTTTCCAAAATAACTCGGCTCCTTGTAACTGCTGCAACAGACTGTCACAGGGCAGTTGTGATTGGGGGCAGGGGTGAGTTAAAGAGCAGGGTGACTGACTTCCATGGGCTCCTGACTCTCCTGAAATCTAATCTGTTCGTATTAGTGGCTGACAGTCTCCCTTTCAATGGATCAGTCACAGGGCAGCAAGGCCAGGTAGGGCTGTGGCAGCATATTCTATCTTTTTAAAAAATATATATATTTTATTGATTTTTTACAGAGAGGAAGGGAGAGAGATAGAGAGTCAGAAACATCGATGAGAGAGAATCATCTATCAGCTGCCTCTTGCACGCTCCCTAATGGGCATATGCCTGCAACCAAGGTACATGTCCTTGACTGGAATTGAACCTGGGACCCTTCAGTCCACAGGCCAAAGCTCTATCCACGGGAGCCAAACTGGTTTTGGCAGCATATTCTGTCTTGAGATACACAGCGCATGAGCAATGACTTGCTGGAATCAAGGCCAGCTGGTGCCCTGTTACCGCCATGCACTAGCATGAACGAGCAGCATGGCTGGCACTCTGATTATTGCCCGGTTTCCTCTCACCTGCAGCCTTGCTGGGACAAGGCGACCTGATCAGGCGGTGCTTCCCGGGGGCTAGGGCCGGGCCTTCTGGGACCATGCTGGAAGAGCCCCATCTAACCACAACGAACCGCTAGTACCCTGCTTAGAGCCCATGACATCCACAAGATCCCAGCCCGCGGGCCCGTGCATCTGCACACGAGGGACAGATGGCTCCTTAACGCTGATGGACATGCTCACACGAAGGCACATGAGGAGCAGAGGACAATCCCTCACTACTAACTGGCTCTTCCGGGCAAACAGCAGGGACCCATGAAATGACACGGACTCCACACTTCCCCAGGAACATCCCCTGTAGTCCAATTCCAAGAAGCCAAAGTGACCCAGCGCCTGGGACTCTGAGGACAGGGAGGGTGTGCAACAAAAGCCAGAGAAGTGGAATCTGCACACGGACACCCTCCCTTCCTTTTCACTTGAGACTCGCTGCTCTACATGCAGACTCCGGATCATCGCTTTGCTCAGAAATCTGAACGCTAATGAAACAATCACTTTTTGATTTGCAAAAGAAGTCAAGTCTGATGATTTGGAAAAGATCTAAGCTTTGAGAATGAGGACGTTTAGGGAATTATATCCTGGGAGGTCCACACTGAAATGAAATGCAAGAACAGTGTTATCCTGAGCTCTACTTTCTTGCACTCAGTGACTTCAGATTTCAAAGCGTATCCCCATTTTTTCTTTGCCCCTAATGGGTCACTGTCCTGGGACCACCAGGTTGGCAGCTGGTCTCATGGTGGGTCCTGGCCCACAGGTCTCTCCCCACAGCAACATCAGGCGCTGGCACACCTTTGAGTCTCCCTGCCCAGGGACACCTCTGAAGACTACAACCTCACGGTCCTGGTGTGTGTTTCAGCCTCTTGTAACAGGAGGCCAGGCTGAGCTACACCACACACTGCTCTTTCCCAAGCCACCAACCATGCCCCCGCCACTCTCCAACCCTGCACTGGGCAGGGCTTCCGGTAAGAAGACAGCCACTGTAAAGCCAAAAAGGTCGGAACAAGGTGAGGGCCCACTAGGTTACAGGCACTGGGTCAGAAACCGCTAGATACATTAGGCCCCATTGATAGGTGAGAAAACAGACTCAGAGGGGATGCGCAGCTTACCCAATCTCACACAGCAAGCTAGTAAGTACTGGGAACTAGAATTTAAACCCAGATTTACCTATAACCTTTCCCTAAATATGACCAGAACTTCAACACTTTCTTTTCTTTGTTTTTTTTTTTTGTTTGTTTGTTTGTTTTTTGTTTTGTTTTTTATTGTGGTAAAATATATGTAACTTAAACTTCACCACTGTAACCATTTTTAGGTGTTCGGTTCAGTGACAGCAAGTGCATTTACGCTGTGCCAACATCACCACCATTGTCTCCAGAAACCTCTTCATCATTGCAAACTGAAACTCTGTCCCCGCTAAACAGCAACTCCCCACTCCACCTTCTCCCGGTCCCTGGCAACCCCCATGCTATTTCCTCTCTCTCATGACCTGACTACTTCAGGCACCTCGTATAAATGGAATCATGTCAATGGATTTTTAAAGAGCAAAAACCCAGGGAGTCACAGTGTAGTTTTACGCTTTCTCCTTCTTTGAATGCTTTCAGTATTTCAGACAGATTTTGAAAGATAAAAGCTCTCCATACCACATCCATGGGCCACACTACTTTGTGGCTTTTTAAATTTTATTTTAAAAAATAATTCTTTTGAGAGGACCTCTCATTGGGAGTTACTGCTGTGACTAAAGGGCTATTTCTTGAACCAAGTACAATATTGGGTTATGGGAATACAGATTCCCATATAAAAACCTCTGCCTTTACAGTCATTCTTTCAAAGGGACAATGGCAATTCTCACTTGCAAAGCAGGATGGAAGAAAGAAGAGATATATCAGCTAAATTGGGAGTAGCCAAAAACATCCTGTAGACAAATGCCACTTTCCAGTTGCTTTAGCCTAGAATATTCTTTATCAATGGGCTAGAATTTCATTAATACCTAGTTACTATTGATTTCCAATAAATGTGTTTTGAATGTACATGTATGGATTGCTTTAATATGTAGACACTGTACATATTATAAATGCATCAGAATAAGACACAAATTTTGTACTGAAGAGAGTTTTTATAATTAGAAGAACTAAGATATGTAGATAAATGAGTTAGCACATGGTGAAGGTGACAGGATGAATTAAAGAGGCATATGTAAGTCTTTATAAAAGTTTGGAGAAAGATGAGATTATTTTCAATGTGGAGATTTGATAAAACTTTGTAGGAAAAGGTAGGTCTTGAAGAAATGCAGTCTGTTGAGAGAAAGAGAGAGTACGGGAATTCTAGTTTATAAAACATAGATCTGAAGGAATGGAGAATATGAAGTGAATTAGAAAAAAAACAAGAAGGATTATGGAAGATCTGGAAAACATGGCCATGTACTCTAGGCTTTATTTACTAGGCCATATAGTGCCACTAAATGTTCATGTACAAACATCAGTACTGTGATTCTTCTGGATAAATAGGAAGGCATTATGAGAAAAGAATCAGAGATGATAAACATAACCAGAAGAGAAGACCTTTGCTTCCAGTCTAGATGGATAGCCTTACAGCCTGAAAAATGCTGACAACCCTCAAGAGCAAAAAAAGAGGGAAGCCAAGGGAAGCTGGTAAACATCCTGAGTTGACGGTCTGGAGCTGAGAGTCTGGGGAGGTAAGACAATTTGTAGGAAAGACTACTAGAGAGGAGAAAGCTACATGGAGATAGGACCCTAGAGAGATGCATATGGTCCCTCCAGAGTACTCAGTACAGTAATGATCATACATGTGAATAAAGAAACTACCACAGACCAAGGAGAAGTGGGGTGGGGAATTTAAGGAGGAGGACCATCCCAAAGGATTACAGGCTAGGAATGGTGCCATTCACACCAGCCAGACTAAAAAAAATTTATGATTCATAGCATATTGGGTGGAGAACTTGGAAAGCGTAACTTTGGAAGTAGGAAATAATGATCCAGACCTGCCTAATACATAAAAAAAAAAAAAAAAAAAAAGGCAAGACTCAAGAGGATCAAATTGTTTGGAAGTATCTTAACTGCACTGCAGAACAAAGCTCAAAAATTTTTTTTAGAAGAATACAAAACTATCCAACACCCCAAAAGACAGAATTGATAATGTCTGGTATCTCAGTAATCAAAGATTTCTAGGCATGCAAAGAAGCAGAAAAACATGATCCAGAGTGAGGGGAAAAAAAAATCAATGAACTGAAACTGAGCCAGAACAAATTTAGATATTAGAATCAGCAGACAAGGATACTAATATGATTATATAAACCCTGCATTTGGTGTACCCCAAAAGGTAACTGGGACTTAGAAGATAATAAAAAAGATCCAAATGGACTTTTAGAGATTAAAACTATATCTAGATTAAAAATACAACTGATGGGATTAACGGCTGATTAAACATTACAGAAGAAAAGATTAGTGAGCTGTGTTTCAAAATGAAACACAGAGAGAAGCAAACATTTTAAAAGAAGAAACAGACGCAGAAGAGCACATTAATGAGCCATAGGACAACTTCAAGTGGCCAGGTATGCGAGTAACTGGAGTCACTGAAGGAGAGGAGGAAGGGAACAGAAAAAATATCTGGACAAAGTAAGGGCTTAACATTTTCCAACTTTGATGAAAACTATGAAATAACAAATGAAGATGCTCAATGAAGCCCACGTTCCAGAACTATGAGGAAAACTAAATCAAGACCCTTTATAGTCAAATTGCTTAAACACAGTAATAAAGAGACAAATCTTAAAATCAAGGCTGAGGAAAAAAGACATATATGGTGAAACAAAGATAAGGTTGACATAAACTTTCTTAGCAGGAATAATAAAAGTGAGAAGACAGTGGATTTTTGAAATACTTTAAGATACAGAGAACAGATCAGTGGTTGCCAAAGGTAGCTGCAAACTATCAGTTCTAAAATAAATAAGTTCTGGGGATATAATGTACATTATGGTAACAAGTTAAAAATAGTCTACTGTATATGTTGCTAAGAGAATAAATCTTAAAATTTCTTATCACAAGAAAAATTCTGTAACTATGTGGATGATGGATGTTAAACTTATTGTGGCAATCATTTCGCAATATATACATTATCAAATCATGTTGTATATAATACATAAAAATGATTCAATGTTATATGTATATTAAATCTCAATAATGAAAAAAAATAAAACATGGAAAGAAAAAACCTCTGTTACCTAGAGTTCTAATTTCAGTGAAAATATATTTCAAAAACAAAGGTGAAACATACAACAGGTAAAATAATTTAGCAACAAATGACCTACTCTATAAACCATGTTAATAAAAGTTCTTTATCAGAAAAAAAATGATACCAGAAGGTAATAGAGGTCTCCACAAAGGAATGGAGAGTTCCAGAAATAGTAACTACATGGGTAAGATATTTTTCTTATTGTTTAAATCTCTTTAAAATAAATTTAACCATATATACAAAAACAATAACTATGTATTATAGGGTTGATAACATATGTAAGTGAAATATATGACAATAATAGCATAAAGTCTGGCAAGGTGGGGAATGAAAGTTCACTATTATAAGATTAACAGACTATTTTTGAAGTTGTATACTATCATTTGCAGGAAAATAATCTAAGGTAAAGATAAATACTATAAATCCCAAGGCTACACCTAAAATAAAAGAGTTTTATTGCTAATAAGCCAAGAAAGGAGATAAAATGGGAAAAAATAATCTTAAGAAGAAACAGAAGAGAAAAAGAACAGATGAGAGGAATAAAAGAACAAATAGTGAAATGACAGTTTTATACCCAACTTTATCAACAATCAATTAAATATTAATTATATAAATACTTCAATTAGGAGGTAGAACTTTTTACAGTGATTCAAAAAGAACTAAGACCCAACTGTTTGTTATTTACAAGCAATTAACTTCAAATATAAAGATACAAATGGATTAAAAGTGAAAAAATGGAAAAAGATACAACATTGTAACACTAGTTAAAAAAAACCTTTGATTGGTATATTTATTAGTTGAAGTAGATTTCAAAGTAAAAGATACCAGAAATAAGAAAAATTGTTTCAAAATGATAAAGGGGTCGATTCATCAAGAGGACTTAAAAATTCTAAACATCTATACAACAGATAACAAAACTTCAAAATACACAAAGTAAAAACTAATAGAACCACAAGGATAAATAGAAAAAGCAAAAATAATATTTAGAGATATCAATAGTCTTTTACAATAATTGATACTGTGTTTCCCCGAAAATAAAACATCCTCCGAAAATAAGACCTACTTACAGGTTTCCTTCTGAGTGAAATATAAGGCATCTCCCCCCCCCCAAATAAGCCCCCCCCTTCCCCCAGGCTCTGTCTCAGAATGAAAATTAATTTACGGTAAACTGGTTGCTAGGGCCACCCCGACTGGCATCTAGCAACCAGTGATGTTATGCGGAGTCCTGACATCACTGCTGTGTGGAGGCAGAGCGGAGGTCAGAGTGAGCAGTGAGCACCGGGCGGGAGAGAGGAGACTTTCGCAGATGCATGTAGAAGAACAGGAGGATTAGAGGGGACAGGATGCAGTGAAGGTGGTGAGTGCTAGTCTGTCTCTGGTGACACTACCTGATGCTTGCGGCTGCCCTCATGATGACTGAAGGTTCTCAGTCAGTGGCAGACCTTGCTCCAGCCCAGATCCAGGCCCCAGCAAGCCCAGTGACAGTCCTCAGGCAGGCCCCAGAGGGTAAATGTCTGATAAAGGGGTAGGGGGGATGTCTGGTGAAGGTGTTCAGTGGCACAGGGGTGGGCGGAGGGTGATCACTTAAAATGACACAGGAGGATCAGAGGGGGCAATCAAAATGACACAGGAGGATCAAAAGGGGTTACTAAAATGGCAATCCCCCCTCTGATTCTCCTGTGCCATTTTGATTCCCCCTTTTGATCCCCCCTGTGTCATTTTAAGTGATCCCCCTTCCCCCACCTTGATACCCCAATTCCTTTTTTTTACCCCTAGAAATGAGCGCAAAAAGAAAAAGCTACTCCATCCAGTACAAGAAAGGAATCGTGGAAGACTCTTGGGGCCAAAATCTTACTGCTTTCTGCAAAGAGAAGATGCTGAGTATCCGATTGGTCCAAAAATGGCGAGTAGAGTATGGTAACCCCATTGAACAAGTGGACAAGGGAAATGCTAAAAAGCGCAAGTGTGGATCAGGTCGGCAACCATTATTTTCTGAGCTGGAAGACCTAATCTGTGAATGGGTTGTTGACAGGAGAGCAAAGGCTTTGGTTATGAATAGGGCTCAGATTCAAGAATTTGTCCTTGCAATGGCACCACAGTTTGACATAGCCCCCGAAGACTTCAAAGCATCACAACACTGGCTGGATAATTTCCTTCAGCTAAGTGAACTGTCTTTAAGAAGATCTACAACATTGTTTAGGTTGGAAGATAACCAAGTTATTAAGCGAGCACTTGCATTCAAGTCCTTTATTGATGATGCTGACTTCTCTAAATACAATCTTTCCAACATGATTGCTATGGATGAAACTGCAGTGTTTATGGGTCAATCATCTCAAACAACAATTGAACAGCAGGGTGCCTCCTTAGTGTACATTCCCTTCACTGCTTACAAAAGTGCATGTGTTTCCTGTATTTTGGCAATTCATCTGGATGGCACTATAATCCCACCTTTAATCATTTCTAAGGGCAAGAAGGAAAAGATTGAACATGTTTAGGGCGTTTTTATTCTTGAAACTAAAAAAGCCTGGGCCACACAAGCAGTTATAAGGAAGTGGGTCGATTTAATGCTGCTGCTTGTTATGCAAGGGAGCCAAAGAGATCTGTTAGTCTGGGATGCAGCCAGCACTCACCGCGCTAAAGACATGAAGACATTTCTTCACAAAAGAAAAATAGATCAGATAATGATTCCTGCAGGAATGACGGCCTATCTCCAGACTCTTAATATTGCAATAAACAAGCCATCCAAAGACAATTTGCGCATGGAAATTAATGACTACATTGAAAATAGAATGGAGAGAAATCAGCGTGGAAACTTTGTGGAACCTAAACTGCAAGAAGTTGTGATTTGGGTGAAGAATTCATGGGAGAAAATCACTAACGGTTGCATTGCACATGCACTGCGAGCAGGCTACCTTGACAAGAAGTACTCATTTAAAGACAGTGCTATTGCTAAGCATGAGAGATTTGGTCCATTGATTCTGAAGGAAATGGAGTCACAAGAAATTCACCAGAAAATTCAGGAATTGGATTGTTATGATGATGTTCCAGAAGATGATGACATGATTGTCATTGAATAAATGAGAAAATTCTTGATACTGTAGGATTCACAATTTGTCTGGTTTGTGTTGACAACTACCGTACTGCCGTACCGTATACAGGTAATTAATTTCCTTTATTTTCACTTAACAATAAATGTGTGTTCTTTTTCATGGAAAAATAAGACATCCCCTGAAAATAAGACCTAGCACATCTTTAGAAGCAAAAATTAATATAAGACACTGTTTTATTTTCAGGGAAACAGGGTAGAACAATTATAGAAAAAAATCAGTAAGGATACAGAGTACTTGCCTAATACTATCAAGCAAATTTACATTTGCACAACACTCAATCCAAGAACAACAGGATACATCTTCTTTTCAAGTGCACATGGAACTTTTATCAAGACAGAACAAATTATGGGACATCAAGCAATTATCAATAAATTTAAAGTTACATTCACTGACCAAAAAATCAAATTAGAAGTCAGTAACAGAACAATCTCTGAAGAATCCTCAAATATTTAGAAACTAAATGACATATTTTGAATAACCACAGGTCATAGAAGAAATTAAAAGAAAACTTAGAATGAAATTTGAACTACATGAAAATGAAACCATAACATATCAAAATTTGTGGGATGTAGGTACAGCAGTTGTTAGGAGAAATTATATACCATTAATTGTGCTCATTAAAAAAGAAGATTTCAAACCAATGGCCTTAGTGTCTACCTTAAAATCTATAAAAATGAGAGCAAATTAAATCCAATGTAAGCCAAAGAAAAGAATCAACGTAGAAATTAATAGAGAAAACAAAATCAATAGAGCAAACCAATAAAACCAAAGGCTAGTTCTTTAAGCAAAAAAATAAAATTGAGACACTTCTAGCCAGATGAAGGAAAGAGAGAGAGAGGGAGAGAGCGAACACAAATAATCAATATCAGGAATGAGAGAGATGACATCATTACAAATTCTACAGATATTAAAGAGATAAAAGAAAATTATATTAATCTTATGCTAATAAATTTGACAAGTTATGTGAAATAGACATATCCTCTAAAGGAGAGAAACTGAAGAAAAAATATAATCTGAATAGACTTATAGGTACATATAGGTACACATATGTACATAGATTTAGTACATGTAAATCTATATGTACTAAAGGAATTTTAGTACTTGTGCTTAACCTCACAAAGAAAACATGGGTCCCAGATGACTTATGTGATGAACTCTAGCAAATATTTGAGAAAGTAATAATACAATTTAATACAAAATTTTTCCAGGACATTGAAGAAGAGAGAGTACTTTGTAAATCACTCATGAGACTGGGATTACATTCAACCAAAATCAGCCAAAGAAATAAGAAAACAATATAATAACACTCCTGCTGAATACAGATCCATAAAATGTAAGCAAAAGAGAATCCAATAATGTAAGAGTTGTACCTTACGATAAAGTGAGGTTTATTTCCAGCAATGCAAGGCTACTTTAACGCAGAAAACTGATCAATGTGAGTCACCATATTTACAAACCAAAAATGAAAACCATATGATTTCAATCAATGCAGGAAAAGCATTTGACAAAACCCAACATTCATTCCTGACAATAATACTCAGCAAAATAGGAATAGAAGGAAATGTCCTCACTTGAGTAAGGGCATCTGTGAAAACCCATAGCTACATCATACTTAATGCAAAAAACAGTGATTTTCTTCTAAGATACAGAACATGATAATGATGTCCACTCTCACCATGTCTATTCAACTCTGTCCTAAAGGCTTTAGTGTAATCAGGCAAAAAAGAAAAAGGTACCTATATTAGAAAGGAAGTAAACTGTTTTTGTTTGTTTGTTTTATTTTTGCTTGTGACTGTGTTAGGTTTTCTTTGATACAAAACCAACAACTTAAAATTAAAAACATCTTCTTTTTAAAGACACTGTTAAGATAATAAAAAGACAAGACACAACTTGGCAGTAATATTGGTAAAACATGTATCCCATAAAGGACGTGAATATCGAGTATATTGAAAATTCTCAAACTCAACAATAAGGGAACAACCCAGGTAAGAAATTGGCAAAATATTTAATAGACACTTCCTCACAGAAGATGTATGGGTATCAAATAAGCACATGAAAAGGTGCTTAGCATCTTTGGTTGTATGAAAATTAGTGACACACACCACTATACACCTATCAGAATGGTTAAGGTTAGAAATACTGATTATATCAAGTGTTTTTGAGGATGTGGAGGAACTCCTATATTGCTGGAATATAAAATGGTATCCTTAACTTAGAAAATAGTCTGCCAGTTTCTTAGAAAGTTAAATATACATTTACTATTTGATTCGGACATTCCACTCCTAAATGTCTAGCCAAGAGAAACAAAAGCATACTAACACTTGTACATGAATGTTCATAGCAGCATTATTTGTTAATAGTAAAAAACTGGAAATCACCAACTGCATATGAACAGGAGAAATGGTGCACATAACCATTCAAATAACTGCTACTCAGAGATGAAAAGGAATGAACTACCAATATAAATGAACTACTGGTATTGGATTTTGAAATAATTATGTTGAGTGAAACCAGCCTGACCAAAATAAAATAAAAGGCACATCACATGCTCTATGACTGTATTTATATAAAGTTCTAGGAAATGAAAACTTACAGTGACAGCAAGCGGGTGGGGAGGGAAGGAGGATGGGGAAGGGAAGGGTTTGCAAAGGAAAATGAGGAAGTGTTTAGGGGTAATGGATATGTTGTTTTGATTGTGGTGATGGTTTAAGAGGTATAGACATGATAAAACTTACTAAATTCTACAAATTTAGTATGTGAAGCTAAATTATGTATTAATGATGCTTCAATAAATCTGTCATGTAGAAACAACTAATTGAAAGGCTACTTAAATATCCTAAAAATGTGGCAGGAATGGGAAAACATGGCTGTTAAGAATACAAAAGACTCAAACTCACAAGGTTCGGGTGACAGGGCAAGAAAATGTAGGAGTCAGGTATAACCAAGGTTCAGAGACTGGCTGACAGGAAGGCAGGTGGCACCCTTAACAGCAACAGGGGTGACCAAAGGATGAGCAGGAACGTTCATGCTGTGAACACGCTGGGTGCTGGCAGACCATCTCATTCCAAGGGCAGCTTAAAACCTGGGACTAGAAGTGAGAGAGGCAAGAGACAGAGCCTCTGGGGAATTCCTGACTTTCCACTTCACATTCCTCCTGCATTCCCCTTGGGTGGAAACCTTGCCTTCTGGGCTACAATCTGTGCCTCTGAAGGGAGAAAACCCAAGCCTGGAAGAGTTCCATTCAGTTACATGTGACCTTCAGGGAATTTCTAGGATCTAGAGGCAAATCTACCAGGTCCTCATCTTATCGAGTTTCAAAAGTGCACTCAGCCAAGCGGAGCTCTTGTGGCCTCATAGAAAAAGGCTGTGTGTGTTGGCGCCGAGTGAATAAAGTGATGTATGAACACTGGACGGGAAAAGGCGAGGTGCACCACAGGCTATAAGAAACTGGAAATGTAAGGCCTATGAAGTCATTTCTCTGTTCGCTGCCCCACTCCCTGCTACACCGGCCCTGCCAGAATGGCACGGCTCCTGAGAACGGCAGCGCGCTTCTTCACCCCAGAGCCAAAGGAAACATCTGTGAGTCTGGCGGGCTTTCAGGTGAGCATGCTGCTCAGAGGGCTCCAACGACAGAGGGAACTGCTTTTCTCCTTCCTTATTTTATTTTAAATGTCAAACTTTTCACACTACAGTGACACCCTAAAATGATTCTCTTACTTCCGTTGCTTCAGTTGAAACAATATTTTTTCATGCTCCATAGAGTGCCCAGCCGCTGGAGTGCAATGGGGCCCTCTCTTCCAACATGCCACGAAAACAAAAAATAAGGGGGAAGAACGCAAAATAGCTGGTGGGAAAAACACCCCTTTCTCTTGAATGTTCTGTATTCACTCACCTAATCAATGTGTATTATAGTTTTAAGGCACTGTATGAGGTTCTATAAGTTACAGCAATTGACTAAAATAGCCCAATTGCAAGAGGTTTCAAGTTCAAGACCAGTACATACACAACTTCAGTATGACATGGAAAGAATCTGCAGGGTAAAGGGGAGGCATGATGCCGTGGGGATTTCGGTAGAGTGGAATTTAATGGAGTGTCCCAGAAGGAGCCCTTATGAATGAAATGGCATTTTCACTAGACTTTTAAAGGCCAGGATATAAACAATCAGAATTGGAAAGAAGAAATAAGCCTCTAGGTATAGGAAATGGGCAAGACTCAGAGCATGGGAGCCAAGATACAAGGAGTGTTCAGGGAATCCTATATAATAAAAGCCTAATATGCCAAGTATCTGACCATTCGTTTGACCGTTCAACCAGTCATTATGATGTGCACTGACCACCAAGGGGCAGACACTCCGACCAGTAGGTTAGGTTGCTGCTGGGGTCCGGCTGATCGGTACTGGACAAGACGGGCTAGCCACACCCTGGAGCCCTCCCGTGGTCCCTACTGCTGTCCTTCCCTGATCCTGATCGTGCACTGGAGAGGTCCCTCGGTCTGGCCTGCACCCTCTCACATTCCAGGATCCCAGGATGGATGACCAAACACCAGGCCAGGCTGAGGAATCCCACTAGTGCACAGTTTGTGCACCAGGCCTCTAGTAAGTCAATATAATTCAACAAACATTATGAAGCCCCTGTTGGTTACTATATACTGTGCTAAGTGGCAGACATACAGAGATGTCACAGGTAACTCTTACCCCAGAGGTAAGATTTTTGAACTGAAACAGATAATTTCAGTGCAATAACCATAAATATTTAGAACAGAGATACACCCAGAATTTTGTAGGAACTCCAAAGGCAGGGCATTGTAATAATTAGGAACACAGACTCTAAAAACACAACGATTTAGGTTAGAATTCCATGTCTGCCATTCATTTGGATTTATTTGAAATCTAGGTTTCAATTTTCTTGGCTATAAAATGAGTACAATAAATGGTATTTGCCACACAGAATTGTTGTGAGGATATGTTATAACAATATATTGTGTATTAAATTCTTAGTATAGAATCTGGCACATAGCAATTATCCCATATAAACATTAGTTGTTGTTGTTATTGTTGACTAGAGGCCTGGTGCATGAAAATTTTTGCACTCAGGAGAGGGGGTGTCTCTGAGCTCAGCCTGCACGCTCTCTCAATCTGGGACCCCTTTGGTAGGGTCCGCTCCCATCACAGCATGGCTCTGGTTCCCCGGAGCCTGCGGGTGGGGGAAGGGACCCAGAGGCCAGTCCAATGGTAGCATGGCTCTGTTCCCACAGCTCCCTCCTGCCACCATGCCATGGGTGGCCGGGACCAAGGACTGACTTCTGTCACGCCAGCCAGGACCCTAGCCTGGTGTTCAGCCATCCATCCAGTTGTTTATGTCGTGATGGACCCTGGCTCTTTGTATATTAGGATACTACCAAGAACTGATCCTGCTTTTGCTGAAAGGCCAATTTTTCAGGAATGCAGGCTGCACGCTGAGCTGTTGCTGGGGTCAACGTTAGACTATAATGGCTCCACTAACCTCTGTGACCTTCAGTTTTCTCATCTAGAGTAAAGTGGGGGGAAATAGCCTACTATGTGCCAGCCACTTTTCTAAGTGCTGTGTATAAGTGATCTCATTCAATCTGTATAACAACTCTACTCATTTTGCAGATAAGGAAACTGAGGCATGGTGGTGTCAGGTGACACAAAGAAAGCAGGTGGGAGAGGTTGGTCAGACACCTAGGCACTTTGTCTCCAAGACCTGTTTTAGAACACACAGTGTTTAAGCTGGAATTATATCTGATAGGCGGGTGTGAGTGGGGGAGATGCTGACAGCAGTTGCAAGCATGGGGCGGGACCGTGGTACATGGGAACAAAAAATTCTCAGTAATCACCAGAGGCTCGCCCTGATGACAGTGAATGGTGACCCACCTTGGTCTGGTGCCCCGCTCACCTGCTCCACTATCCCACCACGGCCAACACCCGCCATGTTTTGCATTCTGCTGCCTGCTGTTGATGCCTGCCATGTTCCACTGGTGGTCAGCGCACATCATAGCTACCAGTTTTTGGTTATTTTACCGTTTGGTCTATTTGCATATTAGCCTTTTATTATATAGGATTAGCCTATAGTAAAATTGGTTTCGTTATACATTATTTTGCCTATAGTCACAGAACCTACCAACTACGTTAAGTGTGGCCTTACTGTACTTAGCAGAACACTATGCAAGTTGAACAACTCAGATGTTCCTTTCTCCTAGATGTACATTGCTGTTGTTCTTAACCTTTATTGGGTCTGAGAGCTTTCAGGGAAAAAAGGAAGAATATGATAGTTTCCTTCCCCAAACCCCTACTCTCCCCGCCCCCATTGCCTTGGTGTGCCTCACCCTAGTAGGCTCTGAACACCCTGTGGACAAGGGCTACACCTTTTGTCTTTGTATCCTGGTACATTGCTCACTGCCTAGCACATAGGACTCTCCAAACATGTCCTAAGAGTGAATGGAAGCCTCTCTGCTTCTCGGCAGCAACTCTGTAAAAACAGGTAAGCAGTATTTACTTCATTCATTCAATCGGCAGTGAATTTTGAATCTCTGTTGCCCTGCCAGGCACTGAGCTAGGCACAGGAAGTTCATAGATACAAAGCCAAAATTTTCTTTTTTAACAAGCAATTGAAGCTACTCACATGAAAGATACCTATGAAAATAAGTGTTATAAATTCTAAAAGATTTTCAAAGAGTGCCTGGAGCTTTGATTTTTACAGTACAGTGTTTTGTGCCTATTTTTATTTGAATCAATGCCAGCCGAGTAAATGGGAGACTCAGTTGTCTTTTGAACTCCATATACAATATTAAGGCTTAGAGTTAAGGTCATATGGAACTCACATGGTGTAGGTAAAAGAAGTAGAAGCATTATAAAAATTACTTCGAAGGCTGTATTAGATTTTAAGGCTACATCAGCAATTTCCCCAGGTATTCTCAGCCTTGCTCAAACATCACTTAATCTTTGTCTTAGGTTCCTCTTCTTTAAAGTGGGGGCAATTCCTGGGGGTGTGAGGGAAGTGGCCGGAGGGCAAGGGAGGATGTGATAGGGCTTAACAGTTTCCTTGCTCTGAAGTGTTCTAAAAACACAGCGTTTCCACTGCAAACATGTGATGGCATATGTGTCAACACAGCATTTCGTGTTGCTAGGGCAATCTGACCAATAGTTTTACATATCCTCATGCAGCCCTTCAGCTAATGCAGGGGAAAGAAAGCCACCGAGAGGTGGGCCCCTCTCTTATCTCCTGAGCGTTCTCGGCATGGCATCCTGAAGATATGTGGCAGGCCCTCCAACTGTGGATTAGTCTACGGGCAGCAATCAAACTCTGCCATTTGATGCAGGCTCCTTCCTTCTCCTCTTAAACTGTCACAATTTCATTTGCTTTGCAGTGTAATCTGTAGTGTAAAAGCCTGACATGTCCCACTTAAACACTGTGCTCCTAAGTACAGATTAGAGTACAATTAGGTGGAGAGGAAAACCCAAAAGACCTGTTTTTTTAAAAAAACGTGTCTTTAATTTATTCATTACCTTTTCTTAAGTCTTTTTTTCTTCCTTCAAAGAGATTAGAGCAAAGCCTTGGCTCTTGGAAGCGCTGCCCTATGCAGGGACATGGGCTTAGTGGAGGGACCCATCACTTTCCCACCTCTCTAGTGGGACACAGGCCACATTGGACTTGCAAAACAGCTCAGACCCACCACCATCTGGCAGCTGTATGGTGGCCTGCGTAAAATGAACTGGTGGTGGCCATCCAGTTCCCATTAGACAGATGTCCACTTCACAAAGAGAGCATCACACTCAGCAGCCTACTTGGCAAAGAGGAGGCAGGACTGGGCAAAGAAACTGCATGGACTGGTTCTGCCCAAGCAGGTTGCTTACTCAGGCGGACTGAGGCGAGCCGGAGGTATGAGGGCAGGCAGTATGTCAGCAGCTTCTGGAGGAGAACTCTATGTTTACCGATCCATCGGACTCCTTACAGAACACCTCAAAGCACTTCACAGACATTGTCTCATTTATCCTACCACAAAGCCATGTTTTTCCAAGCAAGGCTTTGGCTCACGGAGCCACAGAGCGGTGGCCTTCTAAGATCACCACCAGGGACGGACAGAGCTGCCAAAGACGGACAGAGCCGCCAAGGGCCCTGACACTTTCCCATCAGCTTCCATCTCAGCAATGGGAAAGCTCTTGGGCAGAGAAGGCCAAGAAAGGTCCCCTTTAACCTTTCTTGGGCTACTTTGCATTCTCAACCCAAATGAACAAGTTATTGATGAATCCTGAAAAGAAGGGGCAAGAACAATGGTCCAAACGCCTTATTTACCTGGACACTCATCAGCATCCTATAGAGAATTAAAACAACAAAAGCACTATTCACTGCTTTGCCATTGAAGTATTTGATTCAATCTAGACAGAGAAACCAAGAGGGTCTGTTTCCTCCCTCCCTAACGGAAGTGTGAAAGGAGGGTGTGTCTCTTGAGCAGTGGTGGAGTGTACAAATTAAGCAATGCTCTTTCATTTTCTTAACTCATGCAAACATTTTGATTCTCTTGAATAACCTACCATTATTTTTATAAAATTCACACACATAAACACCCAACTAAACAAACACACCAACCAACCTGACTTAAGAGACTCTTTAAGAAGCAACACAGAAAGTGAAAAGTAAAAACTCTACTGCTTTATTAGATTTCAATAACTATATGTTTAAATAAAACTACTCAGAGTTGGTATCAATTATTGCAATATTCCTTTACTAAACAGACTCTAAGTCCCCTGTAAAGGCTGCTTTCATAATATAACTTTTTTTTTTTTTGAGAGAGAGAGAGAGAGAGAGAGAGAGAGAGAGAGAGAGAGAGAGAGAGATGCTCATATGTACAAAAGCTGATGTTAATGTGCAAAGTTCCTTTTCACATTGTGACTCTTTTAATGATACTGTGTCCAAAATGAGTGACCCCACATAGGCTTCTGAAACCTGAGGTCATTCTGGGTTAGAATCAGGGAAGGGGAGGGTAGGTGCAGGGGAGGGTTAGGAGCTAGCCTGTGTGGAAATGATCTTCATAAGAATGGTTCAAGTTCAGGAGATGGAGAGAGTCCTGCCCTGGCAGTCAGTAGACTTCACTCCCTTCATGGCCACAGAATGCTGCTCTATTTCCAATCGCAAATCTTCAAAACTGAGGGCAGCTGACAGTAAGAGAGGCCACCACGTAAAAGAATGAAAAAAAAAAATGATACCCTTTCAAAAATAACTCAAAAGTAACATTTTGTTGATGGGAGTTTAGTCCACTTGTCTACAATGTCAACTTGAACAAATCAGACAGAAAGCTCTGTGTGCTGAAGATAAAAGCAAACCACACCTGAAAACCCCAAACAGGAAGTCTAGTGCAATATGAACACAGTCCAATGTGCTGTGCACCATCACATGAGGCCTCCCGTGATTATAGAATGTCCATGGAAGTTTGGGCCAAAGCAAGATAACATAACATGTAATTATTCTGAAAGAGTCCACTGTCCTCAGGGCCGGGACACTAGGATAAAAAATTCTGAATAATTACTGAGGTTTGGAATCTCTGGGTGTCTGATTTTGAGTCTTAAATGTTGGTTTTGCCAACTCTGACACTCTTTCCCCGGAGACCACTGTTTTTGTTGTTGTTGTTGTTGTTGTTGTTTTTAATATACTTTATTGATTTTTTTACAGAGAGGAAAAGAGAGAGTTAGAAACATCGATGAAAGAGAGTTACCGATCAGCTGCCTCTTGCACATCCCCTACTGGGGGTGTGCCCGCAACCAAGGTACATGCCCTTGACTGGAATCGAACCCGGGACCCTTCAGTCCACAGGCAGACGCTCTATCCACTGAGCCAAACCGGTTCCGGCCATTGTTTTTCTTGACTGCCGATTCCCCTGCCTTATCCCACCAGGCCTTTCTCTTTCCCCATAGAGTGCTGATTTAAACTGTGTAGGACACAGTAATGTTTTCTAGCAAACTAGCTGAGAAAGAAGCACTAGTAGGTTTCTGTGCACAAACATTTAAAAATAACCCTTCCTAATATACACTTCACAAAATCGAGATACCACTTTGCCTCAGCGAATTCTTCACCTTTGTCTTCCTCTTCTACATCTATCATATATGACTTACTATCCTTTAGTCAGTTCCCACCATCCCCCAGGCACTACATGAGGCAAATTAATGTTTACTATTCTTTAAACGGTTTATTCCTCACAAGTCTGCTATGTGGACACAGCCATTTGAAGAAAAGATGTGCAAAGAAATAAAACGCGGGGTTACCACAAAGTTTGAAAACTATGTATGAGCACATGTACGCAAGTTCCTCCCATGGGGGGTAAGGCTACTGGGGTCAAGTGGATGCTCTATCAGGTGGCAGCTGGACTCTCTTTTCAGGATCCTGCGCCAAACACTGTTTCACAAGAGGAGGGTAGTAAGGGTCAGCTAACGCATTACCAAGATCCCAGTCATGCTAACAGGAGGACTGCAAACTATACATCCTTAGATTTAATGGAGAACCCCAAGAAAGATTTGTTTAGTGAAACTGTATCCTCTTCTTATCCTATACTCCCTAAAACAGGGGTAGGAAACCTTGTTTTTCTGCCAAGGGCCATTTGGATATTTATAACATCACTTGTGGGCCAAACAAAATTATCAACCTAAAAATCAAATAGCTATATTTGGTCAAACATTTTATCAACCCACCCTAATGCCTTGGTAGGGTCAGACTAAATGATCTTGTGGGCCTTTTAGGGCCCACAGGCCAAACGTTACCCATGCCTGCAAAGGGAGGAGAATGAAGGAGGAAAAGTATGTACAGGGCATGTTGCTGAAAGGGAAAGGGGCGGACTCCTACCTCACATGATCTCGGGTTCTCTTAACACTCTCATTTCACCTTTATTGTATGAATAGCACTGGATTCTCTGCCCCTGAGGCCTCTTGAGTATATTTTCCAAAGGAGAACACACATGCACACACACACACACACACACACACACACACACACACACACTCATATCTATATCTATCTATATCTATCTATAATATATCTATCTATATCTATATCTATATCTATATCTATATCTATATCTATATCTATATCTATATCTATATCTATATCTATATCTATCTATCTCAGACTGGCACTGCTAACCCAAAGCTGGCTCTCCATTAGAAAAACACACCAAAAAACGGCAGTCCTGTCTTTCATAGCACCCACTACCTTCTCTCCTTTTGGGGCAAAGAACGTGGTCTGCTCACCTTTCTATGCTCAGCACTAAGAATAATGCCTTCATACACTAGGAGCTGATAAGTATTTACTGCCACATGACTGGTACTTTGGTAAATACTTAACTGTCTAGGTCATCCCTTTCATTTTTTTTCTATTCTACATGAAATTCAATATTAAATGGAACCTAGGGCTTTCATGGCTACCCTAACATCCAAATTCCTCTTATGAAAGAGCTGGGCATTAGGCCTGGGAGAGCTCTGGACAGAGGTCCACTCCTGGGGATCTTTGTTAGCTGCCCCCACCGTCTCCATAACTTTCATCATGTTCTCCAAGTTCACCACCTCTTCTGTGTAAAAGTTTGGTTCAAACTCTGCACTTTGCCTGCCCTTCCAACACTTCAAGTATAAGCAGCAGAATCCTGGGGTTTAGCATTAATTTAAAGAGCTTATCTATATATATATAACCTCACACACTGTACTTTAGCATCTTCAAAACTTCAATCATATTCTCTTCTAACTTTTTTGAAAGCATGATCCTTCCTTTTATGTTTTGCTACAGCTTTTCCCTCTTTTCATTCTTGTGACTCGATGCTCTCAGGCCTTTTAAGTTAACCTTCTGACCTTTCCATCTGGGCTCACCTTCCCAGACCTCAGAGACTCATGCTGCTCTCCCTCAGAACACCTCCAGCTCCTTGATATATCTTCAGTAACGTGTCCTAATATTGGGCACCGTGGCCTACATAGGAGTGAAAAGCACTCGGTGACAAGTGGTGAATTACCAGCTCCTTAACACTTGGTGTCTGGCATCTTCATTTGTAATATTTAGCCTTATGACCATTAACTAGTCTGAGGCCTTGTTTTTTATGACCTTCACTATCCCTAATATTATGTCTCTTTCTCTCTCTACATGTCTAGCTAGGATGCTGGGTGCTGTTCTCATTAAACCATAAGAGTTTGGGAAAGCATTTTTTTTTTTCTTACCTTACTAAAAAGAAGGAAACAAAAGAGCAACATTTCATGGACTCATCTGCCACAACCCTGAGGATGACTATGGGGAGACAGGTCTTGATCCACATACAAGTCAGGCTGCGAACCTGGCCTACCTAGGCCTAATAGATCCCAAAATACTTTAAAATGAATAGATTCTGGGTCATTAATAGACTGTAATAAGTGGATATTCTGTTTCAATCATTTAATTCATTTCTCGAATTCTAATTTCTGATCCTCTAATGGAAACAGAGAAATTCATTCCATTATTCTTCAAACTGATTACTGTCCAGGGCGTATGTCTCCAATTTGGTTTCTCCAATTTGAATTAATGCCAGAACGTGGATACTGGATTAGGGACATCTTTCTCAGTCATTTACATAGAAAGTGAAAAATATTGATCCCAATACCAATTCCTGTGGTGTTTCAATTGCCATTCCCATTCTCCTTGACCCATTAGTTTTAACCATTATAACCTGCCCGTTAGCTAACTAGCTCCCTTTTCCATTTATAGTGAAATCTGTTTTATTTTATTTATTTTTGCTACCTATGTGTCAGTGTGACTCAGCAGAAAGGGGCCATGTGAAATCCAAGTACTTCATAATCCATCATGCCACATGTGCCTTTTTTTTTTTCTCCAGGTTTCTTTCTCCATATATGTGCTCACCAAAACTGATCTGAAAATATCCTTAGATATTTGAAGAACCAGATTCTTTCATACATTTAATTGATCTAATTCACTGCAAATTTCTCTAGTGTGGTACCTAATGTAGCACTGAGATACCTAATGTCTAAATGATTTTCCATTGATTTTCACAGTTTGAGCCAGAACATTTTCAAATCTTTTGACCAATTGTCTTTAAAGCCAAAACATTAGCATTGTTTCTGTTACCAGAGCATATAATCTATACCAATCCTTTTCTAAATCATATTATTTCAGTTTAGTTTTTGCTTTTTCCCATTTGGCCAATTCTCTCTTCATCCCTTTTTAGCTTCCAATGGTGTTGAAGATCATAATGACTGTTCTCCATTTCACGGTGGTACACCCTGACACACATCTTGCTGGAGAGTTGCTTAGTAAGAGGTTTGGGCTAGCCAATATTAGAAAACAAAGCATGAGAATGAAAGGGCTGAGGACCAGTGAAATTTCGACAAGGAACAAGGAACCAGAGACCTCAAGGCGAAATCTCTTTAGCATCTGTCCAGGAATGAATATTCAGATCTTTAAGAATCTATGAACACAAGATAAGAAAATGGTACTAACTGCACTAAGAGCATTGTGCATTTTACTACGGTTGGAATTTTTACAGATAATAAATTTCCTTAAAAGGTATGTGATTTTATTTGTATTTTTAATCCTAGCCTTCTGAACACTTCTAAAATATAACTTAGCTATGGTTCACTTTAAATTTTAATTAGAAGCAAAGTATGAAGAAGGAAGGAAACCTTGCAACCCCTATGCCTGATGATCTGGGGCCTCTGGAGTGGAAGTGAGTGAGAGCAGGTCACGCTAAGCCGATTCCCAGGTGAAGCACATGTGTTCAGAGTGACTAATAGCATTAGCCATTGAAACACTTCTCTTTCAGGGTAGGAAACAGGACCTCTCATTGCAAACGGCTGGTTTCATAATGACCCACAGGATGGCCACCCAGAGTGGTACCATTGTGTAACTGATGGTGAAGCACCTCCAGTGTCCAGCAACCTTGTTGGGTACAAATAAAAGGAGACTAAGACTTCTGAGCAGCCGAAACCGGTTTGGCTCAGTGGATAGAGCGTCAGTCTGCAGACTGAAAGGTCCCAGGCTCGATTCCGGTCAAGGGCATGTACCTTGGTTGCAGGCACATCCCCAGTGAGGGTGTGCAGGAGGCAGCTGACTGATGTTTCTCTCTCATCGATGTTTCTTTCTATCCCTCTCCTTTCCTCTCTGTAAAAAATGAATAAAATATATTTAAAAAAAAAACACACACACAAACTTTTGAGCAAACTGTAAATGCACCAATGAGAAATGCACATGGTGAGATGCCCCAGATGAAGCTCTTTCACTCCACCTATAGTATGTGTTGGAGGAATTCCAACAGTCTGTCCTCCTTTTGTCCAGAGCCATTTTCTTTATTTTTTTTTTTGCTACTTTAATGCCAGAAATGCAGGTCCACTGGGGACAAGAGGACTGGGGACCAGCTGATGTCCTCAAGGCAGAGGAGAAGGAAACAAAATGGTTAGAAGCAGCCTTCAGAAATTTCTTTTTGTCTTTGATTTGGGCTCTTTTGGTGTGTCCTCTTTATCTCCCTGTCCCTTCCCCCTCCCCCACTTCCACTTTTTCTCCACAGAGATGTAAGACTCAAAATGTGCCAAGGAGAGATATTCTGTGGCAGGGTAGAAACTGTTCTTTGATATAAACAACAGACATCCAGCTCTGTGCAGGACAGACATGAACCAGTCTCTAAGCACCGGGTGTGGCTGTATTTAAAGAGATTTGTTCTCACTATAACTTAAAAAAGAGTTATTTAAAATCTTTCTCATTTATCTCAATCAGTTCTATGAGTGCAACCTGTGTTAGTCGAAAGAATCAAAACCTCCATTTTGAAAAAAAATATTAAAAATTTAAAAATAACTATATAATGTAACACATAACTCTATCCCTTCCAAGGATATGATAAGGATCCTGCATGAATACAAAAATTCTGACCGTGTTTCTGTTAACCAGTAGGACCTGGTTCAGCCAACAAAGAAAGGATGTCATAATAAGTTACAGTGATTTCTGTTAACGTAAAATTAATCCAGGATGAAAAGCATCCTTCCTGGAGGCCACGGAGGCAGCACCAACAAAATTGGGACTGTCCCAGAAAATCTAGGGCAGCAACCCTTGTTTTCAAGAAATTCAGGGCAGAAATCCCATCCCTTGCTTGTATGCATTAACATGTAAAATTGGCTCATCTGCCTACATTTTCCATTCTTCCTCAATTACTGATTTCAAGATGACAGTGCCTTTAAAAAACTGGCTTCAAGTCCATTTCTATTACTTAAGGGAAGTTTCTGACAGTGCTTTTTCTTTTCTTCTTTTCTATTTTTTTTTTTTTTTTTAGAAATAAAGGGAAGACATAAAATATGAAAATGAACCTCTCTGCTGCCACTGCACTCCTCCAATATGATTCCCTTAATAAAAAGGTCAAAAATGTTCTTTACAAACCTTTCACATTTTAAAGAATAATAAAGTTTATACGATTATCAACTCCCTTCAGGCTAGCAGCATTTGCATTGTTCTCTCACAGAATATGTCAGACAACTCAGAGGTAGGTATTATTGCTATTGTAAGGATAAAAAAAACACAAACTGAGGCACATTCTCTAAACTAGCTTGTGATAGAACTTGGTAAGCCTCCCAACTTTCCAGGGCCTGCTCTCATTCTACCAGAGCACAGAAAACTCTCCTGCCCAGTTCTGAAATGAGTGAAATTAGGCGTGGGTGCCTTTCAGCCTCCTCCTCTTCCCCTCTCCCTCTTAACTCAGGCCATCTCATCTCATCCTCCAGAGACGCTTCCACTGCACTGAACTGGGAGAGGGTAGGACAAACTCGGATTTTATTAATGAATTCTTGAAGACTGAAGTCAAGCCTTTACGATGGAAAGAAGGGACTCATATTCTGTCACAGTCTGAGCTCAGTGGAGGTGGGGAGAAGCATCAAATTATGGAAGGCGAGCTGCTGTCCAGGCCAGTCCCCTCGTCCCCCTAACTGCTGCCTGACCATCGGGAACAAGAACCGGTAACAGCATCAGAACCACTATAAAAGGTGCTTTTTGGAAATTTAAAGTTAATAACCCTTCCCAGAGGAACCATGAATTTAATCTTTGTTCCACCCAGAAAACTCTGGGCTCCAAGCACTGTAAGGGCTGTAGCCGCAAAACAGTTATGCCATGACCTGAGCACAATTCTAGAAAAAGGGAAGTTTTGTCCTTCAAGCCTGTGGCACGCAGTGAGAGTCCACACAAGCCACTTCCTGTTTCTGGTTCTCTGGCTGAAAAGTCACCAAAGAGAGGGTAAAATGGGATCAACGAAGCAATAGGCAGGGCCGAGGGTCGGTTTCACCTTCCAATCTGAAATGCCAAATGATTTTATTCTAATCACTCAGCACGGGCTCCTAAGTGTTCCTTTCTGCAAAAGGATGAGCAATGCCTAGCCGACTGAGCTTAGACATAGGTAACTAGCAGTCCTTAGAGTAAGCTTTTACAGGGAGCTCTGAAACTGGGTTCCAAATTTGATGAAAATTAAAATATCAAGAGAGTGATGATCCACCACACAGAATGTCCCAACTACTTACAGGTTCTGAGTTTTGTCTCACTGAACACCATCTAGACCTGCCACCTCTTCCACTGTCCCTTATCCACGATCTCCAACTCCTCAACCTCCCCTTCTCCTCCAGACCAAGAGCTGCCTTCTGTCTTCATTAGCTTCCTTACCTTAGACCACAGAGCCCTTCCTGACCTTCTCCACATCTGTCCTGGTCAACTCCAACTCAGGTTCCTATGACGCTGTTTCTCTGCTCCCCCACTGAGGGACAGTCACAGAGCCACACAGCTAGGGCCCACTCCAAATCCACACAACCCAAGGGGAAGTGGGTCCATCCTGTTGCTCTTTCCCCTATCAGATTTTTCCAAAGCTATCATTTTAAACCTTTTCCATTTCCATTCTTCTTCAGTCTTCAACTCCACCTGACCTTCTTAGAAATGTACTATCTCCTGAGAAGACTGAAGGTATTGAGTGTCTATTTCCCGCCCCCATTAGACTGACGATCTCTGTTACTTCCTCCTAACTGCCCGGCTGTCTCAAATGTTGGATCTTTCCGCCCTTTCACATGTGCTCTTCAGCCAACTTCCCCCGTCTCAATAAGGACCCTGATTCCTATCATCCTTACACTTTCACTATCGCTTTTTGCTCTGCCTTCTTATCTTTTGTTTAAAAAACAAGCTGTATCTAAGCTCTCTTTCTTTTATGACCAGACTCCCAGAAAGGGCAGACTCCCACTCACAGGCCTGCACGTAAACCTAGCAATCCTCTCCCAAGCCCGACCTCCACGTTCTCAAGTCCTCTTAACCGCCAAGTCCAATGGCTTTTCCTGGCCTGCGTCCTTCTTGCCTTTCCTGGGGCACCTAAACTCAACACATCAAAACTGAACTGAGTATTCCTCTCTCCCCTGTCCCCACCATTGCTGACTGCTATTCCGTTTTTCCCAGTTACGCCAAAATCTCTTGGTCAACATTGCTTCAATTTAGTTATCAAGTCTCCTTCCTTTCACCCGGTCACATCTGTGCCATTCAATTCCGCCCTCTCTGTTGCCATGACAGATAAACAGCCTCCCTGTTTAACTCCATGTACTTCAGATAACACACTGCACCAATCTCCCAGCCCCTCCCTTTTCACAGACCCGCAATCGTCTAGCAAATAAAATTCAAATGTCTTAGCCTGAGGCTTAAGGCCCTCTAAGAACTGGACCGAGTCTATATTTCTAGACCCCATGACCTTCCCATCTTCCATTTCATTTCATGAATTTCACATTTCCTCTGGACTCTGGGAGAATGCATAGTTCCCAGAAGCCTTCATTTTCTTACCTTTATTCCTGAAACAGGCCAGTTTATCCATGAGCAATGTCCAGCATTGTTTTTACTTATTGAAAAAAATTTTTTTTTTTTTTCCATTCAAGATGTGGTAGAGATGCCATCTTTTCCTATCGTGGTAGTTTTAATTATTCATTTATTCATTCCTCCCCTGAACTTCCAGAGTTCAAATATGCTCATCTCTTTCTTGCTTCCTCTTATTTCATATTCTTTTAGGTTCTAGTTACCTGTGTACTAGCTGGCCTCTTTGTCCCTATTAGATTTCAAGTTCTTGAGAACAGTGATGATGATGATAATAATTGTAATAGTAACCACCACCACCATCACAAGCACCTACCATATTCCAGCTCTATGAAAGCATGTAACTCCATTTCAGCAACCCTCTGAGGACTGTTCCCACTTTCTGGTGTAATTAAGTAATGTGCCCAAGGCCAGCACTCAGGAGTGGTAGAGCCAGGAATTGAAGTTACGCTTGTCTGACTTTAAAAGCCATGCTCTTAACTACTATTGTGGTATTTCTCATACTTGACCAATAATCATGGAATAAGATATCCTCTACATAAGCCCTTATAGGTGGGATAGTTGACTTAGCCAGGTTCCCCTGAGTGGCTGAGCCTACATGGTCAACAAGTACATTTGTAAAGAGAAGAAACAGATAGCTTAGGCTCTAACTCTTAAAGGATGATTTCAAAAATGGAACAAAGTTTTTATGCCTCAAGACTAAACAGATTATCAGATGCAATGTGGTAGAAATATCTGTTTCACCTGGATTAGGGAATACCTTGACCTTGTCTCCTTCCTTGGAATCACTGATATCAGCAAGGCAATGAATCAAGGCCACTCCAAAAGTCCTACTTAGATCATTTAAACTACATTTAGAGAATGCCTTCAAAATTCTAACTTCTGAAACTCTGATATCAGCCATGAGAAAACATGATAATTGTACTGTGCTGGTATAGTCAGGACGAACGTAAATGTGGGGTCCTACTTTACACACACACAGGTAAATGGCATATGACACACACAAGTATCAGTGTAAAGTAAAACGGTGGTTGTTGCTCTCTACACGTAAGCGGCTAAGGCCTGTAATCCTCCAAGAGGAATGTCATTATACAGCTCAAATCCCATCACAACAAATACTGTTACAACAGAGATGTCTGTATAACAAAAACCCTTTCAGGCTTTGGCTGACAGCCCACGTACGTCAAGCAATATTTGATGTGAGCCTTGGAGTTCACAGTAATGGGAATTGACCTATCTTTCCAAAGGTAAGATTTGAATGATTTCATCTGTAACTTGCATCCCATGATACCATAGGTTGGCGTGATGTTCAATCTAAACCCAGGAGCATAAAAACTAAACACAAAGACAGAAACACATCAACCCTGCTCTTAAAGGGCAAAGTTCCATTCTGTTCACCTGGGAACACTGGGGTCAAGGAGAAGGCCTCTCACTTAACCCTGAAATGAAGCAGAACAAAGTTGGTTTGTGGTCTTACCTCAGGAAGAAGCAAGCTGGTATACGGAGCACATGAAGATACAATAGATGGGTTGTCCTCAAATTTCTATTCAACCTCTTTTTAGCTGCATAAACTGGGCTAACATTCCTTAATTTTTCTGAGCCTCCTCTGCAAAATGTGACTAATATCACTACTTTCAGGATTTCAGTAAGAACCAAAGAAGAGAACATATGTAAAACTTCTCACATAGGACTTGGTACAGAGCATGGGCTCCAAAAGCCCTTATCAGGTGACCCTTTTCCTCCAAGACTGTGGGCTCATGCAAACTATTTTAATGAAGTTAGTTACAAAACCCAGTGAAAGAAATTAGGGAAGTGTATAGTCTCAAATATACCCTGATGAAGAGATGCTTAGAGGAACATCAGGAAAAAAGAGAGAATACGGTAGAAGAACTAAGCCATTCACAAGTACTCACTTGACTGAGAAAAAGGTCTTTCTGGCTAAAGTAATACATGTAGAATACAAAGATAAAATGCAAGTAACCAGGCATCATAGCAAGAAATGAGCGTTGAGCATTCTACCAGAGGACATGTTGAAAAATGCGGAACTTGCTAAAATTTGGAGACACATTTTCCTACCCAAGGATGAAGGGTGGCTATTGCTCTGAAGCACTGGTTTCCTGCCTCTGGCCTAGTTTCCTGTGGGTGTCATTCTGCACAGCTGGGGGGGCCCCTCACTTGCTAAGTCCAGTCCAGGGCATTATGCTGTCTTTCCTAAGTAGGAGACTGTAGGGGTTAAGTATCAAAAACCTAATTCTAGTATTTTCCATTCGGGAAACGTGTAGGTAAACAGTGTAGGAATACGACTCAGAAAGGCTCTTTCAATGTTGTCCTAATTTGTGGTGGATTTAATCCTTCTGTTTTATATACCTAATTTCCTATTTCTCAAGTTTAGGGACAACCAAGTATGTGGTGACAAAATTTCATGTATGTTCTTTTGAAAGTATGCTTGGTATTACTATACATGATTATATTTTGAGATAGGAAATGAGAGCCTCATGAACGTAATCAGAAGTTATGTCTGTTCACCTTTATAAAATACGTGTTAGCCTTTTAAATTTCTTAAAAGGTTCTAAAAAAGTCCTGTCAGATCTCTGCAACTATAGGGCACAAGAGATGACCCATTTCTCAGAGTCACGACCATCAGCGTTTTCCTCATTACTCAGTCCCATCCCTTCACCTTGACAGTAAGAAAGAGGCTCAGAGAAAAGCGTGTGCTCATGTTCATGTGCTCACTAATGAGCTTGCAGGAGCTCTTGTGAGAGGCCACACAGAAATAAAATAACAGAGACAGGAAGGACACGGAGAAAAAGGAAATGCGGACCCACAGAAAGACAGAGGAGCCCTGGCAGAAAGACCAAGAGATCAAGAACAGAGAAAGAACAAAATTCCTAAAGCAAGGTTAACCTATCAGCAGAGACCAAGTGGCAGCAGAGGAGTTAAATCCAGTCTGCACAGAGCTTGCAAAGGACGGCTCTCATACACCTAAGCTTCACATACACCGAAGCTTCAACGTGTGCAGAGGCTTCTGGCTTCTCTCTATTTTAACAACTGTCCCCCCCCACCCTCCCAACATCACCCTCATCTTAAAATGGAGGCAGCAGAAACCACCGGATTGTACACGTGAGTCTCAGCCTTGGTAAGGGCGTAGACCACAAGCATTTGGAAGGTGTGCTAACTATCTCAGGCCACTAGGGTATTACTTCCCGCGCCCCCAAAGGCGTACTTCACCTAAAGATGCCCATCTAGACCCCAGTCATTGACATCCCTCCTAAAAGTGTGCCCTCTATTCCTTAGGCCAGTGGGATCACACTAACTGTTTGTAAGGCATGTCAGGATCCCCACAGGCTACGGAAAAGTGAAATGCAATTGTAATTACAGGAGCAATCATGGGAAGGCAGGGGCAGCAAGAGTTACTCCTGAAATGCAAGACTGAGAAACAGGATTCCTTAGAGAGGCAGGCACTCCACCAGGGAGGGGAGAGGAGCCTGTGCTGCCTAGAAAGTGACCTCCTCAGGAGGGAGAGCAATCACATGCCTGGACAGAGGCGCGGCCGCGCCCCTCCCTCCGCTCCTCCTCGCCTGCGTCCCAGGCCAGCGCCGTCCACCTGCCCGGGCGGCGGACGGGGGCGCGGGGAGGAGCCCGGCTGGCCCGGGCTCAGGGGCAGCGGGCGGCTCCCACTCACAGCTCTCCCTCCTCCCTCCCGAGATGCCCAGGACGCCCCGCAAGGCCCCAGACCGCGTGCGCCCCGCAGAGGACGGTACCTTTGCTCTGGGGAGGGTTCTGACTCCGGTCCCGGAGGACGTTGATCTGGTAGACGGCTCCATAAGGCTCAAAAAGTTCTTTCAGCTCCTTTTCCGACCAGGACCTGGGGATCTGCCCGACAAACATCTTAATGGCATCTGGGTCTGGCTGGTCGGAGTGATCCAAAGCGCCGTTCATCTTGTTGGCTGTGCCGTTACTGTCAAAAAAGGGAACCGGGAGCCAGAGTTAGGGCTGCAGGGTGATGAGGGACAGGAAGAAAAAAAATAGGGGGTGGGGTGGGGGCAGGGAGGCGGGGGGGGGGGGGGGGAGGAGGAGGAGGAGGAAGAGGAGCCTGGGGCAAAGTGCCTAATGAGTCGTAGACATTTGATGAACTAAAAACAAAGCACAGGCACCATTGGGCTGTTCCTCGGCAGCAGGCAGGGGCGGGCTCACACTGCAGGCTGCTGCTGCTCAGCACCCAGCCCGAGCCCCGGGCAGCGCCCCGCTGCCGGCTGTCACCCGGGGCGTGGACATCTTGAAACCCAGCTCGGAGGCAGCTGCAAGTTAAGTGCAGGTCTTGTTCTGCAAGGCTGCCATCAATGCATCTGCAGCCTTATCAGCCTCACGCTGGCTCTCTTGTGAAAAGAAAGGCAGGGCTGGGTTTCTGCTGGATTTCTCTCCTTCCCCTCCCCTCTTTGGAAATTTTTTTTTTGGGGGGGAGGGAGGAGAAGAGAGGTGATAATGATAAAGTCACATGAAAAGAAAATGAAACACTTGGCAGTCCGTCAGATGACTAATGCAAGATGCTGAAGGATGAATTTGCAGAGTGCGCGAGGCATCCATGTGTGCATCAAATTAGTACGTTTTTGCTGCTCAGAATGGAAAGTGCTCCAGCAATGCGGCTGGCTGCAGCCGATTGGCTGCTTATGCTGGAGAAGAGGGCCAGGGCGGGGAGGGGGGCTCCCGTTTAAAAAAGCACATTGTTTATGGGACCCAGGCACAAAGGGTTTAATTCAGGGAGGCAAAGGCGATCTCAGAATTGCCTGCTTTGTGCCGGAAAAAAAAATGTAGCCGCAGAAAGTTGAGTTCCCGCTAAAGGACACTGAATATTTCAAATCTTTCACACTCCATAAATTGCTCTCTGTGTGTCTGACTTCCAGATGTTGCACTTGAGTTCTAAACAATCACACGTTTGGAAGAGAGAAGAGGGAAATCTGCCTTTTCTTCTCCTAGCTTCAGTAAATACTTGGGGATGATACAAAAAGCAAGAACATAAGCCTTTGCATATCCATCTTCCTTAAGACTTAAAAAGCCCCCATTTGGAAGAGAGCCTGCAATTCTAGTCACCATCATGAAACATGATAATGATGGTGTTCAGTTTTTAATTGAGATTCCCCCCATTTGACCTTCAGTAAATAATAAAGCAAAATCACATATCCTCTTTGTCTTCCATCTTCTGAATGCTCCCTAAACCCACCTACTCTGCCAAGAGACAGGGCTGACTGCCCTGAGCAGCATTCGTTTGCAGAGCTGCGCTCTTGGTTTATTTAGCATCTCAGCCAGTGAAAATAAAATGCACCTAAATAAGGTCATACCTGGCAGACAAAACACCTACAGAGTCCGGTCCATGATCACCCTGGAGCCCCTAGCCCAAGAGGCAGAAAGGTAAAAAAAGGGCTCACATCAACTAAAACCTTACTGCAACTGGCAGGTGTCATTTCAATGTAGTTTTGGGGTTATAATAATAAGGTATTCAAAATGATGGCAAATACCCTTCACTAGGGCCTGGCTTTAATTTCTACTTCTTCCGTTCACCCTATTTTACCACTCTATTTTTTTTTCCTCCGTGAGATAAACAATCAAACTGTGTAGCTTGAAACATTTTCAGAGGTTTTTCCTCTAATCAACCTTATTGTTATAAACCATGTTCTGCTAAATAAAATATTGAGCACAAAGTCTTCTTGCAACAATTTAAGTGTAACGGTGTAACGTAATGCTTGTTTATATTACAGATCAATCGTTTATCTTCTTGTTCCCGTGCACCTTTACTTCTTTTCAAATCACCCTTCGAGAATTCAATCAACACTTTAACCCCACAGAGCTAACTGTGGTGGGGTGGAGGTGACAGAGTCCTACCCAGCACGGGATGTAGTGTTCACAACTCCGTGAGAGCTGAGACTGTGGCAAGACTTGTTTCTGGGGCAGGAAGGACTTGTGGTTAGTGCTGTTGACAATGAGCCAGAATGAAAAGAGGAAGGCATTGCCACAGGTCTCAGCTAACAGAGAACGGAAGTTCCAAAATGGGGCTGTTGCATTTTGTCTGCACAGAGCAGTTAGTACAACGAAGGAGCTAGGAGAGAGTATACCAGTCCCAGTATCTAAACTTAGAATTCTAGAGCATGCCATTCCGTAATCTCTCTCCAAATGAGAGGGCATTTTTACTTTCTCAAAAAATGCACCCGTAGTGGTGCATATAAAGGAGGAGAAATGGAGGATATCCCTTATGCCTTTAGTCTTTAAGTTGCCGGTCTCCATATTTATAACCCCCTTTCCATTAGCCATACTTCAGAAATGCTTGAAGATTTCTTATCGCCCTGAGGCAGTGGGGTGTTGGAGCTCATGGCATGGGCTCTGAATCATGGCACCACCGCTTCCTAACTGTGTGACTCTGGGCTCAGACCTTTCGTCTGTACAATGGGAATAGGGACTTCATCTCCTGTAGTCATGTGCTTCGTACAGGAAATGGCCCAGAGTAAGTGCCTAGTAAGTGTTAGCTATTTCTATTTTTAATCTCTTCTTTGCAGTTGTGACACACTTGAAATGTCTACTTTTCATTCCAAATTTTCTCATAGAATAGGCTCAAACACAACTCATCTCCTAAATAATAAGTACCTTTTAATGAGCATTTATAAGCTAGATACTTATAATGAGCACTTATAAGCTAGTATGCTAGCTACTTTACATACATTATTTCTAACCCTCATAATAACTGTGGTGAAAGTATTATTTTCAGATGCAAATATCTAAGAAATAAGTTCCTTTCCTAAAATTACCAGCTCATAAATTATAGAAGCAGAATTCAAACCTAGGCCCAAAGCACAAAATATTTCTAATCCATCATGTTGCCAAATATTACATCAGGTCAGCCTTTGACTGAGCGTGTACACCTCACAGCAAGCCTATGAGAAGACAAGGCCAAGAGCAAAACACACTGGGTCCCTGGAACCCCAGTGCCAAATTAAAGGTACCACTGCAAGAAAGACACACCCCTGTCCTCTTTCTATCAGTGAGACACGCTGAACTGAAGGGTCTGTTAGGAGTACTTTACAGCCCACGTTTCCTCACTAATCACATAGCTGTCTCCACCTTCACAGATACCCCTTCCTCTCTATTCCCAGTCACCTCAAAGAGTGCCTCTCATCCACATCTAAATCCCTTCCTAACTACTTGCATTTTGCAAACAACCATCCCAAATATTTGCATCATATTTGCATAACAATGTGTTCCTTAAGTAAATCCAAGGACCTCTAGCTGTTATACAAATTCAACAATGGCTACAACAGTACAATAAATTCAACAATGGCTACAACAGTACAACTTCCTCAAGGAAAGCTTCCCTACAGGACAGCCGGTCCCCCTCCTCTCCCTCCCTATCCATGTGATGCTGAATCCTATCCCCCCCTCCCCCCCCCACACACACACCCCTGTATTGCAATAGCCTAGTTAACTGTTCTAATGCACACAAATTCCTCCTTTGGACTCCCAACTTTCTGCCTGGCTGAGGTTCATTTCTAGCAGAGACTTGACTTCTTTTGTCCTCACGGGGCTGTCAGCACTGACACTTTTAAGTAAGCCAAAAACTGTGTCCCACAATTAAACCTTTGGGGGTACTTGCCAGAGGCCATGAAGAGCCAATGTACTATTCAGAGGAATGACTATGGGAATAAATACCCCAAATTTCTGCAAGACTCTCAGTAAGATTGAGAGGGCAGGGTGGGGTACTAGAATCTGATATCATGCTTAGAAAACTAGACTAGCTCGCTTCTCTGCATTCCCCAGACCTCCTCAGCACCCACTACAGTACTGGAATTAATTCAAATTCAAATAATATTTATTGAGGGCCTACTCTTTTCTAGAAACCTTTGCCAGGTGTTTGACATCCAGTATCAGGACAGCTCCAGGAAGTTGAAATCGTTATCCCCGTTTTGGAAATAAAGTAATTAAGAGCCGCCATGGAGGTAACGTGACTTTTCCTATGTCACCCACCTTGGAAGAGGTGCCTGCAGAATCTGGACAAACGAAGATGTGAAGGCCAACAGTCATGGTTCAATATTCCATAAACTGGGTTCCTCTCGGGCAAACTCATTAGTCAACAGAGCCAAATATCAACAGTACAATGACTGAAATTTCTTTGGAGAGCCAAATTTTTTAAACTTAAACTTCTTTTAATGCCACTTCTTCAAAACAGGCTCGCCCAGGCCGTGGTATTTTGAGGAAGAGCCACACTCAATGGGCCAAAGAGCCGCAGTTTGCCAACCACTGCTCTAGGGGGATGTTTCCTATGGACTCAGTGGCCACGTGCAGGCCCTAGGAACAGGCACATACATCTCTGCTGGCACCAAGCCTACAAACTGCAACAAGATCCCGAGTGCCAATTACACTTATGCTCTTGGCAAAAAGCCAACTATAAGGCTCCTCCCGGACAGATGCCATATGGAACCAGACCACAAGTTAGAGAGCACTAAGCCAGTGGGCACGGGTGATATCATTCTCAGAGCCAAGAGGGAAATATAACGGTGTTTGGGTGGAAAAATGAGAGTGCTTACTTTCTGCTTTCAGCACAGGCATTGACCTACTTCCCTACTCCATCGTGGAGTAAAGAAAAGTAGATCAGCAGAAGATATGCAAAATGCTTGGAGGTTCCTCTAAGCAGTAAAATGTTAAAATTATAATAACTGATTAAAATTAATGCATTATTGTTATTAATTATTATTATTTCCAGGACAGCAAGTTTTTATAAGGCCCAGAGAATTGCACGTTTTCTTTTGGAGAATGAAAACAAAGGAATTGATATTTTTGTTCTTTTTTGAGTTCCTTGGATAGCAACTTTCTCATAACATCTCCTTTATTTACATAAAAGGAAGGACAACAAACTTACAAAAGAGGTATGAGAAATGCCAAGTAGCTATAAATAATTATATTGATGCTGAAAAAATACATAAAATGCCACATCCTGAAGATATTCAAACACAAAACCAACACACAAAGATGCCTTGTCTTGAAAAAATTCTGTAGAAAGATGGCTAATCTCACTGGTACTTAATAGTCTTATTATTCACATGCTTTTTCTTATCCTTTGTACTTTTTGTGTTCTGTAGAATATCCTGCATCAGTTCTGTCCTCTGTGCAATGACAGAAATGTCTTATAATCCATACTGTCAATACAGTAGCTACTGGTTACATGTGGCTTCTAAAGACTTGAAAGTGGCTAATTCACCTGAGAAACTGAATTATTAATTTTATTTCACTTTAAATCTAAATAGCTCTAAATGCAAATATACCTTACAAAAACTAATCAGAGGTGACATTCACTAAAATATTATTTCATCATAAGATTGTTTTGGGAAAATGGGAATGAGGGGCCAGGAAGGTGACATGGAGGCTTGAAGCACAGGACAGCATGTCGGTGGGACCGTGGGACAGTGGGTTGGCAGGCCTAGGCTCTTGTCATGGTTCAGCATTCATTCAACTAACTGTGGAATTCCAAGCAAATCATACAGTCATTCTGTGCCTTGGTTTTCTTACTTATAAAACAAAGAGCAAAATAGTTACCACCTGGCTCATAATTTCAGTAGTTCTACAGTTATGGTTTGGAACCTAGATGATGATATATGGAAAAGATGATTTACGTAACATGACCAGCTGCCTGAAACCTTGGGATGATTCCCTGTCTGTGTCCAATTTAGCTTACAAGTGACTAAGGCATGGGCCGGAGAGCTGACGAGTGTCACCTACACTGTGGAGAGAAGCCTGCAGGCTCAGACAGAGCCACTGGGTGGCTGGTGGCTTGGGGTTGCTGCCAGAGCATCACCTCTCTCAATTTGTGCTAATTCTTCCTAATATCCCAACCGCAGTCCCACCATTTGAGTCAGCTGAGAGGCCGCTCTTTCACGGGGCCCGGGAATTGTTTTCTAATAATCGCCTGTACTTAAGTAAGACCACATGAAGAAGCAGGCTTTGTCTGCTGACCACAGGAAATTGTCCAAGACTGAGCTGAAACGAGGGAAAAGTGGGAAGAAGCTGGTGATGGGCCTGGTGCCTTCTGGTGGACCACAGAATGGGCACAAAATCCAATACTGTGAACCATCTACATTGTCCATGTTGTTATTATTATTTAAGAACAGAATTCTCTCCCGCCTGGCAATGTGGCACCTGGAAACAGCAGCAGCTCTTTCTCAAGCTGCGGAGAATATTCCAGAGACTCGGACTAGGCCTCCTCTGGAGCCTCCTCCCTCTCCTCTCCACTCACCACAGCCTCTCAGCTTAGAAGAAGGAATCAGCTGCCATCCAACTTCCTGCTCTCCCATTCCAGAAAGCCTCATCTGTCTGCCTTTCAACGGAGCGCCTCCTGCCTCTCCCACCATGCTACATCTTAACCCAGTGGGCTCCTGGGTTGCTGAGTGACTGCAAGCTCAACAGAAATCTCTGGACATATTTTCTCACCAGAAAGAAGACCAAACCAATCCCATTCCTGTATTTACCTGGAAGGTATTGTTCTCACTTACCAAGTATAGCAAAGCCTTGTGAGTCATGGCCACTCTGATACAGAATGGGGCCCCAAATCTCTGAGACATCTGTGGATCGGCTGAATTCACAGAGATTCCCTGGCTCAGATGATACCCTAAGTCAGCGATTTTCAATCATTTTCATCTCATGGCACGCATAAACTATGAAAATTCTAAGTGCATCAAAAATGGTATTTTTTTGTGTGGATCTGACCAAAAAAAAATGAAAGGTATCATTTTGACTCATTCACACTGGACAGCTATTGTGTTGGCTGTTGTCAATTTTCATTTGACAATTTAAGGGAAAAGAGGTCAGTGCCTGAGTCATGTATTGCATGTTTTAAAAATTCTTGCAACTTACCTGTGCCTGCCGCGGATACTAGTTGAAAATCACTGCTCTAAGTAGCTGGAGGAAGCAAAGGCTTTCAAATTGTAAATAAATTAATTTGTGCTCCTCTGAAGAAGATGTTCAAGTTTCCTACAAGTACACTTACATGCAATATGTTCATCCCTATGCTTTGCCAAAATTTGAAATAAAATTTCATTAAGAATGTACAGGACATCAATTTCACTCACAGGCAGCTGGGCAAGAATACATATGTAATAGGCATTCTGGTGGACTGCTGGAGTTAAGGTGTCCAAAAGCTATATAGATGCTCCTCAACTTATGATGGGGTTATGTTCCCATAAACCCACTCACTGTAAGTTGAAAATCTCATATGTTGAACATGCATTTACTATACCTGACCTACCTAACATCACAGCTTAGCCTCGCCTACCTTAAACATGCTCAGAACGTTTACATTAACTACAGTTGGGAAAAATCATCTAATGCAAACCCTAATCTATCTATACATATAAAAGGCTAAGTGTCCATCCGTCCAACCGGTAGCTACGATGCACACTGACCACCAGGGGGCAGGCACTCAATGCAGGAGCTGCTGTGACACACAGTGGCCCTGTAAAAAATAAATGGCACTGCCCTAGTCAGTTTGTCTCAATGGACAGAGCATCTGCCTGCGGACTGAAGGATCCCGAGTTCAATTACGGTCAAGGGCACATGCCTTGGTCACGGGCTCAATCTCCATTAGGGGGCTTGCAGGAGGCAGCCAATCAATGATTCTCTCTCATCACTGATGTTCTATCTCTCCATTGCCCTTCCTCTCTGAAATCAATGAAAACATATTTACTAAATAAATGAATAGATAAATAAATGGTATTATGGCCCTGGCACCAACAAACCAACACTCGGCTTCCCCCAAGTGGGACACAGGCTCCACAACCAGCCTGGAGCAACACCCCACCAAATCACAGCCAACGCTGCTAAGAACCCATGGTGCAAATTGTGGCCCATAGGCCAGCCCAGCCCAGAAATGGTTGCTGTGGGCGCTGAGTAATGACATCACATAGCAATGCCTGGCTTCCTTTCCTTAGCGACTAGCTTCCTTGGAGTTTCTTCAGCCCATGAACACAACTTGCTTTATAGCCAGGTACCAACATTATACAGTTTAACAAATGTTTGTTGAAAAAAGCGTTTTCAACGTGCTTCATCTCACTTGAACTTCACAGAAGTCCTGAAGTAGGTAGATAGAAGACTCATTAGAATCCTATTTTCTTTTCATTAGCCATAAAACGGAGATTTCAAAAGCTTAGAAACTTGACCTGACTGGAAAAAAAAAAAAAAAAAAAGAAAGAAAGAAATGGTGGAACTTGCAAATGACTTCAGGTTATCTCACTGCGATGTGCAGAATATAGTCAAACACTGCTATAGTTAAGTATTTTATCCTTTGTTCTCCCTGTGTGATCTACAATAATAATCTGCTTTGTGTTGACATTTACTGCTGTGTTGCTAACCATCACCTGAAAGAGAAACTGGGGTGCTTCACTGGGCTGGAAAAAGTTTAGCTAAATCAGAAAGCAGGTCTAATTAAGCAAGTTTATTCTCTATCTATAAAAGGCTAAGTTCACTTGCGCTTGTGTGATACATATAAAACTCTTGCTGGCGCCAATCACATGCATGTGTTTTGATCTGTCATTGTCTATCGTGAATTTGGTTGACACTTCTATTATAGAGAAAGAGCAAATAATGATATTAAAATATTTCTTCTAATTAATTTCCTTCCAATGTGCACAAATCTGTGCACCAGGACAATAGTTGATAATAACGTGTTAAATATCTCATGTAATTTATTATGCATATTGCTTTCACACCACCAGAAAGGTGAAGAATCTCAAGTTGTACTGTCCTGGATCAGGGGACATCTATACATTTGTTTAACAGATTGAAGCATAACCTTATACTTGAGGAAAGGGCTGCAAAACACAGGCCTTAGGGTTCACCAAGGGAGAGAGAAACCTTATTACCTTACTTCAACTTGACTGCTAGTAAAAGGCATAAAGCTGGAACACCCCCCCCCCCCCCCCCCCCCCCGCCACACACACACACACACACACACACACACAAAGAAGGAACTGTGGAGGCATCCAGGGAGGACCTGGAGTCTGAACACACAGTGACCCTCACTGGGAAGGCAGCGGCCCTGGATAACCCCTGTCTGGGGAACTCATTTCCTTCAGTGATTTATCAGAAATAGTTCAGGGGACTGCAGAGCAGAGCAGAAAGCATTTGTACAGGGAGAGGCTTCTTAGATGAACTTTTAGAAATGGCAATGGGGAAATAATAATCACACAGAAGATTTATATCAGCTTCACATTTTCCAAGTGCTCCTGGAGCGCACATTAATTAATCCTCCCCTCATGGCTGAGGTCAGGATTACTGCCCCAATTTCCCTGATGAGGAAAGGAAGGGAGAGGGGGACCCACCTAGCTCTGGTGCCATGGCTAAATGCTGCACCAGTCACCTGTTTGTCTGGGCAAGCACTTATAGATGGCTCTCTGGATGCGGGAGAAGACACTAGTTTGTCCCAATCAGTTAATCAACTGAAATGTGAATCCTTATGAAACAAGGACACATGTGGAAGAAAACTTCCCAAACTGAATACTGATTTTCACTAAAATTCCAATTCTTATCAGCAAGTGATGAAAATAAGGGATGTACACCGAGAGCCACAAACAAAACAGACATGGTGTGCCAGGTACCCTGGACCTGGGTTTTAGCAACTGTGCTTCTCCGAGCAAAGAATCCCTGCATTCACAGCTGTCTAAAAGAAAACATTTTGCTGGTACTTATTCCTGCAAGAGAAAGCAACCAGAGAGGATTCACAACACTCTCCACCCACTGAAGAAACACAAAATCCACCTAAGTTTTATTCTCACACACATTCCTTTTCCTTAAATCCGTATTATAGTTATTGAGACTTCATGTCAGGCATGGTGCTAGGTTTGAAGGAGAGAGTTGAAAAATAAATAATTAATGCCCTTAAGCTACTCAGCCAATGAGAAGAGATAAAGATGTGCACAACATAAAACCAAAATGCAAAGGGATAAGGCGTAGAACAGAGCAATACAGGGCCTGCAGAAAGCCAGCAACAAGTGACTAATTTGGCTGCGGGCATGGCATCCAGCATTCTAAACCGCACTTCATCCTTGTGGTCACATTTTTAAATGGAATGTGAAAAATTCAGAGGAAACGGATGATAAGCTGTAGTCTTTTGCAGAGTTGACAAGGAGGTTGAAAGAAAGTAACTAAAGGAAAAAGCAGGCTGTGACTTGAGAGAAAGCAGGTGCCTCTCTCCCACAACCATGCACTTGAGACAGGGGACCTGTGCAACAATGGACAGAGTGCCCGCACAGACCCCTGGCTGGACGACCATCCTGTGCTCTGCTGGCCCTCACGCCGGGGGGCACAGCCCAGTCCCTGGCCTATGCTGGCTTGCAATGCCCATACACCGGGAACCTACTGCCATCCATAAAGCCCCACCCGTCTCTAAGCTTTACTCTGAGCTAACTCCTCCAGAGGTGACCATCTCTCCAATGTTCCTGTCACTCACTACCACTCATGTGAAAATCGCTTCTCTGGGCATGTCCATTCAACCGTCCAATCTGAGCTTCTATGGCGACAGCTGATGGGGAGGTCTGGCCCCACCTCAAACTCAGCATATCCAAAAATAATCTTGTCCCCCAATTAGGTTTCATGTCCAACTTCCCTGTTTTTCTTACAGCTCAAACTATACCCCTCCCTACCCCAAGTCTGAGAAGAAGGACAGTGTCTTCCACAGAACACACATTCAACGCTGAGTTATTGCTTGTCTAATCTCGCTTCTTCTCTGACCGCTGAAGCTACAGAAACAATATTACTGAGCTCCTGATCAGTTATGTGGTGAGAGAGTGAAGCTGTGAGGGCAAGGATGTCTTAATCATTAATTCCGTATGTATTTATAACGTGATTCCACAATCCAAGCATTATTTAAGGTGCTAGGGAATACAGCAATAAAATAAGGTAAAATTACCTGTATGGAGCTTATATTCTAGAGGGGGGCATAAAATGAGGGAAATAAGCAAACCTAAGAGATTAGAAAGAAATCATTTCAAAGGAGAAATTTAAAGCAGGAAAGAAAGACAGGGAGTAGTGGGTGTAGGACTGCAATGCTAAATCAGGTGTTCAGAGAACTCATTTGAAAGGTGAGCATGGTGCCTTGGACTCAGGGTATCTTCAGTACATATTTCCTGAATAAATAGATTTAATACAGCAAGAAGTCTTATGAATTGTAAAAATTAAGTCACACATCACGCAAATCGTCACCGTTATTATAAAGAACTGTGTTGTCCCACCTAGTGCTGTTCCATTGAGTCTGAGCGTTAATACCATACACCTAACTGCCAATGAGTCAAGTGCCCATTCTTCTCTAAACTCCCAGTGAGTCCACTTGTTCCAACTCAGCCACTATGGAGATCCCAGCTATCCTGATGCGAAAACCACTGCAAAACTGTTCAGGGAGCACTGCCTCCTACTCTGCACCAAAGGACAGACTTCACTGGGCTTTGTGCTCACCTGGCATTCCAAACTCCATCTACCCCTCCCTTAAATATTGATTATCTGTCCATTCATTACTCATTTTATCATTTGTCAATGGCAGAACTGAATCTCAGGCTGGTCTCCCCTCAAGCTGATTTTTGGCCAACCTTCTTCCGTCATAAATGATGTGTAATCAAGGAATACAATGTAAATCGAACACCGGCGCAAGGGATGCAGCCAGCAGTGTAAGGTTTGATTCAAACGTGTGAGAGATTAGTAAGTCACTGCTTCTTCCAGTGATCTGGAAAATCAAAAGCTGACAGTAAATAGTGCCTAATTACGTCATATTAATGATGTAGCTTAGGTCAGAAAGCAGAATCCATGTGTGAAGAAATGTGATTCTGTAGACTAACCTAATTTATTAGGTTCAGATGTGTGTGTGTGTGTGTGTGTGTGTGTGTGTGTGTGTGTTGTGTTTTTATAATGCCTTCAAGCTCATGTTTGTGAAATGCCAACAACAGAGTTAAGACATAAAGGACTTCAGAGCTGTCAACATGTGTGTCACCAAGTTCCTGTCCTGATGTCATGCCCTTTAAACCCTCTGGGGAACTTCCCAACCCCTTCTTCAGAGATTTCTCCTGTTATACTGTTTTTTCAGCCTCTGTCACCTGCATTTTAAACCCACAGGAGATCAGAAGGAACACAAAGGATGGCTTGTAATAAGAGGCCGGTGGAGTGATGGCCAACACACATGAGAATCTGAATGGGCCCAGCAGGGAAAGCCCCCTCAGAGCTGGACCAACTTACTAGTATATTCCCCAGACCTTCCCAAGGGCAGCATTGTAGCAGAATAATTAATTTGCATAAAAACAATCTTGTCTTAGCTAAAGGGTCACATTGCGCTCAGTACATTCTGTATAAGGAGGCAGGGAAATATATAATTTATTATTAAGAAGAATTCCTTTAAAATGAAACAATAAAGAGAATTGGTGCCATAAAGGATAAGCTTTCATCTCTACTGCAAACTTAGCTAATAAGCCTATTTCATTCCCCAGGGGCTCCAGGTATCTCAGAGTTTACTTTCTCATTCATTCTAACACTCCCCTGAGTATCAAAATTTAAGCTTTGTGCAACATCTAATTTGTTGTCATTAAATGCAGCAACCAATTTTGCCAAGACAGCTTTTGGGAAGTAAATCTCTGCTAAGTATTCTGCTCTATTTTTACCTCCTGTTACCATTGTTCTTGCTGTTGCTTGGCTAGCAGAAGTAAGGGAGGAGAGTGGGGGCCTGAGGAGAAATGAGTTGTTGCTATTGGGGAGTTTGTTTCCCTAAAGTAAATTATGCTTGTTCACAGATCAAGAAGTAAACTTTAATTCATTCTCTTAAAGACATTACAAAAGATGACTTTTGAGGTTTAAAAACTGGAAATGAAAGGCCCATAAGAGATGACTGTGATACGATTCAAGAGACTAATCATGAATTCTCTAGACTCTTTCTGTCCAATATAAGAAAAGGCAATGAGATGTTCTACAATGATTACACTAAATTCCTAGATAGCAATCTAAAAAGTTGCATCTCTGATAGTCTGGTTAAAGAAATTTGCAAAATAACAAAAAGGAATAGTGCCAAGTCTGTAGATTGACTCAGAGAAGACTTCAGAATTCTATGCATGTCAGCTCTGTGTTTGGTTCCCTATGATACAACACACAGTTGTCATGCTACAAAACTACATAGCAAAAGGCAAGGTCCAAATGGCATTCTACTTTGCTAGTTTTGAAATCCTTAAATCACATCTTAAGATGAAATCATTACCAAAACACCACATTTTAATTCATATAGTCCTGCCTCTCCCCCTCGTGAGTATGTCATAAATTTCATTTAGCATCTTAAATCATTAATTAAAATAGGCTTTGACTTTTAATTTGCTTATTTAAAAAATACCCCATCAGATCTAACCCCCTAACAAATAAGAATAAAAATAGGATTATGTGCTACATTATAATGGTTGTTATTCTAAGAGGCATAATATCATTATATCAAAATTCCCATAGCTGATTTTTTAAAAGTAATTTCTTCATTTTTTTTGACACTACATCTGGCACAATGAATATAGATTTGTTTGTATATCTGTCTAACTGCCTTTCCCAAACATAGCCAGATGGAGTCTTTCAAAATCAAATTAATTTCAGATTAATTCACTCTGGACCCACTCCAGTTTCATGACTCTTTGCTTTGAGGTACCAACCAAACTGATGTGAAATCATGAACTTAGAAGAGCACAGGTTCCTCTATATCAAGGGGGGACAATGAGATTGCTCCTCCTGTCCAGAAAGAAATCCATCAGGCACCATGATCCACCAGTTTAAGGTCTGACCAACATTTCATAGTGTCAAAATCATCCAGGAAGAATTTCCTTTGGAATCCAAATAGAATCACAGTTAATTTTACATCCAATATTCATAATGCTTTGAGATGATTCCAGTAAAGATAAGCGACCTAATTACTAACTTGAGAACGAACAGTATTATGGTAAACTTGCCATATACGCAGAGTCAGGTACCACACGTGACATGACGGTTATTTATTTATTTATTTTAATTTCTAAGCACCCAAAGTGTATATTCTCTATCTCTAGCTGTAGCTACTGAAGGAACTACAAACAAATGTAGCCAGGCTTTGCTTGCTGTCAATCTCAGTGGATGCCTTTATTATCCTACTTATTTCAATTGCAATTTGGGTTTCCATGGAGACACAACAGTCAGCTCTAGAAAATTATAAGATAAATGTCAGGCAGTGATAACAGTGTTAATGAAGCTTCGGTGACAAGCAGCTCTGTGCTTCAAATAATAAGCTTATTTCTATTAGCATATGTATAACCTGTCAAAAAACATGGAAGAGAATATTAAAAATTAAGTATCTTTCTATTTATACTTAAGAGAGGGGAGAGACCCCCTCTAGAGTGGCTCAACTTTGGTGGGTCAACCTGAATAAGAAAAAAATGTAATCACTGGTTTCTTGGGAAAATTAGGCACCATCATGGCTCTCAACGATGCTTTAGCTGACATCCAGAAATGCCTTACTTTACCCAGTAACAGACAGAAGTTTTTCTTATAATGTGGTTAAAGTAATCTATTTTGTTTATGGAAACTAAGAGCTCACCTCATTAAGTCTGACCATGGCAGATGGTGAGCTTCAGAGAAATAAATGCTACAACCAACCTCAGCTAACTGGATTGAGTAAGCCACCTCCTCCCCTCTCTATGGTGCTGGATAACTATGATTCAATTGCTAGAATCCAGAATCCAGAACCACCTGAAATATTATACTTTCAGGTAAAAAAAAACAAAACAAAACAAAAAACCCACAAAACTGACAACTATGGCTTTACATAAGTTTGATGCATTTTGAATGCACAGGTTGAGACAGTGGAAATATGAACTACATACAGTTCAAAGTTAGGTTCTACAAAAAGAAAGTGAAAGAAAAATGAGTTTTATTGGGAAATGATAACTTAGTAGAAAAAAAAATGTTTTCTTCAAGAACATCCTTCAGAACCCTGAACAGTTAAAAGGGGGATAATTCTCCAAATCATAGTCTCTCCAGAAATACAAAAGAAAGACCCTATACATATTTACTCCTCATTTATAGTAACTGCTCTTTGACTCTGCCACTGTGTCCATTATGATTTCACTCACTACATATTTTTTCTTTATTATTTTTAAAATATATTTTTATTGATTTTTAAAAATATATTTTTATTGATTATAGGGAGAGGTAGAGAGAGATTGAAGCATCAATGATGAAAGAGAAACACTGATTGGCTGCCACCTGCACACCCCACTACTGGGGATCCAGCCCACAACCTAGGCATGTGCCCTGACCTGGAATCAAACCATGGCCTTCTGGTTCATGGGACGTTACTCATCCAACTGAGCCATACCGGCCAGGGCTTTTCCGTTATTAAAAATCTGTTTATTGAATGCCAGGTAAGATATTGTCACTGTCCTTACATCTCTCATTGTTAATAGCTTGTCCAACCAAATATCCAAGATCTTGAACAAAGTATCATACTGTGTGTGTGTGTGTGTGTGTGTGTGTTTTCTGTCCAAAGTCTGATCCATTTTGAAGTGACTACCTGACTAGGTTTTTCTGGAGTGAGACAACTCTTTCTGCTACAGCTCTGCAAAGGGAACAGCTGGCTGCTCAAATCCACCTCTACCTACCTTGTTTTTCAACTGCTATAACAAAAATACCGTAAGAGTGGGTGGCTTATAAACAACGAGCATTTGCTTCTCACAGTTCTAGAAGCAGGAAGTCTAAGATCAAGGCACAGCAGACTCATGTTGGGTGAGACCCACTTCCTGGTTTACAAACAGCCATCTCCTTGCTGTGTGCTCACATTGGGGGTGGGGTGAGGCAGCTCCTTGGAGTCTCTTTAAAGGGCACTAATCCCTTTATGAGAGTCTTCCTCTCAGGACCCAATCACCTCCCAATTAATAGTATCACTCTGGATGTTAGATTTCAACATGAAATTTGGGGGGGACCCTAACATTCATTCAATCACAGCACACTTGCTACCCCTCTTGATTCCTTTCCCCCTACTCCATTCTTCAGAAGGAAAATGGATGGGGTCAAACCCCAGGCCTGGGATATAACTAGGCTATGGTGTTGGGGTAAGACCTTCCAGTGCAGCATTCAAAGAAGCTCACAAAGGTTCTTACTTCCCCATAAAGTGTTTTTCTCTTTGGACTGCTCCCTTGTAACTCAATATGGCTGCTGGTGCAGCATGTACTAGGGCTACATCCTACTCTGAGAGGTGGGTGCCTCACCCATCCTTGCACATCTAGCATGGCAGAGTGAAACCCAGGGGAGACTGGGGGGAAGTGAATGGCCTCAGCTAGATGCTCTGGTTTGAAGGAGAAAGGCTGTTCTGCTTTTCCTAAAAGGCCTTCCCTACAGTCTTTCCTTTCCGACTGATTTCACCATGAGGTTGTGAAGACCCAAGGATTCAGGTTAGGGTGTGGTGAGAAGAAACAGTCTCAGGCTTAGCTCACAGAGCACAAAGAACCTCAGGTTTTCCTCTGGCCAAGAGGCATGGGTTCCACACCATGGCCCCTGGCCATACACAGTGTCCCCCGAGCATCCATTCTGGTATGTCTGCAAGAGTGGTAAAGCTAATAGAAGGCTCCTGCAGTTCAAAAATGCTACTCACCTCACTCAAATGCAAGGAATTCATATCTCCTTCCCTCCAGGCAAAATGAGAGAACACGCATAAATCAAAGACTATCTATTGTACAACAACAACAGCATCCTACAGTATCTTCATGTATGCGCATGGTATCATTCCTTGTTATCCCAACCATGGAAAACACATGAAAAAAAAATTCAAAAGCACACAAAACTCAAGGCATTAGCAATAGGATTCTTTACTAGGACCTATATGGTCATTGGGATCCAGGGATTCTATAGGAAAAAAATCATGAGGTGTAAATTTCATAACTCAACTTGGACTATGAGAGCCGAGTTTGAAAACTTCTCAGTTGCAAATGAAAGCTCAATACTTTGTTACTAAAAACTGTGCGAGCAAGCAGCTGTGGTCATGGAAACAAAGAGATTATAAACAGCATGCCTTTATCTCATCAGTTAAACATCTTCATCTTTTAAAAACTTTCTTTTGATCAGTACTCCTCACTTACTGCTGCTCCTCTTAAAACTTTTCATGATTGCTCTTGAAAGGTGTTGGGGAATCAAATATAGACACTGAAAAGCCACCTGCAATTATTATTGTTGGTATTTTTAAATCATTGAAATAATTACTGTTATCTTTAATAACAACAACACGAGGCATATTACGACAGTTCTTCAATTTTAAAATGACAGCTCTAAACTGGGGCAACTGAAATTACAATAATAATTTTCCAGAATTGACAATATTTGCTAAATAGTCTCCTTGAAGGGAAGGAGGTTTTACACATGGGAAATAAATCGGAGATTGGAAATTTAAGTGTGGCATAGCTTTAGTAGTGAGTTTAAAAGTGCAAACCAAAAACAAAGTGCTGCCTGGGTTTTTTGTGTTCCTCTTGTTTAATGTTGGGAGATTTGATTAAGTGGAGATGCCTCGGCTTTTGCTGATGGGAAAGCAGAGAATAGTTGCCCACCAGGATTATACCACTTTGAAAGGTGTTACAAATACCTTTCAGACTTTATGTTGGTTATATTTATTTTTACAGAGAATGTTGTTATAAGGACAATCAAATCAAATAAATTGAAGAGAAATTCTCATATCAATGGAGTCCTTAAAATAACTACTATGAAAGAAGTAGTTCCAAAATAATGTAAACTAGATAGTAAGCTGCTCTAAAATTGGGGTGACAGGGTCACATTTATGTATAAAACAGACACACCTACTACAATGGAAACAGTGTCACAAAGTTAGTAACTGCCAAAGCACAAAAAATATAAAACACAAAGAAGTGTGGTTTAGTGCCTTCAGCTCCATGTTTACTTTGAAAAATCATTATGATTGCTTATTTTCTATGAGCCTGATTGAGGGAAAGCAAAACAACTTGGATTATGTCTTTTGTTGTTGTTATGTTGTTAATGCTGAAATCAACAATGAAACAGAAATACTAATGACACTGGAACCTCGCAACTCATCCAGGACAGGAAGACACAGAAATGTTAAAAACAACAAACCAAATAGCTATAAAAATGATTCTAACTCCCCTCCCAGAGTCATATGGCATCAATTTTGGAAACCACATTTCCCCTGGGAAATACAATAGTGGAGGTTTTCTGTGTCCATAGAATTAAGAACGTACTTGGCAGCAGAAAGGGCTGGGACGTTTGGAAATCAGCAGGCTGGAGGATACACATGAGTGAATGAACATCGAGGAACAGAGCACACTGGTCAGGGAGAATCCAAGGTGAGGTGACGTCCTAACAGAGGACCTACAATGCACTCCTTCTTTCAGGCCGGCTTGTTTCTGAAGCTTCCACACAGAGCTTTCATTAGCAGCCCAACACATCCTGATCTCTGCGGACAGCTTGGCCGCGGTCCACCTCAGCTCACAGGACCGGGAGTGCAGTGCGAGCACAGAGAGATCTAGAAATAATAGGAACACCAGATGTGTCCCAAGGCCACGTTCAGAAAGTGCAAAGCCCCGTTGTTTATATCAGACACTGCTTCTGGACATCCCACCTCCGCTGACCATATATCCACGCACTGTATTGATAGAATCTGTTCTTTCAGAATTTTCAGCTAGATGACAACACCATAAAATCTGTGGTTTCAGTGGTGCGGGGAGATCAAATTGCATCAGCGGAGGAAGGCAGGGGATCTCCTTAATATCTGTGCTAATAATTGAGGTGTGGGTGGGAGGGACTGGGCGTAAATCGGTAGAAAGTTCCTCTGGTACATGGGTTACTTGTGATAAATGGGTTCCAGCGCCAAGGCAGTTCACCTGTGAACTTGGAATGATGAGATTTACTGAGGCAATTTTTAATTCACTAACTGGCTATTATTGACAGGCTGCTAGGGGTGTGTGTGTGTGTGTGTGTGTGTGTGTGTGTGTGTGTGTGTGTGTGTGTGTGTGTGTGTGTTTGGCTTTGTTTTTAAGACAACAATCGATAAAAACAAGGGCAACCAGCTTGACTGGCTGGAGGGAGACATTGTACTCTTTCTCTCTTTTTCTCCTTAATTAACAATAACATTCAAAACCCTGACAGAGAATAATGGTGAAATAAATTATGGAACCACTTATGTATGAAACCATACATTATTAAAACTACTCCAAATGGGCCCTTAATCTAAATAAAGATGGTCATTTTAGGAAGCCAAGCATCTAAAGAATTAGAAAGGACACAATAACATGACCCGAGATATAAAAAGTGTGTCATCTTGCCAGCCGGCCAAAGTATCAACTGTCCTTGGATTTTATTAAAATTCATATATGTCTCTACTGCTGGCTGAGTCTCAACTTCAATTATTTACAGCTCTGTATTTCTGCTGGTTAAAGATAGGAGAAAGAAGCATATTGGGCAAAATTCAGGTCTAATATTTACACTTTGCCCGTTTTAACCAGTCAGCAAAAGCTGTTCCATCCGCTCTAAGCCGCGAAAAGGAGCCCAAGGACCACCTCTGGCACTCTCTGGAGGATGCACAATGCGTCACAGCCAGCGAGTCTCTTTGTTGCTTACTGTACTGATTTTCAGTATGCTTGGAATACCTTTTATTTTATTAAGTTTTAACCCAGGGATCTTAAAGAATACCATTAGGAAAAGCATTGGAGCCCCTTCCTTATTAAATCAGGTCCTTGACATACGATTCCCACGTTCACCGCTGCTTAACTTACTCAAATAAACAAGAACATGGTTTTTCTTGGCAGCATCCATGGTGCTAAGTTCTAGTCTGCCTTTGATGTAAAATTTATTTAACCTAATACGTAAATAGTATCCCTGACACCGGCAGGCCAGTCATCATTCTGATGTGTTGCTCTCCACGGGGGAGAGTGACCTCCTTTGCTGCCGCGGTGGCCACCGCCCTGCTGGGAAGAAGGAAATCTCACCACGTGAGAGTCCCGGGCACAGCTCCGCTTGGCAGCTGTACACACTCGTGGTCAGGCGTTCATGAAAATGAATGTTCAAGTGACACAGTAACTTGAAATCTCCACTTTGCACCACGGAGATCTTATAATCAGAGCAATTTCCTCCTCATAAAATTAGCAAACAGTGATTATGTATGTTTCTATAACTTACAGTCCACCCTCCGTGCAAGAGAAATCCACTTGCCTCTCAGCTACTGCCATGCGATTATGAAACACTGAGCTCAATCGTTTTAACAGGCTTACCCTACTTAACAAAGACATCCTGGTTTGCATGCATGGGGGGCCCCCTCAAAAAGGCTTATGGGGACAAGCTTTGCACGAGCATTTTAGTTTTTAATAACTATAGAAGCTCTTGGGGCTCACCATATTAAAAGAACAAAAAAGGCGGGAAGTAGGATTGGTTTTTAATTACTGCTACCTCTGAGGCTAACAGTCTTTAAAACGAAGAGTCCCTTAAACATTCCAACATCAACTAAAATGTGACTTTTCTGACAGTGCCACTACTGCTGGCATGAATTCACAGATCAGGATAAATAAATGGGATATAGTAATCTGTCTCTTAATTCAAGTACTCACCTAACATTCTAATAATTTCTAATCACTTTTGTTATTAAGGCACCGTTCACTCAGAATACCAATTTAAAAAACTACATTTAGCAGTCTGGTTCCATCCTTTTCTTTTAAATGAACACATCCATTCCCATCTAGCTCTGTCTTCTTGTGCCATGGCCTTGGGCTGGCTGCCACACCGCCTTCCTTTCTCACCCAAGAGATATCAGGAGATCAGACAAAGATGTACTATGTGGATAAAGACACTGAGATGTGGCTGTAGGTTGTAAGTGAAAGATGAACTATTGAACGATAAGGAGAGTCAAGGTTGCTCTGGCTTCAGAGGGGAAGAATTCTGAAAAGACCTCTTAGATTATAGGAAAGATTCCATTATTTAGAAATGTGAATAGCAACAAACTCACAGACAGAGTACGAGAGCACGTGGCCACCAGGGAATGATGGAATGTGGTTCAGGGATCCAAAGACATTCTTCCTGAACCCACTGTATGTGTGGTTTCCTTCAGCCAGCTAAGGCTGGATGGTAGGTGCACAGGCCCCTCAAGGAATAATCATAAAGTGAAGGGGGCAAACCAAAGTTTGTTTATATTGTAACAAGAATGTTTCTTCCCCTTTTTATTATGAAAGTTTGATTGTTCAAATCATCACAGTAGGCACCTTAAATTTATACAATGTTATATGTCCTAAAGCTGGAAAGATTTAAATTTTAAAAAGTTTGTTCAAACCTAAAACATACTTCCTTTTCTTTTCTTTCTTTCTTTCTTTCTTTCTTTCTTTCTTTCTTTCTTTTTTTCTTTTTTCTTTTCTTTTTTTTTACAATATGTGTAGAGACAGACATATTCCTGAGGTTTAAAAAATATACCCTGATAAGAAGCTTGTTGAGTCCTTTTGGAAAACTTCATACAAATGCATTTAAAATACTACTAATAAAGTAGTATTATTCAAATCATCCATTTATTCTATATTAACTGAATGTCTATAAAATACTACAAAATATTTCTAGGAAATGTAACGAATAGAAAAGGGGGAAGGTATGATGCCAGCCAGATTCAAGTTCAAACCCAGCACTGCAGCTTTCTTGAGACATAATCCTGGGCAAATTCTTCAGCTAGAGAATAAACACAGTAAGGCTGTTGTAAGGATCAAATAAGATATTTTAAATGTCTAACAACACTTGGAAAGAGTATAACTGCTCTCAAAGTGTTCTCCAGTTTTAAGTAATAACTGAAAAATTTAAAAAATGCACAAATGAGGAATACAATTGTTTCTCATACAAGATAAGCAGCAGCACACATCTGCCAGATTTTAAATGGAAGCCACATGGACTAACACAACCCCAAGCACTCAGAATGCTAAATAAAGCTTAACCAATATTGATCATGATGTTAAAGGAAGAACAATAAATTAAGCAACTTCTTCTATCCTGCCGAGGTCTGGCTGAATTCTCTAAACCCTACTTGGGTTTATCTGTGGTGGAAGGGAGCTCCCTGTTTACAATTCTCTCTCTGTAGTCGCCACGCATCTACCCTCAGCTCACTTCTCCCTCTTCTTCCTGCCTCAGCATCCCCACCTTTCCTCAGAGGCTGATTGGAGAATATAGATCTCCCCGAGCAATTCTAGACTTTAATATCTCCACCCCACCAATTGGTTCTGTGCAAACAATTTTACCTGATTCTCATATTAAATGTAATCACTCACCAGGCACTGTGTTTGCAAACGTGGGAGTCCTGCATACAACCTGCTACGATTTGCCTGGTCAGCACAAAACGCCTCTCGGAGCCGCTTATGAATTCTGATGCCCTGGAAAACCTATGTGAAGCGCAGCCAGCTCTCTCAGAGATACATAAAAGTATCTCTGCCACACAGATGCCTGGGACTCATTTATAGACCAATTACAGGACTGGAGCGGCAGCAATGTTTTACATTTGTTCTGTTTTGTATTTTCAGCCCTGGCGTTTCCCTCTCGTGGATTATGATAAATACAACATTTGCTTCCAGAACTGGGACTTGCTGAGATCATAAAGGAAAGTGCCTAACAAGCAGATTACCTTTGGCTACTGCCTTATAGGGATACAGACAGTTACGCTAAGTGGCTGGATTTAGTCATATTCAAATTCTATTAAGCTGCCTTGCCTTCAACATACAAATAAACAAGAGAGGTTTAGTGTGTAGTGTATTTTTCAATGGCCTGTTCCTCCGTCAGGTCAGCGCGTCCCTGTGAGGGCTTCACCATGGGGGAGGGTCGAGAGGTCTTTAAAAAAATCACCACCACCACCACCACTACAGTCAATGCTTCTGTAAGTTTGTTTCTTAAATTCCTTTCCTTCAGCATTTTGTAATCTGCTTTCCCAACATCGAACCAACAAAAGAGTCAGTAGAACAAAGTAAAGAAACACTCTAATTCACTGGGAAGTACATACTGCCCATCCTGAAGAGCCAAAGAGTAACAATTTTGCATGAGGCACTGCAGCTGCGTCCCTGAGAAGGTGACATTCCTTATGACTCTATATCCCATGGCTAAATCTATTAATACGGCATCAAACTACAATTTGTATATTTTGCCTAATTTCCCACTGCACAAATCATTATGAGCATGAAGGACAGGTTTTTTTTGTGTGTGTTTTTTTCCCCTCTCCTCTTACTGGCAAGCCTGCTGCTTTTCTGACCTTGCCGTAAATTAGTGAGACACTGAGCTATAAATCCAGAGCTGCGAGTGTCTTTCAGAGGCAATTACGGTGAAACTTTGTTCCAGCATTATGAAACGTGGCATTTTCGCTAGATAATGTCCACATTACACGCACCAACCAGAGGCCTCGAGAGTGGATCTGAGAAGGAAAAGAAAAGGTAACGCACGGCCCCACGTTAACTGTGGCGATGCTGCAGGCAGCTCAGTCCGTGCAGCGCTGCCTGGGGTGGAAGGCAGCTGCGGACACAGCATATTACTTAGAGGGCTGTCTCCTGCAGGTCTGTGCATTTTATTTAATAGTTTCCCTCCCCTTCCCCCCCCCCTTTTTTTTTTAAAGGAATACGGTAAAGATGTGTCACCACTCTAAAAAGAATTCTTTTTAAAAAAAGGTCAGGTCTGGCCTTTAAAGAGAAATATCTTTTAATAAAAATGACAATTTTCTTATGTCTTTGTTCAGTGGCTATCTGTAGCCACAGAATATGTGCTACATGAGGAAATGAATTTGTGTATCTTTTGTTACCTTGATATTTTTCCAGCTCCTCGAATTGTGTCTGATATATAGTAAGGTGCCCAATAAATAGTTAAGTGTATGAATGAATAATAATAAAAAAAGATAAAAATGGCAATAAATCTCAAAGATACACCTGGAGACTTGATGTTTGTAGAGCATAAAAGGTTAATGCAGAGCCTAGAGTAGGATGGGTGTCTGGTAGGAATTCTGAAATGGGGAATAAAAACATTTCAGGACATGGTCAACTGTGTGTGGGACTGAAGTAACGAATGTGAGGTATGCAAGAGATTAGAAACCAGGGGAGAGGAAAAAAAATTACATGTTCATCAGAACACCTCCAACTAATGCATCTGGGGTGAAAATCATCCAGAACCTCCGTGTTCTAAGTGCTGATAAAGGTAGGAAGACAGCACTGGGAAGAATTGTCTGACATGAGGGTAAGGAAGCCAATGCCCAATCTAATGTGGAATGAAAGGAAAATCCAGCCCAGCTGGTGTGGCTCAGTGGTTGAGCATCGACCTATGAATCAGGGGTCACAGTTCGATTCCCCGATCAATGATTCTCTCTCATCATTGATGTTTCTATCTCCCTTCCCCTCCTTCCTGAAATCAATTAATATATATATATATATATATATATATATTTTTTTTTTTTTTTTTTTTTTTTTAATTAATTAATTTTTTTTAAAGAAAACCCAGCAGAGTCCCCAGGACCTGGAGAGAAGTGACCACGTTTTTCTGCAAATTTCTAGCATTGCAAGGGTTTGGAGATTTTCAATGTTCTGGAACCACAATTATTAAAGATAAGCAAAACACTTCACTGAGCTGGATTGTCACAGTCAAGCAAAAGTGAAAGAAGAGCCTTAGGAAGTGATGGGCTGAGGGGTGAGTGACAGAGGGATGTGAAGGAGAACAGGAGGGACTGAAGAAGCAGGAGCTTTAAAGCCATTTCTTCTTAACTGGCCAGGCCTCACATCTCACCTGCCCATTCATTCCATGCACCATGGCTGACTTTTTTTTAACCTAATGACTAGAGGCTCAGTGCATCAAATTCATGCACCAGAGTAAGGGGGGTTCCTCAGAATGGCCTACAGCCACGCACAGACCAGGAACCCTGGGAGGATGTCTGACTGACAGCTTAGACCCACTAAGCCACCAGTCAGTCATCCTTGGCATTGTCACAGAAGCAGGAGAGGCTCCCACCACTGCCGCTGTGCTCTCCAGCTGTGAGCCTGGCTTCTGGCTGAGTGGCACTCTCCCTGTGGGAGCACACTGACCACAAGGGGGCAGCTCCTGCATTGAATGTATGCCCCCTGGTGGTCAGCATACATCATAGTGACCAGTCATTCTACCATTTGGTCATTTGCATATTAGCCTTTTATTATGTAGGATACACTGTAGATGAGGTCCCCTAGAACCATAAGAAATGCAAAAAATTCACTGTTAACTCATTCTCAAATTGCCCCCACTTACAATCAAATTGCCCCCCTGTGGGGTGTGTGCTACACTTTGGAAACCACTGGGCTTGACACTTTTCCTCTATGAGCTTCATTTCTGAACACATAGGCACATACCAGGGAATTGTAATCTCTTCTCCACCTACATCACTGAGTTGTCATGAGGAGGTTCTGAGCTAATAAACCTAGAAATGTTTCATTAGTAAGTGATGTCTAAAGGGGAAGGGATTGTTATTTTTAAGCCCATGGGTACCCTCGCAGGTAGCAGGTGCAGATCAGGGGATGAGGGCATGATTGTTTCCTGGGACTGTAGCTATGGAAGCTTTGCAGAGGATTCCACAGGTCTAGGAGGGGCGGGCTCTGGCCAGCAGCCCTGTAGCAGTGGTTGTCCCTGGAGATGCTGGCAGGGGGGGTTGGAGGGCTGTTTAGGAGGGCAGTGAGACCAAAGGGGGAGTAACTGTCAAACCTCCCTGCTTGGCGCCATTCTTTAAATTGTAGGTGGCTGTTTCGCAGCTGTACCTGTTCAGGGCGGGGCTCCAATCTCCTGGAGCAGGGGGTGGGGGCGGGGGCCTAGGTGCGGCCAGAAGGGCTAGGAGGGCGGATTTAGCTGTGGCTCCTGGTGAGGTTCAGTGTGCTTCCACTTCGGAGACAGCTGTGGTGAGGGGTGTCTGACCCTGGGGGGCTATTCGGGTCTGCCTCCACCCAGGTCTGGAGTTGTAGGGAGAAGCGTGCCCGGCCCCAGTGGAGGGGGCCTGGCAGTGATGAGCTGCAGGCCCCGGGTGCTTGGGGGCACTGACAGGCATCAACAGCATGCTATTGTTGTGGGCACCCCTGTTGTGGGGGTGGCAGGGGAAGAGATCGGGAGTTGGAGGTGTGGGCTGTGGCCAACCCCCGAGACTGGGTCTTCTCCCTGTCCAGTCAGCCTCCCCGTTCCCCCAGGGGTGCAGGGACTGGGGTAGGGAGTCTGTGCAGGGGGATTGGAAGAGCCCTGTGGCCACTTCCTCTTCCTTCTTTACAGTTCTGGCTCCTGTCAGACGCTCTCCTCAGACTCCCAAGAACTTAGCTACCTGCCGCCCTGCCCCACTTGGCTCTCCCCGGAGGGAGTCCTGCCCCATTGCCCCACAGCCCCGCCCACCATCCTGTTGAATGCTTGTGAAGGCATCCCGGATAATTTGCATATTCCTCTATTCTTATATAGGATATTTCTATGTAAGAATATAGAATATTTCTGTAGTCTCCAATCTCTTTAGGATGGCCCAAATACTTTTAATCCTAACATTCAAGTTCTTCACATTGGATCCAAATGGTCCTTCTGGTTCTTTCCCTATTTCCCCTACAAGAACCACTGGACACAAGGGTTCCTGCCATCTGCCCATTCCCTTCTCATCCTAGAATCAGTTCCCTACCACATCAAAAAACACACTATAATTCAAGACACAAGAAAGGATCAATTCTTCTCCAAACTCTCCACATACTTATTGCCTATGTAAGCCATGTGATGACTAATCACATTTTATATAATCTCACATATTTTCTTTTTATATACAGCTACCTAGTTATATTATTTAACAAGTGGGAGAGTGTTGCCAATGGCAAGATCTCCTGTCCATGAGTCCAAAGATCATGGTGGGAGCTGCAGCTCCATTTCTTACAAACTGGGCCACAGAACATGGATAGATCTGTGCTGCAATATTCCCTTAATAAAATATCGGGTGTAATAATGTGACATGTCACTGTTGATTTAAAAATCAAAAGAGGTATTGTATGTGAAGTACTCTGTAAACTATCAAAACACGATATACTGTATACGTTTTTACCTTTCTTCCCAACTAGACTCTGATTATCTTAAGGGCAGGGACCAGGATCAACAGTTCTTTGAATCCCCAACTTCGCCTGTCAAGGCAGCATCAGGATCTAAACAAATGCACCAGGAACTAAATGAATGTGCAATGGTTCCGTATTTTGCACTCAATGTCAACAGCAAAGGGACTGAGGAGCCAGGGCCTGTTGCTTTGGGTTTCCCTCACTCTAGGGTTGTCTAGTCTCCATCACACTAATTCATTTTCCACTTGGCTCCCAAGGAATCTTTCAAGAATATAAATCTGCCCCAGTTACTCCATTCCTTAAAAATTGTTTAAAGGTCCTTTAAATAATCTGCAAGCTCTTCTAAGTGACCAAGGCCTTTTTTAGTAATTGGCTTGTGGCTAATTCCATACTATTGCTTTTACCACGCTACCCCTCAAAGTCTCTGCTCCAAACCTGCTGGTCCCAGAATGGACCCAACTCACTCTTCGGGGGGCTGCCTCTCAGTTCCATTCATTTGGCCAAATCCTATTTGGTTTTATGATACCCGTCAGAGAATTCCTCTCTCACTCTAGCCCCTAGCTCTACAACTGGTTTGGAGGCACTGTGCTAAGAGCCACAGCAACACAAATACGACTTCAACAGTAGGCTTCCTAATGAAGGGTCATGGCTTCAGATTTTTATTCCCAGAGGTCAGCACAGGCCTGGCATATGGTGAGTGTTTAAAATGTAGTACTAAATGAACGCCTTTATGGATGAATTAAATAAACAATGATATCAAAATCTATCTTCAATGCAAATAAGCGATGGGTATTATTTCAGAAAATTATTTGGGCTCAACAAGTGCAAAGACATTCAATATCAAAGAACTAAATGTGACAAAACGAAAGAGCTCAGTATTCCATCCGCTTTTTCAACATTTCAAAATATTTTTTCATGATTTAAAGTATGTTCTCATAAAATGACTAGTTCTCATAAAAAGTCTAGTCAAAGCGAATAAAACTACTAAAAAAGTGAGGTGCCTGAGGCTAAAAGGCAGCTGGAACAGAATGGAAGACTATTCTAGGTTTACAGTATTTCCTAGAGAAGCATAACAGATTGCTGGAATGGGCCACTCATCAAAAAAATGAAGTCTAGCCTGGCCAGTGTGGCTCAGTGGTTGAGGGTCAACCCAGGAACCAAGAGATTGCTGGTTTCATTCCTGGTCAGGGCACATGCCTGTGTTGTGGGCTCGATCCCCAGTAGGGGGAGTGTAGGAGGTAGCCGATTGGTGATGTTCCTCTTTCATGGAGGTTTCTATCTCTCTATCCCTCTCCCTTCCTCTTTCTCTAAAATTCAATAAAAACATTTTTTTTAAAAGTATAAAATATAATTTCTGTCCTATTGGGTACCTGTCACTAGGGAACTATCCAAACCTATCAGCTAGATTTCTGTTGAGGGGAGTTCAGTTCCTGTTCAGTAGTTTTCATTAACGAGTGAGCAGTGAGACTGCTTCCCAAAATATGTTGAGCTCATCACCCCGTAAGAAGTAACAGTTTTGACTTTAACTGAAATCCCAAGAAACTGTCTATCTCTAACCTTCTAGAAATAATGATGAGAAATTAAAGGTGATAACAGTGGCCAGGAGGAGAGGGAGGACTGGTATTTGAAGGTGGGAAGTTGTTGAATAAAACATAATGGAATGATGAGGCCTAACTTAGGGTGCTAGGAATGGAATGGGGAATAAGTAAAGAATAGTTTAGCATTTGTAAAGCTAAAATTTATGGGATAAGGCAAGTAACCAAATGTCGTGTGGAGGGGAGAGAGAAAGGGGAAAAGGTAAAGGTCTGATAGGTTTTATAACCTAGAAGACTGTTAGTTCTGTGACAGAATCATGGTGCTGTAGAAAGTTTCCAGTATAACAATAGAAAAAAGTATCCTACCTAATAAAAGAGTAATATGCAAATTGACCGGCACTCCAACACAGAAAATGGCTGCCCTCATGTGGACACAGATGGCCACCACAAGATGGCCAGCAAGGGGGAAGGGGCAGTTGTGGGAAATCAGGCTAGCTGGGAAGGGCAGTTAGGAGGAACAAGGCTTGCAAGGGAGGGCAGTTGGGGGCAATCGGGCTGGCAGGGGAGAAGTTAGGCAGGGGAGTGGTTAGGGGGTGATCAGGCAAGCAGTTTAGGCCCAATCAATGGGCAGTCGGACATCCCTCAAGGGGTCCCAGATTGGGTGCAGGCTGGGCTGAGGGATACATACATACACAAACACACACACACACACACACACACACATGTGCACGAATTTCATGCATCAGGCCTCTAGTCTATATTATAAAAGTCCAGTGGCCGTAATGCTGTTAACGACCCAACAACTGGTCACCAGAAGGTGCATGGAGCACCTCTCAGTCCCTCGCCCCAGCCTGCGAGCCATGTCTTCAGTGGGGCAGGGGACTTGCGTGGTGTAGAGGGGCTCATGTGGGGCTCACGTGGCGTGGAGGGGCTTGTGGCACATGTGGCAAGGTGGGGATCACGGCGGTGAGCTACTCATGCATGGCTGGTCTTGGGTCCCACCAGTGTGGTGGGTCTGGTGTCCTGCGGGCACAGTGGGTCTGGGTCTTGCGCAATTTTGCATGCTGGGCCTCTAGTACTACCCTGTTTCCCCGAAAATAAGACAGTGTCTTATATTAATTTTTTCTCCCAAAGTTGTGGTAGGTCTTATTTTCAAGGGATATCTTATCTTTCCATGCGCTAGGTCTTATTTTCGGAGGATGTCTTATTTTGGGGGAAACACGGTAGTATAACAGTCACACTGAAATAATTCACAAAATTGGGTGATAACTTCTTCCCTGCAGGTTTCACTTTTACATAAAAATCACATAATCGCATAAAGTTTTCATCTCAAAAGGTAACTGAAATATTTATAAGGAAACATTAATATGGCTCCTTTTAGAACATAATGCCATTATATAAATATAAGGTTTTTTTTTGTCATTTAAAAAAGAACAATGATTAAAAAATAATCCTGAATTTTAACAGGATTTCTTTCTTCACGCTTTTAAAACTATTTTAAAGTATATTTCCCAAAGATAAGGCTTCTTAAAATGTAACTTTTATATTTAAAAAAAATAAAGTTACAATTAAAGTGGAAGTTTCATAAAATATGTAAAAGGATTTAAAGGTAACCACAAACTACAACATTCTGGTAATTTTTTTGTTTAAAAATGGTACTGCTATCAGCATAAACTCAGCTTTTATTCACTGCAGTTTCTTTACAAGTAATATTCTCAGAAGCACTAGTATTTCTATAGTTGGCTCTATACATGATGGTTGAAAAACTCTCAATGTGATGATGGTAATTCATTTTCATGACTTAAGTAATTGAGCCCATCTTCAGAGTTATTAATTATAATTACATTATGCTGTATTTCCAGAGGAAAATAGAATAAATAGAATATAATCACTATAACCATACTGTAAAAAACCAGTAATTACATATTAACTCCCATCAGTTCAGTCACATACCATTGCACTTAATGCCTCGAATACGTTCCAGGCTTAAGTTAAATGGAAAGCATTAACTTCCTCTCTTAGACTTGATAAGTTATGGCCTTTTTCAATCACAGCACCCAAGGTTCCATCTTACACCATTACAAATCGCTAAGGAGGGAGAACATGGCTTTGTTTAACACCAACTAAGAGATCGTCTCCTATGGAAACGTGCCATTCACTTTAGTATCCTGGCTTCCTAAAAGAAAACAAGGTTTGATATACTCTGAACAAAGGCAGTTCATGACACCTGCCCAAAATGTATTTCTAAAATAGAAATGTGGGAGCATGTCTTCAGGCTCATTATTTGTTAGACTGTAAGTCCTGTGAAGGTAGCTTTCCTTATGTTAATCCCCACGGCACCCAGCACAATCCTGCACGTGCTACGCTCTCGGAATGTGTGTCTGCTGACTGGATAAAGGAAGAGACACAGGACGAGACCGTGAGAGTTGTGTGGCTTTTACAGTGCTGGTTGCTCAGAAGTCCCCCATGTGTCCCCTGAAAGCTGGGCCTGGACGGTCGAGAGCCAGGGATCAAACACATAGGGAGTGCCATCACCCAGCATGGCTAGGTCCACTCTAAGTCCATAGGCCTGTTAGCCTCAGGACAAAGGTCATTTGATTTTGTGTCTGGGTTTCTTTTTTAGAAATGTTCTAATATTTAATATGTAAGCAGCTCTAAGAAACAATGGCTGCTGGGAAGTGGAAATTCCATCATCATCACTGTCAATATTTCCAGGTCTGTTTTATGGGAACTGTGAGATTCTGCTTCAGGGCCATTTCATATGACGCTAATTTTGTTCAAATGAGTTTTCACCATCCTAAATTGAGCATATACTAGTTGGTATATGCACTATGAGCTACTAAATTACGCGTCTGTAAATTCATACCCTTCTTTGGGTATAGATTACAAAAACGCATTTGAAGTTTGTCTCCATAATTACAAGATTTTGGATAATTGAAAGAATATGGATAATTCTATTTTTAATAAGTATAATCACTTGCTGAAATACATGGAGAATCAGTTGTTGAAAGTCTGATCAGTTATTTTGTAGAACCTAGTTTGTCTTACTTTTAAGGCAAAGGCACGTAAATGATGATACAGTGGGTTCTTCCAACAAATAATAAATAGTGATGTAATAATCAGAGCTCATATTTATTGAGAGCTTAATTTTACCAGGCCTTTGACTACATCCTTAACATCTACTAACTTATTTAATATTTCCTGTATCTCTATTAGTTAAGTACTCTGGTTCAGGCCATCCTATAGTTGGGAAAACTAAGTCTAAGAACGAGGTCCCATGGCCACATAGTGGTCCCATTGCCATGAACAGACAAGTGTCTGATTCTAAACCAAAGCCCTGAGACACAGCTGTACTGATGGGTCTCCACCTTCTGCGATTTACAAGCATCCAACTTAAAGCATTTAAGTGCCTTAAATTCTGACACTTACATTCTAGAGGGCAGACCCCAGGAGATCCCAGGAGGAGAGTCATTGGAGAGTATGACACAGAACATTTCTAACACACTGCTGTCTACTGATCTATTGAAAATTCCTTAGAGAGGATATTCCAGTTTCCTCTACAAAGTCAACCCATAGCAATCTTTAATATTTCATATAACAAAAAAAGTTCTTGTATAATAACTTTTAGGTGAATTAACGTATTCTGGAACTACATATTTCTCAAGCATATCTTCTTTGTCCTTGGATTTTTAATGTGTGTATACACTTAACAAATATATAATTTTATGTTCACACAGGTATATATGTACACACTCATACACATACACTGTGTGCATATAGATATACACACATTCAAACTGGGTGGCATTTTAAGAAAAAATTCCCATTTTATCTAAATACACCTTTATATAACTAGGTAATGAACCTTTGCTTTATGGTTAGACAACATTAAGTCAGCAGAATGATATGGAACAGAGGTTTCAAAAACTCCACATATCCTCTGGTAATATGCACTACTTTAAGAGTGACATTTAATATTATATGTTAAATTTTTTTAAATACTAGAAGTAGGATGGACTCGAGGTGGGAAAAATTCCAAATGGAAGCAGATGCACAGGGAAGAGTAACATCTAAGACACTGACGTTATCATTAGTACTACCACTCGGCAATCAGTCTCGCATCAGATCCTGGTTCTTTTGCATTGTCCTACTGAATGACTTGACTTCCCTCCACTTGTTTAACTTCTCATATACTGTTTTCCCAACCAGATTAGAAAACCCTCAGAGCCCAGGAACATTGGTATATTCTCTGTTATCTCAAGTGCTCAGCACAATGCCTTTCTCCTAGGAACTAAATAAATATGTTAATTGACTGATTGACTGAACATGTCGCCTCCAGGTTTGCATGCATTTCTCTGAACCTCTCCATCTGAGGCTCAGTCACATCTCAAAACAAATGTAAAGCAGCACATTCAGGCTCCACGTCTGTTTTGGAGCATCTCTCTATTCCCAGCATCTACTAGTGAAGTGCCTAGGACATCACCAATCCTAATGAATATTTGCTACATGGCTGCAACTGATCTCAAATGGCCAAGAATCACCTGGGAGCCCAGCAGAAGGGCGAACATCCTGAGCTTCACGCCCCAAGTTTGATTCCGCAGGTCTAGAGAGAGATCCCAGCAACTGCACCAATGTGCCCAGTGACACTGGTACAGACAGATTACCCCTCTGCTGCAAGAATAATGCTGGGGAAGGTCTTTGGCCAGGGCCACCCAAGCTATTGGAGTAAAATGCAGGGGAACAGTAATGATGAATTTTATAAAGCAGCTGAGAGCAGCCCTTTCCTATGACCTTAAGTTTTATGATCTCTTGAGAAGGAAGAAAACATGATTATAGATATTTGGAATATTTCTAAGGCAAGGGTCTTTCTTTTTCTTTAGAAGATTTTTTATCATTGATTTTTAAAGACAGAGAAAGGAAGAGAGAGAGAAAAATCTATGTGAGAGCAAATATCCATTGGCTGCCTCCTGCTTTTCCCCTACTGGGGATCAAGCCCATAACCTGGGCATTTGCCCCAACTGGGAATCAAACCAGCAATCCTTTTTGATGTACAGGATAATGCACAACCAATTGAGCCACATCAGCCAGGGCCAAGGATCTTTCTTAGTGCATATTTCACAGGTGCTGCATATTTTACAGATGAGGAAATCTGTTTGCTAAGTTGTGAACTATAATGAAGACATGTCAGAGAAATGCATGCTTAATAAATGAGAGTTCAAATTCCTTTTTGACCAGGCAAAAGAAACATAATGTACAGGCCATGCACTTGATCCAGGCTCCTGACCTCCACCATGTCAGAGAAGGAAGAAATTGCTAAAAAGAGGTGAGCAAGTTTAATATAGAAACTGCATATAGATTATTTTAAAACAAGAACTGAGACACCAATGGCACTGTGGGAGAAAAATTAGGCAGTATTTTCATTGAGAGGGCACAAAACAATGTCGCAGCACATTACACCAGCACTGGCTGGCGCAGTTAACTGCTTGGGAGAAAAAAGGCACAGGACTCAGGACCAGAGATTCCAGTCTTCCTCTTGGGGTCACCCTTCTTTCAAAGCATCCTATATAATAAAACCCTAATATGCAAATTGATCAAACAGCAGAACGACTGGCCGCTATGATGCTCACTGACTACCAGGGGGAAGATGCTCAATGCAGGAGTTGCCCCCCTGGTGGTCAGTGTGCTCCCGCAGGGGGAGCATCCCTCAGCCAGAAACCAGGCTCCCAGCTGGTGAGTGCAGCAGCGGTGGTAGGAGCCTCTCTTGCCTCTGCTGTGAGCAGTAGTGGGCAGTAAGGAGCAAGGGGTCCTGGGCTGTGAGAGGGCACAGGTCTGGCTGGGGGATCCCTTTCCCCTGCATCGCACTCCCCCTCTCCCCAAATTTCATGCACCGGGCCTCTAGTCAGAACACAAATTTCATGCACTGGGCCTCTAGTCAGTGCTTAACCTTTAAAAATTCTGTGCTGCTGCGGAAATGGGCATTTGAGGATCACATGAGAACCTAAGACTTCCAACAACACTGACATGTGTGATTTGGATGATGCCCTCTCAAACCACCAGCAAGAGCTATTTCAATTACTTAAAAGGAAAGTGTTTCAATTCAAATAACAGTGGCATGCATCTCTGAGGGTCCCAGGTCACCCTACCTCTTCCAGTTGGGAGGGCTCTGCCTGCATGGGTAGAGGCTGTGAGGAAGGCAAGTTACCCAAGAATCCCCATTCTCTCCTCCTGCCCTACTTTTCAGACCCCATAGTCAGCAGAAGCACTAATACTTAGGAAACAAGCATTCATTCATGCAGTCACTGAACAGGTGTTTGCCGAAGGTCTGCAACATAGCGGGTATGCTCTTCCAGGTGCCAGGACGGTGGTGAACGAGGGGCACTGGGTCCTCGCCTTCATGAACACCCCTAGCATGAAGGACTGGCTCAACCAGTGGTAATTTCAAGAAAGGGGAATGCTGAGAGGGAAAAAAAAAAAAGCACATGCTAACTTGGGAGTCTCACAGTGATGCCCATGGCATTCATCAGGTAAGATCTAGTTCTACTTAACTAGTGACCATCCCCAATACCCAAGGGGCTGCACTTCTGAGGCCACATTTAACTATCTGCTCTGTCATCACCAGTGCTTTCAGAGCGCCCAACAGGAAACACACCACACCTTTTCACTATGAATAAGTAGAACCGTGGGATCTAACACAGCCCTGAGAACAGTAACCTTACACTCACAGGAAAACGGAAAAATTCTCTTTATCTGGAACACCTTTGCATCAGGCACGGACACTGGACTTGATGGCAATGCATCCCTCAATCGGGCTGGAGAGAGGGGAGGATAGCAGCACTCACTTCTCTTTAAAAGTGTCCTGTTATCCTTGGTCCAATGTACGCAAGTGCTGCTGTGCTAGTGATTGCACACTTTGTAGAGAATGGCAGATGATACACAATGCTAACCAAAAAGTACACAGAGAACCTATTTGTGCAGAGAAAAAGCAGCTGTGAAACTAGCCCAAAATTTGTTGTGCATGTGTTGAGTTTTTCAGTCTCTGGTTAACACTTGCTAACTTGGGGAGGGGGCATTCTTTAGTGATTTCAAGGTCTTTTCCAGTCCAATCCTAAGGAATGATTCCTCTTCTGAGAGAAAGTCATGTCTTTCATTGAATCTCCACAGAAGAGACTAAGGAGCCAAGAGCAAGAAGTCAGGCAAAAGTGACAGGTGTGACAGGGGCAACAGGTGGGGAATAGTCTCCAGCACAAGTTACTGGGCCCTTCTGAGATTCAGATTTCCTGTACTGGATTGGAATGAGGATTAAATAAGGTGATATGAATATGTTTCAGAGAGCCTAATACACATTTCTCTTTGTTTTTAAGGAATATGCTTGCACTTTTTGTTCAGACATTAACAACATATTCCATAACAACATATTCCAAACACACACACACACACACACACACACACACACACACACACACAAGACTTCCCTTTCACAATTACTATTGTTGTCATAATCAAATGTAGTATCATTGCAGGCCTCTCAATTATGAAACTTGTAAAAACTTCTATTTTTATTGTTCTTCTTGGTCCCACAGCAGAAGCTGTTGGGTCAAAGAATCAGTATATCAATGGAGGGGACAACATTTGAATGGGGGATCAATACTTGAATTAGGGGACACTTAATGGATTTAGCTTCTTAGAGAGTATTTAGTAGGGGTGGGGAACGTCCAGCCCATGTAAGGACTGAGAAATTATTTGGTCTGGCTCTGCCAAGGCATTAGGGATGAGTTAATTAAATGTTTGACCAAATAAAGCAGGCTAATTTTTTAAGTTGATAATTTTGTATGGCTTGTGAATGATTTTATTCTCAAATGGCCCTTGGCAGAAAAAAAAAAAGGTTTCTCAACCCTTGTTAGAGAATTCTGATGTAAGGGCAAGAAGTCTAGGGTTTTTTTTGCTTTGTTTTTTTTTTTTTTATATCTGTCCACTGATAGCTCCAAAACCTGCTATCTGACCTGGCCCCTCTCTACGTAATGGTTCATTATGCATGTAGAATATGTTTAGGAAAAATTAGGGGTGTTTTCCTTCTTTCCTAAACTTTTATGTTTCCTATTTAATAATGGAAAGCTCACTGGTCTTCTAGGGTAGACCACACAGCTAACCCAGCTGTCTTCTTTAACCTCCTTATGGTTTTATACTCTCATGCTTTAATTAATGGCATTTTTTGTCACTCACATTTGGCCCAACAGTTCTGCCATCCCTTTCAAAACACTGTAGCTTTGTTACAGATAACTACTAGTCCAGCCCCTGAGATTATTCAGTCCTTATCTGCTCTGTTGTGGGGCTGGGAAACTCTTCTGGTGCCTAAACATAGCAAATCCCATTGTATGAATGACCAACATTTTGGATGCAGGATGAATGGTGCCTTAAGGGTCCCTTTGGTGGCCATGTTCTCCTGTGTTCTCTGACACCCTTTGGACATGTGATTAGATAACACTGTGCCACTTTTTTCTCTTAGGCGGGCATTTAGCATTGCTCTTCATTTAAGTCTTCTGCCGGTGGAGTGATTTTGCTGCTGTCAGACTGCATTATGGATATTACATCTTGAATGAGCTGTAACTTTCTGCAATAGAAAATTTATAACACAAAGACAATTGCTTTGGGCCCTGTCACTGTTTAATACACAGTCCCTGATTACTCAGGATCCTGTGGGTTTCTAAGGTGCTGCCTCTACTGCCACATGTGCTGAAAGAAGAAGGTGGTTCATTTTCATTCCTTTACTGTGCTCTGGAGCTGATTCAGCTTCACTGTGACCAAAGTATGTTCCTATTTCCTTCCCTTGATGTCCTATCTTCTAATACACTAGGCTTCTGCCCTCCTCAAAGCATGTCCTGCTTGTAACAACTGGTACAAATGAAGAAAAAGGTTAACAATATTTAATATCCACACAGAAGCTCATTTTAAACATTAGATCTTTTGCAAAAAGTAAATTTCTTGCAAGAAGTAACATGGATGATCTTTCCTTTTTCTTCATAGGTCTTGACGACACAATGGTGGACATATCTAATTGGTAGCAAAATTCTTCAAAACAAAGCAGGAGGGAGGATGAAACCAAGAGACATGGATAAAAGAACAGGATAACCTGAGGATAACTAACCTAGACACACATTTGGGTAGAGATATAAACTATACTTTGTGTAAAAAAAGGTTTAAATAATTACTAATCTCCCACTCTTTTTAAATTATAGTTTAATCCATGAAAGCAAGACTTAAAATTTAACATCCACCCAAAATATTAATCAAACTCTGCTATAATTACATCTATGAATTAATAGTGAACCAATTATTTTATTTTTGCTTGATATTTTAAGAGTGCTGGCTTTACCCAGCTGCGAAACTAGATCCCAGAGAAAACCTTTGAAATAATCTCTCTTTCATCACAGATTCCTCTTTTTCCCTGAAGAAATCACCAAATCACCAAGGCCAATTTATTACTGAGCTGCAACTAGCTGCAAAGTATATCCTGTGTACAACATTCCGATGGTAGCCTATGAATGCAGATCATAGACGATGCTGGGGAGGAGGCCTGAGAATGGTAGAAAACCTGTCCAAAGAATCAGAAATATACAAGCCTCTTCAGTAAATTTTCCTGGGAAAATTGGAAAGCCACTTGCAAAAAAATGAAACTATCGATATACTACTGCTTGCCCCTATAAACAAAAATTAACTCAAAATGGATCAAAGACCTAACTCTACAACCAGAAATAATAAATTACATAGAAGAAAACATAGATAATAAACTTATGGACCTTGGTCTTAAGATTTTATGAATTTGATTCCAAAGGCAAGGGAAGTAAAGGCAAAAATAAATGAATGAGACTATGTCAAACTAAAAAGTTCTGCACAACAAAAGAAACCAACAAAACAAAATAGCAACCAAGCTAATGGGAGAAGATATTTGCAAACCATAGCTCTGTCAAAGGATTAACATCCAAAATATATAAAGAACACATACAACTCAACACCAAGAAAAAAAAAATCCAATTTAAAAATGGGCATGGGATCCGAAAAGACACTTTTCCCAAGAGGACAGGGAAATAGCCAACAGATATATGAAAAGATTCTCAAAGCTATTAGGAAAATGCAAATCAAAACTACAATGAGATACCACCTCACACTTATTAGACTGGCTAATGTCAATAAGACAAGTGTTGGAGTGGTTGTTGAGAAAAAGGAACCCTCATTCACTGCTGGTGGGAATGTAAACTGGTACAGCCACTATGGAGAACAGAAAGGCAGTTTCTCAAAGAAAGAAGAATGGAGTTACCATCTGACCTAGCAACCCCTCTTCTATCTACTTTAAAAATTTGAAAACACTTATTTGCAAAGATATATGTATCCCTATGTTCGCTGCGGCATTATTCACGGTGGCCAAGACATGGAAACAACTGAAGTGTCCTTCGTTAGATGACTGGTAATGAAGATGTAGTACATACAGACACTGGAATACTACTGAGCCATACAAAGGTTGAAATACTGCCATTTGCCCTGGCTGTGTGGCTCAGTTGGTCGGGTGTCATCTGTACACTGATAGGTTGCCCGTTTGATTCCTGGCCAGGGTTTGTGCAGGGCTGTGGGCTCAATTCCCTGTGGGGGCCGTGCAGGAGGCGGCCAGTCAGTATTTTGCTGTCACATAGATATCTTTCTTCCTCTCTCTACCTTTCTCTCTAGAAATCAATAAAAAAAATATTTAAAAAAAGAAATATTGTCATTTTTGATAACATGGATAAACCTTGAGAATATCATGCTAAGAGAAGTAAGTCAGACAGAAAAAGTTAAAAACTGTATGATTTCACTCATGTGGGATATAAAGCTAGAAGCAATGAAGCAACATATATAAAAAAGGAAAACAAACAAAATCTCATGGACACAGACAACAGTTTGGTGGTTACCAGAAGGAAAGGGGATGGGGAGTAGGAGTGGGTAAAGGAGGAAAATAGGTAGCGACAGATGATGATTTGGCTTTGGGTGGTGAGCACATAATGTAATATAATATACAGATGATGGATCATAGAAATGTACACTTGAAACCAATGCAATCTTGTTAACCAACATCACCCCAATAAATTCAATAAAAAATTCTTTGTCCACAAAATTTGTGGTGGTTGTTATTTGATATACGTATTTGGACTTTATAAACCAGCTATGAAGGCTGGGGTCGAAATAGGCTTTCAGAGCAGGTCTATTAAGTGCAGGATAAACCCTAGCCACTAACTGAAACCTTTTCTCAGCTGAAATGATGAATCTCAGAGCTTAAAATTGGGCAGCAGAATCCTGTAAAAATGTCACGGCACTTCTTTTGTGACCAAGTGTACCAGGTCCATAATGAGCCCCAGGGGGTCTCATGCTTCTTGGTACAGTGTATCCTTCACGAAACCAAACACAAGACCAGAGCGGCTTCCTATAGGACGCAGTTAAAGGGCACTGTGATCTTTGGAACTCTCTTCTTGTCCTCAGGTTTCAGAGGCAGTGTGTCAACGTTATCCCCAATTCAATTATGGTCCTGCCACCTTTCTAGAAAAATCAAATATTCAAATTTCCAAGCTGTTTTACTGTGAAGCCTTTTCAGTGAAATTGCAATTTGAGGCATTTTAATTTATTTTTTTTGGTTAAGAAACCACAACTAACATGTAACAAAGGACTTAATTTTGAATGGTCAATGAATATCTCTGTTAATAAGCAAATGACTAAAAATGCAGTTTCAGGGGTTCCACAGATTTCTAACAATAAATGGATCGCCTTTTTCTAAGTTTCAACATCTAGTGCAAAGGTAGAGCAGTTGACATTTAGTGAACTAATAACAGACTGGGTTTCAAGTACATCTGTTTAGCACTTACACATATACAAGTACACAGACATATAAACTTAGGAATGTAAAAGATTATGCTAGTAGTGATGTAGGGAATAAAGATAAATCAAACACACTGTACTCTCAAACACATGTAATCTGATTAGAAGAATAAAAAATATATATACTTCAAGACTCAGGCCATTAACACAAATACATATTACAAATAAACATATACATATAAATACATTATGTATTAAGGGCTTTGGAGCATCAGAGTAAGAAAAACCTTCGTAGTGGCAAGTGAAGAGGGAAGAGGGGCCAAGCTCCTCTTGATGGATATGATGGCCATGGCTCCTACCTCCTCACTGGTCTCATGAGACCACTCTGTCCCCCTAATTTTAGTATTAGGGATATTCAAACTATAGCAATGCTGGCATAAGGAGTTTGTTGAATGAATGATTAAAGCATGAATGAGAATGGATGACTGAAGAGCAAGAATGTTCCTTGGGGTGCATAATAAACTATGCAGGCAAACACTCAGGTTATTACAAGGCCATAACAACGATAAAATGCTAGCCACTAATAACATGAAATGTGCCAAACCTCAAAGACTCATTCCGTATCCACAGCTATGACTGCTTTCTTCTACCCTCTTACTAATATATTACATTTTGTGTCTCAACATCATTGCTTTAGCTATGTAAATGATATTAATTAGCCGCAACCAAAGTTAATGAAGGAAAACCAATTTTTTTTAATACATATCACCAATTTCCAATGTTTTCTTCAGAGAATAGTTGTAAAGATCATCACTGTATTCTGATATAGCTACAAATACATAGACACATGTATGTGCATTTCCTTGTATACATAATGCTACCTTGGAAATTCGGGGGGGGGGCGGGGGGGTTTATGTTAAACCCCTCTCTGACACTGCAAGTATACTGGTACATTGCTGATATCTTGAAACATGAGTAGTCTTGTATGAGAGAGGAAAAGCAAGTGCTTAACAGATGCAGGGGTGACATCTGGTTCTGAAAGGATTCAAGATTCCTTGGTTATTATAGAAAAGTCTATGAAAGATAATAGAAATAAATATAGAATGGAGAACTGGAAACTTAGGTACAGATATTACTCTCTTCTAAGATACTGGACATTATCGATGAACTGTCCTTCCATGGCCACCGTTTTCTAGGTGGCATATGTTGGTTACTCAAAGGAGATGAAAAGTGGCTCCGGCCACAGGAGTTGAAGGATTTAATACCTCTGTCAAACGGACAGGAAGATGTTACTCTAAGCAATGGGGGGAAAAATTTGAGGACATAGACTGAAAATTAGAAGCAGGGTGTTGATAGAGGAATGAGATGAATGGTTTATATTGGTAGAAGCCACACAAACCCAAAGGCTGCGATTTTGAAGACACAGGAAATTAGAGCAAGCGCAGAGTATTACTCTGAAAAATCGCAGACATATAAATTAAGTTGCCAAGAAGGACATCAAAAACAAACAGTATAAATGAGTTTTAGGAGACAAGTAGACACTTTAATGGGGACAGCAGGGATTTAAGGCTATAGTGACAAAGTAGGGAGGTAGGACAGCGAAACTGAGAGGTGACAGGCAGTGTGACTAAACGTTACCATCACTATTTTAATAGCATCAACTCCGAGCCACGGTGCCATTTTAGAGTGACTTAAAATGAAGAAGGCGCTTTATTAGATAATAGATCATCAGTTTATTACAAAGGGGAGTGAACAGGGGAACTCAATCCTTTACAGGAGTATTTTCAAAATTTAGTTGTGAAGGTTGAGCCATCTGTCCTGAGCTGTTCAGTTGTTTGTGCAAAACCCTCATCTTTTATCAAGTTACCCATCCTAAGCCTGCCTCTCTTTTCCAATGAATCACATTCAGGGGCTTTTTGCCCTATGGCCGCGCTACAGGTAACAAAGGCCATTGAATAATTCCAATTCCTGGCTCACGGATGTTGAGATTTATGTCCTAGCCAAGTTAGTTTTACATTCAAAAGAAAAATGACTATTCTTTCCCCCTCGGAGCCCTGAGTGTATGCCAGCACTGGAATTTGGCTTGCAGACACCTGTTGTCTAATGGTCTGCACTTGCCTGCGGCCCCAAGGCCCTCACACTCCATTTGTGTAAGTTCCCGGCCATTTCCACCACTGATCAGGTCAATTTCAAGAGAGAGCCCATTGAACCCGAAACCATCATCCTTAATGGTCCAGGTAAGTGGTTCCCATTAGAAAGGAAGTCATGTACAAGGAAGTAACTTGTAAAACAGCGTCATGCATTAGCATGGGAAAATTCTACCTATGCAGATTGGTGACCTTCCTGCTGTGGCAAGGAAGATAATTTCAGTTGGTGTTTTCCTCCTCCACCCTGGCCTATAGGAAACAACCTCATGCTCATCTCTAAAATGAACATCTATGAACCAGAGTGAAATACTGTGCTGACCACACGCTACAGAAATTATTGGAGGAATTTGTGAAAACATATCAAAAGGATTTGAATCTGTTGAACACCTTTTCAAATGTCATATATGATGACAGATTCTAAGCTCCATGAGAGGAGGGACCAAGAATGTGGTGTGAACTATTATAGACCCAGGACTTAGGACAGTGCCTGGAATATAGCGGGTCAACAAATGCCCATTGTATAAACAAATGAGCGATAATGCGTTTGAAATTTCCTATTTACCTGATATAAATGATTACTAAATTTTGGAGAATGTTAAGCACTGTCATTGAATGTTACATTTTAAAATGCTGAGTCCCTTTCTCTGTTAGATATGAGAAACAGAATTGAATTATATGCATATTTATATTGCAATTTATTTTCGACACAGCAACCTTTATCTCAACCCATTTCCACTTTACCAGGGACAAAGAAGCTAAGTGATATGATCCCTTTCTCAAATGGGCACACAGACAGTTAGAGCCAATTTCATTGCACAGGGAAGTCATCGAGAATGACAGGCACGGCTGCACTGAGTGTGTATTGGGAGGTGTGCTCACATAAATGTCGAGCCTTTCAGCATTCAGAGAGGGGGGGCGGGGAAGGGGAGAGAAGAGGGACGGAGGGAGCGGGGAGAGAAGACACATGTTTTCACGTTTCTGTATTTATTAGCTTTATAATTGCTTCCATGTCTTTCTGCTTTGTCAGAGCGAAGCACTTCCAGATTGCGATCTGTCTGTGCCCTCCCTGAAGGAGGCAGCCACTGTGCTGCATGGCAGGAGCAGCTGGTTCTCTTCTCCACGAGCCACTAACTTCCCACACTGTTATGGAATTGGCCCGATGTGGCTCGCAGCACCAGAGACCTTGCCAGCATTACAGGGTATCACCACCAAACTCTGATATCATTGGCCACCCATCAAAACGCTGCCTGTGAAGGGAGATCCCCAAACCATGTATGGTTTTAGAGTCACAGCTGAGTTTTCTCAGGCCCATTGCTCTTAATGCATTCACTTCTGGTGTAGGACGGATTTTATAGTGGATAATGAGAGGAACAATGTCAGAACACTAATCCTAAAGGGCTAATGAGAAATGCTGAAAGATAGGAAGTGTGGTTCAGGAAGCCCTGGCCACTTGGATAATGGTGTGTGGCCTTAGAAACCGCCCCTTTCCTGTACTGGAAGGTGGCCTAGCGGAGTGTGGTTATAGACAGGGACACTTTGGAGACCATGCCCCTTCCCGGGTAAAGGAGATGCCTCCTCCTCTCACATTGAATACTTTCACTCCATGAATCTGCACCTGGGAACTGAAGGCCTGGGGGGGAAATGCCAGAGGTCATACTTATACACCCTTTTCTGCCTTTCTTGTGACTTCAGGGAGACTGGATTTCAAAGTTGTAAGTTTTGGCCCCAGATACTGCAACTGCACCTGCCGGTCTTGGTCAGATGCTCTCCCCGCTCCTCCAATTCTCACCCTACACAGACCAGGAGCCTGCTTCCGGGTCCCAGAGATCAGTTATTAGCTTCTTGCCAGCAATTTCAGATTCTAAAATAACTTCATGTATTTGTGTCCAAAAAAATAAGTTTCCTGAAGACAAAAATTACATTTTGTAAGCCACCGCGCTTGACCATCCTCAGTACTCGATATGCACAAATCAAGCTGTAACTGATCTGCTGTGCAAGACAATGTTTTTTCTCCATGACAGCTTGCTCCTCAGAGGCCCATTCCTCCTGGCTTCCAGTGAGCAAATCCAAGAGGAGGAGGAAAAGGAGGCTCCACTCCCACCTCCAGGTTATGGAGGCAGGAAGATTTTGCAATACTACCTATGGCGGGATTACTTTCTGAAGGCATTTGAATGAGCGTGAAATCAGCGGCTTAGTGCAGTCACTGTTTGGAGGGTACAGCTGGTTGGAAACCGGCACAAAGAGTCAGTTGATTTTACCATTAGGTTTTCTGACTTTGTCTAACAGGCAATTTCTGAACATCATAAAAGCCTTCTTAATTTGGCTCTGTATTGTGAATAGCAGATGTCCTTGGTTACTAAACTGATTAGTAAGTGGTTTATATTATTCTAATGGTTGCCATCGTTATTACAAGAGAGAGGGGGGGGGGAGGGAGGAAGGGAGGGGGGGAGAGAAAAGAGAATAGTTGAGTAAGGCTGCAAAGCAAGCCTTTTTTGCTCAGTACTAGGGACAACAAGATGTCACATTCAGAAAGGACCCATGTATACAGCCTTGGACTGACTGCAAAGATCCATTTTCCAAAAACACTGCTGCTCATGCTCAACAGGGTTGTGCGTTTCAAAAATGGATGTTCCATTCACTGGCTTCTTAACAGCTATGACGGAAGGCAGGACAGAAGCCAGAGGCTGTATCCAGAAATGCCTGAACTGCCAGGAGCATCTCACCTGGATCTGAAGTGCTCCCGGCCTTACAACTCCTCACACTCTGCCGTCCTTCTAGGTTATTGTTATCTGGCAAATACGAACAGAATACCCCAACCCACCGGACCTCCCCACCCCCATCAGTCTGTATGAGCCATTCCTGGCAGAGTCAACTTCCTTAGTAAAAAGCATAATAGTTTCCATGGAAGTCATAAAATCTTTACTCTCCTCTGTTATCAGAGCATTTCTCTTAGGATGCTGGGCGTGATGTGCTCAGATAAGACCTCCCTTAAAAAATCACCTGTAAAAAGCCCAGTGGGGGCAACCCTTCATTTGGAGACAGACACATGGACACATGGCACAGCCATTTCCCTCCAAGTGGAAGGACAGACACTCTCTCACCACTGCACATGTTCCTCACACACTGATCAGAGTCTGTAACTTGTGCTTATTTTCATGATGGTTTGGCTAACATCAGTCTCCTCTACCGGATCATAAGCTATGTGAAACTGTGAACCAGCTTTGTCCAGATCATGAGCTCTATGAGACTGTGAACCAGCTTTGTTTTTGTTGATTATTGTGTGCCAAGCATTACATGGAGCCTGGCACTGTAATAAGGTCTTAAATATTTGTTGAGGAAGGAAGGAGGAAGAAAGAAGAGGAGGAGGAGACTCAGAGAGGAAGGGAATAAGGGAAGAGGTGCTTAATGGTTTGGCATTAGGACAGTTTGCCTAATTTCTTTCATGCAAACAGTCCTGACCTACAAATATTCAGACATTTCACATGACCTAAATATTCACAAGCCCACAGAGTGGCTAGCCTCTGAAAACACTGAGCTAGCTGGGTCTTTAAATTTTTATACCAACCATGTAATTGGACCCATCAAGGGAGAAATTGCTTTTCTATGCCTGGGAATTGGTGGGAATTTTATTATTTCTAAATTTTCAGAATTAGCATTTAGTTGAAAAGTCCCATCGTGCAGACTCACCAACTTTTGAGGCCAGATCAGGGTCTAGGTGGTCCCTTCTGTACCCGACAGAAACATGCCTTAGGGGTCTAAGTCAAGAGGGAAACCGTAGGCACTGAGCTCATTCACAGGCGTCACATCTACCTGCAAGCTTTCGGCACAGGCGCAAAAGGATACGCTTAGAAGCTGTTGATTTGAGAGGCACTGGCTGGCCAAACCAAGCACTGTGTGAACCACACCTGCAGTAATTTTGCACTTGAAGGACTGCAGGCTTGGAGAGGAGCACCAGTAAAGTATTTGTAAGAGGCCGGGTGCTCTCTCCAGTGCTGCTGCAGGGCTCTCGATGGCCCTCTTCCTTCTCTAGATGGTAATTTGGAAATCAAGGGCCCACAGCACCAAGTGGATGGAAGGGCTGGGAGGGCTGGGAGGGCTGGGAGGGCTGGGGAAGGGGTGGGTGGAGGGGGAACCCAGGCCCAGGTGCAGGAAGGGCGAAAGCACAGGCGCCTCAGGGTCTCAGGTCTGAAGGGAGCTCCCAGAGTGAAAGCTGGTGCTTGGAGGGGGGTCTTTGGAAATGCTTGATATTTGAACTTCAAAGATGAATCCCGACTTCAAAGATGATGGGGGTTAGCATGTTTCCAATAACATGAAGTAAGCTTCAAGTCTAACTTGCTCTTGGTAAATATCATCTTATTGAACAATGATGGAAATACCAGAAATGAAGTCATGTTAGAATATGAAGTATCTAGAGCAAAACCCAGAAAAGTTTTTCTTTTTCCTGAAAGTTGCGGGGGAAGGGGTTGGGAGAGGAAAGGGGTAGTATAGGGCAGTGTTTTTCAACCTTTTTTGGGCAAAGGCACACTTGTTTCATGAAAAAAATCACGAGGCACACCACCATTAGAAAATGTTAAAAAATTTAACTCTGTGCTTATATTAACTATATATAAAGTAATTCTCTTGAATAGGAATCAAATAAACACAAAGAAAGTATTTTATAATTACTTTATTATGAAATATTAAGTAAACAAAATAGTGAAAAATTATAAAATTCTTGTCTTGTCTGCACCTACGGCACACCAGGCAACATGTGCCGCGGAACAGCGGTTGAAAAACGCTGGTATAGGGGATGTGGACTATTGGGTCACCTGAAAAATCGATTATTCTGGGAATATGTGCTTCCTGACATTACTAAACTGCTATCCTTTACTTTATCAGTGTGTAATTAGTAACTAAACTAGAGGCCCAATGCACAAAATTTGTGTAAGGGGCTCAGCCCTCACAGCCCTGGCTTCATCTGTTAGGTCGACCGGAATATCACTCAGTTGGCTGGTCTAATGAGCATATTACATTTTTATTATTATAGATATGTCCAACTGCAAGTGCCCATACCTCCTGCTACTGAAACTCCTTGAAGACAGCATTCTCTGCACCTGGCAAAAGTGCCTGACATATGATAGGTTTTCAACAAATATTTGCCGACTTGAATGAGCCCATTCACCTGTAGAATTCGCACTGTGCCTGCATCTAACCAAATTCTGCAGATGTCAGGAAAACTGACTTCTGGGAAACTGAAGCATGAAAAAGAATGAAATGGACTGGGTGGCATTACAAGATTGTACACAATTATCAAAATGCGACAAACTGCACACATAAAATAGCATATATTATACCTTAATAAACAAAAGAGAGGGAAGAAAAACAGCCAAGTAAATATGTGGGTCAGAATTTGAACCCAAATATAGCTATCCTCTTGACCATTAGAATGTTCTAGTCCCTTTGGTCATTATAGAATCAGGATGAAGGTTTTTTGCATATGTATATTAGAATTTTTTTTTCTTTTGAAAAAAGCCTATTTGTATTTCTTATCCATTTCTTTATGGGGCTTTGAATTCTGAAATATAATCTGTAAAATATTTTAAATATCAAAATATATGAACTCTGTCAATAAAAGAACTAAAGATTTATAGTACAAACATAACTTTTCTGAACAAGCATTTTTTTCTGAAATTGATAGAATAAGTTATTAATGTTCAGACTATGTTAGAGGAAACCATAAATTTGATTGGTTGTATAACAAAATTAAAAAAACACACACACCACCACATTTTTAAAACGCTATGAAAGAGTCCATGAAGAGTGCTTGTCACATGCTTTCACAAGAAATTATGTTCGCTCTCCTGAACTACAGGGCATTTCCTAGCTTGCTGTGAGGCAGGTGGCTGACACTGACTGCTCCTTAAGAAAGATGGATGGTAGTAAAGTAAAATCTGACTTTTAGGAAGCATATCCCCTGAATTTCACCAACTTAATGTATTGCTCTAGTTTATCAAACACTCTCAAATTTATCTGTTCAAGTTTACGCAAGATATTTAAGTTCAGGGGAGAAAAAACCCCATATCTTCTAGACAACCATACCTCACTAATGCAAAGAAACAGGTGACAAGGTTATACTGCCCTTTTGATGCATCTTCGTACTGAAAAATTATCAGTCCCCATCTAATGTCAGCCTCATTTGTGTATCTGGTCAACCAGAGGGTGGCTCAGAGGGTGCCTTCAGCAGTCCATTGTCTGAGCCTCTCCTCTCGCCTTTCTTTATGAAGTCACCCCCTGAGACAGGCAGGAGACCAGGGCTCTTCTATCCTCATTTCACAGAGAATGACAGAGAAGTTAAGTGGCTTGTGAAAGGTCAAATAACCAGCCTTTGGTCAGGCCCAAAATAGAATCAAGGTCTACTGACCTCCTTGTCTCCTGCTCAGACAAATCAAGGACAAGAGAAGTGACTCCTGAGCTGTAAAATAACACGACAGGCTCTTGATTTTCTTATCCTTGAACAGGATGAGCTAATGCATCTATCTAGTTGAACATCTATCTGGACACCCAAATGAGAGGCTGTTGAACTGGTGGGGAAAACTGAAGGCCAAGAATCCAAAAGTTAACAACTTCAGTTTTTCCAGAGACCCCCTATAACCTTATGCAAAGACTGAAAGCTGCTGGGTCTCAGTTTTGCTCTCTCTGAAACTGGGGACACTATGAACTCATTGACTATACTGATCTTGTAACAGAAGTAACAGATCCTTGAATATTGTTATTCAAAGCTTTGGGAATGGAAGATATAAATATGGTTTTTGAGCATGCCTCTTACAATGGCAACAAGAATCAAGAGCTGGTGACATCCTGAAAACAGTACACTGTGCCTTGAAGCAGGACCACTGATAACAAGGATGAAGAATAAACACTCACTTAAAACAGGGCTTACTCATCATGCAAGTGGGCAAGGAGCCCTCAGTTTGGCACTGCAAAAATGTATCACCTTTGCTGTGCAAATCAAGCTTGACATCAGGCCTTATTTAATTCACAGACATGCTTATACTTCTGCAAAACTGAGAGCTTTTAATTACTATTTGTAGAGCATCTAAGACAATTAAATGCTTCTGATTACCCTTTTGTTTTTTAAAAACATAGAAGCAGAGTGTAAACACTTCTACACAAGCATTAGAGCAAAATGCCTTTTGAGGCAGAATGCGTTGAATACATTCTGCCTTATAAAAAATGTATAAAAGGATAGCACAGAAAAGGGCTGTGAGGCGTGACATGGCCTATCATGTTGTGCATGCATGAGTTAGCTTCTTACAAGATCAGAACCAGGAGCTAAGATGAATACCGTTCAACCTGAGTCGATGCCTTGGAAGTTCAGTATCACATCACTTGGGGTCAATGGCAGAGCTGCTCAAAGGTACCCTCTCTGGAGAGTCATGCATTTAAAAAATATTTGAGCAAATGTGCTATTTATCACCCAGAATGAAGACTCTGTTCTCCATCGTAATGTGAACAGGGATTGTGTTTATTTCATGATCGTGTCACAGCCTGGTCTTTGTTTTAATCATGAATGTCCAGCTTGTCCTCACATTAGTCCTAGGTCTAGAAGTGGCCTCCTGAGCACCTACAGGGAGTAACAGGAAACCTGGGACCACAGGAAGACAGCAAGGCCCCTCTAGACACTGTCATCACTAGAGAATCACTTTAAAAAGGTAAGTGGTATCCTAGTCAGCTTGGCTCAGTGGATAGAATGTCAGCCTGCAGACTGAAGGGTCCCAGGTTCGATTCCTGCCACGGGCACATGCCAGGGTTGCAGGCTCGATCCCCAGTAGAGGGTATGCGGGAGGCAGCCAATCGATGATTCTCTCTTATCATTGATGTTTCTATCTCCCTCTCCCTCTCCCTTCCTCTCTGTAGTCAATAAAGAAATATATTTTTAAAAAAAGATAAGTGGAGAGATATGCTATAAAGGAGTAAAATGATCTCTATCACTGGTTGTCGTGTGATTTACAAATCATGCATTGTATTACTTAATAGAAAAAGAATACTAATTTAAGCCCAGTCTTGAGCCAGACTGCCCAGATTCAAATCCAAGTTCTGCCATTACCAGTTGTATTATCCTGGCAAGTTTCTTAACCAATTGTGGCCAAGTTTCTTATCTTTAAAATGAGGGCAATAACAAAACCTACCTCATGTGACTCTCATGTGAATTAAATGGGTTAACATCTGTAAAGCATTTAAAATAACATCTGCCATATAATAACTGTTATATAAGCATGGGCTAAGTGAATGAATAAATTACTCTACTATGATATGGAGGATTCTTCTCCAACTGTCATAAACAACTTACAGATAAATTTTTAAGAAACAGCATCTCACTGACATCTTCTTAAAAGTTCCTTTTAAAACTAGTCCTGATACTTTTTCTTACCACATGATCAAAAGGAATACATGCCTCTTTCCTCAATTTTAAAAAGCAAAACATCCACTACAGGACATCGGACTTATTTCCCAGACTCACTAGGGTCTCTCCTCTCTCTGAGGCTTGGAAAACTCTTGATCTCACCAAATAATTACATGGGTTGATCAAAGATAGAAACTCTTTCAGCCAAAGTGGTTACCACCTCCACCAGTGCACTGTGGCTTGAGACCTATAGCCCTGACCACCAGGCTTAGGTAATCACCCCACCTTCTGGGACCTTACACATATAGTATGTATGTGAAAGGGATCTACCATGGATAAGATCTGGCCACTTCCTGCCAGTTACAATTGCATATGGCTTGGTCTTCTGAGGGGATGATCTATAAATATCTGTGGTGAAAAGCATCATTAAAAAGATTTTATCTTCAAAATTACTAATACCATCCCACTGAATGATGGCCATTTAAAAAACTATTTACTATTTTCCTGCATTTATGTTTTGGAAACCAGGATATACTAGTACCATACTGGCTGCTGTCAGAAGACAGCAAAGCCTCTTTGGACACTGTCATGCTATAGGGCTGTGGTTGGCAAACTGCGGCTTGCAAGCCACATGCAACTCTTTGGCCCCTTGAATGTGGCTCTTCCACAAAATACCACGGCCTGGGCGAGTCTATTTTGAAGAAGTGGCATAAGAAGACGTTTAAGTTTAAAAAAATTGGCTCTCAAAAGATATTTCAATTATTGTACTGTTGCTATTTGGCTCTGCTGACTAATGAGTTTGCTGACCACTGCTATAGGGGATAGGTCCTTTGTGCTGTCTTCACACACCAATTGTCAAAGCAGAAACGTCAAGTATCTTTCAAAGGAGGGCGGTGCAAGGTGCAAAAAAAAAAATCAACCTATTTTTCACTCTCTGACAGGGTGAAGAGACACATAAAATCAATCCTTATGAAAATTAGATTTTTTTAATACCACTGACAACTAGCAGCAGCAAATTGGGTTAACAGTAGTGATGAGCTACTTGAATCTACCTATATTTTCATCGCACATTTTAGCATTTTGTTTCTGGGGTCTATTGTTTTTCCTCTGCAGCTCAGTCAAGTGTCAGCTATGACTTTTTGAGGAGCTCTGAGTAATGGGATCAGCTAATGTTCTGTATATGAAGAAATTCCATATCATTCGAGTCTCTAAAAATACAGCTGCCTGCCGCCGGAGCCAATCCACAGTGATGAATAGCTGAAGGGACAAGTAGGTCTCTAAATTTACTTCATATCTGACAGCCCTTCAGCAGATATGGATAATGGATCCCTCTGACTCACAAATTCAGCTCCCTCCTACTACAAGCAAGCCTTTTCTTTTCGATATGAGAAAGGGCAAGGATTCTTAATGACCCAATACATCCGTCCCTTCCGCTTCTCAACCACCCAACAAAAATTTATTAAATGCCTGGAGTGCCAAGTTCTCTGCAGCTGCGCGGCTGGGTGGCTGGATATAAAGACACACATCCTCTTAACCCATGAAAACCCATTAGTATCTGATTTGATGTGACCAATGAAAATGAAGCTAGGAAAAAATGTTCATATATATATATATATATATATATATATATATATACACACACACACACACACACACACACACACACACACACACACATACCACTGCTCTAGCTTCCTAACTAAGCCCCACAGACCCACGTGGTCAATCTGCATATTGAACAATTTGCAACAAGTTTGTCTGCACACATTTATGTAGGAAAAAAATTATATTCTCTGGATGTGTAGCTTGAATTCACTCGTTCAAAAATGTTTACTAAGCCCTTACTATGTGCCAGAAGCTTTATGAGACATGATGGGGGGTAGGGAGAACCCAGTGATGATACAAAATGGACAGAAATACATACAGAAAGTCAATTACGTACTGAACTGATAACCAGAAGTAAACAACATAATTCTGATATACTGGTTGTATGTTTTAGCTAAGCAAAGCTTAAAATGTTTTGCTTTATGCTAAGATTACTGCATGTTCTGCTGTGGGTGTTTAGATAAGGTAATGGGTCTTTCCAGAGTATAAACATCTTTGTGAAGTCTAAGTCTGAAAGTACACTTAAAATGTCTCAACTCTAAAGAATTAAAGAGCTTTTGTCAACCCATTACAACTAGACAATCATTTTCTAAGAATCTTTTCATTGAAAAACCCACCACGATCACCCTCTCACTCAACCTCACATAAAGAGCAGAGCTTGACTGTCCTGAAATTCCATCCATGTGTCTTCAAGTCCCTTTTTGAATTATGCCTCTGAGAGTATAGCTAAGTAAGAGCGTTAGCTGGTTTTAAATAGCCATGAAGTGACGTGTGACTTATCCAAATTTGGTGTGATCAAAAGATTTGATATAACATCTAAAACTGTCAAATTATCTTCAATATGCTATCTATTTACTAATACTTTCAGTGTTTCTTATTAATATCCCTTCACATCTGTTTCCTCCCCCTACCACCACCCTGGCATTTTACATAAATAATATTGGCCTATTATGTTTGTGGATATAAAGAAATTATTTCATATTCAAAACACTTTTAAAAGATTTTTGGGGTCATTATTCACTCTCCTTCGCTATGTTTACTCCCATTATGTTCTGAGAACCAGGCCCTGTGCTATGTACTAGGACTAGAAAGACAAATGAGAAGTAGGGACTTTGTAATTGAGCTATCATATCACATTTAAAAAAATTAAGCAGGAGAAATGCGAGGGACATAATAATCAAAGCACAGAGGCATTTGCCAGAAATGGATTTCTTAGGAGCTGTTTTTGCTCAATTATTACTTTAATTGAACCATCTATAATTCTTTCCACTTATATTTTTAGTCTAGAGGAAGCCAGACACAAGACATTACACATGAAGCCAGAAGCCAGTACACTTTCTGACAGCGGGGACTTCCAAAAGTCTATCAAAATCACTAGGAGAAAGAAAAAAACAAGCAGGGATGGTACTGGAAAATGACAGTCTAATCCAGAACCTTGATTTCATTTCTTATGCTCCTGGGCCGGCTGCACAGAGTGGCCAAGCCAGGGCCCCAACTCAGTCAACTCTACACATGGGCGCCTGCTGGGGCCCAGGTCAAAACAAACTATGGCGTTTAATGAGGGATTCTCAAGAACCCAGCTCCACCAGAAAAGCAGAAGCCCTTTCCAACTCTGACTTAAGGAATATTCCTTCCAAAACAGGACAACTGTTTCATGTAAGACAGCATACCCCTACTTTAATATTCCATGTATATTTACAGATGCAAATATGGAAGGCGGCCTCTCCTGCCACAACTACCTCCACCACTCTCTCTGCAGCATAATTTTAATTAATGAGACAAGTCCATTGAATATTATTACCCCCTTTTTTTCACCCTCTGATACATTTCTTTATTCCCTGATCAGCCAATTAGTGACAGCATACAGGAGAATGACTCTTATAATATTCGGTGCCCCCAATTCCCCATGCACCATCTAGTGGTGATGATAATTATATTAACAGTAATGATGCTGCTGATGATGGGAATCTCGATGAATTTAAAAAACCTAAAAAGGCTGTTTTAACAATGAGTGAAGGATTTTCCTTTTGGAAACATTTCACAGGAAATATAAAGTGCTCATATTACCTTGACTAGGATCACCATAGCCTCCAGGTTAGAATGCAAGCTAAAACCATCTGTATTTTAAAATAAAAAGACACCGATTTACTAAGCAATTGAAAATTGCATTTCCTTGTTCACTGGCTTTCCAAATATTGATAGTCAGCCAATAAAGTAATTGTAAGTTGGGGCACAGGCTTCAGCTATGAGCTACACATTTGGAAATGCAAGGCTTTTACTTATTATGACTCAGTTTCAAAACAATCTTCCATCATAATTTCATTCACACTTGCTCATTTTTTTTTCCTCTCTATAAATCATTTCTGTTGCCCAAACTTCTCTTGCTTCACAGATATCTAACATTAAAATTGATTATTACTACTGCTTTCCCCCAAATAAATATTTGTGTCCATAGTTTACTGCCACTTGAACTCCTCTTTAAACATAAAAGGCATCTCTCCGGCTATCCACACTTGCACTTCCATTTTTTTCTTTCTTTCTTGTGTTTTGTGTGCGTGTGTGTGTGTGTGTGTGTGTGTGTGTGTGTTTATTCTTTGTACTTCTATTAAAATATATATATAATAGTAAACTAACAAGAAAGCCACAAACACAGCTCATTTTGAATCCTTCCTTTCCATGACTAGTTGGAAAATTGATGAATCAGTACTAGCTCAAACATTAACTAGTCTTTCTAATTTGAGTGAGTGAGAGTGTGTGTGTGTGTGATTAGGGCTAGGGAGATATTTATATGTATACTTCACTAGCAATCAGTTTGGCCTCATCTTTCTTCAACTCCTGTAGTAGTTTCAGATTTCACATATCAATTCTTTCCCATATCAATTAACCCATAATCTCATATTTTGTATGTGTCCCTAGTTAATAGTTAATGATCTCTCACTGATGCCTTCCACTTCCTGCATTGCATCTTAAAGAAACTAAAACGCTTACTACAGATGAAGCAGTATATGAAATAGCCCACAAGAGCAAGATTTTCTTGAAAAGATAGTAGAGTCCAATACAAAAGCCGTTATATCAAAAAGAGTCAGCTCAGAATCTGCACTGATACAGAGCATTTATAAAATTCTGCTCTAGGGTTCCATGTATATTTAAATACGCCAATATGGGCCCTTCTCCTTAAAAGCCAAAAATGGATAAAAGAAATAAACAGGTAAGTAGACTTTTAAAAAGTCACTCTGGGGTATTCCTAAAATACTTAGCATGCTAGCTTTTATAAAAACCAGGCCTATCACACAGGTTGCACTGACTCTTTTTGTCAGAGAATTGGCCTCTCCTACCCAAAGTATTTGAATATTACAAGTCAACCCCGTTCACACACTGCACCTTCCACTGCTTTAGTTGAGAAGTCTCTCCCTAAAATGTATTACTGTCTGAGGTATTGATTTGTTCTCCAGTTGCCTGTGGAAACACTGAGCTTCAATACGTGCACCACAAACTCGGAGCATTTTGCCTGTACTACAGACACAGCCCGGGAAGATGCAGTCCTGTGATCTCAATCATTTTTCATCCGTAACCTCCATGACATGAGGGCAAGCTGCTTAGTAAAAGGGAGAAAGCTTTCACATCAGACAGACAAGCATTTGGAATCTTTTCCCACCCATAAACCAGGAACGGTTTCCCATTTAAAGAGAGAGAAAAATAAATCCTCTGTATAATTGAAAATAGCTTTCCTCTACAACTCTGTTAGGCTTTGCTGGGAGGAAAAAAACATTTCCCAGTTTATGAGGCAGATTTCATTGAAGGTGGATCAAAGAGAAACTAAGCTGATTCTTTTTAGGAATCCATCTCCACCACACTGACAAACATTCACCTCGAACAAAAGCCTCAAAATGCAACACCTACTGCTCAGGGCTACCTCCTCCAGGTTTCTCTAGGTGACCTACCTAGCGGAGCAGACGGGTGGTCAATAGTTGTGTTTGGTCATATTTTCCCCTACTTTAACATGAAATTTAAAATAAATAAAATATCCAGCAGAAAAAATGAAGATTAATATTAAGAAGCCCAGAAGGTATTTGAGCCCCTGAGTCAAAAATTATTCCACTAATGCTACATATGATTTCATCAAAGGGGTTCAATTCACTCCCAGATGGCAGCTCCCACTTCAGAGGCAGAAAACAGGACAACATGGCACATCCAAGGCCAGTGGTTCTCAGCCTTTCTAATGCCATGACCCTTTAATAAAGTTCCTCATGTTGTGGTGACCCCAACCATAAAATTATTTGTTGCTACTTCATAACTGCAATTTGCTACTGTTAATGTAATCTAATGTAAATATCTGTGTTTTTTAATTCAGTAATAGAAATAGAGGACCTTTAATAAGGAGTAGTGTCCCACGGCAGAGCAGTAATGTAAATATCTTATTTAATGTAAATATCTGTGTTTTCCAATGGTCTTAGGCTCTACAGCAGTGGTTCTCAACCTGTGGGTTCCGACCCACAGGTTGAGAACCACTAGCAGGGTCGCCTAAGACTATTGGAAAACACAGATATTTACATTATGATTCATTACCAGTAGCAAAATTACAGTTATGAAGCAGCAATGAAAATAAGCTTATGGTTGGAGGTTACCACAACATGAGGAACTGTATTAAAGGGTCACAGCATTAGAAAGGTTGAGAACTACAGTCCCAGCGTGGGGGAGGCTGAACTGATTGTCTTCCAATCTGCCAGCCCCTCTCCCAGCACCTTGCCACACAACCCAGTACTTATGCAGTTCTAAAAATAGGGGTACAAATGTGTGTGGCTGTACTGTATTCTCAGGGGCCTGAGTGGGGGGTGGGAGGATCAAGGAGTTACATGGGGCAGCAGTGAAGGCCAGGCTCAGAGATCTGAGCCATGAGTAAAAAGAGCACCAGATGAGACTCTCCCTCTGGCACACTTTAGTCTATTGTTCGGGAAGAAGTAGCCCTTTGTTGGTGCACTGCTGAGAAGGCAATGACCTCAGAGGACACCATCGAGGTCTCACTGGCAGCCTCTCTGCCTTCCTCCCTCACTAGTCACCAGACAGCAAACAGCAGTCACCGAGCCTCCCTCTTCCCCCTCCTCTCTGACTTCTCCTCCGTGGGGCACTACTCCTTATTAAAGGTCCTCTGTTTCTATTACGTGAATTAATACACTCATGAACCTATCAGTGTTGAGGAAGAGCAAAGAAATAATGAGATGCCCAGGAAGGGTTTGTTCTAGACGTAGGCCGAAGATGGAGTAAAATGCAAGGAGTTGCATGGCTTCTTAAAATTCTTTCTGTTTCATAACAATTTTTTTTTTTCCTGTTCCACTCAATAAGAATGAGAGAGACAGAGACGGAGAGAGAGAGGTATTCACACTGAGAAACCTATCCTCGTAATGCATATAAACACAGTGCATCTAGGAAGTGATGACAGCGCGATGTTTTTTTCTGAGACACACATTAAAATACACAGCACCAAGAGGCTGTTCCCATCACCTTTGCTCTCCAATCTGCCTTGATTCTCAACTGCTGTTTAGACTGGTACCAATAAATTCCCTTTTGCTACAAAAGAAGAAAGGCAGGCAGGATATGAAACATTTGCACCCAGCAGTTAAGGAGAATCACCAGCCTAAATAGAAAATACACTGGTCACTGAAGAAGGTCATTCAACAAAGTCACTGGAAACCCACAGAACTGTGACATGCAGGAGGAGAGAGGGAGGCTGAAAACAGCCTGTTTTGCCCTGGAGAGCAGGGAGGCAGCTAGGGAATTCAGGAGACACTGGGCTGCGCAGGAGGAAACCGATGAAGGTCCTGCATCTGCCATGGGGCTGTGACTCTGAGCACTTTGATCTAAATTTCAGACTCTGTATGTAAAAATGAGAGCATGCTCAGCTAGTGTGGCTCAATGGTTGAATGTTGACCCATGAGCCAAGAAGTCACCAGTTTGATTCCTGGTCAAGCCACGTGCCTGGGTTTAGGACTCGATCCCCAGGAAGGGGCATGCAGGAAGCAGCCTATCAATGTTCTCTCATTGGCATTTCTATCTGTTTATCCCTCTCACTCCCTTCCTCTCTCTCTCTCACTCTCTCTCTCAAAATAATAATAATAAGCCACCAATAAAAAACAATCTTTAAAAAAATGAGAGCATGAAGTAGATTATTTTTAAAGGCCTTTGGGCTTTAAAATTCTAGATAGAAAACTCCTTGAGTACATTCCTCAGATGCCTAAAGTTCTAGGGATTCCAGCGCTAAGATACCTAAGTCTGTATGCTGTCCTAGAAACAGAATCAGGCTCCTAAAATGGATCCATGTACATGTGGCAACTTGTTATACAAAAGAAGTAGCAATATCAATTACAGGGAAACAGACTATTTAAGGCTGTGGTCGGCAAACTGAGGCTCGGGAGCCACATGTGGCTCTTTGGACCCTTGAGTGTGGCTCTTCCACAAAATACCACGGCCTGGGCGAGTCTATTTTGAAGAAGTAGCATTAGAAGTTTAAGTTTAAAAAAATTGGCTCTCAAAAGAAATTTCAATCATTGTACTGTTGCTATTTGGCTCTGTTGACTAATGAGTTTGCAGACCACTGGTTTAGGGGATTGTATTGTAAAAACTAGCTTACTATAGAGAGAAAATGTTGGGTCAATACCTCATCGTCATAAAAACAAAACAAATCCCCAACACCTCCCCTTAAATGTTGTGAAGATGTAGATATGAAATACAACTATGAAGCTAACAGAAACAGCTACTGTAAACATTCTGGATAGCTTGAGATAAAGAAAGATTCCTTAAACATGATTTTTCTAAGTCATAAGGGAATACATTGATGGGTGTGTTTACAACAAAATACGATAGGAAAAAATGGACAGAAGGTATTTATCTCTAAAAATGAACAAAGGAATCATATCCAGACAAAGAGATCAATGAGAAAAAAAGAAACCCAACAGAAAAATGTGCATAAAATATGTACCTGCCATTCAAAGAAGGACAAATTCAAATGGTGGAACAGTATGTGAGAAGTTCAATCCCTCTAGTAATCAGAGAAATGCAAAAATGACAAGGATACAGCTATCTGATCAGGGCTAGAATGTCAAACACTGCCACGTGGTGATGTGGGTACACAGTAAGGCTCATTCTCAGCTGTTGGGAGGATAAACTGGTTTCCTCATTCTGGGGGTATGAAGATAAACTGGTTTCCTCATGCTATAGAAGTACAGCAGTCTGGTACTTAGTGAAATTAAGTGTGCTCATGCCCCCTTATCCTGAGTCTATCCCCCATGGGAACTCACTCCCAAAGCCAGAAGAGGGCATGAGTATTCAGCACAGCACTATTTGGAACCCCTGGCAATTGGAGGCAGCTGAGGGTGACTATTACTAGGGAAATGAATGAAATGTGGAGGATTTATGATGGTGTACCACATAATTGTCAGAAGAAATGAATAAGACTCACATCCAGCAACATAAGTATCTCTAAGAGCAGCACTAACCTCCCCACCCCCCAAAAAAAGAAACAGAATCTATAATACAATTTATGTATATTACAAAATTCAGTCATGCAAACCTGTGTTTTTCAAGGACACACATACATCTGAGGTAACACTGAATGCAAGAGGGGAAACAAAACGAAATGAGGGGGCCCTTGTATGGCCTGATAAGGGGATGTGTCATGTGGAGGAGAATGACTCTATGATCCACCTCTGTGCACCTGACCAGGGTGGGAGAGGGGAGAACCAGCTGAAGAGTGGCCTTGCTTGCTGCCTTTGACACTGAAATGTAGACAGGGTGAAAGGCTAAGAGGCAAAACCATTAAACTAAAAGACTTTAAATAGAGGATACATGAGAGAAGATAGCTTACTTTTCAGAAATATATGTCCAGTTAAAATATAGCATAACATTTGCCCTGGCCGGTTTTGCTCAGTGGATAGAGTGTTGCCTGCAGACTGAAGTGTCCCAGGTTCGATTCTGGTCAAGGGCACATGCTTGGGTTGTAGGCTCGATCCCCAATAGGGGACATGCAGGAAGCAGCCGAGCCATGATTCTCTCTCATCACTGATGTTTCTCTCTCTCTCTCCCTCTCCCTTCCTTTCTGAAATCAATAAAAATATATTTTAAAAAAAGATAGCATGACATTCAATTAATAAGTATTTACCAGATAGCCTGGACAGTGTGGCTCAGTGGCTGAGCATCAACCCATAAACCAGGAGGTCAGGTTTGATTCCTGACCAGGTCACATGCCTGGATTGCAGGATCTCTCATTGATGTTTCTCTCTCCCTCTCCCTTCCTCTCTCTGAAATCAATAAAATCATATATATTTTTTAAAAGACTCAATCATCTTAATAAAAAAAAAGTATTTACCAGATAAATGGTGACAGAAGGAGATTTAACTTGGGGTGGTGAACACACAATGCAGTGTACAGATGATGTGTTGTAGAATTGTGCACCCGAAACCTGTATGATTTTGTTAACCAGTGTTACCCCAAGAAATTTTAAAAAAAGCACTAGGTAAAAAGGCATTAACCCAAAAAGTCCCAATCAGTGCTAAGAATTTGATAAGGCTTTTAATGAAACCAGCAGAAGAGGAAACAAAGACTTTTAGTACAGATTCTTCTAATACATTCTTTTAGTACCTTATTCTTCTAGTTGGGACCTTCTTATTTTTAGTGTTGGAATGTGGATAGATGTAAACAAAACTATGAAGATCACTTTTTCATAAAGCAATTCAGTAAGTTGTTTATCTTGTGGCAATAGGAAATATGTCTTATAAGACAATGAAAAGCAACTGTCTTGATGTTTCTCAAGTGGCTATTATTCTGTTTGTAGATAAAAATTCCCAATTGTTGCATCATATGCTAAATCAAGGTATTTTTATTCACAAGACAAATTTGGACAGTTGTTAGATATCTCAAAAGGTGACTCTTGCCCTGGGTGGTTTAGCTCAGTGGATAGTGTCAGCCTGTGGTCTAAAGGGTCCCAAGTTCAATTCTAGTCAAGGGCACATGCCCAGGGTGCGGGCTCGATCCCCTGAAGGGAACGTGCAGGAGACAGCCAATCAATGATTCTCTCATCATTGATGTTTCTCTCTCCTTCCTCTCTGAAATAAATAAAATATATTTTTATACAAAAAAAAAAGGGTGACTCTTCCGAAGACATTGCATCAAAACATAAAGAATTTGAATAAAATTGTTTCTGAAATGAGAAGTGTTTCTAAATTGACATATTATATAAAATAATTTTACATGATTATATAGCCAAAGTCATATTACCAGTTCAAATAAACATTGGCTATCTTATTAACATTCATTATGTTAATATATTCATGTTGATCAAAAAGCTTTTGGTACCTTTTCATTATGAAAGCAGGATCAGCTCACATTTAGGGCTGCTTTTTCATCAGCATATATAATACTCTTTAATATTAACCATCATTAACTTATTATCCTTGAGTCCAAATCCATGAATAACATAGTCTGGGTTTTTGCTAAATTGATTTTATTTCACTTTGTGTCATGTGAGAGCTAATACTTATTTTTATGGAGTAAATGCATTATCAATATGATTAATCTTTGAGCACAAGCAACCCAATACAGTCCCATGCACTCAAAGATCCATTCAACATAGATTCCAGTTGGTCTAATGAGGACCACTAATAAATGCTAGGATCCTTGGCAGAAAAATTCTCTTTTTGTGTGTGAGGTAGCAAGAGCCCAGACATGGACCATGGATGCACCAAGTCATATCCTGCTATCTGCAAAGCCCAGATCCAATAGACAGTCTTCTGTAGGAAAAAGAACTACAGACCACACAACTGTGCAAACTCAAGTAACACCATAAGCTCTTCTGTGTAGATCTGAAATTTTCTCATGCTAAATTAAATTGTTATGTTTATGCATTTTAATAAATATGTATTGTTTATATCTATTGTAATGAAACTAAAAAATATTTTATTTTTCACTGCAATATTAAAAGAAAAATATGCCTTTCGGCTCATAGGTAGTGGTTATGTCTAATGTTTCATTTGTCCCTCATTTGTATTCTCAAGCTCTAACTAATGAACCATTATTCTACTTGGTTATTCTCCATGGCGCCCTGACTTTTAGGAAGAGCAAATGCTCAACAACTATGTGGACTGACAAAGTAGTTACTTATTTCTAAAAACAAAGGGATGTATGTTTTCTATTGTGGTTAAATGTTGACTTATTAATTGGTTTTCACTAGAAAACTGTGTACATAATAATTTACTATTCAAAATAGATAGGTATCATTATTTCTCTTTCAGATGGAGAATTAAATAGAAGCTGAATGAGAATTATTTTAAAAACAGGCCAGATTAAGATCTCTTGAAAGGAGAAATGCTGGACAAAGGGCACAAAGTTCTAATTATACAGGATCAATCACCTGAGAGATCTACTGTACAGCATAGAGCCTACAGTCAGCAATTCTGTATTGCTAAGAGGTTAGATAGATCTTAAGTGTTCTTTTTTTTAAAAAAAAAATATATTTTATTGATTTTGTACAGAGAGGAAGGGAGAGAGATAGAAAGTTAGAAACATCGATGAGAGAGAGTCATCGATCAGCTGCCTCTTGCACATCCCCTACTGGGGATATGCCCGCAATCAAGGTACATGCCCTTGACTGGAATCGAACCCGGGTCCCTTCAGTCCCCAAGCCGACGCTCTATCCATTGAGCCAAACCGGTTTCGGCAGATCTTAAGTGTTCTTAATACCTGTGTGTGTGTGTGTGTGTGTGTGTGTGTGTGTGTGTGTGACAGAAGAAAACTTTTGGAGGTGATTAATATGTTTTGGCATTGTCTGTGGTGATGATTTCACTTGTATATACTTAGTTCTGAAATCATCAAATTATGTACATTAAATACATACAGATTTATAGATGTCAATTATACCTCAATAAAGAGTGCTTTTAATTGGTAAAAAGAATATACATCAGACACTTGAGATTGTAGTAGGGATAGATGCAAACTAAAACCAGCTCCACTATGGATATGTTGTGACTCCTACAATCTCTGATAGGCTTGCCACCTCAGCTCCCAAATCCATGGAACGCTTGAAAAAGGAAAGACAGCTATTGGTGAACGGGAGAAGATTCCTAGAAGCTCAGAAGTGTGTGTGTGCACGAATATATCTAATGATGTATTTATTCATCTGTCTGTGTGTATGTGTGTGTGTGTGTGTGTGTGCATACATCTAATAATGTACCTATTCATCTATCTATCTGCACATGCACAAATGCACATGTACACTCACATATATTTGCTTATCCCAAATTAACATTCCTTATCCTAGGAGTAGCATGATGACCTGGAATACTTTGTTAGAGTGAACCTTAGACAAAGTGTAACGTCCACTCTCAAAAGCAAAGGTCACAAGTTTAGACCATGTTATTGTACTAGCTGCCAATACTTAGGCTTTACATTAAGTCTAGGTTACTAATTCTCATGGAAAACTGAAAAAGTCTGGTACAATGGCCCACCTATCAGTTCCACCTGGAACTGCTGGAGCTGCCTTCCCACAGCAGGTGTAGCCTCGGATTTGCCGCAGTCCAACCCAGCCCTCTGTCCTGCTTGCACTGCCTGCCAGGCCTTTCTAGACAGCTAAGAGGGGAACACTGCTGTTGTCAGTCACTCACTGCCAGGTGGACAGTGTGCGAGGCTGCCCTGAGCCACAGAAGAAACTGGTCATTGGGCAGAGCAGGCCAATAATGAGAACAATGTAAGTCCCAGCTTAAAACAAGCATGAGTCCAATTCATGAGTCAATTTGGAAGGTTCCAAAGGGCTCAGCTCCCTTTGGAACCGGCAGAGGAAATGGGGCAGGGAAAAGAGAGTCGCTGGTTCACCTGGGGTAGGAAGATACTCAAGCAGGCAAGGATCCAACAACTTGTGTAAAAGAAAGTTTAGAGTAAGCCATACTTGAGAAGATGCCTGTGTCGTTGGGTAGTCATGATCTTGAGGGCAATTACTCCCTTCAAAGTGAATATACCTGTAACTTTGACTCCTGATTTCCTGCTCAGATGTTATCTTCTGCTAAGATGACAAAAACAAGCAATGACTGTCTGCTCCATACAGTATTCATGATTTAATTTACATTAACTACCATATCCTTGCTTAAAACATCTACATCAAATACTCTTGAGGATAACTGTCCTTGTTTTCATTCCATAGTCCTATGGAAATGAGTACTGCTCATGTTCTAAGATTAATATTAAAAGTGCCAAAATGATTTAGTTCTGAGTTTAAATGTTCTTTTTTGCTTAAGCCTGTCTTTAAAGTGGCTAGGACCATCTTAAAATGATCAGGGCATATGTGATAAGGTACATATGAAGGATTGATAAGGACCTTATGTCAATTATTTGAAATATAAAGCCAGAATTTTCTATCAAAACAGGTAAGGCACTACCTTTTATATGCTTTGTTCTAGGTGTTTTTTGACTCCCATGAAAAAGAATCTGTAAGTGAACAACACATACTAGCAGATAACAGTTCAGGTTATAAAATATATATATATGTATGTAGGAGGTAGAATGTGATTGGGGTGCAATACTGTAGAGAGTAGTCAAGAAAGATCTACCATTGTGACAGAAATCTAAACCAAGCTAAGTGTTATGTACCGAAGAGCACTGCAGGCCCAGGGAAGAGCACGTGCAAAGGCCCTGGGGCAAACATGGGCAATAGGTGACTGAAGAAGCACAAGAAGCCCAGTGTGCTGGAGAGTGACTGAACTGACTAAAGAAACATGGGAGAAAGAGGACATCTAGAGTGGACCAAAGGAAAGAGAAAATGAATTAGGTAGAGATATACAGAGCCCAAAAGAAAACAAAACTGTTGACCTGTAGTGGGTAGCTGTAAAACACAACTGGATGTCAAAAAGGGCAGGGGCTGAAGAGGTATCCGGGGGTCGTTGGTATTTTGGAGATAAATGAAGTCATGGTTGATCCACCTTGAAAGGCAATAGAAAATTCACTTCCCACTTCTGATTCTGTGCAGAAGCTACTGCACAGTTTTACAAACACATAATCTCACTTAGTTTCCACTACACCTCTTTGATAAAGGTAATTAACCATTCCATTTTACTGATGATAAAACTGAACCCTAAGAACTGAACTGACTCAAGGTCACAGCTAGAAAGCTGCAAGACCTGAATGGAGCCCACATGGTCTGGCTCGGGAAGCTGTGCCCTACTCACAGCGATAGCCGTTTATGCTTCACCCAGCGGAAACTGGGAGGTGTCTTGATTGCTCTGGACTTAAAGTTTTAGTCCCCAGCCATTAACCCAACTGGATGAGTATTTGATTTACTGTCTTTATTTGGCTAAAATTCATAGGGTTGGAAAAAAGATGCTTGGCCCAACTCCATCTCAGTTGGATCAGGGTTTTCATTCTTTGAATGTGGAACTTCAGAGAAGGTGAACTGGCAGTGGCTCCAATCTCTCTTGTTCCATATTCCTCACCAAGTCACCTGTGCCTGCCTGCCCCACGCTCCAGAACCAATACATATACCAACTACACACACCGATGCCAAGGCGCAGAACATCCCATCATTTCCTCAAAAGATTCTTCTATATATCCACTCCAAAGAACATTATTAGAAAATAAACTGTAACTTGTTTTTAATGATCTTTTTTCTTAGTACATCAAGTGGATTTTTTCCTTAGTTCAAGGTTATTTCTTAGGTCTCACTATTCCTGGCAAATATGTACAGATCATGAGGTAAACCTCATCAGAACATTTTGCATGTCGTTTCCTGGAAATTAAAACCAGATTTTTTTAAAATCTGAAGATTATAGAGTTATAAGGCATCCGACAGAGGATTATTATAGTTTATAGGGCACGACAAAAGGCAAGCAAATAAGTAATACTAGAAGAATTAAACTCTTTCAAAATTGCTTTCCTCTAAATATATGGAATTGTGTAATCTAATTTATGGCATATTAAACATGGTATGATTTGAGTAGCAGTCAACATCAGCAATAATCAGATTAAAGTTGGAGATCAAATCCTAAGAGCCAAAAGGTGAGGTCATTCCACATTTCTTTGTCAAAATATCCCCCAGGCTTTGCTGAATGAAAATAGAGTAAATGAGCATAAAAATCATAATCCAAATTTCTCACATTTCAAGAGGGTAAATTTAGAAATCATTACAGTTTGTTCATCCAATTTTAAAGTACTCAATAATTTTAGCCTTCTGATCCCAATAATATTATCATGCCTTAGAATGGTCCTTTTGTAATCTTTGGGCCTACAAAACTACATTCATATGTGAATTCACTCACTTGTTTTCTATTCAATGAATATTTATTGAGCTTCTATTAAGGACCAGTTATTGGAACCCACAATCTCAAAAGAAAGATAAACGTCACCGCCACTGAAATAAATATGCATCGGGTACAGTATTGGATTTACTGATCCAAGTGCTTTATTCAATTTATCTCAGATAATTATGATCACCCTGTGAGATAGGTATTACTAGAATCTCATTTTACAGATGAGTAAATGAGGTTCAGAGAGGTCAAATGACGAGATTCAGAGCTCATGGTGAAATCAGGTTTCAAACGGATTAAAAATCTTGTGGTTTTTAAAAGGCACCAGGCTATATTGCCTCTTGTAAAATGTTAATTAAATGTATTAACAATGTATTCACTCTGTGCATACACAATATCGTGGAAAAAGATAAAGGGGGAGTTTAGTTCTGAATGTATAGGAAGCCATCAGGGCAACATTCATCAGAGGGGGGATCTTAAATGATGAACAGAAGCTCCAAGATGGAAGCATGGCTGTGGGGTGGACTGACACAAAGTGTGGACTTCTTCAAATACTGACACATGGTTTTGTATAGGTGGGTAAGGAGCATATACAAGTTGCTAACTAAGCAGTTTGAGCCTCACTGGGGAGAACCTGTAGGACATGCTAAGAATTTGAAACTCCATCCAGGAGACAAAGGGAAGGCACTGCAGAATTTCAAATCGGAAGTGATGCGATGGGACCCATATTTTAGAAACATCAGTGACTTCAGTGTGGAGGCAGGGAGTGCAGATTACTGCCAATGTGCAAGGAAGAGGTGGTCTGTCCATGCACAACGAAAAGAAGGGTACTGATTTTTTATAATGTAATTAGGAAGAAATATATATAGGACCACGGGTCTTATGAGCTGTGGGTACTGAGGGAGAGAAAGGACTCTTAGGCATTGCTTGATTTTGTAAAACTTTCCTAGAAGCAAATTAAGAGAGGGAGTTACAAATTCCATTTTACATGAAATATGACAGCTTGTGGGAGATAGATGTAGACATTTCCAGTTGAGAATTACTAAAATTCAAGCAAAAAGTGAGGCTTGCAATTAAGATTTGGAAGGCAGTGCAATATGAGTGATTCTAAAACCACAAGGGTGGCTGAATTTGGGGCCGGGGGATAATAGTGCCCAGTTTCTGGTGAAAATAGCACCCCCTCCTACTCCCGAAAAGTTACAGGCAACCACCTGCTTCTATTGCCAGAAGTCCACGTTTTTTAAAATCTGAAAACTCTTTAGCATTAGCAAAATTCAAGAGTAAGACAGAGTTTAACTTGCTAACAGAATCAATAGCATATGCTTTTGTCCCATCTTCAGCTATAACAGAGATTGTTTACATATGGGAAAAGTAAAGTTACTCATGAACTGACAATTGCTTAGACATCTACTAGTACATTTTTTCTTACCTCATATTCCCCCAAACAAGCAGTTAATGTCTTTTTCTTTTAATCGATGATTTAAAAATGGGCGTGTTGGGGAAGACATCTTGCAATCTACTGAAGTTATATTTTTGTCATGGACTGAAAGCTTCAATAAACAATTGATATTCTCATGAATTTATTTCTACTTATGCAATGGATTCACTGGATTAGTCTGATGAACTGTATCAAACTTTGAAACTTCAATGAGGTAAGTAAATTGAGGGAGGACATTCATTTTCCTCAACCATAATAGCTCTAGTAAGAGTCTTATTAGAATTAGTTCATGAAAGGCCCAATTCTCCCCCCCCCCTCTCTCTCCCTCTCTCTCTCTCTCTCTCTCTCTCTCTCTCTCTCTCTCTCGCACGCGCGCGCACGCACACACACACACACACACACACACACACACACACACATTCTCTGTCCAACACCGCTCTTAAAATATATTTATTAAACTTGGATTCTAACTTTATTGTGGGAGTTTGATACTTTCTCCCAGGAAACTGCTTTAAACCAAGATACCTCAGCAATAATAGTATCTTCCAGTCATTATCTAAATTGTCAGCAAAAGGAAAGATCATTATGATCCCATATAAGATAGGAAGAATGGTGCAATAAACTAGATAGATTTCCCACCGGGTGATATTAAGGCAAAATTATTCCAGGCAAGGGAGAAATGATGCTTGGTATTTAGAGGTTGGAAGGGTTTCTGTTGTGTCATGGTGGTAAAAACATACCAGCCAGCCATGGTGAACCCTTCTGTTTAGAAAGCACAGCTGATTTCCTACAAAGGAGTTTAGATTCTGATGTTGCCAACATATATCTGTGTGTGAATTAAAGGAGAAAGCCTCATATTCCATTGTCTGGGCTGCCAATTCCTCTGGCCTTGAGATATTCTCCTGACTTGGGTTTTGTGACATACCTGTCCTGGAACTGTCCCTACTTCCTGGGCTATTCCTCTACCCTCTGTGCAGGCTCATCATCTCCTTACCAGCTGATGAGTCATTTAGATCTCATTCACACTTTACTGAAATTATTCCTATATATACACAGTCACAAGCTACATCTTCACCCAGGCCTTTTCCTTGTAGTCCAGATCCATACACCCAACTCCTATTGGACATCACCACCGAAATGACTTGATTTATGGCATCTCACTCCTCATACCTGAAACCTAACACTCCTGATCATTCTCGTTCAAACAGGGTTCCCTCCTGGTGACTGACTAGCCTTCTACTTGACTACCACAACCATTCATTCAAGGACACGGAAACCCTCCTTTACTAGCATGCAGCATCATTTATGCCTCCCACTCTCACCTGCCCTATGAAATCCAGTACAAAGTCCTATGGACTTTCCCTTCTAAATCACTTTCAATTAAAAGAGATGTAGGATTCAGCAACAAAATATTTTAGAAACAATCATCAAGCCTCAAAATCTAACAAGCCAGCACCAAGGGTAATTAGTGGAAAGAGTGCCTTCTTTCTCTTTGCCCAGTTTTTCCACCATTTTACCATCTACATTTTCAAAAAATTTATCTTTATTGTTGAAAGTATTGCAAATGTCCCCTTTCCATGCCCCCCCATCTCTGACCACCTCACAGGCCTTCATCGCACTGTTGTCTGTGTCCATATTGCAGGTTTTCACTGAATGAAACAGCCATTTCCTAGAAGAGAAGAAACTCCAACAGCTGGTTTATGAGACCTCCCATCACAGTAAACAAAGAAGAGTTAGCTTTACCCACCTCCCCCAAGGTACCTGCTCACTAGCTTTCAATGTTTATATATGTGTGCCAGAAGCTTTTTCCTTGCTTTAAAAAATATCCCATATTACTAGATGGTATGTGACCTCTTTCTGGGCAGGCACATATTTATTATTATATCCACAGACTTAAATTTAACGTTTAATAGGTAGTGAGAGTGTGAAGAATGAAAGATGGGTGAAGTGTCATATTTTCTTTCAGATATTAGAATGAATTTCAAGGACTTCTAAAAGTTCCTTTTCATTTCCTAGACAGTATAATCTACTTATATTTATTTATTAGGAACTCACATCTGGCTGTGAAAAAAACTCCATGCCACTTATTAACAATATTGTGTTAACATCTTAAGAATGAAACAGGGGAGAGATTTTCTACTTATCACCCTTAGCTGCTATTCTACAGCATTCTCTTGTTGTCTCTGGGCAATTAGGCACTGTAATTATAAGTTCTGTTTTTTAAAAAGTAGGGATGGGTAGGTTCCATTAATAGGGATAACTATGTAAACATAATAAATTCAGTATTCTATCATTAAAAATGGTAGCGACATATCCCTTTATAAAAAAGACTAATTTACACAGCAGTAAATGTAAGCAAAATATTTCTTAAAGAAAAGCCAAATATACAGGCAATAACAGAGCAAGGGACTGAGAAATAATTTTACCTGATCTTGAGTAACAGTGACTATAAAATGTCAGTGAAATTTAAGTGACTACATTGGTGCTAATTCCATCACAACCAAAAAGTGGAAATAGAAGGCAACTGGGAATTCTCTGTCCATGCCCTGGTCCTCTTTTTAATCGGCTCTGAAGTGTTATTTGTCTTAGGCAGAAACCAGTAAAAAGCCAATGAACAGAAAAAAAAAAATTGACCCCAAGATAATTTCAAATGAGAAATAAAATCAGGAGGGAAGCCATGCCAGAATTTATTGAAAAACAGATTTTTCTCCTTCAAAAATGTTATTAAAAAATACGAATGTTTTCGTGACTTATTGCCAAGTATATTTTATAAGCTCTCTGCTACTCAGATGTACCATACCATACTGTACAATGTGATGGATGGGGGCTATTAATCATTTTTACTGAAGAACAGAACAGCCCATGCAACATACTGCTATTAAAAAGGTGAGGGTATTCTGAGAGTACATTCACTTCCTCATAAAGTCACATTTCACATATCCCTTGGTTTTCAAACAGTTTCTTCCTACTGACTAGCATACTCTGCAGGTTGTGAAAAATGGGCTGACTTGTGATAGAGGATTATCACATTGCTCCTGGAAAGTGCCAACTCTATCTCCAAACTTTCACCTGCAGTCATTCCTGTGTTTCATATAGTACAACACTGTATGCACTTCTGTCCATTATCTAGTTTTAAACTCAGCCTAGTTTTATATGTTCTGTTCCTGGACTGTACTCAAATTGAAGGGGTGGGAGAAGCATGAGGAACTTGCAGGCTCTCACCTCTAGGCAACTGCTCAGGTAATATTATCTCCCCAGACAGAGTCTAGCTTCAGTGAAATCAGTTGCTTATTGGTTCAAAGAAATTAACCACACGGATGAGGTAGAGGGAGGCCCAACCCACAGAAAAGAGGTACCAGACAAGTGAATTTCAACTGGTGTGCTGTAAGAATTTTTAAACTATTCAGGGGCACTGACCTCTTTCCCTTAGATGGTTAAATTAAAAAATGACAACACTCAACCCAATAATTGTCTGTTGTGAATGCCCTGCCTTGAACCATAAATATATAGGACATATAATAAAGCTGTATTTTATTGGTCACATCACATAATAAGGTTGTGTCTGATTGGTTAATTCTTGGTACCAGAAATAAGTATAGGCACCTGATTTTGATTTTTTAAAAAGTCACTTTTGAGCAAAAAGAGCAGATAGTTACTATGATTATTATTTTAAATCAGTCAACATCATCCCTTTTTTTTTTTGTCAGATCAGCAAAAAACAAGCAAACAAACATTTTTTGGTGTGCCACTGAATTTAGTAATTAGGTTGTGTGCACCATGGGATAAAAAAAAGGTGAAAATTGCTGAGACAGACTATTTTAGGTAGCATTTTTTTTAAAGAGGATTCTTTAAAAAAAAAAAATTATTATTTACAGAGAGGAAGGGAGAGGGATAGAAAGTTAGAAACATCGATGGAAGAGGGACATTGATGAGCTGCCTCCTGCACATCCCCCACTGGGGATGTGCCTGCAACCAAGGTACATGCCTTTGACTGGATTGAACCCAGGACCCTTCAGTCCGCAGGCCAATGCTCTATCCACTGAGCCAAACCAGTTTTGGCTTAGGTAGCACTTTTATTATTTTCACAGAGAAAACAACATAATTCTTATACACACTGGTATATTATGAGTTATTTGTCTTAAATAGAAAAGTAATGAGAGCCCATCTTATATAATAAAAGCCCAGCGACCATACAGCAGAACAATTAAAACAACTTCTCGAACAGTCACTATGAGGTACACTGACTACCTCTCAGTCCCTTCCCCCTGTCGTCAGGATCCCATTGCTGGATAGGGAAGGAGGAACCCGAGTGGGTGGTGGTGGGGGGTGAGACTGGTGAGCAGGAAGAACAGGCCTACCTCTTGGACCTTCCTCCCAGTCCTTAGGCTCCAATGGCTGTCGATGGCAAATGGGGAACCAGGATGGGTGGTGGGGAATGCAGTGGTGACAAGCCAGTCACCCCACATACAAAGGGCAGCCAGTGGCAGGAGTGGGGCCAGTGAACTGGCGGGAATGGGTGACCTCTTGGTCCCTCTTCCAGCCGCCAGGCTCCCATCAGAATGGGAACAGGGTGGGTCATGGTGGGGGAGGCGGGGGACCACTTACTGGCAGCCCAGGAAGATGGCCCTGATCACAGGCTAGGCCTAGGGACCTTACCCACGTACAATTTTGTACACCAGGCCTCTAGTTATAAATAAAAGTTTCCATTCTAAAGAGATAGACATGTTTTCAGTGTTAATCATCTCCTCTTTTATCCTCTTCCCTATCCATTTTCTTCTCCCTTCTTTCCTATGTCCCATTCCTCTGTACTTCCTCCCCCATTCCTCTCCAGTCCACTGGGGTTTGAGCTAATACCCCGCTGCTCCTGATCCAGGAGTGAATGAGCCAGAGAACATGGTAGCAGTGAACATACACCTTTTCTTGTTACAATTTGTAGACCCCCATCTAAGGCTCCTGGGTGAAGCAGAAACCAAGAGTAAGCAAGATCTTGACCCTTCACAGAAAGAAAATGTGGTGGCTTTGTCCACAGCAAATTCTACTAACCAGCTTCTTTGCCCCCAATCCTAAGAGTTCCAGTCAATCCAAAATACACTTTACCCTTCAAAATGACAAAACTCAAACCTTCACTAATTCTGCCTTTCTTTTAATAATTATCCTGAATTTGCTTTGCTGACTAGTACGTGGGGATGCATATGGTTCACTGACAAGGTCTCCTCACCTCTGGCGAGTGTTCCATGCTTGTCAGACTTTAAGGACTTAAGTGCAACACCCAGCTTCATGTGGCTCACTACGTGAGAGTTTCACGTGGTCAGTGGCAGGCTGGGTGACGCCCTGGGAGGTCAGAATCTGGAGCGAGACCCAGCCTACTGCGATCTGGGAAGGCCCCAATGATAGTGATCCTGGTGGCAGAGTTTTACCAGTCAATGAAAGAGAGACCCATTATTTGAAGGTGTCCTTTTTATGCTGAGCATAATATTAGAAAATGTCATGGAAATTTAGGATTCTAAAAGAAGAAATGGATGAATGGGCTATGCCAGCGTTTTTCAACCGCTGTTCCATGGCACACTAGAGATGTTGCCTGGTGTGCCGTAGGTGCAGACAAGACAAGAATTTTATAATTTTTCACTATTTTGTTTACTTAATATTTCATAATAAAGTAATTATAAAATACTTTCTTTGTGTTTATTTAATTCCTATTCAAGAGAATTACTTTATATATAGTCAATATAGGCACAGAGTTAAATTTTTTAACATTTTCTAATGGTGGTGTGCCTCGTGATTTTTTTCATGAAACAAGTGTGCCTTTGCCCAAAAAAGGTTGAAAAACACTGGGCTATGCTACATGGAACATGTGGGAACCTGTTTAAAAAACAAAACAAAAGAAAAGAAAACAAAAGGAGGCAAAGTCTCAGATTTCTGAATTGAGGAGTAAGGTCCAAGACGGACAGGCAGTAAAGGTGACATGAGACCTAGTTATTAAATCAGAACACTGGACTCCTTCAAATCATAGTTCAGGGTAGAGTGGAATCTTCTAAGAGTGGGGGTGTCAACTGACTCTAAGTAATGAATCATTTGACTAAGCAAGTCCATCTATTAGGTATTTACATTTTCCCAGACCAGACTTCCATCTCCCACCCATCTCTCTTCTCCTATACCCTCCCAGTCAGAAACTTCAAAACTTTCTGATCTTTCTTCAATTATATCAAATAACTTGAAAAGCAAATGGAAACTCTTTTATGGATATGTAGTTAAAATATATAAGCATTTTTTAAGGGCAAGTGTCATATATCAAAGTTTCAATAAAACAATTCTGTTTTCTTAATTTTTATTATGATACCCACAGGCATACCACAAAAAAAATGAATGGAATGATCACCCCTACTTTTATGGAGATTCATATAGGAAATATTATAAATCACCAAATTACACTAGATAAAAAAATATGGAAAGTGTCAATTTAAAACATGATCAGGAGAATTTTGTAGGAACAATAGTATTTCTCAGATGACATTTTTTTAAAAAAAACAAAACATTCACTTTGTTGTTGGCATTAACATCAGAAGATTGGCTTACATTTGAAAACATAGTAGGTAGATCTAAAAAAAAAAAAAAAAAAAAAAAAAAAAAAAAAAAAGGCAAGGAGGAGGAAGATTTGGTTAGTAACCAGCTTGTTTAAGACCTTTTCAGATTAAAGTCAAGTATAATATTCTCATTCGTTTTCAGTTTATTTAAATTAGGGTTACAGTGATTTGAAAGTCATTTCCATCATCCTGGGCTAAGAAGGAAAAGAATGTGTGAGTAGGTCCATAGAGTCAAACAGAAAGGGTACCTGAGGCTTTCTAATTTTCAAAAGATACTTATAACTGTTAAAATCTATGATGGTGGTGTGTTTTGTTTTTGGTTTTTCTTTTACATAATTTTGGATTGATGCCTCAAAAAGGGGTCCCATGGGAAAAAGCTTTGCCAACCCCCAATTTTGCCATCCATCCAAACCCAGTGGACCTTCAATTATTATAGCACATGACACAAACTAGAGAGATGGTAGAACTTTGTCTTTTTGTAACTGCTTTTACTTCCCACTTTAATAAAATTTGTGCATGGGGGGGGGGGGGGGGGGGGCCTCAGCCCAGCCTGCACCCTCTCCAATCCGGGATCCCTTGGGGGATGTCTGAGTGGATTGGGCCTAAACCAGCAGTCAGATATTCCTCTCACAATCCAGGACTGCTGGCTCCTAACTGCTCACCTGCCTGCCTAATCACCCCTAACTGCCCCCTCTGCTGACCTGATTGCCCCTAATCCCTAATGGCCTCTGCCTACCTGCCTGATCACCCCTAACTGTCCCCTCTGCTGACCTGATTGCCCCTAACAGCCTCTGCCTACCTGCCTGATCACCCCTAACTGTCACACACACACACACACACACACACACACACGCACTGGTGTGGTCATCCCCAACTGCCTCCCACTGCCGGCCTGGTTGCCCCAAGCAGCCTGCTGTTCAGTCATTTGGTCACCCCTCACTGCCCCTCCTGCCAGCCTAGTCGCCCCATGCAGCCTGATATTCGGTCATTGTGTGAGAGCGTCCCGACCAATTTGCATATTACCCTTTTATTAGTATAATTTGTTTTTAGTGACTTACTTGGTAATTAGATGTAGCGATTAACTATTAGCAAGCATATTTTCCTTGGCCAAGCAGTTTTCCTTAACAGAAATGAGCTTAAGTCAATATTACAGTTGCAGGGATTAAGTGTAAGGATTTGTGAAGGGGAAGCAGCCAGCTAGGTCCCCTCACTTCTGCTTAACTGATGCAAATTAGAAGACAAAGAAAAGTAATTAGTGGGAGGGAAGCAACAAAATAGATATTTTGAATGTAGAATCCATTCATAACATAACACTTCTCAAGAGAGCTGTTCTAATAGATTACTTGCTGAAATGCATTATGTAAGCCTTATTTGTTTCGAGTTAGAAGTAACTGCATCTACTCTGCATTTGGTGCATAAAGCCATTAGAACAAATGTAGGTCAATATGAGGTTACTGATTTGCCTTTGCAAAATCAGAACTGATTATCAGTACCAAGGCCAGATGCCTTAAAAGGAACTATTAATACCTAAGAATGTGATGTGCAAACATACTTCCAAGATAATATGGAATTAAAATGGCAAAATGTTCAAACCAATTGTGAATACCAAGGGATTTTTTTTTTTTTAATTTAAAAACGGTTTTACTCAACACACCAGCTAAAATAATGTGTCCCGTTCCACTGAAGAGTTTCACAAGCTGTTTCATCACGGGTTTCCTGAGTCTAAGTTATGGTCTCCTATTTTGTAGGAACAGCATCTCCTGTCGTTATGATGGATGCTGAAGCCCGGCTTCTCCCACTGAAGAGTGTCGCACTTCTGCCTCTGACACTCTCCTTTTCTGGTCTCCAGACAAAAATTCTATCACCACCTCTTTCAAGTTGAAAGGCAAGGGGGCCTTTTTGACGCTGAGAAGCTGTTTCCAAGTGACAACCCCCTGTCACTGTGAAAATGTGAGCAAAAGACAGAGAAGTTTCTGGGCCTCTGGTAAACCTCAGCTGCCCCGATTAAAACATCCCTCGGCTGCGGCCTGGTTGCAGGTAAAACCATCACAAGGGAAAGGAGAGAATAAACTGAACACGGGAGGGTTGAAGCATGGGCAACCCCGTGACAGCACACAGATTCCAATCCAAGTGACAGATTCCGGAATTACACAGCAGACAACCAGACAGTTGGGTACTTCCACACGAAACCAAGGAGGGTTCTCATTTTAATTAAGTCACAAGCTCTGCTTAGTGAGCCTGCTTGTGTGAGTGCGTTCGTGTGCGTTTGTGTGCACTAGTATTTTGCTAACAAGCCCAGGAAGAAACCCCATCACGCCAATCCCCTGCACAAAGTCTTGCTGGGCAATGCGTCAGGGCCAGTGCCAATTTCAGTGCAGAATTAAAAAGAAAAAACCGCAAATGAATATAAATGCAATTAAAAAGGATGAATGATTGATAAGAATAATAAATAACTTTCCAGATCAAAAGCACATCGAATCTAGTTATGACTCTTCCAAAAATATCAAAATGTAATTATACTGTTTTCACACATCATTATTTGCCATTTCAGGAAATTAGAACGGACACATTAATTAATGTACAAATGATATTCAATTAAAAACAACTGCCGTGTATCCTTCATGGCTTTGCACTAGAATTCTTGCCAGCGTCCCCTACTCTAGCAGTTTATCCCTAAAAAGTCTCACATGTGTTTATCTGATGTTTAAGGTTTATCTGTCCGAGCCATAGTCTTCCTTGGGAATATTCAGGAACCAAGTGACAGACATCCTGGCATGGACACTGCAGGCAGTCTTTTCCCACAGTGCTTGAAATGCTGCCTTTTTACCTTTCAGAATAAATCAGCAAATGTATTTAACACAGAGGCATGGCTCTTGCTTTCCTTTGGCTTGTTTCCCTTTCCAGAGAAAATGTTTTGAGGAAAAAGCTGGTTGCTATGGAAGCTGTACTGTCAACCACTTCAGTATTAGAAGGCTGGAAAACGTTAACCATTTTGAGTCACCGGATCCACTAAACATTCCCAAGATCATTACAATAAGAATGAGGAAGAGAAGAGACCCACAAGGTGATTTCCAAAAAACAATGCAGCTCTTTGCCCACAAATGGATGCAGAGCTCAGTAACTGGAACCTGCATAAAAGACAGCTGATTCCCACACGCTTTTCTTCCAAAGCTACTCTTACAGATGATGGCATTTTAGAAAAATAAAGACACATTCCCAGATTTCTAAAATTACACACCATTGTTGTCATTGTTGTGTAGTTAGTGTAAAGTTACTACTCTCCATTCAATTCAGTCAGGCAGCTAGGTGTCCAGCAAGTTAATTTGCCAGAAAGATACATTTTCATAAACATGAATGCAAATAAAGCACCGGAATCCAGCAGACGCAGTGTTCCACACGAGCCTGGAAAATGGAACGGCTTCCAGTCTACCACCTGGACGTCCAGTCTCTGAGAACTCCCGTGGGCTGTCCCATGGTCCATAGGATCTCATCCAAATACTATTAGCAGAAATGAACTGTAACCAATCGTAAGTGGCTACTAATTGCCCATGACAATGATGGAAAAGACTGACTCAACCTCAGAAGAGTTAATGCAGTCTGAGTGGTAGAGATACAGTCTGAGGTTATCATAATCACATCGCAAGTTGACCTTATTAATTAGCCATCCTGGGGTTCGAGCCGTAAAACAGATCAAGAAATGAGTGATCACCCTGACAGTCTGGGCCACATTAACAAAACTGACTGGCTGATTCAGCTGGAAAAAGAGGCCTGGATATGCACGTAAGAAAGTTGTTATTCCCTGGTCAATACAAAATTGTCCCATTGTTTTACACATGTGGATTACTAGGAGTATCGGGTTTGTTTAAAAGTTTGCTTGGTGTTTGGAATAGTTCCACTGTGATGCCCAATGTGATTACATTAAGGTAGTGATTCCCTAGAATTATAAGGTTGAGATATGCATTATGGCTGTTGGGTTTTATTTTTAACCTCTCTCATACTTTTCTTCCTCCTCTTCCAGACCTCCCCCCATTCCTAGCTTGTATGGCAGATGTTTTCTTTAAATATTGATATAACTTCAAATGAATATAGCCAGTCACCAAAACAACTCCCTTCTACAACTCTGCCTCCATTCAGAGTCCAGGACTATATTCTCCTGGGTCCACTGCCCTTCCTGGGCTCCTCATCTTGCCTTCTCCCATGGAAGCTGTACTGTCAACTACTTCAGTATTAGAAGGTTGGAAAACGTTAACCATTTTGAGTTGCTTAATCTTGTCACCTTCGAGGCACACACCCTCTTCCTGGACATTCTTGATTATCTCCAGTTTAGAGCATAATTCCTCCATTTTAAATTACTATGCCCTTTCCCCCTCCAAAGTCCTATGGATGCCCCAAACTCAGCCAGTGCAAAATTGAATTAGTCATTTTTGCTGCTGTCAACTGCCAACCTCCACTATGATACACTGTGTTTACCAAAGGTGGCTGCAATTCTCTGAAACATGACCTCCCACCACCCTCGGAAGAGGGAGCCCAGTTCTCCCCCTGGAGCTGGGCTGGCTTTAATGACTCTCTTATAAGTAGCAGAAGTGGCAGAAGGAGCACTGTGACTGGAATCTAGGTCAGAGGAGCCTGAAGCTCTTGCCCAGTTGTTTCTACTAGAAGCCCCGTCCTCCTGCCCAACCTCCCTCCCCCTCCCTCCCCAGAAGCCCTGCTGCATAGAGTGAGCATGCATGTGCTTCAATCGCCAGGTACAGCTGAGCCCAGCTTTTGAGTTATCCCATCCCGGGTGTCAGATGACAAAGATTCTCTCCTGGAGCCAACTCCAGCCAGGCTCCTCTGAACCCTTTCTCCATGAGGCCCTACGTTGGCCTGTGAAGACTTCAACAAGCACTAATAGAGTTTCTAACACCTCCATCCCCAGGATAACTCCTGCCTCTCCTTAAATACCTACTTGGGAAACCTCAAGGATACCAAAAATATGTTTTTGGTTTGTGTGTTGTTGTTTTTTTTTTTCAGAATCTCTATCTCTCAGTCTCAGTGGGAGGAAGGGGGTCTAAATTCCGTAAAAGCCAGTTAACAAACCCAGATGGGTTTTATGTGTACCAAACCCTCATTCCTGCTATTTGTAATTTTCAATTTCCCTGACTCTGTGAGCTGCCTCTCACCTCTTCCCTCTTCCTTCACTCTCGGTTTCAAATGCCCAGTCACCTCTGTACAACAGGAAGCTAAGTTCAGTTCATTTCACACTGGACTCTCTCCGTATTATAATAGTATCTTACTGATTAAAATCTATCCTGACCTCTTTAACCGGCACTATTTATCTTTGACACGGACATGTGAATCTGAAGAAGGCTCCAGATGATCCCAGTCCTCAGCCTTGAGTTGCCACCAGTCATTTGCATTTTCTCAGCAGAGGTCCTAGACCTCAAGGAGCAGAGATAAGCCCCCATGGATACATCCTGTCCAAATTCCTGACCCTCAGATTACATAATGATGTAGTTGTTGTCAGCCACAAAGTTTGAAAAGATTTGTTATGCAGCAAAACCACCAATTCTGCATGTCCCCGGCCAATGCATGTCTTCTATCCATTTTACACAACTGCGCTGAGGCAGGTAATCATTTTACAAGTTTAGGTGAGCACCAATTTGCTCTCCCTCCATTCTGTGTGTTGCTGAATTAATCTTTTTTAAACCACAGGTCTAACCACATCATTTCCCTGCTAAAAACTCTTTAATACAGCGGTCACCAACCTTTCGGACCTCACGAACCACCAGTGGTCCACGGACCACCGGTTGGCGACCACTGCTTTAATAGATCTCCAATGTTTATGGACCACGTCCTCTATAATGGGGCCTAAATTTACCTTCTCTGAGTTACCTTCCATTTTCACTGCTCATTCCAACCCAGCTGGATTAGTTAATCACCCTACTCTCGAGATGTCCAAGATGCTCCCATGGCTTTGCCTTGCTCATGCTGTCCATTCTGCCTGAGTGTCTTTTTCTCTCAGTCAGGGACAACAGCTTACGCCTCCTTCAACACACAGGCCTGCCTCACTGGACTGTTCCCAGCACATAATTACCTTTACTCCTACGTGCCCCATCTTTCCTCCTGTACAAATATTTGTCTTCATATCCCCTCCACTACTGTACTGCTGAGTTCATTAAGAGCACAGCTCATGTCTTGGATATCTCTCTTTCCCCAGCACCTGACACACTGCTGTGCCATTAAAAAAACATTCAGCCTTTCTGTCATTGCTGGGAACATACCGGAAACTCCAACTTCATCAGCAGGAAAAGTGTATCATCACCTGGTCTGGAAGTTCTTCTGCCTTAACACTTAATAAAAGCGAATTACTTAGAAGGCCATGGAATGACCACTTCTACTTCCTCCTTTAAAAGGTTTGAGGAAGTAGTAGTACTTCATTTTAGGTAAAAAGAGGAGTTTATAGTTAAATTTTAACCGTCGGTGCCTGGAGAAGAGGTCTATAAAAGAACAGATATTTGCAATCCAAAGGTGGGTGGGAGGAAGAGACAAAAAGTTCCCAACAACCAGCTCCCATTTGGGGGAAGCAGAATAAAGTGCTATAGCCCCTGTTTTTATTGTTCTTATAGGTCAATTATTTCTGCTGACTGAATAATGAGTCAAATCCCATAAAAAATGTGGCACATCTCATTCCAGGCCCTGCTGCAATTCACTGGCATTTGTTAATAAAGTGATGCAAGGAGCAGCTCACTGTTGAATGATAAAGTCTTTCCTTCTCCATCCAAATGCCTCCAGAAAGTCATAACTGAGGATGGGAAGCTGGTTGCTAACGTCCTTTGTTTGGGCAACTTTAGTTAGCACTCTTTCCAGCACCTAATTTGATATGTGAGTTTGCCCCTTGCCAAAGAGCTGGGAACTCTCAGGTGTAAGATAAAGTAGTCTCCCCTGTTTAAAAAAACATGCTGCTGTCCTCACCCTACCCAAGTGAGTCTCCTATAAGCCCTTTCGAGGTTGTGCATTCTGTTTGGTGGCTGGAATCTGAAGACCACTCCTATGGTAATCTTGTCTACCCTGTGAAGATAAATGAATTCATCAAACCCAGCAAAACTCCTGAAATCCAAGTGCCAACTTTACTGATACAGGATGTCCCTGACATCCCTGCACTTCTTATTGGCTCTTGGAAGTTCTTCTTGAACTCCACCTGGAGGCTGGAACTGCTCAATTCTTTCTCATCCCTTGTCACCCAGCCTCTCAGATCCCCTCTCACACTGATGCAGTGATACACACAGGCTTGGCTGGCATCACTAAGAAAATCAAACATACCTAATTCCTTATAAAAGCCCAATCCCCAAGGATCAATTTCTCTTTTGGTGGTTGCTTCCCCATCTCCCCTGGCCCCTTTAAGAAGGCAGAAGAAAATACCTTTCCCTGGAATTTGCAGAAATATATTTTTAACTGAAATTTTATTTTGGTCTCGCCATGCAGGAAGCTATTATCTGTCCGCTATCTTTATGTGCGTGATTAGGAATAATAGCTGATTTGTGAAGTTATCTATTCCGGGGAATAACCAAGATTAATGAGCCCTGTGGCACTTGCTGAATGCCTCGGAGATTTATTGCTCAGGCTGTGCATTTCTCTCCTTGTGTTGTTGGTGCTGTCAGGAGTTTTTTTTGTTTTTTTTTTACAAATGCAAATGGAGATATGGATTAACTGTGGAAGAGGGGAAAAGCTCTTTCAATGTTATCAAACATTGTGGATTGCTCAGTCCCAACTCTCCCATTTATGTTTTATTCCACATAATAATGTTGGAGTCTAGTCCCTATCCTGCTTGAGACCCAGTTTAGCTCACACCCTCATGGCCCAGGGACCACAAACAAATAATACTGTCCACTTAAGCATCCTCTCCCAAAGTCAAGATTTGGTCTAAATGGAGAGTAAAATATAGACACTATTGCTGCAGATGCCCAGGGAGTTTTTTTTCCAATCACCTGCCCAACCAGGGAGGTGCTGCTCTCTTACTCTGTGGAATTGCTCTGGGGCTGAGAGAGATGTTGTACGGGGCAAAACTGTTGCCACCATGCAGATTTACCCATGTCACAAATTTCTGTATCAACTGAGGACAGTTCTGAACCCTATGCATTTCTGTAAATGGAACAGTGATCCAGGATGCAAAGGAAACCGGAGTAGTATTTCCACTGTATTGTATGAACTATGAAGTGTATAATGAAATTACAAAGCCAGCTTCTGATAAAAGATGGAAGGCACAAAAAGCTCCTAACGACCAGCATCCATTTAGAGGAAGCAGAATAAGGTGCTGGGTGGGGGCAAAGACCCTATTCCCCAATGCCTGCATCCAAGCTATGGGCAACACACCTCACCTCTGGCCACATAAACGCTTTGCACCTCACCATCTGTAAACCTCAGAAAGAGGACCAATGTCACAAGGTCATTGGGATGGGTTAAATGAATTAAAATATGTACCAGTGTTTAGGTAAACTTCATAAATGTTAGCTGTTGTTATTATTTTGAAATAGCCATGTGTCAGTGGAGATGTACTTAAAAATCTCCTGGACTCTTAACCCATATCAATCTATAAAATGCCAGTTCTGTCAATGGACAGAATGAGGGTACAATGGATGAACCCCAAATTCAGAGCTAAAAGGTCTGGCTTCTAGGCCCAGGTCAGTCACTAACCAATGAGGTATGATGTTGATCAAGGCACTCTATATCTTTGGGTCTAGCTTTCCTACCCACAAAATATAGAACTCGAAAATTATCTCAGATGTCTTTAAAGATGGTATCACATAAAAAGTTACACTTATCTTCCTATAAACTTAGGGGGAGGAACAGTATCAAGAGTGATTGAGAACTTAATGCAATCTATCTGAAATGTTATGCATATGAAAGAAAACCCTAACAAAAATACATTTGAATATTTAGAAAATCACAGCATTATCAACTAATAAAGACACAGGGTGTTTACTTGTAGAAATTATAAAAAGTCAAAGACTCTAAAAACATACTTTGCAAAATATAGGAATAGCAAAGCATCCCAATAGGATACTTTTAATGTGCTGGAGCCTGCCATTTCAATAATGATATTAAGAGAATCACTGGGTTTATTTAAGAGCATATATACTGATTACCTTAGCCATTAGATGATAATGAACTTTTTGGTGAAGAGGTTTATACTTCCTAGACCTTAATTTTTCCATTATCTTGGCAGAACTTAGTCACCCCCGCCTTTTATTCTTTTCCCAGACTTGTGCATTAATTATCATGTACAGTCTGAGATTGCTATACCAACAGCAAACTAGTAGTTGTTTTTCAGCAATGTATTTTCCACTTAAAAGCAGAAATTAATGCTTGTGAATTATATCACTTGTGAATTCAAAAGTCTAATTTCTTGATTCCTTTCCCCCAATCCTACCCCTTGACTCTGATCATTAACATACTATCCATTTTGTTAGGCCCAATTCAAATTCCAAATTGTCATCTTCCACCTTTCCAAATGACATTCATTTCCCCTTCTTGGTGCCCCAAAGCCTTCTACACCTCCAATGTCACAGCCTGCACATCACACTGAGTTGTGTGCTGGTGTGCCCCTTCATTCAGCCCAATAAGATCCTAGGCATAGAGGCCATTGCTAATCCACATTTTCTCAGAAATGTAGTCCATTCCTCTATCCAACAAGATAAAAAAAAAAGACAAAAGATGACGCATATGTCTTAATGTTTGTCCCCTCCCTCACCTTTATTCCCATTTTTTTTTATAACAAATATGTAAGGAATTTATGTCTGAAAGGGAGAGTGCGAGGTGCAAAGCAGGTTATACCATCCATTCACAAAGCTGCTGCTCAATATAAGTGATTTAATTATTTCACTCCTTGGGGTTATATCCAATTAGAGAACAAGAACATGGATTCTTCTGGATTCTTCACTGTTCTGGAAAGAAATGAATGATCTAGGTGTCAGTTTCTTTTCTTTAACCCCCAAACTATGTGCTCAGACCACTGATAGCCAGTACACACTAGATCTTCACGATAGGCTGGGAACTGCTCTGAACCCCCAGCACAGAGTTCAGCTCATGGTGGGGATAATGTTAAGTACAGTCTCAAATGACCCAGGTCGTATTTGTTGAGATTGGCAGTGAAAAGCACGGAGTGAAGATGTGGTTACTACAGGACAGGGTCTGCCTCCAAGCCCTCACCATCCATTCCGCTTTAATCCTCCTTGTCACTAAATGAGAAAAGCAATATTCACTCCCCTTTTAAAGATGAAGAAACCGAGGTACCTCGGAGAGAAGTAGCTTGCCCAGATAGAGAACTGAGGGAACTAGGAGTCCATTCAAGTTGTCTGACCGCAGAGCCCTTGCTCTTAAACCACTGGCTGCAGGGTCAAGGGGCAAACGCATTTCTCACCCACTTCAGGAAAAGAGGGGTCGGGCACGGGGGAAGAAGACGGGAAAAGTGGAGGGTTGAGAGAGGGCACACAACAGCACCCTCATAAAAGCTTTCATGTAAAACTCAAGTAGGTTTCAGTCACTCAGGCTAGTTATTTGGCACTTTCTCACTCACATCAATGACAGAAAGAAATACACATGACAGTCATCACACTACCCTTAACACCAGTCTCCACTGGCCTCTCTACCTCTCTGTTATTTAAATTCAATTACGTTTAAGTTCACAGGTTCCTATAAGCCATTCACAAAGTGAATGTGAAATACACATTTGCTTTTTATCATTAGGAATTTACCAGTAGGCACAGTCCCCAATAATGCATATCTGTCAACATGACAATAGTCCTTTTACCAGCTAGTTTTTATTTTCCCAACGGAGTTGTCAGCCGTCAACAGATTCCATGGTACGGACAGAAGGGCCCTCTGACCTCACTGCCAGTCAGGACAGAATAAAAATCACAGCGGAAGGAAATAATGCGTGTTGGGATGGGACCTGGTGTTGGGATCCATCTTTTACAAGTGGCTCTTTCTGTGAGGAGGAACATTATTTTTTTTTCTTGTCTAAATGGAATTCTTTACTTGGCTTCTATTTGGAGACATTAATATAAAGTGAAATCCTGTGCTAAATAATGTGAAGACAAGAGTGATTTCCTAAAAGCTAGTTGTTAGATGCGAAGGGGCTGTTCAACACACACACACACACACACACACACACACACACACACTCCAAAGGACGGCAAGGCTTTGATGCGTTTGCCTGGAGGTCGGGCCTCCTTTGTCGCTACAACAAACACCTGTCACAATGCGACAACCGAGCACAAACCATGCCACCCCTCAGGGCCTGCCACGTGCTTCTTGCCGAGAATGGAGAGAATTTTGTTTTTGGCTTAAATTTGGAAATGTGAGGGAACAGGCTCCAGAGATTGGTGATGGGAAAATCACAGCGCTGTAAGACCAGGAGAGGATCCCAGGGCTCAGCGAAGTACCCCCTTCATTTTACAGGTGAGAGCAGAGAGCCAGGCAGGTCTGACTGACACACAGTGCCTCAGCTGCTCACGTCTAAGTGGAACCTGGAACCCAAGTTTTCCGTCTCCTAGGCGCTGTGTTCTCCACTCTGAAGAGAAACCTAGCACACTGCCTTGACCACATCAGCCACCTAGACTTTGCTGTTGAATATGCAGCTAAGTGATCTGGAAATCTAGAAAACATGGAGGGAATAAGAGTTCAGAGAGTGAGAGACCTGGGCAGGTCATGGGACTCATTGATCTCATTATTTCAACCAAAGATAGTTCACCCATTGCCTGGAAATGGACAGACTTTTCCCTAGGGTCCTCTGCTCCAGAAAGTAAAGGATGGATATCATTTTTGGGGGGAAGTAACTGGGTTTGAACCCTGCTAGAGCACTTGAGGGTTAAGTGGGGGTGGGGAGAGTAAGAGGGTAGACAGGACTAAAGCCCACAATGTGTTACCTTCTTTACTCCTCTCTTCCATAGAACCCTGGCTATGACTAGGGCCCCAGCCCCCAGTTTAATGGTATATTGACCATTTTGTGATAAACTGGCCAAAATTACAGGGAATTTTGAAAGTCCCTTCAGGGAAAGCAAAGTAGGTCAGGGTGGTGTACTATTGGCCCCAGAATAAAGCTTGTTCTGTTTTTCTTCTCTGAGTTAAAAATGTATGAAAGAGAGCACCAGGATAAAGGGAAATTAGAATCCAAGGAAATGCATCAGTAAATGCCTGACGTGCCCTGAAAGCCTTTCTTTTCTAAGAAAAAAGAACAACAAGGATGCCTAGCTGATGCACAATGGAAACCTTTGAACAGTACTTATTTACCAGAGTGGGCAAGAGGATTGTCAGTACTTCAGAGAAAAATAAAACCAAGCAACCCAATACCCTTGTCCACATTTTCATCTATTTCCAAATTAATCATCCATGAGAACCTTTGAGAGGTTCCAATGTGTCAGTTCATTGAATTCTCTTTTTTCCTATCTCAACCTTCCCAGGTTCTGGCTGGTAGTGGGACCCATAGTGCCAAAAGAGTGAAAGAGGGTCTTCAAGTAGAACTTCCGTCTTTCCTGGGAACAAATGCTATAGGGATGTCTGGACATCCGTTACAGTTTTTAAGACTCGAATTGTCTTAGGTGTTTATCAAAGCATCTGACTTTCCATGTTTTTCACATGAGACCATGCCCTACTATATAAAAAATATTGTGTTTAAAAAAAAGATAAATTAGTGATTCTTCTCTTTACTAAAATATTTATTAAAAGTTTGAGTTTGCCCTCCTCCAAAATGAGTATCTTTCTATTTCAAGAATAACTTCTTAAAGTTTAATTTCTATGAAATGGCTGCTGAAACAACATTTCAGGAATTCAACAAATACATGTTTTTCCCCTCAAATAAAGGCTAAACTAACTCATCTAACAGAGCCAACTTAGAAACCAAAAACAAAAGGCGGCTGAAGCAGAGGGCTATTGCCAGCCTCCAGAAATTGGCAGTAAACAGACTTGATTCTAATGACAAAGACCCGCATCAAATCAAGGTTCACACAATTTCCTTTTCACTAAGTGAATATTAGGACTCTGATTCAAATTGAACACTGTCCCAGCGAGGGCCATCCACCACTCCCCGGAACAGCACTTCTCGTGACCCAGATGTTAAGGGAAGCACACAGGTGACCTTCTCTGGACAGCACACGCTGCACACGGTCTTCCATATCTGACTCAGGGCCATGCACAACTTTCCTCCCAAAATGAGTGTTTCACACAGAAGGAGGTAATGGTTAATACCTATGCAATCTTTCCAGGCTAATATTGGCGTTGCCTACAATTTATCAATTTATACATTTCTAGATGCCCATCCAGGCAGTGAATTCATTTTCTGGGTAATCGTGGGTAAACTGCAAACTCTAAGTTCCTTGTCTAATATAGGAAATAACAGCCACATCCACTCAGTCCATGAACATTTATTGAGAAATCAAGATGGACTAGAAATGGGCACAAACTAAGGCATAGTCCTTTAATAATGGCAAAACACTTGTAAATATACAGATTTACTAAACAGAGACAAAAAAAAAAAAGCAAAGTGAACATCAATGGGGCCCCTACTTGGACTTTTTATACTACCCCATTTAATTCTCATAATAAGCTTATCATCTCCATTTTTTTAGATGAAGAAATTAAAGCTGTGAAGAGTTAAATGACTTGCTTAAGGTGATATTTAATAGCAAATCCAGCATTTGAACTAGTGTCTGCCAAAGGCAAAACTCTTTTTATTCTACTTTACTAGCTCTCATAAATGTGGCAAAACATTTACAAATCAAGAAGCAATTGATAATGGTTTATAACCTTTATTATTCAGCCAGGTTTTTTTGTTTTGTTTTGTTTTGTTTTTAGTGTTAGGAGTGATACAAATAATCTAATTTTTATTATGAAATTCTATTGCTCTTTGCACTGCATTGTAATTCTGATCACATACAATGATACAGCCAGGTGATAGCAAAATGCTGACCCAAGAAAGAGGGCTGGGTGACAACTTTTCTTTCTACTTTGAATAGCTAACTTACATTGACCTGTATTTCCCCCATACTTTTGTTTTGTTGACAGCTGTACATCGACCCGTAAAACTGGGTGTATACTAAAACCAAAGTCTGCAGAAATTATTTGGAATAAGAGATCATTTATGTGACAGGACTTTATTTCAATTCGATCCTAAAATATTTTTCAGATGTCCTTCCCTCCCTATCCCTCTGAACAAGTTTAAGAACATTTTAATTTTTACTTCTAGGGCAACAGATGCAAAGAGTACCACAGTGAGGGCACAGAGGCAAAACAGAGGAAGACAGGTGGTTTTATACATTCAGGACATAAGGGATACAAAGCACTATCACACCTCTAATGTACACTCAGAATACAAATAACAGTTGAAAGAAGGCTATCTACTCTAGTGAATTAATCAATTGTAAAACAAATCTCTTTTGGTCCAAAAGTGTTTGCTTACTTAATTCTTTAACCACATCACATTTATACTGAAGATAGGAGCAATATGATTCTCTGAAAGAAATGGACATGCCCAAAAGCATCCTCACTTTCAGATCTTATCTACTGAGCATCCAAAGGTTTACCCTCTTTTCTGCCTAGGTCAAGAACACATAAGAGGTAAGAGAACAAAGAATGGCTGCCTTAGATTATTTTTGTTTTTTGAAGAAAAAAAAAGTGTGTATATATATATATATATATATATATATATATATATATATTATTGATTTTAGAGAGGGAGGAAGAGGGAGAGAGAGAGACTGAAACATCAATGATGAGAGAGAATCACTAATTGACTGCCTCCTGCTCTCCCCACACTGGGGATCGATCCTGCAACCCAGGCATGTGCCCTGAACAGGAATCGGATCATGACCTCCTGGTTCATAGGTTGACATTCAACCACTGAGCCAAACTGGCCGGGTTTGGATTATTTTTCCATTTTCTGTGGGCAGTGCATGAAGAGACAGAACCAGCCACACTTCTGTGATCTGAAAGAACCATTCATTCAACAAGCTTTTCATGGGTATATAACACTGTAGTATCACATTTCTGAGTAGTAAGTTTATAGTGGGTATGGGTAGGTTTTGGAAGACAGAGAACTTCAAAAGGAAGAAGATTCAAAACAAGTGAAACTGGTGACTAGAAAATGGGTCAGGTACTAGCGTGGGGCCAGAAAAATACACAATGAGGGAATTTCTCTCTTCCAGTTATATCTGGTTCAACTCTGGAAAAGCAGTGAGTTCATTCCCTTTGTAATCATTTTCTCTGAGCAAAGCATACATTTATGAAAGGTGAAATTTGTAGCACCCAAGAGAGCAATGCTGTTGAACGCTGTTTCCCACTGCATACATTCCCCACAAACTCCTTCTAGGATAATACGAGAGAAGAGCAATTATGTAGAAATTGGAAGAGGAAATTAAAAGAAAATTTAGCCTAAATGTCTTAAACTCCCAAATACCTCTACCTATTAGACTGTGAAATTGCCCTCCAACTAAGGTATTCAAAACTTAAATGGGTGAAATGTAAAATACGTAAGAGGGAATGACCTTGAACGCGCAGAAAATGGTCTGCTCCAGTCGGCCTAAGCAGGTTATTTCTCAAACACTAATTTGAACTTTTCATTCTCTTTGATATGCTTTCCTCAAGGATTACTTGGGCGCTTTAATTGCAAAACTCCTTATATACTTTCATAAGTATTATTTATGTCTACATCCTAATGTAACAGTTTGAAAATCAGAGTTGTCTATACTTTTCTTCTACTCTCACAAAAACTTCTGGAGCTATGGGACTGGATTCCATACAACTGAAATTAACTTTATGTTTATGTGTACGGTATGGTTGAGATTATGCATGAACTGTTCATAATTCATCTGTCAAGAGGCTTACCCTGTATTTCAATATATCTGAGAGGACAGGAAACTGTTTAACATACTCGGCAATAAATAACTTAGAAACCATGACTTTCTGGGTTCAACTTCAAGTTTTACTAACAGAACTAATAATACATATTTTTTAAAATACAGTTCAGAAGACTTCCCTTATTTTCCAGGAGGGAGAATACATACACACTCCCAAGAACTTAGAAGATAGAAGTTTCTAATGCTGACTAGTTGCCCTAATTATTTTTGGTGTTTTGCTCGCGTTTATAGCTTTGAATCTCTAGTGATACAAAACCTTTTCAGAATACCTTAAAAATGGAACTGAGCAGAACTGACCCACTTAGGATTGTTTAGCATTGTTTTTTTTTACAGTGTAGTATGTCCTTACTGCATCTGAACTTGTCTGTAAGACGAAAGAATATTGGCAATCAGTCATCACAAAACCTTTAATCAAATAAAACCAGGGCAAGAGTAGTCTTTTGCTGTGGCTGTCGGCACATCCACCTCCCATTGTTTCACACATTGTTCCCACAACCATTCTATACACTGAAAATCTGGAATTTATAGAGATAACCCTAGGCATCTATGAACTACATCACCAAGGAGACATTAACACATCACGGAGTTAATGGTTTTTAAAACTGCAAAGGATTTGGGAAATCACCATTTTATAGGTGAATAAATGGAGGCCCAGAAAAATCAAGCGACTTGCCTAAGGTTACGGAGCATTAAATGGTAGAGTGAGAATATAAGGCCAGATGAAATCTACACATTCAATACTTTTTCACAGTCTCTCTTGTTACTACTGTACAACCTTCCCCCCCCCCCCCCCCCCGTAAAACTACATGCTATCAGTAACCAAGTTAGATTTGCAAGGCAAGTTGTCCTCTGGTCAATCCCCTTTAAGCTTGAAATTCTACCACTGACTACCAATGCTTTTGTCTGTGGAGCTCACACCACGCAATTTAAATTTTCCTCAGGTTTAGGAAGCTGAAAACAGATAATGCCCACATCCAAGCAATGCTTGTCTCACAAACTTCTGAATGAATCCACATTTTTTTTTTTATACATACCAACAGAGGTTCAGTATACCATTTCATCTACAGCCAGTGTTCCTGTGAAAGAGAATGCTAGGCACGACGTGTTGCATTGCTAACTCAAACTTGTTATCAATCACTGCCTAACTTAATTCTGGGCTGTAAAACATTCTCATAAGGTTCACCTAAGAAAACAGTCAAGCAGTGGAAAGCAGCTGTGGATCTAGATCTGTTCCTAGATATTAAAGCAGGCAGTGCACAGTGAAAGCCCGCAGGCCATATTTATCCACTTCTTGCTGTATAATACAGCCAGCCTACCTCCTCACAATGCAAATGAACCTCACAGCATCCGCCTATTCTTTTCACTGTGCAGATTAAAAATTCTGTTCTTTTTTGCTTGCTGCTAAATATGGACTCTATCACTTAGGATTCTAAGATAAAGGCCCCATAGAGCATTATCTTTATCCTCCAATATTTTCCTCAGCCAGGAGTCAAGTTTGCTTGAGTTAAGCTTGGTATATCTGTCCTCTAGGTCAAACGCCCTCCATCTATTACAATAAATATTCCATCCACTTTTTAAAAAAAAATCTCTGCTTTTTTATGTCTATCTGAAATCTAACTGGACTTTTTTTTTAAACAAGGGATCATGACTTTTCTTTCTAAATAATTCAAAGGTTTTCTTAAACAAGCTAATTCTGAATTAATCAGTGTTTTCTCACATTAAGAATATGCTACTGCATCACTTTTTAACTAAAACAGGGAGAAAAAGCCCTTTCTGTTTTGCTCATTCTTAGATGTTAATGTGAACAGTAAATTAAATATGTCAGCTAATTGAGATTTCTCTCTAATACTAGTAAAGTTTTTCTTGTCTACAAAATTCCTGACTGGAACTTCATAGTATCTACTTGTCTGGGTCCTTTATAAATGTCATGGTACATGCCCTTGACTGGAATCAAACCTGGGACCCCTCAGTCTTCAGGCCAATGCTCTAGCCACTGAACCAAACTGGTTTCAGCAAGAATTTCTTACTAAGAATTTCTAAGAATTGAACTGAGGGGATGCTAAAAGCTCCAGGTGAAGTGGGCACTATGCTTTCTTCAGCTACTTTGTAAAAGAAATATAAATGTGTTCAGGTGACTTACGAACATCCCTTATAAATGGAGACCAACATGATGGGGGCTCCTCCATGCTTCTGCCACACAGAAGTAGTGGCAAAGGAAGGGGACAGCCATGCCATGCTTGGCAAGGAAAGGAAGATTATTCACTTTTAGGGCAGAATTATTAGAACAGAGGAACATCTTTCCTTAGCAACAGCAGCAAATGAGAATATTATCAAAAATACCTTCTTATTCCCTTCTAAGTCAAAGAGGGTTTTAAAAATAATCCAGCTGGGAACCTGAATGTAAAGCATTTCTACGAGAAATTACGTTCCAAAATTCAAATAAGTGACTTAGACTTTTGACTAACTTGCCCTTTAGAGACCAAACTGTTTTGTTTTGGCTATCTGACCATAGAATGACCCACTGTTCCTATGGCTGGGCAGGATCACAGTGCATTTTCACTGAAGAATTGGGTGTTTTCCTAGGCAGAGGTTCAAATAGAGCTATGCCAATTGGATCATTCCGATCTGTAATGCACAGGTTATGCCTTCTGTGGCATCCAGAACTGCTACTGCATTTGATATATCTTGTACCACATGCTTTGTCTTTGCATACACAGTGTTGCCAATCACATCAGTACACAGAATGAGGGCTCTTTCAGCATGATGCAAAGACTAACAGGTAATTTATTTTATACTTATTAATACTTAGGGAACCAAAGAACAGCAACCAGACACTGGCTGGAAATCTTCCCCTTAAATTCCAAGTTGCTTCTAAGGCAGTGCTAAGATATTTTGAGAACTGGGTTATTCATTTCAATGACAACACTTTACTTAGAAAAAGCCTGTTTACTTTCTAAGAATGGAGAACCAGGTTAGAAACCAAAGTCACTAAGTCATTTCCAATCTTTGGCTATTTTTTAAAAACTCCCTTAAACAGTAATTCCCACCCTTTTTGAATATATATAAAATTTACCCCCTTATGTGATAATAGTTGAACTTTTGGTATCAAATGACTGAAGAAAATACAAAAAGTTATAAAGCTACTTTGAATTGATCATTGTGATTCAAAATTAGTTTTTTATTTTACTAAGTAGTGGCCTGGTGCATGAAATTCAAGCATGGGGCTGGGTGTGTTCCTCAGCCAAGCCCGCACCCTCTCCAATCTGGGACCCCATGAAAGATGTCCTACTGCCAGTTTACTGGGATTGGGCCTAAACTGGCAGTGGGACATCCCTCTCACAATCTGGGACTGCTGGTTCCAGCCGCTCACCTGCCTGCCTGCCTGACTGCCCCTAACCACTCTGCCTATTAGCCTGCTCACCCCCAAATCCCCTCTCCACCAGCCGGCTCATCCCCAACTGCCCCCTTGCTGGCCTGCTCACTCCAAACTGCCCCCTTTCCACTGTCCTGATCACCTCCAATTGAACCTCACTGATGGCCTGCTCATCAACTGGCCCCCCCTGCTGGTCTGCTTACTCCCAACAGCCCCTGCTATCCCATCCTGGCCTGATTACTCCTTTTCTTTTTCTTTTTTTCAGCGCCTCCTTGAGTGGAGGCCAGGGTTGGGTGGAAGTATCTAGGATTTATTTATCTTCTATAATTAAAACTTGGTAGCCTTGAATAGAGGTCAGGGCCAAGGCCGGCCACGGTGGGTGGGCAGCTTGGCTTCCTCCATTGCTGGGGGCAACCCAAACCTCCTGCTTGCTCCAGCTCCGTGGCTGCCACCATTTTTGTTGGGATTTATTTATCTTTTATAATTGAAACTTTATAACCTTGAGTGGAGGCCAGGGCTGGCCAGGAAGCTTAGCTTCCTCCATCACCAGGGACAACCCAAGTCTCCTGCTTGCTCCAGTTCTGTGGCTGCCACCATTTTTGTTGGGATTTATTTATCTTCTATAATTGAAACTTTGTAGCCTTGAGCAAAGGCCACGGCTAAAGAAGCTTGGCTTCTTCCATTTCCGGGGCAACCCAAGCTTCCTGCTTGCTCCAGCTCTGTCCAGCTGCCATTTTGGTTGGGTTAATTTGTATACTCACTCCTGATTGGCTGATGGACATGGCTTGGCGTAGCAGAGTGACGATTAATTTCCATGTTTCTCTTTTATTAGTGTAGATTATTTATTTTACTAATCAAGATAGCAACATAATAGACTGGACAAATGTTATAACAAACATACACTCACATACACTTTCATCTATAGAAAATGCTTAATGTGTTAAGGATTTTAGATCGTGTGGTAATAACTCTGCAGGCTCCTTTGGGGCCTTGGGCTCAGAGGCTGGAAATAATTTCGCTGAAATAATTTTTCAAATCACAAGTTTCCAACTCTATGACATGAAAATTAATTTCTCTCACTTATTTTACATTTGGTTACATTTTAAAAATATTTTCTTAGTTATTTTAAATTTAATTGCCAAAATAATGACTTTAAATAAATTCTGAATTAGATCATAACTTTGCTTCACAAAACCAAGTAAAACACAAAGTACACATGTGGGTTTCCATGTCACTACTCTGTCACCTTCTCTTATCTGCACGGGGGACAGTCCCCCCTCTTCAGCGAGGTGGGTGTGATTATAATCAGAAGGCTGAGGAGAGCAAGACCATTTAATGCCATGATAATCTCTAACCAGAAAACTACAGTGGAGTCAAATATGAACATCTTTTCATTTGAAGCCAAATAGTCTTCATATTAAGTGTGTAGGCACGGTGCCTGATAGAGATTAGGTAGCAAATTTGGCTATTCCTATAACATATCACAGGCTACTAATTCATTAAACTTGGGTAGTGTTGAAAACAAGTTGACAGGCTCAAAATGGAGTTGCTTATGCTAAGCTCCACATCATCAAACCAAGTCTTCATTACATTTTTGGCTTTTCCAAAAATGGAATCTTAAACTTGTCAGTCAGGAATGGCCTGGTGAGGTAACCTGCCTGACAGACCCTACCATCCAACCCGCCCCCCCTCCCCTCTCCCCCCATACACACACACACACACACACACACACACACACACACACACACACATACACACACAGGAAAATGACTCTGCAACAAACAACCGCCTTTTCAGCTCCTGTGGCTTCCTGGCTCCTGCTGCCTTCTGCCTGTAAAAGTCTTTCATCTGGTACAGCTCCTCGGAGCTCCTTTCTAGCTGCTAGACGGAAAGCTGTCTGATTCATGAATCATTGAATAAAGTCTATAAGGTCTTTCAAATTTACTCAGCTGAATTTTGGGATTTTTTTTTAAAGCAATGTATACCAAATGCTAGAAAACCTTCTGTACTGATTTAAGTTGCAGGGATTTCTAAAAGTTCACTGGAATTTTCATTCCTTGTATCTATTTTCATCCCTCGGTTTTAAATAAATGTATCATTATTCCTAGTAAAAGTTATATGAAAAAACAAAATCATGATAATTGGGCGAGAAGACCCCTTCCTTCCCTTTCCTTCAAAGAAAGCCTTCTCAGAGGAAAATGCTACAGGAATTTGAAAGCAAATGGCCACAGTTCTGCTCACAGTGAGAGCACTCTGTGAAACACACTAAAATCACACTGCTGGAGGGCATTATACTACATTCTAACTTTTGAGATTTTAAATGTTGTATAATATCATGGCTATAAATTGTATATTAAGTTATAATAATTATATTAATATTAATTATATTATAAAATGTATAATTATATAATTTGTAACATATAATTTATAATTTGTGTGATATATTTTGTTTAATGCACATACAGGGGTATTATAATTTACATCCTATATAATAAAAGCCTAATATGCTAAGTGTCTAGTAGTCCCTTCAGCCAATCAAAGCATAATATGCTACTGATATGCTAACGCTGCTCAACTGCTCATTATGATGTGCACTGACCACCAGGGGACAGTCAACTGGATGACCAGTTACTATGAAGTGTGCTGACAACCAGGGGTTAGTCGCTCTGACCAGTAGGTTAGCTTCCTGCTGGAGTTTGGCTGATGGGGACTGAACAAGATGGGCTAGGACATTCCCTGGAGCCATTCTGCAGCTGGCTAACCTTCCACTTCCCTCCTTGGCCCCATGCAGGAGCTTCCTCCTGGTGGTCTGTGCATTCTCACAGGGGGAGCACCACTTAGCCAGAAGCCAGGCTCACAGCTGGCTAGCGCAGTGGCAGTGGTAGGAGCCTCTCCTGCTTCGGCTGCACTTTGAGAGCCCTGGACTGAGAGAGGGGTGTCTGTCTGATGGCTTAGGCCCTGAGCTGGCAGGTGGACATCCACCAAGGGGTCCCAGGCTGCAAGAGGGTTCAGGCCGGGCTGAGGGACCCTCACTCCATGCCCTCCCCTCCCCAGTGCATGATTTTTGTGCACCGGGCCTCTAGTAATACATATGCAATATGATGTACACATTTAAACATATTTTAATCTAGTTATTTTAAATGTTATTTTCTTTCATTTTTATGTCTCAAAATGAATTTTATATATTTCAGGGACTTTTGGTTCCACCCCTAGTTAATGTACCTCTGATTTATAATGGGAAACTTAATTCACCTAAAAGGATATCACCCAAATGGATATCAGTCTCATGATATGTACTAGTGCAAGGTGTCTTTTAAACTTAGTTACCATCTGTGAACTTTATGGGGGTAGAAAACTACAGTAGTTCCTCCTTATCCATGTTGTTATTCTCCACAGTTTCAGCTACTCACAGTCAATCACGGCTGGAAAATACTAAATGGAAAATTCCAGAAGTAAACACATAAGTTTTAAGTTCCACGCTGCTCTGAGTAGCGGGATGAAATCTCTCACCGTCCTGCTCCGTCCCGCCTGGAACATGAATCATCACTTTGTCCGGAGTCTCCAACTGTACAAGCTCCTCACCCCTTAGTCACTGAGGAGCCACCTCGGTCACCAGATCGACTGTCCTGGGATCACAGTGCTTGTGTTCAAGCCACCCTTATTTTACCTGAGTATCGGCCCCAAAGCCCAAGAGAACTGATGCTGGGAAGTCAGATATGCCAAAGAGAAGGGTAAAGTGTTTGTTACGTATTTTCAGAAGTCAATAGTAGCCTGACACTACATCACAATGCCTTCATGATTCGCCTCACTTCATCTCATCACACAGGCATTGTATCATCTTATGTCACCATAAGAAGACAGGAGAGTGCAATGCAATGTAATATTTTGAGGGGGGAAAGAGAGACCATATTCACATCACTTTTTTATAGTGCATTGTTACAATGCCCTTTATTATTATTGTTGTTGTTAATCTCTTTCTGTGTATAATTTATAAATTAAACTTTATCATAAGTACACATATACATGTAGTATATGTAGGGCTCAGTACTAGCCACTGCTTTAGGCATCCACTGGGATTCTTGGAACATATCCCCACGGATAAGGGAACTACTGTGCATTTGTGTATCTATGGCAGAGGCTGCCTCATTACAAATCTTTGTTTTAAAATTCAGTCAGAGTAAAGTTCAGATTTAGGAAAGAACATCAACATCATTTTGCCCAAGACCCCAGTCGGAAATACCACCAGGATGGGGGTGGTCGGTGCTCAGACCTGAATATGCGAAGTGAAGCTTATAAAGAACAGAGACACAGAGGCCAGTGTCACGTTCCAGCCTCATAGAATGAGTGCAGGCATCAGAAGTTTCACTCTGACAGTGGTCTGGGCAATGCAAAGAAAACAAATGCCTAAGTCCTAACATCATTTACTGTGACCCCAAAATTTTGCCCGCAAGGCAAAGTAACACCTTATCACATGCAATTTAAAGAGATTCTGTGAGTTACCTTCAGAGAGATGCAGAAAAGGAACAAAACTCTAGGAAAGAAAAAGGCACAATTCCTTCAAAATAGTGCCTTCTATAGGCTGAAAATAGGTATTAAACAGGGACTCTGATCATGAAGAAAACCCTAAAAAAGAACCAAAGCATAGTATGGCTCTACCTCACCTCTATCAACTCTTTCTTCTGATTTACATGGAATTTGTGATCCAGCTATACTTGGGTGGGCCTGATCCCACTGTGAAATCAAAACAATGTAACAAGCAAGGCCATCTCTAAGCCATAGCTGTCTTCATAAACTCAGCATTTCTATTTCAGTGCACTCTGATCAACAAGGAAACAAAATCTGCCTTGATAAATAAAAATAAAAACAAAAACAAGATTAAAATGAGTGCCGAAACCACCCCTTGCTCAAGTAACATTCACTTCCTCCGTCTTCCTTCACACATAACACTCTCCAGGTTTTCCTTTAGGTCACAGGTCCTCCTTCCTCTGCCTCCTCTACAAGCTCATCTTCTCCTCAGGGCCAAAAATAATTGGTCGTCCCAGAGACCGGATCCTGGATCTCCTCTCGCTTCAATTCTCTCCCTTGGCTGATTTCACCCTGATCAAGAAGTTAGTAATTAAAGATTTTCAACTGAACTAACTGTAGATGAACCACACCTTAAAATGTCCAGCCCAGAAACCTCTTGTGAGGACCAGTCTCATATACATGGCTGTCTGCCTGATATCTCATTTTGGATACTTCAAAAATCACCTCAAACGCAGTTTCATTTATTGAAATGGAGATGTGATAAGGTCAGTCTCGGCATAAGACCCTTTGTTGGCTCCTTTGCTCTTCGGATGAAGAGAAAATGCTCACCAGGCCTACAAAGCATGCATCATAAGTCCTCACTCCTTTCTCCAGCCGCACCTCTCTCCTGCTATCCTGCCTTCCCTGCATTCCAGCCACATGGCTTTTGTTTAGTTTTAACTTCTTTTTACTCCTTGAAGTTACATCATCAAAACACAGTATCCTTAACATTCTGGTAGCACATTATCTTTTTAAAAAATATAGTTTTTTTTTTTTGTTTTTTTTTTTTTTACAGAGAGAAAGGCCCAATGGACCCTGATAGGGCTAAAGGCACCTACTCACATTTAAGTTATCAGCATTGTTGCTCTTTTTTTTTTTTTTCAGGGAAGGTTTTCTGAAACTTTCCCCAATTATGTCAAATGTCCTTATTCATTTTTATAACATCATTTTCCTCTTTCACAGCACTAAGCACAGTTACAAGTTGACATTTATTGGTCTCATTAGTGTGTAATCAATGTCTGCTCTCTCACAAACAGTATAGATCATGAGGGCAGGGACTACTTATGATTCTGATTTCCAGTGTATTCTCTGCACCTAGAATCAAGCATGGCACATAGTAGGTTCCCCATGGGGAACTTAGAAAATGGATCCCAACTCACTTGTTTTCTCTCTATACTATGAGAAATGCCTATAATTACCCATTATTATTTGCTAATTTTTCACTTTCATATGATGACATATTTTCATTCTCTCCCTCCCCCAAATCCCACCAACCACATGATCTAAGTATGTACTGGAGTCAGGTGATTTACATGTTTTTAAATTTTCATTATTTTGCAAAGTGAATATTATTTTCATTTCACAGATGAGAAACTGGGATTTAGAAAGCTAAATAATTTGCCCAAGGTCATAGCACCAATAAACAGTAAAACTAGATTCAAATCCATGTCTGATCTGACTCTGACCTGTGATCTCTCCATTCCACCCAAACACACATGGGAAGCATTTCTATCCTATATAATATTATAAAAGGCTAATATGCAAATTGACTGAACGGCAGAACAACTGGTTGCTATGATACACACTAAACACCAGCTGCCTCATGGTGGTCAGTGTGCTCCAACATGGGGATCACTGCTCAGTCAGAAGCCGGCCGGCTCACGGCTGTTGAGTGCTGCAATGGCCAATGGTGGCGGGAGCCTCTCCCACCTCTGCGGCAGCACTAAGGATATCCGGCTGGCCCTGCTCCATCGAGAACAGGCCTAAGCTACCAGCTGGACATCCCCCAAGGGCTCCCAGACTGCGAGAGGATGCAGGTCAGGCTGAGGGACCTCCCCCCACCCCTCAGTGCAAGATTTTTGTGCACCGAGCCTCTAGTTTCTTTTATAACTATTCAGAACACATACTTTCTTGCTTAGGAAACAATGGGTTTTAAGTGGTGTTGTCTAAAGAGCTATGATTTCATTTAAATCAATATTTAGATTTAATTAATCTCTGGGTTTTTTGTTGTTGTTAGTTTCTATATTTCTGCAAAACTTGTACTCTCTGCCTTGTGTGTAGGATCTTATTTAAAACTAAAAGCCTGATGCACAAAGATTCACGCAATAGGCCTTCCCCTGGCTGCTGGCACACAGCAGGTTGGCTCCGGCAGCCTGTGAAGCAGCAGTGGTGGTGGCAAACCCTACGCACTCCGATGCTGCTTCCTCCTCACCCTCCTTCACCAGAGAATTCCTCTGTGCAACTCTGATGCTCCTTGTGAGGCGAGGAAGGGAAAAGGTGGGGGGAGCAAGGCAGGTGGGGAGGCGTGGAGAGGTGAGGTGCACTAGTGCGTTTCATTTGCCCATCCTCTTCCTTCTCCACCTCCTGTCCACCCGCCCTCCCTTCATGCCCATCGCCCCTCCCCTCTTGATTTGGCGAGATAGGGAGGAGGAAGATCTGATAATTTGGGTTACTGTATAGGGGGCCTCTTTCATCTATTCAAAATAAAGCTGAGCCACCTGCCACTGCTGCCTCAGCCACCACCATCGCCCCTTGGCTGGCCCAGGGCTCCCAGGGCACGCTAACTGTGCACCAAGTGAGCTCCCGCATGCATCCATGCCCACAGGGTTGCTTCAATGCTAGGGTTTTGTTTACCAGAGCAGCAGGGCAAGGGTGCGGTAGAGGGAGACACCAGACACTAGGGGCTGTGACCTTAGACACCAGAGGGTTGCCTCTGAGGCTGGGGGCTAGACCACAGGGAGGCTGCAAGGACGTTTGACAGGTGTGGAGTGCAGCAGGGAGGCCCTGAGGAGGCGCACTGCCCAGAGGCCTTGAGCAGCTGGGCTGTCGCCATCTTTGTTGGGTTAATTTGCATACTCACTCCTGATTGGCTGTGGGTGTCAAGAAGTCAATTTATATATTTATCTTTTATTAGATAAGATTGAAATCTATACCACACAGACACTAACCAGCATTTCATTTTCCTTGGTAAACAGGAAGTCAGCTCCAATATATTAATAATAATGTACTTTAGATGCCATATGTTTGTGAAGAAGTTTTCCTTAGCAATTTCAGAAAGCTCCCCAATGAAGGAATTGCCTTTTACCAGCACCTCAAAGATATATTTCCATTGGCTATCATAATGCTTGTTTCCATAAAATATGACAATGGAAAGTAAGCCCAGTGCTTCTAAATCTGCCAAAAATATACCCATTTATGTCTTCTTATAAGAGGTTATAATGGTTCCCCTCCTTAGAACTCATTTCACCACATATATTTCTATTAGATGCTTTGGTTCCTCCTTTCAAGAGAAAACACAATTCATGAGATAAGATCATTAAGGCTCATAAAAAGTGACATTATATGACTAATAACTGGATGTAGGAGGCAACTGGAGAGGAGTGAAAGTTGCAAATTTAACTCCCTCATGATAATGTTACCTGTAGGCAAGAGTGTTCATCATGCCAGATGATGGTTCTTGCAGACCCAAGAAGAGGGTCACCCACGTGTTCTGTTTGCAATCCAGCTACGTCTACACCAGTGGGCTCAATGGAGAGGGCCCCGGCACTACTGAGCTTCTTTACTCACTATATATACATGGATCTCTTCATCTTCCCCTTTCCACATTCTGGCACACAGGAAACTTATACCTGCGAGATTATAACTCAATAAAATCCCATAGATGACTCTGACACAAGCAGTAACAGCTCCCACTTATAACTCCTGGCAAACACAGAGACCCATATGGTATAACTCAGATGCACCCCTAGGTTGGCCTTACCTGGTCCTCCTCCAACCAGGTCTGTGGAGTAGAAAGGCAGGGGTCTGATGAGTCATGAGCTGCTCAACAGCAGGTCTGTGGCTGACTTAGGACAAAGGGGCACAAGTGTTTTACCACTGTGGTTATGCCCCAGACTCTAAGAAAACTGCCGAACTGCTACTTACATCACTCAAGATCCTTAGGTAGGTCACTTATGCTATGTCTCAGTTTCCTTACCTATAAAATGGAGATTATGATAACAGTTGCTTAAACTTGTAAGAGTTACAGGGGTACAATCTGCATATAGTGATTGGCAATTTACCCAACACAGCAAATGTTAGCCATTGTTCTATTTTTTTTTTTTTTTTGAGTCAAAAATAAAGGAATAAGTGTGTGGTTCATAAATGATATGAAATCCTATATAATAAAGCCCTAATATGCAAATCGACTGGACGGCTTAACAACTGGTCGCTATGACACCCACTGACCACCAGGTGGTCTGTGCGCTCCCACAGGGGGTGCGCAGCTCAACCAGAAGCTGGGCTCAAGGCTGGTGAGTGCAGCAGCGTTGGCCGGAGCCTTTCCCACCTCTGCTGCAGGCAGGCAGTAAGGAGCGAGGGGTCCCAGACTGCGAGAGAGTGCAGGCTGGGCTGAGGGACCCTCCGACCTAGTGCACAAATGTTGTGTGCACCAGGCCTCTAGTTTATGAATAAGAAGCAATTACTAAACTGTAATTGCTAAGACACACAGGAATCCCTCTGCTCAAACACTTCCAAAGGCTTTCCTTGTCACTCGTCACTCAGAGCACAGTCAGTATCTTCAACAAGACCCACCAAGCCCTAGTGGTCTGGACCCTTTTAGCTCTGTCACTGATCTGGTTCCCTCTACTCCCTCCAATCTGGCCACACTGACCTCTGGCTCTCCTCCAACCTGCCAGACACACTCTGGGTGTTTCCACTAGCTGTACCTGCTGCCTAGGATGTTTATGACACATGACCATCAGGTTAAATCCCTCATATCTATCTATTTTTGTTCCAACATCTTCTTGATGAAGCCATTCTGACATCTTATTTAAGATTGCAACCCTTCCTCTACCAAATCGGGCATTCTCAATCTCCCTCCTCTGATTTTAGTTCCCAAGTCCCCCATAGAACTGACTGCCTTCTAATATAAATTAGTTATTTTATTTAGAGTCTAGTTTCTATTTTTCCCATTGAATTTTATGCTCCAAAAGGGCAGAGGGACTTGTCTGTTTTGTTCACTGATGCTTCATAAATATCTGTTGAACAAAGAGAGACCCAGCTTACTATTTTATATTTTCTTTAAGTTTTCCATACTGGCTCAAAGAAGAAAATCTCATTCCTGCCCTTTCTTAGTCCTGACATGTATACATCAAAACAATGTCTAAAGTCCTTTATGATTTAAATGACCCAGAAATCCTCTAACCATCACATTACTTTGTTTACCAGGGAGTAAATGAACTTGTGCATTGAATTTATCTCTACCCATCTCTGTTGGAGGGAAAAAAATCTGAGATAGTTTCAATGGTAAGGAATTTCTTTTTAGCAATACACTAGAAGAAACCTAATTGAACAAAAAGATAATTTCCATTTTTGCACAGGGAATCATCATGATTAAGAAACATACACTTGCAAGCACAATACAGAGTACTGGTTTCTAGGACAAGTACAGATGCCCAGGTAATGGCAACCATAGTCAAATTTGTGCCCATCCAAAATTCTCAACATACATGGACCATCTCCAAAAAGGAAACTCTTTCACAGAAGGTGTGTTTCTCTCGTTATAAACAGGAGACTAACCTTAAATATATATAAATTGCTTAATTGCTGAATTCCTTTGACACCAAGGCTCTTCATACTAATAAGGATAAGCTTTAAGGATTACCTGAGATAAATTACATACACATCTTGAGAAAAAAAATATTCCTGAAACTGAGACCAGGCCTACAAAGCTTTTGCAGTATTTTCCTGCCTGATCTAATTTTAGACAATTCTCTGAGCACTGTAGAGTTTGCACTATGCCAGGTTTACCTCAGCTCAAGCAACAGATTTTCGTCTCTATGACTGCAGGACACATTATCTCATGAATGAACTGCTTTTTAGGTCAGCTAAAAGTCTCTGCCTAATTGCATGTGCATTTTATCTCTGGTGTTCATGCTCTATATATCAAGATTGTAGATAGTTTTGGAGGGTAGGGAAGAGAGAAAATACTGGTATCAGATGCAGAAAGAACTATAGTAATACACTTGGTTTGAAGCAGAACAATTAAAAATACCAGAATAATTTAAAGTCTCATTGAAATGATGGGTTTGCTTATACAATGAATCACTATCATTTAACTGATATTACTGGCTTACCTACTACTTATTCTACAGTATTAAACTTTTTTTAAAAAAATACTAAGAACTGCTGTTTGATTTTAACTCTGAAGCTTAGGTTTCTAGAAAAATAAAAGCAATGTACTCTTTCTTTCTCTCTTTACAAACAGGCAAACAAAAATGATTCTTTGGTTAAATGACCACAGAACAGTGTGAGGGACGCACAGCACAGAGCGACTTGCTGGAAAGTGAATTCATCCAAATACTGAATGTAGTTGAGAAGAAACAATATCCTAAAGTCAGAAGTGTCAGCACTATAACTGATTCTGACAACCTAGCCCAGACTTGAGAATGAGGTTAAATCTACCAATGGAACAAGATGATCCTGTGAGTGCAACATTCAGACTTCGAGAAGATTCAATAAATGATCTTTTGCCAGAATCAAAAAATATAACCTCCAGGAGGAGGGCATCAAGTCTTTCCCAGCAGGGGCTGGAGTAGTGTCTGATACACAGTGACCCTTAAGATATTTGTTGGACTGACTCGTGAATAAAGGGTTCCCTGTTGTTCAGTTGAGTGAATACAATGCCATTAGATGGAACACTTTTCTTCAGGAGCAATTATCTCTATGGAATACAAAAGGCACAAGTCCCCCCTCCCTCTGCCCCCCCCCCCCCCAAAATAACAATCTTCAGGTTCCATCTTTCAGATAGCTTAAAACTGGTCAGAGCAGGACCCAAGGAGGAGTGTTTTTAAAGACTTACCTAGGTCATCCTAATACATAGACAAAAATGAAGAACACTGAACTATATAACACTAAATTTGCAAATATAAACATTTTTACATAATGTTTTATCCATATTGATAAGCAAAAGAAAAACCAGGCATTTGCCACACTTATGTAAGAATTAGAGAGGATCTGAATATTTATTTTATTTTTTGAAAATGTATTTTTATTGATTTCAGAATGAGAGAGAGAAAGAGAATGAGAAAGAATCATTGATAGTCTGCCTCCTGCACACCCCACATTGGGCATCGACCCCACAACCCAAGCATGTGCCTTGACCAGAATTGAACCATAACTTGCGGGTTCACAGTTTGGCATTCAACTACTGAGCCACACCAGCTGGGCCAGAATCTGAATATTTAAATTTAAAATCTACAAATATGTTCTAAAACCATTTTATTTCCTATGAAGTCAAGAAATAAACCTTATGTCCATGATGCTTACACTTAAAACGTGATCCCAAATTACTTTGAAGTAGAAATGCTATGCACAGTACCTGACATACAATGGTGCTTTCAAATAAAAATTAATAAAATCCTCCAGTTCATATGTTGATGTTTTCATGTTTCTGCCCAGATTTTATAGATATATCACAAGCGTTATATAGTGGCCTGACCACCTCAAAACAGTATTTCTCATTTAATGATTTCAAATCAGTTCATTATCAAATGGGAAGCAAACATGTAAAAGAGAGCCCTCCTTTACATGTAGTATGTTCTTAAATATTCTATCCAAAATTATATCAAAGAAGGGTGGCACTCAAGAATGGCAAAGGAGAAATGTCAAGGCAGTAGGTCTGAGATTATAAAATGCAGAGAACATTATAACATTAAGAAACCTCAATAAAATACTTCTAAATTACACCTTGCCTATATTCATTTGATTGTAACAACCAAATCTTATATAGGGATAGCTCACCCCTCTGCAGGTGCACAATGCTTTTTGGATCATTAAGATATGGTGGTGGTGGGAAAGTGGATTCTTGGGCTTCCCAATACTGAAAGAGGTGAGTGAGCTTCGTTCAGTACCTATGGGGAGAATTCAATTACAAGGTGTACTCTGTGTTATCACAGACATTAGAAGAAAGTTAAACCACTGGAGGTACCTGAGATCACAGAGCTGTCTAGAGACTTAAGACAACGTGGAATTTGAGTCTTCAAACACTGTGTTCTCCTTCACAGGTGGCCAACAGCCTCCACCCCTGACCTTGACTAGACATCTCTTCCTCTTCCATTTTGAGCACAAGCCTAATTGCGAAGATGTGTTTCAGATAAGATTTTAAAGGAAGAGAATCAGAGAAAATGAACTATGGCCAAGTCAACTATTTCTAAGTATCTATTCTGTGTCGAGCCTCAGTATCTGAAAGCTGAAACTGTACTTAATCAGATAAACTCAGATAAATTCGATGCTAAGGTCTGATGCCCTCACTTAGGCACACTGTCAGAAGATGAAATCGTTTCATGTTTGAGAGATGTCACATACTCAACACAACCAGCTTGGGAGGCCTAGAGTTAAGTTTCCTTACTTTGAGGCCAGGTTTCTTCTGGCTGGCAGAATTCTTGCAGTCTCCCTCTGTCCTGACCGCTGTGAACTTGTGGAGTGTGGCTGCATGCTTATTGTAGATGCACAACTCTTTCTTTGGACTCTGCCTTCATTTCAAGATTTAAAATCCTCAATGCAAGAGAAATGAAGGCCGTCACAGGGGGTGTGTTTCCACCATTACACCTGCATTCTCCTTCAAACAAACAGACTCAGCCTTGAGAAGGACTTGCTATGTAAGCAAAACATTGCCCCCGGCTCTGAGGAAAGGGCCCACTTTCCAGCATGCCTATTCAGGAAGGGCTCTCACTAATTCACTAATTGGTTTTCCACTAAAGTGAAATGGCTCAAGACCCCCCAAATTCCTGTGAGGTAGGCTACACCCTTGAACCCACAGGAAAGACAAACTGAAGCACAAGACCTCCACATAAAATAGACTTTAGATTCACATCAAGTCAAAGTCACGGATTAAGGATCAGAACTCATATCATGTTGGCTGACTCATAAAAACAGCAGCATCACCTGGGGAGACCACATGAAGGAAAAACAGTGGATGAGACTCAGACAACCTAGTATTCCACCAGCCATTCTATTCATTGGTGTCTGAAGCTTCATTTTCTCATGTACTAAATATGGTAAGCCTCACCCAGTTGGCTCGGATGGGTGGTTGACAATAATGCTTTACTCTTTAATATAAAACACTGAAACAGCACTCAAAGCCAGCAGAGGTGAAGTGGGAAGGAAATACAATGTAACCCACTGCAATGAATCCTTTAAAACTTTTCACTGAAGAAACGTACAGCAGAGCCGTAGCAGCTGAGTACATTCCACCTACAGGGCAATCTGCAGACAGTACTTCACACATTATTACACGGCTGAGCTGAGGCGGACCTGGTCTCTGTTTTATTTATCCTCTTTTGCATTGTATTTAAATATTAAACCCTAGCCTGGGCATGCAAATTCTCTGGGGATTTTAAGACTACATTTCAATTCCCCCCGTCCTCCCCGTCCCCCCGATCAGATAATACGTTCCCATTTGGTTGGGAATAAAGTATTTTCATTTGTTTAGCCTCCTTTTTATTGCCAGACAATCTAAGATCTAGACCACATGTGTCAAACACAAGGCCCGCGGGCCAAATCCAGCCCGCCAGGCCTTGCAATGTGGCCTGCACCGCGCTGTCATCACTGCACTCCGCTGTCAGTTTATGACATTGTCAGTTTATGACTGTTCAGTAAGCCATTCGGCCCGGGATTTAGGCTGGATTTTAGATTTTGGCCCCTTCTCTGATTGAGTTCGACACCCCTAATCTAGACAAAAAAAAAAAAGAAAAAGATATTTCAATCTAACATGTCTTGCTAATAGTAAAATGGATCTTTCTGATAATATGGGGTTAAGGGTGTCAGGCTTACTCCCCATGGAGTACTCTGACACTCATCATCCATAGTTAGACACTTATACTTAAAAAACAACTTTAAGGACTTCATCCGAAGCAAAAAAAAAAAGGATAACATTTCAATGCGTTGAGCATATAATTAGTGTTTGTACCTATAAAGTCCAAGCATTCTTGGATTAACCCTTACTCAAATGCACTTCCCACAAGACTGGGGCTTCTTGAGGATATTTTTTCCATTGGTTTTTTAAGAGAGAGTGGAAGGAAGGAATAAAGTCAGAAACATCAACGTGCGAGAGACATATCAATTGTTTGCCTCCCTCACATGCCCCAACCAGTGCTGGGGATCAAGCCTGCAACCAAGGTATGTGCCCTTGGCCAGAACTGAACCCATAACCCTTCAAGTATGAGGGCTGATGCTCTCTAACTGCTGACCCAACTGGCCAGGGCTGTCTGGGGCTTCTTTATAAGGGTTCCATAGTGAGTAGTTGTTTATCATGCCATTAACTTGTTTTTTCTTTTTTTCTCTGTTCTCTCTAGAGATTAACATTTAGCTAGTAAATGAAGATTTCCTCCAGGTAATTGCCTGGCTGTATTTCAAGGCATTCATAAAAAAACACTGTTTCCTCTGGTAAGGGGTTCCTCTCACAGAGCACTGGAATCAGAGCATGGGTTTGGGTGTGGGGGGCGGAGGGAGGTGGCCCTCTGCACCCTCTCCTGCCTGGGCTCATTAGCTCCATCTGCATCTCACCTCGAGGCAGGTCTGGGACCTGCTGCCTCTAGAAAGGGTGTTTTCGGCAGGGAAGATATTTCCCTGTTCTGCAGATTGTTCCAGAGCTTCCTACTAGCAAGGCAGCTTGCTAATCTTAGCACAACGTCCCCTGGGCCCACCCTTCAGGATTCAGTTTAGAGCAGGTGACTGGACGGCTCACACAGCGGTTCGAAATCCTCTCCTTCTCCCAAAGGGGGGCTCCCACCTTAGTGTGTGGTTGGAAGCTTGGACTAGGGACCGGGTTTTCCTCCTCCAAACCTCCCTCTTGACTAGGTAGGAAATCCCCCCAGTCCTGTGACTTCTGAGTTTTTTACTCTAAGTTACAGAGTCATTTCTAATGTCTGTGCCTGGCAGACTTCTAATTTTTTCTTTGAAATGGCCTGATGGATCAAAATAATTCACTCTGGCTCTGGCTGTTAGTGTCCCCTCTGATTCTTCTTCGATGTTTTGTGATGCTCCCATTGAGAAAGACACTAGCACGCTTGGTGAACATTTCATCCTTACTGTCTAACCTTTGACTCCCTTCCTGTACAATTCAAATACTTTCCCTTCCTGAACAAGAGTTCCTCCGAGATCCAGACTCCCTCTCCCACCATCCCTGTCTGTGTGTCTCTAACTATCTTTCCTTCCCTCTTTTCTCAATTTGCATCAGGAGTGCATTTTATGGAATTTTATGCTGACAATAGAATCATACACTTCTCTTTTTCTTGTACAGAGACTGCCACAGTACTGAGAAACTTATACATGTTCAATAAACCATTATTACCTAATTGATTACAAACTACCAGGCATGCTATTAGCCACCTGTTCATTTTAGAAAAGGCAGAAGACCTAACTATTCATATCCTATAGGCACATCAAAGCCCTATTTACATCAAGACCCTAAAAATAACACGGAGTGTGAAAGGGAACATTCTATATGTAGAATGGATGGTCTGCATGATTATAAAGTGCATTTTAATAGATCTATATTATTGAGAAATATAATGCACCATGGTGCATATATATTTCTATCAATAACAAAAATATCCAGTTTCCTTCCAATTTTTAAAATCTGTACAGGAGCTCAGTATTCTCCATTTTCAATGGACAAACATGCTGAAGCAAATTCTGTTTAAAACAAACAAAAAGTCTTTCTAAATGCACTTCTTGAATTTAGGCCACTGTCACAAAAACACTCCTCTTCCACGTGGCTCCTCTGGCTACCTTTAAAGCTTTGTTTTCAAAGACAAAAGCAGGTTTGAGCACTGCTCGCAGTGAGTGCTGGGGATGGATGTAAGTAATACAGCAGTTGGGACTGAAAAGGAACCGTTAGAAATGGCTAGACAGGGGATTCTCCAGATGAGAGAGGGGAAAGGAGGCAAGAGCTTCCAGGTGGGGGCTGGGTTTCTGAATGAGCCATGCCTTCTAAATGCCATCAAGAGTTTGAGTAAGCAAGTAGGATCAAAACAAGGTCATGTTTAGGGGAAAAAAAGAAAAAGAAGTTTTTCCACAGGATATCAGTGTTAAAACAGATCTTTCTTAAAAAAAATTATATATATATATTATTGATTTCAGAGAGGAAGGGAGAGGGAGAAAGAGATAGAAACATCAACAATGAGAGAATGATTGATCATCTGCCTACTGCATGCCCCCTACTGGGGAATGAGCCCACAACCCAGGCATGTGCCCTGACTGGGAATGAAACCATGACCTCCTGGCAGAACAGATCTTACAAAAACATTTAAGACCTGCACACCTATCCCACTCATCCACTGGAGCGCATGAAAAATGAGGGCACATGGATGACTGAGAAAAGGTACTTGCATGAACTTGCATTATCTGTACCTCCGTTAAAGCTATTCCATATAAAATTATATTTTCCCAGTCAAATCATTCCCTTTATTGTTTTTCCCTTAGCTATTCCAATTTAAAAACTCAGTAGAAATAGGAATTTGTCCTATTTATAAAGTACTCTTATTATAATGGAGTACTAAATATAATAGAGTAAGCATGAATATCAACTTGGACTCATAAAGGCACTTTACACATGTCAGGTCTACCTATTTGTTTTGTGTGAATGTGTGTGTATCTGTCTTTACCATATTCACTCTGCACTAGCAAAGTACACAAGGAGAAAACACAGATGAAACATAATATCTTTCCTAGAAATATTTTCTTTTCAGTTATTTTGGGCAACAGGAAATCTGTATAAATGACATATAAACACATGAAATGTAAATTATGACCATTATGGTAATATCCACAATTCAATAGATTTTCACCGTCTACTATAGGTCATGGATTTATTTCTCATACAATAAACCTATGAGTAAATATATAGTAAAGGGAGTATATAGTCTTCCCTGAATAGTATCTTAACTCTCTTGTCTTGACCTTCATTTTATCTTCACGGTTCATCTATGCAGTGCCAGTCCACAGATTCCATGGTTGTGAAATTAGATCATTAAGGATAATGCAGAAGATTTTTCAAAAAACTGAAATTATTTAAGTTAAAAGATAGCCCTACTAATACACACTGAGGTTGCCTCCTTTTAGAAGTTGATAAAAACCTGATGACAGGTTTTTAAAAATGTCCTCCTTCCCGGTCAAAATATAATCTTAGCACCAATGCACACCCCTCCCAGAATAAGAACCACTGCCCCAAGTATCAACTGCCTCCTGCTAATGACACTGAAGTCCATAGGGGAGAGTAAAATACGACAAGGAAAGGCGAACACCGAGAGCACTGGTGAAGGATAGGAGCAATGGAAAGAAAGGAATCCCACCACTTAAATATGCACCAAGTTTGTGGAACTCATCAGAGCCTTTGAGGCCGCCTTCCCAAGTGTCAGGCTCTGTAATGGTTCATGGACATTACCTCCTTACTTCTCAACCTTTTGAGGAGTTGAGTTAAATAATTTGTTGCTTTCTAAAGACAGCCATTATACATCAATGTTAAGATTGTGACTATGTTTGAGCAGTATCAAAATGCAGCATTTATTTTTCTTTCTTTTCCAAATTACCCAAATGTGGTTCCATTACTTATAATAATAATACTAACAAAAACTATAAACAGAACTGCCAAAGTATATTCAAGATGAATATAGACAGAAATCAGAGAATGGCTATGACTACTCAAATAAATTGGCTGTCTTTTTTTTTTTTTTAAACCCTCACCTGAGGATATGTTTTAACTGATGAGAGAGAGAGAGAGAGAGAGAGAGAGAGAGAGAGAGAGAGAGAGAGAGAGAGAGAGAGAGACACACACGCAGGGGAGAGTTGGGGGGAAGAGGAAGAGAGGGAGGGCAGGAGAAAGAGAAACATCAATTGGTTGTCTTCCATATGTGCCTGGCCGGGGAATCAAACCCGAAACCTAGTACCTACTTATGTGTCCTGATCCAGAATCCAACCCACAACCTTTTGGTGTATGGGATGATGCTCCAACCAACTGAGCCACCCAGTCAGGGCTGATTCAGTCTTTTTTAAAATACATTTCTTAGAACAAAAATGACAGAAATTTGTTGATGTAAAAGAAAAAATTCTTTTAGTCTACAAATGGGAGAGAGAAAAAAGAAAACATGAAATGTTTCCTCCTAATCCAGCCACAAAACCTAGTTGAGATTGATTTTGAATATGTCTGAATACATTTTATTTCCTTGGATGTCTCTGGGGTGAAAAAAAGGACCAGTGATGATTTTAGGAAAGGATCTGTGCACTAGAAAATCCTGAACAAGACCAGAGATGAGATGATTTATTGAAGAAAAACTAGCATTTGATCCAAGGAACTAAAGAATGGTCTTGTGTGACATTTTGTTGGGAAAGTGACTGTATTAATAAAAATAATGCTTAATGTCCAGAGGATGTGTCACATAATTACAGTGTTTATGGTTGATAATTTAAAGGCACAGATGGATTGGATTCTTCTAAAGGACTGCTCCAATCTGTGAGAATACAACTTACACTATTATGACCTTGGCTTTCCATAAAAGATAAAGCTTTAAAATAATGAACCCAAATCCACAAGACGATGATGAAAAAGACAACACTGAAAAAATAATAGTTTGGGTTCCAGTCAGGAGAAGAGTTAAATCAGACAAGAAGGAATTTCACACTAAGAAGAGGAACAAGCTCTGAAGGGTTAGGGTAGAGAGGCTGTGTTACATTGTGAGAAAAATACTCTCTTTTGAAATAAGACCTCTGCCACGTGACTTACTAGCTGTAGCACCTAAATCCACTTACTCAATCTTCCTGGGCTCCACTTTCATCCTGCAAATCCCACTGTAATAACAACATTGTCTAATTCACAGGGTTTTTGCTTGGATCAAACAAAACGCTGATGTGAAAGAGCCTTCTTTGTAAGGAATCTCTCTTTGTCAAGGATAGTGTCTAATAATATGGATCCAGAGAGGTGCCAACCAGCAAGATCAATCAATTATGTAAAGTGAATTGTATTTGACATATCTGCAGTTTGCTTTTCATTTTTAAACATAGCAGTGCTTGGCTCTAAACAGCTTTGAAGGCCCCCTCTGCTAAACTCACAGGGCCGCACCCCAGGCCCTCGCAACAATGACCATCTCCTCAGAAAGCGTGGGTATGCACCAGCACTTTCTGGTCTGGTGGTTCCTAGGACCAAAGAATTTGGTTGTAGTATTAAAAAAAACAAATGTCTCTCCTAGGTGCCTGGGTCAAGCAAGACTGGATCAGAGCAACTAAAATCTAGGTTATCTGAACTAAATTTTGCAAGGTCTTTGAAAAAAGGAATTGATTCTACTGGTTAAGTCTTCTACAGGCCTAATTAAGCAAAGCAGAAACTATGAACAACAAACACACACACATGTGCACACAGCACACATGCAATCAGAAATCTTAAAAGTCTAGAAAGCGGTTAGGGCCATTAAGTTGTCTGGCAATCCTATATCATAGGCAACATAGAGCTTTCTTTTCTTTTCTTTTCTTTTTTTTTTTTAATAGGAAGCTTAAACATTTCATCTCTTTCACCAGTTGGGTCACCAATGAAGACAAATCCCTTGTTTATACATCCTAAACTAGTTTATAATTACTTATTTGTGTGAATATTTAAATAGCGGGCTTCCCCTCAAGTGTACTAAGCCTTGCCTGTTGTGAAATTCTAGCATGGAGCCTGTCACACTAGGTGGGTGTTCAATATACACTGAAGGAGAGATATCAGGTTAAGTTTCATAAATGTGCACCATTTAGTTATTATATTTTACCAAAGCCAGCTGAGTTGGAGAGACAAATACAAAAGAATATAGGCTAGAACCCTGCTAGATTTAAATATTTCTCATAAGTAAATGGATATTCAAAAAGAGAACTGTGTATGTTTCAGTTATTTTCAATATTCAAAGTGTAAGAAAGCATTTCATGTGAAATGTGGTAGAGAGGATGTTTTCCACAGAGCATCTGCCTCATTGTACAGCCCCTATTCAACCCAATGCAAGTCTTCTTTTACAAAGGCTGACCATTTTGAGGAGAGTCTTTTGAAGAAAAAACTAGAAAACAAAGATGCCAGAGATGAAGCTCAGAATCTTTACCTCTCCCAGACCTTTCCCCTCCTGCATCTAACAACTGTCCTGTGCTTTACAGAAGACAATGTCAGTCAATCAGTGTCCTCCCTCAGCTGGCTGCTGAAAGGGGACACAACCCTGGGAAACAGGTGAGGTTCTATCATGGTGTGGGGTTTTGCTAAACTCTCCTCTCAAAGGTTGAAGCTTTACCAGAAGGGGTCAGGACGGAGGCCAGAAAGCAAGTGAGAGACATGGTTCCTGGGTTAGTGAGTAAAGAGGTGACGGATAGTGTGCTGAGCTCTGAGTGAGAGGTCAGGGCAACCACTTGTGTTTTGAGAAGAGGCATGGCCCCACCAGACGGCCTTAAGATGGGTGATCTGGCCATGCTGTGTGGAAGGGCTTTGTGGAGATGAGCACAACATTCTGAGGGACAGAGGGATGTGAGGAACGATGGGATACAGGCCTACGGAACCCAGTGTTCAACCCACTACTAAAGAAGACACACAGGCTGGAATAGGAATGTATAAAAGTGTCTGCACACAACTGTGAGTGGGTGAGAACTGGTGCCACAGTAGCTGACTCAGTCCACAAGAACCAGATGAGACCTAAACCCAGGCTCAAGCACGGCCAACTGCCCAAAATACAGCCATCTTCTATAGGACCATTTCTGCTGTAGTGTTGAACATCTCATGCATGACGTAGAAGCACCTGAACCCCAACCCAGCAAGATCATAAAACAAAGTGCTGTAATGATTTTTAAATGTGGCGTTTTCTCTCGCCATTCAAAAGAGATCAACACAAGCAGGGCGGTGTTAAGGTCATTTACACTGGATTTCTCTCTGCAAAATGCAGGGATTAAGAGTTTGAAACACAGACTACATTCTGTTCTCTGAGAGTCACATTTTTTTGTGGCCCATTAACTCCTCCCCTTGCCACGTGGTTCCCTGCTTCCCAGCAGGAGGCCACTTTGTCAGCAAACCCCAAGGGAGGGACTGAGTGTGTGACAGCCAGCTGAGCCTCAGATCCTGAGGAAGCCACTGAGGCACCCGGCACCTCACCCACAGGTGGCACAATGGAGGGACCAGCAAATGTTTCTTACAAGCCACAGAGATCCAGGAAGACATCAGCAGTCCACTAGATTGGTCACGTTCTCATGAGGTTCCCTCTACTCTCCTCCACTGTGCAGAGATATTTGTAAAGGTTATCACATTTAGCATTTTTCTCCCCATAATCCCCAGAGTGTATAGACAACCCATTCAAAGAAAACAAAAAACAACAACAAACAAAACCACCACCAGAAGGCAAGCAAGACATTATGATAAAGAGCGTCTCCATGGAGCTTTCTAAGTCTAAATTCTTGGGAGTCCGAGTGTGTACTGGAAGCATAGAATGGTGCAGAAAAGGAGAAATGCAGAAACAAATGATAAAGTAAATTTTGTTGTTTTTGGAAAAGAAAAAGAATGAAAAGATCAGAACTAAAACAAAGGAGAGGGAGGACCAAAAAATGCCAACCTGTTGGAAAAAAGAAAAGGGAATGAAAAGCACAAAATAAAGGCAGTTTTCTGAGAGAGTCAGGCTCTGGAAAATCAAAGTCTGGGTACAGCGTGTTTTCACAGACCATGCCCTTAACCTTTCCCATCTATTTTTGCCATAAAATGATTAGATATAAGCAAGGGCATCTGGACCAGCACAGCCCGTTGACATCAGATTGCAGCAGTGAAGCAATGATGGAACACTCCGCACATCTGAACACGCTGTAATCTTCCAAATAATTAAAATACTGTTAAAAGTCAAGTTGCTGTGACTCTCAATCCCAGCTCACATCTGTGATCCGACACTTGGAAAGTTGTTGGGTAAAAGCATATGGAGGGATGCAGTCCAAAAACAATGAAAAAGCACACCAACCAGTGCAGTTGTCACAAATAAGGCTGAAATTTGATTTTTTTTTTTTCCAGCAAAGGAAAAGACTTTTTTTTTTTTTTTTAACAGAACAGTCTGTTCACAGTTACATAACACACAGAACACAAGAAGTGATTTCCTTCTTGCCAATTTTTGAGGGCAATAGGTTACACCCAAGATCTCACTCAATTCTGTGAGTATTTTGCAGTTCCTCCAGCTTCTAATACACCAACACAGCACAAAGAGATAAAGAAAGGGCCATAAAAACAGCTAATTGCTGTTTCCCTGACAACTTCAATAACGTTGTGCTCCCTGTCGTTTATTTAAATTGGGTATTTTGTACTCAAGACATTCACATGCAACCCGTTGATGTCTGTGTGCATTTTGTCATTTCTGAGCAAATAATTCATATACCTGCCCGTGTAATTATAGTCATGGAATAAGAACCAGATTGGCTGGGACAGACAATAACAGTGCTCTGTAATACATCACCACGAAGAAAGTTTGGATCGCCCCTCAAGAAGAGAGGAAGGAGACTGTGTTCCTTACGTCTATCTCCGATGTTTTATGGGTATGTTTTCACAGTTCAGTGGCTCTTAACAAGCATAATATTGCTGGCAAATGGGGGTGATCTAACTCCCTCCAGATGCCAGTATTCCTCATGTGAGGGGTGGAAGGGGGGGTTAACAGGGAAAATAAGTGTTGGTGACACTGACACATTCACTGTCACAAATAACTACCCTGAAACGAAAAGTTTGATTGCACAAGATAACTGAGAATGCTCTATGTTCAGAAAGCAAACATCTCTTTATAAAGTGTAGGCTTGGTTTCATCTCTCACCACCTCTATATGCACTACTGAAACAGCTACAAATGCATAGTCATTGCCAATTTAAAAAAAAGAAGAAGAAGAAGAAGAAGAAGAAGAAGAAGAAGAAGAAGAAGAAGAAGCAACAGACGAAATGCAACGAAAAGGCTATGTCAATTTTTCTATTGTCAGTGCTATTAATAACCTACAGCTATAAAACTCCTTTCCTACGACAGCATCCAGAGAGTAATGGCCTCCACCACTCGAACTACATTTCCGTGACATTTTCTGGTGACTGACAAGGGCAATGTGACATGCTGAGCATTGCTAACCAGAACAGAGCCCGAAGGGTGGGTCTGAAGAGGCGGGTATGGAAAAAACAATGAACTTGAAATAGTACAAACACAAAAGCAGCAATTCTTACATTTGGATACATGGTGTCATGGGCTTGTTTAAATTCTGAGTTTCAAATTAATATTAAGTTGAACGTTCCATAATTTTGAAAGCTGATACCTGGGAGAAAAACAAACAAACAAACTCCTGACCTTTCTCCAGTATTTCATCCTGGAGTACTGGAGAAAGTCAGCCAACAGAATGCTGGGTAGATTGGGCAGTGGAATTTTGCCTAAAATATAAAAATATAGAATGTAAATGTCTATCCTTCCAGGAAAATTTAACCCCGAATCAGCATTCAGTAGAAACATGGAGCTCTTAAGGGAATGACAAAAATTATTGACCATCATGATCTCTTTAGTAAATTTTCTTGAAAAATGAAGAAAAAAAAAGAATTGTTTTTATGTTTCAAAAAGGAACCACGATGTTGTTCATCATATCTGATTACACAGAGAAGCGGAGCTAGAATACCTCTGAGGCCTCTTTAGGAATCAGAAATGACGAAACCAGGATAGTGTCATGCGATCTTCACACGTGTTCCCGCAAGTCTGTCAGCACTGCTGCCACGAGAGGCTCTGCCGAAGCTCCCGGCCACAGAGTTCAGGAGGCCCTGCCCTCTCTTCTACCCACAAAGCCCGACGGTCCTGAATTAAAGAGTTCAGGACACCTGCTTAACTTGGTCTAAACCTGTGTTTGTAAGGTTTCCTCATTTTCCGCCACAGAATCTTTTTCATTCATTTAGCACCCTCCTTGTGTTCCATGAAGTTTCTTTGGAAAACACTAATCTAAAGGCTGACTCCATGTGTTTGTTGGCTGAGAGCAAAGAGTGAAATACTCAGAAACCGCGGAAAATATATTTAAAGGCCTTTAGCACGTTTGTAGAAAAGGCTCTCCTGTAAATAATAATGGGTCAGTAAAAACCAACTTACAGAGACTGTTTTGTTTTTTCTTTCTATTTTAACGAAAGGAAACATCACTTTTCTCTAAATTTTGTTGATGCTCCAACAGAAAGCATCCAAAGCATGTGCAAAACAATACCTCCCCCCAGCAAAACCCGCCAAATTCTTTTCTGGTGAAGAAATCTCCACGTGCTCACACTCAGAAAAAATGTGAGTGAAATAAGCGGTGAGTTTGGCAATATCATAATCCCAAACAACCCTTCTTCCACAAGTTCAATCTGTTTTGTATTGCTTCTCTATAAATCTTTCTCTTCTCCCCAGTGACTCCATCAGATGTCAGTGTAGTGGAGGCAATTGCAATAACATTTAACATTTTAGAAAACAAAGCCACAGAGTTTCAGCTCTTTGTGAATAGGGTGGAGAGACAAGAGTGAAATGAGATTAATGATGAGGGACTTCTAAAATCTCTCTGGGAGGAATAAGGATTCTCATTCACGTATTAGTCCTGAGGATTCTGTTCAGTGTAAAATGAGGCAAGAAAGGAAGGGGTCAATGAGGAGAAACGTGGCGTAGATGAAAACAATGGCACATCAGGGACACAGACACCATGAAAATTAGCACTGCGCCCACATGCCCAGGACATAAAAGAAATCAGGACAGTCTTAATGAGAATCAGGCAGTGTGCCTAATGAGAACCTTAATATACTTTATCTTCCCTTTATATTTCATTTCGGTGTCATTAGATGCAGCAAACCAACAAGTATTTACTGAGTGCATACTCCGGGCCCCGCTCTGGGCACAGCGCTCTGGGGGCATCTCAAGTTGCGAGCTGTTGTGTTTTGCCATGTCTGATTTCCTGACCACCAGTAGCAGAATCGTTCAAAACGCAAATTCTCAGTCCTGCCTTGAACTCAGGGCATCAGCACATCTGGGAGTGGACCCTGTATTCAGGCTTTACAACAGCTCCTCCGTAGTGATTCTCGGGCGAGGTCATGTTTGGGAACCCCTGGCAGCCAGGCTAGCCCAGGAAGCATGAAATCATTAAACAGTGCGCATCACAGCACCGCGCCAGAGTTTACAGAGCGCCAGAGTTTACAGAGCCGTCAGTCTCATTTAACGGGCAGACGCTTTCTGATCAGGTGCTGCCTTTGGAAAAAAACAAACCAAGGCACTTTACATTCTATTTTGTTTCTCTCACCTCCATCCCCAGAGGCTTTTGTAAGAAGAGGAAAGAAGGTGAACTTTCATTATAACAACCAAACCAGCACAGAAGCTAATGAGTATTCGGAGCATCTCGACCAAGATTCAGTGCTACAGAAAAACCAATTTTTGTTCTTTAAATAGGCTATAAACATATATGGTACCTTAAGGGGGTCTCTATCTGTGTTATATTTGTTATTTTCAGCCAGCCAGAATGAAATACAGTTCTGGGGAGGAAAAGCAATGGGAATACATTTGCATTTTATTACCCTATTTAAAGCCCTTTTACTACTCTTTACCTGGTAGTCATTCTAGCATCACTTTGCTAAAGAATATTTATTTCTTCACACAGTGTACAAATGTTTTAAGATACCAATAGTAGAAATCATCGTAGTTAACATTGGTTGAACATTTTGTTAAGTGCTAGGTATTTGGTATAAATAATCTCATTTAATTCTCATGCAACCTTACGAAGGAGCTACTCTTATTCATCCCATTTGACAGGTGAGAAAATCGAAGATAAAGGACTTAGGAAGAGTGCACCTCATGACACACAGTGCTTAGTCAGGTTAAGATCCAAGCTTGGGTAACCCTGCTATAGAGAGCAAGGACTCATACATTGCGTCCAATTCTCTTTAATCATTTAGTGTAGTGGGAGGCTCTAGAACATTACTTCCAACAAAGTCAATATTAGCTTCACTTATTTTGGGCAATTTCATGAAATGGAATACACAGACAATCGGAAGGCTAGAAGGCACCTGAACAAGAGAGAGTTGTAGGTAACAATGTGCAGCATAGGCAGAGGAAAGAATAAGACTACGAATATACAACATACATACGGACATATTTTGTTGATATCCCTTGTGCTGTTTTTTGTTTTACACAAGATTCTCAACAGCAGATTCTTACCCCTGGATCTTTATTATAAAACTAGCAGAGCTCTATGTGTGTAAAAGCGAGATTCTTATTAGAACCACGGTAATAACACATTATTACAATATTACATCCTAGGGTATTATAATATAAGGCTATTATCATGTACTTGGCTGATAGGGGCCATACTGTTATAATGTATTAAACCCAGATTGAGTAATAAAAATGACAATAATATAATCATAATCTTCGATACTTTGGGGGAAAACATTTTTCAAATGAGGTCTCGAAGCACCTGCCTTGCATTATTGCAAACGTGTATAGGAAGATACTGTGCTGCAGAAAGGCTTACACATATCTATCTATATATAAAAATCCAGTGACCGCTACAGCTGAATGACCAGGATGACCAGTGGCTATGATAGGCACTGTGGCAACCAACCAAATACCACCAACAATCCGACCAAGGCGGGGACAGCCCGCCAACTGCCTTGGCTGGCAAAAATTTGGGGTCCAGGGACCTTGGAGGTGCCTGGTCTCTGGCAGCTGTGTGGGCAAAGCTCTACATTGGTAGAAGTGGATCAGGGTGCAGGAGTGGGGGGGAAGTGAGGAGGCTTTTCCTGGTGGTCACAGCTGTCCCTGTGGGCCACGCACAGCACTCAGGCAGTGGGCCCCAGTTGGAACGGCAGGAATAGGGGCTGCAGGGTGCAGGGGGTAGCAGCACACAGGAGCCAGGAGGTGTGAGGCCCAACCTGGGCTCTTACCCCACCTGCTGGGCCCAGCAGCACCAGCAGGTGGGCCATGGTGTGCAGCAAGGTGCTGGGCTGCCATCAGAGGGAAAGTGAGCCATGAGGACCAGGCCCAGGGCCAGCCAGAGCCCAGAGCTGTGTGGGTGGGGCTGGAAACCCTGGCAGAGTGGGCAGGGCTGTGGCCCTCTGCCTTTTCAGTCTTCGCCTTGGAATTCTGTAGCAACCAGTGTCCTGGCTATCAGCGCATCAGAGGTCAGCCCCACTTCAAGAGAGAGGATGTGGTAGAAAGTGGAAAGGCCATAGGAGGGATAGAAAATGTTGTGGCCATCTTCAGGAAACACAGCTGCCATATGGTTTTCAGTAACTATGTACAAATAAGCTTTGGTCTCTGTTCTACAGAAGAGGAAGCTGAGACTCAAAGGAGGGAGCCTTCTGCAACACCTCACCCACTTCTCAGACCTGATCCTGTGCAGCATTGTTTTCGTTGAAAGTAGAGGATCCAACATGTTTTCAGATCTTTGCTGTTTTAGGCAGGAAAGAATTTAGCACAGGGAATTGGTGCTTGGGAAATCATCGGAAAGCTGGAGGACTTGGTATTAGGCTATCTCTCCCTCTCCCTCACCCCCCTCCCCAGGAAAGACTCCCTGCCCAGTGGGAGGAGCTGCCCCCACAGCCACACCTGAATTCTAGGTCACTCTGGGACATCTGTGACCCAGGGATCAGGAAAATGCTGTCCCTGCAAGTGTCCCCCAGCTCCCACAAAACAGGTCACTGGGCACTGCCTCTGCCACAACTGCCTGTGCACAGCCTGGATTCCGCTGCAGAAAACCTCCACATCTCTCCAAACATGATCACCAGCAGCAAACATCCCAAACTGTGGGAAGATGCCTCTGCCCCACTTCTGCCTTCAAAATATTGTGCAAGTGCATTCAATCGGCAGAAACGAATTCATATCCAGAAACCTAGCTGCAAAAGAGTTTGGGCAATTTCAGAGTTTCGTCTAGGAGTGAGATCTTGCCAATGCACCTCATGTGCCTGGTATTGATAGAAATGGGGCCTGGTTGGTGGGCTCAGTGGTTGAACATTGATCTATGAACCAGGAGGTCACAATATGATTCCCGGTCAGGTTTTAGGCTTAATCATCAGTAGGAGCATGCAGGAGGCAGCTGATTAATGATTCTCATCATTGATGTTTCTATCTATCTCTCAGTCTCCCTTCTCTGAAATCAATAATTTTTTTAAACAAGATCATGCTGTATATATGTGTAATGAGTTTTTCACTTCACAGTTTACTAATATCTCTCCTGTTAAAACCATATTTATAGAATATTATTTATCATTCATTTAAATTGATCTCAAAGAGAAGAAGGGAGAGAAAGAGAGAGAAACATCGTCCCGTTGTTTTCTGCACTCACTGAACTGGGTGTTGAATCTGCAACCTAGGCATGTGCCCTAACTGGAAATCAATCCACCACTTTCTGGTATATGGGACGATGCTATGGGACCCCAAATTCCAGCCTCCAGACTGTGAGAAATATACATTTCTGTTGTTTAAGCCACACAAATTTATGATATTTTGTTATGGCTGTCTGAGCTGATTAATCCTATATTATAAAATACCACTGACCAAATGGCAGAACAACCAGGACAACCGCAGTCCCTCGTCCCAGCCAGCCCCACCCCCAATTGGCCCCCATTGGCATGGGCCGACTAGACTGGATGTGGAGAATGAGGGAAAGAGAGTTAAAAATCATCCAGTTCATGAATTTGTGCACTGGGCCTATAGTCTACACACACACACACACACACACACACACACACACACACACACGAAAGGATAATGTGTCCCATCAGGAGTTCGACTGGGAGGCCAGGAGTTCAACCGGTTACTATGACATGCACTGACCACCAGGGGGTGGCGCAGAATGAAGGAAGACCATCGGCCATCAGCCAGCAGCCAGCAGCCAGGGAAGGAAGGCCCCAGCCAGCCGCCAGAAGGCCCCATCGGCACTGATTGCTGGCCTGGCCTAGGGACCAGACCCATGCAAAAATTTCATACACTGGGCCTCTAGTTGATACATAAATATATAGAAGTTTGATAAAATGTACGAAAGATTCAAAGCTTACCTAATATAGTTGACAGCAAAGGATCCTGAGTGATGCCAAAAAAGAATAAGATAACCTGTTCATTCCACAGTCACTTCCTGAGTGCCCAAAGTGTGCTAATTAGGTACTTTTCCGGGCAACGAGGACATGGCAGTAAGCCAAATTTGCAGAGGTGCTATCACCTCAGAGCTTACTTCCAAGTAGATCAAACAGAAAATAAACAAATAAGCAACAAAACTTACCACGTATATTATCAAATAGTGAGAACTGTCATGTGAGAATAGAGCAAAAAGTTATTTGTGTGCAATCCAAGAACCAAATGTGCAGGCACCTTCATCTTGAACTTCCCAGCCTCCAGAATGGTGTGAAATAAACATTTGCTATTAAGCTGCTCACAATAAGGCATTTTGTTTTAGCAGCCCGAATATACTGAGACACTATTAGTGACAGAAGGCACCAAGGTGAAATGTTCAAAAGAAGTGAACACACAAAATAGGAGGGAAATACAAATTTATCTTCTTTATAAATGGGGGTACAGCTTTGGGGATGCAGGGTCTTCCCAGCACCAAGATTAGTAACTAGCACACAGGCAGGCATTTCATAAATGTTTGCTGAACCAAAAAATAACAACTAAAATTATTACATTGGAAAAAGGGAGAGACCAACTAGACCAGAACGATAAGTAACCGCAACTACACAGGAAATACAGGACACAATAGCTTTTGCCTAGTGGCTCTGAGTTCTGTTGCTCCATGATTAAAATTCCGTACAAATTATACTGTTAGAGTTTCTATAAATTATTGTTTTACTCTATGATGTAAATTATCAGTGAAAATGTTATTATAGAAAATTAAGATCTTATCAAGCACTAAACCTAAGTTGGAGTGTTTATATAACCGAGAACCTATTTCATTTCTCCTCCAACATTCTGTGTCTAAATCGTATTAGTGCTTCTTTTGAATTATCTCCATCCTGTTGGCGACAAATCACAAGGAGAACATACTAGTGGTGAAGACACATCAAGTACGTGAATACCACCCCTTCCTTCTGTCTCGTACTGGAATGGAAATTCTTTCCCTTTCTCCTGCCCCAGTTCCCTTAGAAGAATCATGTGTTCCCCTTTTCAATAACATGAAGAGTATAAAATGTTTAAAAATTGACCATTTCCCTAGAAGACACTGAACTAACCAGGAAATGATAAGTCTTCTATTAAAAATCAATTGGTAATACAGACTGTCAACATATTTTGTTCTTCTCGGTCCCTTGGATGTTTCTGTAATCCTTTCTGTATAGATGACAGGTGGCATAGTAATATTAGCTTGATGAAAGCATAATAGACACAACAATGCTACTCTCCTCTCCACCTCAGCTCCCAACATAACATATACTACATTCTAAATGTTAAAATATCTCTCTGCATATTTAAAAGGCTTAGGCCCATGGTCTCCTCCAGGAGCGCAGCCATAAAAGTATATAATGTGATATTCACAATTATTCCTTATTTTGTTATAAAACTACCAAAAATTAAAAACAAACCCTGATATGTAAGTTCCTATTTCAATGACCAAAGTTATGAAGCACAGTTAACATCTATTTTCCACTGAGTGGCTTTAAATAAAGCTTTAAAAGTAAGTGTGTGATTCAAAAGGTTTCCTTCAATAATGTGCATTTAGAATCTTATAAAGCTTACATAAGGAATAAAACATGTACGTGGACAAATATGGAACGAGCAGAGCAGTGTCTCTTGAGGTAAATGACTAAGCACTGAAGTTTGGTGTCAGGCACTCCCAGTCCTCAGAGACTGAATTCGAGGATTTCAGTTAAGTACTGATGTCAGTTTCCATGAAACACTTTTTGTCTTTATGTCCTACACCCCAGCATATGATAGATGCTCCATGGGAGTTTGCTCAATTCATTTTAATACTAGCAATGCTAGTTCTTGACTTTCTCCATCCTGCACCTAGGCTGGGCCACGTGCAATGCTCGGTCCTGTGGCTTGGTTTCTGCTTTCAGGGCCCTACAGTGCAATGGGAGAGACTGAACAGAACTAAGAATGCTCCCATATGGGCGTGGCATATGCCATTAAGAGCAGCATGCTTCATGTGTGCGTGCACACACATGTACAGGACACAGTGGGAGCACAGCGCACTCGGCTTAGGGTGGTGGGTGGGAGATGGAAAGAGAAGACAAGGTAGTTGGCTTCCTACAGAAAGCCCTACCTACCTCCATTTCAAATAATTTGTGAAGTTCTCCATTTTTTATTCCCAAATCATGTTTAATAAGTGAGTTTTACTGATGTTCGAAATATTTTATTAAAAATGAACTCAACCTGTACAATTTTAAATAATTAACATGATTTCAAGCCCACACACAGGATTCCAAATTTTAAAATAGTTTTTGTGAGATATTTATACAAAGGGTATAGCACACTTTAAAACGATAATCCTTGAAATGTCTTCTTCCACCTCTTAGTAATTTCTGCATGGTATGTAAATTTATGTGTGTAATATGTATGAAATTGTGCTGCAAAGGATATTGTATGTTTCACTCCATAATGCATTTTTTATAGCTGTGGGCTGCAAAATGTTTGGTTCATCACAGAAATCCTGTCATAATTCTTACTGTACCAGCAGCATAACTACTACTCTTTTAATGCATTCTGGTAGAAGAGTAATCACTTTCTAATAGGACTATCTTCCCGCCTTGCCTGACTCGACAACCATCCATCAATAACTTAATAAGCACTACAGTTTGAAAGACCACTCAATCTCACATACCACATACCTCCACCAGCACAACCCAGCTACATGTAACCTAGTGCATACCACCTCACACAGGTTCTCTCTAGAAGAGATGCATTTTCTCTTAGGGAGACAGGCCAGAGGCTATGCAAGAGAATGCAACAAAGAGGAGCCTGGGTCTGGTGGGAAAAGGGCTGAACTGTTCCTCATGAACCCTGCCTGTGCTCATCCTTGCTAGTGTGGGTTGCTCTTCTCAGAGGCAACCCCCTCCAGGGACAGAGGGACACACAGCATGCCCCATGCAGGCTTTGGCTCCTCTGTCCAACAGAACTCTCAGAGATGGTAGGCTTACAAGTTAACATGGCTACTGACCTGAAGTTCTATGCATTTTTACAAAATCCAACAGCAACCACAAACTCAAGTTACTTTGATTTTGCTTTAAACTTAAACTTCCCAGTAATAACAAGGGTTCAAAAGCTTTTCACTTTGCCACTATCCGTTAATTCAATCTATATCCTGATTCTTGCTCTTTGCACCTTTATGCTGTTGGTTTTTTTTAATTAAAAGTGTTAGCACTATGTAACAGGAGTGCATCACAATACAAAAGCCAAATATCAGCGGATACACTTTAAAGCAAAGATTAAAAGGTCAGGAAGAAAATTAAATAGTCCAAGCTGGGCTGGGAAGTAATTTCATCTTGTGAAATACTGAGTCAAATAAATGAAGAAACAGGTCTTGCTAGTTCTTTCTGTAAATTATAATACCCTTCCTGGGATTCATTATGCACTTAGTAAATTGCTGAAATGGGACTGTGGCCAGCCCAAGGGCACTCAGGAAGTAGCCATCACTGATGGACAGTCTCCATCTACCACCTCCTCCCAGTCTGACTCTGAGCCCAGACTACTGAGGCAGAAACATATCCAGACAGAAATAACATGCAAATGTTGAGGCATAGCTTCCCCTGCCCCTACCCCGATCAGCTATGGTAGGGTAGTTGAGGATATAAGCTTTCTAGAAAGGGGTGGTTGAGAAGTTCAAGCTGAGAGCCAAAGAGTAAGTAACAGAAGGTACCCATAGTCAGGAGGCAGGAAAAACTGGGTGTGGGAGATGAGAGATAAGAAGAAACAGAAATAGAAAAACAACAGCGTAACACAGAGGCCAAGTGAGGAATTTTAAGGAGATGGTCAAAACTGCCAAACATCTAGCACACATGCAACGAATACTTAACGACATAAAAACCACCAGGCCATACTGATGCTTCCCTCTGTCACCAGTGAGGAACAAGGCTAACTTTAAATCCCCAGAGAGGTGGTGGGGTGAAACTAGCAAAGCAACAGGCCCCAGGGATACCCTCTTCCATTGAGAAACTGGTCTAAGGAGGCTAGACGAGATCAAGACAACCACCAGATGGCGACACCGAGCCAAATATGATTCCCAATCATTCGCAGGGATCTCTAACAACATTGGTTCAGAGGAATGGCCAATATATCATTAAAATGTCTACTTTTATGTTTTTTAAAAAAGATCAGATTAGAGAAATAGGAACTGGCCCCCAAAGAAAGGTAAATATTGAGAGTGAAGAAGCCTCTGGTCATTGTACAGAAGGGACCCTCAATTAGTAACCGTACCTTTGCTGCGTAAATGGCAAGGGAAAGTAATTAGCAATTAATAGACCTGCCCTCAATTTAAAGCCTGGAAGGGAAGTAATTAAATTTAGTAGAAGCTGAAGCCTCAAAACAAAGACACCATCACACCAATACAAAAGGAAACACAGATCTGAATAATAAATGCAAATGAGAAACAAGGTTTGAGTGGAGACTGAAGAGGAATGATCCTAAAGTTATTTTCCTTTAGAAATCCTCTGCTCAAGAGACTAGTTTATGAACCTATTTTAATCTAGGCCAAGGTTGGATATGAATCCTGGCTGATGTTTCTTGAGTACAAGCTTGCTGTATTGCATGCAGATCAGATAGCTTCCTGTGGTGTGAATTAGCTGTACAAGTACCTTTCATAACAGTACAGATATACTTGATATACTCAATGTCAACATTGCTACCAGGGAAGAGATCACAAACATTGCTCTGCTTGTTGGTCATGAAACACAATTGCCATGCAGAATTTGTGTAGCTCCGGAGAGTAAATTAATGCAGGCAACTCGATTATCAGCAGTCTAGCCTGCCTCTCTAAGCTTCTAACGGAAACATTTAGGAGCAGAAGCATTACATCTGGCTACAGCTGCACATTACATGGTCCGCTGAGACTCCCATGCTGGTGGCTGCACTGAATAACAAACAGCTGGGTATAAATGTAAAATCAGGAAATCGATTTTGGATGCACACATTTCACCAATCCTCTGAAATTCCAGCACCGGACGATAAAGACCAATGAGCACTGAAGAGAGTGGAAATAGCCAGAGTAAAATTCAAGAACCTAGCTGGGCACCCTGGCGTCCTAACACCGGGCTCTACTGTTACTGCTCCATGAAGGGCAGTGCGAGAACAGACAAAGGCCTCATCACCAGATCATTTTCTGGCCCTGGCCACACTACAGTTAAAGGTTAACAGAAGCAACAGAGCTTCCTCCTATGTGAGCTTTCCAGAATGGAGTCGTTCTTTCATGAATGTAATGGAATGAATGGACAGGCCGCCCGCCCTCAAAGTCTCATCCCAGAGTTCTCCGACACGGAGCCCATGTGCCAGGGAAGAGTGTTCAGACAAAGCTGTCGACGGGAATTTCCAGCACAAGAGATTTAGGTCAGAAAGACATGTAAGTTAATCAGACAGCACGTCCCAAAGTGCCAGGCAGTGTGCCAACAAATTAGAAACACCCACCAGACCTCTGTCACATTTTGAGTAATTTTTCTATTTACAAGGATTTTGGTAAGGGAATGGGTCAGAGAAGGAGAGGCTAGAAATTACATTTCCTGGAAGTTCAAAAGCATGGATAGCCAACCATGTTTATAGAAGAGCTGGGTTAGTCCTATGCATAGTCATTTAAAACCTGGCAAATGCATTTATACAGGGTGGGAGGATGGGGGAGAAAAGTAGGTTTACAGTTGTGAGTACTTGAAACACAGAGTTCATCCCTATATCGTTATTTATTGATTATTGTACAAATCGTGGTGTTATTTTTCATACAAACAACTGTAAACCTACTTTTGCCCCCACCCTGTGTTTAAGAAAGCTAGTGATACAGGTCCAGCATGAGAAGGAACCACATCATGCATTCATTATCACTCACGTTGCAGAGTGAAAGGGGGCCCAGTTAGGATAATGCCAGGACAACTGGTATGAGAAAGTATTACAGAAAACTAGGGCACAGACTCACTGTATCGTGAGTGCCAAGAGCATGAAAAGGCTTGAGAGCATATCTGCAATGCCAATCAAGTAACTGCTATCCATTGGCTTCCCCTCATCCTCCCTACCTACTTGTTCTCAGGATTCTAGATCTAGTATAAATCAAAGAACTCATCAAAAGGGAGTTCAGGAAGCAAAAGATGTCTCTGCTTGCACAATTAAGTCTGTGGATCATACCAGATCCCGTCTGACCTACCGAAGTAGGTAGGGCACTACTTGTCTTGTAGCTTTTTAGGTTGGAAAGAACTGTAATATCTCCAACTTCAATCAATGTTGATTTTTCTCCCGTCTCTACAATCCAAATGGTCAAGATTATAAAGATGTTCATGTACACGCACACCCACCAAAAGACTATTTCCTCTACTGTGTTCTGAAAGAACACATGAAATGTTATTTTTAAGGAATCTAGGAAGGATCTAGAAATGACAAAAAAAAATGGGTGAGGCAATATTGCAATGCTCATTTCATCCAATGTGCAGGTCTTTTTAGAAAGATGGAACGGTTACATTCTTGTTTCAAGAACAAGAAAATCCTTTATTAATATCACCTAGCCCAAACAACACAACAGGACAGATCCTTCATGTTAAACATGTGTTTCCCCAAAAAAGAAACAGTCAATAGTGATAAACTAAAGCTCACAGAGCAACAAATGTCGGACTTAAAGTAAGACTATCTTGTTAAAATGCTGCAACCCCTAGCACAGGCAACAACCTGTACATCATGATACATTCAATATTTGTGTTGAGAATGGAGCTTAATCTAAGCTGCAACTCTTGATCACTGGCAGGCACATAAGAGTGAAAAAAAGGAACCTGACTCTCAGCACAGAAAATGTCTAGGTGGTTTCCACATGACGAAAGAAGAACGAATCGATTCCACCAACTAACAGGTCAGTGTGACTCATAAATCCTCAACTCCTCAGCTGTCCAACTTAATTTTAACTATTGAATCTGTGTTTCAAACTGTACAACTGCCATGTGCTTACACCACAGTGGAATCAATTTGCTATTGGAGAGGCAAACAAGAAACCCCGGGAATTAGATAACCTTAAACGCTAATTTACTTTGGTTCTCGGCTAATTACATTTCTTAAAGTGAGTTGCTGATTGGTTAAGAACCCAAACTATCAAATGCCCAGGCACTTAGAAACATAAGCACATAAACCTGTCAAAAACAGTGCCCTGAACATCGGAGAGAGTAGTCGGTAATTCACAGAGGGAATTCATGAAAGAGACAAATTGGGTTGCCCTCATTTATTTATAACTCACAATTGGGCAATTACATTATGGAGACTGGCTATGTCTGCAGAGGCCTTGTTTCAAAAGCTCCAACAGTTCATTTACTTAAAAAAAAAAAAAAAATCCCACAACAACCCTTGTTGATGTGTGGTATTTACATTGAACCCATTTTACTTGGAACCCAAAGTTATCTAGTCATCTATGAATGTACAAACATTGAATATGGTTGGTAACTTTCACAATACTGTGTAAAGTGGCCTGTCAAAATCCCAACCACGTTTATGTTAGAAAAAGAACTAAAAAGTAACTAGTATGCACCAAAATGGATTTCACCAGTTCACAATTTCATCAGGACCTGCTCTTCTGCGTTGGCTAACATCTTTGTCCCGCCTGTCAGAGCAGGACTCAGCAGGACCTGAGGTGGTTTGTGGGTTTTCTTAGCAACCTTCGACAAGTAAGGTTCTGCTTCTGTTTAGGTCAAACCTTCACTACGACTTTTCTTTGCTTTTTCAGAGTTATAACACTGTGAACCTTCACATGTGACAAATTTAATACCTCGGGAACAGAATAACACTCACAAGGTCATCATCGTTTTTCCCGCACCTGCTTTCCGCCCAAAGCCAAGGAGCATTTTCTATCATGTGGTTCCTTAAGTTTTAAAATGCTAATCAATGATGAGCAAAACACTAAGGCATAACAGCTTAGGCTCTCTCAGTGGTTTAAGCTCTCACTGAAATCAGAAATAAGATCTTATGTAGTGTCCAGAAGAACAAGAATTGTCCAGGATGTTTTTCTTGTCCCACAGCCAGGATTTAAGACCAAGGGAAGAGTCCACATCACAGTAGGTTCCCACAGGAGCAGTCGTTTTGTTGTCCTGGGAGGGGATGGGGGAAGAGGGGGGTGGGGGAGGCGGAGGAAAAGGGGAGGAAGCACCATAAAGACAACGGGCTGTTGCTGAAACCAGATTGGCTCAGTGTTGGAGCGTCGGTCTGCGGACTGAGGGGTCACAGGTTCTATTCCGGTCAAGGGCATGTACATTGGTTGTGGGCACATCCCTGGTAAGGGGTGTGCAAGAGGAGCTGGTCGATGTTTCTCTCTCATTGACGTTTCTAGCTATCTCCCTCCCCTCCTCTCTGTAAAATATCAATAAAATATATATATTTTTTTTAAAAAAGACAACATGTTGTCACCGGGTGCAACAGCACCTGCCCTAAGGCAGCAACAGTGTCTGGATCCCAGCCAACTCTTAGCGTGGCCCATCATGCTTGGGTCTCAGTCAAATGTCCTTTCCTGTTTCACATCCTGAACACAGAGGATTTGTGAGAGGAGGTGCCACTCAAGTGCTGAAAGAGTAATGGCATCTTTCTCCAAGTATACGATCCTCATTGAGAACCCATGGCTTCAACAAAGTGTTCAGACACCAGAGAATGGAGTTGGTATCACGGAGTTGAGAGACATGGTATTGGGCCTTATCAGCTGATTTCTGAAAGCCTTATAACGAGGATGGAGTGGATATACATTCCATTCTTTGGCTGTATTTCTGTTCAACAAAGCCGGCAATTTTCAGTCACTTGAAAATGTAATTATAGATAATGTTTGCATCAGTAGCAAGAATACAATAAGCACACAGGGCATGAGAACACCACTCAAATCACATCCTCTTAGGTTATGACGCTTGTCTCCTGCCAAGGCATTTCGACAAGCTAATATTGGGAATGGCTTGTGGAGGAGGCCAACCCATACATGAATTCTACTCGAACTTTTCCAGTACCCCTTCCTTTACATTGGGTGTCTACACATGAAACAAATATCTATGATTTGCTGGAAGCCCAGAATCCTATGGAGTGTTCAAACATGCACTGACACTTGAAATGGACTGGGTACTAGAACGGAGTGGGTCACAACTGTCCATCACTTAAATCCATTTGTCATCTTGCTCAGAGACTCTACTTACTTTGACCCACTTGTGAGGAAGGGGGTAGAAGTGCATGTAACTCTAGAAAGGATACTGCACCAAGTCACCGATTGAGGGGGACAGAGGAGACCTAACTCCACCTGAAAGCCTGGAGGGCCCCTGAGGGAGGCCAAGTGTTCACCTAAATCAGATGCAAAAATTAAGCCGTGGGAAGTATATGGAGGAAATCCTTAAAAGAAACCTCTTGGTGAAATACACAGTTATCTTAAATGAAGAATGGGGATTCACCTTAACATTCCATGTTAATTGCTTCCTTATCTCAGCAGTCAAGTGAGAGTCTGCCTCAGGCATTAGGAGATCTTGCTGTCACATGGCTAAGGTGCCTCATTCTATTGACATCTCTTACAATCCTCTTGCCTCCTAGACTCAGAAAGTGGTCTGGCTATGAAATTAAAAAACCAAGAACAAGCAATTTATGTGAAAGAGCACAGAAAAAAAAAAAAAAAAAAAAAAAAAGCAGATTATTAGGATGCAGCTACTAAACTCTATTTCACACTCAAATCCTCCCATTCAGCTGCCAATTCACCAACATCTCTACAAATTCAACCTGTTTATGGTCTTAAAAGGACCATAAAGACTTACAAGCAACCTCCAGGGCCAAACTGTGATCTCAGGCTTTGCAAACGGACAGAGACAGACAGACAGACACAGGCTCGAATATTCAGTTCTACCACCTTTTAGAACTGGACTTCCCCACCTGCAAAATAGGAGTGATACAACTTACCTTGCAACATATTTCTGGAAATTATCGATAATTTGTAGCCTAATGGCTGTCCCACAGTATGCTCTAAGTTAAGGACAAGTGATATTATAAAATATTTCAGAACATGAACCCATGGGAAGGCAATGTCCCCTAAGTGCGAGTCATCAGAATTAGGAGAAACATACACGCCAAAAAATATTTGGTTGTCAATAGATTACAGTTTTGTTGATGCGAGAAAACATTTGTTGGCTTCTGGGTCTACATCATTTTTATTGAACAGACAACTAGAAATCAATTTGGATCAAAAGCACTATGTTCTGAATAGGCCTGAAAAACAAGACATAGTTAGAGGCAAGGAAAAAGGCTTCCTTTCACGTGGCCTGTGAGGCTGACAACAGTCCCATTTCAGTCACCTTTTGTAATGGTTGAACACAAAATCTTGGCTCACTGAAAGACTGCCAATAAACTTGGGACTTTTTAGACACTGAAATTTGCTGATTACAAAGGACCAATTAATTTGTAGAGAAACATTTCTAGTATCTGGGTGGCAGACTCCAGTCTCTAAGGTTTTGCCAACTTTCCTAGACTTGGCTAGTGTTCCTCTCCCATCTCAGAAACAGCAGTAATCTCTGATATTGCTCAAGTCCCCACTGCCTTCAGTGCTGGCCCTGGTTCCCCCTAATGCAAAGTGGTCTCTTACGTGAGGCAAGGGATCCTTAAGCTTGGAGGTCACATTCATGGCCTGAGAGTTTCTCAGAGCCAACATCACTCTCTGCTGGAGTAGATGCGGAGTGTTCCCCTGGCCGGCCAGCCAGGCAGGAAGTCCCTCCTCAGCAGTGACCTCAGGTCATGCTTTAAGCTTCCCAACTGAATCTCATCGCATCTGATCTAAAAAATCAAAGGACTTTTACGTGAGAAGCAAATCTTCCCACTAACCATGGTTTCAAGGACCCTAATGGCTATGTCAGCAGAAGTAACGGCCTGCTTGTTAAACCACAAGAACAGAGTAACTGCGATGCATCCTGCAGCTAGGCACCACCTGGATGCATATCCTACACCCCCTGGGCCACCTCTAAAGGCAAAAATCACTGATTCTTCCTCCAAATGGTTTCCTTGCTCAGAGACTCCACTCCTCCTCCTCCTTTGTTCTCCAAGCTTTGTGACCTGAGCTCCCAGTGAGGCCATTCGGAGGCAGGTCTATGAAATTCCCCCTCCACACTCATACCATCAAAACTGTTCTCTTTAATGGCCTAGGAGTTTCTGCCGGGCTGAGTCCCGTTATGTGAGAACCAGCCTTCATATTCTGCGGCTAATTCTCATCCCATAAGAAAATCAAAATTGGGTTCAGCTGGCTAGGGATGGGCTTTCTCAGAACATGCATCAGGGGATAATGGATGGGGAGATATTGCTTTTTGGTTCACCTCATTCCAAAAGGGAAGGTCTGGACCACAAGTTCACAGTTGTTGGCCCACAAACTGCATTTTATTTCTCAATCGCCATGCAGAAAGAGGAGAGAAAAGAAAATCCATCTTCTTAATGTGGTCCTGGGGATGGAGCATTTTCTGAGACTTTATATGGGAACAATACTGCGAGATGGGTTTTCGGCTGAGACTTTATAAAGCACGAATGTTCCAGGGGAGGAAACATTAGCTGGCCAGCTGTAATGAAGTTCCATTGTATTCGATTCTCCCAGGCAATGCAGATGAACTTGTGGTCACTTTTAAGTACCATGAAGCCATAAAATATTTAGGTTGTCATTCCTTTCCCAGTATGCGCTTCACAGTAATACAGTGGGACAGGCAAGAAGCATATCTTATTATCCTTATTTTCTAGATGAGAAATCTTGACAAGTCACCTGAGATTTGAAGGGGGCACGGAACAAGTCAGAACGCAGCCAAGAGAATGCACGAGGCTGCTGCTTGGTGAAGGATGCTCGGCCCTGAAGATCTACCTTCTGACCCAGTGCTGGAGAGACCTTGAGGCGTCTACCTAGGGATTCCATTCTGCTGCACACAAGCAGCTCCCTCCAGAGGGGGGCGTGTGTGTGTGTGTGTGTGTGTGTGTGTGTGTGTGTGTCCCTGCAAGCAGAAACAACCCAAGAGGAAGTGGTTTCTAGCTAAAAGTTAGAATTCACCAACAGCCCATAGACTTTATTTCTGTATGAAGAAAAAAAAAAATGTTTTCCAGATTCTCCCTGAGAGAAAGTAAATTCAATGGCAAGTGTTTCATGAAGAGGGGGGAAAAAATGTTTTCCCTAAACCTCCCCTGCACACAGGGCTTATAAGGCACCTCTAGTAGTCAGAAGTGAAAGCGTGCTCCAGGCCCTGGTCCCACAGAAAAGGAGGGAACACTGCCCGTCACTAGATGTTGGAAGTGACTTTTTGACACCTAAGAGTAAGAGAGGAGGAGGAAAAGAAGAGTCGGGAAAATTGTAGCTTTTTGTGAAAAGGAAGGATGCTGACAGGGAGCATGATGATGTAAAATAAAGATGACTTCCTATGCAGAAATCGCCTGGAGATGGAGCTGCCGTGGTGTTAGCCAGCATTTGGGCTTTCCAAAGGACTTGTGAGTTGCCTTTAAATCCTGACACCGGGGAAGATGGCTGGATGGACAACGGGAGTCACAAGGAAAGATGTTACCAGCATGACGGAAGGGAATGATTGCAGTTGGAGGCCTCCTGGTGACAATTTTGAGAAAGCAAACACAGCTGCAGCAGAGCCAAATATAGCTGGCCACGACAATGACATCCATAAAGTTAATCATTCTGAAATATGCTACCCTTATGCTCAACCAGAAAACTCAACACCCCTTCCACAATGTAGGAAGAAGTCAAAATACAGTTTTATGCGCAGAAACGTGCAGCTGCTCCAGTGGAATTTTTCTCCCAGTGGTGACTGAGCTGCTCAGATACCGCCCCCCTCGCAGGGCTCCCATGCTCAGAACTGTGTGGTGGACAGATGTGGCCCCTTCTCCTGAAATTTGGAAAACTACTCAGAAATGGATAAACTGGTCTCGGAGAAGTCCATTTAATCTTAGAGAAGGGTGAAAAGATACAAAATCAGTAAAATGTTTTTAAAAAGGCAGAAAGAAATCATCAAAAATAGCTATACCCTTCATCACCTAAAGGAATCTAAGCTGGGGCACAAAGACTCGGGGGAGAAGAAGAAAAAGCAACCTAACAAAATGCACATGCATCCTTTATGCCAAAAGTTTTCCTCCTCCTCTATGCTTTTTCATAGCAGCTTTCCCCTTTGTTGTCCCTCTAAGAGTTCTCAAGGGGAAGATGACATGTCAGACCTCAAGCTGTATTTGTTCACTTGGGTGACACCCAATGTCTTTCTCCGGAGATGCAAAGGGAAAAGAGCCGGGTGAGCGTGATCATGCGTGTTTCAGTTGGTTTATGCCAATCTGCCCCCTTGTAGGTCCATCAATCTCCTTTGACTTTAGCCTTTTAAGAGGTTCAGTTTATGTGCTGGCTGCCCATTAGACACAATCACAATTTCAAGGATTCCTTTCAATAGTGACAGGAAGCTATGAGTTAATATAAATGGGTACCATAAAATGCAGCAGCAGCCAGAAATCTGGTCTGGCCAGGGCCAGCTGTGTCTACCCAAGAAAGAATCAATTTTAGGTCTACTGTCCAGATTTTCCTGGGAAGAGTCTTTCTTCTTACTCTAAGCCTAAAAGATCTCAACAGTAGCAACATCTTCATTGTAACTGAGAACTAGAAATGACCCCCAGGTTCAGGGAGTTTGCAGCAAGGATAGACAGGGTCACTACACTGGGTCAGTGTGTCACCCAGTCAGGTGTGACAGTATCAGCAGAGTGAACTACTTTTCACACCTGTAATAGAAGCCACTCTGAGGGTCTAGTCCAGTGGTAAGCAAACTCATTAGCCAAATATCAATAGTACAATGATTGAAATTTCTTTGAGAGCCAATTTTTTTTTTAAACTTAAACTCCTTCTAATGCCACTTCTTCAAAATAGACTCGTCCAGGCCATGGTATTTTGTGGAAGAGCCACACTCAAGGGGCCAAAGGGCCACATGTGGCTCTTGAGCTGCAGTTTGCTGACCACAGGTCTGGGCCGAAGAGTCAAAAAAATCAAGTCCTGAGGCAGATTTACTGCTATATCATTAATTGGAAGCACATCTTTGGTCAAGATGTTAATCCTTCCTGAATCTTTAATTTTTCAGTTACAAATGTAATAATATGTAAACACATATTATGATGGGCAACAGTTTCATAACTTTTATAGCCAAAGGCCATTAAATGTAAGCTATTTCAAGAAAGTAGAACATTATGCCCAATAAAGTAGTTTTTCCATACATTTTCCATATATACATGTGTGTGTACACGTATTTTATGTCCGTTGACCACAGCCAGGTCAATAAAAACATATTTTGTTCTTTTAGCCTACAGGACTGAGTCTGTATCAGATAAATGTGGTACAACTTTCCTGCTTCAGGGGAAGACTAAGAAATAAAGACATAATTCCTGGAAAAGGATATAAAATACCACCTTAAAATTTAATGAGCCTAAGTCAAGCTATGCACTTTCTTTAGAGAAAGCCTGGAAAATAAGCCTTTCAGCATAACATCATAGGATGTTTTACCCTACTATGGAAGCTGAAGAACTATTCACTCCTACGGTACTAAAAAATAAAAAAAAGTTTCAAGCTGTCCAAAGTTATGTCAAAGTGTTAAATAAATCATCTGAAATTAACTGTATTCCCTGTGAGGACTGAGTCAACACCATCACGTGCAAAAGGAGGAAATTGCCAGTCTTATTTGAGCCTATAAATGTCAGACAAAGCAGCTGGTGGGTGGGTTGTGGGAACTTATTTCTGTGGTCGTAACAGAGAGAACCATACGGTTTCATTAGAGAGGAGAAGCTCCTTGATTTCTTTCATTACTAAGGCTTAAAATCAAAACATTCTGCATTCCCCTCCTTTAAAGTTCTATTGGTCAAAGAAATCCTGTGCATAGGTCATCTATCTGTAAGACTCTTAAAGGGAGCACAACTCATTTAAACCGAGGTCTCATCAGAGTAGATTTCCTTATTTAAAATCTGACCTTATGTAAAAAGCCAAATGAGTCTGGTGGAAAAGTCCAGAATAATAAAACTGAAATGGTATTTTAGTCCATATGCAGCCTAAACTTAATTTGCATACATAAGATAGGGGAGAAAAAAAAATGGGTCTAATAATTTGCTGGCAAGTTAGCTTTGAGGCATTCATTCCAAGGAGTAATTAAAATTTAACCAAAAAACAAATTTGTACTCATCTGTCATTTTGAGAGCCATATGATTACATATTTATTAGCATTCCATTTTACATCATCAGCCGATTTGAAAGCATCGCTCTCAGTCTCGGAGCATAATATAAACCTGCACTTGCGAAAACAGACAGTCCATAAAGCTCTGGGTGCCACAGAGAGACCGTGGAAATCTCAGACACGCTCACTGGCATTTCCAGCTGCATAACTGGGATTGCATTTCCATAAAGCTAGTTGGAGTAATCACTTTCTGTTGTGAGTTAGGACAAATGGGAAGAGGGAAGTGGCTCAGTCTCCCCCTTTCTTTTAACAGTCCTTTAAGAGGAGTCTCAGGCTCTCAGTAAATGAAAAAGGAAATCCCGGGAGAGAAGCGAGGTTTCCATCCCTCCCCATCCACATCCAGAGCAGAATATTGGATGGTACAATTAAACAGTGATGACGCTGAAGGGGAATGATTATTTGACAATTACCTGAGAGCGGCACCATTTAGTGAGCTAATTGGTTTTTGTTTCCCTCAAAGGTTTTTTCCCAGGAGTGCACAACTCCATTTCTCTTAGATTGAGCGAGAGCTTTTTCTTAGGGAAAAATAAAAATACATTTTCTGCTCTGCTACACAAGTAGCACAGGGCTGATGGCGGCTTTGTTAGATTGCCGCCCCTCCCCGGTAGTGGCACAGACACGAGGGCATGAGCACGTGCAGGTGCTGAACAACTGGCAATCATTCCAGCCTTCCCAGCTCTCCCTTCTGCCGTTTCCTGGAACACAGACGATAGGGACAAATGGCTGACTCCTTTGTCGAGTCCCGATCTGCGAACAAACAGCAAAACGGGGGACCGTCCCCTGAAAAAAATGGAACCCGCTGGCATTAACACTCTAAACTGGAAATACCTACGAAGTTTGGATGAAGTTCAGCACAGAAGTGCAACACATAAATGACTTAGTAACGCCTCTCCTTGCAACCCCTTGAAAATTATCGAGTTTCCACCGAAATGCAAATACGATAAGGGATGTTCATAGTATTGTTGAGCAGTGGTGAGGTTTGTCTTTCATTCACTACAGTGGCATCAGACCCCTGTTGATATTTGGTCTCCTGAATCTACCCATAAGCCTCCACAAGGAACTCCACCCCAATTTTGGCATAATACCTACACATCATATCTGTGCTGGTTGTCTGACAGTTTATCAGATTATTGTGTGTGCCCAAGCATTACCTCTCTTTTTATAAGAAACGAATGAGTATTTAACTTATAAGAAAACAAACCACAAGTAAGGGATAAAGAGAAAGAAAAGTCTGGGGATTTGTGTTAACAAGAAAAGGCGGGGGAAGGAGAGTAAGAATGCGGTCTTTTATCAGAGGCCGAATATACTGTTATTATTGCTGTTGTTGAGTAGGAAAAACACTGAGGTGAAAAACATTCCAAGAGGTCCCATGAAATCTTAATTACTAGGTTCATATCTGAAAACCCTATATCCTTTTAATCTTGTTTTTGCAAGGTTCTTGTTCCCCCCAGTTCACTGCATCTCCACAGCAGATGCCAAAGTAACCTCAATCCAGCAAATTACAATTAAACAGCAAGACTTAACAAGTAAAGTAATACCTCTTACCCAGATCAAAGCTAACACTGGTGTTCTAAATGCAGATGTGGGGTGAGTTTTGGGTCTCAGGATGCAGCTGATATTAAAATATGCAGTGTCACCTGAGAAATCCCACCTAAAAGAAATGTTTTAGGCATCTTTAAAAAACTATATGCCTAGATCTTTTCTTTGGAGTCTCCTCGTTTTAATTTTCTCTCATGATCATCATGGATCATATGATAAATCTCAGTAATCTCTGTACTTTATGATTTGTAATGGCATTTTCCAAAAACACTTTAAATGCCACCTTAAAAAAATAAAAAAATAAAGACACACAGCTTCTGACTTTCAATTTGCTGGTATTATATAAACAAAAATGTATTTTTAATTAAAATAGATTCTCTTTAGTTAACTGAAATATGAAATAACAGTGCCAATTTGAATCAAATCAGAGAATAAGAAACTCAGTTTAAATAAAATTAGATAGTGAAGTCTGAAAACTTGGTACAGTATGTATTTCCTATAATGCTCACTCATTCCCACGTAGCACCATTTTGTTTTTCTGACCAAAAAAATAAGTCATGTTTAGTTCACTGATCTCTCTTCTCTCGAATTAACATGTGAGCATGCATTTATGTAACACACACACACAGCCAACCACAGCTTTTCCACTTCCGGCCTATGTGGCACAGGCAAGCATGTAACCTCTTTCAGGATAACCTGTATAATGACTGTAATAACCACTCTGCAGATCTACTGTGAAGGTTAGAGACTGTAAACACAGTGTCTTGAGACATAGCAGACATTCCATTAATGACTCCTGCTTTGGGCATATCAGGGGAGAAGGGGGAAGGCAGTGATTGTGTTGCCTTCTTGGACTGGTCGAATTGTCCCTCTAATCATTTCTTAATCTATAAAATAAGGGCCGATGAGACGGTCTCTGACGCCTCTTTCAACTTTAACCATGACATCCCTAGAACCAAGTTTCAGTTCAATTAGACACTGATAAATATTCCTATTTATCCTCACTTGAGAGGATTTAATGAACAGCAGGGAATTCACCAAATGATGAATTTACACTCAGGATAACTTCTATCATTTTCAATAAGGTTACTTACCAATTGAGGGGGTGGGGGGAAATAAAATTTCATTTTAATTTATTGGTAGTTTCTTCTCAGCATGTTATTTTAACATCACAATCTGAACTAAAATTTTTGCAGTTGCATTTATAGATTTTCCCATTTGTAATTTCTCATCTCCAAGATATTATTTCTTACATTTTGTTCAAAATTTAAAAAAAAACAACTTTTAGAAACCCTCATTGAATATATGATCATTCAAAAGTAAGACAAAAAAGGATAACCCCCAACAATAATCCAAAACCAGCTACCCCAGTTTAAAACACATTTTTAAAAAATCAGTTCCTATTTTATTTTCATCTTTGTTATAAATGATACAACAAAACTTTACTAGTTAGGATAATTTAAAGGGTCCATTTCCACTTACAGTTTATTAATGAATATTAAAACCCCAAGACTTAGAAGCATATGTCCTAATAATTCCATAACACTATAGAACCTTCAGTGACCTGGGCTTTTTAAACACTGGATGGCTTATGGGGCCACGAAGCGTAATAATTCATCTCCAAAGCTATTTGTTCATCTGCCTCCAGGACTCAAACAAATTACATCTTATAAACTTATCTAATGTATTCATTCTCCTGAGAAAATGCCATCGAAAATACATCCTGCTGCTTAAAAAAAAAAAATCAGCACAAGTAAAGCCCCTACGTTTTATTTAACTTCCTTATAGAAACTGGCCAATATCTAGCCAACTGAAACTTAATGCAAAGGGCAATATTCTATACATGATAACCAGCCTGGAAAATATTAAAGCCACACAGCTATCACCTCAACTGTGTGAATGTGGCGAAAGCATTTTCCATTGGTCAGTGCCCTCCCACACACCCTTCTAGCCCCCCAAGTCAGTCTCTAATGTGAGTTAATTGCAAACTCTTTCGGAAAACATGGTACAGTATTCTTAGGGCTAAGGAGACCAATAAGATTATCATTTACATATCCTCTACTTTTCCTCTATCTGTAAAAGGTCAATTAAGCAATAGTTGACAAACCCTGAAAACAATTTAAGTTTGATTCCAAAGGACATCATTTGGAAATAACTAACATCTGGGAGAGAAGTGGGGTAGAAGTGACATTAGGATTTGTTTGGGTATTCTGTAGCTAAAATACAAAGGCTCTATTCGGAGCAAATACTTTGAACACGCCACCTTTATCCACCTAAATGAAAAGGACAAATTAAACTTTCATAATTTAACTGACAAGAGACAGCACCTTTCCGAGGCCACTAACACTTTAAATTCACAGAGCATTCATTAGCAAGATATATTATGGCCATAACATAGCAGGTGACCATAAATTCAAAATCATGGTAAGCCAATCCTTCAGTTCAGCCCGACATTCCTCTAGAGAGGAGAAAACACACAAAACTTTCAAAAGCTAATGTGCAAACATCTATTATATAGCTATATAGCATACACATACACATACACATAAACACACACACACACACACACACACACATTTAAGGAGGACAAGACGGAGACCTTTTAAAACAAATATCATGGGAATGTTACTAACCAAGATTAATTTCTCTGAGACAACTGCCAAAAAGAAATTCAATATTTTAATTTATATTATCTGATTATCTTAGTTGAGATAATGAACCTGATCGTGTGTACAAGCAAGTTAATGTTCTTAATATCGAGTGAAAAGACAATTCTCATTTAACAGATAGTATCATCCTCTGCCCCATAAAAATAAAAAAAATAAAAAAATCCTAGGGGCTCAAATAATTGGCCGCTGCGGAGTTTCTCAAGAATCTCTCAACTCATAACATTTAACATACAAGAAAAAGAATCTAGCACCGTAGGGGAAACTTAGTTGCCAGGGAAATGGATCATAAAGCTCGGAATGGCATGAAAATTGCTACGAGTACAGTAATGTGCCAGAAAGAATATGGGTGTTAAGTCTTAACAGTGTGCAGAATAGGGAACATGCTATGTGGACGCTTACCAAGGGCAGCAGTCCTTTTTCCTAGATTAATTGCAGCCTGGATTCGCTACCGAAATCCTTTCCTGATAATTGACAATTTCACATATTCCAGTTCTTGGACACAGACCTTTTAAGACCCACTTCTGGCAATCCCCGAGCTCTCTCTTCGGGTTTTCCTTCCACCACACACGCCTGACACACAGACAGCTCCTGCTGAGGTGATGATCAAAGTTTCTCTTACCAGCTCAGCCACCACCAAGACAAACCCACTAGATAAGCATGAGGCATACTTCCCTTTCTTTCCTCAGGAATCCCAGCTCTCTACTTCTCCCAGTAAAAACTACCCCTAGTTTGACAACACGTAAAACAACCAGAAGCTCATTAATGATTAAATGATAGGGCTGTATACCCAGACAAAACCGCCAGGATTACGTAAAAACTTACCACTCATGTCTGCAAGAGAGCACACCTGGCTATTGTAATGCTTTATAATTAACCGCCCCCTCCCTTTTTTTCTTTTCTTTCCTCTTCTCCCCTCCCACTCTCCCACCACCGGAAAGGAATCTTTGCAAACGGAAAGTCAGAGGAGCAGATAATTTGCTAAGAAGGGATCTCTACATGGGCCACCAGAGCTCCGACAGCCCCGCGATGCCCATGGCAGGAGCGTGCACGCGCGCTCTCCGCCCCGGGACGCCGCGCCCCGCTGGCCGCTCCTCGCCAGCCGGGCTGGCCGGTCCCCCGAACCCCATCCCGGACCCCTGTCCCCGCGCCGCCCAGCCGGTCGGGACACCCTCCCTCCTCCCCAAGCCCGGCGCCCCTGGCTCCGAAGCCCAGCGGAGGCGGCTGAGCCCGAGTCTCCGCTCCCGTCCCCGGGGCAGCGGAGCCGCCGCGCCCGCCTCTCCCGCCCCGGGGCTCCGGGAAGGCGACTTGGCCACGGCCGGCCACCCGGTCGGGGTCGCGAGGAGACCGCCCGCCCGACCACCCGTCCCCCCTGCCCGGGGACCCCACTCACTCACATTCGGTCGGGAACTAGCAGGCGCCCCTCGACCATCATGTCCGGGAGGAAATCCAGCTTGAAGGCAGAAGTCATGCTGGCGGCGCGCGAGGCGCTCGGAGGGCGGGCGGGCGCGCGGGGGGCGGCGGCGGTGCGCGCGTCCGAGCGGCCGCGGCCGGCGAGACGGGCAGGGACAGGTGCGCGCGGCCTCCCTCCCCGCGGCGGCCGCCCGAGCCCGCGGCACCGGTCACATTCTCTCCCGCCCGCGCCGCGGATCCCCTCCGGAGCCGGAGCCGCCAATCCCCGCCGGAGCCGGAGCCCAGGCCGCAGGGTGCGGAGCGCCAGGTGCGGGCAGCGGGGGCGGAGCTCCGCGCTTAACCCCTGCGGGCCCGCCCGGGGGGAGGGACCTGCCCGAGGCGGGCGGCCGGCCGGAACTGCTGAGCTCACCACTGGCTTTAAAAATAGCCCCAGTTTTCCTAGGGTCCCGGAGCATCTAGAAACACTCAAGGCACGGACTCTGCCCAGTTCCTCTTAATGCCCCATTTCCAGTGGCTTACAAGAGGCCCCAGAAGCGACGCTAGGTTCCGTGCCACGGTGTGGCCAAAGCCTAGTTCGGGTGGTGCAGGTCAAAAGCAAATCCCAAAGTCACCAGAGACAGAATCATCCCAAGTGTTTGTGTAAATGCTCTCAGGGTGATAGGCTTGTCTGTGTGTGAACTAACCAAAAGAACTGAAATAGGATTCCTGGTTTAGCCAAAGTCAGTATCTCCTAAATGACCCGAGTGACATTTCGGGACTTATCTCACTCAGAGCTGTAAGGAGAAAGATGAATCAATCGCTGTACAGTTATGATTCCTTTTGTATCATCTTGAAAACACGAAGAATTATAAAAGGAATGGAAATAAGAAACACCGTAATAAATCATGTTTTTTTTTAAAGATAAATCATGAATTTGCCAGTTCCTAGTATTTAAACGAGGATTAAAAAGCAACAGTGACTTAATGGAAGAGTGTTAGATCTGTAATGGCCATGAAGCTTAAATACCTATTGAAGATTTGTGTCTGATTTACTGATAGGAATTGAGAAAAAATGACAACACACTTACAAATAAATAGAAGCAGGTGAGTTTGATTTTCCCAGGTGATTTGTCAAATTCTTGAAAGATAAAGGATTTATATGGTGGCATTCTAATTTAGCATTCTCATTATTTTATTGTTTGGTTATTTGGATGAAACTGAACTTTTCACAAGGTCACAAGTATGTAAAACTACATCATGGTCTAGTTCACATTCTAAAGCAACATCATAAATTGCAGTGTTCACATTAATAGCTTGCCTCTTGCTAATCACAGTAGCCAGGGGGTTAAACAATTCAGTCACGTGTGAATGTACCAAATGTACCGCTTGTAGCTAAATGTATCAGACATCACAATATGGAGGGAAAAATTGTTTTTTCTCACCAATTTCTTGTGTAGTAATGAGACTTGACCATCTCTAGAGGTTTTGAAGGAAAATAAATATGTATATACCAATTTAAATTCACATAGCAATTTAAATCCAGGCTTGATGCATTGAGCAATATAGAGTAACAGGCCTGGAGTATTCAATTAAGGCCAAACATACATAATTCACTCAATTTCCTTCTTCAGCTGAACAGTATAGCTGGCTTTTGACCAAGATCATTCTAATTCCAAGACCATTGAATGTAAGGTTAGGACTAACCTTCATTTGACAGCATTGCCTTTCTGAGGAACCAGGTCTAGATTCATAAGGAATTGAAAAGCAGGTGCAATAAAATGAATTCGCAGATTCAAAAGGCCCAAACTTTTCCTAATAACACTAGGTTACATTTATCCCTCCCTCAGCTACTGCAAACTACCTTAAAATTTTTAAGAATTCTGTTGGTCTTTCAATGATTTTAATAACTAGCTGGATAAATGAGACAAACTTCACAGTTCTTGGCTCTCCACACATTATTTACATATGTCCCAAATGTATATATTTAACAAACTTATTTTAAAATGAAGGAACAGAAGCAGAGCACAACTGCATTAATCAAAAGAAAAAAAATATTTTCAAAACTGCTATGGAATAAAGCTCCATAGATGTCTACATTCCATAAGGTAGAAAAAGCTTCATTAACATGTACACTTCTGAAATATTTATTTTCCCCTTAATTGCATGTGAATTAGTTGGGAGAAGCTGTAGGGAAGCCCTCTTACTGACTTAAGCCTTCTCAGCAGTTTGTTAAATTCTCGCCTCCAATCCCTGGAGGCGATCGTGGATTCAAAGAAGCTTTTAATCATACTATAAGGAGGGTGAAGTAGTGTGTAAGTAGGTCATAGAGAAAGAATTACAAGTGCATAGGTTATTGCCTTATTCAACAGCTAGTGTGCCGGAGTTTTCAAAGCACACTTGCTTTACCATTTAGAGTGAGAAGCAAAACTGGGGTCAAATATAAAAGATCACTCTTATGTGGGATACAGTGATGGCATGAGCCAAGGAAAGCTTATGGGATACGGTTGAGTTTAAATAGTTTGGCAGCCAGATACACAAGTAATGTAGTGAATGGACGTGATGTAGGTGCCAGGGAGAAACAAAACACACACACACACACACACACACACACACACACATATACCCATCCCATAGGGTTTTGCTTCCATGACATCAGTACATGTACACAAATTTCAAAGGTTTGAGCTTAAAACCAAAAACAAAACAAAATCCCAACCAAATAACACCTGATGAAAAGCTTAAATTTTTCATTTCACTGCTTTGACAGGAGATATATATATATATAGATAGATAGATAGATAGATAGATAGATATAGATATAGATATAGATATAGATATTGTATATATATATATATAATGACTCAATGGGGCTCCTTTTAAATTTTTGTTCAGCAATGAGCCATCAGGTATCATTTTTGGCAGTTGGAGTTATTTGGCAGACCACTGGGCGCTGTGGAACACTGGGTTTCAATGAAGCTATTTTACAGCCAAGGATCTCGCTAACAGCCGTGAGAGAGGATGGGGCCCTTAGCAGGCTCCTCTTGAGGACACCACCTGGCTGGTGACACCATGAAGGGCAGAGCTGTTGGGAACCATGACGTTCCTCACAGTTTTAGCTTCGTTGCAGAAAAACCTCAAGCTCTTCCCTGGGCCCATCCCCCTACCTTCCCTAATTGTCTCCTTTTCTTTCTTTTTTTAATCAACTTGCTATTCATTTCCCAAACAAAAGGCAATTCAAGAATTGGAAGCTCTTCAAGGGAAAGTTTCTGAATGACCTCATTTTTACAGGAGGCCTTCCAAGGCAATGGAATGGGGTGCACTGTGCTGTCTCAGCAAACCTCTTTCCCCCTCCTGCCTCATCTCAAACCGAGTTTTGTCCAATGGTCATTGTTTGAGCACTGAATTATCATTGGCATTTTTTTTAAACAACAACAGAACCCTCAATAGAGGCAGAATGCTAATAAATGCATTTGTACATAGAGTGCACACACTGCTTGAAATCAAACAATCCTATTCCTGTCACCTCCTTCAATCAATGAACCAGAATGTAGTCCCTCAACTACAGACCTTTCAGCATTTTTGTACATCTATATACTACAACTTAGAGACTGGTATTTCATCTATAGAATTTTCTTCTCCTGCAAACAACCCTGTATATTTCATGATAAATCTCCCTTTAAAAAACAAACAAAAACAACAACAACAACAAAAAAAAACTATCCCTACACATAACTTTATGCATTGTAATCTCTTTAAAAGCAACCTATCAGCTATGTGACTATAGATGAACCAGCACTGTTTTGTCTACTCAAAAAGCCACCTTCATAAAAGGATTTCTCTCCCCTCTTCCCTCCTTCTGGCTCATCGTTACAAACTAGAATCCAAAACGTTTTTCCCCTGTCCCATTTTCAAATTCAAATTTTATTAACATCGCTATTTGGTTTTTATAAAATAAAAAAGCCCACTGTGCTCAAAGCCATTTGGAGCAGGAAATAGAGGCCCTATAAGGGGATTTCCCATCATTTCCAGCCAATAAATTTGAAATCTGCATGAATTTTAAGTACCTAAGAGAGCATCTGACTTCGTGGCCATGGGATTGTTCTGGGCTTACCCAGTTTTATTAGCTGCTTGGAAACAAACAAACAGATCCTTAAATGAGACATTGTAAATATATATTTTCTTAGCACCATAAGAGTATCATCTAAGAAATAAATACTTACATCACCAATCACAAGTTTAAAATTATCGCCTTATTCTTCCCCCGCCCCCACCTTTGAAAGCTTCTGGAATGGAGATTTTATCACAACCTTAAAACAACTTAAGTGAAATTAAATGCCAATAAAGATGAGATCGTTATTAAATTCATATTTTACATTTTTACGGGAATTTTAAATAGTCACTCTCCCTGGAGAACAGCTGCTACTGGCTTTTTGCAATATTGTGTTTTTCTGAATCTGTTTTTAATAGAGCAAAAATACATGCTGGTGAATTTATCTCCCTTCTGAAGAGGCCCTCAGACTGAAGGCCATTCTTTGCATACATACCTTCTTGCTCTCAAATGCGGTGCCCTTCTAGGGTTTTCAGATGCTTCCATTCCAAGGGGATGAAAGGTTAGCACTGGGGATCTGACAGAGCCAGAGCCCAGCCAGCTCATCACTTCCCTCTCTAACTTGCTTTTCCTTTTTCCTTCTTTCTCCATTATACTGCTGCTGCCTTCTTTGTTTCCCCCACCCTCGGCTTTCTCTTTTTCTCTCTCTCAAATGGAAGCCAGACAATCCCAGAAGCTTCCCTCTACAGCTGGTGCCTGAAGAGGCAGGTGACTACAAAAGTGAAATGAGTTGTTGTTGGCTGCTTATCTGCCAGAAAAATGGAGTTTGCCTTAGCCTTGACCAAGGCTGGTTTCTGACCTAGGAACAGCTGTCTTTGGAGTTGGGCTTCCTTCCAGACAAGGGGTGGGAGGGGGAGGCTGCAAGGCTGTGTCCCACGAAGTAAGTCTCAGATGTGAAAATGGGGAAGGAGAATGGAGAAAGGATGGGAAGATGAACAAGGCTTGTCTGTCCGGCATGGCGATTTGTACACAAAGGCACTGAGAGGAAAAAAAATACTCCGAAGGAATGTTTCAGTGGCCTCTTGAAGATGCCGAGATTTTTCAGACTATACCAGGTACCCTTATCTGGTGCCAGGCTGGCGGCAGGAACAAAATTTATACCTATCAGAATGAGGGTTTTAGTTCTTGGCAATCTGCCCTTCAACACTCCCACCCCCACAAAAGATTTTCCCCTACTGGCCCAAAGTTCTCATCTTACTGTCACGTGTTGTTAAATTTTAAAAGGAGAAACAGTTGCTTGACAGAGGACAACAGCTGAGTGGCAGCAGCTGGGTGGATACAGTAGCAGGCCTGACACTAGGTCCAGAGAGAAAGCAGCAACAGGTGAGGGTGAAAGAAAGCGAAATGGAAGTTTTAGCCGAAGGGTGGGGGCTGCCCTAGACAGCCCTTGACAAGAATCACAATCTCAACTTGAGAGGAAATCTCTGCAGGCATGACAGCCCCATTTGCCTGAATGTCTCTCCTTTTCCTGAACAAATGAATTGGAGTGAGGATTAAGAGAGCAAAAGTCTGGGGTTCTGCAAAAACAAAATACACGAATCTGCTTTATCCACACCGATGACAGAGCCCCATCAAAGAGCTTCTGGTTACGGGGATCAGAAGTCATCTGATATGGTGCATGCAGACTAGACTCTTTGAGGCAAATGCTGCTTTCAAACTGAGTGAAAAAGATTCTATGATTTAAGAACGACACCTGTTGAATTCTGCCACAGAGTTGATGGACGCTGGGAACACCATTTAATTTTCTGATTCCTCGCTAGACCTTTGTCACACGTGTGGCCCTCATTTCCTTGTAGGGATGACTGGCTGGAATATCAACACCCACCATGATCCTCAGATAAGAAGTACAATGTGTTAGCCTAATTATTCCCACCGCAATTATATAACCAAGCTATTAATGTGACATGGAGGTTGAAAATACATTAAGGTTTTGAGCACAGGAAATTTATTTTTTCCCCTATAATATGGTTCAGATCTCTAGCCATTTTTAGCTTATGATAGAGGTTTTCAAAAATCCCAAGTGGCTTTTTATTTAAGCTTGCTTGTGATGCTAATTCCCATGAAGTCCATTAGGAAAAATGATTTTTTTATTTTTGTCCCTTTCTCTTAAAACAACAACTACAACAACAAAAAAAACTACCTAACATCTTCATGGAAAAATGGTGTAGCTAACTACCCAAGCTAAATGGAATGTGTTCTCTCATCTTGTCTCTACTGCTGAGTGTAAACCTTTGTGTTACCCAATCACTTAGTTTCCCCATACTCTCTGGAGGCTAATAGCTACATTTGTCCTATTTCAGAGTAATGTGGCAAGGTTAGAGAGAAGGAGAGATGTGAATGACCTTGAGAATCTGAAAAAGAAAGGTGACGAGGCTGAGGATATTTTTTTCTCTTTTTAATAGAAAGATAAGACCAGGGTGTTCTAAAAACATCTTCCCTCCCCTCCTCACCATTGGTCCTTCAAGGCCTCGTTCAGTGTTTCTCTCCTCTGCATTACACCACTTGGTACCTTCTTACCCACTGCTCTGTTTCATAACTGCTGTGAACTTCTTAATGGCCGAGGCTCTGTCCTATATTGAGCACGATATGTCTTTAATGCCAGATTGGTTATGATCCCAGCATGACATATTTTGGCCATGAATACAGATAAAAAGTCATGTTTCAACTTCATAAAGCTTTAAAGTACTCCATTATTCCTTCCAACATTTGTTCCCATTATACAGATTAAAGCCTGAAAAAAGTGAGGCTTATGATGCTTTAATTCAAAGCCCTCATGAACAAGCAGAGACACAGAGGGGAGTTGTGGTCAGAACTCAGAAGCAAAACACTGCTGATAGTTTTTCACTTTCTATTCCCTTTCTGACTTTTTTATAAAAAAAAAGTTCTTTTTTGTTTAAGGTATCTCATATTTATCCTCATCCCCCCGTTCCCATCCCAAACCCCTTACCACACATGCCCCCATCCCCCTGTTGACCAGTGGTTAGGCTTATATGCATGTACACAAGTCTTTTGGTTGATCTCTCTCCCTTATCCCCACCCTTTCTGACTTTTCAGCTTACTCAGTGGCAAAACCAGGAGGTGTGTACCAATCACCAATCGAAGTCCACCGTGGGAATGCAGCCCCAGAGGAAGACTTGACTTTAATGTGTCAAATATCCGATTGTTATACTTTAAGTTGGCCAAGGAAGGAGTTGTTTGAGCTCTGAGTTAGAATCCCTTCCACTTGAAGCTGAGCCTCTAGGCCTAGCACTTTACCTTTCTCAAGCTCAGTTTCTCCAGCTTTAAAATGGGAATAACAGACCTCTTGGATATATGTAAGAATTACATTATAAAAGATAAAAGAGACCACCTGATATAGTGGGAGGCATAGAGTCGATTGTTACTAAATTTTGATGTTATTTCTTAACTTCAATCATTAACACTCCCACCCTGCAATCTTTGTTTAAACATGGAACTGGCAGGTGGGAAGGAAGAGAAAGCCAGTCTTAATGTTACTGTCCTATAACATTGGAGTTTCCACTGACATTTCTATGTCTGAGACCAGCAGTCTAATCCAGAGGGAAGAGGAAGATTCTGATTTATGGAGAGTAGGTGCTGGGGTGTGGAATGAGGTCTCCATCCCTTTTTACCAAGTCAGTTTCCAAAGAGAAAGCCAAGGAATCCTAACTGCTGCCACCAGGAATTCATGCCAACCACCCCCAACACAGTGCACTTTTCATTTACAGAAGCGCTTCTTAAATCACCTCTGAATGAATGAACAGTGAGCCGTCTCATCTCACAGAACCCAAAAGAGAGCGGGGCCCCAGACCAAGCTATTAACAAAGGAATACCATGACAAAGACAACCACATTGCAGGGCCCTTGAATTACTGAGATGTGCAGCGTCCCGGGAGGGGTGAGAAGCATCTGATCCATGTCTGCATCAGACACAGCTGTGCCCATTCTAGTCCGCTCACACGCCAGCTAGCAGCCAGCAATGCCATCCATAGGTTTCAGCAGAGTTTTACGGACGGCAGCTGCCACCTTTCTCAAGACAGGCATTTAAAAAGCCCTGGACAGCTCTTCTTGGCCAAGACAACAAAGCGGGTTGAACAGAATGATTTTACAGGAAAAGTCTAGTGTTTCTTTTGCTCCGAGGGCATGTTGGCACGTCCTGCTTCATAAACTCCAGTGATTCATCACAGTCCTAAGCAGCCAGTCATGGGCGGGTCAACTTGGAATGGGCTGAGGTGGCAGCTCGAGCTGTCCTGGTAATACCTGTCACTCTGGGCCACTGTCATCCTCTGCCCACAGATGCCAGTTTCCGTTAACTCTGATGGCCTTGACATACAAGGAAATGTGCTTGGGATGAGTCCCACAGTGAGGAGAATGCTATGGAGAAGACAAACATTCCTGTATGTGATAATCCTTAAAGATTTCACGTGAAGCAGAAGACTGTGTACCTCATCACAAGTCAGGGTTAATCTCTCTCTCTCTCTCTCTCTCTCTCTCTCTCTCTCTCTCTCTCTCTCTCTCTCTCTCTCTCCCTTACATGTATGTTTGGCTTCCATCTCAGCCTCATCTCTGTAGATTGGTGTCATGTGATCAGAAAGGTGCTACAGCTCTAGGACACTTCATTTCCAGTCTTAATGGGCTACAACATTAAAGCCTCACATATGCTTTTCTTCCTCTGACACCCTCTTCCCTGTGTCCGTTAAGGAAAATGCCACAGGTTTTAACCCTCTCCAAACCTCTGCTGCCTCATCTTTCCTACAGAAAAAAAAAAAAAGTCACTGTGAGTTCAGAAAATTCCCAAAGCCAATAAACATTACAGAAGCAATCAATAGTTTTATGAAAGGGAAAATCCCCTAGGAATCACCAAACTGTAGGAAGAAATTCAGGAAGGCTAGTAAGGATGATCGAAGGCATTATTGCAACTGAATAGACTTTACTTGTTACTGTTTGAAGAGGTGCAGAAAGATGCTATGGATCTCAGCGAGATGCCACTAAACAAGCGGCAGTTCCAACGACTTTTACGGAAATCTCTACACCAGGACCTAAGTTGGAGATTTCTAATTTCCTCACTACCAGATTAAACCGAATCAAGGTGTGCTTCGCATCTACGAACCCTGACCCCTTGAGAGGGAGCAATCATTCCCACACAGCACTCTTCCTTTCGCATTCTGCCTTTCTTTTCATCAACCTTGGTATTTCCAGGGCTCTGAGCAATGAACTTCCCATCAGCCACATTCTCACCTAATTAACCCCCCTGATTACAATAATTAGTATTGATTCACTCTTGGAATGACTTCCTACCTATTTAAGCACAATCTGTACTTGCTATGAAGTTCCAGATATGAATATTAATCAAATGTTCTTCTTTGTTTTTTATTCCCAGAAGAGTATTTTGCTATTGTATACACTAATGTTAGAAAAATAAAAATAAAATGTTGAGGGTTTATTTTAACAGATAAAGGAAAAGCAATACATCAAGGTTACAGATCTCAGCCTATGGCCTGCTGAGCATGTCTACGTGGGTATTCCGGAGGCTTGTGTGTGAAAGGAGCCATTTTCCCGGTTTGAATCTTTTGCTATTCCTTTTCTGCAAGTGTTGGCTTAGAATTAAAATTTACATTGACATTTCTTTAGGTCACTATGGAGGGGGATCATCACACTGATGGCAAATTACATATCTTGTGACTGTCATGAAAATAAACGTAGACAAGTTTCCCAACTTTAGGCCATTTCCTACCTTCCCCATCAGGCTAAAGGAAAAGAGAATATGTATGAGAAATGCTAAAAAGGGGTGTCTCCAAATTCTGGCTCATAATGGATCAGACCCAGGAGAAGCAAACGAAGTAAGAAGGGATTTCCCTCCTTCTTAAACCCAAGACCACCTAGAAATCCAGGTGAATTGATCTCAGGGAAATAATTGTAATTTAGTAAAAAATTCAACATGGAGGTTCCCAAGTTGTCTCTTTATTTCAGTGTGCTACTGATAGGCAGCTAGGGAGCATAGGGGACTGTTTTTTCCTTCCAAACCACAAAAAAAATTTTGCTTTGCAACCTTTGTTTTGGAATAAAAATTTCCCATGAAAGCAGCATCTAGGTGTGCTGGTAACAGTGGGCCAGCTTCAGTTATAAAGCTTCACCAATTACTACCTTTTATGAGCTCATCCTAAAAGCAATTATTGGCATACCCGATGGAGTGAGCAGTTCAGATCCCACTGGGAGTAAGAGAACATAATAAGTACGCATTTAAAATCCATTCTATTCACAATGGATAACTTAAAAAATATCATTATACTGCAGATACGTTTGGGTCCACCTAGGCTCTGAAAATATTGCCCATAGAAAAATCTATACTTGAGAAGGCAATTTTAAAGCCTATAACATTAATTTAAATTATCCTGAATTGAGTATTTTGTAACATTTCAACTTAAGTTTAATAAATGAAAGTGTAAGTCCAAACTCTAAAAAACAGTTACTATTTCTTAACTGTGTTTTCAAAAATAATACATCTTGTTCCTTTTTTACCAGTATTTTCACTAATTTACACCACAATATAACCTAAAAGGAAATAATTATAACTAAATATTTTTAAATTTTGCCCTTTAAAATGACTCTCCTTCTGTTTTTAAAAAATTAGGTCCTTAATCTCTCTCCATAAATTTACTGATATTTTTCAAAATATTGTTCTGGCACAAGCAGCTAATTAAAACAAAACATTAAAATGTTAGGTAATATATATATATATATATATATATATATATATATATATATATATATATATATATATTCTTTACAGAAACCAACCTCAATGTGATGATTGTCATGTGAATAAATTACCATTTAATAATATTATTTTTTAAATATATTTTTTATTGATTTTAGGGAAGAAGGAAGAGGGAGAGAGATAGAAACATCCATGATGAGAGAGAATCATGGATCAGCTGCTTCCTGCAAGTCTCCCACTGGGGATCAAGCCCACAACCCGGGCATGTGCCCTTGTCCAGAATGGAACCTGAGACCTTTCAGTTCACAGGCCGATGCTCTGTCCACTGAGCAAAACCAGCTAGGGCACCATTTAATATTATAAGGTCCATTCTTTAATATCTAGTATGAGAATAAAAGTGATTTTAATATTATAAGAAGTTCAAAACACATTTTTCCATTTTTCACTTTTTGAAGTCTCACTGTTTTCACATTAGAAATAGATGCTTATGTCATAAAAAGAAAAAAAAATTGAGGATGTGTGAAATGTCTTCCCTGCATGGAAATGCATTTTATGAGCACATAACCATATATCAGAAATCAATATGTTCCACAGAGACCTTTAACTTAACAACTTAACAGGCTATATAATAATAGTTTGTGACCAAAATAATAAGGGCAAAAGTTTTCACTTATCTTTGAATTTCTAAACTATTTCTCTATTTGTATGCCAAAAGAGGTGATAAAGACTAAAAATTATAATTTACTTCAACACAGAAATATTCCTCTTAACTTCTTTCTTGCTTACATTCTGTAAGTCCACCAAACAGACAAATTTTAAATCCCCAGGCATAAATACTGTAGAGGCATGTCTGATAACAAGGTATTTGCCAGAATGATAATGGTATTACAAGCAGTCTCAATCAATACATTTCTTTCTGTAGTTAACAGAGAGGTAAGCAATAAATCTTTAACTTAATCCAACCAACATAGCTGCAAAATGCAAAAAGCTCTACAAACGGCAGATATTAAATTTTTTAAAAGCACAAAACCACAAACAAGCAGTACCAAAAGCTATTCATTTTGTATAGTCTATACAAACAAGATTATAGCAGATAAAAAGGGCGTTGAGAAAGAAAAAGAAAAAAAAAAGAAAAAGAAAAAAAAGGGCCCAGACAAGCATTAAGCTAGTTTGACAGCTCCATTGTTCAACGAGTCCCATTGTCAGACCCAAAGATGTATTCAGTGCTACAATGTCTGCTAGCAAATAAACAAAAGACTACATTTTTCAAAGCAGGATGCCAATTCTCTCATAATTCTTTCTCTGCTTTCCAAAAGGTCAGTAGTGGCTCATTCTTGGTATGCGATAGAACCCTAACACAGATGCAGGAAACAAATATTTGTTTTCAACACACAGGGACCCGGGACGCCATGCATGAACAGAGGTCTTTAAACAGGTACACATTTTGGCAAACAGGATAAAGTGATCCAAACCTGGTAACAGGGAAGGGCTATCTAGGTAGGCTAAGTCCAGATTAGAGCGGAATTTGGAACGCAAGTCTAATATGGGGTCTCTTTAGCTCCTTTTTCGGTCATTACTCCATGCAGAGTGCATAATAAGGAAAGAGGCTTAGGCATTGCAAAGGAAAAGACAAACCAAAAGCCAGATTCAGAGCCGTTAAAATGAGCCACTGGCCACTCACAGATCCCAGCGAGCAAAAACATGATATGCTTTCAAAAGGCAACTCCTGCAAATAGAACTCGCTCGCAGCAGTCCTTGTCCTTTCTCTCGCTTTCTCTCTCTCTCTCTCAGTCTCTTGGTCTGGATTTTTGTTTCCCTCTCTTTCTTTCTCTCTCTCTAGATCATTCCCCCCTCTTCTAAGCTACTTGCTTCAGAGCAGGATTGTTGTTTCAACTAGCTCTGGAAACGAGAAAAAGACACATTAAAACAAAGGCCACCGAACATACCTTAAAAGCAGCTCCTCATTTCTCATAGTAACAGCAGATTTGGGACAGCGCATGCTTTCTGCACTGAGACACTGATAGTCTCAACAAAGCCAGTTCAGAAGTGCGCTCAAACATCAATGCCACAGTAGCTGTTCACTAATGCGCGCGCTCTCTCTCCCTCTCTCCCTCCCTGACTCTCTCTCTCTCTCTCTCTCTCTCTCTCTCTCTCTCTCTCTCTCTCTCTTGCCCCACTCTCTTCTCTAGTCAAATTCTGAATGGTGGAGCAAAGGGGCTCCTGCAGACTCACTAAGTAGAAATAATCCTCTCTGACAAGTTATGTTGTCTAGGCATATTTTTACATTAATACACTGTGCTGCCTACAGGGGTCTTGTTTGTATTCACTCAGGCCTGCCTGGTGCTAGTTCTCCTAATTGCCATCTTAAAAATTTGGAAAGGAAAATAAGGGACTCGTTTACCTTTCTCCTATACATTTAACAGCAAAGCCAATCTCACGTTTTCTTTTTTGCTCTCAGCTACCAGCAAGCATCACGGATGACTAAGAGAAGATTTGGATCAGTTGTTGTGCTGGGAAGGATTTTTGCTTCTTTTTTTCTGGGACACGGAATTCACAGTTGGATTCATCATTTCCTCTGCTCTTGTCCTCGGGAAGAGTGACAAGGTCAAGACCCTCAGCCCCACCCTGGGTCATGGATGCGGAGGACAGGCATTGGAGACCTTGGAAATATTTTAACTCTGTGGGCACCAGCGTTCCTGCAGATTGGAGCTATCCTCGACCTGAAGCATGGCATCTAAAGGAGGCAGGCAATGCAAAGATTGTTGGGTCACACTGATGTCCTGCCTGGCACTGGAGCATCCGCCTCAAAAGACCAACGAGGTGTTCTTTTCCCAAATAAGAAAAACCTGCTTCCCTACTTCATTATGCTCTCTGGGCTTAGCATATTGTTAGCCAGGGAAATACACATTGTACTGCTGTTTATTGGAATTAGAAGAATTCCATGCAGATTAGCCAAGGAAACAGCAAGTTAAACATACACACACACACACACACACACACACACACACACACAAAAAAAAAAAAAAAAAAAACAACAAAAAAAAAACAACAAAAAAAAAACAACGAGATGCTACAGACAGAATAGGCAGTCTTCCAAAAGTGCAGACGAAGGCATCACTCCAGGAGGTGTGAGCTGAGGGGAAGCCAAGAATGCTCTCAGCTCGGATGGAATAATGCAGAACACAGCTCCAAACAGATTGGATCAGAGTCCTGGTGTCCTCACTCCCAGGTGCCACATGCCTCACCTTTTCTTCCTCACCACAATCAGGCTCCTCAGTACTCACCTGGGGGCCTTTCGTGGGAATAATAGTGCGGCAGGGAAATAAGGGTGTGCTCTGTCTCCTTCCTATTTGAAGACCTGAAATACACCCTAACATCTTGCTAGATCTCTGACCTCTGAACTTAGTCTTGACCCACAGCTAGGGATATGGAGTCCCCCTGGAGGGGAATGAAGGTTCTTTTCTCTCCACTGCACAGTAATCTTGCTTAGATTATCCACTGAATTGAGGACAATAAGCCAAGGTGACTGGTAGCAGTCACCACCGCTATTTCTGGAAGGAAGGAAGGAAGATAACATGATGAATAAGCGGGCAAAGGTCAAACAGGGAAATGAAAGTCTTGTCCCTAAAACAGCCATATGCTTACACTTTCTAATTATGGCATATGAAAGTTATGGAGTGAATATATAAATATGAATAAACTTGCCTAGAAAAGGCAGATCTAAAAATCTAAGTTGTTTTTTGGGAGCCAGATAAATGTAAATGAATTTAGGACCAGAGAGACCTTGGAGATAAAGGGTTCGGCTGCTCTGAGGGTGGGTTCTGAGACAGTGGTCCCTTCACCACTCTGTAGCTCTCTTTGTCCCAGCGGTTAAATGGGGGAGACAAAAGCCATTATGTTTGAAAGCACCTGAAGAGCTGGTAATGAAACTGGGTGTGTTCTGTCACCACCAATATTAATAAAAAGCAGAATGAGTGAACTGCCATTGGCCACAGTTTTGTCTGTGATAGAAAGGCAAAAATATTCTGCTCAGACAGAAATCTCTTTTCTTAACATTTCCATCCAATTTCTAGTGTGGCCTGAACTATGAGGCAAGTCCTGAGATAACGATAATGCTCCTACTTTCCCATAAATAGAGTCTTATCCTTAGAAGCCAGTGCTGCAGGACATGAGGCTATTCCTATGATGACATGAATTATGGGTCCATAGTAGTAAGGACAGGAATTGAGCCAAACCATCAAATATTTTCTTTTCTCTCCACTTTCTTTTTAGTCTAGGTACCTAAATAATGAGAGAGCTATTGAGGCAAGAGTGTAATGCTTGTCTAAACTCCGCTATTGACAGATTGGAGGCCTTACCTCCGCCCCCCCCCCACCCCCGTTTTATGTGCTGCACTTGTGCTTATAGAGATGAGTGAATAGAAAGAAGGTATGTCATTTCTTACATTTACATATTGTATTGTAAGTCTTTAATTCCAAATCCACATTCATTAATCTTTGTACTTCTTAATCCACCTGATTGAATAACTTTCCTCTAGCTGGTGCTTAGTAAATATTAATTAAAAAAGAAATGAATTTATTTTTAACTATTGGAACTTCTGGAGAGAGGCTACAGTTAACCCTTGAATAACAGGGGTTTAAACTATCAATACATAGGTCCATTTGTACACAGATTCCTCCACCTCCCCAATAAACACAGTAATGTAAATGCATTTTCTCTTCCTTATGATTTTCTTACCATTTTATTTTCTCTACCTTACTTTATTCTAAGGATACAGTACATAATGCATATAACAGTAGGCTATTAGTAATTAAGGTTTTTTTTTTTTTTGGAGTCAAAAGTTATACATGGATTTTTGACTGTGCCCCTTACTCTCACATTCTTCAAAGGTCAACTGTATTTTATTTTCAAAATTCCTTTTTGTAGTCTTCACAACAGGTATGTGGAAATAAAAAAAGAATCACTTTTTATTCTAATTCAGGCATATAGTTGACACAGCAGACAATACCAAGAATTCCTTTCATGGTGTTATGTTTTAAATTTCAAGACCCTTTCACATTTGTCAGCTCATTTAATCCCCATAACAATGCTGTGGGTTGGGTAGAGCTGTGCTATTACTTCTCAGCTGGAAAAGTTCAAGTTTAGAAAGATGGAGCAACTTGTCCACCAAAGGTGCACCTTGAAAGGAACGGTGGGCCGCTAGGCTGCAGTGGGCACAGGGGCGGATCTTGGTCCATCCTCCACACCCCTTCCTGCTCCCATCTGTCAGCAGTCCTGTTTTCACCACCACAGCTCCCATGCACTAATGGAGCCATCCCTGCTCACACCCGCTGACAGTTCAGAGCGATTGGGACCTATTGGGACCAGCACTAAGAGCAAGTGTGAGTGGGGCTGGAGCCATTAGCAGGAGCCAACAGTAGCTGCTGCCCCAATTACCCCTCAGGAGCAGGGAAGGTGGAGAGGCCCTCAGGGCCGATTGGGGCAGGCAGCCATTGCTCACACCCACTGATGATGCTGAGCCATCGGGTGCTGAGTGATTTTGGTACTGGTGCCGGGTGCCAGCAGTGGGTGGAACAGCGGCTCTGGTGCTGGCTGAGGTGTGAGTGGGGCTGTCACCAGCAGTGGGTGCAAGAAGTGGCTGCTGCCCCAAACGCCCCTCAGGAACAGGGGGAGGTAGAGAAGCCCTGAGGGATGACCGGGGCTGCCAGCCACTGCTCGCACACACTGATGGCCCCAAGTAATCAGGGCCAGAGCCAGGCACCATCAGTGGGTGCGAGTGGGGGCAGGGCCAGCGCCGGGAGCAGGTACAAGTGCCAGGAGGGACCACAGTGCACCAGGAACTCACCTTGGTCTGGCACCCCAGCTCACCTGCTCCACTATCCTGCTGCGGCCAATGCCTGCCATGTTCCATGTGCTCCCTGGTGGTCAGTGAATGTCATAGCGACCAGTTGTTTAGTTCTTTGTTATGAAAATTAGTGCACTTGGCGGGGCAGGGTGGGGGTGGAATGGAGGGGTGGGGGGGGGCATCCCCTCAGCCCAACCTGCACCTTCTCACAATCTGGGACCCCTCGGGTAGATCTTAGGCCTGGCCTGAGATCAGGGCTTATCAGGGGCTTTCTTTCCCATGGCTTCAGGAAGCTGGCCCCACCCCCACCACTGCCACTGCCTGCCATCTGTGCAACGCTGCTCCCCCTCCCCTGCCACCAGTAGCTTCCCTCTGCAGATGGCATGGGGTGCGATTGCTTGGCTGGCCTGGGCCTCCCTCTTCGGGGCAATCGCTGGCTGGCCGCACACCTGCCACAGAGTTGCTGCCTGTGGCCTGGGCCTCCCTCTTTCTTTGCTGGGAGGCACGTCCAGCCCCAGAAGGGGCCATCTGCCTACCTAATCACCCCTAGCCACTCTGCCTGCCTGCCTGATTGCCCCTAACCACTTGCTTGGGGGTGGGGCCAGCCCTGCAAGGGGCATGGTGATTCTGAGCTCTGGTCCTTCCAGTCATTATACTTTTGGTGGCTGGTCTTTTATTATATAGGATCCGTTTCAAAAAGTTATTAAATGAAGGGTGAATTAAAAATAAATAGGCTAAGCACTTTTGGGGACAAATTATTATTCTTTTTAAAAAAATATATTTTATTGATTTTTTAGAGAGGAAGAGAGAGGGATAGAGGGTTAAAAACCTTGATGAGAAAGAAACATTGATCAGCTGCCTCCTGCACACTGGGGATGTGCCTGCAGCCAAGGCACATGCCCTTGACCAGAATCAAACCTGGGACCCTTCAGCCTGCAGACCAACTCTCTATCCACTGAGCCAAACCGGTTTCGACGAAATTATTATTCTTTGGGGCTTATCTACCATAGCATTTAATTTTTAACTATCCTGATTACTAACTTTGTAAGGAAAATTTTTCAAAAAGTATTACAGAGATAATTAGCAAAGGACAACAAAAACTCACCTCAAAGTTCTCTACATACAAAAAGATGTTTTTAACTTTGTAAATAAAATGGTTAGCTATGAATGCAAACTTGGTGAGGGAAAAACTGGAAAAGTGGGGCAGGGGTGAGATGAAATCAGCCAAATTTCTAGTTTTCTAAATCACTTTTTTAATACATTGATTTTTTTACAGAGAGGAAGGGAGAGAGAGAGTTAGAAACATTGATGAGAGAAACATCGATCAGCTGCCTCCCACACACCTCCTACTGGGGATGTGCCCACAACCAAGGTACATACCCTTGACCAGAATTGAACCTGAGACCTTTCAGTCCACAGGCTGATGCTCCATTCACTGAGCCAAACCGGTTTTGGCCTAAAACACTTTTAAAGGTATATTACATGTGCACTCACATGTTATAGGTAATTTCTACAATAAAAAGCTAAATTTCTAAATGCAACAGTAATAATGCCAACTTTTTCTGCCTTGTATACCTATCTCGTCTCAAATTTGGACATTTATATTGCCAACGTAATAGAAAGTACTGTTTCAATTGAAGTCATAACATGAGGTGCGCTGGAGTAAGGTTGAGAAGCACAGATTAGTACTTTGATGGATGGGACACTAAAAAAATCTAGAGTGCCTCTCAGATTCCCATTCCAAAAGAACACTCTTGGAATGTAGCGGTACCGAGGACATTACATCCTCTTAGTTGTTAATTTCATATACTGTCTTAGTCCATTCAGGCTGCTATAACATAATATCACAGACTAGGTGGCTTATAAACAACAAACATTTATATTTCACAATTCTGGAGGCTGGAAGTCCAAGATCAAGGTGCCAGCTGGCACCTTCCTGCTGAGTCTTCACATGACAAAAGGGGCTTGGGAACACTGTGGGGTCTCTTTTATAATATCACTAATCCCATGAATGAGAGCTTTGCCCTCATGATCTAATCACCTCCTAATTCCATTACCTAAGGCCATGATCAGCAAATTGTGGCTCACGAGCCACATGTGGCTCTTTGGCCCCTTGAGTGTGGCTCTTCCACAAAATACCATGCCTGGGGGAGTCTATTTTGAAGAAGTGGCATTAGAAGAGGTTTAAGTTTAAAAAATTTGGCCCTCAAAAGAAATTTTAATTGTTGTACTGTTGGTATTTGGCTTTGCTGAATAATGAGTTTGCCAACCACTGACCTAAGGCATTAGGATTTCAACTTATGAATTTTGGGTGGTCACCACAGATACCAAGAATTGCCACATTAAATTAAGAAAAATGCCCTGTGTTGCTATGAAAGATGGAAAGAATACGTAGAGAATTTGTGAAGTAATATGAAGCAATGACTGAGGTCTACAAGATATGATTCCAGCATACTCAGTACTTGGCACACAGTAGGTGCTCAGTCAAGTTGATAAGTCTGTGTGTCAGTGGATAAATTCCCATCCAGAGCTGGTATCGAGCAGAAGATACAAAGTTCTTCTGACCATCTTTGACAGCCTCTGAGGAAAGGTCTCAAAGGGCAAACTGAGGCAAGGCAGTGGTGTGTGAGCGCAGGGGCAAGCCCAGAGCAACACTCGACAAGAGATGGAATGAATGAAATATGGAGCAATCCTGTTCTTCCAGACTTCAGTGCCCTGTCCCCCCGCCCCCCTGCTTGCCTCGAGGGGAAAACCCTCCAAAGTCAAAAGGATGTAGATATCACAAATCACAACACAAAACATAAAACTGACAGATGGCTTAAAGTGAAACCTCAGCAGCATTAGAGAAGGTTTGATATAATCTGAGGATCTGTGTAACATGAGTTCCTTGCACCTGCCCACTCAAAAAATTACCCCCAAATCACATTTAGAAGCAGGGGCCACTAAATTAGTGACAATTCCATGGGCCCTAAGTTCCAAACAGATATTTCTCCCCTAAGTCGTGGGACTACTTACTCATCTCCAAAATGGTGATGTTTTCTAGAATGAGTGGAGCATGGGAATGAGTAATTAGCAAGAATAATTGTGAAGCCCCTCAAAATTATAAAGTGTCATCTTTATCAATAAGTAGGTGTAAATAATAAGCCATAAAGTACTTAGAGCTCCAAGAAGCTACTTGAAAACAGGCACTAGATAAAATTTAAGAGGTATTATTATAAAGAGTAATAATGACTGCTTGCTACATAAAGGAAAGGAGTTATAAAAACAGAATCCATGAAGTGGGCTTGGAGAACTCTTTCTGTGCATGTAGGGAAAGATTTGTTGAAGACAGAATGAAGAATGTAAAGGATTTCCCATGAAAACAGAACAACATAAATAGCCTAGCTGTTAAAATAACTAATTTTGGTCAGTGAACTCTTACAACTTAGCAAATAACATGTTCACAATTGAGTGATTATCTTTGGCCTAATGCTTTGCCAACAGCCAGCCTCAGGCAAATGGGAAACACTGAGGTTACAGGTGGCTGGCTATACATTAAGTCAGGCATCAGTATTTGCATGGGAGATGGACCAAGTTTATTAGTGCTATTTTTTTAAGAGAAACAAATGCACACACGGTCATCTTTCTTCCTGCTCAAACTGCCATGTCAGAGAGATTCTGTAACTTGACTATTATTCGAGAGGCTTCAATGGACATGGAGAGCTTGGTGCGCATGGGGAATCCCTGTTTCCAGGTGGTTTTGATATTGGGGAGTCCTAAGAAGTCAAGAGCAAAAGTGTGATGAAGGCCGTGGGTGGAGCAGACGAGTTTTCCTTGCAAGGAAGTGGACCAAGATTGGAATTCATGTGCTTTTATGACAGAGATGAAAGAGAAGCCCAGATGGTCTGGGAAAGATGCTTTCAAAACAACCGTAACATGTTCACAGCTCTTACTGAATGTGCAGGTGCTTCAAATGTTATATTTCTGTTTGTATCACTCTCTGAAATTACATTATCTACTTATATACTTGTTTATAATCTCTTTCCTGCATCTGCAGCTAAGTCGCATAAAAACAGGAACTTACTCCATTTTATCACCACTTTAGCATAATGTGTGGCAAATGGTAGACACTTAATAAACATTTGTTCAATGGCTGGATTTCTCTGTGAAGCATTCTTTTTGTTAAGTGACCTAATCTCAGTGGCTTACAGCTATCTATAATAATAAAAGTGTAATATGCAAATCTACCGAACAACAGAACAGCAGAATGACCTCCTGGATGACCATGCTATGTCACACACTGGCGCTAGGCCAGCCAAGGCTTGTGCGATGTGATTGGTTGGGGGGGCTCAGCCATAGCCCCATGATTATCCTGCAGAAGGAGGCCAACGCCACCCTCTGCAGGGTGATCCATGGGGTGGGGGTAGGAGGTGTGGCAGTGGGCATGGGCAGCACAGGGGCGCTAAGGCCTACCTTGCATGAATTTTGTGCATCAGGCTTCTAGTCTTACTAATAAAAGTCCAAGTGGTCTTCACACTGTCACAGGATGGTTACGTGCACAGCAGGAGTGCAAGTGAGTGGGGCTGTGTGGGAGAGGGTGCTGGAGGGAAGTTGACCAGGAGGTGATCGGGGAGTCTCTCATGGCACCAGCTGTGGGGTGAGACTCGGGGAGTCACCCCATGGAGCTGCAGCCCCATGGCTAAACATCAGGGCAAAGGGCACCTCCCCCACACACACACTCTACATCCACCTGGGGAAATGAGATTCAGCTCCAGTGTCCGGATAAACCTGGGATAGCAGGAGCTGCCCACATGCCACGTCCACCCCCAGCCTTGACCTGGGATATGGAAATGACACAAACCCCCCCCCTCCCCCCCCCCCCCGGGTCACTGCCTGGTCCCCTACCCTGAGCTGCTCTACAATGAGAGCAGTGATTTCATTTCCTGACAAGAGCAGTGACCTCACTTCCTGATGATGGAGCCCAACAGAGCGTGGAACCCTGGTAGCCGGGCAACCACATTCTACAACAAAGCCCTAGCTGGCTCCTTGGATGAAGACATCTCTATCGAGACATGTTGTGCTGTTTTTGGTAGTCCCAGTGCTATGATAGACAGAAAGCCAGCCATGGCAGCTCTTTCTACCACTTGGCCTCTGTGCCTCTGTCCTTTTTCACGGGAAAATCAAGAGGTAACCCAGGGAGGCCCAGGGCTGTTTCCATAGAACTAGGCCACTACTCTCATCCCCCTCACCAGCCCCATGTCCCCTGGGGTGCTGGCCCTGCTAGGTTCCAGGACTCGAAGAAGTCCCACAGGCCCACTGGGCTTAGAGGTAACCTGGGGGGCCCAGGGAGATTTGGTTTCCATAGAGCCAGGCTACCACTCGCATCCCACTCACCAGTCCATGGCTGCTGGGGCACTGGCTATGGGGGTGTCCCACAGCCCTACAGGGCACCAGCTTTGATACTGCAACCCCATGGGTGCCGTCACAAACTCTGACAAGATGGAGGAGGGAGCCAGATATCCCCATTGAGAACTTGCAAGTAGTGATAATAAAATATTTCTTCTAATTAATTCCCTTTCAATGTGCAGGAATTCGTGCACCAGGACACTAGTCTACATATATAAAAGCCTAAGCAACCAAACAACTGAACGACGGATCACTATGATGCACACTGACCACCAGGGGGCATACACTAAATGCAAGAGCTGCTCCTGGTGGTCAGTGTGCTCCCACAGCCAACCTCCTGCAGCCCCTCCCCACAGCTGGCTGGTCCCAATCGGCCAGGTGGAGAGACCCCACCTGTGCATGAACTCATGCACCATGCCTCTAGTATAATGTAAAAGGTAAAAATTTTACCTTGCTCAACTATGAGCAGTCATTAGGCTAGAAGGTATGAGGACAGGAAGATCAGGAAGATCTTGTTCCTGACTTTAAGGACTTTATATATTCCTTGGGATGAAATGGTAAGCTTGCCACTTTATCTATCTACAATATCTATCTATCTATCTATCTATCTATCTATCTATCTATCTATCTATCTATCTATCTGTCTATCTATCTATCTTGAACTTTAAAGCACCATTTATATGGGCACAGAGAAAATGAAGTAATAAATTGATATATTTCCCTTATTAATTTCCATAATGCTGAAGTTTGGGAGTTGAAAAACTCTAGGCAGGTAAGATAGGGCACTGAAGACAAGATGAGTGGAAAAATTTCCAGAATTAAGGGTAATGTTAGCTGAAGGGTGATTTTTGTGATATCTTAGAAAAAGCCAGTATACTATGATCAAAGAAAAAGAATCATAAGTTGGTCTAATTTTTGCTTTGCTCATTTTCAGGAGTAGAAATATGCAATGTGTTTAAGTAACTCTTTAGTTAATGGTGCCAGAACTTCAAAAGTTAGTGAGTCACACTCTGGCCAGTGTGGCTCAGTTGGATGATCATCTCTCCCATGCACCAAAATGTAGCTGGTTCAATTCTGGGTCAGGGCACATGCCCAGGTTGCAGGCTTGATCCCTGTATGGGTCGATGTCTCTCTCTTTTTCTCTCTCTCTCTCTCTCTCTCTCTCTCTCTCTCTCTCTCTCTCTCTCTCTCTCTCTCTCTTTCTCTTCCTTCCTCTGTCTCTAAAATCAATAAAAACATATATTTTAAAAAGTTAATGAGTCACTCCCTTTTTCCTAGAGATGCCCTACTTACTCCTCTCTCACCTCACTGGGATCCTCAGGGATCTACAGCAAGTTATCTTCTTATGAGTTCCACCCTTTGCCTGCTATTGAAACCAAAACAAAACAGTAAATACTATTAAATGCTATATTTATTGCCTTAAGTCAGTTCCTAATGAGATGTATCCTCACTCTTAAAAGTGCATTAATTTTATTTTGTTTTACATTACAGGGCTAGACATTAAACATTACTTTGACTTCTAGATTCCTGTTACATATGTATTGTTATGGTATAAATAGAAATGCTTTAAAATATGTGTAAGCAATGATCTCCAAAGGAAAGTTCCTAGAGGCCAAGGGGTGATGGAGATGAGGCAGAAAGTAGCTTGTCGCTGAGGGAGAAAAGACATGGCAATCCACACTAAACACTGACAACAGAGGCCATAAAAGTTAACTAGAAAGTTAACTCTGGTTTCAGATGAAGCATGAATGGAGAACAGAAAAAGTCTGGAATCAGGGAGGCATGAATGGAGAACAGAGAAAGTCATTGGAAAGCCATTGTACACTAGGAGATAGTTTAGCCTGTGAGGTCAGTGCTTGCATTCATGGACCACTGCCTACTTCTTGGCCTTAGTGTTAGACTCTTCATAAATCACCCCATCACCAGACCAATCCAGTAAATCAGTAGTATTGTCCATATTGCACAAGTGAGGACACTGGGGGCCTGGGAGATGACGAAAGAGTCAAGCTGATTTGCAGTAAGAGGCAGAGATGGTTGACAGGCTTAGCTCTCTTTATTGTGCCTCAGAAGTAAGGGGGTAAAAATATAGTTTAGTGGCAGAAACATTATATAGACAACTGAATACATAGAATGGAGAAAACAGATGAGTTGAAGATAATTCTGATGTTTCTAACATGGACAATTTGGCAAATGATGACACACTGATGAGATGAAAAGAAAAAACAAAGAAGTCAAAATAGGGTAGGGGGAAGGTAACTGATTCCATTGGGGACAAACTGAGCTTGAAATGCCTGTAGGCAGGTCTTCCAAGTAGAGTAGGCAGCTGAACTACTTACTGCATGGACCAGATTAGCCAGAAGGAGTGCTGAGGGCGGAAAATGAGAAATAAACCAAGACCAGAACCCCAGGGCAAATCAAAAATTGAGGAGGCAAAGGAAGATGCTCCAGTGAAAGAGGGGTCTGAATACATCAAGGAAGGGCTAAAACTTAGCTAAAGGGAGAAAACATATGCTTATCAACATTTGAGCTACCTTGGTGTATATGGGCTCATGATTTTTTTTTGTTTGTTTGTTTGGATGCTAAATGAAAAAGCAGGGCAGTACAAATGAGAAGCAGGAAAGTTAAGAAAGTTTCAGGAATTGGTCAAGAACTGTGGAGATAACTCTAGAAGGCAGCCTAGTCTGAAAAGGAAGCAGACTACTTCCACACCTGCATCCTCACAGCCAGCCTGCAGAACCGGAAGGCAACAGTGCAGAACAAGCTCATATGCTTCCCAAATTCTGACTGGTTCCAACAGTTCAAGAAGGCAGCAATAAAGGTCTTTTGTTTGATTGTTTTTAAAGTATATTTTTATTGATTTCAGAGAGGAAAGGAGCGAGAGAGAGATTGAAATATCAATGATGAGAGAGAATCATTGATTGGCTGCCTCCTGCATGCCCACACTGGGAATCAAGCCTGCAACTTGGGCACATGCCCCAACAGGGAATGGAACTGTGACCACCTGGCTCAAGGGTTGAAGCTCAACCACTGAGCCACACTGGCTGGGCCAGCAAAGGTAGTTTTTTTTTTAAGGTGTCTGAGAATATTTCCAGGAAAGAATTCTAAAAGTTATCAGGAACTATAAATTCTAGAGTTGGATAACATCTCCTGGGTCAACTGCTTTAAACTTTTTAATGAAGTATCATATACTTAGAGAAAAGTATCCAGAAGTATATTCTCACAGAGAGAACATACCCACCCAGACCAATACAACCTTGAGTCTGCTTTTCATTCCATAATCCAAGCATGACTTGATACATATTCTATATATATAAAAGCCTAAGCAAATAAATGACCTAATGATCAGTCTACTGATCACTAGGATGTGCACTGACCACCAAGGGGCAGATGCTCAATGCAAGTGTTGCCTCCTGTTTGTCAGTGTGTTCCCACAGTCAACCTCCTGCAAGTCCCTCCCCTCGGCCGGCCAGCCCTGATTTGGACTGAGCCAGACAGCTCTGATGGGCCTGGATTGCTGGCCAGGCCGAGGGACCCCATCTGTGCACAAATTTGTGCACAGGCCTCTAGTATATATATATATATATATATATATATATATATATATATATGAACTAGAATGCTTGTGAGTAAGAACTGCCTGAGAGACAAAGAGCCAATTGAGCAATACTTTCTCTAGAACCCACCTACTTTTTGCCATCTATGCTCTCCTGATTCAGGCTCTCAGAGTTATCAAGGAGTCTCTCTCTGTAGTTTCACCAGCTCTGATCCATGCTACACATTTGCATGAGTTATGTCTCTAATATGTTCATAGTTGCCTCCTGCTTAGAACTCATTAGAGCTTTCCCCCTGCCTTGAAGATGAAGTCCAAGCCACATGATTTGGTTCATAAGACCTACCCAATCACCAGTTTTCTCACCTGGCACATTATGCTTTTTCTCCATAAACCTCTTTCGAGTCCTCACCTACCTGATTACTCTTGCCTCTGTGCATTCATTCATGTTGTTTCTTACTCATGCAAAATTCTCCTGGTGTTCGCCCCTCTTTTCCTCACCAGATTTATTTCTGCATATCCTTCAGGATTCAGCTGAAACATCAAGTGCTGAGCACAAAAATACATGCTCAAAAATGCTTGCTGGCTGAATACATGGATAATTTGAGGACATCACCTCAGAAGCACGGAAATACAAAAATGTCAAAATATGGGCTTAGTTTAAAAAATGTGATGAAATAAATCTCCTCCTCCTTCTTTCTTATTAGGGACAATGTTAGTTATCTAAAAGTTGAATTCAAAAGAAGGATTAGTCATGGCCATTTCCCTCAGGAAACAATGATTATGTTAGAAATACAGAATTTATCCATATGAAATAAAGAACAACACAGTGTTTACTACTGCAGTGATTAATGAGCCATAAGAGTTCCAATAAAGGAGAGGTAAGAGTTGGCTGGAGTAACCTAAAAATCTTTCTTGTGGAGTAAGATTTGAGGCAATCTTGAAGAGTATGATTACATTTGGGAGGCCATGGAGGATAATAGATTAGGGCTTGTGCACATGCTAAGGAAGGACAATGAGACACCTCAAGCATGGAAGACCAGACTAAAGATAATTTATGTGGGAGACAGTGAAAAGAAAATATAAATAAAGTAGCACAAGTATTGACAAATGTCAATAAAAGAAATTAGGAAGACAGAGGCCAGACTGTGAATCTTGTAAACTGAGCAAAGGAATCTGGATTCAATATAATAAGCAATAGAAATTCAATATAATTTCTGGATCAGTAAATGAGAATCCTCTCCAAATATGCCAATGAGAAAGTTAGAAACAGCTCTGGCAGCTGGTAGCTGATGGGTAAGACATAATGTTTCCAACATATAAACAACTCTTACAGAACATAGAAATAATCAGATTTTGAGACCCCTGTAGAACAAGATAAAGACAAAGACATTGCAACTACAAAAATAATGAAATATCTCCAACTGCTTATTTCCTAATGATGGCCAGCTCTGCTCTAATCTCTCTAATCTCTAGATAAAACTGCCAAGATGCCTGGATTAGTCAGCTAGGGCTGCAATACCAAAATAGTGTGGACGGGGTGGCTTAACAGGAATTTATTTCCTCACGGTTCTGAGGCTGGAAGCCCAAGATTAAGATGTCATCAGGTTTGGTTTCTCATGAGGACTCTCCTTGACTTGCAGACAGTCACCTTCTCTCTGTGTCCCCACACAGCCTTTCCTCCGCACATGTACATCCCTGGTATGATTTCCTCTTCTTATAAGAACCCAGTCTCATTACCCTTATCGCCTCATTAACATTAATTACCTCCTGAAAGGTCCTATCTTCAGGTACAGTTATAGAATGAGATCCTGGGGGTTAGAACTTTAATATATGAATTTTGTGAGATGGAAGAGACACAATTCAGTCCATAACAATACTCTACGCTTCTTTAAAAACACACAATTGAGAACTAATTCCCACTTCCTTAAACCTTCCTTAGCATGTGCACAAGCCCTAATCTATACTAAGCACATTCCCACTTCCTTGTTCTAAGATGCCCCATCATACCCTTGGTGTGCATGCTCCTTTGCTGGAGCAAGTTAAACATGACATTTACTTGTGGTGTGTTCCTGGTAGCTTTGGCTATTTGGTGTCCACCCCAGAATCTTCCAAATTCCTGAGCATTACCTGTCCCATGCCTTTGCCTGCCTGAATTGCCATTTCTACTTCCTAGTTACCTGCTGCCAATCCTTAAATACTCACTTCAATTCATATACCACCTTCCCTTAAAGCATTTCCTGATCTATTCTTCCTCATACTGAAATTAGATTTCTCTTGTGATGGCTCTGTAATGTGAAAACTTGGCTAGGCTGAGCCACATTTCCCAGAATTCACTTTATTTCTTTATTTTTTTAAATCCTCACCTGAGGATATGTTTTTATTGATTTTACAGAGAGAGGAAAGGAGAGGCGTGGGGTGTGGCTACAATGTTTGGACAGGTCCAAGCCTTGGACTGATGAGAGGGCACAGTCCCCTTATAGCCACGTGCAAGTCCCAGCTTGGAGGACAGAGCCCTCCCAGCACAGTTATAGCCAACAGCTGTAGTTGTAAGCTTGAACCTATGGTCTGAACACATGGTCCCCTGTGCCTACTCAGTGGTCGGCAAACTGTGGCTCAAAAGCCACAGGCACCTCTTTGGCCACTTTAATGTGGCTCTTCCACAAAATAACATAGTCTGGGGGAGTCTGTTTTGAAGAAGTGGCGTTAGAAGAAGTTTAAGTTTCAAAAATTTGGCTCTCAAAAGAAATTTCAATTGTTGTACTGTTGATATTTGGCTCTGTTGACTAATGAGTTTGCCAAACCACTGACCTAGGTGCTATAGGCTGCAAGTAAACAAAGCTTGATTAGGTGCAACACATGGAAACCCATGAGAATGTTGTAAACATCTTGACCACACCTTTACTTTGCCTCATGGCATCTGCTATAAAATAAAGACACAGCTTGTGAGCTTCGGTGCTGTCTCTCAGGGAGCAGCCTCCCACTGAGATCAGTTTTCATTCTCCTGTCTGTCTTTTCTAAACCTTTCAACCACTCCTACTCAGGCTCACTGAACCTGGCTGATCAGGTGTGGCACATAAGGCACCCCTGGGGGCATGCCAGCTCGAAACAGAAAGGGAGAGAGAAATACATCAATTATCTGTAACCCACCTCCCCCTAAACACCCTAACCAAGGATCAAACCTGCAACCTGGGTATGTGCCTTGACTGGGAATCTAACCTACCACCTTTCAGTGTATGGGACACTCTAACCAACAGAGCCACTCCCTCCAGGGCTTTTTTTTTTTTTTTTTTTTTAATGTTTCTGGTGAGAGTATGCCACAAGGAAGATTCTTGGGAAAGGTAAAGAACAGAAGGGAAGCAATTGCCATTATTGCTGATGTGGTGGGCCTGCCATTCCTCAACCCTTCCCTGATCCTTTCTGAGTGTCTCTGATTTCTGGGCCAAATTGTGTGTGTTAACCCCTATCACCAAGGTTCTCAAGGCAAAGGCAATAAAATTGACATGTATTTCAGTCCATCTTTGAGGGATTCTAGATCATGTTTTTGAATCCTAGCCTGCTCTTGACCTCACCACACTTGACTTCCATCTTCTTTTCTTGATTGTTTGGCCTGTGGACATTAATTCCAGCATCAGATGCAGAGGAAAAACTTTACAGAGGCATCCTAACCAACTGCCATCACTGTGTGAAGTCAAATCCCAATAACAACTGCCTATCTAACTTATCTATCTAACTTATCTATCTATCTATCATCTATCTATCTATCTATCTATCTATCTATCTATCTATCTATCATCTATCTACCTATCTATCCTTTACCATCTATCTACCTATCTATCATTCATCCACCCACCCATCATTCATCTATCTATTCTACTGCCCCTGTTTCTCTGGTTGACCCTGACTAATATACTCCTCCTCTTAGATATATCTCTGTGCTTTTTCAAAATCTTAAGTATAATTCTCTTGTACCATTTATCATAATTTATTGTCATAATTTGTGTGGTAGACTAGATTATCCTGCCAATTCTTCATGCCCTGCCTTATCATCTGACCTTGTAGTGCACTAGCATAGGTGAAATATATTTCTCTATTCCATTCACATTAGGTTTGACAATATGACTTGCTTTAGCTGTTGAAAAGTTAGCAGGTATGTTATGGCTGGTTTGGCTCAGTTGATAGAGAAATGACCTCTGGACAGAAGGGTCCCAGGTTTGATTCTGGTCAAGGGCACATACTTGTTTTGCTACCTCAATCCCTGGTGAGGGCCGTTCAGATGGCAGCTGATCAGTGACTCTCATCATTGATGTTTCTATCTCTCTCTCTCTTTCCCTTCCTCGCTGAAATCTATCTTATCATCTATCTATCTATCTATCTATCTATCATCTATCTATCTATCTTTCTATCTCTATTTATATTAAAGTTAGCAGGCATTATATTAAATGTGCTTATGTGGTTTAGTTTGGGTTTTTACACTATGTGACCTTCCATGCGAAAGGCATGCCCCAGGGAAACTGCACCTTCCACCAGGGCCTCAGAACAAACATACGCAGAAAAGATCTGAGCCAACGCACCCTCCAAAGCCAAGCACAGCTGATTCAGCCTGAAAGAGAGCCTTCCAACTTAATCTGCCAAATCACGATTGACCCACAGACTCACAAGTGTAAGAATAAGTGTTGTTGCACAGCATTGTACTGTTGAATAAAATAGTATGCAGCTTTATCACAGCAACTGACTAGTAAATTACTTTTCTTTACTGTGCCCCATTTCCAATGTTGGCTCCTTGAGACCAGGGACCACAGTGATGATTTCCATAGTGGATGTTCAATAAATGCTTATTGCAGCCCTGGTCAGTGTGGTTCAATTGATTGATTTCCTGTCAGTACACATGCCTGGGTTGTGTGTTCAATCCCTGGTGGGGGAGTACAAGAGACAGCTGATCAATGTTTCTCTCTCTCCCCCTTTTCTTTCCTCTCTCTATAAAAAAATCAACAACAAAAAAATCTATGAAACACTAGAGCTTGTTGCATGAAGATTTGTGCAATAGGCCTTTCTTCTCCTGGCTTCTGGCACCAGTTTTCCTCCGGCACCCAGGACCTGGGCCACAGCAGAGGCAAGCCTTCAGCCTTCAGTGGAGCCAAGCCTTCAGCCTTCAGGCTTGGTTCCGACCTCAGCGGAGCCTTGAGTCTTCAGTCTTCATCCTTTGCTCTGTGCCAGCATATGTAAATTAACCCACCATTTTGTTGGGTTAATTTGCATACCCACACCTGATTGGTTGGTGGTGTCACAGAGGTATGGTCAATTTGCATCTTTCTCTTTTATTAGTGTAGGTAGATATTTGTTGCATACTAGAATAAACAAATGACCAGATGATCAAAGGACCACACGGAGGGAGGCATGGCACAAAGGGGTGTTAGGAAGAAGAAACTGACAGAGATGTGCAGGGTGGGAATGAGGGGAGCAAGTCTAGAAGCAAGTATAAGCAGAATGTGGTCCATGTACAATCATACAATAGAAATCTGCCCTTTATTTTCTGATAATCAAATGTTCAAAAGGCCACAGAGTTTCCATGTGACTCTAGTAATCTTGAAAGTTGAAAAACCTGAACCTCCTTCAGAAAATATTAAGAAAACAAAATTCCTGGGAAGTACTAGTAATTCCTATTCTTCCTTCAGGTGATCATGTCTCTGTAATCATCGGATTTGATGTGGTCAGTTTATAGCCCCCTTGACCCACTGATCGTTTTCATTTTTTGTTGTTGAAAGGTTGGTGTGACACTGTATCTGAAGCTTGCAGCCTGGTCACCAAAGATCTATGCATCCTGGGCAAACTCATTTGGGAGATGAAAGCAATTCTCCTCAGCAGCAGTCCTCCCAGCTGAGACCCTTGTCACATTTCCGTGGAGCATGTGTCATGGACCTGCCACGAGAATTGCTCCTTACAAGAAATAGCTTGAAGGATGTCAAATTCATTAGTGTTTGCAGTTGAACTTTTCAAACTTTTGGCTTACACTGAGCAAACAACACAAGAGCATACATGCATGCCCAATACCACAGGCACACACATTCCACTGCGTTTTGGAGAAGAAAAGGAGAGTTTGCATATTGTTTGGTGCCAATCATAACATGAGATTAAAGGTGCTGTTTTGTGCATTTGAAAGCTACACCCACCAAATTCACACTTTCTCTGCCTAAGCTCTGAACTTCAAAAGGAATATTTCATAAGAAAACACATGCGCACACATACCTCAGGAAGATTCTGTAAGCACCTGTTCATTCCAATTTCTATAAATGAGAAGAGCATTTCCCAGGAATCTGTAAATGAAGGCTCAATGGCTGAACATCTGCAAAGCCATTAGGGTTGAACAAAGCCACTGGGAACATAAACCACCCCGAATGATACCCAAACCATGTTGACAGATGTAGAAAAGTGTGCCAGTTGGGGTATTTGTGAGCAATGGAGTGAATCCAATTTCCAGACTGTTTCAGGCTGAAACAAAACTTGTCTTCTAACAATTATTTATCCAAATATTTCTGGAGAATAATTGCCTTGTTTTTAGCCTTTATTTAGCATCTTGCTACAAATAAAACTTATCAATATACTATACTGAATTCCCACTGAGCACATAATATTATATTATTAAACTTTTACTATTAAAATATTCCTAAATTAGTTGCCATTAAGTCAAATTTAGTGAAAATTTGGACACAGCTTGTGATCCTTTTAAAAGTAACATTTTAAAAAACTGATTTCAGAGAGAAAGGGATAGGAAAAGAGAAATAGAAACATCAATGATGAGAGAGAATCATTGTTTGGCTGCCTCCTGCAAGCTCCCTTCTGGGGATTGAGCCTGCAACCCAGGCATGTGCCCTTGACCAGAATGGAATCCAGGACCCTTGAGTCTGCTGTTTGACATTCCATCAATTGAGCAAAATCAGCTAGGGTGTGTTTTTACTGATTATAAAAACAATTCGTATTCACAATTTTGCTAGGAAATGTACCAGTAGATAAGTAAAAAGAAAAATTATTATTACCTAAATCCAAGTGGAAAAAAAAATTCAACTATTGATATATTTCCTTTAGGTAATTTTCAATTAATAAATCTCATCTGTTTATATAAAATTGGGTTTGTATTGATCATATAATTTTTAGGCCCTTTTTAAAAACATCATGAGCTATTTTTCTTCCATAAGTAATTATTTTTGAAAAAAATGTTTTCTAAGGATTACATGTTATTTCATTTAATTGATATATTAAAATTTAATTAACTACTTCCCTAAAATTATATATTAATAGTTTTTCTAAATTTTTTGTTTTTATATATAACATTGAGATGAAAATTCTTTGAATATATATTTTTTCAATTACTGTTTACATGCATTATTATTTTGTATTAGTTTCAGGTCCATGGCATAGTGGTATATAAACTGACCATTAATAAAAACAATAAATGACAGTAAACATTGGAAAAAATATTTATCTTCATTAGGAATAAATGCAAATAAAATAGTGAGGTAACATATTTCATTCTTTACATTTTCTTCTGAGAGAAGAAAATAAGGTGAACTAAGTCTTAACATATATTACTAAACGCTTTGCAGAAGATGGGCAAAGGCTGATACTCTCCCACAGGATAAGAATGTGTGACTTGTTATGCTTTCAAACATATTGACTTTACTTAATTTTATATTTGCAATTGTAAGGAATGAAACCTATTACCTCAAATTTTATTTGCATTTCTTTCTAATGAAGATAAATATTTCCCTCAATGTTTACTGTCATTTGCCTGTCTTCCTTTATGAATGGTCAGTTTATGTGCCTTAGACAATTACTAGTTATTTTTTAATTCAGTTGTAGATGTTCTATATATTTCTTATTTTAATTCTTACAAGAGGATTTATACATTTTTTCATGATTATTATTTACTTTTAATTTAAAACTATTTTTTCTGGTACTGAGTTATAAAATTTCTATGTAACTAAATATTTCAATAATTTCCCCTATAATTTTCCTTTTTACATGAATGAAAGGTCTTGCCTACCTTTGTAACTAGATTAACCTTTACCTTTGTATTTTGTTGCTTTTCATTGTTACTATTTCATCCATCTAAGATTATTTTGGAGAGAAAGCTTTCCCTCTTTCAAAAGTAGGCAGTATTGTTTATTAGGTGATCCATTCCTTTCCCATGGTGTTAGTGTATGACATTTATGTTGAGGCATTAGACTCAATGCTACTGAATCTTTTGTCATTTGTTATGTTGGTACCTCACTGTTTTAAGTAGAAAAACTTGGTAACTGTGTTTTATAACATCTAGTATGGCAAGTTACCCTAATTATTACTCTCCCCTTGCAAAAGGAAATTCAACTTGAAGTTTCAAATAACCTTGTCCATTAAAAAAATTTCTAGCTGTTTTAGGGACTGGTATTTAATTGAACCCTTGGATTTATTTGGGAAATTTTAATATCTTTATAGTATGTATCTTTTTATTTTTTACACACACCTTAAATTTACTGGAATCTTAATTTCTTTATCTTTCTAGGAGGACTTAATGTTTTCTTCAAATAGTTTCTACATCTGTTGCTACTGATTTAAAGGAAAGTGCTCTATCTTTGAATGATGTCAAGGACCAGAGTCAAAACACCATGTTAAACTGAAATCGCAAAGGACTTGCTATTATTTTTTAGTAAAATGTTAAAAAGTAAATTATGTAACTTGAACTTTTAGAAGTTTAAGAAACACAGTTGATATAGCTCAGAGATATTTGCTTTCATTTAACACACTTAATTCGGCTAAGTATTATATGCTTCCCTTAGTTTATTATAATATTTATAAAATAGTTTATATTTGGGAATTTCTCCAGTTTTAGGAAAGACTGCTTTGAATTAGTGAGGTTTTAGTGCTCTATCAGAGATGGGGAAATAAAAATCTCCAAAGACTGGTTATAATGTTTTCACTGCTGACACACCAGATAATTTAAATTGCTCAGCCATTCTGCTGCCTGATGTTTGCAGTCAAATATCTATACACCTTGCCAATCTTCATTAATACCTTGAAGCGTGTTTCAGTAGTAGAAGCAAATTGAGATGGCGAGATTTAAAAATTAAAGATCACCTCTGCCAAGAAGTCTGTCCATGACTGACCTTCAGAAAATCTCTCAGTGACTTTTGGCTTCTTCCCATGAAAGAAACAATTTATCTACCTCTAAAGCATTCTGTTAACATTTTCATCAGTTACCCCATGGCACCTTCCTACTACTGCCGAGAATCCTTAGGACCTTCTCTGAGTGCAGTGTCCCCCCTTTTACTAGTATATGTTCATATTACCAGTTTTATATGGCAATATGTGACCATGCGGTCTCACTGCTCACACTTACTTCACACATTCCTCCCAGAGAGTCTGGCTTCACTGCAGTGAGGTAGACATGGAGGTCTATTGAATTACCCATTATACTTTGTGGTTTGAACTCCTTAAGTTCATTAATTCAATTTAATTTTTTAAAAATCACAGAGTCGATTAGATCCAAAAACTATGGTACATCTATACAATGGAATACTATGCTGCCATAAAAAAGAAGGATTTCTCATCATTTGCAGCATCCTGGATGGAATTGGAGAACATCATGCTGAGTGAAATAAGCCAATCAATGAAAGAGAAACACCACATGACCTCACTCATTTGTGGATAATAAAGAACATTATAAACTGATGAACCATAAGATAGATATAGAGACAGTATATCAAGTAGACTGTCAAGTTACAGCGGGGACGGGAGGAAGATCTGGGGGAGATAATAGATCAACCGAAGGACTTGTATACATGCATATAAGTGCAACCAATGGACACAAAACTCTGGGGAGGGAGGGGATGTGTGGGAGGGAGGGAGGGGGTCAAAAAAAATCAATAAAATATATTAAAAAAAAAAAAAAATCACAGAGTCCAGCTGGTGGTTCAGATGGTTGGAGTGTTGGCCTATATGCCAAAAAGTTTGAGGGTTTGATTCTAGGTCTCAGGACATATACCTAGCGTATATGGGAGGCAGCCAATTGATGTTGTTCTCTCACATTGATGTTTCTCTCTCTCTCTCTCTCTCTCTCTCTCTCTCTCTCTCTCTCTCTCTCTTTCTCTTTCCCCTTCTCTCCCTCTTTCTCTAAAATCAATAAAAACATCCTCACATGAGAATTAAAAAAAATAAAGTCACTGAGTAGCTGTTGTATGCATGGAACTACACTACAGTATAAAATATTAATCTGATTATGCAAAGACTCCTTTCTCCTTTCTAGCTAAATCAAAATTTTAATTTATTCTAATCGGATATAAATATGTAACTAATTTCAACATTTTAAAAACTACTTTAAAATAATCCATTATCCTTTCCACCTTTAATGTGAAGCATTTATTTCACATTAAAAGTCACAAAAATATATACATTAAATAATAGCAGGAAGATATAATAAAGCAGATACATCTTTATAAAAGTAGTCAACCTCACATGAAACTTGACTATGTCCATATTATAAAGTATTTCTTAGATATTAGAGGGAATAAGCCCTATTGGTACTTTGACCTATCTCAGAGTGTAACAAATTATATGGAAATTAATCTTTTTAATTTTTTGTTTTTATAGTTTGAAATATAAATTCTGTGTTATTTAAGGTTTACTCTAAATGGGTAGTTCCATTGTTGTTGCATGGCATAAGGAAATACAGAAAAGTGCAAATTAATCAGTTATCTATTAAATATTTAGAATTTCACCCAAGGAAGAAAACTATATGAATGATTAAAATCCCCTCTCAAATGGAGGTATACTTCTGTATTTTGATCTCAATATAGGCACTATTTTAACAATAATTTATAGATGCTGCATCTACAATCCTAGGACAAAGAAAAAAGTCCAAATTTAACAAGCAAATATAGTCTGCAAGCTTCTTTTCCGGTTCCACAGGATAAGGGCAAGGCCCATTGGCTGCTCAGGAATGAACCACACCCATCAGTGTGGCCACTGTCATGGTAACATTAAGATGTAGCCTCCTTGGTGCACATTCATTGGTCTTTAAAGAGAGGAAGGAAAAGGAGAAGGATAGAGAAAATGAGGAATCTGGGCTTTCAAAGAGTAAGGCTCTAACCATTTTAAGTATCAGACAGAGGCAAAGAGAAAGGTTTAAAGGTGGCTGCTGGTCCTTCCCAATCCCACCAAGGACACTGTTTCTAGGGTGAACCAAACTCCCACACACAGCATCAAAAGCCTTACAAAAGGAAACTTGTAAAAGATGATTACCAAGCACATATACGAAGACAATGTGCTCTTTGTGATCAATTAAAATGCAAGAATAGTCTGCAGTGGGGTGTCTTACAAAGGGGCTCTTTCTTCTCAGCACTTCTTAAAAAGGCAGACCTATCAAACTTATGATAATGCGTTGCCATGCTGATTTAATTGTCAATTTTAAATTACTTAAGTGTACTTTAATGATCTATATAAAGCCTTATTATTATTTTTTTTCACCTCTAATAGCTATTAATGGTTGTTAAAGAAAATGAAACCACTTCATAGAATTGTGATGTGGGGGTCTATTAAGACTAAGTCTCAAAATGATAAAATATTATCATAAAAGTGTGAACCCCTATACATTTTAATATTCCTAAGTAGGTCAATCATCATTCCATTGAAAGAACATTTCCTTCAAATAGCATACAATTACAGTTTAAACACCTTCATGTATAAAATAAAGTTTATCTAATTCCCAGTCAAAGTGCTTCTTCAGAAGTTGGAAAAGAAGTATGGGCAACATATTACATTTCCTCCCAAAGTTTTAGAAGATTTGAAATAACAGATATATTTCCAAAAAGAAGTGTAATTCACATTCATATGCTAAAGTAATATATATATTTTAAAATATATTTTATTGATTTTTTAATTTTTTTAATTTTTAAAATTTTTTAAATTTTAAAATATATTTTTATTGATTTTGTACAGAGAGGAAGGGAGAGAGAGAGAGTTAGAAACATCGATGAGAGAGAGTCATCAATCAGCTGCCTCTTGCACATCCCCTACTGGGAATATGCCCGCAACCAAGGTACATGCTCTTGACCAGAATCGAACCCGGGACCCTTCAGTCCCCAAGCCGACGCTCTATCCATTGATCCAAACCGGTCTTGGCTATTTTATTGATTTTTTACAGAGAGGAAGGGAGAGAGATAGAGAGCCAGAAACTTCGACAAGAGGGAAACATCGACCAGCCGCCTCCTGCACGCCCCCCCCCCCCTCCCAGGGATGTGCCCCCAACCAATGTACATGCCCTTGACGGAAATCGAACCCAGGACCTTTCAGTCCGCAGACTGACGCTCTACCACTGAGCCAACCAGGTTTCGGCTAAAGTAACATTTTAAATATACTAGAGGGTCTAACTAATGAAATGAAATGTGGGGTGAATACCTTTAATAAAGAATAGTGGCCAAGACCAGTTTGGCTCAGTGGATAGAGCGTTGGCCTGGGAACTGAAAGGTCCCGGGTTCAATTCTGGTCAAGGGCATGTACCTTGGTTGCGGGCATGTCCCCTGTAGGGGGTGTGCAAGAGGCAGCTGATCGATGATTCTCTCTCATGGATGTTTCTAACTGTCTATCCCTCTTTCTTCCTCTCTGTGAAAAATCAATAAAATATATTAAAAAAAGAAAAAAAAAAAGAAAGAAAGAATAGTGGTTTTTGTCAGCAAATGATTATTTCCTAGTGTAGGTCTATGAGCCTGACTTTCCTGAAAAGGAGGCACAGCTGTCCAGCTCTAAGAACTAGTGAGCACACACAAATGGAAGCATCCCCTCTAGGACACCAACTACACAAGGAGCTATTATAAACCTAAAATTAGATATAATTAGTCAGAATAAAATTGCATCAGGCCTATGTCCACATAACCTAAAGTAATTTAGGTATTTTATAATGATCTATTTATCTCATAGCTGTAGTCAGTTAAATAAGCCAGAGAGTCAAAGCAAAATAGCTAGTTTAAAGTCTTACTTATTGTATTTGGCCACTTGCACTCATTCTCTTAAACAGGTATCTAATCTTTAATTTTATATTTTATGATTGAATGTGAAATACACCAGAAAGAACAAGTTTTCAGAGTAAATTTGAGTTTGGTGTCAATTTCTGACTCACTGACCCTCTGGGTTTTCTTGAGCAAGTTTCTTCTCTGAATCAATCTCCTCATCTGTAAATTGGAGATAATGCATACCTTACATATATGTTGCAAAGATAGAATAATGGAACAGATGTCAAGAACCTGTCATATAATGGATACTTCATAAGTGTTATTGTTCCTTTGCATATCTCCAATCCCGAGGCCTTAAAAACATCTACAAACGCACATAGTTGAGTTTTCCATTCTTTTTTGTTGTTATTGTTAATCTTCACCCAAGAATATTTTCCCCATTGATTTTTTTTTCTTTTTTACAGAGTATGGGAGGGAAGGTTTGGAGGGGGGAAGAGAGAGAGAGAGAGAGGGAGAGAGAGAGGGAGAGAGAGAGAGAGAGAGAGAGAGAGAGAGAGAGAGAGAGAGAGAGATATCAATTGATCAATTGGTTGCCTCCCAAAAGCTGAGTAATGAACCTGCAACCCAGGATCGTGCCCTTGACTGGAATCCAACCCATGACCCTTCAGTCTGAACACAGGTCGGCACTCTAACCACTTAGCAATGTTGGCCAGGACAAGTTTTCCATTTTTAATGTAATAGCTCAGTAATTGAAGTTGAGATACATGCAAATTGAAATACTGGTCTTATGTCCTTGAGCATAAGAATAAATATCTACATTAACAAAATTTGTATCTATATAGCCCCTACCACAACACAGGGCACTCAGGAAACACTGTAAATTGAATTGGTGGGCCCAATAGAAGACCCATACCATTTATGTGTTTACTCTTTGGTTGTAAAGGCGAATTTCATTTTTTAAGGTGTCTAATCAAGTTAACCAAGTAAATGTTTGGTTAGGAAGGATGCATCCACTTAGGTTCAGGTTACCTACTGAATACCATCTCCCAATCACCCTTAGTTTATTGTACTATGATGTGTACATATACTACATGTGGCATTTAAGTAAAAATGTTTAAAATAAATTGTTCAAACGTATCACTAATTTTATTTAAGAGTTCCATCTTGTACAAGCCCATGTATCTGAAGTTACTTTCTGAAAAAACTGGGACAGATAGTAGGGTAGTGAAGGCCTGGAGTGGGAGGTGGGGATGGGCTATAAGGGGGATCAATGGGAGAAAAAGGGCACATGTAATACTTTCAACAATCTATAATAATAAAAATGTAATATACAAATTGACCAATCAGCCTAGCAGTGGAACGACCATCTGGATGATCTTCCGGATGACCTTCTGGATGAAGCTGGGGCTGTGAGGTCTGGGGCAGCTGCGAGGGCTGAGGCAGCAGCTGGGGCTGCGAAGGCTTACTCTTGCATGAATTTCGTGTATCAGGCCTCTAGTAAAGATTTAAAATAAATTAGTATCTCAGCTAACCTGCTGAATTAAGTGATAGCTCTGAAGTCAATGAAGGGTTAATAACCCCTTTAATGCAGCAAACTGCTGGGGCAAAGGACTTCTTCAGCATAGAATCCTGACAACACACTTTTTGACAATTAAATGAATAAATCTAGAAGTACAGTATTCCCCTAAAATTTTAGGCATGAAAAAAAGTGAGGAAAGCTCTAGCAGATCATAGGAAATGAAATAAACTTCAAAACCAAAATCATTTTAAAAATTGAAGATTTGAGGTAGTTGTGAACAAGAATGAAAAACTGGCAAGTGCTTGATAAATTAATTAGCTTTAAAATAGCTGTGGGAAATGGAACACTCAAGTTGCCTGAATGAATATGCCTCAGGTGGAAAAAAATGAATCTAGTCTGGAGACAGAACCAACTTCTCCCTTCAGATCAAAGCTGAAAGTACAGGGTAATAAGCTGTTATATATTCTTTCTTAACATCCTCTGATCTGATGAGGAGCTCTTTCTGGGACCTCATTCCTGTTTGCTCTGGCCACATCTCCTTATTCTTGAGCTTTGAACCTTGCATGATTGGGTTCCAGTCAAGGACCCATAGTTGCTTGATTAACCTCAACTGTGGCCCCAAGATAGCCAGGTTCAGAAATTTCTGTAGCAGCTAATAATTTCTTTCCCAAGTTATCTTGAAACTGATTTTCTTTTGTCAGTTTAGAAATATAACATGAGGGGCATGCGCGCGCGTGTGCTTGTGCGTGTGTGTGCGTGTGTGTGTGTGTGTGTGTGTGTGTGTAGAGGGAGTGGTTCTAGGTCATAAGACCTCTTACACCTCCATCTGTAATTTCTATGTGACTTTACTTGCCAAAGAATTTTGGTTGCCAGGGTGACAGAAAGTAGAGGTGGTGGTCCACAAAGCAGTTGGAAGCAGAGGCTTAGGAATGTGACAGACCAGCTTGAATCCTGAGTAACCCTGTGGCTTCTCAAAGTCTCAGTTTTCTCATTACTAAGATGAGAATAATATAACTTTACCTGCCTAATAGAGTAGAGAGGATTAATGAGGAAATGTATAAAAAGAGTGTGGACAATGCCTGGCCCATAGAAAGTACGCAAAAATGTTAACTATTTTTATTTCTATAATATGTCAGTGGGAAAGGATTAGTATAGAATATAATAAAATTAGCAAAGTCCTAGAAAGGGGAGTAGCTATGGTGAGCATTGTTTAAAATTACCTACTTTTTATAAGAATTTCACAGACCAGTGTGTGTGTGTGTGTGTGTGTGTGTGTGTGTGTGTGTATCAGATATAGAAACTCAGTATTTTAAAAAATATAGATGTCACCCTGTGAAGCCCTTATTAACTTGTGCAAAATACTGTAAATGCAGATTCTCCAACCTTGAATGTATTATATATTGAATGTACTATATATACCCTACTTCTTCCAGCTATGACTTTTCAGTGCTCTCAAAATGCAGCTTCAGTAGGGTATTGCTGAGAGTGTGGTAAAAGCCAATGAATGTTTTGACAGGTGGGTATAGACTAGAGAGCTCATTCCCCACTCAACCTCTCAAGAAGTCACATCATTTTAACATCTACACTGCCTAAAGAAAAAAGACCTTTCGCCCTGACTAGTTTGGCTTAGTGGATAAAGTGTCGGCCTGTAGACTGAAGGGTCTGTGGTTTGATTCCAGTCAAGGGCATGTACCTTGGTTGCAGGCACATCCCCAGTAGGGGATGCAGGAGGCAGCTGATCAATGTTTCTCCCTCATTGATGTTTCTCTCTATCTCTCTCCCTTCCTCTCTGTAAAAAAATCAATAAAATATATTTAAACAAAAGACCTTTGATTACATATATTCTATGGAAGTGCATATAATAAAGTAAAAGAAGGGAATGAAATAAGTGGGAAACATTCCTTCATATGACAATATTTTTTGTTGGTTTCTAATATATACCAGCTCTGGAAATTCAGTTAATATGAATATGTCACAAGATCTTGGGGGCCCTTATGTGCCACCAACCCAGAGCCCCCATGAGCTGGTAGATTAGGATTCTGATATACACCAATTAATATATGATCTCATAATGGTAATGAATGAGAAGTGGAATTAGGAGAAAAGGAGACGAAGTGATGAGAGGAGTGAGGGTGGGTTAAGGTGGATTATATATGCTGATAAAGGAAGACCTTTGTGAAGGAGTGACTTTACAGCAGATACTTGACTGACAAGTGTGTTGGAGGAGCGTTTGGTATAGGAAGAGCACAGGAGCCATGGGAATAGCATTCCAGTAACAGGGAAGAGCACGTACAGACTCCTGAGGAGGGAACAGGCTGGTGATTTCTGAGAACCAATCAGATGGCCAGCACAGCTGAGCAGAGGCAGCTAGGTAGAGTGTGGGAACTAAGAGACTGGTCCACAGAGAATGCAGACTTTGTAGGACACAGTAAAAATAGAGATATACCTAAGTCTAACATCCAAGAAAGACTTTTAATATAATAATCCTTGTAAAAATGATGGGTCCTATCTTGGGAGGGAAGAGGAAAAATAAACTACCTCCCTCCTTCTTTTAAATAAACAATGACATCTGTAAAAATAAAACTCTATTATATGGAAAGAGAAACTAATGTGCAGCAAAATAGGGCATCAGCACTGGAAAAGGTATAAAATGAAATTCAACCAAGGCTTGATATTGTCCTTCATGCCTACTTTTGCTTTTGTTGCCTGTACTTTTGATGTCATATTCATGAAATTACTGCCAAGACCAATGTCATGAAGCTTTCCCCCAATGCTTTCTTTTAGGACTTTCACTACTTCAGGTCCTATGTTTACTAGTAAGTCTTTAATCCATTTAAATTGACTTCTGTGTGTGCTGTAAAATAAAAAAAGGTCCCAAAACTTCTGCACAGCCAAGGAAACAACCAACAGAGTGAAAAATTACCCTATGGAATGGAAGAAAAATATTTTATAACCATGTATCTGATAAGAAGTTAATTTCCAATAAATATATAAAAGGAACTTCTACTGCTCAATAGCAAAACAAAAAAACAAAAGAAACCCAGAAAAAAAACACCTAATAGGTGGATTAAAAATAGACTATTGACTTGGATAGTCATTTCTCCAAAGGAAACATAGTAATGGTCATTGGGTACATAACAAGATGCTCAACATCAGTAATCATCAGGGAAATGCAAATCAAAACCACAATGAGATATCACCTCCTACCTGTTAGTATGGCTATTATATAAAAAGAACCAAAAGACAACAAGCAGTGGGAAGAATGTGGAGAAACTCTGTAAGCCTTGTTCACTATTGATGGGAATGACAAAAGGCACAGCTGCAATGAAAAACAGTATGGAGGATCCTAAAAAATTAAAAATAGAATTATCATATGATCAATCCAGCAATCTCACTTTTGGGTTTATATATCAAAAAGAATTGATCCCTACCTGGTTTGGCTCAGTGGATAGAGCATCAGCCTGTGGACTGAAAAGTCCCAGGTTTGATTCCAGTCAAGGGCACATATCTCAGTTGCAGGCTCTTCACTGGCCTGGGCCCTGGCTGGGGCTCGTGCAGAAAGCAACCAATTGATATGTTTCTATCACATTGATATTTCTCTCTGTCTTTCCCTCTCTATTACACTCTCTCTAAAAATCAATAGAAAAATGTCCTTGAGTGAGGATTAAAAAAAAAAAATTGAAATTGGGATATCAAAGAGATATTAGCATTCCCATGTTCACAATTCATAATAGTCAAGACATGGAAACAATGTAAATGTCCATTAATGAATTAATGGATAAAGAGAATATATGTACATACATACACACACACACACACACACACACACACACACACACGAATATTATTCAGCCTTAAAATAATAATTCTACAATATGTGACAACATGAATCAGCAACTTTGAGGAAATAAGCCACAAAAGGACAAATTCTGCATAATTCTACTTATATGAGGTATCTAAAATAGTCAAATCATAGAAGGAAAGAGTAGAATGTGGTTGCCAGGCCCTGGGGGAAGAGAAAATGGTGAGTTGCTAATCAGTGGGTATAAAATTTCAGTTATGTAAGATGAATACCTTCTAGTGATCGGCTGTTTGACACTGTGTCTGTAGGTAACCATGCTCTGTTGTACACTTGCAAATCTAAGTGCAATGTTTGATTGCTTCTCTGATGTTATTCTTCTTTGGCAGGTGAAGCTATTACAATTTCTCTTTCTCTTTCCTTGTATTATTCCCCCCCCCCCCCATGTGTTTTTATCAACTTATTAGAAAAAAAGTCAGATATCTTTTAGCTGGCTTATGGGGCCTAGTGTGCTGGCTTGCTGAGTGCTTACTTAATACTGTTTTATTTATCACCTTCTGCTTTGTCTGGGCAAGTGCTGTCAACATTTTCCCTGAATGTTTCTTTTATTTTCTTTTTCTTTTTTTCTTTTTTTTTTCATTTTATTGATTTTGTACAGAGCGGAAGGGAGAGAGATAGAAAGCTAGAAACGTCGATGAAAGAGAAACATCGACCAGCTGCCTCTTCCACACCCCCTACCGGGGATGTGCCCACAACCAAGGTACATGCCCTTGACCGGAATCGAACCCGGGACACTTCAGTCTGCAGACTGACGCTCTACCACTGAGCCAAACCGGTTTCGGCTGAATGTTTCTTAAAACAACCATGCTAAACAAAAAATAACCTATTTTTATAAAAAAAAGGGACAGAAACATAGTTACTAAGATCTTTGCAATCACAGAGTTTTCCTCTCTCAGTTTATTAACAATACTCCATTATCCCCCATTTCAGAAGTTTCAATAGATATGTTCTGATATTCTGTTGCTCTTACTAGCATCATAAAGCTTGATTTGCTTTTTTTAGCTGAAGCACTTTGCAAATTGTAAAATTATAATCCAATGTGGTTTTCATTATAATTGTTATTACCTTAAGGATTATTTAAACAATTCCCATGACTCTCCCCTATCATGCCTTCTTGGGTTGACAATCTGAAGTGTATCAATCAGATCTTATCTGGGGGGTTGGAAGGCACATGCATAGAGCCAAGAGAACAGAGATGTTACCCTCACTTGTGAAAGATGTGGGAGTGCAGGAGAGACTCAAGCACTCTCCATCTCCATCTCCCTGGCTCAAAGGCTACTGTGTTTCAATCACTTTTCTCCTAGAAAATGGTGACCAAACTGGAGCCAGAGAGTAAACAGAAGAACTTCAAAGACAGAAAACTGGTGAAAGTTGGAGCTGGAGTCTAGGTTTCAGGAAATAAGAAGGCTGGAATCCTGGAGATGGGTCATGAGGAAACCATGAACTGATTCAGGGAAGGAGCCAAAACTGTCTAGTATTTAATTTCTCAAAAGACATCAGATATGCTTACATAAGGCTCTTTTTGCTCATGAATGTTTGTGTTATTTTTTTCTCTTATGCATCAGTAATACTGATGCTATTGGACAACGGCTTTTAAAATGGTCCCTTTCTATTTTTATAATTCTTTTTCTTCTCTCTCCATATTCAGTTTCCAGGCTTAGGGTAATAGCCTCCAACATAATTGGAAGTGCTGCGTCATGCCATTTTTTCCTGCCCCCTTCTTCCTAAGCAATTGCTAGATATGGCTTTGGGTATTCCATTCATAAGCTACTATAATATTCCAAATTGTTTTTATTGCATTCTTGGCATGTGTAATACAACTTTTCAGTTCCAATTCAAACAATTATTCTGGACACTGATTCACTTGTAGTTGCCAGTTGCCCATCACCTTTGTGTCTTGAAAATATGCAAAGCACCTCAGAGGCCTAAGGGCTATACAGAATGCTTTAGTCCTTGCCTCTCTAATTAGCCACCAGTCGATGTCATCAATAAAAACATAAATATAATAAAAACATCTTGAGGTAGCTTTTTAAAAAGAAGCAAATCAAGTTTGATTATTGTTTGAATGCTTTTCCCCAACATTTGCATTATCAAGCTACAAGTAGGTTATGAAATGGTTAAACTATGCCAGATGGATTTTGCTAAGTACTGGGTATTTGTTTCCTAAAGAACTGAATATGATATAAAACTGGGTCTCCAGAAGTCTAGAAATGTTTTGAGAGTAGCATTCTGCTTTTTTTTAAGACTTTCAAATCTCATAAATATGGTGATTGCATAGGAACATTTTTGTAAATCTATTATCAACTTCAAAATATCACCTAAAGTTAACTACCTTTCTCTGAAGAAGAAAAAAAATAACGTATACCTTCTTTAGCATATTCACTTCAGAATAATAGCAAAATAGTAGCTAACATTTATTGAGCATTTCCTATACCAGGACACTGGTTTTAACTCCTTGTAGGTAAGACATTTATTGCTCACAACAATTGTAGGGGACGGGGACTGTCAGGATCTCCATTTTACAGAGGCAGAATCTGAGCCCTGAGGATTTAGACATTGTGTTCAAGGCCATATACCTATGAAGCAATGAAGGCAGAATTTGAATCTAATCCATTTCAGGGCATACAACATTGAATTGCCAAGTATGCAATGATGTACCTGAATAAGCCCAGGAAAGTCAATGTACAAAATCCTTCCATTTTCCTCTAAGAAAAATTGCAAAGTTTTCCCCCATAATTTCAGAATGGGATGACATTCAGAAAAATGCATTCTTTCCATTTCTGTGCTTCAGAATATCTAAATCGACTCTCTCCCAATCTTTAAAATTTGTACATTTCGCACCAGGAAAGACAGTCAGAGAAGGGAACATTTTATTCCCAAGTGACATTCTGGGTTTAAATATCCTTTGCAACAGTTTTGTTTTGAAAGATCTCTGTAGTTGCATGTGAACCAGGCAGATGTCAATGATAAGTCTACCATGCACAATATTCACCAGAGACTAAAAATATTCCTCGCTGATACAGTCTTTGGAAATACCACACAAACACCATTGGACCTGCTGCATCACTAAGTGTCTGCGTAAATGCATCTGAAACAACAGATGTTCTGGGCTTTTGATGCTGTTCCCGTTGAATAATAAAATGAATTGTGGGGAGCTAAAGTTCCCCTCAATTTTCCACAACAGTTTCAGAAGAATGGGTGAGTTTGTATCCTCACTTAAACTTATGAAAGGAGCTCTAGACCTTGTGCAGATCCTGGGATCCACCTGTGGCTACAGGCGGGTTTCTGCAGGTGTCTGCCTGTGGGAAGCTGTCAAGAGTTGGTCCAAATCAGGGCAATGCTCCTGACAGAAGGAAATTAACCAGAAGAACTTTTTAGTGTCTTTCCAGGACACAGATCTGTAGGTGGAATCTGCACTCAAAAATAACTCAGGGACGGGGCCAGCAGCAAAGACTATGGCTGAGCAGGGCAAGAAGAATAGTTGCCTGGAAAACTCCCAGTAAATGATGAGAACTGACACATACATGACGGGGCCCAGGGAGAGAAGCAGGGTTGCAAATGAGCAGCGGTTTTAGTTCCCTTGAGGGAAGAGAGGGGAAATTTCTAGAAGCCGGATTATAAAAGGCGAGAGAAAATAACATTCAATAATTACCTTGTTAGTCACAATGCTGATGATCAATACCTTATGTCTACAAGCACTCTGCAATTTCCAAAGTCTCATTAGCTTCATTGTGTCATTGGACCAATTAGGAACCCTGGATTGGAAAGTAGGTCTTGAACCCAGAAAAGGGAATGGGAGAAAAAGGGAGGAAAATTAAAGATGATTTCAAGTTCCCCTTCCTGAAACTAAAGGCATGGAAAAGTGGAAAGGTAATATAGCTTAACATAAAAAGAAACACCAAACCTGACATAAGACATATTCATTTCATGGAGATAAATGCAGACACAGACTCTGTGTGCAATATTATTTTCTAACATGCTTGGAAGAAGCATTAGATTGTACTCAGAAGATCCACATTGTAGACATGTCTCAGTAAGTGACCAACTGTGTAACTGTGGCCATGTCATTTGCCATATGTAAGCCCATGTGTCATTTAGGAGATATGAAAAAAATGTTAGCTTCAAATGATAATCAAATTCCCTTTAATGAATCACCTATACGTGTTTTTCAGTATAACAAATTCAAGCCTAAGATCTCCATGAGTTAGATGTTGTTCCCATTCTACAAGAAAGGCAAATTGAAATTGAGTGGTCGGTCTGTGGACCTGACCTTATAAATTAGATCTTTAAACTTCTGATCCCTGGATCTTTTCACTGGGGAAAACAAATCACTTAAATAATGTCTCCAAAGCCACACAGCTAGAAAGGAGTTGAGAAACAGCATTGTCTATACATTTTACAATCCATGAAAACTGAAAACTAAACCTTGCTGGCTTTCTTCTTCACTCTCAATCCACTGTTAATTACAAGTGACTTTTACTCATTTTCAGATAAATATCTAGTGTTCTGTCAATATGAAAAGATACATTTTTGAGTTGGAACACTTCAAAATAACCATACATTTTGCCTTTATGGTAAAAACAGAAGCTTGACTCTACAGCTTAAACTGATAATTAACTTCCATTTTGGTTCATGGGAATTTCACTAGACAAAACTCAGTGTTTCCTGAAAATGGTATTTGCAGTTTAGTTACCATAGTTGAGAGGTGGGACTAGAGAAATATCACTATAGCAAGCATTCTTCTCTTTTCATGGACATTAACTTTCTATATATAATCACATAGCCAGAGGGCATGGCTTAGTGCACTAAGCTTCAGGGTTGCTATGCCTAGGCTGTTTAAAACCTCAAGTTCAAATCCCAGCAGAGCCTGTATGACTCTTCATCTCCTTGAGTTTGATCAATTACATTTCATAGATTTTTATTATGTGCAAGACTCAAATAAGGCTTTAAAACCCAAATCCGGTTTATCTTATGGAGACTCTAAATACCTTGTACGTTTTCTTTTTATAAGTATTGGATTTCGGGCTTACTGTCTCTAACACCTTCCCAGCACGTAGAGAGGAATTATGTGAAAACTTTTAAATATGATGAGAATATTTTGATGGAATTATGAGCTATATTACTTACATGTGTGATCTGCCACTTCTGGGGAAGGAAGGGATATAGAAAAGATCCAGTCCAGGAAGTGAATCCATACTTAGTGATAAAACCACTAAGTATTGAGTGACCACCATGTGCTTGGCATGTAACGTGAGTTATCTCATTTACCCTCTCTGCTCCCGAGTTTACAGAGAATTCTAAATGCCCTGTCCAAGGTCACATGAGCTGAAGTGGGAGGGCTGGGATGTGTCTGACCCCAAGTCTACGAGGTTCCATTTGTCTACAAGTCCTGTATTCTCTGTACATCTGATGAGAAAATAAAAATGAAGTGTGGAGAAGGAACCAAAAATGGAGTTGTAAGGTGAAAGCCCAAATCAGGATAGCAGTGAAATCCAGGACTTAAAAAGAAAGCTTAGGTCAAGCTGTCATCATTTTATATCAAGCCTGTCTTTAAGGAACTAGTGGCTTATCTTCCCACTCCCACCAGGCTTTATCCACATGGTGAGTAGGCAGGCTTATAAGGATGGTCTCCAGAATAGCCGGGCGTGGGTGGGTGCCAGGCTACAATACCCTTTTAAAATGTCATGGGCTAAATTCTTACACTTAGTGGAATGTACACTCTACTAAGACAGCATGTCAGGGTGAGCTGGGGCCCTTGGAGTCATCCCATCTGGAAACACGCTCTGTTTTCTTCTGCTTTGTCTAATTATCTCTTTAGGTTTCTGAATTCTTTGCCATTAAAGAAACTCTCCATTCTCTCTTCCCATATTCCCAAGTATCTCATGATCACCCTGTAGTGACAATATGGCAGTGTTGACTGAATTGGGAATAAAGCCACAGGAGAAATTAACTGTGCCCACCCTCCAACCCTCACCCTACGTTTTCTGATGAGGGTGACTCTGTGAGTGCCATTAACTGATACTATGTATTCAGGAACAGTGAAAACAGGGAGTGAAAATAGACATATCAGTTGAGACACGTTGAGTGTGAATTGCTTGAGGAGCTTCCAGGTGGAGCTGTATAGTTAGAAAACTGAATATGTGAGTCTGATGACATAGTTTAGGAATTATCAATATTTAGGAAATAATTAAAACCATAGATAATGAATTAGCTCATCCAAGAAGAAAATATATAGAAAGAAGAGTACTAGATCAAAGTAGAATCCTGGGAAGTACCAATAAAAAGAGGAGAATTAGGAGGACAACCAGAGGGTTCAGAGGACCAGGAGAGAAGAGAAATTAAGGAATCAAGTTTGAAGAACTACATTTCCCAAAGGATATTCTTAGTTTTATAATGAGTTTTACAAATTAAAGTAAAATTGGCTTGCTAATTTGTATTGCAAATCTTAAAAGGGGATTATTGTATGCAGAGCTTTCTAAAATTATTTGACAACAGAACTCTTCGATTTACATAAAACCTATTCCTGTCCCTCAAAACTTATGTTCCTTGGAGCACACTTTGGGAAAACATAGCATGAGTTACCCTAAACCAGAAATTGTCTGTGATATTGGTACCACAGAAAGATCCACTCTATGAGCACTCATAAAGGACTGTATTTTGACAATTAGCATATCACTGATTACCTCTAGCAGAGCACTTTTAATGGAGCAGTGAGGACAGGGGTAAGGTGGCACAAGTAAGTAAGTAAAAAGTGAGGATCTGAAAACAGTGCATGTTGATTATTCTTTCAAGAGATGATTTTGAAAGCTACACAGGATAGGAATTAGAGAGGATGTAGCATCAGTAGGACATTCAGGAAGAGAGAGCTTTGTGCAAATTTATAGCCTGAAAAGACAAAAATCAGAGAGAAAGAAAAGCCAAAAATATGAGGGGTGCGAGAGTAGGGTAGAAGGGAGAAGTGCTGGAGCAAAGTCCTGAAGATATGGGAAGGAATCCCACGTTAAGATGGAATATGAGGAGTGTTCACATGAAAATAAAGCATCTATCTGTAAGAATGCAGAGGAGGAGGAGCTCAGAATTGATTGAGAGGGGGAGGCGGGGTAGAGGGTTGTTAAGCCTCCTTGTAAGAGTTAGCCTTTGACTTGCACCGGGAAGAGGAGAGAAGAAATTTAAGAAGGAAATGAAAGCCACTGCAAAGGGAAAGGGACCAGAAGAAAAGGTAGGAAACACTAAAGAAGAGTGTGTCTAAGGAAGGACATTTGGGACTGGAATCCGAGCACTTTTCAGTTTTAGCCAATTATCTTCTCGTTGCACGTAGTTGGTTCCATGGAATGGGATATCTAATTGACTACAGGATCCTTAATACTAATACATCTCATCCATGGGTTCATTTGTAATTTAGGGCTCAGTTTTATTATCTAACTAGTAGCCCTGTGCATGAAGCCATGTGCCAGTAGCTTGCCAGTAGGTTGCTGCTGCCCTCCAGTAGCTCTCTGCCCACTGCTGGGCTCTCCTATAGCTCCCCCACCTCCTGCCCAACCCCCCAATGGCTTGCTGCCCTGCCCCTTCTGTAGCTCTCAGCTGCCTGCTTGTAGCTTGCTGCCCCACTCTACTGCTGATCCATGATCCAGTTGTTACTCAGTTTGGTCTTATGCTTCATGGCATAATGACCATTTGCATATTCCATCTTTATTCTATAGGATTCCCAACATCTAAAGTTTCACAACCCAAATTTTCTAATACAAAGAAAAAAGAAACACAGTTAAATTTTAGTGAATCGAAGAGTATAAGTACACAAGCCAAGCCAAAACAAACCAAAATCTTATGAGTACACGGTGTTCATTTTGTTAATCTTAAACTGAGTTGAGTCAAGCGACTTATGCAAAACCAGAATCTTGAACAGGAAGAGTGGAATAGATTTGAACAAGATGGTGTTTTTCACTTTGTTGAAATCACATCCTTTCCTAGACAAGAAAATGAGAGTTGTTCTACGTGATTACTGTTTACCACTTAAAGATATGAATTAGTCAGTATTTTGGGGGATAGTTTTAAAGACAATTTTTAAAAGTGGTTTTCTTGCCTGTGCAATTCAAAGCAACAATCCACAAGCTACTTACTGTTTTTTGAGAAAGTGTCAATGTTGGGGTTTGGACATATTCAAAAGATATGTCTGCAAAACATCTTGTTCTAAGTGAACTGCATAAACAAAGGCTCCTCAGCTGTTTTTCTCTATAAAATTACACTTCAATTATTTAGCTAAAGTCATTAAAAATAATAACAGAAATGAAAATTATTCCACTTTAAAGATTGTAGTTTTAATCAGGTTTAATCAGAAAGCTGCCCCACTCAGCAGCTTGGTGACCCCTCCTTGTTAGTTTAGACTACAGTTGGAAAAAATTGGTCCCCATCCCAAACAAGTATTTAAATAATTGTTGGGTGGCCAAACAGTATTAGACAACTTCCTATTGAAAACAGGACCATTAAGTGTACATTTCTTTAATTGCCACAGATAATTAAGCATCTTCTATGTGGGAAAAGCTTATGTAAAGCTCATAAAAGCTTATAAATCTCAAGTAACTATGCATTAGTTCAGAGGTATTAATTGTATTTTGTAAGTATTCTGTGACAAAGAGGTATAGAGACCATTTCTTGCTTTAAAATTAAAAAAAATTTCTCACCCAAGGATATGTTTTTACTGATTTTTGGGAGAGGGAGAAGGAAAGGGAGAGGAAGAGGGAGAGGAAGAGAGAGAGGGAGAGGGAAAAGTAGAGGGAGAGGGAGAGGGAGAGGGAGAGGGAAAGGGAGAGACTTCTATGTGAGAGAGAAATATCGATTGGTTGACTCCCTGTACATGCCATGACCAGAGATCAAACCTGGGAATCAAACCCTGGACCCTTTGGTGCACAGGACAATGTGCCAACCAGCTGAGCCATGGTGGCCAGGACCATTCCTTCCTTTTTATACAATAGCTGCATAAATGAGTGTGTGTGCCTCTGAGTGAGAGAGTATGCTTGTCTGCACCAGAGGTAGGGAGACCAGAGAAGGGAATGCTCATTGTTATGTAAATTAAGGGGATATTCTAGTTGATCTAAGGCAATTAATTGCTCTATTTAATGGCTAAATTTCCATTTCACTGAGAAAATGAACCTTCTGCAATACTGGAAGCCCATCCTAGTTCCAGTTCTTCCAGACACCTCACTGCTTCCTGCACCTGGACCCTGAGACCCAGGGGCACTCACTCCCAGCTTTTGGGGTGTGACAAGTCCCACATGTTGAAACTGTCCCTGGATATTTTTGTCATAATAATTATCATTATCTTAGCTGTTCTCCATCTCAGATAAACTAAAGTCTTTGTTAGTCTCATTTGTGTATTAGTAGAACTGGTTAGTGTACTTTCATTCTGAACAAGGAAAAAAAAAAGGGTATTTTATTCTGAGTCATTAATTTTTAACTCCAGTCTTTAGAAGTATATGTATTCTTCTCCCCCCACCCCCAAACAATACTAAACATTAGGCAACTGTCTCACTCTCATGGTTGAATGGCTTTTATCACTTTTTCAGCAAAATTCATGGATATGCTGTCATTTTTGTCCCACCTTATTTTAAGCTAAAAGGAGAGTGAGGGGGGAAAAGAATAGGATGAAGTGTGATACTATTAGAATACAACGCACATGCATCATCATGGGGACCTTCCCATTAGTTAAGCTTTTCAAAAATTATCTCAGAGGAATCCTACTCACCCTGCATCTTCACCTCTTACAAAGAGCATAAAATATACACTACCCATTGGGTTTTGGAAATTATAACTCCTCATTTCTCCATTTCAACATCAGAAGAGACAGAAAAAAAATTATTTACATAATTTAAAATCCAGCAGGATATATGTATATTTCACTTTGGGAACATCGCTAGGTGGCAGCTGGTATTCTAAACATCATTATGCATTCCACCCAGTGGAACGGAACACAGATTATTTATAAAATGAAAAATTAGGTGCTCCATATTTAAAGGCCAAGATTTTTTTTTTCTGGGTCAAAAGAGTGAAAATTTTAGCAATAATTAAAAAAAAGGATGCACTGCTGATTCTTGATTATTAAGCAGCAATTATTAAGTTGGTGCTTTTGCTAGCCCTCCTTACTCCCATGCTAACCTGCTCCCTGCTAACCTCCTTCCTCTTATTTCAAACTCTGTTGCCCTTTCATTAATCACTGAGAGAAAATGGAGGCAAAGCAGTTCATTTTGCTCTTCTTAACCAGCTCTTAATACCAGTCTAGAGATATTAAGATTGGCTTACACTAAAATTTTCAGAATGGTGGCTTGTAATGATCTATGCTCTCTATTTTCTAAGTACTAAGTACTAAAGATAATAAAACATCTTTTTTCCCCTTTAATAATCAGTGGTTTATGATAATCAACTCCTCTGTGGTACTCTCATTGACCCAGCGATGGAAGAAAGGCACCATCAGTCTTCCCATCACTGTCTGGGTGACAAAAAGGGAAGGACAAAAGGAAACAGGGAGTTTGTGGCACTGAGGTGGAGATATCTCCATAATGCTGCATAGTGGGCATCACCTGATGTGGTAAAGAAAACTCAGACTTAGTGTGTCCAAATGGAACTTCCATCTCCTTCCTTTCTGGTCTTCTATCCAGTCCCCTATTTAGTTGCTTGTAATATAAACCTGTAAAACCTACAGTTTCCCCTTAGAAATCCAGGATCAGGAACCATGGTACTATTTTCCTTGGGTAAATTGAATCAGAGAGACATCTGTTACAATTGCTTATCAAAATTCTTCTATTGCAAAACACATTTTGAGTTTCAGACAACAGACTCCCAAAAACCTGTGAAATATGATCTATTCATAAGTTGGGTAATAGCTAATGATGTGGGATACATCCTCATTTAGAAAATTATCATTAATCAGTTGGAATTATTCATTCATAGCCTGATATATCTGAAGCCCAGCTTAATTTCTTTTAGGTCTTTTAACTTGTGGATTTATCAGTAAATTCCTAACTTTTAACTTTCTGGTTTAACTGCATCTGTTTTCATGAATAATGTTGCTGTGCACTATTCAATACCAATTAAAAATTGCTACAAATCTTAAATATCATCAAGTAAAATTTGAAGACCTTAAAAATAAATCTAAAGGAATGATTCTCAAATTGTGGTCTTAGGACCAGTAGCATCAGCATCACCTGGGAACTATTAGAAATGCAAATTATCTGCCCCACTCCATTCTTTCTAAATCAGAATCTTTGACGGTGGGCCCAGAGCTGTGCTTCAACAAGCCCTCTGATCCATGCTCAAGTTTGGGAACCACTGATCTCTTGTATCTACTATCTTTAGGCCAGAAATTGGATCAATCATGGTTCACTTAAAGCTGTTCTAGTTGCCAAAATCCCTATGGTGAGTACAAAAATAACTCCAAGAATGAGTCTTGTCTTTTAAGAGTTTTCCATCAAGTTGGGGGACTCACACACATGAAATTAATAGAAAACTGATATACAATAAATAATTAAAATTGTGGAAATCAAATAGTACCACAGGACATTCAAGAGAAATCCTCATATTCATTGCATTATATCTGTTTGGGTATGATTCAATATTTGCATTACAAATCCTATATAATGAAGAGGTAATATGCAAATTGACTGTCATGCCCTTGCTCAAGATGGCTGCCCCCCATGTGATCACAAGATGGCCAGTAAGGGAGGGCAGTTGTGGGTGATCAGGCCAACATGGGAAGGAAGTAGGGGGTGATCAGGCAGGCCTACAGGGGAGGGCAGTTAGGGGTGACTGGTCCAGCAGGGAAGGGCAGGCCGGCAGGGGAGAGCAGTTATGGGTGACCAGGCCTGCAGAGGAGGGTAGTTAGGGGAGACCAGGCTGGCAGGGGAGGGCAGTTGGGGGGGATCAGGCTTGCAGGGGAGGACAGTTGGAAAAGACCAGGCCAGTAGGGAAGGGCACTTGGGGACAATCGGTTCAGCAGCTAGGCATCGATCAGGCTGGCAGACGAGTGGTTAGGGGTTGATCAGGCTGGCAGGCAGAAGCGTTTAGGGGCAATCAGGCAGGCAGAAAGGTGAGCAGTTGGGAGCCAGCAGTCCTGGATTGTGAGAGGGATGTCCGACTGCTAGTTTAGGCTCATAGAGATCGGGACTAAACCGGCAGTTGTACATCCCTCAAGGGGTCCCAGATTGGAGAGGGTGCAGGCAGGGCTGAGGGACACCCCTTCCCCCCAGTACATGAATTTCGTACACTGGGCTTCTAGTATATAATTAATATTGATCACGTAGGAGAAATTAGGGGGTCCAATTTCCCCAACACTAGTGGAATTCTTGGGGTACTGATTAAATAAGCATTTTCAGAAGCCCCCACAGGAGAAATGTGGTAAAAGACTTTATTTGCATGGAGTTACATCCTTGGGTTGCCAAGTCCCATGCCCTTTAACCCAGCCCTGAAAGATGGGCATCAGGAGTTCTAGTAGAGCCAAAAGCAAGATCAGCGTCCAAAGTTTCCATTCCACGTTGCAGCTGGGTCTAGTTCAGCATCAGTTAATTAAAGTCCACTAGTCCACTGTGTGGAGTCCACAAGGCGATGGGGCATGTGGGAGCAGGGGAGCCAGGAACCCAGTGCTCTTTGTTCAGAAGTTTAAATAGTCACATTTTCATCCTTGCAGTGGCCATCCCTATTCTGGCCACTGACTTGCTCCCAGGTGTGACTAACAGATAAAGACCTTCCTACATCATTCAGACCTCATGGGCATGCATCTAAACTGCCTTTGTCTAGTCCCTTCTCCTACCAATCAGTGGAGAACAGACATGGAGAATGTTAAATTAGCAAAACTGTGTAAATGACATGCTTATATTTTCTAGTCTTATGTTTACTCCTTTTCTGTTCATAACAACTAGATTATTAAAACAGTATCAATGGGAAGGCAAGATGTTCTTATAGTAAATGATAAATAAGAGGTTATTCCATTTTTCTTGGACTCCAAGAATTGGGTTGAGGTAAATTTAATTGTGATTCTGAATGTGCTTTGTTTTTAACATCAAAGACAATGACTCCACAGCCTTTTTCAGGAAACCTGGACACTATTATATCACTGTGAGAGCTACAAGAGTTTTTTTCATGCCTAACTAAAATCTTTCCCCCCCCCCCCCCCCGCCTTTTTTTTTGTTAGTTCTCACTGGATACATTTTTTTGGGGACACATTGCCTTTCCAGAAAGAGAGTGACAGAGAGAGACAGAGAGAAACGCCAATGTGCAGGGAACAAACCTGCAACCCAGGTATGTGCCCTTGACCTGCAATTAAATCAAGACCCTTCCATGCATGAGTCAACTCTCTGACCATAGATTAACACCAGCCAGAGCTAAGCTAAAATCTTTTCTTATTGAGCAGGAAAAGCTCTTCATAGCTAATTCATAATTGACACTGTGAGACAGTGGGCTGTAAAAGCATTTGGTGAGATTTAAAACATTGTATGAAAGAAGATTAGATATGTTATTATTATCATCATTGTTTGGTCTTTCTGCCTGAGAGGCATAATGATTTTGTTGACCAGGAAAAACAATAGGAGAAGGGAACGTTTACCTTCAGTTTAAAATTTTAAAAAAATTTATTTTTTTTTCCTTCTGTAGATTTGTCTGGAAAATGTCCAACAGACAAATCAAAAGCCCCAGGTTTTTTTTGCTCTCAAGATGATATTTTTTTTAAGTTGCTGCAATGACATAAAATCAACCCTCTTTGAAAAGTGAATGGCCTCACATATAATTCTATAAGCCTGATTCTAAAACCGAAAAAGGAATAATGTGCTCAATTTGGGAGGTCATTAATTCTTCTAAGTTACAAAAGTATCGTTAACTGAATTACCATTTCCAAGGTAGCAAATGACATTTTAAAGCTCTGAATGTGTTAAATCACCTTCAAAAAGTGGTCAGTTTATTCCTTAATCACTGATAACATCAGTCCAAATAGCTTCAATTTCTTTAGCACTAGGTTCTGATAAACATAAAGCACTTTTATAGACATTATAAAATTCACCATTAACACTGCATTTAGGATGGGGAGGAGGGAACCCAAATAAAATATTTTAGAATTTCTGTAGCAAGTTAAAGAAACACTTTGACTTTCAAAGGTTTTAATTACAAATTTGTGCAATAATGGGAAAGAATATTACCCAAATGTTGCTATTTTTTTCTACTGACCATGCATTATGATACTAATGAAGACATCTAGTCTAGTATCTCCTTGATTCTAATTTATGCTTTCAGGCTGAATGGGAGCATATGGCATTAGAATTTAGATTTCGGTCTCTATTAGAATTTAGATTTTGGTGTAGAAGAGAATCTTTCTGAATTTTTGGAGACAACTGTGAATGTGGTAGGAACTCAATAACCTTGTTCATGAGGAGTGTCTAGGGGGTAGGTGAGTATGGTTATTTGGAATAGGAAAAACTGAATATTAATTGTTGCATTAAATTGGGATCAACATGAGCAGGTAACAGCTTCAGAAAGCTAAACCCCTCTCTTTACCTTAGATGGGCACCTTTATCTACTTTATCTATATATATGATATATGACATTCACTCTGACTTCAATTCAGCACACTTCTTCAAATTCATAAATTAAGTCTGAGCTCATAAACTACTTTATCATTTTTCCAATAAGCCAATGATTAAAAACTTCCTGAGAGTAATAATTCCCTTCTCTCTCTCTCTCTCTCTCTCTCTCTCTCTCTCTCTCTCTCTCTCTCTCTCTCTCTCTCACACACACACACACACACACACACATACACACACAGACACACACACACACACACACACACACACACACACAGTGTCCCAAAAACATGTATACACACTTTAACAGCTGATAACTGAATTAATGCTTCTTTCTTTTCAGCCAGACTAAGCTTTGAACAAAGGAATTCCTCCTAAATTGCTACTGGAAGTTTGAAAAAGCAGTCGAAGTAAAAACAATGCCTTTATAATTATTCAAAGTGTGTATACATTTTTTGAGGATACACAGATTTAATTGATTTGAAATAATGGGTGAAGTCAGACTAAGCATTGAACAAAAGAAATTCATCCACTAGACCTTTTTATGGGGATAGATAAAAGATAAAGTTTATAGGAGAAAATTGGCAGTGGTTGATGAGTTGGCGAAGAAATACCAAACGAAGTTATTCTTGATGTTTGCAATTCCATTGCTCTGTGTCATCAAAAGTGCCTGGACCAAGATGGTCATCAGTTTGAAAACAGGCATTGCAAAAAAATATTCATTTCTGTAGATTCTTTTAAATTTTGAAAATGAACTATGTATTAATAAACACTGACTTTATAATCATTCAAAGTGTGTATACATGTTTTGGGACACTTTATATACATGATACAATGAACCTATAAATAGATGTCCACACAGAAGAACTATGTAGAGATTTCACACTTTCTGGGAAAAGCTAGCCAGTGTGTGCTCCCCTCCAATTCTTTTTTAAAAAATTCAACTATTGCTATTATTATTTTTAATCCTCATCTGAGGACATGCTTTTCCTATTGATTTTAGAGAGAGAGAAAGGGAGAGGGAGAGGGAGAGAGAAAAACATCGATGTGAAAGTGAAAGATCAGTTGGCCTCCCGCACATGGTCCCCAACCAGTAATCAAACCTACAACTTTTGTATGTGCCCTGACTGGGAATCAAATCTGCAACATTTTGGTATATGGGACAACACTAACCAACAGAGCCACACTAGCCAGGGCTCCCTTCCAATTCTTCACATAAGTTTCTCGTTTTCAGCTTCATGGATTGCTTGTATATACACTTCTGACAAATTTCAAGGAAAAGCTCTAACCCTTGATGGTGACAAATGTTAAAGGCCCCATTAAGCAGACAGGGCTAAAGATGACAACCTTAAGTGTGGAACTGAAGGAAATTCTCCGTGTAAACTAAAACAGAACTTACTTATGGAGAGGATTAATCCATTTGGCGTACTAAGAAGGCATTTCACATTTGATAAGAACATGACACTTGAAACACAGGGTTCAGACACCCATGCAATGGAGCAGAACCTACTCCAGCATTAGCCTAGGGTTTGGCTCACTTTTGGAGGCTTCCTATCCTCCCTCCTCTTCCCTCCATTTTCTCACTCTAGTTGTTGAAAAAGAGATTTCTTGTTACATTCTATTTTCTCTTTTACTTCAAGCAGAAAGCCTCTTATGGCAGAATTGTGGTGTTATCCTATAACAAGTAGTGGCTCCAAGAGCGCTTCAGAGTAGAGCTCTGGGACTGGGGACTGAGCAGGGCTATGGGATAGATACCCACAGCCCATTTTGTTTCATCTGAAATCCCTACCATATCATACCATAAAGCTTGTGGCTTAAAATTGGGGAAAAGAAAGAGGCTTATCTACTTTTTTATTTATTAGATTCTATATTTTATTCATACTTGAATTGGAAAAAAGACCAGGGAGGGGAGGAGGGAGAGGAAAAAGTATATTCAGGAAGACATTAAAGAGGAACTTAAAAAGCCCCAATTAAATGATGTGTAAAAAATTGTAAATATCTTTAAAAAAGAAAACTAAATTAAATCTTCAGTTTTACTGTCATCAATGTTAAATAAGTCAAATGAAAAAATTTACCTGGATGGAAATGTCTGGTTTTAATATGGAACCATTTCACAATTTATTTTTTGTGCTATTTTTTTTTCTCTTCAAGAAGTCAATATTTCAAACTATAAATACACAGTGTAATCTTCTGTCAATAAAATGAGGTCAGTTTTCCTTTGGGTCTCCTTTAAAACTGGAGATCATTATCTCCCTACTCCAAATCCCCTCACCTACTTAAATAACTTACTTTTCTCTGTGTGTGTGTGTGTGGGGGGGCCCTCCCAATTCCAAATTAACTTTTTGGCCTTCCTCAGGCCTAAAAAAATTACTTGCAAGATCATATTGGGATTCAAAGTCCATTGAACATCTGGGGGCTATGGTACAGAAACAGGCAGAGATTGAGCGATGAAAGAGTCCCATCCTTGCTATATGCTCTTGAATTCCATTAGCCAAAGAGAATGCTATACATTGAGAAATTTAGAAGCAAGGAGTCATCTGGCTGGGGGCAAAATTGTTATAATACCTCCATCTAAAATACACCCAGGGTACTTAAATCAGAAAGCTAATGCCCAATTAAAAAGAAAAAGGAGTCAGATTCTAACTCTTACCTATTAGGTTCCCTATAACAAATGAGAATGACCTAACTTTGCCTTGAGCAGTATAACCAGCCATATATAGCAAGATGTCTCTGCTACCCTGCTCTGTTAAGAAGTGAGATGTTAGGTCAAATAAAATATTCTGTTTAATAAGGTACTACCAAAAGTGCTAGGTATGCATTACCAATTTGCAAGGTATGGAATGCAATGAAACACACACAAGACTAAGACAATGCTCAATATATTTGAATCTTTCCCCTATGAAGAAATTTTCTAATGTTTCCTTGCCGTATTATCACCATTATGATCCCCAGTTTTCACTATGTTCAGTGAAGTATGGTTATATCAATTAATACAGGTTTCTATTTTACAGGATATTCCAACAACTGCTTTAACAATATATTGTGTGAATAATTGATAAAACAGGAATACCAATTAGTTGGGTTTTATTCTTTGCATTTGACAGCCCATTGTTTCAGTGCCTCACAGAGTACTGGCTTCAAGTGGTTTGAGTGATATAAAGATTTGAGAAAAGAAGACCCAGTCACTAAAGATGGGTAGGAATGAAGTGAGAAGTAGAGTTGCTTCCCATTCTTCCATCATTGTTCCTGCAACACAAGTAACAGAAAGCCTTCCAGTTGCAAACATCATCTGTTTTTAGACCTCCAGCATCCCCCGGGAGGAGTGTGCGCATGCTGAAAGGTTGTCTAAGAAGCTTATTATCAGGCTACAAAATCCAAAATGCAGTGGTTGGAGAGTTTTGAAGCTGGTAGCAGGAATCCTGACAGCTTCATGTGTATGTAGGTAACCACTGTGTTGGAATAAAAGCGTGTTGATGATAATCCTCTTTCAGTTTGGGTCACACAAGGTGACAGCTACTGGTGCTAATTGAAAAGGAAAACGATAATTCGATTCTGTAATAGTTTGCACCTACCTCATGCTTTTTCATCCAGAAGGCTGAAAACATTTTTTTTTTTTTTTTTACAAAGGAAAATAATCTAAGGTAACTCCCTCTGGGGTGTGGGGTCATCCTCTGTCTCTGAAAAGGCCAGACAATAATGATTCGATGGCACACCTTCTGCAGATGGATCAGAAATATCCAAGGAGGAAAGATGTAATATTTAATCTTAGGAAGACAGTAGAACTGCACTGAACAGCACAGGCTGGGAATGTAAGAACACCCATAGAATCCCAGTGTGGTTCTCCACATTGGACAAAGCATCTAGCTGGAGCCTTATCAGTCTCCCTTGTAAAATGCTTATAACAATTTTTAAAATATTTGTTTTCTTCTGAGCAGAACTAGAAGTATTTCAAAAGTTCTGTAAATATTTGTGAAACATGACCACAGTCTCCCATCTCCCATTAAAAGGGAAATGCCATAAAGGAACTAGAGGGCCACAATAAAATGGATGGCCTTGAAGAGTGATATGCAGAGAGCTACTATTGTGAAGTGCCACAAAAGGGGTTTGTCTTGGTCCATTTGGGTTTCTATAACAAAGTCACCACAGATAGGGTGTTTTAAACCACAGACAGTTATTTCTCAGCGTGCTGGAGGCTGGAAGTCTGCGATCAAGCTGCCAGCAGGGCTAGGTCCTTAGTGAGGGCGTTCTCCCTGGTTTGCAGATAGCTGTCTTTGTACTGTGTCCTTGCGTGGCTAAGAGAGATCATTTCTCACTTGTCTCTTCTTGTAAAAACACTAATCCTATTCAAGGGGGGGCTCTACCCTCATCACCTTCCAGAAGGCCCCACTTCCCAATACCACCATATTGGGGATTAGGACTTCAACAGGTGAATTTGGGGGGGGGGGGTTTGTAAACATTCAGCCCATGGCATATTAACCTGGATCTGAGAGTGCTTGGGACTAGAAAAATGTATTGGCTCAGTTTTTGACATGCCATGGAAGCACAGTACCTACTAGTACATGCACTGTAGTGACATTGTGGCCCTATTCTTTGTTTTATGCATATTTGAAAGACAGAGCAATGAGGAACACTTCGAGCAGAGGGCAGAGCAGCTTGGAATCAGACGCCCTCTGTGGCAGGTTTGCCAGGATGCTCCATGTTCCACGTGCTTGCTCCAGAGAACCTCAGGCCGGGGAACAAAATATCCTAGGCAGATGGCTGGGTTTCTCACTTCTATCTCCCTGGCTCCACTGTTTGTTCTGTGTTCCCCTTTTAAAACGTGGTTCTTTCTAGAAGCAGATGGACTGGTACACAGAGTACCTCTGAGGAGAGGTCCCTGAGAATTCAGCTGCAAAGCCTGGGGAAAGCACTAACTGGGAAGAAGCCAGGAACAGATTTCAGTGAAACATCTTCCTCATGCTTGAACGAGCTTCTCTTTCTTGTTGAAACGTGCTCAATTCCCTATAAACATCCCACTCTCTAGACAGATGGACAAAGAGACAGATACATGCTTATTTTTGTCTAAACATTTCTTTGATGCAGTACAGCTTTCAGCCAGCCTCAATGAATTACTCCTAAAGAATCATTCACATTTAATCTGTCTACTTCATCCCAGCCGGCTGAACACTTCATAAACTTTCCTGAAGTCCCCACACTCCTCTGAAACACATAATGAGCACAGTGACACTAACAATACTTCACAAAATAACTTTCTTTTGAACCATTTGAAGTGATTCTAGTGTTTAGTCTCATCATATCTCCATGCCATGGTGCAAAGTAAATGAAGTAGAAAACTGTGATCCTGATATGATCTTCCAATTAGGAAGTTGAAGAAAACTGAGTTGGTGTGGAAAGGGTTTCTGTCCCACAGCTACAAACTCCTTTGAAGAGTTGTATTGCGTACAGATAAAAGCTGCACAACTTGGTCAATTACCTGTCATTTTACTATGAGGTGGGAGAGCAGAAGTCATCATTTAGAGTAGTCTCCTGGTAAGAGGTAAGGGAGGATAGAGTTTGTATACCTTTTTGGAATATAGATTATTTTAAGATGGCTATTATAAGGTTCTCCCTCCTCCCAACTGGTGGGCTGAGTTATGACATTACTAGCATCTGTCACAGAGACATCTCCAGGATATTGAGCCACCAATCAGTGCATGCCAAAGTGTCCTGGAGCCCACCTCTTCAAGTTCTGCCCTGGGTCCAACCCTCTCCTGTTCCTCCCCTTAAAAGGATCCCCAGACCAGCCACGTGTTGCTGATCCTCCATGTCCAGGAGGCAGCCCGGCTGGGTCCATCTCCCCTCCCAACTCCTTCAATTCTGATTTCTCTACCTCCATAATGAGTCCCGCTCATTACTGGGGAATAAACTTTACTTTAAAATATCTTGGTGGTCAGTTTCCTGCCCCTCAAACCTTACAGCTATTAAAATATTTTTATTGATTTCAGAGAAGAAGAAAGAAGGAGAGGAAGAGGGAGAAGAAAAGAGAGAGAGAGAGAAAGAGAGAGAGAGAGAAACATCATTCATGAGAGAGAATCACCAATAGGCTGCCTCCTGCATGGCCCCCACTGGGGATTAAGCCCACAATCTGGGTATGTGTCCCCCAACCAAAATCAAACCCAGGACCCTTCAGTCCAAAGGCCGATGCTCTATCCACTGAGCCAAATCAGCCAGGACTATGCTGGCTATTTTTAAGAAATAAGACTCAGAAAGACCCTCCCCCGTATTTGTGTAAAGGAATTCAGGTAGAAAAACCAGCTTATAGGAGGGGAGATATCACCCTCCTATAATATGAACTAAGAGGGGCAGACAGGAGAAACCTGCCAAGTCTGTTTGGTAGAGTCCCCTCTGTGTCCCATTGTTTCTGAGTGACCTGGCAAAATTTTGTTTACTGAATGTTTGCTCCTTCTCACCTGCCTGTGAATTGTCTACTGTCCATTAGAAGTCTTAACCACTATCCCCCTTTCTTCTTAGCTCAAGATGGCATATAAGCCTCAATTGCCTGATTTATGTACATATGTAATAAATTTGGTTCATGCCACTCTGATCATTAGACTAGCCAAAAGAACTTAGAAGAGTAGAAGGCAACTTAGTTTTCCTCCTCCACAGAGGTCACTCACTGATCTTGACCTAGGGGGAGAGGGATAGAGAAAATGAGAGGGGAGGAGGGGTGGAGAACAGGCACTCTTCAACAATGCACTAGGCCTGAATGGTTGCTTAAAGCACAACCTGGTTAATCTCAAGGGGTTTCTCAGGCCTTAGCTCACATTGCTTCACAGGTGAATCAATTCATCCTTTTACATTCAAACAAAAGGCATTCTGGGATCATCCTTCAGAGAGTGAATAGCTCCCTAAGGACACATACACACAAAAAGAATGCTAATTCTATCACAGTCCTAAGGTAGCATTACTAGTAATGAACTTCTTTCAATAAATTAACCAGTACCTTAGGCCAAAGCTAAATACATAAACCAGTTTGTGTGAATTAGTGGGGAATTTGGTTAAGTGATAAAGAGACTAATTATCATACACGGAAAAAGTAAAGAACTCCAGAGTGCTGAAGCAAAGAGGTAATTTGAAAAAGATGGTTGCTTTTAAATACTGGGAAAGTGCCCTGTAGAAGATTCCAGACTCAATCCTGAGTGCTCCGAGAGTGGAGCTGGGGCTGATCACTGAGTTTGTGTCATTAGAAGAGGATCTAAAATGTAAGGGGCACCTATACAATGCACAAAATGCTTTGATGGGTGCTTGACAAGTGGTAGACCACTGAACTGCCTGCCTCACAGCCCTGCCCTGTAGATAGTATTTAATACCATGGCAGAGAAGTTTAACAGCTGTGGTTCAGAATGATAGATCCTCCCTTCCCCAACTGATGGATGGAGAGTGATGTAAATTCCTCCTGCAGCAGGGACATTCCTGAGCACCTAATAAGGCACCTTATATGGACTGTACATTGAATCACCAATCAGCACCTGCCAAATACCCTAAGCCCCGGACTCCTAAGTCCCTAAGTGCCTACTCATGTGCCTTATATGAAACCACTAATCAGCGTGTACCGAGTACCCTAAGCCCCATCCCTTCCCTTTCCTCCCCTCAAAAGGCGTGTTCACCCCTGCACATGTGCTATCTTCCTTTGGGAGGCAGCCCAGCATGGTTCCTTCTCCTCTAATAAAGCCTGTGTCCTGGTCTTCCGCCCTCTGTCTCATCTTTCACAGAGAAGTTAAGACAAGTGCTTCAGGTCATACTGCTTAGAAGAGGGAGAAATAGGACTTGTTCCAAGTGTGGACTATTTCCAAGATTGGGCCCATTTAACAGCTACCACCCAGGGGAAAATTACTGCCATAAAAGGGAGAGAAATATGCAAGTACATATGGCGCCCGGAACATTGTGCACCTGTGACAGCAAAGCATTTTCTCCAAAACGAATCTTAAAACCCCAAGATTTTAAGTACAGACCTCTCTCAAAGAAGTAGAGTTGAAAGACCTATGCCTCCACTCCCCTTTCTTTCAATTCTTATTAAGAGCAGTTTTGTGGCAGCCATAAAGTAAAATAACACAGTATCGACGTTTGGTAAGCTCCCAATCAAACACAGAAAAAAAGGGAGAAGGATGTTGCTATAAAAATGTCTGTAAACTGATCCATCCATGGAAGACAACTTTAAACGCCAGGGCAAATAGATTCTCGGTTGCCCTTTCTTTCCCATTTCTTTCTAACAAGTGTAATCTTTCCTAACATTGGGCAGAACAATTCCAAATGATGACTTGATTTGCAGTGATGGACCTGGGAGGAAGCAAAGGGTTCTGCTAAGTGTTTAACTATTGTCACCCTTTGCCTCTCTGAGCCTGGTTTTCTTAGGAGGAACAGGAAGAAACCCCTGGGGTCCCTTTTACCTCAGCCCACACAAACACCAGCATGTCCCTACAACAATATCCCAATGTCTTATCTTATGCAATTACTGTATAGGAGCACAGCATGTGCTTAAGAATATAGTATAATGGATAACAGCCTGGGAAACAGACTCTTTGGCCTTAAGTCTTAGCCGCCATCCCATTACTAGCTGTGTAACCGGGGCTAAATATTTAATCTCTCTCTCTCTCTCTCTCTCTCTCTCTCTCTCTCTCTCTCTCTCTCTCTCTCAATATATATATATAGCTTGTTGCACAAAGATTCCTGCAATAGGCCTTCTTCCCCCTGGCTGCTGGCACCGGTTTTCCTCTGGCACCCAGTGTCCAGGCCTTCGCTCTGGCTGCTGCCTTCAGTCATCACTCTGGCCAGAGCCTTCAGTTTTTGCTCCAGCTGGAGCGCTTCTCCCATAGCTCCTTCCAAATTCTGTCCTCTGCTTCATACCAGGCGCCCTGCCCCACCTGGCCATTCCATGCCTGCATGCATGCTCCCCAGAGGCCCAGAGCTGCTGGGGGACAGGGTCACCACCATCTTTTTTGGGGTGTTAATTTGCATACTCGCTCCTGATTGGCTGGTGGGCACTGCAAAGTGATGGTCAATTTGCATATTTCTCTTTTATTAGTGTAGATATATAATTTTTTAAAATGGCTTCAGAGAGGAAGGGAGAGGGAGTAAGAGATAGAAACATCAATAATGAGAGAGAATCATTGATTGACTGCCTCCTACATGCACTCTATAAGCCTTATAAGTTCAATACCTTATAGTATAAGGTATTGAACTCATAACCCAGGCATGTGCCCTGACCAGGTATCAAACCTGTGACCTCCTGGTTCATAGGTTTATGCTTAACCACTGAGCAACACCAGCTGGGTTAATCTCTCTAAGAGGAGCTACTACACCTACAACAGACAGTAGCTACTTCACATTGTTGTCTGATGAATAAATGATTGAGTGTGACCATGTGCTATTATTAATATTCCTGAATTGCAGTGGTTCTGAACCATGTATCAGGCTTATCCAAGGAGCATGAAAAGCTCACTATAAAGGCTCTATTCTCGCCCCATCAATAGATTTGGGAGAGGGCCTAGGAAGCTGCAATGTCCACCAGCCAGAGGTGAAAACTCCAGTTCCTTAGTGCACAAGGGCCTCTGGAGACAGGCAAGGCATACTTGCTCTGTATGGTTGAGTGAGAGGCACACATGCTTTAGACTCAGACAGACTTAGGTTCAAACACAGGCTTCGCAATTGCTTAGTCATGTGGCCTTGAGCAACTCACTTGTCTTCTCTGAATCTCAGTTTTCTTATCTCTAAAATGGAGATCCTACTATCTTTCTGAAAGCATTGTGAAGCTTAAAGATTGATCTATGAGAACCTTAGCAGCCAATCAACAAATGATGCTTTAATAATGTATAGTTATCCTTATATATGTAGATTCATCAAACCAAGAGGAAAGATAATAGAGGTGGGAGAAATGCTGGCTCTTTAGAGCCTTTGGAACAGGGAGTTAATCTTTTAAGAACTATAAATTACTATTCACCTTTTTATTTTTCTCAAGTATATTTTATTTATTTTTTTACAGAGAGGAAGGGAGAAGGGTTAAGAGTTAGAAACATCTATCAACTGCCTCCTACACAGCTCTTGCTGGGGATGTGCCCACAACCAAGGTACATGCCCTTGACTGGAATCAAACCTGGGACCTTTCAGTCCACAGGCTGATGCTCTTTCCACTGAGCCAAACCAGTTAGGGCTCTATTTACCTTTTTTAAAGACAACAAATACCTGTATGGCATTTTCCCCCCTTTTGAACAAAACATATTTAATTTATGTACTCTTCACTACATATTGCCTTTGGTTGTTGTTGTTTTTTCTTTTTTCTTTTTTATTTTTACTTTACAATGTATCTTGGGAATGTTTTTCCAAATCTGCACATAAAGATCCTCATTTTTATTCTACGGAAACATACTATTGCACTGAATTGATGTCTTATGATTTAACCAGTCCCCATTGAGGGGCACTTAGGTTGTTTTCTAGCATTTTCTTTTACAAACAATGCAGGAATGGGTAACTTTTAAATAAATCTTTTCACACAAGTGTTTCTGTGAGTTATATTCCTAGAAGTGGAATTACTGGATCAGAGGGTTTATACATTCTTTATTTTGTTAGAAATTGCCAAATCGCTCTCCACAGATTTTGTACCAATTTATATTCAGAACAGCAATGAGAGAGCCTGTTTCTCATGCCCCTATCAACACAATCTCTTGTCAAACTTTCTGATCTTTGCCAATCTGATAATCAAAAGTGCTATCTCCATGTAGTTTAATTTGCATTCACCTTATTATGTGAACAATTGTGCATATTTTCATATGTTTTGGAACAATCTGACTACCCTTTCCTGGGAAATGATTATTCATATCCCTTGCCTCCTGCTTCTCTATTGGTTTGTTAGTCTTTGTCACTTTGATTTATAGCAGCTCTTTATATATTTGAGATAGCAGGCTTTGTTCTGTGATATGAATTGCAAATATATTTTTTCTAGCTTGTCATTTATTTCTGACTTTGCTTATTGCTATTTTGTTTGTATTTATTAGTTTGCAGAATTTTCTTTTTTGGAGTTGAATTTTTCTCATATTTTTAAAATGGTTTTGGGTTTTGAATCATGGTTTTAAAAAAGCTTTTCACTCTGAAAAGTTACCCCAGAATTCTTCATGGCTTCTTCTGAAAAATGTATTGTTTTATATTTTGTATTTAAATCTTTGATCCATTGGAAATGGCAGAAGGTATGGATTAAATTCTTTTTTTTAATTGGCTGAATTCTATTTCATATATTTATAGAAGAACAATTTATAAGGAGTTATATGTAGGAAAAAGACATCCTTGAAAATTTTAAGTAAAGAGAAAATGAACAATTATTCTTGTTATATAACTTCAACAGCTGAATGTCTTTCCATTTTCGTAGTGTGAAAGCACACTCAATATTCTTCTCCTTCTTTTCAACAGTTGTCACTCATTTACTAAAAATATTAATCTTCACTGTGAATTGAATTAAAAATTACAGATGGTAACGGCGAGTGGAAATTTCTGAAGATGATATGGGTGATGGGGCATTATTTCCTCTCCTCTCGATTAATTCCGTTTTTGTGGGCATCCTATCTCCTTTATCTCCAACGTTTTAAATGCCTCAGTGCAATAACAATATCATCATAGAAGCTAATTAGTAAAGATTTTGTGTCTTGTTAATGATGTACAATTGATTATGGCTGGAGGACAGAATGAGACTAACCATTCATCCATGATGAGCATTGCATTCTATCTTCCTACAATATGTAGATAATGACATTTTTATTACTGTTTTTCTATTATGTAGACATCTGAAACAGCTCACCAATCTGTTTTCTTTTTTCCTCTAGCACCATCTTTTACCACCACCAAAACCTGGGCCCTGGAAAAGTGTACAGATTATTCTAGATGCATGATTATTGGAAGAATGAGGAAAATTATTACCTGTGGACCAAATGGGGAACAATAATCAGGGCATCACTTCTCCATTCTATCTGCTTAAAATTTAAAACTATACTTTTCTCCCATGAAACCATAGACCATAATTATATTTTACAAATAAATGCCTGATTAAACATAACTTTAAAGTAGCCACTTAAATAACTGTAACCTTTTTTTCTAGCCCATCTCACACCCATTAATTCTTGATAAATAAATAGATGTAGCTAGATAGTGATTAATGTTAAAATATTTCTGTAGAGAAAGGAACAATAAACAGACTCTGGGACTCCCCAGTGAAGATCACTTTCCAGGGGATTCTGCCCCCCACCTTTCCAATTCCTGTCTTTCTTCTTCCCTCTCTGTCTTCCTTCTCTAACAGTTGCCTTCTTCACCTCAAGAGGCTCTAAATTTGAAGTCACGTGCAATTGTAGCTCCTTTATTTGGGGTCTGGCCCAACACCTCATTTTTCAAAGGGATGGGAGTTTGGCTCTTTTCTGAGTTGGTCTGGATTGCACAGCTGTGATGAGAAAAGTATATAATAGGTGCAAAACTCTGACGGGTAAGGATTAAGAGTTTGTTATGACATGGCTCTTTCCTCGGAATGTACAGCTCAGACAGTAATTCGGATGCAGTACTCCTTGTTGCTGTTTCCTGATGTGGGAAAATGTCCACAGATATTCTCCTTGGACTCCCACAGAACAGCTCTGAGTCCTTGGCTCCCATACCTGAGGGCAGCCACATACCTGGAAAACTGCTCTGGTTTGGTGCTGTCCTGACTCTATTTGCTCTCCACTCTGATGGTGGAGCCTGGGACAGTAAGAAAACCCCAGAAACCTGAAGTGTGAAGGATGAAGGGGAATCAGGCATTTTGGAGATTGGTCCCAGACATCTCTGCACACAGCATGCCTTTTCCAAGTGTTTGCTTGGCCATGGCTTCATTACAGCTGGGCTGCCGGGCCAAAAGGGAACAGATGGAGGGTCGGGTGTGGGGGCTGGGGAGAGAGAACAGAAGACAATCTCTTTATTTTCTCTCTTCTCTCTCTAGGCCACTAGAGTGTGATTTCAATGGAAAAGCACAAGCTGCCTTCTTTCATCTGTGCCCAAGGGGAAAAGGGTGGGCTTTATGGGGGAGATACCAGCTCAACTTTAAAGACTGAACAGAAGGAATGGAATTGGAGGGCTGTGGTTTCAACCTTCACAACTCCCATCCTCATAGGAGCACAACAGCATGAAGCTGCGCTCACCACCCAGTCACCCTGCTCCTCAGCGGGTGGCTGTTCACTGAGCAGAAACTCATCTTACAATGAAGGCCTACCTATTGGGAACTATTCAGCTCACTGAAAGTGCTACCAATAGACTTGAAGAATTTCTTCTGATGTTTTGGTAACTGGCTTTTATTTTATTTTTTATTTTTAAAAATATATTTTATTGATTTTTTACAGAGATGAAGAAAGAGAATTATCAATCAGCTGCCTCCTGCACACCCCCTACTGGGGATGTGCCTGCAACCAGGTACGTGCCCTTGACCGGAATTGAACCTGGGACCTTTCAGTCTGCAGGCCGATGCTCCATCCACTGAGCCAAACCGGTTTCGGCTGGCTTTTATTTTTTAATATATTTTTATTTATTTCAGACTAAAGGAATGAAGGAAGGGGTGGGAGAGAGAGAGAGAGAGAGAGAGAGAGAGAGAGAGAGAGAGAGAGAGAGAGAGGATGATGAGAGAGAAACATTGATTGGCTGCCTCTTGCATACCTCTCACTGGGGATCAAGCCCAGGCATGTGCCCTTGGTCGGAATCGAACCTGGGGCCCTTTAGTCCACAGGTTGACCCTCTAGCCACTGAGCCAAACTGGCTAGGGTGGTAACAGGCATTTAGAAGCACCCAAGGTCTAGCTAAATAGCAGATCAGGAATACTGAAGGTCAGCAATGGGACATGAGCTATTTTTACAATTTACCATAATAATATTGTGAGATAATAATTGCTGCTATATACTCATAACACAAAGCTAAAATCTGACTATTCTCAAACTTGACATATGGGGAGTTGTTCACAGAAATTCTACTTTGTTCAGAACAGGCCTACACAGTAGAACGCCATGCGTGACCTCTCTTCATAAAAAGCCTTCTTGTTATGAAGGTAGGTATTTAAATATGTGCTGATAGCAGACAGCAGCTGCATGTTGCTAAAGGATGCCCAGGACCAAACCAGAGACGGGCAGACCTGCATTACCACCATTTGTCCACCAATCAGATCTGAAATATCATGGCTGACATGTACACATAAGGAACTATTTGACATTGAAATTTGGACTTAAAAGAACTGTTGGCCCAGTAAGGAACTCACTACAGACTGATCCATTTGCCTCTCAGCATAACCACTATGGCTTGTTGCAGTTTAGATTCTTACAAGGGTGTTTCTTGGATCACATGATCTCACACATCTAGAGGAAATAATGAACAACATAAACAGACCCAGAGAAAGAGAAGCAGTGATCAGACTCTCAAACCTCAGAGGGAAAGTAAGGGAGGATGGGGGTAAGGGGAAGAGATCAACCAAAGGATTTGTGTGCATACATATGGGCCTAGCCAGTAGCCATGGACAACAGGGAGGTGGGGGCATACGTAGGGAGGGGTTTGGGATGGGAATGGGGGGATAAGGACAATTATGTGAGACCATAATCAATAAAATAAATTAAAAAAATAAAAGCTTCTTAAAAGAAAAAAAAAATGTGCTGATAGCTGATGCTGTTCTGTCTTATATACTTTAACTGAACTTTTATGTTTTGTACTTCTGCCCTGAGGCAATTTAATTACATAAGTTGTAATTTTATACACAAAAATGATAAATACGTAAATGGTATCCAATTTCCAAAAGAGGATGGCATTAGTGGGAAAGCATAGAAACAGTCTCTCTTTATATCTCCCTTGTGAGATCCTTGCAATTCTGCCATACTTTCCTGGAAAGGGCTGTCCCTGGTGGCCTACTAGTATTAAAGAAATCATCCATGCTCCCCACTCCCAAACAAACTGAGCAGAATATTACAAACCACACGCATCTCCCCCTGAGGCTGCTACTGTTTACAAGAACATCACATGGTTCTGCCCTCAGTCCAGGCTCCCATCTGAAATCACTACAGGTTCAATGAAACCTCTTGCCCCAGTGACTTGAATCCACTGTTTGCTGATACAATGGACAGAAACAGATGATCTCACCACACTGTCACCTGCAATATGTTGCCTCTGTGTTCCCTCAGTAATGTCCTCAGAGGCTCTAGCAATTCAAAGATACAGAGTAGTACTCTTACCGTTCAGATCAAGCTCCTTACCCAGCTCAATCTTCCACTCTGTTCAAGAACACAAAATTAAGGCAGAACCTGGGAACAATTAAGATAGACAAGGATGTCCACCAGTCTACCCCTGGTCCTTCCCCAGTCCCTGTTGCTGATGGGGATAAACTCAGGAGTGATGAGGTGGCTCCCTGCACCATCAAGGTAATCAGAGAATCTCTTCTTATAACCCAGAAACAGAAAAAGGAGAAATACTACTTCAGCATAAAAAAGTCCAAGTTCTGCCAACCTGGAGAATGTGAGTCTCTTATGTAGGCAAGAAAAAGTGCTTTCAGCCAGAAGTTGAGCCTTATGGTATGAACAGAGTGAATTTCTAGGTGGGGTTAAAAAAAAAAGAACAGCTGTCTGAACCCTTGAGTGAGATGCTTCCTGCCATCCCCTGTCCACTCCATCCTGTCCTCCACTTTACAGCCAGCGTCCCCTCTTATCCAGAGTGGTGAAACAAGGTTTGGGAGAGCTCCCTAAGAGTCACAGTTCATGTGGAATTGAGAGGTTGTTCCAGAAAATGTAGGGGCTTTGGGAATGGGGCAGAGACTAAAGAAGAGAGAAAGTATTGGAAAGGAGCTGAATTTGGAGAAGGCTGGATGAGGCAGGTTCAGAGAAGGAGAGAACACCTGTATGGAGCACCCTCAAATTCTGGGAGGAGAGCCTTCTCATGCTGCCTTAAGTCTGTTTTGGTCGCTGTGACAAAATGCCACAGGTACTTGTTAGGTGGCTTATAAGCAACAGGAATTTATTTCTCACAGTTCTGAAGACAGGGAAGTCCAAGTTCAAGGTGCCAGCATGCTCATGGTCTCTTAAAGTCTCTCTTTCTGGCTCTTAGATGACGCCTTTACACTGACCTCACATTATGAAGGAGGTGGAGGGTCCCCCTGGAGCCTCTTTTATAAGGGCACTACTCTCATTCATGCAGGCTTCACATTCATGACCTGACCACCTCCCAAAGGCCCCACCCACTAGTATCATCACCTTTGGGGATTAGGATTTCAACACAGAAATTTGGGGTTGGGACACAAATATTCAGGACATAGCACAAGTCAAGTATTTTTCACTCCAAATTTTATTCTCCTCCCTTTGAAGATTGATCCTCCTGCCCCTCTGATTATCTGTGAATAAGTACTGGTTTTTACCTACTATATGCATGTTCATTTAGAGAAACTGAACAGTAGTCTAAGCAGTAGTTGAAATACATAAAGGAGTTGCCCCCCTTTGGTCACCTCCTATTTTAGATAAGTATAGAGGCAACTGAGAACATCTGTAGGAAACCAGAGCCAGCAAGTGCCTGGAACAGAAGGAGTTTCAACAGGGGTCTAATCACATTAAGGACCATGGGGAATTTGAAAGGGTCCATGATTAAGAAGGTAAAACATGAGAGCCTTGTAAAAGGTAGTTTGCTTATCTTGGAAAGGGATAAGACCAGGTATAAAGGAAAGGGGACATGTTCAGAGGTTCAAACATTGGCCACAAAAGTATATGGAGCCAATGGAGAGAATAAGTCCCTAATCTCCAACTGAAGGATGGCTGACTTAGCCTTGGCCTCTAAACATCCTTAAGACACTAAAATTTTCTGAAAACAACTAACTCAGTCAAAGGAAGAAAAGGTTGAAGCCCATAAACATAAAAAGGTTAATAAAACAGCAGGATATCAAGTTTTATGGCCAAGAGAGAAGGTGCCATGTGCCATCACAAGATAGTGTAAGGTTCTGGCAGCAGCCCCAAAGTTTAGGGATCATCTGACTCTTTCCTTCAAGGGAACAGAGATCTAGGCCTAATTTACAGAGCATTCTTCTGAGGCTATTCTGTTTTCTGCTTCAACTTTGAACAGGACATTTAATGGCAAGATGTAAATGCAATCACTTCCTGGTGGTAGAGAAACTGAAAGCAGCATGAGCTCTGCTGGGGAGCAAGTGCTGTTTCAGACCTGCACAAGAATATGTCATTGTAGGACTATGGGCAAACAAAGTGGAGCCAGGTTGTGCTCTGGAAGCGGTTCCCCTAAGTCATTCCATGTGTGTTAACTTGCCCACTTTCTTGTGTTTTTTTGATAACATGCAGAGACTCATCCCCAGTTGTAATTGAGAAAAGTGAGCACCATAGTGGTAGCAGGCCAGAATCTTGGATCTATACTAAGTCCAGTCCCTTCTGATTGTTAGCCTAGTGTGATCAAGTCAGTGATCAACATCAGGCTTACTTCCACTGCATATCCCATGTGCCTTCATCTAGAGCCAGGTGGAGGCTGGGAGCAAAAAGAACTGCCTTCCAGCTTGCCCCTGCTGGTGAGGCCTAGAGCAGTGGCTGTGACCATTGACCACAAACTATATGGAGCCAATGGATCCTAATCTTAGTGCAGAGTCAGGGTCTTCTGCATTATGTTGAGAGATGGGCAGAGAGGCATGAGGAGAAGAGACTAGCACTCTGCATGTGGAATTTTTCCAGTTAGAGAGGATGCCTCAATGGATCCCATGGCCTGTGCCACCTTTCAGCCTCCTGTGGAGAAAATAGTTGGAGGTGTCTGTGTTCTCTAACAAAATATTATATTTAGAGGGACTTTCAGGGAGCATGAGGAATGACACCTTAATCAGGTACTGGATTGTACTACAGGGAAATGTTTGAAACTACCTTTAGATATGTATCAATTTTGTGGCACTTCAGTGAATGATGGAGAACACAGTACATACAAAGGGAATCACAGATCCAGAATCTACTTCTGCCCTATACTCAGGCCCATCCTACCAACCCTGAGAAACAATCTTTTGTATGAGGGCTGAGAGGGTATTGTCAAAGATGATTGCTCACCAGCTCAGTGACATCACCTATGGCATGAGGCAGACCCATGAATGAACAAATGAATGAGAAGGTTCACAGTGGTTCTGGGAAGTACTGGGAACTGAGTCATGGCATTGGGAAGCTAGCGGACCCAATGATCAAAGTACCAGAACAGACTTACTCCAAAGGTATTTTGTATTATACATAGACCATGTTTTGAGAAGGGGGAAGCAGTTCAGTATCTGGAGGACCTTCAGAGAAGGACTTGTATTGCAATGGCTAGTTAGAATCTAATAGCAAAACTCGTACCCAATCCAACTGATTTTGTCAACTTATGAGTTCTATTTTTCCTAAAGCCAATGTCAAGCAAACCAGACACAATACTTGTTGATTATTAATTCAACAAATATTTATTGAGTACTTAGTATATGCCAAGTCCCATTATAGGCCCTGGCAATATGGCCGAGAGATAAAAATTTCTGCCTTAGTTAACATTATAGTGGGAAGAGATAGACCAATGAATAAAATTAAGCTCATAAGTATTTAGTATGCCTGGTGGTGGTAAATGCTATGGAATATAAATGCTAAATACCTCTTCTAGAGAACTTTTGTGTGTCAGACAGTGCTCTAAGCACTTTATATATGTGAACCTATTCTGTTCTCCCTAAATATTATTATAATATTATATCCCCATTTTATGGATGAGAATACTGAGGTCTTGTGAGATAGATGTCACCAACCCAAGATAATGCATCTGGGAAACAGAAGAGCCAAGATTCCCCCCTGTGCAATATAGGCCAGCATCTATACTCTAAGACAGTGTTTCCCAAAGTGTGGTACGCGTACCCCCAAGGGTACAGAAAGAGTTTGGTGGGGCTATGCGTTGCACCGGAGTTTGGTGGGGATATGCCCTGCACTGAGCTTAGCTGCATTTAATTCTACGTTCTGTTCTCATGAGTACAAAGGGTACTCAGCGTTACAAAAATTATAGACGGGGTACACATATGTCAAAAGTTTGGGAAACACTGCGTGTAAGTCATTGCAAGAGGATGTGGAGAGGGATGGGGAGAAAGAAATACTTGGGTAGGTCAGGGTGCCAGTGTGATTTTAAATAGGGGCTTCATGGAATCTATCTGAGCAAAGATCATTCAATTGTAAAAGCCCCAAGGCAGGAAGAATAGAGGAGCAAGGAGGACAGAGGGGCTGGCCAAGCTGGAGTAGGGTGACCAAGGGGAGACCAGCAGGTAATGAGGCAAAGCTTCCTGGCCAGACTGCAGAGGGCTCTGAAATGCTCAGAAGTGCTGTGGCTTTTAGTCTGGTGAGTCTGAGGGGAGGAGTGACTTGGTCTACATTTTTAATAACATCATTATTCTTGTTGCGGTGTTGGGAAGAGACTAAGGAATGCAGGGCAAAGGCAAAGCTAAACCAGTTAGAGGATTGTTGAACTCCAATAACCCAATAACTGCCAATATGGTCCCCAGGGCAGGCCTGACCTCCCACCTAGAGTCATTCTGAAGTCAGTGTGAACATGTATCCTGAAATGATCAGCTCTGCAGACCTACTGGTGAGAATGGGGGTAGATTCTGGTCACCACTGAGGAAATGGGAGTTTCTGCTCTTAGCTGCCTTGTGCTCACAAAATATTAATGACTGCTATTTTTCGTAGCAGTCATTAATGGAAAGACTGACTTGTATACAGTTCATTTTCACATAACCTCACCTCACTTATTTCCCCCCAGGATTGTGATCCATTCTCTCAACTGTTACTTCCATGGAGATGAGATGACCGTGGACTCTGTAACTCTGGCCCATAGCTCTCTAACTTCCAAGAGTGCAAGTTACAATTTCCTATTGCCCATCCACCAAACTCTCCCACTTCTTTCTCTTTCTTTTCGCCACTCTATTTCTTAACCACCGGTTACCCTGGTTCAGACTCTTAGTTGTAGCTCAGTCTTCCTTGGAATTTTGCTCTCAACCAAATAATTTTAATTCCTATAAATTATGCCTCAGAGACTTCTTCCCATTCCCACAGCCACCCTCATCCTTGCAGTTTCCCTTCCTTAGGACAATTCTGATAGCTCCCTAAATGGTCACAATCCCCAGACTTGCCCCTCACTCCAGACTCCTCTGAGCTCCACATGCCAGAGCAAGCTGTGATCCTGGCTTCAAAATCTTTAACTGTTCCTGTTTCCTGGTACACCAGACACAAGGGCCTCAGTTTGTAGTTGCTACACTCTACAATGTGTCAAAACCTGGCCCCAGCTTCATTACTCCCTTGTATAACCTGTTCATTTCTAACTCTCCAACAGAGGATGTGTAAACTTCTGATTACATTCTGAGCCTTCCTGTCTCATGTTCTGTGTCCCAGCTATCCTCTCCCAGCTCTATCCAGTTCTCTCTGTAAGAAGCTTGCTTAGTGCTCCAAACTGGAAGCATTTTCTGTCTCTTCTAACACACCACACTTGTCTTACTCAGTGGTTGATACAGATGCCTATCTCTGTCCTGTCTTAGGCTAGCACATGAAATTTGTGCACAGGTCATGTCCCTAGGCCTGGCCTGCGATCAGAGCTGATCTTCCCCTGCTGCCAGCAGCAGGCTGCCTGTGACCAATGCTGTGTGACCAATACTGGTCGCCCTCTGTGAGTGGGATGACTGGCAGGGTGATTGGGGCCCTGCTAGCTCACACCTGCCTTGGCCTGGCACCACCCACATTTGTTGTCACCCACTACTGGTTTCCCATTTCCCATTTCCCATTGGGTAACCGGAACCTGATGGCCAGGTGGGAGGGACCAAGAGGTTGGTCGGCAGGTGCCTATCAGGTGATTGGGGTCTGCAATCTGGAGGCAGTTCCTGCATTGAGTGTCTGCTCCCTCGTGGTCAGTGCATGTCATAGTGTCCTGTCATCATGCTATCTGGTCGATTTGCATATTATACTTTCATATATATATATATGACCTTGAAAGCATAAAGTTAAAGGTATTCTTAAATCTTTTTAGAAGGGAGGACTCCAATTGCAGGGACTCATATTTTCATTAATTTCTTTACTCCACAACTATTGAAAGTCAGACATTGTTCTAGGCATTGAGGCCACAAATATATTAAGATACAGTTACTTCTTCAATATGCTTGAAATAATTTACACAACATGAAATAATTTACAAATTACAGTAGTGATAATCCAACCATACTCAGTTAACAATTATGTTTTGTGCTACCTTCTAATCCCACCATCATAAGTCAAGGTAATTACTAGGCAATCTGGCTAGGCCTTGTAAGGCGAAAGAGCTGTTCATGTCTTGTGTCAAATGATGAACAGGGAGGGGGAGGAAAAGGGTAAATTACCCTGCTTCCATCTGTGCCCACTCAGCTCTAAATCTCCAGGAATAATATGCTCAAGATGGCCAAAGAGAGATCCTCTCAACTGTGCATATAAAAGTAGAAAGGGAGCTGGCTGTAGTAACTGTGTGAGCATATATGAAACTTTAGATTGATCTCTTATGTTTGAGAGAGAGCATGGGCAATCCTAATGGATTTAAAAGGTTAGTCCACCTCCTCTGACTGTACACAAAGCAAGCAGAGCAGGGCTCTGAAGGTCTCAATGTGACATGTGCTGCACATTTTAAAGACACCCCATGAAATGAAAACACCATGATCTGCTCAAGCTAAAGTGCAAGTCTGGTATCTTACTGATCCCTAATGCAACAATGTCTAACATGCTGAGATTTTAAAATGTGTTTTTACACATTTTAGTTTAAATGACCCTTAAGACTGAAAATGGACAAAATATGTACAGTGCAGCCAGTGTGTTGTAGGGGTTGTGAGCATGGCCTCTGGAGTGAGTCTGCCTGGGCTGAAACCCAACTCCCTGGCTGTGTGACCTTGGACATGTCACTGCAAGTGAAGACAATGACAGTATTTACTTTAAAAGTGTTCTTGTTAGTGTTAAATTAGTTAATATTTATAAAATGATTAGAACAGTGCCTGGTAATAATTAGTATCATATAAGAGTTCATTAAAATAGAAAATAATTTCTTAGGCTTCATTCTTTTTTTTCCTTTTTAAAATTCACCTTTAGAAGAAGAAGAAGAAGAAGAAGAAGAAGAAGAAGAAGAAGAAGAAGAAGAAGAAGGAGAAGAGGAGGAAGAAAAATAGGGCATACAGCCCATCAGTGGCCTCGCCTAGTATGTGAGTCCTTCATGATCTCATCATTATCTGGAGACAACACACACTTTACAGCCAACATGATTTGTCATACACAGTAAATTTTTATACTTGCTACTCTACTAAATGGAAGAAAAACGTCCAAAGAGGAAGAAAATCTTTCCCAATGATAACTGAATAAATCTGAATAAATGAAAGCTCTGTAGGAATGTAAGCCTCTGGACAGCGAGACACAAATGCTACGCCGTTAACGAGTATCACATGCAGTCCTATGGGCAGAGGGATCCCCCCAGTTGGCCCTCTTTATGCCTTGTTTCCTCCTTTATGTGCAATTTCATCATTCTGGGGCCTATATAAATCTCTCTCTGCCTGTATTATCTTCCCATTATGAGCGAGCAGCCATAATGACAGCCACCTGTTTTAATGGCAGAGCCAGGATGTCATCATTTTCAGCGGAGTGTTGTTAATCTAAGTAACCTTTCCCTCCAGGAATGCCACCCCCACCCTCACGAAGTTATAAGCCTTTTCCAGAGCACCTGTTCCCCCTCTAGTTTTAAAAGGTAAATTCCTCCCAAAGGGGCCCCCTGCTCATAACCCAATTCCCCGCTATGCGATCTGTATAAATCTTAGCACGTTTGGTCGCTATGGTTTTCTCAATCAAACCAGCAGGGAGAAAGGGGGGAAGATGGAAACATATTGCTCCAGAATGCACATTAACATACTGTAATAGCCCCATCAGAAATTTGTCAACATAGTGAACTGCCACCTTCCTGGGCTTCTATCCTGGAACAGCTGCTGACGCTGCTGACAGTCCCTTGCTGCCACTAACTCCTGGACATTAGCTATGCAGCATACACAGTGACTGCCATGAACACCATTAGCCACTCCAATGCACACAGAGGTTCACAAAGATCGCACCAACTCCAATGTCACTGGAACGGCATTTCCAGGCTTACCGACACCATTGGGTCAGCGAGGCACAATTTCACCACTATGGAAGCTGTTCAGGTGAGCCCAGCTATGCCCAGGAGACATGGCTCTCAATTTGCCCAAGGTCCTCCAGGCTACACAGGCCTCAGGTGTGAAACTGGCCCCTCCAGTTGCCAGTCAAAAGACCCTAGGCAGAATTTGTCACTTCTCTGACAAAAGGCTCTGGTGAGGACAGGTGACATATGCCAGAGTCTGCCAGGATGCAGTTTTGCAGCATCTGTTACCTGCTTTCCTCCGTTCCCTGAACACCTAAGTCCCGAGTATTTCCAAAGGGCAGAACAAGCCCTACCTCCTCCATGAAGCCTTCTCTGACTTGCCAGCTCTAACTGTTCTCTTCCTGGCCACTCTAGGACACAGTTCCCCTCTTCCTCTCTTCTTGCTTGTGCTCCTATATGCACGTGACCCTATATCCTACTGCTAAAGTGCAGGTGGCAAGATAGGAGGGAGGGGATATGCTGTCCACTATGCACATCTGCTACCCTCTACCTGTTCTTCCTGCCCCAGTGTCAGGCTCATTAGCAGCATCCCCTGCTGCTGGGCAATCTCCCTACTGTTCCAGTCTCCCTTTGCACTGAATGTCTTGGAGAACTATTGATACCACCAGTCTCATAGATTTATCCTGAATTCACACACACACCTTTGCTTCCTTCCATCCTGTTTAAATGGAAGCTCTCCTTCTCTTTTAGGTGAATCCTCTACCTCTTCTCTGTGTTCTATGCCTTCTTATCTTCTTATCTGCTTTTCCTGCTTTCTCTGCTGATTTCTTATATGCATTTTTTTTTCCTGGAGGAATTATTTTTTATTTTTTAAAAATTCCTTGATTGATTAAGGTATTACATATGTGTTCTCATCCCTCCTTAACCCCCCAATTCCCCCACTCATGCCCTCACCCCCCTGGTGTTTGTGTCCAGTGGTTAGGCTTATATTCATGCATACAAGTCCTTTAGTCCTTTAGTTGATCTCTCCTCCTTTCCCTCTACCTTCCCCTCTGAGGTTTGGCAGTCTGATCGATATTTCTCTATCTCTGGATGCTTCTCTATCCCTGTTCATCAGTTTATGTTGTTCATTATATTCCAGAAATGAGTGAGATCATGTGGACATTAGCTATGCAGCATCCATAGTGGAAGTGTTGTAGGGGTTGGAATATGTTGTAGGGGTTGGGAACATTTATCTTTCTCTGGCTGGCTTATTTCACCTAACATAATGCTCTCCAGCTTCATCCATGCTATTGCAAATGGTAGGAGTTCCTTCCTTTTTACATCAGCGTAGTATTCCATTGTGTATATGTACCATAGTTTTCTAATCCACTCATCTGCTGATGGCCACTTAGGCTATTTCTAAATCTTAGCTATTGGAAATTGTGCTACTATGAACATAAGAGTGCATATATCCTTTCTAACTGGTGTTTCTAATTTCTTGGGATATATTCCTAGGAGTGGAATTACTGGGTCAAATGGGAGTTCCATTTTTAGTTTTTTTGAGGAAACTTGACACTGTTCTCCACATTGGCTACATCAATCTGTATTCCCACCAGGAGTATATGAGGGTTCCTTTTTCTCTGTATCCTCGCCAGCACTTGTCATTTGTTGATGACAGCCATTCTGACAGGTGTGAGATGGTACTGCATTGTCATTTTGTATGCATTTAAACATGTGAACATTTATTCTGTCTTTAAGAAACATCCTACCTCAAAGTCACCAGCCACCACTGCTTCTCTCTTGTCCCCTTTGAAGCTGAGCTTCTTTAATGAATCATCTAGACTTGCTCACTTCCAACTCATGTCTGAGTCCACTCCAATCTGGCTATCTTCTTATCACCTCAGTTTGGCTCACTTACTACTCATGTCTTAAGTACCATCCAATCTGGCTACCTTCTTACTTTTCAGGTCAATACTTGTCCTGGATACACCTCTTTACTGCTCTTCAGTGACTGTAATTACTGATCTGCCGAAGTGGTCAAAGGTATCAAATGCTACCAAGAGACTAAGCAATGTATGTACTGACATGTTTATATATGGGATTAGATTTAGCTATACCTTGGCCACTGGCAGCCTCTGTAAAATTTTATTAGTGGGGGAAAGGGGCATATCTCTCATTCAGCAAATCAACTATATACACCCCATAAGGCAAAGTGACTGAAGAGGCTCCAAGTTACACACCTAGGTAAATCCAGTACTAGAAGAGGAACCTTGACCTACCAGTTCAACATGTGCCCAACACATGCTGACAGACAGCTGTTCCATAGTGAGTACAGACTGAGCTTCCCTTCTCCTTTGTGGGAAGAGCACTTCCCTTAAGCCTATCCACAGGGGGTCAAGTTACATAGTCCATTCAGGAGCCATCTTGGGTAGGGAAGAGAACTAGTTCATTGAGAAGAGTGTTTTGCCCAGGGACTGAGGCCCTCAGTCTAATCATTGGTAGAAACTAAATCCTTCCAACAATCATATGTATGAGCTGGAAAGTGGATCCTTCCCCAGTTGAGTTTTCATATGAGACTGCAGTCCCAGCCTAATTCTTGATTCTGCTTTGTGAAAGACCTGGAGAATAAGCCCTCAGCATAGCCATACCCAGATTCCTGAACCAGAGAAACTGAGATAACAAATGTTTGTTGTTTTAAGCTACTAAGTTTTGGGGTAATTTGTTACATAAAAACAGGGTCAAGAGTAGGGAAATATATATCCAAGACAATTTTTCTTTTTTAGTCCTAAATCAAAATGAAAAAAAGAGAATTACACGGCTGTAATTCAAATGTGATTACAAATAATGGTGTTTATGAGGGTCATTTGACTTTTGATTTTCAAGGTTAACAATTAAGAGGAAAATAACACTCATGTTCTTCTATTCCCATCTTCCCAACAGGATAAATGGAGAAGACAATTCATTGCCACTAGCTTGGTGTCACTTGCTTCTTTTATGTAGCTGTTTTGGGCAGATGGAAAGTGAATCTAGCATCTAAGTGCAATGTTAGCCTTAATGAATTCCCCAAATCCCCCCCTTTTTTTTTCTGGGGTAAATTTACTTTATAACCACCACTATCACCAATGAAAAATTAAGTCAATAAATCAGTATGAGTACATTGTCAGGAGGAGCTAGGTGTCTTGCTAAAGAAAGCAAGTGTTTATGGATGAAATCCCACTCACTCTGTGATTGGTCTGCCATCCAGTGCCCAGGCCATAGAGGCCGAGGGAGAGAGACAGCATTAAGCTCCTGGGACATGAAAACACTTCAGTATTTTGGGTCCAAGTTGACCGTAGCATATTTCTCTACTCTTTCAGGAAAAAAGAAAGTCACTGCCAAGCTCTTTCTGCTCATATTTCTAGCAAGGAATATGTATTTCTAACTAATTAACGCTTTGATAGTGTCAAACTCTGTAAAATTGATGCTGCTTTCTCAGGCCCTCTCCCACCTCTGGGGTGATTTCTGTAGAGTATCATTCAGACAATAGAAAAGGGAACAAAAGACCACCCAGACTGTTAAGTTATGAAGTTAACACAGTTGTTGGCTGACAGAAAGCCAATGCTGGCTTTTCCAATTCTATTAGAATTTTGCATTTTTTTCCCCTCCCTTTCTCTCTCCCACCCTCTTTCCACCATTCACCAAATAAATACCAACTAAGCATCTGCTAGGTTCCAGGCATTATACCATTTGCGGGGAATATAATGTAACCACACCCATAAAATAGGTACTATCAATGCCCTGCTTTTATGTCCTGAATTTACCCTGAAGGCCAACTGAAAATCCTTCCCTAAAAGTCTCTGAGTTCTTTCCTCTTTCAGCCTTTTAGAGAGGGCTTTCTCTAGCCCTAGGAGTGACTGGCCTGACCATGAGGACGACAGACTGTCTGAGAACGAACACATCTGGAGCAATGCCAACCACTGAAGGATAAGGCATTATCAAAACTATTGTCCCTCACTGGAGCAGGTCCCAGTGGGCTCCAGTCCCTGTTGCCAGGCAGTAACCTACTCATGAACATATGTTTCCTAGCTGCCCTCCCTTCTTGCCTCACTTCCTCACTCCCTCATGTCCTTGGACTCCAATCCTTATCTCAGAGTCTGCTTTTGGAGAAATGCCTTGAATTTACAAACTCATTGGGGAGATATAGAAAAGTAACTCCAAATTGCCACAAAACTCTAATTTTTTTCCAACTAAGAAAATAGAAGAATGTGAAGATTTAAATCCAGAATCATCTAAACCCAAGTTGCCTGGCCTGTTTGCAATGACATTTTAATATACCCTAAGAGTCACAAACATCCATAAAACATCAATTCAAGGGGAATTTGAAAAATGTAGAAAACACAGGCATATTTTCTGAAAGAATTATGATGCAATGTCTTAAATATCATGCACAAGCATTTTTCATTCTCTAAATGTAAAGATAATCCTTTGTTATTTGGGTCTTTGAATTGGCTGTACTATTCAGTTTTTTTGTTAAACCTAAACAATATTTCCTATTCTGCAAAACAATTTAATAATCTGGATCAAATGAATTCTACTTGGTAAAGTTTACTTGAACGCTATTTTTCATCAATATCACATGCCTATTAGAAAACAAAGAACAGCTGGCTTTTCACTACAGTGATTATTTTTCATTACTCAATTCTGAATATTCAATGTTACCTGTCTTTCTTTCTATCTCTCGAGTCATCCCAAATTAGATTGCTGTAACAAGACACCCCAGTTTACTTTAGTAGAGGGGATAGGATGAGATAAATGGAAATACAGGTGAAAGGAGATAAATAAAATTGCTTCTATAACACTTTTCAGTTTCATACAGAATAAATAAAACAAAGATAATTTTAATATCTGTCTAGTCCATAAATGTCAGTTTCCACAAATCAGCTATATAGCCTGTGAATTGACTATAATTTTGAAGCTGATTTCTGAATATTCATATATATGTATAATATATGTGCATTAATATATACTTATATAATAATATACATTCTAAGTTATATCTATATCTATAATCTATATCTATATCTATATCCATATCTATATCTATATCTATATCTATATATATCTATATCTATCTTCAAACTGTCATACTACCTAGACTTATACTGTCTGCCTAGTCACAGATACAGAATGAGAACAGCTGGAAACTCAATTACTTGACATAAATAAGACTTCATATATGTACAATAAAGCTTCCTAATAGTCAAACTGTGGTGGTCTCTGCTTCAATGATAGCTACTCATCATAAAAACAGAATTGAAAGTCAAACCTTGATTGATACTGTATTCTAAACTTGTACCAACTCAATAACATAATATTGCCTTTATATAGTTCTTTTCAATCCACAGATGTCTACAGAAGGTTTATAGTAACTCAGAGTTTGAAAAGAAATTACTCCTGCAATGGCAGTTTCCAAAATGCTTTGTAGCATCTTCTGAAAAAGTAAATAATAACAATCCAACCAGAAATACCAGCTTGTCCAGCAAGAGCAAATTGTCTAGTTTGAGGACTTGCTTTTGAATCTGTCATGCTCAGTCTAGTCATCTGTAAAACATGATGATACAAACTAAGTTCCATCTAGCTCTAAAATTCAACATACAAAAAAGAAATCCGGGGGTATATATTGGGAGGAGAACACTCACATATGGATATTTGCACAATTCTCATGCAGATTACATTGTGCTCTTCGGCAACTTTTATGTTAAAATGTAATTATTACTTCTCTAAGAGGAACCCTTCCTTCCCCCCTCCCTCCCTCCCTCCCTCCTTTCCTCCCTCTCTCCCCCCTTCCCTTCCTTCCTTCCTTCCTTCCTTCCTTCCTTCCTTCCTTCCTTCCTTCCTTCCTTCCTTCCTTCCTTCCTTCCTTCCTTCCTTCCTTCCTTCCGGAAAAGCACTTACTTATTTAAAAATTATATATTACATTATATTTTTTATTGAGTGAGAGTAACCATTTATTTACCTTTGTTCCTTCTAATGGTCTTATTGCTGCTTTCTACTTTATAAATATCAGCTACAATGTACATTGTATATCAGAGAAGGGAGAGATTCCCATGAGAGAGTAAGAGGAAGAGAGGAGTGAAGCGTATGAGAAATCTTTGCAGAGTTGCTGGTTGTGAGATTTCAAGACAACCACCTTGACTTCATCTTATTCTCCAGGCCTTAGTTCCTTTCACAGGGTCTCATTTTCTAATTCTAAAGTAGTATTGTCCCTTATTCTAGCTAGAAACAGGAGTATAACATTTTCACCATCATAAGCATAACTGTATGATTGTCAACAAAATTTAAAGTATAGATGGCTCAACAACCCTTAAGCTAATATACTATACAAGCTACCAGGTATTGCTTCATGATCTATTTTTCCTTAACTATTACACAGAAAATTGTTCCAAAGCATCCACAAAGTAATCTCTGCTCTTTCATTTATAATATTTAAGCAATACTGGAACTAGCTTACAAACTGAAGAGGTAAAATGTTGAATTCAACTTGGATTTCAATTACCCTGGTATTAAACGGAGACTCTTGCATCATGGAAGTTGAACTTGGATAGGACTTTCTCAACTGAACGCTGTCAGTTGCCAGAGCTTCGGGCAAAAACCCAGAAGACATGAAACTTAGACATGATGGATTAGCCGAGAAGCACCAGGCCAAGATGAGAAAGGCCAAATGAGAGCAGGCAGCAAACACAATTCTGTTGCCAGCAGAGCTCTGCTAACAGAGTCATGTACGCATTTTCATCATGAAAGTCAGGCACAAGATGGCTACTGAGGAGGGCGTCATAGCGACTAGTCGACTGGTTGACTGCCCCCTGGTGGTCAGTGCACATCATAATGAGCAGTTGAGCGGCCTTAGCTTATCATTAGCATATTATTCTTTGTTGGTTGAACAGACTACTGGATGACCGGACACTTATCATTTAGGCTTTTATTATATAAGACATTGTTAATGTCCATAGATTTATTTTGAGGTTTCATTATTTATTATGTCCATATACATCTTCATTATTCATTAAATATTTAAATTAGTTGTGAGCCAGTTGTAGAAGCCTATTTCAATAAAAGTATAATTTGGGAAAGATTTCCTTTTACTTCTGAAGAAGAGCTCTATACACTATAATGAATTGTAAGCCCTTAGGTAACATGCTTACAGATACCAGCCTGAGAACCACAGGTCTGATTCTGGTGAGAGAGGGTCTCAATGCTGTATTATGTTAGCAAACATAATTTTCACTTTTTCACTGGATAACAATGCTCCCAATCTGGATTGCTCTTTATAATTCCTTACATAGCTCAGCAATACTCCTTAAAGTTAAATCTAGTAGGTTAGGGATGAATAGGGACGAACCCATACAAGTAGAGGGCTAAGGATGAATAGTCAGGCTAAATGGTGAATTTATTTTCTCTGTTGGCTGTGCCACTGCTTCAGTTTGGCTTTATAAAGTGCTATGTGAGTTTAATATTGCTTATTTGAAAAATGAAAACAACATAGAATGCTTGAGTGGTTTGGGCCCAAAAGGAAATCTGTATATGTGCCAGAAAGAGGGAAATGGAAATACGTAATAGAAACATTTACAAAACCTAATCTGAAAAGAAAGGTTTACAAGGTATAAAATTAAGTATGCATAAATTAGAATGAATGTTATTAATTTATATGCTCTTGGTAGCTTGACAATTCCAAACACCAATGGAGGCAAATGCAGAAAGCAAACTAACCCTGAACAGGAAGAGGAGCTCTCCCACCTGGTGCTGTCAAAGCTCAGTGGACAGCAAAATCAGAAATCCTTCGAGGAGGCCAGAGAAGCTTTCATATAACCATGTGGTATTAAGTAAACATAAAGTAGCTGTATGTAACACAGAATTTTATGTTGTAAATTTGTTATCAAGTTCTTTGGATCCTTTGTTGTTGAATCTATATGGTTATAGAGGTTAAGGCATTGGGCTGTGGGTTCAGACACACTTGAATCTTGTGTTTGCCATTTCTTAGTAATATGACCATGAGCCTGTTAGTTAATATCTCTGTCTCTATGTTTCATTTGTGAATTTGGAAAAATTGGGATACCCATCTTATAGTGTCACAATGAGAAGATAATCTATATAAAATATTTAGCTCAGAACCTAGCAATCAACAAGCAAATTAATACAAGGTAGCTATTATAGTGGTTCATTCAAAGATAGCTTCATGCTACTTATTTTTATTAACAGTTGGGTAGTGGCTATGTCCAAGACAAGACACCTGAATGCATTATAAGAAACAGCCTAGTGAAGTGGTTCCTCACATGTGCCCTGGAGCCTAATTCCAGCGTGTTCATATCCCAGTTTGGCCACTTAAGTAGTTCTGTGACCTGGATGAGTTTTTTACCTTTATGTGCCTTGTTTCTTCATTTATAAAATGAGGGGTAATATGGGACCAAAAATTCTGAGTATGAAATGAGATATTACATGTAAAGTATTCAAAACACTGCTTACTTTTTTATTTTATTATAAGAAATTCTAGTTGTATATTCATTGAAATTTGAGATAGGCAATGAAGGACTCTCAAGCCATAGGCTATATGAACCTCTAATTCAGATATTAATTATTCAATGGCTACATTTTTGCTTTGCTATGAATGATTTTTTATTTAAAACAAAAATAAACAACATTAAATATAAAATTCCCTTGACCTTGTTATAATACATGAAAATGACGATTGCCAAAGAAAGTATATATGCAAATATTTCCCATCTATAATAGACAGTTCTATCAGGAACACAATTTTCATTAATTCTCCAAATTATCTAAATCAAAACATTTCATTCTTTATTAATGTATGTGAGTCCATATTTAACTGAATTAAATTATACTTGTTTTGTAATATAGTGTTAGGATGTGTAGCAGACTATCAAAGGAATGATCTTTACAAGGAAAACTTTAGAATATTAAGTTACTCACTGCATGACCTATTTAAACTGCTCAGATTCTTCTTGTTGTAGACTGCATAATTAAATTTTAAATGGAACATGATAAAGAAATTATACTGGTGATCTCTAGAGATTTTATTACCCTGTTTGGCTCTTTATAAGAGTATAGCAAAGGCATACTTTAAAATTTAATAAAGGCCTGCCCTAATTTTTATTTTATTTTAGATTTTTCTCATCTGCTCAGTAATCCAAAGCTACACAAGTGCTACCTGAAATAAATGATCAAAACAAAGACACTAAACACATTTATCACAGCATGAGAATTTTACTATTTGTGTGTGAGAGCATTTGTACAGCAGTTAGACTCCTTTAAGATAAAACCTGCCAGTTGTTACTGTATAGAATTGGAGTTTTAGTCATTGTTTGTGGAAGCATTCATATCTTCTGAGTTTCTAGAGCAAGGGAATTAAAGACGGTTTTTGTGGAAGATATGATTTTAGAATTAGAATTTTTTGTTTGCTATGTAAAAGCTGCACCTCTTGAGTGGATGCAAGGGAACACACATACATACACCTGCATGAGCGTGCCCACACAACTTGCAGAAAGCAGAACCAATGGCAGAATAAAGGAGAATTCATGGCTTGAGCATTCCAACAGCCATTACTACAACCTCTTGGGTAATAATCTTTAATCATATAACTTCCTGTCATTCGTTTTCTTTTATATTTAAAGGGGCCCTGGTTAATTGCTTTTAGCCAATAAGATGAGTTTTTTTGGTTGCCAAGAATATAAAGCAGTGAGTAGAGTGCGAAGGGCTATATAAGGCAGAAATCATATATCTGGTCTACCACTGAGTCTTTGGGAGAAAGTTTCTTCAAAGCTTCCTCTCTCTTTCCCTGTTATGGAATGAATGTTTTTGTGCGAACCTCCCTCTACAAAATTCATATGTTGAAGTCCTAACCCCCAATGCCTTTGGGGGAGATTAGGTTTAGATGAGCTGTGAGAGGAGGCCTTCATGATGGGATTAGAGCCCTTATAAGAAGATAGTTTGATTGATGATTACTGCATTGCAACAGAGGAAATGAGGAACCAGTTGGGGAGAATTTTAATAGTTACAATGGGACTTTATGATGGCTTAGAGAGAGATGGGGAAAGTGGACAAATTTGAGATAAATTTTGGAGGTTGAGCCAAAGGCTTTGCTGATGGATAATCTGCTAAGTGTGAGAAAAAGAAAGGCAATATAAATAACTCTAGGTTTCTCATTTGAGCAGTTGAGTGCACGGTGGTAATGTGGGCATGGGTAGGATCCAAAAGTTCTTTTCTGGTCACATCAAGTTTAGGGTATTATATCTAAGTATTGATATTAAATTGATAGCTGGGTATTCAGATTTGATGCTCAAGGAAGAAGTTGGGACTAAAGATATAAAAATGGAAACTATTCATATAAGATGATCTTTAAACCCATGGAACTAGATGAAATCTCTCTCCACAACCTCTCTATCACTAAAGAGAGAAGAGGACAAGGGAAACCTGGTTGCTTTGCCATTTAGAGTCAAGTAGAAGAGGAAGGATGGGCAGAAAAATTGAGAAAGTACAACCACTGGAGAGAGGAAGGAAATGGGAAAGTTTGGTGTCTCAGAAATTAAAGAGGTATTTCATGGAGAAGGAAGAAGTTCCTATCTTGAATGAGAAACCAAACAAGAGAACAGATAAATGGCCTTTGACTTTAGCTAGATGGAGGCTGATACTGACCTTTACCAGGGCTATTTATTATAATCAAAGGGTCAGACATCTGGCTGGAATAGGCTGAGAAGGAAAAGAAACAAGAGAACTGTGGCAGATACCATTCCTCAAGTATGGACAAGCCATTTTCCCCCTACACAGATTCCTACCTTCCTTCTTGATGGCAGAATATACATCTCATTATAACAGCTGTAAATACCAGAAGTCCAATTTTCATTCTCTAAGAGCTTAGTCATGGGCAAGAAATTCTTCCCTAAACTAGCGATACTTGAGAAGAGATTCCTTTCTTCACTATATGTGGTCAGGTCTCCATGTGATAGCTGGAGCTGCTGCAACAATATTGTGAACTTGAAGCACACCATGCCCAACATGCTGAGGATGGCGGAGAAGCACAAGGGAATGTGCCAGGATGCTGAATTAATATTGGGTCTTCTCCAACCTCTTGAACTACAGGTACAAACTCAATTTACATTTTCCAGCTTAATATACCTAGAGTGCCTTTTTGATATATTCAACCTGAGGAAGAAAAAAAAATATATATATGGCAAGGTTCAAGCAGGAAAGAATTCAGTCACTGACTAGGAGTGAAGGATGCATTAGGATGCATTCCATAAGGGTAGGAGGTGGGGGTCTAAGCAGGGTGGAAGAGAGAACACATCTTACCAACTGTGACCATGGCCTCAGAGTCAGTATGCAATATGATGGTTGGGTGCTGGAAGCAGGAAATTGAATAGTGTAAGGTATAAAGATTTGGAAACCAATCACTTAGGTCAGAGGACTTGTATTTTATTGTTAGCCAAGTGGTAAATCTGAAGAGAGAGGGACTCTGAGGACTGTAAGGCTCAGGGGTTCCATGAAGTTTCATATGAAGAACTTCAAGCCTTTTTCTTTCCCAAAATCTATTCTATTGCTTTGCCTAGATTACTGTTCTTAAGGGACAGCTTAGAACATTCCCTGGATGAACAGTATAAAAGAGAATAATAGCTCCTCACACTGGTGTCTAAACCCTTCACATCATCCAATCATCCCCTAAGCTCTTCTTCCTGCTTCTGCACTCCATCCAACAAGATGGTACTACTTCCTCTTCCATACACACATTCCCTGCACAACACCCCTAGGCATTAATGATGACATTTCCTCTGTGCACAGCCCCCTTCTCTGCCACATATTTAAATCTGACACATCTGCTCAGGCCTGCTCAGAAGGTCGAGTCACGATGCTGTCCTCCAATCAGAAGTGGCCCACTTTGTTGCTGAAATCTCTTAGTGCATTTAGTTTTCTTACATGTCTTTCTACTTAGGGCATTAAGCACTTTCCGCCTAGCACTATGATTGTCTGTATCTGTGACACTATCTAGGGAAAGGGCTGTTTGTTTTCTACCACAGAGCCTACAAGCATTCTCAGCATATAGCTAGTGCTCCATGACCATTTGTTGAATTAATGAATAAATGATAAATTCTGTAAATATTGAACCAGAGGGAATTGTTCTTTCTTAGGGATTATAAAGGAGTCAGGAAATGTTCATCTGATCTAGATTATGGTAAGAGATTGGCCTGGAACTAATAATTTTTTTAAAAAAGATTACACATATAAGTTATACCATGCAGTACTTGTCTTTCTCTGTCTGTCTTATTTCACTTAGAATAATGCCCTCAAGGTCCATCCATGTTGTCACAATGGCAGAATTCCTTCTTTCTCAAGGCTAGTACTCCATTGTATATATATATATTTGCCACACCAAATCTTTTTTATCCATTTATCTGCTGATAGACAGGGTTTTTCCCCCCCTCCATATTTTGGCTATTATGAATAATGCTGCCATGAACATGGGAGTGCATCTATCTCTTCCATAACCTATTTTCATTTTCTTTGGGTATATATCCAGAAGCTGGATCCCATAGTACTAGTAGTGTTAAATTTTGAAAAACTTCCATATGGTTTTCCGTAGTGGCGCACCAATTCATTCCTATTGACAGTGCACAACGGTTCCCTTTTCTCCTCATCTTTGCCAACATTTGTTGTCTCTTGTCTTTTATATGATTGTCATTCTAACAGGTGTGAGAGGACATTTCATGTGGTTTTGCTTTGCATTTCCCTGATGATTTGTGATGTTGAACATCTTTTAATGTACCTGTTGGCCATCTGGGATGTCTTCTTTAGACGAATATCTATTAAGCTCCTCTGCTCATTTTTTAATCAGATTGTTTGCTTTTTTTGCTATGGAGCTGTATAACTTCCTCATATATTTTGGATATTAATCCTTTATTAAATATATGATTTGCAAATATTTCTCCCATTCATTAGGACCCTTTTAATTGTGTTGATGGTTTTCTTCACTGAGCAGCAGCTTTTTAGCTTGATGTACTACCACTTGCTTATTTTTGCTTTTGTTGCCTTTGGTTACCAACATTTTTATCTTCTTTAGGTCTTTCAGAAGTCATCACTTCGTATTGAGGACAATGAGATATATGAGATTATGTTAGCTACTGAAGGCCTCTTCAGGAGACTGAATATATAACTTAAAACCCCTCTAGAGCCATAAGTGGTGAGTTGAGCTAGCACAACTTACTTTGATTCTCCTCCTTTTCCTGTTGCTAATACCTGACCCGTCAAACCCACAACTGAGAAATATGGTCAATCAGAAACTTCATTTTGCCCTTCTACTACATGGAGTCTGTTCAGTTTAAATTTTGGATAACAAAGTTCAATGATTTAAGACAAAATCTGCATAAGTGAAATGGCAATGCAATGAATGACTTAGTCTCTGTTAGTCATACAAAGCAAGCAGTTCATATCTTTTTGGTAGATATGAATATGAATATGTCTCAAACAGTAATCCTATGGTGAATAGTGATAGTCTAGGAATTGGGAGTTCTGTTTCTTATACTGAGTACTTGTGTTCCCTCACCTCCTCAAAGAAGGCATAGAAAAAGAGTTCATGTTATTAGATTAAAATACAAGGAAAAAAATTCTAAGTTTTTCCTTCATAACTTTACTTTTTGGCCTCTGCCTCCACTGTTTTATGCTAAAATTTAGTAAAAGGTGACATCTGATTTATACATTTAATTATTTTAAGCTTCATTTAGCGATACGTCATGTTCTTCAAAAATTACCCTAACTTCTCAGTGGTGTGCTTTAAGAACCAGCTTGTGGATCTCTGCTGTAATACTTAAGCTACTTCTATTAAGCCACTTTATTTTCCATACTGTTTAGTTGAGGTTGACAACAGTGGACTATATTAACAAGGAATTAAAATGCTTTCTCTTTTTCAAAAACAGCCACTAATATTGCAGATCACATTAAAACCTCTGTTAGTATTTACCTTGTTTATACCTTTACTCTGCTATCCAAAATAAGTTGTATCTCTGTATAGGCACCGTCTATATTAAAAACCAAGCTCATAATAACTAATTTAATGCCTGGATTCCTTTTGAACAATTGAGATAGTATCACCATTTAATTAAAACACATATACCTAAACTAGACTCCTTATCATTAAAAAACTTCATGGAAGACATGTTTGTAATGGGGAATAAACAACAATAATTGTTCTGATTGCTAAATTGTTCTTTGCCACAGCAGAACAGAAGTGACGAATTACATGTAAGACTGAAAATGGTAATTTTCCCAGTTCAAGAAATGTAACCACACATCCGATTTCTACAATACTTCCCAATAAAGAGAACAGCACGAGTACTACTGCAGCCAGTTTAAATATTTGTTTTAATCATGACAAGATCATTGGTTTTAATATATATAAGTTCAATGCTTAGTGCATGTTGCTCATATAATCTAATTTTCCTGGTGACATATTATGACTATGCTTTAATTTCAGCAATGGCAAGAACTCAGAAACACTTTAGGTTATCATTAGTAATGGAAAACAAACCTGCTACCTGTTCATACACCTTGTGTACATATCTCATTTCAACTTCAAAGATGTTTAACTACCGGACATGATCCACTCGATTTGGACAGTTTCACAGAATATTATCAACCAGTGGCCAGCTACTTTAAATTAAGGATACGTAAAGCAATTAAAGTTGAAATATTCCACCCTTGTGCAATATTTGTAAATGGCCTTTTGGAAAATTTCAAGACAGTCTAAGCTGATGAGAACCAAACCACAAAACTGCTATAAAACGCCATTGTCTTTCTTCCCAGCCTCCTATTACTAGTTAGCAGTTGCCTGAATTGCAATTTTCTGTTTTTCTTAGATGTCACAGCATAAGCATACTTTATGACTAAAAGGATAAAAACCCCAGTGTCATGTTCCACTAATCATTAACTACAAAATAACAAACTGAATAACTACAGGTGCCTTGCTCTTAACAGCCCCAACGTTTACCAGGGCTCATCTGCACTTTCCCAGGGACAGGTTGAAGAAACTGGAAGAAAAAAGGCTGAAAGCTAAATAGCTGATTGCATTCCACAAGAGTGTACAATAAACAAATGCTACCAAACAATGTTCCAAATGCCAAGAGAAGTATTCATCATTAAATAATTGCATTATTTTATGTTAATGTAAGGAAAGGTCATAATTGTGAATGAATATGTCCTAAAGTGCCTGTGGAGAAAGTAAAAAGAATAACCTGAGGTTCCATTAGAAGCCAATTGAGGAATAACTGACATATTCGTCACACCCTTATTGCTATGCCATTACCACGACTGAGAGTTACAACTTGAATGGGATTGTTGTCATGTTTATTTTCAACATGATCTAACATTAGAATAACACAAATTCATGAAAAAAAATAAGTAGGCTCATTACTAAAATATCTCCCACAAAACTCAGGAAGAGAGGGAAATCTCCCTGGAGTAATAAAACAGCTACAAAAGAAGATAGTTTGCAGTGAATATAGGAAATGCCACTTGGTATTCACAATAATAAGCATTGCTACTTAATAGAATTCAGGGTGCACACCAGATTTTTCAGACATCTGAGTAATTTTTATCTGCATGTTACAGCTCTGTGTGGATCTCATCTGAGGGTGGTCCGCTGCTTAGCCATTCTAGAGAAGTTTGAAAATCATTCTTTGTTCCCTTATATGGGGATTAACTTCTTCACCACAAGCATGGGCAAATACACAACTCTCTCTCCCTGAAAATGATGGGATGCTGAAGCCTCTGGAGTGGACCTTCTCCATAGGAAAAGCACAATGACAAACAAACACAGGGGACACATCTGCTTTAACCCTGTAACCAGCACACAGTTAAAATGTTTCTTTGGGACATTATCCAAAGAATTAAGACGTGGAGTAATTTAAATATTTGGATCACAGTAAACAGTTTTTTTTTTGTCAATATTAATCATGATCCTATAAGCAAAGATTTTCTTTACATAAAAAATCAACCAAATGTGCTTATCTCCTGTAACAGATGGTGACTATATATACTGTTCCTATTCCCTGTTCATTATCATAGTCTGTTCACACTTCTTTTTCTTATTCTTAGGATTCTCTTGTTTTTCCACTTCTAATAGTTCCCAATACCCTATGCCCTATTCATTTGTTCACAAATGGTTACTGAACATCTTTAAAGCTAAGGCATGATGTTAGGTACTATATGCAATGCTCAGCAAAATATCTCTTTAAGTATTGCCACTCCCTTCCTTTCCTTTTTCCCCCTCTAATAAATAGTGATAATAATTTTTGATGGAGAGCTCTCTATAATTTGCATTAGGTTAATCATATCTCATTTCATAAAGTGACAAAATATAAAAATTTGTAAAATAGACTGATCAATTTATATATTGATTTCTTTCCTTGGTGAGATACTTTTACTAAGTGTTTAATTCAATGATGATAAGAAATACAAATGTATCTATATTATCATCAAAATTATGATGTAAATGCTTTAGAGGAAGTTTAGGATTATTTTATAAATCTACTAGTGGCCTGGTGCACGAAATTCATGCACGAAGAAGGGGTTCCCTCAGCTCAGCCTGCACCCTCTCCAATCGGGAACTGCTTGGGGGATGTTCGACTGCAGTTGGACATCCCTTTTGCAATCTGGGACCACTGGCTCCTAACCACTCACCTGCCTGTCTGCCTGATCGCCCCTAACTGCCTCTGCCTGCCCCTGATGCCTCTGTCTGCCTGCCTGATTACCCCTAACTGCCTCTGCCAGCCTGATCTTGCCCCTAACTGCCCTCCCCTGCCAGCCAATTTGGTTCTGATTGGTTGGTTTCTATGCCAGTCAGCATCAAAAGCTCCGCCTCTTAGGCAGCCATTGGCTCCTCACAGTTCACCCAGATTTGGTTCTGATTGTTTGGTTTCTATGCCAGTCAAAATCTCCAGGCCTATCTCTAGGCCTGATCAGAGAGTGAGGCTTATTAGCAGTCCTGCAGAGGCCCAGAGAGAAACAGAGGTGCAGCTGCTGGTGAAGCCTGGAGAGAAAAAGAGAGGCATGGGCTGATCAGCAGCAGCATGGAGGCTACAGATCCGACCTTGCCTCTCTCTCGGGGCCTCTCTCTGGGCCTGATCTGCAGGCTCCTCAGCAGTCAGTGCTGGGTCACTGTGCCCACACTAATGGCAGTCCAGTGCTAGGTCTCCATGGCAACCCCGCACTGACTGCAGGACTTACTTCTGATTGGTCTTCGGTTGGTCATTGTGGACCCTGGGTTTTCATATATTAGGATAAATCCTTGAACACAATAACAATAATGGATATACTGAAGGAAAAATCCAATTCCATGAATATAATAAAGGAAAAAGTTTGTTGATAATTTCTGTGAAGAATATAGCTCATCTATGCATCCCAGGTTCAGAATCTATTCTGAAGGAATGGGAATTCTCTAAGTCATATGTGGACATCACCCTCATCACTACTTGGTTATATCACTTCTATGTGACTCATTCACAGTTTTTGGCATTTACATAGTGAAATAGGCAGTCTTAAATCTGATGTGAGGGAGATAAAATGAAGATGTCCTCTCTAAAAGCACACAGCACTTCTTGTTGGGAACATCAGAGATCATGCACAGAATGAGTACATCTACTCACCTTGGTAGGCTTCCAGCTAACTCTGTGGTTGTCTCTCTAGAAGGGAAAAAAGAAGATACGTATGAAAAGCTTATTTTGTTAAATTATAAAAATGTGTTTAATAAAATCATAATATAATGTTCCAAGGCATAACAGTATTATATATGTGCAAAAGATACTATATATGTAGCTGTTCTGGAATTCAATATTGATTAATCACATTTCTGATTAATTCCCATAAATGTTTCAATGGTTATTTTCAAAGGAAATTTTACACACATGCAAAATATATGCCTCTGCTTCCTGGTGGTAGAACTTAATTCAGTTTAAAATAATAAAATTTAAAAATGTACAACATATAGAAGGAAACAGGAGGAAGAAAATCCTAAACTACGTTTTTAGATATTTTTCAGTTAAACAAATCATCTGTTTTCTCTTTCCAAGAATCATTTAGGAACATGTTCTTTTAAGGTTGTGTCTTTGTGTTGATGCTGTCACCTGAGGTTTATGAAAGAATACATACAGCACAAAACCCAATTCTTTTGGTAGCAAATTACTGCTCTTCACGTCTTTGTTCCAATGTCTTACCAGTTGGAATTATTGAAAGCAGATTCTATGATAACTCAAATGGCACAAAAGACAAGTCACTAGACCAGACACAAATTTAAAAACTGAATTTTTCCTAATTGCAATATCTTGTCCTCCTATCAGAGATGTGCTCTTAAGAACAATGTGAAGTTATGATGAGGAGAGCTTGATGTTCAGATATTTTAAAAGTGGAGGGTGGCTCAACTTTAGATGGAGGGATTGAAAGTGTAATTTTCAGGGCTTCTGGATTGAACTTGGAGACTGCTGTGCTTGGAGAGAGCATGGAAGCTTCATATACCTTGTCCTAGGCATCTCTTCCACTGTTTCTGAGTTCTGTCCTTCATAATAAACTAGCAATCTGGTGTGAATCATGTGACATAGTGACAGACAGTGATTTACTGCTTTGGTCGGGCATAGATGTATATGATTAAGGGATGCCTTTCGTCAAGAGACCTCTAGGTAAAACAAAAGGATAAAACTCAGATTTCAAAGGGAAGGATATAACTTTGGCTACTCTCCAGACACTTCTTTTCAAGCAATAGAGTCTAACACTTTTGTTTTGCTTTTTTCAATGAGATTTCTATTAAAAAGGTACAATCATCTGGTGGTGTTACTCTATTTTCATATTCCACGGAGATCTAGATCTTGATTTGGAAGTTTTTTAAAAAATATATATTTTATTGATTTTTTAGAGAGGAAGAGAGAGGGATAGAGAGTCAGAAACATCAATGAGAGAGAATTGCCAATCAGCTGCCTCTTGCACACCCCCCACTGGGGATGTGCCTGCAACCAAGGCACATGCCCTTGACCGGAATTGAAACCGGGACCTTTCAGTCTGTAGGCTGACGCTCCATCCACTGAGCCAAACTGGCTTCGGCTTGATTCAGAAGTTTTTGACAACATGTTCAGTGTATGCCTTATTATCAACATTATCAACGAAGGTCATCCTGGTGTCTTCCCTGATCACCCTTCCCAACTGCCCCAATCCATGAATAGTTATTCTAATTGTCCATTCCACCAGATGTCCTCAAAACTAACAGACAGAAAAGGGAGATAAATGGCTAATGAGTTACCACCACTTTTTGCCCCCTCTCCAGTGATGGGCTGTGCCAGCTTCTACTTCCTGCTCCAGCCCCAAGATTTTCTCTGAAAGTAGGAGTTCAACACATATCATGTTTAATATCATGTTTACCTCCTACATACTGTTTTTTTCATCTCTCTCTCTCTCTCTCTCTCTGTGTGTGTGTGTGTGTGTGTGTGTGTGTGTGTGTGTGTTGAGAGAGAGTTATGTCATATGGTGCTTGAAAACATAATAAAATTACAACTGAAATTGAGTTGTAGTTTTGATACTTTTAAGTTATCTTTGAATAGAGGCTGCTACTCTGAACATGATGCAAAGTACAGAAGAAATCAAAGAAAGAGCTACCATCTTTGAGGACAGTTTTTAAGAGGTACACTTAGACATTATAAAGGAGATATAGGGAGGGAGAGTTGGAAAGAGGAGAAAATGGGAAAGGAGAATAAAGAGAATAAAAGAGAAGAGATAGGCTATATATTCCATGGAGTTAAGGCCTTCTGAAAATATTAAGATTCAAAATAAAGTTGACATTTACTCTTCTTATAAAAATCTTCTTAGAAGAAAACAACAATGAAAGGTCTAAAAGTAATTTTTTGCGAACAATAAAATATGGAAGGAGCAATTCTCTATATCATCTTTATAGTCATACAGAGTCCCAGGGTTTAGAAAGGGAATTTGCTCTCACCTAGGAATTAAAGCTTTAGCACTAGGCAGCTGAGAGTGGGGATTTTCTTCACTTCCCATGGACAGCTCTCTTTAAATATTATTGGCAATTTAATGTTCATATTCATTTTCAATATCCAAATATGATTTTTGAATTATATAGTAATCCATTTTTTTTGGGAAAAATTTGGAAAATAGAGTAAAACCCAAAATAAAAATAACCTGTAGTTATATAAGATAGAAAGAATTTCAGTTTATTATAGTTCAGTATTTATGTGCTTATGTCTATATGTATTTTTATATAAGTGGAATCACACTGTGGACAATTTTGAATTTTTCTTCCTCTAACAAAAAAATAAAAATGATATTTGTATTGTCAAAAAAAGTATAATTCTTAGAAACAATAATATAGCCACTTCTTTGGGTCATTTGATTCCTTTAAAAGTCTCATTAAAAATATAAACACACTAGAGGCCCAGTGCATGAAATTCCTGCATGGGGGGTGTCCCTCAGCCCAGCCTGCACCCTCTCCAATCTGGGACCCCTTGAGGATGTTCTACTGCCCAGTCAAACATCCCTCTCACAATCCAGGACTGCTGGCTCCCAACTGCTCACCTGCCTGTCTTCCTGATTTCCCCTCACCACTTCTGCCTGCCAGCCTGATCACACCCTAACCACTCCCCTGCCAGCCTGATTGATGCCTAACTGCTCCCCTGCCAGCTTGTTTGCCCCTAACTACCCTCCTCTGCAGGCCTGGTCACCCCTAACTTCCCTCCTCTGCAGGCCTGGTCGCTCCCAACTTCCCTCCCCTGCTGGCACTGCTTGTGGTGGCCATCTTGTGTCCACATAGGGGAAGGATCTTTGACCACATGGGGGCAACCATCTTGTGTATTGGAGTGATGGTCAATCTGCATATTTCTTTTATTAGATAGGATTATCTAGGAAAAAAAACCCAACATACCCATTCATAAACACACAAAATGTGGTATACAAATATAGATGGTTTATGAACCTCCCCAAGCAAATATGCCAGCCATGGGTCAGGAATATCAGCTTTAAACTAACATTATCTTTACTAATCTTGTCAATTCAAATAAAGGACCTTCTTTATGAACTGTCTGGGGCCCTCATAGCTTCTAGAACTTTCTCCTACTTTCTGTTTGTGATAGCACCTGGGTATTGTAGGGATGTTCTAGTTCCTGTAGAGTCATCCTACCTTAAATAAATAAGTGATTCTAAGTTCAGCTCCTATAGAAATGTTCCTTCCTAAATGATCATACAATATTAAACCTTCAGCTTTTATTGATATAGAAACTGCCTTTTGAGAGAAAGCATTCATTCAGCAAAAACCACAGTTGAAAGCTTTTTCCACTGCAATGATGGATGTTTCACCTGCATTCATCTCTTCTAAGAATCCAGTGCCTGCTTAAGGCTAGAATTGTGGACACCTGAGCTAAAGAGACACTCCTCCTTTTCGCCTGCCTTTATGAGATTTATCACAACCGAAGTATCTTTTAAATTTCATTAGTTCTCATTTTGTAACTTGAGACCAACATCTATACCAGTGTTTCCCAAACTTCTCTCATGATGAGAATCACCTGGTGGAGTTGTTAAAACACAGATTCCTGAATCCCAACTAAGAAGTGCTAAACTAGAATTTTTGGGAACATATAGGTAAAATTGTATACTTAACTAGTGCTCTAAGACAGATTTTATATACAGAGCACTAAGTTAGGTATGCAATTTTACCTATATGTTCTCAAAAATTCTAGTTTAGCACTTCTTAGTTGGGATTCAGGAATCTGTGTTTTAACAACTCCACCAGGTGATTCTCATCATGAGAGAAGTTTGGGAAACACTGATCTATACTAATAAAAGGGTAATATGCTAATTAGACCAAGAGCTTTTCAGGAGACCTTCAGGACAAAGCCAAGCTGGCAGGGCCAAGGCAGAGGCAGTAAGAAGCAATCAGGCCAGGAGGGGAGGGAAGTTGGGGGTGATCAGGTCAGCAGGGAGGGCCAGCTGGGGGCAAGCAGACTGGCAGGGGACAGTTGGGGACAAGAAGGCTGGCAGCAAAGGGCAGTTGGGGGTGATCAGGCCAGCAGGGGTTGGGGGTGGAAGTTGGGGGTGATCAGACCAGCAGGAGGGTGGTTGGTGTGAGAACCCTAGAAGGCAGAGTTGTTAGAGGTGATCAGGTAGGCAGGCAGGTGAGCAGTTAGGAGCCAGCGGTCCTGCATTGCAATAGGGATGTCCAACTGCTGGTTTGTGAGAGGGATAAATGGGCAGTCGGACATTCCTCGAGGGGTCCCAGATTGGAGAGGGTGCAGGCTGGGATGAGGGACACCACCACCCTCTCCCCCCATGCATGATTTTGTGCACCAGGCCTCTAGTATTTTAATATTATGAGTCTCCTTGGTATCTTTTAAAACTATTTTGGACATGTTATCGTAAGCCCACTTAAATCATTTCTCAACCTCGTACTAGTACTAGACTGACATTTTGGGCCAGATATTCCTTTGTTGTGAGGGGCTGTTTTGTACATTATAGGGTGTTGAGCATCATCCTTGGGCTCTACCTATTAAATGCTAGTAATATCTACTTCCTTCCTTTTCCTTTTGTGACAATCAAAATGTCTCTATACATGGTCACATGTCTCCTAGGGTCAAAACTGCTCTCAATGGAGAACCACAGCAATAATGCAATACAATTTAGGATCCATAATTGACTCTGTTTCAAAGTCTTACCAGATTGACCAACACTTTCCACACCCATGAAAAAACGTAATGACAGCCCTTTCAAGAATGCTATACTCACTGTGGCTCCTGCCACCTACGTCTGCATGCTCACAAGGAGTATGTTGTGTTTGCTCTCCAATCCATTTATGTTAGTGGTTCTCATGCTAATTTTTAAATCTAATTGAACATGATGTAAAAATGAGGAACTATGAATTAGAAAAACTTTGTTTCTTTGAAAACTAAGTTGAACTCTTTGAAAAGATTCTTAAAATCAGTTTAAGAAAAAACTGATGCTGAATTAGGTCTAGAGGCAAGACATCTATAAGTACTGGGAAAGAAAAAAAAAAGATTTTGACCACTGTCTTTTTGGTTTTTGTTCCTCTTCACAAATAAGCTAGAAACTCCTAGATAATGAATTGTGGGTGTGATTTATGCACAAAAGACAGTGCCTAACACCATTCAGCAGATCCACACATGTAAAGAAAAGGTGCTGGCCTGATCTTTATAGCAAAAAAGTTATGTTGTCACATAGTAAGTACTAGCAGAGGAAAATTCTTTCCTACAACTATGTACTCAAAAAGTTACATTAGATCCAGGTTGGTGTGGTTCAGTGGTTCAAGAGCATTGACCCTTGAATCAATAGGTCACAGCTTTGATTCTGGGTCAGAGCACATGCCCATGTTTTGGGCTTGATTCCCAGTACAGAGGCTGAACAGGAGACTGCTAATCAATGATATTCCTCTCTCATTGATGTTCCTATATATATATATATCCTCTTCCTTCCTGTCTCTCTAAAAAATCAATACAAACATTTTTAAAAGTTATATTAGAGTTATAGACATTACTTCATAGGAAAACTAAGTATTGGTTAGCATAAGTGAATGGATGAACACAGTTTAAGTGATAATATGTTACCTAAAAATGTGGTGATCCCATTGGAGCATGTAGCTCCATGCTTTAAAAATTACAAAGAAAGCAGCTAGGATTCACCAACCAACAGGTACTATCAAGATCAGCAAAACATTAAAGCTTTTAAAATGATGAATCCTTCACTTTTACCTGTTTATTCCTACTAACAAATCTGAATTATTCACATTTTTCATAAATTTATATCTTTTGTAGAAAAAAAAATCCCAGAGGAAAGTAAATTTAGCAGCATGTGCTATGCTTCACCTAGACAAAGCTCATTTATAACTCAACTGAGAGAACTTATAGAAGGTGCCATACAGAAAATTGTAGGGCAGTGAAACGACTCTGTGTGACAATGTAATGGTAGATACATGGCATTATACATTTGTCCAAACACACAGACTGAACAACACCAAGAGGGAGCCCTAATGTCAACTGTGGACTTTGGATAAAAATGTGTCAATATAGGATCATCAATTCTAACATTCAATGCTGATGGGGGATGTTGATAGTGGGGGAGGCTGACCACATGTGATGACAGGGGTATGTGGGAAATCTCTCTACCTTCCCTTCAATTTTGCTGTGAACCTTAAAATATTTAAAATATAAAGTCTATTAAAAAGAAGGTTCCGTAAGACTGTGCTTTTTTTCAATGAATTTTTAAAGCCTGCAATGTCCACTATTAACATTGGTTTCTAACCACAAATGATCTTTATCACTAATACTTTTTTATCCAACATACTCACTGAGCCCTCCGAATATGTTCAGCACACACCATGCTTGGTGCTTTGAAGTGAACCAAGATGAATCAGATCCTGACCCTCTTTCCAAGTGTTAATACTCAAATAAAGGGTATTATACAAGGTCTCAAGTGGTGAATACTTCTTATTTTCCCACAACTGAAAGCTCCCCTAACCAAAGACCACATCTTATTTAAATATTTAAATACTCAGTGGCTGGCACACACTAGGTACTCAGTAAATATAAGTGTAATAGAACCATGAAACATTTTCTACTTGAAGGTAATTCCAATCTCTTAAATTTTTTTTAAAGTGCCTGCTGTTATAGCAGTATTCGAGTTTAATTGCACTAATTTACTTTCCTTAGTTATCATTGCCAAGATAATATGATTTCAAGAGGAGAGAAGAATGCCAAAATTTGAGTGAAAACAATAATGAAAAAAATGACCAGGCAAGATTATATGTTCTGAGACACAGAGTTGTCCTAGGGGCTAAGAAACAGACCAAAATGATGGAGGGTGTGCGCTTCTGATAGGCTGAGTATCCTTGGGCAATTCCTTCTGCCTCTCAGATCTCCAAGTCCCAGACTATAATAATAATGCTGTCTTTTGATCTAGAGTGGATGGATCAACCATCAATGGGAACAAAGAGGAAAGTTCTCTGCATATTTGAAGTTGTGCTATAAATTTAATTTTATCAAAGTTAAAAAAGCACACAGTAGAGACAAATGTCTTTCTAAAAGCAGACAAGTGTCCCATGCGTATTACACAGTTTTTTGTAAGTTATTTAGAGCTCCTTAAAAAAAACTTCAATTTTAAACGTGAAGACTGTTTGCCGGTGCGGTGATGTCAGTTTTGATCAGCTGTCTGAAATAGTTTTCTTCCTCCACTGCTCCTTTCCTTGCCATTCCTGAACTATTCAAACAGTTCTTTTTTTAGGAGGTGTTGAAGCAAGGGCACACCATCTATTTCTGTGCAGCTTGCCAGTTTCCAAAATTAGCTGACAAGTATAAAACAGAGGACATGAGCCCCCATGCTAATTGTGTGTCAGCCTGAGAAATATTTTTAAGACCTGGAATGTTTCTCTCTGATGCTACCTTACAGTCTTCCAAAAGTACAAAGGCTTTTAAAAGGTGTTAAGATATGTTGCTTTTTCTTGCCTGTCCTGCAAATGATTTAACATTCTGGTTGTAGAGGACTGAACTTTTCTTTAACTTTGTTAAGGGTCAAGTATTATAATCAAGCAGATTTTTTTCTTTTGTCACCAGGCTTGGGGGAAATTGTGGACTTTTAAAGTTGGGTATATTGCCAAATAATACAAAGGCAAGAAGACTCGCTTAAAGGCAACATTACAAATCCATATGTTAATTTAGGACAGATTATTTCTTATATGGTAAACCTTAGCCCTGGGAAACCCCAAACACCTTAGAGACTGAGGTCCTTTCTGATATGAGGAAAGCCCCAGACACTGCTTCTTCCTCTTGCTCCCACTTTCTTTTCCCCATTTATGAGTCCCTATGTTCTCTTTATTGTGGCTGTTCTTTATTTTTCCCCACTTTTATCCTTCCTCAATTTTCACTCATATGATTATACTATTTGTGTGTGTGCGCGCGCGCATGTGTGTGTGTGTGTGTGTGTGTGTGTGTGTGTGTGTGTGTGTACCTGTGTGTATGTCTGTATATAGATACAAGCAATTACATGGTGGCCTGTACACACACACACACACACACACACACACTTGCTGGGTACTTAATTCCAGCCATTTACATGTGTTCCCTCACTTAATTCTTATAAAAGCCTCATGGAGTTGTCACTATGATTAAAACACAATAGAGATGAGAAAAACACGAAACAAAAATGTTAAATTGCTTCCCAAAGCCACACAGCTAGGGACAGATGGAGCCAGGTTTGAACCCTGGCATTCCGGTCCCAGAGCCCTCACTTTTGCTAACTATTCTACACTGATACTGAGTACATACAAGATATAATGAATGTGTTACACATTCATTCCTTTGTCTGGGTTCTGTGCTAGAGCAGTGAAAAACAGCAAAAAGCCATGGTCCTGCTAATAGGAACTTTCATAATCTGGAAGGGGGAGATAGATGCTACCTTCCACAGTATATGTTAGAAAGAAGAATCGAGCAAGGTGGGGCAAGAATGGAAGAGTGGGGGTTACAGGAGGCTGTTATTTTCTACAGGGTGGTCAGAAAGGGCTCTCTGATTATGAGACTGAGTGAACACGTGACTGCATGAAACACCCAAACTCCTCCCACCTTAAACCTCCTGCTGGTTCTTTCCTTTGCACTATTTCCCTTCGCTCTTCTCTTTAGCAAGTACTCACCCAGTGCACACTGCATGGAGCAGACAGAACTAGGTGTTTGCTGTGGCTTAAAAATGATAGACCTAGATGTGTATAATCAAAACACTGAAAAAACTAAAAGGGGAGACAAGACTCTCAGATAAACTCCCCCAATCTCCTAGAAAACTGTAGGGTTAGACAGATACTTCATATCACTATAGTATAGAGGCTGGCCAGCCTCTCAGATCCACTCCTGTGTGAAAATGAATGAGCTACCAGCCAGGGACATTCACAGATATGATCCTGACTGAGACCAACTTAATAAGAGGGACCCCTCCAGGTTTTCTCTGCCTATCCTTTGTTCACAGGGATCAACCCTTCCACATTCCCTAGCTAAAACATTAAGTCTACAAGGTGATGTTTATCTTTAAACCATGTTTGGTATTTAGTTCAGGCTGAGGGTCACCACTGTGGGGAGATGGGACTTCTGTGTACCAAGTCCCTCAGGAAACAGAAATGTACTGAGCACATGGGGAGGCGGGTGGTTAGACTAGTGACCTACACAAGGCAGCCTTGGATTCGGTAATATTAATTTCACAGAATCACTGACTGTGGCTCATCTCCACACTGAGCTGCCCCTGACCATCCCTAACAAGGTCCACACTAAGGAAACTGCTACTGTTTGCCGGGAGCCTTCAGCCCCAGCAAGCTGGGCTGGGACACGCATGTATCCAGTACCCTTCTGAATAGTCCTTTCAGAGTTCCTTGCTAAGCTTTTACTTGACTTGAGACTTCTTTAGATTATTTGAGTATTCCTTATATAAAACTGCCACTATTATGTGTCCGTGTTCTTGTGTTCAACTGCCTTGAAAATACAATTGTCAAAGGTTTCTCTTAATTCTGCAAAACAGCCCGCTGTCCCTACTGTCATCTCTGAAGGTGGCCACTGTTCAAATAGCACTGCTGTCCCATCATTTCCAGGTGGTGTTCTGTTTTCTTTAAAAAAAATGTCATCTTGCCATTTAGCTCAGAAAGGCACCTGAAGAGGAGACTCTGCTGGTGGCATTAGGAAGAGAGGGGTATGTCTCCATGAACATTTTGAGTTTCCCTATTAGTCACCACGCTCATGCTCTGTGAACCTGCTATGGTTAAAGGATATGATCCAGGAAGGACCTGAGTTTGGCCATTAGGAATAATCCCTGCTCATTAAAATTCATCCATTTAGACCTTAGCAATGGCAAACTAGCCCTGAGGGACAGTTGCAGACCCTAGAAAAGGCACCTTATATCTTATTGACCAACTTGTGCTCTCAGAGACAGAAAAGCAAAGGTAGAATTAACCAAAACACAGACTATGTACACGTGAAGCTGCGTGAGTGTTTTTTAAAAGCACTGTTAACAAAACATCTTCCCCCCCAAATAAAAATAAAGAGGTGTATTTTCTTCAAATACTATGTTTCTGCATGGGGAGGGGTGCCAGGTTAGTAAAAGACCTCTGCATTAAATAAGGCTTCTTTATTGTGCTGGAAACTGTCCTGCAATTCATAAGTGGGCTTTTTAAGGGAACATATTCCAAACATTATTAATCAAATTAAAATTTTTCTTGGATAAATCAGTTTAAAAGGAGGCCCATTTTGCTGTAAAGAGTAATTTTTCTCTATTAGCTCCCAGAGACATAATATCACTAATAAGTTCTTTTAATGAGAGAAAATAATCCCCATTCCAGATAATTTCTGGATCAAAGAGGGATTTGCAAATACCAGCCTGCAATGTAATGTTTGACTAATGGCCTAATCCATCAACTGAGAAGTATTGGTATTGAATTCACTAACATTCATTATTAGCATTTATTTATTCATTTGCCCGATGAATATTTCTATAGCTCCTACTATGTGCCAGTTTCCATGTGTTGAGTATTCAGCAGGGAACAAATAAACACAGACTCCTCTCTCAGGAGGTTGGGCATGTGGTGGGGAAGCCGTCCAGCAAAAGCTCACACAAGTGAATGTCTAATTGTGAGGTAGCAGGATGAGATTTTATCCACCCCATCTAGAATCAATCCCCTAGTAGACTGGTTTTTAATAAAATTGAAATTATTGAAGTCTCTGGACTTTTAATAAAACAAGTCCAGAGACTTCAATAGTGTAATAATACCACAGTCATGACTGATAAAACATAGTTTAGCAAGGGGAAGAATTTTTTTTTCTTATAGAATTTAAAATGCAAAAACTGTCCAGTTTGAAGTAGATGTGAGAACTTCCAGGACCTTCTGCACTTTTCCAGGATGGAGTGTGGCCTGGGGGAGGACAATAGTAGGCCAGGACACATGGAGGACAGAGGGAGAAAAAGGTGGCTTCCGACAGCCACAATCAAACTCCATATGTGATGAGGTGACAATGAAAGAAATGGAGATGGCTTATCCCAGCTCCTGGACTCCTGCTCTGTTTGAGATTAGCTGAGTCTGATTCCTTCTTACCTGTTCACAGAAGCAACCTGCAGACCCTGTAGGACTTTGAGGAACACAAGCTGAAACTTATGACTCTTGTTTATTTTTACCTGATACCCAAAGTAAGGAGCATACATGCTTCTATCTGGGGAATAGTGTAGCCATCACCTCTGCCAAAAAGACATCCCCTCAGAGGGTTCCCCTCTATGTGGTCCCAACTTCCAACCTGTAGCCAGGAATGGGGTTCAGACCAAGGCACTGAGCAGCCCCTCGTCCCGCTTTTAAATTAAGAAATACACCAGAAATTATGTCAAAGTTGACTGGCTATGGGGTTGAAAGCTCATAGCAGTCATCCATGGAATGGATGTAATAAAGATTGTTCTGGTGTGATATGGGGGGATATTATTTATTTGGTTCATTATTTTTCACTTTTCAGAAAAATGGCTATAAACACATCACAAAATGCCTCTTTCTCCTGAAGTTGAAGCAGCTGCTTCTTTTCTACAATAGTGTGTTCACTGTTTTTTTTTTTTTGTTGTTTTTTTTTGTTTTTTTTTACATACACTTCTCAGTTTTCAGTAAAGTACAGAATGGGTACTATCACCCCATTTCACAGAAGAGTTAAGTGTGTTTCCATGAGATTCAAGGATTTTTATTGATTTCATAGAGGCAGGGAGAGGGAGAGAAACAAACATCAATGATGAGAGAGAATCACTGATCCGCTGCCTCCTGCTTGCCCCCCACAGGGGATTGAGCCTGCAACCCGGGCATGAGCCCTGATTGGGAATTGAACAGTGACCTCCTGGTTCACAGGTTGATGCTCAAACACTGAGCAATACCACCGGCTGGGCAAGAGTTTTTGGTAAAACATCAGGGACTCAGGCACAGCCTTTCTCACCATAAAGATAGGCAGGAACATCAGAGGTATGGGCCAAAACACAGCACTCAATTTGAATTCTTAGCACAGGGGAGTCCAATGAAAAAAAACCTCTCCCATTCACAGAAGCCATCACTCTACTTACATTCACCCATTTGAAATACCATGACTCTGAGAGCTATCCACAGAGGGGTAGTTAATGCCATTTTAGATCCTTCATATTTTCCAGGTCACTTGTTGGACCTTGCTGGGTAAATTAAATGTGATATGCATCACTACCTCTCAAAATTCAAATCTGTGTATTCAACCAGAGTGTATCATATCAATAGTGCTCATTTAACAATTGCCAATATGTCATTTTTGTGTCAATGGGAATTTTGAACCAACCCCAGATGAAATCTCCAACCTTTCACACATTCATAGGTGACAACTATATCTCTACAATCACTTAAAAAAATACATAAAACCAACAGAAATGAAATCAACAGTAAAAGAGCTAAATTATAGATAACAGAATATTCAGAAAGCTGCACCTCATCTCATGAACGTGGGTGCACTGCCGGTATGCCAGGATTTCTTGAGCCATTGGTGATATTCAGCATATTGCAATTGAGTGCAATTACGTTAGCTATAATTAAGAACAATTAAGCTTTTATTTCTCTACTTGTTCTTTAAAAGCACATTTGTAACAAAACTTTTTTTAAAAGGTGAAGAATATAATTATACATCCTTATAACATCTCCAATAATTAGTTTGACTAAAGTTTCTTCAGGAACAATTTTCGTTTTAACTGTCAGATCTGCCATTTATAGTCAATGGAACACACTTTAAAAAAATTTCATCATTAACCTTTTTCACCCCATGTAGCTGTATATGAATTATTGGTACAAATTGAAGGCTTCAGTATTTAAATCTCTATGTCTGCTGCAAGCTATGAAATTTCCCCCCTTTTAGTTGTATATGCATGTGTATGTACATACATATGGGTGGTATCTTTTAATAAAAATAATAAATTCTGTAGAGCATGTTTTCTTGCTCAAGATTTTAGGCCAAAAAACAACAAAAACAAAAAACCCCTGCTTGTGTCTCTAGTTCTATAAGAGAGAACACTACGTCTTTGTTTACTTACTATAGATTTATGCAATGCCCAAACTATCAGTACCAAGACTTTAAGAAGTCCCTGGATTGTGACAAATCTCTCATTTAGTAACTGTGCAGTTAATATTAGACTTTTAGGATCAGTGAATTGCTACCGCTTATAATCTAGACTCTGACTTGATGCCCCTTCATCACTGTCTCCCCTGGTAGATTGTAAAGGACCTGAGGGCAGGGATGGCTACTTGTCCACATCCACCACCAGCACCCAGAACAGAAAGCGGCTATTGTAAAATGCTCAGTAAGTTGAGTATGTTGGATTAGTATAGAGGTGTGTGTGTGTGTGTGTGTGTGTGTGTGTGTGTGTGTGTCTGTGTGTGTGTTTTCAGATCTTTCTCACTTACTTTGGTAATAATTGAAAATTAATCACCTGGTTGACTTTGAAGATAGAAGAAAATTGGGTAATACAAGTCTGGAAATTAAAGATATTTTCACCACTTATCTGGTTGAATTAGCTGTCCTGGGAAATTAATTGTTATATAAAGCCTGTGCACCTGGAAATGGAGTGGGAGGTTGGAGCAGATCATCCCCTAAAGTCCTTTACAACCTCGAGATTATTGAATAGCTTAACACACTTAGACCAAATCTTAAAAGCAATAAGCTTGAGCCTAAAAGTACAGGTGTAGTTGTTTGGAGGTGGACAAGTGCAATCCCATTCATTAGTATTAAAGATGCTAATACACTGAGAAATTGTTCCTATGAAAAAACCATTCAAAATACTGAAATAGACTTGGATGTGATTTATATTATAAAAATTTATCATTTATCTCATAACACCCATCAGTTAATAACTACTTCTTATATTTAATCACTTTGCTTAGTACTTTACAGAAATTCTCTTTTATTCTCTACAACTGTTAGATAGTTATAAAGATGCCTATTTTTCAGATAAGGAAACTAAGACAGAGAAATTTTGTATATTTGAATCCAGGCCTGTCCAACTCTAAAAATGAATGCTTAAAACAAGAAAACAAAATAGCACATGGCTAACCATGCTCAAAAGACTCAAAAATAGGATGCTAATCTGTGTGGGTCTCTATAGCACTCTAACAGCCACAATAAGAGGAACAAGGATATAAGAAAACAAATGTCACTGCCCAAGTTTACTTATAGACCTGTAAGCTTTTCTCTTAGTAGTTCTCTGACATAGATACTTTCTATAAAAAAGGTCTGTATGTAGTGGTGGCACTGAGAGCAGAAACGGGGGGTCAAATGGCATTTCTCAGGCTCAAGTCTAAGGTTCAGGGTTATTTTAAACTTCTTCTGGTATTGATCGTAACCCAAATGTACAAGAAGGGATGGCATGGCCATTCATTACAGCGCAGTGTGTAACTGAACACTCTCAATGCCCACAAGTAACGAAATGGGTAAATAAACTGGGCCATATCCACTGTGCAGTATCTATGGGGCAGTTAGGAAGAATGAGGTGGCTGTCTGTGGACATATTCTCAGGCGTGGATAGAACGGATAGAATTCTCAGGCCTGTTGTATGATCAAAAGAATGAGTTCTAGAATAATACGCTGGGTTTATCCGGTTGATGTTTAAAACAATCACAGAACAAGGTGTTCCAGGAGGTCATCTGAGTGAGAAATATCTTGAATCCGGCCTGGAAGGAAATTCAGCCGGTGGGTGAGTAGAGCCTCTGAGGAAAGGCAAGTGGCGGGCATAGGAAATTTCAGTCTTACTTGTATGGTACAATTTTTTAAAGGGCCACCCTGCCAACCTGAGGGCCCAGAGGCTGGAGTGTCACTTCCAGGCAGCAGCAGAGCCCCCAGCACACCAGAGATGAAGTGCCAGGGCTGGCTGTGGTGCACAGCTCATTGCATTCTCTTTGAAGGGCGGCAGGAGCTGTGCAGCCACTCTCTGTCCAGTTTCCCAGGAGTGCGGGGCCTCTGCAGCCTGGGGCCCAAGATGGCACTGGGTCAGCAGGTGCTTTGTTTGCAGCCTCCCTCCCCCTGGTGACAGTCACCTGTGGGGTTGGGGAGAACACACTCACTTCACGCGCAGCCCAGCCAGGTCCAGCCACAGCCCAAAGCCAATCGCTCATCGTGCTGGGGCGTGCAGAGGCCTGCGATCAGCACCACTGGCCAAGGCCACAGTGAGCAGGTCCCTCCCAACAGCTGCGCAGTGGCCTCCTGTCTGCTTGGGGTGCTATGGAAGTCCCCAGAGGCCCTCTTCCACCGGGAGTTGCCAGGCAGAAGTTTATGGGAGATGTAGGCAGGAGACCTATGACCAGCGAGGCCCATTAAAAACAAAATGCAGCTTATTAAAAAATCATTTTACTTGAAAAGTCTGGCTTAAAGAGTATGTAGGTATTGTTTGTAATGGATAAATTTCAAGAGACAACCAGTATTATTATCTATGACAGTTCATTTCTGCCTCTGATATAATATTTTTTAAAATCTGCTTTTATGACTTTTTATTTTAACTCCCTACAACTGTATGGACACCACTTGTCAAAAAAATAACAGCATATCTCTTCCTCTCCCTGCCCCCACCAAAAGAAAAAAAAAAGGATGTAGGTAGTTTATAGTTTCCTGTGAAAATCCATTAAAAATGTATTGAATCAATTTTGGTGGCCTCAAGAAGCTTTCGTATTTAAAGGAGCCTTTGGGGACTGTTTTGGTAATGAATGTTATCAATCTCTTACTTGTTTTATAAATTTATATTTTCATAAATTGGGTTTGCTTATTGGAAATCAATTCTCTACAGTCAGGATTCAACAGAGAGTAAGGTAGTATTTATACTAATAAAATAATACATCCTAAATGTCAATCATGGCCTGGGTTCTAGATGTAATCATTCACTTTTATCTAACAATCTGGAATAGATAAAACGCTGATGATCTACACATATCACAGAAAAGTTGTAAAAAGTACATTTGAATGGAACTATCTGAGCAAACATTCCAGTGGAACCTGTCAGTTTGCTTGTATGAATAGTCAGATTAGGAAATGATGGCAGGGAGCTTCAAGGAAATTCTCCCTTTCCTCTCACCAACCTAGTCTCCCAAACTTCTTCTCTGAGATCTGAAATTTCCCTCCCTCCTTCCCTCCCTCCTCCTCCCCCCTTCCTCTCTTCCTTCAGAAGAGTTCTGATCTGCCCTTTTAATGTATAATTGACATGTAATAACTTGCATATAATTATAGTATGTGATTTGGTCAGATTCAACATATGTAAACACCCATGAAACTATTGCCACAATCAAGTTAATCATCAACCCCCAAAGTTCCTTTTTGCTCCAACTGTAATCTCTTCCAGCCTGCCTCATTCCCCAAGTAATCCCAATCTGCTTTCTCTCACTCTGCACTAGTTTGCATTTTCTAGAATTTGATATAAATAGAACCATACATTACTTTTCTTGGTCTGGCTTCTTTTACTTAGCATAATAATTTTGAGATTCATACATGTTGAGCCTGTATCAATAATAGTACATTCTGTTTTACTGATGAGTAGCATTCCATTGTACTAATATGCCACTGTTTGTTTATCCATTCTCTTTTTGATAGATATGTGGGTTGTTTTAATTATTTCAAATAAAACTGCTATAAACATTCATGTACATATCTTTGTATGAACATTGTATGATTTCCTTCCTCTTGGGTAAACATCTAGGAGTTGAATGGTTGCATCATATGGTAAGTATATTTTAACTTGTTAAGAAACTGCCAAACTGTTTTTTAGTGACTATAACATTTAACATTCTACCATCATTATATGGGAATATATGACTGACAGTTGCTGTACTTCTCCTCTTACCATAATTTGGTATGATCAGTACATTAAATTTTAGCCTTTATAATAGGTTATAGTGATAGTTCATTATAGATTTTATCTGGATTTCCTTAATCTCTCTCTATATAAAAGCCTAAGCAACCATTACAACCAAATGACCAGAATGACCAGAACAACCTGTGGCTATGATGTGCACTGACCACCAGGGGGCAGACACTCAATGCTGGAGCTGCCCCCTGATGATCAGTGTGCTCCCACAGCCAACTTCTCCTGTCCCTCCCCACAGCCGGCCAACCCCGATTGGCTCCAATGGAGGGGGCTGGCAGCCAACCTCCCACAGCCTCTTCCACCTCGATTGGCCTGGCCTCAATGGGACCAATCAATGGCCAGACCAAGAGACCCCACCCGTGCATGAATTCATGCACCAGGCCTCTAGGAACTGATAATGTTGAGAATCTTTTTATGTGTTTATTTGACATCTGTATATCTTCTTTGGAGAAGTTAGTTACCTGTTCAAACCTTTTTCCCAATTTAAAAAATTGGTTTGTTTGCTTCCTTATTGTTAAGTGTCCAGTGTTTTTTCTCAAATTATAATTTAAACAATTTCCCCCTAGTCTTTCCATTCTCTTAATGTTTCTCTCAAAAAGAATATTTTTAACTTACCAGCTTTTGGATCATTCTTTTTAGAATTATATCTAAAAAATCTTTGTCTACCCAAGTCACAAATATTTTCTCCAAAATTTTTTCTTAGAGGTGCTAAAGTTTTAAGTTTTATATTTAAATCCTGTAATAATTTTGAATTAATTATTTTATGTAGTACAAGGATCAAAGTTTATTTCCTTTTTACTTGTGGATGTCTAATTAGTCCAGCACCATATGTTGAAAAACCTATTATTTTCCACAGAATTGCCTTTGCACCTTTGTTGAAAATCAGTTGTTTATATATGTACATATGTCTCTTTTCTTCATCTATTTGTCTATCTTTGTGTCAATTTCATACTGTTTTGGTTACTGAAGTTTATAATAAGTCTTGAAATTGTATAGTGTTAGCCTTCTAACTTTCTTCTTCTTCTTCTTTTTAAAAAAGTTATTTTGGTTATTTTAGGCCTTTTCAATTCCACATGAATTTCAGCCATTTTTTCTACCAAAATATTCTGCTGGGATTTGGTTGGCTTTCCATTAAATTTATAGATTTATTCAGAGAGAGTTGTCACCATAACAATATTGAATCTTCTGATCCATGAATCCATGTTCTCTACATTTATTTAGATTTTTTCTAATTTCTCTTCTCAATTTTTGTGTTTTTTAGTGTATAGATATTTATCTCTCTTGTTGGACTTATTCCCAAATATTTAAAGTTTTGGTGGGATTATAAATGGGGTAGTTCATAGAAATACAATTTATTTTCACATGTGAATCTTATATCCTCCCAAATTATAAGCTTATTTATTAGTTTTAGTAGCTTCTTGTAGATTTATAGACAATCATGTTGCTTTTGAAAAGACAAGTCAGTTCTTCCTTTTCCATACCCATATCCTTTATATTGCCTTTTCATAATATAGCTTTCATTTCTTCTTTTTTCCCCTAAAGTATATTTTTATTGATTTCAGGGAGGAAGAGAGAGAGAGAGAGAGAGAGAGAGAGAGAGAGAGAGAGAGAGAGAGAGAGAGAGAGAGAGAGAAAGTGTGTGTGTGTGTGTGTGTGTGTGTGAGAGAGAGAGAGAGAGAGAGAGAGAGAGAGAGAGAGAGAGAGAGAAAGAGAGAGAGAGAGAGATAAGAGAGATGATGGAGAACCATCAATTGGCTGCTTCCTTCATGCCCCACACTGCGGATCAATCCCACAACCTGGGCATGTGTCCTGTCTAGGAGGTCAAACCATGACCTCCTAGTCCATAGGTTGGTGTTTAACTACTGAGCCAAGTAGTGTTTTCTTGATCGCACTGGCTCAAATCTCCAGTATAATGTGAAATAGAAAGGGAGAGGCAGACATCATTGTCTTGATCCTGACCTTAGATGAAAATCATTGTCTTTCTCTATTAAGTTTGATAATAATGGTCATTTTTGTTTATAAGAGATTGAGGAAGTTTCTATTTCTACTTTGCTGAGATTTTTTTTTTCTTTCTTTCAGGAATAAATGTTGAATTTTGTCAAATAATTTTCTGTACCTATTAGATGATCATATACTTTCTTTTAGTTTGCTAATACAGTGAATTACATCAAATTGCTTTTAAAAATATTTTTATTTCTTTTAATACTCACCTGTAGATATATTTTTCCATTGCTTTTCAGAGAGTGGAAGGGAGGGTTGAGTGGGGTGGGAGACAGAGGAGAGAGAGACACATTGATGTGAGACACTTGCCCTGACCTGCAACACAGGCCCTTGACCTGGAATAGAGCCTGTGACTCTTGGGTGCACAAGCCAACACTCTAACCACTGCAAACACCAGCCAGGGCTACATTAAATTATTTTAGAATTTGCAAGCCTTGCTTAAAATCCACTTGGTCATCATGAGTTTTCCTCTTTATATGTTGTTGGATTCAATATGCTAAAATAATTTTTAGCATTTTTGCATCTATTTCAAGTGGAAATTGATCTTGTTTTTTTTATTTTTTATACTTTTCCTCTGGTTTTGGTACTAGGGTGATGCTGGTCTCATAGAATAAATTGGAGAGTATTCCCTTCTTTCTAATGTTCTGGAAGAATTGTATTGGTTCTTCCTTAAATATATGATAGATTTTTTACTAGTAAAACGTTCTGAGTCTGGAGTTTTTTTTGTGAAAAAGTTTTTAACTACAAATTCAATTCTTATATACAGGGCTATTCAGGTTATTTATTTCTTCTTTTTTGAGTAATGTCTTTCAAGGAGTTAGTCTATTTCATCCAAGTCAGCAGTTGGCTTGTAGCCTGCAAACTAAGAACTTGTTTTTTACATTTTTAAAAATTGAAAAATAAGTGTGTGACATATACCATATGTGGCCTTCAAAGACTAAATTTTTTACTGTCTGGCAATTTTCAGTAAACATTTGCTGGTCCCTAATCTAAATGTTCAATATATTGACTTAAAGTTATTAACAATGTCCCTTATTTTTCTGTTAGGTATCTATAGAAACTTAATTATGTCAGATTTTTCATTTTTATCATTATTAAATTATTTTCCCTTTAATTTGTCTAACTAGAGGCTTAGCAATTTTATTGACCTCAACAAACCAGCATTTGGCTTCAGTGATTTTCTCTGTTGTCTTTCTGTTATCTATTTTACTCTCATCTTTATTGTTTCATTTTTCTATTTATTTTGTGCTTACTTAGCTTTTTAAAAATAGTTTCTTAATCTGGAAAGTCATTGATTGAAGATTTTTTTTTTTGTTTCTAACATAGGCATTTAATCCTAAGAAGTTTTTTATAATACTGTTTTAGAGGCATCCCACAAATTTTGATATGCTGTGTTTTTATTTTTACTCAGTTTAAAATATTTTGTAATTTTCCTTTTGGTTTATTTGACACCTGGATTATTTAGAAGTATGTTGCTTTCATTTCAAATATTTGGAGATTTTTTTTTTGTTATTTCTAATTCAATTTTATTTTGTTAAAGTGTGTATTTTTTTTTTATTTGAATACTTTAACACTCATTGAAAGCTATTTTATGTCCCAGAGAATGGTCTGTTTTGTTAAATGTTCCAGAAACATTTAAAAAGAATATGAATTTGTTGTTTGGTGTAATGATCTATAAATATCAAGTTGGTTCAAGTGTTGTTCACTTCTCTTCTACTGTCACTGATTTCATGTCTATTCTATCCATTTTGAGAGAGGATTGTTAAAATCTCTGGGTAGTATGGACCTATTTCCCCTATCAATTTTTAATTTGTGTACTTTGAATATCTGTTAATTAGATGTATAAAAGTTAAGAATTGGCATTTCTTCTTGATCAATTATGGATTGTCCCCTTTATCATAATCAAATTACCTTCTTTACCTCTGGTAGTATTCATACAAGTGATAGAGCCATTCCAACTTTCCTTTGATTAATGTTATCATGGTGTATTTGTTTTTTAGGTGTGATGTAACAAAATACTAGAAAATTTGTGCTTAAAACAACAGAAATGTATTCTCTCACAGTTATGAAAGCTAGAAGCCCAAAATCAAGATGTCAGCAGGGCCATGATCTCTCTGAAGACACTAGGGGAGAATTCTTCCTTTTAACTTTCTAGTTTCTTGTAGTTGCCAACAATCCTTGGTATACCTTGGCTTTCATCATTCTAGTCTATGCCTCTATTATCACATGTTCATATTTCCTATGTGCTGCCTTTCTTCTTTATTTTTTAATCCTCACTTGAGGATGTTTCATTGATTTTTATAGAGAGGGGAAGGAAGCAGGGGGTGAGGGGAGAGAGAGAGAAAGAGAAACATTGATCAGTTGCCTCTTGTACATGCCCAAACTGGAAATTGAACCCAAAATCTAGGTATGTGCCTAACCAGAAATCTAACCCACAGCATTTTGGTGAACAGGACAATGATCCAATCAACTGAGCTACATGGCAAGAGTGCTTCTCTTCTTTTTATAAGGACACAAAAGTCATATTGGATTTTGGGCCCACACGAATCCAGTGTGATTTTTATCTTAACCAGTTATATCTTCAAATATCCTATTTCCAAATAAGATCACATCCTGAGGTTATTGGTAGATATGATTTTGAGGGGATACTCTTCAATGCAGTATAGTCTGCCCTCTGGACCCCCAAATTTATATCTATAGCACTTGCAAAATATATTCACCTCATTTCAACACCCCAAAAGTTTTAAAACATTCCACCATTAACTTTAAATCTAAAATGTCATCACCTCAAAAAAGTTCTAAATATCATCATATTAATACTATAAATTGGATATAGGTGAGATTCTGGGTATGATCCTTTCTGGGGAGATTCCTGTGCATGTGTGGAACTGCAATACTTGAAAATAAATGAACTGCTTTCAAAATATAATGGTGGACAGGTATAAGATAGTCATTCCCATTATAAAAACAAAAACAAAAACAAAAAAATTAAAAAGAGAGAGAAAATAAATGGAATAACAGAGGCCACTAGTCTTGATAAATTTGCAATCCATTAGGGCAAGTTCCATTAGGCTTTAGGGCCTAAAAATGATTCTCTGAGGCTTAATCCACCTTCTAGGCCTATGAAGGCTGAGCCAGTTCCTGCCTTTGGGCTGTCAGAGATCCCATGAACCTGCCTCTAAGCCCATGGAGGCTCACTGGCCTCTCCTCTGGGTCTGCTGCTCTGCCCTTTGCACAGATAGCTGCATCCTCAGAGTTATTCTTCCATTTTCTGGGAGAATAGAGCATGTTTGTAGTGGAGTAGTTTTATCAGCCCATTTCTTGCTTGTGAGATCAGGGAAGTCTGTGCATCTTCCTCCATTTTATCCTGTCACCTCATTGTTTGCCATTCCTTGAGGATCATTGTCTTGTGCCTTACAAGCTGTTTCTCTTTTTCAAAAATTTATTTAATTTTTTACTATTTTTATGAAATATACTTTGTCCTTTTAAAAATTGTTTCATCAGACAGAAAGGTAAATCCAGTCTGTGCTAATCCAACTTGGTCAGAAGCAGAAATCCTCCTATAAACTTGTCTTTAATTAGAAAATAAGCTTTGAATTTCACAATTACAGTTCAAATTAAAATCTGTAGTGAGGGTAACACTGTCAAATTCACATCAAGATGGACTAATATTTCTTTCTTAGGAAAATAGCTTTATAGGGAAAGCCCATGAGGATGTTAGGAGGAGGCACAATAATGGTCAAGAGTCCAACCACGGTCCTAAACAGATATCTTGGTTTTGTCTCAGCCGTGTTACCTTGGGCAAGTTATCTCCCCTTTCCACCTCAGTGTCCTCACCCATAAAATGTCAGTAAATCTGGAGTATTGTGAGGATCTAAAGTGATATCATGTGTTAATAAACTCAGCACAGTGCTAGGCAGGTAGCAACCATCATTCAATTCTCAATAAATGTTAGCCATTATGATTATTTCTGTGGTATTGCCTAGAGAATACAGGTGTGAGCAATGTAGGAGGAATTCTTTAAAAGTACAACTTTGGGTTTCCCAATGGACAGATATTTTCTAGCTTCTAAAGGGAGAACACAAAATCATGTTAGATTTCCAGTGGGTTGGTCATTAGAGAGGATTCACCAGGGGTAAAACAGGGCATTCACCACAGGGTAGAAGAATAAATGTGGGAATTGACTTAGTATCATTTAACAACATTGTGCCTGACAGGTTGTCCATATTTAATACAGATATTTTTTTCAGGCAGCTAATTTTATATTTCATCAAAGTAGATAACTCTTTTTAGTTAACCACCCCTTTCCTAAGTTCAGACAGGCCTTTATAAACAACTGCCTATCATCTAGACTTCTAGTATAAACCAGTAACTGTGAAGTCCCTACACTAGAGGAATTTTCACATTAACTTTTAAACTGCCCTGAGTATCTGTGGCTTTGATAAAGAGATTCACTTGAGAACAATACCAGCAAAATCAAGTTACTCTTAGACTCTCACTATGTATTCAGGCTACTTACAATATCAAAGCTTAGCCATTTTAGACATTATATTAAAACTATCATGTTGGTGCTATTGACCTGGTCAGATGATTCATCTCAGGAGACCCAGTAACATGCTACCAAGTCATACTCAGACCCCACATTTATTCTATTTGGATCTTTATAATCCATTTTAACGCTCACATTTATGCTCCTTCTTGAGCTGCAAGTTTTGGCCTCTGACCCAAAAAGTTAGTTAAGCTTCCAAGTTTACCTTCAATTGTTTTTGGCCCCAAATGAAAAATCTGTCACTTGAACTTTCTTTGCCCTGTGAGAATCAGGTTAAAAACATATTTTGTTGAAATTATCTTTGGTTCTGACTCATATTTATTATAGTTACTATAGTCATTCTGGTCCAAGAGCTCTGATTCTAGAAACATGAAGGACACTCAGTGCTTACATTCCTAGCTGTGGTTTGCTCTGGGAACCCTGTGTAGTAGACCAAGGCCACAGTTTTATTTAGGTTCTGCAGCTATGGACGAGAATGTAGTGGGGGTTCAGTACCCTTATAAATCTTGCATTCTGGTGGCTCTCATCCTCATGGCAGTTGATATGGCAACTGCTGGGACCACAGAGAACTGTAGGATGCCTCAGAAGTCATAATACTTCTATCATCTTAGGGCTCAACTAATGAAGATCATTCTGTATGTGTAATTGCTTCCTAGCTGCTCAATAACTTGCTGTGTGGCCTTGAGCAAGTAATTTACCCTCTCTTGAATCTCTGTGTGAAATACCCATATCTGGGAAATAAGAATTAGACTGACCTTTGTCATTGGGACTTCAGCTGGATTAATTTGTTACTGTATTTAAAGGGCAGTTAATTCTAATCCTTGCTTCAAGGCACAATGTTAGAATCTTTTGTTCTCCTGCTATCCAGGATGCCCCAAAGGAGTCAGTGTTTGAAAGGAAATAATCAAAATGAAACAGTCATAAGAAAATAAGGACCAGAAAAAATGACAGCCACATTTTAGTTTTTGTGCCTTGCTCTGTTCTTTTAAGATTAATCTTTCCGCCGAAGCCAGTTTGGCTCAGTGGTAGAGCTTCGGTCTGCAGACTGAAAGGTCCCAGGTTCGATTCCGGTCAAGGGCATGTACCTTGGTTGCGGGCACATCCCCGATAGGGGGTGTGCAAGAGGCAGCTGGTCGATGTTTCTCTCTCATCGATGTTTCTAGCTCTCTATCTCTCTCCCTTCCTCTCTGTAAAAAAATCAATAAAATATATTTAAAAAGATTAATCTTTCCACTGAAAAGTAAGGAAGGACTAGACCTAATCCTCCTCTTTAAACACAACATTTCTCTGTGTTTGCCTTATGCGATAACCATTAAAATCACCCTTTTTATATTCTATAATCCTGCACAATGCTTTCCTCTGTGATGGATGGATCTACAGAATTTTGTAGTGTGATTGGCAGTTTTCTTGTGAATTTGGGCAATATGCAGAGTCAAATATTGCATTGTGAGAATGACTAATACAAGTTCATTATGTGTCTCAGACAGTACAAATCACCATGTGAACTTGTTTTGCCATTATTATACAAGGCAAATAACAACAAATTTTAAAAAGAAATATGAATGAAACTGTTTGAAGAATGGAACATTTTGATAATTAGATTTCTATTTCCAGCCTTTGTGGCTGAAAGTGTTTATACAATGAACCAAGTTACCACGAATAAGCACAATCTACAGGAACAGAAACATCTGCCTTCCCATGCGGATGGAGAGGATCTGGACCGCAGTCACTCTGAACATCTGTGTGGGCTTAAAATGAGGCCCAGGAGGTGGGATAGAAATGTGGGGGACATGATAGAAAGTGCACAGGAACCTGGTTTTTAGGCTTAATGGGGGCGAGTGACTGGACATATGTAATCTCTGGGGAACAGCCTGCTCTAACAGTCTCTGATTTTGACCTTAGAAATACTTGAGAAGCTGTTTGGATTTTTAGCAAACCCATACTATTTACTTATTTTCTTACTAATTGTGTCCTTACTCTCAAAAGAGGAGTTCAAGGAAAACAACAACAAAAATGTGTAGATTATTAAGAGTGCCTATTATGTAGGCTCTAATTAAATAAAGATTTTACTGTATATCATTGCTTCTACTCCTTGATAAATGCCCATGTCTTAGAATAATACAAAACCTTTAAGAATATGCATTTTTAAGAATAAATCTTGCAAACAATACCACTCTGAAGGAAGATTCACCAGGAGACCATGCATCTTCTTGTACTCATTGTACATTGCTTCATGTGGCCTTCCCAGTGATCCCATGAGGATTGAAGGCCCAACAATAACAACACTTTACAAATGAAACAACAGGCTTAGAGTGACTAAGAGACTCTTCCAAGACCACAGAGGTAATAAGTGACAGACCTGAGATGTGAAGCCAGAGGTTATTTGACCTTAAGACGTGTAGCTGTGTAAATCCACCCATCCAGCTAGTCTAGCTAATAAACACTGAAACAGCATTCAGTAATGGGTAAACTGAGGCCTGAAGTTGGATCTGGGTTGAAGTCCCAGCTGTGTATCTTCAAAAGCTGTCACATTATATTGATAACACGAAGCTGCTGTTCAATTGAAAAATGGGGAGTATGATACATACCTCTCTGGGTTGTTAGGATGAAATTCCATGAGCTTATATATGTAAGTACCTGGGGCTGCATCTGGCACATAGAAAAAATTTAGTAAAAGTTGCTTGTTTTTTTGTTATTATTATTATCACTATAGGCCCGATGCATGAAATTGGTGCAAGAGTAGGTCTTCCTTCCCCTGGCTGCCAGATGTCTGGTCTAATTAGCAAATTACCATTTTGTTAGTATAGATTGATGATGATGATGAAAGAAAAAGCTTTTAGATTTTGTCTCAGGTGTCAATTTCCCACACTACCAGCTATTTCCAAATCTCTTTGAGAAGAATGAATAGCAATTCTTTCATGAAGTTTGGCAATCAGGGTCAGATGAGTCCTGTTTGCTCCCCATCCAAATGGCCTGCCTGCTTTGGTTAAGGACTTCTATCAGAGAGGGTTACCACCACAGTTAATTCAAAATTGCTCTCCCTAATGACAGAAAAAGCACTATGAATAATCCTAAATAGGCTATCCAAAAATCTGGAAATATTTTTGAACAAAAGAGAAAAATCACTCTGAATCTCAAGCTTCCCCACCATGCTCTTTTCTGTCATCACTTCCTTCTCCCTTTTCTGTGGTGGAAATGAAAGGTGCCTTCTTGCACAATGTTGTGCAGAACAACCAAAAACAGAGCTCTCCTCTCTCAGTAAATATCCCTCCTTCCAAGAAAGAGAGGTAATTAGGTTTCAAAGGTGTTTTCTTTCAACAAATGGGCAAGTAGTACACAAAATCACATTTGTGTTAAACAGATTGGTTGGAAAAATCAGTGCAATGATAAAACTCCATGTTCAAGGATTAGTTATAATTATGAACAATTGAATGCTTTTATATTATGCTTAAAGAGCACTTTTAATATTATGTTCACAAAACACTTTTTCCAAGACATCCTATGGATTTCAGCCAGTCTTGTATATTGCTCTAGCACAATGCAGCTGGTGAGTGGCAGAGGGAACATGCAGTTCTATGCCATCAAACTCCAAATCTGTGGTCCTTCCTCCACACCTCATCCCTATGATGTGGATAATTCTCTTTAAGTATTCCAGATCTTCCAGATCTAGATATAAAGCATGTGGGAATACCACCGATTTCCAGAATTCTGGACAATAGTTGATTGAATACTATTTAATCTTTAATATTACTTTCATTTTGAAACCAGATAGAAAAAAGTCATGAAAATCAATCACATTTATATTTCATTTGCTATTTTTTGGCGGGGGGGGGGGGGGGGGGGGGGAAGGGAGAGAAGAATGAAACAAAGCAAAACCAAACTTTCTTCTCATCATTTTTACCTCATTCTTTACATCTCAGGATCTGTGCTCTTCTGATTTTAGGAGGATTGTTTAATGTTGATCAGCATTTGTGTAGGACACTCCTTGTTGTAACTTCCCCAAATCTATCATGTATAGAAAAGACTCTACATTCTCTAAGTGCTATTGAGGATTCCAGATGGGCTATTTACTTTTGTTATAATCAGGACCAAGTTTGAAATCCTGGTACTTTGGAGGACTCTCTGTGTTATACTCTTCTGCTGCAAATCCAGAGGGGAGGGTGCTTATGCTTTCTTGGCCAGAAAGTATGTAGTTTGAGGTAGCAGAGATTAGTTCTTGATCTCAGAGTTCAAGCTAAGGCTCAATGTGGATATTTGTCCATTACTTATGTTAGGTAGCAAAGGTCAGATTGATATGAGCCTGAAACCAGGGGAGGTCTTTTGAAATATAATTTATTATCTGGATCTTTCATGTTTCTGTTGGTCAAAAATTCTCTAGTTTTGACAGAATGTGTGCAAGACCTCTAATTTTGATGAAGAAACCACTCTCAATAATAGATGCTTGCTTTGGGGATGGCAAAAGAAAAGTAAAGTATTACCAACAGTGATAAGCATCAGCTTATTTATCACTGTTTTGTATTATGCTTCCTAGAAAGGAAAATCCCTGGGGCTTGATCAGGATAGTACAGTATATGATTTCTCTGAAACTTCATTACATGTAGATTAACCCCAGCAAAATGCCTCCATCACATAGAATTAGTGGGAAGAGGTGAAAAAAACAAGAAAGAAAATCCATAGATTTCAGAGTGAAAATCCCCTAGGTTTAGTTCCTTCTCTGTTGGATCTGCCCACATGAACATTTTATATTAGAGGATTTTAAGTTGTACAACCTTTCCTGCTTTCTTCGTCAGGGAAGATTTTATGATAACAGTTTTACATTCTTTGACTAGATAAGAAATGTAAGGAGGTTGATGAGCTATCCCATTGAGAGTCTGGTGTCTTTTCTAAGCACAAATTTATTCTGTTATTAAATAAGCATTCACCAAGAGTCTATGGTTTGCTTGCGCAGGGCAAAAATACAAAGGTGAAGTCACGGGGGTAGGGGTGTCAGTGCCCAGGAAGCTCACAATCTAAGGGGGTAGGGAAATGGGGAACAGATCATCTATTATAATAAAAGTATAATATGCTTATTAGACTGGATGTCTTTCCAGACAACTTTCCAAATGAAGCTGGGGCTTCGAGGGAAGCCCAGGTCCCGGGTGCACGATTGTATGCATTGGGACTCTAGTATTGTAGATAAACGTCAATGAAATTTATAAAAGAAATATGTACAGTGCACTAATGGACTCCAGAAAAGGAATACTCATTAGTTTTAATCAGCTCTTTGTTCTGGGTCTTAAAATATAAATAGATGGTCCAAAGGAATGGTTCTAGCAAAGGCACGGCGGCCTGAAGTTCAAGTGAAGCTCAAGTGTGGGGCATGCAGGGTTTCTAGTGTGGCTTCAGTCATGGGTTAGTGGAACATAGATGAGAGCTGCTGGAGAAGGCCTTTCAAATACAAGGCCCTGCTCTCCATTTGTTATAAACCTCAGAACTCATTTACATAACCGATCCTAATAATTACATGCTGCTCTATAACCAAATGATTTTTAGCTGTGCTTGAAGTTATGGTTCGAGATGGAAACTGCACCTCCAATCCCCCTCCGCCCCCCCCCCCCCAACCCCAACAGACTTCAATTCACTGGAAAGCCTTCTCTGTGCCCTATAATACCTGGTGTGCACAATTAAATTTCCTTCAGAATGTTCCCAGTAAACAAGTCAAGCCTTGAAGGAATTTACTTTATGCTTACATAAATCTGAGGTGATATTTTTCTACCTCTTAAACCTCTTGTCATTTAGAAATTTAATAACCTAAATAATTTTCCATTTCATCTTTAAATCTTATGCACATATTCAACTTGACATGCTAACTGGAGCCTCCCATACACAGCTGGAGCATCACAAGTTGAAACAGAACAACTGCATCTGTCCTTGCTCCTGGGACTTTCCTAGACAATTTTTAACTTTTCAACTCTGGATTCTACCAGAAGCTTTGAAATATTAATAATAGCAGCTAAGAAAAAAAATTAAAAGGATGCCTAGAAAAACCTTTTCAGCATGTATATAATACTCAGGAAATGATTCTAAAAAACCAATGTACCAGCAGCCAAATAGTCTAATGTCTATTGTGTGCATATGGGTTTCATAACAGAAGTACTTTTTAGCTTCCCTGTACAGAAGCTTAGAAAAATCAATGGAACAAGAGGCCTTGTCGATTCAATTGAGTGTTGCAAACTACCACCATGTCATAATATGCACTGAAATGCTTGCCCAAACTGCTTATATAACACAGCTCTTATCATCTGAGATTTATTAGCAGCCACATTTTTCTTTGTAGGCTGGAGCCCCATGAAGTCAATGGTGAGAGAGTCCTATTAATCACAGTTGAACTTCGTGTGCTATCTGTGATACCTTGTAAAAAGGAGGGTGATAAAAAAGATGCATAGTGATACTGACTGTCAGAAATGCTTTCGGGATGATGTGCTCTTATCAGATGCCTTTGCCAGTTGGATTGGCATTCAACATTCCACAGGTGGAGTTTAGAAAAAAATAATATCGCTACAAATCCTGGAAGGAATAGCTCCAGGATGCTGCCAGTTCCCAGTTATTTTAGACTTGGTGACAGGAGTTTAAGGCTTAAGAGAAGCTGCAGAGGCATCCATTCTAAACTGCAAATTCAGGAAGCTGTGACAGCCAGACAAATATCTGTGTCCTGCCACCACCCACAAATCCCACCCTGTCTAGAAATGCAATTCCTGTGACAGCTTCTTGGTTGGCATGCCACAAGCAGATTGTAAATAACAGCAACATGTTCCTCTTTTACTTTTTTTTTTTTTAATGCACAGCAATGTTCGATGCTTGTTTGGTTGTCAGACCATTCTTTGATTATCTATTCGCAACAGTCTTTTCTGTCAAGAAGTGTAAGTATCAGGAGGGCAGCCCCTCTGTCAGCACTTTGCCATGATTCTGGATTTTGAGGTGTTCAGTAAGTGTTCTAACACAATGATGTTCAGACTTGTTTATAGAAGGCTTCTACAAGGAATTTTAAAGTTGGGTGGCATGTGAATCCTAATATCTTTGTCTTGAAGGGACAGCCAAAGGGGAGTTGGCCAAGTGACTTTGGTGGGTACTATTAAAACAGTCCTCAGGAGGGACTCAATAAGGTCTACAGAAAGGGAGCAAAGGGAGGAAGAAAGAAAGGAAAGAAGGGAAATAAGGAAGGAAGGAAGGAAGGAAGGAAGGAAGGAAGGAAGGAAGGAAGGAATGAAGGAAGGAAGGAAAGAGGAAGGAAGGGGAAATGACCTTGAATAGAACATTGATTTGCAAATATAAAAGACCATCTGCCCAACTCATTACAATACCTGGGAAGACTGAGTTCTTTCTGAGGTCCTGAGATGTGGTAGGCAGGATAATGGCCCTCCAAAAATGCCTATGCTCTCATCCTTGGAGCCTATGACTATGTTACTTTATATGTCAAAGGAGACTTCAAGATGTGATTAAATTAAGGATACTGAGAAGGAACTCTATCTGGATTATCCAAGTAAGTTCAGCATTATAACAAGGGAAAGAAGGGGGCAGGAGATTCAGTCAGAGAAAAAGTGAGGCTGGACAGAAAAGGAGATTTGAAGATGCTTCTCTGCTAGCTTTGAAGATGGCGGAAGGGCCATGAGCCAAGGAATGCAAAAGGCCCCTAGAAGCTGGAAAGGGAAAGGAAACTGATTCTCAACTACACAAATTCCTCAACACAATAACATTTCTGTCTTCTACTTGTTTCCTGTCAATCCAAAGCCTAGATTTTAGATTCAGACTGGAACTGTACTTCTGACATTTCTTATGTAATTTTAAAGAACAACTTTGTTTTGCTTCATTTGGTAGTACTCATAGAAAACATTTTTTTAAATATATATATGCTTTAGTGTAAAGCAAACACATATCATCTGTGAAGATCTACTATTTAAGGTTAAAATCACTTACCATGTGCCCTATGCTGTCCTATGAGCAGAGACTGCAACAGTAAATAACCTTTAGGTACATGCATATACATCGATAAAGTACATTCATGATACAACAAAGACCAATGACCAAAAGCAGCATGCACAGTTACTGTGGATAAGTAAAGATAGGACTTCATCTGTATCCTGATTTATTTAGATTTTCTCAATTTCAGGAAAACATTATGAGTAAAGAGTTGTGGTTATTTAAGTACAAAAGCATGTTCTAGAAGTGGCAAGGAGTCAAGAAATGATTAGAGCACTGCTCACACGTGTGTGTGTGTGTGTGTGTGTGTGTGTGTGTGTGTGTGTGTTTTGAGAGTGTGGGATAAGGGTAGGATAAGTTCTGTTCATAGCCTTAAATATCACACTAAAGAAGGTATTATTTGAACATAATAAAATAAAAAAGTAGGGAATTCTGAGAGCGCACTGCCAATTATATTTGTGTGAACTGAGACCTTAGCCTAAAAAAAAAAAAAACAAAACAAAAAACAAAAAAAAAAAAAAACAAAAAACCACTGCAGCATTAGCAATGGACAGTGGTTAAGTTGGGACCTGGGGTGAGAAACATCACTCATCACCATGTAATTGGCCAAACTTCACTGCCAGCAGCAGGCATGCACTGGCACTGCTTTCCCATCAGCCCCTGGGAAACACAGCTCCCGCTCTCAGCAAACTCCCACTTAGTTGTAGTTCTTTTTCACGGAGTCACTGTTACAGACCTGTGAAACCAGAAAAGAGTCCTGTATATGACTACTTATTTTTCAGCCTTTGGCTGTATTTTCACTGTTTGTTTTCAAAATATAATGGAGGGAAAGAAAGAAGTAAAGACTGTGAGGTTCCTTCCTAATTCCTAAATCACATTCCCAAACAGCCATGACAAGAAGAGGAGGAGCAGCATGAGAGGAAGCAAGAGAAAAAAGAAGGTGAGTGGAAGGAGGAGAAGAAGGGAAATCATGATGAGAGAGCCCTAGCGCATGTCATCTCTTTCATACTGGCAGCAGCAGGGACTGTATTAAGTTAAGCCATATGAAATAGTCATCTTTGCAGGTAAAAATGGTCAAATATCATCAATTTGATCTGGTTTAACCTATCCTTCTCCTCCCCTCCTTCCTTCCCACCAAGACAAGACCCCCTTGGATACCTCTGGGCTCAGTGTCATCTCAACTACAGCGACAGGGCATGTGGCAGCACCGAACAGGCCACCTTCCCATCACATATCACAGTAGCCTCCCTTCTCACCCCATCAGGGACTCCTGTGAATGACCCAGCAGGAGGAGCACACAGTTCCTTGCAGATTCGTCTAAAAATGCTCTTCTGGCCGAAACCGGTTTGGCTCAGTGGTAGAGCGTCGGTCTGCGGACTGAAAGGTCCCAGGTTCGATTCCGGTCAAGGGCATGTACCTGGGTTGTGGGCACATCCCCGGTAGGGGGTGTGCAAGAGGCAGCTGGTTGATGTTTCTTTCTCATCAACGTTTCTAGCTCTCTATCCCCTTTCTATAAAAAAAAAAAAAATCAATAAAATATATTTTAAAAAATAAATAAAAAGAATAAAAATGCTCTTCTGGGCAGCAGCCCCTATGACGACTGATGGTAACGGGTTAGAAAGAACAAAGAGTGCCAGCTCATATGCAGAACACACATCTAAAACAGGGTCCTCTTGAACCATCTCAACATCGCCACAGTAAAACATTTTCTCTTCTTTATAAAGCAGAAAATGAAGTTTGTGAAAAGGAAAAATGCAGTACTTCTAAAATTTTACTTATTAATGTCCAATTTCTAGAGGAATTTTGAAACTAAATAGAAATACAATAAACTCTGTTAATAACCAGCCTCAGGTATTGCTTGGCAGTTTATTATTTTTAATATACATTTGCCCCTCTTGTCGGTATTTAAATTTGCAAAGCTTTCTGAAGTAAGTGTCATAGCTATGCATGCTGCCCATGAATGAGTGACTGTATCTGTTACTCTTTAGCAAAATGAGTGTATTGGTGGGTATCTTAAGATGGCCTATTATAATATAAAAATGAAAGCAAGCTACTTTTTACTCCCAGTACCATCTTATCTTAATTAAAAAGTGTGTCAAAAAACAGGGAGAATGACAATAAGCACTTTTGCCATCCTCCAATATCCAGAGTTCATAAACTAGAGGTAAAATGAGCTTCACCATATAGTCACAAGATCATATATCAGAGCCTACTTAGCCTGAGATTATATTGAAGGGCAAGAGAATGGTCCTGAGTTTAGTGTTGTACCTAGAGTGTGATGACTTAAATTTAATGTTTTAAATTTTGGAATAATAAAATGACAAGAGAATAATAGGAATAGAATAATAAAATACACTTTATTTACATATTAAAGGCCCAATTCACAAGAAAGTCTTCAGAGAGAAAATTCACATGGAGGCATCCTTGCCATTAAGAATTATAATTTTTCTCTTTTAGTATATTATAGAGTATTTCTCATCAATTGAAGGAATTGCTTCCTAGAGCAATAAAACCCAATGGAATCATTCAATTTGTTCATGTTAGCAGTGGGATTTTGCAATAATGAATTGAATATTATGAGAAAGAGAGGGCACATTTTCAAAGCTATGAATGAAAATTAAAGTAATATACACTACCTTCCCTGCTCAGGCAAGTAATGCAGTGACAACGGAACACTTGCCTTTTGTGGTCAAGTAATGAGAGTGGAGGCAAAGTTAAGAAGACAACAGTGAGGGAAACTACACTTCCACTACCTATTCAATGGGAGTTTAAGCAATATGAGGGTCACCCACAGATTCTGTGCTTTCCATCTTCTCTCCCCCTTATCCCCATTGAGTGTTCTTTCATTTTCTTGCTCATGGTTTTATTTTATGAGACAAGACTGAAAGTGTGAGAATGATGATGGTGATCTGCTAGCTGTGCCAGGTTCACTTTTTGCCTATTTCTTCTGCAAGTCCTTCAAAGCAAATGAAAAGATGCAAAAGTGCAGCAGCCCTAGAAAAGAAAGCTATTAATTGAAAATATCACAAATCATTAGGATAAATTATTCAAAACTGACAAAAGAGGTAGACCATATTGAAGAAGAAGTAATATCTAGTCATGCCTAGACTTAGGAAACTCAATGAAGTGGGATCATGTTGGATAAATGACTGTAAGGCAGCTAAAATGATGTGTGGCATATACCTAACAATTGGCTATCAAGCTTCAGATCTGGAAAAGGGATTCTAGTAGCACCAAGTAGATTCTGGACTATAAATCTGTCAGCAAACAAACACTGTGTATGGGCACATCTTTCTTTCTTTCAGAATCAGTATACAAAAACAAAATAAATATTTAATGTGCGGGGTCTATGAAAAAAAAAAAGCACTAGCATAGAAAAAAAAAAAAGAATCCATAGTTCTACAGATGCAAAGCATTACACAATGTGGCACTCAAACTATAGGTTCATGGTTAAAAGTGGGGAGTTGGAAGCCAAATTTCTGGTCTCAAATTCTAGCTTTTTCTTTTAGTAGTTATTTAGCTATTTGGATTCAGATTTCTCATCTATGAAATGGAGAGCATATTAGTACCACGTGGTATGAAGATTAAAGGAATTAACACACATAATGCTCTTTACAAAGGAAGTGTCCATTGTTTGCTGTCATTGTCATCATCATCATCATTATGTGAAACTATACATTATGAAACTAAAGGAAGCATGAATTTTATAAAATGAGATTAAAATATTAAAGGGGAGGGATCTGGACAAAGTATGAAAAGGCAACTGAGAAGAAGAAAGGCATGCACAAAAACAAACACACAGACCAGAGTAAATGAAAATATGTATTTAAATGTATTTTTATTGATTTTTTACAGAGAGGAAGGGAGAGAGATAGAGAGCTAGAAACGTCGATGAGAAACATTGACCAGCTGCCTCTTGCACACCCCCTACCAGGGATATGCCCGCAATCAACGTACATGCCCTTGACTGGAATCGAACCTGGGACCTTTCAGTCTGCAGACCGATGCTCTACTGCTGAGCCAAACTGGTTTCGGCTGAAAATATGTATTTAAAGCAATGAACAAACAGAATTGTTTGAGTAGGAAAGCACACTGATGCTGAGAAAAAGAAATACAAATAATTTATAGGAAAGCAACAACTAAGTAAAAATTATCAAATAAAAAACCTGATAATTCTATAAATAGTAATTCCATATATCTAAGAAATATTGTAGAAAGAAAAAAATAGATATGTAATGCCATAGCTTTCTGATGCTAAGATAATTTCCCCTCTTCCACATAGACTTTTTAATAGTTCTTAAAGCAGAGATTATATTCTTATGTGATATATATTTCACATATTATGTGTGTATATACACATAATTCAATTACAAATGATTGAATCAATAACGTATGTATATTACATTTTGTGGCATCTTAAAATGAACCAAAAAATTAACACTTTTTTAAACTAAGAAAAACAAGTCAACAGAAAAATATTCATTTGTGTTCCGGAAAAGAATATTGAGGGGTAAAGGGACATATACCAAAATATTTAAAATGTCAAGACTAGGGCTAGCTGGTTTGGTCATTGCATAGAGCTTCGATCTACAGACTGAAGGGTCCCAGGTTTGATTCTTATAAAAGGCACATGCCTAGATTGTAGGCTTGATCTCCAGTAGGGGGCATGCAGGAAACAGCCAATCAATGATTTTCATTATTGATGTTTCTATATCTCTCTCCCTTTTCCTTCCTTTCTGAAATCAATAAAAATATATTTTTTAAAAAATAGGATGTCAAGACTTATGTATTATATTGCAATAAAATATCAGATTGAAAATTTAGCTAACTCTTTTTAAAAAAATATATTTTATTGATTTTTTACAGAGAGGAAGAGAGAGGGACACAGAGTCAGAAACATTGATGAGAGAGAATCATCAATCAGCTGCCACTTGCACACCCCCACTGGGGATTGACCAAACCAAGGCACATGTCCTTGACTGGAATCGAACCTGGGACCCCCCAGTCCGCAGACTCGAGACAAATCACTGAGACAAATCGGTTTCAGCAAAAATTTAGCTAACTCTTAATAAGATTTTACTTCCTTAAAAAAGAAACAGAACTAAAATATATATGAAAAAAATTTAATTATATTTAATGTGGATGATGTATTTACTTTTGTCTAATTTTACTCATCTTTGGACAGTGGTTTGAAATATTTGTTATTCTAATTAAAGAAAGCCTATTTTGATCAGACTTCTTTTTCTTAAATGTAAATTCCAGGAAAAAATAAAGTAGAACTTTCTTCTGAAGGAAATAAGTGGTTACTCATGAATTGTGTACATAGCCAGATGGCTTTCAGATTTTAAAGTAATAGTAAGTCATCTTGGATATGCAAGGCCTCTGAAAATATATCATCCATGTACCAGTTCTAAAAATTTATGCAAATCTATTCTAGTTATAAGTAAGATGAATCTAAGACAAGAAATTCAGCATGGGAAAGTCAAGGTATGAATAGACTGTGGCCAGCAATTATTTCACTGAAAACACTGAAATAATAGTGATAAAGTTGCAAAATTAAATATGAATGTTAAAAATAAATTTTGAGCCTTGGCCAGCATGGCTTACTTGGTTGGGTGTTGTCCTGTGGACTGAAAGATTGCCAGTTCAATTCCTGGCCAGGGCACATGCCTGGGTTGTGGGCTTGATGCCTCATACAGGATGTACAGGAGGCAGCCAATTGATGTTTTTCTGTCACATCAATGCTTCTCTTGGTCCCTTCCTCTTTTTACCTCCCTTTGTAAAAATAAATGTAAAAATAAAAATTTTTGAAAGAAAAAACATATATAGTAACTATTAACAATTTTGAAATACAAGTTATAAATGAGTAATTATCAGGATCTGGAATTCTATATCCCATAACGATTAGCCAGAAGGTGAGTGAGAAAAAGTAAAAGCACTATAAATTTCTCATTATACATGGGAAGAAATGAAAATAACAGTTCCTAAAGTAGGCCATTATCCTATCTAATAAAGGAATATGCTAATTGATCCTCAAACTATTGCAAAGATAGCAGCATCCACAGCCAATAAGGAGGACATATGCTAATTAACTGCCACACCTTCAAAAATGGCGGAGCCCACAACCACAAGATGGTGATGCGCAGTCCCCCCATCCCCCAGCCACCCAGGGCCAGCCCAAGGCACAGGCAAGCCTCTGATGGCAGCTGCCCAGCCGCCCAGGGCCACCCTCGGCTCAGGTAACCAGGGCTGGCCGAGGATTGCACTGCTGGCAGTGGCAGCAGCAGAAGTGTGATGGGGGCATCATTTTTCCTTGATTGCTGGGTCGCCTTCCACCCTGAGGAATCCTGGACTGTGAGATAAAGCAGGACAGGCTGAGGCATCTCCCTCCAGTGCATGAATTTTCACGCACTGGCCTCTAGTAGTAAATAAAGTTTTTCTACCTTCCATTAATGTATTTTCCTTACTACTGAAAAAAAGAGGAAAAAAAGCAGACAATTATGAAAGAATAAGGCATATAAACATTGAATATATAAAATAACACAATAGAAGTTTGTTTAAACATTTTGCTTAAGACAGAAAAAAAAAGCAATATTTGAGCAAAATCTGAGATCCCCTTTAAAAATGAAGACTCTGAATCTGTTAAAAAAAAAAAAAATCTAAAAACAAAATGCTTTTAAGGGAAGCAAAAGGACAGATAAATGTCTAAAAGACAAAAAAGAAAAGAAAGATAAGCTTATATATACCGGGCAACCACAAATAAAAAGAAGTAGAGGTGAAAATAATAATTCAAGCCAAATCTGAACTGAAGACAAAAGCATTATATAAGAGTTAGCCCAATTTTCATTATTAAAAGTTAAAATCCTCAAAAATTTTTCAAACACACAGATGACAATTTAGGTAGCATCTGAATAAGTGAAAAACTTAGAAATAAGAGAAATGGACAAAAACAAAATTCTGTGAAAATTACATCTATCTCAGTTTTTGTCAAGTGAAAAATAAAAAAGGCAAGGATATATGATTTAAATATTATAAAATAGATAGAATTAAATAAGTACACCTACCCAACTTTATATTATATAAAGCAACCATTACAGAATTGTAGCAAAAACCTTAATCTAATAAATACATTATCAAAAAATTTAAAAAAATTATTTACAAACATTTAAAGGTCATAGATTCTGCCTGTAATGCAATAACATTAGAAAATAATGAAAATTCAAGCAAACATACCAAATCAGTTGGAAATCTAAAACAAAATAAAGCAAAATGTCTCCACTAAATCATTCTTAGATTAAAGATAAAATATTTACAAACTATTGGAGAATAAAAGTGTTAAAAGTGCATATAAAAATTTGCAAACTGGGTAGATTTATTAAATAATGAATTAAAATAAATTAAGCATTACATCTATGAGGATAACAAAAAGATGAAAAAACAGAAATATATAAAAGATTAAAAATTATAAAAGAAAAAACAAAAATTAATTCAGAAATCAATGAATGAATTGACTATATGGGGAAGAAAACAAATCAAAAAAGGCACAAAGGCAACAAAAGCAAAAATAAACAAAGGGAACTACATCAAACTAAAGCTTCTGCATATTAATGAAAACCATTAATAGCCACATGCAAAAGAATGGAACTGGACCCCATCTGACACCAAACACAAAAACCAGTCAAAGTAATTAAAAACTTAAGTTAAAACTGCGAACTGTAAACCTCCTAGAAGGAAACAGGTGGTAAGCTTTTTGGCATTGGGATTGGCAATAATTTTTTAATTTGACACTAAGAGCAAAGGCAACAGGCAAAATGAACACATGGGGTGTCATTAAATTTAAAAGCTTCAACACAGCAAGGGAAACAAAATGAAAGGTAATCTACAAAAGAGGAGAAAATATTTGCAAACCACTTATTTGATAAGGATTTACTATCCAAAATATAAGAGAAACACAATCTGATGGCAAAATAAATACATACATAAATAAAAACAATAAAAAATGAGCAGAGGACCTAAATAAATATGGTTTAAAAAAGAAGAGTTACATATGACCAAAAGGTATATACAAAACTACTCAACATTACTAATCATCAGGAAAATGCTAATCAAAACTACAATGAGATATTGTTCATGCCTGTTGAAATTTTTACTATCAAAAGATGAGATAATATGCTGGCATGGATGTAGAGAAAAGGTATGCTGTTGGTAAGAATGTAAACTGGTATAACCACTATGGAAGACAGTATGGAGGTTCCTAAAAAAATTAAAAATGAAACTATCATATAATCTGGCAATTCCACTTCTTGGTATATATCCAAAGGAAACAAAATCATTATCTTGAAAATAGATCTATACTGTCACATTTATAGCAGCCTTGTTCACAATATCAAAGATATGGAAACACCCTAAGTGTTTGTTGATGGATACATAAATAAGTGTATATATTATATATATACACTTCATACACACACACACACACACACACACACACACACACTCACTAGAGGCCCAGTGCACAAAATTTGTGCATGTGGGGGGTTGTCCCTCAGCCCAGCCTGCACCCTCTCCAATCTGAGACATCCCTCTCACAATCCAGGACTGCTGTCTCCCAACTGCTTGTCTGCCTGCCTTCCTGATTGCCCCTAACCCCTTCTGCCTGCCGGCCTGATCACCCCCTAACCACTCCCATGCCAGCCTGATTGATATCTAACTGCTCCCCTGCCAGCATGTTTGTCTCCAACTTCCTTCCTCTGCTGGTCTGGTCACCCCTAATTGCCCTTCCCTGTAGGGTTGATTGCCCCCTACTGTCCTCCCTTGCAGGCCTGGTGCCTCCCAACTGCCCTCCCCTGCTGGTCTGATCGCTCACAATTGCCCTCCCTTGTAGGCCTGGTCCCTCCCTGTTGGCCATCTTGTGTCCACATAGGGTCAGGATCTTTGACCACATGGGAGCAGTCATCTTGTTGGAGTGATGGTCAATCTGCATATTATTCTTTTATTAGATAGGATAGAGGCCTGGTGCATGGGTGGGGCCAGCTGATTTGCCCTGAAGGGTGTCCTGGATCAGGGTTCCCTTGGGGCATAGGGCAGCCTGGGAGAGGGGCCTGTGGTGGTTTGCAGGCCAGCCACACCCCCTGGTGACCCAAGCAGAGGCCCTGGTATCAGGAATTTATTTATCTTGTACAATTGAAACTTTGTAGCCTGGAGCAGAGCCAAGCCTCCTGCTCACTCCCTGGTGGCAGCCATTTCTGTTGGAATTTATTTACCTTCTATAATGGAAACTTTGTAGCCTTAAGCGGAGGCCAGGGCTGGCCAGGATGTGTGGAAAACTTGGCTTCCTCCATTGCTAGGGAAACCCAAGCCTCCCTCCTGCTCGCTCCATGGCTGCAGCCATCTTAGTTGGGGTTAATTTGCATACTCACTCTGATTGGCTGGTAGGCATGACTTGTCAGTGTAGCAGAGTGATGGTTAATTTGCATATTACTCTTTCATTAGATAGGACAAAGGTATATTATTTAGCATTTAAAAAAAGGAAATAGGTGAAGTGATGGCTGTATTAAATAATTCAATGTGGGGAATCCTTTCACAATATATACATATAACAAATCACCACATTGTACACTTTAAATATCTTGCAATTATATTTGTTAATTTTACATCAGTGGAGCTGAAAAAAGAATGAAACCAAGTAGGAAAAGTAGGAAAGAAGAAGGAAAAATGTCCTTCTTAGGCTCCAATATCAGTTTTACTGGTGAGGTTTTTCTTTCTTCCTTAAACACTCTGACTTTTAACAAAACCAAACTTTGAAGAACCGATGGAATCAAATGAAGAAAATAAGCAAACAAAATAGAAACAGACTCACAGATATAGAGAACAGAATGACAGTTTTCAGAAAGGAGAGGGATGGGTCGGATGAAAAAGATGAAGGGATTAAGCAAAAACAAAACAAAAAACAACATAGCAACCACACAAATTCATAAACACAGACAATAGGATGGTGATTACCAGAGGAAAGGGAGGAGGGGGGAGGTGGAAGAGGGAAAAGAGGCGATAAATGATCATGGAAGGAGACTTAACTTTGGGTAGTGAACACATAATACATAGATGATGTATTATAGAATTCTACACTTGAAACTATATGAATATATTAACCAACATTACTCCAATAAATTCAACACACATTTAAAAAAAAAAGAAACAGTTATTTAAAAAAGAACCAAATCAATCCCTACAATATAATTTGTTCCAAAAATAGAAAAAATGTAACATATAACCTGTTTATTTGGTGAAGTTACCATACTCTACTATCAAAATCTGGAAGAGAAGGGAGGAAATTAAAGACGTTTTCCTTATGAAGATAGATGTAAAACACATTTTAAGTAAAGTCACAGGAAATCACATTTAATATAGAATAAACGAATCATAACTCAAGAAATTCATATAGTTTCCCATTAAGTGGTAAGGATGTTTATATTTGGTAATCTATTAATTCATAGATTCCATAATTAGATCACTTTTGATCCCCTTTAGGTAAAAGGGGATCAAAAGTGATCTCCCTTAACACAATGTAAAAAAAAAAAAAATCTGTCTATAGATCTTAAACCAAAAATCAACACCCAATTTAAGTACAAGCATCAGAAATACTGAGCTTAAACCAGTATTGTGTGAGAATCCTCTGTGGATCCTGAACAGCCAGCCAGCCACACAGCCCTCTCAGGCCCCAAAGACATGCCGCTTTGTCCGCATTGCTTCACTGCAGTCACCCTTTGTTTGGACAGGAGGCGTTATTCAGATTTGCTTTGTGAGGTCAGAAGCAAATGTCATTCCCTCCTCTTCAAGGCATCTGTTCCCTCACAGCGCTCACAGAGACCTATTTCTACTTCTGGCTTTGGCCCGGTTGCAGCTCCTCTGAAGAGTGGTTATGTCAGGGATGTGTAATCTTATAGGTCTTCCTTTATTTCTCCCCAGTCTGCTTTTGATGCTTCAGAAACGGGACCCTCCTGTGCAGGTGTAGGTTAGAATCACAGTTTTGTAAAAGTATGTGGATAAGATGTGCTCTTCTGAATCCTCCTTTATTTGAACATCCTAAGAAATGAGACTCACGAATTTCTAGAGCACATCTATTACCCCAACTATCTCTTTGTTCTGACTATTCAGGCCTAAAATGCAAATGCACCTACTTTTCCACCTACTTGTAAGACAAGACAGGAGGAACCACAATATGTGTCCCATTACCAGTAGGCGTGGGAGAAAATAACTCTTCCCAAACCCAGATCCCATCTTTATCCTCCCTGGTATGCCTGCCCCTAACAGTCTCCATGGACTTATAAGATACTAATCCTTCTTCAATGAACAGAGACCTGCCTTTCCTTGTGCTACTGCTGGACTCATGACCATGTCCTTTTATTTAGCTATTCACAGATTCAAGATTTAAGGTCCTTGAAGATAGGAACCTTATCTCACCCTTCCTGATTCCCATTAGGTTGAGCACATTTTCTTCTACTTAGCAGGCTGAATACATATTTTCCAAATGAATTTAAAAATAAAAATTGAACTGTTAACCTCCTGAGAAATCTGTGTCAGATTTCTTAGGAGGTTAGATGTCAGGTTTTCTAATTATGAAGATGGTCATCTCTGTGGCTAGACAAGAGAGTCCACAAAATGTGTGGGGTGGGCAGGGTGGCAGGTGGGAGGGGGCAGAACAGCTGTTTGAAAACATTGAAAACATTCAACCTGGTGAAGAAAAGGCTTAGGGAAAAAATGATTACATATATTAAGGACAGTTGGAGAAACGTAGCATTTATTTGCATGTAGAAGGCAGAATGGGACATGATATAGCGGGGATTTCGTTTGATTGAAAGGAATTCAGATCAGGCAGAAGGAGAGATTCCTGAACTCAGTATCAATTGATTTAAACAGTTGTCCCATGACCCTTTTCCTAGAGAGCTTTAAAAAACAGAATTGCCATCTACCCATTTAGGATGGTTTCCATGCTGGGCTTCCTGGGAAAGTATTGGTAAATTCAATACCATATTTCATGGACAACGCTGAGAACCTATGATAAGAACCATGTCAAGAAGGAGATTTGCAACAATTCAGCTCTATCCAATTTAATTCCTCTTTTTAAGTGGATAGGCCAAAGTGAAGTTCCAGTTAAGACTGAGTCTGTGTTTAACCAGGTGGCATTAGAAAACATTAGCCAACGTGTAGCACGGCTTCTTCTATAGAAATAAAAAGTGTCTAGGGGAGGGTGCTAAGGGAGAGAGAGGAGCTGCCAGAATAATTTTTCTGTCCCTGACAGATGCATGGAGTTGGGTTTGCCAGCCTCTTTTCAAAATGTCCAGCGGTGTGAGAAAAGTGGCTCAGTGTTTACCTTCCATTATGAGGAAGAACATCCCTGTGCAGGCTTAGAATTAACTGCTTTTCATTTGATTACCTAACGGATATCTACCTGTGGGTACAATTTCCCCAGTTATTCCCCTGGATACAGAGAAACAAGTAATTAATGGCCCCTGGTGCGTCCTTGCAAAAACAAAACGGATGTGGGATAGCCGTGGGAGTTAGGCATGTGAAAAGTAAAGGATAAAAATCTTTGTTTATTTTTCCAGACAATGTGTCTGAGGGACTCAGCGGCAAAGCAGTTGTAGCTCTTCATTTCCCCTGACCCTGATCTTCACCTAGAGTTTGAAAGAGACAAGGGGATGCTGGGACAAAGCTGCTTTCATCTGTGTGTTTGTAGAAAAAGAAATCATGCTTTCTGTCATAAACAATTATGTGATTTCAATTCTAATTGGAAACAGACACGTTCTCCTCCACAAGTGGTTATGTCTTGTTACTCAGAAAGCTCCCCAGTCACCCAGGGTAAGGAAAGTCTGGTCAGCACACACCACTGTCCTTAGAGAATGTGACCAAAATTGAGTACATCTGTACAACCTGCAGAAGGTGCTTTTAGGGCAAGACGCTGGTCTAGGAAGGCCCATTTGGACATTTGCCTGCAAGATCTTCATGTACCATTGACTCAAAGAGGGAACAGAAGCCTGAATCTCAGAATTGTGAAGGTGAGCGGACAGTACTGTAGCACAGAAGTTAGACCCGAGGTTTCATTAAAGGGAACCAGTACACACACAGGAAGCATTTGCTCCGTGTCTTCCTTTCTCTTCATTGGGTGGGCAAAAGTAGGTTTACAGTTGTGAACACATGAAACACAGAGTTTATTCTTGGTTCATTATTTACTAATCATTGTATTATTTAATTGTATTCAATTATAAGCCCATTTTTTTCCCACCCCATATGTTAAGTGTTAGAGATTAAAATGAGCCTCTACAAAAGCCATAGGAAAGAGGTATAAAAATGATCCTTAACCTCACCTTTGCCCAGCTGACACCTGGAAAGCGCAATTGTGTATTAATGATAATACTCTGGTATGGCTCCAGTAAATATAACACCATATGCAAAGCTTTCAGATCTCCACAAATGCCACCAGTACTTATGATCCCTGTGGGTAGGTTTTCTCTTGCTGTGTTCAAGTTTGAAAGGAATATAAATGCACCATTAAATCTGCCCTAGAACTACAGAGAGCGGCTGTCACATAGTTAAGTGAAAAAGGCAGCTTTTATGTGTGATAGAGCTATCATCTTGTAAAGAGCAAATTGGTAGAGAGAGGCTGGTGGGAGAAATGTATGGAGAGTGGCCTCAACAGGATAGGCAGATGGAAGCCTGAGTTCTTTTATAAATTCCTTTAAAATGACACATTTTATTGAGCTTTTAGGAGAAAGATGCAGATTATTTTTGAGGCTTAGAAATAAGACACTATCCCCAACCTCCCACTCTAACACATCAGAACCACTAAGATCACCACCACCATTGCTAGTAAGAAGGGAGAAGAGGAGAAGCAGGAGTCAAAGTCATCTTTCACTACAGTAAACACATTGAGTTTTGCTTGTCACAGTGAATGATGAATGGCCACCTATCACTTTGCCAAGGAGAGAGAAACCAAAGATTGTGTATCAATTTTTATAATTTTAAGGATGAAAGATAATAACTGCAGAAATGGAGCAGATTTTATAAAAATCCCCTCTGAAAATGTGATTACACATAAAAATCCATAAAAATGTACAAAGTGATAGATGAACCAAAACTAAACAAATGCAGTTTTTTTTTTTATCCTTTTGGAACTGAGCAGAAATAGCATATGTAGAAAGAATGGTTTTATTTTGTATTTTTTAAAAGAAATATTTGGAACTTAATTGAATTATACTTCGGGTGGGAATTGAAATTTTCAGATGGGATATCAGGTTTTATTTTAAATTGAATTCTATATTGAAGAAATGAAGAACGGACCAACAGTGAAACATTAGCAATAAAGTTGACACATTTCAATAAACAACTAAGAAAGCTGAGCAAACTGTAAGCTCACACACTTTCTTCGTACATTATCCTAACCCTCCGATGGTCTATATTAACTATTCTTGATCATTTTGATCAGGAAATCATCTTTGATCTATTCTAATTAAATCCAGTTTATATCTTATATTTATTTCTTGAGATTTTTTTTAAAGCAAACAAAAATTAACCCCTTTTTTTGTGGCTTCCCTCATAAATCTACCTTGTCCCTCACATCTTTAATTTCATATTATTAGTGAATTTAGAACATTTATCTAGATTATGTCCCATTTTGCTTACTTCTTAGAAGTTATGAAGTTAATTCCAAATCCTACACACCACATTATAGCAGTATATATTATTCATTCTAAGTTATTTTGTTCACATTGAGCCTTCATGGATTTCATAATGCCCTATCAGGTAGATTTTATATTTAATTGACTAACTGACACTAATTTATAATAATAAAAGTATAATATGCTAATTAGACTGATGTCCTTCTGGAAGTCCTTCCTTCCAGACAGAAGCCACAGTGGCGGGGGCTGCAGCTGGCAGGGGCTGGGGCCAAAGCCTTGCATAAATTTCATGCAATGGGCCTCTAGTGTATAATAATAAAACAGGTCTAAATTTTTTTGCATTTAGAAATTATACCAATAATTTGTGTTTTTCTTTCTTTTTTTAAAAATATATTTTATTGATTTTCCACAGAGAGGAAGGGAGAGGGATAGAGAGCTAGAAACGTCAATAAGAGAGAAACATCGACCAGCTGCCTCTTGCACACCCCCTACTGGAGATATGCCCACAACCAATGTACATGTCCTTGACCGGAATCGAACCCGGGTCCCTTCAGTCTGCAGACTGATGCTCTATCCATTGAACCAAACCGGTTTCGGGACAAACCTGTATTTTGAATGGCCATAAAGAAAAACATTGTACCACCATGTACAATGCTCTAGAACACTGTTTTTTCTACACCCTAAGAAAGAAGGCCAGACTAAGGAGCGAGAGTGTAAAAGTCAACAATTAGGAAAGGAGAACAAGACAGAGACAACAGGTGGGGAAAACGAGTGTCACAATAAGGTAGCGGTGGAGAGATGAATAAGCCTTTGGTTTATTTCTAATTTCTTTAACATATGATGGATCTAAAACCTTGGTTAAAAAACCTACTCATGTTGTATAAACTTCCTCCCCTCAGCTGCCCCCATTTCTTATTAAAACGACCTAATGCGAACAGACATTATGCTATGAGCATGGTGATACCTGTTATAAACACTCTGGACTGCAATTCATCTTTTTAAACACCTTGGCCAGCATCCAGTTTCAGACTCATACAACACCTCAGAATACAAGATGTTATCACTGAAGAAACCCTGTTTGCTTATCAAAGCAAGGCAACCAATTAAGAGTTTTATTACTAATACCGTCACCCCAAGGGCTATAACATTAGATTTATTTATTTATTTTAAGTTCAACCTACTAAATTTCGTGCTAACACACAACAATGTACAGCTCGTATTACAAATGAATAACTTAATTAAAAAACATTGATTTTGCTCATTGACTGCTGCAAATTTTATTAAATATTAATGATAACATTTTGTATTTTTTATACTAGTCATGAAAGTTTTATGTGCTCTCTCCCCTACAGCAGGCTTAGATTTTATGACAAAATCTTAGGCAGCTCAAAGTACAAACATAAATATTGCATTGGCCAGCTTGGTACAATGTATGTGTATACATACAGCAATGTGCATGGATGTGTGAACATTTACACAAATGCACACTGAATTAGGAGAGCTCAAGTGGGAGAGAAATTTAGATGGTTTAAGTTTGTGTTTTATTTTAGCTACCCAAAAGGGTCACCCAGAAATTCTTGGAATAAACTCCCTGTAAGGGAGAACTCAGAGTCCTTCCCAAGTGCATTCTCCCCCAGATTCTGTATGTGCAATACAAAGCACAGATATCATTCCATAAACAATGTAATTTTCCATGCTATAAGTCCTCTCTGGCAAAAGGTTTCACCAAAAGGACAAAATTCTCTCCTTTCCTCACGCCATGTGCCCAGAAAGCCAAAATGCCCACGAGCCTATGGAAGAGCTTTTAAAATGTTGGTAGAATTTTTTTTTTTTTTTTTTTTTGTGGTTGTTGTACTGGTTGTTTCTGTGAGTTTATTTTACATGTTTATAATAGAATCAACACAGCCTTAGACTTTTGTAGATGGAGGAGAAGAATCTCTTATCTCATTCCTCTAAGGTTTTAATGGGAACCATAATATGTTTGTAGTCAGCTGACAGCTGAGCTGTGAGGCATGAACCAGATGACCTTATTTGGAATGATTTTTCATGATTTGGAAAAATGGACTTAAATTTTTGTAAAGCGTTCAACAGAATATCACTACTTTGAACTTCTGCAGTGATTTCCTTTACTCGCTATCTCAGTCATTTTTGAAACAATTGAGAAGTTAATTTGTTGAAGTCACTTCCTCAAATCACTTCAGAGGTCAGAGGGACAGGTCCCAGTTACATAGTTTTTCCAAAACTTAACAAACTTTCTTAAGAATACAGTCATAGCAACCCAGCCTTCCAAAGAAAAGCTTTATATTATTAAGTACTTGTCAAAAAGGCTCCAGTCGTACTCTACATAGTTTGCAAATGCCCTCATAATGAACACTGAGGGAGGGAGGAAGAGTAAAAGGCATACTTTCCAAAAGGAAATACTTCACATAAAAACCATTAACCAGTTTCTAAAGAGAGGAATTTGAAGGCAGGTCAGAGATCTTTAAAATATATGCTTCTTTAAAATGCAAAATATTTTCATAAAACAGATAGAAGGTTAATGTGTAGAAATCAACTCATTCAATTTTGTACTTAATAGTGACCCAAGAATGTTTGGGTGTTTTAGTTGTATATCGTTATTCTTTGTCCCTGACCCTCAGTTAATCTGACCCCCATCTCATTGTCACCAGCCAACTACATTAGAATATATGCATACATTTTTTTTTCTGTGAACAAATGCCATGCAGTTCTATCAGTCTTATTTCCCTTTCTGTTGTAGAATAAAGTTTCTTTCCTTAATGGTGAGCACTCAGGAAAAACAAAACAACAAAACAAAGCAAAATAACCCTCAACCATTCTTGCAATGAAGCCCAGTGCTAGACCTGAGGGCAGGAGCTCTGTAGGTTTGACACATTTTGAAAGAAACTACTGTCCCCAACTGAGCTTGACTGTGAAACGGATCTATATATCCACCTTTAGTCCTCCCAGGGAATAAATTAAATCTGCATCTTGACTGTGTTGCCTGGAAGAGGTCTTTAAATTATTTATGGTGCAATAGCAGGGAGTTGCTCTCCTCTGCAAGCTGGGGGTGGGGCGAAGTGCATTCTGCCTCCTATCTATTATGGGCCACTGCTTTCCGAAGTCCAGTAATGTCTAGAGAAAAACAACAAGGCTGGAGGCAACCAAGATGCATTGACAAAAAAGAGGCAGTAAATCACTTTTCACTCTGTGGAGACTGTTTTCAGGCTGGCAGGCTGCACTTTGCTCTGGTTCTGCCTGGGATGCAGCAGATGTATGCTGATGCCTGGCTGGGCAGATGATGGGTTAAGATGATGAGGATCTAAGGTTGAAGTTTTAAAAATGGAAATAAAAGGAAACAAAGATTTGTAGGAGGGATTTTGCTAATTTGGAAACTTCTGCTTCTGAGCTGTGGCATAAATATATATATATATATATATATATATATATATATATATATATATTCCCAAAAAAGTATACACACTTTATAACTGATAACTCAATTGATATTTCTTTCAGATATAAACCATTGTAATTAATAATTAGTCAAAGTGTGTGTACATTTTTAGGACACCCTGTATATAATACATATACATATGTATATACAAACATATACATAATATATGTACACACATGCACATATACACTGAGTGGCCAGGTTATTATGATCTCTGAATGCATAATAATTTGGCCACTCAGTTCATGCACCTGGCATATACATATATATATATATATATATATATATATATATATATATATATATATATGTGTGTGTGTGTGTGTGTGTGTGTGTGTGTGTGTGTGTGTGTATGTGTATGTGTATGTATAGATATAGGTATTAAGTATAGGTATATATATAGATATAGATATATAGATATAGATATAGATATAGATATAGATATATTATAGATAGATATAGATATAGATATAGATATAGATATAGATATAGATATAGATATAGATATAGATATAGATATAGATATAGATATAAATAGGCCCGGTGCATGAATTTGTGCCTGGGTGGGGTCTGGCAAGCCTGGCCAGGGAGAGGGGACACAGGTGGTTGGCTGGCCTGCCTGCTGGTCAAACTCCTGGTTGAGGGGATAATTTGCATATTAGCCTTTTATTATGTAGGACAGTGGTTGGCAAACTCAGTCAACAGAGCCAAATATCAATAGCACAATGATTGAAATTTCTTTTGAGAGCTGAAAACCGACTTCTGCACATGGGCCACAAAATTTCAATCACACTGTATGTGTGTGCCCACACATGGTATTTTGTGGAATAGCCACACTCAAGGGGCCAAGGAGCTGTATGTGGCTCATGAGCTGTGGATTGCTGACCACTGATATAGGATATACACTGAGTGGCCAGATTATTATGTGTTCAGAGATCATAATAATCTGGCCACTCAGTGTATATATACACATATATACATGTAGGTGGAAACAGCTTTACATTGAGAATCAGAATATCTGAATGGTTCACACAGGATTGGTTCATGCATGAATTCCTTACAGCTTCTCAGTGACTCACTGCTGTTCTATAAACCACTGAAGCAGAGCCACATGGAATGACACATGGAGTTGGTTTAGTCACATCCTAGCAGAGCTCCTAGCCTACAGCCAACATCAATTGCCAGCCATGGAAGGTACCATCTGGAACATCAACTTCATTCAAGACCTTTGATGATTTTAGCCCCAACCAAGATCTGACTTCACTTGCATGAGAGAGCCCATAAGCAATGCCCAGGTGACCTCAGTCAGCCCACAGAACCACAAGAGATAATAAATGATTTTAAAGCCACTAACATTTGGAGTGATATACTAACCAGGAACAGATAACTGGAACCAGTACCAAAGCACAGATGGAAAAATTTGGATTTGACAAGAAGAAGGCAAAAAAGAGACAAGAACAAGTAAGATTATGGATACATTTACAATTGAATGATTGAGATATGAGAAGACAGAATTTGGGAGCAATATTGTTTGATAAGAAAGAGAAAAAGATGGGGTAGTGGATTTTTAAAGGGGATTAATATTTAAAGTATCATATATGTGCAACTGGAGACAGAATCCAGCAAAAGTTCACTGACATATTTGAAAGCCATGGTTATACTGTAAGTTATAAATTGCAAGAAAACCATCTGCCTTGCATTGGGATTTTCCATATCTGTGCTCAGCTATTCCAGTTAGGAAAAGAGAAATCATATGAGTGGACTGATCTTGATTGCAATTTTAAATAGTAGGTGGGAAGGGAAGAGAGCATGAAATAGCTGTGGGTTCTGGTACGTATTAGTTGAAGCAATGGACCATGGATTTTAGCCTGTGTAGGGAAAAGAAATGGAACCAGAAGAGACCTGATAATAAAAGTGAAAGAAAAGGAGGTGTAAAAATTAGAGGTCAAAAGATGAGCTATGTGAGAGAAAGGACTGAGAAAGTCTCTAGGGAGATACAGAAATAGAATATTATTGAATTCTTTCTTATGTTTATATATTTACAATCTTTCTAGAAACATAGTGTCTTACCTATATAATATTTAAAGACTAATAAATTAAAAAATCCAAACCAGTATTTCCATCGGTGAATAATTTTTAAACATCACTGGGTGGGAAGGTAATTCACAATAGAGGTTTAAACTGAAGATCTATTTGTTCAGTGGTGTGCTAGAGCTGGCTTCTCTCCACTTGTGAGAGCTAATTGTGAACATCTCTCTTTTTATCTGGGATCAGTGACATCACCTTGACAGCTTGAAATTGGCCATGGTGGTATAGTCACAGCACAGAAATCTGCAGACACTGCACATCAGGGCTTTTGTTGCCCAGAGAATGGGTTGTTAAACATTTTTCCGCACACCACTTCTCATTCCCCCTCTATGCTCAGTTTACTTCAAGAAAGAGAATTTAACTTTGTTACATATTTTATTAACATATGCCTTATTCTGCAGAGGACATGAGTAGAACATTATTTCACCACACTTTTATTAGCTGCATGAAGCACAACTGTTGGATTCAACATAAATTATTTATTACATGTGAAGATAGACTTTGCCCTCTTTCCTATGCCAGAACATTGCAAGACCAAAGGAAAAAGGAAAGAAAACAAGCTGAAGTAAGCAAAGTTTACTCCATTTAAGATGGAAGTTCTTCAGCAACTATGGAATTGAAAAAGGGATGAACTGTGAGAAGATTATTTTAAGAGGGGAAAACTGGCTGTCTTTGGTCTCTTCTCAGTGGGCTGTGGTGAAGAAGAATTGAATGCCCACCCATGCTCTCCATGCTCCTTGAAAGTCACAGGACCTGAAATTCACCCCCAAATGTCCACATTTTTTCCTCCTTTGCAAACACTATCATATTGGCACTGAAAAGAATGTTAAGTAAATCACTCACTCAAAAAAAGTACTAACCTCCCCTACTTGCCCAATAGTGTAGCTAGTATATTATAGTCTAAGGCCAGACAGGCCCATCCTCCCAGTTCATCTTTTTGCTATTTTTTTTTAAATTCAGTTTTCAAATACCTCCTACATTGTTTTTCTCTCTCATTTTGCTTTAGGATAGTAACACAAATTAATGAGTTATCACAATGAAAGAAAATGTTACTAGGAATATGAATGAAAACATAATCCTCAGAGAATTTCAACCTAGTAGGTTTGAAATAAGACACAAAAATTTTATCTGCCTAGGCAAGGCAAACTTGAGGATTTTGAACTGTTACTTAGTACACTAAACTATATTAATATTTTTTCCATTCATGCACTAAAAACTTATTGAGAATGACTTAGATGTGAACGTAATGGGTAATAAAACTCTTTGAGTCATCTCAGAATTGTTATATAGATTTGGAAGGTTTCATTAAAATTAGAAGCCTTTTATCGTGTTCTGTTTCTATTAAATGGAAACACATAAATGTGTTTTTTAATATTTGGGGGAGAATTAAAAGAGATGAATATTTAATAACTTGGTGTTGGGATCCAGGGTGATATTTTTGAGGCAGAATAAAAGCATGAACAAAACCTCCATACCCCTTGAACTCTGTTTTGTGTCATTCTTTATCAGATGGTTTAGGTGATAATCCCATTAAACATTAGCAGGTGTTATGTTGGTCACAGAATCCTTGCTTCCATATTTTCTTTTGAATACAGTAGGAATTTCCTACTGAGAACAGATAAAAGTGAGGCACATGGTAAATTCTGTTTAATGGTTGCTCTGTCTAGTGAATGAAAATTACCTAATAGGGAAAAATAACTTTCTAATTCTTTCCTTTCAAGGGCACTTATTAAAATGGAATTGTTAAATGAATATGCAATGATACAGAAAATTAAGCTTCCTTATATCAAAACAACACCACACTACATTATTTTTAAAATACCCTAGGTTCTTTTATTTTATATGAGGGGAACCTACCATATTGTGGATATATATTTTTTTCATTACTTTTAGATGATAAAATTTTGTGACAAATATGAGGCTTTAACATTTCAACAAGCTTCTCCTGAGGAACAAATGGCACATGAAGTCCTGTGGACATAAAGATTAAATCTAGTCTGTTATGGAAAGAATGCTTATTTTCTCCCTAAGTCCATACATGCAAATTCTAACCCCCAATGTGATGGTATTTTAAGATGGACCTTTGAGAGGTTATTAAGGTTAGATGAGGCCCTGATGGTGGGGCCCTCATGATGGGATTCGTGTCTCTTCTCAAAAGGAAGAAGACAGAGCTTACTCTTTCTTTCTCTTGAGAACACAATGAGAAGGCAGTCATCCATAAGCCAGGAAGAAAGCTCTCACTAGAAACTGAATCTGAAGGCACCTTTGTCCTATACTTCAAAGCATCCAGGAATATGAGTAACAAACATCTGTTGTGTAAGCCACCCAGGCTGTGGAATTTAGATAAGGTAGCCTGAGCTAATTGATATGTAATTTCTGTCCTCAAATAGCTTAATCTAGAGAGGAAAGGAGTACACACATGATTTCAATAAATGTGGAAGAAGTATGTGTGACTAGACATAAACTGGTTTTTCTCTGATATCTAATAGGCAACTGGGTGAAGAAACTGTGCCCAGATGTTAAAGTGATTTGTCCAGAATAAAAAAGTGGTTGTTGGCAGAACCAGAATAATAGACAACAGTGTGTGTGCATTGTATCTGTGTGTGTGTGTGTGTGTGTTTGTGTGTGGTGTGCATTGATATAAATAAATACTTATTTTCCAATCACTCAGCAAGTTTTTATTGAGTCCTTATTGTGTGCTAACTACTATAATAAATGTTTATAGGAATATCTCTCTTTATCCTCAAAAGCACCCAGGCTCCATTTGACAGATGAGAAAATGGAGGTTGAGAGAGATTTTCAAATTTGCCCAAAGTTACATAGCTAGAAAAATCAGAGCTGGGCTTTAAACCAAGATACCTGAAATATCACTGTTTTGAGAAGGTATTGTCTTTCAAATGGATAGAGAACTACTGCCCAACATATGGGGTGCATTCTCTTTCAGTCTCATACTTTCCTGTTAAGTCAGCTTAAATTCCATGGTCCTGCACCAGCACCATTCTCCTTATTTTTACCTCTTCCCTTCTCCTCTACATGGCCAAAGGAAAAAGTTCCTACATACAGGAGACCTTGCCTAGGCAGTATCAAAAAAGTGCTGTGCTTTATTATAACTGGTTCTAACAGTTAAAGCTGACAACAAATTTTGAGTGACCTAGAATAGCAGACTTTACTAGATCTACTTGAAATCTCTTTCCTGATGAATCTCTCTCTATAAAAACCTAATATGTAAATTGTCCCCTTGGGAGTTTGACCAGAAAACTAGGAGCTTGACTGCTTGCTATGATGTGTGTTGACCACTAGGGGGTGGTGTGGAACATGGTGGGCATCGGTGATATGGTGCTAGCAGCAGGCACTGCTGGACCTGATGGGCTCCAATGAGAGCAGGACCATGGCAGGATGGTGGAGCAGGTGAGCGGGTGGTGCCAGGACAAGGCAGGGTGCCAGGCAGGGCTACAGGACTGCCAGGCTGGGGGTGCAAGCTGGGCTGGTAGGGTGAGACTGGGCTAGACACACCCTAAAGCCCTCCTGTAGTCCCTTTCAGGCAGGCCAATCTCCTGCATTCCTGCCCTTGCTGGCCCACTCAAATTGTTCCTCTGCAGCTGAAAGAAGCTGGTGTCATCACCAGAATAAGTCTGAAGACCAACTATTGACGCAATGTACTTCTGTGGCCAAAAGAAAGTGTCATCGTTGACAGAATATGTCTGAAAAACTGTCATTGACAAGTACTACCAATGCTGGTAGGAACTGCCTTCACAGCGAAAATGAAGTAAATGAGGATGAAATTATTGAACATAATTGTAGTAGAATGATGGTTAGATGTCAATTTTGCCTAGTATTACTAAATTTTTCCACTGAAAAACCATCTGATGGAAAATGTACTTGATCTTGCATCAAAGGTAAAGTTTGTCTAAATGATATAACTTTTCCAGAATACCTGGCATATTTAAAAAAATTAATAATAAACGAAGATTCTGAAGGGTCATTGGTTTGATTCCTGATCAGGTTCAACCCCTGGCGCCAGTCAGAGAGCATGTGAGAGGGAGGCAATCAACCGATGTCTCTCTCCCCTCACCCCTCTACCTTTTAATTTTGCTAAAAAAAAAAAAAATCAATGAAAAATATATCCTTGGTGAGGATTAACAACAGCAAAATAATAATAAAAAGGTAGAGTATACTTCTTTAGCCTTTGACTATGACTTGCTGTGCTAATGAAACATTAGAAAATGGGACACAAGCATAATCTTAAAAAATATCTACAAACACTGGGATTTCCCCTCTCTCTTTACACCTTTATTTAAACAAGCCAGCAGTGTTTCCCAAAATGTGGTACATGTATCCCCAGGGGTACGGGAAGAGTTTGGTGGGGATATGCACTGCACCGTGCTTAGCTGCGCCTAATTCTACATTCTCATGAATACGAGGGGTACTCAGCGTTATGAAAATTATATCGATAGAAGGGGTACTCATATATCAAAAGTTGGGAAACACTGGTCTACTGGATGATGAGAGACCAGGTAGATAGAGGCCTAAAGCAACCCTCCCATCTCTGCTTGTTATTTGTGACATTCTTCGTTTTCTGGGCTTGTTTCAAAATTTTTCACTCATTATTTCACCAACAATTTATTCTACCTTCACTCCACTCTGATTCCAAATTATATTTAAGGCCACTTAGAATTGGTCCATGGCCCAATGGAACTCTGTTCACTTTTTCCCCCAAGTATTTATTCTCTCTGAGTTTCTATCTGATTTTAGATAATTTCTATTTCAATGCCTTTAAATTCATTGATATTTTCTCTGGTAGTTTCCAATCTGCTAGTAAGCCCATTTAGCGATTTTTTTTTTTTTAATTTCCAAATTAGAAAGTTTTTTTTCAAATATAGAAATGCTCCCTGGTTGTGATTAAAATATTCTGTTTTTCTACTTATTACAGTCATGTTTTCCTTTAAATTATTGAATGTATCTTATATTAGCTGTTTTGAAGGCCTTTCCTGTTAATTTATCATCATTGTCTTTCCTGGGTACTTTTCTATTGGCTACCCCGTATTTTCTGGCGTATAAGACGACCCCCTAATTTTACAGTTAAAACATAGGTTTAGGCCTATATTCGCTGTATAAGACTACCCCTCCACTTCAAAGAAAAGACTTAACTTTGCTGTCAAGATCTGCAGGTAATTTTTGTGCAATTTTGGTCTTTTGCCCCCGATTTTCGGTTGACTTTTTTTCATTTCAAATGTCATCTTATATGCCGGAAAATACGGTAATTTTTCTTTTGACTGTGGATTATATTTTTGTGCCTCTTGTTCATTTAGTAACTTTTAATGGAATGTAGGATATTTTTAACATCACACTATTGTCCTTATTTAAAGTATGTTTTGATGGGCAATTATTTGTGGGCCTACTTTATCCTTTGAGATTTGTTAGTTAGCGTTATTAGGGAGAGTCAACAGTAGCTTTTACTCGCAAACTAGTTTGGTTCTAATACTAAGAAGTAGTCCTTTTGGGGTATCTCTTGAATATTTCAGGTGTTCAATAAGATCTCCCCCTTCCATCTGGTTGGAATTCAAACAATTCCAGCCTTCTAAGAACTCTGTAAATTTTTAAACTTATAGGATACCTGTTTTTCTTTTCCCAGCCTTGTGGAAATCCATCCAATACATGAGAAGTTTAGCATTCAGCCAAAGACTCAGGACAATTTTATAAATTATGGGAGCTGCTTCTCGGCAAAGCTCCTTCTTTTCTGTATATTTGTTTGCTTTTGTTTTGTTTTGCTTTGTTTTGTTTTTTCACCTGAAAATGTCAGCTACCTATGTGTCTCCAAACTCAAATCTTTGTCTTCTCAACTCATTGAGACTGCTGTTCCCTGGTTGGGTTCCCCCTTCCTGCATTGCAGTCCACAAAGTGCCTACAGGCAGAAATCTGGGGTGATCATGGGGCTACCTCACTTGATTCCATCCTCTAAGGAATTAGAATCCCGTGATACCACTTTTCCAATATACAAACAAATTTGATTTATGTATTTTGTCCAATTTTCTAACTCTTCATGATGGGAGGCCAAGTCCATTACTAATTTTCCCTTGAGTATGCAAGTGGAAGTCCAGAGATTATTTATTTATTTGAAAATGGAAGATAATATAGTCATGCCATATGCCAATGAGAAAAATCCAATTAAGAAGGGAAATCTGGGGATACTTGAAAGAAATGATATTTTGAAACCAAATCCTTTGAAAATGTAAGAATAGATATAAAGCAGTACATAAGTAGAGGGGTCAGCTTTAATAAAAAGGATGGAAACTATTAACTCAGAATTAAAGGTGCTAATAATTAAGAATAAAAATAAAATATGATTAAAATAATAAAGTAAAATTAATAAAGTAAAAATTAATATATAGTGAAAAATTATTCTTGTTATTTATTCTTTGATCAAATGATTTGACTGAGTGAAACAGCAAATACAGGGTTGGGCAAAAGAACATTTACAGTTGTGAGTATACAAATCAGACTTTTTCCTGGTATTATTATTTATTAATTATTATATTATCTATACTAACAACTGTTAATCTACTTTTGTCCCACCTTTTATAATAAAGCATTTGTTCTTTACCTTCAGTAAAAATGGAGTCATTTTTTTCTTACTCAATTATAAGCCTTTAAATATCTAATCTCTCTGTTTCACTATGCAGAATTTTTTTTATGAGTATTTCTATATCCAGGAGGATCAAATAAAGGGTAAAAAAAAATACTATCTTGAATGACCATGGAGAAATTCTGGGTTTTGATGCTGGTCAACTGATTGCTTTTAAAAATAAAACATTAGCAATCTATTGTTTACTAGTTTGGGAAACCAATGCAATTTTGTATATAAAATGTGATTGACACCACAAATAGGATTAGTGTTAAGATAAAATAAAATATAATTTGTTTGTCAACAATAGCTGTTATTGAAATACCAACTTTCTTCTTTTCTCCTCCCCAGGTGGTGGAAGTCCTGTGTCACATTTGTGTCTTGCATTTATACATTTTAAATTCTCTGGAAAGATTAACTAAGTAGGAAGACATTGGATACCATCCACCAAAGAAGTCTAATGAATTCAGTTCTTTCTTTCCTCCAAATACCCTTACTAGAATTATTCTTAGATTCAGTTTCCCCAAACTGAGATTTCCTTATCATCTTTACTTATTTTTGTCTCTTTTGTTCATTGATGGATCTCCTGAGCTTAGAATAATGCGTGGTACATAATAGGAAAGGAACTCAATAAATATTAAGTTGGAATTAATGCTGAACATTAGTGTCAGTTAATACCTCCAAGGATTCTAGTATTCCATGAAACAGATTTTGGGAACAGTTGTCATGGTAATAAATGAGTTAAAGTCAACCACCTTGATGCTTTTCCTCTCTATTAAAGCCTCTGTAATACAATGAATGGGAAGCTTTCTTTCTTTATATATGTCAGAAACAAGCTGTGTTCAAGTCTGGAAGCTAAACCTTTTAAAGTCACAATATGTGTAGGATTATGTGCCACGGATATTGAAAGGATCAAACCTTTCTATTCTCTGCTAGTCTTTGATCACAGGGCACTATATTTCCAGTTAACAGAGACCCTGGCTGTCTCTCCGGTGCCAATGGATTTAGATGAGCAGACTGCACCTTGCCGTTGTGTATACACATGTCAGCTGCAGGAAGTCCATCCTAGGTGATAGCAATGTCACTTTGGTGTTCCATCCTCTTTTACACCTGATCACACTTGCAGATGGAAAGCCAAAAGAGCACCTTTGAATTACAAGGCTGGAGGAAGTGACTGGGAGAAGAGATGCCAAATGGACATCTTGACGTGCAGAGGGGACTTGAAGATCCTCGAAGTGAGCACTGTGAAAATATATAATGCTTGTGCATCGTGCACAGATTCTCACTGTGACTGGAATCCAGTTGCACTAATTGGTAACAATTCAGAAACCAGACAGAGGCAGGTGAATCTACAATTATGACACAAAGATAAAGTTTCCCATCAAGGGACACAGGTCTGACAAGACTTTTGTCTACTTGGCTGATATTTGACCCTCATTGTGTTGATGATGTGAACTTATTCTTGTCTGCCTGAAAGGAGGACTCTGTTGCTAATATTCCTCACTTGGAATTTACCTTCTGCCACTTAGATATGATTAAATCCTCATGTAGGAGGACCCAAAGTTATTATGAGTGAACAAGGTTCTTCATTCTCTTGTTCCCCAAGTGCCCTTGGCCCTTAAATCAGCTACTGAATTTGGGTGGATGAGGTGAGCAGTAGTGAAAACTGGTTTGCATTTAGATGGTTTTATATATATATATATATATATATATATATATATATATATATATATATATATATATATATATATATAAAAGCCTAAGGGACTGCCCATTCCACTGTTCGATTGGTATCTACAATGCTCAATGAGCACCAGGGGGCAGACACTTAATGCAGGAGCTGCCGAGCTGTGCTGAGGTGACTTGGCAGCTGGGGTTCTTGGGTGATACACCCAGAACCAGAGAGGAGGGAGCCTGATTCCAGGGATGTTGGAGAGCCGGTTTCAGCCTGATCCCCACAGGCCAGCCTGAGGGACCCCAACAATGCGTGCCCTGGGCCTCTAGTCTATATATAAAAAGGGGAAATCAGTTGACATAGAAATGAGAGATGAAAATGGATTTGGATTTGAGAGTTGAAAGTTATAGAAAGAGTGCTCAAGTTTGCTGTGTCATGGAAAAGTAGAGGAGAGAAATGAGGAAAGGGGTTTGGGGAGATGTTGTGGGTTATGAATTGAACACAATTCACTTAATCTTTCTGAGGGAAATGCAAATAAAACTGGAATCATTTTTCCAGTAATTCTTTTTGGTTCTTGGACAGTGTTCCTTTGAATGAGTTATTATGCCAAGAATAGGCTATGTGGACCCTGGAGTTTATTTGGGTAATGTTTGAATCAAATCTATTTCTTACCTGTGGTCTTTTAGCTGACTGGTACTTGTATATTCATTTCTAGAGTAAACGGTCATCCAGAAGGAGCTATTTGTAGGTTTGGCACACTATCGTGTTTGTAGTCATATCGTACTACACAAAGAAGGAATTTGGGGTAGAGAAAAGATGGCTTTTAGCATTCTTTAAATACCACACTCCTTTTATATGCAGGGAGTGGAAAAAGTAGGTTTATAGTGGTAAACTAGGACTTGAAACACAGTTTATTCTTATAGTATTATTTATTATTATATTATTTTCCATAAGAACAACTGTAAACACACTTTTGCCCCACCCTGTATGTGTAAATCTTGTTCTCCCCTTTAAGATCCTTGTTAGTAGGCATTCATTATCACATGGTCAGCCAGCACTCATTTCCCCTTTCTAATTGCCTCCTGATTGTTTTTAGGGAAGCCACCCCGCCCCACCCCACGACTCCTACACAGTATTAAATTCTGGTGCCCACCTCATTAAGAAGACAAAAAGGGCCAGGTCTTTGGTCTCACTGTCTCTATGTGACCAAGAAGAGGGCATGTGATGGAAGTCCTTCAATGGGAAGATTTTTTTGCCACACTTTGACCATGAATAAGTGATGTTCTGACTGAAAATGCGTGGAGTGCATTCTTCCCAGCCATTATGTCACCCAGCCACCTGTTCCTACCATGAAATCACTGTATTTATGAGGTTCTGTTTCCTCAATCTCCAGAACTGCTTTCGTTTCTGCTCAGAATTCCCAAAACTGGTTTTGTTACCTTCCATAGGATTCTCTGAGCTCACCAGATCCTTTAACTAAATAACCTGTTTTGCCTGATAATTTTGCCTGTTCTTATTATTGCAACCAAGAATCTAAGACTGATAAAAATGTTAAAGACAAAGTGAAAATGATGATTGATAGTTGCATTATATATGTACAAACTGCCCTGCATCCAAGTAAAATTAAAATGTTAATCCTATGTTCTAAATAAAGAATACACAAAAATAACTTGTATGTCTCCTGTTCTGCTTTCAATGACAGTTTCTGAAAACTGAAGACCTGTATAAAGGTATTTTAATCTCATGCTGTTGCATATATATATATATATATATATATATATATATATATATAACAATTTTAAATTATTTTTTCATTTTGTAATAATTATAGATTCATATCCAGTTATAAGAATTAATATAGAGATCCTTTCCCCTTTAACCATCCTTGTCCAATGGTAACATTTGCAAAATTTAAGTATGATATTACAGCTCTGATATTGACATCGATATAATCCATGGATCTTATTCAGATTTCCCCAGTTTTTATCATTCATTTATGTGTGTATGTTTAGTTTTATGCAATATTATCACACATGTAAGGGTGTGTATTCATCCAACAGTTTCATCCAACAAGAATTTATCATGTTGTTCTTTATAATCTCACACCTTTCTTGTGCCTCTTCCTGTCCCTAAGTGGCAATCACCAATCTGTTCTCTAATTCTATAATTTTATCATCTCAAAAATTTATATTAATTGAATCATGTAGCATATAACATTTGGAATTGGCTTTTTTTGTTTAGCATAATTTCCTTGAGATCCATTAAAATTTTTGTATAAATAAATAATCTATTTATTTTTGTTTATGAGTAGTAGTATTCCATGGTATGGATGTAGTACAGTTGATATAAACATTTACCTGTTGGAAAAGATCCAAGTTATTTCCAGTTTTGGCTATTACAGATAACGTTGCTATGAACATTCAAGTACATATTTTTGTATGGAAATATAGTTTTTTTTTTTCCTGGTATTAACACTTGGGAGTAGATGATTGCATGAGACGGCAGCTGTATATTTAACTTGTTAAGAAATTGCTGAACTGTTTTCTAACTTATTATATCATTTTGCATTTCCACCAGTGGTGTAAGAACATTTCAGGTCCTTCACATTCTCACCAACACTTGAAATGGTCAGTTATTTAATTGTAGCCTTCTAACAAGAGGCAGGGGTAGTTCATTCTAGTTTTATTTGGCATTTTCTAATGACTAATGATGTTGGGGATAATTTCTTTGGGATGTGCTGGTTAAAATCTTTTGCCTATTTTTAAAAACTGGGTAATTTGTTTTCTTATTGTTGAGTTTTGAGAGTTCTTTATATAATCTGGATACAATTCCTTTATTAAAAATACAATCTGCAAATATTTTCTCCCATCCTGTTGCTTGTCTCTTCCTTCTCATAATAACTTTCAAAAATAAGACTTTTTAAATGTTGTTATGCTTTATTTCAATGAAGTCAAACTTACCAACTTTCAGATTATGATTTTAGAGTCATACCTAAGAAATCTTTGCCTGCATAAAGCCATAAAGATTTTCTCTGATGCCTTTTCCCAGAAGTTTTATTGCTTTAAGTTTCATATTTTAGTCTGTGATCATTTTGAACACATTTTTAAAATTTGGCATGAGGATCATAGATTAGTTTTTGCATATGGATGTCTAATTGTTCTATCATCATTTGATGTTTATGGTAGGAGGAAAGTCTGGTACCAAAAACCTGCTATGAACATTTGTTGTGGGAAGTTAAGTTTTTATCTTCTGGGATAGATGCCCAAGAATGTAATTGCTGAATTTTATGAGAAACTGCCAAACTATTTTGTAGTACATGTTTTCAAAAGGAAGTTGTGAGGCTTAAGAACTTGTATGAATTTGGTTTATGCTTCTTACTTTTTAGTAATTTGGGGCAACATACTAAATATCTCTGTGCCTCAGTTATCTTACTGATAAACTAGGGACAATAATATTGCCACCTCATTGGGTTGCTAATGAGGATTCATTGCATTTAAAAAGCAAAGTATTTCAAAGAATGTCTAGTGTATAAGGCATGATCACTTATGTTAGCTGCATTGTTTGCAATTGGTGTTGCTACTATTATCTTTGTCACTGTTCAACATCTTGAATACTCTTCTTACATGTTGTTGATAATTTCCCACATTATAAGATCATAGGAAGAAGCCAGAAAACTTGAATTCCCATCTCTTCTTAAAGTTTGGATAGTGACTTATGATTTAGCTTTTACCAATCAGGCATAGCCATGAAGGCCTTGAATTTAGAAGTGAATAATAAAAGCAGATGGCCATGTATGAGCAATTCACTCTTCCAAACATATTCTGGGGGTAGCCATAGCAGCATTCTAGAATTCAGTCCTAAGTGCATGGGTGCCAAGCAGTGACGCATTGTTTTTTTCTGTCATTCATTTGGGTTCTTTTCCCTAGTTGTATAGCTTCAGAGTATAACTATCTGGCCTTTTTGGAGATTATCAAACTATCTTATTATCTAATAATTTCCCTTGTCACTTAAATTATCCAATTTTAAAAAGCTGTGTGTGGGGCTTAAAAAGATCAATATCTTTAGACATAAACATATAAACCAATACAGAAATATTTTAGCCACATATAATAGATAAAACACATTTTTAAAAAAATATGAGACATTATTCAGACAACTAGAGAATTTTGAGTAAGGCAGACTATATCATAGAACTGTTTCACGTTAATTTCCAGATTTTTATAATTGTACTATGGTTATATAACAAAATATTCTTGTTGTTAGAAAATATACACTGAACAACTTAGGAGTGAAGGTTTTTGTGTTTGTAACTTATTCTCAAATTATTCAGAAAAATACATGTATGGAAAGAGTGATATAGCAAATATGACAAAATATTAAGAAATAGAAAATCTGGGAGTCATGATATTATTTGTACTAGTCTTATGATTTTTCTACAAGTTTAAAGTTGTTACAAAAAATAAAGGGGAAAAATAGTCCTAATGGATTTTCTTGTTTGCAATTATGAACTCTATTAATACAGAAGAATAACGAGGAGTCTAGGATAGAGACTGTTTTAGTCAGCTCGAGCTACTACAAATGGGCTGGGTGGCTAATAAACAATAGCATTTTACTTCTCACAGTTGTGAGGTCTGGAAGTCCAAGATCGAAGCAACTGCAGATTGGGTGTCTGGTGAGATCCCTCTTCTTCTCAAGGTTCCCTTCTTGCTGTGTCCTCACATAGTAGAGAAGGCACAGAGTTGGTTCTTCCTGTAAAGTTGATAATCATCATGGGGGCACCACCACTCTGACCTCAGCTAATCCTAATTACTTTTCCAAGGCCCCACCTCCAAAAGCCAGCACCTTGGAGATTAGAGCTTCAGCATTTTGAGGAGGGGGTTGCACAGATATTCAGACTATAGCAGACTGGAAGGTTGTTCTGGGCAATCTCTACTGAGACAATGTGAGGGCAGTCAACAGTCATGGACTGGGAAGAAGAGGGAATCCTGAAATATGAGGCTAAGCTGCTACTTGAAACATTGTGGCACCCCCTCTGACTCTCTCTCAAGCTCATTGCTATAATCACCATTTCCGAGATGGTTGACAAATCTTGATAGAGACAAATAAAATGGCCTTTTCAATTTACTTGATTCATAGAGGCAGGAATAGGAACCTGTTCTTTTTTATGTCTCTTTTCTGTCTTCCCCACTAGCCTGGGAGGATGACCCAGGCCACAAGAAGTCCAAAACAAATATTCCCCCTCCTACTCTGAAGGGAAGAGACCAGCGAAACCCCACAACACCATGGGAGCCTCCAGAAGGTGGGAGAAAACACAACTCTTGCCAAAGCTAGCCTTCTGTTATGTGCGGCTCTGAACTGCTCTAATTAAAGACTTCTGTCTTAATCTCATTCATAAATGTAAGCCAAACTTTAATTTCTCATGAAGTGTCTTCTGGTGAAAAACAATATTTCTAATCCTTAGCAATTTTGAGTTTCACATGTCATGTTCTTAAATGTGATACATAAAATAATTCCATCTCAACATTTAAGGCACTGTTGCTAATTTTAAAGCTTGCAATACACAAAGGGGAAAAGAATCAGCATGAATATTAGGTGTATAAAATGGTTCCACTTCCTAACTCAAGGGCATTCAAACTTATTCAGAATCTTACTATTTTTATTGCAATGAAGAGATAGTCAACAGATCAAATAAGAAAAGCTTTTATCTAAAATGCACTTGTTTAAAAGGGCAGTTCCATAGGAAAAAGAAATAAAATTTTATCTAAAAGATTTAATATGAACTGATATGCACAATATAGCAGGAAATCACAATCTCCAGCAATCTGACAGACTTGCCTACCTGTAGGGTAAGGAAAAGTAGAGAAATAATTAAGAGTTAGGGAGGGGTGGAGGAGGAGGAGGAGGAGGAGGAGGAGGAGGAGGAGGAGGAGGAGGAGGAGAGAGAAAGAGAGATATATCATCCTATATAGTATACATATAGTATGTGTTGTGATAGTCTCCTGCTGGTTAAAAGTTGATGCTTACAATATTGACTTGAGTGTAGGCATTTCAATGTAGTCACTTTTCCTCTGGATATGTGTTAAATATTCTATCTTTCATTCAGACATAATTCCACTATGAAATATGGCTGCCCATTAGAATCCCAAAGGAGCTTAAAACTGCATCATACCTGAGTCTTAGTTGAGACCCAGTGACTGAGAATTTCTGGGATGGGGCCAAAGTGATTCTATGAAAAATGAAGGACAAGAACTACTGCTTTAAAATATACATTCTGCTTTCTACAATAGATATGCTCCTGAAAACGGAAATCTTTCAAATTTCACAAGAACTTGATAGTGAAAGTCATTCTATAATGGCTTTTTTCCCCCCTCAACAAGCCACCCTCCCTTTTAGAAACATGACCTAATTTTTTTTTATGTTGTATTTGTTTAAAATCCTGTCAAAGTTTACAGAGAGAGGTGCCTGTCCTGAAATATATGTGCATTTCTTCACACATGTGCACACCAAGGGGGAGTACCATCCAAGCTTCACATTTACATTTTTCATTTGAGCCTATGAAGGTTAGACAGTATCTTCATTATTTTACAGACTGATGAGGGAAAATTGAAATGACATTTAAAAAGTATCTTTATGACAGGATTAGCATAGTTTACTTTGCACCTAATGAAGTGCTTTTTCTTCCCTTTCTCTTTACCTATAAAGATATATAAATATAAATTTATATATAAAATTATTTGTACGTAATAATACTCCTATATAATAATATATGATATATAATATCCTACCTACCTAATAAAAGAGTAATATGCAAAGTAACCATCACTCTGCAAAACCCATAAGCCACACCCACCAGCCACACCCACCAATCAGAGCGGGTATGCAAATAAACACAACTAAGATGGCTACAGCCACAGAGAGCAAGAGGCCTCCCTCCACTCCAGGCTACAAAGTTTCAATTTTAGAAGGTAAATAAATTCCAGATACCAGGTCCTCTGCTTGGGTAACCAGGGGGGTGTGGCTGGCCTGCAAACTACCACAGGCCCCTTGCTCAGGCTGCCCCATCCCCCAAGGGAACCCCCACCCTGATCCTGGACACTCTTCAGGGCAAACAAGCTGGCCCCCACCCATGCACCAGGCCTCTATCCTATATAATAAAAGAATAATATGCAGATTGACCATCACTCCAACATACAAGATGGCTGCCACCATGTGGTCAAAGATCCTGCCCCTATTTGGACACAAGTTGGCCACCACAGATGGCCACCAGGGAAGGGCAGTTGGGAGCACCTGGCCTGTGAGGGAGGGCAGTTGAGAGGGAACAGGCCTATATGGGAGGAGAGTTGAGAGGGACCAGGCCTGCAAGGGAGGGCAGTTGGAGGTGATCAATCCTGCAGGGGAGGGCAGTTAGGGATGACCAGGCCTGCAGAGGAGGGCAGTTACGGACAATCAGGCTGGCAGGGGAGCAGTTAGACATCAATCAGGCTGGCATGGGAGTGGTTAGGTGGTGATCAGGTTGGCAGGCAGAAGTGGTTAGGGGCAATCAGGAAGGCAGGCAGGTGAGCAGTTGGGAGCCAGCAGTCCTGGATTGTGAGAGGAATGTCCAACTAAACGGGCAGTCAGACATCCCTCCAGGGGTCCCAGATTGGAGAGGGTGCAGGCTGCTCTGAGGGACACCCCCCATGTACGAATTTTGTGCATCAGGCCTCTAGTATAATAAACAATATACTATATACTATATACTATATATTATATACTTTTACTATATACTATTTAATATTTAATATTTAATATTTAATATATATCATTATATTTATATACATACTAGAGGCCCGATGCACAAAATTTGTGCATGGGGGTGTGTGTGTCCCTCAACCCAGCCTGCACCCACTCCAATCTGGGATCCCTCTTAAATTTCAGAACTGCTGGTTCACCACTGATAGCCTGCCTGCCTATCTGATTGCCCCTAACCACTCCCCTGTCAGCCTGATAGACATTTAACTGCTCCCCTGCTCGCCCGACTGCTCCTAACTTCCCTCCCCTGCTGGCCTGGTCCCTCCCAAGTGTCCTCCCCTACAGGCCTGATCTCCCCCAACTACTCTCCCTTGCAGGCTTGGTCCCTCCCAACTGTCTTTCCCTGCTGGCCTGATCATCCACAACTGCTGTCCCCTGCTGGCCATCTTTAACTACATGGTGGTAGCCATCTTGTGTGTTGGAATAATGGTCAATTTACATATTACCTCTTTTTTATATAAGATTACAACATATCACATCTTCCACTTTTGTTTATACATATACATACATGTTATAATTATTTATCAATCCTGTAAATAAAATATTAAGGTACTGCTTAGTGTATTTAGACTATCTTCTTCAAGACTAATAATGGACTTAGCTATCAAAATTGTATATAAAATACATAGGCAATGAAAGAAATCACACCAGATATAGCTTTCTTAACCTTACACGAGGAGGCACAATGAAATTGCAAGGGGGAATTACAAAGAGAAAATTGAAAGTTGCCATCACTTAAAAGTGCTCAAATGTTATTTAAACAGCATGGACAACAGTTTGATGCCCAAATTCAATTTTTATTTAGGAAAATATAACTTTTCTTTAGATTGCTTTCTAACCACATTTCAACAAAATAGAGTTTGATCTCAAGATTCATATGCACTGTACTCTGCTTGCAAGTGTGTCCTTCTGCTTTGTGTTAATGTGAAACTCAGCTCTGAAATATCCAGTTCAGATCTGAACCATTCAGGGTTCTACCATGGCTCAGCATGATACAGTCAATTCTGAAGGCTATTATTGCTTTTTCTCACAATTTATGGATCCCTTTTATATCAGGTGATAAAAACATCAAAATAAAGACAAATTCCTGAACAGAAAGTGACAAGGAAACTATCACATTCAGAGTCTTCTGGGATTTTTGGAAAGGTATTTGCTTATCCAAATAGTATTTGCCAAGATGAAAAGACACCAGCAGATTCCTTAGACTCACACTGACCAGGCAGCAGCTGCTGCTCTGTTGATACAGGGAACATCTGTGAAAGACTCTGGGTGGCGAGTGGAAAGATTTCATTGTCAGTCAGGTCCTGAAAAGCACAAAGGAGCTGGGACACAACACTGTAACCTCAGGATATAAGCCGTCTGTACTATATACAGGGCATTCCCCAAAATGTATACACATTTTAACACCTGGTAGCTCAGTTTTGAAAATGAAATGTATTTTAATAAAGACTGTCTTTATAATTGTTCAAAGTGTGTGTATACCTGGTGTTAGCAGAAGAGGAGGTGAGAGCAGATTCCTCATTGTATATTCACAATGTTTGTCAAAGAAATGCCTGCTTCTATGGGAAGATCTGTTCACATCAAAATAAACAAATTTACAGATGGGGAAACTGAGATACATAGACACACTTACATCTTGACTTACTCTATTGAATTAATGAATTGCACATTACTGAATCAAATAGATACATTCAATTTTATCTTCTGCTTTTAGAATCCCTCTTTGACAACGTTTCTCAAGACAGTATTTATTTTGGAAGCTATAGCTCAGAAATGCATGGCAGGTTTTAGCCACTACTGTGTGTGTGTGTGTGTGTGTGTGTGTGTGTAATTTTGTTTTATTATTTTATCTTGTTTTAAAGTTTTAGGGAGTTTCCACAAATAATATCACAATAATACAGTGTTATTTGCAAAACAACTCCCATTTTCTTTGGAGCAATAGCTGAAAGCTAATGGACTCGACACTAGGACTGTTTTTTTTTCTTTTTTTTTTCTTTCTCCTTTTAAGAAAGCTAATTTGCACTTGGACACATGTTTAAAATAGATTTCTCATTTGAGGCCCTTGAAGAATAAGGCTACCCTCTCAGAGTCTCTGGTTATTCAAGCAAGAAAATGGCCAAAGCTATTTCCCATCTATGATGGCAAAAGTCACTCATCATTAAATAAAACATTTAAGCAGTAATTTAAATATTACAGGCTATGAAACTACTTAGGCAGTGAACAGGAACTGGAATTAGAAGACCAGTCCTATCCTTGAGCAAGTAATTAAAACCTTGCTGTTTCTCATTCTTGTCTACAAGAATGGAATGAAAATTCTGGTTATTCATCCATCTAACATGAAGCTCTGAGAACTAATGAGTAAGTTAGAAGGCTCTTTCTCAAAAGGAAGTCTTTGTGGGAGAGGGAGGTGAGCAGTAAATAGCACCTGTACTTTCCTCAGTTTACAAGACAATTCTGATTGTAGATTTTCTTTCCCTTTGTCAGGTCATATATCAGGCTTTGTGCCAAAATTTGATGCTAACCCTAACCAAACTCCTCTTCCTCATGGACATAAGATATAGTTAAATTTTCCTAAAGTCAGAGAATCCCAAGAAAACTTAATGAAGAATACCTTCAGAGGAAAGGCTTAGAGAGTTTTTTTATATTAACGTGTATGACTGATTTGCAGACATTGTAAAAGAGTCATCTGTCAATGTTTCCCCAGGCTTCTTATTTTCTCTGGGGACACAAGTGCAAACAGCAGTAGATCAAGTCTTCTTTGCACGATTTCTCCCCACTTAGCAGAATCTTCGACAGAAAAAGCAACAGTTTTGGCCAGAAGTATTAATAAAGAATCCTTAGTTTTCTCCAACTTTTACAGGCTATCCACTTTGTCTAGCTCACAGGAGGAAATGGCTTACTTTCCCCTTGTTTTGAATGTTTTCAGACAGGCACTCATATACACAAATATTGTTTGTTGGAGTGATGGTCAACTTACATATTTCCTCTTTATTGTATAGATTACAACATATTATTACATTAGTTCTCCCAATAAATGTACTCTTGGATATTGGTCAGAGGTCTCAGATTAGGTTTAATTTAACAGATAACTTCTAATACTGAAGAGAAAAAAATAGAAAGATTGTGAAGCAGGAACAAAAATGAGAACAAAGAAGTAGAAAAGTCAAGTAAAAAATATCACTAAGAGAATCCAGAATCCCAGAGTGAGAGGGATTTTAGGAATTATATAATTCAATTTTGACTTGATTTGTGATTCCCTTTCACAGTATCCTCCACAAATGGATGTTCAACCTATATTTTCATAACAAGGAATTAACTACCATCAGTTGTCAAGGATACTAATTTTTATATTATAATTCATGGAAAGACAACTGAGTGGATCCAAAGAGAAACTGGATCTGCAGTGTTAGGGGAGGGGTGACTTTGTTTCAAATATCAAAACATGGTCATTGATTAATATCCTCTGTCAATAGGTGATAGATCAAGCAAGCAGAAAATCAGTAGAGTTATATAGATGATTGGAACAGTACTATCAATCAACCTGATCTAATTGACATTTATAAAATACTTCATCCAGAAACAACAGAACACACTTCCCAAACTTACATGGAACATTCAGCTAAAATAGATCACATTCTGGGCCTTTACATACACCTTAAATTTAGATGAATAAAAGTCATAGAAAATATGCTATCAGGGAGAAACCAAGATGGCAGTATAGCTAAATCTAAACTGCTGCCTCCCACAATAATTTCAAAACTAAAACTAAAAGACAAAACGAACATCATCCAGAACCACAGGAAAGCTGGCTGAGTGGAAATTCTACAACTAGAAGGAAAGAGGAAAGCACATGGAAAATCAGAGGAGCTACAAAAGGCTGAGATACAGATACACACACACGCAGGAGGCTGAGTGCCTGGCTGGCTTTCTCTAGTGGGAAGAAGCCAAAAGCTCCCGACAGCACTGAACCCCAATTCAGACTGCACTAAACCCCAGTTCTGGGTCAGACCCTGGGGACCCAAGCTTATATGGGGGAATCTGGAATGTTAGGAGGAAACTCAGGTGAGTCACGAAAGGCAGACATCTGGAGGTGCGTACATGAGTGCACAAAGAAAGGACTGACTGCTGAGTGCCGCTGGCTTTCCTGAGTGGGTGGGAAACAGAAGCTCACCACTACGCTGAACTCCAGTTCTGGGTGAGAATCTGGAATCCAGATTTATTGGGGGAGAAACTGGACTATCTGGCAGATAAAAACAGTTAATTACCTATAAGGGAGCACCCATACAATTGTTAGCTGGTTTCTCAACAAAAACTATGCAGGCCAGACATGAGTGTCAAGAAATATTCAGTGATGAATAGCAAGAACCTACAACCAAGATTACTCTACCCAGAAAAGCTATCATTCAGAATTGAAGGTCAGATAAAGAGCTATACAGATAAGAAAAAGCTAAAAGAGTTTGTCAGCACCAAACCAGTATTATATGAAACACTGAAAGATATTCTTGAAGAAGAAGAAGAAGAAGAAGAAGAAGAAGAAGAAGAAGAAGAAGAAGAAGAAGAAGAAGGTGGTAAAGATAAAAATTATGAACAACAAATATATATATATCAACAAGTGAATATAAAAATTAAGTGAATTAAAAATCTGATGAACAGAACAAACTGGGGAATATAATAGAATCAGGTGCATAGAAAGGGAGTGGACTAAAAATTCTCAGAAGGAGGGGGATGTGGGGGGTGTGGGGGGAAGAGACTAGACAAAAATTGTACACCTATGGATGAGAACAGTGAGTGGGAGGTAAGGGGGGAAAAAGAGGAATGATTGTAATAATCTGAACAATAAAGATTTATTAAATTAAAAAAAGAAAATATGTTTGAATTTAACTAAATAGAATTAAACTAAATCAATATCCAAAAGATAGCTATAAAATCTTCAAATATTTGTAAATTAAACAACATACTTCTAAATAGGCCATGGCTTGAATAAGCAGCCTCAATATACTTTAAAGTAATCTCAAATAAATATACAACTTAAAAAATTTCATGGTATGAAGCAAAAGCACTTCTTAAATGGAGATTTATAGTATTAAATGCATATATTAAAAAAAGAAAGATCTGAAAATAATAACTGACTTCACTTTATGAAACCAAAGAAAGAACAATTTAAGATAAAAGAAAGCAAAAGAAAAGAAATACTACAAAATTTACGCTAGAAATTAATTATTGAAAATAGAAAAACAATAAAGAAAATCAATAAAACCAAATCTGTTTATTGTTTTTTTAAATATATTTTTATGGATTTTTTACAGAGAGGAAGGGAGAAGGATAGAGAGTTAAAAACACCGATGAGAAAGAATCATCGATCAGCTGCCTCCTGCACACTCCCCACTGGGGAAGTGCCCATAACCAAGGTAATTGCCCTTGACTGGAATCGAACCCGGGACCCTTCAGGCCACAGGCTGATGCTCTATCCACTGAGCAAAACTGGTTTCGGCTATTTTTTTAAAATAAATAAATAAATTATATCATTTTATCTCTATCTATCTATCTATCTATCTATCTATCTATCTATCTATAATCAAATGTATTAAAAATATACTCCATAACCAAATGGATTTATTTCAAGTGGAACAAAGTAGAATAAAAGAGGACACAAATTGCCAATATCAGAATTAAAAACTGGATCATCATTACTGATCCCATCTACATTAAAAGGTTAATAAAGAAATATTTCAAACAATAGTATGGCTAAAAATAAGAAAACTTAGATAAATGGACCAACTCTTTGAAAGAGTTAAAACTCATATGAAAAACAGATGCCCTAAATAGTTTTATATCTGTTAATGAAATTTATGCAATTATTTATCATATTTTAAAAAAATCAGTTCCATGTGGCTTCATAGGTGAATCATACTAAGCATTTATGAAAGAAATAATACCAATTTTCCAGAAAATAAAAGCAGAGAAAACACTTCATACCTCATTCTGGGAGGTCAGCATTATCCCAATATAAAAGACAGGTAAACACATTATAAAAAAGATAACTATAGATCAATAACTGTCATGAAAAGAAATACAAAAATCTTCAACAAAATATTAACAGATGAAATTCAACAATGTGTTAAAAATATACACCATAACCAAATGGATTCATTTCAATTATTCATGTCTGGTTTAATACAGGAGCTGGGTCACATAGAAGTGAGGAGGGAATTTCTGAGATAGGAATTGATTGTGGGCAGAAGTGGAGAGAAAAGAAAGTAGTAAGAGTAAGTCAGCTTAACCGGAATATAGGAAAGGCAGGTGGAAAATGAGGCTATGCAATGTGGACAATATGTACAGGCAGTAAGTAGGGAGCCATCTCTAGTTTCTCACTCCAGAAGTGACAGAATAGAATTAAATAGAATGTTAAGCAGTGATTTGCCAGTACACACTGTCTCCTCTTTTTTCTCTCCCACTTTAGTCCATTCCAGAATGGCTTCTGCACAGCCACCTCTCCACTGGTAATTATCTACCCCAGTGTTGTCATTTCTAATAAGTCACACTTCTAGTTTTAGTTCCAGTTTCTCAGCAGCATTTAACTCTGATATTGATTGCTCCTCCATGAAACAATGTTTTCTATTAGCTTCTGTAACACCACCCTTTCCTGATTTTCTCCTCATCTGTCCAGCTACTCTTCTTTGATTGATCTTTTTTCTATATCCAATCTTTAGATAATGGAGTTCTTGTCTACCCTCCCAGTTTTCTTCTTTCTATACTCTCTCCTTAGTTGACCTCATTCATTCCCATGGGGTAGTTCATTTCTATATGTTTGATTTTTATGCCACAATTTATATCACTAGGCCAGAATTCTTCTCTGAATTCCATTCTTACAGATACCGCTGCCTACATGACACCTTTGTGTGGATGCCTAGGAGTTATGTAAGAGCTATCTCAAATTTAACACGTCCAGCTTTGTTCTCTTGGTCACCTCCTCTTCAAATTATCTCCCAAACTTCCACATTTTCATAAATACCCTCTTCCTAGTTCTATACAGAAACCTGAGCATCATCCTTTTTTTAATTTTTAAAAATATATTTAATTGTTTTGGGGGGATTGTTCTATTTTCTTTTTTTTTTTTTCATTATGTTCTATTTTTTTTTTTTTTATCATCCTTGATACTGCCTTTTACCTCACTACCCAGACACAGAAGGACAAATCTTCTATGATCCCACTGAAACGTTGAATCTAAAATAGTCAAAAAGTCATAAAACAAAGGGCAGAATGGTACTTAACCAGGGGCTGAGGGTGGGAAAAATGCAGATGTATTGCCAAAAGGTACAAAGTTTCAGTTATGCAGGATGTACAAGTTCTATAGATATATTAAGTACAACATAGATTATAGTTATTAATATTATAGTGTACACTTACAATTTGCTAGAGAGTAGATATTATTTTTTTTACTATAGAAGAAAAAATATTTTTTAAAAGATTAAATAAAAATCTTGTTAAATCAACTTAAATTTGACAACTCTTTTCCATTGCCCTAGTCTAAGCCATTATGTTATCTCTGGCATGAACATCTAAAACAGTCTCTTAACTGGTTTTCTTATACCCTCTTTCTCATTAACCTCAGTTTTTTTCCTCTGCCATAACAAATCTGGTCAAGTCATCTACTATTTAAAATATGTCTGTGGCTTCCTGTGGATCCTAGGATAAAGGTAACAATATTTAATGCACCCTGCCCAGTCTTGTTCCATCATCACTTCTGGCCTCACCTTTCTTCAATTCCCCTTTGCACTTTATATGTCAACCACAGCAGCTTTCTTTCAGAACCTAAAATATCAGTTTCCTCATACAGAAACCCTTACTGTCAATGGCTTCCATCTCACATGGAACAAAACACAAACTCCGACATGAACTACGAGTCCTTGTACAATTGCACTCATGCTCACTTTTTCTATTTCATATCATGATACAATCCCCTTTGTCCATCAATATGCACTCAGACAAGATAATCTCTGTCTTGGATCTTTTCACACACTGTTGTTGCCTTTAATACTTACTCTTGACTTGTTATAAGATCAGCTCCATCAGAGCTAAAATATCACCTCTTCAGAGTTGCCTTCCCAGGCCTCCTTATTTAAATAGGTTTCTCACTGTTCTTTATTCCACATCATATTTATATCCTTTAGATCACAATGGTTATGTAATTATGTATTTGTTTACATGTTTTTTTAATCTTTTTTTTAATAAACCTTTATTGTTCATATTACAAAAGTTCCTCATTTTTCCCCTCCACCAGGTTCCTACCCAACCCTCTGCCCTTTCCCCACCCCCCATTGTCCTCATCCATAGGTGCACAGTTTATGTTCAGTCTCTTCCCGCACCCCAACTCCTCTTTTTCCTGAGAATCATCAGTCCACTCCCTTTCCATACCTTTGATTCTATTATATTCAACAGTTAATATTGTTCATCAGGTTTTTTAACTCCCTTGGTTTTTAGATTCACTTGTTGATAGTTATGTATTTGTTGTTCATAATTTTTATCTTTATTTTCTTTCTCTTCCTAAAGAACCCCCTTCAGCAATTCATATAATTCTGGTTTGGTGGTGATTAACTCCTTTAGATTTTTTTATTAGTGAAGCTCTTTATCTGACCTCGATTCTGAGTGATAGCTTTGCTGGATAGATTATCTTTGTCTGTAGGTTCTTACTATTCATCACCTTGAATATTTCTTGCCATTCCCGTCTGGCCTGCATGGTTTCTATTGAGAAATCAGCTGACAATTGTATATGTGCTCCTTTATAGGTAACTACCTGCTTTTCTCTTCCTGCTTTTAATATTCTCTCTTTGTCTTTTGCTCTTAGAATTTTAATTATGATGTGCCTTGGTGTGGTCCTCTTTGGGTTCCTTTTGTTTGGGGTTCTGTGCACTTCCTGGGCTTGTAGGTCTAATTCTTTCACCAGGTGGGGAAGTTTTCTGTCACTATTTCTTTCAGTATGTTTTCGATATCTTGTTCTCTCTCTTCTTTTGGGACCCCCATAATTCTGATGTTGGTTCGCTTGAAGTTGTCCCAGAGGTTTCTTACATTATCTTCAACTTTCTGGATTCTCTTGTCTTCTTGTCTCTGCGGAGGAGTATCTTCTGGCTTTTTATGTTCCAAATCTTTGACTTGATTCTTGCGATCTTCCATTCTATTTTTAGGACTCTGTGTAATATTTTTTATTTCAGACAATGTATTCTTTATTTCTTGTTGATCCCTTATTATTTCTTGTTGATCTCTTATTAGTTCTAGTTGATCCCTTTTCATATCCTCATAGATCTTATCGACCTTTTCTAGGAAATTCTTGAAAAACCTTATAAGCGTGATTTTGAACTCTATATCCAGTTGCTTTTTGTTCTCCATTTCTTTGGTTTGTGATCTGTTTCCTTGTCTCCGCATTTTCGCAGCTTCCCTGAGTGGTAGCCTTAAAAGTTTCTGTGTTCAGCTTGGATGGGGCAGAGTTTCAGGGTGGAGCCTACATCCTTGGCTTCTGTCAGCCACGCCCTATGAGGCTCCTGAGTCTCAGTATTCCTAAGGGTCCTTTAGTACTCATTGCAAGCACCTCTGAGAGAAAGGCACCCTCGAGTTTCACCTGCTACCAAACAGTCTAGGCTCTCTCCCAATGAGTCAGGAACTGGGGTTCAGTTCAGTTGGAAGTGGGGTTCAGAGCAGTCTGGAGCTTTTGTCTCCTTCCTGCTAGGGCAATCCAGAAGCACAGTCAACCACCCGTTCTCTGCGTGCAATGTGCGTGCCTCTGGGATTTCCTTTCGCTGCTCCCCTGGGATTCCGCCTTACACCCTATGCTCCCTCAGTATGAGCCTGGGTCCCCAGGGTCTGGCCTAGAACTGGGGTTCAGTGCAGTTGGAACTGGGGCTCAGCACAGTCCAGAGCTTTTGTCTCCTTCCCACTAGGGCAATCTAGTAGCAGAGTCAACAGTCCGTCCTCTGCTTGCAATGTGTGTGCCTCCGAGGGCTCTGCCTTTCGCTGCTCCCCTGAGATTCTGCTTAATAGCCCCAGTGCCCTCTGTATGAGCCTGAGTCTCTAGGGTCTGGCCCAGAACTGGGGTTCAGTGCTGTCGGATCTGGGGCTCAGCACAGTCCGGATCTTTTATCTTCTTACCACTAGGGAACACCACCCAGGCACTCAGCCTTCCCCTCCCCTCTGGCTCTGTCCTCTCTGTGCATGTGCATGCAATGTGTCTTCGTACCTTAGGCTTTTACAGCTCCTCTGATTTTCCTTCTGGTTTTCTCTTTCCTTCTCGTTGTAGAATTTCCAGTCAGTTGACTTTCCTGTAGTTCTGGGTAATGTCCATTTTGTATTTTAGTTGTATTTTATTGAAATTGTTGTGTGAGGCTGCAGTTAGGTATTACCTATGCCGCCATCTTGTATTCTCTGCTGTTTACATGTTTTTTGACTCTTTGCCCCAATAGATCATAAACTTCAAAAGGATAGGGCTACTATAACATATAAATTCAAGGGTTTATGTATAGGAAGGACTCAAATATGTAAAAATTAATCTGGCCACAAGGCATAGGTAGTCCAAGATGCAAAGCTAAAATTAGGAGGCTAATACAATAGTCCAATGACTTATATTCCATCCACTAATATAAAGAGCACAAATGTGAGAGATATAAAAAAAGTAAAGCAGACAGAATTTAAGGAAAGCAGAATAAAAACACCCTGAACTGTTTGGCTAATCTGGTAGGGATGATAGGAATAAATCATAAATATATCAGGTTTCATTTTAGGCTGTTAATGAATTCTATAATTTTATTGTATATCACAGAAAACCAAATTTGGCATTTAAGATGTTTGGTGATCTTCCTAGTTCTTATAAAGAAGGAAAGACTTTGGGATCATGTAAAAACTTGGGTATAATTTCTAGATCTGCCACTCCATCGGTACATGCGTCCTTGGCATCATAACTGACCTCTCAAATTCTTGGAATTTCTGTAAAATTAGGTAATATTCATGGTTCAGAAGGGCCATGGACTCTGTGTATTTATAATCCAACTGACTCTTCAGTATTTTTAACTCAGGTCTGTTCCCACACTTCCCATGATCTTAGTGATTCAAAATCCTTGCATATATTTCTACCTAGTTTCAAGGTATAGTGTGAGGACAAATGAGATATGCTATGTGCTCCTAATTACCCATTTTGTAGCTTATTTACTACAAATAGTTTGGCACAATCCTGGCCATAGGAGATATCTTGGCAGCTTCTTTATAGTCAGTTGCTGAGTGCTATGGAGGAGTTCAAACTGAACATCAGTCTAATAAACACAATCGGGAAGGGAAAATACCATGTGCACTCTAGAATCAAGCATAAAAGCCTTTTGAAATTATTTATGGTTTTGAATTATGTCTTCTATTGCTTCATTTACATTAACTAGGTTGATTAGGATGGGCTACCTGCCATAATTCAGAAAAGACAATGATTTTTGGAAAGCAGACAAATCACAAACATAAGGCATTATCATCCATGAAAATGGATCCTAAAAACTCTGAAGGGTAAGAAATAGCTTCACTTTTTCTCTTTGTTCCATTTTTATTCTTCGAAGAACTCATGTTAAAAGTATTTATTTATATACTTCTGTTTTTATATTAGGCTAAAATCTCCAAGATTGGATATATTGTTAATATATCTAGCATGGAGAACTCTAAAATTGTGTCCTAGGATGATTCCTAGATAGTTGAGAGAGCTAGTTGTTATAACCCAGACATCTTATTTTTTTACTATTTTTAAGTAAGAGGCTGAATTTGCATTTCATCTTTTCTCCCCACCAATTCTAGTGCCATGAATACTTGCTTGCAAAAGGAATTTTTTTTTATTGTTGTTTTTCATTTTTTGTTTTTAACAATATTTCCATTTTAAAAACAAGGCATTGGGGAAAAAATAAGTAACTTTGAGGCTATTAGCAAAGACCCTAAGGAGAAGATCTTAAAGTCAAGATGAGTCCATGACCCTGAATTATGGACTAGTAGTCAACTGATCAATTGGCCACCACTGTTTTATTGAACTGATTCACTGCATGTCCATCATGAAGCTATACTCACTCTTAGAAAGGGTTACTCTCCCCTTTATTATATAGTCAGAATGACATTTGTAAAGTAGTTTAGTGCAATGTGACACTGCAAAAGAAGATCTTGGACCTATTTTGTTGCTTTTTAAACATAATTATAATACTGTGCTGCTAGTGATCCCTTTTGTCTCCTTGCCTGGGATATTACAAGAGGCCCTGAGGTAATTTACATGTATCTGTGAGTAGCTGTCTAAAACCCATTTGAGAATTCTTGTCTTGAACCCATTTGTACAAAGTTCCCCAGAGAATTGTACATTTAGAAAACACATCAGACACTGTACTCATTTTCTTGGGGAGATATTGCTATGGGATAGGTCATCTAGGTAGAGGTCAGCTCTAAGTATTTGAGTAGAACATTGCAGGTGCCTAATGTGTTTTTGTGAGTTGGGTCCCTTTGTACAGGGTAGAATAAAGAGTTGTCGGTTCCCCTACACTGTGGACAGGCTAAGTCCAAGGAAACTGAGCTTGTTATCACATTCCCATCTTTCTTCCAGTGCTTTAGAATTTATTGAATCACGTCTTCAGGCCTGGGACCTTGTAAGAAGCTGGGCACATGAAACTGTGCCCACCACATAGTACAGGGAAGACAGAGTGGCTCTGTGAACCCTGTTCCAGAAGTGCCTTTGCTGCCCTTTGTGTTAGCCATGACCCTTAGCCAACCCTGAGGAGGTAAACAGCAGGGAATCTGGGATCATATTCAAGTATCTCAGAATACTCATTACACCATCAGAAGTCAACACTGGAGCAATTTGTTCTACAATAATGCTAACATACTTGAAATTTGCAATTGGGAATTTTAATTCATCTCAGCATATAAGAACATCTATTTCTTTGTTCTACTGGCTTCGGGTCGGGGGAGGGAGGTTCTTTTAGGATACCACCATTGCCCATTTCCAGGTCTTTAGGTTTATTTTGTGCAATTCTCTCATACAGCCTCAGAGAAGCCCAACATGTAAACTACAACAGGGATCAAACAGAAAGTTAAGCAAGGTTGAAGTAATCAGGGATTTGGAATTCGATATGGTGACGTCCATTGTTTTTAACATATTAAAAACAAGTTAGGGGAGTGGATTCTTTGACAGATGGGTACAATTGTGTTGAAAAAAATAGTTTTGCAATATATTTGTGTTCTGCAGCTAGGCAACGAAAAATGACTAACACACAGGAAGTATGTACTTGTGTGGTGCTTTTAGCCAAATAATAGGAATTATAAATCTCTTGATTTCTCTATGCCAATGTTCTTTATATAAAATATAAAAAAATAAAAGAATAAAGCCCCTTGAGTTTAGAAGGCTTGTCTTTGACTTCTCTCCCACAGTCCCTTTATTATTTTTCTTAGTCTTTCTCACAGGGCATCAAGAGTGGGAAGTTATGTAAAAGGAAAAGAAGGGAGTGGATTGTAAGCTATTAATTAAAAACAAAAATCCTACAAGAACTCAAGGAAGAATAACGTAAAACGAGGAATCAATTTTGCTTGGCTTCATTATCGGGTGACACAATATATGAACTATGTTATATTTTTTAAAAGCTTTCAGGAAATAAAATGGAATTGAAGTAAAGACTATTGCTATGAAATAGCCATGATTGCATCCGAACTCAGATACTAACAACCTGCAATAAATACTGTTTGTATTATTATTGTAATTCTACAATACCTTCCTATTGATCTTTTTTTTTTAAATCCATGCCATTGAATAGTTCACAATTTGTATTACCCTTTGGAAACCTTTTCACAGCCTAGGCTAAAAAATTGCTTTTATGTACCCAAGTGGGAAGACTTCTATTACTGTAGATCACCCATGCAGTTTTGAGAAAGGAGTCTTTGAAAATTTCTCAGTGAAAATTGCCATATCTTGACACGTGTCTGGCTATCGTTCAATAGCCTTCCTATGCTGATGCCAGGCAGGCAGAGAAGTAAATATGATAGAAATCATGATGGGGAGAAACATTAGAACTTGGCCAGTGGGTTATGGGTTGCTCTAATTGTATTTTACAAAAGGAAATTGCCCACTAAGACGATATTACATAGTTCCAAAGATTAACCAACCACATGGGAAGTTGAGGAACTCCATTCAAACGTATGCATTACATCCCAGGAAGCCAGCCTCTGCAGGACCAGCAGTCTACCATCTCAGCTCTGCCAGGGCCTCTGTGTGCACCTGTGTTCCAATAATCTCATTTGCTCCCCCTCCACACACACACTTTTTTTTTTAAAACCTCTGGCAATGTTGGCTGCACAAGGCTTAGTAACAAAAGTACATTTTAAAAGATTTCAGTAGAGAGGAGATCCTGAAAAAGATGGCGCTGGCAGGATGGAGCTGAGAGAGAGGAAGTGAGTGAGAGTATGAAAGGAGTGTGTGTGGACGGGCGTGTGGTGCGTGTGAGTAAGGGAAAGTTAAATCACACAGGAGCAGCAGGAGCTGGAAGAAAGCATCTCCTTGACAAGGAGAGATTACCACTGCTGTGGGCACTCCCTGGACGCTGAATTCTGGCACTGAGCCTATGTCATCTTGAAGGGGAGAATGGCCTTTTTTAGGAACTCATCAACACCACCAACAAGACAGGCCTTGGAGCTGCTCCTCGACCCAGCCATTATCCTGCTACCCCAGCTGCAGACTAGCATACCTCCACATACAAAGATACACCGTTCGCAGCAGTTTTAAGTGCAGGTCCTCCTCCCCAACAGCAAAACCCCAGATTCGCACTTTGCGGGCTCTCGCCTGCTCTCATCTGCGACCCAATTTCATAGACAAGGAAGACCACCCCACTCCAGGATTGCGCGCCTCTCCTGGGGCGCTCGCACACTCTCACGCATGCTTGCACATGTAACCCCAACCTCATAGACACTGGGACAGTCCACTCCGGGGCAGTGCATGGGAAATGACAAGAGTGCCCGAGCGTGGATTCTGTACAGATGGGGGCACTCTGCCCTGAAGTGGAAATTCTGAACTCCCTGCCCCTGGAGGCTAGCCCAGCTGCTCAGCTGCGGTGCTGGGACCCCTAGGTGTGCATCAGAGCTCTGCACCCTGAGTGTGCGCATCTGCGGATATGACACTGCATAGACAAGGTTCCAGCAAACCTCTGTAAGCCACTAGTGGGAGCCACTGTGAGCTTGCCTTGGGTGTGATCTTGAACAAGCAGGAGGTACACAACCCTCCAGCAGTAGAAGCTTTGAATTCACTTAGCCTAGATACTGACCCACAGGCACCTCAACTGCACAACTACACTGCCAGGGCCCTTCAGAGTCCTTTAGTGCAACTCACTGGCAAACTAACCTGGGTTTTCCAGTGAACAGCCAATGGGAGTAAGCACCTATCCACCACAGATGCAACAGCAAAAGCTGGGTCTGCCCATCCCATGACTGCATATCTTTGGGCACCTCAGCCATACCTTTCCAAATAGCAGGTCCCCTGAGCCCCAACACCCCAACAGACAGTTCCTGGGGACCACTGCGAGTCCCTGCTAGGCACAAAAGATTACAATTAAGGGAGCAAGACAGCAAAAAGTAAGAAACTCCCCTCCACAGTGGCTGACTTCTAGAAACCACAGTTGTGCCTCCCAAGCTTACAGGCCTACATCAAGAGAACCCAAATAGCTTGAGAAGGGAGCTACACTAGACTAACAAGCCCAGGAGAACTGAGAGATTACACCAGTAGCATCATCCCCAAAGGAACCTGGGCAGCAAGGCAATTGAATCTACAATTAAAACACTAACAGGCCAAAAATGGTTTGGCTCAGTGGTAGAGCATCAGTCTGCAGACTGAAAGATCCCAGGTTTGATTCCGGTCAGGGGCATGTACGTTGGTTGCGGGCACTTCCCCGGTAGGGGGTGTGCAAGAGGCAGCTGGTCGGTGTTCCTCTCTCATCGACTTTTCTAGCTCTCTATCTCTCTCCCTTTCTCTCTGTAAAAAATCAATAAAAATATACTTAAAACACTAACAGGAAAACATGGGAAGACAAAAAGGCAATCCCAAAAGGAAAGAAAAAGAGGAGTTACCAGAAAGGGAATTAAATGAATTTGAAATTAGCAGTTTATCAGAGACAGAATTCAGAGTAATGGTTATAAGGATGTTTAAATGGCTGGAGGACAAATACACACAACTCAATGAGACCTATAAGGGCTGAATGAGAATGTCACCAACATGAAAAAAATACCAAGAGGAGATGAAGAATGACATGGCTGTAATAAAAAGCACAGTGGAAGGCTTAAAAAAAAATAGACTAGAAGAGGCTGAGGACTGCATCAGCAAAGTAGAAGATAAAGTAGAAAAAAAACAAAACACAAACACCTCAGCAACTGTAAAGAAGACTTAAAAAGCAAGAGGAGAGCCTAAAGGAGGTTTAGGACAACACAAAACGAAACAACATTAGAATAATAGGGATACAAGAAGGAGAAGAAGAAAAGCAAGAAATGGAAAATCTCCTGGAAGAAGTAATGACAGAAAACTTCTCTGATATTGGCAAGAAAAAAACTATCCAAGTCCAAGAAGTACAGAGAGTCCCAAACAAGTTGAACCCCCAAAGACCAACACCAAGATACATCATAATTAAATTGACAAACACCAACGACAAAGCAAGAATCATAAAGGCTGCAAGAGAGACAGAAAGTTACATACAAGGGATCTCCTATTAGAATAGCAACTGATTTCTCAACAGAAACACATCAGGCCAGAAGGGAAAGGAATGAAATATACACAGTCATACAAAACAAGGGACTGAATCTAAGAATACTATACCCAGCAAGGCTATCATTCAAAATTGAAGGTGGGATCAGAAGCTTCACAGACAAAAAAGGGCTAAGAGATTTCATCACTACCAAGCCAGCAATGCATGAAATGCTAAAGGGACTGCTGTAAAAAGAAGAAAGTAAAAAAGAAACACAAACACTAAGGAAAAATATGTCAACAAACAGGTACTTATCAATAATAACATTAAATGTAATTGATTATATGCACCAATCAAAATATATAGGGTAGCTGAATGGATAAGAAAACATGACCCATATATCCGCTCTCTATAAGAAACCCACCTTAGAGCAAAGGATTCCCACAGACTGAGAGTGAAGGGATGGGAAAACATTTTTCAGGCAAATGGGAATGAGAAAAAAGCTGGGGCTGTGATACTTCAATCAGATAAAATAGACCTCAAAGTAAAGGCCATAACAAGAGATAAGGAAGGCCACTACATAATACTAAAGAGAGCAAATCAGCAAGAAGATATAACTCTGGTAAACATATATGTACCCAATTCAGGGGTACCCAAATACATAAAAAATCTGGAAGATATCAAGGGAGAGATTTACATCAATAGAATCATAGTAGGGGACTTTAATACACCACTGACATCAATGGATAAATCCTCTGGACAAAAAATCAGCAAAGAGCCGAAACCGGTTTGGCTCAGTGAATAGAGCATCGGTCTGAGGATTGAAAGGTTCCAGGTTTGATTCTGGACAAGGGCATGTGCCTTGGTTGCGGGCACATCCCCAGTGGGGGGTGTGCAGGAGGCAGCTGATCAATGTTTCTAACTCTCTATCCTTCCCTCTCTCTTCCTCGCTGTAAAAAATCAATAAAATATATTTTTTAAAAATCAGCAATGAAACAATTCTAAATGACACACTAGATCAGATGGACCTAATTGACATCTTCAGAGAATTTCACCCCAAAGCCACGGAATATATGTTCTTCTCAAGTGCTCATGGGACATTCTCAAAAATAGGCCACATATTCGGTAACAAGCAAAGTCTCCCCAAATTCAAAAAGATTGAAATCATATCAAGTATTTTCTCAGATCACAATGGCATAATATTAGAAATAAATTACAATAAGAACATTCCAAAAAATTCAAATATTTGAAAGCTAAATAGCATGCTACTAAACAATTATTGGGTTATCAATGAGATTGAAGAAGAAATTAAAAACATCTTGGGGACTAATAACAATAAAAACACAACATTGCAAATCCTATGGGACACAATGAAAGTAGTCCTGAGAGGGAAGTTTATAGCTCTACAGGCCTACCTCAAAAAACAAGAAAAAATGGTGATAAATCATCTAAATGAACAACTCAAAGAATTAGAAAGGGAGCAACAAGAAAAACCCACAGTGAGCAGAAGGAAGGAAATAATAAAAATCAGAGCAGAGGTAAACAGCATAGAAACCAAAGAAACATACAAAAGATCAACAAAACCAAGGGCTGGTTCTTTGAAAGGATAAACAAGATTGATGAACCTCTAGCCAGGCTAACCAAGAAACAAAGAGAGAGGACCCAAATAAACAAAATCAGAAATGAAAGAGGTGAAATAACAATAGATCCCACCGAAATACAAAGAATTGTTACAAAATTCTATGAACAACTCTATTCCAACAAACTGAATAACCTGGAGGAAATGGACATATTCCTAGAAAAATATAACCTTCCAAAACTCAATCAGGAAGAATCTAAAACCAAGAGCTGGTTCTTTGAAAGAATGAACAAGATTGATGAAGCTCTAGCCAGGCTCACCAAGAAGCAAAGAGGACCCAAATAAACAAAATCAGAAATGAAAGTGATGAAATAACAACAGACCTCACAGAAATATAAAGGATTGTTAAAACAAATACTATGAACAACTCTATTCTAACAAACTAAACAACCTGAAGGAAATAGACACATTCCTAGAAAGACACAACCTTCCAAAACTGACACAGGAAGAGTCTAAAAATTTCAATAGGCTGATAACTATGCAAGAAATTGAAACAGTCATCAAAAAGCTTCAAACAAACAAAAGCCTGGGGCCACACGGCTTCACAGGGGAATTTTACAAAACATTCAAGGAAGAACTAAAACTTATCCTCCTCAGACTATTCCAGAAAATTCAGAAGGAAGGAACACTTCCAAGCTCCTTCTATGAAGCCAGCATCACCCTTATAACAAAACCAGAGAAAGACAACACAATGAAAGAGAATTACATGCCAATATCCCTCATGAACATAGATGCCAACATCCTCAACAAAATTCTAGCAAATCGAATCCAATAGTACATCAGAAAGATCATACACCACAACCAAGTATGATTTATCCTGGGGATGAAAGAATGGTACAAAAATCAATAAACATGATATATCACATAAACAAATTGAGAGATAAAAACCATATAGTCATATCAATTGATGCAGAAAAGCATTTGACAAAATCCAACACCCTTTCTTGATAAAAATCCTCAGCAAGGTGGGAATAGAAGGATTTATACCTCAACATAATAAAAGCCATATATGACAAACCCACAGACAACATCATACTCAATGGGCAAAAACTAAAACCATTTCCTCTAAGAACAGGAACAAGACAGGGATACCCACTCTCACCACTCCTGCTCAACATAGTGCTGGAAGTACTAGCCATAGTGATCAGGCAAGAAGAAGAAATAAAAGGCATCCAAATTGGAAAAGAATAAGTAAAACTGTCCTTATTCGCATATGACATGATACTATACATAGAAAACCCTAAAGACTCCATCAAAAATTATTATACTTAATGAACGATTTCAGCAAGGTAGCAGGATACAAAATCAATGCCAAGAAATCTATGGCATTTCTATACACAAATAATGAGCTTACAGGAAGAGAGACTAAAAAAGCAGTCTCATTTACCATAGCACTAAAAAAATTAAGATACCTAGGAATAAACTTAATTGAGGAGATAAAAGACTTATATGCGGAAAACTACACAACACTGAAAAAAGAGATATAGGAAGATGTAAACAGATGGAAGACTATACCATGTACATGGATTGGTAGAATCAACATCATTAAAATGTCCATACTACCCAAAGCAATCTATAAATTCAATGCATTTCCCATTAAAATATCAATGGCATATTTCACAGACCTAGAAAGAACACTCCAAAAATTAATCTGGAATAAAAAAAGACCCCAAATAGCCACAACAATCCTTAGAAAGAAGAATAAAGTAGGGGGATCTCAATACCAGATTTCAAGCTGTATTACAAAGCCACTGTTCTTAAAACAGCCTGGTACTGGCACAAGAACAGACATACAGACCAATGAAATACAGAATCCAGACATCAACCCAAACCACTATGCTCAATTAATATATGACAAAGGAGGCATGAACATACAGTGGAGTCAAGACAGTCTCTTCAACAACTGATGCTGGGAAAATTGAACAGATACATGCAAAAAAATTAAACTAGACCACTAATTTATACCATACACAAAAATAAACACAAAGTGGATACAGGACTTAAACATAAGATGGGAAACCATAAAAATACTAGAGGAATGCACAGGCAGCAAAATATCAGATTATGCCAAAAGAACTTTTCACTGATACTACTCCTAGGGCAATAGAAGCTAAAAAGAAAATAAACAAATGGGATTACATCAAAATAAAAAGTTTTTCACAGCAAAGGGACCATCAATAAAACAACAAGAAACCCCATTGCATGGGAGAACATATTTGCCAACAATATCAACAATAAGGGCTTAATCTCCAACATTTACAGAAAACTCATACAACTTAACAAAAGGAAGATAAACAACCAAATAAAAAATGGACAACTGATCTAAATTGACTTTTTGAAAGAAGCCAGAAGGAAGGCCAAGAGACATATGAAAACCTGCTAAAAATCACTAATCATCAGAGAGATACAAATCAAAACAAGAATGTGGTACCATCTTACACCAGTCAGAATGGCTATCATCAACAAATTAGGAAACGACAAGTGTTGGAGAGGATGCAGAGAAAAGGGAACCCTTTTGCACTGCTGGTGGGAATGCAGACTGGTGCAGTCACTATGGAGAACAGTATGAAGTCTTCTTATAAAACAAAAATGGAACTCCCATTTAACCCAATGATCCCACTTCTAGGAATATATCCCAAGAAGCTAGAAACACAAATCAGAAAGGATATTGCACCCCTATGTACATAGCAGCACAATTCACCATAGCTAAGATTTGGAAACAGCCTAAATGCCCATCAGCAGATGAATGGATTAAAAAACTAGTACATCTACACAGTGGAATAATATGCTGCTGTAAAAAAAGGAGTTCCTACCATTTGCAACAACATGGATGGAGATGGAGAGCATTATGCTAAGTGAAATAAGCCAGGCAGAGAAAGACAAACATCACATCATCTCACTCATTTGTGGAATATAATGAATGGCATAGATTGATGATCAAAACAGACCCAGAGACTGAGTAACATTGATCAGAACCTCAACCCTCAGGGAAGGAGGGTATTGCTGGGAGTAAGGGGGAGAAATCAACCAAAGAACTTATGTGCATACATATGAGCCTCATCAATGGTCACAGTTAACAGGGGGCTGGGATATGAGTGGAAGGGAGGATAATGGGGGGATAAGAACACATATGTAAAATAATAATAATAATATTAAAAAAAAAAGTGTGAGGTAACCAGAACCCCAAGAGCACCTGAGAATGTCTTTACTGCAATGTTAGCAGTAATCAGCTGTATGATAATATAACCGGGGGCTACTGGGGAGGTATTTCTGGACTTATGTTCCTAATCCTTCATGGGTGGGAGCCCTTACATGGGCTGATCCCCCCTCCCCCATGCCCGGCACACTGTAGTCACTGATGATACCAAACACCTCAGTCATCCAGGAGGACCACCAGTAGGGCAAGGAAGTATAATTACATAGGGATCACCACCCCTCTGCCCTTCTGTATGACACAAAATTAAACCACTGATCCTTTGTGTGTAAAATTAAAGAGAGGTTTCTGGCTTGTGAGGACACCAAAGGAAGGGACCATCACTACTTCCTCCTGGGAGAGGTGTAGAAAATGTAACAAAGACCTTGTCTATACAAAAAGAAATTGACAGCCAGTTTGAGATGGAATTGCCATGGCTTAGAGAAAAGAATATCCTTACATGATATTATTCTACAAGGTCATTATAATTTTTCCCAGATTTGGGTTATCCAGATTTGGGTTATCTGGATTCTCTATTCTATTACCTATAATAGTACCTCGCACCCTTGGGTATCAAATAAAACATCATCTTTTTGGTGCTTGGAGACAAAGGTAACACATCTCTAGATATTTTAGAATTACAACAGCATAATGTACAATTATCCCAAACAAACTTACAAACCAATTCTTTGAATGTCTGGCAGCAATTTAAAAATGACATGAAAGGATTTAATCCCTTCCACTATGTAGAGGGCCCCCTGGGAAAGCATCTGAGCATTCTATATTGGCTCCTCTTCTCGTGGTCCAGTTGCCCACATCTGATATTTGAGCTTTCAGTTCATGCTGAGGTTGAAGCATCATGGTAGTTAGTACCATGGATCTCTCTGCCTCCCAGTGGGTTGAGTTGGACCCTCTTTGGAGAAGAAACATGGGTTCCCCAAAATATGAGATCAGTGCCCAGGCCTCACCAGCAGCTGAGGGGATCCCGAGGCAGGTGCTGGGCATGGAGGCCATGGAGGCATAGGCTACCAAGGAGACAACCTCACATCACCATTCCTGGCCCTGAGGATGGCTGGTTAGTCAGAAATGGGTAAGATTCCTCAGGGAAGGAACAACCTAAGACAGGCACAGTCGCAGAGGGGCCATCAGGAGAGAACTTGGGGGTCAACAGAGGTGGGGAAAAGACTTTTACCCTCCCCCCGCAACTTGGCAGGCACCTGAACCTTCATCCTTCTGAGGAAGGTCTCCTGCCCCCAGGGCTGCTTCACTTCCCATGCACAGCTCAAATCAGGACCCAGGTAACAGACAGAGACTTGGCTGACAGCAGCTACTCTCTCACTGCAACAAGACATGTTTGAGAGGACTCATACCCATGGTGTGGGGAAGTGGGTTTTTAATATCCAAGTCCAGCCTAGTAACAGGAATGCTCAGGCCCTTCTCAAGAAGGCAAATAATCCTTTCCACTAATACACACATGGTAAAATAAGATTGTTGTTAGAGTTTTGAACTTGACAGTTGAATAGTAGGCAATTTCTCAGAGGAAATTAAATTGGCTAATGGAAATAAGCGAATATTCTAGAAAAACTGATTGTACAGTACAAAAGGCTGTTCCTAAAGTGTTAACAAAAATTCTTATTGGCAGAGCATCTCATAGTCAAATTGCATAACATGTAATGAACCTAAAGTTTAACACAAATAATTAAAATATAAAAGCTATCAAGACTACATTATAAAATTTCCAATAGCCTCCTATTATTTAATTAAAAAAGGGGGTGAAAGTGGAAAAATATCATGTAAGGAAAAATATCCTGTGGATAAATTACATCTAGAAAATTTGTACTTTAGAAAATTAACCTTCATTCCAAATGCTAACAGCAAGATACATATGAAAGAACACACATGGTGTCAAAACAAGCCAGAGGAAAATCATTTTTTTGGGGGGGGGGGGAGAAAAGAAAAAGGATCTCAAGTCAAATTTATAGAAAATATCCCTTTATTAACTTTTGGTCGAGAATATGTTTGTATATTTTCAGAAAACAACTCTGAGACCATCTGGATTCCTGCAACAGAAAGGAATTGACAGGAGTGCTCCATCCATGAAGACAGAAGAGAAACAGTTCAGAGATGGAAGATGCTGACAACGCCTGGCCATACTAGCAGACAGCAGCTGTGTTGCTGAAGGATGCCCAGGACCAAACCAGAGACGGTTGGACCTATATCAACACCATTTGTCCACCAACCAGATCTGAAATATCATGGCTAACATGTACACATAAGGAACTATCTGACGTTGAAATTAGAACTCAAAAGAATGGTTGGCCCAGAAAGGAACTCACTACAGACTGATTCATTTGCCTCTCAGCATAACCATTATGGCTTGTCTCAGTTTAGGTTCTTACAAGGGTATTTCTTAGATCACATGATCTCACATATCTAGAGGAAATAATGAATAACATAAACTGATGAACAAAAACAGACCCAGAGAAAGAGAAGCAGCGATGAGACTGTCAAACCTCAGAGGGATGGTAGGAGAGGGTGAGGGTAAGGGGAAGAGATCAACCAAAGGACTTGTGTGCATGCATATAAGCCTAACCAGTGGTCATGGACAACAGGGGGGTGGGGGAATATGTAGGGAGAGGTTTGGGATGGGAATGGGGGGATGAGGACGATTATGTGAAACCATAATAAATAAAAAATAAATAAATAAAAGATTTCAGTAGAATGGTAATCAGAAGAAATCCTTGTACCTGACCTCCCCAAGCTTGTTGTACCTATAATTATGACAGGGCAATCCCCTTGGATCAACTTCTGATTAGAAATGAAGATATTAAGTCCAAATTCCAGAAAATGATTAAGGATTTAAAAAATATATCTATATATACCTATATATCTCTATCTCTATCTCTATCTCTATCTCTATCTCTATCTCTATCTCTATCTCTATCTCTATCTCTATCTCTATCTCTATCTATCTCTATCTCTGTCTCTGTCTTTATCTCTATATCTATACCAATCTCTTATGCACAAAGTGCTTAGGAGCAACCAAAATTTCAAATTCATTGGCTAATAGAAAGTCATTTCTGGAAAGAATCTTCTCCAGAAGACATGATGAATCCTAAAATATGTCTCAGTGTGGTGATGGTCAGAGGGAAGGGGGTTTGGGAGCTGGGTGGGCAAAGGTGGAGAAAACGGGGATATCTGTAATACTGTCAGCAATAGAAAGAGTTAAAAAAATAAAATGAGTCTCAGAGAAAATATGTTATATAGGCAAGGTTTACAGCTTGTTAATAATTAGGTAGAGTCAAAGATAAAGGTTTCCTGACTCCTGAATTAGGATCTGATTTTCAATGAAAATGACTTTTAAACAATTCTGTTGTTAATAAACAAATAAAAAATATTTTGTAATCATATAATTATTTTCTTGCTTATTTTATCTTCATAAAAAATGAATCAGCCCTGCTAGTGTTGCTCAGTGGTTGAGCATCAACCTATGAACCAGAAAGAGGTCATGATTTGATTACTGATCAGGGCACATGGCCAGGTTGTGGGCTCAATCCCCAGTAGGGGGTGCGCAGGAGGCAACTGATTGATTTTCTCTCCTCATTGATGTTTCTATCTCTTTTTCCCTCTCCCTTCCTCACTGAAATCAATAAAAATATATTTAAAAAAAATTAAAAGTGGACAGCACAGGCAGGTTAAAAAGTCATTATTCAAGATAAATATTAGTCTGTATATACTGACAACAAAAATAAGAAGATGAGATTGATAATAGTGAACCATTCCTCTCTACAGGAGATAATTTTTATGAGTTAATTCTGAGAATCATAACTTATAAATTCACATTACAATTTCTTTGTTATTTCAATTTTTACTTCCTCTTCTAGACTTGGAGTTTCTGGGAGGCAGGTACTACCTTTAATTTTGTGATTTAGTGGACCCTGATGAAAGGCAAATGCATAGTGATTGCTGAACTTCAACCTCCTTTTCTCCTTATACTTATGATAAACACAGCATCATTTCCAGTGTGTTTTTATTTGTTATTTAGTCCATTCATTTCATTCCACAATTATTTACTAAATGCCCACCACTAAACCTCAAAATATCTGCCTTAGTACTGGACATTCTTGGTGTAGAATATTGTTTGGAACATAATAGACAGATGTTCAATAAATATTGGTTAGTAAATTTATAAATGACCACATTAGACTTATTTATCCACTTACTTATTTGATTAGTTTTAATTATGATGAAATGTACATAACATAAAATTAATTATCCTAACCACTTTTAAATATACAGTTCAGTAGCATTAAGTACATTCCCATTATTGTACAACCAATACCCAGAACTCTTTTCAACTTGGAAAAGTAAAACTCTATGTCCATTAAACAACAACTCTCCATTCTCCTCTCCCTGCATCTCTTGCACCCAAATTTTATGTTTCTATTAAATTGACTATTCTAAGTATTTCATATGTCTTTTTGTGACTGACTTCTTTCACTCAATATAATGCTCTCAAGGTTCACCCATGTATTAAAAATTCCTTTTTTTTCAAGGCTAAATAATATTCTGTTTTATGTATATATTATATTTTGTTTATCCATTCATCTTTTGATGGTTACTTGGGTTGCTTCCAATTTTTAGCTATTGTGAAAAACGTTACTATGAGCATGCTTATAGAAATATCTCTTTCAGTCCCTGCTTTTAATTTTTTTCGGTACATACCAGAGTGGAATTGTTGGATCATTTGGTAATTCTATTTTTAAGTTTTTGATGAATTTCCATACTGTTTTCTATGGTGGCTGCACCATTTTACAGTTCCAATAGCAGTGCACAAGGGTTTGAATTTCTCCACATCCTGGGCAACACTTGCTATATTCTTTTGATAATTCCATCCTAATGGGTGTGAGGTAGTATCCTGTGGTTTTTTTTTTTTTTTTTATATTTCCCTAATCCAAATTAGTTTCCTTTTTGAAGGTGTTCTATTATACTCTGGAGAGACATTTGCACTAGTGACAAGTGATATTTGTAATTCACACTTTTCTACACATGATTTTCATTCTTTGCTTTCATCATTTCATCTTTGTAATAAACACATACATTCATTAAAACACACACATGTTTGTGGGTAACAATATTCTCAGCATAGAGAAAAATAAAATAAATGCTAGATATGACATGTGAATAGTTTTGAAAAATGTTTTAAGAACTATTATTATCAAGCATAATTCAGTCCCACTGTGGTACCCTAGGGACCATAAATGACTTCTTGTCCAGAGGTAGGACTAACATACCCATCTTTGGTAGCTAGGGTGAGGACATGATAAATTAGTAAAAATCTATAGATAAATCCTGTTTAGCTATTTTTTAAACACTTTCTCTTACCTCATGCTTTTCCAGAGTGGTTTGTTCTCAGGGTTGCAAATTATTTAGTTTTGTCAACTTTCCCCCCTATTTTCTGAAAAAGACATTACTGAGAGGTTAGAGTAATAGCTATGAAATAATTCTTAGCATGTTAGTAAAATGAGGAAAGAAGGGCAAAAATATCTGGGTAAATATTATTTTGCTGATATTTAGATATTTAGCTCCTGAAAATTCATGGGTGGGCAGCAGTATCTGTTCATGAAAATACAAAAATATCTGCAAAACGGAGAAAAACTGCCCCTCACTGGCCCAGGGATCTGTGTCGGGATAGTAGAATTCCCTACTTAACTACCTACAAAAACAGTTTGATCTCAGTAACATTTCCAGGAAGCTGTGCTATTATAGTTCTATATGATTAGTCTCATGCCACCTACAACATTCCTTCACTTGCAATTCCCTAAAAGGTTCTAGGGAAGAAAATCAGGTCTTTGTATTTCAGTCCCAACTAGCTTTGACTTTGTGTATAGTGTGTGTCCTCACCTATAAAATAAGGGATCTAAATCTATGGATTTTTGAGGCCACCCACTTCTCAACACTGAAATTCTACAAATATTCTTCTCATGATTATTTTGTACAAACCACCATGGTATCTATGGCAGTACAAATTCTAGATCCCAAAGGCAAAGATCCAAAAGAAGGCCCTACAAGTGTTCTTTATTTTCTAAGGCTACTCAGATGCTCTTGTGAATACTTCCATATTCACTCTATTTATTGTTTCAGGCTCATCATCCAGCTTGCAAACTTTCCAGAAATAGGGCCTCCTCCTGTTCATCACCTGTGCATCTACCAAAGCATGGAGATCAGGTTCCATCTGAGAATTCTGTCATAGATAGGACTGACCAATCAAGACACAGGATGTTCAGTTCGATTTGAAATTCAGATGAATGACAAATATATTTTAGCATAAGCAATGTTTGAGACATAAGTATACTATATATATATATATATATATATATATATATATATATATATATATATATATATATATGTTTATTGCTAATCTGAATATCACATTTAACTGGATGGCCTATATTTTTGTTTGTTTGCTAAATCTCATAACCATGAGAACATGAGTTCTGTAGGAATGAAGCCCTTCCTGGCCACATGTAGATGAGTGACTGAGCAGGATACACAACCTCCAAGCTCCTTGGCTTCCTTAACTGTCCAGTGGGAATAATGATGATCTTTCTCAAAGGAGGACCAGGCTCAAGAAAAATGGGGACCTTGAAAGATTAATGATTTTTTTCCATCTAATTAATATTTGTTGAATATTTACATGAAATATATTCTGTGAAAGTAGGAGTAAACTGTTTAATTTTAATAATAAATTAATGCTCAAACGAGAGGTTTTAATTTATCAGAAACCAAACCTCTTGTGGTTTGGTTACCTTGGCATTTGTTTCATTAAGCCCCTTAATCCGAATCAGTAATGATTAACATTAGAGACTGTACAGAGTACATGCTCATTAGAGGAAGATAATGCTATTGTTATTCTTAAATCATCTCTGTATGGGCAACCTACTGCCTAACCTTAAGATATTCTTTGGAGATGAATTTACAAGCATCATATAATCAGAGCTCCAGATCTGAGAGATGATTTGGTTTAAGTTGATCATTTTACAGATAAAACAGAGACTGGGAAGATAAAAGGATTAATTCCCAGTTTCCAAGCCAGGTAGATGCATAGCTGGTGTCCTAAGGGCTCTTTGCTGTTACATCAAGCAGCCTTGTGGAGAGGTACACTAATGCTCTAGACTAGATATCTAGATAGGTGACATAACTCCTGAAGGATTTATCCCTACACAGTAAAAATATCAGGCATATTTAAACACATGTGCAAGCATTAACTGTACTATTATGAAAGTTTATAGAAACACAGAAATCTTAATATCACGGTTGGAAGCATAAAACATTGGCATCCTTCCCAAAAAAGAACCATTGAAATCATACAGGGAACACCAGGGGGATGGGAGCTAATGATCCTGCTAGAGCCATCTCCAAATAAATGCCATGTTCCAATTGCGAAATAGCTCAAATGAGTCTCCGAGTCTCTTTGGAAACTATTAAAATGCTTGTGCAGATTAAAATTACAAATGCTTATTAAAACAGTATGCCCAAGAAAGCAGCAAAGACAAACAATGACAAACAGAAAGGTCACTGCCTGATGAAATATTTCCATTAGGTGGCTCCGATCCATGCTGTTTTTCTGACTTTCCCCCTTCATCAGAGGTGGGAGTGAGTGCTGGAGAGTTAACTTTCCATGAGAGCTGAAACCTTCAACTTACAATTCATTGTGCTAAACATTTTCTTATGTTTTTTTGGCAGCTTGAACGTGCAGGCACATATCTGAGCTGACCTCCTTTGGCTGAGGTTGGCTAACAAGTCTGCTCTGCAACAGAAAATAAATATTTCTGACATTGCTTAAGCAAATGGTCATTTTAAGTGGCTTTACACTTTATATTCTTCCTAAAAGTATGGCTTTACATTAATATTGTTAATGCTCCAGTAAAAGACTCTGCATAATAATGATCCCAAAGTCATGTGTGGCTATAGAAGTGGGAATATCTGCGATATGAAGGCTCTTTTAACAAGAATTTCACATTCTTAAGTTTAGTTTACTTTTATTCTTTTCTCTCCAGAGTTTTGGTAAAGTATCTCAGGTTCCTTATAGGCATTTGAAATGTTGGGGTATATATGCAAATTAACCACCATCTTTGTTGGGTTAATTTGCTTACTCACTCTGATTGGCTGTGGGCGTAGTGGAGGTATAGATAATTTATATGTTTCTCTGTTATTAGGTAAGATGGCAGGTGATACTATAATTATAAAGGATTGATTATTAATACTATTTTATCCACCATGTTTAGCTTAGTATTTTTAAATGCATAGAATTGTTTTGATGGATTTTATAGACATTTAACACAACCCAGTCAGTCAATCCACTTTTGTCTGTAGGAAAACACACACATAAACATTTGATTTTCAAATCAGAAACACACACACACACACACACACACACACACACACACACACACAGATATACACATACAGCTCAGTTAAAAAAGTCTCTAACTTTATTTCTTTTGCCTACAGTTTAAAATGCATTATGTGTAGAGAAAGAGGGAAATCTTAAATATGGAAGGTCATAGCATGAGATGAATTGTGACTCCTTATTTCTATAACCCAGATGGGGTTCTAGCCCTATAAGCCAATTCTATCCCTGCCAGTACTCTGATTCTTACTCTCCCCTCCTCATCCCATAAGACTGCCAGAAAGGTCTGTGAGTACAGAATTAGTGCAACTAAACTGAGTAAAGGCAGTGCTTAGATAGTGAATTTTGACATAATATGTAATTTCAACTATAGGCTAATTATACATTTCTTTTTAATTAGAACTCTAGAGGGCTTTTTTCTTTATGTTTCCATATACCAAAAATATACTTTAAAAAGCGCTATCTGATTGTGAATTTTTTTCTTCAAGGAAACAACAAGAACAGAATTACATGTGCCATTTTTAAGAGCCTTTTTGTTCCAACTCAAGAAAATATCTTATTTTCAAGAGCCTGCATACATCTAAGATCTTATCAAGTAAGTAAATAATTTCTAAAATTCCATTTTAGATTTATTGGTATCCATCATTGCCTCACAAGTGAAAATCCTAGAAATGAACAAAAATTTTCTTTCTAAGTAGATTCTTCCAAATGCATCAATCCTAGGCAACCAGCTCTTTTCCAATCAAGATAAAATATAAAAATATTTAGTAAGTAAGTAATCTAATTTACTTTATTCCAAATAACTAGGCTTCAAAATATATTTATTATTTAAATATATTTTATTGATTTTTTACAGAGAGGAAGGGAGAGGGAAATATCAATGAGAGAGAAACATCGACCAGCTGCCTCCTGCACACCCCTCACCAGGGATGTGCCCACAACCAATGTACATGTCCTTGACCGGAATCGAACTTGGGACCTTTTGGTCCGCAGACCGACACTCTCTCCACTGAGCCACACTGGTTTTGGCTCAAATTATATTTAAAAATGTTATTTATCTCTATGTGTGTCTTTATCTCTAGTTCTGTCTCTTGCATATGAAAAGAGAATAGAGAAATAACCTAAATTGGGAGAAATAGTAAAATAGTAAATTGGTTCTACACACAAATACAGATAGATAATTACTTTAAAAAAATCTTTCTCCCAATGTTCTTCAAATTGAAGTTTGAACTTTTCCCCACTGAACCCATATACTTTACCTGTGGAATTTAATCTGATGGGGTTTTGAAGGTATTTTATTTTGAGTAAAAATAATGTCATGCCTAAACTAGTAAAGCAGCTTTAACTATTGACTTAAAAATGCATGACTGCAAATGTATTACTGCTATTTCTTGTAAGCATACTTTTACAATTTCCCTCCTTTGAGAGCAGGAAGAGCTCTCAAACTGGCAGCAAAATGTGCCTCTGATGTAATAGTTAAAAGGCCAATAGCTGTTATCTGCGTTTGTACAGAGGAAAATGAAGGCAAAAGCAGATGACAGGATTTTATTTGGTCAAAATCAGAGGGCAGCAGAGTTCAAATTACTGCACACATCTTAGAAGACAAATGCCTTTTTAGGCTTTGCAGATGCAAAGGTGGGCAAAGCCCAATCACCTCTATCAGAGAGCTTGTTGCATTCCAGCTATAGAGGAGATAAAGGCTCTTGAATAAGTAGCTATATTACAATGTGATTCTTGTAGGACAGATATTTAAATAGTGTGCTCCTAGAGCACGGGAAGCCCCAGAAACTTTGATTAGTGAAGAAATAAGATCACTTTAGTCTTTAAAAAGATATATTTTATTGATTCTTCACAGAGAGGAAGGGAAAGGGACAGAGAATCAGAAACATTGATGAGAGAGAAACATTGATCAGCCGCCTCCTGCAGACCTTTTACTGGGGATGTGCCCACAACCAAGGTACATGCCTTTGATCGGAATCGAACCTGGGATCCCTCAGTGTGTAGAAGCAATGCTCTATCCACTGAGCCAAACCGGCCAGTGCCACATTAGTCTTTTAAGAAAATAACTGGGTAGCCATGTTAGAAGGTCTGGGGTCTGAAAGGAAATACCTGTAAGCCCTGTTATAATATAACAGTATTTGAGAGTAATGATGAGGACCTCCACTATGGCAGGGGGAGTAGGAAGATGAGAACCTTAACTTAGGAGGTACTTCCAAGAAAGTGAATTAATAACAATTATTATATGTGGCGAGAGACAGGAACTAAGCCATTGGTGATTGGTATTTTTCAGGCCTCTGTCTTAAGTCCCTTCCCTTTCCATGCCACATATATGCATCCAACTATCACATATGTACTCTATTTTCTCTTCTACACAAATGAATTATAAGTAGATTTCTCCAGCCATCTGCTTAGAACTCCAAATCTATACATCCATCTCACAGCTTGAAATGTCTTCTTAGGTATATTACATGTACCTCAGACTCAGATGTCCAAAATCAACCCCAATTTGATTCTCTTATAGGATTAAATCTCAGTAAAGGTCATTCCCACCATGCCAGAAACCCATGTGGTGTCCTTGGTACTTTCATTTTTTCCTCACCCTCATATCTAATATCACTCAAAATCTTTAGATTTTATTTTCTAAGTATCATTTGAATCTGTCCATTATCTCCAGTCTCCTTGCTATTGTCCCACCCCAAATTACTGTCATCTCTGGCCTTGATATCCACAACAGCCTCCAAAATGCTCCTCCCACATCCATCCATACTCACTCTCCCTACTACTGTGGGAATGAACCTTCAGAAACATCAGTCTCTTCATAGCATCTCTTTCTGTTGAAAATGGTTTGAATGCTTTCCAGTGTTCTTGGGCTGAAATAACAAAATCCTCAATGTGGCCTAGAATGACTCTTAATATTTTCTCCTGCCCTCTGTGCCACATCGTGTTCTGACCTTAACTTTCCATAGGAGTGCCTTTCCTGACATCCCTGACTGGGTTGGAGGCCCATACATAATTCTCATAGCACTATGTAGTCTCTATTTACACCTTAGAACAGGTGCAATTTTGCATTTATTTTTGTATTAGCTCACAAATGTTTTTCTGACTAGATGGTTGTTAGGTTTGATCAAATAATTTAATTGATACCCCCTCACCTAGAAACTGACCTTTAGGCCACTTCACCATGGACATTTCTTTTCGCTTATACCACATTCTACTTGCTAAAACCATTCTCTCTACCCTCTGGACCTTCCCAGGATCTGGACCTGCCAGAGAATTCTCCATCCAGAAATATCCCATCCACAGTCTGTTAAAAAAAAAAAAACTCTGACTCTCCATCTTTGGGTGCTGATGTCATTTTGGGGCTCAGCCCATCTGGTTTGCAATAAATTTATAATCCCTCATCACTTTGGCCTCGTGCATTCCTCCTTCAGCGACCCTAACAATTGTAAATGCTATGATGCAGGGCCAGGTCTTTATGATCATCAATGAATTCTTTAACACACAGCCTGGTACATATTAGGTGCTCAATAAATGATTGAGTAAAAACAGACTAAATGAACAAGTCCATGATTCCTAATGAGGAAGAACAAGAGATGGATGAATTTATTGATCAAAGTTGAGAAGAGAGTTGGACAATGTGAAAAGTTGGGCAGATGAATTCAGTTTGGGTCACGGTTAGACTGTATTTTCAGATACCTATAGAATGCACAGGAAGGTAGTGGTATATAGATACAAAATACTTTTCAGATAGAAGTTGAAACTGGGAGTCATTGTGTACATGTACTTGATACTTTGCAGTGATAAGAGGACAGGTACAGGGAAAAATTGCAAGCTCAAATGCCTCCAGGGACCACCCAGAAAAGGTATGAGTGAAATAATGAAGTAAGAGATGAGTGGCTGTAGGTGTGACCTGGAGGATGTGTGCTCTGCTGTAAGGTATGCAGGATCAGATTAAAACAAAACATTCTAGCAGCAAAACAAAACACTTCTACAAATTCCATTCAGCCTCTGGGAGAGCTGATTGACATTATCTTGAATGAAGGCAAACAAAGTCAAAGAGAAAGCCTAGATATATATAGAGAGGAGCAGTTTGTGAAGGGGAGGAAGTTAGTGAAAGATAATAGAAGAGACTGGTGGAGGGTAATCTCTTAGAAGCCAAGATGATGAACTCTTTAAGGAAAAAGGGGTGAATTAACAGTATTAATGCTTCTGAAGAGTTCAGAACAATGATGATTAAAATTAGGCCACTGGATTTTGCCAGTTAGGATTTAGCAAAAGCAGTTTCATGCTAAACTCAAGCTAAAAATCTAGTTTTCAGCTCTTGAGCCAGGTTGATTTTGGCACTTTTTCTACAAATTCAGTTACTACAAAGCACTGTTTCTGGTCTTATTTTACTTAATTTCCCTTTTGCTAAACATAAATATTTCACATTCTAATTTTTTAAAAAATATATTTTTATTGATTTCAGAGAGGAAAGAAGAGGGAAAGAGAGATAGAAACATCAATGATGAGAGTATCACTGATCTGCTATCTCCAGAGTGCCCTCTACTAAGGATCAAACCTACGACTCAGGCATGTGCCCTTGACTGGAATCAAACCTGGGACCCTTCAGTCTGCAGGCTGATGCTCTATTCACTGAGCCAAACCAGCTATGGCTTCACATTCCCCTTTAATGTTATTCTTAAAATAAAGTTTAAAATACAACTAAAATAAAATCAAAGCAATTGCTATTTTGAATATGCTTCATAATATTATAATTTGAATATCCAATAACCTGGAGTGGTACATGGAATAATTATTATCTCCTTTTTATAGGTAAGAGTAAAAAACTCAGCGCGTTCATGGATTTATCAAGGATCACACAACCAGTTAAATGCTCCAACCACAATTATCATAGCTTCAATCTGGGCTCCTCCCATATTGCTGATCTGGAACCTTCCTGGTTAGTCTACTTGGTGGTATGCTATTACCAATATCAACCAAGCATACCTCTACCAAAGGAAACACCCATCTCCCCTTCCCCCACGTAAACTCTGATGACAGAGCAAGCCCAGCAGACCATTGTTCAGAAGTTCAACTTCCCCCCTGGAAAAAGTCATGCTGCTTGTTGGAGCTTTGAATGTCAGGACCTTCTTCAGACTGGAGATAGGCTGACTGCTTTTTTATTATCTGCCCCTGCAAGTAGTTTCTATGGTTATGTCTCTAATGGAAGCTGAACCTCATCCCTACTGAGAAAGCCCTTCTTTTAGATATATGATTTGAGTGATTGGGAAACGGGATCTGCTTGGTACCTGCTACTTGGAATCCCTATGCCCGAGTCTGCAATTTGGCAATCTCTTTCTGGCAGGTCAGATGTCAGGGTCACTGAATGTGTACCTCAAGATTTTTTATTGACACAAAACTAATGGCATATGATTACCTCTTAACACTTTGTCTGGTAGCCTCAAAATACAGTTTCTGAAAAGATGCTGCCAAAACAATGTTATTTACTCTAAAGTAAACCCCAAGAATATCAGAAGTGCTTGATTTTATGTATAAGTGATATTGATAGCACTACTAGCTTTTTTATTGAGTGAGTGAGTGAGTGAGTGAGTGAGAACAGTGTGCCAGGGGTTTTATAAAGGTCACCTGTGAGTTAACAGCACCCCTTCAAGGTAGGCCACCTCCAATCAATACTTGCCTCAGGTCACAGAGCTGTTAAGTGACTGACTGGATCTGAATTCCAGACCATCGTGCTCTGCAGCTCACTCTCCCTCCACATAGTAGGCTTCAGAGACAAATTAGGATAAGCAAAGCTGAAAAAGGGAGCAGGTTCACTAACATTATTTTACTACAAAATAGTGTCAATGCCCAAAATTCAGGACAAAAAAAAAAAAAAAAAAAAAAAAAAAAGCCAGGCAGTTGTGTCCACATTCTCTGACTCATGAGAAACATCAATTTTCCTCACCAATCTCTGCCTCCACTGCCTGCATGTTTGTTGTGTGCCATCTGGAAACTTCCAGAACCAGTCTCCAAGTCACCTGACTAAATTGCTGACACCACATAACTCTGACCTACAGACTTTAAATTTCTTTTTCCAACTTCCAATTTCCTTTCTTAAGGAAGGGTCAGAGTAGTGCATATTAACATATTTTATCTTTTCCATACTAGAGGTTTTTATGTTGAAAATTCTAGTACAGACGCTGGTTACATGCTGTCTTTTAAAAAGAATATCTGCTTAACTTTAATCTATTACTTAAAATATGGAATATACCAAACCCAATTGTTATATAGAATCACCTAGAGAGAGTTTAATGGAAAAGCAAGGCAGCAAATTAATACCACATGATTAGCTTGACTAATACTAAGTTTGTTTATTCAAGGCCCCTCGGAAGAATGGACTGTGTTTTTAAGATATGACTTGTTTTCAATATCTGTACAGAGACTTGTTGCTACTGAACTGGACATTTAATTTTCCACTTATTCATTTCCCCCATACAGATAGCTCTTTGGCTATTCATTATGTGTATAATGCAGGGGAAAATAATGATAACAAAAGGGATACAGAGAATATCATAATTAAACCTGCATTTGCAAAATACACTCACTATACCCAAAACATCCTGATTGCTATAATTAGGTACATTAAATTTTCTGCAAATATCTTTTTAAACAGAGGTTTATTTAAAGTCATAAGCAGAGAGGCAGCTTTCAGAATCATCTTATAACACAAAATTAACTAAATTTACCTTCGATTAGTTTTTAAATCACATATAAAGTGAAGTCAAAATGTAAAATCAATAGATTTGTGAAACATTAGGGCATATTTTCTGACCTTCTAGGACAGGTTTATTTTTTCCTCATATGAATTCTCAGTAACATAAGCCTATGAGTGTACCACTGGCAAAGGCAGTAACTTACTACCTCAAGAAATGGTTTAAACTTTTATTTTATGGTTGCGAGATTAAAGTTCTGAGCAAATACAGTTATAGGGGTCAATGAAAGTAAAACATTTATGTGAGAGAATGGTGTGACCACAAGTTAAAAAAATTCACTGTTTTTATAAAGAAAAAACATTGGCAAGAGAGTTAGAAATGATGATCAAAAGGGATTTAAAGCCAATTACTGGAGAGAAAAACCCAAGCTATGGAATAGATTTCAGGACTTCAAATCCTCTTACTCTCCCTTTTTCTACATTATGATGTTGGAAGTTTATATGCAAAATATTTCTCTCTGAATCCCATCTAATGGGCTGGTTGAGAGTGGCAACTGCTGATGTACTGAATGGTGACCTGCAAAGAAAAAGCAAAGACAAAGAAACCAATTTCATAGCAGCAAACAAAAAATTTACTAGAGAAGTAAGGCTTACTATAGCTTTCTCCTCTAGAGAGCTCTGCCTGATTGTGGACAGAGCTCAAAACCAGGTTTTAAAAGCATCACAAACTAGTTCCATTTTAAGAGCTCTGCCCAAGATACCTTTAATAAATGGAAAACGCCTTGGGTAATGAGAAGATAGTGATGCAAATACTCCTCCAGGAACTGGGGACACATATTTTACAAAATCCATGTCCTCAAGAGCTGTTCCTCAAACGCAGTCACTCTACTTCCAAAAATGAAAATAAGGATCCTTCCTTTCCTACAGGAATATTAATTGAGAAAACTGCTTTATGTGGCCCTGTTCCATCCTGCCACTTCCTGTCCCATCACCAGTGCCAGTGCCCAGAGATGAAACCCACTCCTGCTAAAGGAGGGGAGCAGGGGCAGGAGGAGGACAGAGGCCACAGCCAAGTGGGGACCTGAGTGGCAACTGGGCCAGGGCAGGTGCTTGAGAGGGTCTTTGCCATTTGGGAGGATAATATCATGAAATTAACATCTTTAAAAAAGAAATTCTGCCTCAAACCACTTTCCTCTCCAGTGATTTTCTTGAAGTCCCTTCTTATATAATTTTAGTTCTTTGACAAAGGACACTGACTCTTTTGATCTAGTAATTTAAGGGTAATTTATTGTAAAGTGGTAATTGATTAAGATTCAGAGTAGATAAAGCTCTCAAACTCAAGCTCGCTCTCTCTCTCTCTCTCTCTCTCTCTCTCTCTCTCTCTCTCTCTCTCGTCACACACACACACACACACACACACACACACACACACACACGGGCGGGGGTGAACTTGGCTCACACCTGAGTATTCCTGACTCAGGCTTTCAAAATAGAATCTATGGGGCTGTGACAGAGGAGTTCTCACCAAACTTCTGATCCCTGTATCTTTCTGTCTTTCTGCTCCCCGCCCTCCCCACTGTACACTAGAAGTTAAGTCTTAAAAAGTAAGTTCCCTGATGTCTAATTATGTTGGTTTAAATTCATAGGGAGCTATAACTGATTGATTGATCTGAAGAACCTTCTAAAGTAGAAGGGAGTTGGAAATGCCATGCTACTTCATTTGGCAAGGGGTGATCCTAAATATATTTTAAAATTCTATTTTTGTTCTGTAGTAATTATGATGAATGACCCATCACCATGGGGGCAGAAAGGTATCTGTTATAAGCAGAAAATGAGGGCTTTTATGAGATGCAAAATCTCTTTGCTTGTTGTGATCATGCATGTTTTCAATCTAGCATGCAATCCAGGAATGAGCTTTCTTTTTGTTTAATAATAAAACAGCTAACCACATCATAAAGAAGAGGTTGATTTGCTGGTAATGAAGATGGCAATTGTGGATACAGACAAAAGGCATGGAAAGTCAAGTTTTATTTCCTCAGAAGTCATGTTCTGGCCCTCCAGGGCATTGGGCAATAAATTATCCCAGCTGCCTTCCTTCCACAACTCCTATAATCCTCTTAGGCCAGGTTTTCTAAGGAACCTGTTTTCTTCCCTCCCTCATTTCAAAATCTGTCCCCTTCCCCAGTGGGATGAGTTCCTGCTATGCCTGAATGAGATTCCAGGTCATTGTCAAGGTCAGATGGGTTAGAAGATTGGCTCTTCCTTAAAAGGCAGTGTGCTCTTGCCTCCACATAGCCAAAGTGAAAGGTGATCCTGGGTCAGAGAAAGTCCAACTATCCCTCCCTCACTCTTTGTACACTCTTTTCTCCCCAAGGGCTAAAGCCTAGTGCAGTTCAGGTCAGATCAGTACATAACACATAGGGAACATTTTCTCTTGCTGCTTTCTCTGGTCCAATTTCCCTCTTGCTGACCTGGCTGTTTGGCTCTGAAAGGTCTAAATCTCAATGGTGCATATATAGTCCATTGGCTAACCTAGTAGTCAGCAAAGTGGCTGATGGGCCAAATCCATACCTTTGCCTGTTTTTTTTAAAGTAGAATTTTATTGGAATCCCATCCTGCCCATTAATTTATATATTGCCTCTGGCTGCTTGTGTGCTACAATGGCAGAGTTAAGTAGTTGTGACAGAGACCATATGGTTTGTCAGCAAAGCCAAACGTATTTACTAACTGGTCCTTCATAGGGAAAATTTGCTAACCCTTGGTTCATATCACTGTAAAATGGACCTAAAATATTCAGTGTTTGGTTACCTACAACTGAAACATTCCTAACTAATAGACTGAGGTTTCAGTATAAAACAGCAGAAATTATCTGGGACAATCTAGATTAGATAAAGGGGGAAATTGGTGTCCTAACAGTCCAGCCCAACTCATTCAATTTATATATATATATATTGGGGTTTTGAACCAATGCACATTTAATTATACACTATGAGAGGCCCAGCATGCATGAAATCATGTGCGAGTAGCTCGTCACCACGAGCCCCACCACGCTGCTGCAAGCTATGAGCCTGGCCCCACTGTCCCACCTAGAGCGGAGGGGGGAGGAGGATAGGGGGAGGGACTGAGAGGTGCTCCATGCACCTCCTGGTGACTGATCATTTGGTTGTTACAGCGTTATGGTCACTGGCTTTTTATAATATAGATTACTTCTCAATTTGCCATTGTTTCTCTCAGGCCATGAGAGTCAGGGTTTGGCAAAACTGGCAGTGGAGGTTGGCTCAGTATTATAGAATGATCCAGTGCCTCCAGAGATTCCCAAACAGTTTTCAGAATCCTCAGTTAAGAAACTGATTCGCGCCATCTTGGTCCCTCTATTCTTAGTCCCTCTGAAAATGTGTACATAAGAAGTCTACCTCAGGACCAAAATATTCTTGGATTCCTAAGCAAAATGCCATCTAATAAATACTATCCAATTTTATTTTTTCCATCTCTGTGTAAAATAATTATATATTTTTATGTTTTGCAAATGTGCACATTTCATAAACACTCTACCACAGTAGGAATTCTAGTGTGGTTTCTGCTTTCGTGGAAGTTACTCTGTAACCCAAAGAAATAGATAAGTAAATAAAAAATACATTCCATTTTGTACTGAAAAGGAAACTATGAACAAGATAAAAAGGGAACTGACTAAATGGAAGAAAGTATTTGAAATCATATATATAATAATATATATCCAAAATATATAAAGAACTCAAAAGCAACAAACAAAAAAACAAAACAAGACAAAACCCCACAAAAACACATACCAAATAATCAAATTTAAAAATGGGCAGATAGCCCATCTAGTGTGGCTCAGTGGTTGAGCATCAACCTATGAACCAGGAGTTCACAGCTCAATTCCCAGTCAGGGTACATGACTAAGTTGTGTGCTCAATCACCAATACCTGTATATATGTGGGAAGGGTGTAGGAGGCAGCTGATCAATGATTCTCTCTTATCATTGATATTTCTGTCTCTTTCTCCCTCTCCCTTTCTCTCTGAAATTAATAAAAATATATATTTAAAAATAAAAAGAAAAATGGGCAGATAATTGGAATAGAGATTTCTCCAAAGAAGACATAAAAAAGGCCGGCAGGTACATGAAAAGGTGCTCACCATCATCAGCCATCAGGGAAATACAAATCAAAACCAGAATGATATATCACCTTGCACCTGTTAGAATGACACTATCAGAAAGAAAAACAAGTGTTGGTAAGGACATGGATAAAATGGAACTCTTGTGCACTCTTGGTGAGATTGAAAATCAGTACAGCCATGGAAAACAGTATGAAGGTTCCTTAAAGAATTAAAAATAGGCCTACCATCCATATAACCCAGCAATTATGTTCTAGGTATTTATCCAAAATAATGACAACACTAAATCAGAAAGGCATATGCACTCCCATTCATTGCGGCATTATTTACAATAGTCCTGGATTCCTCCCTTGCAGCCATGGCAGCAGCCCTGGCTTTGTCCTAAAGGGCATCTGGTCTGGTCTAATTATCATGTTACAATTTTATTATTATAGATTATGTTGTATACCTGAAACTAAGATAATGTAATGTGTTAATTATATCTGAAAAACAAAACAAAACAAAACAAAACACCCAAATCCCAAATAGTTACTTTGCCTACATCTCTGGAGAGTGATAACTAAGTGTTGAGGAAGTTGCAATGAGGCAAGTGGACAATTTGAATAGAATTATTTAGCAGAGTTACACCGAGGATTAGTACAAACCTTTTAAACATGTGTTTTCATGGAGAATAAGGGAAGAATATTCCAGCTTTTGAACACTTATTAATGGCTGTTATGGTCAATAATGAAGATAATGATGGTTGGAAGCCATTTGCAAAGGCTTAGAAGAAGTATGAGGTTCGTTTATAAATGCCAAACTTAAATGAGGACAACAATTTTCCAGTGCATAAAATCTTTCACTTATCCACCAGGAAATATGATAAAATATATAGAATTGCAGTTTCCATGGGCCTTTAACAATTCTTTCTGGCTTAAGTATTTGTGTCTCCATAAGAATGAAAAACGAGTGCAATGAAAAAACAAAATAGAATTCCAAAGCCATGGTTAAGGATAACACCTGCAACCTGGTTAGACTGCAATACTCAGCCCATAGGAATAATTACGTGGCTGCTAATGTCAGTAGGTGTCAGCAGAATGCATCCCTGTAACAGCTGATTTACATTATAGTCCTAGTTCAGAGATAGAACAACTGAAAACAGGTTTATAGTTTAGTCTATCAATTCTACAGAAAGATTTGAAATAAAAGATCTTTGAAGGAAAATGAGGATCAATATAAAGATAATTGCTTGGTTTCCACAAAACTCTACAGTATGGGCAAAGGATGCGTAGTGTGTTTCAGAGGTGGGACTCAGAATCTGTGGGAGAATGTTTCTTTGTTCTATCTCACTGATCATACAATTTATGAATGGAAATCCTTAGATATATAATCTGGTTCAATCTCTCATTTTATAATAAGAAGTGTACTGATGTCTATTTAAGCACTGGCTGGGCAAAATGCAGTGTCTAATAATATGAAGGATGCAAGTAGACACAACAATGAATTGGATATGGACTTTATCTATTTTCAGAGAGTTTACAGCATACTAATGGAACAAAGATATAGATCTACTAGAGGCCCAGTGCATGATATTTGTGCACTCGGTGGGGGGGGGGTGAGGGGGGGGGGTCTCTCAGCCTGGCGTGTGCCCTTTCACAATCTGGGAGACCTAAGATGATGTCTGTCTGACTGATGGCTTAGGCTTGCTCCACTGGGGTACGGGCCTAAGCTGGCAGTCAGACATCCTTAGCACTGCTGTAGAGACGGGAGAGGCTCCCACCACCACCAATCCTTTCGCCAGCCATCAGCCTGGCTTCTGGCTGAGTGGCACTCCCCCTGTGGGAGTGCACTGACCATAGGGAGCAGCTCCTTCATTGAGCGTCTGCCTCCTGGTGGTTAGTGCACATCATAGCAACTGGTCATTCTGTCATTCAGTTGATTTGCATATTTCCCTTTTTTTATATAAAATCTCTCTCTCTCTCTCTCTCTCTCTCTCTCTCTATATATATATATATATATATATATATATATATATACATCTACATTTACATCCTATGTAATAAAGAGGTAATATGCAAATAGACCATCATTCCAACACACAAGATAGTTATCCCCATGTGGATACAAGATGGCCACCACAAGATGGCTGGCAGGGGAGGGCACTTGGGGGCAACCAGACCTGCAGGGGAGGAGAGTTAGGGGTGATCAGGCCTGCAGTGGAGGGTAGTTGGGGGTGACCAGGCCAGCAGGACAGGGCAGTTAGGGGCTACCAGGCTGGCAAAGGAGGGCAGTTAGGGGTGACTGGGCCAGCAGGGGAGGGCAGGCCTATAGCGGAGGGCAGTTGGGGGTGATCAGGCCAGCAGGGGAAGTCAGTTAGTCGCGGGGCCAGGCTGGCAAAGGAGGGCAGTTAGGGGCAACCAGGCCTGAAGGGGAGGGTAGTTGGGGGTGATAGATTGGCAGGGGAGGGTAGTTAGGGGCATTGGGCCATCAGAGGAGCAGTTAGGCATCGATGAGGCTGGCAGGGGAGTGGTTAGGGGGTGATCAGGCAGGCAGGCATGTGAGCAGTTTGGAACCAGCAGTCCTGGATTGTGAGAAGGATATATGACTTCCTATTTAGGCCCCATTCCACCTCTCAAGGGGTCCCAGGCTGGGCTGAGGGACACCCCCGCCTTCCCCCACTCTCGCCCCATGCATGAATTTCGTGCACCAGGCCTCTAGTCTATATATATATTACAAAGGAGAAAATATGCACTTGCATTTGAAGATCTCAGGTTCAGAGTCAGTGCTATAACCATTCAGGGGAAGGACACCTTCCTTCTTTTGGAAGGCGCGATAACAAGAAAGGTTTAGTGAAAAGTTCTCAGCTAAAATTAGGAAGTAAAAATGTGGAATAGGACTAGGCACTGTTGGAGACACAGCAATAAAAAAGACAGTCCATGTCTTCATAAAAAAATAGGGATGTGGAGAATAGAGATTAAAAAAAAATAGAACTGAAGAAAGGAGAGTGGATTAGTTGAGCTCTTGTGTACTTCTTCCTGTTGCATTAAAATACAGAGAGGAGGTAAACAAAGAAGCTCTGCATGAGAACACACAGGAAACCTGAACACAGAGTTCTCTCCTCTAGCACACACTATCTATAGCACATGATTCTAGTATTCTGGGACTTTGAGCCTAAACACATACTTGGATAATGTAGGGAAGCAAGGGGCACATTCTGGTTTTTATTCCCAAATGGTGGAATAAAAGTGTCAGGTGGTTCTCCTCTATTTTGGGAAAATAGCTTTACTGTGGTCTCTGACCTTTGGGAGATGTTTACCAGATTACATGAGGAATTTCTTATTGTGTTTTTTTTTTAACAGAGGATTCAAATGATCTGAATTTGGTGATTTTGTCCTTGATTCTGTGCTGGTTCAGCCCACTAGGGAAACAGACCCAGTCAAGAGGGGGAAAAGTAATCATTATGTGAATATTTTTCTACTGATTATTTGTGTCAATGGAGCAGAAATAACTCATAAAAGCATTTTTTTTTTTTTTAGAATGCTGGAATGAGATGAAAATGCAATGGCATTTTTATATAATCTTATAATAATTTTTGTCATTATTGGTTATGTCATGTGCTACATTAGTTATGCTTTGTGAAAAATAGATTATTCTCTAATATAATATATTATTTAAGACACCTAGATCTCGGATTCACTTTCATAAACATATACAGTAATTCATTCTACCTAGAGAATTATTATAGAATCTTCTCTATATTCTCATAGCCTACTTCCCCCCTGCTCTTGCAAAGTTTTTTTTTTTTTTAATACCCTGTACTAAGTAGGTCATGATTCTTCAGACTTTCCTGTGGGAAAAGGAAGAATAATGTGGTGCAAATTTTTCCCACCTGAGGCATAGTTAAGGCAATATGTTTCCGTCAAATTATCAATGTACCAAGGAAAGATGCAATGCCAGAACAGCATATAGTATCATTTTTAGGTGCTCTGGCTCAGTAAAGACCAACTCCACATTGTGACAAAAGGGAACACCTACTTCATATGGTTGTTGCAAAGATTAAATGACATATTAACTATAAAGCGCTTAGCATAATATCTGGCATATAGAAAGCATTTGTAATTATTATCTCACCCTCTAAGAAGACTAATACCTGAACTTCAGATTGCAGCCTTCCCTCAGTGGACACCAACAAAGCTTCCACATAACCTCCCCTTACTCCAACCGTCTCCAAGTTGTCATCCAATGTGAGCTGAAGAGCATGGCATTCATTCAAAATTACAAGCAAGCTTTCCTCTGTGAATTTGGAATTTATCTTGGAGATATATCATGCATGTGAAAGGGAAATGTCCCTTAAATGAGCTAGAGAAAGCAATGAAAAACAAAGAAAGAAGACCAAACATGTCAGGATCTGGTCTATTTTTTCCATCACCATGTGCTGTTCTCATTAAAGGGAGATTCTCACACACCCAGAAAGGGAACAGCAAAGCGAGTTTTGTTATATAGCATTAAGGCTCATCCAGACATTTCAGGGATGTAGTAAGCCATAAATTTTCTCCAGTCCATAATCATCTTTGGGAGATTAAGTACTCATAACATAAAACATTTTTGACCTTTGAAATATTATCAAGATCTTTAAAATCTTTTCTCCCCCAATAACAAGGCAAATTTATGAAATGTACTTTGTCATGTAAAATTGAAAACTTCTTTCCAATTATACACCAAAAAACACTTCTATTTTCTCATTGGTCAGATTGTTAGCCTAGATAATAGTGAGAGGTAGACAGTGGCACATGGGCCACGTCCAGCCCACTGCCTATTTTTATAAGTAAAGTTTTTTTTTTTTTTTTTTTTGGTTGCACCTAAGTTTAGTTACTTACATATTGTGGCTACTTTCACCTTTAACTGGCAGAACAGGTGAATCGTTGCAATAGAAATTCTGTGGCCACCAAAAACTAAAGTATTTACTATCTTGCCTTTATAGAAGAAGTTTGTCAAGCCCCAATCTAGATCATTCTCTTGTGTAGAAAGAATGAATTCTGCTTGAATAATAGATGCCTATCAGACAATTTAACATTTTTCCATGTTATCAAATTCAGACACTTTACTGATTAGAATGGAAATGAGGACTTGAAGATAGAAATAGTAAGTTGGGAGTTAGGAGTGAGTCATTCATTCATTCATTCATCCATTCCACATAACATACCACCACTACTGTAAATACTGGCATAAGAGTGTGAACAAAATAGGTAAAGCCTTTGGCCTAGGGAGGGTAAAGTTGATGAGAGAGACAAATAGTGAGCACTTCATTAATTCATTTACTCACTCATTCAGTATCTGTTATGCACCAGAAAATATTTTGTTACTGGGTATATCCAATTAACAACACAAACCATATACTCTTTAATGAAATAAATAATAAGCACATGTGAAAATAGAAGGTATTGGTAAGTGCTATGATGAGAATACTAATTAAATCATATGAGACTGAGGTTTTTTGTTTTTTTAAATAAGTCAAAAATGGCGATTGTATATGGTTCAACTTATCAGGGATATATGCTAGAGAGTGGGTTTTCAATGACTTTTAATTGTGGGGTCTGGGACAACTTCATTGAGAAGGTGAATCTGAGCTAAGATTTGTATGACAAGCAGCATCTTGCCCTGCCAATAGCAAAGATTTCAAGGTAGGGAGAGGAGTAGTTTGTGCAAACATTCTAAGTCCAAAATAAGCTTGACTTGTTTGAGGAAGAGAGAGAAGACCAGAGTGGGTCCTGAAAACATGGTCTGTGGGGAGAGAGGGAGGAGATATGGCTGGAGAGGTAGTCAGGGCTAATTCAGATGAATGACACTGGCTTTTATCTGAATAGTAAAGGGTGGCTTTCAAATAGAAAAGTCACACCATATTATTTATGTCTTTTGAATTTTTGTTTTCATTCTTCTTGTGTGGAAAATTGACTGTGAGAGCAAGAACTGAAGCAGTGAGATGTGTTAGGAAGTCGTATAGAGATGATAGCAAGCAAAGGTGGAGAAAGTGAAGAATCTATAGATGTTTAGGAGTTGAAATCAACAGGAGATGGTGACAGTATGGATGTGAATAAGCAAGAAAGTGGGGGCTTATGGAGGATGCCTAGCTTTCCAATTTGAGTATCTGGCTAGATAGCTGTGTGACTCATTAGCTTGCGAGCACCAGAAAGAATCAGGTCTTGGAGGAGATTTATATATATAGTACAGCCTGTTGAGCTCCAATCATCCTTAAGACATACCATTGAGAAGTCTGGGAACTCAGAGGAGAAGCCTGGGTTGAGTTGTATTAAATTATCGGAGGAGAGATGAAAAGGGAAGGTAAAGTGAATAAAATCCCTCAGCCAATATGATGGAGTTCAAGGGAAAGGTATAGCAAAACTTGTTTCATTAACAAATTCTGTGACCTCAACTATTCTGTGCTCAATGCCTTCATCTATTAATGGTAGAGTTAAACTAGACTTGGGGTTTTCTAGACTCTTCCAAAGAGGTGATGCAGGGGCTGGAAGCGTATAGCAAAGGCTAGGTATTCAGATGTTTATCCCCTGCTAACTCTCCCTCATTGTCAACTATTTTCCCCTCAAGTAATACCCATAAACATTCAATCTTGTATTAATCATATTGCCAAGGTGGTTTTTTAAAAATTATTTTAATCTGAGGTCTAAATAGTCATTTCCTGTTTATTCTGTGCATTAAGAATACTTTTATTGATTTAGCTGATTATGAATGTTTTCTTTGAGTGAAACTTTTGTGTTCATCCTTTTTCAATGGTCAAGAGGGGAGTCTTACTGTTGAAAATTATTGGCATATTTTCAGGCGGAAGTTAGATTTCTTTAATATCCCTTAGCATAGACATTACATTAAAACAGCCAATAGCATGATTCACTGCCTTGATTTTTCCATTTGACAAAATATACCTAGAATGATATATGCAGTTCTTGAGAAAGGTTTATGACCTGAACTTGTACTCCAGCAGCAGATCATATCTTAAAACACTAAATTATGGTGTCAGCAGATTTAAAAAGTTGTTCCTTGCGATCACTTTTCAAGAGCAACAGGTTTGGCAGAATTCCAGGCTGCATACCTGGAGGCAACATCGGAAAACATTCCAGGTTTGAAACCTTTCCACTGTCATAAATTAAGCATTCTGCTCATTTATTAATCAGACAAGGGCAGTAACAATGCTCCTTTTCCTGACCGGAATGGGGTCTCTCCCCTCTGGGATGTCTAAAGTATTTTTAAGTCATATCACATACAATCCTATATGGCATCAGCACACATATCTTCATTCTCCTGCTACTTGTCCCATTTATAAGGCCATGTTATATCTTTAATTCTCTCACATATGATGGCAGAGACTTATTGTCAGTGACTGACTGACTAGCCAAAAAAAGTCCTCATTGTAAATAATAAAAGAATATAACATGCAATTCATAAACTTTATAATCCCCTACTTCAGAAAAGCATTACACACAGTTAAAAGGATGATAAAGACATGCTTGCCAAGTAGAGGTGAAGACAATGAGCCTGATGTACCCAAAGTGGTCGATGTAAAAATTTATATCTTTGCCAGGTCTTGCCAATCCAAGTTTGGGAAGCTTTACTTACTGTAGCCATAAAGTAAATTTTACTTATGTTAGGGACACATTAGGGAAAAGGCAACGTTATGACTGATTTTTAAATGGGTTAAGACTTGGGATCATTGTCCAAAAAGGATTTTTAAGGGCCACATAATCAAAAGTTGTATTGTCCCACACATTCTTAAAGCTAGGGTCTACCTTATCCACTTATGCAATAATATTAATAAGGTAATCACCAGAAATGGTTTTTAAAAAGCATTGTTAAGAAATATTTTAATTTTAGAAATAGACTACTAATCCAGTTAAAGAAAAGAAGAATAAAATTCATTTTAATAACAGTATTATAAGGATATTTATAATACTGTTATTAAAATGACTGTTACAAATAAAATTTAAACCTATAAATTGAAAAAACATCACTGAAAGACCCATAAAACTGTGCCATTTCACCTAGAAATCCTTGGAATTATTTAATGAAAGAAAAAATCTATATACATAAAGATGTTCACTGAGTTGTTGTTAATCCAAATCAAGGACTGGAGTCAATCAAAATTTTCAACAAATGATAATTTAGTAAATAATGTACACCAATATTATGGTGCTTTATTTAGCCATTAAAATCATGGTTATGAATGGTAAACAGAAACATGAAAATATGTTTGATATTTACCTGGAAAAACTTTTTTAATCAGATTAAAATATGATATACAACCAATATATACATAAAGTTCTAGAAAGCAAGAAAATCATTAAGATGAATATTGGGTATTTTTTTTCTATTTCTTTTGTATAATATTGTTGCTTTTAAAAATAAAAAAACATACAAACAAAAAGGCAGACTTCATGAGAGGTAAATAAGAAATAGCTAAGTAATATCATAAAAATCTAATATACAAATTGTCCCCTCAGGTGGTCATTTGCCCCTGAGACCTGGAGTTCCACTGCTTGCTATGACGTGTGCTGACCACCAGGGATCAGTGTGGCACATGGTGGGCATCAGGAACATGGTGCTGGCAGTGGGAGGCAGTGGAGGTGCTGCTGGACCCAATGGGGCTTGAGGAGAGCTGGATTGAGGTTGGATGGTGGAGCAGGTGAGTGGGCAGCACCAGGCCAAGCTGTTGCAAAGGGGGTCCCCATTGCTGTATCCATCTGCCCACAGAACATGACCAGTGGCGGCAGTGGGTGGGGCCACTGCCCAGCTACCAGGTGCTGAGAGAGCTGAGTGGGATCTCTGCAGGCTACCCTGAGGGACCCCACCTGTGTACAAATTCATGTACTGGGCCTCTAGTACAAGATTAATGTCAGAAAAAAAAGTGGTCCCAGACAGACACACACTTCTAATTCTATATCTAGTTGCAATGGAACCGTGTTTTGGGGTAGATATTTAGAACAATTTGATATTTTATAGAATCACTTTTAATAAAAACCTTAATTTTATTTTTTATATATTAAAACTTGTTAGAAGTGTTGTTGTTGTTTTTTGCTGGGAAATAACATTTGGTGTTCCGCTAAACCTTTGAATTCATTGTGAACTCTACAAAAAGAGTAGGTTGAGAGAGGGAATATGTGGATTTGCCACTTTGAGTTCCTTGGTTTTAATTTTCCTGGGCCACTGAGTTCACATGCCAAGGTCAGAGTTCACATTTTTAGGAACATTCAGAGAAAGACCTCATTTTATAAATTCTTCTCATTCAGTTTTAAGGTCAGCCGAGTTTTTCTAGCTTTTCCAAATTTGACCTAGGGAGAAGGAGAGGACGTAGGAGGAACATATGTCCACAGATTGTAAAAAGAAGAGCAGGAATAAATAATGCTTTCTGGAAAGAGTTTGCTTTTTTTTTTTTTTTTTTTTTTTTTTTTTAAATCTGAAGTCCCCAAAAGTTTGCTAGTTTGCTGCATCCCATCCAACTCTCATCTCTTCAGGGCCCCATGAAGCACAATAATAAATATAAGAACAGGTTCCCGGGACTGAGCTGGTGTCAGGAATCATTTCAGTTAGACTGCACACACGCTCATTAAAATGCACCGCATTCCTCCCTTGCTCTGAGTGAGACTGAGGACTTCTCACGCCTCGCTTTACACAACTGCTGGGGTTGTGGCCCTGAGGAAAAGGAGTGATCCTCCACGCAGCTCTGTCTGTCCCTGAAAGCCACCACAGGCATTTCGCTTCTCTTCCAGAGCTCTGTAATTGGGGTGGGGGCGGGGAGGAACTTGGCCCTGAACTGAAACGGCGATGGGAGAGAAAGAAAGCAGGCCTACCTTAAAACTTTCCAGTCTTTGAGTGGATCCAAGTCAGAGATTAAGGAAACCATTGTCTAAGAGGCAGCTGAAGGCGAATCCAATCGGAGAGGGGGGGAGAGGGGGTGGGTGCAGGGGAAGAAACCAGCCAGCCTGCTTCTTGGCTCAGGCCAGAGCCATGGGGCGCCCAGCACAGCTCTTCTTACTTCTAGGATTGATAAGCACTTGTCCTGGCTTTTCTCCACCCCCCAAATCAATCTTGTGTTATATTCCTTCCCAGCCCCGGCTCATTTCTCCACACCACCGTTTAAAGCTCTTGTAATCTGCTCCAACTGATCAAATTTGACCTTTTTGTAGCCCACTTTATTCCAAGCACAGCTCTCCGTTAAATCTCTCTTTATTAACACCGTCCTCCTTGGCTTTCTTTTGGAACAAACACAGATCAAGCCTGAAGCCTCCAGACTTTACCCGCAATCATTTACAGATTACTGCAAGCTGCAGCTCTCTCCTCCTTTGGGGCATTGCTGCTGCCTCAGAGATTTTGCTTTCAGATTCCTGTCAGAAGACTGATTAGGTTTCTTTCTTTGTGTGTGTGTGTGTGTGTGCGTGTGCGTGTGTGTGTGTGTGTGGTTCTGGGACACCAACCTTGAGTTAGAGCTTCCCCTCAGAAGCTGTAACTACATGACTCTTAGGATTTGTTTTTTAAAAATTATTTGGAACCGGGCTGCTAACAAGCTAGAATTTACTGTGTTTTCTGGCAGAGATTTTGCAACACTGCGTTTCTCCCCTCCTCTTTTTCTCTGTTTTAAAAATAACATGAAGCGGGGAGGGTGCAGAATCTAAACATTAAGAAAAGAGGGCGTGGCTTTTTCCTCCTTCAACCTGTGTATCTTTTGCCCTTAGTTTAAAACTGAACATCCTTTGGGTAATCATCTGAAACCATTCATAGCAGATATTTTTAAAATATCAGGAGCAGGCCTGTTTGTCTTCAGTGCCTATAGCGACGCCCGCGCTGATGTAGGTCCTTCCTGAGTGTATGGATTTCTTATGGTTTCTCAGGTCAAGATTTTCATTACATGTGCGTGCCGCAGGCGCTGTACTTGGTCTGGCAGTCTGTCTTGGTAACAGATTCCTCTTTTTTCTCACACTTACTTTAAAATTATTTTTTAAGGTTATTACCATACATGGAAAGTCAGCTTCACTGGCCTAACACACCAATTAGGATTTACCTAGGCATACAGACCAGGTAAAGGCACTGATCTTTGCTTCTCTTGGCTAAACAAATTCTAGCGAGTGTTGGGAGTGTTCAGGACACTCTTGTACTAACCAGAACTTTGCCTCAGAGGAAGAGTAAAGATTTGAAGAGAATATGGTGTGATTCAATGTTCTGTAATGACCTTGCTAATTAAAATTGTCAGCTGGGAGGAAGGGTTCCAAGTTTTTGCCTTCAGGCAGAACCTACCAAGTAAGGGAATCTGTTCTTTCCATAGGCAAAGAGGTGGTGACAGCTTTGGGAAACATGCCTCTTGTATTGCCAGGAAGCTCTTCTAGTCAATTCCAAATGCCCCTCACAGCATGTTAAATCCACTCCCTATTTCCCTATTAGCCTTTTCTCTAAGAACCCTATCCTTAAAGTATGCAGCAAATCTTCAGTTTAGATGTTTTCTCTTATACAGCCCTAGGTACTTTCTTTAATGGTCATAAATTACTCTTCAGAAATGAAACTATTTTTATGCTAAAATTAAAGAGAATTTCATACCTTTTACAAAAACCATTGCCTTTCTGGGACTTCTTGCTTCTTTCCCGGCTGTCTTTGCTGTCCCACTGTGGATCTTGGGCCACAGTGTAATAATGTGTAAACATTTACATAACGTGTCTAATCCCCAAGTACTTCACGGAGTGTGGGTGATAATAACAGCATTTGTGCAGAGTGTACCTCCAAAGGGTTCTGAAAGCTTAGATAATGAATAAAATGTTTCTCCCTTTAAAAAGTTCGCAAGAGAAAAACAACAAATTATAATGCAATCATTTCTGTTACTATAATGACATCATCCTTATATCATTATCCACCACACCCCTGAGCCCACATCTGGGAAAGGAAGGGGATATGTCTTTAACCCTTGGAGTTCAGGGTTAATGGATGAAAGGGGGAGGGACTTAGCTTTCAGCCAAAGGACGAAAGGACAAAAGCATGCTCATAAATTATGAAATACTGCTTCGAAGCAGTAGGCCTTCCAAAATCTTTTTAAAGGCAGTAGAAACTTTCCCTTGAATAAAATCTTGTACCAAGTCCAAGAACCGAAACAAATAAAAGTGAAAGTTTATTACCAGGTGCGAGGCACTGTTCTAATTTCTTTGGGTATGTTAACTGTTTCAGTCCTAGTAACTAACTTGTTAATGAGGCGAGTTACCAGGCGCACACACATTTTGTTAACACACATTAGGACCTTTGCACATGTAGAAGAAAGCAATGGTCTGAGCTAGTCATGCACAGGGTGTATGTGGGTCCTAAAAGGTCTGTCTCTGGGACCCCCCTGGAGCTACCACTGCAGAAATATTGAAGCAGAGTGAGTGTGTCTGCTTGGGGGTAAGGCTGGGGTTGGGATCAGGTTAAGGGTGAGTAAAGAGGGATTGCATGAATGTTGTGCTTTCACTCCTTAAGAAGGGCACACTTTGAAATCCACTTCCTAAAAGTACTTGATGTGACAGAGTTAAATGATCTTTTAAAGGCTATATTAAATGGGCTGAATATTTTGCTCTTCTCCTTCTTAATTTATTGTAGAAAATCAAGTGTTTTCTCAACATGATGTAGATTAATTCCATGCTTTATATCTTGCAGATTTCCTTCTCCTGTTCCCCTAAGCATTCCCTGATTCTGAGCAGCCTCAGATCAAAAGGATCCATTTCTTACCAAGAAAAAGACAATCAGAATGATTTACCACTCACCTTCAACTATGAGGGTGATTACTAAAAAAAAAAAAAAAAAAAAAAAAAAAAAAAAAAAAAAAAAAATACTGCCCTGTCCAAAACAGACCAAATATTCATCAGTAACTCAGAAAAAGCAGTAAAAAACTTTCTATACATAAAGTAAAGGTTAGGACTAACCTTCAGAAACTTGGGCTAAAGATGTAAAATTTTCCTTTATGTTGTGATATAAATTACAAGATTTCATTTGTCTTCTTTTTCTTACATTTTGACAAATTTACCCCTTTAAAAATCTATTTTTTTGTTGCTTATTATGGCTCAATAGTTGCCTTTTCTGAATGATCCCAATGTGTTTTAAAAAAAAAATCAATCAACTTAAAGCAACATTCATGATTGTGCTACTATTACCATCAGCAAGACTTATAATTCTCTTTTTCATATAAATAAAATCTGTGATACCCTTCCTTCTCCTCAAATACAGAATCCAAAAGCAAAATCCAAATCCAAACCCAAAGCAACCCCACTGTTTATACCTCTTTCATCCAAACAAACAACACCCCAAGCCTTGAGCCACAAACCATATGAGCCTGTGAATTCCACATGTACTGAGATTACAGTCACCAGGAAGCAAATTGAAATGCAGAATCTCAGTGAGGAGACACCAGCAGGAGCCAAGGCATCTGCATTTCCTAGCAGACCCAGGGGCTTACAGAACACCCTGGGAAATGCTAAGATGGAGCTAGCAAGCAGAAAGTCGACCCTGGTCATGCAGCATCCCAGGTGGGTTTTCATATGGCTGTGAGCAATGTCATTGGAGTTAGAGGTGTGGGTCTGTGGGAACTCATCTTATAGGATACAGAGGAGCAGGAAGCACCTGGAGGTGTGAATTAGCCGAAGAAAAAAAGGAAAACTATTAGATTCTGTTGGACGAACTATTAAATAGAGCTTCAGAAAGAGGTATGATATCTCAGGAAATTTCTCTCCCATAAAATGTCTAACTTTCTGATCATCAGGAATTAAAAAAAAAAAAAAAAGCAACCTTCCTAAGGAAAAATGGAAAACGTTTCTTTATGTCCTATTTTCATTTTCTCTCCCTTCATCTCCAATTTCTGATTCCTAGGAATCTGATTAAGCTAAGTGTTTCATTTTCTTGTCTCAAACTTATCTACGCCCAACTCAGTTACTTCCTGATAAAACTTCCCCTCCTGCTTGTTCCAGATTTTTCTTTTTCTTACTTGCCAGCTTGTAACCTTTTTTTCAAGTGGGTAGGGTCTCTCTCTCCCTTTAAGAAACGGAAATGACTAATTGGAAATGCATTCTACTTCTGTTAAAAGAAGAGTTCCTGGTCTTCTGATGTGCCAGAGTTTTAAAGTTGGCAGATGGAGTGAGCTCAGAAACTCCAGCACTTGTTCTTGAACCTCGAAATAGGATCCAGCTTTGCATGCTTTTCATAGCACACCACAGTGTGGCAAGGATGATAAACAAGGGTTGCCAGATAAAATGCAGCACACCCTGTTAAAGTGGGATTTCAGAAAAACAAGGAGTACATTCTTAGTGTAAGTATGCTCTGAATATTGCATGGGACACATTTACAATAAACAACAACAACTACAAAAAAACACCCAATCATTTGTGTATTATCTGAACTTCAACTTTAACCTCATGTCTTGTGTTTTTACTTGCCAAATCTGGCAACCCCATGCTAGACTGACTTTTAAATAAAAATGACAACATAACTGTGATTATTATTTTTCTTTTATGGATTTTTATAAAGGTGTTCCAATGTCATTAACTAGGCATTAAAATACATTCATTTAAAGGTTCTTAAAGCTTTATAAAAATTGTATTAACTGTGATAAGCCAAACATAAAAAGCCCTACTTCAGGTTGCTTTTTCAACAAAGCAGTGATATGATCAAAGCATGTCTGTCTTCCAATATTGGAAATAAGGAAATGAGACACAGCCCTCTTGTCTTTAGACTGGCCACCTGATTGCATTTTAAGTGTTGATAAGATTGGTGTGTTCAAAAGCACTGAAGCTCATGTTTTATAAATTTCTATATTTATTTTATACAGTGACTTAACAGTTAACTCAGCTGCTGTGTTTTCTTGTTTTTGAACCAAGCATCAGCTCCTACCTTAAGAAATTTCCACCTGAACAGTTAATCATTCATCTTCAGTTACATAGAATGTGTATTGTACATATTTTCACTTTAAGAATGTCTATAGAGACACACTTCCAAAGATGGTGTTTTTCCTCCCTTTAAAAATAAATGCATTCACTTATAACTTTAATGGGATTTCAAGTGCTTTCCTGTTTGACTCACAAGAACTGATAGGATGAAAATGCTATGAGCAAAGGTCTGTGTTTAGGTGCTTTGTCAATGAGTTGAGAATTGCTATTATGGAATACTAAAAAAAAAAATGCTATTATGGAAATTTAAAAGAAAATCTACAGGGTCTCTAAAGAGACAGCTACAAAACCTGCTAAGTGTGGGGAAAGACCAAATGTGTTGTTTTTCAGCGTCTACATATGTATGGAATATTTTCTACCAGGCGAAGGCCCTCCTAACAATTGGGAAGGAATGCATCTTTCATTGAGTCAGTCAGCTGAGCAGGAGGGCAAATGGATTGGAGCTGAGGGAGGGGGAGTGTTGAGTCTTTGCCAGGCGTATTTTAAAAGTGAGAAAGGAAGAGAGGAAAGGAGACTCACACCCAGCCTGCTGCTTTTCATGCCATTCAAAGGAATCACAGGCCAAATTTGGTACATACAGTAAAAAAAAAAAAAAAAAAATAGAGCTTTAACTCCTGTACTGCCAAGGAAGATGAGATTTTTAAAAGCTTTGTAATATCCTTCTTTTAATACCCAGTCTGTTTTTGTTAACACTCCGGCTTACACCAAGAGGGACAAAGGAATGCCCAGAAGGAAGATGCATTGTTCAGGCAGTCCCCATATCCCAGGCCAGGGAATAAAACCTGTAACATTGATTTTATAATCATTTTTTTTCTTTAAATGGCAGTTTCAGATTACTTGGGTGTATGTGTGCCTAAAGACAAGACTCCTCACAGGGTTTTAAGAGGGAACTCTGAGTTTTAAAGCAAAATCAAACAGTGTTGCCAAGTCTCCAGTCAATGCAGCAATGTCAACATCTGCTCATGGGGAAGGACTGACTAAGCACAAATACTGCCCTTGAATCATTAAACGAAATAGATAAGTTTTCCATTGTTACCCTCAAAGAAAAAAACAAAACAAAACTAAGTGGAATTAAAGAGTGCAACAAATTCACTTGAAGAAACAGATTTAAATACTCAATGACTTGCTCATTTAATTCAAAGTGGTAACCACAACAAACAAAAATATTGATTATGGATTGACTGTATAAAGTATTTATTTGGCAATCAAATGCTCCATTAACATGCCAAAAGATTTTCCAATTAGTCTAATAGGTAAAGCAGTGCCTCTCACCTTGGTGAAGGATCAGGCTTCCTTTTCTTTTAGATTTCCAATATATTGCTCATCAATACTTTTGCAAAATACAATAAAATTGAATTACAAATTTATGTGTAATGCCCAATTTTTATTTATTTTTATTATTTTTAAAAATTGATTTTTAGGGAGAGAGGAATAGAGAGAGCAAGAAACATTGATCTCTGCCTCCTACATGTCCCCTATAAGGGATCAAGCCCACAACCCAGGCATGTGACTGGCCAGGAATCTAACCAGCAACATTTTGGTGCATGAGACAATGCCCAACCAAGAAGCCACACCGACCAGGGCCCCATTTTTTACATTATTGGATTAATAGACATAAAATTACTCCATAAAATTTTTATGTGTCTAAACTCTTACTCTTAATTGTTACAAATTTGTTATACATCGAGTGGCTAGATTATTATGGTATCTGAACACATAATTTGGCCACTTAGTGTATATCCTATATAATAAAAGGCTAATATGCAAATTGTCCCCAACATCAGGAAATGGACCAACAGGTAGGCTGGCCAACCGCTCATGTACCCCTTCCTCCCCTCCCTCCCCCCAGCCAGGCTGGCCATGAACGAATTCATGCACCAGGCCTCTAATATATATTTGAGTGGCCTGATTATTATGCATTCAGAGATCATAATAATCTATCCACTCAGTGTAATTTATTATAAACAAATGATTCACAGACCAGCATTGGTCTGCTTTCCACACTCTAAGGAGCACTAATGAAAAGTATCCAACAATAATAAGAAAATAATTTATTGCGACTTTTAAAGAATAGTTTTAGAGCCTGTATTGAACTAAGCCTTATATGAGCCAAGGTGAATAGGAACGATATCCATTTATATTGTTGATAAAAAGAACAAAAACATACTATTTTAGTAAATAATGAAAAATTAAAATCAACGAACTTAAAAGCCACCTAATGTTCAACATTCCTAAAGTCATCATTTAATGTGAAATTTTTAAGTCATTTATTAAATTGGGACCTGAGTTCATTGAAAATGCTTCTTTGTTGACTGGTAAAGTGGTAATTAGTGTGACATAGTTCCAACTGGTTCCTCTCATTTCTATTTTATTTACTGATTCCTATTCTATATTAGAGAAAGGAAAGCAGAACTGCTGTTTGCCACAGTTTAAGATATCTCACTAGGTAAAAGTGCAAATGTATTTCCCCCCCCAAAAAAAAACATTTAGATTACAAAATATTTTGGAGGGCTCCTATTTAATTTTCTCTAGTGTATTTTTCTCAGCATTTTTTTTAGATCACAATCACTAAACAATAGAGACACAGTTGTAAATAGAAGGGCCTAGACATGAAAATAGAGGGAAATTTCACTGATTAAGCAAACACATGGCATTTACTATGTATCAGGAACTGTTTAAAGGCTTTACAAAATTAAACTCACATAATCCTCACAGCCACCTATGACGCATACTCTATTTTATTGTACAGATGAGGAAACTAAAGTAGAAAGAGGGTAAATGATTTTCTTAGTGAGGAGGTGGCATGATCTGAAGCTAAGCAATCTGGCTTTAGAGTCACACGCTCATGCATACACAAGGGGGGGGGGTCTCATGGGCAATCAGAAAGAAGGGGTAAGCATTTTTAATATCATAAATGCAATCCCCCAGGACAATTCAATTAATAAGCATCATAATTTAAATAAAACTTGACCACAAACACATCAAGGCAGAAGGCAAAACCCTGGGTTTATTCTCTTTAGGTCACTGAAAAGGAATTGATCATCCATTCACCTCCCTTTACAACTGTCTTTTCTGAGTTAGGTAACTATAGTAATACTAGGCCCAGTGCATGAATTCATGCACCTTGAAAGGAATTGTGGGCCTCGAGGCTACTGTGGGCATAGGGGCAGGTCTTGGCCCATCCTCTGTCCCCCTCCCTGTCCCTCCCCCTCTGGCCCCCAGTTCTCTGTCTGTCAGAGGCCCAGCTCCTGCTGCCACTGCTCCCACATGTTGATGGCACTGGCCCTGCTCACACCCACTGATGGTGCTGAGCAATTAGTGCTGACACCAGCAGAAGGTGTGAGTGAAGGCTGCTGCCCCGATCATCCCTCAGGAGCAGGGGGAGGTGGAGAAGCTCTCAGGGGTGATTGGGGTTAGCAGCTGCTCACACCCGCTGATAGTGCCAAGTGATTGTGACTGGTGCCAGGAGCTGGCAGTGTGAGTGACCGCTCCTGTGCCAGCTGCAGGTGTGAGCAAGGCTGGTGCTGGCAGTGGGTGTGAGTGTGGCCATAACCAGCAGTGGGTGTGAGCACTGGGCAGGACCACAGCACATGAAAGCAAGGAATTTTCAATAACCACCAGAAGCTCGCCCCAATGACAGTGACCAGTGCCTACCATGTTCCACGCTTTGCCACCCACTGCTGGTGCCTGCCATGTTCCACACACACCCCTTGGTGGTCAGTGCACATCATAGTGATTGGTTATTCCGTTGGTCCAGCATTGGGTCTATTTGCATATTAGCCTTTAATTATATAGAATGATGACTACTCACTTGCCTTCATACTTTCCTTTGTAAACATCCATCCCTAATTGTTCATTTAAAGAAGAAAATAATACCCCCTCTAATACTCATCTCTGTATGATTTATACATACTCTATCAAAGCTTACAAAGGATCAGTCTTTGAGTGTGTTGGCAACAAAAGTCATACAGCTCTTCAGGTGCTCAGAGGGAAATTATTATTCACCATTTAAACTAAAACATCTGTAATACTCTTAACAGTAAAAAATAAATTAAAAACAAACAAAAACTCTATGCATGTAATTACAATTGTGAAGGAGATATTTCCAAGAGGAAAAAAGGAAAGAAGACATACCCAGACAATAATTATCATAGGATTCTATTGGTGCAAAATTAAACATAGTATTTATACTTTTCCATGAATAAAAAAATAATGAAAGGAAACATAACAGAAGAACTAGAATAATGACTAAAATAATATTATTAGAAAAACTGTGGACTCTATATGGAGGTAAAAATATTAGGCTCTCAATTTGTATTAGAAACAAAAAACAAACAAAAATAGTAGATAAATTGAAAAACTAAATGTAAAACTGTAACTATAGAAAATTAGAGGATAATCTACTGGAGGTAAATCTTTGTCTTAATAAATTCTCTGTTTTTTAAGTAAAATAAATTATAAAGACAATTTTTAAATAAGAGAAAATATTAAAAATATGAAGAAAAGTTTTACATTTTACTTCATAAAATTCTGTTTATCAAAACATACATAACATTAAAATATGAAAAACCAGTTCATAAACATATGCATATGTACAATGGAGCAACAGCCTGTGAATGTAATTACTAGAAAAATGTGGGCAAATGCCAACAACAAAATGTATAGAAGGAGAAATTCAAATAAAAACATGTATGCAATATCTCTATAAGAGTCCTAGAAATAAAAGTTTAAAATGAGATATAGTGTCTTACCCCTTGAAGTTAAACACCTTTAGGAGATTATATTTAATGGCAAAATGAGATATGATTAAATGTGTCCATTCATGTATGAATGTTTAATTGCTGCCCAGAAAGCAATTTGATGGTATGTATTTAAAAAGTTTAAATATTTCTTCCATTTGATACTGAAATTATGCTTTTAAAATTCTTGTTTTTAATATTTATATAGAAGACAATTTATTGCAGTACTAATTCCATTACTTAGCTATTAGAGGCAACTTAAAAATCCAACAATTAAAGGTGCATTAAAAATACGTTTATATATAATTGGGATGTTATGAAGCCATGAAAACCATGTTTTGGTGGAATAAGTTTGAAAGATGTTCACAATAAAAATAAGTGGAAAAAAACAGGTCATAACGTGTTATATATGATGCATTATCAATATTTGGCATTGCTACCAGGGCTGTAAACTCAATTGCCAAAAGTTCACATTGGTATCATAGTGAGTAATGCTGGCAGGGAAGATGCCTTTTAAAATCCAATAATCTTCCTTTCTCCATTTTTTCAAGAAACATTCTGTCTTCTTTGTCTACCTTTCCCTTTTAAAATTATCTTTCCTCCCCCCACCACCCAACTTTCCTCTTTACTGTAAGAAAGAATAATCACTGGCAACGAGAATTCAGCATCAGATGAAGGAATAGGATGCCAAGGTAGGAGTGGGGCTTCCTGGAGAAGGAACCCTCTAAGTTCAGGTCCCTTATCTAGTTCTCATCTGTTCTTGCCATGGCCGAGTGAGGCCAAATCTGCACTTGATTCAGAGATGACATAAATCTTATTTTTTTAATGTGAATCTAGTTTTTTATTTTGTTAATCCCCACCTGAGGATGTTTTTGATTTATTTTATTTTATTTTTTAGAAAGAGAGTTGAAGGGAGGGGAGAGACACAGAGAGAGAAACATGGATGTGTGAGAGATGCATGGATTGGTTGCCAACCATATGCACCCTGACCAGGGCCTGAGATCAAGTCTGCAACCTAGGTACCTGCCCTTGACTGGAATCAAACCCAGGACCCTCCAGTTTGAGGGTCAATGCTCTATCCACTGATAAAAACAGGCCACAGTGTAAATTATACTTTTTAATTGTTTACTCAACATTTTATATCTATCTATCTATCTATCTATCTATCTATCTATCTATCTATCATCTATCTATCTATCATCTGTCTATCTGCTATCATCTATCATCACCTTCCTATCTATAATCTATATATAGGGTGTTCCCAAAAATGTATAAATGCACTTAGAATAATCACAAAGGCAGTGTTTATTAAAATACATTTTCATTTTCAAAATTGATCTGTCAGCTGTTAGAGTGTGCATACATTTTTTGGGACACCCTGTACATACTGTGAAAATGAAACAAAGCACCTCAAGGGTCTTCAAATTTGTGACCTCCACCATTCAAGTTTATGTGATTGAATGCAAAAATGACCTCCACCATTCACGTTTCTGTGTATGAATTGCAATGAAAATACAAAAGTAATAATTATTACATAATTTCACTTTCTTTACACTTTTTTTCTATTTTCTTAGGTTCGCTCCATCTATTTCTTTTTATAATCATAAAAGTGTGAATGTCATATTATTTTACCTATTTATTAATCCTTTTAGGAGATATAAAGTTGTTTTTAAAATTATAAAAAGGGTCCTCTTCTGCAGTTTGTCTCTGATCTTATACTTCTAATATGTCCACACTTCTACATAGTTATAGGTCATATTATTATTTATGAAATAATTATTTCTAAGCTGTCAGAAGCTTCTTTGGAAAATCGGGATTTAAACATTTATCTTATTTTTTACTTCCTTGTGACATAATCTAATCATTTTGTCCTAATTTCATCTGCATTTTTCTTTTGTCCTTTAAATCCTATCTACCCTTCCCTATTATAGCAAGGTGATATTTAGCACTGTTTTTATTCTAGTACTAGACTCCGTTGCTGGTACAATTTTAGCAGTTTACTGGGCAAAATGTCTTTTATTATTTAAAATATTAGAACATCCCCTAAGTGTTTGGACAGGCATGGCCTTGAGAGAATAGAAAGCTTTAAGGTTTAATTAGTACTGTCATGCCATCTCTCAGACACAGGCTTCTCTGGATAGACACCCTAAAAAAGGGGATTAAAAAAAAGGAGAAAGGAATGCAGTCACAACTATAATATTAAATCTAGAAAGGAAAGAATGTAATAGGCTCAGCCGATTGAGGGTTATGATAAAATAACTGGCAAAAACTATAAAGCCCTCCCTGTATTAATGTTTTTTACAAAGCTCACAACAAATTAATTACAGAATCACTAGGGCACACATACAATAATCTTTATACACCTCCCCCTCCCGGTGTCTTATGTTTAAAGGGCGAGGCTTCTTAGAAACAAGATGGTTGGACTATTTCTCTTAGTTATAAAGCTGGTTTGTTAGAAAAACTGGAAAAACAGAGAGAACAATCTGGCTTTCATTTTTTAGGTTGCTATTTTTTTTTCTTCTAATTTCTCTATTTTACTGGAAGCATATTGTGTTTTTAAAAGTATTAAGTAAAAAGAAAAAAAATGTTCAAATTAGTACAGCATCAGAACAAGTGTGTTGATGTCATTGGACCAGGACATAGTGTAATTCATTTTCAAAGAAAGGCTTGATATAACCTTTAAAATGAGAAATGTTTTTTTTTTAATGTGTGATATCAAACCTTGAGGGATTTCTTCCTACTGAACCATTCAAAAGTGAGAATTCTGATATCTTGTTGACAATGTTTAAATGAGTATGTCAGTTTATAATTACAAATGCAAGAAGGAACTTTTTATAACTGAATATTTAACACATATTAAAGTTATAACACATACCACATAATGTAATTCTTGTCCCATTTTGCTCATGTTTTCTTTCTACAAAGTATGTATATAAAAATTTCTCACTTTAAAACTTGAAAATAGTTTCCTGACATGATGAGTTTGTTATGAAAATGGGGGTATACTATAGCCTTTCCTTTAATGCATTTTAATAATATAATCTTTACAGGAAAATAAAGATGGAAAGGAAAAGAGGTAAATATTTCCTGAAGCTGCAGAGGGTGCAGAGAGGTTAAATATACTATGTTTATCATTGAAACTTTGTTTAATTATAGATTGCTTCCTACTTCCATTCACCTTTCAGGTGAGATGGCAGACCATCTGATCCGTATGGAAATATCTTCCTCAATCCTCTTCTTACTTCCCTGTGACCTCCTCCAAATAAGGTCAGAAAACAAATGTTTTCTGTTAACTAGATTTCCATTCTCTGAGTTGAATCATAGAGTATAGAAAACTTGTTATAACTGATTGAAAAATATAGCAATGGTTCCAGGGTTTCTATAACTTTCTTTAAAAAAAAAAATTAACCCTTTGTAGGGATTTATTTTTCAGGTAAATCATAAGGTATGGTTGAAGACACAGTCCTTGCCCGGCTAGCATGGCTCAGTGGCTGAGCATTAACCTATGAACCAGGTGGTTTGATTCATGGTCAGGTCTATCCCAACGCAGGCTCTATCCCAAATGTGGGGCATGTAGGAGGCAGCCAATCAATGATTCTTTCTCATCATTGATATATCTATTTCTCTCTCCCTCTCTCTTCCTCTCCGGAAAAAAAAAAAAAAGACATCATCCAGATCTAAGTTTTATGATTGGCCAACTGTGTGCCTTTGTGATATAGTAGCTTAGACTCATTTTTACTGCCTCTCTAAATTCTCAGCATGACCACAAATCCATTTGTAGACAGTTTAAAGGGGGGATGTTTATTCTTGATAACATTTAATATGGGCCAAGAATTTTACATGCATTGCCTCTTTTTATGCTCACATAAGCACTATGAGGTATACATTATTATAGCCCTTGTTTCACATATTAGGGAATGGTAGCAAGCCCAAAATAGCATTAAATAGTAGAGTAGTGATTCAAACTTACCTGTGGCTGACCACAGAACCCACCCTTTACCAGGGGTTCTCAACCTTGGCTCAGAACTTTATCATTCCAATATCAGGACACCCTCCAGATGAAACTGGAATAGAATTTCGGAGGATGGTACCATCCAAGCATTAGCATTTAAAAAAAAACTTCCAGGTAATGCTAATGTGTGGTTGGATTGATAACACTGTGCCAAATGGACTTCAAGAAGTCAAGATGAGAACAGGCTATAATTCACACTAGAGTCAAGGGCACAGGGAAGTTTTATGAATCTAAACTTCATATTTGACAGTAGTGGTTCGTAATGATTTCAGTATTCAAATGCAGTGGAGTTCTACTTGAAAAACTTAAAATTATGTAATTAAACACTTTGAGTTTTGGTTGTGTGTATTCACAGAGCCAAGTCTGCCAATATGACATCTTGCAGAGGCAGTGAGGGTACCAGAAGGCAGGTAAAATGAAATGGGTCTAAGGGTGTGTAGCTAAATATCTTAAGCCATTGAAACCCCAGAGACATGGCCCCAAGGCAACTGGTGTGAGATCATGACCTTCAGTTCCTGTTTTGCTTTGGAATAGCCCTGCTGAAGACTGAAAAGATTGTCACCCAGAACTTCTGCTGCAGGGCCTGTCAGTCTTTTGGAAATTAGCAGGAATTCATTTCCTGAGGCTTTCATAACAAAATACCACAAACTGAGTGGTTAAACAACATAAATGTATCATCTTACATATGGGGACTGTAAGTTTAAGATCAAAGTATAGCAAGGTTGGTTGCTTCTAGGGCTGAGAGAGAGAATCTGTTTCCGGCTCCCCTCCCAGCTTCTGGTAGCCTCTTGCATTTCTAGCTTGTAGATGGCCATCTCCTTTCTTCATGTTTCTCCATCTCTACATTCAAATTTCCCCTTTTATTAGGATGCTGGTATATTAAGGTTCTTCCTAATGATCTTATCTTAATGGAATAACCTACAAAGACATTATGTCCACATGTTTTAGGGGATAGGAGTTTAATATTTTTAAGGGGGACAAATTCAACCAATAACAAATACTTTATGCTGACGGAAAGAAATTATCATAGCCAGAAATTGCAAAAAGCCCTAGATAGAGAAAATTCCTTATTTTTTCTGAAAAAAAGATAACTATATCTTAAATGTGCATATGATTTTAAAGCTTATAACATTCATAGACACTCTACTTCCCAGTCTTCACAGTGGCCCTTTAGATTTTAAATAAATTTTAAATCAGTTTCTTTAAACACTTGCGGCCACAAAACTAATAAAAGATGGGACATCTTTGGTTGAAGTTGAGGCATCCAACTCCACCCATACCTATTGTTCTCCCAAAATAAATTAAGGGCTCAGCCTGACTCATCACAGACCTTGAGAGTAGCATGGCTATAAAACCTCAGATTTACTGAACTGATGTCATAAAAAAATCTGAATGGTCCTCTGACTGCAAGAAGGCAAAGGAAGGTGAATATGTTCTCCCTCACAAAGTGGAATATTTAAGCTGGAATACTGAGGGAAAAGAACAACAACAACAACAAAAATGCTACCATTGCATGTGCTTCTTTCAATACTGTTTACTGGCAAGGGAGAGGACACTGATGGCTAGCTGTTTTGGTATGTGGGTTCTTTTTCTCAAAATGCTTTCATTGACGGAATTACTTGATTTCTTAGTGTTTCTGTGATGACTCAAGAGGAGTAGAATATTTCCTCAACAAGGTGTATTGCTTTTTGAAACCTGCTGAGCCTCAAGTGGAACAGTTATTCAGAGTCTGTAATAAACCCATTGACAAGTTAAACTTGATAAGAGTTGTATTGATGTGTAGGATTCTAGAAAATGGTGTCATGCACCAAAACCCTTGCAAATTCAGCCACAGATATTTGGGATCCTTGGCTTTCCAGGTGTTTCCCTCCATTATCAAACAACTTTCTTAGGTCTGAAGGGACAGATCTCTAGAGTAACTGAGCTGGATTGCTGACCTGGCAACACTGAGAAGCATTGAGTGTCCACTGTCTGACTAAAAATGGCAAGAGCAATATAATGAACACAATAAACTGACAGACAAAATAGGTCCAGAGGCATGTGGGCATGGAACAGACTGACATTTCTCAGGATAGGAAGTGGGGGGGGGTGGAGATTAACCAAATAATTTATATACATATATGTATAACCAATGGACATAGACAATAATGTGGTGAAAGCTTGGGTGGGGTGAGGGCTCAGTGGAGGGGAATACAGGGGGTGGGTGTGGGGGGAGTGATTGGAGGACATCTGTAATACTGTCAACAATTTTTTTTGAATGCCCAGGGGAAGTGCCTCCAAGAATCTTTGATTCTTGCCAGATATTTACATGAACAGAATTTGGGTGAGATTAGGAAGTCCCCCCAAAATGGCTATTTGGCTTTAGACTCTATTGAAACAAACCAAACCAGAGTGTTTAAATCATACCAGATGTCCAAATATATGATTTACAAGACACTTTTTTTCAAAGGAAGTGTTATCCCTCTTGAGAAAAACTGAACAAAGCAAAAGAAAGACATAAAACCTCTATTATAAAAAAATATCAGGACTAATTAAAGGTGAACAGAAAAATAGTCAGAATCCACCCTCTCTCCTTTTCTTCCCATGTTACTTAAAACCAACTTCATCTTCTCATCCTCTCTAACTCCCTACTCTTGAAGAAACTTTTCCTTAGGGAACCATCAATATAGGCCCTTGTATACTGGAAAATTGTATCCTGGAAAGGTGAGAGTTTTTTTAAATATCATTCAGACTGATTTTACAAAAAAAAAAAAAAAAATTAAGGTAGGGAGGAAAAGTCAGGTCAGTGGTTCTTTTTTTTTAAAATGTTATTTTAAAAAAAATATTTTATTGATTTTTTACAGAGAGGAAGAGAGAGGGATAGAGAGTTAGAAACATCCATGAGAGAGAAACATCAATCAGCTGCCTCCTGCACACCCACTACTGGGCATGTGCCCGCAACCAAGGTACATGCCCTTGACCGAAATCGAACCTGGGACTTTTCAGTCTGCAGTCTGATGCTCTATCCACTGAGCCAAACTGGTTCTGGCAGGTCAGTGGTTCTTGACCCTGATTGCACTTCAAAATCTCTTGGAGAAGTATTTATTTATTATCTTTTTAAAATATATATATTTTTTGATATCAGAAGGGAAGGGAGAGGGAGAGAGAGATCGAAACATCAATGATGAGAGAGAATCATTGATTGTTGCCTCCTGCAAACTCATTACTGGGGATCAAGCCTGCAACCTGGGCATGTGCCCTTGACTGGAATCGAACCCAGGATGCTTGAGTCCACAGGCCAATGCTCTATCCACTGAGCCAAACTAGCTAGGAAATCTGGGGACGTATTTAAAAACACCAATGTCTGTGCTTTAGCCCAGAATATTTGAATTTAAAACTCTTGAGGACATGAACATCTGCCCTTCTCCCAGCTTAACCTCCCACCCCCACTCCAATATCCTCAGATGAATGTGATGAAGATTAAGTGTGAGAACCACTGGAATAACTAGTCATGATCATTCAGTTTGTGAATCATTTCACAGCTTGGACCAATGCCTGCTAACAGAAAGCTTCCCCCAGGGGAAAAAATGGGGGGGGGGGTGCAGAGGCTGAATAAAGGACAAGAGGAAGAGAAAGAAGAAAGCAAAACAGAAGGAAAAGGAAGGAAGGAGATAGGAAGATTTGCAAAGGTGGAATGGTAGGGGCCAAAGAATGAAGGAGCTTGCTGCTCCTCAAGTCAGGCTTTGATTTGATTAAGGATTTTACATTTTCAAAGTGCTTGGCCTCATTTTTATTCTTCACACTAACAGGAAAAGAGAAAATAAGGTGAAACTAGCTTAAAAATATTTCTGGCTCCAGAGAATGAAATCTATTCCTTAAACCTTAGCTATATTATATCACATGGGAGGGTAAAAGGAATATAGTTTGTGAAGTGTAGCCCATGATACAAATGTAAGTTATGGAGAGATGACACAGTGTAAGAAGGAGAAAAAAGCTAAAATGAAAGAGTGACTCATACTTGGTCAAATGCAAACCATTCTGTTAGGTTCTTTCTAAATACCTCTTCATGGGGTTTGTACTCTGTGCCTTCCATGGACCATCTTTGTTCTTTTGTTTTTTCACACTGACCCTCAGAGGAGATGGTGTGAATCAAATTATGAACAGGTGATTTCATTACCTAGGCCTGATATGCGATCCAAATGTTTATCAAGACCAAGTTCCAAAGTCATCTCCTCCATGAAGCCTTCCTGGGCTCCTAGCAAGTATTTTAGTTGTTTCCTCCAGTGTTCCCATCACCCCATTTATGCATCTCCACTAGAACACAGTGCTCCAGAGTTACTTGTATCCTGTCTTTCTTGCCAACTGACTGCAGTTCTCAGAATTTTTAACTATGACTAATTTTTGTTCTAAAACCTGTATTCATTCATTTATTCTTTACATGCAGATTTACTGTATTGATCACCCATTATTAGCCAGATTCTATGGTCCAAATAAGGCAGGGATTATAACACCATAAGGCACTTATGGTCTGGTTAGAGGAACAAACAAATAAATAGGTGAGTACTATTCAGAGTGATTCAGTTCATAACTCAGGTATGCAAGAAATATGTTTTTATTTTTCTTTAACTTTTTTTGATCTCCTATTTCACCAGGTCAACTCAGTTAACCTCACTTAAATATCAATTAATGTATAATCTCTCACCCTTTTCCTATACTTTGTCTTAGTTCTGAAAACTTAGAGATTACTGAAGTTTTAGAAATAGGAGAGTCACCTGCTGCTTGAGCTATCTGTCTATGCATGTGTGTGTTTTCATACCCACGCAGAAAGTCACCTACACATTTCATATTTTTGCCTCCCTGGCCTCTCCAGATTTGATAGTTCCTTCTCTCAGTCACTCTATTAGCTTAAAATTCCTGTCCAATTTTCCTTGGGAGCTTGACTTCTACTATAACTATGCCCAAGCATACATTCTCTATGCCCCAATACCCCTTGCTTTCTCTCTAGTCTCAAACACTCAATAATCATTTTGCTATTACAATGTTGACCTCTTTCAAAAAATGGGGTACAATGTTCCTCTCTCTGGACCCAGCTATGTTAATTCAGCTGTGTCAATATCTATTCTCATCAGGAGGCAGATTTGGGTGACCATGGTGTACATGGGAAGGAGGAATGCTCTCTTTTCTCTTTCAAATATTTGGAATATGGTGCTACATCAGGCGGGGAGAAACTAATTTTGGAAGCAGGGGATGAATTTGGAGAATTCTTACAAGGAAGTATCTCTAGGCTGAGACCTAAGGTTGCCAAAGAGAAAAGATATGTGATCCAAAGACTGCTGTGCAGGCAGAGAGAAGAGTTATGAGGGAAGTGAGAGGGAGGAAGTCAAGGGAATGCCAATGGTTACTTATGACTGGGGTGTGGAGTTCAAGGCAGGAGTGATAAGAAATAAATTTGGAGAAAGGAGTATGCAGGGGGCCAGATCATGAAGGGCTATGAAGGCATGTTTTAGTGTTTTGGTTCATTCTTATGACAAAGGGAGTGAGGGTAGGTGAACACTTAAAATTTTTAAAATTTGAGTGCCAAATCGATCTGAATTTTAGAGTCACCACCCTGACTGCAGTTGAGAAATGGACTAAAAGGAAGTGAGGCTTGAAGAAGTCCATTCATGGAGTGTAGGGTTGACAAGGCTAGAGATAAGAGAGGATCAGAATTGAGGCAGTGTGTGAGGAGGAAAGGAGGTTGATTAGAAAGTTTCTATGAAGGTAAGATCAGACTGAACTAAGGAACTCATCAGATGTAAAGGGTGAGGGAAAGAGAGGAGTCAGGTCTGACATATTTAATTCCAGCCTGAGTAACTTGTTAAATTGAGTGGCACTCTTTAGGGAAGTGCAGAAGGAGGCTCTGCAATGAAGAGACACTTTTGAATTCAGATTGTGATATGGGAATTGCAATGCTGGGGACATCCAGGGGAGGATGCAGAGAGACCAATTGTACACACTGGCCCAGAGCCTGGGAAGGAGCTGTGGGCTGAAGCTACTACTCAGTTGTATTTAAAACCTGTGGAATAGAAAATATTTTTTAAAAAATTAAGGAGAAATTAGAGCCCAGGACACAATACTGAGGAATACTAACCATTAAGGGTGACTAAAAAAGAGAACTCCACAAAGCAGACAGAGAAGTCCAACAGTGGATAGAGTAGATGGATTAAATTCTGTAGAGGGTGGTGTTGTGGAAGTCACAGGAGGGAGATTTCAGGACAAAGGGACTGGGACCAAGGCCATGGAGTAGAAGTGAAGAGAATGCTGTAGACTTAGCCTCATTGGATGAAGAATGATGGAACCAGAGCCAGAGGCTAAGGAGTGAATAGAACATAAAGAATCCATCATCTGATCATGTGGGTTCCCTGCTTAAAAGTCCCCCTCCACCCCCCCGCCCGAGCCTCCCAATGCACTTTAATAAAATCAGACATTTTCCTCAGGAGCTAACAGGCCTCATAATCTGTCCCTTGTCTATCTCTATGATGCCATTTTCCTACTTTCTCACTTGACCACCCTGTTGCCACAGGGGACTCCTTTCTGTCCTTCAAACATACCAAGCTCATTCCAGGGTCTTTGCATTTGTTGGTCCTTGGCCTGGAGTGTTTTTCTCTAGATATTTTAGGCCTGTCTCCTACTATTTCAGGTCTTAACTCAAGTCACTTCACCTAACAGTCTTCCCTGAGCAATGTGCAGACACACCACCAAATACAATCCACTGTCACCCTCTTACCACGATACAATTTTAGATTCTTCATAGTGTGCATCAGCCCTCCATATCAGCAGTTCATTTATTTGTCTATATTTATTACACGTTCCTTCATGAAATATAAGCTCCCCTGTGGTGTTTGAAATTACATTTTCAGCACCTAAAACAATGTCAAGTATATGTTCACTGAACATTTCTTTGTTGATTGAAAAATGGAAGCAATACATAAAGATAATTTTTAAAAGTTTCCAGGCAGCATAGAAGGCCCAGTTTATGGGACTGTGACTCACTGGTACATGGATCTCAGCTAATTCTGTCCATGGGAATAGAAAATGATGAGTGTGGGACTGAACTGGAAATGGAGGTTTGCTGTAATTCTTGGGAAGATAGTGATGGAAAAGATGGGCAGTGGGGTCTGGGCCAGGGGGGGAAGGAAGTGAATATAGGAGAGAATTTATTGATAGGAGAGAGGTCAAAGCAAGGATGAAGTATCACAGAATGGCAGCATGGGGGTCTGGGTTTTAAAAAACATTGATGCCTGTGCCCCACTCAATTCTAATACGCAGCCAGGTTTATAAAACCACTGAAGTCAGGAAACAAATGTATCAGATTGACCAAGTTAAAACCCAGCATTCTGCTCAAATAGTGAGTCTTAAATTGTTCTAATGGCTTATATTTACTGATGCAACATGCTAAGTTTTAAATCAAAGGAATAAGCCCATATGGGTAAAAATGCCTATAGGAATTTTCTATGTCATAACTAAACCAAACCAGCAAAAATAATGCTGGAGCCTGAACTACAAAATGAAGCAAAAGGCTTTTAGTTTATGTGTTTAAGTATGAAAAGCTGTAGCAGAATTTCTCACATTCCATTTTCATACCTCTGTTTATGCTTGTAATAATACCTGCAGTGATGGAATCCTTAGAGAGACTTGGTGCTGGCACATGGGACACAATGGGCCGTGTGATTGAGAATAGTCTTAAAAAGTGGGCAAAATAAAAGGTGGAGTTATTTTTCCCTTCTTTGTTTCATATTCTTTTGAAATCTATACCATATTTGTGTTTAATAAGATGTTCTACATATTTTTACAGCAAATTATAGATACTATTATAGTTAGCAAATAAATGCTAAATCAGCAAATGCCAGACAATTTAAACTACCTAATGCTATCTTCCCCATTCAAATCTATACATATAAAACCCTAATACGCAAATAGACCGAACAGTGGAAAAACCGAACGACCAAACAACCGGTCACTATGATGTACTCTGACCACCAGAGGTTGCGCATGGAACATGGTGGGCATCAGCCTTGGCAGGATGGTGATGCAGGTGAGTGGGGGCACCAAATTAAGGCAGGGCGCTGGTCATTGTCATCAGGGTGAGCCTAGTGCAATGGTTCTCAACCTTTTAAATGCCGCGACCCTTTAATATAGTTCCTCACTGCTCTAGAGGTTGCTGAAAAATCCTTTCTCTCATGCGCCATGGTCCCGCCCAGTGCTTGCACCTGCTGCGGGAGCTGGCCCTGCTCGTACCCGCAGCCAGCATCAGAGCTGCCGCTGGCACTTGCTGCCTGCGCCTGGCGCTGGTCCTGATCACATGGTGCCATCAGCAGGTGAGAGCAATGGCTGCTGACCCCAATCACCCCTAAGGGCTTCTCCACTTCCCCTTGCTCCTGAGAGCAATTGGGGCAGCAGCCACTGCTCACAGCAGCCACTGTTGGCACCAGCCTCAACTGCTTCACATCATCAGTGGGTGGAAACAATGGCAATGGGAGTGGGGCTTCTGGCAGACAGGGATTGGGGACCACAGTGCAATGAGGAGGGTGGGGGCATGGAGGATGGGTCAAGACCCACCCCTGTGCCCACCTCAGTCTCCCCACAATTCCTTTCAAGGTGCATGAATTCATGCACTGGGCCCCTAATTTGATAATCTAAATCTTTAAAGGTATACTTTTTTATTTTTTATTGATTTTTTACAGAGAGGAAAGGAGACAGATTGAGAGTTAGGAACATCAATGAGAGAGAAACATTGACCAACTGCTCCTGCACACCCTCTACTGGGGATGTGCCCACAACCAAGGTACATGCCCTTGACCAGAATCGAACCTGGGACCTTTCAGTCCTCAGGCCTACCTTTACCCACTGAGCCAAACCGGTTTTGGCTAAAGGTATACCTTTTAATGAAATGGTATTCATGTACTAATTTTTTCTCTACTGTATATAAATTAAAAGAAACATTTATCTGGCCTAGAGCTAACTTTTCATGACTCCCTGGGTATTCTTTTTTTTTTAATCTTGATTTTTTAAGATGTTTAAATAACTGAGTTGTTTTTTTTTTAGTTTTTTTTTTACTTGACACATTTTCATATATGTTGCCTTGATATTTCACATTTTTTTTACCCATTTGGGAGACTTTCTAGGAAATAAGGATCCGTGTTTAATTATTTCATGGGGACAATTTAAAGGGAAATCCAGATGAACATAGATGCCAAAATTCTCAACAAAATTCTAGCAAATTGAATCCAGCAGTAAAATAGAAAGATCATACACCATGACCAAGTTGGATTTATCCCAGGTATGCAAGGATGGTACAATATCCGCAAATTAATAAACGTGATACCTCACATAAACAAACTGAAGGATAAAACCACATAGTCATATCAATTAATGCAGAAAAAGCATTTGACAAAATCCAACACCCTTTCTTGATAAAAACTCATAGCAAGGTGGGAATAGAAGGACCATACCTCAACATAATAAAAGTCATATATGACAAACCCACAGCCAACATCATATTCAATGGGCAAAAACTAAAATAATTTCCCCTAAGAACAGGAAAAAGATGGAGATGCCCATTATCACCACTCCTGTTTGACATAGTACTAGAAATATCAGCCATTGCAATTAGACAAGAATAAGAAATAAAAGGCATCCAAATTGGAAAAGAAAAAGTAAAACTGTCCTTATATGCAGATGACATGATATTGCACATAAAAAACCTTAAAGACTCCATCAAAAAACTATTAGACTTAATAAATGAATTTGACAATTTAGCAGGATACAAAATTAACGCCAATAAATCTATGGCATTTCTATACACCAATAGTGAACTTACAGAAAAAGACTAAAAAAGCAATCCCATTTACCACCACACCAAAAAAAAAACAAAAAACCAAGATACCTAGGAATAAACTTAACTAAGGAGGTAAAAGACCTATACGTGGAAAACTACAGGACACTGAAAAAAAAAAGATAGATCAAGATGTAAACAGATGGAAGAACATATCATGTTCATGGATTGGTAGAATCAACATCATTAAAATTTCCATACTACCCAAAGCAATCTACATATTCAATGCACTCCCCATTAAAATGCCAATGGCATATTTTACAGACCTAGAAGGAACTCTCCAAAACTCCATCTGGAATAAAAAAAGACCCAGAATAGCCACAGCAATCCTGAGAAAGAAGAATAAAGTAGGTGGGATCTCAATACTAGATTTCAAGCTGTATTACAAAGCCACTGTCTCAAAACAGTCTCATACTGGCACAAAAACAGGCATATAGACCAATGGAATAGAATAGATAACCCAGATATCGATCCAAACCACTATGCTCAATTAATATTTGACCAAGGAGGCATGAGCATACAATGGAGTCAAAACAATCTCTTCAATAAGTTGTGCTGGGAAAATTGGACAGATACATGCAAAAAAAAAAAATGAAACTAGACCACAAACTTACATAATAAACAAAAATAAACTCAAAATGGATTCAGGACTTAAACATAAGACAGGAAACCATAAAAATACTAGAGGAATCCACAGGCAGCAAAATCTTAGACATATACCGAAACAATTTCTTCACCAATACAGCTCCTAATGCAATGGAAACTAAAGAGAAAATAAACAAATCTGACTACATAAGAATATAAAGCTTCTGCACAGCAAAAGAAACCATCAACAAAACAACAAGAAATCCCACTGTATGGGAGAACATATTTGCAAATGTTACTACTGATAAAGGTTTAATTTCCAACATTTAATACAACTTAATAAAAGGAAGATAAATGATCCGATAAAAAAGTGGGCAATGGACCTAAATAGGTACTTTTAAAAAGATAACAGAAGGAAGGCAAAGAGAAACCTGAAAACATGCTCAGCATCAGTAATTATCCGAGAGATGGAAATCAAAATGGCAGTGGGGTACCATCTCATACCTATCAGAATTGCAATCATCAACAAATCAACAAATGACAAGTGCTGGTGAGGATGTGGGAAAAAAGGAACCCTCGTGCCCTAATGTTGGGAATGCAGACTGGTGCAGACACTGTGGCAAACTATATGGAGATTCCTCAAAAAAACTAAAAACGGAACTCCCATTTAACCCAGTATCCCACTTCTATGAATATATCCCAAGAAACTAGAAATACCAATCAGAAAAAATATATGCATCCCTATGTTCATAGCAGCATCACTAAGATTTGGAAACAACCTAAATGCCCATCAGCAGATGAGTGGATCAGAAAACTATGTATTTCTACACAATGGAATACTACCTGCTATAAAAAACAAGGAATTCTTACCATTTGTAGGAGCATGTATGGAACTGGATAGCAGTATGCTAAGTGAAAAAAGCCAGACAATGAAAGAAAAATACCACATGATCTCATTTATGGAAATTAAAGAACATTATAACCTGATGAACAAAAAGATAGATACAGAGGCAGTAAAGCATCAAACAGACTATCAAATTACAGTGGGAAGACTACGGAGTATTGGGGAGAGGGAGGGAGAGATCAACCATAGGACTTGTATGCATGCATATGAGCACAATCAGTGGACACTAGGCACTGTGGGGGTGATGAGGACATGAGACAGGGGGTAGCGGAGGATGGGGGAATGTCAATGGGGAAAAAAGAGATATATGTACTACTCTGTGTAATAGTTTCAACAATAAAATAAATTTTTTAAAAATAACTAGAGATGGAGCAGAGAGTCATCTTTGGTACTGTTTTACTAATACACTACTTCCCTGTCCTAGACTTCATCCTAAGAAATTTTGATTCAGTTGCTCTGCAATCAGAACTAGACATAAGAATTTTCACAAGCACCTAGTAAGTCAATGGAAAAGCAACTGGGGTATAGATGACCCTTTCTTCAAATCCTCAAATCAATAACATGTATATGTAATTGACTTTGGTAGTTACTATTCTTATGTCTTCATGAAGCTTTTCTATGCCCCCTCCTCCAGTTTTTATCTTCTCCTAACCCAACTTGCAGTAGCCTAGGAAACTTTGGTATTGTTTTCTCTGGATACAATGAGACCTACTGACCAGTCAGTCAGGTTTTTTTGTTTATTTGTTTGTTTTTTAGATTCAGAAATAGATTTGGAAGTCATTATTATTATTTACAGTAGTGTTGTTAATCTAGCTAATCTAGTATAAATCTCAGGCTGCTTATGGCCACTTTCCCAGATGTTAGTAGGAGTCTGTCTACAGAAAGAAGCTAAGCAGAGGTAAGCAAAATTACATGAGTCACTAATCCTGGCCCTGGTTATGGTTTTTGAAGTTCTTCCTTTAATCCTATGTGCTGTCCCAATATCCTCCCCAGTTATGAGAGCCAAAAATATCAATTTTAGTCACTTGCAACCAAAAACTCCCTGATTAATACATATAGGTAAGGCAAATCCTTCCTAAGTACATCATTGCCATTCTCTTCTCTGGGTTCATTTATCTGCATGGACAGGAAAACTTTTACAATTACAAATCCTATTAGAGCAGAAAGAGTAGACCCTCATTAATGTGACTAACCAACAAGAATGGAAATTAGGAAAAGTTCTAGATTATAGAGCAGATTTTATGAGAAGTAATATTACATTCAAAAACAAAAACAGCCCTGGCCAGGTATCTCTGTTGGTTAGAGAGTCGCTATGATACCCTATGGCTGCGGGTTCGAATCCTGATCAGAACACATAAAAGAATCAATCAGTTCATACATAAATAAGAGGGACAACAAATTTGTTTCTCTCTATAATATATATATAAATGTGTGCACGTTCTACAGCTGATAGCCCAATTGATGTTTCTCTCTTTTCAGATTTACCCCACTGGGATTACTAATTATTCAAAGTGTGTATACATTTTTTGGAGGACACTCTGTGTGTGTGTGTGTGTATATATATATATATATATATATATATATATATATATATAATAAAACAACTGGAACTAGCGTAAGAGTTTCCTGAGAACCTGTTTTTAGTGGATAAATAGATAGTGTGGCATAACAGTGACTACCCAGAACTACAGGAAAGTTGACTGACTGGAAATTCTACAATGAGAAGCAAGGAGAAAACCAGAAGGAAGAGGGGAGGAGCTGTAAAAGCCTAAGGTACAGAGACACACAGCGTACACGGAGAGGACGAGCCGGAGAGGAGGGGGAGACTGAGTGCCTGGCTGTCGTTCCCTAGCGGGAAGGAGATAAAAGCTCCAACTGTGCTGAACTCCAGACCCGACAGAGCTGAACCCCAGTTCTAGGCCAGACCCTGGGGACCCAGGCTTAAACAGAGGGAGCCTGGGCTGAGAAGCAGAATTCCAGGGGAGCGGGGAAAGGCAGAGCCCCCGGAGGTGCGCACATTGCGAGCAGAGGATGGACTGTTGACTCTGCTGCTAGATTGCCCTAGCGGGAAGGAGACAAAAGCACCGGACTGGGCTGAGCCCCAGTTCAGACTGCTCTGAACCCCAGTTCTAGGCCAGACCCCGGGGACCCAGGCCCATCCAAAGGGAGCTGGGCTGTAAGACGGAATCCTGGGGGAGTGGCAAAAGGCAGAGCCCTAGGAGGAGCGCACATTACGCACAGAGAAGGGATGGTTGGCTGTGCCTTGAGATTGCCCTGGTGGGAAGGAGACAGGGGCTCCAGACTGCACTGAACTCCACCTCCAATCCCACTTCCAACTGAACTGAACCCCAGTTCTGGGTCCATTGGGGGAGAGACTATACTGTTTGGTAGCAGGCGAAACTTGATGGCAACTCACTCTCAGAGGTGCTTGCAGTGAGTACTGAAGGACCCTGAGGAATACTGAGACTCAGGAGCCGCATAGGGTGTGGCTGACGGAAGCCAAGCCTGTAGGCTCCACCCTGAAACTCCGCCCCATCAGGGAAGCTGCGAAAATGCCAAGACAAGGAAATAGATCACAAATGAAAGAAATGGAGGACAAAACGTGACTGGATATAGAGTTCAAAACCACACTTATAAGGTTGTTCAAGAATCTCCTAGAAAAGGCTGATAAAATAAATGAAACCTATGAGGATATGAAAAGGGATCAACTAGAAATAATAAGGGATCAACAAAAATAATAAGGGATAAACAAGAAATAATAAGGGATCAACAAGAAATAAGAAGGGATCAACAAGAAATAAAGAATACATTGTCTGAAATAAAAAATATTATACAGAGTCCTAAAAATAGAATGGAAGATCGCAAGAATCAAGTCAAAGATTTGGAACATAAAGAGCTAGAAGACACTCCTCCGAAGAAGCAAGAAGGCTAGAGAATCCAGAAAGTTGAAGATAATGTAAGAAAACTCTGGGACAACTTCAAGCGAACCAACATCAGAATTATGGGGGCCCCAGAAGATGAGAGAGATCAAGACATCGAAAACATACTGAAAGAAATAGTGACAGAAAACTTCCCCCACCTGGTGAAAGAATTAAACTTACAAGTCTAGGAAGCGCACAGAACTCCAAACAAAAGGAATCCAAAGAAGACCACACCAAGACAAATCATAATTAAAATTCCAAGAGCAAAAAACAAAGAGAGAATATTAAAAGCAGCAAGAGCAAAGCAGGTAGTTACCTATAAAGGAGCACCTATACGATTGTCAGCTGATTTTTCAATAGAAACCATGCAGGCTAGACGGGAATGGCAAGAAATATTCAAGGTGATGAATAGTAAGAACCTACAGCCAAAAATAATCTACCCAGCAAAGCTATCACTCAGAATCGAAGGCCAGATAAAGAGCTTCACTATTAAAAAAAAGCTAAAGGATTTCATCACCACGAAACCAGAATTATATGAATTGTTGAAGGGGGTTCTTTTGGAAGAGAAAGTAAATAAAGATAAAAACTAGGAACAACAAATACATAACTATCAACAAGTGAATCTAAAAACCAAAAAAATTTTTTTGAAATCTGATGAACAATATTAACTGGTGAATATAATAGAATCAGAGGTATAGAAGGGCAGTGAACTATGATTCTCGGGGAAAAGGGAAGATGGGGATGTGGGAAGAGACTGAACATAAACTGTGCACCTATGGATGAGGACAATGATGGATGGGGAAAGGGTAGTGGGTGGGGTGGGAACCTGGTGGAGGGGAGCAACGGGGTGGGGGAGGGAAAAGAGGAACATCTGTAATAATATGAACAATAAAGATTTTAAAAAAATAAAATGTAAATTATGTGAGTTTAGATTTTTAATCAGATTAAACTTATTAAATATAAACTATTGGGTCGGCAGCTAAGTAATTGCGGATTTTTTAAAGAAAATCAAAGACAATTTTTTCATGGAACTAAATAACTTTATTCTGTAATGTATTGCCCATTTTGATCAATGACCTTTTGCCATCTTTCAGGCAGCATCATAATCCCACGTTCAAAAAACTTCTGGTTTTTATTAGCAAAAAACTGAATCAGGTACAATTTGACATCATCATCATTATTGAAATTTTTACCATTCAAGGAGTTTTGTAAAGATCGAAACAAAAAGTAATCAGATGGTGCAAGGTCAGGACTATATGGTGGATGTGGCAAAACATCCCAACCAAGCTCCATTAATTTTTGCTGAGGGACCAAAGATGTGTGTGGCCTTGCATTGTCATGATGGAATACAACACCTTTTCGATTTGTCAATTCGGGCCGCTTTTCTTCAACTGCATTGTTTAATTTCGTTAGTTGTTCAATGTAGACATCAGAATTGATCGTTCGGTTGGGTGGTAAGAGTTCAAAGTAGACAATTCCTTTGTAATCCCACCAAACTGATAACAAAACCTTCTTTTGATGAATATCAGCTTTTGATGTTGTTTGAGTTGGTTCACCTGGCCTGCTCCACGATCTTTTCCGCTTGATATTGTTGTAAACAACCCATTTTTCATCACCAGTTATCAGTCGTTTTAAAAATGGATCATTTTCATTACGTTTCTTTAGCAAATCGCAGCTGCTAATGCGTTGCGTTAACTGTGATTCTTTCAGTTCGTGAGGAACCCATGTATCGAGTTTTTGAACATAGCCAAGTTGTTTTAAGTGATTTTCAATGCATGTATGTGATACATGAAGCTTCTCTGCAATCTCACGTGTTGTACTGTGACAGTCCGAATTGATTATTGCTTTGATTAGGGCGTCATCAACTTCAACTGGACGACCAGAGCGTCTTTCATCTTTGAGTGAAAAATCACCAGAACGAAATTTGGCAAACCAATTTTGACACTGCCGTTCTTTTAAGGCTTCGTCACCATAAACAGCACATAACTTTTTATGAGCTTGCGATGCGTTTTTCCCTTTGAGGAAAATGAAAAAGCAAAATATGACGAAAATGTTCCTTTTGATTTTCCATTTTTCAACGAACACCAAACGAAAACTACAAAACAGATCAAAAAACTTTTTTTACTGATTAACAGCTGAATAGCCAACTATCAAATAACAAAATGTGTTTTACATTTGTACTACGTCTGCAAACCTAAAAATTCAACTGAAGCCATATATGTGTGAAACCCGCAATTACTTAGTTGCCGACCATATATATAAATAGAAACATTAAATAATTTTGTGTTTAAAGTTGCATAAGAGTAGTTTGGTTCTCATTAAGCACTCCCTCTTTTATCTTATTTTTTTAACTTATTCTTTGACTATCCTCACCCAAAACCATTTTTTCCTTTGATTTTTAGAGAGAAACATCAATATGAGAGAGACTTACCTATTTGTTGCCTCCTGAAAGCATTCGGACTTGGCCAGGGATCGAGGAATCAAACTCGGGACCTTTCAGTCCAGGGGCCGAAGCTCTAACCACTGAGCCTAATTGTGTAGGACTCTTTTATCTTTTTATATTTTATTAATTTGCTAAGCAAATGTTTGTGATACTTACACAGTATATGTCAGCCTAGTCCCAAACTGAACATTCACAAATTAGAGTCTGAATCAGCAAGCTTGGGATGTACCCAAGTGAACAGGTGGAATTAGTGCTATCACAGAGGGAACTGCGAGAAATCTTTATCAATGGTCAAAAGCTATAAACTCACCATTGCTTCTTATTTCTCCTTAAGGCAGAGCTATAGAGGAGATGCTCTGGATTTCCCTTTAAATTGTCCCCATGAGATAATTAAACACAGATCCTTATTTCCTAGAAAGTCTCCCTCATGGGTAAAAATGTGAAAGATCAAGGCAACATATGTGAAAATGTGTCAAGTAAAAAGAAAACTCACTTATTTGAATATCTTAAAAAATCAAGATAAAAAAGAGAATACCCAGGGAGTCATGAAAAATTAGCTAGGCCAGATAAATGTTGCTTTTAATTTATATACAGTAGAGAAAAAATTAGCACATGAATACCATTTCATTAAAAGGAATACCTTTAGCCGAAACCAGTTTGGCTCAGTGGATAGAGGTAGGTCTGAGGACTGAAAGGTCCCAGGTTTGATTCCCATCAGTGGCATGTACCTTGGTTGTGGGCACATCCCTAGTAGAGGGTGTGCAGGAGGCAGTTGAAACTTCAACCTACTAGTGCCCTAGTTCAGTAGACCTCAGTCCTCCCTCATTCCCATATTTTGCTTTATTTCATCTGGCTTGTCAGCTGCTGTTCACTGTTGAGGATTTTGTATGAAGACACTCCAAATCATGGTGTATATTATCAGTATATCCTCAAGGCTGCTCACAAACCTTCAGTCATGCTATCATTTTACCCCATTACCATCTGTCTTGTTCTCATGAAGCTACCCACTCAATCCTCATGCCCATCATATCCTTCATTCCCTACTTTACTAAGAAAACTGGGGCCATCCAACCTGCCAATTCTAATATAAAATTTATCTGCATATAAAATTGAATTCCTATTATCTTTCCTGATTCTCAGAGAATTAAGTTTTCCTCCGCTTGTTCATGGCTGGCATCTCTATTTTCTTCAAAACTCTTCCTTGATCTCTCTCTGGTTTAGTTCAGTGGATAGAGCATCAGCCTGCAGACTGAAGGATTTCTGATTTAATTCTGGTCAAGAGCACATGCCTGGATTGTGGGCTATCCCCACTGTGGGGTGTGCAAGAGGCAGCCAATCAATAATTCTCTCTTATCATTGATGTTTCCATCTCTCTCTCCCTCTTCCTTCCTCTCTGAAATCAATAAAAATCAATAAAAATAAGTAAACTCTTCCTTGGGTCCTGTTTTATTTCTCTTCACATTCCCACTCTTTCTATTTGTGGGTAGCTTTTTGCCTATCCACTTTTTGTCACATTGGATCCAATAAAATATATTTATGACCCATTAATTTCCTCCTTTCTGATACTTATTTTGGGTGATCTCAATATTATTACATTTTAACCACCAAATTTATACTAATGGTTCCCAAATATTTCCAGCTTGGCTTGCTGGATATCCCATGAGCATATCAATCTTAACAAATCCAGAACTAATTGCATCTTTTATGCCAAACCTATATCACTTCACTTAGGAACCCAACTCAGAAAGCTTCAAACTACCCAAACTACCTCTGTTCTCCTCAATATCTATACCTAATTGCTTATAAAACTTTGCTGATACTACTATTTCAATGTATCACTAACCTCATTCTTTCTCTCTAACCCTCTATGACCTCATTACTAGTTCTGCCCTTCATCATCCTTTGCTTGGGAAGTTGCATTACCTCTACAATTAGTCCCCCTGCTATAAGTTGATCCTCTACTCCTCAATCAGAGTAATGTATCTAAGGGTTAATTCTGACTTACCCTTTCTGTTTAAAATTTAACAGTGGATTGGCACACTTACTGAATAAATGTATAGTTCCTTATTATGATATGAAAGATCCCTATCTCTCTCCCTTCCTCTCTGTACAAAATCAATAAAATATATTAAAAAAAAGAAAAAATGAAAGATCCCTCATGATCTACTACTCATTAGCCAGTCACTGTATCATATTTTATGTACAAGTAACATATAACTGATTCCAGTTTTTATTCTGACCCTGTGTTAGCCTCTGTGCCTTGGTCAGGTGACCATCTGTTCTTGAAATACATTTTCATTGTTCTTTTCTGGATCAATTACTACTCATCCTATAAGTCACCTTTTCCAGGAAACATTGGTTAGTCCTCCAGGTTAGGAGAAATACTTCACTTTCTCCTCATAGACTGTAAACTGAATAGGACAAGGCCCACATCTTTAATCTCTACATTCTTATTCCACAGTACAAATGCCAAGCTTGTAATAAATTTATATATCTGTTGTACTGAACTATAGACATCTTGGTGAGACAATACCAAAAGAATTTAAAGAACCCAGAAAAATTAAGAAGTGAGAAGACAAAAACTCCCTTTGCTTATTTTATAATTTTGTGTACAGTAGAACATATATTGGGGTGGAAGGAAGGATTGAGGGGAGAGTACAATATTATCACTGTAGATAACAGCGATTTGTAGGGATACAGACTCTATAAGAAATCAGGGTGGGGCTTCGAGGGAATAAAAGTAGGATCTAGAAAAGGGAAATGACAAAGGTAAAAAAAAAATTCCTGTACCAGAGAGTCTTCATTTCCTCTTGACCTTACTGGTTCCCAAGTCTTTGGCCACTTGTGCCTGCCCAGTAGTTGCTTCAGCAAACTCTTTATGAGCTCCAATCAAATTCATGGAGCTTCAATTTGTTAGAACTCTGCCTCATGTTCCAACCACATTACCTCTTATCCTCCACCTTGGGGCTGAAGTATCAGATGATCACATGCATCAAGGACCCATGCATATGCAACCCCAGAGGACTAGAAGCAACTCCTTTAGCAATTGGATATGGGAGCTGGCAGATAAATTCTTAACAGCCTGCATCCCACAGATGGGTTGTATGAAGATGAAACTTATGAGACTGAGAAATCAATCATACTGAACACCAAACAATGGTCTGGTGATTAACACACTCTGGGTAGGCTCTCTCTCTCTCTCTGCTTTACTCCCTCTATCTTGCTTGTATTGTACAATTTATCTTCCTAATAAAGCAGTGTCATATAAGTTTATATTTATTTAATTACTAGAGGCCCAATGCATGAAATTTGTGCATGGAGGGGGGTGTCCCTCAGCCCAGTCTGTACCCTCTCCAATCTAGGATCCCTCTCACATTCCAGGACTGCTGGCTCCCAGCTGCTCATCTGCCTGTATTCCTGATTGCCCCTAATCACTTCTGCCTGCCAACTTGATCACCCCCTAACCATTCCCCTGCCAGCCTGATTAATGCCTAACTGCTCCCCTGGAAGCCTGTTTGCCCCTAACTGCCCTCCCCTTCAGGCCTAGCACCTCTAACTGCCCTCCCCTGCAGGCCTGGTCCACCTCACTGCTCTTCCCTGCAGGTCCCACCCAACTGCCCTTTCCTACAGGCCCAGTGACCCCCAACTTCCCTCCTCTGCCAGCCTGGTCACCCCTAACTGCCTTCCCCTGTGGGCTTGATTGAACCCAACTGCCTTCCCTTCCAGGCTTGGTCCCTCCCAACTGCCCTCCCCTACTGGCCTGATCACTCTGCTGGCCATCTTGTGGTGGCCATCTTGTATCCACATGGAGACAGGATCTTTGACCACATGGGAGCAGCCATCTTGTGTGTTGGAGTGATGGTCAATCTGTATATTACTCTTTTATTAGATAGGATAGAGGCCTGGTGTATGGGTGGGGGCCAGCTGGTTTGCCCTGAAGGGTGTCCCAGATCAGGGTGGGAGTTCCCTTGGGACTTGGGAAGGCCTGTGAGAGGGGCCTGTGGTGGTTTGCAGGCTGGCAACGCCCCCTGGCAACCCAAGCAGAAGCCCTGGTATCTGGAATTTATTTACCTTCTACAATTAAAACTGTGTAGCCTGGAGTGGAGCCAAGCCTCCTGCTTGCTATGTGGTGGCAGCCATTTCTGTTGGGATTTATGTATCTTCTGTAATTGAAACTTTGTAGCCTGGAGTGGAGGCCTAGGCTAGGCCATGGTGTGCAGAAAGCTTGGCTTCCTCCATCACCAGGGGCAATCCTAGCCTCTTGCTCTTCCTGCTCCATGGCTGCTGCCATTTTGGTTTGGATTTGTTTACTTTCTATAATTGAAACTTTGTAGCCTTGAGTGGAGACCTAGGCCAGCTAGCGCAGGTGAAAAGCTTGGCTTCCTCCATTGCTGGGGAAACCCAAGCCTCCCTCCTGCTCTCTGTGGCTGCAGCCATCTTGGTTGGGTTTATTTGCATATTTGCTTCTGATTGGATGGTGGGCATGGCTGGTGGGTGTAGCAGAGGTATGGTCAATTTGCATATTATTCTTTTATTAGATAGGATTATTGCTTTAACCCCAGACTATACTTTCTGGTGGAACCTAAAATGAGATAGTTGGTGCCAGGTGTGGCCCTTAAAAATACTCTCAGGATGGTGTTTTAGAAACTCTAGATTTGGGATAAGGCCTAAGTAGATCCAGAAAACATGAGTTACATGAAGAGGTGGACCATTCTACCTTATCATTTACTTCTGAAGTATTGATACCTGTCGTTCTATGTACACCTCCAGCATTATGGTTGTGGTGATGTTGGTGGGTGCTTATGGTCAGCTAAATGTGTTGAAAGCAAATTTATAGTTTTTTGCTAGGTCATCAGGATATATTAGCAAAAATTATGCTAGTGTTACATTTCAGTGCCAATCAAGCATATCCACAAAACACACTGATGAAGGGAGATACCCTTGCTGTACAGAATTTTATGCACTATACTTAGTTGCTCCTGTTGTACTCATGGAAATGTGGTCTGAGATATGAATATATATGGGCGATTGGGAAAGGCAGATGAATTGATTGAATAGTCAGGGGATTAGAAGGAAAAAGACTGGAGGGTCAGGGACATGTAGTTCTAGGGAACACACATGTGGATGGGCACATATGTGTGTGGGCACAAAATGTGCAGATGTTTATGTCTCATGGTCATGCCCATTGGGGCAGTATCTCAAAAATCGAGGGGACAGGATGACTCCTTATGTGATATCACCCAGCATATGCAAATTTGGCAACCCCAATGAAGATGTAATGGGCCCATGAACAGAGTGGCCATGGTGATAGAAATGAAAATTAAACATGAGTCTAATGGCATGAGGTCCCTTACCAAGACTGACATAGCTATTGATACTGCTGGATACTCAGCCTTCTAGCAACAGAGACTGATGCTGAGCTCTCACATGCACCATTTCTCAAGGAGCCTCATTAGATGGTTGTAAATACATAGCTTCATCTTATAAGAGGAGATAGGAGGGCTACTGCACAATGGGGCAGTTTCTTACACCAGACCCTTCCATTCTGATGAAGATGGCAGTTTGCCCTTCTCAGAACCCATATATTCTCCATATATGGTTCACCATCCCTCTTCTCACGGCCTCAACCTATTAATCAGTCCCATATAAGGTAATCTCAGACACATTTTATGACAAAAGAAATATAGTTATGGACACACAGCAAGATAATTTTTCTGTTATTCTGTGACTCATCAACTCAAAGAGCTGGCCTTATAGGACTGGCCTATCAAAGTCTCAGCCAAGGCATCAGTTTAGGGAATTACCCTACAGGTCAGTGTGTGATCCTATATACATTAGTATACATGCAGTTCATATTAACAGGTGTCACATATATTCTGTTCTCAGTAGTTAGAATATATGTTTCTTGGAACAAAAGTGGTAGAAATAGAATTGGTCTCTCTTATCATTACCCAATCACCAAATTATATATCATTTATGTTTGCTGTCCCTGCTATATTAGCTTCTACCAGGTTAGAAGTTCCTGTTTCCATGATTAGTGGTTGGGACACTTCCATAGGGTACTTGGTTTCTCAGGTCAGTGTGTCAGAGGCCAATATAGCAGTTATTGTAAATTCATAGTTCTATCTTTTAAGAGGATCTAGGAGGGCTGCACAATGAGGCAGGGAAAGTATATCTGAAATCCAAGATTCACTGGAGTATCTCTTGTACTTTGATATTGAGTGATGGTGTTGAAAATGGATAATTGCAGCAACCACAGTCTGACAAGGAAAAGACAGCTGTGTGGGTCAGTCCTCCAGGTAAGCCACATAGAGAAGTCCCAGTGCTCCCTTCCTTGAGCAGAAGGGAAATGTAGAATGGGTGGTGGGGGATGATCAGTCATTGACTCTAGACCAAGTGCAGAAGTAAGGACTAGAGTTCGCTTCACCTACTTTTTAACTTCAGGTCCTCAAAGATTGAAGCTGGTTGCTGCCTTGATTGGTTTCATATATAATCTCAGGGCATCTTGTTCTTGTAGCAGTTAAGCTCAAATTGTAACAGGGAAGTCAACAAAAGGCAAGGGCATGGAAAAATCTATTATGACTCCCTAACACCAAGGCCTAGGTCTCTGGCTTTAACTTACCTACTGTTATATATTCAGCCTTGCTGGGATTCTTGCCAGTTTCATGCAGGAATAACCAAAAAGCACCTTCCATAATTGCACTAAGCATCCTAGCCTCTTGCCCTGGGCCTTTTATTTTTGTAAAAACTGAAGCAAGAGAGTTTTTGAGATTTGCTCAGTGCTACACTTGTGCAAATCAGAAGTATGGGGCGGTTATCCCATGAAGTGAACATTGACCAGTGGGAAGTGAGAGCTGGCAGATAAATGTTTCCTTCCTCCTCCCCCAGACACAGCGTCTGAAGTTACAGTTGTTCATATGACTTCTTGGACAGCAGTCCTATAAAATCAAGCCATCAGTGACACTCAATCCCCAAAGGTGGACAGCTGGGTAATGATCACCTGTCCTTGTATTGAGTCTCACCTTTCCTTGTCACTTCTCTTTTCTATCAATCCTGCCTTCCTGGGATTGTACTCCCAAGTAAAATACTACACATAAGCTTTTTTTTCCTCAGGCTTTCTTCCAAGGTAGAATTGAAGAAATGATTCGGAGATCTGAAACAGATATTTAGTTTGTACAGAAGATCTAGAAGCAGATGACTAACAGGCAGTGAGGGTGAGACAGGCATGACTGAAAAGTGGGAGATGCCTTTTTCTTCCTGACTGCATTTCCCAAATTCAAGACAGTTTAAAGAAGCATTGGCACAATAATTTACAGTATTATAAAAGATCCTTAGAGGGAATGGAAAAGTCAGATAATGAGACATGTGAAACATTTTATATGCATATGTGTTTTTTCTGACATTAACATAAACCCAATGCCTTTTCCAGTAATCTGCAGCCTCCTTCCAGTTCTTAAAGCTTTTGGCCTTGACTCTCCTCAGAAGTCATTTTGTGCAAAGCACAGAGCTCCTCTATTGTTTGGTTAGGTTTTCATGAGCAATTGTGTTGGAGCTCCAAAATATTCTGCTATAAGCATGTTTGTTTATACTTATGATGTAGGTGGAAGCCCAGGTTAGGCCAAAAGAAATGGCTGAGTGTGAAGGCACAGTATGTGTCCAGTGCCAATTTGCCAAATGGATTTTTTTGTGTGTGGAAAGGACACCTCTTAAAACAACTGATTCAAAGCAGCTTTGATTTGAAATTTTCAAAGGATACATGACTTCACTTTCAAATATGAACTATTGTCAATGTACACAATACAGTGAATCATAAACAGCCACACAGCAAAGCATGTTAATCTTCCTGAAGTGTCCCACTGACATCTACTTTCCTTTTCTTTCTTTTTGAATTTTTACATGAGCCTAGAGTTGCTCTGTTACTAATAGGAGTGAATGGCTGAATGAACACTAAAAGCATGGGACGCTGCTAGTCTGTGGGTTACCATTTAAAACTCTCAGCAGCACAGCATGAAATACTAATTCATTACATCTACAATGCCATATCCATTAGTGCTTTCTCATCCTGGAACTTAAATAGTCCAAAGCTCAGAGAGTCACTAAAGAGAGTAATTAATACAATAGCACAATTCTCCACGGTTCAGGTGATATGATGGACTGGCTTACCTGTCACAAATAAATATTAAAGGAGGCAGTTTCCTTCTGTTTTGCATTTTTAATCTTCCTCCTCCTTTCTCCATATTCTAACAGTCTTTTTCCAACTGGATTTTATATGTTCGTCTAGTGAGAATACATTGACCTTCTGTTCCTATGCTTAAGCTTAATTCTATTTAAAGCAGGTCCATAGTTTGAATAACCACACAATTGCAAAAATGACTCAAAAGACAAAAATGCTATATTTCAGTTTAACCTGCCATTATCTTCTTTTTGTCTCCTCTTCTGCTTCCTTTTCTTTAACATTCAGATCAAGTCTACAGAAGAACAAGATTCCTTATAAAAGCACTATTCAGCCCTAAAACCACTGGAGAGGGTTTTCCTGACCTAAGGAGCCTGCCCTTTCCTGACCTGTGTGAGCTGGGGATTCCCTCTCATAATCACAGACTCTTGGACTCTTCAGGGATTTTAATTTTCAGACCCATTATCAAATACATATCTTTCATTAGCAACTTCATAGAGTTCACTACAAGGGAAATAGTTACATTTTTGTATACTAAATGGGGGGGGGGGGGCGGGTAAGAAAGTTTTTAAAAACTGTTGGAACTATTACAATGACTAGTGCACAGGAGAAAAACAGTTGTTCCATTGATACCAATTAGACCAGCATTTTATACTTAACACTATACCTTCTGATACACTATCCATCAGATCCCACAACCTCTGTCTAAGTTTCACAGGGCAAGAATCATTAAGTATATTTTTAACTGAAGCTCAGAGAGGTTAAAAGATTGTATATGAAAAATCTTGGGTTAAAATCTAAGACTTCTAATACAAGTTCTAACTTTTAACATGAAGTTCTAGTATTCAGTAAAAACTACAGCTCTGAAAACATGTTTTTCAATCTGCCTTTGCTTTATCCTTCAGGAATTGTTTGTTTGAGAAGGTAATAGATTTTACTAATATAAAACCCATTGGCATAGATATTGTGTGTGAATCCACTATTCCTGAGACCTGAAAACTTCTGCCAAAAGGTTAGAGGTTATGCTTTTCCAGATATTCTGGAATGTTGTCTCATTTCCTGAGCACTAGTTTGAACTTTATTGATATGTAAAAATCTGTCATATGTGACTCCTTTCCAGGACTCCATAATCCCATAAATCAACTTATTGTAATAAACATCTACATAATAAGAGAGGAATATGCTAATTATCCATTACACCTTGAGGCATAATGACCAACTGCATAACAACCAGATCATAGATCTGCAGAAGGGTGGGGCAGCAAATTAAAAATGGGTGACAAAAAGCTACAGGAGGGGGCAGAGCAGCAAGCTATGAGGGGAGAAAGAGGGGAGGGGGGTGAGGGAGCTATAGGAGGGCAGCAGAGAGCTACTGGCACACAGATTCATGTGCAGGGCCATATATATATATATATATATATATATATATATATATATATATACACACACACACACACTATATATATGGTAAATGGTGCCATTAGAATTGATGAGATAGTCTAACATTGGAAAAGAGGGAAGAGATGCTAGAGCTACAATGTTTTCTCTCTTTTTTTCTTATAATAAATTCTCAGATGATTTTCCTACACAATATCTCTATTCCTCATCTCCAAGTCATGCCTCAAATTACTTTCATTTGACATCTGGTAGCACAGTTCATAATTAGATTCTGTTTCAAGCACTGAGTTTCATAAATCTCAGCTCAACTAACATTAATCTGCTGATCATCTCCTTAAGTTCACTATAATGTATACCATTCACTCCTTCCTTGTAGCATTCTTCCCCTGCATTCCATGATGGCTCAGTCTCCTACTTTGCCTCCTGTCTCTATTTATTTTATTGAATCTCCCTTCTCTACCCAGCTTCTAATGTCAAAATGCCTCAGAGCTCAGTTTTAAGATCTCTTCCCTCTCTTCCAATTTTAGGCTACTTCATCAGTTCCAATGACTCCATTTAACATCTACACTAAGTGGCCAGGTTATTATGATCTGAATGCATAATAATCTGTCCACTCACTGTATATCCTATATAATAAAAGGCCAGATTATTATGAATTCAGAGATCAAAATAATCTGGCCACTCAGTATAGATGCTCAAAATTTTCAAGTTTAAATTCTTATATACATTAAGAGATTTATTATAAGGAATTGGTTTGTGTGATTATAGAGTGTGAGAAATTCCACAATCTGCATTTGGGAACCTGGAGACCCAGGAAAGCCAATGGTATTGTTTCAATCTAAGTCTGAAGGCCTGAAATTCAGTAGAGCCAATGGTGGAAGTTCTAGAGACTCAAGAAGATCTGATTTTCAGTTCAAATCCAAATACCGGAAAAGACTGATGTCCTAGCTCAAGCATTCATACAGTAGGGCTTCCCTCTTTTTTATGTTCTTTTTGCTCTATTCTGACTTTCAACTAATGGGGTGTGGCCCATTTATATTTAGGAGGGAAACTTGCTTTATTTGGTCTACCAAATCACATGGTAATTGCATCCAAAAACATTCTCAATGATGAACCAAGAGTAATGTTTGTCTAAATATCTTGGCTCCCCATGGCCCAGGGAAGTTGACACGTAAAATTAACCATCAAAACTTTCCAGAAGCTTTTATCTCAAATGAACTATTTACCATGTTTACTTTGATTTTATATAAGTACTTCCAATTTAAACTGTCAAAAATCAACATATCATCATTTTCAAATTTATTCCTTATCAAGTATTCCCCCCAATAGCAAAATAATAAAACAACCCATTCAACTACTTATGTTACAACCTGAGAGCCATCTTTTTATATTTCCTTTCCCTACAATCCCCAAATAATCAATTTCAGCCAATTTTAATTCTTAGGGTTTTTTTTTTGCAGCTTTTTACTTCTTTTCATGTATATTCTTACTAAATTCAGGTCATCATAATATTAAAACTCTTTATCAAACTGATTTACAGTCTTTTAATTGTCACCACCAAAGCCCCATACTGCATAAAGCACTAAATGATCTTTTAAAATGCTCATTATATCATACTAGAGGCCTGGTGCCTGAAATTTGTGCACTAGGGGAGGTTCCTCAGCCTAGCCTGTACCCTCTTGCAGTCCAGAAATCCTCAGAGGATGTCTGACTGACTAGGAGGTGGGACAGGCTCCCGCCACTGCTGCTGCACTCACAAGCTGTAAGCCTAGCTCAGGGCTTCTGGTTGAGTAGCAGTTCCCCTCTGGGAGTGTCCTGACCACCAGGGTGCAGCTCCTCTGTTGGTGGTCAGTGCTGCGCATCATAGAAACCTGTCATTCCACCACTTTGTCAATTTGCATATTAGCCTTTTATTATATAAGACTAGTGGCCCCATGGGGGGTGGGGTAGTGTCCTTCAGCTCAGCCGGCAACCTCTCCAATCCTTGAAGGATGTCCTATTGCCGGTTTACAGGGATTGGGCCTAAACCAGAAGTTGGATATCCCCCTTGAAATCCGGGACTGCTGGCTCCTAATTGCTCACCTGCCTGCCTGCTTGATTGCCCCTAACCTCTCTGCCTGCTGGCCTGCTCACCTCCAAATGCCCCCCCACCCACCAACCAGATCACCCCCAACTGCCCCCCTCCCCCCCTGATCACTCCCAATTGCCCTCCTTGTTGGCCTGTTTGCCCCCACTTTTCCTTTTCACTAGCCTGCTCACTCCAAACTTCCCCCAACTACTATCCTGATCACTTCCAACTGACCCCCACTGATGACCTGCTTGCCCTCAACTTGCCCCCTTGTGGTATGCTCACCCCCAACGGACCTCCTATGGTTCCTCCCAGTCCAAACACCCACAACTGCCATCCCATCCTGGCCTGATCACCCATAATTGCCCTACCCTCTTGGCCTCTAATCGCCTCTACCTCAGCCCCACCAACATGGCTTTGTCCAGAAGAAAGTCGGGAAGGTCTCCTGAAAAATCTCCAAGTCTAATTAGCATGTTACCATTTTATTAGTATAAATAGAGGCCTGATGCATGGGTGGGGGCCAGCTGGTTTGCCCTGAAAGGTGTCTTGGATCAGGGTGGGGGTTCCCTTGGGGCATGGGGTGACCTGGGCGAGGGGCCTGTGGTGGTTTGCAGGCTGGCCAAGCCCCCCAGTGGGGACCCTCACCCCATGGGGGTGTGGCTAGTCTGAGTAAGGGGCTGAGGGCCATTTTCAGGTTGGCCATGCTCCATGGCAACCCAGGCCTCCAGCCACTCCTTCAGCAGTGGCCAGGGCGGGTGGGAAGCTTGACTTCCTCTGTCACCTGGGGCAACCCAGACCTTCTGCTTGCTCCCACTCAGGGTCCAGCGCTATCTTTGTTGGGTTAATTTGTATACTTGCTACTGATTGGCTGGTGGGTGTATCAGAGGGATGGTCAATTTGCATGTGTCTCTTTTATTAGTGTAGATTACCACTCAACTTAAAATTCTTCTATGACTTCTTATTGCTCTTAAGATAAATTCAAACTCCTTTAGGAACAGGAGAAAGTCTTGCATGATGTGACCTTTGCCAACATCATTAGCCTTATCTTGTTGATATTTTTCATTCTCTATGCCTGCCTGGAATATTTTTTCTCAGTTCCTCCCACACATTGGGCTCTTTCTCTCCTCAACACTGTTCTTTTTAATATATTTTATTGATTTTTTTGCAGAGAGGAAGGGAGAGGGATAGAGAGTTAGAAACATCAACGAGAAAGAAAGATTGATCAGCTGCCTCCTGCACACCTCTTACTGGGGATGTGCCTGCAACCAAAGTACATGCCCTTGACTGGAATCAAACCTGGGACCCTGCAGTCCACAGTCTGATGCTCTAACCACTTAGCCAAACCAGTTATGGCAGACAATGTTTTTTTCTGATAAATTGCTTTTGGCCTTTTACTGCCTTTGCCTGGAAAAGTTCTATGCAGCTTTCAGGACTCATATGATGTCACTTCCCTTGGGAACTCTTCCTGAGTTCCAGTATTTCCAGACTCACAGCATCCCTGTTTCTCCATTACAGCTCTAATTGTTGGCATTGATAATTTACTGCTTTTGTAATTACATTTAATGCCCTAACACCCTTCGTCCATACGATACCATAAGTTTTATCCATCTAAATTATTTGCATCTATTAAGTTAAGCAGGGCTTATACAAAGTATGTAACATTTACTGTGTTTCCCAGAAAATAAAACATTCTCCGAAAATAAGACCTACTTACAGGTTTCCTTCTGAGAGAAATATAAGGCACCCCCCACCCCCAAAATATGGCTCCCCTAGGCTCTGTCTCAGAATGAATTTACTGTAAACTGGTCGCTAGGGCTGCCCTGACTGGCGTCTAACAACCAGTGATGTTACAAGGCTAAGGTGGTGAGTGATGGTCTGTCTCTGGTGACACTACCTGATGCTTGCAGCTGCCCTCATGATGACTGAAGTTCTCAGTCAGTGGCAGACCCTGCTCCAGCCCAGATCCAGACCCCAACAAGCCCAGTGACAGTCCCCAGGCAAGCCCCAGGGGGTAAATATCTGATAAAGGGGTAGGGGGGATATCTGGTGAAGGTGTTCAGTGGCACAGTGGTGGGGGGAGGGGGATCACTTAAAATGACACAGGGGGATCAGAGGGGGCAATCAAAATGACACAGGAGGATCAAAAGGGGTTACTAAAATGGTAATCCTCCTCTGATTCTCCTGTGCCATTTTGATTCCCCCCCTGATCCCCCCTGTATCATTTTAAGTGATACCCCTCCCCCCACCTTGATACCCAAATTCCTTTTTTTTACCCCTAGAAATGAGCGCAAAAAGAAAAAGCTACTCCGTGGAGTACAAGAAAGGAATCATGAAAGACTCTTGGGACCAAAATCTTACTGTTTTCTGCAAAGAGAAGATGTTGAGTATCCGATTGGTCCGAAAATGGCGAGCAGAGTATGGTAACCTCATTGAACAAGTGGACAAGGGAAATGCTAAAAAGCACAAGTGTGGATCAGGTAGGCAACCATTATTTTTCGAGCTGGAAGACCTGATCTGTGAATGGGTTGTTGACAGGAGAGCAAAGGCTTTGGTTGTGAATAGGGCTCAGATTCAAGAATTTGCCCTTGCAATGGCACCACAGTTTGACATAGCCCCCAAAGACTTCAAAGCATCACAACACTGGCTGGATAATTTCCTTCAGCGAAGTGAACTGTCTTTAAGAAGATCTACAACATTGTTTAGGTTGGAAGATACTCAAGTTATTAAGGGAGCACTTGCATTCAAGTCCTTTATTGATGATGCTGACTTCTCTAAATACAATCTTTCCAACATGATTGCTATGGATGAAACTGCAGTGTTTATGGGCCAATCATCTCAAACAATTGAACAGCGGGGTGCCTCCTCAGTGTACATTCCCTCCACTGCTTACGAAAGTGCACGTGTTTCCTGTATTTTGGCAATTCGTCTGGATGGCACTAAAATCCCACCTTTAATCATTTCTAAGGGCAAAAAGGAAAAGATTGAACGTGTTTTGGGCGTTTTTATTCTTGAAACTGAAAAAGCCTGGGCCACACAAGCAGTTATAAGGAAGAGGGTTGATTTAATGCTGCCACTTGTTATGCAAGGGAGCCAAAGAGGTCTGCTAGTCTGGGATGCAGCCAGCACTCACCGCGCTAAAGACATGAAGACATTTCTTCACGAAAGAAAAATAGATCAGATAATGATTCCGGCAGTAATGACGGCCTATCTCCAGACTCTTGATATTGCAATAAACAAGCCATTCAAAGACAATTTGTGCATGGAAATTAATGACTACATTGAAAATAGAATGGAGAGAAATCAGCATGGAAACTTTGTGAAACCTAAACTGCAAGAAGTTGTGACTTGGGTGAAGTATTCATGGGAGAAAATCACCAACAGTTGCATTGCAAATGCTCTGCGAGCAGGCTACCTTGACAAGAAGTACTCATTTAAAGACAGTGCTATCGCTAAACATGAGAGATTTGGTCCACTGATTCTGAAAGAAATGGAGTCACAAGAAATTCACCAGGAAATTCAGGAATTGGATTATTATGATGATGTTCCAGAAAATAATGACACGATTGTCATTGAATAAATGAGTAAATTCTTGATACTGTAGGATTCACAATATGTCTGGTTTGTGTTGACAACTACTGTACTACCGTACCATATACAGGTAATAAATTTCCTTTATTTTCATTTAACAATAAATGTGTACCGTATTCTTCTTCATGGAAAAATAAGACATCCCCTGAAAATAAGACCTAGTGCATCTTTGGGAGCAAAAATTAATATAAGACACTTTCCTATTATTGGGGAAACAGGGTAGTAAATAAATTAATAATAATTTTGTAAATGAATGAATGAGCAAATTAAATGGCTGGTTCTTTCTGTACAATCAAATACCAAACCAAGTAACAGTAGCAGAATCTCTTCCCCACCCATCAGTCTGGATCATGTGAAGGATCAAAAGGCAATAGGATATAATACCTATAGTCCCATGTTCTCAGGGAGTAGGAGGAGTTCTGATGTGCTAGGTCAGAAAGGGTAAAAGTCAGGCAAACAACAGTAAAGATGATTAAAAACAAACAAACAAACAAACAAACAACAACAAATAACTTGGCTATTTTAGCTACTTTTTCTATTTGAAATAGCACATCTTTTCAAGAATATAATTTGTTTGCTCTGTGTGGTTTCCCAAGAGGCATATATTTAGGAAAAATATGGTATCTCATATTGAATACTCTTACTTTTCATGAAAAAGAAATAAAAAATTGTTATACTTGTAAAATACTGGAAGAATTGTAACCGAAAATGCAGGTTTGGCTGCCTATCACAATGAAAGGCATCTCAGATGCTGATGTTAAAGGAAAGAGGTGTAATCAAGTATTGTGACCTGGGAGAATGGTGGACTCTAGTCTCAAAGACCATCTCTCCTTCTTACTCAAGCCTGAGGTTCTTATAGGAATAGGGAGAAGAGGGTTTGTTGTTGTTGTTGTTGTTGTTGTTTTCTTTTGTTTTTCTATCCAATTATTTTGTTAGCTTTTGGTTCACCAGGACCCATCCATTCATCTCTCTAGCTCTTGGTTCACTGGGGTCCTGTTTTGCTAGCCATTTCCATGCTCAGTGTAATCCCTTCCCCTGCACCATCTTGGCCAGTGGGGGAGACTCCCCAGCCCGCCCCCACTGCCTACAGTAACAGAACCATCTATGATAGTGATAACTCTCCTATGTGCTGCTAAGGCCATGTGACTTCAGTTGGGGCGAAGCCCTGTGTGAACCATGGTGGCTGTAGAGTGTGGTGACTGAGTTTACTCAATACTCACTTATATCTGCTTTCCTGTAGGGGTGTGTGTGTCAGGCTTAGCATTTTTATGTTTTTGTTTCATCTTGGTTTCATTGAATATTATGCCTCTGGGATTTGGCTTTAATGATGAATTTGTATGTTATGCTCAAGCTCAGAGAATCCATGGCAAAACTATGTTATAAAGCAGTGGAATTAGATTAGATTTTCATGTCTGTCACTGTGAACCAAAGATCCATGCCAACTGAGGAGACCTAAGCTTTTGGCAAGGTTATAAACATTCAGAGGGCTGTCTGACACGTAGGGGATAGAGAAAGCTTTCTGAGTAGCTTTGTTCAACAAAGACAATATCAATCAAAAGACAAGAAAAGTTAGAAGGCAAGCTGTATAGATTTTAAGGAAATCGAGTGAGGCATAAGTCAGAACAAGAAATGAATTAAATAAAGGAAGAACTTATTTTGGAGTGGGTAGATTATTTCATTCCACATTATTTAAGTGCACTCAAGTCTGTCAGTTATAGCATATATGCCACATTACAATTCCTTGCTTACAGCCATGCCATGTCTGAACTATCTTTTCCCATTAAGACACCAAGTTCAATGATACAGATAATTAACCAACTAATTTAGCCCATTAATTTTCCCTGAAGTTCTAGCAAGGATCTCACTATCCAGCCCTGAGATCCCCACTCCATGTAGATATTGGGACAAGGGTCAACTCTATAAGGGACATTGCTGAGGTTTTGTCCAGCAACATTGTGTGTCTACTTAAACAATGATGAATGGTATCTTTGTTCCAGGCAGGAAGATGTCATTACACTGGCTCATATCGCTGACCTCCTAGCATTTCTCACTAAGTGTTGCCAAAGGGTTGAGTTGCTGATAATTCCTTCTAGAGCTCTGAAGAGAATAAAGCAGAGAGGCAAACCTGACGAAAGTAGATAAAGAGCCTAAGGTGGATTGAAGCTTAATACACCAATACATGGCTATTTTCTTTTCCCTTCCTCTTGTTTTTCCCTTCCACAACTTTAGTTAGCCATCCAGTTGTTATTTTGCCCTCTCAAAGCATTCTTCAGTCACTTATTTCTAGGCTAGTATTTCACCTATCAATAAAAGGAATTTGAAATCTTTCAACACAGAGATATTATTTCTGCTTCAACTTATTCAGGATGCCACAGTTCAAAATGAAAATCCACAAATTGCTGATAGCTCTGTCAATATCATTCAACTGTTAACAACACTTTATTTGTGATGCCTGTAGGAAGAGTGTAAGCATCTGAACCCATCAATAAATGGAAAGTCCTGGGGCTCAAACAATTTATGGCTACAAGGGGCTGTTTACAAACTTCGCTTCCTAAAAATTTTTTACACATTTTAAACTATATGAAATAAAACCGTCTTATAACAGATTCAATGGCAGGATATCAAGGGCAAAAACTGTGCCTTCTATTTCTCTCTACATTGCTTTCAATTTATAGCAGAAAAGTAATTTGCCATTTTGCATTACTATTGTATGTATTCTATCATGTAGCTTATTTATATAGGATGTTGAATCTGTTTTCATATATTTCTTAATCATTCCTTTTTCTTTTTTATTTGGTTTTATCTCCTCTCATATACATACATACAGAGACAGAGAGACATGCGTATATATATGCAGGTGTGTTTATATGTGTATTTGTTGTTGCCATTGCTGACTTCAATGAATTTATAGTTTTTATTATTATGTATATTGGCATTTTGTCTAGTGAATAACAAAACCTATTGATTCTTTTTAGTCAATCTGATTTATAGGATCTTGATATTCATACTGTTCTAAAATAATGATTTCTAGAAAATTGCAAAAAAAATGAAATTAATTAAAATGATAATTCAAAAAATGAAAAATGATAAAAATAAAAAAATCAATAAAAATATTATCACCAGTTAATTTAATTTGAATCAATATAACCAATCCATTAAAAGTCAACATATCAGAGAGACATATTCACTAGAAATTTACTTCCTGTGAAGTACCTCTGATGTTCACTAAAAATTACTAAACATATATAAAATAAACCTATGTTATATATGTTTTGTAAATCAAGATGTAATATAATATTAATTTAGGAGAAGTGAAAATAAAATCTGTAGTTAAAAATTGTGAGTGTGTTTTTATTTTCAGGAGAAAAAAATTGTACCATAAACATAATAACTCTATTTTAAATATCTAATAATGAAACTATTTGATATTATGAGCTAATGCTTATAAGCACAGGGTTTTTTGGTTTTTTTGTTTTGTTTTGTTTTGTTAATCCTCATCTGAGGATATTCCTCTTCCCTCCTCCCATTTTTCAGAGAAAGTGGAAGCGGGGAGAGACAGAGGGAAAAACATCGACGTGAGAGAGACATATCAATTTCTTGACTCCCACATGTGCCTTGACCCTGGCCTGGGATTAAGCCTGCAACTGAGATACATGCCTTTGACTAGGAATTGAACCTAGGCCCGATAACTTGGTGGGCTGGAGCTCTAACCATTGACCTAACCAACCAGCGTGGTATTTTTTTAATTTTATCCCTTATAAATGAAGAGATGAAAAGGAAATTTCCTTATGAAAAACTATCATGTCAATAGTGAGAGATTACTTTCATCATTAGTAATCAATGAACTAAATGTTCTTAAACACTTTAACACAGGCTGGGCAATTTTGATAGGACTGTTGCATCAAAATAGGAAATGATTTGTAAAGTATAACATTTTTCCAAAAGAAAATACAGATGAATGGGAAGAAACAGCAACAGCATTTTTGCTGAATCACCATATTCCTGGTACTATTTGAGGTATTCTGAATACAGAGGAAATATTATTATTGACTAGAGACCTAGTGCACAACATTCGTGCATGGGGTGGGGGAGTATCCCTCAGCCCAGCCTGCACCCTCTTCAATCTGGGACACCTCCAGGGATGTGAAACAGGCAGTTGGACATCCCTCTCACAATCCAGGACTGCTGGCTCCCAACTCTTCACCTGCCTGTCTTCCTGATTGCCCCTACCCGCTTCTGCTGCCAGCCTGATCACTCCCTAACCACTCCCATGCCAACCTGATTGATGTCTAACTGCTCCCCTGCCAGCCTGTTTGCCCCTAACTTCTCTCTTCTGCCGGCCTGGCCACCCCTAACTGCCATCCCCTACAGGGTTGATCACTGCCAACTGCCCTCTTTTGCAGGCCTGGTTCCTCTCAACTGCCCTCCCTTGCAGGCCTGGTGCCTCAAAACTGCACTCCCCTGCTGGCCATCTTGTGGTGGCCATTTTGTGTCCACATGAGGGCAGGATCTTTGACCACATGGGGATAGCCATCTTGTCTGTTGGAGGGATGGTAAATCTGCATATTACTTTTTTATTAGATAGGATAGAGGACTGGTGCACGGGTAGGGGCCAGCTGGTTTTCCCTGAAGAGGGTCCTGGATCAGGGTGGGGGTTCCCTTGGAGTGTGGGGTGGCCTGGGTGAGAGGCCTGTGGTGGTTTGCAGGCCAGCCAGGCCCCCAGCAACCAAAACAGAGGCCCTGGTATCTGGAATTTATTTACTTCCTACACTTAAAACTTTGTAGCCTGGAATGGAGCCAAGCCTCCTGCTTGCTCTATGGCTGGCAGCCATTTTTATCGGGACTTATGTACCTTCTATAATTGAAACTTTGTATCCTTGAGTGGAGGCCTAGGCCAGACAGGGTATGTGGAAAGCTTGGCTTTCATTGCTGGGGAAACCAAAGCCTCTCTCAACTGCTCCCTGTGGCTGCAGCCATCTTTGTTGGGGTTAATTTACATACTCTCTCTGATTGGCTGGTGGGTGTGGATTGAGCAGAGTGGTGGTTAATTTACATATTACTATTTATAAGGTAGGATATTATATGAAATGGGTTCCTTCAAGATAATTTTTTATTAGTTTTCCCCAAGAATATGTCTGTGAAATTATTGTGAAAAATACAGGAAGCATCTATGTTTAACAAAGCCAACACATACACTGAGAAACAGAGAGATGATCATCAGAATGATGTTTTGGTTTTACTTGGAAAGAAAAGACTTTCTAAAACATTGGAGTAGGGGATTTATTTTGGTTGCCTTTTTAGCATCTTTAGGTCTCAGATAAGATCCCTTAGTTGTAGTTTTGATGTGGTTGAGAAAGGCAGCAAGTACAGGTGTTTACCTATGCTGCCATCTTCCTGTTCTCCTTTTTAGTATCTTTTCATTTCTTTTTTTCAAGAGAACCCAGTTTTGTTACCATATCTTCTTATTTCCCACTCAGCTCAAGTCTCTTAGGTAAATCACGGCCCACTCACAGCTGCAATGTGGGTGTGATTGGTCTGGTTAAGTTCCTAAGAGGTGCCACACGATATAACTTGACACAGTAGCACTGGGATATCACATGCTGGATCATATTAGGAACATTCTACCCTGTTGTTGTGGGAAAGATTATAAAAGTTCTTTTCCCTTTGAACAACTTGTCATATGCAAATATTGGCCATGGAATTATTGCCACTATCTTAAGACCAATCTGAGGGGAATTCACAGACACAGGATGGCAGAACCAAATGAATCACAGGAACATCTACAGCACATGTGTCAAACACAAGGCCCGCGGGCCAAATCCAGCCCGCCAGGCCTTGCAATGTGGCCCGCACCGCGCTGTCATCACTGCACTCCGCTGTCAGTTTATGACATTGTCAGTTTATGACTGTTCAGTAAACCATTCGGCCCGCGATTTAGGCTGGATTTTAGATTTTGGCCCCTTCTCTGATTGAGTTCGACACCCCTAATCTACAGAGTCAGTAGATTAAGGCAAATCGAAACCTGTCCTATTTCTGTATTGTCAGTGCTTTAAGCCAATGAATGCCTTTATTGTTGGCACCAATTTCTATTACTTGCAACCAGAATCATCCTAAATAATTCCTAAATAACTGGAATATTAGTATATGATAAAAAAAAAGGCAATAGAAGATAAGTATGAGAATGGAAGAAACACATATTCTTACTCTAACTCCAAATATCTGGTATACTAGTAAAATGATAAAAGGTTACATTCATTATCTGATAATTATTAATTAGAGGTCTGATGCAGAAATTCATGTACTGAGGGAGAAGGGGGTATCCCTCTGCCCAGCCTGCACCCTCTCCAATCTGGGACCACTTGGAGAATGCCTGAATGTTGGTTTGGGCCCAAGCCCACAGGAATCCATGAAGGATCGGGCCCAAACCTGCAGTCAGTCAAACATCCCTCTCACAATCTGGGACTGTTGGCTCCTAAACACTCACCTGTCTGCCAGCCTGATAGCCCCTTAACTGCTCCCCTGTTAGCCTGATTCATGCCTAACTGCTCACCTGCTGGCATGATCATCTCCAACTGCCCTCCCCTGCCACCCAATTGCCCCCATCTGCCTTCCCTTGAGAGGCTGAGGGGACTGGGGGACTCTGGTTGGATAAGGTGGAGCTCAAGGGACTGGGTTCTTCCATCCTATGGCTTGGATGTCCCCATCTTGTGAGGGTATGACAGTCAATTAGCACATTCCCTTTTTATTGGCTATCAGCATTGCCATCTTATGAGGGTGAGATGGTCAGTTAGCATATCCCCTCTTTATTAGATAGGATTCTCCATATATCCTAATGCGAATATTTTAATGACATGATGAGATTATAAACCCATATTTTATCACTCCTTATGTTTTCTTTGTTTCTCTTTTCAGTTTTCATCCCAGTGTTTATCTTTTTTATACATGAACTTGGAATAAATTTAATGTTATTGATTAGTATTATCTTTGAATTCACTGAAGAGTTAGTATTCTCTTTGCGCTCAATGAAGACAGTGACTGCTCAAAGGAAGCAACTAATCCATTTATGGAAACAAAGTAAGTTTTAAAAAGCAGTAATAACTAACACAATATACAAAGTCTATTCCTATTGTCAATTGATTGAAGTAGATAATTCTTGACTCAGGGATTCAAGAGGATGTTATCACTTAAGCCTTTGATAATCAGCAGAAGCTTGAGAATGGCAGAGAGACTTGGAGCTTCAAAGAACAAATAAGAGGTCAGATCTGCAAGAAGGGCATGGGCTAGAATGTAGCTGGAGACTAAGTTTGACAAAAATGGTTGATGCCTGGAGACAAAGATCTAAAGAACCCAGGAACAGTAAAAAATAGACCTGTGACTAAGAACCTCTTATCTTATCAAATTCTAAGATAGAAGAATTCACTCTAAAGCCATTTATTTATTATCCTGCTTGCTCATGTCCATTACTAGAGACTGGTCTAGTGTCTTTATTTCTCCTCTAGTATCTTAAAGAAGATGAATGATTCTACTTTATAATTTAAATGGTTCATTTAAAATTCTTTTCCAGTCAAATGTTTTTAAAAAACACAATTCTTAAAACAAACTTTATGTGTTATTTACCTATAATAAGAGAAATAAAACATGTCTCAATAAGCAGCAATTTAATTAAATCCATGCATATAATCTGATGAACAGCCTATTTAGAATAAACCCTTACCTATAAGTACTTATTAAACATTCAAATTAAACTTCTATGTTAAACAACAAGGCATGTTTTCTAGATGTCATACATTTTGCCCTGAAATTATGTACATAGCCTTAGGAAGGCCCTATTTCTTTGCATAGTCAATTGCATAACTTTAGTTTTAATTTTGGAAGTCAGGGGCATGTGACTGCCCTCCAATGTAGGGACCTCACGATTTTTTTTTATAGTTTCAATAGTCAACTGCTCATTCTATAAGTTCTTCCAAAATAATTCTGAATGTCTTTATATAAGAAACAGAAATGCTACTTTTGATTAGTTGCCCAGGAATAAAGTGGCAATAAATAAATTAACATGGTGTTGTTTTCCCTTGACCACATTTTTTTTTTTTTTTTTGGGGGGGGTGGCATCACTTTTCTTTTTCTTTTCTTTTTTTTTTTTTAATAAATCTTTATTGTTAAAAGTTACATATCTCTCCTTTTCCCCTACATTGGCCTCTTCCAACTGCTCCCCCTAAGCCTTCACTACCCACTGTCTGTGTCCTTGAGTTATACATATACACATATGAGTTCATTGGTTGATCTCTTCCCCACTCCACCCTCCTCTGCCTTCCTTCTGAGGTTTGACAGCCTGTTCAATGTTTCTATGTCTCTGGGTCTATTTTGTTCATCAGTTTATGATGGTCATTAGATTCTACATATGAATGAGATCATGTGATACTTATCTTTCTCTGACTAGCTTATTCTACTTAGCATAATATTCCCCAGGTCCATCCATGCCTTTGAAAATGGTGAGTTCCTTCTTTTTTATAGCTCCACTAGAGGCCTGGTGCATAAAATTTGTGCACTGGGATATGGCCTAAATGGGCAGTGGGACATCCCTCTCACAATACAGGACTGCTGACTCACAACTGCTCCTCTGCCTGTCTTCCTGATTGCCCCTAATCACTTCTGCCTGCCAGCCCAAACAACCCCTAACCACTCTCTGCCAACCCGATTGATGCCTAACTACTCCCCTGCCAGCCTGTTTGCCCTAACTTACTTCCCTTTCAGGCCTGGTCACCCCTAACTGCCCTCCCCTCCAGGCCTGGTCACCCCTAACTGTCCTCCCCTGCAGGCCTGGTCACCCTAACTGCCATCCCCCCCCCCCCCACACACACACACAACTGCTCTCCCCTGCAGACCTAGGTACCTCCTGACTTCCCTTACCTGCAGGCATTGTCACCTCCAACTTCCCTCCTCTGCCATCCAGGTCACCCCTAACTGCCCTCCCCCTGCAGACCACATCTTGTGTGTTGGAGTGATGGTCAATCTGCATATTACTCTTTTATTAGATTAGGACAGAGGCCTGGTGCATGGGTGGGGGCCAGCTGGTTTGCCCTATAGGGTGTCCCAGATCAGGATGAGGGTTCCCTTGGGGCATGGGGCCCCTGGTGAGGGACTTGTGGTGGTTTGCAGGCTGGCCACACCCAACAGTCACCCAAGTGGAGGCGCTAATATCTGGAGTTTATTTATCTTCTACAATTGAAACTTTGAAGCCTGGAGTGGAGCCAAGCCTTCTGCTCACTCCATGGTGGCAGCCATTTCTGTTGGAATTTATTTAGCTTTTATAATTGAAACTTTGTAGTATTGAGTGGAAGCCTAGGCCAACAAGGGCAGATGGAAAGCTTGGTTTCCTCCATTTCCGAGGAAACCCACGCCTCCCTCCTGCTCTCTGTGGCAGCAGTCATCATGGTTGGGTTTATTTGCATACTTGCTCTTATTGGCTAGTGGGCATGGCTTGTGGGTGTAGTGGAGATGTCTTCAATTTGCATATTACTCTTTTATTAGATAGAATAGTATTCCATTGTATAGATGTATCACGTTTTTTAATCTACTCATTTGCTGATGGGCACTTAGGCTGTTTCCAAATCTTAGCTATTGTAAATTGTGCTGCAATGAACATAGAGGTGCATATATCCTTTCTGATGGGTGTTTCTGAGTTCTTGGGATATATCCCTAGAAGTTGGATCACTGGGTTCAATGGTCGTTCCATTTTTAATTTTTTGAGGAAACTCCAAATTGTTTTCCTCAGTGGCTGTATTAGTCTGCATTGTCACCAGCACTGCACAAGAGTTCCCTTCTTTCCACATATTCACTAGCACTGTCATTTGTTGATTTATTAGTGATAACCATTCTTACAGGTGTGAGGTGGTACCTCATTGTCATGTTGGTTTGCATCTATTGGATGATCAGCAATTTATATTACTTTTTTATATGCCTTTTGGCCTTCTTTATGTCCATTTTGGAGAAGTGTCTATTGAGATTGTTTGCCTATTTTTTAATTGGATTGTTTATCTTTCCTTTGATAAGTTGTATTAGTTCCCTGTAGATTTTGGAGGTTAAACCCTTACCACATGTATCATTGGCAAATATGTTCTCCCATGGAATGAGCACTCTTGTTATTTTTGATTTCTTTTGTTATGCAGATTGGAATGGGTTCACTCTTCATAAGATACTGGTCATCAGCAAATTTCCATAACACTACCAGAGAAGAGGATATTCTGCTATTTCTAAGTAGACAGGACAGAAATGATATGGAGATAACTGGAACTCCATGGTAACATATTTACTTTTTGTTTGACTTTCTATTGCATAATCTCTCTCATACACAGGCATATACGGAGAGATTTGGAAGTTAGAATTCAGTTTTAGTGAGAAAGTTTTAAAGTGTGACTTGTTATTATCAAATAAACATAAATCTCCTATGATAGTGGCTTTAAATTTTATTTCACATTGTGATATAATATACACATGTATCCAATACTTATATATGGAAACAAGCATTTTATTAAGCCATATTTATAATACTTTTATAAAATAAGATGCAATCTGATACATTTTAATTCTATAAATCTATTTAAAAATAAAAAATTAAAAGGTTCAGCTCACAACATTGATTTCACAACTCAGTAATGGATCACATCAATCGTAAAACACTGTTTTTAGGTACATTATATTACATTTTAATGTATATAAACATGTAATGTTGGTTTGTTCATATGAGAACCAAGAGTCTTCTGAATCAGGAATTACCAATAGGATAATTTTGAGAGTCAGTATTTCATTTTCAAAGCCTATCATGGTGGAAATATTTTTATTGTACTACCAGCACTTTTCCCCTCCCTGGGTAACACCAGTAAATTATTTAGCTTGAATTCTTTTAGATCTCCAGAAATATCTTGACACATAAAGAAACTGTGAAGGATCTCATTCTTGCCATGTCCTATTTCTAGAACCACTTTAAACTCCAGCTGTCCCCTCGCTCCTAGTGGCCTCTTAGAGTAGGAGTATTCCACAATGTGAAGGACAGATTAGCAGTGTAGACAGTGACAGATAACATCCAGGGTTATTCATGGGTTGGGTTATGGCCAGTCTCTCCCAAGAGGAAAACAAGTATTTGGATTTGTTATATGCCCTATTGTTGCAGATGCTGATACCAACACTTCCCTGCATCCACTTGAGTGTTTTCAGTTAGAGCACCAGTGGGTTAGGTAACACCTCACCTTTGTCAGTTCAATGACCTAAGGCAGTCATAATTTGTTGTTACTAGCACATATTTTCTCAGTAATGATATTGACATATTTGATTTAGGAATGTATTTCAAACTTTAATAAAAGAAAATGAGGTCAGGAAAGCAACATAAGAACACGCAAGTACTGGAAATAGCACTTGAGTATTTAATTTCTCACTCAATTAAAAAATTCTCTCACAAATTGGAAATATTATTCTTTCACTAACACACCTAATTTGGACTCATTCAAGTAAAATAGTAAGCTAATTTTCTCAAAATCAGTGCAAAATTTTTGCGGATCTATTTTCATTGTATTCCTCTCTGAGCAGGGTATAGAAATTAATAAAGCTTAGTCCTGAAGTTTTAGCTCTGAAAGGGAGGTACTTTGATCAGAACTGACAGTGAGTTCAATGCTTTGCCTCATCATCATGAAGCTCTTCTCAAAGGAGCCATGGGAAGAAAAGGCAGAAGGCACCCTCTGGGAGGAGTTCCAAGATGGCTGATACAGAGGGGCTTTGTCCATGGTGGTCTAGTTTTTCCTTGAGGGAGTTACAATATATTTTAACTAGAGGTCCATTGCATAAAGATTCGTGCAATAGGCCTTCTTTCCCCTGGCTGCCAGCACCAGCTTTCCTTTGGCACTCGGGACCCGGGCCACAGTGGAGCCAAGCCTTCAGCCTTCAGGCTTGGCACAAGCCACAGTGGAGACTTCAGACCTCAGTCTTCAGCCTTCACTTTGTGCCTGTGTATGCAAATTAACCCACTATTTTTTTGGGTTAATTTGCATACTCACTCCTGATTGGCTGTTGGGTGTCATGGAAGTATGGTCAATTTGCATCTTTCTCTTTTATTAGTGTAGATTCTGTTCCTCTCTTTGCAAACTTGATTCCATCTCAGACATGGATTTATATCTGAATTGGAATTATGTTCTTTTAGTTTCTATAGTTTACTTTCTACCTCGAGACTATAGTCAGCAGGCCTTGCTTTAAAGCAAATGTCCTCTGAAAGCACAATCTCTTCATTTGGTGCAATTGTTTGTAAGGCAGTGACATTTTTTGTTTAAATTTATATTTATGGTGGAAAGTATTATAGATGTCTTCCTTTTACTCTCATTGAACCCTTCCCCCCAACTCCTCCTCATTTCCAGGTCTTCACCACACTATTATTTGTGTCCATGGCTAATGTATATATTCATATAAGTTCTTTGGTTAATATCTTCCCAAACCAGGTATTCCTGCCTTCCTCTAAGATTCTGTGGTCTGTTCCATGCTTTCATGACTCTGGATCTATTTTGTTTATCTATTTTGTACATTGGATTACACATATGAGTGAGATCATGTGATCTTGTCTTTCTCTGTCTTAGCATAATACTCTCCAGGTCTCTCCATGCTGTCTCAAAGGGTAAAAGATCCTTCTTTCTTACAGCTTCATAGTATTCTATTGTGTAGATGTACTACAGCTTTTTGATCCATTCATCTACTGATGGGCACATGGTCTGTTGCCAGATCTTAGCTATTGTAAATAGCACTGCTATGAACATATGGGTATATATATTCTTTCTAATTGATGTCAAGGATTCTTAGGTCCTAAATAGACACTCTTGAAAGAAGTCATACCGATGGCCAAGGGTCATATGAAGAAAACATTACTAATCATTACTAATGTTACTAATGAGAGAGATACAAAGTAAAACCACAATGAAGTATTACCTCACACCTGCCAGAATGGCTACCATCAACAAATCAACAAACAAGTGCTGATGAAGATATGGAGAAAAGGGAAACCTAGTTCACTGCTCTGGGAATGCAGGCTTGTGCAGCCATTATGGAAAAAAGTATGGAGTTTCCTCAAAAAATTAAATATGGATATGCCATTTGACCCAGTGATCCCACTTATAGGACACTTATTTTTTAATAAAAGAAGAAAGAGAGGCTCTCAGAAAATCTGATTTATAAATAGACCCCAAAACAGTATTATAAGATTACAGAAAAATTCCCTACAAACTCAGCACACCAGTATTTATTTGTGAAGAAGATATTCCTAGAACAATGGAATCAATAGCCTGCTAGGATCTGTAAAGAGCCAATAAACATTCAGGGATTTCTAGATATTACTGAAATGTTTCTGAAATCTGAAACAATTATTTTGAAAAGTGATGTTTGTTATTTTTGTAGATCTTCATATATGCTTTAACAAAGGGACTTGGATTTTATAAATCTAGTGTTTAAGTTAGAATGAGAATGGGACAAATTTAGAGACTCTAAGGACCTTACTGTCTGCACCCATGGCAACTACACTGGAGCCCTGTCTCACTGTTTCAGTTTCAAGGACATCGTTACCACCTGGGCTTTAATTAATGATAAATCAACAGACATGCAGGTGACAACCATTATATTCTTCCACTTTATCACTGCATTTAGAATTAGTGACAAAATTTTAAATTAAATTTTAACTTTGTCTTAATTAACTTAACATGTAGATGGAATATATATATATATATATATATATATATATATATATATATATAGCATGCATGTATTAGTTTAATAATTAAATTTTTCCAATATTTTTTGTTTGTTTTACATCAGAGCAAGTAAAGAAAAGGAATGGTGTTTAATCCAAATTAATTTAATCCAAATTAATTTAACATTCTTCATTTTTCTTTATTAAATGTAAAATACTTAAAAGAGTGCCTGATACATAATAAGTGCACAATAAATGTTAATTAACAAGAACAATTTCACATGTTATCTTATTTTCCTGCTCTTGTGAAAAATATCTCTCTAACCTCTGGTATAAGTATAAGGCCTCTCTTGTCTATAATATACAGAAGTGCTGATCCCGTTAGTGATATTAGAGGAAATAATAGACCTGTATTTCATAGATCTAGTCTATTAATGTAACTTAAGATAGAGTCATATTGACTTGTTCTTCCTTTTTCCCAAAGTGCCTATCATGGTTCTTTTTTCTCTCAAATAAACACCAACACTTTCCATTTAGAACTGTAGAATAGGTTCATTATAAAACATTTTTGAAAATATTTAACAGCATAGATAAAATATGAAACGCATCTCACTAGCTATTGATAACTATAATTGACATTATTTACTCATTTTCTTCATCTTTTTTCTATGCATATATCACTTTATCTTTAAAGAAAGCTGAAATCACATTATAAATGTGACTTACTAGCCTGCTTTTCATTTATATATTTAAAATATTATTTCATGCTATTAAATATTTTATCTTGTCTCATTAAATATTTTTCCAAACACATTATGAGTGGTTAACATTATTCTACTTATTTAAATATATATATTTATTGATTTCAAAGAGGAAGGGAGAGGAAGAGAGAAACACCAATGATGAGAGAGAATCATTGACTGAGTCTTGCACACCCCAATGGGATCACCCCCTGAAACCAGGCATGTGCCCTGACTGGGAATCAAACTGTGACCTTCTGGTTCATATGTCAACACTGAACCACTGGGCTTAACATTCTTTTATAGGAATTTTAGGGGCCTTGACACCTTGTATTGGTGACAATACTAGGGGCTTTGTCCGCCTTGACAGGCACTGTGGGCCGAGAGGCTGTGGTGGGCACAGGGGCAAGTCTCAGCCCATCTTCCATGCCCCTGCCTAGACCCTCCTCCTATGGCCCTCCTCTCCTAACCCCTGTCTGCTGGTAGCCCCTTTCCCACCACTGTCTCTCCCATGTGCTGACAGTTGCAGCCCCAATCACACCCACTGATGGCACGGAGCGATTAGGGTCAGCACCAGCAGTGGGTGCAAGTGGGTCCAGCACCATCAGTGAGTGCTAGTGGAAGCTGCTGCCCTGATCACCCCTCAGGAGCAGAGGGAGGTGGTGAAGCCCTGTGGGGCGATCAGGGTCAGCAGCTGCCACTTGCACCTGCTGAAGGCACGAGTGAGCGGGGCCGGCGCTGGGTGCCAGAATGGATGTGAGTGGGGCTGGCATTGGCAGCAGGTGCGAGCACCAGGCAGGACTGTGGCATGCAGGAGCAAAGAATTTTCTGGAAACACCAGAGGCTTGCCCCAATTACAGTGACTGGCACCCTACCTTGGTCTGGCACACCCGCTCACATGCTCCACCATCCTGCTGTGGCCTACACCTGCCATGTTCTGCGCTCTGTTGCCTGCTGCTGATACCCACCATGTTCTGTGCATGCCTCCTGGTGGTCAGCGCATGTCATAACTACTTGTTGTTTGGTTGTTCCGCTGTTCAGTCTATTGGCATTTTAGCCTTTTACTATATAGGATACCCTACTCAACCTTTCCTTCTGTGCCCCTACATAGATTTTATTAATATTTTGCTATTATTAATAAGTGATAATATTCTTTGCACATTGAGTAAAAATTGTTGACTGACTCCACTCACTCAGGTGCCATTTAATCCACAGTTTGATGGGTAGTACATAAAACTGTAACTTATCTCCTTCTTCAGGAGTACTTAGTCACTCTTGGCTGGGCATGACAGGTCTCATGTCATAGCTTATTAGAGGGGCAGCTGAAGGTCATGTGCATTTCTAATGAAGCCGGCATTAAGCATTTCTAAATGGATTTTATTTTTTTAATTCTCACCCAAGGATATGTTTTTATTAATTTTTCAGAGAGAGAAAGGGGGAGAGTGAGAAAAATTAATGTCTGAGAGAAACATTGATTGGTTGGCTCCTGAATGTGCCCCAACTTGGCATTGAACCCATAATCAAAGAATGTGTCCTGAGCGGGAATTGAACTGGAAAACCTTTGGTGCACAAGATGATGCTCTAACCAACTGAGTCACACAGGCAGGGCTCAGTTGAGTGTTTAACAAGCCCAAACTTCTCCTACATGCAAAACAATCTTCCTTATAATTGAACATTGAATAATACATAGTTGTTATTAAATAACTATTTGTAAAGTGAATATCCCAGGGTCTATTTGACATTTTACTTGATTATCTTACAGTCATCTCAAGCTTAGCATACCCACATACTGACTTCTTAATAACTGCCATGATATCCCATAAAATAAACAAACAAAAAAAATCACTTGTCTCTCTCTCTTCTCCCCATCTTAGCAAATTGGGCCACAGTTCACACATTTTGTCATAGCAGAATGCTGGGAATCATCCTTAACACTGTTATCTCTATCACTTGGAAGTCCTGATGATTTCTATACAGAATCAATTCAATCCATTCACTTCTCTCATCACTGCAGCTACCCCCTGACCCAAGACACCATCATCAGTTCATTGGTGAGTCCTTCCTTCAGAACTTCCCACCTGCACTATTGGCCTCTTCCAGGGAGAGGCTCATGGCCCTCCTCTTTTAAAGACAATACAATACTGACCTTTGCACTTACCATTTTTAATAAAACATAACCTCAGACTCCTTACCATGGCTTATAAGGCACTACCTAATTTGCACCCAGGCCCTTTAGTATCCTTTTCAGAGCATCACTTACGCTATCCTTTTTGCTCTCCCCCATCACTGTTACCCTTCACAAAGATGATCCTTCTCATATTTCAGGTCTAAGCATATGCCACTTTCTACAACACCCATCACTCTATCAATGAACCTTTTCATTTCCTTCACTGCACTTACCATACTTTGCAAAAATTTATGTATTGATTTACTTGTTTATTCTTTGTCTCCCTTACTTGACTGAAAACTGTAAGGGACCATCCTATCTATTTTATTTATGGCATTTTACCTAATGCCCAGCAGAGTACATGGCATGTAGGAGACCTTTCAATAATATTTGTTGTTAGAGGGATACCTTATAACAAGCCATATATAGGTCCACCTGCTGACAGACACTGAAAGATGGATCTTTTCCTAATTGGACAGAACTAGAAACCATTCCAGTATTTTCTCAAAGTTCCCTAAAATCATTCTCTCCCTGAAAAAAAGTGATTACCATGAATAAATTCATACAGTTTCTAAACACTTTAAGATAGCTGTAGCTTATGGAGATGCTGCACTCTGATGCCACCCAGCTCTCACTTAGAGATTGACACAATAATTTACTTCTCTTACACTTACCTGCTCCATGCATGGTGATACCAGGCAGCAAAGGCTCTATGTGTAAAACTGTTAAGGAGCATGATTCAGTGGTAATATGACAGTTATCTATTTTTCATGTGTGTGAGATCTTTACATTATGATTCTAATACTTGAATAACATAATTACTTTATTTTTATTAAGAACTAGTAGCCCTGTGCACAAATCCCTGCGTGAGTAGCTTGCTGCTGGTTGTTTCAGCTGGCTACCTGCCCACCACCACTGGTAGCTCTCAGCTGCTCTTTGCTCACTGCTGTGCCCCCCTGGAGCTCCCTGCCCACTGCCCCGCCCTCCTGTAGCTCTCTGCCTACTGGTCCACCCTCCTGTAGCTCTCCTGCTGCCACTCGTAGCTCACTGCCCTGTCCTCCTGTAGCTCTCCATCACTTGTAGATTGATCATGATGTTATAGCATAATGGATAATTAGCATATTCCTCTCTTATTATATAGGATAGCAACTCTAAAATCAATATCATCCCAATCCCCAATTTTGAGGTCTAAGAGATTTAGTAACAGGTTTTGAAAATTTTAAAAAAATAAATGCTTCACAGTGATTGTTGCTTTCTATTCAGTTCTGAACAAAGACATCATTAGAAGGATAATAAAAATTCTCTTACAACATGCACTGAAACTTATTTTTCAGGTTTGTTTAAAGTTAAAATAATTCACTTACATTTCTAATTTTTTGAATTAGAAAGCTATATAGGATGGCTAATTAATCACATATCTAGGTCCCTTTTCCGGTTAATTTTTTTTTTAATTGATTCTACAGATAGAGAAAGGGAGAAAGGAACATTGATTTGTTGTTCCACTTATTTATGCATACATTGGTTGCTTCTTGTATGTGCTCTGACTGGGCATTAAACTCACAATTTGGTTTATCAAAACGATGCTCTAACCAACTGAGCTACCTTACCAGGACAGGGCCTTGGCTCAGCTTTTTGACGCAGTGCCTTTCAAAGAGACTGCCAGCACTAGTCATATTCTGGTATTCTTTACATTCAAGCAGAATGATTATCACACATTTTACCAAATGAATGTATAACTGAATATTAATATCTTATTTTTAAAGTCTGCATCATTATTGACCATATTCTCAGTTATCTGGTTTTCTGCAAATTTCCTTGTTATCCTTCAAGAACACAGATTACTCGGTTTTCATAATAACTAATCCTGCTGCAACAAGATTGAAAAGTAAGACAGTGAAAGAAAGCAGCAAAAGGCAAGGCAGCTGATTTGCCTTAGATGAATGGCTAAAATTTAGGTGACACAAGGATTTATGCCCTGGACTGGCCCACTAATTAAAATGAGAAATGGCACAGGCAGATGCTAAGCAGTTTGGGGAATTAATAATCAGGCACTAATGCAAAATAAGGACACTATCTTTAAGAATATTCATTTCCATGTCTATGTCATCCAGTTTGAATGACAAGCAGGAAATAATATCACCATGTTGCAGGCAACATTCAAAAAGGCTTTGCCCTCCTTTAGCACAAAATAGATGGGATGACCGGAATATCCTCCCTGTTCAAGTATAAAAGTATTGGGAAATTACCAAGGGTTGTGAGACTTACCCAAAGACACCTACATCAAGGTCAAAGATAGGAAGCATTGATGTTCAGGGGGCAGTTCCTCTAAAATACTCCTGTTAGAGGAATCTTTCTCCATTTGACAGAGGCCAACAGAAAAAAAATCCATAAACAGTGAAACAGAACCAAGATAGGTGGTCTTTGTGAGGACAAATATATTCACTGGAGGGAAATGAAGCTGGTTTAAAATTTTATTAAGTTTTGGCAAGCAGGCTAGTTAAAAGGAGGTTAAACACACACACACACACACACACACACACACACACACACACAACTAACCACCCACCCCTCCCCCGAGGAAGCATGTTGCTTTGCTGGAAAGAATCTGCCAAGTTCTCTACATCAAAGAGAGCTCAGTAGGGGTGTAGACAAAGAAGAATTTGGATGGACATGTGAAAATGTTTACATGGATCTATTAGCAGGGATTGAACAAATTCACGTGGGCTAGAAATTTGAAAGCTATAAAAAGAAATATGAGTAAAGAAGGGGAAATAATTTAGCAAGAAATCAAGGAAATGAAGCAGCCATTTTGACCAATATAGTGTTATTTTGCACATGAGTTTGAATCCCAGTTCTGTAAATTTTCTGCTCGCTTGCCCAGTAATGATGAAAAAAAAAATCACAAGTAGGCCATATCTGCAAAACAGGCCTCCTTGCAAATGTCTCTTCAGTTTTTATCAGTTTTTTTCCCCCCTATAGCTTTACATGGCATACTTTTGATGGATTTGACAGCAAACACAATCTGCATAACTTTTATGGAGAAGCTTCTCAGACAGGAATAAGCTAATATTCATGTCTCTACACTAGCTTTCCTGAGCCCTGATGCTGGAGATGAGTGGAGGATTTTGAGATCAATGTATGAACCATAAACCAGGAAAGTTGGTGATCTGAAAGCAGGAAAGGTTGCTAATTGGCTTCCAATTTAGGAAGAGGGAGGGTTTAGATAGAAAAAAGATCCCTCCTCTTAACTGAGGTCCTCTCTGGCTTACAAATCACTTGTAAGCCAGAGCATGAGGGACAAAAATTAACAACTGTATTGGCCAGCTAAATGTCAGATTACCAAGTACCTAATTTATAGTAAGTACTCAGTAAGTAGTTGATAAAAAAAAAGGGGGGGATATGGGATAATTTTTACTGGCACAACAGGCACATATATAAATGTAGATTTTGAAGTAAAAAAAAATACAACATCTCATTACATAGGCTTTTGGGAATTGACGTGGAGGGTGATATGCTAGATGGATGGGATGAGATAATCATGCCACCCACAGTGGTATTTAATGGCTAGAGATGGTGGGTATGGATTAGGAAAAATATAATCACTGTGCCAACTTTCCCTTAATTGGGAAAGAGTAAATATCATGGAGAGTTGCTTTGAAAAGTAGTCTTTAAACACTTTGGAAATGCACTAAAATAAATAAGTGCTAAATTGCATATCCGATTACTGCTAATTTATGACCAACAGATTTCTTCATGTCTCTTGCAAATGTGAATAATTATACCTAACGTTTTGAGGCACTGAAATTATATGCATTTGAATGAGTCAGGATGTAAAATAACACTGATATTTTTAACCTCAAAGAGAATAAATGTATTTAGGAGAGAGTGCTGCTTCTAATACTATTTTCAATATGTAGGTGGTAGAGTGAGCTCATAATATCTGTAGGTACTTATATGAGCTTGAGATTTTAGAGTATCTTTGAGTAGCTTTGGGTCATTTTCACTATATCAGATATTTGTAAAACTATCTTATCTGAATTATTTAGAAAAAAAAACAACAACTTACATTTTAAAAACTAGGTAGAACACAATGTGAATAAGGAAAAGGAGTTACTAAGAAAAATTTCACCTCTGTATGTCACACCCTAGGATTATCAGAGCCAACCAACAATACTGAACAGAAGCATTTTACTTATATCAATAGACTTATTATTCCCCAAATTGATTTTCTCTCAAACTTCTCATTAGAATATTTTCATTAAATAATGCCCTTTGGGTTGGGTACCCTGTCTGGAAAGTTCCAACCAAAGTCAATAATCCTTTGTGTATAACATTCTAATAATTTCCATAGTAACTGCTTATGGGTTAAATGTCACAAATAGAATTAAGACTTCAGGTGTGGTATAAACAACAGGAGTAGAACATCATGAAGACAAAGTTACTGCTTGCACATTATACAAATGAGTGGGAAAGAGACAAAATGGAACAATAGTATTTTCCAATTAAAAAATTCACTGCACTTGGAAGTCGCCTGTCAGTGAGGGAATCCTCAAATGAGTTTGGCAGATGGTGTCTTCTCATTAGGGTGATAATGGGCCAACTGTAGTAACCACTTAGAGATTAGAGCTATTCTCAGTTTCTCAAAGGGCAGTCCTCATCTGGCTGCATACTATGGAACACTTTACAAAAAACCATATTATTATATACACCTATAAGTTGTCTTTTTTTTTCCAGAAAAAATAATGCTCCAATTTCTTCCAGTCTAAAGAAGCTTGCTATGCCTCTAACGATTCCAAGGGAGACTGTCAGTACATTCACGCTAATCTCAGTGGGCATCCCTGGGTGATTTCCAAGTTTGGAGAAACTTTTTTGGGGGAGTGAGACTGAGGCTACTAAGAGATCCGAGGAATCCAGGAACTGTGGGAGTCAAGACTGTTTTATTCACCACTTACGTAGAAACTGAAACAATCTTAAATAAAAGTATTTAAATCAAGGCATTAATTAATGTAACAGTAGATTCCATAAGAGCAAAGACAGAAATACCTACTGAATAACTTTCAGAATGTTTCACCAACTTCAGGTCAAAGAACATCAACTTGAATCTCTCCTTTGCATACAGTTGCCACTCTCCTTTTTTGCTAATAGAGATCAGAAGTCTTGTCATAATGTACATTTACAGTGAGGTACAAGACCCTGGGTAGGGGAGAGAAATGGCCCTGCTTTTACAGAAAAGAGGCTGAGAGGCAGGTAAAGACTCAACCATACAGAGTTGCAATAAGCACTGGCTTTGCCTCTAACAATTTCTCTTTTTCTATACCTAATGCAATGCTACATATTTCCCTAATCTGATTTATTCAAAGGTGATTTCACTTGAGTAAAAAATGTCCTTAAGAGATGCTGAAAAAGGGGTGTGTGGCCATACATTGGAATAAACTTTAACTTGAATATGGGTCTAAATGTAAGCATAAAAGATATAGGCATGCTGTTGCAAAAGCTAAGATTCCCTTCTTTTTTACAGGTGTGTAGTATTCCATGGTATAAATGCACTACAGCTTTTTTAGATACTCATCTATTAATGGGCACTTGGGCTACATAAAAATCTTGGCTATCTATATATATAAAAGCCTAAGTAACCATTAGGACTGGATGCCCAGAACAACTGGTCAACCAATCACTGTGATGCGCACTGACCACTAGAGGCCAGATGCTTAATACAGAAGCTTCCCCCTAGTGGTCAGTGTACTCCCACAGCCGGCAATGGTGCGCATGTCCATTTCTTCTGCACTTGGCCCAATGACCATCACCTCCTCTCCCGACCCAGCTGGGGCCTTTAGGCTCTAGGCTGGGACAGGGAACTGGGGGTTGGTGGCTGTGGACATGGCCCCTTTCCTAGGGAAGTCAAGGGCTGGCTCCCTCCTCGGGGCCAGCAGACAACCTCCTGCACCCCATCTCTCCCTGCAGCTGGCAGGCTCCGATTGGCCCACCACCCACCTGGTGCAGTGTAGTGATGAGGGAAGGAGGAGTGCGGGGGAGGCGAGGAACCACGCTGTGGCAGGACACCGGTGTCAGTATCTGCGTCTAGCTTCCATTCTTTCTGCATCCGGCCTGGAGACTATCACCTCCTCTCCTGACCCCACTAGGGTCTTTGGGCCCTGGGCTGGGCTGGGGAACTAGGAGTGGGTGGTGGCAGATCTGGCCCCTTTCCCAGGAGGGTCTTAGGGCACCATGTCCCTCCCCTGCCAAGCAGGCCCTGATCGGCCCACAGTTCCTCCCCCTGTCTCTCCATCCAGCCAGCAGGCTCTGATCAGCCTGGCCCTGATCGGCCCTGATTGCCAGCCAGGCCTAGGAATCCACCAGGTCTCTAGTTGTAAATAATGCTGCAATAAACATGGGATTTGTATTTATCTTTTGACCTGGCAGCCTCACTTTCTAGGTGTTTACTCTGGAGCTATACCTACAACAATATGGAAATATATAGGCCTATGATTATTTCTTATAGAATTGTTCATAATTTCAAAACATTGGAAGCAATCTATATACCCATATATCAGAGAAAAATGAATAAAGTATTGAATAACCACATGATGTAAAACTGTACTATACTAATATAAAACAAAAAGATTTAGGGGGATTTTTCTGAACTGATAGAAAATTTCCAGAATATACTGTTAAGAGAAAAGAGCAAAGTATAAAAGAGAACCTATAGTATATTACCTTCATGTAAAAAAAGAGGGATATATAAGAAAATACACAAGTATCTGCTCTAATGAAAATTACAGGAGAGCTAAATATATTTCCTATGTTTAGAGGTCCTAGAAGCAATGATTTTCCAATATTAATAGCATTATCTTGGGCATAGATTTTGGTTTCTAAATACTATTTTCCAATAAAAGAAACCAGGGTTCCTTGCAGAGGGGGGTGATTTCAGGGTTGGAGCAGAGAAATATAAGAGAATCCTGGAACATCTAGTGGTGCCATAAGTAAGCAATTGTCCAGACCTGGTGGAAGCATATCAAAAGGACAAAGGAGTCAAACCAAAGGAGTTCTTAATGGCAAAGTCTGAAACAATTTGAGCAACAGTATTAAATAATAACCAATAGAATGGCATAAGTTCATACCAATTTAAATATATAAGTAGAGGAAAAGAAATATTTTTTCTAGAAGTAGAGATAGTCAATTTTAAATACAGTTACAGGGATATAGAGTACAACACAGGAAATATAGTCAATAATCTATACTAATAAAAGGGTAATATGATAATTAAAGTGGAGAATGTCCTTCTGGACAAAGCCACAGTGGCTGCCTGATGCTCAGGCAAGCCGCAGATGGCAGCTGCCACTTCCATTGGGCTGGGCTGAGGCTCAGACAAGCTATGGTGGCTGTGAGGGCCAAGGCTCAGGCAGTTGTGGCTGCTCGCAGTGGCAGCAGCAGAGGCATGATTGGGGCATCACCTTTTCCTGATGGGCTGAGGCCAGACTGCAGCTTAGAACTGCTCCCCAGTAGAACATCACTTGAGGACTCCTGGACTGTGAGAGGGGGCACGCTGTCTGAGGACCCTCCCCCCACTAAATGCACAAATTTTCATGCACTGGGCTTCTAGTACTGTAATAACTATTATGGTGTCAGATAAGCACTACTCAGTTTATTGGGATGATCACTTCATAAGGTTTATAGAAGTCTAATCACACTGTTTCACAATTAATATAATATTGTATGTCAATTATAATTAAAATATAAATTATAAAAACAGACCTTAATTTCTAGAAGGGTTTTAGATTTATGGAAAAAATGAGAATATAATACAAAGAATTCTCATATAATCCACACCCAGTTTTCCTACTATTAATATTTTACATTAGTATGATACATTTGTCACACTTAATGAACCAATATTAATACATTATTACTAACTAAAGTCCGTACTTTATTTAGATTTTAAAAATTTAATCTAATTTTCTTTTTCTGTCTCGAGATCCCCTCCAGGATATCAGGTTATATTTACTGATTATGTCTCTTCAGACTCTTCTAGTCTGACAATTTCTCAGACTTTGCTTACTGTTCATGAATTTGACAGCTTTGAGATTTACTAGTCAAGTATTTTGTAGAAAATCCCTCTATTAGAATTTGATATTTTCTCAAGATAAGATTTGAGTAATCTTATCTTGGAGGAAGACCACAGAAGTAAATTGCCATTCTCATAACATATCAAGGGTACATATCCTCAACATGGTTCATGTCAACATATAGGTATTGACATTAATCATCTGGCTGAGATATATTGTTCATCAGGCTTCTTCACTGTAAAAATTACATATTTCCTCATTTTTTCATATAGTACTTTTTGGAAGGAAGTCATATACATATTTCACACTTAGGATACAGTTTAATTTTAATGGTTTCAGAATTATGAGTATATTGCAATTAAGTTAAATAATTTCTTTTTAGGTAGATATGTAGAAGGTTTTAAATTTTTTAATTACTTAAAACACACACACACACAAAAACCTTGCAGTACATTCTAACCTAGAATATTTATGTCTGAATGTATCACTGATTATTTATTTGGGACAAAAAACACACAATAACAACAAGGAATGAATGGTTGATCATAGTATACAAAGAGGGAGGCCTTTGATGCATAGTATAAAGTGGATTTCTAGAGTATCTATGGTAACCCATAGTCTTAGCATCAAGCATGTAACAGTGAGAGCATGACATTTCTCTACACCACTTTTGTGTAGCTGGAGTGATTGAGCATGATATGCATGATGTAAGACAATGTTGGAGTGGAAGGGTAGATGGATAGAGGCCCAATTGTGTAGGGTGTGCAAAGATTTTACCTTTTATTCTCAGTGTAGTGGGAGGCCATTTGAAGCTTGCTAAGAGAGGAGAGAGCCAATCTCCTTACTGTGATATGTGCCATGTCTTCATTTCTTAAAATGGGCTATTAGATTATGGCTGGGTGTTTTTCTTTTAAGCTTGGCTCAATGTCATCAAAATAATAAAAAGGCAACATGCAGATGATATTTCATTCTTTCTTACACCACTCTAACTTGCTATCAAGTGGGAAAATGCAGAATGTAGGACTGGAAAGAGAAAATGAAGTGCTAACATAATTTATTCTGAGAGAGGGCGTTGGGTGATGGGAAGGGAAGGGACAACAAATGGGAAGACCCTCTGTACTGCTGAAGGCTGAATAACTGCTAATGAATTTAACCTTGCCTGCTATACATAGAGTCCCACCTTGAAATGAAGAGCAATGGAGAGATAAAAGTAACAACATTTAGACAGCTGACAGTTTTCTGCTAGTTTTGAATCCTGGCAGAAATACATTACAGAGGATAAGGAGAACATTAAAAAAAAAAAAAGCATCAGAAAGAGCTGTTCAGAGATAATTCTGTGTTAGATACTAGATCTATCTTTTGATGTGACTTAGTAATTCTTCATGCAAAGATATTTATCACACTTGAGGTGACAAAGGACTGATATAAAGTACAAGAAACTCCTAAATCTTCATATATATATGGAGGATTAAAGAGAATTATGTGATTACATGAGCCATTACAGTCTGACCAGAAAATTTTGTCTAGGCAATAGTTAGATGGGACAATTAAATACATTAAAGAACAAAATGCTAAAAATTCTTGCACTTTTTCTCTTTTAAAGGTCTTGGGACATATAAGTACCAAGGTTCTTTGAACATCTCAGGCACAACCAGATGGTCATTCTGTCAGAGGGCCTACTGAGATTTGGAATTAATCTTTAATTACTTATTTATAATTTATAATTACACAGATAGGGGCAGATCATACCACTTGAGTAATTTTCTCTGTGGGATTCAGTTGCGCCATTTGAAAGGCACATTGACTTGTTTTTTATATTTGAAATTTTATTTTGTTTTAAAAATGTTCATTGTGACTCAGTTAATTTTATGTTACATAATGTGAAAAATATTGATATATACATTTTCCTCAGTTGTGTTGGTAGCATGAGTATTACTGCTTGATGATCAAATAAACTAGCTCAACTGCAAAACTGTTACAGGTACGAAAACTTACTTGAAGTGGTAGGTATATATCTGATTTTCATTCTTGTTACTTTCTGATGGCAAAAGTTTTTAAGAGCTCCAGTTATAGTCTGATATAGTGAGACTCTAGTGAGGTTTCCCATGGCTAAGTCATCTGCCATGTTAGAGCTGATAACATGTTTTAGAACCTCCTTGGAATGAATCTTTGACCTCTAGCTCATCCCTGGGAGTCTCATGTCTCACCTGTCGAATGACAATTCAGCTTGTCCTCAATTACCTCCACACTGACTCCTTATATCCCTAGAGTATTAGAAACTTGTATGCCAGTTGCTGCATCAGCCTGCTCAAAATTATTAGTCAGTACTCATATAAAACTACTAAACAGATCGATTTGGGTGGTTTCTTTTTTTTTAAATGATTAAATGATATTATTAACTGAAAAGGCTGAGAACTGTACATCTTAGACTCATATAATTTTATTATCCAATATGGTCCCTATAAATTCAACAAAAAGACTGGGCTTAAGGTTATTTCTCTTCCTTTTCCTCCAAATAGATCATCTCACTCTATAGGTATGACTTTGTGAGCCAAAACAAGCAATCAAGCAAACAAAATTAAAAACCCACTTTCTCTCTCTTAAGTTATTATTTGTTACTATGGAGTATTTTTATCAGGTATTTATTCACAGAATTTCAGATTTTGTCAATTTGACATGATTGATACATCTCTCTAACAAAGGAGTGCAAAACAGGAGATTGGTAAAAGAAAAACAAACTAATTTTAGAGAAAGAAATTCTGAACTATAGAGTGGACTACATTCCCAGCACTTTTATTTTAAAAGAAAGTAGGCTTTAATGACGTACTAGTAAAATAACACAAAAGCCCTGTCAGTACATTGGACTGGGTCCTTTTTTTAAGGTTTTGTATTTTGTTTTGGCTCTCCAGAAAGAATCCAGGACAAAGAATGAAGAAAAAAAAAGATTTTAAAATGGTAGAACTTCAGGAATAGGAAAATATATTTAATAAAATTTAATCTAATTCCTTTATTTAAAAGATGAGAATGATTAAGCCTATTTTGGTTTGGGGACTTATCTAAATACATACATTGAGCTTTTGGCAGGTGTTTGTTGGCTTTACATTTGATATATATCAAGTATTATTGAATTTAAAGCACAGAAAAGAGTGGCAATGAGCCATCATACAGCTTATATTCAGTCTGTCACCCTGCTTCTCTCATAAATATTGAAAATATACGGTATTGTTACATTTAGACTAGGACAGGCAATGGGGCAATAATTGTCCACAGGGTATAAGATGTTCTGAGGAAGTTGTTGACCATCTATTGTCACTGTATGGATGCAAGCAATACAAATGGGCTCATGTTGTAACAGAATAAAGTTTAGTTAAAAATAAGAAACAACTTCCTGGAAGGCATGGTATTAAGCATTGAAATGATCAAGGGCAGTGGTCAGCAAACTCATCAGTCAACAGCTCAGGAGGTCAAAGAGACTGCAGCACTGGGTCTCACAGGATACTTACTACATAATGCTATGCCTTGGGAGGCTTAGCAGTTCTATCAAATACAAAAACAAACACAATGAGATAGTAAAAATGGGGAGACAAAGAAACAATCTCTAAATGAAAGGAAAGGAGGAAGTTCCAGAATAGAGCTAAATAAAATGGAGGCAAGCAATTTATCAGATATAGAGTTCAAAATAATGTTTATAAGAGTGCTCAATTAGCTTATGAGAATTGCAAGGACATTAGTGTGAACTACAAATAATTTTGCATGAAAAATAAAATAGAAACCATGAACAAGAACCAGTAGGGAATAAAGAATAGCTTATCTGACACTAACAATACTCAGGAAGGAAGATTGTATGAAGCAGAAGATCAAATCAGCATATTAGAAGACAAGGCAGAGAAATAACTCAACTAGAGCAGCAAAAAGAAAAAAAGAATTAGAAAATAGGATCACAGTTGAAGGTCACTTTTATAAAACGTGAAATGTAATTACATCCTCATCAAAGGGGTACCAGAATGAGAAGAAAATGAGCAATACATACAGAACCTGTATGATTAAATAATGGCAGAACACTTCTCTAACGTGGTGAAGGAAAATGTCACACAAGTACAGAAAGCACAGAAAGTCTCAATCAAGATGAACCCAATGAGACCTATACCAAAACACATTATAATTAAAATCACAAATGGTAATGACAAAGATAGAATCTTAAGGCAGTAAGAGAGAGACAGAAAGTTACCTATAAGGGAGGTCCCATTAGACTGTCAGCTGGTTTCTCAACAAACACTTCAGGCCAGAAGAGATTAGCATTAAGTATTCAAAGTAATGAAAAGGAAGGACCTAAATCCAAGACAATTCTATCCAGCAAGGCTATCATTTAAACCTGAAGATGAAATAAAGAACTTCCTAGACAAAGAAAGAATAAAGCAGTATATTACCACCAAACTAGCATTGCAAGAAATATTAAAGGGACTGTTTTAAGAAGAAGAAAGAAAGGCATAAAGAAAAGAAATGACAATAAGTAAGTACCTATAAATAATAACCTTAAATTTAATGGACTAAATGCTCCAATCAAAAGACAAAGGGTGGCTGAATGGATAAAAATGCCCATATACATGCTGTGTACAAGAGACTTACCTCAGGACAAAAGATCCACACTTATTGAAAGTGAATGGCTGAAAAAAAATTCATGCAAATGGAAATAACAACATAGCTGGAATAGCCAAAACTCAGATATGACAAAATAGACTTCAAATCAAAGGCTATAAAAAGAGACGAGGTCACTATATAATACTAAAGGAATTGATCCAGCAAGAAAATATAACCCCTCTAAACATATATGCACCCAATATAGGACCATATATATGGGAGAGATTTAAGGGAGAGATTGATAGCAATACAGTCATTGCAGGGGACTTTAATACCCCAATGACTTCACTGGATAGATCTTCCAGACATCATATCAACAAGTAAACAGCAACTTTAAATGACATACTAGATCAGATAAATTCAATTAATATTTACAGAACATTTCATCCCAAAGCGGCAGAAGTGGGGGGAAAAAGTCCCTGCGTCTTATGGTCCAAATATAGCCTACACATATACTGTAAAAAAAAAGTTTTTTTACTTGCCTGGCTCTGTGTGGTCTCTGTGTGCTTGCCCGGCTCTAAAATGGTTCTAAATGCTGCTGTTTACTTTACAGGGTTGATTACATGTGTTTATGACTGTGATGTTGGGTTTTAATGCACATAAAATATTTTAGGACACTATTTGTTTCAGAATCTTTTTTTCTTCATTTCCCTTCTCTAAAAACTGGTGCGTCTTATGGTCCGAAAAATATGGTACATTCTTTTCAAGTGCGCATGGAACATTCTCAAAGACCACATGTTAAGACACAAAATATGTCTTAACAAACCAATTCAATAAAATTGAAATAATAACAAGTATCTTCTCACATCACAATGGCATGAAACTAAAAATCAACTACAATACAAAAGCTTAAGAACATTCCCACACACTGAAGATAAAAAGTATATTATTAAACAATGAATGAATTACCAAAGATATCAAGGAAGAAATAAAAAAAAAACAAAAAAACCTTCCTGGAAACATGAAAGTGAACCCAGCAACCCAAAATCTATGGGACACAGGGAAAGGACTCCTGAGAAGGAGGTTCATAACATTACAGGCCTACCTTAACAAATAATAATAATAATAATAATAATAATAATAATAATAAAACACCCATTAGTAGATGAGTGGATAAAAAAAGCTGTGATATATTTATGCAATGGAATAATATATGACTATAAAAAAAAAGGACTCTTACCCTTTGCAACAGCATGGATGGATCTCAAGATTATTATGCTAAGTGAAATAAGACAAAAAAGGACAAATATCACATGACCTCACTTGGAATCTAGTGAACAAAATAAACTGGTGAACAAAATAGGTCCTGATGTGTGAATGCATAGGACAGAATGACAGATCTCAGAAGGAAAGGGAGTGAAGAGAACGGACGGAGATTAACCAAAGAATATATATGTATAAATGCATAACCCATGGACACAGAAAATAGTGTAGATAAGGCCTGGGTTGGACCAGGGGCTGGGTGGAGGAGTTCAACCGGGGGAGGGGGGGATGCAAGTGGGGGACATTTGTAATACTGTCAACAACAATAAAAATAATTGCCAATAACAATCCCACTTTGTTAAAGATACTGTATATTTATAAATTCTTCTACTCCTCTAAAGAAACATTTTTGTACCTGTTAAAAGAAGAAAATTCAGAAGATATAGTACATTGCCCAAGGTTATACCCTGATAATTGGCAGGATGAGGTTTGGAACCAGAATTAGCTTAACCATGAGGTTAATGAAGATTGAGCTTTTGTCCCCTCACTTGCTCAACTCACCCCACCCCTTAGGCCCTGGGAAGTGTCCTGGAAATGTGTTTACAAAATTGTGTGATCAATTTTTCTTTGCCTGGGACTAAAGTGTTCTGCGGATGCAGGACTTTCAGTAATAAAATTGGGACTGTCCTGGCAAACTGAGATGATTAGCTACCCTATTATATAGGATTTTATAAGTTTGTAAAACTTATATTTTATAAGTTTGTAAAATTTTATTTAAATGAGCCCTTGCCAGTGTGGCTCAGGTGGTTGAATATCCTCTCATTCACTGAATGGTTGCTGGTTTGATTCCCAGTCAGGCCAGATGTGAGAGGTGCAGGTTCAATCCAAGGTCTGAGTACAAGTTCCGTACAACTGATCCATGTTTCTCTCACATCAATGTTTCTGTGCACATATCTCTCTCTCTCTCTCTCTCTCTCTCTCTCTCTCTCTCTCTCTCTCTCTCTCTCTCTCTCCCCCGCCCCCCCCAATAAATAAGTAAATAAATAAATAAGTAAACAAATAAGAAACATTTAAAAACAATTTTTAAAGTGAGATGTTATGGTGACAATGATTAGAGAGTTACCTTTTCCCACTCAGATTTCCTCCCCTTTTGTCTTACTCACTCTTGTGTTGCTGGGATAGCCAGCCCTCTATACTTTTTAGTGAAGGGGAGGCTGAGCTGCAATTAGAGGGATATACTGTATTTATGTGGTTCACAGTTATTTCTGTGGACAGTTACTTTGCCAACAATTCCAGATTAGGAAAGGTTCCCAGGACTGCTCCTATGCCTGCTTGGCCAACCCATCTCACACTGCAACACACTGATACAATGACAGAGGTCCAATCCAGATGTAACTATTTCTTAACAGCACCTTGCACCGGAAGTATGGAGGAAAGATAGGATGTGAAATGTGCAGATCCAGAGACTCTGCTGTAGAAAATTCTTCCAAGTCTCACACCTCATTAGAAAAGAAAAGTGAGGAGGTTCTCCCAAACTTAACTACAATCCTAAACATGTACCTGTTCTTATCAATTACAAGTTGTGAGGCTGGAAGAACTCACACTAGCAATAATAATAATTACCAGTTTCTGTTCAACCACCCTGGAAGATTGGATACCTTTCCATTTTCTTCATAAAAACACACACACAAGATTGTTATCATATCAACGAGTGGCCAAAGACTATGAAGCCAAAAAAATCAGGAGAAATTGGTTTATTTAGATATGTTCAACAGTTATAAATGAATACACTTATGCTACCTTTCTGGGTTTTTAATACTTAAAATTTTAAAATTTTCTATGATTTCTCTTTCTAAATAGATACTTTTAAGTTATTTAATTTTGTCATTTTGTATTATTCTTATAGAGGGTCTATCAATTTTTTAAAATATATTTTATTGATTTTTTTACAGAGAGGAAAGGAGAGGGATAGAGAGTCAGAAACATCAATGAGAGAGAATCATCGACCAGCTGCCTCTTGCACACCCCCTACTGGGGATGTGCCCGCAACCAAGGTACATGCCCTTAATCAGAATAGAACCTGGGACCCTTCAGTCCACAGGCCAACGCTCTATCCACTAAGCCAAACCGGTTTTGGAAGGGTCTATCAATTTTTAAGTTTTAGGCCTCACAACACCTAGAAGCATCCCTGGATGATGTCCCTGGATGACCTAGGTCTCAGGTGAGATGTTTTCCAGGGGCTATGTCTGTTTTCTGTTGCTTTTCTGGGTGCACTTCCTAATTCCTTACATGCTCCAGTTTCTTTGAAGACTGAAGTTGAAACAAAAGTTTGAAGGAAAATATATAAATTATGGATCTGCTACATGAAGATCCAGACAAGAATAGCAAATTTCTTTTTATGGGGGGGGGGGTATTTTATTTATTTTTTTAAAAAAATCTTAATTGTTGAAAGTACTATGTATGTCCCTCTTTTTTCCCTCCATTGATCTCTTCTAACTAGCCTCCACCCTACCCCAGGCCTTTACCACCCTATTGTCTGTGTCCATCGGTTATGCATATATGCTTACAAGTTCTTTGGCTGATCTCGTCCCACCCATCCACCCATCTGCCTTCTCTCTGAGATTTGAGTCTGCTTTATGTGTGCATGTCTCTGTATGTATTTTGTTCATCACTTTGTTTTGTTCATTATATTCCACATGTGAGTGAGATCATGTGATACTTGTCTTTTTCTGACTGGCTTATAAATTGACAGGAAAAATAGGCTTAGATATATACTCCACCTTGGGTAAACAGACACAGGTGCTTAAACATGCCTTAGGCTCTCTCTTTTTCCTGAGAAGAGTGGTCTCCTTCCTTTGGTTAACGGTTATTGAATTGCACTCTGATGCTGTTTGTTGTTGTTGTTTGGTTGGTTTTTTTACAGTGTAAATTTTTTATATTTAGAATTAGTCAATTAGTCTCAGTTTAGATGATTCCATTTTTTTCTGGCAACATCCAAAGCATCATAGTCAGGAGCTAGTCATCCATATGCCTTCTTCTCACTATCAGGCCTGATCAGGGTGTTGACTTTGGCCACATCAATGTCATAGAGCTTCATCACAGCCTGTTTGATCTGGTGCTTGTTGGCCTTGGCATCCACAGTGAACACCAGTGTGTTATTGTCTTCTATCTTCTTCATGGCTGACTCAGTAGTCAGGGGGAATTTGATAATGGCTTAGTGGGCAAAGCTTGTTTCTCCTGGGTGCGCTCTTCTGAGGACATTTTGACACTGCTTTCTTTGCCTTCAAAGCCTTTGCTATGGCTTCGGCTTTGGGAGAGGCAGGGGGTTCCTTCTTAGCTTTTGGTGCCATCTTCATAAAAAAGTTTTTTCTGATGCTGCTTTTGATATTAAAATAATGGTCCTAAAGTTAACTTTTAGGAGATAATTACAGTTGGCCCTTGAACAGCATGGGCTCCAACTGTGAGGGTTCATTTCTATGAGGATTTAAAAAGAAATACATATAGTACTATAAATGCATCTTACATTATGATTTTCTTAGCGTTTTCTTTTCTCTAGCTTATTTTATTGTAAAAATACAGCATACAGTACATGTAACACAAAATAAGTGTTAATTGACTTTGTTATTGGTAAAGCTTCCAGCCAACAGTAAACTATAAGTGGCTAAGTTTTGGGGAAAATAGAAGTTATACACAGATTTTTTACTATGCTGGGGTTTGGTACCCTAATCCCTGTGCTGTTCAAGGGTTATCTGTATTCTATGCTACGTCACGTTCCTCATTGCTGGATGTTTCCTTCTTAATTTCCATTGCTGGTGAAATGACCCCTGCCATGAGTTCTTTCTCTTCAGGGGATTCTGGATATAGACTCCCTGGTCCTGACCTGCCTGCTGAAATATGGCTTCTTTCACACAGTCCGGAGGTTACATATATGTACTGGCACATTCCTTCTTTCACACAGTCCGGAGATTACATATGTGCACTGGTACATTCCTTCTCTGTTCTTTTTTGGTTGTCTTGGGGTGTTAGGTTTATAGTATTGAATGTTGCATGGAAATATGAAATATATCATTTACTGGAAATGCACTATTGGTGGCAGTATTATGAGGGGTAACCTTTTTAGATGGCTTTCTTTTTGGACACATTATTTTGACAAGCAATAATCCTCAAATATGGACTAACCACATTTTATTCTTATTTCACATTTCACACTGCATTTAAAAATATCAATTTCCATATTTCTGTAACAGATGCTAGGAAAAGTTTTCTACCCACAACTTTCAGATGGCAATGTCATTTACTAGTATGTTAAATACTCATTTCTTCCCACTTGTATAATTTTGTCTATTAATTATATTGTGTGAAATATAATGTAGCCATCAATTTCCATTAGTCATGGAAACTCAAGAAAATAGTATCTACCTGAATGACCATGATAATCCCGCTATTTATATCATTATGCTTTTCTATTTTGGCTAAGAAGAGAGTGAATAAAGTTATTTAGGATGTAGTATGTGTCTGTATGTATTAGTATGTGTATTCTTCTGCAGAATCATCCTTACCTCATTAGCATATAGCCCACTTTGGAAAGAGTTTTTCCATGGGACAAAAATCTTCAGGTATGGACTACTGCAATATTTAACATTCAATAAAACCTGCTATTTTGGAAAAAGGATGGGAATTGGGAGTGAGGGTAAGATATTGGCAAAGATGTGGTTTTTAAAAAAATATTTTTTAAATTGAATTCAGAGAGAGGGAGAGAGATACAGAAAAATTGATCAGCTGCCTCCTACATGTACACCCTCTACTGGGGATCCAGCTTGCAACCTGGGTGTGTGCCCACACTGGTAATTGAACTGGTTTCCTTTTGGTGCATGGGACAAGGCTCAACCAGCTAAGCCGCACTGGCCAGGCTCATGTGGCATTTTAATAAGAGAAGCAATGTTTCTTGGGAAATATTTGTGGCCACTTGATCCATTGCCTATTGTATCACCCAGCATAATCTCAGGGACAAAGAGTTATTTCTCACTAATACATTGTGACAAACAGTTATTTCTCACTAATGCACTGTGTCCACCAATATGTTAGCGTGGGCTTAATTGACCCAGGATTCAGGTTGATAGAGCAACTGGCAAGAGCACCAAGAAAGGGAAGAACACTCTGCTGGGCCTCACACCAACAATGAGAGAGCACAGCCTGGAAGTGACTCAGGGCACTTCCCCTTACAACTGATTGGTAGAAGTCCTGCTCATGCAGCTCCAATAAACTATATGGGGGCCAGAATTATAACCCTCCCAAGTGCCTGGGACATGCAAGGCAGAATTCTTTTATAAGCAGGATTCATGGTTTCCACTTGGGAAATATTTTAACCTTATTTCTTCTCTGCTTCTACCCATCTGTAAGCTACTTCAACATGTGTTTATTTAGTTACTACCATGTGAAAGTTACTGTGCTGAGTGCTGGAGAACAAAATCATGAATCTACTATTGCTTCTCAGGATTAGTGGGCATAGTGGAGAAAAATAAAAGCGGAGGGTTTAGAAAAAATTGAAGAAGGCCCTTAATAATTCTCATTGATCTTAAAATATTCTAATACTATTTCTATAATCTCAGTATATGTAATGTTTACCATCTTAATCTATAGGTGATGCTGAATATTTTGTAAAAGCCACCAGCAATGTCGTCTACTGTTTATATTCCGTTACTCTGTCCCAGACTTTAATATTGAGAAAAGTGTGGGTGCACCTATTTTTCCAGCTATGGATGTTATAAATCTGAAACCCAGTAGGAATAATGATTGTAGTTTGAGTATAAAAGGAGATTAATTTTCACTTGTTTTACTATCCAAGTAGAAATACATAGCTTTCATAGTAATGACAATCAGCTTGCCATCAATAACTGTGCTGCTTAATGTTTATATTTATATTTAAGACTTTCATATAATGTCACAGTGCTGCTACTGTTAGAAATAAGTAACCACAATTACAAAAAAAATGTAGGAACCTGTGGCTTTTTGGCATGTTGCATTCTAAGGAGAGAAACACAAGACAAATTCTGCTTGAAGAAGCCTTGTGAGGAAGAACCTAACCTTAATCTAACCTAACCTACTCTTTCAAATGAGAGACATGAACTACATATTTAATTGGCTTTATTCTTTTATCACCGCTAACCTACTTCATTTGGATTTGAAAAAGTTAGGAACTGTCAGAATACCCATCTGTTAAAAAAAAGGCCACAATGAAGGTCTTAGAACATCTGGTCAAAAGACTGAATTTTCCTCTCCCGTGAAGACTGGTATTTTTATCTAGTTTTCTCAGTTTGTCTGCATAATTTTCCCCCATAAATTGGTATTTAAACCTCAAAACCTTTAGCTAACTACATCTGTCAATGATATTTTATTGTTTAATTTTCTTTTTATGGAGCCAAATTACCTCTCTCCCACATACAGCCAGCACTTTACATGTCTAATTTGTCGACATGTTCTATAATGATAATTTCATTGATTTAGAAAGTGACATTATGAGCAACATATGTTCAGTTTAGCAGTAGACCTTGTTATGGCAATCAATTCTTTTCTCCTCCAGAACTCAACTATATTCCACATTTAGAAGCGACAAAATAATTTAACCAGTTCAGTCCCTACAATTTAGAAAAAAGGAGATAAAACCTGCTTATAGTCTGCTTTCCTAAGAGAGTAAATTCTCACTTTGTGCAGTTTGCAATGTGCATATATTATGACTACATATCTGAGGCAGGTGAAAAGAGAGAGCACAGTAAAGGTGCTTAATAAAGTAGAAAAAGACAAAGATTAAATGTTTTAGGAAACTCTTTAACTGTGTCCTACCCTCTCCTATTCACCATGCAACCTTAATCAATACCTCTGCAAAGACCTGCTAAGAATCTCCGGAGCAGCAGGCACTGGGCCAAACCCTGAGCTTCTCTGGGTGTTTTGCTGTCCCTGTGCTCATGCATGCATTTTTTTGTTTGTTTGTTTTGTTTTCTAGTCCTTCACTCATCTGAAACAAAATAAAAATCCTCCTTGTATTTCTAGATCCAGATTAAAGGTCACCTCTACTCTTAGGCTCTCCCAACCCCCTTCTCCCAACCCAGGCCAGCATTAGTCATGCTGTCTTTACCTGGCCTTAGGTGTGTGTGACCTCCTCCTCAGTCCTCTGCGGACAACTTGGGGGAGGATCGTATTCATCTTCCTGTCCCTAGCAGCTCAGTGCCTTGCTTATTGTAGTGCCCCATAAAAATGAATTGGATTAAATAGAAAATATTTTCTATTTGTCAAAGTTATTGTAAACCATAAAGCAACCTTTAAGATTGCACCCTGTTATTGTTTTTATAAAGCAATCAAGGTGTTCTGTGATTTTGCTGATGATATAAAGCCAGCTAGGAGTTTAGTTCAATATTAATATGTGGGAAGGATTGGGAAGGAGGTATAAAATCCTCTAATAATGTTAGAATAAGTGGCTGCATAAAAACAAACAAATGGCATAGGAAAATGCAAGCAAACAGATTTAACTACTGCAGGAAACTATTTTTTGTCTGAAATAAATTTTTAGATTCAACTTATAGTGGGAGCTAATCCCACTGTGACAGCATCTGCAGTTATGATAGACAATATAGCATTATTTGTAATTTTAAAAAGATCAACTTATGCCAAAACCGGTTTGGCTCAGTGGTAGAGCGTCGGTCTGCAGACTGAAAGGTCCTAGGTTAGATTCCGGTCAGGGGCATGTACGTTGGTTGCGGGCACATCCCCAGTAGGGGGTGTGCAAGAGCCAGCTCATCGATGTTTCTCTCTCATCAACGTTTCTAGCTCTCTATCTCTCTCCCTTCCTCTCTATAAAAAATCAATAAAATATATTTAATAAAAAAAGATCAACTTATGTTTTGTATCAGATGCTTATAAAGGTAGAAATCAAGGCAAATGCTTCAGAATTCCCCCCCCCCCCAAAAAAAAAACAACAAAAAATGTCAGAGAAAAGATCTGTTCTCTAGCCAAAAGACCAGGAAAGGGGCAAATTGGCAAAAGAAAAAAAAAAAAAAACACACACACACACAAAAAAAAAACTTGTAGACAATAACCAGCCAATACAATGGAAAAGAGCCACAGCCCCGCTCTCAGTCCTGAATGCCAACTCCTTACTTTCCTCCCTCAGGAACGATCACATGTGGAGTATTCAAATACATACCAGACAACCCAAGTATTGTACATCACTTAATGCTCATAACATCCTACAGAGACAGTCATCACCTCATGTTGCATTTACCCCACAAGGACAATGCTGCTCACAGAGGTTGTATTCGTGGCCAAGTTGATAAGTTCAGAAGTGGAAGAAATGGAGTTAGAGAGCCAGTTCATCTGGCTCGAAGCCTGTGATTGTCTCATTAGAACACACTTTCTTACCACTGCATCCAATGTGGAAATGCAAGCATTTACAGGTGAATCCTGTTACAAGCAAATTGTTGGTTTTTTTATTTTCCTATTTTTCTGGCAGTCTAAGAGGGGCCACCAGCAGTGGATATACATTCCATAAGGCAATAAATAAAGAAACCGTTTTTGTTCTTTACCCTTCAATTTTGTACCGCTGTGGACTATTTAGTAGCTACTACATTTCACCCTAGGAGCTTGAATCCATCACTGTGATCGGGTTTGTTTATCACCCTGTCAAACAGGAGACGGATTCTATCCTCCTTTGATACAAATAATATCCTATATAAATGTAAGCACTTACCAATGTAGTTATTATCATCCCTGTTAGTGGCGGATAATTAGAGTCACTTTTCAATTCATATTCAGAAACAAAAACATTGATTTTTCAGTACTATAAAAAGAAAGCTACCCTTAGGGAAATTACAGTCGATAATTGAGCTAAGGATTGGACTTCTGGTAAAAGCAACAGTACACCCAAGAAAAATTCACAAAAGTTAGTGCTGAGATTGAACATGTTTTCAAAGCAGCACAAAACAGGGGTTGAGAAGTAGTTCTATTAGTCAGGACAAACTGTTTTAAGTAGAGCTGTGCATTTTAGGATTAAACTAAAAATTACACATCTTTCTGAGCTTTCTACATCTATATCAAAATTAATGTCTCATACATATCCCAAAAGACACAGCCATTAAGTCAATTCCATGGGGCCACTGTGTGAGCCACTTATATAGAAACTGCTGAGCTAGAAACATTCACAGGAGGCAAGAATCCTAGAGAGATGGCAGCGGGGTAAAAACGTGTCATGATTACTATGCAGGTGTTTATATCTTTGTTTTTTATTTGTTTTCACGCAAAATAAAAGTAAGATAAATATATATATATATGTATTATATATATATTTTTTTAAAATAAAAGGAGGATATATATATATTTATATATATATCTGTATATATATATGTGTGTGTATATATATATATATCTGTGTATATATATATATATTCAAAATAAAAGGAGGATAAACACACACACACACACGTGTGTGTGTGTGTGTGTGTGTGTGAGTGTGTGTGTATACACATATATATGAGGAGATATGAGGAGACTTACTATGGTTATAAACTTAAACGGCGGGGCTGGATGTTTCTGCAGCCCTAAGTCAGCCATCATAGTCCTTAGCTTGGGACAAAAGTGAGAAGAGCTCAAATTTGCATTTACTGAATATAACAATACATTAATTCTAGGTTGCTTTGACTTAATAGATTGACATATAATGTTACTGGCTCTTTAAAGATCAAGTATCATGCTTGCTTTAAAAGAAAAAAAAGCAAACCCTTGTCTTCATCTTTTTACTATCCTTAAAATGATATTTAGGGCAACTATCTGACCAATAAGTGAAGAATACTGCCAGTGAGATATGGGCTTAATCAAATATAACTAGTCATTTGCAAACACCTTGGCTGTTCTTAAAATATACACTAGTGCTTTTAGTTTTACCTCCTTTAGAATTCACTCTCTCTTTTCCCAGACAGCACACAGGTCCTTTCCAGGGGCTCTCTGTACTTTGTTCACTTTTTCTCCCTAGCATCCCCCATTCTTTTTTTCATATAGATAGTGTGGTTTTGTGCTTTAAAAACAAGGATTGTAGCTGAAACCGGTTTGGCTCAGTGGTAGAGTGTCGGTCTGCAGACTGAAAGGTCCCAGGTTCGATTCCGGTCAGGGGCATGTACTTTGGTTGCGGGCACATCCCCGGTAGGGGGTGTGCAAGAGGCAGCTGGTTGGTGTTTCTCTCTCACCAACATTTCTAGCTCTCTATCTCTCTCCCTTCCTCTCTGTAAAAAATCAATAAAAATATATTTTTTAAAAAAAGAATCAATACTTTAAAACAAAAACAAAAACACAACAACAAGGATTGTATAAGATGTAGGATACTCTAGATCAGTGTTTCCCAACCTTCTCTCATGATGAGAATCACCTGGTGGAGTTGTTAAAACACAGATTCCTGAATCCCAACTAAGAAGTGCTAAACTAGAATTTTTGGGAACATATAGGTAAAATTGTATACTTAACTAGTGCTCTAACACAGATGTTATATACAGAGCACTAAGTTAGGTATGCAATTTTACCTATATGTTCTCAAAAATTCTAGTTTAGCACTTCTTAGTTGGGATTCAGGAATCTGTGTTTTAACAACTCCACCAGGTGATTCTCATCATGAGAGAAGGTTGGGAAACACTGCTCTAGATGGCTTAAACATGTTCCAAAAAACTGATTCACATTTCAAGGTACATGCTATTTGGTGAACAATTTCCAGCAACTCAAACATTATTCAAAAGATAATTAACTAAGAACTGAAAACACATTTGCAAAATGCTGAGGAGTCCTTTAGTCCTTTATAATCTCTGATATAGACTCTATCTCTCTTTCATCAGATCTGTTTGGGTAGCCACTGAGAATTTCCTTTCTAGGATGGAAGGGACATGGCTTAGAACATCTTTTGGACCAAGAGCTCTCTTGTTTCAGGTTCCCAAAAGTCAAGAAATATTGTATCTTTTTTTGAGAGAGCTATACTCACTTTAATATATTCATCATGCAATGCTTCCCATGAAAATAATAACAACTGTCTGGAGGAAAGCATGAACCAGATACAGAGTCATATTAAAAAAGAAAAAAAAAGATCAACCTAGGGCTGTTTTAGTCTTCTCAATTGACAACAACTGGCTCAAAAATATTGTTCCTCTTAGACAACATTTAACTAAAATACAGAGAAAAGGCAAAACACATGACTGTCATAGAACACGAAGATTTATGAGGAAGGAATCAATTGTACAGTACAGTTAAGACTTTAGCTTTTCCTTTTAGAAGAATCAAAATAAGATTAATATCAACACCCAAAATTGAAGAAGAGAAGTATCATTTCTTTGTCAGGACAGAAAGGACCTTGCTTTATTATCTTTTAGTTTGTCCCCAAACCTCACTACTGCTGTCACCTTGTTTAAGCCTAGATAGGGGTATTGTAAAGAAAATGCTAACACTTGCTTCTGGAAATACAGTGAGGACATTTAATTAACTCACAAGTTATTCTTAACTTTTCTGTTCCTCATAGGATGTCTGGTCATGGCAGATCAGGTGTCATGCCTAGACCAGTGTTTCCCAACCTTCTCTCATGATGAGAATCACCTGGTGGAGTTGTTAAAACACAGATTCCTGAATCCCAACTAAGAAGTGCTAAACTAGAATTTTTGGGAACATATAGGTAAAATTGTATACTTAACTAGTGCTCTAACACAGATGTTATATACAGAGCACTAAGTTAGGTATGCAATTTTACCTATATGTTCTCAAAAATTCTAGTTTAGCACTTCTTAGTTGGGATTCAGGAATCTGTGTTTTAACAACTCCACCAGGTGATTCTCATCATGAGAGAAGGTTGGGAAACACTGGCCTAGACTATGCCTTGTTTAATCATTGAAACCACCTGTTCAATCAGCAGGCTGGACTCCATTATCATATAAGGAGGCTCATTAATTCAGCAATCAAACCATGAACCTATAGCATGTGCAAGGTGCTTGGCTGCCCCCAGAGATCATAGCATTCACCTGAAGTAACGCAACGAGAGGCACCAGGAAAGGAGGAATGCTGCTCTCTGTTCTTAGTGGTTTTGAGAAGCAAATGTAGTGAGAAGTGGATATGTTAATCTAGAGTGGATTTTGAAAATGTGATACATCTATTGTCCGGGAGCAATGCAAATTCTTTACAGAAATTAAAAATTAATTCAAGAAAATAATCATTGTGCTCAATTTTCAAAGAATTATGGAAAGCAGCATCAGGAGATAAGGTACTGATAAGTAGAAGTACCATCAGTGAGTGTGGAACACTGATGTATTTTGTTCCAAAACTTCCACTTGGTAAACATTAATCAAACAGAATAAATAGTAGCTGTGCGTTCTACCAATTACTTTCCCTAAACAGACACTAAATATTTGATGGTTGAGTATAGATAGTTGTTAAATTCCAAGTGAGATTTCAGTGCATTTTAACTCTGGGTAAAATATATTAAATAGGATTATATAAATGATTAATATTTCAAATTAGATCTATTCGGCTATTTTTACAGATTGACCTCACCCTGCTCAAAACCTCTGCCAAAACCTAGTATTTGGGTTTCCTTTCCAAATAGCACAGGAATAACTTTTTGTCAAATGCAGTTGTATGTGACATTAAGGCCTTGAATTTGAAATAAGAACTGCTTTTAAAAACTCATAAAATGCAAATGTTTATAGTCTGAGCAGTAATTGCAATCTGTGCTAGAATGCTTTACCCACACTAAATTGACAAAAACATTACCTGTTTAATTATTTTATTAATCTGTCACCAGGAAGAACATTTTGTTTTACATCCAGTGGGGTTTATTTTTTTAATATTATTATTATTTTTAAATATATTTTTATTGATTTCAGAGAGAAAGGGAGAGGGAGAGTGAGAGAGAGAGAAACATCAATGATGAGAGAGAATCACTGATCAGCTGCCTCTAGGATGTCACCTACAGGGGGTTGAGCTCACAGCCCAGTCATGTGCTCTTGACTGGAATCAAACCCAGGACCCTTCAGTCCACAGGCCAATGCTCTATCTGCTCAGCCAAACTGACTAGGGCCATCCAGTAGGGCTTTAAATTATAGTTTTAAAGTTTTCACGCATTTCCCCTCCTCCCAACTAGCTTTCATAAAATTTTATTTTTGCTTATTTTATTGTAGCTTGGCAGCAGTTGCTCATCAAGGTGACTTGGACTCATCACCCTCTGTCTCACAGAGAAGACTGTGGAATAGGGCAAGAGGTTGGGTTTCTGTGCCCATGGTTTGAATACAGGCTCTACCATTCAACCCCTGTGTGAGCTTGAGGCCTATCAAACCTCTCTAAGCCTTGTTTCCTCTTCTATAGACCAGGGACAATATACAATCCCAATTGTGGTTGTGATAGTGGGAAACATGATATGCAAAGAGTTTTTGGAACATGGTTTATAGTAGGCTCTCAATAAATTGTAATTAGTTAAAAAAAAAAAAGATTACTTGAGTACAGATTAAATGATGACTGTACTCAGGATTAACAGGGCTACTTTGGATAAAGATATTTATATTGTGTGATTTGTTATTTATTTATTCAGATGACCAAAATATATGTCTCATGTATATTTTATCTTTGTCCACAATTTCTTGCTCACAGCTTGAAATGTCCTAAGTGCTGAAAGAAATCAAGGGAGTTTGTTATGCTAATTAAGTGAGTTTTGGAAAGTATCTAAGAATTGGGGGCTGGGTGCCAGGAGAACCAACCATGTGATTAGAGGATTGGACCTTTCAGTCCCATCTTCTCACCCCCACCTCCAAGGAGGGGAGAGGGGCTGGAGGTTGAAACTATCACCAGTGGCCAATGAGTTTATCAAATCATGCCTATGTAATGAAACCTCCATAAAACCCAAAAGAAGGGGGTTTGGGCAGATTCTGTATTGGGGAACCAAAACACTTCCATGTGCCACTGTCTGGGGCCCCAAGCTCCCTGAGGACAGAAACTCCTTTGTTTGGGACCTGTCTTATGTACCTATGTATTTCTTCATCTGGATGCTGATTTGTATCCTTTAATATCCTTTGTAATAAATGGTAATTTATTCAGTAAATGAGTTTTAGTGAGTTCTGTGAGCCATTCTGGCAAGTTAATTGAACCCAAGTAGAGGATTGTGCGATCCTTAATTTATAGCCAGAAGCATAGGTAAGAGCCTGCCTGGACTTGCAATCAAAGTCTGACCTGTGCATGTGTGGGTGTGTTGGGGAGGAAGGGATAGTCTTGTAGGACTAAACCCTTACCCTGTGGAAACTGAGTCTATGTTGGGGTAGATAGTGTTAGGGTATAGTTGAATTCTTGCATGCCATGCTGGTATCTGGGGATTGTTTGTAGGTTTGTGGGAAACCACTCCTTCACTCCCTCCTTGGAATTGAATCCAGGAATCAATTTAGAGACCTCAATGGTACTCTTCAGCTTCTTATATTATTTCCAGATTCCTTTATATATATATTTTTAAATCAAGACCACCCAGTCAACACTATATGCTAATCTAATTCTTGGCATTGCCCTGCCTTCTCAAAATCTGTGTGCCCCAGATTCTGTACCATTGTTCCTCCCAAGGAAGGGATACAGATGTAGGTGGACAAGAAAATTAGGGAAGGGATCTAGTATCTGAAGATGCTGTTCTATTATTTGTTAGTTGTTTTATAAAAGTGATCTTATGTAATCATTTGTACTATGGTCTAGTAGGGTTTTCAAGAGTAGTGCTGGCAATGAAGACTATCTCAAGTTATTGGGTGTTGAGGACAGTTTCAAAAACAGGGAGGAAGCAGGCAAATTAGTGGTGGGCAGGCAATATGCTACTAAATAAAGTAACAGTCCTTTATCTTTGTCCAGTATTCTACAGTTAATATGATTATGCAATACAGTTTTGTTTAGTAAACTAAACTTATAAGTAGGATTACCGCTATCCCTGTTCTTAAATGAGTTACTTGCCACATATTCCTCCCAGTGGTTAAGCCAAAGCTAGAGTCCCAGGGCCTCTGACTACCCAAGGCCCATTACTCACCATCACATTTTCCCATCTCATTTAATGAAAAAGACTGACTGTATCACTCCACTGGGCTAAATTGTATCCCCTTAAGATTGAACAAGCTCCCCAAGATGATGAAATTCAGGCAGATGAAGGGGCTAATAATAAGCCCATAACTGTGACTAACTGGATGGCTGTCACTGGACTGCAAATAACTGCTCCTTTTTTTTTTTTTTTTCCAGATTAGGTTATGGATTGTTGTAATGCCCAAAATCAGAATCAATAGCTAACATTTATTGAATGCTTACTGTATGCTGCTTCATGCTATGCTAACAATTTTGCCTCTATACAGCTTTTTAATTACCCTATGGAGTAAGTACTACTTAAACTCCTCCTCTTCAGATTACATGAGACTAAGAGATGTTAAGGCTACACAGCTAGATAACAAAACTATCTGGAAAGGAGCTCAGAAAATTTGGCTCTGTTGCCATAATTCAGTTCATACACTTGAAGGGAGCTCTTGGCGACTGCCATACAAAACAAAAACAATATAAAGATTCCAATAATTCATTATTCTGAAAAGAAGTTAATTAGGCTTCTTTAGAATTAATGGGAATCTACACTAATAAAAGAATATTATGCAAATTGACCGTACTTTCATGACACTCAATCAGTAGTGAGTATGAAAATTAACCCAACAAAGATGGTGAGTTAATGGTGACTATGCAGGTGTTCTGCACCGCTCCCAGCCACTCCAGGCAGCTTGGGAAGGCAGAAAGGCGGCTCCAGGCAGGAGTGAAGGCAGTGACAGTAGCCAGGGTAAGGAAGGCCCATTCTTGCATGAATCTTTGTGCATTGGTCTCTATTATATAAATATTTATTAAATACTTATTTAAATAATTACTTAAGTACTTTTTAAAATTTTAAATTAAAAAAATCTTCAAATATTCAGGCTAAAGAAATCTGGGGAGTTGGTATAGAGGGAAATCTAGTTCACTATCCCAGGGTGACAAGTTAACTGGTATTTATGGGAAACCTGCTGCTCTGGCCCTTTCCCACAGTATGAGGAGGATACAACAAGAGCTGCAGGGTCTGGTCTTTGGTGGCCTAACTTTGGTTGGCTTCTTGGAGGATACTTCCTAGTGTCACCCAGGTTTCAGCCACAGTCTTCAGCAGGAGTATGGTGAGCCTCTCATACAGCTGTTTTTTACAAAATTAAGTGAGTGGAAGGTGGGAAAATGAACCCAACAGCTACCTTGAGCAAGGCACCACTCAGTTCTTTGTGACCATGATTGTGTTTTCAGCAGCATATTGTCTGCACTCCAGCTCTGTTTGCACATTTAACATTGTGTTAATTGTGCAAACACAGCAGAACTGCTCCTACTCCACTTCTGAGGGTCCTGCAAATGCTGCCGGCTGGATTACAGGAGTGTTGCTCCTGTCCTGTCCCCTTGGTTTGGCAGGTCTGAGAGGTGCACCTCATTCTGCAACCAGCCCAGAGGAGGAGGGAGACAGACCAACATGAAGGAAGGTGAAATAAGCAGAACAACTGACCAGGACTGTGATATTGACTAGCACCACACAGTGTAGTGGAGTTTTATGGCAACATCCTCATGATCCATGCTGCTGGGCACTTTAAAGCTTTTCCGATCATATAAAAATGATTGGTAAGACATTCTAGACTCATGGGTAGGATGTCAGGGCAAAAGAGTAGACAGAATATAGGTCTTTAGTTCAAATTTGCTAGTGTTCTCTTGGTTCCTGTTATGAACAAAATAACACCCATCTTTTCGAATATGTCTCTCAGATTTGTTTATTTAAAATTTTAGAAATTAAAAGAAAATTGGATTGGTTTTCAGGCAAGAAAGCATTTAAAAGAGGTTCTGCTCCCAGATTTCATTTTTTATATTCTAGAGTTAACAATTATCCTCTCTTCCTGTCTTTAATAGCAAATATAAAGTCATTATTTAAATAAATTCATCTGGTCACTGAGAGAGAATAATCACAATTTATAAATTTGTCAGTATAGCCTCACTAGGAATCAGGATTCTTCCATTATTTAATTATTTGTAATAATTGGGAGCCTTGGGGTAAGGTCAGGCAGAAGCAAGTTTTCCTAGCAAATTAATATCTGCAAAGACACTAACAGAAACCTGTATAATAGCATTCCCTTTGGAGAGGGTTGGGAATAAACCTTTTGGATAGAACATACTTTGATGGGTCAAATAGAGTATCATATTATTTATGCCCTCTTCCCCCAAATGACCCTAGTTCCTTTGTCTTTGCATTTTCTTGCTTTCATTTAAATGCTCACATAAAATTGTGATTCATTATCTTTGCATTTAACATGTGACTTAAAAGGTAATGAAAGCTCTTAATTTGGGAGGCATGAGGTTAACTATTTTATACATGAACTGGTTCATTCTCATTTACATGAAAGAACTAAATATAAATTTATTTTTCACATAACGGGCTGAAATTTTCTTTCTTGAAGAAAAGTAATGGCTTATAAAGTAGTTTAAAAAGCCCTTTAAGAGGCTGTTTTGATTAGGTGTCTGTGTTTGACTAAGATACATTATTTTCTTAATAAGTTTCATTGCCTTTGGTGACTCCTCTCTCAAAGGGAAGAAAAAAAAACCCACAGTAAATTAAAGGTACATGCTAACACAGTAAAAAAGTTCTAGTGGCAGGACACAAATTATTTTATTACCACACCAACTGAGCCACTGATACTTCACAATTCATGAACAAATTTTCCATTACTATAGAGTCATGCTTTTATTGACTGTTATAAAATCACCATTTGTATTTTTTTTATCCTGCTGTGTTTTTATTTTATTGGAAAAGTCCTGTAACAAGTATAACATCAGCTCAAATTACCAAGAAATCTATAAAATAGCTTCCTGCTACTACCTTTGGTACAGAGTGAAAGACTACATTATGGTCCCACTGAGTCTCTGATAAAAACTGATTCACATGCCCCCATGATTTATTCTTATCTGTAGACATTCAGGCTTTCTCTGCTTTATTAAATTATGGGACCATCTCACTGACATTGATTAGCTATGGTATGCATAATTAAAGCATTTGGGTTGTGAGATTTAGGTATGAACTTTGGGCATGGTAATAAAAGCAAAACAACAACAACAACAAAAACAAAAAACAAACGAACACCCAAACACTGCAGGAACAAGGGAAGTTCCAACAATAGATCTTCTTTGCTAGTGTTTTATCAGGCCCCACGGACCACTTTGATCTGTGACATTCAGTATGGTGACCACCTGGGCTTAAAATAAAAACAGGGAAGAGAACTTGACCTATCTCAATAAAAACAAACAAACAAACAAACAAAAAAAAAAAAAACCTTAGAGAAATTGTTTTTGAAATGATTCCTGTCAATAGGTTTTCAAAATAAAAACTGCATATACTATAAAACTTTCATGAATTATAATCTGCATCTTTTGAACACTAATAGAAAAATATCATTGATCAAAATTGCTCTTAAGTGCTAGTAGTAATAGAATTTCTATCCATGCTCATATCCATGGGCCAGCAAGGAAAATAAACTAAATACCTTCTTATTTCCTTCCATGTGGTTTCTCATGATGTTCAAATAGAATTTTCTAACAAATGAAGAATGGATTTTGTTTTTAAGATACAGAGCAAATCATATTTGGACTGTATTAACTGTAGCTGGTTTCAAAAGAACAAGTCAAGTGGCAGAGATGGTGAGCCATCACCACAAATGAGGACATGCCAGAAGATCAATCTTTTATGGACTCCATGGAAGAACTTTCTAATCACCTGTTGCTTATAAATGTAAATCCAACATCACTGTTAGATATCACTATTTCTCCTAGCTTTATGTATAGCTCTTTATGCTTCCCAGAGAGTTTCCATATAGCTCAGTCCACCTGATTATTATAGTAACTCTATCAGCCAAACTGATAGATGAGGTATTTTACTGCTGAGGAAATGATGGTTATGTAATGGGACTCAAATTCAATCCTGGTCATCAGCTTTTCTATCAGTTTTTGACAGTTGTGTCAGGTGTGTTTGGTTTCATAGAACAGTGCTATAGTGATTTATACCAACTATCTGAATCCACAATTTTATGTAACAAATTAATAAAGGTAACTGGGATTTTGGACTTTTAATTATAAAGGTATTTAATGGTAAATATTGAAAAATATGCTTTGATAAAACAGTGAAAAGTAATCTCTGGCCAAGAATAAAAGTTAGCCTTCGGGAGGGGGTGCATATGGAGTCAAGGAGGTGAAAGATAAATTTTTTAAAAAATATAAGGAGATTATTGAACACTAAGCCAAAGAGTTTTGATATGTGAAAACTTATTTCATACTAGAGGCCTGATGCATGAAATTCATGCACAAGCAGTCCTTCCTTCCACTGATTGCTGCACTGGCTTCCCTCTGGCACCTGGGACCCAGGCTTCCCTCTGGCCCTGACTTCATCTGGAGGGATGTCTGGTCTAATAAGCATACTACCCTTTTATTACTATAGATATTCAGTTTTATTGTCTGGCTTATGTGGTGGAGGCTGGAGTATTTAGAATTCTATGAACATAGTATGAAAAAATATGTTATTTTATTTATTTATTTATTTTTTACCAGTTTCTGAGAGAGTGTCTGTTTTCTCTGCTTCTTGGCTACCAATATCATTTTTTAATATCATATTTTTGTTTTTTAAAATGATCTATCAAGTTTTTAAGATGTTAATTTACTTTCCTATTGACATGTTAATGATTTTTGAGGTTCTTTACTTTTATTTCTGAGAGCTCTTCAATTGGTTATACCTTCTAGAATGTGACCTTTAAATTTCCTCCTTTCTGTCATCTAGGTTCAGTCATAATCTCCAACTGAGCACTTAAAAACACAGGAGAGCTCCTTATAAGTCATCCAGAGATGAATCTTTCACATGGAAGAAATAAAACCCTTTTGTAATGTAGGGGTTTTAGTACAAGTTACCCCAACTTGTGCTTCTGCATTATGGAGACTTGTCTGAGCTAAAGACAAATTTAAACATGTACCCAAGAGAAACTTCTGTGCCCTCACCTTTATCTGCCTAAAAGAATTTGAATTAGATGTTTTGCTCATAGAAGACTTTGAGAAATAACTTTTCCAACCCACTTGTATGGCAGGGCAAACTTTTATGTACTAAACTAGAGTACTGGTGCACAAATTTGTGCATGGGTGGGGCTCTTGGCCTGGCCTATTGGGGGGCCAGCCAACCAACAGGGGGGAGGAACCCCAGGAGGTTGGCTGTGTGGCCCCCTGATTGGGGCCTATCGGAGGGGCCCACTGGCAGGGGGTGGGCATGGGAGGTTGGCTGTGGGAATGCATTGACTACCAGGAGCAGCTCCTGTATTGAGCATTTGTCCCCTGATGGTCAGTGTACATCATAGTGACTGGTTGACCGATAGTTCTGGTCGTTCTGGTCATTTGATTGTAACAGTTGCTTAGGCTTTTATATATATAGAATATAGTCATTTGCTCTTTTTATAATCCTACGGTGATCCTTTGGAGCCTCCAAGGTGCACTACCTCATCTCTAGCTCAGATGTCTTATATACTAGTACCTCCATTCCCTTTTCTGTCTCTGAACCTCTCCTGCATGTGAGGTGTCTGACTCTTTCATGTATCCAGGATTCCCATACATATGTACACATTAAATATGTTGTGTGTTTTTTTGTGTGTGTTGTTGTTAATCTGTCTCATGCCTGTTTGAGTATTAGACCAGCCAGATGAACCTTTTGTGACATTTAAAAATCATTTAAAATCAATTGTTTTTATTACCATACCCAAGAAAGTAGAGAAAAATTTGTTCCTCCGATAGTAACATAAACTATTTTCAATAAGTTAGACTTTTTTGAATCTGTGACTTTTAAAATGTTTTTGATTGTATGGCATGGGGATAAAAGAGAAAGAGCACACTGTAGATCTAAGCTAACATAATTATTTGCCAATTAAAATGTAAGCATGTGGATAAAAAAAGAAATAATTTTAACATACCCACTTTCATATTTTAGAGAAGTTATTTTCCCTATGGTTAAAAGATATCCCTTGTAAGGAACTCATCAAAAATTCCCTTTCCTTCTAGTACTGAAATGATTGTAATTCTGTCAATGTGTCATATGGGCATATAAAACCTTCCTTTATTGTGTCAGCCTACAGGCATCCTTGATCTCAATTGGTGTGAATTTCATTTATTTGCCAAACTGTGGAAAGATCCAAGGAAGATTATTGACCCCCCTCCCCCCCCAGGTTCACACTTTCTTTTCTTCTTGAAATTGAACATGCCTAACCAACAGAGCATCCTAATCTGATGGCTAGTCTTTAATTAGTTATAATTTGGTTAACATCTTATTTTTATATTTCAGGTCAATACTGGCAACTCTGCAACATGCTTTCTTTGTTTTCCCAGTTCAAAAATTTTTTAACAACAATAATGCTGATGATATTGTTAATAACAAAATAATTAGAGACATAATAACATTGATATAAATGCAAAAAACAAGCTTCAATTTAAAGGCTGCTCTTAAAGGAAATTTTATATCTTCTAGTGGTCCAAAATAATTGATATTGGGGGAGAGGGTTTACATTTTTAATCACCATCAAAACATTGTCTGAAAGTAGTCTTATGTAAATCTCCTTGCTCTCAAAGTGTCTATATCCATATTTTCTTTTGGCATTAGTTTGATTCATTTATGATGATTCATCCTTGATCAAATTGCATAAGAGTACTGACATCACTGAGTTTTAGAAGTAAGCAAAATTATGAAAGCAGAATTGCATAACACAACAGCATTTGAAACAAGCTATCTGGAAAAAGGAGTTTACCTGATTAGTTAATATATTGGTCGTAAAATGACTGAAGGGCAATTTAGGATTATCTCCAGGTCTCAATGGGCAAATGTACTCTAGTGGTAGGTAGGTTGTCATGTGTTAGAGCCAAGCAATTGACTTTTTAGACAGCATTTAACTTTTTAGATAGTCAGCCCACAAGTATTTATTTAACCTTTCTATGTGTTAGGCACTGTTATAGGCTATAGGTATATAGCATAAAAGGGGCATGTATTCTACATGAGAGTGTACAATAGACATGGGACCAAATAAAAAGATAATTTCAGGAATACATACTATGAATAAGATAAAAGAGATGAATGTGCCACTTGGATGGAGGTGGGAGCTGCTTTAACAGGTGGTAAGGCCTTTTGAGGAGGGCCCACTGGAGTTGAGATCTTAATAATGAGAGGAGTGCATCTTACAAGGATTTTGGGAATGAGTGTCACAAACATGAGAAATAGCAGGCAAAAGGCTTTGTGATCAAAACCAGATGTGTTGTGTGGCAGAAGTAAAGCCACTGTGACAACGGTGTTGTGAGTGAGAGGAAGGGAGAAATGGGAGGGGTGAGGGCCAGCTTTTGGAGGCCTTGCAGATTTTAGTAAGGGTTGGATTTCATTCCAAGTATAATGGGAAGCACAAAGGATTTAAAGCTTCAGAAATAATCTATTGACAGATCAACAGTTTCAAAGACTATGGCCTTGACCCAGAGGAGAGGTACTAGAGGTTTGCACTGGTGTACAAGAGAGTAGAAGGCCAGCAGTGGTTGGATTAGTATTGTATTTTGGAGAGCTCAATATGAATGTGAAGCAAAAAAGGGACTCGTAGATTTGGGAGAACATTGGAGTGTGAGTGGGATAGAAGATAGTAGTGAATACGAAAAGTTAACAGTTACACCTTGAGCTTGTTATTTTGGAGATGACTGCTAGTTATTTAGATGAAGATGTCACGTAGGAGTTGGATAAATGAGGACAGACCTCAGTGAGTGGTCTAGGCTGGGGAAGTAAATCACTGATATATGGATTGAATTTGAAACCATGGGACTGGATAAGATCACATAGGAGGAGTGGATATAAGGAGAGAAGGCCTGAGGGCAGAGTCCTGCAAACCCTGAAATATTTATAGGTTTTGTAGAAAGAAGGATGCAGTCAAGGAGCTTAGGAGAAAGGGGCCTGTGGTGTAGTAGGAAAACCAGGCAAATGTAAATCATAGAAGTCAAGATAATAAAATTATTAGAGAAGAAGAGTATACTCCCTCAATCATGACAAGTGCTAAAATGTTAAGTAAGAACAGTCCACTATAAAAATTATTGTATCTTGTGAGAATGAAAATCTTATCTAATGGACTATCTAGGTGGATGATCTATAATGTAAGCCTGAGTAGACCACCATCAAAAAAAGCATTACATTTCCCTGTCCTGATATATTCTAGTTCTTTGTGGTTATATTTTACCAATCTCAAAGGAATTTGCTAAACTATGGAGACATGCTAAAATCTTTTGAAATGAAAAAAAAAAATCCAGATAATTTAAGGCCACCAAACTGTTTTATAAACAGGAAAATGAAGGCCTTGAAAAGTCAAGAATTGTTTAACCTCAGTACACCTATCACATTCACTTCCTTGCAAATCCAGAGGTCAACAGATTGTCATCCTCCCATCAGGTAAACCAGCAGTACACTAAAGACATTCATTTTCCCCATTATTTTCATGGTAAAATGGTTAGTCATTATATCTAACCCCAAGGTGTGCAAATTAGAGCAACTGCTCCAGGTTGTCTCTGCTCAGGGTAGGTTAGGGGTGGACCTGGCATCCAAACAGCAGATGCTCCACTGTGACTCAGAAAGGCAACCCTGGGATGAGCACACACACTATCTTTCATCTTTTTCTTTGGAAAAGAAGCCGTGAGTCAGTAACAGTATAAATTCCATAAGTTACAACTCCCTGTCTATGAGATGTCCTGGCTAAACTTACAGCAGCCATGATGTATTGACTTCAATATTTTCTCTTATGGCAATAGCGACTCACACAATTAGACATCAATATACAGCAGATGTTCTTAATGGGGGAATGGATGGTGCTTCCAGAGGATATCTGGCCATGTCTGGAGACAGAGGCAGTTTTGGTTGTCACTGGAGGGACTCCTGGGGTATTTTGAGGGTAGAGGTCAGGATATTGCTAACTCTCCACAACCCACAGGACAGTGCCCCACGCAAATGATTACCTGAAACCAAATGCCAGTAATGTCAAGGTTGAAAACTCTGATATAAAGAGAAGTAAAAATCATACTTAATTTTCAACATTAGTCTTAATTTTAAAATGGATTGCAAATACCACCCTGTTAGCTCATTTTCTCAACTGTAATACCTGTATATAACAATATCAATGCCTCAAATTTATGCTATTGGTTTCACATTTGAAAAAAGAAAATGGGAAAGCTGTTCCATGAGAAGTACACAGAAGTGCCCATAGATTACTATCGATTCCATTAATGCACTTTAGCATTTATTGTGAAGTTTTTGTGTCACTGATATTGCTAATAAAGACAAAATAGATCCAGAGTCATAGAAGCATGCAACAGACTGAGGATCCTCAAAGGGAAGGAGGTAGAGAAGGGAGTGAAGAGATCAACCAAAGGACTTATATACAAATATGCATAACCCATGGACACAGACAATAGTGGGATGAAGGCTGGGGATGGATGGTAATGGGGAAGAGAGGGGAGATCAATAGGGAAAAAAGGGATATCTGTAATATTTTGAACAATAAAGATAAGTAAAAGCAAGCAAGCAAGCAAACAAACAAACAAACAAAAAAATCCTTCTGCTCCTGAGATAAAATTTGACATTTTAAAGTCATTCTAAAAAAGAAACAAGAAAACAACCCATAATGAAATTTTGATTTGAAGCACACCAGGTAGTAGGTATTCAGTGCAATTGATTTTCAACCAAACAGTTCTTTCCTTAATCACATTACAAGATCAAAAACATACTTCTGTTGGACTCGGTTATGCTTATAAGACAATGCTAACATGCAGTATATACTTAGTACATGCTTCTTAAATAAGTGACACTTAGATAAAACTGTTTTTCCTGTTTCCTTGTAATTATTATAATTAAATATGAAATCCTTGTCTTAGAAAATTTTTGCCTGGGACACTAATTATCCCAAGACAATGAAGTCTTTTTCAAATATATTTCTATACCCCACTTTATTATTATAACAACCACAACTTGCTTGAAGATTTTACTTTGAGAAATACATTTTCCCAGCCACTATTCTGTTTCAAATGTACTGTTCCTATGCCCCATACCCTGTAGAGGAAGACTGTTCTCCATTTGCTATTTAAAGTATTCTTTTAGTGTTACAGGAGTCTGAGTCCTTACAAAGGGGCAGGTTGGGCTGTGTGAGTTATCATGACTATATTGTGGAGTCCTCAATCAAAACATTGTTACAGGGTGGTAGAATCCAGCACAGAGTTAGGAGTCATGAGGGAAGCAATGAACAAAGCAAATATTCTCAGCAGTATTATTCACCAAACCCCAAGCCATCAGCTTCCTTTTGGGGAGACTTATTTCCTTAAAGAATCCTGTGATTTGGAGAGGAAATTGAAGACATTCTAAGATATATCAACCATATTTTAAGCTAGTAAAAGCAGTAAGATGTCACAGATTGATATAAACTAATTGAAATCAGAAAAACCTAAGTGTTTGATTTAAAAAATGTTTATTATTACTATTATTTATTTCTTGATGGATGCAGCTGTGTCAGTTGGTTTCTTTTGGACATAAAATTGTCAGCCATATTCTTGTCTTCCCTGTTAAGCAGTGATCGGATATGACAAAAGGCAACTTGTCTCCCCTTGGATTCAGAGGAGCTGGCACAGTAAGTCTTATTTTGAAAATTGAGTATCTCAGAGATATTTCCATACTGTCCTCATCAAGACTCCTTTTATTGCTTGTGGGGCAGTTATAAATGAATAGGCCCAACATTGAGTTACTGGTGCTAAGCTTCATATCAGCAAATTAAGGCTTACCACCTAACCTAATTTCAGTTCCAGACTTTCCCAGTATTGTAACCTTTAACCAGTCAATCTGGTCTGCAGAAGTGAGGTAATGTGCCTGACTGACTCCTACACCCTATAGGAAAGTGACCTAAGCCTGAAACAATCCACTTTTTTTTGTGCTTTTTAGTAGAAAACATCCTTGTTCCTCTCCTCTGTCTTTATAAAAGCCTTTGCTTTTCTACAGCTCTTGGGAGCTCCTTTATATTTGTTAGCTAGGATGCTGCCTGAGTGATGAATCATTGAATAAAGCAATTAGAACTTCAAATTTACTTAGTTGAATTTTTAAACACTTATTTCCTAACTTTTCTCAGAAAAGAAGTAACATTTTTTTTAAAACACAGAATTTCACTGGCTTCATAATTGGGGATAATAGCTGATAAATAGATAAAGCAATGGGAGGAGAGAGATAAAAATTTAAATGAAGAATTTTGAGAGCAAAGAATTATAAGAAATTAGGAAGAGATTTGGAAAGGGACAGAGGAAACTAGATATTTCTTTTCTAAGGCATCCCATTCTCTGGGCCTACATTCTTTCTGAATTTTAATTACAGTCTTTACCTTGGCATTTTGCTCTCATATCAGGGAAGCAATTACTGGCCTAATTCAAATTCATAGCAGCCATTAACAATGAACAAACAGATACATTATTTTAATTCCATTTGCTGCTTTCTTTCTGCTGATGTATTGATCCATGAAGCTTTGACTGGATGTCCTATAATTGGCATTTGGCAAAGGTTATTATCATCATCATCCTTTTCATATATAAGTATTTATTAAACATATATTATATATAACACCTTTCAGGGCAGGCAATTTAAAGACCACAGGACAGAAATAACCTTTACCTTTATAGTTTATGTAATGATGACTTCATTTTTAGATAAAAATTTAGTGTGTATGTGTGTGTGTGTGTGTGTGTGTGTGTGTGTGTGTGTGTGTGTGTAAGCTTCAAGATGAATACTGATATGCTAACGAAATTATTATTTCTTACCCTAAATATCATTTTAACCACTCTCAGGATCTTATTTAAGTCATGTGTGTTAGATTTTATTCTTGGCTGAATAATACCATTTATATAAGATTTCAAGGAATGATCTCACAAAGAGTTAACAAAAAAAGAAAAGCTAGAGAAATAGCTCTAAAATGAAATAATATATAACTCCTTTCCAATGATTTCCTTGTCTTTCTTGAGTCGACAAGTTTTCTTATCATGAAGCTCTATACCATTTTCTTCTTTCTTATGAGTTATGTGCAATGACATGATTTTTGCTATGTTTTAATTTGGAGGTATTTTATGCATGCCAAGTCATTTATTTGTTTTTCCTTCTTCAGAACTACTTAATGCCATTGTCTTATGTCTCAAGACATCAGCCTTTACATAAATTAATTAGTTTGGCTAGAAACAGGTCTCAGTCCCTCAGCTCTATAATAATCCCATGAGATGGTAAGGCAGTCATTCACCTTCTTGAGTCTTAATTTCCTCATCTATAAAGAAAGATTATGGGATTCTGGAGTTTGTTCTACCTATGAGATTCTACCTGTATATTTATCCAGAACATATGTTCATTATAGTACCTAAATATGATCCTGTGTTTCTTGGCTTATGGACCAAGCCAGTGCTATGAAATACTGTGTAACAAGAAATTTTTATTTAACAATACAATGATATTTCCTTTTTATGGCATTTTATTTTGTTCCCTACTTCAAATACTCAAAGCTTTCATGACTTCCTAGATGATCCCAAAAGCATAAAATGTGAACTCATACTTACCTCAATGTTTGTGTGTATGTATCAGTTTGTAAGGATTAGGTCTATGTCCCTGAAACTCTCTCTCTGTACAATGTCTAGCAAAGTACAAATTTAGCTACTTAGGAATGGTTGATTAAACTAATATTCCAAATCTTACTAAAATCAATGGATGAAAGTTAAATTGTATAATGCCTGCTATTAGAAGGGAACAAGTGAAAAGGAGATCATCTTGCTCAATACAACCACCCAATGCAGGAATCCCATTTACACCACCTTGACAGGTGGTCATCCAGTATGCTGCTGCTTCTGCTTCTGCAGTGGCTAGTTGCTCACAGATTCTTATGGCTGGTCATTTATACTGTTGATCAGTTCTTATAAGGAGGGATTGACTTTTCCACATGAACCAAAAATATATCTACCTATATTTCAGCCACCTTTTAAACTAGTTTTGCCTCTACATTAATAAGAAATTTATCTAACATTCTCACCATTCAAGTATTTAATGACATCTATCACTTTGCAATATACAACATTAACCTCATTTGGTTGACCAATTTTCCTATCTTAAATAAAAGAAAGAAATTTATTTTCACCCTATGTGACATAGTCAAATGCCCCAGCTAATATCAGATGTCTAGGATTTTGCTGACATTAAATAAAGTATCAAGACAGAAGATACATATTTCATTGGAGGATTTCTAGATCAAATTATGCACTGATTAGAAAGTCTGGATTATACAATTAGTGCCCTTAAGCAGAGTTATTATTTATATTTCAACCAGAGCATTATAATCAAACAGCCAGCATTTCCAATGATTTTGAATATTTAAACAACATTGATATATCATAGAAGAGTTAATCAACCTAAAAGTCAGAATTCACAATTTTAGTTTTAATTCTAGGATTAAACTTTATTGTAAAACTAGTATGTTTTTGGAAAATTAAAGTCAGACTTGCAGGTCAGTATTGATGAACTAGTTGTTCTCTTGTAAAATTTTGAGGGTTTTTATTTGATATTTTCATCTGCTTTATTGATAATTCTTTCATTAAAATCAGTAGAAGACTGAAGAAATCTTTTTGTGGATGGAAAATCTCTCTGCTTAAAGTTTTGGTGAAACTATAAAGTTTAACATTGTAAAATATAGGCAGTGAAAGGTCATTGGACTATATATCTGGAGACTTGAGTATTATTCTTGGCTGCCACTAACTGCTTCCGTGAGCTTTGACAATTCACTTGAGTTCTTTGGATTTCAGTTTCCTAATATATAATCCAAGAGAATCATCTAGGTAGATATCTTTAAGATTCATTCATACTCAACAGAAATATACTTAAGGAAGAATAATGAACTACTTGAGAATTTTAATGCATATGCTAACTTGATTCCCATTATCAGGAATGACTAAAGGTTTGGTTGCATTTGGTTGGTATCTTGTTAAATAGTGCTTACAATTCAGGTATCTTCCTTCCATACAAAATTGATGTCTATAACTTTGATTACTGTAAAGATAGAAGCTGAAAAAAGAGAGTGTGCTCTAAATGACATGAGTCTAGCTGAAACCGGTTTGGCTCAGTGGATAGAGCATCAGCCTGCAGACCAAAAGGTCGCAGGTTCAATTCCAGTCAAAGGCATGTACCTTGGTTGCAGGCACATCCCCAGTAGAGGGTATGCAAGAGGCAGCTGATCGATGTTTCTCTCTCATTGATGTTTCTAACTCTCTATCTCTCTCCCTTCCTCTCTGTAAAAAAATCAATAAAAATATATTAAAAATAAATAAATAAATGACATGAGTCTAGTATGAGGTGGTGGGTTGATGTTGATGATGGGTTGGCTATGTGACTAACTCTAGCTAATTTTGGGCTTGGTTTTCCTGAAATATATAGCTGGGATAGGAGATTTAGCAAAAGTTCTCTCTTTGATATTTATAAAACTGATTACATTAGAAGTACTTATTTATTTTGGTTGAATTAAACTTAAACAAGTTAAAGGTAGGTCCTGACAAAAAAAGTGTTGTCAGTTGCTACCACTTTCTTCCCAAATGGGCAAACCATTTAGAGAAAGCTAATTTCATCATTTAAAACATTTAATGATGCAAAATTCAACATATGCATAGATAATCAATCAGATTTCTCCATAGATTTTTAAAGTTGTGAGAGTTGACCAAGCTAAATTCAGATAATTGAAGTAGAAAAAATGTATGTGTTGGGTTTGTCATTCTACTAATAAAAGGCTGACCACAAGGGTAAACATTGACTTATATATTTTGAAAAAATAAAATTATTCTTTTACTGCATCATGTTTAGGCAAAATTTGTAAGCAATTTATGCAAATTAGTGCAAATTTGTGTTATAGCCACATAGCCAATCTAAGTTTTTAATACATATTTTCTAATTTGGTCAATTTTTTAAATATCTATAGTTAGTGTCACTAAAGTCACTTGATATCATAATTCCATGGGCTAGTTCCCCTTCTTTTATGCCCCCCACCCCTCCAACCAATATCATTTTTAGTATTTGATTCTGACATCTGGCTCTTTAAAAAACTTGGAGTCCTGCTCCCCATTTTACATAGGGTCCCATGAATTTTACAATAGTCTCCTGTTGGATAGGTTCTTTCTGTTTCTGCACTTGCTTTCCCTTCCCATCCTTGAGTGTTGTGAAGGCCGGAGGCTTCACTTCATAGAAAACACTCTGAGTTAAGATACTGTAAGTGGAGGACATTGATGAAAGGCTCCAGAAGGATGAGAAGGGCTGCAGGGATACCTGGACCAGGGATAGTGGCATGAACAGGGAGAGGAAATCATTCAAACTTTCCCTGCATCACTGTCATCCATCTATTAATTTACCCACTTTCATGCAACAAAAATTTGATGAGTATTATGCTAGGTACTAAGGATAAAGAAGAGCAATCAAATATGGTTCCTGTCCTCAGAGTGTATGGCCCACGTGGAGGATACCATCAAAGCACTATGACCCATCAAGGACCACTGGGAGATGTGCACTAAGAAAGGACCCCAGCCCAGGCTTGGCTTCCTGGAGGAAGAGTATGAAGCCTGATGTGGCCAAAATATTGATGGGGGACAGGAAGAATGGAGGAGCAAACACCTAGATTAATTGCAAAATTAAACAACTAAAACAGTTGAAAGATTTTAGCAGGCGATCAAAACAGGATATCCAAGATACATTGCAGGAAAGTCCTGAGCCAAACTCATAGTCTTTTTCTAAACTCCAAAGTGCTAAGTGAGTATGCAAGAAGTTTGAGGCTCCACGTTAGATTTTTATGTATATAGTTTTACCCTCTCCACCCTGAAGTTCAAATATAGCCATTCATTTCATAGCAGGAATGCAAATGCTTTGGAGAGTTACACAATTGATATGGAAGAGTTTCCTCTAGATATGTGGAGCGATAGAAGAAAGGAGGAGAAAATGCGTTGCACATGCCCACACAGAGAGCATCACAAATTTATTCTGTAACTTTATGTTCACTCATGGAAGAGTCTGGAAGGGAAGTAGGGCTGGGTGGATAAGGCGGGGGGGGGGGAAGAATTGGATTCTTATATAGTTTCTTCATTTCTTCTGGAATGGTCAGGAGGGCATTTTAAAGGGAACATTGGCAATTTTTTTAGCATTAAATGCTATGAACATTGTTGAAACTTCGATTTCATGGTTGAGAGCCTGTGCTGAGACCCAATAGACACAAAGTGCCAGGACATCGGCAGGATGAGGGAGATAGTAGGGTGCCTGCCTGGGAGTTAACTCAGCCCAAATTCTCCATCGCGTTCAGACTACAGATACCTGGGACTGATTATCACCATCTTAACTCTGTAGTAGAAAATATAGTACTCCTTGATGTTTGATTATTAATTATTATATTATAGTTCACAATTTCTGAAAAGTAATAACATGTTTAATAAAATCTGAGGTCTGGTAATGAAAATCATTTAGATAATTTCAAGCATTTCAACCTCCTGAGGACTTCAATTTGATTTCTAAAATATAGTAGAAACTTACTAATTCAGACTAATGACACAAAGCCCCATTGTGAATTATCAAATTTTGAATGGGTAGGCAAACAGACACAAAAAAAATTCAACAAAAGCAAATCGCACAATATACTTTATCCATCTGTTTTTGACAATGGTAGTTCAAACTTAACAGTTTATAATAAAACTTACCTGCACACCAGTAAATGGATTGTTGCTTGTTTCATAAAGATAATGAAGTCTGGGTAATCAGAAATCTCACTATGGAACTCAGGCATTAAATCTTTGTGCAGAGATAGCTTTGGGACTGCAGAGAGTTTAAAATAATTATCTGACTTACAGAATACTGAACTGAGAACCATGAAAGTTCTACTGTAAATGCAGGGTGAGGAAGTAAGAAAAAAAAGATAGTTTAACCCATCTTCTGGTTGTCATTTAGCATTAGCATAGTATTTTTTCTCTGCAATCACAGGTCCTTTGAAGCAGAAGGAACCTCACCATTCCCCATCTGCAGACATTCTGCTATAATTAAAGACTGAGAGCCATTGCAAGATCACTGATAGTTTAAAGGACCAATGAAAAGCTCTGTTTTGGGCTGAAGCTTTAATATTGTAGTCTGAGTCCTTAGTTGGGCCAGAGTAGTGAGGATAAGTGTAGATTCCAGGGCAAGATAGGGGAGAATCTCACTGTTAGGTGTAGGTATAGAGTAGAAGCATGAACCTTGTAATAAGCCTGCTGGGTGTGACTTCTCACTCTATCCCTTACTACGTACTTGTGCTCTGTATTAAAATTTACTTTAATTTCTCATTCAATACTCAGTTTTCTCCATCTGTAAAATTCCCATAATAAAAGTATCTATAGAGTTGTGATGAACTGAGTTAATCTATAGGAAGGGTTCTGTTCTCAGCACTTGGCAAGAACTATAATCTTGTTAGTTGTTATTCAAATGAATCCGAAGGGCAACACAGAGGATGCCAAAGGTAGTGTTTTATAATGTCTGTAGGTTCTGAGAAGATTGGCTGGGCCCCCCAGGAGAGGGCAGAATTGCTGGAGCTCTCTGGAAGAAAAGGGCAGTCCTGAGTAAACACTGACATGGTTTGGAAAGGAGTCAGTTTTAGTAGATCTTTTATTTTGTACATATTTAGGGGAAGAAACTTTATGTTAGAAAATGGACAGGAGAATAAAATTACTCTAATAAATTCTATTCACCACCAAAAGTGGATCTGTAATGGTTTAGAGAAGAATGACTAGTTCTTAAAAATGCTTGCTTATCTGTGGAACTACTACAGAGATGTAATAAGGTTTGTGTAGCTGTCCCCAAAACAGAGTGCTCCATTTGAGCTAGTGAGGATGGGTGTTTACCTTTTAGCAAGGGTCAATTTCAAAGGCATATTGTTGAGAGACACATAAAGGATTCCGTCAAATGACAATGAAACTTCTGGCAAAAATAACAAATTAAACATACCACCACCACTGCTCTCTCTAAACTTAAACTTGTATTTATGGGCAATTTGTAACTTGTTAATTTGATGTATATTTCCCCTTTTAGTGGCAAATTTACATTTTGGGCATCTCCTTATTTCATATCTTTCTGTTTCAAGCAAGGCAGGGCTCAAAAAATAGAATACATATAAGTTTAATACTGGATTAAGCTAAAATTAATTAGGGAAGCAAATCCTCTGCTCACCTCAAAAATCAAACATTGCTGACTGGAATCAAGTCAAAACAACTTTTAAATTGTCTGATATTTGGGGATATCTGTATGCAGTTTCTCCAATTATCAATTCTAATTTGGAGCTGACTGCAAATTTAAGCACATTTAGCAGGAGAAGTTCATGAGTCCTTCAGCCTAAGTCTCATTCATTTGTACAATATTTGTTGGCCAAAGGTGGGTAGCTAGGAATTCTCCTAAGTGTAGAGAAGAGGGAAAATGCAGTCTGAGGGACTTTCTAAGTTCCTTAGTGAGGTGGTGGCAGAAATGGAAGATGGAATGTGGCTCTCTCTCCCATCTCAAACCAGACCTGCCTCCTGGTTTGCCTACCTTGCTTGATAGCAATTGTAACTGCTCCTTGCTCCCCCTTCTTCCTCTCTCTCTCTCTCTCTCTCTCTCTCTCTCTCTCTCTCTCTCTCTCTCTCATTTCAAAAAAAAAGTCTATTTGGCTGGGTGGGTTGAGGGCTAGTTAGAGCAAAGTTTACACATATTATGTCTCTGTGTGTCCCATATCATGCACATTCTGTGCAAACCTGGAGATGCTGGTATCTGGATATAATTGAAAGGGCACATGCTAATTTAGACCCTGTGACAGCACTGTAACCAAGATTCACAGTTGCAAATGGTTGACATCTCAGCTATTGGGTAAAAAGAAGGTGATGGGAATCTGACTTGATGGGATGCCCCTTTCTGACACGTGAACAAAGAAACCTGCATATCTATTTTTAACCAGGCTCTGGAGACTTCCAGTAATTGACATTCGGAGCTGAGACTCGTATGTGTCCCAGTTCCTGGGGACATTTGCATCTTTCTCTCTGTTTAGGTTTTGTCTGTCTAATCCTTCTGAGCAGGTAGGAAGCAGCTCTAGTCTGCTCATGAGGCTCACAAATGCCTCCTCCCTTTTCTATTCCAGGAGAAAGGCAGAGACTAACTAATTTGAGCTTTAATGAGTTGCTATATCTGAGTGCCCCTGATAATTCTTAGCTCAGGTTTCAGAATTGTTATTTATTACGGTAGGAAAAGGAAGAAGCCCAGATTGGATCTTTGAGTTGAGGTACAACAGAAGGAATAATGATGTCAGAACTTGGAATTTGGAAGCTTCTTGCAAGCTTTCCACACACAGGGTGGTGGGTGATCAGAATAAACACTACAGTCTGTGAATTTTGTCTTTGGACCTTCTCATTTTCTTCTTTTCCCTTCTCCAGCTGATACTCATTCCACCCTACCCATCTTTCTTTTTGTATTTTGACTCTTCCTAAACAAAACCTCTTCCCATGGAAAGAGTCAATGATCCTTAATAAAGTATAATTGACAGATGGGGTTTATGTGCTACCTTTTAAAAACTTGATTTCTTTATTTCTAGCATTTTATTTTTTAGGTTACTTTTAAATTAAATCTTTATTGTTGAAAGTATTATATATGTCCCCCTTTTCCCCACCATTTATCCCTTTTAGCCTATCCCCAGGAACAAAGCCTTAAAGCCACAGGAGTAGACCTCTTGTCTGGAATATCAGATATCTAGCAGGGACCATAATTTTAGTTTAAGATATGGTTGAGGTTTTTTTCTGGAATTATTGAAATGTAAACATTTAATTATTTAGATGCCATTTCTATATATTTAAGACTAGTCTCCCCTAAGATGAAGGTAAAAATGTGAAATCTATTATAGAAAAAATTTGAAGATACCATTCTATTCTCCACAATCACTTGCCAGAGCTTCCATTTAGAAAACACAGATCTCTTCACTCCAGATGAAAGCCAGAATCAGTTTATCGTTCCAGTTCATCCACCATGCAACCATTGTGCCTCAAGCAACCATCTTCTCCAAAAGGGGTGCCTAATGCTCCCTCTGCCTGGAAAGGCAGCCCCTCTCCCCCTACTTCCTCCCATCCCAGGCCCATCTTTCCATCTAGATTACTGCAAATCATCCTTCAGATGTTGGAGCAAATGTCACTTCCTCAGGGAATGCTTTGATGATTAGAACCCATTCCCTCGTTATGTGCTCTATTCATATCCATTACAGCTCTGAGACAATTTGGAATTATACATCTACTTGTGCCGTTATTTACTAAACATGTAAATACCCATCTCCACAAGGACAAGGGATGTATATGAATCACTCATCATTGGCATCCCCTTCTCTAGCATACTGCCTGGCTCAGGGGCTTCAATAAAAAGTAGTTATAATATCAACCAACTTATGTATAGGACTGACAAATTATACTGGATGTCTGAAAAGTTTTGTAGAAATTCCCTTTTACTTTGATTGATTATTATTATTATAGTTAATTTACTGATCAGAAAGAAACTTAAACAGAATTGCCTTAAAAACACATAGGATTTTTGGGGTAAGTTTGATATGTATGCATGCATATTATTCACAAAAAATGTGCAGCATAATTGGGATAATATTTAATTTTTCAATGGATATTTTGCAACTTCTATGATATTTTCATAAAAAATCTATGAGGAAAGTAAGGACATTTTATTATGAAGAAATTAAGATGTATATAAATATCTTACAAGAGGTCAAATATGTAACAGCTATTTACTATAGATAATTTATACAGTATAGCAGATACCTATTATAAACTAGGGTTTATAACAGGTATATTATATATGTATATATGATGTAAAGTAGATATATAACATATACTATTTTAGTAGTATATTGTACTTATATGTTAAATATACATTATGTTATATGTATATATTTACCAGCATATTATATATATTTACCTAAAACCACACTGCATGTTAGTTGCAAAGACAGAATTCACTGCTGCATTTTATAATCAAGAGTGATGCTTAAAATGGAGGTAGCTCTATGTGGGTGCTGTTGCAAAGACTGACTTCAGACCAACTGCTTTCTGTGTTGGCGTGTGTGAAAATGGTTCTTTAATTTTAGCACAATCTTTTGCTGTTTTCTTTAATAATAAATAAATTGATGCTTTGAGAAGTCTTTCATTGCTACCTCTTCTATAAAGTAAGATAGAATAAAACAGAAATCAGTCGGGAGCAGTGAGCTCAAAATGCATTTGTGGCACACACATGTTGTTGGACCAGAGCCCCAGACCTGCTGTTTACTGAGAGGGCTGTTACATGGTTTGAATGGGTTATCCTGAGAATTAGTGGGTATGTAATTCTGCAAAAGCATAGGGTTTCTCCTTTTTTTAAGTAGATAGAATGATGAAAAAAACACACATTATTACATGTGTGTATATTTTTTTTGCATGAAGTACTTTTAGGTTTTATCTTTGTTATTTAACTCTCCCCACACCTTGAAAAATGGAGGTACTGTTAATGACATGTTATATTGAAGAAGTCAGTTAATTTGAATGACGTAACAGGTATAGCCTGATTTGCAAAACTGTTCTACCATTCTGAGCTCCATGAATAATTCCACTGGCTTAAGATACTTTCCCAGACATCTTCCAGTTAAAGTGAATGTTACACCATAGATTCACTGTCAGATTAGACAAGTTTCTTGGATCTGTGGAATGAAATGACTGGTAATATGCTGGGGCTTGAGGTTGCCTCACCAACTCTCATAGACAGCTAGAGAGTTTATCTATCTCTACAACTCCCAGCTCTTATACCTACCCTAAGCAGTGCTTGGGAGCACACTTAGTGAGAGATGGGTTTTCTGTGGTCCTCCTTATTTTCAATGAACAGCTGTCATCCAAGAGCTGTTCGGTAGTTTATCACCAATTCTCCATACCTCTGTGCTCTTGGAAACATCCTGCATGAAACCACTACCATGTTGAAGATTCCCAGGCCTTGTTGTTGGTGTTCGGGTCTTGCCATTTATTATGCTCTACAATCAGATGTTGTATTCATCTTCCTCAGAACTCAACAGGATACTTGCTCCAAATTGACAGCTACTTCTTTTGCCATGTTCTAAGGCAGGATATCATAATAACATGTTCCAATGATGATACCAAGCATCTTCAATATACTTTATTATCTAATCCACAAAACCATACTATGAGACAGATTCTCTTGTATTTGCAAAGGAAACTGAGATGAGAAAATAAAAATTTCCCAGGTACACGCAGCTTCAGGGAGGTTGATCTGGGATTTTTGCATTCTGGTATTCCATCACCACTACCAACCAGTATAGGATATACACTGATGGGAGGCTTGATGGGAGCAGTAGACATTCTTGATTTAGTTTGTTACTTTTATTTTGGCAAATCATCATTTTATGTAGGATACTGCTTTGTCATAGACACGAATAGCTCATTAAATAGGATAAATTGACTATTTTAATTATACAGAATTGATAGGCAGGAAACATACTTGTTTTATATAATTTAAGTCTCCAACATAAGGGAATTTGGGACTGGACAACATCAAGACTGACACCAGAAACACAGATATTGTAAGCAAACAGTCCAAAAACAGAAAATTGCAAAGTTCTGGAAATTTTAAATATGAGGTCAGAGGATCTGCTAGAAATACTTACAGACTTGGAAGATAATGAAGAAGAGGAGAGAGTTCAGGTTTGTAGAAATGATACAAAGATAATCCACAGTATTGACCAGAGACTGCAGCACCCAGCAACCTTGTGTGCATGTCACAACTCTGCTACCCAGAACTACTCACTGTTTAAACCTCATTCTCAATTCCTCTACTCTGACTCCTGCCTCTAAAATCTGTCTAGTGCTTAGATTGTTCTCAACTTATACTTGTTGAATGACTCGATATTTTCTATGGGAATTCATATTTTATTTCAGTCAGATTTGATTTGATTTGATTTAAAATTCAATAGAAAAATGTTATATATATATGTTATATAGAATATATGTATTTCAATGAATCTGTAGCATAATGTGGAAACAACTTTCACTTCTGTTTAAAACTGGGTTTTTTTTGTGGAGGTTGGGGTACATACTCAACTATTTGCTAATATGGGTTCTTTGCAAACCTGTGCCATGGTGATTTGCATGCTTTCTTGAATGTTTGCTTAGGAGCAAATTCACTTGCATAAAACCATCTTTGAGTAACTGCTGTTAATATCATTAACCTATGTATTAAAATTTTATAGTAATATTACGTGTGTTCAAATGCTAGTTTTAATTATTCATGTTATGGTTTTATTAAATATACAAAATATTTTTGACCTGATATACTACAAAGGTGACTAAAAAATATGGCACTCAGAAAGGGTATCATTTTGTCCCCCGTTCCAATAAATCATCATAAATTAGCCCTGTTGGTTGGGTGTCATCACGTGTACCAAAAAGTTGCTGGTTCCATTTCTGGTCAGGGCACATGCCCGGGTAGTGAGCTCTATCCCTGGTATGGGGCATACAGGAGGCAGCTGATAGATATTTCTCTCTCTCCTTCTTCCTTCCTCTCTCTCTAAAAATCAATACAAATCTAATTAAAAGTCATCATGGATTAGTCTTAAGGTAATGATTCCATTTTTAGGGAACCTAAATGCTATAAATCTTATAAAGGTGCTATAAACACTTAGTGGTCAGGGAGCAATGCATGGAAGGTCCCATGTTGCATCCAGAACTTTCTCTGACCTAGGCATGCAGCAAATATCCTATTGACTTTGCTCATTGTGGTATAAAGTCACCTTGAATTTGAGAATATAGTTAGCCCCAAACAGGAGGAACTTGGGTAGAATTTGGGCAGCACAGAGAATAGTAATGACAAGCTGTTTGCATCTTTCTTTTGAGTGGTCATGGAAATGGCCTCTGTGAAATCTCACAGCATAGACCTGGTATTCTCTATGTGAAAGAAGCAGTTCAGGTCTGTTTATAAGCAAGCATTTCATCTTCTACCTCACAGGGTTCTGCAAAATGAGGTATCTAGGTAATTCTGAGGACCTACAGCTCTTATCTTGATATAAGAACACGTAGTGCATGTGCTGCCATGTTGAAATAAAAGAAATTCAGCTAAGATCCTAAATTCAAAAATAAAAAAATAAACTCTATAATAAACATAACCAAGCTGGTTCTTAAAACTCAGGTAATCCAAGCTGGTGTTATATATGTAGCAGCTACCACAGCTCTTGCTGGGCATATGTGGTTAGAAAGGACAACAATAAAGGTTTTAGATACTTAAATCACATGTTAGAAGACATGATTTTGCTTTCTTGTTCTTTGAGAGAGCCCATTCCTCCTCCTAGCAGAAATTCCCAGACACTTAGTGGTTCCGATAATTTTTCCCTCTCCTGCCTCAGGTAGTAAATTGACAGTGGACTTGGAAGAGTAAATGTCAGGGCAATAGAAATTATGTAAATGTTGCATTCCCAGAGGACAAATTCTAATCCCTCAAGATCTTTAAAACTGCATTAATTCTAAAAATTGAACAAAAAATTTAACTTTCTCATGCTAATAATGATTTCATAAAGAAAAACTCATTAGTAAAGGTGACAAATATGAAATTCTATTGAACATTTAAATTCAAGAAACTCAGTGAATACCATATGGAGGTATTTACCCAGCTGATGAATCTCCAATGTTATTAAGAAGTAATTTATTTAAGAAAGTTCCCATTCATGAGTTTACATAGGAACAATATCTATTTTACAAAGACGTATATTCTCAGTATAGCACATACCTAATTTACAATGACTTTTGGTTACAATTTTCATTAGGTTGGTTCAATAGTATTTGATAATTTTAATTCAGTTTTATGAGATCCCAGGTTCCCTTTTATAGAAAGAGAAAATGAATGCAGAGAAAATAAATTTTTAAAGAGCAAATTTATCTCTCAAATGAGCTCTTCTAATTTCAGTAGGAAGTCTGAGGTGGAGGCAAGTTAACCTTTAGTATTGCCATGGTAGTCCTTTTGGGCATAGACCGCAGGCATCCTTTAAAAAAAAAAAAAGCTCAGAAGCACAGTATTAGTACTATGTAACTATGCCCATCTGAGCAGTGATTCTACAAGAGACACTTCTGTGAAACACTAAAATGGAAAAAGGGCCCCTGGGCTTAAGCATAGCATGTTTTCACATTGTCCTCAGGTCTGTGAGGACATAAATCAGGCCTAGGAACAGAATCACAGTACATTAGAGGCAAGGGCTAGTTTCCTGAAATAATGGCTGAAATAAGAGTTAAGTAGTACATAATTATAAGAGATCAACAATTTAGGTAGAAGAACTATTATTTAAGGTGTAATCAAGGTAAACTCAGTGTCCCAAATACAGATGAGAAAGCCACATCACAGCACCAGTCACTGGAGGTAGACCAACCTGAATTTGTGATGGGAAGTTTTCCCTGCTTGACTGCAAAAGGGATGAGTGAACAAGAGGTGTGAAACACACACACACACACACACACACACACACACACACACACTTTAGTGTTTTTTTCCCCCCAGCAATTAAATTTCCTGTTAAAGCTACCTGATTTAGACTTCCCTGGTGATAACTTCAAACTCCTTTCCAGATAATCTGCCAATATCATAGGGCTGTGCAAAGCAAAACACTCCTCCATCTTAGCTACAAATTAAAAGAATCTAATACTATGTGCCAACAATGAAGTCCAGCTTCTCACAAAGTTGTCACCATGTTGACAGAGGAATTGTAACTAAGACCCCCTGTCATGCAGCAGGGGCCTAAATATGGAGCTGTGGCTTGTAGAGATGCTGTGACAGCTGTGACTGAGGAAAACCACAAAGGGCAGCCCAGCCCTTGCCCCACCATTACCATTCTGAATTGGCCTCTTTCCTCTGACCCCTCTAGTAAAGGAAGAGGGCTGCTTAGCAATTATTCAGTGAATTTGACCAATGTAGAAAAACAAATTAGATTATGCACCTTCTAAATGTCAGTTTCTATTTCCTGAAGTCTTACTTGTGCTCCCTCTCTTTCCTTAGCTCACACAAGTGCATATTAGAAAACAGACTGCTTCACACCCATATCCTCAACAGTCTTATTTATCAACAGGGGTTCTGGGATATAAGTCAGCCCCAAATTAAGTCCAATTTAAATGAACATCTTCTGACACTTTAGCTCTAGGCCATTGAGATATCATGTAAAACCATTGATACCAAAGTCAAAAGTCCTATGGTCTAGTTGTATACCTACTATATAGTCTGTCTAAAATGCATCGTACTAGTATTAGAAATGAATCTACAAAATACAGTGTGCATGATTGTCTTCTGAAGTTACAGTTCTCTATTTTATAATATACAGTATAATGAAACGCGGTAATAAAAGTGGCACCAAGCTTTGGATTTCAGTGTCTAAATCACTCATTTTATTCATCCTTTGGCAGTTGAATGTTTCTCAAATACTGTGCAAAGTTCTATGATGTAATGTTTGCCTAAACAACTAAAAACAACTGCATTACTTGGTATCGTCAGGTTATGCTTTTTAAAACCATCAAGAGGTAGATGTTTGATCTAGTTTCCTTTGGCCTCCGAAAAGAGAAGGACATTGTTCATGTTTGAGTTGATCCTATATACCTCTGGATGTTCATTCTCAGAGGCTCATCAAGTCCACACCATGCACAGAGAAAATTAAGAGTTTACCTGATTTCCATTCATTGTACTTAACTTGCTCTGACAATCATTGCAAGTTCTTCTTTTCTTCTAAGAAACTGATAATTTGGTCTCTGGTGGTCATTTGTGCTTAAATCTCCTGACTTTGTTAGTTTTGCTGAGAATTCATCATTATGTAGGAATCTTAGCTCACAATGATTAAGGATTCAGTGAAATAGTTTCTAGTGCTGTGACTATTAGGTACTTGCTGGTTCCTTTGAAGTCTGTAGCCTATGAACTTTGTTACTCTGATTTAGGAGCTTCAAAACAGGACATTTTATTATCATGATGGAAGGGGCCTAATCTGACAAAGCTCTTGTTATTTTCCATCTTTATTTGACTGGGTCCTTTGCCAATGGTAAGGGCTTTCCAGCCCTAACCCCATACCTCACTCATGCTAGGTAAGAATGGGTCCAGAGCCCTAACCAGTTTGACTCAGTGAATAGAGCACTGATCTGTGGATCCGGGTTCGATTCTGGTCAAGGGCATTTACCTTGGTTGTGGGCACATCCCCAGAAGAGGGTGTGCAGGAGGCAGCTGATTGATGTTTCTCTCTCATCAATGTTTCTAACTCTCTCTCCCTCTCTCTTCCTCTCTGTAAAAAAATCAATAAAATCTATTTAAAAAAAAAAAGAATAGTTCCATAAAATCAGTGATATCTAGTTTTGCACACTCACTTTGTTTTGACTCTGCCTCCGACAGATAATCTTGGTTAGGCTTCACATGATGAAGCAGCAACCCACTTTGTAGTGAGATCCATGATTTCAGAGGATCCATGGTGGTCCTTGGACTCCCTAGAATATCTGCTAATCTGTTGGCTCCTCCCTTTATCCTAAGGCATAAGTGCCAGACAATATATGAAGGCTGTAATAAAGATAACTCACTAAGACATTAGTAAGCATACCTCAAAATGCAGGAAGTATGTGAGATTTGTGTGTGCGTGTACAGTTGTAGGTGTGTGTGTGTGTGTGTGTGTGTGTGTGTGTGTGTGTGTGGTTCTAAAAATGGATGAAGAAGGGACTGAGAAATAAAAACGATGACAAGAAATTGAAAATGCTCAAATCCTGGAAACACTCTTGCCTCACGGTTTTGCCATTAGCCTGGTTGACACAACTCTATGGTTTTAAAGAATCTAAATTGCTTTTTGTCACCTTGTCAATTAGAGCAGCTAATCCTAATATTGAAGAACACCCTTGAGCAATAAAATGTATAAAATATTGTTCCTTTTATAACCAAGCAGATCATAAAAGAGTGAGATAGCAATTCCTATCCATGCAATGCATATGTATTTTAGGATTAAGTAACTTTTCCTTTCCCATCTGTGCTCTAAATCTGTGCCATATGTCACCTAACAAGGTATTTACCATTATTCTTTTATGCAGTTCACTGCATTTTGTTTCTCTTGTCCCTTGAAAATTAGCCTGTCTATAATCAAAAATCACTTCTACTCACAGTTCAGTGCACCTACTGTAGATATTGCAAATGCTTATTTACTGGGCTGATAATTGGATTAAAAACATTGAAAGAAACAGGAAAATGGGATGTATTGAAAAAATAAAAAGAGCACGTGCATGAAAATCAACAAAACCAAAATTAGTGTAAAAACTCAAATGAATGAAATTGCTATTCATAGGAATCATTTATCAGTAACAATATTCCAGAGTTTGTGGTCCTCAAAATTCAATTTCAAAGACATTTAAAAACCTAAGAGAAAAAAAAAAGATTCTGAAAAGCCTATCTGTGAGGATGACTTAAAATGGTTGATTAGTTTGTGTGCATCTTTTTGGCTGTCTTGAAAAACTGGCCGTGCATAAATCTTTATCAAGTAAAGGTATAGAAATATTACACTGAGGGAAAGTGCCCCTGTATTAAATTATTTAAGAAGAAGAATTAATTATTCCTTTAAATTTGAGTATTGTTATTTTTATATTCAAAAATCACAGAAAAGAAAAACAAAAACATAAAACTATGATCTATTTCCATAGAGTCCTTCTGAGTGTTTGAACAGGCAGTAGGTCACTTGGAGAGTAACTGGGCATAGGTGCCTTTTATCAGTTGAGGACTGATGGAACTGGTATATAGTATATTGCTTCTAACTATACCCATAGACCTAATTTTCCAAACAGTCTTCCAATAACCTTATTTAAAAAATATATTTTTTAAAAGAAGCCAATGTTTTGGATAAACTAAATAAAACAAAAGCATTTGGAATGTGAAATCAAATGGTCATACAGAAATGTAAATATCCACCAATGTGATCCAAAGAGACAGTGAATCAGACTCAACAGTAAACAAAATCCAGAAAAGAAAAACCCAAAGGGAAATATTAGAAATGCTTATTTACCAGAAAGCATAAAGGATAGAAAATTGATCCACATGAGTCAATCACCATCTTTATCTACCTTTTCACAGTAAATCTGCAAAAGAAGCCAACTCCTACCTGCTTGGCTGGACCACTTCTTCTCTAGTTCTGTAGCCCTAAAATTAAAAAAAGTAGAAGTAATTAAACTAAGTTCATTAATTTGAGAAATATATTCTAGGCTAACATGTAATTTTTAAAAATAATTGATTTTTGTTAAAGAAAAAGTAGGAATGAAAGAAATACATAACGATTTAGCAAGTGAGATGAATATTCTTTTATTTGCTCTTGCAAATTACTCATTGACCTAATGTGAAAGCAGGAGTGAAATTTAGTAGTGGGGACTTGTTCTGTCATCAGAGTAAAATGATAAAATGCATTATTGATTTCTGATTGTTGTCACATCATGCCAGTGAGATTTTGACTAGGGTTTGTCTATATTAACTTGGAAATTTTGATACCTGATGTATACCTTTTATTTTATTGATATCAATTGAATTGTGTGAAAGGATGAAAATGAATGCCCTTTTTCTGCCACAAAAATTTTATCTAGGAACTTAATGTCAGAAAACTATATTGAGAATCTGCTTAGTTTATTTTATTTGTGTGGCAAAATCTAGAACACTCACTAGTTGTTCTGGTCCAAAGCTTTACTGTAAAATTGCTTATAAAAAAATATTTTTGCTAAGCAATACAGATTGGGTTCTAAAATGTTTTCAGTGAGTTACAATTAATTTTTGTGGTTGTCATTGGAGTAAGATTGACAAGTTAGAAGTGGTGAGGAATATTCTATTATAAATGGAAATCTTGAACTCCAATCTAGAATCCTGGAATCCATTGGCCTAAGCAGGGGTTGACAAACTATAGTTTGGGGACTATATCCAGTCTGCTACCTCTTTTTATATGACTCAAAGTACGAATAGTTTTTCCCTTATTAAGCAGTTGAAAAAAAAAATCCAAAAGAATAATAATATTTCATAGCATGTGAAAATTACACAAAATTTAAATTTCAGTGTTAATAAATAAAGTTTTATTGGAACATACACATATATGTTGTGTATGATTGTTCTTATCCACAATGGCAGAGGTAAATAGTTATAACACAGAACTTGGCCTTCAAATCTTAAAATATGTACTACTTGGTCTTTTTTTAAAAAATATATTTTATTGATTTTGTTCAGAGAGGAGGGGAGAGAGATACAGAGTTAGAAACATCGATGAGAGAGAGTCATTGATCAGCTGCCTCTTGCACACCCCCTACTGGGGATATGCCTGCAACCAAGGTACATGCCCGTGCCCGGAATCGAACCCGGGACCCTTCAGTCCCCAAGCCGACGCTCTATCCATTGAGCCAAACAGGTTTCGGCACTACTTAGTCTTTTAAGGAAAATGTACTGACCCCTAGCTTAGGCTATAGTTTATTTTTATCTTCCTTGTGTGTATTGGGAGGTAATGTGAGGAGATCCTACTAACTTAAGCTGATCATATAGGCACATGAGTAATAGCTTTTCAAGCCATTAAAAAGGACTGCATTTCATTCTGGAGTCATTTAGATTGCTCACTACAGACCGTAGGGGAACACTAATGAATAAATGGAGTACTTGCCTATTTATGCAGCAGGTTCTAGAGTGGTTTCATTGCTATACTATGGTCAAAGCAAATCTCCTTTTTATTTTATAATAAGACTTCAAGATTCTCTTTAATATTTGATAAGAATGCCTAGAACATTTATTCAACATGGTACAAGAAAAAATCTTGAAAGAAGCATATATATAAGTACGCATGAAATCATTTATATGAAGTCCAAAAGGCTTACACATTTATGTGAAGTATGCATTTAATGCATATAACACTTGAGCATTTATACGAAGATCAAAATCAGGCACAACCCAACCATATTTTTTAGTGAAAAAACTTAACTTTGCTCAAAAGAAGTTCTGGCCTTTGTTCTTGGCTCTTGGAGGATAATTGTTAAACCATTAGAATATTTTGTCTGATAAGAATGTCATTGTTTACCTGGAGATATTGGGCTGTGCCAGATAATATATGCCACCAAAGGGATGTATGATCCCTAGATGGGGCCTTGGAACAAGCAGTATCAACTTGACTGCTGGGGACATTTACAAGGCCCGGGACAAAGTCAGCCCTGTAAATGGCCAACAATGTTTTTGTGACCGAACCTCAGATAAAACTCTGGACACCAAGACTTGGGTAGGCTATGGTTGTCAGTACAAACTGTTTCACATCATTTTTGGGAGAGATAAGCATGATCAACACAATTTCAATGGCAGGGGACCACTAAAAGCTTTGCACTTAGAACCCTCTGGGCCATGCTCCCTGGGACTCTTCCCATGGCTGATTTTAATCTCTGCATTTTCCTTGTAATAAAACATAATTTTGAGCATAACAGCTTTGATAAAATTTGTGAGTTCTTCCAGGAAATTTTAGAAACAGAGGCTGGTTTTAGGGAACTCCTAACTTTCAACTGGTTTGACAAGTTAGGGTAGTCTTGGAGACTTCTGAAAAAAAATTCATTGTATATACATTTCTTATTTGTATCTGCACATATATACATACACACACATCAAAAATATCATGCTAGTGGTTACCAAGGTTGGGTGCTAGGCATAACATGTGATTTCTAGGATGGTAGCAATATTATATTTCTTCATTTGATAGTGGTTAACTAGATATTATATATAATTCTTTTTTAATCTGTACACATGCATTTATGTACAATTGTGAATTTATAATATATCACTATTTAAAAAGATGGAAAAGAACTCTTCACAAAGTACATTACTTTAAATAACCCCACACAAATGCACACACATAGGATCCAGTGTAGCATTGTATTCAGCTACACAAAAGATTGCTATTTTGTCCTTAGTTTCATTGCTCAAGAACTATTACCTTTTTGTGTGTGAAGGAATAAGTGTAGAGTGCCGCCTGAGAAGGCACATGGACATCCTTTAAATTGTCCCTGAGGCTAAGGGTGTATTCAGTTTCTGACTTACCTTTGTCCAGGTGTCAGCAGAGGTAGATCTAGATATGTAAATCCAGTAATGCTAGGGCCTAGTTAAGAATGCAAATAAGCTCCTTTGACCCTATAAAATAAACCTGCTGCATGGCTCGGCTGCTTGCTGCCTCTCTATCAGAGAGGATGGCGCCCACCTAGCATCCAAGCTTGATGAATCTATTTCTGCCTCTTGTCTCTTTCTTTCTTTTATTTCTTAATCCCCAGATCCTCCACTCAGGAACCTGTCCTTATCCCTTTCTGTGTGGGACACGGAAAAAGAAGTACCCCACCACAAATAAGTCACTTAGTTATTCAAAGATTATAATCGCAATTGTCATGATAGTGTGATAAAATATTGATTGCTATCTTCCACAGTATTAGAAATTCTGTTCCATTGCTTATATGTATCCTTTGGAACAGTATATGTGATGTCTCTTTTATGACTAAGTTGCAGCAAAATGAACCCTGGCAGTAAGGTTAGATTCAATGACTTCAAAACCTCCACTACTCAGTAGAGTCACATATGTTTAGAATGGTGACTATAATTTCCTCCACAGTGAGAATTGTGCTTTTTCTCCCCTTTTCAGCACTTCTCTCAGTTCTAGGACTAATGTGTGTTTCAGTAAACAATTTCACATTGATTGACTATAAGGAGGATTTGAACCCATTAAAAATCGGTGCTTTGCACCCAAAGAGATCTTCAGGCTCAGTGTCTGGTCTTTGTGCCATCATTTCACATCTACACAGCACACATACAAAGACCACCATTATCTTTATGTAGGAAGAGCAGCTCAGACAAAGCTTGTTTCCTTACTGCTAGGTCATTGAACTTCTGTAGCAATTTCCATTGCTTAATGTCTGACGGAGCTGAAAGCTCCCAAATAGAGATCTTATAATATGGTCACAGTAATGTGAAATAATTTTAAGTATTCATTTAACTTCTTTAAGGCATCATATATAATTTATTAACCTTTACTGATAACCTACAAGTCAACCCAGTTTGGAGACATCTTTGCTAGATTTAGGGGGAAGGGTATCTCCTATAAAATAATATACTTATAGGTCACAAAGGGAAAGAGATGATAACAATGGCTGGTAACCACCTGAATAGAAGAGTGAAAGTATGCTAACCTTCAGTGGTCCACTCAGACAGATGGGTGGATGGATATGTGTAGACTGAAGACAGAAACTCACTGGGTCATTTTATAGCATGACTGCCTTTTTCAAGTCACCTGGATTGACTGTCACAAGTCAATTCCTGGTTATTGCATTATCTGGCTTCACCTGTTTCCATTGTTCATGTGGCCCTAAATAATCAGGCTGCTCATTGATTACTTGCTTGTTCTGGCCAACTGAACAACTCAGTCAACTCGACCCTGTGACAACTGGTTTCATTGTTTAGCAGATTCCAGGTAGGATTCTCCAAAGCCTGAGCTGGCCACATTTGGGGCATTTAAAGTACTAAACACCAGGCTGCTTCCAAGTCAAGAATATAGTTGTAGAGAACACACCACATGGTGGCACCACCACATACTGTTGCAGACAGAGCTGGAGCAAACAAAGGGCAGTTCTCAAGTTTTATTATGTGTAACAATCATTTAAAATAACTTGTGTAGAAACTCTGATTCTTGGGTTCCACTCCAGAGAGATTGATTTAATATGCTGTGTTAGGGCCCCAAAGATATACATTTTCAGTAAGTACCTAAGTCATTCTGATACAGATGGTCTCCAAGAACCTTAGAGAAACACTAGGTTTCTTTGTGCTGTAGCTCAAACAAAACTGCTTTAGGCTTCTGATAAGGGCTGTTGGTTTCTACTGTCACCATGTAATTCATGTACTTTTTAGGAAGCACACATTCTATCACTCAGTAGAAAAGTTGCACCCAATGGCTCTATCCACAAACTAAGATTCCCTTGGCCATTGTATAAATGGCACCTACTTAGTTTCTATATAATTCTGAAGATATATCGATGGGACTCTCCAAAGTACTTTAGTAACATCATGTAAATGGATACACTAATGTCCCTAGAGAATAATCTTGGCAATCTCCCCCTCCCCCCCCCAGATCATGCATTGCTACAGTTATCATTACCTTACAGCTGTTCAATAAAACCATGAACAGCTGGTCCAAACAGATCTGCTTTTTAATTTTTTTTTTACTATACTAAAATACTTTATATTATTAATAAGTGGAGGCAATCAAAGGTGAAGTATTTAGCTCATCCAGCCCTTAGAATAATGATTAATTACTGGTATGCAGTTTCAATTTAATTCCCCTAATTTAAATTGGCATTCATTGTTATTAAAACTGTAAGAGCTAACCTATAAACAAGCTATTTTATTTTTTTAAATCATTTTTTAATCATAATTTTGTTATTTAGTTTGTTTTTCAATGGTCACAGCTGGGCTGGCCAACAAGTAAGGATGTTAGTACTTTCACTGGAAACTCAATCTGGGATTGAAAGTCAATTTAATTTAATTCAACAAATACATGTGAGTATATGCTATGTAGAAGGCATGCATATAATTCAGTCCTTATTTCCAAGAGGCATGTAATCTTCAATAAGTAGCAATGGTACTATGAAAAAATGTGTAGTTAAGTTTAAATTGTCTAAGGTTCAGCAGGAAATTATATTTTGTAAGGATAAGTGATATCATGGAAGAGGTGGCATTAGTAATGGCAGTTAAGCAAGGTTCTGTTGAGAAAATAGATAATCCAGTTTGGGTGATTTATAGACTGCATTTTTTGAAGTGAGAGCAGATGATACAGCTGTAGACTGTTGTCCTTCCATGAGTTTAGCTCCTGACTCCTACAAAGGCATTGTTAATTTCAAATCAGTATCCACTGTAGTGGTGGGATTCAAGAAGATACCATTCTGTTCTCTGGGTATGTAGTCACTTGTTCTCTCTGTGTTTCTATTTATCTGCCTGTGCAATATAATGCTTAGAATTCCTCTTTATCTCAAAGGAACATTGGCATAATAAAAAATATTATTTGATTAGGATTTTACTCTTCACTAAACATCAACCCCATGTATTATCTATTTTGGTTTGTATAACAAAACTTTCAAGTGTTTGGGATTGACATCTTAATCTCTATTTTGCAGGTGAGGATACTAATGCTCAGAGGAAAAAAATGTACGGTAAATTGTCCAAAGGCCACATTGCTTTCAATGAGAGAGCCGCAATTCATGTCTACTGCCACCAACTCCCTACTAGGCTTCCTCTTTTCACAGTGAGGAGTTAATAGGATGAATATAAAAATCTTTTATAATGGAGGCAACATTAAAACTCCCTTAAGTATAACCCAAATAATATTCACATTCATGTGGCTACATTTGTTTGCATGCAACTTGAAACAAAATATATCCTTAAAAGCAAAGAACAAAAATACAACAACAAATAAAAACTGGTATCAGAGAAAGTAAAATAGAAAAGTTGGGCTTACCAGATATTAAGTGTCTTTGATGTGATGCCTCATGAAATATATATGCTATTTTTAACTCAATGCATAATGTGACTTTATCAGACCTTTAAATATACCTTCCATTTTATAATAAAAGTAAGATATAGAGTAATATACTAATTGTCACCAAGAAGAAGCAACCAGTCCAATCCAGAAGGTGGGGTGTTCCAGCAGGGGTTCTGTTTATAACAGATTAAGTTTATAATTGTAAAACGGGGTTGAGGAATGCAGGGAGTGGTGGGAGGGAAGGATAAAAAAGAAACCCCAAGAGCCCAGCCAATGTGGTTTAGTGGTTGAACGTCAACCTATGAACCATGAGACCACTGTTCAGTTCATGGTTAGCGCATATGTGTGGGTTGTGGACTTAACCCCCAGTTTATGGCATCCAGGAAGCAGCTGATCAATGATTCTCTCTCGTCATTGGTGATTCTATTTCATTCTTCCTCTCTGAAATCAATTAAATGTTTTTAAAAATTTTAAAAGAAACCCTGAGAGAAAGTGCCATATTGTGTTGACTCTGGTCATGGTCTCATGGATATAATAAAATTTACCAAATTGTACATTTTAAGTATGTACAGTTTAATGATTGTTAACTATACTTAAATATAACGTTTAAAATGTGAATGTTGAAAGCAATTTGCAAAACTATAGAAATACTCATTCTCAATCTCCAGGTATCTCAGTTTTTCTTTTTAAGCTGCTGTTTTGCCTGAATGGTCATTTCATCCTTTTGAACAGTAAAGAAAACTGAAGGACTGGCATGCCTGCTTTTGTGAATCTGTGCCCTTTTGAGGGACATAATTTGAGCAGCTAATGTAGTCAAAAAGGTTGTGCTTATGGCAAAGGTGTGCAGAGAATCATGGGGTTAGTTTTAAAGCTAAAAGGCTAAACAGAACTGCTATTCTGAGATGCCCAGAACACTCCTGACTGAAAAATGGTATAAGCTATGCCCTGAGCAAGCGGGAAGGCTCAATTTTATTTCAATCTGACCTTCATCTGGTTCCACCTGTGCACTTATCCCAGGTGTTTCGGCAGATCGGGGGCTAGTGCATGGGCACTCACAGAGGCACCTTTGAAAGATTGATTTGCATAAGCCCACACACTGCCGAGTGCTTAAAAGGTCCATCAATAAGTATAACATTGCTCCTGCAGATAAAAATAAAAAGGCTCCTTGAAATGTGGGGAACATATTCAATAACTCCAGCTTACATGCTCTTTAAGTTATAAGAAATATTTCAACAGCAATTTATAGTTGTGACTAGATTGGTAACTATTCCTGTGGCCTTTTGGGCATCAAAGCATCTCCATTTCAACATGCAGACACCCGATAACATTAGCTCACAGTCACTAACACAGACTTTTCTTTCATTCTCTTGGAAGGAGCTAAATTCAGGAATACATTTTAAATAAGTTCCTACTTCTAAAACAAATGCTTCATCGATCTCCACAAAATCCACTGATACAGGCTGTTACGAAAATAAGAACCTGATCCCTGACATTTTCTTGATTCTATTGCATATTTTTAAGTGAGCTGTTTGAGAAATAGTAACCATAACTGCAACTGCCAGAATGCCAGATAACCAATTCACTTACTCAAATAGCAATGGTGCCTTTCAACCTGTCATCTTAAAAACATCTTCAAATGAAACAGATTCATTTGGATTGCCCAGAATGCATATTCATTTTCCCTTCTATCATTCCCTTCCATACATCCCCATCTAATTTATTTGGAGGGCCCCTGGCTTATAAATGTATGATGGTGGTGGTGGTGGTGGTGGTGGTGGTGGTGTGTATGTGTATGAGTATGTGTGCTAAAAACAAACAAACAATCAAGCAAACACATTCTCAAATAGGGTACAAGGTGAACTAACTTCTTTCTTAATGGCATACAGCTTCCCTCCTCAGGTAGAAATCTTGGCTGTTTCTAAGATAAATAATTTCAAGGCTTCCCTTTCTCTTTATCTGTTACTCCCATTACCATTTGAGATCCATCCTGCTTCCTTCAAATATGCTCAAGGGGCAGGCATGGTGGGGATTGCTGGAGGTCATGGTGGGGATGAAGAGGTTGAAAGCAGAGCTACCACCAGTGCTGGATACCTACCAGTGAACTGCCCTCCCCTGACTCATTTCCCCTGGGAAGACACCAAGCCATTGGAGGTCCTTCCATCAGCAACTGGTTTGGCTAGTGGAATCCACAAATATAACACAGCCAGTCACTGGTGTTTGGCTGGTTCTTTCACCTGGAATAGGCAAATGTTGAAGCTCTGAGGTCCTGAATGAAAAGAATAAACTGGCACTGTCAGGTTGAAGAACAGATTTGGAAACATCGAAAATGACTTTGAGAGAAAAGAAAACTAAGATACCTAGAACCTAGCTAGGGTGGTGACAAAACCAATGGAAGAATATTCTGCCCTTTTCAAGCAGGGAGAGAATGAAACCTGCTGAGAAGGTCCCCAACCATTAGAGTCACTTGGGTCTGGCAGGATAGACCACACTCTTATTTCAAGCACATATTTCAAGATCCATTGGCTTCATTCATGGATCTTCAACTGCTCATAATTATGTGGAATAAATTTGAACAAATAGTCTTTGTAGAACTTATTTTATTTTTCCTTAGAATTTTTCTACAACATGACTGTTTATTGGTGAGCATTGACATTTAGGGATAATTTTCAAGATGTTGATGTACCCAATCCTTTGAGCAATCCTGAATCCTAGTGTTTATTAATAAATGACTTGCAAAATTATAGAATCTCCCCTCTTTTAAAACCAATTTACAATGGATTGACATTTGGATTAAATATAGAATTATATATTCTTTATTATATCAGTATTATGTTTGTTTTTAATTAGATCACGAGATAACAAAATTTTAATGCTTGCTGGTAGATATTTCTATTTGGATTCCAAGAAAAAATAGAAATGTCTTTCTTGATTCTACATATGTTAACATATATCCATAATATATTCTATGCATACTATGTGTTTGTAACACTGAGCTATTGAAATCTGATTTGCAGACAATTTTGCTATTTCAACAAATTTATGGGTATAAGCTCTCTATTTAATTTTGATCACCGTGGTCTTTTCCACAGGCAAGCATATTCTTTGACCCCAGGAACAAGTTTTGACCTTTTCAGCTCCTTTATTCAGTTTGACATTCATTTTTGTTCTTTATTCTTAACTGGTTTTCATTGTACTTAGTGTGTAATACATGGATCCTGGGGATCAAAATAAACCCATCAAATGCCCATGAATTTGAACCAAGGACTGCAGCACTACATGATTAAAAGCTTTAAATTCTCAAAGAGCAATATAATTAATCCAGTACCACAGTGCTGAGTGGCTTCACACTGGCTTCATTTGTTGGTATTGTTGTTTTCAAATTGTTGGGTATATTTGATTTTTTAGAATGATGATGATTTTCACTTATGCAGTTAATATGAATCTCTCCCTGCAATTGCAAAAAAAAATGTCATAACTACTTCAGTAATGTTTTATATGACTCATATCCAACTTTGTGAAGGAAAAAATTCAAGTACAAGATATGTATATGAAGACAGATTCTCCTAAACCACACACTTGGCGCCAGTGCCATGAAGATGAACACAAAACTTCTCTTCAGTTTATTGTATGCTTTGCAGAACTGAAGGCAAGTGCTTCAGAAGGTTTTCTATCCTGGAATGTTTTCTATCTAGCTATTTTTAAAGAACTCTAGGATCCCAAAATTTCCCTTGATAGCCCATCCCAGTGTTAAAATGAAAAAATATATGTAATAATTTCTTAGCCAGTCTGCTTCTGCATTTTTTCTTTGGCTTATTCTTTAGCAAAAAAAAAAAAAGAAAATTCACTGTGTATCTTCTCTGTATTATTGCTTCTAATACCCAATGGTTGCTGTGAGGCTAGTTTTTTAGCTTTACTTTTCCAAGTTAAAACACCTCCATTATCATTAACCTTTAATCACAGAGCATGTCTTATTCCCCTTTGCGTTTATATTTCAATACCCACTTTTTTAAAGCTTGTGCCCCCAAATGGTTGCAAATAAAGAGTGTTACAATGAATATTGAAAGAGAGTAATGGTTCCTCTTCCTGACTCATCTCATTCTGAATATATTCTATTGTTGTCAACATCATTATATCAATATGTGTAACATTTTTAGTTGCTGAAATTTTATCTTTCTATTATGATCTGCTAGGACCATCAAAACTGTGCTTTTGTACTTTTGTCTACCTGTCTTTGATCCAGATTTTGAATGGACTCATAATTATTTTTTAACTGTAGGGAAGTTAATATGCATATATCTTCAATGGTTTTTATTCTTAAACGAATTTTTTTCTGAGAGTTTAAAGTTCTTTGAGATAAGCTTCATAAGGCTAAATAAATGTGAGTTTTCAAAGTCAATATCTCTTTCAAAATGCCACTTATAACAAAATGGATTTCTTTTGTTCCAATAGGTTAACTACTGGTACTAAACTGAAGATGACACACTGAAGAATTTATTTGTGCTATAATTCCATAACATGTCACTACTGTTGAGTTAGAAATATAATATTTCTGCTACATGCTATGATTCATCTCTCAGGGAAGGGATAGATATTCAGGGCCAGGGACATGAGTCTCCGATATCACCAAACACTCATTTCAAACAGTAAGTCAGTCTTAAGAGACTTCTCAATGGGCCAACCATCCGAGGCTTTCTTATCATCTTACCATGTAATTTCCTGTATCTACAAACTGTCTTACACTCTTTTCTAACAACTGGGAATTTATTGAGAAATAATAAACTTTAGGTATATCTTCTTGCCTGTTTTCCCCTTGGTTCAGCTGCTGACATAGACATTCTTTGGGCCACAGTTATCAAATGGTTTGAACAGCTTCAGTAGCCAAAATTAATGTCATAAAAATTTGAGAATGACAAAAATTTAAATAATATGCTTGACTCCCTAAAATCAATTCCTTTGATTCAGTGTGTGAATATCCTACATTTTTTCTATGCTTTTATTCTTTTGGATAAACTGGAAAGAAGTCCCAACTTATGAGACTATTCCACTTAAATGACCCCAAATATTAACTTGTGACTGCTTGCTCTTGAACAACTACAGAGAAGTAACCAAAGATTAATAAATGTTGCTCAATTTCATGGTTGTTGTTCTTAGGCAAGTTCTTCCTCACAGTATTTTGAGTGTACACAGCAGCTGCAAGCTTAAAATGAAAGGTTTTTCAAATTCACCTTTAGCCCCTGTAATATTTCAGCTAGGCCTGCCTGAGGACTTCCTTCTTTTCTTTGATGGAAATAATAAACTATGATGAGTTTTCAATAACAGCTCTTGTTCCTACCACTATCTCATTTCTAAGAAGTGGAACAATAGCTCCTTATATTGCTGTCAGTAAGACCCTCCAGAATAGCAGTGAGACTGAGAAACTGGAATGAGCCTTTCTTCATACAAAGTGCCACAGGGTCATGGAAAGACATCTTGACACTGAGTTACCATGGAAGCATTACGATGCTGTAGTGACATTCCTCTCTTTTTAGCAAGTGCTTAATGTGCACTCCAATTAACACATCAGAAAGCAAAGCTACAGGGTCAAAGATCATCTGGTGGTTTCTAAGTCCCCTTTGCCTATTGATCTCTTTACTATTACAGGTTTGACTAAAAAGAAGATACATTATTTATTTTTGCCATTTTGTGACCTTTTGTTCTTTACTTTTATACCTATTTCTGTCAATTTAGGATTCACATATTCCTCACAGAAAGACACCACTTGCTCCAAAGGCAGGTCTATAGAGGAGGAGTCAGTGTTAACGCAAAATGAAACTTCTTGGGCACATACATTTCTTTCAGGTCACAAGTCATATCCTTCCTCATATGCTTGCCAATCCTGCTAGTCTTACAAATATGCAATACAATATTAAATGGTGACTAAAGTACCAGGATACTAGGAGCTAGGTCAGTGCTAAAAGATGTCAGCCACACCATTCTTAAAGTGTAAAGTTATCAGGCAGCGTTCAAAGGGTGGCAGCCACTGTTGGCTTTTTACTCCTTGAGAAGCCATGCAGTTTTTGAGGTATATAATAAGCTTGGACAGATATCTGTCATCTAGAACGATGTGATCTGGGCCACGGATGTGAGTCTTTCAAATTAAAATCTGAGTGACTTTTTTGTGTGTGATAGTTCTATTCTTAACAAGTGCAGGTAAATTGTGGCATGGAGAGGATTTACGTATTCTAATGACTGACCTGGTAGAATGGATACTGTGATAGCCCCACCTAGATCCCCTTTATCAGGCTGTGTTCCCATTCCCTATTTGTTGTGAGTGTTGGATAGTAGGCCTCACAACTGCTCCCTTCTTCAATGCTCTTGATCACTACAGAAATCACTCAAGCCAAGAGATGCCTGGGAGGTTACTTCCCACAAGCAAATTCTACCCATCTGGAAGGGGCTGTCTTCAACAAACAACCAGCTATCGTGTGAGGTACAAAGCCCAGCTCTCCTACCATAAGATGAGATGCTCGAGAGCTTTCTGTGGGATAAAATTATGGTTGGGCTTCAGCAAAAACTACCTCTTTGCTTAGCTTCTTTCCTCTCCTCCCCTGCTTCCCTTACTTCCTCTCGGTTTTCTCTCACAAGCATTCTCTCAATATATCACCTCCATAACAATCCCAGTCTCTGCCTCCACTGCAAGGGAACAAGACACATGGTAACTAATTATACTATTGCAACACATTAATAGTCATAGGACAATTATATTAATTTACATTGTCCTTGAACTTCTTAAAATGTAGATGTATTTACTCCATCTGGTAAAATACAAATGTATGTTTAAAGTGTAAACCAGCAATTCTCCTAGGTACTTATCCAAGAGGGATGAAAACATATGTCCTGCACAAAAATAGTCACAGCAGATTTATTCATAAAAGCCAAAACCTAGAAACAACCAAGATGCCCATCAACTGAGGAAAGGAAATATAAACTGTGCTGTGTTCCTAAAATGGAATAGAACTCAGCAATAAAGAAAATGACCTATTTACCCACACCAGCATAGGTGAATCTCAAAATTACTATGGTGAGTGAAAGAAGACAGACATAAGAAAGTGCACACCATTTGGTTCAATTTAAATGGATGTCTAAAATAGACAAAACCAATCCTGAGTGACAAAAGTGAGATCAGTGGTTACTTTACAGGAAGACATGGAAGTGACTGGAAAGGGGCAGGTAGGAATTTCTAGGGTAATAGAAATATTTTGCCTTGGTTTGCATTCATTACAATTGGTGGGAGAACACAATGAAGATCTGACCCTTTCACTGTATGTAAATTACCCTTCAATTTAAAAAAGTACATGTGAGAAACATAATTTTCTGAGTTCTATTTTTATCATAAATGTGTATCGAACAGGAACTTTGAGAAAGTTAGCGCAAATATAGACCAAAATGGTTGGTTGCAATATTTTTGCATCCCTATGCATTTATTCTATAGAGTGTTTAGTGTCCCACATGGGTACAAGTTTACTTTAGGTTTACCTTGGTGAGAGAGAGAGAGAGAGAGAGAGAGAGAGAGAGAGAGAGAGAGAGAGAGAGAAAATTGATTCTCTAGATTGCTTTTTAAAAGTAATAGGTTATACCCTTTGATGACAATTTGCAAAAATATAAAAAATTCCATTGTTCATCAGTTTTCTTCTAGCAAACATTTGTGATATATTTACCAGCATTGCAAGTACTGAAAGATGCCAGAAATGTAAAGAAAAATAAGATATTTTTTCAACCTCAAAGGATGTGTTGAAAGAACTGATTGTAACAATTATGGAGATAAAAGACGTGGTAGAAGTAAATACTGTACTGGGCACAGTAGATGCTGAAAGGAGGATAGAAAAATCCATCTGGGGTACTAGGACAAGCTTGCTAAAGGAAGTGATGCTTGTAATAAAACACCCAAGTTGTTAGTAAACCATAAGAGACAGTGTGGTTCTGTTAAAGTATGATGATTCTGGATTTAGGAAACTCAGCACCTTTGCTGCAACATACTCTCACTTTGGCTAATTTTCTTATTCCTCTTCAGCCTCCACATCAGAATTTCTAACTTGGGATAATATCAACCTGGTAGTGTTGCTATAAAATCATCCCTCACTATTATTATTTTCTGGGAAAGGTGATATTCCTAAATCATAATCATCCATTAAAATTATGCTTTATCAGATTAGCAACTCAGAATAATAGCAAAGATTACCGGTAAAGTTTGATTTTGGGTGTCAAAATCAAGTTTGTTTCTTTGTCTTTTACTGTTTCTAGAAGCTGCCTGGACTACTTGTCTTGTAGACCCTTCCTCCATCTTTAGAGGCAGCAGTGCTGTATCTTCAAGTCTTGATCTTTGACCTCTGCTTTCATTTTCACACCACCTACATTTTTCTTTTGTCATCACATAACCTACCCTCAGACTCTCCTGCCTCCTTCTTTAAAAGTTCTGTGATAACATCGAGGACACTCAGATAGTCCAGAAAGATTTCCCCATCTCAAGATCCTTAACTTAATCACTATTGCAAAATTACCATTAACATGTACAGTAATATATTCCAGGATTTGGAGACTTGATGCACATTTCTGGGGAAGGGCATTATACAGCCTACCACAGAATAAAGATGTGAGTTGAGTTCCAAAGTGTGCTTCCCTCTGGCTGACCCACTGCTTTAGCCCAGGGCACTGTGATCACACAAGCAGCAGCAGCATGAGCAGCCCACCCCTGTTGGAGGAGCAGCAGCCCTGTGAGCAGCCCCCATATAAGAAGCAGCAGCCCCCAAAAGCCTTCCCCCATCATTGGAACAGCAGGATCGTGAGCAGCCTTCCCCCATCCAAGGAGCAGCAGCCTTGAGAGCAGCCCACCCCCATCTGAGGAGCAGCAGCCTTATGAGCATCCCACCCCCATCTGAGGAGTGGCAGCCACATTCAGCCCATCCCCATGTAAGGAATAAAGTTGCACAGAGACTGCTCCCATCTGAGGAACAGCAACCAGGTGAGCAGCTCACTCCATCCAAGGAGTTGCAGCTGGGTGAGCAGTGCCCATCAGAGGAGCCACCACCACTGAGGAGCAGCCACTGCCCAAGTAGTCACTGTCATCAAGGAGCAACCTCCAGTAGGACTTGATTCCTAGATCCTTCAGTGAGAGCAAAAATAGGGTAAAAAGATACCCCAAAGGAAAAACCAAAAAATGAGCTAAATGAAAGAGAGGCATACAATAGGTCAGAAAATTAATTCAGAATAATGGTCATACAGTTTATAAAGTGGATTGATGAAAGTATCAACAACTTATGTAAGAATCAAGAAGAAATAAAGAGTGATATAGTTGCAGTAAAAAGCATTATGGAAATTTTCAACATTACAGTAGGAAAAGAGGAGGACCAAATTAGCAGATTACAAAACAAGGAAGCAAAACACTCCCAAACGGAACTGCAATTGGAGAAAATAATAAAAATACAGAAGGAGAGCTTAAGGGAGCTTTGGGACAACATGAAACAAAGCAACATATAAATAATAGGAATGCCAGAATGACAGAAAGAGGAACAAGGGTTTTCTATTTGAAGAATAAAGTCAGAAAACTTCTCTGATTTGGTAAAGAAAAAAATCATACAAGCACAGAGAGTCCAAAACAAGATGAACCTGAAAAGACCCACACCAAAACATGTTGTAATTATAATAACAAACATTTAGAACAAAGAGAATTTTAAAGGCTGCCTGTAAGAGAGAGACAGAAAGTTACATACAAGTGACCTCCCATTAGATTATCAAATGATCTCTCAACAGAAAAATTCTGGGTCAGAAAGGAATGGAAGGAAGTTTCAAAGTGATGCAAATCAAGGGACTGTATCCCAGAATACTCTAGTCAGCAATACTACCATTAAAAATTGAAGGGGAGCCGAAACCGGTTTGGTTCAGTAGATAGAGCGTCAGCCTGGACTGAAATGTCCCAGGTTTGATTCCAGTCAAGGGCATGTGCCTTGGTTGTGGGCACATCCCCAGTAGGGGGTGTGCAAGAGGCAGCTGATTGATGATTCTCTCTCATCGATGTTTCTAACTCTCTATCCCTCTCTCTTCCTCTCTATAAAAAATCAATAAAAAATATATATATATATTTTAAATTGAAGGGGAAATAAGAACTTCACAGACAAAAAAAAAAAGGCTAAAAGGCTAAGGGAGTTCATGACAACATTTCAAGAAATACTAAAGGGACTGGTGTAAAAAGAAGAAATAAATAGGAAGAAGGAGCACAAGCATAAAAAATAAAAAGTGGCTACAAACAAATAACTATCAATAATAACCTTAAATGTAAATGGACTAAATGCTCCAATCAAAAGACATAGAGTGGCTGAATGAATAAGAAAACATGACCCATATATAAGCTATTTATAAGAGACTTAGAACAAGGGACTATAAAGACTGGAAGTGAAGGGATGGAAAAATATCTTTCAGAAAATGGAAATGAAAAAAAAGCTGAGGTAGCTATACTTATATCTGACAAAATAGACTTCAAAGTGAAGGCCATTACAAGAGATAAGGAAGGTCACTTCATAATACTAAAGAGATCACTACAACAAGAGGATATAACCCTGGTAAATATATATTCACCCAATGCAGGAGCACCCAAATAAAAAATAAAAAAAATCTCCTGGAAGATATCAAGGGAGAGAGTGACAACAATACAATCATAGTAGGGAACTTAAATACCCCACTGATATCACTGGATACATCCTCTAGACAAAAAATCAGCATAGAAAAAAGCACTCCTAAATGACCCACTTCATCAGATAGACTTAATTGACATTTTCAGAATATTTCACCACAAAGCCACGGAATATACATTCTTTTCAAGTGCACATGGGGAATTTTAAAAGATAGACCACATCTTGGGTCACAGGTAAAGTCTTTCCAAATTCAAGAAGATTGAAATTATATAAAGCATCTTCTCAGACCACAATGGCATAATATTAGAAATAAACTACAATAAAAACAATCAAAAAGTTCAAACAACTGGAAGCTAAATAGCATGCTATTAAATAATGATTGGGTTACCAAAGAGATCAAAGAAGAAATTACAAACATCCTGAAAATGAATGACAATGAAAACACAACAATCCAAAAAATCTATGGGACACAGTGAAAGCAGTCATGAGAGGAAATTTTATAGCTTTACAGGCCCACCTCAAAAAAAAAAAAAAATGGTAATAAATCATCTAACTCTACAACTTAAAAATTAGAAAGGAGCAACAAGAAAGGCTCAGAGTGAGCAGAAGGAAGGAGATAATAAAGATAAGAGCAAAATAAATGACATAGAGATCATATATATATATATATATATATATACAAAAAATCAATGAACCAAGAGCTGATTCTTTGAAAGGATAAACAAGATTGATGAACCTCTAGTCAGGCTCACCAAAAGCAAAGAGAGAGGACCCAAATAAACAAAATCATAAATGAAAGAGGCAAAATAACAACAAACCCCACAGAAATACAAAGGATTGTAAAAAAAAAAAAATACTATGAACAACACTATTCCATCAAGCTAGACAACCTAGAAGAAATTGACATATTTCTAAAAAAATGCAACCTTCCAAAACTCAAACAGGAAGAACCTAAAATCTTAATAGGCTGATAACAATGGAGGGAATTGAAGCAGTCTCCAAAAAGCTTCCAGCAAACAAAAGCCCAGGGCCAGATGGTTTCACTGGGGAGTTTTATTAAAAATTCAAAGAAGAACTAAAAAATCTCTCCTCCTCAGACTATTCCCAAAAAATTCAAGAGGAAACAACACTTCCAAGCACATGTTATGAACCCAGCATTACTCTGATTTCAAAACCAGATAAACACAACACATAAAAGGAGAATTACAGGCCAATATCCCTTATGAACATAGATGCCAAAGCCTTCAACAAAATTCTAGCAAATCGGATCCAGCATTATATTAGAAAGATCGTAAACCATGACCAAGTAGGATTTATCCTGGGAATGCAATGATGATACAATATCCACAAATCAATTGATGCAGGAAAGCTTGTGACAAAATTCAATTCTTGATAAAAACCCTCAGCAAAGTGGAAATTGATGGATTAGACCTCAACAAAATAAAAGCTTTATACGACAAACCTGTCACTAACATCATACTCAATGGGCAAAAACTAAAACCATTTCACCTATGAACAGGAACAAGACAGGGATGTCCACTCTCATCACTCCTGTTTGACATAGCACTGAAAGTGCTAGCCACAGCAATTAGATAAGAAGAAGAAATAAATGTATCCAAATTAGGAGAAAAACATAAAACTGTCTTTATTCGCATATGACATGATATTGTACTTAGAAAACTCTAAAGACTTCGTCAAAAAATCATTAGAGTTAATAAATGAATTTGAAATTATAGCAGAATGCAAAATTGATGCCAAGAAATCTATGGCATTTTTATAAACCACAAGTTAACTTATAGAAAGAGAGATTTTTTTTAAAAAAAATCTTATTTACCATTGTACCAAAAAAAAAAAAAAAAAAAAAAAGATATCTAGGAATAAACTTAACTAAAGAGATAAAATACCTGTACTAAAAAAACTACAGGACACTTAAAAAAGTGATAGAGGAAGAAGTAAATAGATGGAAGAACATACCATTTTCATGAATTGGTAGAATCAACATCCCAAAGCAATCTATAGATTCAATGAACTCCCCATTAAAATACAGGATATCTCACAGATCTAGAATGAACTCTATAAAAATTCATCTGGAATAAATAAAAACAACACCCCAATTAGCTGCAGCAAACCTGAGAAAGAACAAAGTAGGAGGGATCTTAATACCAGATATCAAGCTGTTTTACAAAGCCACTCTACTCAAAACTGCCTGGTATTAGTACAAGAATAGACATATAGACCAATGAAATAGAATAGGGAACCCAGAAATGACCCAAACCACTATGCTCAATTAATATTTGACGAAAGAGGCAAGAGCATACAATGAAGTCAAGACAGTTTCTTCAATAAATGGCATTGGGAAAATTGGACAGATCATGCAAGAAATGAAACTAGACCACCAAATTATATCATATACAAAAATAAACTTAAAACAGATAAAGTATTTAATCATAAGATGGGAAAGCATAAAAATCTTAGAGGAGTCCCCAAGTAGCAAAATATCAGACATATGCCAAAGCTTAACTGATACAGTTCCTAGAGCAATGGAAACTAAAGAGAAAAATAAACAAATGAATTACATCAAAATAAAAAGTTTCTGCACAGCAAAAGAAACGATTAATAAAACAACAAGAAGGTCCACTGCATGTGAGAACATATTTGCCAATGTTATCTCTGATAAGGGTTTAATCTCTAGCATTTACAGGGAACTCATACAACTTAACAATAGGAAGATAAACAATTTAATCAAAAGATGGTCAAGGGACCTAAATAGATACATTTCAAAAGAGTATATAGACATATAAAGACATATAAAGTATATAGACATATAAAGTATATAGACATATAAAGACATATAAAAACATGCTCAGAGTGACTAATCACCTGAAATATTCAAATCAAAATGACAATGAGGTACCATCTCACACCTATCAGAATGGAAATTATCAACAAATCAACAAAAGACAATTGCTGGCAACAAAGGAACCCTCCTGCACAGCTGGTAGGAATGCAGGCTAGTCTAGCCACTGTGGAGAACAGAATGGAGTTTCCTAAAAAAAATTAAAAGTGGAACTCCAATTTGACCCAGTGATCCCACTTCTAGAAATATATCCCAAAAAAACTAAAAACACCAATCAGAAAGAATAAAAGCATCCCTATGTTCATAGCAGCACAATTTACCATAGCTAAGATTTGGAAACAACCTAAGTGCCCATCAGCAGATGAGTGGATTAGAAAACTCTGGTACATCTACACAGTAGAATACTATGCTGTTTTAAAAAGGAAGGACCTCCTACCATTTGCAACAGCATGGATGGACCTGGAGAGCATTATGCTAAGTGAAATAAGCCAGTCAGAAAAAGATAAATATCACATGATCTCACTCATTTGTGGAATATAATGAACAACATAAACTCATGAACCAAAACAGATTCAGAGATAGAGAAGTATCTATCAGACTGTCAAACCTCAGAGGGAAGGCAGGGGAGGGGAGGGGTAAGGAGGAGAGATCAACCAAAGGACTTTTATGCATGAATATAAGCATAACCAATGGACACAGAGACAAGGGGGTGAGGAAATGAGCAGGGGTGGGGGTGGGAGGCAATGGGGGATAAGAACACATATGTAATTCCTGAATCAATAAAGAAAAAAATATAAAGGCTTGAGTTATCCTTAGACCATTTGGCAGATTCTGAATAATTGCAAGGCAAAGATGGTGGCACTGACCATACAAGAGGCTGGTTGGGCCAGGAAAAAAAAATATTATACTAGGTGTACCACTTAATAATGCAGATTTTTTCAATAAATGGAGTTATACATATGATGATATACATGCAATTTGACAAGCTTCAATACTTCATATGTCAAATTTTCTGAAGGTGTTAACATCATAGATATTTTTATGATGAAAAATGTGAAATTTTGTGTCCCCCAAAAAGAGCATTTGTGGGGAAGTTATAATTCATTACTTTGTTTTAAAGAAAAGTGCTGCTGAATACTTCAGAAAGCTTATGGTGAACATGCTCTATCTCAAGATACTTGTGAACGCTGGTTTAAATGCTTTAAAAGTGATGGTTTCAATGTGAAAGACAACATCCAAGTCAACTGAAAAAGTTTGAAAACCAACAATTACAAGCATTATTGGATAAAGATGCCTGTCAAACTCAAAAACAACTTGCAGAAAGATTAAACGTTGCTAAGCAAACAAGTTCTGGTCATTTACAAGCAATGGGAAATATTTTAAAGGAAGGAAAATGGGTGTCACATCAACTGAAAGAAAGACAAATGGAAAACCAAAAAGTCATCAGTAAAATGTTGCTTCAATGGCATGAAAGAAAATCTTTTTTGCATTGAATTATGACTGGTGATGAAAAGTGGATTTATTTTGAGAATCCCAAATGCAAAAAATCATGGGTTGATCCAGGACAACCATCAACATGGGCTGCAAGGCCAAATTGCTTTGAAAAGAATACAATGCTCTGCATTGGTGGGATCACGAAGGTGTGGTGTGTTATTAACTTCTAAAACCAGGTGAAACCATTAATACGAGTCGCTACAGAAAACAAATAATCTATTTGAACCATGCTTTGATTATAAAACAACCAGAATAGGCCAGAAGACATGGCAAAGTAGTTTTACTTCATGATAACACACCATCACACACTTCAAAACCAGTTAAAGACACATGAAAATATCTTGCCTGAGAAATATTAACCCATCTGCCATATTCACCAGACCTTACTCCTTCAGATCACCTTTGTTCCAATGGATGGCACACGTACTTTCTGAGCAGCACTTAAAAAATTATGAAAAAAGTGGGAAATTTGGTCTCAGAATGGTTTGCCTCAAAACAAGATTGAAATATGGTAGCAATCATACTTGGGTAAAAACTGCTGTTTGAATTTTAACTTTGCTATCTGACTTAGACCTTCGATTACTTGCTTAAACAATAGGGTAGTTACAGGAGATTGACTCCCACTGACTCAGTAGCTTCAGGGGTAGAAACTATAGATAACCTTTAGTTCTGCTTTTGTATTATGGGCAAGATAGGGCCACATTCCAATGTCCAGCAGGGTGTGACTGGGAGCCAACCCTGCAGGCTGTCCCCAGTCTTTAGAATTTAGTCTTTAGGATTTAGGAACAGATATGGAAGGCCAGTTCTTTGTCCTGAGGGGCCAATCAGGGTTAGCCGAGGCAGTGACATCACCACCGACCTGAGTAAAATCCCCGGGCTGGGCGAAATTCACTCTCTTCCGCCATGCTGCCGACGTGAGTGGGACAGCCCATGCTAGCATGGAAAAGGCTCTTTTGTTTATTGCATCAGACTCGGCTCCCTGGTGGTCCTTGGGGATCATGAATTTGTCTGGGATCCCCAGCCAGGACCATGAGGGACCCCAATCCGGAGAGCCTGACTGGCTATGGTAGGTGTGTGTTTGTCTGTGTTTTTGTGTGGGCGCTCTGGAGGGACTGCCCCTCCATCAGGGCTCTTATCTGGGTGTTTGATGGCTGCTGCGTCAGCCACGGTTTGAGCCTGGATTCAAATCTGTAATAAATTCTTGCTGGCTTAATCAAATTGGCTTCGGTGGTCCATCTCTTGGGGACTCGCTCTGTAACAAAGATAAGCTCTATTGGGAGTGTATCCACAAATTACCTGAAAGATGTGGAAATGTGTAGCTAGTGATAGACATTACTTTGAATAAAGCACTTCTGATGTTTCTCTTGAAATTATTGTGTTTTCTTTAATAACAAAATCTGTTATTAAACCATACACCTAGTATACCATTAGAAGGGAACCAGATCCAAAGACAGCAAAGAATCGTCACACTGATAAGCTTAGATCTGTGCTTCAGGGAGCTGATTCTAATTAGGGTGGAGAGTGACTAGGAAGGATCCTGGAGCTGGGGAGGAGGCCATATAACCTTGCAGTCATTGCAATGGACCAGGTGAGCTGGGAACTACAAATTTCACCAGTTTCTTAATCTTGTCAAAGATGAATTTTATCCTTAAACACCATAGTGAGAGAAGAGATTTGAAGAAAAGAAGAGAAGGACAGGGGGAGGGAGAGCATGGATTTCTTTTTTCAGGAGTTTTGACGGAACAGTTAAATCACGAAAGGAAAGTAACTTTTACCGGACTTATTTGTAGTACAATGGCAGTGTGTACTTATTGATGTGCTTGAAGGCCCCGGGCTTCTCACTGTGCCAGATCACAAAAGGTTTCAATTTGTAGCCTGTAACCAGGAAAAAACTATTATCCTGTCCTTAAATGCCTTGAAATCTGGCATTGATTTAGCCTCCTTAAGGATGAAGGTGCTTTCAGGCATCATTTCCAGAAAAGGGAGGTGCCATTCATGTTGAATATTTGCTCTTTCCAGTAATTTTCTTCCACACCAGCTTATCTAGAGATTGCAAAAGTTCTTCAGCTGCCTTCACATTAGCACTCAGCTCACCACTCACTTTCACATTATGTAATGAATAATGACTCTTGAATCTTTAAACCACTCAGAGCTAGCAGTAAATGCAACATTGTAGTTAGGCCTAGTCTTTTATTTTTAAAATGGCAAAAACATTTTTCTTTGGCCGTGATCATCATGGTGCTGAGAAGGATAGCTTCTTTGTCTGGTCTTTAATCCAGATCACTACAAGTTCCTTCATGTCTGATAAAGGCCCATTTTGAATTGATGGCAGTGTCTTTGCCTTCAAGGAAGCAACTTATTTAACAGCTTTCATCACTTTGTTGTTGTTCTTTAAGACCATAGCTATGGTGAACTAGGATGAGCATCCCCACTTCGTAGTCCTTAATCAGTTTAATTTCACTTCCAGGTCAATCACTAATGTGGCCTCTAACTGGCAATGTTAGCAGTGGATTTTATAGACTTAGGGGCTATGATGAACGAAACTACACAAGATTAAATCAAGCAGAGAAAATGATGCAATCAAGAGACATGGTAAAGGAGATGTATGAAGCTGCTGCATGTACAGCATATTGTTTTACAGCAAAATTTTTTAACAAGTAGAGAGAATACATTATAAAATAATGATAAAAAGTGTAGTATAGCCCAAACCAGTTTGGCTCAGTGGATAGAGAGTCAGCCTGAAGACTGAAAGGTCCCAGGTTCAATTCCAGTCAAAGGCATTACCAGGTTATGGGCTCAATCCCCAGTAGGGGGTGTGCAGAAGGCAGCTGATAAATTATCCCCTCTCATCATTGATGTTTCTATCTATCCTTCTCTTTCCCTTCCTCTTTGATATCAATAAAAATATATATTTAAAAAAATAAAAAAATATTACAACACTGAGTGCATTTTAGACTTTAAACATAAATATTTAATTAAAGAGCAAACAATTCATTGACTGACCTGATTGGAAGAAGATTCACTATGAAAACAGTAACAAATTATTTTGTATATAGGGCACAATCTCCTTAATCAGGCTTCTTTCTTTATGAATTGAGGGATTAGATGGGTCAAGAAAATATTAAAGAACAAAAACCCTTATTATCAAGCTCTTAAGGCCATTTTATATTCAATAAAATAATTTGAATAGCCCCTTTTTCAGCAAGAAATTAGAAAGCTTATGCTTGCTTTTTCTATTAATCAGAAGTCAAACAATTTTTAAGCATTTATTTTCTTAGTATCACAAACAGTTATTTATGAGTTCATTTATGACTTCAATATTATCTTTAGGTAAGATGCTATATTCTTCTCAAACTACAGAAAATGCTCCTTCATCTTGCTGGAAGGTTCTACAATTTTCCAAGAGACCTCGACATTTTCTCTGTATTATTCAGGCAAGATGGACAAAGTCCCATGGTCAGTTCCAACCATCAATACTCTGTGAAGAGCAAATTCTACCAGCCCAGTTAAAATGTTAAATTATTGGGAAAGAAACGGAATATGCTCATATATTCAGAAACTGTAACAATATGGAATATATTTTATGTTTAAACTTCCTGAATGTATAGAAAAATTTTTTTAGAAATGCATAATAGGCTTAAAATACCTTAATGATAAAAGCATTCATATAAATTGGCAACCAGGCCAAGATTTGGGTCCTATCAGATGAATGCATAAAGTTGCTTAGACAGTCTGTAGCAGATATGGTTCCAGATCCAGCATGTGCAGAATTTCTTAATAAAAATAAAACATAGTCATTAAATAACTAAAGGATTACACTTCTTATAACAATTTCAGTATTATTCTAGATTCCAGATTTAAAATTAAATATCATTTAAAAGAGTGGAGATCTGGTCTAAAGAAGAATGATTAAGCAATTATTTGACAATCTATTTTGGACCATAAACTTCACCACTCTTAAGGTCAAACAGCAGAAGATTGAGATAAGCAAATGGGGAGGTAGGAGGGGGCACAATGATCCTACTATTATATTTTAAAGGTTTGTATTTGGATTTTAGAAGAGATAATCAAATGTAAAATTATCAGTAACCATATTCAACAGGGAAATAGCAAAAGTAACTTAAAGCCTTGACATTTTATAAGGCAAGTGTGGGGATATATTTCATAATTTCCTCTGAGTTTTATAATGGGACAAGAGGCCCAGTGCATGAAATTCATGCACAGGGGACAGTGTTCCAACAGCCCGGCTTGCACCTTCTCCAATCTGGGAACCCTGGGGATGTATGACTGCCATTTTAGGCCCAATCTCTAGGATGTCCCTCTCACAATCCAGGACCATTGGCTCCTAATTGCTCACCTGCCTGCCTGCCTGATTGCCCCTAACTGGCCCTTGCCAGTCTGATCACCCCTAACCGCCTGCTTCTGCCTACTGACCTGATCGCCGCTAACTGCCCACCCAGCTGGCCTGGTTTCCCCCAACAGCTCCTTTCTTCTGATGTGGTAGACCTTAACTGCCCCCCCCCCCCACCAGCCTGGTCGACCCAACTGCCCCTCTGTTGGCCTGGTTGCCCCTAACTCCCTCCCTGCCAGCCAGTTGCCCCCAACTTCCCCCCTGCCAGCTTGGTTATCCCTCATGCCCCCCGCTTGCTGGCCTAGTCATCCCCAACTGCCCCCTCTGTTGGCTTGGTTGCCCCTCATTGCTCCCCTCCTCCCTTCATTGGTCACCATTCACTGCCCCCCTGCTGGCCTGGTCAACCATGCAGCCTGCTGCTCAGTCGTTTGGTCATCCCTCACTAAAGCCCTTGCTGGTCTGATTTCCCCACACAGCCTGCTGCTCAGTTGTTTGGTCATCCCTTGCTAATCCCCCTGCCGGCCTGTTCAGGTCATCCATTAGGCTGTTTCGATTATGACAGACTCTGGCTGCTTATATATATATATATATATATAGAGAGAGAGAGAGAGAGAGAGAGAGAGAGAGATATTAAAGTTGCAATAAAAAATAATAGGAAAATTAACTTTTCTTTGACTTTATGACTCAAGATAAACCTAAAGGGGGCAGAAAATTAATAATAGGGCAAAGAAGGTTCTAATAAAATACAGCTGCCCTTTCTGGGTAATTTTGCTTATTAGTCATTATTAATATTTCTGTTATAATATTGATTAAAAAATTAAAATGCATAAAGGACACTATAATGAATATCTTGTATCCTCAACCAAACTTAAGAAATAAGATATTACCAGTGGAATTGGAAATCTTGTGTACCAACTCTCTAAGAAAAGCTTCTCTTTCCCCATCCACTTGTCCCTCCTTTTTTACATATGCATATACATATCTAATACTAATGTAGCATTTTTTCGCATCTATCTATATTTTATATAATTACTAGAGGCTGGGTGCATGGATTCGTGCACTGGTGGGGTCCCTCAGCCTGGTCTGCAACCTCTCACAAACCAGGACTCCTCTGGGGATGTCGGACTGCAGGTTTCAGCCTGATTCCTGAAGACCAGGCTGAGGGACTCCACTGGTTTATGAATTTGTGCACCGGGCTGGTTTCAGCCCAATCCTCACAGGCCAGGCTGAGGGACCCTCACCAATGCATGGCTCTGTGCACTTCACCTCTAGTATGCATATAAGATCTTTGATTAATCTCTTCCCACCTTCCTCTCTCCCCTCTGAGATTCATCAGTTTGTTCCATGTTTCCATGTCTGCAACTTAAACACAGGCCCCCTGGTGGTCAATGTGTGTCATAGCTACTGGCTGAACGTTTGAATAGTTGGATGGTCACTTAGGCTTTTATATATATACTAGAGGTCTGGTGCATGAAATTCATGCACTGGGCGTAGGGTGGGCATGTCCCTCAGCCCAGCCTGCACCCTCTCCAATCTTGGATCCCTCTCACAATCCAGGACTGCTGGATCCCAACTGTTCAAATGCCTGCCTTCCTGATTGCCCCTAACAGCTTCTGCTTGCCAAACTGATCACCCCCTAATCACTCCCCTGCCAGCCTGATTGATGCCTGACTATTCCCCTGCCAGCCTGTTTGCCCCTAACTGCCCTCCCCTGCAGGCCTGGTCACCCCTAACTGCCCTCTGCTGCAGGCCTGGTCCTCCCCAACTGCTCTCCCTGGAGCCATCTTGTGTGTTGGAGTGATGGTCAATCTGCATATTACTCTTTTATTAGATAGGATAGAGGCCTGATGCATGATTGGGGGCTGGTTGGTTTGCCCTGAAGGGTGTCCTGGATCAGAGTGGAGTTCCCTTGGGGCATGGGGCTGCAAGGGTGAGGGGCCTGTGGTGATTTGTAGGCCAGCCACGTCCCCTAGGGACCCAAGCAGAGACTGCATTATCTGGGGTTTATTTATCTTCTACAATTGAAACTTTGTAGCCTGGAGCAGAGCCAAGCCTTCTGCTTGCTCTGTGGTGGCAACCATTTGTGTTGGGATTTATGTATCTTCTATAATTGAAAATTTGTAGCCTTAAGCAGAAGCCTGGGCCAGTCAGGGTATGTGGAAAGCTTGGCTTCTTCCATCGCCAAGGGCAACCCTAGCCTCCTGCTCTTTCCATCTCCATGGCTGCCACCATTTCTGTTTGGATTTATGTATCTTCTATCATTGAAACTTTGTAGCCTTGAGTGGAGGCCTAGGCCAGCAAGGACAGGCAGAAAGCTTGGCTTTCTTTGTTGCCAGGGAAACCCAAACCTCCCTCCTGTTCTCTGTAGCCGTAGCCATCTTAGTTGGGTTTATTTGCATATTTTCTCCTGATTGGCTGGTGGGTGTGACTTATGGGCATTGTTTGTTGGTATAGCGGAGTGATGGGTAATTTGCATATTAGTCTTTCATTAGTTAGGATAATTTATCTATACTAATAAAAGCCTAAGTGGTCCTCGTGTTCTCATGCAATGTCCTCATGTCATCACAAGATGGCTTCCACAAGATGGCCTCCAAAAGATGGTCACCACAAGATGGCTGGCAGGGGAGAGCAGTTGTGGGCAAAGCGGCCAGCAGTGGAGGGAAGTTGGGGGTGACCAGGAAGGCAGAGGAAGGAAGTTGGGGGCAAATAGGCTGGCAGGGGAGCAGTTAGGCATCAATCACGCTGGAAGGGGAGTGGTTATGGAGTGATCAGGCTGTCAGGCAGAAGCAGTTAGGGGCAATCAGGAAGGCAGGCAGGCGAGCAGTTGGGATCCAGCAGTTTTGGATTGTGAGAGGGATTTCCGACTGCCTGTTTAGGCCTGATCCTATTGGCATTGGGCCTAAATGGGCAGTTGGACATCCCTGGAGGGGTCCCAGATTGGAGAGGGTGAATACTTGGCTGAGGGACAGACACCGCAGTGCACAAATTTTGTGCACTGGGCCTCTAGTCTATATATAAAATCCTTTACAATGGAAGGAAGGGAATGACTGAAACGACTGGTTGCCCTTTCACTATGATGTGCAGTGACCTCCAGGGGGCAGACACTCATTGCAGGAGTTTTCCCCTAGTGTTCAGTGCATTTCCACAGCTAACCTCCCATGTCCTTTACCTCCCAACCAGCCAATCTGTTCTGGATTCTCCTCCTGGCCAGCCAACCTCCTGAGTCCCCTCCCCACCTCCAGTTGGCCGGCTTCTCCATTGGCTGGCAGCTATAGAAGGGAGGCCCCAGCTGGAAGCCAGAAGGCCCCAATCAGCTGACAGGCCAACCTCCCATGGTCCCTCCACATGGGCCCTGGTCAGAGGGGTCACAGGTCAACCTCCTGCTGTTCCTCCCTGCTGCCGGCCACCCTCCCTGATGGTCTTGATCAGGAAGGGGGCTGGTCGGCCAGTTTCTCCTGGTCCTTCCCCCGTCTGGCCATCCTCTTGCAGTCCCTCTCTGCAGCCAGCTGGCCCCCTGATAGACCTTAATACCTGGTCAAGCCAAGGGACCCCACCTGTGCATGAATTCATGCACTGGGCGTCTAGTTATATTATATGCATTTTTTATTTTTATTACTCAACACTATGTTGTAAGAATTAATCATGTTGATAACATTATTTTCCTTTGTAACATAAAAAATAGCTTCATTGAGATATAATTAATACATCCCACAATTCACCCATTTAAAAAATACAATTCAATTTTTTAAACATATAATCCCATGGATGTGCAACCATCATCCTAATTGAAACTTAGAACATTTCCATTCTTTCCTAAAGTAAATTATTTACCCATTAGCAATCACTCCTCCTCCTCACAAAGTTATGCAAAACAGCTAAGTTAGTTTTTATCTGTGTAGATTTTCATCTTCTGGATATTTCAAATAAATGAACTTATATATAATTTGGCCTCATATGTCTAGTTTCTTTCACATAACATTTTCAAGGTTCATCCAAGTTGCAGCATACATCAGTAATTTATTTCTTTTCATGTCTAATATTCCATTGTATGCTTATACCACTTTTATATATATATTCATCAGTTCATGGATATTTGGATGGTTTCCAATTTTTTCACTATTCTGTATAATGTTGCTATGAGCATTCATGTATAAGTTTTTGAGTGGACATGTTTTTTGTTTGGTATATATCCATGAGTGGAATTGCTGGGTCAGACAGTAACTCTATATTAAACATTTTTTGGAACTCCTAAACTGTTTTTTCTAAAGTGGCTGCACTATTTTCCATACCTATCAACAATATATAAGGATTCCAATTTCTCCACCTCCTTGCCAACATGTATTACTTTCTGCTTTTTTATCATAGCTATCCCAGAGGATGTGAAACAGTATCTTGTGATGCTATTTCATTTTTAAATACTGTATAGTATTTCAACTTGTTTTAATAAAAATCATTCTCCTGTTAAGGGGTACTTAGATTTTTTCTGCTTTTGCTCTCTAAATAATGCTGTATGTATATTTTTATGTAGGCCTCTCTGGGCACCTTTAGGAATATATCAGGATATGCATATCTTCAACTCTTTGAATAATTAGGATAATTAATTTTTAACTATGAATTTGAGTCAAATGATGGATAGCTGATGTGTGAATATGCTCAATGAAAATAATTTGATTCCCTTATTAAGATGTCTTGCTCTTTGTAGACTATTTTTGTAAAAGTGAACACTTTGATGGGATACCCACCATACCCACCAAACAAGGGTTTTTTTTGTTGTTGTGCTTTCTTAGTTTGATTTTTATTTTCAATTACCTTTTATTGCCTCAAAGTGAGGCCTTAATAAAGAACTACTAAGGGACGCTGTACTTTGCATTGCTTTTTATTATTCCTTAGATTCCACATTTGTAGGAACAGTGTGGATGTTCAATAGTGTGGATGTTTTTGGCAGATTGCAGTTCGGGGAGCTAAGCCCACGTTTCTCCATAGAGAACAAGCAGATTATGGCAGAGTGGATATCTTTGTTGGGCAGTCTCAGGAATCGATCTAAATGGCCACTTAAATCATCCTACCTTCTCCCCAGAGACCAATGTGGAGGTGGCCGAAGTGGGCAGGAGGACTACCACAGTCCAGGGGATCTGAGTACTCTCAGGCGACGGAGTATCCCCAAAGCAAGTGAGCCTGGCTAGAGATTTTTACTTTATGTACACTGAAGGCTGGGTCTTTCACATGCTGGCAACTGTGCAGTCAGGACCCAGAGTTTTGGGAGCCAGAGATAGCTGGGGCTATGGGAATCTGGTTGCTTCTTCTAGAATTGTGAATCATTACACATCCAGATTCAGTTTAGAATCTGCTCTGCAGGTCTTTTATTATACACAGGTAATGCCTGTGAGTTAAAACTGCCATCTAAGACAAGCTGTATGGCCTCTGACGCTATTTGCCTCTCTATAGGATGTACCTATATGTGAAACTTATAAAAACCACCTTGGGGATGGGCCAGGTCACCCTCCCTGTCACGTTCCCCACCCCAGAAGAAATTGAACTGAATTATATACAAGAAAATATAAAAGTAAAATATGAAAGAGAAGATGCATTCCCCAACTATTTATAACAATTTCCAACCTTCCCTCTAGAAAAATAGACCTGGTTTTTTATTCTAAGATTGTGAAGGCGAGTATATTCAGAAAATGCAGTTACCTTTGATTTATTAGGTCATTTAGAAAAATGAAAGGCTCACCATTCTTGGCGCTGAAGAGTGTGTAAGTGTGTGTGGGATTATCTGTGAGGATCCATGGTTTCACCAGAGTGAAAATATCAGAGGATAATGGTTTCTTCAGACATAGTACCTCTTTCAAAGTGGAATATATGGGAAATCAGTTTTTGCCTATCAGCTGAAAATCCAGGATTGAAATCTCAAGCCTTGATAAGTTACAATATATCATAAGAAAAGATGAGGGACATGCAACATTTCAATTCCATGGCTCCCCTGGGAAGTGGGAGAGACGGAGAAGCAGAGTAATGGGAAAGAGCCCAGCCTGGAAGCAGCCTGTCCCTCCCTCCTATTTCAGTCATTGGATCAAAGGGAAGGCAGTTATAGGAATATTTTTGAGAAAATCAAATTTCAAATACAATTGTTATGATATTTTGGGATAAATAATCATGATATTTAAGGATGTTTTCCTTCCAGCTGCTGGGTGGTATGGTCAATCATTTTGGATATTAAGAAGCAAAATTACAAAACTGTAAAATATTTTTCACCGGGCAGCAAGAGGAAATTTAGGCTCGTTTAGGCTATAAACCATTAATACTTTAAGAATGCTGTATGCCATTACCTACACTGAGAGGGAAAGCTGTGGCCTGGGTTGGAGTGACACTGTTCTGTGATTCGTTGTTGCAATTATTTTCAGCTTTGGCTTTTGGGGAAATGGTTCATGTTTTTTTAAACCAGCTCCATCTCTCCCTGCCCAGTCTTGGGAAATGAGGAGGCTAACTCATCTACATTAATGAAAGAGAAACATGCAAATTGACTGTACCACTATACCCAACAACCAATCAAGAGAGAGTATGCAAATTAACCCAACAAAGATGGTGCTGCTGGTGTGTCTGGGCCTGTCTGCCCAGCCAGGGGACATGGGGACCAAATGATGAGGCTGGATCTGCTGCTGGAGGGGGCAGATTCAGCCTCACTATTCCACTGTTGCTGCAGTGTCTGGATAGTCTGCCTGGCCAGGGCCCCTGGGGCCTCGCCGCTCCACTGCTGCTGGAGTGTCCAGGCCTGTTGGCCTGACTGGGAGCTGCTGGAGCTGTTCTGCCGCTACTGAGTGTCTGGACCTGTTGGCCTGGCCCAGGGTCACAGGGACCAAGTGGCGAGGCTGGATCCGCCCACTCTGGCGAAGGATCCAGCCTTGCCACTCTGCTGCTGCTAGAGTGTCCGGGCCTGCCAGCACTTCCATCAGGCTGGATGCTGTGTCCAGGGGCACATGCAAATTGTCCCTTCAGGAATTCAACCAGGAGACCAGTTCGATCACTTGCTATGATGTGTGCTGATCACCAGGGGTCAGTGCGGAATGAAGGAAGACCCCAGCCAGCAGTCGGGGAAGAGAGGCCCCAGACAGCAGCTGGCAGTTGTGGAAAGGAGACCCTGGCTGGCAGCCAGAAGGCCCCAATCAGTCCTGATCTCTGGCCAGGCCTAGGGACCCTACCCATGCACAAATTTCATGCACTGGGCCTTCAGTTCATTTGATAAATACAAACAGAAGAGCACTTACGAAAAGCCAGATACTGAGCTGAGTGAGAAATGGCACTAAGATGCAGAAGAGATTATTATTATGACCAAAGACTTTATAGCTTATAAACAAACAAACAAAACACAGATGCATGATAATAATGAGGACAATAAAGTACTCCCAGGAGCTATGCAATGGGAATATACAGAGAGACTGTAGCGCTTCCCCTGGGTTTCTAGTTTGGATGCTGGATATGGCTGCAGAAGGGACCAGGCTGAGAGCTGGGTGTAAGGTTTCCAGTGGAATGAGCCAGAATGAAGATGGGGATAAGTAGTGCCAGGGCAGTGGGCAGTTTCTTTCACTGCTTCTAGGTGGCCAGCGGTAGGTAAAAGACAAACTTTCATATAAGACTAGGGCAGTGGCACTGGAAACTTCTTGAAGGGCAAATGCATTTTTGCAGGAGGTTTGGAGTTTCCACATTTGGGTTTGAATCCTGGCATATCACTAATCTGTCACTCAGGGAAGTGAATCAAACTGGGGATCCATATTTCTCTCCTATAACAAGGAGTTAATAATGAATGTCTTGTCTCTTTTACCGAACAGTGAAAAGGGTCATGTTCAAAGACATTCTAGTTTTTCAATCTGGTATTGTAGACCCATGATATCTTTTTTTTTTAAGACTGGTATTTTTAATTAATGGTGAGTAATCTAAAACATTTAAAAATTAAAAATCAGAAGGTTTATCATGAAAGATAAAATATTCACATGAAGTTTTAAAACAAAGCAAGAGACTTAAAATGTTTTATGTTGTCTGACTTTTCAGTGTGTATCCCCACATCCTAGGGATGTACATCCACTGTGTGAAGGAGGAAATTCTTGAGAAATGCTGGTTATGGAGTCACTGGATAAAAAGCAGGGTCTGTTCAAATGGTGGTCTTGATTTGTGATCATCATTTATTGATAAGTCATTTAAATCTTTACCAAGCAAGAGCTACATATCAGCTACAGAAAAAATGGTTTTGGAATTTGAGGGCAAAATCTGACCCACATTTGTATTTGCATTCAAAAATTATTCTTAAATGGTTAAAAACACACAGAAGAGTGGAGATCAATTTGAAAAACAAAACAAAACAGTGTTTAGGGACAAGTAGTGATATTTGTGCATACCCGCATATGGGGCAATGTGAGAGTGGGTTCAATGGACAGTAAACCTCAGGGACCAGGTTAGCAAGAATATCTTACAGTTGGTGATGGTTTACTCAAGCACTGGATGTGAAGTGAGGGAGGGGACAAGGGATGGGTTGTGCATTATGGAATGGGAACCAGGTCAGATTTCAGGGTTGAATCCAAGATGAAGGGGAAATCAATTATGTCCCCATGGCCATATTTATAAAGTCATGGAGATATCAGATGGCAGGAAATGTGATATATTCTTCCCTTCATCTTTATTCACACCAATGAGGGGGCTTGAAGGCAAATATATTAGGAAGGATGTGTGCAACTGTTTGAAAAGCAGGGTAATTCATTAGTGCAGAGCAAACCACTCAACCTTCTGGGGTCCATTTCTTCATTCTTAGCATTAAAATAGCAGAGCTGATAAGGCAAGTGCAAAGCAAAGTCAGTGTATCAGAGAAGAGCTCTTGCGAACAAATGCCAAATAAGCTCCACCTCAATGACACCTGTTTCTAATCAGAACAGCCTGGTTTAATATTTTATCAGAGCTTGTCATAAATATCCCATGAAACAAAACTCAGGAAGTATTACTGGATTTGGATAATTTTTCTAGCCTTGGAAGTTGTAGCAGTTATTTTAATTTTCGAAGTATCTAATCCATTTCTTAATTATGCATGAACATGGATATGACTACTCTAATATTTAACATTGTCAAGTGCTGGGGCAATGGAAGATATTTGGTTAAATAACGTGGGAACAAGATAAGGGGTAAAATAATGATGTGCCGGAAACCAAACACTCTTAGGGGGTGACTCGTGACAGACCTATGTTTTATGGGAAAATTGTGGAATTAGTATCAGTTAGATATGGCTTTCATTTGCATGGGTTTGTTGGATTTCATGCTTACCAGGAATGTACTCTGCCTTTATTTGTGGGCATTTACTGATGGGTAATTGGGAAACTTCTAAAGTAGGTGAATTTTGGGTTGGGTGATTTTTCTACCTCCCTTTCTTTCCTTACTCAAGACCCCTGATTCTTTGTAGTCCTTTAGCTGCACGTGCTCAGAACACTTAGGTGGTAGAAAAAAATAGGACCAACACAACATAATAAATTGTTAGCAACCTTATGTATTAACCATTTTATTTATTTATTTTTTTGAGAATTTGCATATTTAAATGGATATAAACTGTCAAGCTCCCTGAGGGTATAGGATTAGAACATCTGGGAAGGTTTGAGTTAACACTACTTATCATATGAGAATAAATGAGTCCCCAGGAAGCTAGACCCCTGATATCAGTCCCCAAAGTCGGAAGCTGGACTCAGTCACCCTACATGGCAGTCCCATAGAATGTCAGACTGGAGTTACTTCAATAAGGGAAAGGAAGTTTAGGCAGGAACATCTTTGTATTCAGTCATTAGTCCATTCACAAAGAAATGAATTGAGTGCCTTTTTCCCCCCATCAGGCATCTGTTAGACATAGGAGGTACTCAATGAACAACACTTATCCAGCACTCTGAGAGCTCATCCACTGTCAAGCAAATCATTTCTTCATCATAATTGTGAAGAGTATGAGTCATGAGTGGTGACTGTTCCAAGGAAAGTGAATGACAAGAGGGAATTCAACAGCATTCCGTAAGAGAGGATTCTACCTTGCAAGCCAATTACTTACCATATCCACTCAGCAAGTGAGCTACATGGCATCCTACTGTTCTGAAAGAAATCACTGTGTTTTCAGAAAAGGACAGTATCCCCAGGAGATCATTCACAACCCTAGCAGGATGTTTCCATTTTGGTTTGTTTTCTCAGCTGCTGGAGGAGAAGAGCTCTCTCTTAGTGTGTCAGCTAAATTTACCAACTAGTGGCCTGATGCACAGTTGTCCCATTTCACCTGTCACTACGATTTTCGAAATGGTGTGAAAAAGTTGAATTCCATCTGACATATTAGAAATACTGCTGATTTGTTGACATTCTCCCAGTTGTCCAGGTGGCAACTATGAGACATTCTGAAAAGCTCACTTGTCAAGCGAGCCCAGGGTGTGAGAGTCCAGGACTGAGGAAACCAAGGGGAAGCTTCAGAAAAAGGGCTTTTGTTTAACTTTGAAACAAACTACCTCAGAAAAGAAATCCATGAACATCCCTCAATATGCCAATGGCTTTCTGCTTCCTGTACTTGCTCAGATTGACCCTGTTTCCTATAAAGCTATGAGACCTGATGACAGTGTGCTGACCAGCCAGCCCATCCACTGTGGAAGTGGTCAAGTGGGTGGTCCACTGGTTCCAACTGCGGTGAACACTGGATCTGCGAGACACTACTCCATCCCAAAGCAGAGGCTATGAAGTGAATGCGAGCACACACTACACACACACACTCTCACACACACACACACACACACACACACACACACACACACACACGCACACACACGCACACACACGCACACACGCACACGCACGCATGCACATATACACTATGCAGCTTCCTGATTGAATCTAAAATGTAAGTGCTTTGCTGCTTAAAAGGACCTTGCTATCTTGATAAGAAAAACTAATGAGTTGCCCTTTCCAGAGCTGGTCACACAATAGCTCCAATGACAAGGACCTCTATCAAGAAACAAAGCAGAAGATAAATGAGATTTTTCTAATATCCATTCCACCTATTGTTCACTAGTGTCAAGAAGTACAGAACCTATTTATCATGGGGTGGTAGAGAGAAGACATGATTTTGTGAAGAAAGCGTAACTTGCAACAGCATCTTATTAGCCATGAGGTAAAACCTCTTGGCCCCTGATCAAAAACAAAGCAAACTTGGGGTTTGGGAGACAGAATGGGAGGATGTCCATAATCTTGCATTTTACCTCAGAGCTAAGACAATATCCGAGAAATTATCTTTTGGAAGATGGAAAGTGCTTATTTCTGATTAGGGACTATATGAGTTTACTATTTATAAACCATTGAATTGTAATCACGTCAGATATTCAAAATGCAAATGGAGACTAAGAAATTTCCACTTAAAACTGAAGAATCTAGAATTTCAGAGGGCACATAAAAACAGAAAGTAAATGAGTAACATTCCATTTCAGTTCTAGGAGAAGTCTGGGTAGACTGATGAAAAAGCCCTAGTGTAGCAGGAACAATATTTAGATGTTGGTGCATAGGGTCCATGACAAATAAAAGAGAGTTTGATAGCAGAGTCCAGTATAAACTGAGAAAATATTTAAAACTCTGTGCTCCCACATCTCCAAAACTTATATTTACAATAATTAGATGATTGTCAGAAATATGACCCTACAGAGGTCTCACTGGACTAGGATGAAGAAGCACACATCTCTTCTGCTGGTCCCATCAGCCTCACAGTGACTGTCACCTCATGATGTAAAAACATTTTTTAATATTTTACATTTCAAGAGAACTTTCTTATCCCCAGAACTCAAAGGGCTGTGCCAGCTCCAATACTCACAACTGTTGTTTACCAGAGTGAAGATGAGGAGTGCCCTTGCTCTCTGAGCCTAGGAAGAGGCTGCCAGGATGACTGAGAAGCAACCCATGTAGAGTGACAGCACCAAGGTCAGATGGCCTGCCAGCAGGCCTGCGGATGCCATCAGGCACTCCCACCAATGGCTTCTGGGAAGGGGCCGGCTCTGCTTGCACTCCTGCTGTCCAAGGCCCCATTGGGAAAAGAATGGTTTGAACCAACATTAATTTACTCTTCTGGGTACCTTTACTATATATATAAATATATATATAAATATATATATTGTTGCTAATTTTAGAGGAAGTATATGTTTTTAAAATAAGTATTCTATCCCCAGAATTTATATATTTTCATATTACTAGTTCCCTGTAACACTGTAGAGATAAGCAAGGAAGGGAGAAATACAAATGCTGCTATCTTCTAACAGATTTTCTTTTTGAGAAGCTCTAAGGCACTTGCACAAAGGATTCATTTGCATTTCAATAAACACTTTCTCTCCCTAGTTGTTTCATTTTCCCTTTTGCTCTTTGCTAGAAAGGCATCCTCAGTCTGGCTGTGACATCATTATTAATGCAACAATCATGCAACACTCTAGTCTGTTGGGGAATGTTGGTTTTTAAGGTAATCTGAGTTTGGCTTTGGGACCTTGCAGGAGATGTGATTCAGAGTAGGATAGTTGGTGTGACCTGTCCAAAGTCCCTTTTGCTCCACCACTATTGTGGCAAAATATGGGGCAATAGTGATGTGAGAGGGAGGAAAATTTGCTTCAGATAATTTTTAAAAAGTGGACAATTCTGGAACTCTTGTAAATATCCTTTCCAAGGCAAAGGAAATTATCTGTTTCGGCTCTTTTGTCTTTGTGTAGCAGAATTCCTGTTTTCTGTTTTGATTCTAAGATGATCTTGATTGACTATTAAATAAATGAATGAGTGAATCAATTACTTACTGATCATTACTGTTAGGCCTTTACTAGGCAGTCAGAATCAGAAATAAAAGCAGTGTCCTTCTTCTCAAAGGGTTTTGATCTGTTTTGGAGCTTATTAAAATAAACAGCATAAAAAATGATACAACAGCAGAAAACACATGATATGCTGGGAAAACAAGGAGGGATACCTGATACTGCCTGAGGTTTATTGAGTTTAATATTGATATTTATTTCACCCCATTTCTATCTAAAAATGATAATAGGAAGTTGGGTGAGAAATATGAGACAGTAGAGATAATGAGAAATCTGCTTTAAAATAACCAATGGATGCAAGACAATGGGGAGGGCATGTCTGGGGGGGAAGGGTTGGAGAAGCCAGGGAAGTCAATGGGGAAAAAATGAGAAATATGTAATACTTTAAATAATAAAATAAAATTTAAAAAAACCTCTTTAGCACTTTATCACTAGTGAGAAGAAAAATAATACTTAGCATGTTGTAGACATTTTGCCAAGTATAAACTTATATGTTTACTTCCTAAGAATAATATGACAAAGTATACATTATTACCATTGTACATATGAATATATTAAGGCTAAGTAACTCATTTAAGGTCCTGTTAGGAAGTGAATTTATACTATTTAAAAATTGATCTGCCTGTATACAAAGACTATAATCTGTTATACAACTACCTGCTGCCTTCCAAATAAAAAATATCATTATTGTTGTTAATGAGCTCAGACTATGGGAAATTGGTAAAACTTTGTATTTATCAAGGATTTCTAATAACATATGATTAAGGTTGATGTAGCACAAGTTCTTAATAGTGTGGTTTATAAGTTTATATTCCAGTCATATATTTTTAAAATACATATTTTTATTTATTTTAGAGAGGAATGGAGAGGGAGATAGAAACATCAATGATGAGAGAGAATCATTGATCAGCTACCTCCTGCATCAGCTACTACTTTCAATTCCCCACTGAAGATCAAAGTGGAAACCTGGGCATTTGCCCCGACTGGGAATCAAACCATGGTCTCTTGGTTCTTAGGTCAGTGCTCAACCACTGAGACATATTGGCTGGGCCAGTCAGAGATTTTAAAACATTTTTTTCTTTAAAAAAGGTATTTTGACAGTCTGCTTGTTGCTTTACTCTCTTTATATCTGTCTTTTGGTTCATCAGTTTATAATGTTCTTTAATATCCATAAATGAGTGAGGTCATGTGGTATTTCTCTTTCATTGACAGGCTTATTTCACGCAGCATGATGTTCTCTAGTTCTATCCAGGTTGCTGCAAATGATGAGAATTCCTTATTTTTTATGGCAGCGTCAAATTACAGCTGGGAGGGTAGGGAGATCTGGGGGAGATAATAGATCAATCGAAGGACTTGTATACATGCATATAAGTACAACCAATGGACACAAAACTTTGGGGAGGGAGGGTACATATGGGGGGGCAATGTTAAAATATGTACACAGATAATAATTTAATAAAAAAAATAAAACAAAATCTAAAAAAATAAGAAAGAAGGTATATCATCTGTATATATAAAACCCTAACATGCAAATAGACTGAACAGCAGGACAACCGAACAACCAAACAAGCAGTCCCTATGATGTACACTGACGTCAAGGGGGCTTGCACAGAACATGGTGGGTTTTGGCCGTGGTGGGATTGTGGAGCAAGTGAGTGGGGGCACTAGTCAAGGGGGCAAATGGATCGTTGTCATTGGGGCAAGCCTCTGGTGGTTACTGAAAATTCTTTGCTCTTGCATGTTGCAGTTCCACCCAGTGCTCACACCTGCTGCCAGCACCAACCCTGCTCGCACCTGCTGCTGGCACCAGAGCCGCCACTCACACTTGCTACCAGCACCACCAGCCCTGACCACTGGGTGCTATCAACAGGTGTGAGCAGCGGCTGTCAGCCCCAATGGCTCCTCAGGGTTTCTCCAACTTCCCCTGCTCCTGAGAGGCCATTGGAGCAGCAGCTGTCTCTTGCACCCACTGACAGTGTCAGTCTCCATCCCTTTGTGTGGGCCGAGAAGGTGCTGTCAGCGGGTGGGAGTATGGATGATGGAAGTGGGGCTTATGGCAGAGGAGGGACCAGGGGCCACAGTGGGAGGGGCCAGGCAGAGGCACAGAGGATAGGCTGAAACCTGCCCCTATGCCCACCGCAGCATCGTAACCCACAGTTCCTTTCAAGGCACATGAATTTGTGCACCGGGCCCCTCGTATTCATATAATTGCCTTCTAGCCAGTTAGAATCTTTTTGCTTCTCAAAGCTAAGTAGGTAGAATTAAGTGGTATGGAAAGTATGGAAGAAAACAAAGAAGTCTGTGAGGTGTGCCACTCACTGCCACAACTGGGTCCATCCATCCATTTCATTCTGCAAATATTTATTGAGTGCCTACTATGCTGGGCTTAAAAATTCAGACATACTAGATTCCTGTTCACAAGGAAGACCACTTTTTAAATAAGCCATTATAGAATCAGGTAATTCCTGCCATGATTGAGGAAGACATAGATTTCTATGGAAGTGTAGAAGAAAGACTCAGATCTTTCCTGACTGTTGGTACAGTGGAAAGTAAAAATCTGAGAAGGGGTATGATAATTTGGGAGGTCTTGAGTGAGAGTTGGGCAGAGAAGGGCATAGGGTTTGGGAAAAGGTATCCCAGGCGGAAGGAACAGCAGAATGGACAAAGGTATAAAGCAGAGAAATAATATCTTCACATAATTGCACAAATGATTGAAGCCAAGCATTTACTGAACATCTAATATGTTCAGAACATTGTTAGTGGCACAAAGATACAAAGAGAGAGGATAAGGTTTTTATTTTCAGCATATTAAGATCCCCTTGGAGAAACATCTACACTAATAAAAGAGAAACATGCAAATCGTAGGCTATGCCCACAAGCCATGCCCACAGCCAATCAGGAGCAAGTATGCAAATTAACCCAACCAAGCTGGCTGCAGCCACAGAGGGAGCAGGAGGCTTGTGTTTCCCCAGCAATAAAGGAAGCCAAGCTTCCCACCCGCTCTGGCCGGCCCTGGCCTCCATTCAAGGCTATAAAATTTCAATTATAGAAGATAAATAAATCCAACAAAAATGGCAACAGCCATGGTATTGAAGCAAGCAGGAGGCTTGGGTTGCCCCCAGCAATGGAGGAAGCCAAGCTTCCTAGCTGGCCCTGGCCTCTGCTCAAGGCTTCAAAGATTCAATTATAGAAGATAAATAAATCCCAGATACCAGCGCCTCTGCTTGGTTTGCCATGGGGGCATGGCCATCCTGCAATCCACCTTAGGTCCCTTGCTCTGGCCACTCCACATCCCAAGGAAACCCCCACCCTGATCTAAGACACCCTTCAGGGCAAACCCGCTGGCCCCCACCCATGCACCAGGCCTCTATCCTAATAAAATAGTAATATGCAAATTGACCGCCACTCCAACACACAAAGATGCCTGCCCCCATGTGGACAAAAGATGGCCACCACAAAATAGCCAGCATGGGAGGGCAGTTGGGAAGGACCAGGCCTGCAAGGGAGGGCAGTTAGGGGTGACCAGGCCTGCAGGGGAGGGAAGTTGGGGGCAATTAGGCTGGCATGGGAGAAGTTAGGCATCAATCAAGCTGGCAGAGGAGTGATTAGGGGATTTTCAGGATTGCAGGCAGAAGTGGTTAGGGCAATCAGGAAGGCAGACAGGTAAGCATTTGGTAGCCAGAAGTTCTGGATTGTTAGAGAGATGTCCAACTGCCTGTTTAGGCCCTATGCTACTGGGATCAGGCCTAAACAGGCTGTCTGACATTCCTAGAGGGGTCCCAGATTGGAAAGGGTGCAGGCTATGATGCGGGACACACTCCCCATGCATGAATTTCATGCACTGGGCCTCTAGTATAGCACAAATAAAAGAAAATGAAGGTATAATGAAAACAGTGTTAAATCAGGGTGAAAATAACATACTGAGAGTCTAGAAGAAAGGATAATTAAGTAAGGAATTAGGAAAGTCCTTTGGAGGAGATAACATTTGAAATGGGGCTTGTGTGATGAGCAAGCTTTTGTTAAGCTTGGAAGAAAGTGTTGCAGGTAGAAAGAAGAGTTTGCACAAAGACAGGAAGTTGTGACCTATTCCAGGAATGGAAACTATTCCTATGGTTGGAGCATGGCATACATAGTAGGAATAATAAGAAAGGAGTCTGTTATTGATAGCATCTCCTCCCACAGTCTGACTTTCATTTACTGCCACTAGTGAATCTTATTTGCTTGGTATAAACAACAAGGAAGTCCTTACCTTTAGAATTTAACTCTTGGTAATTATCTGTCCCAACAAGAAACTATATTAAACAAAACACATTGTCAAATGTTGACTGGGGACTGCCTGGAGCTCTTTCATTATTTCAATAGTATTTTTGAAAAAAAATTAAAGATATTGTCAGAAAAATTAAAAAAATCTATTTATTGTGAACTCTTTTTATCAAATATAGTTTAAACAAAATATAAATAAAATAGTAAAAGTAAAAGAATAAACTCATTTGCATCAATGATTTGTGAGAATAGATATGTCCTCCAAACTTTAAAAAACAAACATGCTTTTCATTAAATATTTAATTGAAAAAGAAAGGACATTTTCAAAATGTTACAAGTACTATAAATTGCAACAACTATTACAGTATCTAAAGAGATAATTCTCTCAAAAGATATAGTGCCATTTTTGTTATAGTCTAGATTGGAAAATATTTATTTTGCCATAATTAGAAGATATTATTGGGTCGGCAGCTGAGTAATTGCGGGTTTCACACATATATGGCTTCAGTTGAATTTTTAGGTTTGCAGACGTAGTACAAATGTAAAACACATTTTGTTATTTGATAGTTGGCTATTCAGCTGTTAATCAGTAAAAAAAGTTTTTTGATCTGTTTTGTAGTTTTCGTTTGGTGTTCGTTGAAAAATGGAAAATCAAAAGGAACATTTTCGTCATATTTTGCTTTTTCATTTTCTTCAAAGGGAAAAACGCATCGCAAGCTCATAAAAAGTTATGTGCTGTTTATGGTGACGAAGCCTTAAAAGAACGGCAGTGTCAAAATTGGTTTGCCAAATTTCGTTCTGGTGATTTTTCACTCAAAGATGAAAAACGCTCTGGTCGTCCAGTTGAATCTGGTGATTTTTCACTCAAAGATGAAAAACGCTCTGGTCGTCCATTAGGATGACGCCCTAATCAAAGCAATAATCAATTCGGACTGTCACAGTACAACACGTGAGATTGCAGAGAAGCTTCATGTATCACATACATGCATTGAAAATCACTTAAAACAACTTGGCTATGTTCAAAAACTCGATACATGGGTTCCTCACGAACTGAAAGAATCACAGTTAACGCAACGCATTAGCAGCTGCGATTTGCTAAAGAAACGTAATGAAAATGATCCATTTTTAAAACGACTGATAACTGGCGATAAAAAATGGGTTGTTTACAACAATATCAAGCGGAAAAGATCGTGGAGCAGGCCAGGTGAACCAACTCAAACAACATCAAAAGCTGATATTCATCAAAAGAAGGTTTTGTTATCAGTTTGGTGGGATTTCAAAGGATTGTCTACTTTGAACTCTTACCACCCAACCGAACGATCAATTCTGATGTCTACATTGAACAACTAATGAAATTAAACAATGCAGTTGAAGAAAAGCAGCCCGAATTGACAAATCGAAAAGGTGTTGTATTCCATCATGACAATGCAAGGCCACACACATCTTTGGTCACTCGGCAAAAATTAATGGAGCTTGGTTGGGATGTTTTGCCACATCCACCATATAGTCCTGACCTTGCACCATCTGATTACTTTTTGTTTCGATCTTTACAAAACTCCTTGAATGGTAAAAATTTCAATAATGATAATGATGTCAAATTGTACCTGATTCAGTTTTTTGCTAATAAAAACCAGAAGTTTTTTGAACGTGGGATTATGATGCTGCCTGAAAGATGGCAAAAGGTCATTGATCAAAATGGGCAATACATTACAGAATAAAGTTATTTAGTTCCATGAAAAAATTGTCTTTGATTTTCTTTAAAAAATCCGCAATCACGTAGTTGCCGACCCAATAGTTAACAATAATATTAGCTATTGAAAACACTTACAACACTTAGAGTATTCAATTAATTAGAAAGAATTTCACAATGTCCATGTTAATCATACAATCCAGAACAACTGCACATTTTTCTAGGCTATATCTTAGCTTTTTTCTATGATCATAAAGTGGTAGCCAGGCTGATATTAAAATCTTTTCTTTGGATTTTAGCAAAAACAAACAAAATAAAATCCTAACTTGAAAAGATATTTTCACCTTTCTTAGTTATTTCAGCATTATTTACAATAGCAAAGACATGGACGCAACCTAAGAGTTCCTCCATGGATGAATGGATAAACAAAATGTGGTACATGTATACAGTAGTATTTTATTCAGGTATAAAAGAAAAAAATCCTGCCATTTGTGACAACATCGATGGACCTAGAGGGTATTAATCTAAGTAAAATAAGACAAATATCATGGGATCTCACTTATATGTGGAATAAAAAACAAAACAAAACACAAACAAACAAACACACACACACACACACATACACACCCCTAACTCATAGATACAGATAATGGATTGGTGGTTGCCAGAGGTGGGGTGGGAGTGGTGGTGAAAATGGCCAAAATGTACAAATTTCCCATTATAAAATAAATAAATCCTGGGGATGAAATGTACAGTATAGTGTCTATAATTAATATTATGAATAACTGCAGCAAACTTGAGAAAGAAGAACAAAGTTGCAGGAATCACCATACCAGATCTCAAGTTATATTACAAAGCAACTATACTCAAAACAGCCTGGTATTGGCACAAGAACAGGCATATGGTGCATGGGGAAGATAAAAATCTGAGTGTTCTCAGTGGAACAGAACAGAGAACCCAGAAATTGACCCAAGCCATTATGCTCAATAATATTCAACAAAGAAGGTAAGAGCATACAATGGAGTCAAGACAGTCTCTTCAATAAGTGGTGCTGGGAAAATTGGACAGATACATGCAAAAAACGAAAACAAACAAACAAAAAAAACATAAATGAAACTAGATCACCAACTTACACCATACACAAAAATAAACTCAAAATGAATAAAATATTTAAATGTAAGATGGGAATCCATAAAAAACCTTAGATGAATCCAGAGACAGCAAATATCAGTCATCTCTCAAATAAATATGTTTACTGATATATCTCCTAGGACAATGGAAACTAAGGAGAAAATAAACAAATGGGACTACATCAAAATAGTAAGCTACTGCACAGCAAAAGAAACCATCAACAAAATGAAAAGAGAGGCCACTACATGGAAAAATATATTTGTCAATGATTCACCTTTTATGAGGTTAATATCCAAAATATTTAAGGAACTCATTCAACTTAAAAGGAAGACAAACAATCCAATTAAAAATGGGCAAAGGACCTAAATAGACACTTTTCCAAAATGGACATACAGAGACATGAAAAAATGCTCACTAATCATCAGAGAGATGCAAGTTAAAATGACAAACAGGTATCACCTCATACTTGCCAGAATGGTTGTCATCAATAAATCAACAAATGATAAGTATTGGCAACGATATGGGTTAAAGGGAACCCTAGTAAATCGCTGGTGAGAATGAAGACTGGTGTAGCCACTGTGGAATTCCACAATTCCAGTGTGGAATTTCCTCAAAAAATTAAAAATAGAACCCCCCATTTGACCCAGTAATTTCACTTCTAGGAATATATCTTAAGAAACCCAAAACGCTAATCAGAAAGAACGTATACACCCTTATGTTCATAGCATCACAATTTACAATAGCTAATATTTGGAAACAGCCCAAGTGCCCCTCAGCAGATAAATAGACAAAAAGCTGCAGTACATTTACTCAATGGAATACTATATGGCTGTAAAAAAAGAAAGAGTTCGTACCATTTGCAACACAATGGATGGACCTGGAGAATATTATGCTAAAGGAAATAAGCCAGTCAAAGAAAGGTGAGTATCACATGACCTAATGAACAAAATAAACTGATGGACAAAATAGATCTAGAGACATAGAAGCATGGAACAGACTGACCAATTTCAGAGGGAAGGCAGGGGTGTGGAAAGTGATTAACTGGGGAACTTTTATGCACATATGCACAACCCACGGACACAGACAATAGAAAACAAAAAAAAAAAAATAGAAAACAACAAAAAACAAACAAACAAAGGGTAAATCTGTAATATTTTCAACAATAAAGATAAGGAAGGAGAAAATGTCAGCCAGTAGGCAGTCATGTAGTGCACCTCCTCCTAGGGCCAGGCCAGAAAAACAACTACATCAGAGAATATCCACCATGAATTAAAAAAATTAGACACAGCTGAGGAGACAATTTTCAATAAGGAAGGGTACAGGATGCCTAGAGAATGCTGCTTGCCAGCCATAACCTTTGTGGAACCACCACCATGCCTTTGCAATGAGTGGTGCAGTACTTCCCAGCAGGCTCCCAGACATTTGCAGGAGCACATGCCACCAGAGAGAGCTCTTGCACCAGGCCTCCTCACCAGCCTACTGGAACCTAGCATCCTAGGATCCAACTCCAAGATCTGACAGAGTATAAGCTAGGGGGAACATTGTGTCCCACTACCACCCAAGGCCCCAGAACCTTGCTGCTAGAATGACCTGGAGCCAACCGGCAACCACTCCACCCCAAGCCCCGACACCTGCTGCCATTATTATTTGGAGCAACCCAGAGCATGCCCCACTCTGGGAGAGCTCAGACTGTGAGACCCAGAGCAACTGTTTCCTGACCTACCCTGGCCTCCTAGACAGCCCTACTAGAGTAACCGGGAGCAACCCAGTGCATGCCTCACTCAAGGGAGCTCTGACTATGCATTACTCTGTATTGTAACCTGTGCCTGCTATACCCTGGACACTGGGACAGTCCTGACAGGGCCATCCAGAGCAATCTAATACACAACTCACTCATGATGACAGGAGAGCTTGGACTGAGCAACCCAGGGCAACACACCTTCACTTCACATGAGAAGGGGCAAATTGGAGCAACCCAGCATGCATCTCACCCCAGGAACCTACACCTGCTTCTCCTGGTCCCTGGAACATTCCTGCAGGGTGACTTAGAGCAAGCCAGGGGCCACAGGACCATAATGACAGTGTGCTACCAGAGGTACCTAGGGTGCCACTCTGGCAAGGTTGCCAGAGCCATACAACAAATTATATTCCAGAGGTCTCTGAGTCTTCACAGTAAGTAGCATATCACAGGAACTGTGCACACACTCCCACACACCTTGAGCATCTGAAGCAGACAACCAAGGTACCAGTCCATGGGAGAAGGGAATACAACTCAAAGCAAAGAAAATAAAGGCTTGATTGAGACTTAAGGCAGACCCAGTTTCTGGCCTTATGATTTCTGGAAAATTGCCCTGATAGAGTCTTCAACCTCTCAATTCCCAATCAGGGTGCCCAGGGTCAGAAAGAGACAGCAAAACTGGGGAGAAAAAGAAACAAACCCTCTAGGAAAGAAAAGGAGGAATTGCCAGAAAAGAAATTAAATGAAATGGAGGTGTGTAATATGTTAGAAAAATAATTTATTTAGAGTAAGAGTTATACAATTCATAAACAGGATAGATAAGAAAATCAACAGCTAATATAAGAATCAAGAGGAAATAAAAAGTTATAGAGTTATAATAAAAAACACAATGGAAGATTTCAATAGAAGAAATAGAGGCTGAATTAGTCAGTTAGAAGATAAGGCAGAAAAACACACCCAATCTGAACAGCAATTGCAAAAAAAATTAGAAAGCAGCAAGAAAGCATAAGGGAGCTTTGGGACAATATTAAATCAAGTAACTTATGTATAAGAGGGGAGCAAGAAAGGCAAGGATAGGAGCAAGGATTAGACAAGCTATTTAAAGAAACAATGACTAAAACTTCTCTGATTTGGTGAAGAAAAAAGTCACAAAGCACAGAGAATCCCAAACAAGATGAACCCAAAAAGATCCACACCAAGACATGTCATAATTACAATGGCAGATGTCAATGATAAAGAGATACTCTTAAAAGCTGAAAGACAAAGAAGAATTACCTACAAAGGATCTCCCATTAGATTATCAAATGATTTCTCAACAGAAACACAACAGACCAGAAGGGAATGGAATCTCCCATTAGATTATCAAATGATTTCTCAACAGAAACACAACAGACCAGAAGGGAATGGAATGAAGTAAAGCAAGAGACTGAATCCAAGAATACTCTCTCCAGCAAGGCTATCATTCAAAATTTAAGGGGAAATCAGGAGCTTTGCAGACAAAAAAGGCTAAGGGAGTTTATCACCTCCAATCCAGCAACACAAGAAATGCTAGAGGGACTGTTGTAAAAAGATGAGATAGAAAGGTAAGAAGGGCCACAGGTCCCTTGCCCAGGCCAGCCCATGCCCATAGGGAACTCCCACTCTGATCTGGCAACACTGCTTACAATATTTAAATTACTACACTTTATCCATGTTAGTGCCCTTAATTAAACAAAATATTTCTCAAGATTCTTTTTGATGAACTATTCAACAATTGAACTAAAGGGGAAACCATCAACAATTACCTTATGATTGTTCTTTTTTACAAAAATAAGGATAATTTTTAACTATTATTGAACTTTGTAATTATCATAAGATGCTTCTTTTCAGGACCTCAGAAAGTCTACTTAACCCCTATTCAGGATGTGGAATTTATTGCAGCTGCAACCATGAAGAATTGATGCAAAGGACCAAAAGGGGCCAACAACATTCTATTCAAGTTAATGTGAGCAGAGCAGAGATCCTAGGACAATTTCAAGAGGCCGACTGAAATAGAGGGGGTTTTCTCACAGTTACATTTGATGGGAGTTTCCCGCTTTGCAGTATTGAGATGATGACGCATCAGAGTTCTGAAAACACTATGTTCTCTAACTTTTGAATGATGGCAACCAGGTTCTTCTCTGACCACCTCTTATCAGAGCCAATGCTGATCCGGATTGTTTCCCTGCTCTGAGAAAACCAAGCTCACATGCAATGGCTGTGGGATGTATTATTTCTGCGTGGAAAGGAAGATAATCCAGTGCTGGGGAAACTGCTCTGTTTTGGGATCTGGGAAGATTTCACATGTGTCAAACACAAGGCCCGCGGGCCAAATCCAGCCCGCCAGGCCTTGCAATGTGGCCCGCACCGCGCTGTCATCACTGCACTCCGCTGTCAGTTTATGACATTGTCAGTTTATGACTGTTCAGTAAACCATTCGGCCCGCGATTTAGGCTGGATTTTAGATTTTGGCCCCTTCTCTGATTGAGTTCGACACCCCTAATTCAGGTTTTAGTTCCAATCCTAGTGCTGAAACAAAACAAAAAAATAGATTATCTTCCTGTCACTGGGCCTCACTTTCTGGCACAGTATGTTTTGAGTGGGCACAGTAGATCCGTACAGGCTGCAGATTTCACTCCAATACTTGCAGTTTTCCCTGAATAACTTACCAGGGGTTGTTCACTCATGGGGGGAAAAGTGGGTGTGGGTGGGCCAGACAGGGCAGTGGGCTCTAATTGATGTGCCACTGCCTGCAAAGCTGTGTAGCTATCAGAACTCTCTGAACCCCAGTTCCCTCATTTCCACATTCATCATGATATCACCTCAAAAATTTTTTTGCTTGTATAATTGATGGTGTATTCCAACTATGTATTTTCCCTAGTAAGAAATACATTTTAAAGCATACATCCTAACATGCAAACAACACTTGTTTTTCTTTATCCTTATAATTTCACTGTGGTGCATGCAAGTGTTTCATAAGTCTAGGTTTCTAGGATTTGGTGAGCCACTTCCCATCATAATTTCTTTTATAGATTAACTTCACATGGAAGCTCTTTTTGACAATAGACATACTTAAATTATTGAGCCCAATGATATTAGGGTGGAGATTCTCAAGCAGTGGGCATTTCTAATTTCTACTTCAGAAATTAGACACAAATTGAATATTGAACACTGATCTAATAGATTACTGTTAGTTGGCTTGGATATAACTTCCACATTTGAACCTGGTGACAGCAGGAGAGATTGAGAATGCCATATTTCCATAGCATCTTCTCTACTTAAATTGTCCAGTTCAGTAAACACACTATTGTCATGCTACGCACTGACTTCCTTTGAAATAATATATTCTGCCCTAGAATGGGGCTATTAACATAACAGAAATGTTAATCTCATTTTATTGTTGAACTCAAGGCTACTTTAAAAAGAAGGAAAAAAAATGTTAATATATGCAGCAGAAGGTATTTTAAATAAATATCTGTCATATATAGTTAAACTTGTCCTTCCTTAGTGTTAATTATAGCACAATCAGAAGAGAATAGAGAGGAAAGAATTTATTACAGGTTGAAAAGCCAAATATTAGCTCTGTTCCAAAGGAAGTCAAGTGAAGTAGCAATTATATATTGTTTTGATCATGTAGAGAATTCTTTAAAACAGATATTTCCTTCTGAATATATTATTGATCAGAAGGAAATAATGCAAATATAAACTTTGACTAATTGGCCATTAATATAGTATTTTGGAAGTGTTAAAATTGTATTTCTTTAGGTTCTTTGATATATTGCTTATGTAAAAAATGATTTCTGCCCAATAACCTTTTCTTTAGGATATTTGTCACATATATTTCTGTTTAGATATACCCAAATGGGTATGTCAAAAAAGGATTTTCTCTAATAGATGATAGACATTCTTTAAAAAATGAGTTGTCAGAAATTATATTATGACTAGAGGCCTTATGTACAAAATTCATGCAAGAATAGGCCTTCCTTCCTCTCACTGCCTCCACCAGCTTCCCTCTGGCATCCAGGACCTGGGCTTCTCTCACAGCCCCAGCTTAATCTGGAAGGTCGTTTGGAAGGATATCTTTTATAATTAGCATATTTTGCCTTTATTATTATAGACTAAAGGCCTGATGCATGAAGATTCGTGCAAGAATTGGCCTTCCTTCCCCTGGCTGCAGACACCTCATTCGCTCTGGTTGGAGCTACATTCCACTCCTGCCCAGAGGCTCTTTTCCACCTTCCAGCACTGCCCAGAGCCCTGGGGTGGTTTGGAACACCTGTGATGTCGCCATGATGACAACACAAGTCTTCCCCCACCTCTGCTGCTCAGTGCTTACATATGCAAATTACCTCACCATCTTTGTTGGATTACTTTGCATACTCACTCTGATTGGCTGGTGGGTATCACAAAGTATGGTCAATTGGTATGTTACTCTTTTATTAGTGTAGACAGTCACCATGACGACCACTAAAAAAGAAAAAAAAAAAAGAAAAAGAAAAAAACCTAAAGGCCATACTGATAGTATGTATTTGTCAACCAAGTGAATACTTTGATTTTAGATAGAATTTAAAAAAAATAATGGGCTAAAAATATTTTCATTGGCATGTAATATTACTCTTCTATGCCAAGATTATATATTTTGCTAATCATTTAGAGACACTTGAATATGTTTATTTTTTATTTTGTGGATTTTGAGGAGAGCAGATAGAGAAGGCAAATGTATATTATGTATATACACATACATTCCCTTCCTACACACACACACACACACACACACACACACATTTTATACACAAAAGTTTTATCTAATGCACAGTATTTTAAAGAATAAGATCTCTTTCCTCATTATCCCTACCTCCTGAGGTAGAAAGTTTATCTAGAATTAAAGGGATAAAACATGAAAGAAAAGGTTAAGGAGACAAACCTTATAGTGCGATCAGATTAGAATGTGCGATAGCACCCTGGAAGAAACACAGATGGACTGATACATGGGACCTTCCACACAGAAAGGGAAATGGGCTTGAAATCATTCCTCAGGTACATTTAAACTTTAATAAGAATTCCTTTCAGCAAGATTTGAAGTAAAATTTTGAAACACTTTTTACTTGTAGGATGACAAATACATTAAAGACCTAATTCTGCTGAGGACAACTGGAAAATTTATTATCTTGGACAACAGAATTAAGGGAGAACGGGCCTTGCATTGTAGCCCCATTGTCTCTATTTTCAGGTGTGCAGTAAGATAACCCTTCCCCACCCCTTGGATTTGAGTGTAGCCATGTCACTTGCTTTGAGCAATGAAATGTACTCAGAAGAGATGCATTGCCTACTGGGTTTAACTGCTGATACCCAGCTTGTTGTCCATCTCTTTTGCTGCATAGTCTCCATGGAAATCATGTGCTAATATGAAAGTGCTATAAGGTTCATGCCAACTGGAGTACCAAGCAAACACATAGAGGATTGCTGTCTTGGAGAATTACCTGGACCCACAGCACACTTCCTTTTGACAAGAAATAAACCTGTGCTAAACCTCTAAGAATTTAGGGATGGTAAGAATTGCATCATGACCTAGCATATTCTGATTAATACAATCTAATAACCAAATTAAGAAGAAATATTTACTGTTCATATGTTATTTACTTAACACAGGGAATCATCTGACAAACTACCAAAACAATATGATATTCAATAAAATGGTGAAAAGTTAATATACAGAAATGAATAACCTTAACATATACAACAATAAATAAAAAAGTATGATATAATTAAAATCTCTATTTATAGACATACCTCCAAAGTGAGGATATACCTAGGAATAAAATTAATAAGATGTGCATAATGCATATAAAGAACATTTTTAAAGATTAGTAAAAAGCTCAAAAGATAACTTGAATGAATATAAAAGCATGTCATGTTCTTGGGTTCAAGATATGGCATTGTAAATATTTAAGAATTTTCTACATTAATTTGTAAATTTCACATGGTTTTATTAAAATATCAAGACATAGTTATTCCAGAATGCATACAGTTAAATGAAAAGCAAACTTCCTGGGAAATTATCCAGAGAAATAGGGAGTAGGCTACCTTTAGTATTTACTAAGATATATTATAAAGCTATAAAATAAAAACTGGTGATTTTAGTAGTTGAATAGTCAGACAAGTAACTGGAACAGAGTAGATATTTAGGAATAAGCCCAATACACACACATATAAGGATTTAATATATGATAAAACAGTATTTTAAATCAGTTGTAAAGATGTAACCTTTATTAAATAAAACTCTATACACAAATATACATAGTAGAAAAGTCAAATTCTTAAATATTAAAAAACCTAAAATCATTAAAATATTAATAAAAAGCAATAAGCTCAGAGTAGGAAAGGTAGTTCTAATGTGACACAAAACCCAGAAGAAGTAAAAGGTGAAAATAAAAAAAAATTTAGTTACATAAAAATAAAAACATTTGCTATGTGATCAAAAGTACCAAATACTAAAGGCAAAGTATAAAAAGATAGTTGCAATTCATGTGAGGAAGTTACTATCTACACTAATAAAAAAGAAAGATGCAAATTAACTGTACCTTTGCGATGCCCACCAGCCAACCAAGAGTAAGCATGCAAATTAACCAACAAAGATGGTGGGTTAATTTGCATACACAGGCACCGAGTGACCAGGGGTGGGGCAGGATGCTTGCATCATCGCCATGGTGATAACACAGGAGTTACGCACCACCCCATCAGCTCTGTGTCTCTGGGCAGCATGGGAAGAGGGAAAGGTGGCTCCAGATCAGAACAAAGGCAGAAAGGCAGCTCTGAGCCGGAGCAAATGCGGTGCTGGCTGCCAGGGGAAGGAAGACCCATTCATGCACAAATCTTCGTGCATCAGGCCTCTAGTTTTTAACATAAAAATATAAAAAATATATAAACACTAACAAGCCAATAGAAACATGAGCAAGGGATATAAAATAAAACACATACAAGGGGATAGAAATATACTAAAGAAACCTAGCAAGTAAACGTTACACTGAGAGATTATTTTCATAGATTAGCGAAAATCAAAACAACCTATAAACAATGTTGAAAAGATGTAGGGAAATAGAAATTTTTCTGCATTTATGATGGTATAACTGACGAGGTCTTTGTGGGAGTAATTTGGTAAATATCTACCTTTCTAAAAAAATTCCCATAGTCTTTGAACCACTAGTTTAATTTTTATAAATTTGTCATACAGATATATTCAAGTTTACAATGTGCTAGACACAAATATAGCCCACCAAATGGTTTCTGTAATAATGATGATGATGATGATGATGATGATGATAGAAATGTGACTTTAATACTTATAAATAGAGAAATACGTTAAAGAAAAGCTTGGTGCGTCCATACAATGGAATACTACGCAGCCTTGATAGAGTATGAGACTCTTTCTATGACTAATTTGGTGCAAAATACAAGGTACATTGTCAAGTAAAAAAATGCAAGGTTTAGGTGAAGAACAATGTTTATCTCATGCTAGCACTTATGTTTATACTTGTGCCTTTTTGTGTGCATAATGTTATTCTGAAAAAATATTGTAGAGCCTTGGCAATAATGGTTGCCTTTAGTACAGAGGTAGGAAGAAGACTTCCTTTCTATCTTGTGAATTTCATAGTTATCCTCTACTGAAATAATTAAAATAAATGTTTAAAACAAGCTTGACAGGCACAAATAAACAAAAATAAGGTTTAGAGATTTTATGAAGAGTTCAGGTTTACTAAGTGTTAGCCATTTTAATAGAACTGTAAAAGACAAAGTGCACTTGAGGATTGGTTGTCACAATAATCTGATTCCCAGATGACAGAGCACCTTCACTTTACTCTCATCTTTCCTATATTATTTCCTCTTCCATATATTGGAATCTTGTACTTTTTTTTTTTAACTTTTAGAGGAAATTAGAAAGAAAACTGTGCTTACAGAATATACAATGTGAGGTTTCCACAAGTAGGTGTGAACATCAAAGAAATCACTGGATGAGCCAGGGGATTACTTATAAGGTTGAACAATGAATATGATACCCATTTCATCCCTCACTACACCCCCCTTTGTGTCTATATTTCTAAGAAAAAAGAATGAAACACCTGCCTTGCTCTAGTGTGTAAAGGTATGGGTCAGATTTATGTCTTGAAATAAATCCAGAAATAATGACTTCTCCAGTTTGTTTTTAGTTATGAGACTATAGCCTAAGACATTTTGGCATTTGAAAATAAAGCAGAAAGAGAGAGATGGAATGAGAATGGGTTGGTATGTAGGAGCCAAAGAATGAATAGTTAGGACCACCTGCTGTGTGGTGAGCATTGTGCTAAGCATTTCACATAGATATTTCATTTATTTTTCACAACACTAAGAACTATGTATCATCAACATCATTTGATGTAGTTGGTAAGAGGCAAACCAAGTTCCCAATCCACTTTGCCCTGCATCACAGCTTTGAATATTAGTTGGTATTTTTGTTCAATGCTTTCTCATTTTCTTATCTCACATTTTATAGAATACCATTCTTCCTTCATAAATAGAATTTCACTTATACTGGGGGAAATTTTGATACTAAAAACTCAAAAGAGGAGCAGAACGTCAAATGTGGTGCTCTTACAAGAAAGAAAATGTAAGGTGATTCACTAAAATCTTAACTCATTCACATTTCAGGAATTTGCAGCTTCCCTCATCTTTCCCTAACAAAAAGTAAAATTATGTATTTCTTATTTTTAAGCACCTTAGGTACTTTTATTTTAAAGTTTTAAGTCATTTGTCAACTAGTTTATGTTGAGATGACTGTTCTTTATCCCTGTTTTTTGAGAAACCCTAAATTTTTCTAAAGCTAACATTTATTCAGATTGGCATGACATAGAGACAGATGTGAAGAACATTTCTGGGATGGAGATGGTAAGTTAGTCCCAAGGCTTTTAGGTTACTTTTGTGAACAAACAGAAAAGTATTGGGTCCAAATTACAATTTCCAAGCACGTGTACATGCTTTCAAACTAGCTTTTTTGTTAGCTGCAGTCTAGTTTGTTCAAATTCACCATGACTTTGGCTTTGTTTCTAATGAGGAAAGGTGCCTTTGTTCATTCTAAAGTCTTCCATTTAGAAACAAAGTTCCAAATGCCAGACCGAATCTGGAAGTGATTACTCATCGGAATAAAACACGATAACTACATATTTGAGTGAATGCTCACAGCTGTGTTTTTTATTAAAGAAATTCAGGAAGAAGAGTTTTAATGCTGCATTACAGTTGAGAATCTTAAGGTATATAATATTGGCAATTCCAAATTAGAGTTTCCCTGGCAACTATCACTCTGTGACATCACATTTTTATCAAATGAGGTATTAAAATGTACTCTTTGTGTAGTGGAATTAGAGATAAGAGGAGAGTAGGAGTCATCTCTTTGAAGTCTTAGCTATAATGTTTAATCTATGCAGTTGTTTTATTTGCAATTGTATTTTTTTGCAGTTCTTATAATTTTAGTAATTCAAATGTATTGCATATGCCATAATGCTATAGTGATATCAGTCAATTTCTTTTCATATTTCATTTCTCCCACTCATTAATTTCCCTCCTAACACATAAGATCCTCCAGAGCTGTTAACAGTTTCCATGTTTACTCCTGTTTAAATATCACTTGTTTTACAAACTGTTGGTTGAATGGCTACAATGACAATCTCTACCTAGTGGGTCTGGTTTCCACTAGTCACTAGAGTCCTGCCACATTTATTTTGATTTGGGCTTCTGTCTTTTTATAGCTAGGAAACCAGTCACTATTGAATAAAGATCTGAGTGGTCTCCAATACAAACAGTTAGTATAAGAATTATCTCTCTTCCAAGATGATACACAATCCTTTGCTTAATATTTAGCACAACCCTGACTGAACAAAAGAAAATGGATGAGGATTTCAGACTGTTGGATGGTGTCTACAATTGTTAATTCTGAGTTTCATAAGGATACTGTGTACTCTGAGCACCCTTATATTCAAAATATGAAATGAACAAATGCTAATTCTTCAATCCCTTCTCCCAGACAGAACCATACAGATGGGCTGATTAAAATCATAGGTCTGTGTTAAAGGAAAATTATTGCATTAGAGGAAGCGTTTGGGGAACGTGGGCAATGGATTGGGAAAAAGTAACAAACAAAAGCAGATGGAGTGCCTTGCTTGGCAAGAAATTATTCCATTATTCTTTCATTATCTATCTTCTGAAAGGGGAGCACATAGAAAAATAGTAGGTACAGATTTGTAAGAACTAAAACATCAGGTAAAACTCCTTCAGGGCCAAGACAACTAATAGGCTATTATTTAATAGTTTTATAAAAGATTGATATTTTGTCTTCATTTATGCTTTGTAAAGATTCACTTATACAAAGAGCAACTGCATCGCATGACATGTGTCCAGCTTCTTTAAACAAATATCTCCAATTAGTATTTCAAAATGGAGTACACTGCCACGCCAACATTTTCATTAGAACATATTTCACTGGAAGAGTTTTGCTAACTTTAAGCATACCAGTTCCTTTGTTGGAGAGATTGCTACTCTCAAAGTATGTAGGTAATCCAAAAAGAATGTAGCTCAAGCAATAATGATTTTGAAATTTATGTTACAGAAAGTATGATAGTTAGATGTTTATCTAAGATTAGAGGCCTGGTGTATGAAAATTCATGCACTGGAAGGGGGTCCCTCAGCTTGGCCTGCCCCCTCTCACTGTCCAGGAGTCCTCATGGATGGGAGGCAACCCAGCTATCAGGGGAAGGTGATGCCCCATCACATCTCTGCTGCTGCCATTATAGGAGCACAAGACTTGGTTGGCCTTGGGCGGCTGGGCAATTGACATCTGAGGCTTGCCTATTCCTTGGGCTGGCCCTGGCAGCTGGGGGGCTGAGGGGACTGGAGGAATTTGGAGGCACCTGCTATTCCAGCAGGGCTGAGGGGATTGGGCATTGACATCTTGTGGCTGTGGGTGCCACCATCTTTGAGGGTGGGACAGTCAATTAACATATTTCCTCTTTATTAGATGGGATTATGTAAAGGGAGCATTATTAAACTTAAGGAAATCAAATTCTAAATGAAGGTTAAAAACAGTATGGATATTTTCTAGGGTTTGTAAGGACCCTAACATTAAAAAGCAAATGCACACATTAGTTCAATAAACTGTAAGATGAATTCCAGGAATAGGAGTGCCTTTCACAGTTTTCTTCTAAAACAAAACAAAACAAAACAAAACAAAAAAAGCAGGGGGTGATTATTGACTTGAGACTACTTTCAGAGGATAGGAGAGTGGACCAGAGAGTAAGAGAACGAAGAAGATCAGAACCAAGGAATGTTTTGGTCAGAGGTATAAGGTCAGAATGCTGGAGAAGTTTGGGGCAATTACTGACCAGAGTCCAGAAAGTGGGGCACTGGGCATTAACCACCTCTCTAGAAGGAATGAAATGTCCCGCCTTTACAGGACAGTTAAATAACGCAATTGAATTAAAAATGTGGATCCTCTCTACTCCTTAGAAGCTTTAGGGTTTTAATATTAGAACATGATATTCTTATATATAGTCATGTTCCTTTTATGGGAATCATCTTTTTTATAGACACAAATTTATGGGAAGGCATACTGGTATAGATGCATACATGTTTTATAGTCAAACATGTAAGTATGAGTGTCACCACTTTTAGCCCAGAGACTTGGATAAGCTACTTAATATCATTAACACTTGATTGATTAATTTATAAAATGGAACTTATAGTCCTCACTTCATACACTCTTTGGAAGGATTAGTGGAACACACACACACACACACACACACACACACACACACACACATAGAAAGCATCTAGCAGAGTGGTTGGCATATGGTAGGTGCTCTGTAAATGAGATTCTTTCCTCTCTTCCTCTGCTTTCTTTACTGGAACAGGAACACCTTAATCTACATAATAATGATATACTTGGCTCTATGACCCATGATTTGATAAAAAGTTTGAAATTGCATGTGTGTTATTGATTTTAAGAGGGTTAAATAAGAATTAGGCATCCACAGCATTCAAATATATTAAACACTAGGAATGTAGTGATGAAGAGTTTGTATACACAGGATCCTACTGCTCTGAAGCTTATTTTCAAATAGAAAATAAAAAAGAATACAATTTTTTAGAGGTCCTGTAGAAAGTTTCCTTCAAAGGAAAGGTGCTGAAGTGTTTGAGACCTTTAGAGACCCCAGGAGCCAGGACGAGTACTGTGTCTGCTGGGTTCAGGGTGGGTTCTGAGTTGTATCACATATGCTCCTCCCTTCCTCATGCTGCATGCTACCCAGTGTCACTGTCCACTGAGATTATCAATTGCCTACAGCAGGTGATGAAGCACACATGAGAAAATGTGTGAAAGAGTTTTGGAACATATATCATGCTAGACAGAAAAGAGGCACTTTAATTATTTAGGGCTCTGCCGGCCACTCTCTAGGGAACTCTGACCTCCTATAGTATTTCTTCTTTCTCTGTTCTCAGATATCAACTTCCTGGGCCGAGGGAGGACCTTGGAAGGCAGTACTGAGACCACTCACTTATTTAATATTAGTCAACAAGTAGTGACATTGAAACATAAGTATCTGAATTCTAATCATCCCTAAAGAACTCTCCAAAATCTACATTTTTCCCCTTTCCTTCAAGGGTATATATACATTTATTAAGAGGTTTCACTGGAGCCGAGACCGGTTTGGCTCAATGGATAGAGCGTCGGCTTGGGTACTGAAGGGACCTGGGTTCGATTCCGGTCAAGGGCATGTACCTTGGTTGTGGGCATATCCCCAGTAGGGGGTATGCAAGAGGCAGCTGATCGATGACTCTCTCTCATCGATGTTTCTAACTCTATCTCTCTCCCTTCCTCTCTGTACAAAATCAATAAAATATATTTTAAAAAAAAAGAGAGAGAGAGAGGTTTCACTGGAAACTATGAGGCCCTGAGATATGAAGTCTTATGGATCTAACTTGCAATTCTTGCTCTGAACACCAGTTTGTTCACCTTCTTTCAGGCATAAGACAAGGCTCATTTAGGGAGCTGTGGAGGTCCCATTTACATTTTTATTGGGTGACTCTGACTTGAATTCTACTGACAAGTTCTTTGTTATCAGAGCCACATAGCAGAGGCTCCTTAAATGACAGAGACCTAGAGTTTGGAATGAGAGAGAATCTCCAACAACTTACACTTATTTCACAAAGTTCCATGCTAGGGTTTAAGAAATGCTAAACACAAAAACAAACAAATAAAAAACAAAATAAAAATCAAACCCATCAAATAATCCAAGCCCCCTGAGTCCTGTAATACTTTATAGGAAATTAGTACATCAGTGGTGGTAACAGAAAAAAATACTTAGTATCTTAAAATTCTATTGCAGCCCTGGTTGGTGTGGCTCAGTTAGCAGAGCGTTCTCCCATACACTGCAAGGTCCTTGGTTCAATTCCTGGTCAGGGCATAGGTCCAGGTTTTGGTTTTAATCCCCAATCAGGAGGCAATTGATTGATGTTTCTCTCACACACTTCTCTCTCTCTCTCTCTCTCTCTCTCTCTCTCTCTCTCTCTCTCTCTCCTCTCTCTCTCGTTCTCTCTGTCTCCCTCCACCCCCTCACTCTCCCTCTTCTATCCTCTCTAAAAAAAAAAAAAAAAAAAGCCGAAACCGGTTTGGCTCAGTGGATAGAGCCTTGGCCTGCAGACTCAAGGGTCCCGGGTTCGATTCCGGTCAAGGGCATGTACCTTGGTTGCGGGCACATCCCCAGTAGGGGGTGTGCAAGAGGCGGCTGATCGATGTTTCTCTCTCATCGATGTTTCTAGTTCTCTATCCCTCTCCCTTCCTATCTGTAAAAAATCAATTATATCTATATATTTTAAAAAATTCTATATAATAAAAGCCTAATATGCAACTCAACCAAACAGCAGAGTGACTGCTGGAACAACTGGTTGCTATGATGTGCATTGACCACCAAGGGGCAGATGCTCAATGCAGGAGCTGGCCCCAGCCCACAGGCTCCAAGCCATCCAAGGTGGGTGCCAGCAGGTGCCCCCAGATCGCCCTGCCAGTCACCCCACAGATTGGCACTGATTGCTGGCCAGTCCTAGAGACCCTACCTGTGCAGGAATTTCATGCACCATAATAATTCTATTGCAAACAAGTAATTGATTAAATATTGATTTATTTTATTATTATTATTTTTTTAGGATTTGAGGACTCCACAATTAATATACACAAGAGACAGATATTTTAATAAGCTGTCAATGAAATACCCCAAATAAAAAAATATACTGCTGCCTGCTATTGGAGCTACCAAGTTGAAAAGTCATTCTGTTTCCACTCCATAATATAGGGCACCCTTAAAAGCATTACACATTAAGTTCTAAAATAAGAGAAAAATATAAATAATAAAAATCCACAGCACAAAGATAAAACTCTAGAGATAGAATTCAAGTAAATCTGTTTATTTGTGACCTATTTTTTCCTTTTTCATTCCCTGATGAAAGCTTTGTCAGTAGCTGATGGGTCTCACATGCATGAGGCTGTTAATCACATTTAGGAAATTTACATGCTGTTAACTGCATACGAAACTCACTTAAATCTGGCAGATTTACTACCTTGGATCAGTCTTATTTCATTTAATCCAGACTGATTTCTAATACAAATTCATTTTCAGTTGAATACATAAGTTTTTGCCTTAATAATAACCCCTTACCTTTCAGATAAATGACAACCCTGATGTAATTCCTGAGCAGTTTGGAGAAGGTGTGATTCTGAAGCTCCAAACCTGGAATATACTGTAAATCAATAGAGCAAGCAACATACTTCACAAGTTGGTGCAGGCATGCAAGTACACAAGTTGAATGAAAATAAATTCAAGTCTGCATGAGCTTTTTATTTTGGTTCCAGTTGATAGCAAATACCAAAATGTTCTCTTTCTAGGTGAAAGCATGACTCCCATGGAAGGTGAAACCACATGTAACTGCACTGTCATAGGCTTGACTCCTGTTAGCAGATAACTTGGTATTTTTATAGAAAAAAATACCACATGAGATATGCAATGGCTAGAGCTTTTTCTTTCTTTTTTTTTCCTTTTTTTTTTTAATGAATTCCAAAGAATGAACCAAATGCTGCTGGCTCAGTGACATCTGAACACTTGGATCCTCTGGAGCTCAGGAGGATACTGCCTGTGCCTTGTGCCTATCTCACTTCTTCAAGAGAGAATGGATGAAAAGCCCAAATGGAGAGAGCGAGCTCAGGCTGTGGATTGAAGGGAAGGCTGCAAGGAAGAAAGGAAAGCGCAAGGAAGCTGGCCCTCGAAGGACACTCTAAACCCAGCCTGAGTCACAAATGATCAAGTGGTGGGTTTTCGCTTTGGCCCTTAGGTTATTTCATTATGAGGAAACTGTGCTGTTCAGAGCATCAAGATTTGAAGCTTTGAAATTTTACGCCTTTTCCAGCAGATACAGCAAAGCATGATGCTTTTTGTTCCATGAAAATATAGGATGTCATTATCATGCTTCCAACTTATGCAAAGTTGCCCCCTGTGTAAAATGGGATTGATATTAATATTCCCTAAAGTACCTTAGAAAAGCTTGCCATGAACATTAAATGAATTAATTCACAATGCAGCCTCACATAGTACAAGGTCAATGAACTATAGCTGCTGCTCTTTTGGTTATTATGGCCCCATTTCCATAGAAAGATTGCCCACAGTCATGACACTTACTAGTAGAAGGCAGGCAAATGATAACACAGCAAGTGGATTAAAGGCCAAATGGGAGACATTTTTTTATTTGTCTTTTCTATCAGCATTATACTTACATGATTAGGGAAAATCTCCCACCTTCTTTTGATTCAGTTGCTATAAAATTAAACTGAAAACTGATCATTGAAAACCTTAAAGGAAAAAAGAAGTCACAAAATGACAGTCTGAAGACTGATTTTTTTAGTTACTTTGTTTATTTTATTGTGTATTGTATTTTGCAGGGGGGGGTTGTAAACTCAAATACATATTCTCAACCACTTAGACTTGGTAATGGTGCAGTGGGTAAAAGCCATTAGTCAAGAATATATGTGTCTGTGTGACATCTTTTTTTATTGTTAACAGAAGTGGTAGAACCAGGACCTTTCCTCCTGCCTTCTGCCTCCTTGTGACTCTGCATTAGCACTTTCTTCCTCATTCCCTGGAGGGAGATTATTGTTTGATAGTTATTTCAGGGATGCAGTAATCTCTCAAAAATCTCAGTGCTCAAAATTCAGGAAGACACCTGAGTAGAGTATGTTATTCAGATATTTTTAGATCTATTGGTATTTGAAATTATTTCTAAAGGTTTTCTGCAGTCAACATATGTGATAACATGACTAGGTTTATATGCTGAAACATGGTGCGACATTAATTGGGGTCATTTTTTACAAGCCATTATGCATTGATTGACAAAATTATTTGAGTGTGATGTGAACTGATTAAGGTATTTAGATTTACTAATTGATTGTACTGAAATGACAACCATTTTGATTATGTAAATCAGACCAAATCTTTTAGGTTATTAGAATAATACAATGCATTACAGAGAGATTATATATGTGCAGTAACTTTGTTCCAGTGCATTGCACATGTACTGGAACAAAGGTGAAAGGTTAAAAGTGCTAAAAGGACTTTCTCGTTTAGAAATTGTGACAATGCAGATTTCTGGTATTTGTAGAAATTTGTACACAAGCTCAGATATGAATCATGGCAACAGCCACTGAAATAGTGGAGATGGTGAAAATGAAGCAAAGTCCATGGTTAAAGGGATCTGGGGAACACAGAGACCAAGAGCACATAACACTAGTGCTGCCTAGTATATTCTGTTCTTTCTCATTCCAAGTCAGAGACATATAAAGAAAAAAAAACCAAAAAAACCACTGGATAAATAATCAATGGAAATGGAGAGATAATAGTACAATCCAGAAAGGATCATGTCCAGTTTTATCAGATGGGCTCTATACCTTCTTGTGTGTGGGGTTAAGCACATCACTCTAAAGCCAAATTGCCTGGATTCTGGGTCTATCCACTCAGCCAAACTGGTTAGGGCCCAATCTTACTCATTGGCTGACATTTAACAGTACATTAACTTCCCTGCATCTTAATGTTTTGATCAGTAAATTGGGTATACTTTCTTTTATCCTCATCATCCTCATTATTTCAGGCTACTTTCCCCTTCATTATCTCTGATTCATTTTGGCTCCTCCCACTTCTTATTACTAAGGCTCTGATAGGCTTCCTCTCAGATCCAGGCTGACATGCTGTTTCCAGAGCCCTTCCTTTTGCAGTGGCATTTGGTTACATCCTGACTTGGTAAAATGCAGTGATAGCCAATTCTACCCAAGGGAAAGAGGCTTGATGCCATTAAAATACTGCCAGTATGACATAATTTCCCACTGCTAAAATTAGCATCTTTGCAGAATCAGAATACAGTTTTGGTAGAGATAACTCAGAAGAAATTAAATGATTATTCTACAATCTACTTGCAAGCTACCCTTCTACTTTTATGTAAAACAAAATATGGAGCTATTTCTGATGTGTGTTTATGACACAGATTACCCACATTTGCTGCCTTCTGGAGATAAGAAGAACCCTAGATATTCTCTGCAGACAAGTTTTGGATTAGAGATAGCCATGCTATAATTTATAGAAGCACATTCCACAGGCTCCCAGTTGAATGAAAACATTTCATCAAATTGTTTAAAGCAAGGTTGCTTATGGTCGTAAAGAGGGCTCCAGGCACTATTTTGAAACCAGATACACAAACATACATCCTGCCTGGAGTCCACTTCTTAGCCCAATTACTAATCTTTATCTAAACTTTAAAATGCTCAATTATTTTCCCATTCCATGGCAGCAACCCTAGCATTTTAAAGAATCACTATACCTTTCAGAGGTTTAATCTGAAACCATAACACTCATAGAAGAAAACATAGGCAGTAAACTATTTGACATGGCTTTCAGCAATATTTTATTTTTTGGCTATGTTTCCTCAAGCAAGGGAAAGAAAGAGAAAAAAATAAACAAATGGAACTATATCAAACTAAATTTTTTTTTAACACAGCTAAGGAAAAAATCAACAACAACAAAAAAAACACTCATCTACCAAATGGGAAAAGATACTGATAAGGGGTTAATATCCAAAATATGTAAGGGACTCATACAACTTACCAATAACAAAAGAAACAATCTGCCCAGCTGATGTGGCTCAGTGGTTGAGCATTGACCCATGAAACAGGAGATCAGTGTTTGATTCCCATTCAGGGCACATGCCTAAGTTTCCAGCTCGATTCCAGTAGAATCGAGCTGCAGGATTAATGACTCTCGTATCACGGATGTTCCTATATCTCTTCCTCTCCCTTCCTCTCTCTAAAAGCAATAGAAACATGTTTTTTAAAGAAACAATCTTTTTTTAAAAAATGGGCCAAGAACCTGAATAGATATTTCTTCAGAGGACACATATAGATGGTCAACAGACAAATGAGAAGATGCTCAATATCACTAATTATCAGAGAAATCCAAATTAAAACCAAATTGAGATCACCTTATACCTTTCAGAAAGGCTATCATCAATAAATTAGCAGTGTGGAGGAAAGAGAACCTTGTTTACTGATGATGGGACTGTAAACTGGGGAAGCCACTATGAAAAATAGTATAGATGTTCCCCCCCTCAAAATTAAAAATAGCACTACCATATGACCCAGAAATTCCACTTCTAGGTATTTATCTGAAAATATATATGCACCCCAATGTTTATTGCAGCATAACTGACAATGGCCAAGATATGGAAGTAACCTAAATGTCCATGGATATATGAATTGATAAGGAAGATGTGGTGCATATATACAATGGAATACCACTCAGCTATAAAAGTAATGGTGCCATTCACAACAACATGGATGGACCTAGGGGCATTATACTAAGTAAAATAAGTGATAGAAAGACAAATACCATGTGATTTTATTTATAGTGGAATCTAAATACAAAATAAATTAAGAAACAAAACAGAAACAGACTCATAGATATAGAGAACAAATTGATAGTATCAGATGGGAGGGGGACTGGAGGATGGATTAAAAAAGGTAAAGTACAAATTGTCAGTTATAATAACAGTCATGGAGATGTAAAGTACAGCATGGGAATATAGTCAATAATATTGTAACAACTTTGTATGGTGAATACTAGACTTTTTAGAGTCATTGTTTATAAGTCATGTAAGTATCTATTCACTATGTTGCACATAAAGTAATACAATATTGGATATTAACTATAATTAAATAAATAAATTGAAAAAAATTATATGTTAAAAAAAATTCTCTTACCCAAAAATATATTCATTTGAATCTGTTTCTATAATTTTCTAAATCAGAAAATGAACTTCCTGGCTTACCTAAGAGTTATCCATGGTGATTTTTATCAGGGACTCCTGGGTCTCAGCCCTAGAGATGGTCAATAGGTAGGTACAAGCTTAGGGATGGACACTTTTGGAAAACTTCACATGGTTCACAGTGTAGACAGCCTAGAACCACTCTGCTTTCCATTCTGCCACTCCAAATACTCTGAAGGTTCAATGTGAGAAACTCCTTTGAGAAATTAAGGCTGAGGAAACTTTTTTTTTTCTAGTAATGACTCATCTTTCTTTCTTCTCCTAAGGAGAGAGACTCATAATATACTGTATTTCTTATATCCTGGGTATAAGAAAGTTTAGAGTTGCCAAAACCGGTTTGGCTCAATGGATAGAGTGTCGGTTTGGGGACTGAAGGGACCCGGGTTCGATTCAGGTCAAGGGCATGTACCTTGGTTGTGGGCATATCCCCAGTAGGGGGTGTGCAAGAGGCAACTGATCGATGACTCTCTCTCATCGATGTTTCTAACTCTCTATCTCTCTCCCTTCCTTTCTGTACAAAATCAATAAAATATATTTTTTAAAAAAAGTTTTGAGTCAATTTAAAGTTCAATCACACTGGCTATCTTTGTTCTCATAGCAAATATACTTGAGCACTTCTTTTTGGATTTAATCTTAGTATCTTCATAAATATTTGTGTGATACTGTTGACCCTTTAATATGGGTTTGAACTGCACAATTCCACTTATACATGGTTGTTTTCTAATGGACATTGTAAATATATGTTCTTTTCCTTATGATTTTCTTAATTACATTTTTTTCTGTATCTTACTTTATTGTGAGAATATAGTATATGATATATATATAATACAAAATATGTGTTAATTGATTGCTTATGTTTCTGGTGATTAGTAGTATGTTAGTATTTAAGCTTTAGGGAGGGGAGTCAAAATTTATACAAGGATTTCTGACTGTGTAGAGAGGGGGACTCAGTGCTCCTAACCCCTGCATTGTTCAAGGGACAACTAACAGTATATTTCATTGTGAGTTTTTTCAGATTATTTTTTGGAGTTGCTTCTTGTTTTTGTCCTCCAATTTTCTCAACTTTAAAATAAATGGCTAAATAATAATAATAATAATACTAATAATAATTTCTTCTGTTTTTTTATTTTATTGATTTTTGAGAGTGAGAGAGAGGAAATGGGAGGAGGAGAGACAGAAAGAGAGAGACTGATTTGTTGCCCACTTATTTATGCATTCATTGGTTGATTCTTGTATGTGCCTTGAATGGGGATCAAACCTGCAAAGTAGGCATATTGGAAGATGCTCTAACCAACTAAGCAACTTGGCCAGGGCTCCTGCTGTGTTTTGATTGCCCTTATGCACCAGGCACTGTGCTGAGCATTTACAAATGTAACTCATGTCAGTCATCCTTCTTCCCTCAGGAGCGGGGTGGGTAAGTTTGGATTTAGCACTCCTCCTCTACAATCCTGTATAGCCTACTCCATTCCTGACTGGGAAATCCCTCTCAGGGATTTCTGTGCATTAGGAGCAGAAGTCACACCTTTCATGGCCACATAAAATGTATCCATTTATAAGAATATGCTCCTTTGTCCTGAATGTGAAATTCAACTTTTCTTCAAACTTGCCATACAAAGTCTTATCTATAAAAGCTTCATGTTCAAACTAGTTCTTCCCAAAGAATTAATGAAGCATAGGATGTTTACACTGCACATTCAACTGCACATTGGGCCTTTTTTTAAAAAATATATTTTATTGATTTTGTACAGAGAGAAAGGGAGAGAGATAGAGAGTTAGAAACATCGATGAGAGAGAGTCATAGATCAGCTGCCTCTTGCACACCCCCCACTGGGGATATGACCGCAACCAAGGTACATGCCCTTGACTGGAATCGAACCCGGGTCCTTCAGTCAATCAACTGCACATTGGGCCTTTTTGATTGAAAAGGTTTTGCTTAGCCACTCTAACAAGTGAAGGGTTTGCTTATTGGCTATGTCCCTAGATCAAGGCTCAGCAAATTTCAGTGCAGGGCCAAAGAGGAACTTTTTTAGGCTTTGTGGACCATATGGTCTCTATCACAACCACTCAGACATGCCCTTATAGCAGGAAAGCAGCTGTAGATGATATGCAAACAGATCATGGCTGTGTTCAATGCAGCTTTATTAACATAAACAAAAAACAAATCTGGCTGCCAGGTCAAAAATTGCCAACCTTGCCCTAGAATATTCCTTTTGATATATTGTGGGCTTTTTCTTCCTTCTTTGTTAGTCCTTTTGTCAATCCTATTCCCCATCCCTGTCATCACTAATAACCCTAAATTCTCTTTCTTCCTATACAGAGAAATCCTGTCCTTTCCTCCAGAACCTTGGCATTAGATGGTACCTGAGTCCCTGGGGTCTCAGTTTCTACTCCAAACTCTTGTGAAAATGTTTTTCCAAGCAGAAACAGTTTTCCTATTAAAAGGGATTCTAGCACTAACTGTTTAGAATTCACATGTGTCAAACACAAGGCCCGCGGGCCAATGTGGCCCGCACCGCGCTGTCATCACTGCACTCCGCTGTCAGTTTATGACATTGTCAGTTTATGACTGTTCAGTAAACCATTCGGCCCGCGATTTAGGCTGGATTTTAGATTTTGGCCCCTTCTCTGATTGAGTTCGACACCCCTAGTTTAGATAATACAATGTTCTCCACCTCATTATATTTCTTTCATCTCAAACAATCCTCTAAGTCAGTGGTCAAAAACTATAATGCCTTTAATAATAGGCAGTAGCCAGGAAGATGAGACTATAGGGAGGGGCAAGTGGGATGGGGAATGTGAACTGGAAAAGCATGCTCTCCCTGAGGAATTCATATCAATCTTTAGAAACAAAACCATGTGCATTTGATAAACAAACTGGTAGACTAAAGTTAGCCCAATGATTATCAGTGCAAGATGTTTTATAAAATTTGTGGGCATTAATTTACACATTTGAAACTGATACTCAAAATCCGAGTAGTTTTTCCACAGCTGGTAAGGGGCAGAGTACTTTAACAAATACTTATTGAAATCCTACTTACTATATGCCATGCCTTGTGGTGAGACAGACAAGGGGAAGTTCCTGTCCTCAAGAAATTTGCATTGTGATGGGGATTATTTGGGATGCTTTTTACTCCCATAGTAGAACACTAAACCCAATCAAATAGGAGGCAACTTCCTGGATGATGCTCATTTGACAAATAGACAAATAGAGTTCCATGAGGCAAAATTTATATTGAGCCAGAAAGCCAGGGCCCAGGAATTGCAAAGGACCTGAGGTGATAAGTAGCATACTCCATAGGAAAATATAGGACATTGAACCAAAGTGAAAAAATTTCAGAAGAGATTGGGTAGAAAGAACGGCCCAGTTCATTATGCATTTTGAAATGGGTTTATTTCTAGGGACATTGAATGGTTTTAAGTATCAATGTTATACTTTGAAAACATCCATCAAGCTTGATTTTAGATAATAGGTTGAATATAGTTTTTGACCACTGACTTATAGGATTGTTATAAGATTCAATTGTAGGAACCAGAGTAGGACGTAGCAGTAATCCAGGCCTGAGATGGTGATAGTAAAAAAAAAAAAAAAAAAAAAAAAAAAAAAAAAAAAAAAAAAAAAAAGGTCTGAGGTTCCTAGGCAGAGTCAAGCTGGTTAGAGTTTGTGGAGTTTGTGGGGGAGACTCTGGTCACATTTTCATCAACCAACCAATACATAACCTTGTCTATGTGTTTAAAATTTAAAGACAGCCGTGTTTTTGTTTGAAGACACCCCATTTACTATATAAATATTTTTGATTCATTAACATCAAACCCCTTGCCAACAGCACTATAACTTGTACCTAAATGAAGCTTACCTACCCTAATGGCTGTTTTCTCTGTAAGGCATATTACACACTTCTTGCACTTCAGAACTTTATGCTTGGGGGCCATTTTAAACAGCAAAATTACCAACACAAAGCACAAAATGTAGAAAACATGGCATGCAATAGACCTGGAAGAGTATACTTGTTTACATTATGTGCACTAGGACAAGAAGGCACTGCTTGGAACATGTACATCTGGTAACTCAAGATTTTTTGTTGTTGTTGTTCTATACATGTTAATAAATGACTACAAAAGTATTGACTTGAGGGTTACAAATAATTTTAGTGAGTAGGCCAATTGACAATATAGAATCAATGAAGAATAGGGAACAACTATATTTAGGTACATAGCTTGTCTCCTTAATAACTGCATTAAGTATTTTTATCTCCATTTTATGGTTTTAGAAATTACAACAGAAGGTCTCACGGATAACAAGGACTAGAACTTACTAGACCTCATTTATCGATGGGAAGATGGCTCCTAGGGGCTGGGGAATAGTAGCCATAGTGACTAAATTGAACCCTTATTTATTTATGTCTGTAGATATCACCAAACACTTCAGATCTCCCCTCTTCACCAGTTCCCATCAATTGATCACTCACTACCTACCATTTTATGGGAAAAGCTCTAAGCTCAAGTGCTTTAGTTTTTTCCTTATGTCTGTCTCATAGAAAATAGATTTTTCATTTACGGACTCATCTTTGACTAGGCTAGGCCAATACTCAGAGTGAAAAATCCTGAATTCACTATCCAACTTCCAATCAGTGACTTACAAACCCGGATAACTTGATTTATCTTAATAGTGTGATAGCAACTGACAAGGGCAATGACATGAAGATAAGGCTGGGCTCATATCTCTCCCTGTCAATCTGGCACCCTGTTCATTTTTATTTTTGAATAAGAGACTCAATCAATCCCCCCTTGCTGAGTTCCTTGTGGCAGCCACTGTGAATTGGTGGGGAATGTTAATCACTCACTATCAGTTCTGGAGACAGTGGAATTTTATTACTTTTGTTTTGCTTTGTTTAAATGGAGCTATTTTCCATAAGACAAATCTGCCTTTAACATCACAATAACAACTTATGTGGAGATTGCCTTATGAAAATTGCTACTGGGGGAGGGCCTTATATTTCACATTGGCTTCTGGGTGAGGCCTGTGTACGAGGGATGGGGATAATTGCTTATTTGGAGAGAAATGCATAGGTGGGCTGTGGGGAGTAATTCTTCTGTTACTCTAGTAGTGTAGAAGTGCTAATGGACATCTAACTGGTGCTAAATTCAAGGGCATAATATAATTTGTTAAAATTACCCAAGGAGCAATGGAGAAAAAAGGTAATATCTGTCAGCCTCATCAACCCTAAGGATCAGTTAACCCAGATTCTCAAATCCAAATTACTTTAGAAACACAAGCCCTGTCTTCTTTCCACAGACATTACTATGGGTTATAGCCTACATTCATGAATTCGATATTAGTTGGGGAGAGGTACAAGGCATTTGGTTATGCCCTCATTCTGACTTACCCTTTATTATATATTTGCTGGTGCAAATGATGTCATTAAAAATTATACACATGGAGGCTAATAAAAAAAAATCAGACCCCATTTCCCAAAGATCCAATCACCTAACAGGAAGGAGCAATAAATCTAAAAGACATCAGCAAGATGAATAATCATTTTAGGCAGGTTATAGTGCTCCAAAGCATCAGTTTTATTTTGTACTGTGATTATCTCACCATAATCATACCCCTGTGTTCCATTATTGCTCATAATAAAAGTCCACATATTGGAGAGGAAAAGCTTTTTTTAAAGAGCAGTTTCATGGAGAATCACAAATTATTTTAAATCTGAGCAATAGCAACCCTAACAGGAGACCAACATATCCTTCTACATCGAACAGTTTGAGAGTAGGCTAATAGTAATTAAGAGGGGAAAGTCAGGAATCAGCTACATTCTGCCATCTCCATAATTAAACAATAAAATTACTATTTTATTTCACACAGACATTGTAAATACTAAATTAAGAAGATCCGATGAAATGTCAGAAGCATTTTCTTATGAGTTTATATCAGCCATGTGATTATATTGATTCTGCATGGCAAAGAGATAACATTCCACTGTGTTTATTTTTCTCCAAATTGCCTTCTAGAAAGTAATAAAATTAAATCCAATATAATATTAAATGTAAATATGCATGGATATTATATGTAAACACCCATTTTAAACTCTCTTTGCTTTTTGATATGTTCTGAGCATAATGTTGTCAAGCAACAGTACTATTCCTTTCCCCCACATGGCACACCCTCATTTTCACTACTGAGAGAGAGAGACAGAAACAGAAAGAGAGAGAGAGAGAGAGAGAGAGAGAGAGAGAGAGAGAGAGCACTCTGTCACTTTACTTGACATTTGTTTCATGATTTGTGGAAAAGAAAATACCAAAAAAATCTGCTTTATAAAAGTTAAGACTTTGTTAATTTTTACACTGATACAGGCTTCATTACACTGTTTCACTTCTCATAATATTGTATTTTTCTATAAATCCATCACTTCATGTTAATTAGATAATTAAATCAATTGCTCTTATATGACTGTTGATTGCAGTGTCCAGCTAGGACTGCCCTTGCAACTCCAACATTAACAAGACCTTCCTATTTGTAGAAAACAAGGTTTTTTTTATCAGAATAAAGTTATCAGTCACCTTTTCCAAGTCAAGAAAACCCAATAAATGATTCTGGCTTTGAAAGTTCATGTAAATTGATTAGATATGGTGGCTTCAAATTGGAGTAACCAAGGGTATCATAAGGTTAGCAGACAGAAGGGTATCCCATACAAACCAATTTTTAAAAGTGATGTGTAACTGAGATCTGGAGGAATTAAAAGGCTTGCTCATTATGGCTCACCCTCCTTCTGTCATACTACTAGTATCTTGTGCTGTAGAACTTTTATATCGTTGCAAATAGTGTTCCCCCTGTTCAGGAAGAGTAACTCACTTGCTTCTGTTAATCAGAATTATTTATTTGCCCTTTTCTCTCTCTGGCTTGTATGTCCCTGCATCTAGCAGAGGTCTTAGCACATAGAATTCTTAGTAAAGGTTTGGTGATAGGATGTTTAAGGTCAAGGTCACATAGCTCATTAGGAACAGATCTGATATTAGAACTCACATGTGTTTATGTGAGTGTGTTTTGCCTATTACTTTGTACTTTCTCCTCTTCACTCAACCTATAGAAAAGCTTACCATTTTATTAAAAAAAATTTTTTTTAAAATATATTTTATTGATTTTTTTATAGAGTAAGGGAGAGAGAGAGTTAGAAACGTCGATGAGAGAGAAACATCGACCAGCTGCTTCTTGCACACCCCCTACTGGGGATGTGCCCGCAACCAATGTACATGACCCTGACCGGAATCGAATCTGGGACTTTTCAGTCCGCAGACCGACGCTCTACCACTGAGCCAAACCGGCTTCGGCAAGCTTATCATTTTATTATTTTTTTGGGTAAAGTAACCAAAGAAGATGAAATGTATAACTGGATTTGTTAATCCATAAGGCAAAGGGGCATTTTCCCCTCAATGGGGCCTCCCAAAAGTAGACTTTTCAATGCAGTTTTAAGTTCATAGCAAAATTGAGCAGAAGTACAGAGGTTTGACATATAACTGCACCAGAGTGATGTATTTGTTATAACTGATGAACCTACATTGACACATCTATTCACCCCAAGTCCACAGTTTATCTTTGGGTTTACTCTTGGGTTCATTCTATGGGTTGAGGCAAATGTATAATGACATGTATATCTATGATTATAGTATCATACAAAGTATTTTCACTGCCCTAAAAGTCCTCTGTGCTCCATTCAATTCATCCCTCCCAGCACCCATCCCCTGGCAAACACTTTTTTATTTGCTGTCTCCATAGTTTTGCCTTTTCAAGAATGTAATTTAACTGGAATCTTACAGTTAGTATAATGAGGTCTTTTAAAAGTTATTTATTTTATGGGAATAGCACTGACCATACTTTGGATAGAAGCACTACCATATTTTTATGGGTGGGTCTACCTAGTATTACATCAACTTGAATAGAAGGGACATTTTCATTTTTCTGACTGATTATTTCTGCTACACAATATCATAACAAGTAGACAGGGTGCTTCTTTTCCTCCCTCAAGTTAACATTAGACTGAAATAACAGCTCTCTTTGGAGTCAGGAATTAATGTTTAGATAATGTACAAATAAATACAGAACCCCTGCTTTCTCCCTAGTCCCAGTTATGATGGGCTATACTAAATTCCTGCCTTGTCTTCCTTCTCACAAATAGCTTGCCTTTTTAAGACAGTTGGGTGATAATAAAATAAAATTATAAAAAGAGATTATATATGTATATATAATATTATGTATGTATATATGCATGCACATGCACTCTTGATTATTTGTATATAATTAAAGGGCCTCATGTGTGTCTGACATCATTATCATTAATCGCTAACCAAATGAGGAAATCAAATTAAACATAGACAGAGATATCACTGATTTTCAGGATTTGTTTAAGGAAAGGATGCTACATTGGATTCTTACCAGCAGTAATATCAGTTATCCTAATAAAAGAGTAATATGCAAATTAACAACCACTCCACTACACCCACAAGCCACACCCACAAGCCAATCAGGAGCTAGTATGGGAATTAACCCACCCAAGATGGCTGTGACTACTAAGAGAGCAGGAGGGAGGCTTGGGTATCCCTGGCGATGGAGGAAGCCAAGCTTCTGCAGCCCTGGGTGTCCAAGGCCTCCACTTAAGGCTACAAAGTTTCAATTATAGAAGATAAATAAAACCCAACAGAAATGGCTGCCTCCATAGAGTGAGCAGAAGGGTTGGCTCTGCTGCAGGCCACAAAGTTTCAATTATAGAAGATAAATAAACCCCAGATACCAGGGCCTCCACTTAGGTCTCCAGGTGTGTGGCTGATCTGCAAACCACCACAGGCTCTTCGCTCAGGCCACCCGACTCCCCAAGGGAACCCCCACCCTGATGGATGCCCCCATGTGTTCAAAGGTCCTGTCCCCATGTGGACACAAGAGGGCTGCCACAAGATGGCCAGCAGGAGAGGGCAATTGGGAGGGGCCAGGCCTGCAAAGGAGGGCAGTTGTGGGTGATTAGGCCAGTAGGGAAGGGTAGTTGAAAAGGACCAGGCCTACAAAGGAGTGAGTTGGAGGGAATCAAGCCCACAGGTAGGGCAGATAGGAGTAACCAGGCCAGCAGAGGAGGGAAGTTGGGACAAATAGGCTGGCAGGGGAGCAGTTAGATATCAATCAGGCTGGCAGAGGAGTGGTTAGGGGGTGATCAGGCTGGCAGGCAGAAGCAGTTAGGGGCAATCAGGAAGACAGGCAAGCGAGCAGTTGGGAGCCAGCAGTCCTGGATTGTGAGAGAGATGTCCAACTGCCCATTTAGGCCCAATCTCACCAGGATCAGGTCTAAGTGGGCAGTTGGACATCCCTCAGAGGGTGGGGGTCCCCAGATTGGAGAGGGTGTAGGCTGGGCTGAGGGACAACCTCCCAGCCCACGCATGAATTTTGTGCACCAGGCCTCTAGTGTATGGCTTATTCCAATTGTAACTTCATTTCAAATGTTGGTGATTTTGGGGTTCTAGAAGGCATTACTAATGTATCCATGGTGCCATCTTTTTAAGTGTTTTGCCAAGGTAAATAAACTGGAAGTGGCATCCTTGCATCTCAAAGAAGCACGGTCAAATGAGATGATGCAGAGAAATGCAAAGTTCCCTTAAAAAACTCAGTGAAGGATGTTAGGACAAGTGAATGTGCTTGGTGAGCTATTTCCCAGTGGGACACTATGTCTGACCATGGGACCATCTTTAGAAGGACTCATCAGCTACAGAGATCTCCTAGACTCCATGCAGTAAACTGGGGTGCACAGGCCTCCAGCTGCCTTCTTGGCTCTTTATATCTACACAAGGCCTGTGGCAGTGCCTTCTTCCCCCACACACTTACTCAGGGGGAACAGAGTAATACACCTGACTTCATCACACTTCAAGGTATTTCCAGCCTCTCCTTTGTAACTCACAGCATAGTTGGACTATAGTACAACACAATGGTACATGTGAAAACGCCCCCTCCAAATTCACTACCTTACCTCTACTATTCATCCCTGAGAGACAGAAAGTAATTCAGTCCTAGGATGCTATGTGGTCTTTTTGTTTCTGGCTTTATTTCTTTGTCCCAATATTGACTTTAAAAAATGCCTGCTGGCTCTGTCATCAACTTCCTATTTCTTTTCTTAACCTGTAATTCTACCATTTTCTTTCACCCAGCCACTGTCAGTGGTCTAAATGTGAGACACTGAAAGAGTTACTTGGTCTTCTTTATCTCCAAGTATTTTTTCTTGACCCTTCTGAATCCACTCCACTGTTTACTCTTTTGATATCATGTAGACACAAACCTTTATTAGCACAAAAGAACAATTTTCTGTAAGTTAAGAGGAGTTCAATCAAGGAAAATTTTCTTTCTTTAAACTTCTAAATTCTATCTCAAAAAGTGTATAAGCTTGTCTAAAGAGAAATGTAAGATTTTGAAGTTATCTCACATTAGCAAAAACAACTTGGAGCAATAATCATTTTAAATGAACTGTCAAATAATGTCAACTCTAAAAATATGTTACCATCCACTCACAGAATAAAATACTTTTCACACATGCTCTAAAATTTAGAATGAAAAATCTTGTTTGGCACCATTTTAAGGCAGCATTGAGAGAGGAGGAATGCGAAGATGTATCCTTAGTGGTACAAAAAGAATATTTTCATTTTTAGAAACAATGAATATCTTAAAGATACAGCTCTAATTAATAATGCTGGGTGTAGTGACACATTCAGTCAAGCTCCTAGCATATTCATTGTGATAGATCTTATTTAACTGAACAACACAACAAAAAAAGGTTTATATTCTTGCTGCCTTTTAGTTTTGATCAAAATATTATAGGGTATTTCAGCCTGTACTAGTTATCTTATATGATATAAGATAACTAGTACATTTTGCCCAGCAAAATGTATTGATCCACATGAATTGGTCAAAGATCAATTGTCTTTTAGAAAATAATATTTACCTTTTGAAAGGACCTCAGAAACTCATTGATTCCAAAAGTTAAAACTAATTTTCCCTTCACAATAGTGATTAATTGAGTTCCTTGTACCTTGAGTAGTTTTAAATTAATCCAAAGTCTTTGAGAGGCTTTAAAATGTTGTTCCTCAAAGCATATCTATGATGCAAGTAGGTGCAGAAGATGGTTTTAGCACATTAGCAGATGGAGAGAACTGAGTCACAAGCCAGTTGGGTGATTTGGCAAAAACCACGGCATCTAGAGTGATTACTGCTATCCCAGAATAGAGTTCTCAACTCCTACCTCCCATCTGTTCTTTAAAAAGTCTTTAAGAGCCAATTATCTGTTCTTTTGTCAGAAGAGTCTGTTGATTCTATTAGTAGGGATAGAGCTGGCCCCAGCAAAGTTTGCCTGAACTTCCTCATTCCTGCACTTCTTATTCCTCCAAGCACTCACTCCTCTTAATTACCCTCTTCCCCTACAACCACAATATTCTCATCAGATATTCAAAGCCTTTACTTGTGACACAAAGAGAGTGGTGCAGGTACTCAGGTGACAAAAGGAGATCCTTGATAAAGGACATGTCTATTAACCATTTTATCTGTTCTAAATGCATCTCTGGGTACTTCACACCACTTTCTCATCCCAGCTTCACTACCAATTATTGGTGAGGGCCATATTTCATGACCTACCTGATGGATGCTACATAAACGAATTGCTGATGGCAGTGCCAGTGGTAGCAAAGTAGAATGTGTACTGAATCAGAAACAGAATAACTGGCTTCTGGCTTTGGCTGTTGCCTCTAAATCCGTGTGACCTTGCTTAATACTTCCCCCCCCCCCTCTGGACTTAGTTCCCTCGCCTAGATATAGGCAGAGCAGAGTAGACTATATGAAACTCAGACTGAGCTTCTAAAATTATAGGAGAATGTGATGGAACTTGTTCCATTAAGGTGGGCAAGATCAGTGGCTCTCTCAGTAGAGACCACATTTGCAAGAAGGCTGCTGTTTAGTCCTTACCCATGTAGGCAAATGTTCTCAGCTCATAAATCACAGTCATGCCCCATCCCCAGGGCATTTAAAATTTCTAATGTAAGCCTGCTGATTCAAGGGGCTTCCTGGGTATATATACCTATATTTTTAAAAGATCCTGAGGTGTTTATGATAGGCACTTCTAGATAGTATTTTTAGTTAAGAATTATTGCTATACACTGAGGAATTCCAGAAAGTGGAGAAGATATTTGGCAGAGTGAGAGCTTTTCTGAGACTCCTTAGCTCATGCCATCTCTTTGGTCTCAGTGTGATTCTGGACCTACACACTAGGCAAGTGTTTGGACTGGAGAGAGTTTAGAGACCTGGGAAAGTATTGCTTGTAGGACACGAGTTGAGTGCTGTCTATGAGGTCAGGCCTCATTTGCTTTGATTTCATCCAGATTGTTTTCCCTTGCCTCCGATTCAACCTGGACAGAATTTTAATCTTCCCCTAAAGATCACCCATTAAAGATGATGAAATAGTCTGGCTCCCAGATCCATTCAACCCCTCAAACTCTAAGATGAAATCGCAGAGGCATCACTAGTGTCTAATGTCTTTGGCACTAATTAAGCATCCTGTATGATGTACTAGGTCCAGGATGGTATATTTATATATATATATATATATATGTGTGTGTGTGTGTGTGTGTGTGTGTGTGTGTGTGCTTAAAGTAATGGACAGTTGCTAAGGATGAATGATTTTGGATCTCCAGACCAGTATTAATCAGGTTGTCTGAATATAAATACATAATTCTCTCTCTCATCTAAATCAAGTAGCTACTTTAAGCTGGGAATCCCCAAACCAAATATCTTTTGTGTAATTCTCTGGATTTCCAGGATGAAACCAAAGTTATAACATATGGTTTTCCTTACTCAACTTCTTAAACCTTTCCTTTGTTAGTATCAAAGAAAACAGAATCTGTCACTGAAAAATGCCTGGATTTTCATTTTCAGTGATCTTGGGGAGGGAGTTGAGCCTGATTGAAAATGAGTCACTCACTAGTTTTAAAATTTTATTTCTTCCCTGATATCTTGAATCTGAGAAAAAAATTTACCTAGTGGTCTTGGTTTAAATTGAACAGAGAAACAGTATTTAATTGCCTTTCTTTACAATCATTTATTTTTTAATTATTTTTTAAAATAGATCTTTATTGTTCATATTATTACAAATGTTCCTCATTTTTTCCCCTTCCATTGCTCCCCTCCATCAGGTTCCGACCCCACCCTCTGCCCTTTCCCACCCCCCATTGTCCTCATCCATAGGTGCACAGTTTATGTTCAGTCTCTTCCGGCAGCCCCCCCACTCCTCTTTTCCCCTAGAATCATCAGTTCACTCCCCTTCCATGCCTCTGATTCTATTATATTCAACAGTTAATATTGTTCATCAGATTTTTTTAATTCCCTTGGTTTTTAGATTCACTTATTGATAGTTACATATTTGTTGTTCAATTTTTGTCTTTATTTTCTTCCTCTTCCTAAAGAGCCCCCTTCAGCAATTCATATAATTCTGGTTTGGCGGTGATGAACTCCTCTAGGTTTTTTTAATAGTGAAGCTCTTTATCTGGCCTTCGATTCTGAGTGATAGCTTTGCTGGGTAGATTATTTTTGGCTGTAGGTTCTTGCTATTCATCACCTTGAATATTTCTTGCCATTCCCGTCTGGCCTGCATGGTTTCTGTTGAGAAGTCATCTGACAATAATATAGGTGCTCCTTTATAGGTAACTACCTGCTTTTCTCTTGCTGCTTTTAATATTATCTCTTTGTCTTTTGCTCTTGGAATTTTAATTATGATGTGTCTTGGTGTGGTCCTTTTTGGATTCCTTTTGTTTGGGAAGTTCTGTGCACTTCCTGGACTTGTAAGTTTAATTCTTTCACCAGGTGGGGGAAGTTTTCTGTCACTATTTCTTTCAGTATGTTTTCGTTATTTTGCTCTCTCTCTTCTTCTGGACCCCCATAATTCTGATGTTGGTTCACTTGACTGATACCTTTGTATTTTGGGGGCTCCCAATCAGGATAAGGGGGAAACACCTGCTGCTTTTTCAGGACAAGATTCTACCCATGGTTGGCTTTGTGATCTATCAAAGAAATAACCTGTCATTTCAGTACTTGTAGTTTAAGCCCACCAGTTACAAATGGAAGTCATAATTCCTGTGGCAGACATTTTGTTAGGCTGTCAGATAACTAATTTCACTGCCGTTTCCTATTTTTAACATTCTCTTTACATAAATAAAATGTAACACGGTGTAAAATGAAGCACCTGAACAAAAACACATGATGAGTGTACCAAAGAGTACTTACATTACTCATCTCAAGTGGTTGGTTGATGAGCGAGCTTCACTAAATATTTCAGTGTTAGGAACATAGCTAAGGTTATAAACTGAGTAAGGAAGTAAAATTCCTCTAGGTCAAGGATCTTCCTCCAGCATTAAATAGCTTTTAAATATCTATGGGGAACATAGAATCCCATATGGTGTTTAAAGACAATATCAGTGACATTTTCCCTCCATATCTCCTTTGATTAAAATAATCATGAATTTCAAGTCTAGAAAGAACTTTAGAATTAGATGGGTATAACCTTTCCCCAGTTTACACAGTTGATTCTTAATAGACCCTGTCTAAAATCCTAATCTGTTATCTTTCAGTTTTTTTTTTAAAATATATTTTATTGATTTTTAACAGAGAGGAAGGAAGAGAGATAGAGAGCTAGAAACGTCGATGAGAGAGAAACATCGGCCGCAACCAATGTACATGCCCTTGACCGGAATCGAACCTGGGACCTTCAGTCTGCAGACCGACGCTCTACCACTGAGCCAAACCGGCTTCGGCTGTTATCTTTCAGTTTTGACATCCTCCCACAAAACCAGGTAGCTCTAGATAAATGAGAAATCAGGTGTTTCCAAGTCTTTATCAGAGCTAGCCCATTCAAATTTTATCAAATAAATTATTATTTCAGTATTCTAATTTTACTCTAGCTATTCCAAAGTGATTCAAGGTTCAGCTCAAAAAAGGACCGATATAACTTATTTCATAAAATCTCAGTTGGTTAGAACATGTTACAAGGAACCCAGTTTGTGGATTGAACCCCATACTATACTAATTTTCTGTTTCCTGACCATAATAGACACCTTTAACTTATGAAAATATGTGCCATCAGCCAAAGAGTGGCCATGGTGCCTCTTCTTAATTTATCATTAATAAATCATGTCCAATTGAAATCTCATTCTCAACTAACCATGAATCAGTAGCAATATGTTGATTGATAAATGTAATTGCCTTTAGTTTTAGGACTGGGACTAAAATTCAGGTCTTTAATTATCTGTCCAGGGAATTTTCTATCACAGTCTGAAACCTCCCAAGCACCCCTGAAGGAGTGAAACTGGCCAAGATATCTCGGTGCTACAGATATTCCATTAAATGTGTCATAACTTGCAGAACCCAACACGGCTGGTGAACTGTAGCAGCCCCTTTGTAAATCTCTAAAATCCAAGGCCAGGTCTACTCATTTTAAAGGGGAAAGAAAGATTGGGACAGAAATAATTGGGAAGGGAGTGGGAAAAAGCATTGAGCACAACAGAGCATCAGTGCTTTCCAACTCTCTGAGTCACATGGCGGGTTGTAAAATGACTTATAGCCCTGAAAATATTGGCAGAACATTCAGCATAGATCATGCATTTCAGGCACATGGTGCACAGGCTTTTTTGACTCATGTTTACAGGCTAGCAATTGATGAAGCTCTAGTGACCTTCCAAATAATTCATTGTATTTTCTTTCTGTACTAAGTCCTTTGGACTGATTAAAGCAAAACTTCAGAAAACAAGCCTTCCACTTGCTATATCACCTTTCTCTTCCTCACGTGCCTAATGTGACCCTATGTTCTTGCATGGAATTTTACAGAACATTTTGCAAACCCACACAATCTTTATTTCCTGGACTCTTCTCAAAGTAAGCATGCCTGCCCTGCATGCTCAAATTGGCCTGGGTGTGGTTCAGTCAATGCTCTCAGCTGACTTTAGGTTTGACACTGTGGTAAACCACAGAATCAGCCATGCCCTCTGATTTGACCAATATGCCATCCAAAAGAGTAATCACATTAGGGGTGGTTCAACAGCAAAGGCAGAGGTTTTCTTGATCACATGAAAAATCCAAAACTTCATTCTGTAGTTGGAATTCTGCATTTTTATTTCTAACATTTATTCTTAGAAAGTAATGGAATAGTGACAAAAAATACACATATTTAAAGGATAATCATAAAATATTTCCATTTTTAATACAAGGATAAAGGTATCCTCATCTGTAATTATTAATTTAAATAAAACATGTATTAAGAAAAGAGAAGTTAGATATGCTTATCTGACTATTTTACACATTATCTGTTTATGACTTCTGTGCTGCTAAATGATTGGATGCTGGCTAGGGTAGGTAGGTAATTCTAGTCAAATCTAGTAGAGTAGCTCTTTAGAGAAAGAACAATTTTGTAAATTTTCCTAAGCACTTATGTTTGTTCCCTGGCTTACTTACCATAACTTACATAATGAATCAGTGAATTATTATTATTACTACTATTATGAAGAATCTTAGAGGTCATTTTACTCAGTCCATAGGAGGTAAACCCACTGAATTTAATAATTTCAACAATTCCAATCCTTTTGGACAAGACTTTGTAGCCACCAAACTTCTCCAGAAACTTTGATTTCATTAATTTCTAATTAACCACAAGAAAAATGCTAAATATATAGAGCCTTAAGTTAATTTGTTTTAGTTATGAGTTAGCTTTTATTTTTTTATTTTTAAAATTTATTTATTTTTAAAATGTATTTATCACATAATTGTCCTCATCCCCCCATTCCCATCCCAAACCCCTCCTCAATATTCCCATACCCCCCTGTTGTCTGTGACCACTGGTTAGGCTTACATGAATGCGTACAAGTCCTTTGGTTGATCTCTCCCCCTTCCCCCGCCCTCCCCTAGCTTTTATTTGTAAATCTTCTAAACAACCTCTTAATTTTATCCCTCTCTGAAGTGTTTCAACCTTTATCATTTATATGATGAAATCTATTATTAATTTTAGAAGTAAAGGTTTTATTTGTAAGGCTGATTTGTGTATTTCTGTGTATGAAAATATATAAGACATTGCTTCCTTACTTCGTCTTTAGGCAGTAAGAGATTTAATCACTTTCTATAGAAATATTAAAGGCTTAGAGGTTTATTAGCAGACTATTTGAGAATAAAACATTTATTCTTATTTATTCAGAAAGCATTTTTGTTTTGTTTTTTCAGTAAAATATCCCAAGTTGTTGTTTAAGTTCAGTGTTTAGTTCTGGTGATAAGATTAGCAATGAAATCCACTTTGTGACAATTAGTCTCCTTTCCTCCCCACTCTCTCAAAATAAATAGATAATTTAGATTGAAGTGCATCCTGAGAGACAGAAGACAGTGGGCCCAAGGTAAAAGCAATTTGAGCCTTCATCTCTGGCTTGCTCCCCTAGCTGTTCATTCATTTTGTAGTTTGAATGGAGAGTACATTTCCTAGATTTGCAAAATATATGGAAAATAATTCTACTTCCAGTTCATTGTCCTCTTGGCTATTTTTCTCATTTTGAAGCTACATGGAACTTCCTAGTACACTTAACATTGCTTTAAAACAGATTTAAGTTTCCTTATAAGAATGAAATTCCAATTCCCCGTCCAATAAAGCAGGGCACTATTAGAGATCTACCAGGTGTTTCAATCTGCACATTTATATGACTCTACTTTTAGTTAGAATTAATAAAAAATGGAATTAAAGATTTATGGTTATGGTGTGATGATACAAATGCTGGTGTAAGAGCAGTTTTATGACTACTTGGCAAAGATGCATTTGAGTTCCAAAATATTATTAAATGTAAAGGCATATTCCCTCTTTGTGTTTCTCTTTGATATGCACAGTCTCATGTTTTATTGGCAATTCTAAATCCCCCAAACTATATCAGCCAAGAAAAGGCAGGAAAAGTTATCTGTAAATTATCTGCCTATGCCTTATCCATTTTGTGGCTCATTTGTGACAAATTGACAAAAACAAAACACCAGCTCCCTGGTGCCATCACAGATACTTTTGTGATGCCTGCCTGTGTTTTATAAATGGATGTGTGCTCACCATGTGTCAATCAATAGAAAAACAGCTGAACATCATGTTAGGAAATAAAACTCTCTTATTTTCCTCCAGCTTTGGGGAGGAAAAAATCATTGCCCAAATCAAAACATTTTCATTAATTATGAATTTTGAAAATCTCATTACCAAATCTAAAATTCGGTATACAGTAGACACTCAGTAACATATTTGTGAAATGAAAATGAATTTACCTAAAAATAAAGGATTTTCAAGTCACAGTACCTGCTGATTTTTAATATTACTTTAGGCAATTCAGGTTTTTGCTTTTTTATTATTTCAGAGAAAGGAAGGGAGAAGGACAGAGAGATAGAAATATCAATGATGAGAATGAATAATCAATTGGCTGCCTCCTGCTTGGCCCCTAGTAGGGATGGAACCTGCAACCTGGGTATGTACCCTGACCAGGAATTGAATCCTGGTTCATAGGCTGACTCTCAACCACTGAGCCACACCAGGGAAGCCAGTTCTATTTTTAAAAAAGTAATTGAGTATCAACTTTGTGCATGAACCTATAGTGGCTTTTGAACAGACATGAGAAAGAGTGAGTGTCTGTATTTAAGGAACCCTAGACTTGAAACCAGGTTTCAGTGACTTTGCAAAACTGTGCAAGGTCAGCAAAGCCTTGAGAAATTCAGGGAAAACCCATATACACAGCCTGTCACAGTGGGTTCAGCCGCCACTTCCAGGAAATAAGAAACCAGATGCTTAAGCCAAACTGATATTAAGACAATGCAAATTTAGAAGCTAAGTTTGTTTTTGGTTTGAAAGAGGGAATAGAGCACAGATGGGCCATTCCTTAGATTTATATTGCAGTAAGTTTGACATTTAAAAGGTTAGAGAAAGAATGTTTTGAAGAGAAACCAAGTGCAATTTAAATGATTCTCATTCACTATGTGCTTTCCTGGGCCAAATTTTAAGGAGTAGGGTCTGTTTTCCCCTGACATGTGCTTGTTTTTTGGTGTGCAGTGTGGGTTTGGGCTATCAAAGTTCTTTGTGCTTCCTTATTAAATTCTACCAAGCCGACTGGAGACACACTACACATTTTACAGCACCATCCTCTCATTTCCTCAGTTGTTACTCCCTTTCTCTGCTCTCCCTATCAAAATTACAATTATTTTAAGTGGTTTTCTCTCCATTTCCTTCCATTCCCCCTGGAAACTATTTTTTTTTTTTTTTAAGATTTGGGTTGAACTACTATGGAGAGGCTGGAGACTGGGACTATCTCTCATAGGATTCAGCAAGGAAATTAATATTGAATTTGGTTGTGAACAATAGAGAGATAAGGGAGTTCTAATAGCTAAAATATTGGCTGAAATACTCTTATCTATTTTCCCCATTTATCCTGGTCTGGCTGCTGCTCTGGCCTCTTTAAGACCCATTTCTCCTCCTCCATTAATCTTCCTAGACCTTTCCCACCCTGAGTCAGTCATTCTGGATCCAAATTCTGGATTTACCCCTTAAAGATGGTGTGACTTTGGACAGATTATTTCACTTCTTTGTGCTTCGGTTTGCTTATCTGTAAAATAAGCAAATATAATCAAGCACCTATTTTATAGGGTTGCACATTTAAATAAGTGACTTGATAATGCATGCTTCAAAATGCCACATAATAAGTCCTACCATTTTGTTCTTGTTAGTTTATTTATTGAACTCTGTGTAAAATCTTTTGAGAAGAAGGATCTGTGTCTAAAAAACTATTTGAATATCTCTGTTCAAATGTTGTCCCTTCCTCTGTATTATATGTCAATTAAATATATTGATTTTTCTCTCTCAGACTATTAAGTTTGTCTCCTTTTCCTCCATCCATCATCCGAATGAAGGCTTTTCCCAAAGGTCTGCACCCAGATTGCAATGCTTCCTTTTCTACTTTGGGGTTTTATTTGTTTCCATGGCTACAAATAGCATCACCATGCATGCAACTTCCATTTTTCTGTTTTTATCCAAATCTTTTCTTTAAAAAATACTTTAAGCAAAAGTCCTTTTAATCCTCTCAATAATAAGAATACTAAGGAGAATGACAGCTGGACATGTTCCATGCTGTGGTCATCCAAAGGACTTCAGAGACAGACCAGGCTCCTATTAACAAGTTTTAAAAATAGTTTTTGGTAATTGACTCCCTATGAATGCCAATTGAGAAAATTACCTTTAAATGAAGGCTTACTATGCAGAATCCTAGATCTTCAAACCATAAACCAGCTTTCTCTTTCCTGGAGCCCCCCTCTTGGGATGCATGAATTACTCTGCATTTTCCTGATGATAGAATTGCCGGTGGTGTCCATTAGACCCCATCACATCAACTGATAATAACTGTTAAGAATATAATAGCGCATTTGTGCAGGAGGTCAGCATCAAGGCAGACAAAGAAAGGGGACATAGATTAAACAATTAAGAAAACAGAAAAAAATTTAAAAACCTGTCACAAAGTGGTGGTTTGGCAACAAAGAACATAGTGATAATCTTTTTATTTTTTTATGGCATGCCTTTTATTTTCTCCTTTGCACACCTACAAGCTTCAAAGCCAATGTTTCTTCTACTGTCAACTTCCCATAGTTTTATAGTTCTGATGGGCACACTTAATGATGTCAACTGGAATTCAGAAACAGAATAATATGACTTTATCTACTACCAGTAAATCTCAGAGATCGCTAATATGTATTAAGTACATATTTGGAGCCAAGCACTGTTCTAAGTGCTTTTAGAAAATCATCTCATTTAATCCTCTTAGTAACTCAAGAGGGATTTTACAGGTAAGAAACTTGAATCTCTGAGAAGTTAACACATTGTGAACCAATAGTTTTATTGCTAGCTTTAGCCAGTGGCCAGATAAGTTTCTATTGAATGAGTACAAAAAATGTTTTTACATAAATGTTAAAGGCATGCTTTAAAATTAAATGCCCATTGCATTTTTTTAAAAAAATAAATTTTTATTGTTCAGATTATTACAAAAGTTTCTCATTTCCCCCCCTCCCCCAGGTTCCTATCCCACCCTCTGCCCTTCCCCCCGCATTGTCCTCATCCATAAGTGCACAGTTTATGTTCAGTCTCTTCCCACACCCCCACTCCTCTTTTCCCTAAGAATCATCAGTCCACTCCCCTTCCATACCTCTGACTCTATTATATTCAACAGTTAATATTGTTCATCAGATTTTTTAAATTCCCTTGGTTTTTAGATTCACTTGTTGATAGTTATGTATTTGCTGTTCATAATTTTTATCTTTATTTTCTTTCCCTTCCTAAAGAACCCCCTTTAGCAATTCATATAATTCTGGTTTGGCAGTGATAAACTTCTTTAGCTTTTTTTTAATAGTGAAGCTCTTTATCTTGCCTTCTATTCTGAGTGATAGCTTTGCTGGGTAGATTATTTTTGGCTGTAGGTTCTTGCTATTCATCACCTTGAATATTTCTTGCCATTCCCGTCTGGCCTGCATGGTTTCTGTTAAGAAATCAGCTGACAATCATATGGGTGCGCCTTTATAGGTAACTACCTGTTTTTCTCTTGCTGCTTTTAATATTATCTCTTTGTCTTTTGCTCTTGGAATTTTAATTATGATGTGTCTTGGTGTGGTCCTTTTTGGATTCCTTTTGTTTGGGAAGTTCTGTGCACTTCCTGGACTTATAAGTCTAATTCTTTCACCAGGTGAGGGAAGTTTTCTGTCACTATTTCTTTCAGTATGTTTTCGGTATTTTGCTCTCTCTCTTCTTCTGGGACCCCATAAATCTGATGTTGGTTCACTTGAAGTTCTCCCAGAGGTTTCTTACATTATCTTCAACTTTCTGGCTCTCTTATCTTCTTGCTTCTGCAGAGGAGTATCTTCTAGCTCTTTATGTTACAAATCTTTGACTTGATTCTTGCGATCTTCCATTCTCTTTTTAGGATTCTGTATAATATTTTTTATTTCAGACAATATAGTCTTTATTTCTTGTTGATCCCTTATTATTTCTAGTTGATCCCTTTTCATATCCTCATAGGTATTATCGACCTTTTCTAGGAAATTCTTGAAAAACCTTATAAGCATGGTTTTGAACTCTATATCCAGTCGCTTTTTGTCCTCCATTTCTTTCATTTGTGATCTGTTTCCTTGTCTCAGCATTTTCACAGCTTCCCTGAGTTGGTAGCCTTAAAGGTCTCTGTGTTCAGCTTGGATGGGGTGGAGTTTCAGGGTAGAAATTACAGCCTTGGCTTCAGTCAGCCACACCTTATGAGGCTCCTGAGTCTCAGTATTCCTCAGGGTCCTTCAGTACTCGTTGCAAGCACCTCTGAAAGAAGGGTGCCCTCAAGTTTTGCCTGCTACTAAACAGTCTAGGCTCTCCCCCAATGAGCCCGGAACGGGGGTTCAGTTCAGTTGGAAGTGGGGTTCAGAGCAGTCTGGAGCTTTTGTCTCCTTTCTGCTAGGGCAATCCAGTGGAACAGTCAACCACCACAGTCCGTCCTCTGCGCATAATGTATGTGCCTCCGGAGGCTCTGCCTTTTGCCACTCCCCTGAGATTCCGCCTAACAGCCCAGGCTCCCTCTGTATGAGCCTGGGTCTCCAGGGTCTGGCCTAGAACTGGGGTTCAGTGCTGTCGGATCTGGGGTTCAGCACAGTCCAGAGCTTTTATCTCCTTCCCACTAGGGAATGACAGCCTCCCCCTCCTCTCCAGCTCCGTCCTCTCTGCGCGCACAACGTGTCTCCATACCTTAGGCTTTTACAGCTCCTCTGATTTTCCTTCTGCTTTTCTCTTCCCTTCTTGTTGTAGAATTTTCAATCAGTTGACTTTCCTGTAGTTCTGGGTAATGTCCATTTTGTATTTTAGTTGTATTTTATTGAAATTGTTGTGTGAGGCTGCAGTTAGGTGTTACCTATGCCGCCATCTTGGATTCTTCCCATTGCATTTTGAAGTTATTTGTTACATGTTCTTACAAGCTAATCTCTTTTTAAAGAATTCTCCTGGTTGGCTACAAACCTTAGAACAGAAAACATGAGAAGTCTCATGATCTGTTTAAGAGACTATGATAAGCACATGTCATAGTTTATAAAGGGGCAGTACCAAATTTCAATTAAAATTTCACCCAAAGCCATTGTTCTTAATGACTTCCCTATGCTGTTCTTTTGGCCTATTAGGGTTGCTGTGACTTAATGCCACATACTGTGTGTCTTATGAACAGCACAATTGTAATGCTCACAGTTCTGTGGTCCAAGATCAGGGTGCTGGTCTGGTTGGATTCTGGTGAGAGCCCTCTTCCCAGTACAAGACTGCCAATTCTCACTGTATTCTAACACTGTGGAGGAGGCTAGGCAGGTCTTTTTTTTTTTTTTTTTTTTTTTTTTTTTAAATAAGGGCACTGATTCCATTAATGAGGGCTCTACTCTCCAAGGGGGGCTCCACCCCTACATTCTATCACTTTGGGGTTGAAAATTTCAACATATGAATTTGTGGGATACAAATATCCAGATGTTATAAACTATTCTTCAAATTTTATATTAGTTAATTATTTTCATCCAAAACACGAGTCAGCTTAAAAATTGATCCCAGAAGTGGGCATAGGGAAGGAAAAGAAGCAAAATGCTAAATTGTGCACAATTTAAAAAATCAGCCCTGATTTTCAAAATTTGTCAAAAGTTGACAAAATCGTACAGATTGTTCATCATGCTAAAATCTTTAGCTTCAGTTGAGTTCATCTAAATAGTGTGCTCTGCATATCTGTATACATTCACAACAATTTACACAGATATGAGTACCCTCCCAACCAAATGTGTATGTATTGCCACTCTGTAACTGGGATCAGTGGACCCTGACCAATGTGCTGTCAGGTCAGAGACCCCAGCTGCGTACCACATCACAACTGCATGACACAGGCATTTGCTGCAATGTTTGGGTTTCACATTTCAGTATTGATTATCACAGCTGTCCAACATGAGTCACAGCCATTTTACATACCCATTGCCAAGTCCCAAAAGAACTGCAGTAAAAGTTTAAAAAGCCTCTCTGAAAGGATGATGAGTGACAATCTAAAAAGGATCTTTCATGAGGAGAGACTGAGACCACATGTAATAGATATGTTCATATTTTATTCATGCCTTTCTGAGATTCCAAAAACAGCATCTCTGGGCATATCAGCATCTCACACTAAATATTCAGGTGGAAAATGAGATTTGAAATAAAATGCTGTTGAAGTGTTCCATTCATTAGGACTCCAATCTTCTCAGAACTCAACACTTTTATCAGTTTAAAAGAAAGTATTATTCAAAAAGCTTTTTAGTCCAGGCACCAAGGGGTACCCTTTCACCAGAGAGCATTGTATTGATAAATGATATCCTCTTTGCATAAAAGGTGTCTCCTTAAACTAGGTTCATTAAAATAAAAGGCTCATTTTTAGGTGTCTTTGAGAAGTGACATTTAATTGTTAATCTTAAACATCATTTTCTTTTTTTAAAACACAAGGGATTATTAAAAAGAAAATATTTACTAGGACAACATGTTGCTCAATCTATAGTCAAGTGTGTCTGAGTCATTAAAACAAGCACTTGAGAAAGATTGAAAAACATTGAGCTTTGTGGTAGAAGAGGCCTAGGGATCAGAGCTCTTGAAATGTGGTTTTTGTTAATATAGTGCCACTTAATTGCATTAATTTGTCCAATTTTACCATTAACTTGGAATCAACTATAAGGATTTTTGAAAGGTCTATATATCACACATTAGTCCTTTAAAGTTAATTATAATTACTATGTAATATCAAAAGGTTATTATCCAAAACGTCCTTTTGTTCATTAGAGTTGATTTGTCTATGTCACACTTGTGCCTGCCTGGAAAGGATTTGGAAGTGTGGCTTATTATCATTACTCAACTAGAGGCCCAGTGCATGGATTCATGCACATTGAAAGTAAATTAATTAGAAGGTGGCAGGCGGGGCAGGGCTGGGCAAGATAGGCTGGACACGCCCTGGAGTCAACCTCTCGTGGTCCCTCATTGGCTGGCCAAACCTGGGTCAGCACAGGGGCTCTAAGTGTGTCTGCAAAGAGAGCAGGGTCCCTCTAGCAGGTGGGGTCCCTAGGCCTGGCCTGTGGGGATGGGGCCAAAACTAACAGTCTGACATCCACAGCATGGTCAGGTGTACTGCTTCAGTTTACTTTCTAGGAACTTCTGATATAAGACAAAAAGAAATTATTCCCTCAAGGTTTATTTTTAAATATTCCCATTATTCAGAATGGCATTTGCAGATCCACCATTATTCAGAGTTCTATATGGACAACTACAGTTCACTGCATTTCCACATGCAACTTGTATAACTTATTAGGTCCCTCCTTTTCTTCATCTATCTCCTTTCAACATTTAAGTTACTGGAAGCATGTCTCTTTCTATCCTTGATTAACACACTTAAGAAACTCAGATTTGGTTTGAGGGTAGGAGAGGGATTCAGTTTTATATTCTTCTAACATAAAGAGAGGATGCTCTGGGGTAATCAACAGGTGACCACAACATGAGCAGGCTTTGGACATAGATTTGGTGTTTTGGTAGTAGTGGATGTCTGAGAGGAGTTTGTCCCTTGTGTGAGCTTTGAGGAATGGCTGTATTTCAGTGGGCTGTGATGGAGGAGAAGAATCTGAGAGAAGTCAGAGAGGTAGCTTGGGAAGAGGATATCTCCACTCACAGTGTGGCTGAACACTTATGCCTGTGTCTCGTGCAGCCCTCACACATTTTAAAGCTGCACTTCAGTTTGAAGAGAGGAAAAGACAGGAAATGTTCAACAAGAGGAAGAAAAGACAATGGGATCATGGCTTATATCCCCTTTAAGAACTGGGTAAAGCCCTACCGGATTTGGCTTAGTGGATAGAATGTTGGCCTGTGGGCCAAAGGGTCCTGGGTTTGATTCTGGTCAAGGGCCCATAGCTTGGTTGTAGGCTTATCCCTGGCCCAGACTCTGGTCGGGGGTCATGCAGGAAGCAACCAATCAATGTGTTTCTCTTAGATTGATGTTCCTCTCTTTCTCTCTCTTCTACTCTCCCTAAAAATTAATAGAAAAATATCCTCAGGTGAGGATTAACAAAACAAAACAAAAAAAGACCCGATTAAAGAGTAAAACAACAAATGCACACACACACATGGATGTGCTGAGCAGGAGCCCACACCAGAGAACTTCAAAGTCTTTTTTTAAAACTGGAAGTTGTGACGTATCCCAAGAGTATTTAAACTGTGTCCTCTAGGCTCCCATTTGCTTTGTACACAGAACTGTCTGAAGCTATTGGAACACCTACACTCTGCAGTAGCAACTGGGTCTCCTGCTGCACAGATTGCTGCCCACCCACCACAGCAAAGCAGACTCAAGCCTCATGCACACAATGTTTCCTGGAAGGACACCGAGCCACTTGTGCAAATTTGAGACAAATGCACAGAGTGGGAGGACTACCCTGTAATGATAAACCCTCCCCAAAATAAAAATTAACTTTCTTCCTCTTTCAAAATGAACATTACAATATAGACTTGAATTTGGTATTGCTAACTTTTTTACAGATAGAAGTTGGAATCCTTTCTCAAATTCCAAAAGTCCTTATTTTTTTCACCAAGTTCAATCCCATTAGCTTCAGTATCCATGATACTAAAATGGAGCAGCAATAATAGTTTTCATTAATTACTTTCAGCATATCATTAAATTTCTCAAGTATTCCAGCTATCATCATAGTGAAATTGTTTATTTCTTGCATATCCTTGTCCTGATCTATTCCCTGAAAAACTCTTCCAAATCAGGACTTAGTTATGTGGTGAATTGTGTGCTTCCTCTAACCCCATTTCTATGCCAGGTTGTTAGCTTTTGATTCTCTGATCCTCGGGTTTTTCTTGGACTGCCTTTAAGCGTCTTTTGCAAACACTGAAATTATATGGGTAATTGTGTGTGAATGTGAATTTTTCTTGGTGAGGAGGCCCATGGGTTTTATCAGTTTAAGAACTAATGACCTAGTGTGTCACTATTTCAAGATCCTTTGCCTAATACACCAGCATGTCTGAAAACTATTCTGTCTGACCAATGCCAAAGCCAGAGATACTGGCCACTTCCATTATGCTGTCTGGGGGAAATCTTCAAGATATCAGAAGGCAACTAGTCCACCCTCTGAAATCTCTTCTGCTTAGAAGATTTCATGGCCTCCTCTAGGGAAAGAAATTGATTTCCTCTAGTTGTCCCAGAGTTCTGAGAATAAAGGGTCCAGAGAATTCCTTAAAAAAAAATGACTTGGTACTCAACACTCTTCCAGTAAAAGTTCTACAATTCTTAAGCAAAGCTGTAGCTTTCTTTACTTCCTGCCTCACGACTCTTGCATCTCAAAATTTAATTGGAAATCTGCAGTGCCCTTGTTTTGAGCAGTCTTAAATTGCTGTTCCCTCTTATAGTAGGTAAAATCCTCTCCCTCTTCACCAGGTATCTACTTCCCTTCCCTCATTTTGGTCTAACCTGCTTAACAAAATTTCCCCTAATTTAGCCCCTTCCAATGGAAACCTCTGGTTGGATGACAAGGTAAGCTCTGTCTTATCTTTTAGGGAAACTGCAGTCAGTTAAATAACACTGAACAGCCGAAACCAGTTTGGCTCAGTGGATAGAGCGTCTGCCTGCGGACTGAAAGGTCCCAGGTTCGATTCCGGTCAAGGGCATGTACATTGGTTGTGTGCACATCCCCAGTGGGGGGTGTGCAAGAGGCAGCTGATCGATGATTCTCTCTCATCGATGTTTCTATCTCTCTATCCCTCTCTCTTTCTCTGTAAAGAATCAATAAAATATATTTAAAAAAAAATAACACTGAACAATAAAAGGAATGTAGCCACCTACATTTGCTTATTTTATAAAAAAAAAAAAAAAAAAAAGGTTATATTTTCCTCTAAAAAGATGACCCTTTACCTGTAATGATAGAGTTTAAAGGTAGAGGGTGGTTTTTTTGTTTGTTTGTTTTTTTGTTGCTTTTTTGTTGTTGTTTCGTTTTGTTTTGTTTTGTTTTGTTTTGTTTTCTCTCTCTCTCTCTCTCTCTCTCTCTCTCTCTCTCTCTCTCTCTCTCTTTCTCTCTCTCTCTCTCTCTCCTCTCTCTCTCTCTCTCACTCATATTATATGATTAGGTACATGTAGGCTTGAACCTAAACTCACAGTATCTGTCCAATGGATGCCCATCTGCCTGGACTGCAATAGGCATAACCAACTCACCTCATATACAACTCATCATTTTTCCTATAGAAAATAAGCTTTTCCTCCTATATTAGCTATATCACTTAGTAGCACTTTTCTCAGCAACCTAAACTAGAAAATCTGCAGATTTCTCTTGGGTCTTCCTTCTTTTTAGAGTTCTACATACAATCAATATCCTTCTTATTCCAATGTTAACCCCCAAATATTTCTCAAGCCTATCATCTCTTTTCTGCTTCAACTACTATTGCCAATTTCTGGCTTTTGTCATCTCTAACCTGAAATTGTGTATCTGGGCTCTCATTATTTCTCAAATCAATAATAATCGTATATAATAAAAGGCCATGGGACCATAAGCATAATGACTGGAACAACCAATTGACCAGTCACCATGAGGTGCATTGACCACCTCCTGGTCCCTCCCCTCCAGCCTGTGAGCAGCAGCTCATGGTGGTGGGCAGGGCGGCTTGCAGCTCTCCATGGCAGGCAGCGGGCAAGGTGGCAAGTAGTGGTGAGCCATGTGCACATGATTTTGTGTGCTGGGCCTCTAGTAATAATAATAATAATTACTATTATTATTAATAATAATATATAGTAATGATGGCTAATGTTTAATGGGTGTTTGTCATAAGCTTTAGACTATGCTGAAGTGCTTTATTATGCCTTATCTCTTTTAAAACTCACTAGAACTATACAGGTTAGGTATTTGCTATCATCTCCACTTGACAGATAAAAAAACTGAGGCTTGCAGAGATCAAGGAACTTGCTCAAAGTCACATATTTAGAATGCAGTGACAACAAAATAATAATTAAGGTCAGTCTGTCTTCAGAGAATGAACTTTTATTACAAGTCTATGGTTTCTCTGAAGTCATAGTTTCTTGATTTATTCACTTAAAATATAAATAAAATATAAATATGACAAGCCCATAACTAACATCATACTCACTGATGAAAGCTTTTCCTCTAAGATCAAGAACAAGACAAGGATGGTTACTCTGTCCACTTTTAATCAACATAGTATTGAAAATTCTAGTCAGCACAATTAGACAAGAAAAAGAAAAAAAAGTCATCCAAATCAGAAAGAAAAAACTAAAACTGTCAGGAATTCAAAATGGCATGATATTATATATAGAAAACCCTAAAGACTCTACCACCCCCACAACACAAAAAACTGTTAGAACTAATAAACAAATTTAGTAAAGATGCAGTATACAAAACCAATATACAGAAATGTGTTGCATTTATATTTACTAATAATGTATACGGAATCCTATAAGACATTGTGAAAGAAATTAAAGAAGACACAAATAATTGGATATTCTGTGTTCATGGAACAGAAGAATCAACGGTGATTATGACCAAGCAATCTACAGATTCAAAGCAATCCCTATAAAAATTCCAATAGCATTTTTAACAGGAATTGAAAAATTCTAAAATTTGTATGAAAACACAAGACCCCAAATAATCAAAGCAATCTTGATTAAGAATAACAAAGCTGGAGGCATCATGCTTCCTGATTTCAAACTATATTACAAAGTTATAGGAATCAAAACAATATAGTATTTACATAAAAATAGACACATAGATTAATGAAACATAATGAGAGCCCACATAGAAATACAGATGACTACCAGGTGTACTGGTTACTAATGCGTATTTTTTAATAGATGGAGTTACAAATATGTTGATATATATGCAATTTGATATGTATGCTTCTTTGTTACATTGACAGCAGGCTTCAAAATTTCATAAGTCAGATTTTCTGGAGGGTTAACATCATAGATATTTTCATGATTAAAAATGTCTAATTTTGTAGACATTTTTAAGATGTCCAAAATAAAAAAAGAGAATTTGCAGGACGTTTTAATTCATTACTTTATTTTGAAGAAAGTGCTGCTAAGGGTTATAATATACTTTGAGAAGCTTATGGTGAACATGCACCATCTCAAGATACTTGTGAACACTGGTTTAAATGCTTTAAAAGTGATTATTTCAATGTGAAAGACAAAGAGCATCCAGGTCAACCTGAAAAGTTTGAAGACCAACAATTACATGCATACTGGATAAAGATGCATGTCAAACTCAAAAACATTGCAGAAAGATTAAACATTGCTAAGCAAACAAGTTCTGATCATTTACAAGCAATGGGAACAATTTTTTAAAATATATTTTATTGATTTTTTTTTTTTTTACATAGAGGAAGGGAGAAGGATAGAGAGCTAGAAACATTGATGAGAGAGAAACATCGATGAGAGGGAAACATCAATCAGCTGCTTCCTGCACAGCTTCCACAGGGGATGCGCCCGCAACCAAGGTACACACCCTTGACTGGAATCGAGCCTGGGACCCCTGTCTGCAGGCCAATGCTCTAGCCACTGAGCCAAACCAGTTTTGGCCGGAAATATTTTAAAGGAAGGAAAATGGGTACCACAACAAGTGAACTAAAGACAAATGGAAAACCAAAAGTTCATCAGTAAAATGTTGCTTCAACAACACGAAAGAAAGTCTTTTTTGCATTGAATTGTGACTGACTATGAACAGTGGATTTATTTTGAAATTCCCAAATGCACAAAATCATGGGTTAATTCAGGACAACCATTAACATTGACTGCAAAGCCAAATTGCTTTGGAAAGAAGACAATGTTCTGCTTGTGTTTGTTGGGATCAAGGAGGTTTGGTGTATTACAAACTTCTAAAACCAGATGAAATAATTAATACTGATCACTGCTGACAACAAATAATATATTTGAACCACACTTTGATCATAAAATGACCAGAATGGGCCAGAAGACACGACAAAGTAATTTTGCTTCATGATAATTTACTGTCACATACTTCAAAACCAGTTAAAGACACGTTAAAAAATCTTGCCTGGAAAGTATTAACTCACCTGCCATATTCACCAGACCTTGCTCCTTCAGATTACCACTTGTTCTGATCAATGGCATACAAACTGAGGGGCACTTCAAAACGTACAAAAAAGTAGAAAATTTGATCTCTAAATGGTTTGTCTCAAAACAAGAAAAGTTCTATTGGGACAGTATCTACAAATTACCTGAAAGTTGGGGGAAATGTGTAGATAGCGATGGACATTAGTTTGAATGAATTACTTTTGATCTTTCTCTTGAAATTGTGTTTTCTTTGATTACAAAATCTGCCATTATTAACCAATACCCCTGGATTCTAATAAATTTAATTGTAACAAAGGAGCCAAGAATATACAGTGGGAAAATAAATGATTTTGGCAAACCTGGATGGCTACCTGCAAATGAATAAAACTGGAACACTATCTTGCACCATACACAAAAATTAATTCAAAATGAATTGAAGACTTGAATATCAGACCTGAAAACATTAAACTCCTAGAAGAAAACATAGGTGGCAATTTCCTTGACATTGGTTTTGGTAATGATTTTTGGATTTGACACCAAAAACAAGGGCAACAAAAGCAAAATGAACAAATGGGACTACATAAAGCTAAAAAACTTCTGCACAACAATGAAAACCATTAATAAACTGAAAATTCAACCTACTAAGCAGAAGAAAACATTTGTAATATATATATATATATATATATATATATATATATATATATATATATATGGGTTAACATCAAAAATATATAAAGAACTAATTTAACTCAATAGCAACATAACACAATACACTAAAAAAATGGGCACATGATCTGAATAAATATTTTTTCCAAAAAAGACATACAATGGGAAAGAGGAACATAGAAAGATACTCAATATCGCTATTTATGAAGGAAATGCAAAACAAAACCACAAAGAAATAGCACTTCACACCTGTTAGGATGAATATTATCATAAAGATAAGAAATAGCAACTGTTGGCAAGGATGTAGAGAACAAACAACTCTTGTGCACTCTTGGTAGGAATGAAAATTGGTGCAGCCATTATGAAAAAGAGTATGGAGGTTCCTTGAAAAATAAAAAATAGAATTACCATAAAATCCAGAAATTCCACTTCTAGGTAATTATTCTAAGAAGATGAAAACACTAACTCAAAAAGATATATACACAATCATTTTCATTGAACATTCTTTACAATAGGCGAGTTATGGAAACAACCTACCGTGTTTCCCCGAAAATAAGACATCCTTCGAAAATAAGACCTAGCGCATGGAAAGATAAGACATCCCCTGAAAATAAGACCTAGCGCAACTTTGGGAGAAAAAATTAATATAAGACACTGTCTTATTTTCGGGAAAACAGGCTATCCATTCAATGGATAAATATAGTGTGCCATCATATATATAATTTTGCTAACATGGATGGATCTTGAGGGTATTATGCTAAGTGAAATAAGACAGACAAGTAGAGAGAGACAAATCCTGTCTGATTTCATTTAATGGGGTAAATAAAAATAATAATAAACTGAGCTTACAGATTCAGAGAACCAATCAGTGATACCCAGATGTGGGGAGTGAAGGAGGGCAAAAATGGGTGAAGGGGATCAAAAGGCACAAACTTCTACTTATAAACTAAATAAGTCCTGGGGACATAATCGATAGCACATTGACTATATATATAAAAGTCTAAGCGACATCTGACTGTCCAACCATCTGACCAGTAGTTATAAAGCACACCTACCACCAGGGGGCAGATGCTCAATGCAGAGGTTGTTGAACTGCAGTGACTGGCACCTGTGGTTCTCAGGTAATGCACCTGGAACCAAAGAAGAGGGAGCCTGATTTCGGGGTACATCACCCAAGCACTACCCTCTCACAATCCGGGACCTTTGGGGGAAGTCAGAGAGCCAGTTTCAGCCCAATCCACGCAGGCCAGCCCGAGGTACCCCACCTGCCAGAGGGACCCAGTTCACTCTTCCCCAGGTGCAACTGGCCAGGGAGGGCGTGTCCGGCCCCTCTCACCCTGTCCTGATATTTGAAAGTTTTTAAGAGAGCAGAACTTAAACTTCTCATAAATTTTTTTTTTTAACCATGTGTGGTTATGGGTGTTAATTAGATTTAATGTGACGATCATTTTGCAATATATACAGATATTGAGTCATTATGTTATATAGCTATAGTTTCAATTTTATCTTTTTATATCTTCCTTGACACTTTCTCTTTATCCTACTTTATGTGGTTGTGTTAGCTGGGCACCGCTTCTAACCATTCTCAAAAACTCCCTTCACCGGGCTTCCAAATAGTTTTAGAATGCTCTATTTATGGGTCTACTCCCCTGGTAGACACTGGGGTTTCTGAAGACATAGTCTATACTTTGTTCACTATTTTTTTTCCCCTGCCAACATCTAGCAGAGTGGCTGACACTTAGTAATAGCCAGTAAAACTTGAGTGAATGAATGAATGAAGGAAGGAATGAAGAAGTTCTGAAGGTAGGCTGTAATTACCTGAGAAAGGCCCCCAAATTAGTATATAGTGGTTTGTGTTGACACTCTTTAATTCAACTTCTATATGTTTTTATCTCACCTCAATAAGATATAAACTCAACAAGAAAACATCAATTGAAGTTCAGGCAAAGAGGGCTGTGAGCTAGCATATACAGTATATCTCAGAGATGTTAACCCTTTGGTTTGGATGATGGTGCAGAAGAGTGGAGGGTATTTAACTTAAACCCATCCTAAATAGGTCAGAGGGAGATTATTTAACTTGCTCATGTGTTCAGAATAGAAATCGGAATCCATTTTCTAACCGCTTTCCTGTAACCTGTAGAAGAGAGAAAATATATTTCTTTCTTTTTTTCCTCCATCCCAAACCTCCTGGCAACATGGCAAAACTCACCCTGAGACAGAGTTGATAAACTGACAGATAGTATCAAATGTCAGGCAGGGCTTGTTTCCTTCCCGAGACTCTTGGGAACAGCACACGAACAGATTGTTCCTGCCAGAGTATCTCATTATTTTAAGCAAATTGAATTTCTCATTGACTATGTTGAAAGGTTGTACTCTAGTTATAATTACCGGTTTTACTTAATTTTCTTTTATAGATAGGTCGTTTCGCTGTACTTGAAAGCAGTATGTTGATTACTGACTTTTTTTTTTCCTTTAGACCCTGGGACTGTTTACAGCAGAAACTGCTGACTGGATGAATTTAATGTAACAAATATATATATACAATTACAAGAGGATGGCGTGCACACTCGTGTGCGCGCGCGTGTGTGTGTTGTGTGTGTGTGTGTGTGTGTGTGTGTATGTGTGTGTATACTAAGCCAGAATTCCATGTCTGACAGTGAGTGCAGGAGAGCATGTGTGTTCCAGCTGCTGGTGAAGCAAGCTCCTCCTGATAGTGGTAGTGGAGAGGCTGGGAAATGCCTTCTTTGCAGAATTATCTTCTCTCTCTGGACTGCCATTTACTTAACTCATAGAAACCCTCTGTCCCAATGAAAGTCAAGTTCTTAAAAAAGTGCAAATATGTTACCTGGGAAGGGGAACAGATCAAACTTCCAATTCTATAGCAGTTTGTAATAAAAATACATGTTTATGTTTTTCTGATTATAATAGTAATGCTTTTTCTTTTTAAAAATATTTTTATTGATTTCAGAGAGGAAGAGAGAGAAGAGAGAGAGACACATCATTGATGAGAGAAAATCATTGATCGGCTGCCTCCTGCACACCTCACACTGGGAATGGAGCCCAGCATGTGCCTTGACCGGGAATTGAACTGTGACTTCCTGGTTCATAGGTAGATGCTCAACCACTGAGCTATGCAGGATGGACATACTTTTTCTTTTTGTCAGAACATTTAATATACTCACTTAAAGGTATATGAGATCGCATGTCTTACCATATTCTTGTGCATACTACGAATTCAATATTCTAAGAAACTGTCAATGTGACAAGTCAAGAGGTCTCTCTAGTTGTTCTAATTTGAATTTCTTTTACTCTTAGTGGGGATATACAAGTTTATTTGCCTGCTCCCATAGTCTCTAGTTATGTGTTTTTTTCTTAGAAGATAATAGAGCTTGGAAGAATGGTACACAGACAAACAAGTTCTGACGAAAAAAAGACAAGGGAAGAAAGACATGTCCAGGGATTAGATATAGCCGCATGGCAGAGTCAGTTGAAGAATTTATGAAGATTTGATTTAACTGATTATAGAGGGACCAGACCTTGGTATTTCCTAAAGGTTTGACAGATGGATTTAATGTGGAGCCAGGGATGGGGCAGAGCTTTGCTGTGAGGAGCACGCGTGTTTGGGCGGCCATGTGGGATATTGAGAGAGGCTGAAGATTGCACAAGAAATCCCTGGGCTCCTTTGGTGCTGCTGGTAGTAACAGTGCAAGAAACTGACCAAAAGAAAAGCAGGGAAAAAATAGCCTGGTGACATTCTGCCTATCATTGTGGACTTCTTCTTGATCTGGGGCTGATAATTTTGCCTTTATAATATAACTTACTATCCAGTTGAGTCTGATAACTCCCTTTGTAATTTGTTCTGGTTCTTGGTTTCTCTTTCTCTTGGGTGAATTTGCTCATAAGTTACTCAGTGAAATGTTAAAAATAAAGGCTAAAGTCAAAGGTTAAGGATTATCTCTGGATTCCAAATAACCAATCTTTCCTTGACCCCAGTTGCCAAAAAAAAAGCCCCACAGACTCACTTTAAGAAGCCTTATCTCCCCATTCCTCCAGTCAAAGTAGAGAGAGGTTACAGAAGGGTGTGTGTGTGTGTGTGTATGGGCGTGTGTGTGTGTGTGTGTGTCCCAGTGTCTCACACTTCAGGTCAAACAGTGGTTTTGTAGCCCTGAGGTGAATAATCATCCAGTTTAGTGGCCTCAAATGTGCTAAGACACTGATCCTAGTGTCCAAGAGAAGTCCAGGACCTTAGTCAGTATTTTGGAAGCAGCAGACATAGAGAAAGTAATACAAAACTGTTTGAGAAAATCTGGATTGTCATCCTGCTCCCAGACACTGATTGGTAAAAGACTTTTGAGAATTCAGCTGGATTTCTCTGGGTTTCATGGTTTTCTTCATGAACAACAGAGTGACAGTAACTCCTATCCTCTCATGTTAGGAGAAGGACACATTGCCATCCTGGCTGAGCCAGGGGCTAGCTCAAGTCCTGGAGTGACCACTGAGTATCCATGAGCCTTGGCTTTATGTTCTATCAACTAAGGGTTTATCAAACACAACTACTTAACACTAAGGTGGAAAGGTGTAGAGATCCAGTAAGTTAATGTGCATGAACACACTAGGGGCTATTTGAGTTAATGAATTTAAAAGCACCAGGGAGAGTTTAAATAGGCATTGCAACATAAGAGGGTAGTGCTCTGCTAATATCAGCATCCACACCGGAATGAGATGGAAGGTCTGTTTCACAATCAGGTGGTCAAAGCCTGGAATGCCTTGCGAACAGCCAGACAGTTCACAGATCCTTTTGAGGTAATATCTCTGCCTTTTAAAGTCATGACCACTGTTAGTAAAAATATGTCTTGTATTTCTTTAATGCTGTTTGGAATATCAAAGTATATTAACTATCAATACCAAAATTTAGTCATCTACAACCCCTTAAAAAGCTACCTTTTGCTAGTCCCACCCACCCCCACTATATGGGGCATGGCTCTGGGATAAATACTAAGACAACAGCCACAGTTCGCTCAGATGTTTCTGGGTTCCTGGGAAGGTGCAATGGTGCACCTGGACCAACCTCACAGTCCCAGACTGACAGAGCTGAGGTTTGAAGAAGTAAATTGACTTCCTCTTTCATTTTAGTTAAAAGCTTTCAAAGTAAAAGGAATTTTGCTCTTGTGGCTCAAAGTTCCAAAATCAATCCTTGGGAGATGCCCCCTGAGGGAGGTCTCAAGCATCCCTAAAACTGAGGGTCACCAGCCCATTAAGAAGCTGTATGGGGTAGGGTCACATCTTTATCCTCAATAGTTAATATTCTATATTAGGTAAAAAAAATTGAATATTAATTTTTCCTCCCAATTTCTTCTCTGGGTAAGTGGGAGCCAGTTAACATGTACTCAAGCTGGAATGCCTTTTGAACCCTCAGATTTGCAAATGTCTATTCACAACATGCCCTAGGATCTTCTCTAGGCTCAGAAAGCCATAGGTTAATTTTCCATATCAACCAAGTCCTTATTTCTCCTCTTGAATTTTGCTAAGTCAGACATTTCAGTAGGAAAACCATGAGGGAAAATCCACCACCACCACCACCATCACCAATAACAACAAAAGATCAAGAACAAAATTGAGCTGAAAATCTCAGAATGCAATATTGGGCCTAAACTAAATAGTTTTAATATTTCAAGTCCCTAAGAACTTAATTTGAAAAGGACAAGGAAATAAAATCATAGAATTAATTACTTTTTTGTTTGTTTTTATTTTATTTTTAAAATTTCACAAAAGATCAATTTTGGAAGGTTTTATAAATTCTATCTAATTTGGAAGGCTTTCAAACCTTTAGTTGAGTAACAACTCACCTGTACTATCCAAGGGCACTTACTCATTTGGCAAGGGTTGCATGGCCCTACATAGTTGCACTAAAGTAGACTCAAACTCAAATACTTCTGGGGCCAGAAGGGACATATAAGAGTGAAATGAGTGAGGCAGTTTGGTTATGAGACAATAAAGTAGTGAGACTACAGAAACTACCATGTTTCCCCAAAAATAAGACATTCTCCGAAAATAAAACCTACTTACAGGTTTCCTTCTGAGTGAAATATAAGCCATCCCCCTGAAAATAAGACCCTCCTAGGCTAAACATGAGAGATTTGCTCCAATGATTCTGAAAGAAATGGAATCACAAGAAATTTACCAAGAAATTCAGGAATTGGATTGTTATTATGATGTTCTAGAAGATGATGACATGATTATCATTGAATAAATGAGTAAATTCTTGATACTGTAGGATTCACAGTTTGTCTGGTTTGTGTTGACAACTACCATATTACCATACCGTATACAGGTAATAAATTCCCTTTATTTTCATTTAACAATAAATGTGTACCGTATTCTTCTTCATGGAAAAATAAGACATCCCCTGAAAAAAAGACCTAGCGCATCTTTGGGAGCAAAAATTAATATAAGACACTGTCTTATTTTTGGGGAAACAGGGTAGTATGTGCATATCCTACCCACATTGAAGTTTTAATAAATCCCATGCAAGCCACACAAAATGCGCATTTTGCCCAAGGTGCAGCCTGTCTCCTTATCCTTCTATTCAATGAAGTAAAATCCTTTCCCCCTTCTTTCTCTCCCCTCCTCTAAACAGCTTGACAAGTCATTAGGAGCATGAATGCTAGAATACCAATTAATAACTGTATAAGTAGGCAAGTTAATTTACCTCTTTGTGCTTCAGTTTTATTTATCTATAAAAGGGCAGGTATGAAGAATAAACAAGTCTATCAAGTGCTTAGACCAGTGCCAGGTACACATAAAGACATCCTATATAATAAGAGCTAATATGCAAATGGTTATCACATCCTCATGCCATCATACCATAATGGTTCAGACATTTAACCCTGGGGAGAGAGGAATGGAGACCAGGCAGGCACAAATGAACTTGCAAAAGAGGAATAGGGACCAACCAGGCTACAACCTGGGAGAGGGACAAGCTGCCTTCCCCATGCACCTGCAGCCCAGGAGAGGAACAAGCCACCCACCCCATGGTCCTGGGTGCCTGCTGCTGAAGCCCAGGCAAAGCCACCTCCTCAGGCTGGCCAGAGTGAAGTTGGCCCGGGTCCAAGGTACCTACAGCTGGCTAGAGGAGGGAATCTTGGTCCCAGGTGCGAGGTGAGGCAGAGCTGATCAGGGGCAATCTGGCCAGCAGGGGAGCAGTTAGGCGCGATCAGGAAGGTAGAGGTGGTTAGGGTTTGCCAGGCAGGCAGGCAGGTGAGCGGTTAGGAGCCAGCAATCCCAGATTGTAAGAGGCAGTTTGACATTCCCCAAGGGGTTCCAGATTGGAGAGGGTGAAGGCTGGGCATAAGGACCCTCCTCCCATGCACAAATTTTGTGCACCAGGCCTCTAGTCCTATATAATAAAAGGCTAATATGCAAAGTGTCCCCTTAGGAGTTTAACAGACTGGGAGTTCAACTGCTTGCTATGATGTGTGCTGACCACCAGGGGGTAGCACAGAATGAAGGAAGACCCTGGCTGGCAGCCAGCAGCTGTGGGAAGGAAGGCCCTCTGGCAGCTGGAAGGTTCTGATTGGTCCTGATCACTGGCCAGGCCTAGGGACCCTACTCATGCATGAATTTTGTGCATTGGGCCTCTACTATATATACATACATATATACAGTATATCCTATATAATAAAAGTGTAGTATGCAAATTGTCCCCTTGACCAAGAGTTCAAGAGTTCATCCAGGAGTTTGACTAGGGGGTTGGGGCCAGCAGGGGAAGGTAGGGAGGCCCTGGCCAGCAGCTAGCAGCTTGCAGCTGCTAGGGACCCTACCAGTGCAAGAATTTCATGCACTGGACCTCTAGTATATATATATATATATATATATATATGGTTGCTATTATTATCCATTCACCGTCTATTTGTATTATTTAAGCATTGCTCATGTTCCAAGTATTATATTATACTGGCTTAATTGGGAGCTATGTTAGTGAGGCAGATAATGAATCCTTTGCTTGTGGGAAGTGGGGAGTGAAGAATATATGTTTTTACATTTTAGATGCTAGGTATATTATGAACTTCTGAAACATTATTTAGTTCTCAAACTACTTGTGAGTTTTATTATCCCTACTTTTTAATGAATTTGGAGAAGGGGAGCAAACCTCCATAGGCCATGGCCATGGATCATAAGGCTTAGATTTGAATCTAGGCTGACTTTGAAGCCTGTGTGTTTTAGACCTCTTGCAGGGTCTAAAAAGAAAGCATATGATGCTAATTGTAACTAATCCATTAACTATACATCTTGGTGCTCTTTCTCAGCTGGGTCTAAACTTATCTTTACTGTTCTTAACATGGGATTCTAGGCTTCACCACCTATCAGTTATAGTTGATATGACACAAAGAAACTATTCCCCAACCTGGGAATTTTGTAGACTGCCTACATAAAATGTTTGACCAGTTTTACAACTATTTTCATAATATAGATAAGAAACAGCCATGAGTGAATAGGAAAGGCCTCAACCCAGGCTGGTCCTGCTCACATTTTGTATTTTATTTGTGTGACCCAACTAGCAACCCCTTTCTTTCAGAGACCTGTCCCCTGCACCAATTCCTAGGAATATTTCAATCACAGGTATTTGGAACAGGAAGGAACAGTAAAAGCCATTGGGTTCATTAGTTGCCACATACAATTCCCTTGGTTCCTCTGGGTATCTGTGAACTATTAGGAGAACTTGTTTTCAACAACAACAAAAAATTCATAGCTCCCACTGTTTGGAAATTATAACTTAAATAAATCATCTAGTAGTGCTGGAGCAGGGCCCAGATTCCAATGTAGAGACAGATAAGGAATCCACTAATCAAGGTGACACTCTCAATTTCAAAGAAAACATTTATGCAATTTGTTCAAGTTTATACTAGTTAATATCATTAGGCTAGAATTCATCACTGCTGATTTCCAGTTGAATAATTTCCTCATTATTCGTCTTAATTTATAAAAGAGGGTATGACAAAGTCTTTAGGACCAACATCTTCCCAATTTGTGACTAACATTAAGTTGCAGGACTTAAGGCTCAGATTTAAAGACTAGAGTATTACTTAAAATTACTATTAATACATTCAAACACAAACATATTGATTTCACCTGGGTGAAACACTTTTGTAGAGTTCAGATGGCCTGAATTGGAGCAATATTCTATAAAGTGAACTATGGTCTCTTTGTTATCCTAGGGTATTTCAGGGAAAAAAGAAAGAAAAAGATTTTTAAAATATATGGTAACTAGATTTAAGAACAGAAAGCCTATTTTCCCTGTTGCAAGGTTATGGTCTCAAGGGAGAGATTAAATAAGTGTAAAGCATGACTATTTCTGGAAAAAAATAAATAAAGACAGTCCCTGTCTCCGAGTTGTTAGTGAAAACATTTGCAGCAGAGAAGCTTAAAAGCATGCCTTATTTTTTATTAGAATCCACCTCTTTTCTGAAAGGCTAATTGTAAAATTTAAAGAGCTAATTATCTCTCTAGATTAATATTTATGAACATACAATAGCAAATGTGAGTTACTTCCAAGTGTTGTATTAATTTAAGCATTGGTTTTTTTCTCTTCACAAGCAAACAACAGATAGCTCAAAGTGATGTTAACATTCTCTCTCAAAAGATGTAAATAGTCATGCTACATTTTTCTTTCCTATTGCTGCAAATTGGTATTTTCCCAGCAACTGAAAACTATTTTTAACAGTTAATACTCCTGAAATGTATGAGGACCTTTCTGCAATATAACTAAGAGCTTAGAAAATCAATTGGATAAAGGCTTCCCTAATCAAACACTGAGGAGCAAGACTTCTCTTTATTGATTCATTTTAACCACATTTTATTTTTATAAGAGAAAGGAAAGATAATCAAAATCACTTTGTTGTTCTTCCTGCAGTTGGACTATTGAGCTAAGGGTAACTTCATTTCCCAAAACAGGAGAGCATTAAGTGTTGCAAAAAAACACTGCACTTACAAATAAATCCAAGTGTGCTCATTCCAACACACCCAGCTGAACCCAGCTGATTTTTGTGTATAAATCTTAGCTAGTTCTGCTATTCATATAAAAATGTGAAGTTTACATGATCTAGAGTAAAAAAGATGTACAGAAGACAGAAGAGGGAGATAATAGAAGCCAAGTTTGATGATAAATGAATGACTGGGCTAATCCTGAAACTCTGTGTTTTAGTTTTCTGTTTATAGACAGAGGGGTATTTTACTACATCAGGAATTCCTAGTCAGGGATTTGTGGTTTGGAAAGGGAACAATGGAAGAGTTCTCCTGCTCCAAAACCTCATATAAATTTATCATATGAATTAGAATGAGCACATATTTCTGATTGTAAATATCTGTTGCTTGCAATAATTCTCGAAGGTTCCAGAACCAGAGGAAAGGGGTGTGAGCAATTATATTAGATGATATCTAAGATCCTTTCCTGTTTTTTGTTTAATATTTGCTGCAATGTTGATCTGATCTCATATTTTCCTTCAATTGCCTACCTTTATTCCTATATATCACAAACTTGGTTTTCTCTAAGCTTTCTTCTTCTAAGACTTTGGAATTGCCCTGTTCAACATGGCAGCTGCTAGCCAAATGCAGCAATTTATATTTAAATTGATTAAAATGAACTAACCTTAAAAATTCAGTTCTTTAATCACACCAGTCACATCTGAAATGCTTAACATGCTCATGTGGTTTGTGGTTATTGGGCTGAAACATTTCCATCATTGCGGAAAGTTCTATTGGAGAGTGTGGCTTTAAAGAGTGGTTCCTAAGCTTTCACCCCAAGAATCTAAATTTTTTATAAGCTTATCAGGTGATTCTGCTGCTAGGTTTACACATAACTCTTAGAGAAATAGCACTAAAGTTAACACATAGAAGAGGGCATGAAGACATCTTGACACCTTGTGTTCATTTTTAGGCTTGTGGTGATGATTGTGTTATCATTGCCCCACTGATGGATCTCCATCACCAACATCCTAGCTCATTGTTCACGGTGAGTACACAACTTTAGACTCCTACAGTCTTGGAGTCAGAAGGAATCTTCAGGGTATTCTGACCCAAAAAATCATTTGCTGCTTGGATCCTCTCCAGACAACTTGCCAACAGTGCTCCTGAGTATATACTGGAACAGAAACAGTGATGAGGAAAATTCTCTCAAGGTAGCACATTAGATCTGATAAAATCCCCAATTATTGACTAGTTTCCCCTTATATTGAAGCATCTACCAGGAGCTTCTGCTCATCAGTCCTAGCTTTCTCTCGTCCAAGCTCCATCATAACTTTGGGTATGAGGAGCTCATGCTGGTCCCATTCCTCTTATTCAGGTGCTGTGACCTATGAATATATTTTATAGAAAAGAGAAAATTTTGGTGAGCTGCCTTGGGTGTGATGGGAGAGAATCTGGTCTCCAGTTTTGCCCCAGACTCCAGGTCTTATGCTTTATTTGGAGGGGGGGGGGATTATCTTCTCATTTAGGTCAACACAGAAGCAACTTCAAGTGCTCAGAGATTTTTGCATTTGAACATTTTTGAAACTTTGGGGTATCAAGAGAACACATCCTTGGTAGAGAAGTAGTGTTTCTACCAGCAGCATTGGTAGATGTGAAGTACTTCAATCATGAGGTTAATGGACAATGGAGGGAAGAGCAGGAAAAAACATGAGGGGACAAATAGTGATGAATTATAAAATACTCTGAGGATATACATACATAAACAGGAAGAAATCTGAGGCTTGGGATAAAACCCTGCAGTAGGTGGGGCAGAAAAATACAATCCAGGTATCAATGGGAGCTTATTTATACTTCTGGGTTGGTACTTTTAGAGACATCCAGGTTACACATATCTGTAGGAGCTTAATTCTCATTCATACAGTTGCACTTCAAAATATTTGAAGACAGTTTTCATTATCCTCTTATATATATTCTTCTTTAGGCTAAAGTGCATGTTATTCTTCAATCTTCTTTATGCTACATAATATTGGAATTGTTCATTATCCTCTTAACACATTGTGGTTTGACTAACTCCTAAATTGAGAAGTCCATGATGGAACATTTTATTCCAGATGTGGCTTAATTATCTGTGGCTTTAAATAGAATGTGGCTTTAAATAGAATGAAACCATTACTTCCTTATTCATAAGTCTTATAGATTTATTAACACAAACCAGAGATGTCACCACCACTTTTTGTTGAAGGCAGAAACTGACAAAATATAGAAGCTTATAACCCAGTGGTCTCCATTCCTTCATTTATTTTACTCAATTTCTCAGATTATAATTATTTTAGGAAAATATCACAATGCAAATAGTTCATCTACAACCCTTAGATTAGCTAACATAGTTCAAAGAATATGATGCATACTCAACAAAATGCACATTGATTGCTTGAAAATCTGAGAGAATGTGTATGACTAAAGAAATTACAAAATAAACAAATATAACAACATGATTGTTCCCTGGAATTGGAAAGGATTAGGAGAGCTGTTAGGAGAAAATTCTAGGTAATGAAGATTATGTTCATCACTAAAGTAAGAAGCCTGAACTCCATAGTCACTAAGATTAATTTATATATTTCTATGAAAAAAATATTTGAATTGTAAGAAGCAATGTCAGGCATTAAGAAAAATACCAGCAACCTTTCTAACATCCTGGTTACCTAAAAATGATTAAAATCCTTTCCAAAGACACATAATCAAAAGCTATTTAACAACTGTTTTCATTAATATATTTAAAGTTTGATGCAACCTTTAAAGTGTTGCAAGGGATTTGCTGAAGAAACATTACATCAACTATTTAAAATATCTTAACACCGAGTTGGGATTCACAAACACAGGGCAGCAATAAATGGGGTAAAGTGGAAATTATGTTTGATTGGAAAAAAATCTTTATGGGGTTATAGAAAGAATCAGAGAAATGTTTTCAAGAATAAGTTTATCTTGCTCCTATGGATTGGAACATGTGACTCTTCTAACTTTAACTTAGGTATGGGAAGGTGTCTTAATAATTACCAAATCTTTAGACTAGATATTTTCTTGATTTTTCAAAAGGATTTGAGTATGGTTTTATAAAATTCATCTCCTGAGATGATCATGGTAGTGGTTGCCAATTTCTGTCTCCATCTTAGTCATTCTTGTTGAAGCCACATGTGACTAAAATGTCTGTTTGCATGAACATGTAAGGGAGGGAAGGATGACAGAGCAGTTTTTTTCAGTTACTTGTGTCAGTATGTCAGCTTTTCTGAGTACTATTGACGTAATTTCCACCCCTGCCAAAGTCATCTCATCAGTTTTCATCTTGACTGTCATCTCCTATTTGCAATGGCCAATCCAAGTTCCAGGGCTTTGGGCTTCTCCATCAAGGTACCCTCTTGACAGGGAATGCATCAAAATTGGCACTATTTCCAACTTGGCTTTCATAGGTTGTTTCTTGACTAACATAATTGGCTACTTCTATAGCTGCTTTAAATATACAAATTACAGCTAAAAATTACACTTAGACTAATATTCAACTAATATTTTGGGAGCAAGTGTTACCAAATTGAATAAATAGGGCCAACTTCTTTGTTCAGTGAATGCTACCCATTTGTTAGCTTGTAAATGCCATGTATCTTTCACAGCAATAATTATATGTATATACTGACATCTTATCCTTGTCAGGAGATTCAAAATATGCATAATTCACCAATATTTTATAACTTAAAACACATTATCTTTAACATACAGGCAGTAATGATCACTCTAAGCCACAAGGACCAACAAAGAGCTGTAACTATGGAGGTGCAATTGTGACCTGAAAAAAATCCATTTCTCTAAAATTAGAACTTTCCCATAGACATTACCACAAAGAAGAGTCATTTATTAATGGAAATTATTCTCTATTACTCGCATTATATGTTCAGACAATTCTATTGACTTCTACGTGGTTTATACAGTCACTATAAGATCAATTCACCATTGACTCAGTAATATAGTAAATATTTACCAATCCAACAGAATGCAGCTTGTTCAAACATTTCCATTGCCTTGTCTTTGATTCTCAGGAGACCAAATTGCCAAGAAAAATAAGCTTGAAACTGAAACACAATGATCTAGAGTCTATTTTTTTTTTTTGCATGTATTATGCTCTGTGCCTTATACTAATTCATTGAAGACAGAGCTTTCAGACTTAAATAAACTAATCCTTGCAAAGTGCACAGATGACTCTGGTAAAATAATAGGTCCCTCCTCCTTCTCTCCTTTCCTCTGCATAAAGTTTTCCCTATATTGATGAAATAAAGAGAAACTACTAGTTTCTCAAATGACTTAATCTTACCAACTCATTCTCTCATTGTAAATTTTATATGAAAACACATTTGTGATGTATTTGTCCTTTTTTTTTTTTAAGGAAAAAGCTTTAAATGCATTTTCCTTGTGTGGCAAGTATCATTGTTGTATAGCAGGAGAACATAAATTGTGGAAACCCTTTCCAAAATGTTCTTGAATCCCCAGATGTCAATCCATATCTCCCTTTTTTATTTATATTTTTGTATAATTAAATCTCTCTTTCTACCATCTGTATTCTATTTATAAGACATTCCATCAACACCTCAATGTGTTCTGGCCATATATTTTTTTTCTTTGAAGACCTTACTCAAAAATAATGTTATTTTCTAAAATATTTGGATATTTTAAATATTCTGTAGTATCAGATAATGAATATTTCCCAAAAGTGATGAAAAATTCCTCAAATATATTCTGAAGAAAATAGTATGGCATCAAATAATTCTTATTATTCTAGAGCAGCATTGCCATGTTAAGATATTGCCTATGTTTATCCCCTCTCAAAGATGCCGCCTCTTCAAGGTGGTAGGAAAAGTTTATTCTAGGTTATATGGTTTGTTTTTTTGTTTTTATCTTAATACCAAAACTATGCAACATCTAAGTCCAGTGTGTAAATCTCAGAACAAAGGTTAAATGTCCAAAGTTTAGAACAGAAGTTTTAAGGTCAGTAACAAATTCAACACAATGAAAAAGTCATCGTAAGTAATCATCCTACAATCTATAGAGATCTTTGAGGATCTATTCGGTCAAAGCCAAGTGAGGCTTCTATCCCCTGAAGAAAGGTAGTGACATGAAGAACATTGAAATACAATGAATAAAACAGGTCTTACATGTTTGTTCCCCAATGAATTTAAATCACACATGTTCAGCCTTATTGAATCACATACACTAAATTTATAACACTCATCTGAAAGCTTTTGATGGGATTTCAGTTTTTTTTAGATGTCCAGTTTGAAATTCCAAAAAAATAAGAACTCTGTTTTCCTCTTACATCACTTATTTGTTCTTTTATATATTTGTTTCTTTGATTGTTTATTAAACAAAAATGTATGTTCTTCTATGAATAGAGAACTGCCAATCATTTTGAAGTTTTCAAAAGCAGGAACAAGAGTTCCTGTATCTGAGACCTGAAGATCACAATTTCATTGAAGAGCCAAAATATGAACAATATAAACAGCTAATGGTTGTAAAAGTTATTAATTTTAACAACATATGAAAATACTGAGTGTTAAAATGACCAATGTAAAATAAAATTAGTCTTAGGTTTTACAGGAAGAAATTAACATAAATATTTGAATGCCTAAAAAGGGTCTGAACCCATGAAAGGATCAATAAATATATGAAACATGGATAACTTAAGTCTTTGTAGTGAAAAATGCAATTGCAATGAAAAAACTCAGAGAGAAGCATATCTGGTTAAGATAATTACATTGTGTGATTTGAGTATGCTTATAGGGTACCTTGCCCACTTTATAAATCAATATTCCACTTGTAATAGTCCTATGGGACAAACCCTAACTATTTGCACACATTAGATTATTTCTCTGATGTATGAAAATTAAAGACCTCATGAAAATTGATAAATTGTTTTGATGAAAATAACTGAAGGCAAATTTAACAATAAGAGCAAAATAGACACTTACTCCTACTGAAAACACCTGAAGAGCTAAGTAATTTTTCTACCTTCAGTTCCTTTCGACTAATGAAAATATAGGGTATCCGAAGAAGGTATACACAATTTGAATAATTATAAAGGCAGTGTTTATTAAAATTCATTTTATTTTCAAAATGTAATAGAATTTAGAGACATTGTGTGTACATTTTTGGGACACCCTGTATAACCCACAGCATGGAGGTGAGCGAACAGATCTAGGCCAGTCTAGATCTTCTTCCCTGTGTCATGACATAGTCCCATCATTACTAAAGGCCAAAGGCAGTTTCCTTCTTGCTTGAAGCCCCTATTTAGGCTTTGTTTATGAACTTGTTCAAAGTACAGTATTCTGCCTCAGAGTTTCTCTCTGCTGTGATCTGAGACCTCTGCTTTGATAGATGCCTTCTCCTTGTGTGATTAGAGTTTTCCTTCTTGCTGCGGTAATAGAAATAGATCTGTAAACCCTTTTGGGAATAGAATAGCCTCTTCCTGTTTGGTTTCCAAAATGAAAACTGATCTCTCACTCACATATGCACAAGCAACACTATATTTCCTTTACTACAAAATTAAATATGCTAATGGCAGGAGTAACTTCACTGTTAGTTTATTTTAGGTAGGTTACTCAGGATAATGTAGCATATGTTGCATAAATAACTATTAAATAGATGAGACATGAGAGAAAAGATCGGAATGGATAGAATCACGTAAGCCAGAGAAAGCATCCTGAATGAGATAAATGGTATGCCAAGTTTTATGGTTTGGTGGAGGGATGGTTAATGCATATTCCCAAAAAAGGAAAATAACATGAGTAAAGGCACAATGTTGGCAATATTCAGTCATCCCAGGGAAATTAAAGCAATTGCCCAAAAGTAGAGTATTATTTTGATATTATCAAGTTTTCATTGTGAATTAAGGTAGGCTCACAGAGTAACCACATGATAACAGCTGACATTTATCGAGCACTTGGAGGGAGAGAATCGCTGGGCTAAATGTATTATGTGTGTTAGCTCCAATTCCACTTCCACAGCTCTTTGGAGCAGACACTATTTTTACAGATGAGGAACCAAGACCTACGGTGTTTAAACAATTTGCTTGATTTCACACATTTATAAGTAGCAGAACCAAGGCACATCTCTCTGACCCATCCACTGGGGAATTCATAGTAATAATGTACCAACTAGGTGATTAAGAGAATCAAAAGCCTTTTCTGGGATTGATGTCTCTTTTTATGGGTGTATAAAATGTCAAAACATGGGTGCAAGAAAGAACATATTTTGTTCATAGTACAACTTGTTAAAAAATACCTAAAAAAATTTAATCAGGGCAATCTTCTGTGCCATGTTAATTATGAACTTCAGAGAAAGGGGTAATGATAGGAAACTTTTAGTAAGTTCTACCCAATCACCTGACTCTTCTGAAATGCTCTTTAACTTCTCTTCCAGCTCGAAGCCCTGATGTGGTTTCTATCTCCCTATAAGGATGACACAGGGCTCTTGGAGTTCTGGGCATGGGCATGGGAGAATCAGAAAAACTCTGGGCTAAAGGCCTCGCCAGGTAACAAAACAGGGGGATACTGGATGCCTGTAAATGTTTAGCTTTACAGGTTTTGTGAAGGGTTCAAAATGCAGAACCTTTTATATTAGTCCAGGAGACTGATAAGACGTCCACTTTGATTTGATTTAAAATCACTTTGATATGATTTACTCCTCCAAATCTGGAGATAATGTCTGTTTATTATTCTTGACCTTGCCAGGGGCCACAGAATTCCTTTGATGCTATCTTGAAAATTGTTTTTTGAGTCCTTGAATTTTATTTAGAGTGCCCAATACTCACAGCAGAAGCAAGTAATAAATTTTATTTTCTCCTTATTTCTATAACTTAAAACAATTGAATGTCTTGTCCATTGAAAGCCTTTCCCCTTTCATTGTCTATTCTGTACTGAACCTGTTTTAATTAAATGTATTGACCTAAAAAATTAAACACACGACCTTAGTAGTCAGAGGAAAACCAAGCTTTTAATTCTTGGAACAGATTCTTGCTATTTGATGTTTGGTCAGACTGAGAAATCACAGAGTGAGAGAATATTTCTTTTGCCTGGTGGTAGAATGGAACTTGCATTGGGAGAAAAAAAAATCCTGACATAGCACATAAAACACAGTGGACAAAAGTGGACAAAAGAAAAACCTGTTTGGATAAGATAATTTGAAAATGAAAATTTCTTTATAAGAATAAATTTCCAACATGATGCAATTTTGGTCAGTACTTCATATAAAATACCAATTAACCAGGGCCTACAACTTTTATTAATAAAGCAAAGTAAGAAGTGTAAACTAAATACACAAAATTGATTTGCTAAGATTTCCTTCATGATTGGATCTTATTCTATACAGGATTTTTTTTTTAAAATTTCATTGATTTTTGGAGAGAGAGGAACATCAATGTGAAAAAGAAACATTGATTGGCTGCCCCCCACACATCCCCAAATAGGGACTAAACCCAAAACATAGGTATGTGCCCTGACCAAGATTTGAACACCCCACCTTCTAGTGTATGGGACAACACTCCAGCCAACTGAACCACCCAGCCAGGACTATATTGGGCTTTATATATGTTCTTATTTTCTTAGTATCTGGTGTCCATAGGAATGAACTAATGAGTAATGGCTACTCCCGTATTTGTTAATTCGTTTTTTTGCTGTGATTATTAGGGAACAACTGACTCAGTGAAACATTTTGTTCTTCTATTTATTTATCCACTGTTAAAACTGTTTTTTAAGTTATTAGATACAATTAGCATTTCTAATATCCTATCTAGTAAAGAGGGAATATGCTAATTGACCATCATTCTGTCACAAAGATGGACGCACCCACTGAAGAATCCAAGTTCCCATAAGGAGCCTCAACAAGCCATCAGCAGGGACCTGAGACTATGCCCTCCCCTGCCCTACAGGCTGAGGGACCTCAGACTGCACTCTCCACTCAGCAGGGCTTGATGGGGGACCTCAAGGCATGACCCCCATCTGGCACTGGGCCAGGGAACCTGAGGCTATGTCCCCTGCCTGGTGGAGCTTGACAAGGTTGGGACTGGCCAGGTCTGGATCTAGCCCAATGTGGGTAGGAGCCAGCGGGGTCTGGGTCTCACACAATTTTGAGGTGCATGTGGGTCAATGGAGACTTGACTGTGGGTCCCGTGGTACACCCCAGACTCTGACAGGAGGAGGGTTTTCATATACATGTTACTATTTTTCTTTCATCTCTGACACTTCTATTATAGAGAAAGGGCAAATAGCAATATTAAATTATTTCCTCTAATTAATCACCCTTTAATGTGTACAAATTTTGTGCACCCGGCCACTAGTTAACAGAATAAAAAGCTATTTCCTTGAGATAAAACATTAACATACACACCGCTAGCTACTCATGTTGGGATTGTTTGTAGATATTATTCTTCATAATACAAGAACACTTAGTTTAAGCTAAAATAGCACTCTTTCCTATTTTTCACTATTTTCATGAAAAATACCATAATTTTCTTTCTTAAACTGATCTCTTGTTGGACTCTTTTGGGTCTCTGATTTATTCTTGTTGACACTTCACTGCTAATAATTAGTAACAAAGTCTGCTGTTTGGTCATAATGCCTTTTGTATTCAACCACTGTCAGAGCCAGCAGGATCACTGCTCAGCACTGCTGCTCTGAGTGGCTTTGAGTTTATATAGTCTTCTAAATTCTTTGCAACTCTGCCAGGGCTAGTTCTTCCTTGAACCTTGTCCACTATATTAACTGCTGGGAACTTAGACCAACCTGCACATATGCACATGGTCTGGATCATGTTTACTATGCTAGTTGGCCTGATTATGGTTCCCAGGCTCAGAGTCCTTGGACATCCTGATTAAGCTTATGCTCAGAATGGCCTTTGGTCATTCTGTTGTATTGATAATAAGGCCTCTGTGCTCCCATTGGCCTTGACTATCTGGGGACCTGGTGTGGTTCTCACAACCTCTTTTTCATTTTTCTCCTTACCTCTGGAGTAGGCCTACATTTCTCCATGCCGAGCACTGCACTCCATCACTAACAGAGCTTCATGTCACCCTTACATAATCTTTGTTGTATTTTGTCACCAGTAACTGGTCCTATACTTCTGCCTCTCCAGTGTTATTTATCTGCCCCAAAGTCTTTCGTTAGCATTGAATATTTTTGGGTTTATGTTCCTGATAGTCAAAGCCTTTTATCATATAATCTTTATTTCCCATTATTCCCATACAAAGACCTTTTATTTAAGAAAGTTGGTTCTGTGAAATGTCTCCAGCATTAATTTTTCCAAATTTTTAATCTATCCATTTTTAACTTTGCAATTTATCTTTAAAATACAAACTTCTCTGAAGTTCTCTTTAACCAGGTCTGACCATATTGAACCTTTTCTGCTCTGAACATCCAGAGCAATTTAAAAAATAATCTGAGTAATACTTCTATTTAGAATATAATGTTCATTGGCTTTTAAAAATATTATATATACTTAAAATATATAAACTAGAATTCTGGAAGCAGGGACATTGTCTTATATGTCCTTTTTTCATCTATGACACTGAAAACATCACCCTACATATGCAAGGACTTCAATAAATATTTTTTCTTGGCTATTTCTAATCTTGTTAATCTAAAATACCTAGTTAATCAGAATATGCTACACCTTGTTTTATCTGTGCCTTAAAATGCAGATTTAGCCGAAACTGGTTTGGCTCAGTAGATAGAGCATCACCCTTCGGATTGAAAGGTTCCAGTCAAGGGCATGTACCTTAGTTATGGGCACATCCCCGGTAGGGGGTGTGTAGGAGGCAGCTGATCAATGATTCTCTCTCATCGATATTTCTAACTCTCTGTTCCTCTCTCTTTCTCTGTAAAAAAATCAATAAAATATATTTTTTTAAAAATGCAGATTTAAATTTATATTATTGATATAGTTCATCTACATATGAAATGTTTGCATAGATATAATAAGTATAATATGCAAATTGACTGAATGGCTGAACAGCAGAACAACCGTCCAAATGACCACACTCTGACACACTGGCACCAGGCCAGCCAAGATGGTTGCAATATGATTGGTTAGGTGACCCGGCCATTGCCCCACAATTCACCTGCAGAGGGAAGGCTGGAAGGGTGACCAATAAGATGGGCTCCATAATCACCCCAAAGAGAGTGGCCCAAGCCACCATCTATGGGATGATCTATCAGGGGGGCTTTGTGATCCAATGCCCCAAAGAAGGAGGCCCAGTCCACTGACCAGCGGTCTGTGGTGGGTGGGTGGGACCTCCATCTGTAGGGCATTCAATTGAGGGGCTTCCAGACTGTGAGAGGGTATAGGCCGGGCTGAGAAATGCCCCCCGCCTTTGCAGTTCACCCAGATTTGGTTCTGATTGGTCAGTTTCTATGTCAGTCAGCATCAAAATCTATACTAATAATAGTCTAGGACCATCACAGCTTAAATGACCAGATGAATGACCAGCCATCAGGATGTGCATGGAGCACCTCTCAGTCCCTCCCCCACAGCCCACAAGGCTGGCAGCAGGTGGGCAGGTGGGGTGCAGAGGGGTGGGTAGAGCAAGGTGGATGCAGCAAGGTTGTTAGCCTTTGGCCTGGAAGCTGAGAATCAGGCCCAGAGAGAGGCCCAGAGAGAGAGATAGGACCTGATCAGCAACTGCTGCAGAGGCTTTGGATCAGGCCTGGAGATAGGTCCAGAGAGAAAGGCAGGGACTGATCCACAGCCACAGTAGATGCTACAGATCAGGCCCAGAGACAAGCCAAGAGACAGAGAAGGCTATCAGTGGAGCCATTCTGGATTTCCCAGAAGAGCCAATGGCTGCCTAGAAGGTGGACCTTTTGACACTGACTGGCATAGAAACTGACCAATCAGAAACAAATCTGGGTGAACTGTGAGGAGCCAATGGCTGCTGAGGAGGCAGAGCTTTTGATGCTGACTGGCATAGAAGGCAACCAATCAGAAACAAATCTGGGTGAACTGTGAAGGCAAAACCTAAGGTGGGCTGAGGAGGAGTTTTAAGGGCAACAGCTGTTTGGTTTAAGGTGTAAGAAAGTGACTCCATTTTATAATGACTGGTTTGGCAGAGTAGTGCATATGGCTGGCTATCAGTCCAAATATAGGAATTATGTGTTTTTGTCTGACAAGAGCAACTCCTCCTGCTGAAAAAAGCTCCAATCCCCCCTCTCCCATTAAAGCAATCCTATCCTATATAATCTATTTATACTAATAAAAGTATAATATGCTAATTAGACTGGGTCAACCAGCCATCTTCCAGATGTCCGACTTTCTTCCAAAGTCATGATGGTGGGGGCTGAGGCAGAGTCATTTAGGGTGATTAGGTTGGCAGGGGGTTAGGGGAAATCAGGCTGGCAGGGGAGGGCAGTTGGGAGTGCAATCAGGCCTGCAGGGGAGGGCTGTTGGGGGTCATCATGCAGGCAAGGGAGAGAAGTTGAAGGCAATCAGGCTGGCAGGGGAGCAGTTAGGAGTGATAAGGCAGGCAGGCAGAGATAGTTAGGGGCAATCAGGTAGGCAGACAGAGGCAGTTAGTGGTGATCAGACAAGCAGGCAGAGGGGTTAGGGGCTATCAGGCAGGCAGGCAGATGAGAAGTTAGGAGCCAGTAGTCCCAGATTGTGAGAGGGATGTCCAATTGTGAGTGGGATATCCCCCCAAGGGGTCTCCAATTGGAGATGGTGCAGGCTGAGTTGAAGGAACCCCCACCATGCATAAATTTCATGCACCAGGCCTCTAGTCTACACTAATAAAAGAAAAAGATGCAGCAGTTGCTGCCCTGATTGCCCCTAAGGAGCAGGTTGAGGTGGAGAAGACCCCAGGAGTGATCAGGGCTGGCAGTCACTGCTCACACCCACTGACAGTGCAAAGCGATCAGGACTGATGCAGGGCACTGACAGCGGGTGCCAGTGGTGGCTCCAGCACTGGCAGTGGGTACGAGTGCTGGGTAGGACCACGGTTTGCAGGAGCAAATAATTTTCAGTAACCACCAGAGGCTTGCCACAATGACAGCAATCAATGCCCAACATTGGTCTGGCACCCCCACTCACCTACTCCACCATCCTGCCACGGCCAATGCCTGTCACTTTCTATGCTCTGCCGCCTGCTGCTGATGCCTACCATGTTCTGCCCACACCCCCTGGTGGTTAGCACACATCACAGTGACTGGTTGTTTGGTTGTTTTGCTGTTCATTCTATTTGCATATTAACCTTTTATTATATAAGATAAGCATATAATCAATAAAACAATAACAATGCAAGTGCATGTCCTTATAATGATCTGTTTTTTGCTATTATAATATTTAATTGGACTGTCAATTCCTTGATAAAAAGAATTCTGAATATCTTTTGGTGGAGATTACTTCTCCAATGAATAATATATAATTCCATACCATTGGGTACTCATGGAATTCTAAAACAATGCAAACAAGGCATAAAATCCCTAGAAAGTGTTCTGAAATTATCGTAAGATTTAATTTAGTTATATCTAGAAAGACCAAGGGAACTTAGTAGTCTTTAAACTGTCCTTAACAATAAAAAAATAAATGTTTGCACTCCCTCTACATCTAACTTAAGCCTTGCAAGTAGGAACTCTTGAAAGACTCATTCTAATAGAAAAAATTTAAACATCACCCCATTCAAGATCTGCTCCTTCTAGCAATACCCAAATTCTTTCAACACCCTACTCCATCAGGCTATCCCCCTTCTTCTCCTCCTTATTGCTGTCATTTACAGATCACATTGCTACTCTCTTCACTCATTGGAGACTTGATCCTCTGTCTTCTCCTCCATTCCTTCTCCCATTCATTTTGGGGAATGATAGAACTCTGTCACTCTCTATACCTCAGTTTTAATTTTTTTTATTTGCCTCACTTCATGACTCATACCCATGGCCTCCCTTCAAAACAATACTTCTAAAATCTATAAAGATTCACTCTTTGACTCAGCCTTATATCCTATCCTACAGGCATCCTGACTGCAACATTTCCATGATCACATTGAGTACTTGACTTATTTACCATTGCCTTCATGTGCTTTGTAACTTCTTTGACAATTCATGGCCCACCATCATTCTACTCCCTGCTACATAGTAACCTTTTCTCTCTGTCTTGCTCTTAAATTCATGTGATAAAAGCCCAACTATTTACACTTTTTTGTCAACTCTTGAGCTGTTTAAAATGCATAGATTTTGGAGAAATTTTATATTTTCTTGGTGACTGAATTTACCTTTTCTTTTTACTGTCAACAGTGATTAATATTTGTCAATATTTGAATCCATGTCTCAGTGCACTTTTTCTTTTATCCCAAGCCAACTATATATCTACCTTTTATTCTTCTCCAGTGCATGCTTCACTAATATTGATAGTTTTAGTAAAGCTCTATGGTGGTAGAAACTTGGATTTTGAAACTCTGGATATTTTGTTTTGCTGTTATTTTAAAAATTATAGTCAATCTAGACACAGGATTCTTGTTGCCATTTATGTTTTTCTTCAGTCCTCTGCAGCTAGCATGACATTTACTGCTGAAAACATTATGTTACTGTTTATAATCATTCTGATGGTACTGTACTTGTCTGTTTCTTTTAAGTCATCTTCATTTTCTCTCTAGAAGCTCTTAAGATGTTAACGTTATTCTTGATGTGCTTTTATTTAATTATAACTCATCTCAGTGTGTGTTCATTTTACTTGAACTTTGTATCCACAGTGCATGTTCCATCTACGAACAGCTATTTATCTTTTTACTTATTGCAAAAAAATTCAGAAGTCTCAAAATGTAGTTTTGACATTATTCCTGCATTCTCTACTTCTGAAACTCTCTTTAGGTGTATGTAAAAGCCTCTCAAGCTATAGTCTACAACTTCTAGCTTCTTCTTTACATTCTATTATTATTCTAGATTATTTTCAATTTACTAATGCTCTACTTAACTATGCTATTTTTATATTTATGACATCTATTGAGTTAAAAGAATATAGTAATCATATTTTAATTCATAGTTTTTAAGTGGATCTCTTTTATTTTCATCTACTTTTAGTCAATTTTCTTTTACAAATTATTATACTTTTAAAGTTATTATTCTTTCATTTATCTTTGGAGTATCTGCAACACATATAATTAATTTCACCAGCAGTGAATTTGTGTTCCAATTGCTGATTTTGTTGCTAACTTTCTTAGAATAATTTAGGTTGCTAGGTTAATTTGAATTGAAGTTTTTTGTTTCTCTGTTTCTCACTTTCTTGTCACTAATTCTAATCTAACAGTTGCTTTCACCCCGCTTCTTGGATGCAAAACTTAGAAACAAGTCTTATGATGGTGTTTTAGAGCTCAACACACCACTGATCCAGAAGGTGATTTGATTCAATTTCTGTCCCTGGGGCCCTATCTCCTCTCCTTGACAACTCAACAGACCCATAGTTCTCAGGTCAGCAACCTTTGAACATTTTGATACCTCATCATGCATACCAGATTGGTTTCCCACCTGCCATTTCTTCTTCCTTTTATCGAGGGATGCTGTAAACTCTTTCCCATATGTAATTTAGGCTCAATCAATGAAGTTCATCCATGCTAGATTTGGTAGAGACCCCCTTCCTGGAAGCTGGATTCCTATTAAGTAGCAAGTAATGGGAAAACATAAATTTCTTACTTTAAACTTATGGCTGCAAGCTCCAATTGGGTGCACAATATCACCTCTTTTCATTCTACTTCACTTACAAATAAAATTAACTTTTTACTCTCCAAACCAAGAACTTCAAAACTTCCATTCTCTTTTTAACATTTCTGAACTCCTCCCTTCACACTCTTATTTGTCACTTAGAAATGAAAAGCTACTAAAATGGAACATTTTTCTCTTCCTCATCCTCAAATCCATAAACCTACATGTCTGTGTGTATGTCTTTTTTCCATTTTTTCCTATTATATCCCCCAAAGGGCACATTCTCTATTCAAAGGGGAGCTTCATCAGATCTGCACTGGATCCCATTCCATCTTGCTTCCTCTAAACCAAGGTCAGCAGACTTTTATTGTAGAGGTCCAGGAGGTAAAACATTTAGGCTTCATGGACCATAAATTCTGTCACAACTACTCAAGTTGTAGTGTGAAATCAGCCATACACAATAAGTAACCTAGTGGGCATGGATGTATAAAGCCTTATTTACAAAAACAGATGAGGTTTGAACTGAGGGCTCTAGTTTGCTAATCCTTGACAGGGAGCATGCTTGTTCATTTATCCATTTTCTTTTAACTCACCCTTCCTTTCCTTTCTACTCATTGCCTTGCAATAAACTTAAGAAAAAATCAGGCACTTTATCTTCTTGCAGCTATGGCAGATGGGTCTTTGCTTTTGCCTTTGCTGAAGGAAGACACAATGCCCAAAGTCAGGGCCCCTTCTGGGGAGGCACTAATGAATAATCAGTGTGGGAATTACAAAGCCTAGTCCCTCACCTAAACCCAAGGACCATCCCAACTTCAGAGCTCCTAGTAAAACCAAGAAGCAGTGATTCTCAACCTTCCTAATGCCTCAACCCTTTAATACAGTTCCTCACGTTGTGGTGACCCCCCACCATAAAATTTTTTTCGTTGCTACTTCATAACTAATTTTGCTACTGTTAATGAATCGTAATGTAACTATCTGAGTTTTCTGATGGTCTTAGGTTCTACAGTAACAGGATCACCTAAGATCATCGGAAAACACAGATAGTTACATTATGATTCATAACAGTAGCAAAATTACAGTTATGAAGTAGCAACGAAAACAATTTTATGGTGGTGGGGGGGGTCACCAAAATATGAGGAACTGTATTAAAGGGTCGAGGCATTAGGAAAGTTGAGATCTATTGCTCTATTGAAATAGCAGAAATGCTCTACTCTTTATGCCCAATTTTGCTTCTATTCCTTTCCTTTCTCTAGATGTTTTTCACAACTGCACCCTTAAAAAAATAGCTCCTCTAGGTTAATCTCTAATTTAGAGTTGGCTTCTCCAAGGAACTCAACTTTGATATTTACCAAAGCTGAATTGATCTATACAGTACTTCTTCCCTTATCTGCAATTTCACTTTTTAAAAATATATTTTATCGATTTTTTTATAGAGAGGAAAGGAGAGGGATAGAGCTAGAAACACTGATGAGAGAGAAATATTGATCAGCAGTCTCCTGCACACCTCTTACTGGGGATGTGCCCGCAACCAAGGTACATGCCCTTGACTGGAATCAAACCTGGGACCTTTCAGTCTGCAGGCTGATGCTCTACCACTGAGCCAAACCAGTTAGGACTTTATGGTTTTAATTACTCATGGTTAACTGCAGTCCAAAAATATTAAATGGAAAATTCCAGAAACAAATAATTCTAAGTTTTAACTTATCCTATATAATAAAATTCTAATATGCAAATTGACCAAATGGCAGAATGACCAGTTGCTATGACATGCACTGATCACCAGGGATCCGATGCTCAATGAAGAAGCTATCCCCTGGTGGTCAGTGCACCACAAGCCGGGCTGATGGCTGGTGGGAGCAGTGGCAATGGTGGGAGCCTCTCCCACCTCCACAGCAGTGCTAAGGATGTCCAACTGCAAGCTTAAGCCTGCTTCCAATGGGGAGCAGGCCTAAGTCAAACATTCCTCAAGGGCTCCCAGACTGTGAGAGGGTGCAGACCTGGCAGAGTGGATCCCCACTCAGTTAATGAATTTTGTGCATGGAGGGGAGTTCCTCAGCCCAGCCTGCAACCTCCAATTTGGAACCCCTCAGGGGATGTTCAACTGCCAGTTTAGGCCTAATCTCACAGGGATCAGGCCTAAACCGGCAGTCAGACATTGACACACTCAGGGATGACTGGGTCCTAACCACTGGCCTGCCTGCCAGCCTGATCACCCCTAACTGCCCTCCCCTATTGGCCTGATCTTGCCCCCAAATGCCCTGCCCTGCTGGCCTGATCACCACTAACTACCTCTGCCTTGGCCCCCTCCACCATGGCTCTGTCAGAGGTCTAGTCCACCCAGTTTAATTAGCATATTATCCTTTTATTAGTATAGATAGATTATATAGGATAGGATTGCTTAAATGGAGGGGGTGGGGGGTGGACCCCTTTTCAGCAGGAGGAGATGCTTTTGGCAAACAAAAAGACATAATCCCTATATCTGGACTGATAGCCAACCATATGCACTATACTGCCAAACCGGTCATTAAAAATTTGAATCACTTTCTTACACCTTACACCAAACAGCTGTTAACACAAAACCCCTCCTCATCCCTCACCTTAGGTTCTGCCTTCACAGTTCACCCAGATTTGGTTCTGACTGGTCAATTTCTATGCCAGTCAGCATTTCTGGGCCTATCAGTGGGCATGATCAGAGAGGTGGGGCTGATCAGTAGCCCCGCTGAGGTTTAAGAGAAAGAGAGGTGCAGCTGCTGGCCAGCCCCAAGAGAAAGAGAGAGGCAAGGGCTGATAAACAGCTGCCATGGAGGCTATGGATCAGACCCTGGTTATCCTTTCAGGCCTCTCTTCCAACCTGATCCACAGCCGCCTCAGCAGTAAGTGCTAGGTCAGGGTGCCCACAGAGGTGGCAGTGAGTGCTAGATCTCCACAGGAAGCCAGCACTGATTTCCAGTCTGTCGAGCCTTCAGTCATTTTGAATGTTATGAACCCTATGTTTTTATACATTAGGATGTTTATTTGACTCATCCAATTTAGTTGTATCTATTATTTATTATTTAGTTTAGAATAAATTGATCTGGAAGCTTTAGCCTTTTCTATATCAAGATTATATTCTCTAAGTGACCACTCTCCTCTTTGTAATTACCCTCCTCACTTTTAGTAGCAGATGTGACCAATTTGAAAATGTATACTGATGCATATTTACATTTAAACAGAAGTGTCTCTGAAAGCAAAAATTTCATTTATGTGTTTTGACTATAGCTTGTATAACCTGCAAAACCCTAAACATTTAAGTAGGCATATGCATAAGAAATACATTCTAGAAGAGTTATTTATTTCCCAGAAGCTAAATCAACTTCCTAGAGTGATTTTTTAAAATATCCCCAAATAGAAAAAATCTAGAGCCATTTAGATCCACTGTAAAAATTCAGTTATAATCCATTTACCGCATGTAAGCTCTGGACAAAAATGACCAATCCAAAGATTTATAAAATATGATTGCTTTATCTTTTTTTCTGAAAATTAAAATTTCCAAGTGACTTTATTTGATACTATCATGGAAAGTTTTGGAACAATCATTGGCCATTGAGACACATTTTTCCTACACATTTTTTACATAAGTGTAATCCTCAAGTCTTTGATTCCCAACTTCATCACATCTATATAGACGATAGTTCTTTTTAACAGATGCTTGTTAAGACTTCTTATGGTTTTGCCTAGACCCCTAGTTCTTTGAATGTAAGGACCATGCAGGATGCTGTTTTGTATGCTTAGTTACTGAATAAAGGCTTGTGATATAAATATATAGGTGAGTATGTGTGGGGACACAGTTATGTGCTATTTCCAAAGCTATCTTTTAGATAATCTCAAAAGTACAGGAAAAGAGGAAAATGATTCAAAGTTACCACTCTGACTAGTTTATGTTAACAAAGCATAAAGTAAAGTATGGTAACTTCAACTGCCTCATTAATTGCTGACCCTTAATTAAAGATATCATACATCATTAAGGACTGAGACTAAGTAAAGCAAACGAAAAATCAGATAAGCCTAACTATTAGCTTAATATGAAACTGATATAGCTCCTTATTTAATGACTAGAAGCTTGATGCACAAAGGTTTGTGCTAGAATGGCTGCCAACATCACCTTTCCACTCCTGCCCAATCCCTTTCTGCTCAGGCCCAGGAGCTGCCTCTTTCTGCTCCAGGAGCCACCTCTTTCTGCTCTATCCCCTCTTTTCCACACATCCAGAGGCCCTGGGAGACAGGGGTGGGGCAGAATGATGCAGGCTTTCTGCCCCTTCACTTGGCAGCTGAGTATGCAAATTAATCGCCATCTTTGTTGAGTTAATTTGCATATCACTCCTAATTGTCTGGTGGGATAGCAGAGGTATGGTCAATTTACAAGTTTGTCTATTTTTAGGTAAGATTACACACTCAGGCTCCCAAGCTGAAGATAACTGATATTTGTATTATTAACATGCTTGCTAAAAAGGAAACCTCCAAGTCAAAAATTTGTCCTTGCAGAGAAATTAATGCACACACATCAAGTTTTCCAGGGTCTTATCCTAATATATAAAAAGCCAGGCACCATCATGACCAAACAACCAATGGATGATCGAACACAGGCTGTGTGGGGCAACCAGGTCAGCAGCAGGGGGGTTAGTGAGGTTTGACCAAACAACTAAACAGCAGGCTATATGGGACAACCAGGCCAGTGGCGGGAAGGTGGGGGGGAGTCAGTGAGGCGTGACCAAAAGACTGAACAGCAGGCTGCATTGGGCGACCAGGCCAATGGGGGGACAGTGCGGGGCAACAAGGCTGACGGGGTGGGGAGAAGCTGGGGGTGACCAGACCAGCAGCGTGGAGATCAGGTCAGCAGGCAGAGGCAGTTAGGGGTGATCAGGCTGGCAGGCAGGCAAGTGAGCAGTTAAGAGCCAGTGGTCCCAGAATGTGACAGGGATGTCTTACTGCCAGTTTAGACCTGATCTTCTCCCTGAGGGGACCCCCCATGCACAAATTTCATTCACTGGGCCTCTAGTATACTTATATATTCTTGGACCAGAAACAACCAGAAATAACTTACACAGTCTCCTCATGGGGCACCTTTTCACCTCTAGAGCCAGGTCTCACAGAAATTAGAATTTGACATGCATTTTTCATCCAACATATCTGTTTAGGAGTTGATAGAATGAGGGTAATTAAATTACACTATCCATTCTCTTTGGGCAAGCCCCTTTTCCAATTCATTTTAAATCATTTATATTGTGTACATTTCCTCACTGCCTTCCCTGTGCATAGGTCTCTCTCTGAAAGTTTCTGATCACCTTCATTATTTAACATTTCAAAACTCTCATCTATTGCTTATTGCACAATCTCTTATTACATGACCCAGGAAAGCAGGTCAACATCACTATTAACATTTCCCAGAAAAATGAAGGAGTAAGGCTGCAGTTACTTGTTTCATATGATCCCAAATGGTGTCTGGGGACTCCCAAGAGCTCATATAATAGCCCAGATCTCTTGACTGCACTCCTCTCCCCACTTATCTTCACTCAAACCTGACTGAGAGAATAAATCTCTTTATTAATTAATTCAGGAGCATGGGCTCTGGAGCTGGGCCAATTGGGTTTAAAAAATATCAATTCTGACTCATTTGCATGAATGATCTTAAGCAAATAATTTCTTTATCTTTCTGAACATGCATTTCTTAATTTGTACAAAGGTAAAAATATAGATCTCATATGCGCTTGATGAAATGATTCATGCAGAGCTTTTACTGTGGTTTCTTGGTAGAAGATAGGAAGGCTGGAAAGATTGTGTAAAGCATGATTCTCAGCTAGATTTGTGTTTCAACATTGGCACTTTACTTATTCTTTCAGAATTTATGTCTCTCTTGGAAGGGGAAAGGGCTAGGAGTAATGACTAGAGTCAGAAACAGATGAAGGGGGTAAAAGGTGATGGACATTATGACAAACACTGTGTCTTCATCCTTGGCCACTTTCACATAAATACAATTAAAGTGATTTGCTCTAAAATCATATCATCACAAGTGTGATCGGTTGAAATAAAAAGAGGATAAAATAAATATTGCACAAAGCAATCAAAATGATTGATTTGTCTTTTAAAATAAAAATAATTTGTTATGCCCAGTGCCAGTGAGAAGACCTGCCTAGCCTAGCTTTTCCTGTGAATGTGTTGATGTGTAGCCATTTCTGCTGGTGCATTTTTAAGCAGAGCTGCAGGGGATGTCATGTGTTGCAGTAATTGCCATGGAAACCATTGTTGGTGAATGAATAGAGAGGTTTTAAATCCTTGGTAATGAGCCTGAGAAACTAAGTAGATCTTCAAGTTTAACTTGTTTGGAAGTGGTTCATATTCACACAGAGATATTGGAGGCAAAACATGGGGAGGAAAAGGATGGACAAAAGATTTTTTTTTTTTTTTAGTGCAGATAACCTACTCTAATATGTTACACTTCTACTTGCAATTTTTAATGGAAAAAAATAACAACATCAAAACTACCTAGAATCAAGCTACAAGCCTTGAGCAACACTCTTGTCTGTTGAACAGAGTGTAATTATGATACATTTCTATTGAAATCAACACTTTCAATCACCTCTCACAAACCTCAACAATGAAAATGTTAAATATTTATAAGGAAATTAATTAATAGTTTTATCTGGACTTGAAGATATTTAAAGGGGGAAGCTAAGCTTTGTCACCTTTGTATGACTCCAAGCTGACAGAATACACATCCTATAGAATGTTCATTCATAGATTACACAGTTTTAGCATATGTCTTATATTTGAATAGTGATTTAATAATGACTCATAACCAAGTATCCCATCCTTCCATCATAATTTTTAAGTGTTCTCTTCTCCCTTTAATTATCACAGTTTTTTTATCCTAGCACCTTATCTCTTACCCAAGACCTTTCAGATTGGGTTCCTTCTATTAGGTAGGACTGTTGCTAGAAGCCCTGGGAGAGACAGAACAAGGGTTCAAAAGCTAGAAGGATAAGCCTTTCTCTATCCCAGTGGCCAACAGACTCCTCATCCAACTCTTCCTCCCTCATCTAGAGACACTGTGGGCCACATACCTGGGATTTTGGAAAGAAGGTATTTCCCAAACATTTGTTTACATTGTGAAGGGGATCAGGACTACTATCCCAAAATTTATGCCACTTTGACATAAGAATTATTTTGAGGCATCTGAGTTCCTGAAATCCCTTATCTGCCTAAAAGCAGAACCTCCACCAAATAACTCAATTGTCATAACCTCCTTCCTCAGACAATTCTAACCTCTTTTGGCCTCACATCCAGACATTTTTCACAAATTATTAGGTCTCTGATTTATACAAAATATTGTAGCAATGTGGAAAATAAATTCTGTGTTTTGAGCAATAATAGCATGCATTTTTTAGAATGCCTAGCTACCCTTCTCTTGGGGAAAGAAAAAGGAAGAGGAGATCTACATACCTTAGAAAGAATGTATTCAGATCCAAATTCCCTTTTGGATAACCTGTAGATTACTATTAAATGACAGCTATTCTTGGAAAGTTGACCTGAGTTTTGGGAAACCTGTCCAGAGTCACAATAGATATAAATCAGATTGGCGATTTTCTGACACTGAGCCTTCATTCAGGATTTCCTCTTTTACTTGGTTAATTGGTTGGTAATCTAACTTAAAGCAGTATGTAGATAACTATGTACTACATTTTTTTTTAGAAATACAGAAAACTATCACAGACTTCTAAATCTTCATCGAATGGTAAATTTGCATTCAATAATAATTTCAGCACACATTTTTATACTCCCAGAGAACCTCACTAAAGATCATGGCTAAGGTTATGGAGGCCTTAGTCACATGGGCAGAATGTGGCTGGCAGTTGAAAGTATTAAGTCTACCTCTGAGCAGAGGGATTTATACCTTGCTCATGTCTCTTATTATGCCATTGGCATAAATGCTACCTTGTAATTCCCAGGTGAGACATTTGAATGGGTTGGAAATTTTTATGTTCTAGCCATTTCCCTCAATATGCATCAGTATATGATTTCCACTGTGTATTAGAATCTTTGATGCTGCTTGAGTTGGTGACACTATTGCAGAATCAGTCTTGTGTTACCTACTTGTCCGCACTACATATCTGATTAAAGAAAAACAAGAAAAATAATTGGTATTAATTTTGAGCAGCTAGTATATGTCAAGCATGAACTAGGTACTTTGCATTCATTATCTTAACTATGTCTCCAATCCTGTGGGGTGTTTAACTGATGAGTAAATTAAGATTCAGAAAGTTTAATAACTTTTTCAGTGCCACAAATCTAGTGAGTACTAGATTCAAAGTCACGTTTGTCTGGCTACACGTCTAATTTTTTTTTTTCTATTCTTCACATCACCCAGAGGAAATGTTATATTTCCCAAATCACCAATGGCATGGTCAGACATGGTGGTGGAAGAGGGTTTGAGTTTCATAGTGCTTATTATAACCTGTCATCAGGTAGTGATTATTTTTTTTACACTGTCATTAGCAGCATGTGTATTTTTTTTAATTTACTAGTAGCCACATTAAAAAGATAAAAACAAACATTTAAAATGAACTTTTAACACATATTTTTAACAGTTGAAAGTATTTGTAATCTATCTAATTACTTCAACATGTAAGCAACATAAAAATTATTCATGAAAAGAGAGACAAAGAAGCATCGATCAGACCGTCAAACCTCAGAGAGAAGATAGGGGAGGGTGGGAGTAAGGGGGAGAGATCAACCAACGGACTTGTATGCATATAAGCCTAACTAATGGACACAGACACCAGGGGCATGAGGGCTTGAGTGGGGGTTGGAGGAGCAAGGGGGCTATAAGGACACATATGTAATACCTTAATCAATAAAGAAAAACAAAACCAATTAAAACTATTTATGAACTATTTACTTTATTTTTATACTAAATCTTAAAGAAATCCAATTTGCATTTTACAATACTGCTCTTCTCAATTCAGACTAGCGGCATTGAAAGTTCTCAGTAGCCACAGGTGGCCAGCAACTGCTGTCTCAGATAGCACAGATACAGACTGTAGGAACTATGGACGTGAAGGCTGGCACTGAGTGCAAAGACATGGGAGGTTACCAATCCATTCTTGGCATCTGAATACTTTATGAAGGAATGAGTGAGTAAATGAAAATAAAAACTGATACAGAAATGAATATATGGAAACCTGTATTATAAATTATGTGTTCCATTAAAAAGTATATGGCCTAAAATTTTTTATCAAGGTCTTTTACTTGACACATTTAAGTACAGATTATCAGTCTCATTTTATTTTGCTACATTTCACATCTCCCAGAGGAAATGTTGCATTTCCCAAATCAATGACAAGGTCAGACAAGTTCAATAAACTATTATATTATGTATACTTGTAATAAAGTACATATATACACATCTCTGTCTCATTTTTCTTCTCTCTCTCATTTCTTTAGGACAGAGATGAGGGATTGTATACAATCACATAAATCCTGGAAAGTTTTAAAATGGAATAGTGAGGATCATGGCAACTGAAACCAGGTAAGGCTTTTATTTCATTCGTGTATTCAAGGCATGTGTTGTTGTTTACTGAACTTTACTGTAAAATCTTGCCTTACCAGTGTTTATAGATGTATGAGAGAGGGAGAGAGACAAAGAGAGAGAGAGAGAGAGAGAGAGAGAGAGAGAGAGAGAGAGAGAGAGAGAGAGAAGAATCATAAAGGAAGGTGCATGAGTTGCAAAATTTGGCTTGTTCAACGTACCAAGTGATATAATAAATGTGAGCTAATTATAAAAGCCACAAGTCCACACCACATCATCTGTGGACTATATTGTGTGTGTCCATCCAAAACCTGTATAATTTTTTTAACCAGTATCATCCAATAAATTCAATAAAAAAATAGTAAAAGTGACAACTTGGGTCATTCACACCACAGATTGCTAAAACACTGGTTATATTTACAACCAAGCAAATCCAGGTTTGTATTACACCAGAATTATCCTCATGAGTGTAAAAAGGTCCCCGCTCCGAACAAAAATGTCCTGGATTCATGGTTTAGTTCCCTGACCCAGTATGTTAGGCATGTGTCTAACATGTGCACTACATAAACAGATGTTGTTGTTTTTTTGTAAACTATTCAGTATAGAATGGAGACTGATTGGCTATCATAGCTTAGTATAGACTTCAGATGGAAATTATTTTAATTTAACCATAAAGTAAAAAGAAAAATAAATAAATAATAGAACAGACATTTGGTTTCATATGGTCCCTTTGCTAATTGAGCTTTATAACTATTCCTCTTGAGATCCTATATTTACTTGTCTAATTGTTAACTCACCTAATGGTTGGGTGTCATTCTTTCCAATATGTGTTCAGCAATGGTGTCACCCTGTGGCTTGCCTGTGGCAAATTTTGAAACAAGTAAATCTTTAGCACATTACACTTTTTTCCCTACCTTCCTTAGTCCTTGTCCTACTCCCTGTGATTCTTATTAGCACTTCTCTACCCCACCCAACTGCAGGCTATTGTTTACTTACACCAAATATATACCAATCTATGGGGTGGGGGGTGGGGGGGGATACCATGTGCTGTGTATAATTCAATTTGTAAAGTCCCTCAGATTATTTGCTTCTTAAGCCTTCTATTTCATGGCGGAGGAAACAAGTGAATTTCAGGCATTGCTAAGTGATTGGAAGAGTCGTATTTCTGGTCATAGTGACTTTCAGAACTGCATGAAATAAGGTCAAACCTGGCAAACAGATGGATATTAATTCAGGAAAATCCCATATAATAAAGAGGTAATATTCAAATTGATCCTCACACAAGATGGCTTCCCCCATGTAGTCAAAAATGGCCACTGCCATGTGGTCTAAGATGACCACCACAAGATGGCTGGCAGGGGAGGGTAGTTGTGGGTGATCAGGCCTGCAGGGGAAGGAAGTTAGGGGTGACCAGGCCAGCAGTGGAGGGCAATTAGGGGCAACTAGACCAGCAGGAGAGGGCATTTGGGGGCAATTGGGCCAGCAGGGGAGCAGTTAGTCATAGATCAGGCTGGCAGGGGAGTGATTGGGAGTGATCAGGCAGGCAGCAAGCGAGTAGTTGGGAGCCAGCAATTCCAGATTGTGAGAGGGAAGTCCCTGTGGAACTGAGCCTAAACCAGCAGTCGAGCATCCCCTAATGGGTCCCAGATTGGAGAAGGTGCAGGCTGGGCTGAGAGACACCCCCCCTCCAAGTGCATGAATTTTGTGCACCAGGCCTCTAGTAGTTATATAAGCAATGAAAGTGTTGGGAAGCCAAATAGGGAGAGTGAAATCACCCAGAGATTGGTAACTGCAGAAAACCACTGTGACTCTTAGTCTGGGGCACAATAAGGAAAAGTAATGTCCTGGGAGTAGAGGCTATTAAGGCAGACCTGTTCTGCAGGAGCTGGAATCCCAGAGGATACTTCCTGAAACATAGAGATATACCCACCTTTTACTTCTTCCTTCCCTCTAACACTATAGGGCCTCCCAATGGCAAAAAAAAAAGAAAAAAAAAAAAAAAGCCAGGAGTGAGCCTGGAAAACTAAGACTGCAGAAGCAATTGCTCTGTATGTAGAGTAGAGCAGGAGAAGTGTCAAAAGGAGGTCTGAGAGCAAACTGGCCAACGACTTGCCAGGCCATATCTGGGCCTCCACATGAAGATTGAGGGTTATAAAATCTGAAATGTACTGAGTGCATACATCTGGGTCAGATTCTTCTGACAGGTGTCAAGGATATTGTGGTCTTTATTTTTTATTTATTGATTTGACAGAGATAGATAAAGATGAGAGAGAGAGAGAGAGAGAGAGAGAGAGAGAGAGAGAGAGAGAGAGAGAGAAAAGGAGAGTGTGAGAGAGAACTTCTATGTGCCCTGACTGGAGATAAAATCTACAACCTTAGAGTTTTGAGACAACACTCCAACCAACCAAGCCTGAGCTAACCAACCAGGGCTCTAATCTCTAATTCCCACCTTGTTTCCTCTAATCTATTGCCAAACCATGTTGCCTCCTTTGCCTCTTCAATAACTCCTGGATCAGTTCACACATCTTTCCTACAATCACCACTGTAGTCCAAGCCATCACCATCTCCTGCATGGATTATTGCAATTACTCCCAGGTTTATACCAGTATCTACTCCAATTCAGGTCACTTTTCAGTTTTTTCTTCACAATGGACACAGGGCAATCTCAAATTGTAAATAAGACCACAGCTCTTCCCCATGGCTCTGCAGATGGGAAACCTTAAATGTGTAAATTCTTTCCAGAGGGTAATGACAGCTCCTTAGCAGGCCTGGTAAAGCCCTGCCAAGCCTGGTCCCCAACAACCCTTTGCCCGTTTCACTTTCCTGAGCTCTTTCTGCTCCAGATGCAATGCCCTTCTTCAGGCTTTGAACTTGTCTTGTTTCCCTCCTGCTATGGGGCCTCTGCTCTTACTGCTCAGTTGCCTAAAATGCTCTTTCCTACTTGTTCTTTGCTCATCTCTCAGATCCTGGCTCAGTCATGTTTTTGGGGAAGTTTTTTACTTTCCTAACTATGTTCTCTTTCTGTATCCCCATTTTCTCCTTCTCCCTAGCATAAAAGGTGCTTGGACTGAATCTTTTCCCTCACCATTTTCAGGTGTTGAAGCCCTACCCTCAACCCCCATCCCCAATAGGATGGAAATAGGAGGTGAAACCTTTTGGAGGCACTTAGGGTTAGTCAAGGTCCTGAGGTGGGGACTGTCTTGATGGGATTAGTGCTCCTAAAATAAGACACCAGGGTGCTTTTTTTTTAATATATATTTTATTGATTTTTTACAGAGAGGAAGGGAGAGAGATAGAGAGCTAGAAATGTCGATGAGAAAGAAACATCAACCAGCTGCCTCTTGCACACCCCCTACCGGGGATGTGCCCGCAACCAACGTACATGCCCCTGACCAGAATCGAACCTGGGACCTTGCAGTCCGCAGACCGACGCTCTACCACTGAGCCAAACCGGTTTCGGCGACACCAGGGTGCTTACTGCCTTTCTCCCGCTTTTACCTTTTGCAAGGACACAGTGAGAAGGCAGCTATGTGAAATCTGGAAGGATGCACTCATAGAGGAGCAGAATCTGCTGGAAACTGTGTCTTGGAGTCTTAGGCTCTGAGGCTGGGAAAAATAAATGTCTGTTTTTTAAGTTTGAGGTATTTTGTTATGGCAGCCTGGGCTGACTAATTGAATGATGAATTAACAAACAATGTCAGAAGGGAAATGGCAGCCCAATAAGCTAAATGCTGCCCTGGGAATGTCTCTGATCCCTGATCACTTAATGTGAAAAAGCCTTTTTCTCTCATGTGTCCATTACAAGGATGTGACTGTTTCATGTCCCCGTCCCACCACCACCCCGCCCCCCCCCCCTCCCGCCTACCCACTCAGGAGGCTCAGTGGAGGTCAGAACAAGCTGATTCCTTTCATGGCTTGAAACATTTTGCTTCTTTATCCTACTTTATGTTGTGAGTGTGAGTTAACACCTGGAAATAGGATCCATGTCCAGGTAGTATTAAAGTACAGGCCACATAAGGTCTTGTCCTTAGGAGAATAAACACATGGAACAAATCTTCATTTATTTTCTGCTAGTTTCCATTAGGAAATGCTGATAAAACAGGTATACTATGTATTTCTCTCACTTCCACCACAGCCTTTCTTTATTTAAAGTTATTCTTTTATCCCCATCCATTCATTGCTAGGTTACATTTTCTATAACAATGGACTGCCATTTAGCTTCTCTCTAAGCCTAACTGTTCCTCTACCCAAGGACTCACTGCCATGAAGTATTATTTCATAGTTTGGAGAGGCACTCGGCTCTCCCAATTGGATTTTCATTTGCACGGATCAACATCCACCACAAAAGCCTTGTGTCAGAGATAAAGGCAACCTCTTTGTCTGCACCCACCCACTCCTCTTTTGTTTTCCTCCTGTGCTCACTGCACATTATGTTCCACATGCTCTTCTTCATGGCTCTGCAGATGGGAAACATTCAATGTAGGGTATTATTAAAAATACTCATAATTAAAAATAACCCTGAAAATTACTGAGCTTTGTATGGGAGCAGCATGCAACTCCCTAAAGAGCTCCTTTCTAAAGAGTTCAGAGAGTTTATGCATTGTTGATATGATCTACCTGGATGACAGAAAGGAGGTCAGAGGGGAGGGAAGTTAAATATCAACATTAGGAAGTCCTTGAGAACCAGCTCCTTGCAACTCTGTACTTATTCCTTAGAATCACATTAAGAGTTGTGTGGGAGGCCAGGATCTCCCACTGTTGAGGATCTTGCTGTTAAGGAAGGGGCTTATGGAACTGGAAGATTGGGACCATGGAAGGGAATTAATGTCAATAGAGATTCCACTACCTGCCAGGGACTATACTTGTCTCAGCCAGTCCTCATCACATATCTATACAATGGTCAAATTGGCATTTAGCTCTCTAATGGACCTGGGCACACCACCCAGCTTTCCTCTTTCAAGACCAAAGCAGCTGAAGGCTTAGACAAATGACCTTCAAATGAGAGAAGTTTCCTGGCCCAAGGATACTCCTCCTTTCCTCCCCTGGAGGTTATGCCTTTCCTGGGGGGCATCTGGTTAATGTGAGGGTGCAAAGACCCAGCCCCCTTGCCCAATTCAGGATAACTTTGAAGGGCCATCCTAGCTCCAAAGCTCTCTGTGGGATCAATGCAGACCTTTGTTATGACTCTATCATGGTTCAAATTCTCCCACTGTCCACTCTTGCTTCCATCACTTTTTTTTTTTTTTTTTGCTTTTTGTTTCTGAGATTTCCCATCCCTGCCCTGTAAATTTGCTGCATGTAGATAGCATCTCAGAATGTTACCCACATGTGAAAAACTGTGTTTCCTCCAAATACATATGTCAAAGTCTTCACCTCCCAAAATGTGACTGAATTTGAACATAAGATCTTTAAATAGGTGATAAAGTTAAAATGAGGTCTTTATGGTAGGTCCTAATCCAACAGAATCGGTGTCCTTATATAAAGAGAAACTTTGGACAAAGAGAGAGTGATACCAGACACACGCACACAGCAAGACAGAGGTGACAACACAGAGGGAAGACAGCCATCCCCAAGCCAAGGAGAGAAGCCTCAAAAGGAACTAATCTTGACCACATCTTAATCTTGAACTTCTATCCTCCAGAACCATAAAAAAATAAAATTTTGTTCTGGAAGCCCTACCAAACTAATATACTACCTAAGACATCTTCTCTAACTGCCTTTGTCTCTCCATTTTATAAATGAGAACCTGAGGGTCAGAGATGTAAATTATTTGGTCTAAGGTGACAAAGCCAGAACACAAAAAGTCCTGATTCAAAGTCCATGTCTTTCTTCTCCATGAGATGAAATCTGAAATTCTTACTGGCATCTGCTGATCCCTTTGTAACAACTGTTAACTGCCCAACAGATTCCAAGAAACAATTTCACACTCAATCTCATTTAATCTCTGTCCAGAATGAAGGTTTTTGTAATTGGGGTTGATCAAGAGGAACAACTCACAAATTGCTTTTTATTTTCTTTATTAATCATTAAAATAACATGTATCTCCACAATGAACATACTTATATAATTCAAGGTACTATAGGGCATGAAACAGAAGTACAAGATATACAATAGACATTTACTTAGAAAAACTAAAATAGTTTAAACCCAATCTCAAAAAAGACATCAAGGCAACTTTGATCACTTTTCTAAGAAATAAGAAATCATGATCTAATCTTAGCCCAGGGAAAATTATTGACCCCCCCTGGAAGATAAAAACTATCCTAATATATAAAAACCCAGGGTTCATAGCTACTGACCAAAGGCTCTACCAAATACCCGAAGTCAGTCCTACAGTCTGCCACCAGTGGGGTCTTAGCAACCCAACATTGATTGCCGATGGGACTGAGGATCAGGCCTAGAGAGAGACCTAGAGAAAGAGGCAGGGTCTGACCCACAGCCTCCTTGGCAGCCATTGCCTCTCTTTTTCTCCAGGCTTCTCAGGAGCTGCACCTCTGTTTCTCTCGGGACTTCTGTGGGGACTGTGGATCAGCCCCACCTCTCTGATCAGGCCCAAACATAGGCCTGAAGATGCTGACTGGTATAGATCAATCAGAACCAAATTGGCCAGCAGCAGAGTTCCCCTGGGGGAAAGATCAGGCCAGTAGGGGAGATCAGTTATGGGCAAGCAAGCCAGCAAGGGAGGGCCATTGAGAGTGAGTCAGGCCAGCAGAGGAGAGCAGTTAGGGGTGATCAGGCAGGCAAGCAGAGGCAGTTAGAGGCTATCAGTCAGGCAGGCAGGTGAGCAGTTAGGAGCCAGTGGTCCCAGATTGTGAGAGGGAGGCCATCTCCCAAGAGATCCCTGATTGGAGAGAGTGCAGGCTGGGCTGAGGGATCCCCCCTCCCCCTCCATTCACAAATTTTGTGCACTAGACCAGTAGACTGTGTGTGTGTATGTGTGTGTGTGTGTGTGTGTGTGTGTGTGTGTGTGTGTATATATATATATATATATATATATATATATATATATATATATATTATATAGCTATTATGCCAAGTGTCTGTCCGACCAGTCACTATGATGCACACTAACCATCAGGGGGCAGACACTCAATGCAGAAACTGCCATGACACACACTGTCCATTCACAGAGAAACAGCACTGCAGATTTGGTGCCCACGAAGCAACTCCTGGATTCCCTCAAGTAGGACACAGGCTCTGCCACCATTCCAGAGCAATACCCCACCAAATTGCAGCCAACGCTGCCAAGACACCATGGCACAATATGTGACCCACGGTTGGTGGCTGTGGACACTGGGTACTGACATCATGTAGTAACACCTGGCTTCCTCTCTCCTGTAACTAGCCTCTTTGGAGTTTCTTCAGCCCAGAAACATGACTTGCTTTATAGCCAGTTATAAATATTTTACACTCTAACCAAATGTCTATGAAACATTTTCCCATGCTTCATCTCATTTGATCCTCACAGAAGTCCTAGAGTAGGTACATAGGAGACTCAGTGGAACCTTATTTGCTTTTAACTGTCCAGAAAATGGAGATTTAAAAAGCTTAGAAACTTGATCAGACTGTAAAGAAGTAAGAAATTGTGGACTTTGAAAATGACTTCAGGTTTTCTCACTGTGCAAAATATAGTCAAAGACTGCTACAATTAAATATTTTACCCTTTGTTCTCCCTGCATGATCTACAATAATAATCTGGGTTTTTTTTGTTGATATTTACTGCTGTGTTGCTGACAATCACCTGAAAGAGAAGTTGGGGTGCTTCATGGGGCTGGAGAAAGGTTAGATAAATAAGAAAAGAGGTTTAATTAAGAAAGTTTACTCTATATCTATAAAAGGCTAAGTTGACTCTTGTTTGCACAATACATATAAAGCTTTCACTAGTGACACTCACATGTGTGTGTTTTAATCTGTCATTGTGGATTGTGAATTTAGTTGACACTCCTATTATAGAGAAAGGGTGAATAGCAATATCAAAATATTTCTTCTAATTAATTTCTTTTCAAATGTGCATGAATCCATGCACCAAGTCATCAGTTTTTATATAACTTTGTAAAATACTATGATTCCAATAACCATAAAATAATGATGTTTCTGGTCAAGTTGATAAAGTTCAAATATTTCAAATGCATCAAAGTATTTCTACTCTCAGGATATACTGGAATATACATAATCAAAAATAAAACCTCATTAGAATAACTTAAAGCTTTGTCTCTCCAATTAGAATTGCTCTCTGAAATTGGAAAGGCTGAATCTTGTGAAAATTCAAAATCTTGGTGTTTAGGCAGTGGAAGGTTGAAATAAGAAGCTGAGACTATGACAAATCCTTTTTTTTTTTTTTTTTTAGAACCAACAAGAACCAGCAAATGCATGCTTGCAGTAATAATTATATAGGTAGGTTGACAATTAATGATTTTGGATTGTATGTTAGGGTGGGAGGAACCTTGGAGACTCTCTAGTCCATTTAATAAATGAGGGAACTGGGGCCAAGGAAGATTAAATGATGTCCCAAAGTCATAAGCTCATTAGTACTGGAGTCAGGACTGGAACCAATAGCCCTTGGCTGATCTGATCATCCAGGGTTCTCTCCCCTACAACTTGCTCCATTTCCTCTCTTTCTTTCTTTCTTTCTTTCTTTCTTTCTTTCTTTCTTTCTTTCTTTCTTTCTTTCTTTCTTTCTTTCATTCTTTCTTTCTTCTTTCTTTCTTTCTTTCTTTCTTTCTTTCTTTCTTTCTTTCTTTCGCCATGCAAAGTTTTATTTATTTTTTTATAATTAAAAAATCCTCAGAGCAATAGCACAAGAAACTTACTGCCTATTCTTTCTATAGAAGGTAAACTCCAAAATAAGCTTTTAAATAGACCCACACCTTTTATGAATTATATTTATCTCTGCATATAAATGTGATAATTTGTGCATATACTTGTACGTCACATGATAAAATGTTAGCTTTCATGGGTAGAATCATAAATATTTTATATAGAATATAATAAATTTTGCTCAATAAAAAAGGTTAGAGAACAATAGGTCTAATAATTTCACAGACTGATGAATCAGCTATTCAGAAAAATAGACCTTAAAATAGAATTTTTCACTGAGTGAAAAAAATATCATGCACTGTCAGGCTACTTGTATTCTGTGGTATTCTAAGAACAAAGGCAGTGTTGTTTCTTGGAAGAAGGGCCCAACAGTGATGAAATTTCTACAGAGACCAAGTGGCTCTCACATGGGTGACTCCCTATGAAAAAAAGGGACAACTACTCTATACATTTAAAGGATATGTTTTATTGATTTGAGAGAGAGAGAGGAAGGAAGGAAGAAAGAGATAGAGAGAGAGAGGGAGGGAGAGAAAGAGAGAGAGAGGAAGGGAGAGAGAGAGAGAGAGAGAGAGAGAGAGAGAGAGAGAGAGAGAGAGAGAGAGAAACATTAACATGAAAAACATTAATTGGTTGCTTCCCGTATGGACCCCAACTAGAGATCATTGAACTCACAACCTGGGTATGTGCCCTCACTGGGAATCGAACTTGCCACCTTCTTGTGTATGGGATGCAACTTCAACCAAATGAGCCACACTAATCAGGACATTGTAATGGATATTTTTCTGATAGGCAAGTTTTGAATGGAGTCAAGATTCAAAACCCTTGTCCCTCCTAACATCCCTACTCCCCACAATACACAGAAAATCATTTTCATTCATAGTTGCTTCCTTGAAAATAAAGTTTTAAGGAATGATTATGGGGGAAATGTACATTAGGTATTTGCATTCCCTTTCTCTTTTTTTATGTGTGGAAGGTTTGTGTTCAGTATTTTTTATTTTATTTTTTATTTTTTTATTTTTAAAAATATATTTTATTGATATTTTACAGAGAGGAAGGGAGAGAGATAGAGAGCTAGAAACGTCGATGAGAGAGAAACATCGACCAGCTGCCTCTTGCACACCCCCTACCGGGGATGTGCCCGCAACCAAGGTACATGCCCTTGACCAGAATCGAACCCGGGACCTTTCAGTCTGCAGACCGACGCTCTACCACTGAGCCAAACCGGTTTCAGCGTGTTCAGTATTTTTAAAAAGCACAAGTCAGAAAAATAATGTACCTACAACATAAAAAAATCAATTTAATATGTGTTCTTTACCAGAGAGTAATTATGGCATGTAATTGTCTGGATGAGGTCGCTCTTGCCCCATAGTATATGGCCATGCAGAGTAGAAGTAGAACATGCTTTGACTCACTCAAACACTTATAACCAGTTTATTTATAACCAGAGGCCTGATGCACAAAATTTGTGCAAAAGTAGGCTTTCCTTTCCCCAACTGCTGGCACCGGCTTCCCTTTGGCACCCAGGACCTGGGCTACTTCCCTCTTCCGCTGTCTGCAGGCACCTGAGAGGGAAGTAGCCCAGGCTTTGACAGGAAGGACGTTAGGAATGACATCTGGTCTAATTAGCATATTATCCTTTTCTGAGGAAACTCTATACTGTTTTCCATAATTGCTGCACCAGTATGCATTCCCAGCAGCAGTGTACTAGGGTTTCCTTTTCATCACATCCTTGCCAGCACTTGGCATTTGTTGATTTGTTGATGGTAGCCATTCTGACAGTTGTGAGGTGATACCTCATTATCATTTTAATTTGCATTTCTCTTATGATCTGTGACTTGGAGGATTTTTTTTTTTTATATGTCTCTTGGCTATCTGTATGTCCACTTTGGAGAAGTATCTATTTAGGTCATTTACTCATTTTTCAATTGGACCTTTTAATTGATTTTAGAGAAAGAGTGAGGGAGAGAGATACACATTGATGTGAGAGAGAAATATTGATTGGTTGCCTCCTGCATTCATCCCAATCTGGGATGGAACCCACAACCTGGAACGTGTCCTGAGTGACAATCAAATCTGTGACCCTTTGGTGCATGGGACAATATGCCAACCAACTGAGCTACAACTGCCAGGGCACACTGCTATTATTTCTTAGTGCACTGCCAAAGGCCTCCTCTCATGGCTTTGCTACCTTGCTCATCCTGAAAATATTGAACTCTCTCTTAAAAAAAAAAAAAATGTGTTCTATTTGAAGGTTTGCTCTTTCTTACCATAAAAAGATTGCATATCTATTTCTAGTCTTAGAATAATGTCAACCCAATAAGAAATTATAATTAGAAGCCAAAAATGTAACAAAAGTATCATTTTATTTGTGGCTTTGCATTTTATTTATTTTACATGCTCATTGTTGAGCATAATGCAGTGGGTGATCAACTAATCATAATATATATATTACATTGAATGGCCAAATTATGATTACTGAATGCATTATAATCTGGCCACTCAGGGTATATCCTATATAATCAAAGGCTAATATGCAAATTGTCCTTTTGACTAGGAGTTCGGCCAGCAGGCAGGATGGCCAACTGCCCCTCCCACTGGCCATCTGACCAGACTCTACTCATGCATGAAATCATGCACCAGGCCTCTAATCTACAACTAATAAAAGAGAAACATACAAATTAAACATCACTGCACCACACCCACAAGCCATGCCAACCAGCCAATCAGGAGTGAGTATGCAAATTAACCCAACCAAGATGTTGGCCAGCCATGGAGCTGGCTTTGGTTGCCCTGGCAATGGAGGAAGCCAAGCTTCCCACCCACCCTGGCAGGCTCTGGCCTCCGCTCAAAGCTACAAAATTTCAATTATAGAAGATAAATAAATCCTAGATACTTGCTTCCAGCTGACCCTAGCCTCTGCTCAAGGAGGCGCTGAAAAAAATAAATAAATAAAAGAAAGAAAGAAAAAAGGAGGGGCTGGGACCTTGTATCACCAGGGGGTGATCAGACCAGGATGGGATGTCAGGGGCCATTGGGGATAAGAAGACAAGCAGGGGGGCCAGTTGAGGGTGAACAGGTCATCAGGGGGGCATTTGTGGTTAAGCAGGCCAGTGCAGAAGGAAGACGGGGATGAGCAGGCTAGTGGGGGTGGGGGGTCAGTTGGGGGTGATCTGGCTAGCAGGGGGCCATTTGGGGATGAGCAGGCTAGTGGGGGTGGGGGGTTATTTTGGGGTGATCTGGCTAGCAGGGGGATGAGCAGGCTGGTGGCAGGGGACAGTTAGGGGAGAGCAGAGCAGTAGGCAGAATGGTTAGGGGGAATCAGGCGGAAGTCAACTATGGGTCCCAGACACCTGCAGCATTGGTCCAGCCTGACTCCCATGTTGCTGGTTTGATCTGACTCCTGTGGTGGCCTGGCAGGTGCCTCTTTGCACAGCTGGAGGCAGGGTGCCTCCTTGTGAGATTTCAATCGTGCTCTGGGACTCTAGTTGGTTATAAGATAGGACATCATTTTTCATTAATTAAAACATATTTTTTCTATTTAGAGAAACATACTTGGTTCCATTTCTTTTGTAATGGACTTGTTTGTGTTTCTTTTGACTGTAGGCAGATATAGAGTTAATTCAGTTATAGGATTACATGCCATAGCACATTTAAGTAGAATGTTTATATCTGAGAATAACCTCTGTAACCTAAGCAGGTATGTCTTATGTAGTTGAATTTTTTTTTCTTTTTCTTTTCTTTTTTATTCCTTTAATATATTTTATTGAGAGGAAGAGAGAGGGATAGAAAGAGGAAGAGAGAGGGATAGAGAGTTAGAAACATCGATGAGAGAGAATCATCGATCAGCTGCCTCTTGTACACACCCCACTGGGATGTGCCTGCAACCAAGGTACATGCTCTTGACCAGAATTGAACCTGGGACCTTTCAGTCTGTAGGCCGACGCTCTATCCACTGAGCCAAACCAGTTTTGGCAGTAGTTGCATTTCTTTACACACACACACACACACACACACACACACACACACAAAACTGCCTATACATATTTCATAGATCATGTATAGCTTTCAAAATAAATCGCAAAATAATGTTTTAAGGTAGCAATGGGATCCTTACATTAAAAATAGAAAGCATAATCTTGCAGGTGTTATTGTGGTCTCTTACTTTATGCATCAAATATTCAAGAAGAGCACTGACAAGTTGCCAGGGCTGACTACTTAATTCTATGTGTCCATCAAAGAAAAGCAGAATACCCATTGAGATTTGTGCATTACAGTGATTAGAAGCCAGGCACTTCAGGCATAAGAATAAAAAAGATGGTTGGTCAAAATATTTTTCTTTCACATGTAGAAACCTGGACATTATTTCAAGTGTCCCTGTACTGAGGTTATGTTGTCACTTTTTACCATCAGAATATCAAAACAGGGTATTATTTTTTTAATATGTGCTATTGGAAGGAATGTCCAGCTTGGTTTCTACACTGGCTGAAGAGTGACCTCTGATACTTCTTGTTCTGTTACCTTTGTTGCTTCTGAAGGGAAAATTCTCTTCTCTCTTATCTCTGTCTCCATAGTTAATGCTGAGAAAGAGTTGCAAAAGTCTAGGCTTCTCCTTTTCTTCCTTTAATCTTCCACTCATTTTTCTTCTATATAGCCATCATTTTAATGTATACTAGTACTATTATACTAATAGCTTTCTACATGGGTAATTTTTATTTAAAACACTTTACATCTCTCTGCACAAATCTATAGAAAAAATCACACATATACTATCTATTGTAGCTGTCAGGTATAACGTCCATTGAAGCCCCAAGAGGGAAGCAATTTTCCCAAAGTCATTCCACTAAGTAATAACTGAATCAGGTTAGAATCCAGGTTAATCAAACTGCACATTATGTAACAAAACAGTCTTCACATCTGCTCTCCTGTGACCCTTTCCCTGGTCCCAAATTGCTCCCTGACATGGCCTTGACCAATCACCTTATGCCTTCATCAGCATTTTGCCTACACTGCCAATGGGGAATGTACTTCTTTGGGTTTGTTCTCACCTGGTGGCTAGAAGGAGTCACTGTTTATTTTGTACTAGAATCTAATTTTAACACTGGTCCCTGGCATTTGTTACATCAGAACATTTATAATAGACAGCATGCTGGCATGCCTTTAATGTCACATACATCTGTAGTTGTTGTGGGTATGTAATTGATTCATGTCCCCAAATGCAAGCACTTTCATATTAACTCCGTGTTAGAAAGAGGCAATAAAATCACAGCTAGAGCCATATCTCATTAGGGGCGCATGCATTTCTCAAGGCAAAATGCACTGGATGCTTAGTGTTGAATTTATTTATAATTCGCTCTAGTCAATGAAAAATGTATCACACATAAAAGCTGTAAGACCCTCTGAAGCAGAGGCATTATATTCTACTTCCTTTATCACAATGAACACAGAGTATGTGCTCAGGAAACACTTACTGCCTACCTGTATTGTTTATATTTGAGGTTCTCTGGGATATGCTTGGTCCTCTTGCAAACAGAACCATCTATTAACTTAATGAAAGGCTAGAGGCTGCTGTGCAGGTGATCAACTGCTGAAAAGGTCTGTAGCATTTGGGAGCAAGTAGGTTGACCAGGTTGGTTCACCTCCAGCTCACTCGTGTGGTTATTTTGAGATTTGTGTTTTCCATTACAAAGAGGAAATGGAAATAGAGTGTTCTCCCTTCCTTCTTTACCAGCTAGGACCTTGGCCAGCAGTTGACATTTACTTTGGGGGCATTATTAGAAATAACGATTTCTCTGCCTAGCAAATATTAAGTAGCATATGAGAGATCAGCACAAGGAAACACAACAGATATCTTTTTTGCCAGAAATAAAGACTTCACCGTAATTCACCAACCTGCTTCAGTAAAAGACCCTGCTGCTAGCTGAAGATCCCTTTCCAGCAGGAGGCCTCCTTCCATGCTGGAGGCAAATGAATGATTCCAGAAGACTCTTCTGCCTGAAAGGCTGAATATACAGAGTGACAATGTCCAGATTACATATAAAATAAAACTATGGCTTGCTATCTGCAGCAATCAGTCCAGGAAACCAACCCCTTATCTTCAGTAACTAGCTCAAGAAGCTACCTCCCATAGTCATACTTGTAAGGAGTCAAACCACTATTTCTAAAACATAGTTCAGGAAGTGAAACACAAACCCTTATAACAATTGACCTAAAACAACCAGGGCTTGATCAATAAGTGATAGGTTTCCTAAATTTTGTATCTGCTTCCAACTTAGGACTAACCAGAGGAGGCCAAACATGCACCTCTCACTAATCACATAGAAATTTCACTTCTAGTTAGCCCACCTAAAACTTCCCTGTGCAAACAGCCACCAATCAGGGCATCCCCAAAGCCTACCTCCTTTTCCCTTATAAAACCCTCCTACTCCTCTTCCTGCCTTTGAGTCTTGGCCAAAGTACAAAAGACTGCAACCTGCTCTTTTTATATATCATATCTAATAAAGAGAGAATATGTTAATTAACCTTCACACCATTGCAAAGTTGGAAGTGCCCACAGCCAATTAGGATGGAATACGCAAATCAACTGATGTGCCTTCAAATATGGCAGCTCCCACAGCCACAAGATGGTGGTGCCCATTCCCCTCAGCCCCCCTGGGGTGGCAGGTGTGTGGCAAGGCCAGGCCTGCAAGCATTCCTCTGGAGTCCCCCCAGTCCCTTCAGACCCTTAGCTGCCCAGGGCTGACTTAAGGTGCAGGCACCCCTTGGATGGCAGCTGCCAAGCTAACACCTGAGGCTCAGGCAAGCCTCAGATGTTAGCCTTATAGCTGCCCAGGGATGGCCTGAGGCACAGGCAAGCCTCAGATGGCAACTTCCCAGCTACCCAGCGCCGCCCAAGGCTCAGGAAACCAGGGCTAGCCAAGGCTTGCACTGCCAGCAGTGGCAGCAGCAGAGTGTGATGGGGTGTCACATTTCCCTGAACACCAGATTTCCTCCTGCTCCTGAAGGCTCCTGTGAGAGGGGGAAGATCAGGCTGAGGGACTTCCCTTCCAGTGCATGAATTTTCATGCACCATGCCTCTAGAATCTATCGATCGATCGATCAATCGATAGATAGATAGATAGATAGATAGATAGATAGATAGATAGATAGATAGATAGATGCAAGGGGCCCAGTGCATGAATTTGTGCACCTTGAAAGGAACTGTGGGCCACAAGGCTATGGTGGGCACAGGGGCGGGTCACAACCTATTCTCCATGCCCCCACCCTGTCTCTTCTGCTGTGACCCCCTGGTCCTCTGTCTACTTGCAGCCCCACTGCCACTGCCACTGCTCCCATGTACTATTGGGTCCAGCTTCTGCTTGCATCTGCTGAAGTCATGAAGCAGTTAGAACTGGCATTGTCAGCAGGTGCAAGTGGCAGCTGCTGTCCCGCTTGTCTCTCAGGAACAGAGGAAGGTGGAAAAGCCCTCAGGGGCTCTCAGGGCCAGCAGCCACCATCTATGCCCACTAATGGCACCAAGCAACTGGGACTGGCACTGGCTCTAGCAGTGGGTGTGAGCAGCGGCTCTGGAGCTGGCTGTGAATGTGAGTAGGACCATGGCATGCTGGAGCAAAGAATTTTCAGTAACCACCAGAGGCTCACCCCAATGACAGCGACCAGTGCCCCACCTTTGCAATGGTGTCCTCACTTATCTGCTCTACCCTCCCACCACGGCCACCACCCACCATGTTCCACACTCTGCTGCCTACTGTAGACGCCCACCACGTTCTGCGCATGGTGCTCAGTGCACATCATGCTATTGGTTGTTCAGTTTTTCAGTTGTTTGGTTGTTTCACTATTCAGTCTATTTGCACATTAGCGACACACACACACACACACACACACACACACACACACCATGGTAGATCAATAAATATAGATATTGATATTTAATGACACCTCAATAAATAGCTTCTGTGTGTTTTCATTGGCTCATCTTCATTTATTCCACATCACCAAATGTTCTTTCCCTTTGGACTATATAGCAGTTAGGTATGGGGCTACAGACCCACACTTACTTGTCTTTGAATACAGGCATCTACACTTGCTGGCTGTGTGACCTTTGGTAGGTTACTTAACCTTCTGTGTGTCAGTTTCCTCATCTATAAATGGGAATGATAACTGGATTTGCATCATACAGTAGATGCAAGTGAGATGGCATGATATCCATAAAACACCTAGAACATTATCTATTCTAGGCGCTAGTGGTAGTTATTTCTTACCATCCCTGTTACAATTAAGTTCATTGTCCTCTGATCCTTTCTTTTTACCTGAATTATCAGGTATAAAACCTACACGATATAGCCGAAACCGGTTTGGCTCAGTGGTAGAGCGTCGGCCTGTGGACTGAAAGGTCCCGGGTTTTATTCCGGTCAAGGGCACGTACCTTGGTTGCGGGCACATCCCCAGTGGGGGGTGTGCAAGAGGCAGCTGGTTGATGTTTCTCTCTCATCGACGTTTCTAACTCTCTATCCCTCTCAATTCCTCTCTGTGTAAAATCAATAAAATATATTTTAAAAAAACCCCTACATGATATAAATCATATCTAGGAGAGGCAGCACTTGAAACTGTTACCATTTATTCACAAAGTTATCTGACTTAGTATATAATAATATTAACTAATCTAGGAAGAATCCTGAAATTTGATATCAGTAAGATTTAAGAAGGTTTTATATTCATGTGTGGGTCTTTTGGGTTGTGAGTTGAGTAGGAACTTCAGGGGCATCCAATGAACCTTACAGGGTTGAGATTAGTATGACACTCAGCTTTTTAGGGTGTGTATTACAGAGTATGCAGGAGAATAGACACCAGCATCATGTAATCTATCCAGCCAGGATTTTCACAGTGGACACAATCTTGGTCACTTCATGTGATTTAATTATTGGTGGAAATAGATGGATCCCTTCCCTGAAAGGAACCCTGTGCTCTCTGCAGATTTTTTATTTATGTCCACCAGGAAGTTATCTGAATAATTTATCATTGGTAACATTACATGGTTTGGACCAAAAGATCAACCTTTCCTTCCCTGCTGTTCTGCAACTTCCTTCTGTTTAGTCATGAATCACTGTGTTGGTAGGAAGGCCTTCTAGAACTTAGAAATTAAAGAGTCCTTTTGCTCTTTCAAAAGACAAGTCCAGCTTAAATATCTGACTGGAAATTAGGCAATCCATGTGACTTTTCTTGATGACTACTGTGAACATCCCTCAAAGCAAAAAGTTCCTGGGAAGATCTCAGTGTCAGAGCCTGAACCGAGAACTGTGTGCAAGAGATAAGAATAAAGTGGCGTTGAAAACCAGGAGCATGCAGGCCATTGTATCACATTAAGTTGAACCCAGACTTCTGGTTATTTTGGTGTGTTGTATGTACTGACATGCATGCTTCCAGACTTCGCAATGGAACACCTTGGACCATAACACAGAATTAAAACGTCATCTTCTAGTCCTTTACCTAACTGAGGAAGATTGCCTCCACCAAGAGAAGCTGAGAAGTTGCAGGGCTCCTAATAGCAGCTCTGCTTTTCAAAACTGAGACACAGGAGTAAGAAGAATTATTACTCTGTTGATGTTGTTTGGAGAGAATTGGAGTATAAGTATTTTTTAAAAAACAAGGGAGCCAGAAAAGTCCAGTTCTCCCTTTACCTCTATTGCAGTAATCTATCTCCTCAATTTGCTAGAACTACACCTGGCAGTCTTCCCTGAGTACCCAAGAGGAGAGAAATAAAAATCTAGAAAAAACTCCCTTATTTAGATAGTCTGGCTTATTTTCTTACTTTCTGCTTCAAGTAGCCAAGTCATTTACTTTGAAAGCTTCTGTAACTGAACATGTGTATTTATTGAGCTATTTCAAATGTGTTCTATTATGCTTCAGCCTTTTTTAATGATGGACATTGCACATGGGTTCTAATGCCCAGTGGTAAAATTTCTATCTGGGAGGCATTCTCAATGCAAGCTGAGTATAAGCAGTGACACAGAGTAGGAATAAAATTAATCTCTTAGGAGTTCGAGTTCAGAATTTTCTGTGTAGCGCCAGCGGCCAAGCATCGCACGGCCTTAATTTAGGGCATGTTTCCTTCTGTGTCTTGACTTTTCACCTGGATAGTGGGAGTGAAATACCTGTCCCAACTTCTCCTATTGCTGCAATGGTGATGAGTGAAGTCCAAAAATAGCACACAAAGAGAGAGTCTTTGTTCTTTGAAATCCATACAGTTTCCCTCTAAAGTTGGTCCAACAAAGGGTCACCATCTGCACTGAACAGTCTCATGGTGCAGGGAAAAATCTACTAGGGGAAAGAATTACATTGTCCCCTTTATCAAAGTTCATCAGTGCTTTCAGGGCACAGGGATGTATTAGGATGATCTCTGATTTTCTTTCACAGAAATACTGCAAGGGCCTGAAGTTAACCATTTCTTAAAAATTAACACATTCTGTTCTTCTCAAACATAGAATTTGTCTTAGTATCTGATGTGTGTGTGTGTGTGTGTGTGTGTGTGTGTGTGTGTGTGTGTGAGTGTGTGTGTGTGTGTGTGTGTGTTTGGGAGGAGGGTAGACAGGCACAGAACAACATAGAAGGCAGAGAAATTAATTCAATTTAGTGAACTGCCATAATATTTATTGGTATCTTCCTTTATCCTTCTTCTCTCTGGATCAGAGAGAAGTCTCTCTTTTCAAAGGTTACCCAATTTTTTTTGTCCCTCAACTTATTACCTTATTTCTTCCTTGGTTCATTAGCAACTCTCAATCAATTTCTCTTTCTCTCTGAGTCCTTTGCCCACCAACACACATACTCTGGTCTGGATTGCTTCAAACCATATTGCTATTTGTCACCTCTCCTTTAACCAAAAACTTCTTAAAAGCCTGTCTATACTTAGTTCCTTTTTTTTTTTTTTTTTTAACTATACTTACTGCTGCCCTCTGGCCTTTTATTTTTCTAGACTTTTTTTTTCCCACTTGAAAGCATTTGATCTAGTGGTCTACTTTTTCCCATTCAAATACCCTGTGAAATGATAGTATCTTGAACTTCTTCCTATGTTCAGATAGTCTCTTCTTGGTTTCTTTCATTGCCAGTAACCTTTAAATTTTCCAAGGATATCTTTAATCATTCTTTTTTCTTTGTATTCTTTCCTTTGATGATTTAATTCACTTCCATAAATTCAAATATTACCTGCCAGTAACTTCCAAGTACTCATCTGTATACTCCTGCTTTCTCCTAGACCACAATTTCTCACTGCCTGTCTTTTATTTTTTCCTGAATGGTGCACCAGCATCTCAGATTCAACCTATCTAGATGCTAATTATTTATTTCTTCAGAGACTAACTTGTCTGGGCATAACCTGTGTCCCATTATCTCTGGTTCTATTTCTCTGTCATTTGCAAATAATCCCTCTTTGTCAGAGTGCTTAAGCCATTTGTTCAAGGTTACACAGCTTGACAGTTGTGGAGTCAAGATTCAAAACAGATTTTGTCTGACTACACTATACACTATGCCTTTCCTCTAGTAATTTACTCAGAGGGGAAGAAATTCATAAGATCTAGTTTCCATTTTTAAAGAGCCTTAATAAATTTTTGGGAGTACTATCATAAAAAAAATAATAACCCATAAATATCAATACAAAGAACAAACTGATGGTTGCCAAATAAGAGGGTGGGGATTGAGTTCTGGGTAAAAAGGTGAAGGGATTAAGAAATACAAATTGGTATTTCCAACATAGTCATAGGATATAAAGCACATCATAAGGAATGTAGTCAATAATATTTGTAATAATTATGTATGACATTAGGCGAACACTAGGCTATTGCTTCATAAGTTATATAAATGTCAGGAGATTACAAAATGGTGGTGAAGTAAGTGAATACTATGGTTACAAGCACCCAGAAACACACTGGAATTGCAACTAAAATACAGAAAAAACTTCCTGAATAACCAGCAAAAGACTCACCTGATTGCTAAGGACTGAAAATGGAGACCCCATAGAGATTGATAGGAGGGGCAGAGGCATGAAAGGGCTGGTGAGGTGCTCACAGTTTGCAACTGATGTTCTGCAGAGATATCTCAGATGTGGGGGGTTGCCACTGAGAACTCTGGGGTCTAATCCCCAAGCTGGGTCTCCCAGCAGAGAGCACCAGAACTGAGAAGAGTATCCACATAACATCTGACTGTAAAAAATTAGCAGGGTTGCTGTCTGGCAGGGAAAAATAGCTGGAAATTCAGACACTCTCTTAAAGGGCCAATGCACAAAATTCCCTGTGGAGCTACACACCTTGTGTTCCAGTAGAGGAAAGGCAGAGTGGACTGGAGCTGTATAAAAGTATAAGTCAGAATAGGGGGCTTTGGAGTTAGAGCTCAGGAGGCAGACACCCAAATGTCCTATGCTCTGTCATTCCCTCATGCAGCAGAGGACATCTTTCCCATACAAAATTTTGCTATACACATGGTCTTGGGGAAAAACAGCTGACTCACCCCATTGGAAAACACCTTGCCTCAGTGCAGAGTTTCTGAGGCCACTTAAGAAGCTAAAAATAACAATTAGTCTCCAGGCAGAAGAAACTGCCCCATCCTGTTGAAAAAACACTCTTGCCACACTTAAGGACAATTGCCTGAGGGCAATTCAAATTTGAATCCTATCAGTTTGTAGGCTGACTAGTCTCTGGAGTCTTTGAGTCTTAGCCTGATCTAATTAGTCAGCAACATTGTTTGACACTGTCCTAACTAGAGATTGAGAGGCATAGCAGATCTATCAAATACACAGTCACAAAACCAAACCAGCTTCCAAAATAAGGAAATAAGAAAGCAAGTCCCAAGTGAAAAAATAAGAATTCTCCAGATGAAGAGATAAATGAAATAGAGATAAGAAATTTATCTGAAACAGAGTTCAGAGTAATGATAAAAAAGTTGCTCATCAGCATGAGAAAATATATAGTAACTATAAAAACAGAAATAAAGAACACATTGGAAGGAATACATAGTGGAGTAAGGGAAGCTGGAGATCAAATCAGTGAATTTGTGCTGAAAAAAAAAATCACTCAATCAGAGAACAAAACAAACAAAAAACAATTAAAAAACAGAAGAACAGCTTAAGAGAGCTGTGGGACAACATGAAATGTAACAATATTCAAATAGCAAGTGTGCCAGAAGAGGCAGAAAGGGAGGAAGTGTTTGAAGAAATACTGGCAGAAAACTTCTGAATCTGGTAAAAGAAAAAGTTACATAAGTCCAGGAGGCACAGAGAACACCAAGCAAGAACAACCCAAACAATCCACACTTAGACACATCATAATAAAAATGTCAAAAATTAAAGACAAAGAGAGAATAGTTTTTATTGTTTAAAGTATTACATATGTCTCTTTTCCCCCCAATTGACCAACACCCCCCAAAAGAGAGAATCTTAAAGGCAGCAAGAGAAAATAAAATTGTTATCTACAAATGATCCTGACACTTGATTTCTCATCAGAAATTCTACAGGCTAGAAGGAAATGGCATGAATTACTCAAGGTAATGGAAAGCAAGGATCTGAAACCAAAATTACTATATCCAGCAAGGCTATCATTCAAAATAGACTATCAGATAAAGAGCTTCCCAGACAAAAAAAAAAAAAAGGCTAATGAAGTATATCACCACCAAACCAACATTACAAGAAATGCTAAAGGGATTGCTGTAATGAGAAGAAGAAATAGAAAAACAGCATACATAATAAAAATGACAATAGATAAGTACCTATTAATATTAACCCTAAATGTAAATGGATTAAGTGCTCTAAACAAAAGTTATAGAGTAGCCGAATGGATAGAAAAACATGAACCAGCCATATGCTGTCTACAAGAGACCCGCCTCTGAACAAAAGATATACATAGGATAATAGTGAAGGGATGGAAAATATCTTTTCATGCAAATGGAAAAGAAAAAAAAGCTGGAATAGCAATACTTATATCTGAAAAATAGACTTCAAATGCAGGCCATCATAAGAGACAACAAAGGTTACTACATGATACTAAAGGGATCAATTAAATAAGAGGATATGATCCTGGTAAACATAAATGTACCCAATATAGGAGCACCCAGATTCTTAAAACATAAAAATTCTAGAGGATTAAAAGGGAGAGCTTGACAATTTTATACATATATATATATATATATATATATATATATATATATATATATATAGTATATATATTTTGGCTAATATGTTAAGCGTCCATTCAAATGTTTGCTATGAAGTATAATGACCACCAGGGGCCAGATGCTCAATTCAGGAGCTGCCATGATGCACAGGAGCTGGCAATTTATAGAGAAACCACACCATGGACCTGGTGCCTACAAACCAATACTCGGCTTCTCCCAAGTGGAACACAGAACCCTGACACCATACCAGAGTGACACCCCATCAAATCGCAGCCAACGCTGCCAAGACACCATGGCAAAAACGTGGCTCACAGCCCAGCCCAACTTGGAAACTGGCCTTGGACACCAGGTAATGACATCATGTATCAACGCCCGGCTTCCTCTCCCTAGCAACTAGCCTTCTTATAATTTCTTCAGCCCAGAAACACAACTTGCTTTATAGCTAGGTGCAAACATTTTATACTTTAACCAAATGTCTGTGAAGTATTTTACCATGCCTCATCTCATTTGATCTTCTCCAAAAGTCCTGGAGTAGGCACCTAGGAGACTCGGTGGAATTCTATTTTCTTTTCATTATCCAGAAAACAGAGATTTAGAAAGCTTAGAAACTTGACCAGACTGAGAAGAAGTAAGAAATGGTGAACCTTGAAAATAACTTCACATTTTCTCACTGTGCAGAATATAGTCAAAGACTGCTGCAGTTAAATATTTCACCCTTTGTTCCCCCTGCATGATCTACAATAATAATCTGCTTCATTTTGATATTTACCAGTACTGCTGTGTTTCTGACAATCACCTGAAAGCAAAGTTGGGGTGCTTCATGGGGTTGGAAAATGTTTAGTTAAATCAGAAAGCAGGTTTAATTAAGCAAGTTTATTCTATATCTATAAAAGGCTAAGTTGATTCGTGCATGTGCAATACATATGAAGCTCTTACTGTAGCCAATTGTGTTTAGATTTGTCAATTGTGAATTTAGTTGACACTTTTATTATAGAGAAAAGGTGAATAGAGACATTAAAATGTTTCTTTTAGTTAATTTATTTTCAATGAGCACGAATTTGTGTACCAGGCTACTTGTATAGTCATAATAGGGGACTTTAACACCTTGCTGACTTCAATGGATGAATCATCCAGACAAAAACTTGACAAGGAAATAGTGAATCTTATGGACACACTGTATAAGATACATTTTATTGACATTTATTGAATATTTCACCCCAAAGCTGAAGAATATACATTCTTCTCAAGTGCACATGGATCATTCACAAAGATAGATAATATATTAGGCCACATAACAAATCCCTACAAGTTCAAGAAGATTGAAATCATATTAAGCATCTTCTCAGATCACAGTGCAATGAAATTAGAAATCAATTACAGTAAAATACCCCAAAACATTCAAACACATGTAGACTAAATAGTATGTTATTAAACAATGAATGGGTTATCAACAAGATCAAGAAAAAAAATAATTATTGGGAACAAATGAAAAATCACATGAACACACAACAACCCAAAATCATTAGGACACAGCAAAAGCACTTTGGAGAGGGAAGTGCATAGCACCATAGACCTGCCTACCTCAAAAAACAAGTAAAGTCAACAATAAATGAATTTGGCAATGTAGCAGGATACAAAATCAACATCCAAAAAGCAGTGGCATTTTTATACACTAATAATGAACCCACAGAAAAAGAAACTAAATAAGCAATGCCAATTACCATTGCAGCAAATAAATTAAGATATTTAGGAATAGACTTAATTAAGAAGGAAAAAAGATTTGTACTCAGAAAGCTATAGGATGTTGAAGAAAAGATAGAAGAAGATATAAACAAATGGAAGAATATGCCATGTTCATGGATTGGTAAAACCAACATCATTAAAATGTCCATACTACCCAAGGCAATCTACAGATTCAATAGAATTCCTATTAAAATACCAACAGCATATTTCACAGATCTAGAACAAATATTTCAAAAATTAATATGGATCCAAAAAAGACCCAGAACAGCTGCAGAAATCTTGAAAAAGAAGAACAAAGTTGGAAAAATCACCATACTAGATTTTTAAGTTACACTACAAAGCCACTGAATTCAAAATAGCCTGGTACTGGCACAAGAACAGGCACATTGATCAATGAAACAGAACAGAGAACCCAGAAAGTGACCCAAGACATTATGCTCAATTAATATTTGACAAAGAAGGCAAGAGAAGGCAATGGAGTCAGGAGAGTCTCTTCAATAAATGGTATTGGACAGATATGTGCAAAGAATGAAACTAGACCACCAACTTACAAGATACACAAGAATAAACTCAAAATGGAAAAAATACTTTAATGTAAGTGGTGAAACCATAAAAATCCTACATCAAAATAAAAAACTTATGCACAGCAAGAGAAACCATCAACAAAACTAAAAGGGAGCCCATTGTATGGGAGAACGGTACACCTGATAAAGTGTTAGTATCCAAAATATATAAGAAACTCATACAAGCCAACAGAAGAAAATCCAATTAAAAAATGGGCAAAGGATCTAAATAGATACTTCTCCAAAGTGGACATACAGATAGCCAAGAGACATATGGGAAAAAAATGCTAAAAATCACTGATCATCAAAGAGATGCAAATTAAAAAAGGCAATGATGTATTACCATATATCTTTCAGTATGGCTACCATCAAGAAATCAACAAATGATGAGTACTGGCAAGGATGTGGAGAAAAGGAAACCCTCATACACTGGTGCAGACTGGTGTAGCCACTGTAAATAACAGTATGGAGTTTCCTCAAAAACTAAAATTGGAACTGTCCTTTGACCCAGTGATCCCACTTCTAGGAATGTATCCTAAGAAATGTGAAGCACCAATCAGAAAGAATGTATACACTCCTATGTTCATAGTGGTACAATTTATAATAGCTAAGATCTGGAAACAACCCAAGTGTCCACCTGTAGATGAGTAGAAAAAAATTTGTGGTAAGTTTATACATACTTATCCTTTAAGACAGCATGGAGATACCTGGAGAGTATCAAGCTTAAGTGAAAGTAGTCAGTCAGAGAAAGACAAGTATCACAAGATCTTACTCATATGTGGAGTCTAATTAGCAAAATTGATGTATAGAGTGAATTCAGGGACATTGAAACATGGATCAGAGTGCAGAACCTTGGAGGGAAGGTGGGGGTAGGTATGGGATTGGGAGATAATCAACCAAGAACCTTGTAGGCATATTTGCATAACCCATAAGAAACAGACAATTGGGAGGTGAAGGCCTGGGGTAAGGGGTAAGTTGCAGCTTGGAGGAGGTGAATGGGGAGAAAGGGGACATATGTAATACTTTCAAAAATAAATAATTATTTTTAACATTTTTAAAAATTAAAATGGCTCCCAAACATAAAAAACTAGAGGCCCAGTGAACGAAATTCATGCATGGGGGCAGGGGTGTGTGTGTCCCTCAGCTCAGCCTCACCATCTTCAATCTGGGACACTTCAAGTGATGTCTGAATGCCTGTTTAGACCTGATCCCGGTGGGCAGTTGGACATCCCTCTCAAAATCCAGTACTGCTGGCTCCCAACCACTCATATGCCTGCCTGATTGCCCCTAGCCACTCCCCTGCCAGCCTGATTGATGCCTAACTTCTCCCCTGCCAATCTAATTGCCCCTATCTGCCCTCCCCTGCCAGCCTGGTTGCCCCTAACTGTCCTCTCCTGCCAGCCCAATCACCCCCAACTTCCCTCCCCTGCTGGCCCAATAACCTCTAACTGCCCTCCCCTGCTGACCAGGTTGCCCCAACTGCCCTCCCCTGCCAACCCAGACGCCCCTAACTGCCCTCCCCTATTAGCCATCTTGTGGTGGCCATCTTGTGTCCACATGGGGGCAGCCATCTTTGACCACATGGGGGTGGCTACCTTTGCATTGGAGTGATGGTCAGTTTGAATATTAATATTTTATTAGATAGGATTACATAAATATGTTTAACCACTATGCTGTACACCTGACCACCTGAATACAATCCTATCTAATAAAGAGGGAATATGCTAATTGATCCTCACATAATAAAAAAGATGGCAGCACCCATAGCCAATAAGGAGGATATATGCTAATTGACTGACATGCCCTCGAAGATGGTGGTGCCCATAGCCACAAGATGGTGGTGCCCTGTCCACTCAGCCACAGCAGGGTAGCAGGCACACAGCAAGGCCAGGCCCACACACCTGCCCCCAGTCCCTGCAGCCCCCCAACTGTCCAGGATCAGCCCCAGGCACAGACAAGCATTGGATGGCAGCTGCCCAGCCACCCAGGGTCACGCAAGGCTCAAGTTACCACAGCCAGCCAAGGTTTGCACTTCCAGCAGTGGCAGCAGCATAGGTGTGATGGGGGCATTGCCTTCCCCTGATTGCCAGATTGCCTGAGCCCCTGAGGGCTCCTGGACTGTAAGAGGAAGCAGGCTGGACTGTGGGACTCCCCTCCCCTCCAGGGCTTGAGTTTTCATGCACTGGGCCACTAGTATAAAATAATATTGAATGTAAACTGTAATCGAAAAAGAAAAAAATATTGGAAGACACATTAAAAAATGAATGATATTTGTTTATGTAAATTAAATCTCAATATACCTGACATTTTAAAAAATTTAATAAGTCTAAAAAATGTAATGACCCTTCATAAGTATTTCAAAATTGTTAGTGTGTCTTCCTACATTCTCACAATAATCAGTAACATTTATGTCATGATTATAAGAAAAATTTGCTCTGGTTTTTCCAAAATTTATATACTTTAAATATTGGGAAGTATACTCCAATCTCACTGCCCCTTAAGACAGTATTCATTAAAAGATAAAACAAAGTCTGTTTGATAACATTTATAGCTAAAATAATAAATGACAACCTGAGATCAAAACACATCTCCATATTGAAGCACATATTGTAAATCATACTCTCCACATTCAAATGTAGTCTAATTAAATTCAGGTGCTTAAAGCTATATTACAGTAAGTTGTCATGGCTTTGAACAAGCAAGGATAATTTAGCCATCTGCACTATTTCTTCTCAGTTACAAACCCAGCATTCTGAAGTAAGATGGATTTAAATCTGCAGAGATAGCATTCAGAGAAAGCCAGAAAGCTAAGTTCATGAAAATTCCATCAGCCCAAATCTCCCCCCAATATATTGGAGGATGTCTATTTAAGGACAGCTGCTCTACATTTCTTTCAGATTGACCAATTTCCTTCTTCAAAAAAAATGATAACTACATTTTAATTTCCCCCCTCTAGTATCATTGTAGTATTTAATTTCCCAATGATATTCTAAGATAACTTAGAGCACTCCCAGATCTCTAGTGATTAAACCATTTTTTTGAAATACACATATTGATACTTAAAGGATTTACAAAATTCTCTAACATGCAAGAATTAACATCTATCAAATGACTTCTAAGACTGACCTCACAATCAGCTATAGCCTATTAGATATTAAAACTGCAGCAACTGGGAAAACTCTGTGATGTTATTTAACATGTCTTGTCCTGTTTATAGTATTAGGTTGTATAATCATGGAAAACTTGATCACATGAGAGTATCCCCCTCTCCCTTAACTTGCAATTTCCACTTAAACTATTAGAATTCCAACTGTGCAAATAAATGTGCTGTTTTGGTAACAGCTTGTCGAGAGAACTCCATGTTTCCCGGAATGTACTTGAAGAAGATTAATGAGTTCTACATACTTGCCAAGTCAATCTGCTTCTCCCTGTCAATCATCATCCCAAGAACAAGCCCCTCTATTTCTGCAGATAGGTTTTCAAACAGATGTGTGGTTTAAATTGTAATTAAATTATTGGAATAAATGATTACTAAAGAATTTCCAAATGTATGGCTAAGGAGTTTTACAATAGTATCAACTGTATTTTTTTTTTAAGTATTTTTACTGATTTTAGAGAGAGAATAGGGGCAGAGAGAGAAAGGGGGAGGAGAGAGAGAGAGAGCGAGAGAGCGCGCGCGCGAGAGAGAGAGAGAGAGAGAGAGAGAGAGAGAAAGAGAGAGAGAGGAGGATGGAACATGAAACCTGGACATGTCCCTGACCAGGAACCCACAACTTTCCAGTGCACAGGACAACCAACTGAGCCACACTGGTAGGGGCTCAACTGAACTTTAAAATATATATAGTTTTATTGATTTCAGAGAGGAAGGAAGAGGGATAGAGAGAAAGAAACATCAATGATAGAGATAATAATTGACTGGCTATCTCCTGCATGCTCCTTACAGGGGAATGAGCCTGCAATCCAGGCATTCGCCCTTGACTGAAATCAAACTGGTTACACTCCCCCGCCTCCGCCCTCACAGTCCACAGACTGACACTCTATCCACTGAGCTAAAACAGCTGGGGTTCAACTGAACTTTTTAAAAAAGACCTGTCTACTCTAACACTTAGTATTTTCCGGCGTATAAGACGACCCCCTAATTTTACAGTTAAAACATAGGTTTAGGCCTATATTCGCTGTATAAGACTACCCCCCACTTCCGAGGCAACACCAGTTCTTTTTTTAATGACTGCCTCTCTGACTCTGGCCAATCTGAGCAGGCTTTTTACTAGAACACAGTGTCGTCTTATATGCCGGAAAATACGGTAACCGCAGTAGTGACAATGAGGATTGAAGAGATGTCGCCTATCTTTTTAGGATCTTGAGGACCTTTTACCTCATTGACTATTAGGCAAATTCAGAATAGTTGAGATTTAAAATATTTCTTCTCTCTAAACCATCTTCATCTAGTGATCTCCAAATGCTCAGCTCTCTGCTTGCCTACTTTCCCCTTTGGGTGGATTAGATGCAGCCATCAATGCAACAGCAGTACGGTCAGTGGGGTTGGAGTACTGTGGCATGCTGGGAGCTTCCACTGGACTAAGGGTGGTAATTGTCATCTTTCCAATTAAACAATGTCTTCAAAGAAATTTTAGTACAGGCAATTAATTCTGATTCACAATTTATTAACACAGAAGTGAAAAATAAAATTGAATGTAGGGAATGTAAACAGCAGCCCCCTCCTCCTGCAGAGTTCACAAGGAAGGACATCTCAGCCCTCAGTGAAGAGAGTTCCTTGCCTAGCACCCCTTGCCTGGGCAGAGTTGGTTCAGGGTGGGAGATGCAGGGTTGATATTGGAGCTCACAGCTGCCTAAAGAGGTGCCTGAAAGAGTGATCAGGAATAGGATCTGTGGCCTGGATCTGGAGCATTCAGTCAGGTACCAGAGCCTGGTAAACAGTATTTTCCTTTTTAGGACTCTTGGTGCTGGCTATTTTGTCATGATGAAGACATTATAATACTTCGGTCAATTATCTTATAGAGTGATGTTTTTACACATGGTGTCCATCAAAATCACCTGGGAGACACTGGTAACATGCAGATTTCTGGAACCTAATTCAGTAAGTTCAGAGTGAGATAAAGTAATCTGTATTTTACAAATCTCCAAATGATTCTGGTTTATGAGGTCCTCACATCCTACTTTGAGAGACTGTGGTATAGATATATCTGTTTAAACTGAGATGATAGGTAATTATAGGTAAATGCAAATGCATTTCTTAGGTATGGCTAGCTCATTTTTAAAATTTCTGGTGCTGAAATTAACCATTAGTTTTTAGCTTGCTGATACTGTACAGCAAAAAAGAAAATAGAGACACAACCCTGATTTTCTGTGCTAATATCACCAGAAAACTACCACTTGACCATCATCTTAATTAGCTGCTTTGCATTTTAAATACTATGTGCAATCATCAGCCGCAGGTGTAGGTTGACCCCCTGGTTTATTCCTATGTAATTTGAAGACATGACATTAAAGAGACCATTATTGTGCACCTGGGATAAAAGAAGAGTAGCAACTCATCACCATTGAAAATAGTTTTTAGTAAGAATTGAATAGTTTGCTGCATTTGCTGCTTCAGAAACTTTTCCTCTTTCAAAACACTGAGCCCATTCCAGCACTCACTGTTTTCAAACCACTTTGTGAATAACCAGGCCTCAATAAGTGATAGTTATATAGCAATTAAAAATGGTCTCTTCCCCAGCTGCCTTAACCTTCCCTGCATCTTCAATCTGCCAGAAAGAGAAAGGTTCCTAGACATTGAAACAGAGTGCTTATTTGTGTGTGTGTGTGTGTGTGTGTGTGTGTGTGTGTGTGTGTGTATGGCAGTGGAGGGGAGGGGGAAGAACTTGAGTAGGAAAAGAAAATAAGTAAACATCCATCTCATCTCCCATGGAGGTAGCAAAACAACTCTAGAAATTGATCAACTTCTACAAGGTTTGGATATTGTGTTGATGATGGACAACAGTTCCTTAAGTAATTGCTAAGCCACAGCTTGGAGATGCTGGCACTGCCTTGGGATCTGGTTCAGAGTTAATGATGAATACCCTGGAATAGAGTGCTTTTGTTGTCTTTACCTTGGAATTTCTTAGTGTTCTTATCTGAGATGGGGTAGATTTAGTCTACATTATCTGTCCATCAAGGTGCCAGATGTAAAGGTGGCTGGATGACATGTTCATAAAATAAGTGCTCTCCAAAATATGGCTAGTAAATAGTTTACTAATCTTTGTGATGTACACAAAGAACATAATAGCTGCTTAATATTTTATGAACCAAGTTCTGATGTAAACGGCTGACAGGATCTCCATTAACTAGAAAGAACATACCAGGGCCACCATTTATGCACCTCTGAATGTTACAGCACAGAAATAAATGACTTGCCTACTAAATATCTCTCATCAGCAGTATTGTACTCTGTCTAGGAGAGTGAAATAGACTACATTTGCTATAATGCTAATTTGCATTGCCATTAATGAGCATCCATATTTAACTCATAGACAAGGAAGTACATGTAGCTTATGTCTCTCCCACTCAGACTGATAAAGAAGTCTCTAGACAATTATAATTATGGGCCATTTGTAATAATAGTAAGAGTTGCTTTTTTATTAGATATAATAAAAATCAATTTCACATTCAATTACCATTCTTGGCTGTGCTGTGATAGATTTTTCTGGATAAAGCTAGTGTCAAAATAAAACTACTAATAATAATAGGAATAATGTTTTACAGGACAAAATTCTCTTTTAAGATCAAAATACACTTCTTTAAGGCTCAATTTTCACTCTTGTTTCACTTGCTTGGTGATAAAGGATCTTAAACAAACATTTCCATGTGCAATAGCACAAAGGCTCTTTTCAGCAGTGTGAGTACCATAGTAATTATCATCACTCCGTAAATGAAGAAAAATGGATCACAACGGATGTGGGCTGAACATCAATTCAGCATTGATACACGCCTGCATTGCAGACAGACTCCTGAGTGGGGTCCATGCTATAGGATTAGTTACTCCTAAAGTCTTCTGCTGATTTAGGAAGATGGATTAGTTTACGAATTTCTTAGGTTCAAGAGGCAGTCCTATAAGCTTGAGGCTTCTCTTTTAATGTTATGTAGATAGTGTTTGTTTCACATAAAATCTTCAACAATAACATTAAATGTCAATGTCAACTGGCTACAAACATGATAGTGAGACAGATCACAAGTGTCTGCTATCCTAGAATTATGGTTCTAAGCCTTCACACAGTTTGCCTTTCAGGAAAACTATGCCTTTTATTCTCTATTAGAGGCCCTGTGCATGAAATTCATGCACTCAGTGGGGGATTTCCTCAGCCCGATCAAGAGAGGGCACAGGCCAGGCCAAGGGACCCCACTAATGCACAATTGGGGCCGGGGAGGGACTTTGGAGGTTGGCCAGTCAGAGAGGGGCCACAGGAAGGCTCCAGGGTATGTCTAGCCTTCTCCCTCAGTCCCTATTGGCCAGACCTCAGCAGCAAGCTAACCTAACGCTAACCTAACGATTGGAGCATTTGCCTCCTGGTGATCAGTGTACATCATAGCAAGTGGTTGAGTGACCTTAGCATATCATTAGCATATCACCCTTTGATTGGTTGAATGGCCAACTAGATGACTGGACATTTAGCATATTAGGCTTTTATTATGTAGGATGTCTTTCATCTTATCATCATCTACTCCCAGATTGTTTGGTGATACTACTTATCCCTTCCAGGTATATTTGCTAAGTGACAATAAATAAAAGGGTATATCTCAAAGTGTGAAAATTCAAAAATCTTTGAATTAAAATTAAATCCACTGGGGTGGTATGTTAAGGGATGTTATACAATGAGCTAGACATGTGAAGGCCTGAGCTCTAATTTAAGGGCATCCACTAACTGTGATCTTGGGTAAATTGTTTAATTTCTTTAGGGACAGAAGAAAATAATGTAGGAAAAAGTCTTATTAAAACTAAAAGAAAGCCCGGCTGGAGTGACTCAGTGGTTGAGCATCAACCTATGAACCAGAAGGTCATAATTCAATTCCCAGTCAGGGCACTTTCCCAGGTTGCAGGCTTGGTTCCGTTAGTCCCCAGACAGATACTCTATCCATTGAGCCAAACAGATTAGGGCTGATCAATGATTCTTTCTCATCATTGATAATTCCAAGTCTCTCTCCCTCTCTCTTCCTCTCTGAAATCAATACAAAGCATATTAAAAAAAAAAAAAGAAAGAAAGAAAGAAAGAAAGAAAGAAAGAAAGAAAGAAAGAAAGAAAGAAAGAAAAGAAAAAGCTCTGCATACCTGTCATAGAGTCAATTTGCTGCCCTTCCTGAAATGAAAGCTTTTCTTGAATGAGGTTATAGAGACAAGTCAAGGAGTGTTAGCCACTTTGGACTCTTTACAGTGACTCCTTCATGATAGTTTGGTTCTGTTCATGCACTTACTCGTGACAGTGTCAAAAACCCAGAGAAAAAAAGCTATGTAAGCAACAGTCCCTTTCTTCCTGTAAAGAACTATTGTCTCGCACTAGAAGCAATAATTGTTTCCTCAATCACTGGTTGAGATTCTCTGAATGTTAGCCAGGATGCCCTCTGAAGTTCCAGCCAAATAAGAAGCTAAAGACTCATAAAAGAAATACAAGCATCGTTTAGAAAAACTCAACTATTGGAGTTACCTGGAAAAGAAAATAACTCCACATACTCTGTGGTGTATGGTATCTTAAAAGGAGCATCATGCATTAACACAATATTCTACCTTGTAGGTTGGTTAATGAAGAATAGTCCAGATTCACTACTTCAGACCTCACTGGGGTATGATATCATTACTACTGTAGTGGTGGAAGATGCTCAAACAAATATTAACTGACTTATTTTACTTTTATGTAAGTAAACATAATAAAGTGTGTGCAAAGAAACACAACTAGATTTTATTTGGCTTGTAATGAAACGATAACACTTTTCTTGGATGGTTCAAAAGAAAATGCCATAAATAGTTTATATAAACTGTGATATCCTCTGATCCTAGCATGCAATTTATTTCTTTGCTCAGATGACTAGAGATTTAGTTTTAAAGTATTTTACTAGCCTGTGATTTCCAGAAATTGTAGAAAAACCAACTCAATTTAAAAAGAATCCAGCCACCAAAACAGGTTTGGCTCAGTGGATAGAGCTTCGGCCTGCGGAATGAAGGGTCCCAGGTTCGATTCCGGTCAAGGGCATGTATCTTGGTTGCAGGGTGTGCAAGAGGCAGCTGGCCGATGACTCTCTCTCATCGATGTTTCCAACTCTCTATCCCCCTCTCTTCCTCTCTGTAAAAAATCAATAATAATTATATATATATATATATATATATATATATATATATATATATATATATATATATATAAAGAATCCAGCCAAAACTGGTTTGGCTCAGTGGATAGAGCATCTGCTTTTAAACTGAAAGGTCCCAGCTTTGATTCTGGTCAAGGGTATGTACCTTGGTTGTGGACACATCCTCAGTAGGGTGTGTGCAGAAGGCAGCTGATCAATGATTCTCTCTCATCGACGTTTCTAACTCTCTATCCCTCTTTCTTCCTCTCAGTAAAAAAATCAATAAAATATTAAAAATAAAAAAATTTAAAAAGGAGTCCAGCCAGTTTGCCTCATTATATAAATACTTGTCTTCTATGTAACATTCATTTAGTAACTGTTAAAACTTTTTAATTCATTTTTTCAAACATTTACTCCATAAAAGAGAAATAGAAAGTGGCTAAAAGCCCAGGTGGTGGGTGATGAGCTCAACATGGACTTGTGGATTTTGTGTCTTCTGGTTGTCTAGTGGAATAGTCCAGCAAGCAGTTGGATATGCATGTTTGGACCTAATAGCTGGTTTAGAAGCTATCAGCATTTGCTGTGTATGAAGCCAACCCTAAAAAATATGGGGTTGGCAAATAATGATGATGGAGGGAAGCCCTTAAACAGTAAGAGTTGAAGTTATACAAAGGAGCTGACTAAAGAATTCATCAGATAGGTAAGAAGGCCAGTCCCATTTCCTCTTTTGTGACATTACTTGTGATGTTTCTCCATAAAACTTTATCTGAAGTTGTAATTCCAGAAAAAAGATATTTAGGGGAATTTATGCATTTAATTACATTGATTTTTATGAGAATATTATTTGCCATATCATTTTATTTTTTTTAAATATATTTTATTGTTTTTTTACAGAAAAGAAGGGAGAGGCATAGAAAGTTAGAACCATCGATGAGAAGAAACATTGATCAGCTGCCTCCTGCACACCAAGGTACATGCCTGCAACCAAGGTACATGCCCTTGACTGAAATCGAACCTGGGACCTTCCAGTTTGCAGGCCAATGCTCTATCCACTGAGCCAAACCAGTTTTGGCTGCCATATTATTTTATATTTTCTAATATATTTATAGTGAGAGAAGAAAGGGGTGCATATAATCTATGCTAATAAAAGTCTAGGTGGCCCTCATGCCCTTGTGCCCTCACATTATCACAAGATGGCCACCACAAGATGGCTGATAGGGGAGGGCAGCTGTGGGCAATCAGCCGGCATGGGGAGAACAGCTGGAGCAATCAGGCTGGTAAGGGAGGGCAGTTGGGGGTAATCAGGCCAGCAGGCAAAGGCAGTTGGGGACCATCAGGCTTGTAAGGGGAGGGCAGTTGGGGGTCCATCAGGCCATCAGGGGAGTGGTTATGGGGTGATCAGGATGGCAGGCAGAAGTGGTTAAGGGCAATCAGCAGGCAGGCAAGTGAATGGTTAGGAGCCAGCAGTATCAGATTGTGAGAGGGACATCCCACAAGGATTGGGCTTAAAATGGCAGTCAGTCAGACATCCCCTGAGGGGTTACAGATTGGAGAGGGTACAAGCTGGGCTGAGGAACATCCCCCTTCCCCCTTGTGCACAAATTTCATGCACCAGGACTCTAGTTGGATTATAACCAGATACAATATATAACGTTTTCATTAAGCAAAATTTTAAAAGCTATTTTTCTAAAGAGCTGAGCAACTTAGAAATATAGCACCATTTCAGAACCCTCTACTGTTAGGTATAGGACAATGATGTTATCAGAAATATATGCACATATTTACACACACAGGACTTAACTTTCACTGTAAGATATTTTTCTAGTCCTTCAGGTACTTATCTAAATAAGTAGTAGATATTGTTCCTCTTCTCAAGAAACGCATAGCCTGTACTTCTAAACAAAAGCTCTTAAGTTACACCTAAAGTTATAAAACTACCTTGGTAATTTATTAGCTCAAAAGTATATGCTAACATTCTCAGAGTGTGAGGCATCATTTAAATTATGCTGTGATAGGAAATAGGAGATAGTGTTTGCAATCTCTTAAGAAAGCCATTTACCCATTCCTAAAGGTATCCCAGAGTGAAATTCTGTCATTCCTAAGAACAGTCTCCCAAATCATTATTTTTTAAAGTAAATTTTCCTTTGAATCAACTTAAAATTAAGGTCATGAATTTCCTTCAATGTAGTTTTGTGTGAATACAAATGGAGGTGGCATTAAGCAAATCTCAATCCTGTGTTAATAATGACTGGGCATTTTTTCAAGAGTCTGCTCATCTTGTGTTCACATAAAGCAGAAACTGATTGAGCCTCAAGGTCTCTGAACCTCCTTGGAGAAGATTATTTTTCATTTAGATTTATGCAAACATACCCAGGCATACACACACACACACACACACACACACACACACACACACACACGAGACAGTCTTTCAAACTTATCTAATGAACTCTACATTTAGCCCAAGACCAAAGTGTCTCTTGTAGGTCTCCACATACTTTGCCACTCTCGTTTTTTGTTATCCTCATTTTATTTACATCTTTTCACATTTCTCATTATTTTAAGTACCAACTGTCTATAGGTTTCATTCATTGAAATTCCTTCCCAACAAAAATATGTAGGTAGAGATTACATACCTATTTGTGTGTGCAAAATTGTCTCTAAACCTGCCTTAATCATTAACACAGTATATGTATAGACATTAAGGGTTGTAGTAACTTTGCTGACTGCAGGACTTGCATTGGAAGCTAGATGGTGCCGTTCAAAGATTTAAGATGATCTTGTTGTTTTGTGAGAACAACCAAACTGAAGTATGAAATAATTCACATATGAAATGGGAACTGGGTAAGCCTGGGCTCCAGCATCAGAGGTTCTATCCTCACTCCTGCAAAGCTCCATAACTGATCTTGCACTGAGATCATCAGCTATAGGTGAGGACACAGGCTATATACAATATATTTTGCTTGTTGCACCTCTAGTACTAATGAAGAATTGTACTCAATAAATATTTGATAAATGAATGAATGCTTAGTGGACATTGGATGGATGTATGATACCCCATGGTCAGCAAACTGTGGCTCACTAGCCACATGTGGCTCTTTGGCCCCTTGAGTGTGGCTCTTCCACAAAATACCACAGCCTGGGTGAGTCTATTTTGAAGAGATGGCATTAGAAGAAGTTTAAGTTTTAAAAAAAATGGCTCAAAAGAAATTTCAATCGTTGTACTGCTGATATTTGGCTCTGTTGACTAATAAGTTTTCCGACCACTGCCCTAGCCCAAACACAAGGATGGATTTTTTATTTTGACACTGGGAAATGACAGCTTTGGTGGTGCACACTAAGGGGGTCTTCTATGTTGGTTTTATACTAAGTTAACAAAATTTCACTGGATCCCCAGCAACATCACTCTAAATAAGCTGCCTCCAAAATTTGGGAACAACATCTTATGACTGTTAATTAATAGAAGTTGATGTACAATGGATATAAGTAGCCATCTGAGAAATGGCTTAAAGTGTCTTTAGCTAGAGTAGGGGTGTCGAACTCAATCAGAGAAGGGGCCAAAATCTAAACTCCAGCCTAAATCGCGGGCCGAATGGTTTACTGAACAGTCATAAACTGACAATGTCATAAACTGACAGCAGAGTGCAGTGATGACAGCGCGGTGCGGGCCACATTGCAAGGCCTGGCGGGCTGGATTTGGCCCGCGGGCCTTGTGTTTGACACATGTGAGCTAGAGTATCTAAAATGTTTCTATATACACATTGAATGACATGTGTATCTTCAAGCAAGAATGGAGTGTTACTAAAGAATGCTGTAACCCAATAAATTGCCTATAAACTGAAGGGCCTGAAGTAATTGCATGATGCACATTAAAAAAAAAAAAAGAAATTGGACAATAGTAATCCATCAAGGTTTATCCATTGAGTCATTGTTGCTGCCAGATCCTCCCCAATTCATCTCCCAGAGATAGACTTCTTTGCCTTTCAATAGGGTGGCTACATTCTCAGCAGGAGAGATTGAAAGAGTTCCAACCCTTTAGTCTGACCTCAGCATTGAACATACTTTCTGTTTGCCTGACTGTTTTAAACTTAACTTAGGTCTGACCATTGTGCTAATGTCATCCAAGCAAGAGACACACTGAGTATAATTAACAATAATCTTTGTCGAAACCAGTTTGGCTCCGTGGATAGAGCTTTGGCCTGCAGACTGAAAAGTCCCAGGTTTGATTCTGGTCAAGGGCCTGAACCTTGGTTGTGGCACATCCCCAGTATGGGGCATGCAAGAGGCAACTGATCGATGTTTCTCTCTCATTGATGTTTCTAACTTTCTATCCCTCTCCTTTCCTCTCTGTGAAAAATCAATAAAATATATTTAAAAAACAAAACAAAACAATAACCTTTGGTTCCCTGATAGGAATATGCTTATTAACTTTTCAAAAATATGAACCATGGAGTTCCCTATAGGATGTTACAAGCTCTGTGGGAAGATGGTCCCAATGGTCTCCAACTTTGGGAATTATAAGTCTACTTCCAACTTAAGTAGACTTCCAATTCAAATCAGCATGTTAAAGATAGAGAAGTACTATAGTAAAGACATCTATTTTGCCTGTTTGAGCTCAACATTTACCAACATTTGTTGAGTGAATAAATTTTAAAAAATCAAGCCAGGAATTCTAGTTTCTGAGTCTGTGTTCATCAAACATCCTGACAGTTAATTTGATGCCCAAGATACCTTGACACCAAAAAGAATTACTCTATAAGGTACTTTTACTTTAGCAAACAGAATCTTGAACTTTAGGGGCCCATGGAGTGAGTGCTGTAATTATTTCACAGTATTTGTCAGGGGTACAGCAAATGTGAAGGGCTTGCTTATTTTTGTCATCCTTGCCCTCAGATAAGAGTTACTTCCCTAAGAAGGTCCTTGCAGAACTGTGGCTTTCTCTTTTATTAATTTCAGCTGATGTAGACCATCACTGCCTGGTTACCCTTGTTCATTTTTTCTTCATTATCTGATAGTTGGGAAAGGATGTGATAATTCTACAGAGCCTCATATTTTTTGTTAAAAGTAACACATCTGCTTATGGGTGTTGTTGTTTTTTTTTAAGTAGCAGCCCTACCTGGTTTGGTTCAGTGTGTAGAGAGTCACCCTGTGGATTAAAGGTTAGATTCTGGCAAGGGCACATGACCAGGTTGTGGGCTCAATCTGCAGTGGAGGACATGCAGGAAGCAGCCAGTCAATGATTTTTTTCTCATCATTGATATTTATATTTCTCTCTCCCTCTATGAAATAAATAAAAATATATTTTTTAAAAAAGTAGCATTAACATCTTGAAGAAACTCTGGGAATTACATGTAGATGGCAAAATAATATAATAAACTAAATTATATATACTTTGCTTTAGTTAACAAAACAAAGAGGTTGTATAGAATAGGCAGCTTAGAGTGAGCAAATAAACCAATAAATGCAACCACTTCCCTTTCTTACATCCATTTTTAGATCATTTACGTGAAGGACCTGCTACCCAGAGATGTTTAGAGTTTATAAAATATAAATCATAACAGTGCCTATCTTTTTGGGTTATTGAGAATATTAAGTTAAAAATGCATATGAAGTAATTAGTACAGTGCAAGGCATGACACAGAGCAGGGATTCAATTTGTTTCAGCTATATTGATCTGAAAATGAAAGGTACTAAACTCAGATTGCCAGGCCAGCCCCCCAATTATATTCTCCATCTGAGGTTCCCAGCTCCATTCTTGGCTCTCACTTTTGCCTTCTTTGGTCAAGTGTTTGACATTTACATGAAGACATGGTGACTCTATTTTGGAATGTGGCACTTCCAGGGCCTCACACCAAGGTCTTGTCTACCATGGCACCCTGGCCAGTTTCGTTTCCCTCACTTCTGTGCTTGGTACGGGGTAGATAAGGCTATCTATTTAACTAACTTTGAGTGCCACTCAGTAGGAATACTCATGCCCCTTTCCAGGTCAATGCTTTTCTTCCAGTTACCTCTCATTTCCTATTGCTCAATGCTGATCACTTATTTGCCTCAGACTGAGCCACCTGAAATCTTCCTACTCCTTTAACAGAATGTTTTACTAGAACTTGAATTTCAGAAGATAGTTTTATTACTCTAGCACTCTGGCTCTTGTCAGGGCCAAATTTGAAACCGTGGAGCTTGACTAAGTAGTTACTAATCTGTTTGGTTTCCATTTAAACTTCCTTTCCCCGCTATGTGCTCATTACTGTGGTTTATATTCAGCTTCTGGTGATAGTGAACCATTTTGTGAAGCCTAGAGCATAATAGGTATTAAAAGCTCAAGCCTTCTCATACATCTGCTATTTGTTTTCCCTCCCTCCTAATTAGCGGGTCTACATTCTCCTTTGTCTTGTTCCTAATGTATTTGTGAAATATTGTCTGGCTGCCCTTTGTTTCTCCTGCTAGATGCATCTCATATTGTGTTTTGGCTTTCCGGCTTCTGTCCCCATATCACACATGCCCTATTCCCTTACCCTTGCCTTTAGCACTGTGCCCTCATTTTCCCTTAGCATGTCATTTTCTCCTGGCAGCTTAAAACTCAGCGTGGGTTTTGCTTTCCATAGAGTCACTAGCTGGGTGAAATCTTGAGAACAAGCTCTCAAGTGCTGGAGAATAAGAATATTTGTCTCTTATGGTATATAGTGCTTGGCAAAAAATTTAAAGTATTCCATTATGTTCTGGAAAGTTAACCTACCCTGACCCAACAGGCTTGGTATTTGACCATAGTCTGGGTAATCTAGAGTTTTCAGTAATAACGTGGGTTGATTTTAGTGACAGTTGGACAGAGTGTTAGGTATGAAAAGGCTTGCATACCAGCTCTTCTGGTCCTTTCCCACTGCCATGAAAATTGGGATAAATATTGGGCTTCTCTATAGATTTTTAAATACATGCTTATAAAGTTGTCTGGGGACAGTCTAATGTTGTCATATAGTTTGAAAAATGTGAAGCGTGTTCAAATATTTTGTCTATTGCCTGACTCGATGCACTGAAAGATTTAGTAGACCCAATTATGAAGTGAAATACAGAGCAGTGAAGTTAGTAACTGTGGTGTGGATTAAGCGGGGAGGGAGAGGTATATGACCCGTCTCCTGCTTAACCAGCCGTAATTTCCTGGGCTTATCTAGACTGAAGGTTTCCTTATATCCCTTGGGCTACAAAAACCACATCTGTCACTCAGAAGTAAGTAGGAGGCAGAGAGCCTCACCTATTCCCCTGTGTCTCATATGTATCTCCAGAACTGAATGTTTACTGGCTTAACCAGGTCTAACTCCATGGTCTTATTAGGCTTTGAAGACAGGACAGGCCTTGTAGCCTGGCCTACCTCAGCATCTGGGAGGTGTTTTTTATCAATGGGAAGAATTTCATTTGTTCACCTATAAGAAAGCTTTCTTGAGGAGAATGAGATCTGACAGGAACCATTGCAAGCATTGTTTAATTTTCAGCACTTTGCTTTCATGGGATACATCTGTCAGGATTATTTTTCTTTTCTTTTTCTCCTACAAGGAAGTCAAATTAGCAAATTAGCTGTTGACTTGTGAAGTTCCAATGCTTCTGTAACGTTATCCTAACTGGTACTAATGCAGACACATCTAACATATGATAACAGAAGCTGTCAAAAATAATGTTGTGGTCATTTCATTTATTAAAGTTCCAATTCATTCACTCATGGTCTGGATTAGCTGAATGAATCCACATAAAAGAGGGTCAAGTGTCATGATCAAGTGGGATGTAGGGGTACTGCTTCATAAATTGCCAGGAACCAATTCCAGCATGTAATAATTACAATAATTTTCCCAAAAGGTTGGTGAAGCTTGGAAAGCTCAACAGGGTTGAGTCACATGTAGTTTACCTGTTGGAAATAGCCACAAAGTATCTCTCCCAAACCTGAATGGTATTGTTAACTGCCAGACAGCTCAGGGCATTTTATTCCCTCCTATTGGCCAAACACCTGAACAGCTATAGGCTATTCCCAAAACTGATAAGGTTTGTGTACACTCATTAATACCTTACCCTTTGAAGTGTATATTTCCACCTTGCCTTGGGACAAATTGTGTTTAATAAAAGCAAGGAATCCTGAGACAAGGAGAGTCTTCTAGCTCCTTTAGCTGGAAGCTCCTCTGACCCCCAATGCCTTTCAAAAATATCTTCAGTCCACGGACTCCTTCTTAATCATCTACTCGCAGCTCTCTTTCCAGAATGCTGAACCCTTTGTAAGGCTGGGGAGAAAGAACCCCAGCAATTGATGCCTGAATGAGGGGTTCCAACAATAAATACATAGTTCCTGCCCCCAAACAGCCAAGTAACTTGCATTATTCCTATTCTGATACTTTAGCAAATCCTCTAATTTGCTATTGGCCTATCTCTCCAATATCTGTGCCAGGCTTCCCTTAGCCCCCTATTCATATTGAGCCTCAGATCCTCCTATTTGATGTTGTTTTACTTTTTCTGTTAACTTAGTGCACTTCTGCTATTTCTTCCTAAAACTTGGCTCTTATTTATCCCCCTCCTGACTCCTTTTGGGATTGAACTCCTGAACAATTTTTTAAAAATATTTTATTGATTTTTTACAGAGAGAAAGAGAGAGGGATAGAGAATTAGAAACATCCATGGGAGAGAGTCATCGATCAGCTGCCTCTTGCACACCCCCCACTGGGGATGTGCCCACAACCAAGGTACATGCCCTTGACCGAAATCAAACCTGGGACCCTTGATTCCGCAGGCCGATGCTCTATTCAGTGAGCCAAACCGGTTTCAGCTGAACTCCTGAACAATTTTGTCCACTTGAAAAGCTCGGTTGGTCTCACTTTCTGTGTCTCATTCCCAGCAGAGTGCCTCCCTATCCACCTGGGAAATCAGTCTTAGATGGAGCCTCTCAGCTTCTCTGCCCTGTTCTGCACCTCTGGGACCTGGGTCACTGTTAGGATGGTCCTTAAAAGATGCTTCTTCCCTTTTGAGTATGTTGCTGTTTGTCTCTTACCACATTGTGATATGCTATATCTACTCTGGCAGCCATCAGATAAAAGTATGTATCAACATTGGGTTCAAATATTTAGCTTCTTTCAGGTTCTGTGCATCAACACTTAGTACTTGATTAAGAATTTTACTGAGTTTTGGTTAATACTTTTCAGCTCAAGGTAAGAGAGAACTCTACTCTTGTAGTATTTGGAATTATAGAATCATTACATTAAAAGGGTTCATAAACATTCTCCAGTACAATCCTCTCCCAACATCTAAGAGAAAACTAGAGCCCAGAGAGATTAAGTCACTCCTCCAAGGTCACACAGTGGCAGACCAAAATCTGGGCACATATATCCTGGTTCTTACTGTATTTGTCCTTTATCACAGTTGTTTCCATCAGACACAATTAGTGCACGCATTTGTGTGAAATCTGGGCTGGAGTAAGTTCAATGTTTCTCCTAGGGCCATTTCTAACTATATTTCTGGACCTAGGGAAAGACTCACCTTCTCATAACTGCTCACAACAATTTCAATTAAGATCAGAGAGAAGATAAAGAAGTGACAAAAAGGGAAACATCATTTTCATGTGAAGGTAGAAGATGGGCTAGGTTGTTGCTGAGAGACCGCCCTAACATGAGTAGATGGTAAGTGTGATTGGGGTGTCCAGATAGCTGGGTGGGTTTCAAGAAGATAGTGGGTGGTTATGACACGGTTTGTCACCTTCTCAACGGAAATGAAATACAATAATGCTAGCGAGGCCATTGTATTTGTAAGAAAAACTGGCACACCCCAGGTGTGGGCGGCTAGAAAGCCAGTGAAGGAAATGCCATTTTATAAAAGATTTTCTAGCACATTAACTGCATAATTCCTCAGCAGGATCGCACGCTCTGTGCAAAGCACAGCCCTCTCCCACATAATTGCCAGAGTGGGATTGCTTCTGGAAGAGCTTCAGAGCTCTTGTGGAGAGTTATGGCAGCACTTCAGCACCTACTGAGACTACTCCCTCATCCTGTTCCCTTCGCCTCTCTTTTTAGTGCTGCCAATCAAAACCGCTCCCTAAAACTGTGCTCATTTCATAAGATGTCTGACATTAGCCCTTGCTGATGTCTTCAATGTACTTGACTAAAGGATGCAGGCTTCAAAGGTAAAATATGGCTCTGAGTGTCAGCCTGAACTCTAGGAGAGAGTCACACGTCAAAACATCGTATTTCTTATTTATATGAGCTGAGCTGACCAAGGCTGGGATTGTGAAAGGTTGACAGCATCCCCATTTTTCTTACTATACTCTCATTTCCTTCTTCATACCCAGAATTCTCATACCAGGAAGGCAAAACATGCATAAGTTGGCTAAAAGAGTGAACTCAGGGCACACAGCCTGAATTTGGATGAAAACTGGCTCCACCTCTTTCTCCTTCAGGGCAATTACCACATAGAATGGGATGCCCAGCTGAAACCAGTTTGGCTCAATGGATAGAGCAACAGCCTGTGGACTGAAAGGTCCCAGGTTTGATTCCAGTCTAGGGCATGACATTCCCTATAGCTGGTTGATGTCTTTAGCTCTCTGTCCCTCTCCTTTCCTCTCTGTAAAAAAAAAAAAAAAAAAAAATCAATAAAATATATTTAAAAAAAAAGAATGAAATGCCCATATCTTATTTTAATTCTCCTCAAGCTGTTCCAAAATCTAGTCACCAAGTGCAGGATACTCTCAATAATGCCTGCAGATGATCAGTTACTGAAGCTTGGATGAGATAAATGGCAGAGAGCAAACTTCAACAAATGTTAGATATTATTTTGTTTCTGGTGGATATTTTGGGCAAAAATTAATAAATTCACATATTAATTAATTTGTGAATTTTTCATATATATTTCTAGCAATCTCAGCTTTCAAGAACTAGTGAGGTCATATACAAGATCATGGGGGTCCCTCAAAGGGTGGGAATATCAGCCTGTGTTAGATAAATAAATACAGCCACACAAGGCCAGGCTTGTTTGGTCATGGTGCATGTAGATACCAGGCTGAGAAAGATGTTCTTGGACTGAGTGGGGGGTGGCAGAACTAATGATTTTATCCAGAAATAGGAGAAACTTGTCCCCTTCTAAGCTTCAGAGGAGTCCAGGGAAGAAATGCAAACTCAGCAGAGATGAATTTTTCTCCTCTCTCTCTCTCTCTCTCTCTCTCTCTCTCTCTCTCTCTCTCTCTCTCTCTTTCTCTCTTTCTCTCTTCAGCTGAATATTTATTTTCTTCCATCTTCTCTCTCCACATCTAGGGACATAATTTACACAGGACCCCCAAGGGTAATTAAGCCAGCAATTCCTTTGCCAGAAAAATGAGAAAAGCCAGCTCTCAGTAAATTCTGAATTCCACTATGGATGTTGCAGAAACAGAACTGGAACAGCTGCAGTTTATCTGGGCTGCCTAGTTGACTATAATTTGCTGCTACCCTCACCCTTACTACATAGCAATCAGTGCACAGAAGTACAGAATTTGAAGATGATGAATGTTTTATTTCTCAAAATAAACAGTAGCAATTTAGAAACACATTTATGTATTTTACATTTATTTTTTCATAGAGTAAAAGTATATTGGAAACTTCCTTGGTGTCAGAATCCTCACATGCACTTGTCAAACATATCACAATGGCAAGCTAACGTGGAATTTGGATTTAAATAATAGACTTCAGATATAGTCCATGAAATTTCTGATTGTTTTGTTTGCACTGACTGAGCAATGCTTATTTCTTACTTGTGGCCAGGTATTTTAAAGGTGTCAGATCTTATAATCATGCATTCCAAAAGTTGGTGTTAGACCAAGATGAGAGAATTTTTTTGTTAATTTTTCATCCACCTAGCAAATTCCAGCCACTAAGTTTCCTTTGTTGGCGTAGCCTCCTCAGTCTCATAATCTGTATGCTCATGTTCTTCACATTTGCAGCCCTCTCACGTATTCTCGCCAGAGATGGTTATTATTATTGTCTCTTACCAAATCTAAGCTGCATGGATTTTAAGACCCAGCATTATTTCATTTAACACTAAGAAATGGCAAGAAAAACTACTGCCCACTACAATATGCTACACCAGTAGTTGTTAGAATGTTTCCCTGTTTCGGAGATGTTCAATGGTGAAAAATATCTGATCTTAGAAGCCATGAAATATGGCATCTGCATCTCTGCTTTTCAGAGGAGAAAACTAGTGTAATGACTGATCAAAGTTTACACCCTGGCTCCTGAGATTTTTCCAACTTGGCATTGTGATCTTGAGTCATCACAAATTCCCTCTGTGCTGCCTTTTTTCTCTTTGTTGAAAGTGAAGGTAACAGTGGTAATAATAGATTAATAGCAAGGCACAATGGGATCCTCGGTAAAAAAGGAGTTTTTGAATTCAAATAATCCTGCTTGCTTCTTTCAAGGTCACTTGATTTTTCTTTTACCAGATGGAATGAGGTTCATTTTTCCTAATTATTAAATATAAATGTTCAAACACTATATATTAGCATTTGGAAATTATACAGTAGTAGGAGAGATTTCAGATCAAATGAATGAATTTTAGTGAAAGCAATTAAGACAATACATGATATGAATTCAAGAAGGATTTCAGATGACCTCTTTGTATAAATATGGCTGATTTTAATACAAAACATAACCATGTGATTTCACCAGTTTACACAGCTAGTGTATGCCAGCTTCATGACATATATGGAATCAGTTGTGAAGACTTGGCATGGTGTGTATAAAACATGGTCAGACATTATGTAGAGTTCAGCTGTGTACAGACAGCTCAAAGGGTGTTTCATGTGTTCAGTTCCCTTTCACCTTACTTGTTTGTTTTATTTTATTTTATATATATATATATATATATATATATATATATATATATATATATATATTAATCTTTATCATAGAAAGTATTACATATATCCCCTTCTCACCCACTGACCCCTTCTCGCCCATTGACCCTTTCTCGCCCACTCTTGCCCCCCGGCTTTAGGCCTTCAACATTTCATGTCTCCTTTCAAATCAAAATGCCACAGGCAAAGCATTTTGGTCATTGCTGCTTTTACACATGTATATTATCTCTTATGTAACTCCTTATTTTTCATCAATTCCAAATAGATGTGTTTTGCAAAGCATCCAGAGGTCATCCTGATTTTGCTGATGAGGAAATGGAGGGTACAATTTAGTGGGCACAATAATTTGAGTCACATGAAATGGTGACAATGGAAGCTTCAGGAATTATCACTCATATTTTGATTACTTATTTCTCCATTTAAGCCTAGGATTAAACAATCTCTGGATACTCGTTTTCTTTGCAGCATGATCCAAAAAGCATCTCTCTTGCCAATGTGGCTATCTTGGACCCCCAACTATTTTCAATCACACCAGCTGCTCTCCTCACCAGGTAGTGAATCCACAAGCTTACCAACTCTCCCTGGCTCATCTTAACCCTCTGCTCTCAGCCAGGACACATGGCACTGCCCTTAGGACACTTTCTGGACCAGGAACTTTCCAGCACTTGATCATTTTATCTGCCTTGTGCTTGTTGCCTCATGTGTTAATGTTCTTTTAGTGGGTTACTGTGAAGTAGGAGGGGCCATGCCTTATTTTATTTTACTTTATTTTATACCTTGCCTAGATTTTTATGAACATATGACTATTACTTCATAACAAAATCCATATTTGATTCAGTTAATCATCACCCATCAGTAGGCCACTTGTGTCCTTAACCAAATTATTGTAAACCAATCCCGTGAATGGATTAGTCTATAGCTAATCTAGGGCCATTTCTCTTAGTAAATTTCTTCCTTTTCACAGTTCCAAACTGAGTTTTACCATCTCTCATTCCAGAATATTTGACATGAAAAACTTTATATTTGCAAACATTCCCTGAGGACCTAGGGATAACATCTCCTAAAGCCCTCAGGGGTTCAGTGTACTTGGCAAAGAATGTGAATGAGCCTGTCAGGAGGCAACCATAAGGAGTGGATGGCTTTAGGGTGTTTGAGTAGGTGATGGATGGTGGGAGGTCTGCTGGCAAGAGGAAGCATCTAGGCTTTTGTTTAGAGAAGGATCCAGGCTTTGCTTATATACATTACTTTTGCCCTTTCTTTGGAGTTAATTTTGAGTGTGGAAGGGTCTGTAGCAAAGTAGAATCTGAATGTCTGTATTTTTTTTAATTAAAAGTCTTTAAAGAAAGTAGATGCTTTGTAACAAACTTATACTATATCTTTTAGATGAAATGATGCTATCATCTTGGCTATGTTACTGTAATTTGAACTATCATGAGTGGGAGGCTCGGCTTAAACAAACTTGAGATCATAGGATGAACTCAGGTTTCTGTATTACTTTGGTTTTTGGCATCTCTCTATCTTACTTTAACCTGAATGAAGAAGGATAATTTTATTTAATTTGACAAAAGCATTTACTCCTATGAGTTGATGCATTTCGCCTTCCTCTTATAAAGCTTTGAAATAGAAAGAAGGGGGAAATAGTCTGACCTTAATGAGTTGATATAGAAGGACAAAGGACATTCTGCCCTTTCAACAAATCAGGACTGGTAGGACCATCTGTGAGGGTGATCTGGTTGTGACATCATGGTCCTTTGATAGCTAGATTTGGTAGGGTGATGTCATTTCTTAAGTATGACATATCAAATTCACTATTAAGGTACATACCATTTGGTCCATTATCATGCTTAACTTGAATCTCTTCATGGATACTGATTATTATCATTGTGCCATAATCCATCAATAAAAGAGTGGTGTCCCAGATGAGCTTATGTATCTCCAGAAAACAACCATTTTCACATTCTTTTCACTGTATCAGATGCATTATTGAATGGTTGAACCTCCCTTTTAAGCAACATGTAGGTTCTTAGAAAAGAAATAGACTAAAATTATCAGAAGACTATTTCTTTGAAGCATGATATAGAAGCAAGAGTGTTGACTTGTCTCCCCACTAAGAATAATAGCTGATCTTTCCATCTTCTGATGACAAAGACAATTCTAAGAAGAAACTAAAGAATTGACCCTGGGTTTAATAGGAGGGCAGGAGCTTCCAAGAAGCAGAAACCAAAATGTCTTTAGGTGATTTTGTTTAGAATTCCCAGAAGGATCTGCACTGGACCTTTCAGAAGAAAGACCTTATATGCAATGATAATGAAGAAATCATTTTTTCCTGACGTAATGGTATGGAACTATTGACACTTGGTGTCCTGAATTTTAAGTCCTATCATTATAGATTTTGCCATCAGAAACATAAATATTTACTGAGTTCCAACTGTAGGAAGAGAAAATAAAGGGAGGCATGCTGTTTGATCACAGAAACTTCCTAAATTGCTCATTTTATTTCTACCTTAATACAATGAACTAGTTTATAAAAATTGAATAACCATTAAAAAAAATTAGGGTAACTTTGCCAGATTCTCATGGTCCTTTAGGAATATACCTGTTTCAATACCCATGTGGTTTAAGTTTACAATAATTTAATTCAGCAGATACCTATCTATTCAAGGTGAATTGCAATCTCTTGTTTGTTCTATAAAAACTAGTTAGAAAAAAAATACACAATTCTTTCATTGAAAAATCTTTTAATCAATTTGAAAAGAGAAACCATGATTGCAAAGCAATAAAGAAAAATACAATAGTAAGCCCTTTTATGGTCCTTATTGTGGGTTGCAGATTGTTCTAAGTGGTTTATATTTACTCATTTAATTCTTAGAACCCTTGAAGTAGGTGATGTTATTTTTCATGTTGTATAGATGAGGAAACTGAAGCACAGATAGGTTGATATAACTATCCAAGGCTTTATGGTAGAACTAGTGTCCCAGCTCAGGAGAGCAATTGCAGGTCTCTATTGATTACTATTATCTCCCCCTATACCTCCACCTCCCCATCCCACACACAGTGTTCCCCAGACAAAAAGCCCCATGCTAAGGGGGCTTCAAATATTGAGATTATTTATTTATTAGAGGCCCAGTGCATGGGATTCATGCACTGGAGGGAGAGTGGGGGGCATGGCTTACAGGGATTGGCCTGTGGTGGGAGTGCTGCTCATCCATGCCAGCTGAGCAGCCGTGGACCTACCCTGTCAGCAGCTACTCCCCAGACCAGCATTTTCTGTGGAGCCTGAGCACTCACCTCTCCAGGGGAACCTGTAGGGGCCGGGCCCAGGGACAATAGCACTGAGAGGTGGCAGAGTAGGCCTCAGTACTGCTGGGGCCATGAATCCACCTCCCAACCTCAGGATCAGCTCTGCAAGCCCAGTGGCAGTGCTGCATGGCCTGTGGGTCTCTGGAGGAGGTGGCAGGGAGCTAGGAGGAGGAGTTTGGGGCAAGGAAGCAAAATTTTCAGTCCAGGTTCCTACCTGTTGGCTGGGGGTTCGCAGCCACTCATCCAAGTCAGCCAAGTGATGCTCCCACTGTGGTAGCACACTGACCACCAGGGGCAGCTCCTGCATTGAGCATCTGCCCCCTGGTGGTCGGTGCACATCATAGTGACTTGTTGACAGGACATTCTGGTCATTCAATTGCTGGGCTTTTATTATATAGGATTATTTACATATAGTCTACTTGACATACTATTTTGCAAACAACAGTCAGAATAATATGTTTTTAGAAACAGATATGGGTGAAAACCCTTTTATTGCTGTCCATCTAATGCAGAACTTCCTCCATACTCCCTCACAGGTCTACAGGGCTTCCGTGTTCTTCTGAGCTCCTCCTCTCCCTTATCCATCTCTCCTTAGTTCCCTGGCTTTTGTATTCTGGGAACATTCCATACTCATTCTCTCTTCAATTCCTGTGCATTTGCTATTTCTTTTATCTAGAAAGTTTGTACCTCAGCTCTGTGCATGGCTCACTCATTTCTTATTAAGATCTTTGCTCAGATATCACCTCCTTGGATACAATCTACAGTGGTCATCCCATCACCTCACCCACACATTTTCTTACTGCTGTTACTTTCTTTATGACATTATCACTGTCTAAAAATTCATCATTTATGCATTTATCCACTGTCTGTAACTTCTATTAGAACATAAATCCTAAGTAGAGCTGTATTAAATCCATTTTGTTCACTGCTACCATGCCAATGACAAGAACATAGCCCCATACAGTATCAGTTCATATAAGTATTTGGTAAATAAATAAATGACTAAATAAACAAACTGATAAAATATTACTCCAGGGAAGATAAACATTTTGTTAGGTAAAAATAAGTTTAAATGATTTTTATATTTTATATATAACTCTCCTCATGTTTTCAGTACCACGTCTCTGAATAGTACAACCTAAAAGAAGCTCTGCTAAGAACTTATTTTTCTAGGTGATAGGTGCAGGAGGAGCTAGGAGCCTTTCTGAATCAACTATTAATGCCTGACTTTTCATCAGTAAAAATGTCAACTTTTCAATCAGGGTAACAGCATTTCAAAGTTTGTAAACAGAAATGAATATCATGATGTAGAGTGCTTCCAGAGGGATCATCACTAATATGGATATACAACCAAGAAATCACTAATAAATGAATATTAATGGTGATATAATTTAAACATATTTTCTAGAAAAGGGGGAAAGCATCTAGTAGTGTAAGGCATAGGCAAAGACACACAGATTCAGGTGCTGAACTCTTCCTTGGTCATGTAGAGATGCCTAAGCAGATGTTTGACCTTGGTTTCTGGCATAGCACAAATCAAATTCATTGGTCAGATCAATGCTGAGTCACTGATGTCCATCCACCTTCTAGTTCACTATTGTGCATGTTGATAGGGCAACCAATTCCTTGAGTCCTCTAGGAATATGTTAAGATACCATGAAGATTTTCTGAAGTGGGACTGCAGTGGCCACTGTCCCACTTTTCCAAGACTGCACCAAAGCTATAATAGTGTGTTGGCAGGACATATGGTTAATCTTGAAGAAAATCTGCCAAAGAATGGCAGGAAAGTCTCAAAGATTACTCTCTAGAATGAAGGTTTTTCTCCTGGGACAAGCTGAGAATATTTCTTAGCAGAATGTCACAAGTAGACATGATAGAAATAGGACAATTTACCAAAAGAAGTCTAAATGAATCCATTCTATCCCATCTCACTGCAGGCATCTCTAATTCTTCAAGTACCTCAAGTCATTTATAAAAGGGGAATTAACACAACAGTAGGAAATAAAGTTAAACAAAGCCTTTTATCTCCGAGTGTGTCTAATTCTGAAAAAACTACATATTTCTCAGTGAAAGAATGTTCTCAGCTTGCCCAACTATACAGCCACCTTAGGATTCAAGACATTTGATCATTATTATTTCATGAATAGAAAAAAAATGCTTTTATCTTTTATGAAATTTGGGTGAAGGAATTATTGAAACTATAAGCAATTAGATACAGGCAAAACATTCCTGTATCTGACATTCCTTTCTGTGGAATATTGGAAAACCTCCTTGAATAATTCCTAATTGGGGCCATGGTTCAGAGAAATTTGACATTACATTAAAGATGGCTTGAGTAGTTGAAGTGCATGCTGAGGCTCTCTGATCTAGGTTGTTTGGCTCAAGGATTTGAGAAAGCAAATGGAAGCAGCTGCACTAAGGATTTTCTGCAATTAGGTTCATGCAGATTTGGAAAGTTGCTTATTAGGTCTGTCACTTTCAATCCATCTGGTATTTTCATGTTTGAGTAGTACTGCGAGTAGCTCAGTGGGGTCAGTGGTTTTCCTTTTACCTGCTAGACAGCATTGCACAACCCTCAGGGTTTATCTGCTGGAGGCAGGATGCACAATTTGGCTGCCAATTGTAAAACACATGAATTTTTAATTTTTCTGTGTGAGACAGCACAGACACGTCCTGAGAGTTCCAGTTTGGACCAGTGCAAGCCTTAGGTAGTATTCCCAAGTTGCTATGGCTTTTTAATTTTAATATTTTTCTAAGTGCTTTTTCCCCTGGTGCTTTATGTAATACATAAAACCAAAGGTAAATGCTATGTAGTTATTTCACTTAATTTTATCACCAGTCTATTATAGATTGAGAAAGCTACAGATGAAATTAAATGATTCTTCTGGAATAGGATTTTACTCCTTCAAACTTCTGCTAAATTTTAGGACTTTCAATATTAATTATTATATTTGATATCAAATTTTAGCACCATTCTCCCTTATGCCTTTCTCCACAAAGTGTGGATTTATACCGTCAGCCTTCATTTGGATAAAGAAAACTGAAATTCAAAGACATTCAGATGAATGTCACATCCCATCCCAATTGCCATGAATTTTCAATTTTGCAGTTTTGGTGATGGATTTATTTGGTCATTTTTTTTTATCATTACATCCTCCCTACTTGCTAACTAACTGCATGGAATTATGCTGAAGAATGCCATATCCTCTGGATTATATGGTTATGATTAATCCCAGGACTAATTTCTAATTTTCTTGTGGGTTTTTTTTTGTTTTTGTTTGTTTGTTTGTTTTTTGCAGTTGCAGCTGATCTCTTTGAGAATAATATTTTCCAAATAGGCACAGAGTTTATTGCTTTCTTCAGCTTGTTTTATTTATTTCATTTATATTCAGAGTTTAAATGTGCCAGAAAATGATAACCAGGTATGCTCTGTTTTTCTGATAATGTATACTATAATGGTGTCATTGCAGGGACAAGGATTTATTTAGGAAGATGAAGTAGCTACTTATTCCCTTTTATGTTGGCAATTGTAAAGTGGAACCTGGAAAATATACAACTTCTATCCTGTGCATTTTGGCAAATGGTTTCCATGCTCTCCCTCCCAAAAGGGATAGGGTGGGGTTAGTAAAGCCATTGCATCACTTAGCACAATGCAGCTTTGAAGAAAAAATAAATAAAACAAATAGGCCTTTGAAATTGCTGGTAGTGTCAGATATTCCACAAATTGGTGCAAAAGCTGTTAGATATTTTTCTTTTCAAAATTGTTGTTTTCTTGAAGTATTTCTAGATGTTAATAGAGGTAGGCTTAGATGCTTCCTTTCATGTTTTGGACTTAGAGTGCTATAGAATCAAGAATTAACTACAGACAGGCTAGTGGAAAAATAAGGAGAAAGAAAAGAAAAGGGGTAATTTTAATGTAATGTTGAAGTCATTAAAACTTGAGGCAGGAGCAGCTGAAGTAGGAAAGTAAATTGCTTCTGACCAATTCTGTAATCTGAATACCAAACACCCCCAAATATCCACCATCTGGTTAAAGTACAGCCCTTGTCTGAATCTTCTCTATGAAAGATGATTTTAATATGCACAGGACATGGAGTGTTGTGGCAAATGATAACTTGATGAGAGGTAGGTTAAAGTAAAAGAGTACAGGACTCAAGGATAAAGAACTGATTATTTTCTACTGAAATGGACACCTTAAAGAAGTTTATCTTCTTTTTTTTTTAACATAGAGTAGTACATTTTATTAATTTTAGTGTTAGGTATAAATTATTCTCAATATATGCCCTGTCATAAAAAATGTAATTTGATTCTTTGTAGTTTCTTTTTAATTTTTTTAAAATTAAATTTATTGGGGTGACATTGGTCAAGGTGATTATTTTTGGCTCAGGTGAGGGTTTCTATGTCACAAGATATGTGTCTTGCATCATGTGCCCACCACCCAAAAGGTTTTCTTCTTGATTTTACTGTTGCAAGAGCTTAAACAACTGACTCAAAGTAAAACAATTTTTAAATATAAGTGAATACTGACTTCTTCTGCATAGGTGGAATAGGTGTACATTTCATTCTTCCTTATGGGGGAATCCCTGGATATTATGTATAAAACAAATATAAGAAGACACTGATAGAACAACTAGACAGGAAGCCTGTAAAGATGTAGAAGAATTTAAGAATACCATCCGTCACAGCATTGAAATTATAGTGTGTTCTCTAATAACAATATAATAAAACTAGAATGAATTTTAGAAAGATAATAAAAATATCTAAACATATTAAAACCAAACAGCCTATTTATAAATAATCCATATGTCATGGGGAAATATCAAAGGAAATACTAAAAAATGTATTGACTAATAATTGATGCACTACATATCAAAATTTGCAGGACATGGCTAGAACAGTGTGGGGAAGAGACTATTTAGCACATTAAATGCATAATTAGTAAAGAAGAAAAGTCTCAAATCAATAATCTATATTTCTACCTCAAGGACCTATAAATAGCAGAGCCAAATAAGCACAAAGCAAGCAAAAAAGAAGGAAATAATAAAAAATAAAACATTAAAAGAAAAAGTAGATAAATAATATAGCATTTTAAAAATAAACTGTCAAATGTCTAGCAAGAATGAAAAAAAAAAAAGAGTATTCAAATTACCAATATCAGGAACAAAACAGGAGGCATTAACACACAACCTACAGACAATAGAAAATACTGGAAAAAAAGTGTATACACAAATATATTGGAAAACTTTGATGAAACAGACCACTTCCTCAACAAACAAATAGCCACAATTCATCCAACACGAAAAGTTTGTATAACTATATAACTATTGAGAAAACTAGTGGCCAGGTGCATGAAATTCATGCAAAAGCTGTTGAGGCAGGAGAAGAAGAAGTAAGAAAATAAATTGCTTGTGACCAATTAGAAATTGTGACCTCGAAAACAAAGATGGTGACACAGGTAAACACCTGAAATTGCTACCTTGCCCAACCACTTCAAAACTACAACTAAAAGACAAAATGTACATTACCCAGAACCACAGAAAGGGTGGCTGAGTGGAAATTCTAGTACTAGAAGGAAAGAGAAAAGCACACTGAGACTTAGAGGAGGTACAAAAGTAAAGTGCAGAGATACAGAGGCATGGAAAGGGCTGGCAACTGAGTACGTGGTTGTCCTTTTCAACTGGGAGGGAGATAAAGCTCCCAACTGCTCTGAACTCCAGTTCTGGGCAGACTCTGGGAACCCAGACTCATATGGGGAGAAACTGGATTGTCTGGCATCGGGCAGAACTCGAGGGGGGCTTTCTCTCAGAGGTGCTTTCAGTGATTACCTAGGGACACTGAGACCCAGGGGGCCTCTTAATGCAGGGCTGAGGATTAGCCATAGCTATTTGCTCCACTCTATTGATTCCCTGAGACCCCGCCCCACCCAAACTGAGTGCAGAGGCTTTTGCATATGAAAGGCCTGGCCCTTTGCAATCTAAAATTACCTAACAAACTGCAGCAGGGTCAGAGAGCCACAGAACATCCAAAAGAAGGCCCAAGGCCCCACAGAAGCTTGCATTGCTTCACAATTGAGCCTCATCTGGGCACCTCCAAACCCCAAACAAAGAAAAGGAATTTTTAGATCTCTCTGTAGGTCCTACTGGATGGCTTCAGGCAGAGGCTAAATTTGCACCTACTTGGAGATCCAAGAGCCAGTGTACCCTGTGGTTAGAGAAAGACCATCCAAACTACAACTTTTCTATCCATAAGAGACACACTCAGGGGGCAGACTCAGTGAGCACCAAAGCCCCACTGAAGCAAGTCTTGCCCCATCACTGTGTCTCCAGCACGGAAGTTCTTTCATTACAGATACTGATCCTCACAGCCAATTGGCCTTGAGGTCAATTCCTCCCAGTGATATCAACAACAATCAAGGCTTAACTACAACAAAACTATGCACGCAGCCCACAAAGGGGTGCACCAAGAGTGTCTACCTCAGGTAACTGGGGAGGCTGAGCCACTGGGCCCTATAGGACATCTAAGACACAAAGCCACTCTATCAACACAGGGAAGCAGCCAAATGCAGAGACAAAGAAACAGGTCACAAATTACAGAAATGGAGGAAAGCAAATGACTGGATATAGAGTTCAAAATGATGGTCATAAGGTTTTTCAATAATCTTCTAGAAACTGCTGATAAATTTAGTGAGACCCTCGAGGATATGAAAAAGGACCAACTAGAAATTAAGCACACACTGACTGAAATAAAGAATAATATACAGAGATCCACCAGCAGAATAGAGGATCACAAGAATCAAGTCAAAGACTTGAAATATAAAGAAGCAAAAAACACCCAACTGGAAAAGAAAAAATAATACAAAAATATGAAGATAGTGTAAGGAACCTCTGGGACAACTTCAAGCATACCAACATCCGAATTATGGGGGTGCCAGAAGAAGAGAGAGAGCAAGATATTAAAAACCTATTTGAGGAAATAATGACAGAAAACTTTCCCTACTTGGTGAAAGAAATAGACTTTACAATTCTAGGAAGCACAGAGAACCCTGAACAAAAGGAATCTAAAGAGGACCATACCAAGACACATCGTAATTAAAATGCCAAGAGCAAAAGACAAAGAGAGGATATTAAAAGCAGCTAGAGAAAAACAGTTAGTTACTTACAAGGGAGTACTCATACAATTGTCAGCTGATTTATCTACAGAAACTATGCAGGCCAGAAAGGAGTGGCAAGAAATATTCAAAGTGATGAATAGCAAGAACCTACAACTAAGATTACTCTACCCAGTAAAGCTATCATTCAGAATTGAAGGTCAGATAAAGAGCTTCACAGACAAGAAAAAGCTAAAGGAATTCATTACCACCAAACCAGTATTATATGAAATGCTGAAAGGTATTCTTTAAGAAGAGGAAGAAGAAGAAAAAGGTAAAGATAAAAATTATGAACAACAAATAAATATCTATCAACAAATGAATCTAAAAATCAAGTGAGTAAAAAATCTGATGAACAGGATAAACTGGTGAATACAATAGAATTAGGAACATAGAAAGGGAGTGGACTGACAATTCTTGGGGGGAAAGGGATATGAGGGCTGTAGGAAGAGACTGGACGAAAATCATACACCTATGGATAAGGACAGTGGGGGCAGGTAAGGACAGAGGGTGGGGTGGGAACCAGGTGGAGGGGAGCTATGGGGCAGTGTGGGGGAGAGGAACTATAATAATATGAACAATAAAGATTTATTAAAAAAGAAATTGCACCCTCTCCAATCCAAGACCCCTCAGGGGATGTCTGACTACTGGCTTAGGCCCAATTCCTAGGACATCCCTCTCACAATCTGGGACCACTGGTTCTTAACTGCTCACCTGTCTGCTTGCCTGATCACCCCTAACTGCCTCCACTGCTGACCTGGTCACCCCCAATTTTCCCCCACACCAGCTTGGTAGCCCCTTATTGCCCCTCCCTGCTGGCATGGTCACCACCAACTGTCCCCGCCCCTGCCAGCCTGGTTGCCCCTCACTGACCCCCTCTGCTGGCCTGGTCACCTCTCATTGCTCCTCCCACCAGTATGGTTGCCTCCAACTGCCCCCCTTGAGGGCCTGGTAGCTCCACACAGCCTGCTTTTTGGTTGTTTGGTCGCCCCTCACTAACTCTCCTGTTGTCCTGGTCACCCCATGCAACCTGCTGTTCAGTCATTTGGCCACCCCTCACTGCCCCCCACCAGCCAGCCTGGTCATCCCAACTGCCCTCCCTGAAGGTCTGGTGGCCCTACGCAGCCTATTTGATGGACCGTTTGGTTGTTTCAGATGCAATGGTCACTTAGCCTTTATATATATATATATATATATATATATATATATATATATATATATATATATATTATTTCATAATTTAAAATTCTCTAAAGACAATTTCCAGGCCCTGATTATTTCACAAGATAATTTGTAACCCTGATATTAAAACCAAATACATAAAAATGAATTAATATCAATTCTACACAATCTCTTCCAAAAACAAAAAACGAAAACAGAATAGCAGGAAACATTTTCCAATTATTTTAATGAAGCTAGTGTTACCCAAATTGGACACAGACAATTTACAGAAAGAAAACTGAAGACCAATTTTCCTCATGAATATAAATACAAACATCCTTAATAAAATATTAGCAGTTAGAACTCAGCAACTTATTAAAAGGAACTATACACCAAGGACAAGTAGAATTAATTTCAGGGATGCAAACCTTGTTCAATATCTGACATTTAATTAATGTAATACACCATATTGGCAGACCAAAAATAAATAAATAAATAAATAAAATGATAGTACCAACTGATGCAGAAAAAAATTGCCAATTATTTATGACAAAAACTCTTAGGAAAAGATGAATAGAGAACAACTTTCTTACTTGATCAAGAACATTACAAAAAACCTACAGTAAACACTATATTTAATTATCAAGTATTGAATCCTTTCTCCCTGGGATTAATAGCAAGGAAAAGATTTCTGCTCTTCATTCATATTCAGTATAGTGCTAGAAAATTTTGCCAGTTTATTAAGGCAGAGAAAGTCATACAGATCAGAATGGAAGAAATAAAAATATCTTATTCTCACATGGTATTATGGCCTAAAGAGAAAAAACCTAAACTAGATACAAAAATATTCCTAGATAGAAGTAGTACATTTAGCAAGGTAACAATATATAAGATAAAAACATAAAAGTGAGTTGTATTAGAACTACTAACAATGAACAGATGGACACTAAAGTTAAAACTACAATATCATTTGCAATTGATAGACAACAAACTTCAAATACTTAATGTAGATCTAACAAAAGATGAATAGGACTAATACACTGAAAAGTACATAATGTGGATGAAAGAATTCAAAGAAAATCTAAGTAAATGAAGAGACATACTATCATCACTGATTGAATGGCTACCCATAGTAAAGATGTCAATTCTACCTGTTGATATGTAAGTTAAATGCAATTCCTATGTAAATCACATTTTTGTACATATAAACAATATTATTCTAAAATTTATGTGTAAAGGTGAAGAAAACAAAATACTATTTAAAACAATTCTGAAAAAAGAAGTAAATTGGAGGAATCAGCCTAACTGATCACAAAATCTCTTACATAGCTATGATAATTAAAATTTTGTGTTATTGGTAGAGAAAGAAACACATAGATCCATAGAACAGAATAGTAAAAACAAAACAAAACAAAAAAAAAAACAAAAACCTGAATTAGACCCACACAAATATGCCAAATGCCACATCATTATTTAATGCCCAAATGATATTTGAAATAGAAGCTTCAATTTACAGGTTGCAGTTCCCATGCCTCAAATAAATGTTATAGAAACACTGTTCCTCATTCTAGCTTACATAGTGAGACTGTAGTTTACCCTCATGTTTCATGAAACTTAAGCTTAGCAAAAGTGAAACAAAGACTGACTTTGCCTACCTCCAGATATGTCCCACTCTTGCCATAGTCATGGTTTCTGGTGATTAATGGTGTGGGATCACAATTTCTGTGCTATATCATTCCAGCCTGCTTCCCTTTTAAAGACCTACAATAACACCCTTTCCTTCCTTACCCACCCTTACCCCAATTTAACCTGTCCATCCAAGTTACCAAGCAAAGATACTAGAGCAGTATATAATCAGGTGCAAATTACCAATAAGTTTAACCCTCCTTCTGGATATCTTTCTTTTTAAAGAAACAAAAATAATTTAAATTACTCTCCTATTGGTAGAATGCATTGGGAAGGCCCAGTTGTTCATAGGGGGGTAGTGGTTGTAAAAGAGTAGGAAAGGCAAAATGTAGTCTCTCTTTGACTTTTCCCATCTGGATTTCAGTGAAAGAGAACCAGGAGGCTAGAAAAATACCAACAAATATGTTTCTCTTGCCCTTTCTTCTGCCTCCCACTCTCTCCCACCTCCTTTTGGACCTTCTCTAATTTGTGAGTACATAGTTTAATGAGACCATTAATTGTGTTACATTAGTTTGTCTATAAATGACCTTTTTAATGAAATGGGGTAATGAAAATTTAGATGCAAATCCCTACTCCCTGATTTTTCATGGATTTAACACTCTCACTCACATGGCTTGTTGTTGTTACATGGTGCTTTCCAGCAGCGTGGCTCTGCATTCACTATTAGCTCTGTGATGGACAAGAGGGTAGAGGAAGGTGAAGCTTGACTACACTCAGCCAAATAACGCTTCTCAAAAAGGCATTGTCTCGTGAACTTAGAAGGCAGCACGCACTGTCTGGGTCTAGTCCCACTCATCTAACTGCAATCTTCTTATGCTGCACATTCTCCCTCACCTCTTACTCATTTCTCAACCACTGGCAGTTAGAGTAGTTGAGCTCCAAGTGTTCTCTCTTAATCAAATCCAAGTGACTTGGCTCTGTTTCCCCATTGTTAGCCAATCTGCCATTTTTGGCCTGACCACCCACCTCCTTTCCCAATTCCAATAATGATGTCCTCCCCTGATTCTCATTAATACAAGGCTGCAAGCTGTCTAGTCATAATCTGCCTTTGGATAGGTCATCGGCATTTCAAACTTAACACTTTCATAAATGAGCTGCCAGTCCTACCATAAACCCATGTCTCTCCATTTTTGTCTCCATTTGTTTATGTTCTCTTGTTCTTGGCCCTCTGCTTCATAAATGCAGGCATGTCCCAAAGAATTTCACCTTGGTGCTCTCATCTTTTCTTTTTCCCTTCCTTTCTTTTACCACCCCATCTCCCTTCACCCCTCCATCTCCCTTCACCATTGATCCCCGCCTCCAATTTGTGGTCATCCCTCCTTCCCTGTTGCACTTATCACAGACCTCTGACTGTAGTTAGGGGTGTTAGACACCCCAGATCCTATAGGGCAGTGTTTCCCAAAGTGTAGTACACATACCCCCAGGTGTACAGGAAGAGTTTGGTGGGGGTACGAGTTGCACCGGAGTTTGGTGGGGATATACACTGCACCGTGCTTAGCTGCACCTAATTCTACGTTCTCATGAGTACGAGGGGTACTCAACGTTACGAAAATTATAGAAGGGGTACACGTATGTCAAAAGTTTGGGAAACACTGCTGTAGGGCAAGAGGAGCAAAGGAACAGGTAGCATTCTTTGGGGGTGATTTCAGTCTTGTTTATCACAAAGACCTTCAGTTTCTATCTTGTGTTATAGGAACAAATGTATATGTTTTCTTTCCTTTTGTCTGTCAACCTGCTTTGGGGCAAGAACCATCACTATACATGCATGTGTCCATACAAGCATGCATTCACCAACAGATGCTTAGTGAGTACCCACTGTGTGCCAGGTCCTGTGCTAGGGCTTTGGGAATGTGAGGGTTAGGTACAAATGGAGACAGCATTAAGAGCAACCAGGTTTTAAGTTATAAAGATCAAGAACATGGCTAAGAAAAAAAAACAATTAATTAGGATACCACTATCAGATTATAGATAAGAAATATAGGTACCTTCCAAAGGAGGGGTGGTATTGATGGAAATAAATAGACAAAGGTGAGAGAGATAAATGGCTTACACAGAATCATCTTTCAATGGTATTTACTGAATAAATGAAGCAACTTGGTTTTCCATAGAAGAAAGGAGTAGGTTATTAAAAATAAATCAGGGTTTGGAGCTGTACAGATCTGAGTTTGAATTCCTCTAAACTCTTCTGTTTATTAACTGCATGGCTTTGGGCAAATTACTGAATTCTCCAAGTCTGTGTCCTTATCTATAAAATGGAGATATGGGCAAAACCCACGCATAGGTTTTGTTTCAGAGATGGAATAGGGAAATGCATGTAAACCATTAGTAAGGTCTGGCATGAACTAAATGATCAACCAAGGGGATCAATGATGAAGGGAGATGGGGTGGTAAATATCCACCAAGAAACCCGCAGCTGAGAAGAAACCTGCAGAAAAGAAACTTATTTCCATGGTTATTAAACATTGTTACTGTTACTAAATGACCAAAATGTCATTGCTATTTACATGATAATAAATGGTAAATGTAACTACTTAAAGAGTGACAAATTGAAATATCACTCTCTTTAATAGAAATAAATAAGTAAATAAATACATAATTTTATCTCCATTAGATTATATACACTATTTCCTGGGATATGTGGGTACAAAGAGAAAATGTCTCTAGTCCTCAGAGAGTGGATCAAGTATAACTAGTGAGTTTGCTCTGCTGGGACAGAAGGAACCACTGAAGAATAGAACAGATAGAAGTGCCCAAGTGTGTCTGCCTACACACACACACACACATACACACACACACATACACACACACACGCACACACATGCTGGTTTAAATATTGAACAAATTAGAGTCATTTTTATTGTGGTACTCTCAGAAAACAGCAAATGCCTTAGCAGATAGCTATTTCATCTGCTAGGAATTCTTATTTATTTATATTTTCTATCATGGTTTTCTTCAAAATTAGCTGTCCAAAGTGATTGACCTTTATGGAAGAAACAAAGTGAAGTTTTGCTGCAGGCTTCTTTTCTTCTGCAGTAAGTTGCTTTTCTGCAGGTTTCTTCTCAGCTGCTGGTTTCTTGGTTGATGCAGCTTTCAAAGGTGGATTCTGCTTCTTGATGCCAGCAGCCTTCTTTCCTTTCTTCCTGACCACAGGCTTCTTGCCTAGAATTCCCTTCTTATCCCATTTGGCTTCTAGAGTTGCTGCTGCTTTAAACACCTGGAGCTTATGGCTTTTGGCCTAGAGAAGAATGGTCTTTGCACAAGGATTTAGCTTCAACATGCTGCTCAGGTTTTTCAGGGGAGTCTTCTTCAGGATTCTGTGACGGATTTTCCTGCCTGGTGCTCAGAGGGCTCTTCGGATCCTGGGCTTATCAAGATTCTGCTTAGGTGTGCACTGAGCATCTTGTGCACGGGAAGGTTGTAGTTACTCCTTAGGAAGGAGGCAGCTTTATGCCAGGTGCCATGCAGATTATCTAATTTGCGGAAAGCACTTTCAGTCCAAATGCAGAAATAGCCCACATGCCCACCAGGAGCACGTTTCAAAATGTTCGGTTTGCTCATATTAAGCAGGTAATTCTAGGGATGTTTCTGAAGGCTTTGATGATACTGTTGTCCTTAGTACAGATGATGCAAGGCCCCCTGTGCTGAGTAGGAGGACAGTTTCTCGTTTTGCCCCTTCCAGCTCTCATTTGCTGAAAGGCATCGACCCTTTTTATACCAATCCAGGCCTTAAGTTTATTTTCTTTAAAAAATTAATTTCATAGAGGAAGGGGAAGAGAGGGGTAGAAACATCAATGATGAGAGAGAATCACTGATCAACTTCCTCCTGCACACTCCCACTGAGGATCAAGCCTGCAACCTGGGTATGTGCCCTTGATGGAATCAAACCTCCAGCCTGTAGGCCACTGAGCCAAACCAGCTAAGACCAGGTTTTAAGTTTCTTAAGAAGCAAAACAGCCTCCCTGGTTTTCTTGTAGCCTTAAACTTTATCTTCAACCACCCAAGGGCATTCGGGAACTTCCTCAATAAGATGACCTTCAGACATGACCAGTGCTGGGAAGGCCGAGGCAGCCAGGACAGAGCAGATGGCATACTGCTTCTGTGTTGTGTTCACTCTGGAGAGACAATGGTGCCAGGTTTGGTTAGTGCAAATATGTAGCCCCCCACAACACAAATTTCCAAAAACAACCTGGCCAGAATGATGAGTTCCAACACCTTGGACTTTGGGAGTTTGAGCCACAGCTCTGCCAGTGCCCAAGATTCAGCACTGGTTTGATGACCTGCCAATTCACTGACAGCACGGGGCTGTCTATTTGTTCCTGCACACGTTGGAGTGAACAAAGTTCACAATAACTGGTGGATGAGAGCCTTGAACACAGCAGGCAAAGTGAATATTTTGCCATGTTTCCCCCTTTTCACAGTCCACTGATATCAGTGGACGAGCACATGCTATGGCAGGGAGAGGAGAAGGCCACATTCCCCTCAACCCAGTGGCTCCCACAGGAAAACTTGTGCTAGAAATTTTAATATGTTTTTAATGAAGGGAGAAAGCAGGAGGTGCTCAGTGGAACAGTTCTGGTTGTCTGTGGACTGTGCTGTGCTCATGTATAGGGAACATGTATTAAAATACGGGCGATTTTCCAGATACCTTGAGGTCTTTAACAGATAAAGCTGCTTTGGTAACCTTAGGTTCTGTACTAGTTGTTGGTTAAGGGCCTCTTTTGAGATACAGAGTGGAAAGGATAATTTTTCCTTTTACTATCCAACATATTAAAGCTGCACAGCTGTTTACTGACATGGCCAATAGCTAACTGATGTTCTATATATAATGTAAACTTTGTTCTTGATTTTCTAATTTACAAAGGGAAAATTCTTTTAATGAGTTAAGGTAGACTTTGAATGCAATCTTTAATTGCTTGTAGACTAATATTAACGTAAAATAATTCTAGCAGATGGTATCCTAATACACCCTAGATGGATTTCTTCTATTGCTGTTCAGCTAAATTTATCTACTTTGTTATATGTATCCTATGTAATGAAATCCTAATATGTTAACTATCTGGTGGATTGTAGGCCGTTCAACCAATCAAAGTGAGATATGCTAATGATATGCTAAAGCCACTCAACTGCTTGCTGTGACATGCACTAACCATAAGGGGGGAAGATCGTCGACTGGTTGACCAGTCACTATGATGTGCACCGACCACCAGAGGGTAGATGCTCAATGCAGGAACTGCCCCTGGCCTACAGGCTCTGATCACCTGCTGGGGCCTGCCAGACAACCTCCTGGTCCTTCACCACACCAGCAGAATCCCATCGCTTGATTGGGGTGGTAGCAGACACAGCTCCTTTCTTAGGGAACCCGAGGGCTGGCTCCCTCTTCAGGGCCAGTGGCCAATCTACCAGGTCCATCCCCTGGCCACAGTCCTTGATCAACCTGCTGCCCACCCACCATGGTGGTGGTTGGCCCCTCCTCCTGGCTGGCAGGCCCTGATCTCCTGATTTGGGCTGGCTGACTAACATCACAGTTCCTCCTCCCAGCTGGCTGGCCCTGATCTCCCAATTGGGGTCAGGCCTCAGGCTGGGGCAGTGACCAACTTTCCACCGTGCCCAGGTGGGGGACTGTGACCTCTTGCCAGCTACCTGGGGATGGTGGGGTGGGGACAGAGATATGGTGAGAATGCAGGGTGTCCGCTGAGCTTGCTCTCACTCCCCCTGCTCTCCTTCCCTGGGATACCAGGGCTCATGCACTGGAGAAGTCCCTTTGCTCGGCGCCAGGAGCCTGAAAAGAGTCTGCCCCGCACCTGCACAGCCTATTCTGGGTGAGCCAGGCCACAGTTGTTGGGACTTAGGGGCCAGTCAGGCTCCCCATGGGTTCGCACAGGAGCTGGTCTGCGAGGCTGGCTGGGAGAGAGCATGCTGCCTGCCCGACTTCCTTGCAGCACCACTGGGCAGCCCAGAGGCCCATGCTGTTCCCTGGCCTGCGGCATTTGGCTGCACTCACCGCATCTCCCCATGGGGACTCAGGTGCCCTGACTCTGGAGGAGGGAGGTATGTGAGGGTCCAATGGCCCAAGTGCTGCCTGGGGCCCAGAGGTCAGCTGAGACCTGCCCTTCCACGCCAGATGCTGTGCTTTGATCACCAGCCAATCCTAGGGATCACACCAGTGCATGAATTCTGTGCACTTGGCCTTTAGTAGATTCATATGAATGCTTATCTGGAATATCAAAAGTCCAGAGTTTAATCATGTTAAGCCTCTCATACAGGTCTTTGATAATAATTGTAATATTGAGATGATAAACATTTTGGGAATATGAACTATGCCTTTTACATAATATCCCTCTACTCACCTCCCTGTGTCAAATACTGGGCTGAATACATAATAGATATTCAATAAACCTTTATTTATTTATTTATTTTTAAAATGTATTTTATTGATTTTTTACAGAGAGGAGGAGAGAGGGATAGAGAGCTAGAAACATTGATGAGAGAGAAACATCAACCAGCTGCCTCTTGCACACCCCCCACCAGGGATGTGCCTGCAACCAATGTACATGCCCTTGACCGGAATTGAACCTGGGACCTTTCAGTCCCCAGACCAAAGCTCTACCACTGAGCCAAACCGGTTTTGGCTGAATAAACCTTTATTGATTTGCTTAGTGTTTTTGAGAACAACTTTACTATACAACATGATCATGGTGAATAACTTTTACATATGTATAAAATAAACTGGAGAAGAAAATGTCAAATCTTCCAATAATATACCTATTGCTTTTTTAAAACTAATTAGAAAAAATCTATTAGATTTTGTATGTATCAATTTTCCCATTTGTAAGATGAGTTATGGAAAATGAATGACTCCAATATTAAGAGAATTTGGAATATACTGTGGTATTCAATGCCATTTTTTTGAATGATCAAAGACATTGGGTTACTCACTTTTCACATTTTATTGATCAGTAACAAAATCTTCCAAACGAATATGTCCATATATCCTTAGGAATGGAAGTGCTTACACCAACCCAATTCAACTTTAAAGGAAGACATTTTTAATTCCAATATTTCAAAATCTACTTCCATTTATCTTGTGACAATTATCTTTTAATGCTTTCTCTTTAAAAGAAAAGTAGTAAATTAGACATATGGTGATTCTTACAGAATGTCTACATGGTACAGGATTAAAATTCATTCACTCACTCAATGTTTATGAAGTACTGGCTCTGTGCTGGCAAAGACTGCTCTACCTTTCAGCATTCACCCTCTATTGTGGGAGATATTAGTATAAACCTCAGAGATTTCACTGTAGTAATATTGTAGGGCCCCTGAGAAGAAGGAAGCATTGGGTCCTCAAGCAGTGAGCATACATGCTGCTTCATGGTGTTTGGAAAAGGCCAGAGATAGGTTGGCAAAATGGCACTTTGTAGGAAAGAGAAGCATCAGCAGCAGAGCTTGAAGGAATGTGGGCACAGAGTAGGCAATGGCTTATTAAGAAATTTGAGCTGTGTGCTAACTGCCATGAGATTGAACTCATTGTGGTAAAATATATATAACAAAATTTGTGGTTTTAATCATTTTTTTTAAATCAATCTTTATTGTTCATATTATTACAAAGGTTCCTCATTTCTTCCCCCCTCCTCCAGGTTCCCACCCCACCCTCCGCTCCCTTCCCCTCCCCCATTGTCCTCATCCATAGGTGCACAGTTTATGTTCAGTCTCTTCCTCCCTCCCTTTCCCCGATAGTAAATGCCTTTTCAGATAGTAAATCAGTTACTTAGCATTCTCTCATATCAATAATACCTCCACATGCCCAAAGATACACTTCACACAAAAGACATTTCCAAATAGGTCAACCAACCTCATCCAGGCCCCGCACAAGGCACTCACAGATCAACACCCCAGCGCTATACTAACTCAACACATCCAGATCTAAGCCTTCATCACTTGATTCATCAGACCCTCAAGTTCCCGCAAAAGTTTCCAGCCATGTCTGAGAGGCAGCCTTGGGGAGGGGGCCGGCAAGGAGCGAGCTGTTCCGGGCCTGGCTGCTCCAGGCCTGGTCTCTGTTGCTCTGGTCCGTTCCACAACCAGCTGCTCCAGGTCTGGCCACTGCCGCTCCCAACCTGGCCGCTCCCAGCCTGGCAGCTGCTGCTTCGGGCCTGGCCGCACCTGACCCGGATGCTCCAGGCCTGGCTGCTCCCAGCCTGGCAGCTGCTGCTCCGGGCCTGGCTGCACCTGACCTGGCTGCTCTGGGCCCGGCTGCCCCAGGCACGGCTGCTCTGAGCCTGGATGCTCCGAGCTTGGCTACTGCTGTTCTGGTCCTGGCTTCTCCGGGCCCGGCCACTCCGGGTCTGGGTGTTCCTGGACTGGCCACCCTGGGCTTGGCCGCCTCCGCCTCAGGCCTGGCTGCCACTGCCCCAGGTCTGGCTGCTCCAGGCCTGACTGTTGCTGCTCTGGTTCTGGCTGCTGCTGCTCTGGGACCTGGCTGTTGCTGCTCCAGGCCCGGCTGCCACTGCCTTGTGCCTGGCCACTCTAGGCCTGGCCGCCGCTGTTCCAACATTCTGTCCTTTTTTTTATTTTTTTTATTTTAAAAACGCATTTATGTTGCAATGTTGGCTGCTGAGTTGAGTTCTGACTTAGTCTTTGATTTTTCAAGATCTTCTTTGTGTTCTTTCTTAAGTAATTTTACTATCTTTTGCTCTCCCTTGATTTCTTCACATTGAAAACTTCTTTGGTTTCTTCCTCCTTGTCCTGGAAGCTCAGCACGTTGGCCTGTGGCACCCCTTTGTTCTCCGCGGGCTCCTGCACTGCTTCAGCCTGTTGCCGGGGTTGGCACCGCCACCCAGGAAGCAGCCCCCGGCCTCGGCTCCTTTGCCCGTGCTCAGCGGTCGAAGGCTCGGGGGCACCCCTCCCCCCGGGGGGCCCCATCGCCCGGTTCCTTGCTGGCGCCTGGCTGGCCGGTGTCCGGCAGGGGCTCTTGATCCTCGTCGCGTTCTTCCAGTCTGAAGCCTTTTTTCTCCTTCCCGCTAGGGGAGTCTAGCATCAGAGTCAACAGACTGTCCTCTGCGCGCAATGTGCATGACTCCGGGGGCTCCACTTTTCGCCGCTCCCCCAGGATTCCACCTCACAGCCCCGTCTCCCTCTGCTTGAGCCTGGGTCCCCAGGGATTGGCCTAGAGTTTTAATCATTTTTAACTATACATTTGGTGACTTAAGTACATTCACTTTGTTGTGCAACTATCACTACCATCCATCTCTAGAACTTGTTTTGTTATCTTGCAAAACTGAAACTCTTTACCCATCAAATAAAAAATCTCCATTTCTCCCTTACTCCAGCCCCTGGCAAGTGATATTTTACTTTCTTTTCTCTATGAAATTGACTACTTCTTTTCTTCATATAAATGAAATGATACAAATATGTGTTCTTTTGACTGGCTTATTTCACTCAGTACAATGTTTTAAAGATTCATAAACATTGTATCATGTGTCATAATTTCCTTTATTTTTATTTTTAAATATATTTTTATTGATTTCAGAGAGGAAGGGAGAGAGAGAAACATCAATGATGAGAGGGAATCATTGATCAGCTGCTTCCTGCATACCCCCTACTGAGGATTGATCTGGCAACCAGCTATGTGCCCTGATCAGGAATCAAACCATGACCTCCTGGTTCATAGGATGATTCTCAACAACTGAGCCACCCTGGCCCAGGCTCCCTTCTTTGTAATAGTGACTAATATATTCACTATGTGTGTGTACCACAATTTATTCATTCTTCTGTGGATGAACTTGGATTATTTCCATCTTTTGTCTATTGTGAGTAATACTGCTATGAACATGGGAATATAGATATTTCTTTAGGATAGTGATTTTGTTTCCTTTGGATATGTACTCAAAAGTGAAATTGCTGCCATGGCTGCTTTGGCTCAGTGGATGGAGTATTGGCTCTCAGACTAAATGGTCTGGGGGGTGGTGGGGGTTCAATTCAGGTAAATGGCAAGTACCTCAGTTGCAGGTTCCATCCTGGGTCTGATCCTCTGAAATGGGTGCTTGTGTCTCCCACATTGATGGCTCTCTCTCTCTCTCTCTCTCTCTCTCTCTCTCTCTCTCTCTCTCTCATCTCTATCTCTCTCTCCCTCTCTGTCTTTTCCCCTCCCCTCCTCTTTTCCACTCTCTCTCTAAAAAAAAAAAAAAAAAAAAAAAGACGCAATGGAGAAATAGCCTCGGGTGAAGATTAACAATAACAAAATGTCTCCTCCCCATTCCTAGAGGCATTTGGTGATAATAGATTTTGAGGAAGCTCTGTTATTTAAAAATATAAAAAATGGAATTGCTGGATGATATGGCAATTCTATGTTTAATTTTTTGAGGAACTGCCATATGGTTTTCCATAATAGCTGCAGTTTTACATGCCCAAACAAGGCTTGGTATTATAGGATTTTAAGCTAGAGAGAGACTGAGTAGTTTGGTTTAGAAAGCTCACTGTCTTCCCACTGTGTGGAAAATGGATGAGAAATGGGAAGGCTGGAGTTAGGCTGTCATGTAACCAGTTTAGAGATGAGAAAGATGTGAACTAAGGCTGGTCCTGTGTGGGTAAGAATATGGTGATTACCTGAGGGAAAGAGGTATGGGGGAGGTAAAGAGTATAAAGGGGGGATAAATGGTGATGGAAGGACACTTGACTTTGAGTGATGCACAATACAATATATACATGATGTATTACAGAATTATACTCTTGAAACCTATATACTTTGATTAACCAATACCACTCCAATAAATCCAATAAAAAATAGATGATAAGTTGCAGATACTTATTTTTTGAGAGGTATACTCAAGTGCTTAATGAAGTTATGCCATAGTGGTATCACTGGTACCAGTCCTTGCCATGAGGGAAATTAAGGAAAGAATAATTTCTCAGTCACTATATTACCTCTCAAGGGGTGAAGAATGGAATAGCACAAGCAGTGAGAGGAAGGGAGAGAGAAAGGGATGAGAAAAGGAAGAACAGAGAGTGGAATATGAAAATTCAAGGAAAAAAGGCCAAAGAAACTGACCTGATATGTATGTTCATGAAAACATGAACATATGGACTTATATGAAACATATTTTTTAAATCATTTTATTAAGATGTATTTGAGAAGTGGTGGACAAAGCAAGAGATGAGGGAGGTAAAAGTTTCTCAAGTAAGGATGAGTTAGTTCTATAAAAGTCCAGGTAGTTCAATCACTTTTATTATTGTGGCTTAACAGAATTGCCTGTTTAGCAGAGCAAAAAGAGCATACTTGTTTTGCGTATGAATGTAAAAGACATTTTTGTTTCAGAGACTGGTGATAGGAATTCACATTCCAAAATAATTCACAAGTACTCTTTCATGAAAGCAAGAAACATACCATACACAGTTTGAGTTCAGCTGAGAAAATCTTAAGGTTAGAAATACAATCCAGTTGCCACTCATATTCAGGAAAACATAGGGCCCTCTTCTTAAGTTTTTAGGAGTAATTAGAAGGAAGATTATCTTTCTGAAGATATTGAAGAGAAAGAACAAAAGAGTGCCATGTTAATCAAAATTATTTCTATTGCAGACACTGCTGGAAACCTCATTTAGTCATATTTTAGAGTGGGGATGCAATGCAAACAAGAGTAATTTCTATGCAAGACAATTCTGACTTTATTGAATATTCCTGGATGGAGTTTTTGAAGCATACTAAATACAATGCATTGAATAGATGTTAATGTTAGGGAAGGGGCTGAATTGAAGTACCTAAACTCATTTGATTACTCTTGGGGAAATTTTCTTGCCAAGCAAGTTCCTTTAACCTTGACCTTGGGAGATAACTGCTTCAGAGCTGGAGGAATCAAGTAGTTTTCTAATTGTGATGAGATTTAAGTATTCTTTAGTTTGCCCATATAGACATTTAAATAGTATTGATTTTCTTTTTCTTTTTGTTTACAGTAGTCACAGGAGAGCAAATAATGGTTACATTTTTAAAAACTTCATATCATCTGCCCAAATAATGCTGTATTTTTATGTGACCTCATTTTCAGCTTGGGAAGTCATCTTTTGGAGGTGAAATCTCTCCCATTCTAAGACTTTTGTTTTTGTATCTAAGTTTATCTTCAGTTCCACATAATCTTCCTTTACTAGTTGCCTTGGGAAAGTTGTGTCAATTTCAGCTTTGTAGTTTCCACATGATAACAGTCCAATTTACCTCACAGGATTAGAGATAGGAACCAGAGAACCTTTCTTAGCCCATATTCTTATATTAATTCATAACTTACCCACACATTCTTACATCCTTCACTTCTGTCTCCTCTTCTTTATTTCATATTCTACTTATCTATCTATCTATCTATTGTCATAATTTATCTATATTTTTTACAGTAATGTATATGAGTGTATGCATGAATAATTTCCAAATTATTGTGTTGTGCTCTTTCCATGAAAAGATAGATTATCACAGGAAAGGTACTTTCATTTCTTTAAAAATATTTTTTCTTCTCCAAAATCATTAAAGATAGGCTTGACTTTAATGAATATCCATTAGTGTGTCTGACTGAACAAAGTCCAAAAATTAACCTTAGTCAAACTTTATGATGCAGAGAAGAACATTTTTCAGAGAACAGTTCTAGAATAACTGGCAGATCCCATGTGATGAAGGATAAAAATGATTTCTGCTCTCAGCAGTTTTATAAGTTTTAAAACCAAAATTTCCAACTATAGTCCCTGCTGCCCTCCCCATCCCCCCAAAATAATTTTTACTGATAGGATTGTTTTTAATTTGGACAAAACTGGCCTATTTTGCTAAATGTAATCAGACAAATCAAGGCTCTTATTACCTATGTCTTAATATCAAATGAACATTAGTCTAAAAAATGATGAACAATTTATTAAAATTTAAGTATTTTAGTAGTTTTTGTTTTATGACAATATGGCAGGAGTGATGTTTTTTCTCATGACAGGCCAGGTAATTTTATTGGAAGAATCATCAAATGTGATTTTTCAGATAACTTACAGGGAATTATTATGCCATAAAACACTGTTCTCCTCCCTAGAACCTCTGAATTCTCTGAATCTCTGCACCAAATAGTTACAAAAATGAGTTTGTTCTAAATAATGTGCCCAATATACATGTATAAATACAGATCTGCCACACTTTCCCCCTAATCTGGGATATACTCATGTAGATTAAAAATTGGACACGAACAACAGTGTGGTGAAGGTGGGAGAGGGCTTCGGTGAAAAAGTCAAAGGAAGAGGAATAGGGGACATCTGTAATAGTGTCAACAGTAAAAAAGAAAACAAATGGAAAACAAATTACGCTGCTGAAATTATAGAGTTCATGAAGTAATTGAATTGAAATAATCAACTTTACTCCCGAAATCTTGCCAGTTTGCTCACTCTTCCCACATTTAAATTTTAGTTGCTCTCAAATCATCCATGGTCTACTTCATGATACAATTTCTTCAGCATATTGAAAACCCCAAGTATTTTCCTAAAAGTGGCCAAATGTTTTGGTATCTGATATCTAGATGGTAATCTTTAACTACGATTGTTATTTTTACTTGACTGGTTTATATAGAAATCCAAGTTTAATAAAATTGAATGCTGCATACTCATTGAATTATGTGAACATTTGGGGACCCTAACTGAAATGATTAAATAACGTGACTTAACAAATGAGTGAAGATACATGAAAAACACAACATGATTGGATGCTGTCAAAATAATGAATGCTAGGCTGAGCTGACACAGAAAAATGTGTTTAGTTTTTATATGGTCAGAGGTGAAGAATCTCAGTGCACTGTCAGTACACATAGACTTTTCTAATTAATTTTTTTAATCCAGGGGATGGTTGTCACTCTGGGAAAAGGCTGTGACAGGACTAACATGTTTTGACTCTTTGTAAGAGAGGTACTTTACTGAGCTGAGGTGTCATTCTTATTAGGCTAAATTATTGTCTTTCAATACTTACGTTCTGCAGAGTGTGAATTACATGAAGGGGACTTTTGGAGAAAAAGTTGGTTTGAAAATAAGTTACTCATATGTGAGATGTAAAGGTGCTCCCAGAGACATTTTGTAGGACTGGGTGTTTGAGGTCCAGATGGAAGTGTGTTCTCTGATGATTTAACCTGTTAACTTAGCGGGACCTATAAATACGTCGAACGTAAACAATATGGGGAATGGGTAGGACGTATAAATGTCCTGGAAATATATGTTGCGCCCTGAGAGGGACGGTATATAGTTTTTATAATCTTTATAATAGTTTGTAAAATTTATAATTTTTTAATTCGATGTTTCCATCTTTTTGTTGGTATTCTTTTCTATTTTTTTTGTAATTTTGTATTTTCCTTTGTGCTTTATATATAAACAATATATATATATATATCATTTATTTTAATTAAGTATAAATAAAAAATAATAATAATAATATGAAATTATGTCCTCCGGGTGTGACATACTGACACGTCCTAGTGAAAGAGTACGCGCCCATTACAGGTTGTGTAATTAAAAAGGGAACTCCCCGGTTAACAGGTTAATGAAGATTTGACAGGGTCTCCTATGGCTTTTATTGGAAGTTAATTTAGCTAACATCACCACTGAAAATTTTGCCACTTTCAGTTTGGGGGGAACAGTCAAATATGTCATCTCTGTTTTTGCTGAGGATTTTGAACAAAAACACCTGTTCTCTCTCTATATGATTGTTTTTCCTTAAAGAAAAAAGAATGGAAAGATTGGGTATTTAACACAATCCTTACTTTAGAACTTACAGCAATTTGCTGGTTCAAATTATTATCTATTTTAAGAATATATCTGTTTAATTTCTTTATACTGTATCCCCATAGAGATAAATCTTATGTTGAGAGGCAGTGGATACAATGATAAAAATGGAGAAACACTATCACAATAATAATATTGCCTGTCATTTATTGGGCAGTTAATCTCTTTGAGTCTTAGTATCTATAAAATGGGAATATTTGTAACTGTGATGATTAAATGACAAAATACATGTAAAGTGCATATGTAGTACATAACAGTCTATGGCCAAGTACTCAATCAGATTCAATAAATCTAGGTACCAGGCACCAGGTGAAACACTCTCCACAAACCATCTCATTTGCTTCTGAACATAAATCTATGCAGTATTTTTAGTTCCTTTCTATAGAAGATAAAATTGAGGACCAGAAAGTTAGATAATCTGACCAAGTCATACACTGAATGAATAATTTCTAGAATCTGGATAGTTTGACTCTATGCCCATATTTTTCAACTATTTAATTAGTTCGGTCATTTGTTTGATGGCTATATGTTTCTTTCAGAATGAAGACTAGAATTAATGACTCCACTTTACTGAGTTGTTAGGCAATATAATAAGAAAACGCTCCTATCAAATGCTTTTAAAAATAAATAATAAATCAAGTTGGCTTACTAAAATGAATGTTTCATAGCAGTAGACTGTAACTGGTTTATTTCTACTTTGGGTATATTTGTATCCCCACAAACTATTTATTGGGATCTGCTTATATAATAAATAATTAACTGGCTTTCATTATTTTAAAGCAAAAACAGGGACCTAAAAAGGTCATAAATAAAAGTTTGTAATTATTGTATTACAAATACAACTTATTTAATTTCTCTATTCTTATTTTGCTACAAATATATTTGTATAATTTAAATGGTTACGCATGAAAACCATCATTACTAATTCATTTTGTATTCATTATAAGACCTTTAATCATGATGTACTAATTTGATATAAATGTGGATATAATGTATAATTTCTAAATGATTCCATTGTAATTTGCCAGTTAAATAGACTATTATTATTATTATTATTTATATATTTTATTGATTTTTTACAGAGAGAAAGAGAGAGAGATAGAGAGTTAGAAACATCAATGAGAAAGAATCATCGATTAGCTGCCTCTTGCACACCCCCTACTGGGGATGTGCCCGCAACCAAGGTACATGCCTTTGACCGGAATTGAACCCGGGATCTTTCAATCTGCAGGCCGACGCTCTATCCACTGAGCCAAACTGGTTTCGGCTAGACTATTATTATTTCAATATCTCCAAACACACATCAAAGTAAAATGTTTGTTTCTTTGTATAATAACCAAAGTTAAAGAAGGCACCAAAGCAGTTCCCTTTCTTCAGTGTGTAGATACAGTAGCATAATATCCAATAGAAAGGTGAGACCATAGAAATCATGAAAGTCTAGTTTAAAACTACCCACAGTTAAAAACACAAACAAATGTACTTTGGTATGTTTATATGGAAATTTATGGAGGTAAAATACAAACCTGCAGATCCATTTCAATCCATGAGACAAACCATTCAGAAGAAATAAGCAGTTTGGCTTTTTAAAAGCTGAGACATAAGAAAAGGAAGCTTTTGACAATAACCATCCAGCCTTAATGTGGCCCTGATTTCTCAAATGGTAACTTGGCCCTTTATATCTGTGTTGTGACTGAAACACTGGCAACTCATGTATAATAATAATTTTAAAAAATTGAAAACCAAGAAAAGGTGTCTGGAAAGAGCAAAATAAGACATTGCAGCAGCCACATGTTGCTCTTTGAGAGCCATTCCAGAAACCATAGAAGAAATCCTCTCCACTTTTGAAATAGCCTCACCCCATGACTCCAAGTGGAAAATGCTTATACATCCTCTAGACCACATGTGTCAAACACAAGGCCCGCGGGCCAAATCCAGCCCGCCAGGCCTTGCAATGTGGCCCGCACCGCGCAGTCATCACATTGTCAGTTTATGACTGTTCAGTAAACCATTCGGCCCGCGATTTAGGCTGGATTTTAGATTTTGGCCCCTTCTCTGATTGAGTTCGACACCCGTACTCTAGACAAATAACACACATTCCTGTGCAAATACCCTGTTTCCCCGAAAATAAGACAGTGTCTTATATGAATTTTTGCTCCCAAATATGTGCTATGTCTTATTTTCAGGGGATGTCTTATTTTTCGATGAAGAAGAATACGGTACACATTTATTGTTAAATGAAAATAAAGGAAATTTATTACCTGTATACTGTACGGTAGTACGGTAGTAGTCAACACAAACCAGACAAACTGTGAATCCTACTGTATCAAGAATTTACTCATTTATTCAATGACAATCATGTCATCATCTTCTGGAACATCATCATAACAATCCAATTCCTGAATTTCCTGGTGAATTTCTTGTGACTCCATTTCTTTCAGATCAGTGGACCAAATCTCTCATGTTTAGCCTAGGGGGGCCTTATTTTCGGGGGATGCCTTATATTTCACTCAGAAGGAAACCTGTAAGTAGATCTTATTTTCGGAGGATGTCTTATTTTCAATGAAACACGGTACTACAGAAAGGGAAATTTTATTTCCTATTAGGGAAATTAAGGGAGAAAGGAGCAGAAAATGTAGTCAACCCTTTTATCAACTTGCTGCTTTCAGTACTTTATAATAGACTAAAGGCCCAGTGCATGAAATTTGTGCACATGGGGAGGGGAGGTGTCCCTCAGCCCAGTTTGTACCCTCTCCAATCTGGGACCCCTTGAGGAATGTCTGACTGTCTGTTTAGGCCCAATCCCTCTTACAATCCAGGATTTCTAGCTCCCAACTGCTCCCCTGCCTATCTTCCTGATTGCCCCTAACCTCTTCAGCCTGCCAGCCTGATCACCCCCTAACCACTCCCCTGCCAGCCTGATTGATGCCTAACTGCTCCCGTGCCAGCTTATTTTCCCCTAACTGTCCTCCCCTGCAGGCCTGGGTCCTTCCAAACTGCCCATCCCTGCAGGCCTGGTCACCTCCAACTTCCCTCCCTTGAAGGCCTGGTCCCTCCCAACTGCCCTCCCCTGCTGACCAACTTGTGGTGGCCATCTTGTGTTCACATGGGAACAGGATCTTTGATCACATGGGAGCAGCCATCTTGTGTGTTGGAGTGATGGTCAATCTGCATATTACTCTTTTATTAGATAGGATAGAGGCCTGGTACATGGGTGGGGGCCAGCTGGTTTGCCCTGAAGGGTGTCCTGGGTCAGGGTGGGGGTTCTCTTGGGGTGTTGGGCAGCCTGGGCGAGGGGCCTGTGGTAGTTTGCATGTTGGCCACACCCCTCAGCCATCTAAGTGGAGGCCATGGTATCTGGAGTTTATTTATTTTCTACAATTGAAACTTTGTAGCCTTGAGTGGAGACAAGCCTTCTGCTTGCTCTGTGACTGCAGCCATTTCTGTTGGGATTTATTTACCTTCTTTAATTGAAACTTTGTAGGCTTGAGCAATAGCCTGGGCTGGCAAGGGCAGGCGAAAAGCTTGGCTTCCTCCATCGCCAGGGAAACCCAAGCCTCCCTCCTGTTCTCTGTGGCCTCAGCCATCTTGGCTGGGTTTGATTGCATATTCACTTCTGATTGGCTGGTGGGCATGGCTTGTGGGTGTAGCAGAGTGATGGTTAATTTGCACATTGCTCTTTTATTAGATAGGATGCTTTCAGGTCCCTTTTCCGTTTGCTGACCTTCAGCTAATTCTCCTCATCACTGTTGGATCTGCTTTAAGCCTCCTGGCAACAGCTTTCTAAATTCATGCAAAAACCCCAGGGCAACTAACCCAGGCATGCTTACAATTATTTTTAAAGGATATACTAGTATAAAGATAATAAACATTAAATAAAATAGTGTTCAGTGGCTTGAAATGTGTATGCTACTTTTGTACAAAAGACAAAAAATACATTTTATTATGAAAGACTCATGTTAGCTCTGATGTTTAGCAGTTGCTGTCTCTAAATCACAAATAACTAAATCATGGTATTAAAAGGACATAATAGAGGCCAGCATCTAAGCTTTCCTGTGAGTGTATATGTGTTTGTGTGTTGGGGAATGCTTAATTAATTAGGCAGAAAGGGAAAGGTCTGGGTTCTTTCCCTCTATGTTCACAGTATCTGTTCATTGTCCTTTTTATTGCTCTGTCTAGTCCAAATTTGGCAGCAAGAATATTAGACCTCTGATTTCCCCACTCTTGGCTTATCTACACACTCTTGGAGTCTCTCTGACCTTTCAGGAGAATTAAGAGGATAATCCTGCAGAAACCTTAAGGTTTCTTTAATTTACAGACGCCACTACTTCCCAATTCTATGATTCTAATTCTATTCTGCTCCAATAGATGCAATCAACTCATTTTAAAATGGTGTCTTCACATGACAGCCAAGTATAGCAAGGAAAGTTTCTGATCATAGACATTGACAATTATGTGTGTGATTTCATTTGCTCTCCTGTATTTCCCTACATTGCAATCTCCAGATTTTTTTTTTTTTAACACAAATAAGCTTCCTATTCATCTTGATTATCCTGATGTTCTGAAATTTGGTTTTACACTGTCATGCCTCTTTTGAAAATGGGCAGGAAAGAGACAGTTAATTTCAGTGACAATTGTTGCACCACCCCTGAGAGTATTCTGGGTTGAGGTGCTTTATAAATACAAAGCACTCTGCAAAGATGGTCGTATTCATCCACATAACATCTCATGAGGTGGGTGTGCTGTGAACATTGTTAGAACATAGCTGCCAGTGCCACAAATAGAACAGAGATGATTTTCTTTCACTGCATGAAGAGTGACAACTTTTCTCTCACATTTCTTAAGGAGAATTATCCACTGGGTTGCTTTGTGCATGCCAGCCTATATGTATTTGTCTGATCACTCACAAATGTCACCTGAAGACTTGTTCAGGAGAAAGTAAATATCCTTAGCTTATAAGTTTAGAAATATGCATGGGCTTCCCACTGCAAACCCAATGGGAAGAGATTACTGTGGTATACTGAAATATAAAGGGGTAGAGTATCTGTTAAATAAGAAAATGAATACATCAGCTCTGGACAGTCATGTCTTATAAATGCAAGTCTTTTGCATTACTCATCATTTTATTTAACATTTTAATAAAGATTATGTTGTAACAACATGAATTTCATTTTAGCAATAAGGCTAAGAAATGGAAGACCACATAATTAAATCTATTATCAATGACTGAACAAGGAGATATAGAATTGGCTCTTATGTGAGACCAATCTCCTTAACAGACCACATGAAAATTATTACTCGAATGCCCCAGTGAAATGTTATAGTGTCTCTTGAGGGCAATTCCTGGGAGCATCAGAAGGAGTACATAAAGAGATATTAAATGAAGGCTGACCATAAAGCACCATCAAGAAGCTATCTAAAAGGAACAATTAAACAAAGGAATCATAGCTCTATTGGAATATTCCCTCTTCCTTATGACTAATTGGGAATGCACAATTATAAACCAAAACCCATATCCAGAAAAGCACATATATTCCTTGCCTAATTATTAGGTGTATTAATTAAAAATGGTATATGATTTTTACCAGTGTTTTATTTGGTCCATTTAATTTTTTAGATTCTTCACATGATGGAAGTCAAGTTACTTATTTTGATCATTAAAATGGGCAAACATGAACAGATGCATTATAGATAGGGGGATATCTTATATTCCTAGCCCACCAGAAGATCACAAGTATGCTATTGACAGCTCTCTTGAGAAATACCATTTTATAACTTATAGAGTTCAGGAGAAAACATTTTCTTTATAGAATAATTTGAATTGCCTTTTTGGAGTCCTTCTTTCATTTTCCCATTGGACAAACTAAAGTCTATAGACTAGCCTGGTAGATGGAATGAGATAAAATGAAACTAATCTTAGGAAGACCTGACTTCTGTTTTCATTTCACTAACTAAGGTGAAGCAAAACCAGAAACAGTGAACAATCTTGAACTTTATCAAAGTAGTTTATTTTATTTATGGGCAAATAAACATGTCTTCTTTACATCATGAGGGTAAAATTAGCTAATGTAAAACTTTATTCACTTTTAGGTGGCGAAGTGATGACAGAGAGGTCAATGCCATTGGAGGGAGTTTTTATCACTTACAATTTCCAAGAGAAGAGGGCAGACCACATCATGGAGAGGAAAGCACCAGGTTTTGTCACAAGGTGGAAGGAGTGACAGGAATGCATGTCTCAGAGCCTATATTCTGTTCCACAGGAAGGTAGGAGCAAGGAAGGCTAACACAGCCTTGGGATTGGATAGTTTAAGAAATTTCAGGGGGCCATAAAGTTGGCCCCTGGTTGTCTAGTACCTAGTCCTGGGGTGATTTGGAGCAGGGGAACAATTGGCTCAATGTGTAAGAATTAGAAAAGGAAGGTAGTTGGAGGGTGGACTGGTGAATGCTTGATTTGTATATGTTTTTGCCAATGTTTGCAGGTCTGAGTGTTTGTGTTTACCTCAATTTAATATGTTGAAATCCTAACCTCCAATGTGATGGCATTAGGAAGTGGGGCCTTTGAGAGATACCTAGGCTGTGTGAGCAGAACCCTCACGAATGGAATTAGTGGTCTTATAGAAGAGACCCCAGAGAGGTCCCTAGCCCCCTCTGCCACATGAGAACAAAGGGAGGAAGGTGTTAGCTGTCAGCCGGAAAGAGGATCCTCACCATAACAAGACCATGCTTGATTTTGGACTTCCAGCCCCCAGAAATGTGAGCAATACATTTCTGTTGGTTATAAGTCACCCAGTCCACAATATTTTATTATGGTATCCCAAATGGGCTAAGACGGTTGGAGATTTAATGTCTTTAAGAATTAGCTAGGCCCTGGCTTGGCAGGTCAGTTGGTAGGAGGATCTTCCATATATCAAAACCTTATCGGTTTGATCCCTGGTCAAGGGCATATAGGGGAGACAACTGATCCATGGTTCTCTCTCTCTCTCTCTCTCTCTCTCTCTCTCTCTCTCTCTCTCTCTCTCTCTCTCTTTCCAAAAACCAATGAAAACATATTCTTGGAGGATTAAAAAAAAAGAGGAAGAATTAACTAGTTCTGGGAGGAGCAAGAATTAGCAAGGTTCCCCAAGATGTTAAAGCATTATAAATTATAGACAATTTAAAAATATTGTTTGAAACAGAACATTTTCTTTAGTATGAATTTGATAAATAATGCAAACTTTATTGTTGGCTTAAATATTCACAATCCCTATTAGCATATTTAGGTTTATATGATATTCTGTCATATGTTTATATGATAACTGTCTTAACATTGTTTAACCCAAAGTTTCTTAAATTGATTGGCCCTATGCAACTAACACCTATTGATATTTAGCAGAACAATAATCTTACAAAACCACATATTTTAAACCAATTTTTCATATTTTAAATTCTGTGTGTTTTATACATCTGTTGTTGCACCTTAATCATAACACACATTTCACATATTCAGTGTATTCATAATTTATGCTTCAAAATTAATATATATGCATTATGATATTTTGGAACAGTTATCCTTCTAAAGAAAGGTTTTCCTTATGAAATAAAAGATATAAAAAAAACACCAGTTTCTAAAATGGAATAATCTCCTCAAAGACATTTAATGTGAAAACAATTTTTTTTACATTTTTTTTTACATATTTACACATGTTATTTTTCAGAGAACATGTGTAAATAATTACTGTTCACCCACTTATATCAATTCTTACAATGCTAACTCCTATATGTGTTTAAAGATATAGGAAAACCATTCTTAACATTAATAAGTTTAAGAAGGTCCAAAACATGGCAATTGAGGATTCAGAATCAAGCATTGCTAGAAATAAATTTTGCCTAAATTAGACCTTCTCCATATGCAATGAGACCTGATTCTGTATTATTTAATGAGCCACTAAGCCCATGCTTCTGCCAGGGAATAATTATTTTGAATTATTAGAAGGAAAATGAAGCATACCGTTTGCACAATTTCCCCTATTCTATTGAAACGGGTCGACAATTTACTATTAAAAGGGAAAGAATCAACCCATAAAATCTTGAGCTCTTCAAAGAAAGAAATGATATTGTTGAACTTCATCATCTTCCCATGTCTCACTGACCCAATTGGGAAGGCAATGCGAGGATGAGGACACATATGTAATACCTTAATCAATAAAGAAATTAAAATTCAAACAAAATAAAAATTTTCCAATAGTATCACATGTAACCCAAATGGAAAAGATACTGACAATCTTTTAGCCTTTCTAAACTATCTGTTAATGAGATGATATATCTGAGTCTAAAATGAACCAACTCAAAAGGGGGGAATGGAGAGTCAGAAAATTCATTACCTCAGCTTTGGGGTTAAATTGTTACTAAGAGAATTTTTTTCTTTGTCATGCCTTTCTGATTCCTCCCTCACTCCTGCCCCCTGCCCCAGATTCTTTTTATGGCAATTAAAAGCAAAGGCTCACTTTACTAGTTTATGAAAACATTCTTCATTCAATAAATACTTATAATGAGCCCCCAAAGCCAGGCACTTGATGGAAGACAAAGTCCCAGTGTGCACAGAACAAAGAAGCAAATAAACAAGATCATAAATAAGTAAATATGAAAATGAATATCAAAATATGATAACCAGAAAATGAAAATTTTGATGTGAAGGTGAATGTCTTGTTCACTGCTATGAATTCAGTGGTCAAGGAAGAAATCTCTAAGGAGATGACTGAACTGAATGGAAAGAAATAACCAGGATATAGCATTCCATTCAAATATTTCTCCTTTCAAAATACATTGGGCAAGGTTCCTCATCACCTGAATATTGATTTGTAAATAATAAAACATGATCAATGGTATTTGGAGATAAAAGTAAGCCAATGGAATGTTTAGAAAAGAAGGATTTATTGAAATATAGATGACTCTTTGAAGCAGTTGTTAAACAACCATCTTCAAATGCTTAAGCTCCACATAGACTGTGTTTAATTCCCTTTAATTTGGAAGTTAGGAAATCTGTGGCCTTCTTGTCCTTTATAGCAATGATTCTCAAATGAGGTAGCCTCAGACTCACTTGGGAAACTAGTTAAAATACAAATACCTCATCTGTGCCTCTAGTGATTCCAATAAGGAGTATATCCCAGTATTGCTATGTCTTTACCTCAACCTGAAGGAGCAACAGGCTGGGCCAGTAGAGCTTGAGCTGCAGGTATCTGCATGCAAAGGAAGGAATTCAGTGGGAGAGATTGTTCTTTAGTGAACCTCAATGATAAATTAAGGTCAAGGGGATTTACCATACCTGGGATTTTATAAAAGGATTTATAGAAGTCTTGGGTCCTTGCAATATTACTTTGAGACCTGTAGGTTGAAGCTTTAGGGCTCCATTTCTGTGTAAACTAGAATAACTCTTCTTTTGACTTTTACATCTTGGGGTTACATATATGATTTCACTTGGAAAAATGTTCTCTTTATCAAAAGATTACACACAGTTGAACTATTCAGTGGAGAAAGGGCTGGGAACTATACCTCAATGGCCCAGGCAAGGTCCAGAGTCCACAAACATTCTAGACACTAGAAATGAAAAGTGAGATCCTGGGAATCAGACCAAATCTATAGGTCAAGCTTAATAATGCTTGGTTAATATGTTTAATGCTCAGTTAAGCTTTCATTGTACAGAAAAAAAAGGTGAACAAGGTTGAAATGTGAATAATAATTATTATTTCCATTTATTAAGAAGCCATTAAGTTACAGGACTGCACACTTTATGTCATTTATTCTGCACAATGAATCTTTAGGGAAGTGTTAATATTTCAATTTTCAAAGTGATTAATCTGAAGGTTGGAAATATTAAGTAAGTGGCCCAAGGTCCCCTGGCAGACCTAAGGTTTAACCTGGATTGGTTTGATTCCATAAATCATGTTCTTAAACTTCCAACAAGATCTTGCCTTAGAACAAGGAGGGCCTGTTTTTAGTAGAGATAATTATAGACAATTTTATGATGTAGTCATGATACTTAACTCTTTTCCATCACAACTTTTGTGCAGTTTGCATATCAACCCAGATAAACTATTACTACTTAAGAATGAGAGAAATGTAGAAAAAGGGTACCCTTTTGCTTCAACACCTATTGCAGAATGTGAAATGCAGTCATTGTTTGAGGATAAAAGGAAATGTTATCAGAAATTAGGAATGTATAAGTTGTTTGCCAATGAGATATTGGAACATAAACAATAAGCCAATCAAAAAAAGACAAGTATCACATGATCTAACTCATGTGGAATCTAAAGAACAAAATAATCTGTTGAATAAAGTAGATCCAGAGACATTTAAACATGCAACAGACTGACACAATTCAGAGGGAAGTGGGGAGGGTGGTGGGAGGCAGGGAGGCCAAGAAGAGATTAACCAATGAACTTACATGCATATATGCATAACCCATGGACAGATACTGGTTCTGGGAAGGCCTAGGGAGGGAATATTTCGAGGGGAAAATGGGACACTTATAATATTTTCAACAATAAATATATATTTTAAAAAGTCATGAAGAAATTGTCCCATTTTACCAAACCATATCAAAGGAAACAAAATTACTTTAACCAATATTTTGTACTTTTACCCTCTGATTACTCCCAAACCAGATAAAATATTCAACTGCTGTTAGTAATATGCACTTTATTGTGAATGCTTTTACAGCTAAAATTATTCCAAATAGAAGTGATGGAGATCTGTTTTCAGAAATGTGTGACACTAAAGAAAAGCATGATCGATTTTGTCCATGAGCTACCAAATCTTATAACCACAGATCCTGCAATATTATCAGATTTAATAATTTATTTAGCATTCTCTCTCATGCATTATATTCATGATGACTCCAAATAAATTTAAAAAATATATTGTCCTCTAATTATTACATAATTCTTTCTTACTTTTGGACAAATTTAGAGAGGGATTTAATTTCTAAAATTGTTTTTTTTTTTAAATCTAAAATTAGATATAATAACAACTAGTGCCCCAATGCATGGATTCATGCACACTGAAATGAAATTTATTAGAAGGTGGCTGGTGGGGTGGGACTGGGCAAGATGGGCCTTGAAGTCAACCTCTTGTGGTGCCTCCCAGGCCGGCCACACCTGGGGTGGCACCAGGACTTAAAGGGCATCTAAAAAGTGAGCAGGGTCCTGTAGACATGTGGGGTCCTTTGGCTTGGCCTGTGGGGATGAGGCCAAAACTGGCTCTCTGACATCCCTGGAGGGGTCCTGAATTGCAAGAGGGCAGTTCTGACAATCTGGAATTGGGCTCCCTCCTCTCTGTTTCTGGGGTGCATCACCCAAGAACCACCACTGCCAAATCACTGCAGCTTGACAGCTCCTTCATTGGTGGTCAATTCACGTCATAGCTACTGTCAGAGCATCTGCCTCCTGGAGGTCATTGCATAGCTACTGGACAGAAGGTTGGATGGTGGCTTAGACTTTTATATACATAGATGTCCAAACTACATTAGATGCTGTAAAGAGAAATGTGTACAGATAGTTTCATTATCTTCCTTTACAATTAGGAATTTTCTGATAAATGTTTGAATCTCAGTAAACACAAACCAAATATACAAAACATGTAATATATCCTATAAAATAAAAAGGTAATATGCAAGTTGACCATCATTCCAGCACACAAGATGGCTACCCCATGTGGTCAAAGATGGCCACTCCCATGTGGACACAAGATGGCTGCAACAAGATGGTCAGCAGAAGAGGGAAAGTGGGGGGGAACCAAGCCTGCAGTGGAGGGCAGTTAGGGGCAATCGGGCTGACAGTGTAGCAGTTATGCATAGATCATGCTGGCAGGAGAGTGATTAGGGGGTGATTAGGCTAGCAGTTAGGGGCAGTCAAGCAGGTAGGCAGGGAGTGGTTGGGAGTCAGCAATTTTGGATTGTGAGAGAGATGTCCTAGTGGGATCACGTCTAAATGGGCAGTCAGACATCCCTCAAGGGGTCCCAGATTGGAGAGGGTGAAGGTTGGGCTGAGGGACACACACACCCCTCCCCCATGCATGAATTTCATGCACCAGGAATCTAGTTATTTTATATTTAAAAAAGTATAACTGCATTTGTAAGCTTCAAAAAATAAAAACAGCCTAACATTGGCCAGATTTCAAGTTTTTGTGGGTGGAATCCTATAAGGTAATAGAGAAATAAATAGCATTGGCGTCCACAGTTTTTCCCATCCAAGACTTGGCTTACCTGCTGACAAAAACAATTTACGTGCGACAGAACATAATCTTCTATCAGACAAAAGATGGATAACCTGATGGCCATGTTTTTCCTTGAAGGCCATGCTTTTTTATGTAGGAAAACTGCACTTTTGGAAACTAGTCTGTGTGATATTTGGCAGTGATTCAACTATAAAAATAATGAATCAAAACACCTGTAAAAGAGTCTTATGCCCATAGAAATAATTGTATTGTAAATATTCTCAGGACATAAAAAAAAACTGTCACATTATATGCAGAGTTTATTTTTCTTGGGGAACATGTATTAATATTCTACTAAAATAATGTAAGTTATTGAAATATTCTATGTATAGAGTTTAAAATACCTTAATTCATAAAATTTAGGGGTTGGTAAATTTTGTCTCTCAAGAGCCAGATTTTAACTATTTCAGGAGTTGTGAGGATACATTTTCTGTCTTATATTTTTCTCTCTCTCCTCTTTCCTCTCTTCCAAGCTCCTTCCTTTCTTTCCTTCTTTCTTGATTTTTCTTTACAACTCTTAACAATATAAAAACATTTTCAGCTGAAGGATCTGTTAATCATATTTACTTTTTAGGGATATCATATAATGATAATGATCTTCCAAGAAAATTATTGAGGCAAGAAGGTAGGATATGGTGGTGATGCAATGTGACTGACAAGGCTTTTAATTAACAAAGGATTACCTCCACAACTTTGGATGTCTGAATGCCCCCTCAGGTATTTCCCTTTTCTCTACCTATTTAGTTATGAATATGACTTGGGAAAACCAGAGAGAAAACATTTCTGGGCCAAGGCATTATATTTTAGAGTCAGACAAAATCCATTTGAATCAAAAGCAGCACCAATATAGGGGAGACAGAACTGTAATTGTAATTTTAGTTATCCATTATCTCCAATAATCTTACACTTCTAAAGACTCAAATTTTTTAGAGCAGTTTTATGTAGTTCACAGCAAAATTGAAAGGAAGAAAGAGTAATTTTTTTTCTATACTTTCTGTCTACCCACACAAACATGCATAGCCTCCCTGCCCCACTATCACTATCCCACACCACAGTGGTATGTATGTTATAATCAATGAACCTACATTGATACATCATCATCACATAGTGTCCATCCTATATAACAAAAGTCTAATATGCTAAATGTTCTGTCAACTGGTTGGCCGTTTCACCAAAGTATAATATGCTAATGATATACTAAGGCCACTAAACTGCTTGCTATGATGTGCACTGACCACCAAGGGGCAGACACTCCAATTGGTAGGTTAGCTTGCTGCTGGGGTCCCTCTGACTGGGACTGAGTGAGACAGGCCAGACATGCCCTGGAGCCTTCCTGTGGTCCCTTCCCAGCTGGTCAACCTCCTGCATCCCTCTCTGGCCCTGATTGTGCACTGGTGGGGTCCCTCAACCTGGCCTGTGCCCTCTCGCAATCCAGGATCCCTTAGGAGATCTCAGAAAGCCAGTTTTGGCCCAATTCCACAGGCCAGGCTGAGGTATCCCACTAGTGTACAAATTCATGCACCAGGCCTATAGCCTATATAATAAAAGCCTAAGCAACTGTTAAGGCAGAACAACTGGAATTATTGGTTGCTATGAGGTGCACTGACCACCAAGGACAGATACTCAACACAGGAGCTGACCTTGGTGGTCAGTATGCTCCAACAGGGGGAGCGCTGCTCAGACAAAAGCCGGACTCATGGCTGGTGTGCCCAGATGCTCCCCTCTCTGTGGCAGCAGGCACAGTGGTCCAGGATGAGCATAAGTGACACTCAACCCCAATTTGGATCCTCCCTGGCCGCCTGCCACTTGGCACACTGCTACATCCCCTGACAGGCCTTTAGTAATTCATATTAGATTTCAGTCTTGATGTTTGTTGATTCTATGAGTTTGGACAAGTATCCATCATTATAGCATCATAGAGTAGTTTCATTATCCTAAAACCTTCTCTGCTCTGCCTAATCATGGCTTACCCTCTAACCTCTAGAAAACAACTAATATTTTTACTATCTCTCTAGTTTTGTCTTTCCCAGAATGTTCTATAGTTGGAGTCATACAGTATGCAGCCTTTTCAGCTTGGCTTCTTTCACATTGCTGGATGTACCACAATTTATCCATTCACCTACTAAGGGACATCTTGGCTGCTTTGGCAATTATGAATCAAGCTGCTATAAACATCACTGTGCAGTTTTTGTGTGGTCATTAGTTTTCAACTCTTTTGGGTACATATCAAGGAACTAAAGGGCTTGATTAAAGTTATATGAGAAAGTAGAGCTGTAGGGTAATTAAAAACAACTTCCCTTATAAACATGAATAGGATGACAGTGAAGCAAATTGAAATCATGGGATTTTGCTATGGGCATTGTTGAGTTGAGAAAAAAAATTTAAGTTATTTTTCAATTGCTTCTTACTAATCTCTGATAACCAACTTTCTGCTTCAGAATAAGTATTAGAGCTCAAGAACTCAGCAATCTTCATATTGGAAAGCAGCAAACTATGGTAGAACCAGGTGCCGCAATTACTCAGAAGCAATAGTACACAAAATAAAAAATAATTATCAAAACCCTTACAAAAGAGAACCTAAATAGCTTAAAAGTGGAATACTATATATAAAGAAGAAAATAAAATGTCTGATCACTCAAAGAAAAATGAACTCCATTATCTTAATTATACAAAATTGGGACTTTAAGGGCTCATTATTTAAATGTTCATTTTTTATGCATAAAACATACAAAGAGTGTCTGAATAAAAGTGTTTGTAACCAGAAGCATTTTTTGCTAGACTTGAATTATCTATAATAACAACATATATTGAGCATATGAGTCAGGGGGAAAATATTTCAATTTCTACACAATGGGTTATATGTTCTTTTTAAACCAATGATTTGAATTACACTTGTTCTCCACAAAGACTTGCTGTCAACTTACATAATTGCATTTTTGTTTCTTTCTACATGATGATGCCACCCTGAAAAGTTGATCTGGAAATAAAAGGGAAAATTACTTTTCTATTTTTTTTTTTGAGTGGCCAAGCACAAGAGCTTGATATCTGACTTGGGACATTGTTAACTCAATACCATTGCCTTTTTGCACATCTATGTCTATCTGAGTGAGGCAGAGGCAGACTCTTGTGATAAAAAAAAAAAGGTTGTGGTAATGGTGTCTGAGAACATGAAATCAGAGGACAATAGCCTTCTACTGCATGCTTCTGAAAAATTTATGTAATCCCTTATGCCCAGCAGCTTCATTTTTAGTGTTTATAATGATAAATGTCCTATCCCATTCAGAGAGATGTATAGGGAAGGCATAATTGTATTTATAGAGAAGTGCTTTAGAAATGTAACTGTAGGGAGTTGTTCAAAATATTGCTCATAAGTATTGTTTCCAATTAGAAAGCTCCTAAACTGTTTTCTGGAATACCACTTTGGATGTTCTGACCTTGACATCTTAGTTCTCCTCTTCTCCACATTTCCTGTGTTGGAGACATCTTCCCTATTCGTGAGCAAAATCTTTCAGATCTACTTTAAAATTTTTTTTTTATCTTTAATGATCCCCTCTCCCTAGCACCTGTCCCTCCCAGGACTTTACCACACTATTGCCCGTGTCCATAGGCTATGTATATATGCATGTAAGTTCCCAGGTTAATTTCTCCTCTCCCTGCCTTCCTTTCTGCAATACTTTAAATTATGTCTTATGGATGCCCTGATTTGACCACCTCTAATGGGCTAACATCTTAGTCTCGGCCTCATCATCTTATAGAACTAACCTAACTATTCTGCTTACTGCCATGTGTCTTTCTTCAACAGTCTATTCTTCACCATACAGCTTACATCATAATTCTTTAAAAATAAATATTGTATCCTATCATTTCTCAGTTTAAAACACTCTTGATGATTTATTCTCATACAAAGAATTTTATCCTAAATCCTCACCATGTCCTACAACACCCCACAGGACAGGGTGGCAAATATTGCTTTTTGTTTTGTTTTGTTTTTTGTATCTGTTTTTTTTTTTAAATACAGCCCATGAGCTAAAAATTGCTTTTAAATTTTAAATGTTTGTCACATGAACATTATATATAATTCATATTTTTGTGTCAATAGCTAAACTGTTATTGAAACACAGCCATGTTTATTCATTTACATATTGTCCATGGTTGCTTTCATTCAACTATAGTACAGAGTTGAGTTGTTACATAGATAATATGGCCTGTAAAACCTAAAATGTTTACTATCTAGTTTTTTTTTTAAAGAAAAACTTAGCAAACTTCTGCCCACAGGGTCTGACCCCTGTTCTTTCCTACCACTCTTCTCATTTATATTCTGCTCCAGTCATGCTGATAGCTTACTCTTTTATGTGTGTTCTTTGCCACACTGCTATTTTATATGCTGTTTCATTTGGCTCTGAGATATCCTATGACTTCCTATATCACATCACTCTAGAATATGTTACCTTTCCCTGAGAGCTCTTCCTTGACAATTTATAGAAACTAGTATGGTGATAAAATTAAAAATACACACAATAATTTTTAAAGATATAATTTCTAGTTTGTTTGAATTCAAACTCTTTTCATTTTAGATGTTAAATATTTTAGTTACTAAAACTCAGTATTATATATAAGGTATTTGATATTCAATGGCTCAGTTGTAGTTTAGAGGACAAGTTGGGAGTGAAAAATGACATGCTTCTCTTTTTTTAAGCTCTTACAAGAGCTTAGTATGTGACTCTGAACAAAGAATTTAGCATTAGGAGCCTCAGTTTTATCTTCAAGGACTTAATGATTATTCCCCTTGGGCTGCATAATAAATATGATAGGTAAATACAAGCATATAACCATTACATTAAAATAATGCTCCAAGAACAGCAAGAACAAACAAACATCTCTGCAACAGGTATGGCATATATCATCTTCATCAGAACTTTATTCTTAAAACTTTTCCTTAGAAAAGTGTCTATGTTTACTAAAATCTGCAAAATGCATACCAAGCAATAACACCTTTATTATTTTCCGAGGGTTGAGGGTTGATGTAAAAAAGTACCACAAAGTGGGTGGCTTAAACCAACTGAAATTATCGTTTCACAGTATTGGAGGCTAGGCTAGAAGTTCAAAATCAAGGCGCTAGAAAGGCTATGCTCCTCCTGAAATCTACAAAGGAATGAATCTTTTCTTGCCTCCTTCTAATTTCTGGTGGTTTGCCAGCCATCCCTGATGTTCTTTGATTTGCAGCTACATAACTCTAACCTCTGTCTTCACATCACTATATTTATAAGGAAACTGGTTATAGCAGATTAGGAGCCCATCTTATACTAGGATGACCTCATTTTAGCTTTACCAATTCTATCTGCAATCACTCTATTTCCAATGAGGTCACAAGGTGAGGTACTGGGAATTAAAACTTCAACTTATCTTATTTTTTTGAGAGGAGAAGGAAACACAATACAACCCGCAGCAGTAGCCAAAAGTGCAGTGGCAAAGGTCTCACAACGCTGTTAATTCGCAGACCTTCTTATGAAATTTAAGACTTCCAATTCTTAAAATGAGTGATATGTGAACATATCAACCATTTAATAAGAGAGAATAATGACAAAAGGGCATGTTTAAAATTGACATACTTGAAAAAGTTAAAAAAAAAATCCTTCTTTGGATAGTTTATTTCCTACATTTTAAAAAGCCCCTATGACATATCAAACACATTTTCAAGAGACATCTTGAAAATGCCTAGAGAAAGTTGCCATATTTTTGTGGTGAAGGGATTGGAGTCCGTGTTGATAAAAAAAAACCTTGGTGGCTGTGGTGGCCTACAGTGGTATCAGCAAAGGGGTGATGTGGGCAGCACCTTCCCCTGATCAGCCAGGTTGCCTCCTGTAGAGGAAGGCCAGTTGTGGCTTAGGTCCACTCCCCAAGCCAGTAGGACATCCCCTGAGGACTCCTGGATTGTGAGAGGGAGCAGGCTGGGCTTAGGGACCTCCCCCCAACCCAGTGCACAAATTTTGTGCACCAGGCCTCTAGTATAAAATAAAATATTTTAGATTTTATTTATATTTACATAATTGCATAGGTACACAAGATGTTTCTAGAATGTCAGACTAGTAAACTAGCACTCGGAAGCCAAAAGAGCAGACCAGAGATATCAGTGGCTGCATACTACAGAAAAGACAAATAACACTCAACGTTCAGACATTAATTCAATATTTCAACAAAACTGCACAATTTTCAGAATACAACAGAATAATGCATTATCTTTAATGTCATTTACAACAAAAAATTATTAGGCGTGCAAATATGCAGGAACTATGACAGGAACAAAGATAGTCAATAGAAGTTGAGTCTCAATAATTTTAGGTATTGGATTTAGTGAATAAAAACTTAAAAGCAACAATAAGAAATATATTCAAAGAATTAAAGTATGAAGTCAATTACTTGAAAGAGAAAATCTCAAGAGGAAATAAATTTATAAAATAGAAATTTGATAACTAAAAATTCAATAAGCTTTAAACATTAACTAATGGGCTCAACAGAAGGTTAGAGATGGTGGAATCAAGAATCAATAAACTCGAATATGGATTAATACTAATTACCAATATTAAGAACATAGGAAAAAAGACTGAAGAAAAATGAGTAGAGCTTGAGACATCTTAGGAAGAATATCAACCATGCTATCAATTATGTAACTGTAATCCCCAAAAGAAAGGAAAGAGAAAGAAATGAGTAGGGAAAAATATTTAAATTAATAATGACTGAATCTTCCCAAAATTAGGTGGCAAACATTAAATTCAAATATGAGACACTTAGTAACTTCAAACAGAATTAAAACAAAGAAAAACATTTCTAAACACAATGTAGCTAAACTGCGAAAATCCAAAATTAATAAACAAAATTTTGAACCCAGCCAGAGGAAACATACACATTAAAAATAGGTGAAGTGCCTAAACCAGTTTGGCTCAGTGGTAGAGCATCGGTCTGTGGACTGAAGGGTCCTGGGTTCGATTCCGGACAGGCATGTACATTAGTTGCTGGCACATCCCCGGTAGGTGGTGTGAAAGAGGCAGCTGGTGGATGTTTCTCTCTCATCGACGTTTCTAGCTCTCTATCTCTCTCCGTTAAAAACAAACAAACAAAAAACAAAAACAACAACAACAAAAAAAACCACAATAAAATATATTAAAAAAAAAAAATATGTGAAGGGCCGAAACCGCTTTGGCTCAGTGGATAGAGCATTGGCCTGTGGACTGAGAAGTCCTGAGTTCGATTTAGGTCAAGGGCATGTACATTGGTTGCAGGCACATTCCCAGTGGGGGGGTGTGTAGGAGGCAGCTGGTCGATGTTCTTCTCTCATCGATGTTTCTAGCTCACTAGAGTCCCAGTGCAGAAAATTGATGCCTAACTACTCCCCTGCCAGACTAGCTCTAACCTGTGATCAGGGCCATCTTCCATCCTCTTGCCAATCCCCATTTCTGCTCCTCTGCCACCCACCCAGTTCCCCATTTAATGCTGTGATTGGATCCTGCAGGCCAGGGGGAGGGACCGAGATGTGGTTAATGCACCTCATAGTGACTATTTGAATGATTATTCTGGTTGTTACACCGTTATGGTCCCTGGGCTTTTATTATATACTAGAGGCCCAGTGCATGAAATTCTTGTACTACGGAGGGATTCCCTCAGCTCTGACTCCACCCTCTGCAATTCAGAACCCCTATCCCTTTTTCTTATCTCGCTAATCTTTTCACATTTAAAAAAAATTAACTGAAATATCACCTATTCTAGAAAATCCTCTTTGAACAAATGTCTTCACAATCTGTATTAAGTATTTTCATAGTATACCATTCTTTTTCTTTAACAGCTACTTAGAGTGGATGCAATGTGGTTTTCATTCTTGCATCTGAATTTTTTCTTCTTATTCTTGTAATAGCAAAGCTTATCCAATTTACTTTTGCCCTTCAAAGGCTTATATTTGGTTCAGTTTCTAGTTGATTCCCTGCTTTTTTTAAAAACAATAAATTTGAATAGTGATAGTAAGCTTCACTTGTAATAAAGCCTGTAGGTCTCTCTATCTAAATATTTCTATCTAAATCTTTCTATAATACCTATCACTTTAGAGCGTATCAGAGATTGTGTTCATTTATAAGAAATAACAATAAATGTCACCTGATCATTTGACCTTCTAGTAATATTTTATAGTAAGGTGTATTATTCTAGTAATTTAACTATTACAAAACTGAGGCATACAGAAATAAATTACATTGAACAATAAAGAATGACTCAAATGTCAAAGCATAGTACACTTCGGGCCTCCCTTGTCCTGTGCCTCAGATATCATAGTATAGTACACAGTTCACATGGAATTCAGCTTCTTTTAAAATAGGAAGAGATACCACACTCATGAAGCAGCTACTTCCACACATTTTTAAAAAATTTAATTCATTGTACATACTCTTTGTACTAATTGTTGGAAAATCATCCTAGCAATTGCTTCTGTCCCTCTCTGTATTGCCTTACATTCTGATGTTATTACTGTGCTTTTATTATCCACTTGTTCTAATAAAATTGTGAATATTTTAAGAACAGAGATCATGACTTGAGCTTGTGTTTCTCTGTCATGGTGTTTTGATAAAAACTCAAATGCCATTCAGTCCAAATGACTGTGATGAGAGAGGCCCGCTATTGCTTGAGACCTCTGATATTTATTTAAGGGCCTCACTTGTTCTGTGCCTTTACAGAGGGGTGAGTATGGGCTGAGGGTATTTGGGGAAACCCACACAGAATTCTCCTCCTAAAAGATTTTGCTAAGCTGACACCTGGAACCACAGGGCATTTGTCTAATTAAAATCTGGACTCACAGCAGTAACAAAGGCACTTGTTGTCCTACTGCTAGTGCATGGAGATCAAGTCCCAGCCTGCAGGAGGAACTCATCACCTCCTTAGTCAGGTCCAGGCTGCTGGGTAGACCTGGGCTGGTGTTCCTAAATGTGGGGAGAGGAAGACTTTCCATGGCTGCAGGCTAGAGGCCCTGGACTCCGCACCATGCGCCCCACTGAGAGGCTTCTTCTCCTGGGATTGCAGGACGGCTTGGCCAGGCTCTGCCTGGCATGTTTGCCCCATGATTTCTGGCCAGCTCGGCCTGTAGGCCCTGTGATATCAGGGCAGCTTGAACCTGGCACTTCACCCCATGATCACTGGGCAGCTGGGCCTGGCCCGTTCTCCCCATGATGATGGGGTGGCTTGGACCTGGGCAGGCGGCCTCAGGTATTTGAAGCTGCCTGCTTGGGTTCCCATCTCACCTTGGATCCGCTGCCTGTCCAGGTCCCTGACTGCAGCTTGGATCCTATCTGCTGCATAGGGCCTTTGCCTGCACTGCCTGCATATGCAAATGCATCTGCCATCTTTGCTGGGTTAATTTGCATATCACTCCTGATTGGCTATGGGCATAGTGAAGGTACAGTCAATTAGCATTTTTCTCTTTTATTAGTGTAGATTAGAGGCCCGGTGCATGAAATTTGTGCACAGGATGGGGGGGCTGTCCCTCAGCCCAGCCTGCACCCTCTTCAATCTGGGACCCCTTAAGGGATGTTTGACTGCCCATTAAATGGGCTGCTGGCTCCCACCTGCTTGCCTGCCTGGCTTCCTGATTGCCCCTAACCACTTCTGCCTGCCAGCAGGATCACCCCCTAACGACTCACCTGCCAGCCTGATTGATGCCCAACCGCTCCTCTGCCAGCCTGTTTTCCTCTAACTGCCCTCTCCTCCAGACCTGGTCAACCCTAACTGCCCTCCCCAGCAGGCCTGGTCGCCCCCAACTTCCCTCCTCTGCCAGCTTGGTCACCCCTAATTGCCCTACCTGCAGGCTTGATCACCCCCAACTGCTCTCCCTTGCAGGCCTGGTCCCTCTCAACTACCCTCCCCTGCTGGCCATCTTGTGGTGCCCATCTTGTGTCCACATAGGGGAAGCCATCTTTTACCACATGGGGGAAACCATCTTGTGTGTTGTAGTGATGGTCAATCTGCATACTACTCTTTTATTAGATAGGATAGAGGCCTAGTGCATGGCTGGTAGCTTGCTGGTTTGCCCTGAAGGGTGTCCCACATCAGGGTGGGGGTTCCCTTGGGGCATAGAGCAGCCTGGTCAAGGGGCCTGAGGTGGTTTGCAGGCTGGCCACACCTCCTGATGACCCAAGTGGAGGTCCTGGTATCTGGGATTTATTTATCTTCTACAATTGAAACTTTGTAGCCTGGAGCAGAGCCAAGCCTTCTGCTTGCTCCGAGGCTGGCAGCCATTTCTGTTGGGTTTTATGTATCTTCTATCATTGAAACTTTGTAGCCTTGAGTGGCAGCCTGGGCCAGCAAGGGCAAGAAGAGAGCTTGGCTTCCTCCATTGCTCAGGAAACCCAAGCCTCCCTACTTCTCTCTGTTTATTTGCATATTTGCTCCTGATTGGCTAGTGGGTGTGGCTTGTGGGCATGGCTTGTGGGTTTAGCAGAGTGATGATTAATTTGTATATTACTCTTTTATTAGATAGGAAGATCATGGTAAATCAAATGAAATCTTTAAATAACATAAATTACCAAAACTAATATAAAATGAAACAGAAAATTTAAATAAATGAAATTGAGTTTGTAACTAAATGTCTTTCTACATAGAAATCTTTGGGTTCAGATAGCTATAGCCTATCATACATTTGAGACAAAAAATTACAAATTCTACACAAAATCTTTCATAAAATAAAGAAGGAAGAAAAATTTCCAAACCTATTTAATGAGATCAGTATTATTCTGAGACCACACTAGAAAAATACATTACAAGAAAATAAAAGTGCCAACCAGTATCCCTCATAAACAGAAATACAAAAATCCTCAATAATATTAGCAAATCAAATTCTCAGTATATAAAAGAATAATACCTTTTTATTGTACAAATTCTTAGCAAAGTAGGTAGAAAGGAACTTTCTTATGTAATTCCAGGAATACATGAAAAACCCTCAATTAAAACCATACTCTGGGGGGGGAAAAACTGATTTTTCCCCCCTAAAATTGAAAATAACTCAAATATGTTCACTCTACTTCTATTAGATATTTTAATGAAAACCTAGCTATTTTCATCAGTTAAGAAAATAAATAAAATAAATACAGATGGGAAAAGATGAGTGGTTTTGATCAAAGAGTTGAGAGGGTATTTATAAATTCCTAAGAAATACATATGTAAAAGACACCTACCAAAACTAATAAATGAATCTGTTAAGATATCTATATAGGAGGACAGTATACAAAAACCAGTAGTATCCTAATATATAAAAAGTCAAGGGTCATCAGGACCAAAACAATTCAACAGACCACCAACAAGAGGGTGCTTTGTGGAGCAACAAGGCCAGCAGGGGCGTTAGTGAGGGATGCCCAAACAATTGAACAGCAGACTGCATGGGATGACCAGGCTGGCAGGAGGGTTAGTGAGGGATGAACAAATAACTGAATAGCAGGCTGTGTGGGGTAATCAGGTCAGCACGTGGCAGTAGGGGGCAACCAGGCCAGCAATGGAGGATGAGTTGAGGCTGTGGAGGCTGGCAAGTGGGCAATGAGGGGTGACTAGGCCAGCAGGGGGGGCAATTGGGGGCAACCAGGTAGGCAGGGGAACAGTTAGGGGGCAATTGGAGGCAACCAGGCAAGCAGATGAACAGTTAGGAGTCAGCAGTCCTGGATTGTGAGAGATGCCCAATCCCCAGGGTCTTAGATTGGAGTGGGTGCAGGCTGGGCTGAAGGGACCTCCCTGTGCATGAATTTTATGAACCAGTCCTCTAGTTTACATATAACAGCAACAAAAGTTTGAAGGTGAAATAAAAAACACAATTCTACCTAATTAACATAAAAATCACATATTTAGTAATACACTTAACAAAAATATTACACATATTTAGGAATAAATTTAAGAAAAATACTCAAAATTACAACCCATTTCTAAGACTAAGCAATAAATAAATGAAGAGCAACTAAAATGTTTATAGATTGAAGATTCGATTTAGTTACAATGTCGGTTTTATAAATTGAACTATATATTTAATGCAACTCAAATAAAAATTTCAGCAGTCTTTTTATTTGGAAAAAAAATCAAGGTAATGCTAACATTTATATGGAAATAAAAACAACTTAGAATAGCCAAGGAAATTTTGAAAAGGAAAAATGAAGTTGCAGAGCTTACTCTCCATGTTTTCAAGATTACTAGCTAGTCAGTACAGTGCAGTGAAAACATAGATAAGTAAATAAATAATACAGAATAGAGATTTCAGAAAATGACCAAACACATATAAGATCAATTGATTTTAGTAAATGATCCAATGTAATTAAATGAGTGACACAGTAATTTTTCCAGTAATGATGCTAAAGTAACTGGACATTCCTATGAAAAATTAAAACTTATTTTTACTTCATACCAAGATAGCAACTATAATAAAAACTAAAATTATAAAACTTATAGAGGAAAACATGGGTAAAATAATCTTTATTTTCTTTTTTGAGAAAACACAAAACGTGTGAACCATAAAAAATATGCAAAGAGCCACAACTCAATAAAAGAGAACACACAGTACAATAAAATGTGTACAAAAAAATTTGAACAGACACTTAACAGTAAACAAATAGATATCTGAAAAGATTCTCCATATCATTACTTCTCAGGGGAATGATGATCAAAACCATAGTGAGATATCACCATATACCCATTAGCACATTAGCAAAGATGTGCAGCAATTGGAACTCTCTTATATTCCTTTTACACACTTTGAAAAAACACTTGGTTTTTCCTAATAAAGTCACCATATACCTATAATAATACTCAGCATTTTCACTTTTATTTACCTGAGAGAAACAAAACCTATGGCCTCATAAAGACTTGAATGTAAAGATTCGTACAACTTTGCTTATAAATCCCAATGGAAACTACTCAGATGTGGATGGATAAACAAATTATGGCATATCCAAACAATGGAATGTCACTCAGCAATAAAAGATATACTGATGTACAAAACATATAAATCTCAAAGGTATTATTTTGAATGAAAGATGCCAGCCACAAAAGAGTATATTCTGTATGATTGCCTTTACACAGAAGTTTACAAAATGCAAATTAATCTATTCTGACAACAAATAAGTGGTTGCCTGAATGCTATGTGTGAAGGATAGGATTGACTGCAAAGGGAACCAGGAAAATTTTGTATGGGTGGAATGTCTGTATCTTATTGTTGTAGGTTTCAAGGGTGGACATGCTAATGAAAGGTCATCAAAAAATACACTTATCGCCGGGACCGGTTTGGCTCAATGGATAGAGAGTCGGCTTGGGGACTGAAGGGTCCCGGGTTCGATTTGGTCAAGAACATGTACCTTGGTTGCGGGCAGATCCCCAGTAGGGGGTGTGCAAGAGGCAGCTGATCGATGACTCTCTCTCATCGAAGTTTCTAACTCTCTATCTCTCTCCCTTCCTCTCTGTACAAAATCAATAAAATATATTTTTTAAAAAAATACACTTATCATGGGTGAGGCATATTGTATGTAAATTACAAATTAATTTGGTGATTAAAGGCCCCACCAAATATCTTTCAAAATTAGGGCATTTTTAAAAATTTACTCTCAATCCCTCATTAAATAGGTCAGATAAATTATAGGCCTAGCATAACAAAAATACTAAGAAGCATCTCTGCCAGAAAAGCATGTCACCACACCCTAATCCTATATAATAAAAACCTAATAGCTAAACGTGCAGTTGTTCATTCAACCAATCAAAGCATAATATGCTAATGATATGCTAAGGCACTCAACCTGTCACTATCATGTGCACTGACCACCAGGGGCATATAGTTCAACTGGTAGGTTAGCTTGCTGCTGAGGTCCAGCTGATCAGACTAAGCGAGATGGGCTGGACATGCCATGGAGCCTCCCCATGGTTCCTCCTCAGCTGGCCAGTCTCCTGCATCCTGCCCGCATCCCCTGCCCCCCTACCACACACACACACATTGTACACTGATGGGATCCTTTGGCCCAGCTTGCAACGTCTCACAATCCTGACTGAGGGATTCCCCCCTGAGTGCATAGTTTTCTTATAATAACTTTTACAGAAGATGATTATTTAGAGAGTATTATCTCTCTTTAACACAGTCTTTAAAACAAAGTACTGCCGAAACCGGTTTGGCTCAGTGGATAGAGCCTCGGCCTGCGGACTGAAAGGTCCCGGGTTCAATTCCGGTCAAGGGCATGTACTTGGTTGTGGGTACATCCCCAGTAGGGGGTGTGCAAGAGGCAGCTGATTGATGATTCTCTTTCATCGATGTTTCTGACTCTCTATCCCTCTCTCTTCCTCTCTATAAAAAAATCAATAAAATATATTTTAAAACAAACAAACAAAAAAAAACAAAGTTCTGTTTTTATATACAAATATTGTAGAATCGGAGATGAACAAAAGACCCATATTGCTCAAAATAAATATATTGCTCAAATGCTACTTTAAAAATACATAGAGTGTAATGAAAATCTTGGGAAGGTAGAAGCTTGGCAGAGAGGGGTAAAGGGAAGAAAAACAATGGGGGGGGGGGGACACCTGTAATATGTCAACAGTAAAAATATATATATAATAATACATAGAAAACGACACATTGTACAACGTGGTTATAAAAACTTTAGTAAAATGTTTCTCTGTTCCTTTGAATATTATTTTCTTTCAGATAACTATCACTTTTTAGATCAGCTATGACTATTCAAATCAACTAGTTCCTTAAGAAAGTCTTCCTGAAATCTCAGTGAAGCCAGAGTTATTGGTTAAGAAATATCTAACTTATTCCAGATGGGCCAGCCCACTATCTAGTAGAGTCTTTACAGAAATAGAATATCAGAAATCTTTCCATTACTATCCTCACTTGCCATCTCTTTCATGAAATCCACTCCTTGCATCTTATCACCTCTGATTTTATCATGTGTTCACTTCTCTCTGTGTCTTCATCAGCAGAGGTGAATATGTTGGTAGTGCAGGGGGGTCTTACAAATTAGGCGAGAGAGTTAAGGCGATATACAGCGCTTGTTATGTGTTGGCCCTGGACACCTCTATATTACACTGGTTGTCCCATGGTAATTATTATCACATTTTCACTCTCAAAAGTGCTCTGATATAAATGAAAAAGTATACACTCACCCTAATATGGACCTTAAAGACCTTGATAGGTTAGACTTTATGATGGAAAGCATTGGAGATATTTTTGTAAATTATCAGTTTAATTAAAATAATTTATTTAATCAAGTTGGCAGTACATGGATATTTTCAAATTTAAAGATACAAAAGTATATAGAAGTGTATAGAGTAACTGCAAGCCCTTTCTCTCACCCATGAGCACAAGGAATTCCATTTCCCTTCCTCCAAGCAACCATTGCTATTCGTATCTAAGTATCTTTTTTTAATTACATTTTATTTTACTTTTTTAATTCTTTATTGTTTAAAGTATTGCATATGTCTCCTTTTAACCCCATTGACCTCTTCCCGGCTGTTCCCACATTTTGGGTTACGACAGATTTCTCTACTCTCATACCCCTCAGCATGTGCCCTCACCTCCGTAGTGTCTGTGTACATTGGTTATGCTTACATGCATGCATACAAGTCCTTCGGTTGATCTCTTACAGCCTCCTCTCCCCCTGCTTGCCTTCCCTCTGAGGTTGGATGATATGTTCAATGCTTCTATGTCACTGGATCTATTTTTATTCATGAGTTTATGCTGTTCATTATATTCTACAAATGAGTGAGTTCACGTGATATTTATCTTTCTCTGACTGATGGGCACTTAGATTGTTTCCAAATCTTAGCTATTGTAAATTGTGCTGCTATGAACACAGGGGTACATATGTCCTTTCTGATTGGTGTTTCTGATTTCTAGGGATATATTCCTAGAAGTGGGGCTACTGGGTCAAATGGGAGTCTAGGTAACTTTATGTCAGTGTTTTGACTAGATGAGTGACATAATCTGATTCTATTTCTAATGCATTGCATCACTCAGGGTGCTGTATTAAAAAGAGGTTGGGACAACCCTTTCACCTTTTTCATCCAGCTCCCCAAACACCTTACCCTCTGACAGCAGTCTATTCCTTGTAAACATGTCTCTGACTCTATTTTGTTAGTCAATTTATTTTATTCATTATATTCTACATCCAAGTCAGATCTTATGGTATTTGACTTTCTCTGATGGTCTTATTTCACTTAGCATAATAATCTCCAGGTCCATCCATGTTTAGCAAAAGGTAAAATTTTCTATTTTATTTTATTATGCAAATGTACCACAGTTTTTCTGTCCACACATAGAACACATAGATGCAGACAACAGTGTGATAATAGCCAGAGGGTAGAGGTGGGAGGATAAGTGGAGGTAGGCAAAGGGGTAAGAGATTAGGGACAGAAAAATACTTTGCTTGGGGTGATGGGCAAGTGTGCAGATAATGTTTGGTTGAGTTGTACACTTGAAACGTTTATGGTTTTGTAAACCAATATCACACCAATAAATTAATTTTAAAAAATGCTGAGGTAGAAGCATGGGGACAATTAGGAAGTTATTTCAATAATCCAGGTAAGCAAAGAACTTTGCTACTCAAATGCATGAGGGAATAGAAATATATTTTTGTTTTTTTTTAACTTTAGAAAGAATGAATGTCTATACTTTTGGGTTAGGACAGCTTTCCCTACCCCCTACCATCAGCATTTGAATTTTTCCTCAATAGTATTTAATACCACTCATAACTATAAATTTTGTGGTCATTTGTTTAAAATTGTCTTACAGTTTAGCTTCTTGAGGACAGGAAGCATGTATTTTTCTTTAATGAGGGTATATCAGTGACTTTTATAGAAATGACACTTTAAGAACAAATTTTGAATGAATAAATAAATGAATCAATGAAGAAATCAAAAGTCCCACCTAAGAGCAACTAATCTTCCCTCCACGTTCTCCCATCAACCTGGGATTCTTTAAGATTAATTAATATGTGGGTGGAAATTAAAAAAAAGTGTAACCTATCAATACTTTCTCATATGCATAAAATAAAAGGAAACCAGGGAGGCAGGATTAGGAGGCATAGTATAACTAAATAGTTTTATACTTACTCAAATAATATAGATAGATATATTACAAAATTTTTAGAAATAAGCATTAGAAATAATCTAAATTTATGTCTATGATATATTTTACATTATTAATGTATAGGCTGTAAACTGTCTTTAAAACTATTTCACTAAATTGTCAAACATAGGTATTAATACACATAAGAATATTTTATGTGTTGAAGCAAAGCATTGCTTGGAATACTACTCTGTCATAAAAAAGTTAAAATATTTCCATTTGTAACAACATAGATGTATCTTGTGTATTATGCTAAGTGAAATAACTTAGTCCAAAAAAGAGACAAAAACATGATTTTACTCATATAAAACAAAAAAGTAACCAATAGCCCAGCTGGTGTTGCTCAGTGGTTGAGTGTTCACCTATGAACCAGGTGGGCATGGTTCCATTCCAGGTCAGGGCATATGCCCAGATTGTGAGTTCGATTACCAGTGTGGGGTGTGCAGGAGGTAACTAATCAATTATTCTCTTTTATCATTGACTAGAGACCTGGTGCATGAAATTCGTACATGGGGGTGTGTGTCCTTCAGCTCAACCTGCACCCTCTCCAATCTGGGACCCCTTGGGGGATGTCTGATTGCTGGGCCTAAACAGGCAATTGGACATCCCTCTTACAATTCTGGACTCCTGGCTCCCAACTGCTCACTTGCCTGCCTGATTGCCCCTAACTGCTTCTGCCTGCCAGCATGATCACCCCTAACCACGCGCCTGGCAGCCTGATCGATGCCTAACTGTTCTCCTGCTGGCCTGATCGGCCCCAACTGCCCTCCCCTGACAGCCCGGTCACCCTCAAATGCCCTCCCCTGCATATCCCCTCTTTATTAGATAGGGTTTTTTCTTTAACATGTTGGACAGCCCGAACTGGTTTGGCTCAGTGGATGGAGTAATGGCCTGCAGACTCAAGGGTACCAGGTTTGATTCCAGTCAAGGCCATGTACCTTGGTTGGGGGCATACACAGTGGGGACTGTGGCAGAAGGCAGCTGATCAATATTTCTCTTTCATATATGTTTCTAGCTCTCTATCCCTTTCCCTTCCTCTCCATAAAACATCAATAAAATATATATTAAGAAAAGAAAAATTTAAGATTTCACCATATCTACCTGGCTGGTGTGACTCTCAGTGGCTGAGAACCCAGGCTGGGCCGGGAAGGGATTGCTGCTTGGATCTGCACGCCACTGCCAGCCTGAGACTCTAGGCTGGGGATATGGATCCAAACCGCCTCTTGGTGCTGGAGCATTTGCAAGCAGCTGCAGGCAGGGTGGGGTGATGCGGAGATGTTCCTGCCCTATCCCCAGCTGCTTGGTGCCTGCACTCACTGGCTGAAAGTGGCCAGGGGGCATTCTGGGACCCCTGCCACTCAGGGCCTAAACATGGGCCTATAGACTAGGAGCAGCCTGGGTGTGGAGGATGTTCCTGGTATCCGGGCTGCTCAGCACCTGCATATGCAAATTAGCCACCATCTTTGTTGGGTTAATTTGCATACTAGCTCTGATTGGCTGTGGGCATAGTGCAGGTATGGTCAATTCGCAATTTTTCCCTTTTATTAGTTTAGATGTTTTCCTCTTCCCTTTTCTCTTCCTCTCTGAAATGATTAAAAATATAGTTTAATAAAGTTAACAAATAAAACAAAAACAATTTCATAGATATGACAGAAAGGAAATGAGGTGGGAAGAGGGCTAAATGGGAAAGGGGGTAAAATGTATGGTAATGGATGGATAGTAGACATTTGGTGGTGACCACAAAATTGAGTATACAGATATCAAATTATAATATTGTATACCTGGAATTTATATAATGTTGTTAACCAATCTATTCTATATAAGAAAAGCCTAGGTGGTGTCACAGCCTCACGTGATGCCTTTGTATGATGTCATCACAAGATGGCTGCCACAAATGGTTGCCACAAGATGTTCATCACAGGATGACTGGCAGGGGAAGGTAGTAGTGGGTGATTAGGCCATCAGGGGAGGGCAGTAGGGGTCCATCAGGCTAGCAGGGAGGGCAGTTGGGGGCGACCAAGCCAGCAGGAGAGGGCAGTTGGGGGTGATTGGGTTGGCAGGGGAGCAGTCAGGTGTCAATCAGGCCATCAGGAGAGCAATTAAGAGGTGATCAGGCTGGCAGACAAGTGAGTGGTTAGGAGCAGCATTCCCGGATTGTGAGAGGGTTTCTGACTGCCTGTGGGATTGGGCCTAAACTGGCAGTCAGAGACTGCCCCAATGAATCCCAGATTGGAGAGGGTGCAGGCTTGGCTGAGGGACATCCCCCTCCTGTGCATGAGTTTTATGCACTGGGCCTCACATACACACACACACATACACACACACACACACACACACACACATACACACACACTATTCTAGTAAAAGGCTAATATGCAAAGTGTCTCCTTGGGAGTTTGAGCAGGAGACTGGGAGTTGAGTTGCTTCTATGATGTGTGCTGAACACCGGGGTGGTGTGGAACATGGTGGGTAACCAGCAGTGGCAGCGGGGTGCTGAGAGTTAGGGAAGGAGGGGTTGGGGGGAGGGGAGTACAACATGCATGGGTGGCAAGGGAAGGAATAGGTGGAGAGGCCAGCAGGTGGGGAACCTGATTGGCCCTGATTGCTGGACAGCCATAGGGACCCTACCCATGTACAAATTTTGTGCACCAGGCCTCTAGTGTTACCTAAATTAAAAAAGAAAAGCATTGCTATACATTTTAGTTTTAAGGAGAGAAATATTATTTTTATTTTCTAGGGTCATATGTGAAAGCATCTTTATCCTTTATATACATTATTGTCCAATTGCAATGTTTCTCTCTGGTCTTATGAGCATGGCCAAGACAGCGTAGAGAGAAGAAGTAACGGAATCAAGTACTGGCATAAGCACATATCAATTCTTCACAAATGCAGAGGCTAGGAATTGTAGTTCATTTATTGATAATTCCCCTGTACTTTGTTTAAAGCATTAAACCATGTAAGTAACTTACTCTTTCTCTTCCTTGGAAGTCACCTATCTTCAGCTAGGTGGAATAAAAATATTTTACTGTTAGATGCAGCTACTTCCTTTTTATAAAGATGAGGAGACAGAGGCCTAAGAAGATTAAGCAACAGAGTCTGTGGATAATTAGGGATTAGGATGGATATATATTGATATTGAAGCAAATGCTTCTTGCTTCTTTTATAGTTAAAAAAATACAGATACTAAGACTCTTTGTACAATAATGATTTTTTTAAAAAACACAAGAAATAGAGAAATTACATATGCAGTTAAAAACAAAAAACAAAACTGAAACAAAAGTGGAAAGTAAAGAATATACCAGTTCCCAGAGGTTAGAAACAATATGTTTTAATTTCTCATGATCTAGAGAGCCTAAAACAATAATATGTTCATCATGGGCTATTTAATCAAAGCACACTTTCTAATTTACCAGTTGAATATCTACTACATGGTCATTCTCTTGATGGGCAATATATGGCTTTTTCATTTTTCAATTTCCCATAGGTTAACATGGTTGATACTCAGTAAACAGTTATAATAAATTGAGCAAATATCCATTGTCATCTTTTCAGAAAGCATTACTTGTATTTTTATGGTGACTTTGTATTTTCATTCTGACATCATGTGCAATTTTGTCTGCTTGTGTGTCTGTGTAAAATAACAGTGTTTAAGCTCTCCATAAAGTATACTCCGTTTCAACACCTGTGCAATTATAAGGTGAAAACTAGTCCCCAGTGCCACAAGAACTAAATGACAAATGCAGAACTACTGTGAAAAAATTTTGCTCTTGAGATTGTCATGCCATAGCACTTCAACGAGGGAAGAAGAAACAATAATCTGATATTTTTTATGCTTAGATATCAGAATTTGGGGTTATTCCTAGTTCAATTTCTATTGAAAAAAAAATAGAATAAAATCTAACTAAAGCGACTCCAGTGTTATTCAATATTTATTAATGGGGAAAGGATATAACTACAGCAATCTATAGAATTATGGATTGATTACTGTTTCAAATGACTGAGTCCTACAGTGAAACCCATAATTTCACATTCCATTCTGTAAGGGATGATGGCAGTTCTTCGCATATAATGGTATTGCTAGCCCAGAATCTTGTTACCACTCCTGGTTTGAGAGGTTCTGCTTCTCCTCACTCATTCTTATTTTGAATCAGAAAGACCCCCTCCCCCAAAGGTTTATTGGCCTTTATTCTTCACACATGGTCAATTAGAAACTGAGTAGAGCATTTAAGAATTTAAGTAGAAAGGTAAAATTGGAATGAATCTGTAAAAAATTAAAGCGACGTGCTGCGGTTTGACTTGCATTTAGCTCTTTGTAGCTATTTCTAGTCACTGATTCTATGGAAAGTAGCTTCAGAGTTACTTGCTTGTTACTGGGCAACCATTTATTCCAATTATAACTGAAATGTCCCTAGTAGACAGTTACTAGTAGATAAAAACAGATTTTAAAAAATGAACTATTAAATCCATAGTATTATCTCTTGTTGTATGAGACAGAAATTACTCTAACAATTGACATTTTCTAATGTTCCAAGGTCTTTTTAGACATTTAAAGCAATCGGGGAGCATTGGTGAGGACTCAGGGGAGGAGAGCACAGTTCAGAGCTGTTAAGTGTAAAAATGACACAATTAGAATAGCTACAGAGTCTAGCAGCCAGATTGTACCAGTGTATGGAATGCCACATTCTCGATCAGATGCAAATGGCATCCAATCTTCCCACATTCATAGGAGACCTTTTCTTTAGAAAAAATTGCTAATGGACAATTGGTAACTGCATTTTTTTAATGCTCTCTCATTACATTTTTATTATCTATTAAAAACCAAAACCAAACTATCATAGTTTATAAACACTGGAGAACAACAGAAAATATCCCTGAACATTTTATGTGTTTTCAAAGGCAGAGAGAGAGAATATTTGTTCCCAAGGTTCATTATTTAATCTATTTTTATTTATTTCAGAAAGGGAGAGAGAGATTGAAACATCAATATAGAGAGAGAATCATTGAGCATCTGCCTCCTACTGGGGACTGAGCCTATAACCCAGGCATGTGCCTTGACCTGGAATCTAACTGTGACCTCCTGGTTCATAAGTCTACACTGGCCAGGCTGTTCCTAAGATTCTTGACACAAATCCAAGCAAAATTATTGACAAGTCTAAATCTTCCCATGTGTCTACTAGCTTATGAGGCTAAAATCTGGGTAATCTCAAAAAAAGTTTGCCACATGGATATATTCTCAAATGACATGTTTGATTTGCAAGAAAGAGGAGATTTCTGTTTTCTTCCTTCTTTATAATATAATGCAGTTGAAAATTTACTGGCCATAGTTACAAATTAACATCAACAAAAGTTATATGCACAAAAGAAATAGAGGTACATTGATGGTGAGAGATTTAACCTGCTGAACTTTATCTCATAGTCAACAGTCATGTGTTTTGAAATGTGTCTTAAATGACTTGATCAGCTTTAATAGTAGTAAAAATAGGTAGTTTCTGAAAATTTACACCATCTAGCTTCAGTTTCTCTTCAGAACAGAACAACAGGCACGAACAATGAATGTCAGTACCAGCGCCAAGCAGAGTGTACAGAAATACTTGTTGGATTTAATTGGGTTGAATTAAAATTAGTCCTTTTAAAGAATAAAGTTAGTATCTCAAGTTCAAAGTCCATAAATGATCGAGGTTCTCCACAGTTGACTATCTAATCAGCTGCCAGCTAGTTCCAGATGAAATATATTAAAACACCTTTAGTCAGCACTCACTTTAGTCTGTTTCATTATCTGTACTCAGGAAGTCTCACACAATTACAGTGTAACTTAAAAAAAAGTTTCATCATTGCACTTCCTGTATGATAAGTAAACAACAAAACAGTCTCTCACACACCTATTAAAATCCATAACACCTCTGCAAGGAAGTAACTTGGACAACTCAAGAATTCTCCCTGACAGGACACTGAAACAACAACCCTAAAAGACCAACAAATTGCCACAGTGTGACAATCTTAGCCCTGTTGCGACTGGGCAGCTAGTCAATTCGCAGAGAGAAGCATCATCAGGGGACACGGGAATGCTGTTATCACCCATTATAAGTATGACGCGAAGGTCACATATCAGGCAATTACACCTTTTCATTACATGCTAACCCCTCACGGCAGGGAAGCTACGCTTATGATTGCATTAGACAGACAAAGCCTTCAGCTCTTTTTTAAAAAAATAAAAAGGAAAAAGCAAAAGAAAAGATTTTAAAAAATTAAATTCGTTTTCTTACCAGCACGTTGCAGCACCAACTCGCTCACAGGAATGTTGCCTTTAACAGGTTTCTCTTTTAATTATCCTGGAAGCAGGGGTGGGGGGGAAAGTAAAGAAGAAGAAGCAGGGTGGTTAAATTAGCGTGCTGGAATCTTTTCAGTTTGTCGCAGAGTAGAAAAATAAAAAAGGGGGAAAAAGGCTCAGTAATTTAAATTTGCTCTCAGTTCAGTCTGCATCGTTGGATCCCGCCCCTTCTTCCTGCTGGGTTCCACTACCTGCAAGCCTGGAATTGACAGCTACTGTGCAAACAAAAAAAGGCAACAAGCATGCTGGGACCATTCTGTCTGCAGCTTGGGTCTCACTTGTCCTGAAAACTAAAAATCATCAGTGGAAAGGTATTCTACATTTCCTATTTGAAGCATCTGCGTGTAATTCCCTTCCATTTTAATTGATTCACCATAGCTCGTGGTAATGGGGTCTGATTAGTGGTTGGGTGTTTTTCCTTTTCCTTTTGTCTTTTTCTAAAGCTGAATAATAATTATGGTTATTATTATTATTTGCATTTTTGCTATTGTTACCTGCTTACTGCTGTCCTTTGCATTTCTTACTGTCCTGTCCTCTCTTCCAAGGTACATTCTCTTCTGACTTTTCCTTTCATTCATAAACACTGACATTTCCAGGAATGATGGGAATGTCAATATTACCAGGGCTTTTCCTTCTCCTTTGATATCTCCTTTTTAAGCATCTAGTGTTGAGAATTATTCAAGGGATAGAGGGCCTAGGAAGAAGATTCTATAACACCAGAAACTTCTCAGAAGGATCAAATATTAATGCAAATAGCCTTAGCAACCAAATCCAAACTGTTCATTCTCATATTTATGATTTGGAGAAAGATCTAAAAATCATATTGATAAATGTGCTCTACTTTGTCAATTTAACTTCAGGTGAGCCCAATAGAAAACTGCTCTAATTTTACCAACAAACATAAAACTGTTCCTTAATGTGCAGCACTTCATACTTGGACTCACCCTTCTGTCAGAATGTAAATCGCTTACCCATAATTTACAACGAGTTTTTTGGTTGTTTTCTAAAAGTTCATTTTAGGTGAGGCTATTATGGACTACATTGGTACTGAAGTCATTTCAAGTGTGCATGTAGTATGCATTATCTATAGGTTTGCCTACTTATCTGAAGCACTGATTCTGTAATGGTACATAGCATTGGTTCTCCTATTAAGATTTAAATTTTTGCTAGATCATTCTATTGTTTTAACATGAGTTCCATGCTGATAGATGTTTCCTGTCACTTAGTTGGGGAGAGGGGGGTGATTGGCAAAGAAAAGACAAAACGCATATGGTTCTTTGTAGGGAATGCAAACATGAGAGTTACTCTTATTAACACAACAACATTTAATCTACTTTTATCTCTTAGTTTTTGTTTTTTTAATTTTTCTTATCCCTACCTCAAGCCATTTAAATGAACTTCACTATTTCTGCATAACTTGTAGAATCCTGAAAGCCAAACAATGGGTATAATGGATATGACTTAATGGACTTTAATGCGCTTTATAAATATATTTAGAATCTCCTATTTTACAGGTTAGATCCGTGGTCGGCAAACTGCAGCTCACGAGCCACATGTGGCTCTTTGGCCCCTTGAGTGTGGCTCTTCCACAAAATACCATGGCCTGGAGAGTCTATTTTGAAGAAGTGGTGTTAGAAAAAGTTTAAGTTTAAAATATTTGGCTCTCTTTTGATGAAACCGGTTTGGCTCAGTAGATAGAGCATTGGCCTGAGGACTGAAAGGTCTCAGGTTCAATTCCGGTCAAGGGCATGTACCTTGATCGTGGGCACATCTCCAGTTGGGGGTGTGCAAGAGACAGCTGATCAATGATTCTCTCTCATCAATGTTTCCAACTCTCTATCCCTCTCTCTTTTTTCTCTGTAAAAAATCAACAAAATATATTTTTAAAAATTTGGCTCTCAAAAGAAATTTCAATCATTGTACTGTTTGATATTTGGCTCTGTTGACTAATGAGTTTGCCGACTAATGAGTTGGCATTAGATAAATGAAACAATGTGAACTTACTGTCATATGTTACATCTGATATGCTTGACCCAGTTTACCTGAGAGGAGGTGAGTTACAGCAAAGTGCCTTTGGTCATATAAGATAGCATACTAATAGGATTCAGGGGTTGGAACATGAACATTGGTGAAGGGGGCATTTTTCTTCTTTTTCAAATTTTTAAATTAAGTCATATTTTTTAAAAGAGAAATGATTAATAATATAAATTAAATATACATAATTTAGTTTCATAAATGGGTAAAAAATTAACAGAGTAGCAGATATCTATGCTGTCATTGAGATCTCATTATAAAATCAAACCAACTAAAAATTGAAAGGACCACGGAAGCAAATAACAAAATGACATATTTTTCTTGTATTAAAACCTTTATCTGGATTATTTCTTTTTCTACAACAAATGCCTTTGCTGGATTCCCACAAACAGCTGTAGGGTAGAAAAATAAGGCAGGTCAAGTACTCAAGAAGCCGTGTTAACTTCCCAGGTAGTTAGGCAATCAGCTTTAATGAAGCAGTGGTAAATTACACCAATGTACTAATTATGGTACTTTGTCACAGCATAAAATGCAATAAAACCAACACAGGACTTGGCTTGGAAAGTGCTATGTGTATATTTTTCAAAAGATTTAATTGGAAAGAGATTTTATTTTCCTGAAGCATTCTGTAATTTCATGTGACATTTTCTCAATACTTTTCTGTTAAAAGAGAGGACCAGAAAGATATGTAGAGCTGAAAATCTGTAGAAGAAAAAATTACAAAGAAGAAAAAATATGTAGAAGAAAAAAATACATAGAGCTGAAAAAAATGATAATGTTTCTTTCTTTTAAACTGATATCTCACTTTATAGTTACAAATTTGTATGAACAATACAAGAGGCCCTATGTATGAATTCATGCACCAGTGGGGTTCCTTGGCTTGGCCTGTAGAAATGGGTCAAAACTGGCTCTCCAACATCCCCTGAGGAGTTCCAGATTGTGAGAGGGCACAGGCCAGTCTGAAGGACCTACTGATGCACGACTGGGCCTGGGAGGGATATGAGAGGTTGGTCAGCTGGGAAGGGACCATGGGAAATCTCCAGGGTGTGTCCAGCCCATCTCGTCAATCCTGATCAGCCAGACCCCAGAAGCAAGCTAACCTAACAGTCAGAACATCTGTCCCCTGGTGGTCAGTGCACATCATGGTCAACCAGTTGATTGTCTGCCCCCCTGGTTGTCAGTGCATGTAATAGCAAGCGGTTGAGTGGTCTTAGCATATCACTAGCATATTGCGCTTTGATTGGTTAATTGGACCACCAGACAACTGGATACTTAGCATGTTAGGCTTTTATTCTGTGGGATGCTACTATTAAATAATTAGGTATCATTATAACGTAACACTTAAATAATATCCTCTTTACATATAAAAGCCTAAGCAACCATTATGGCTGAAAAACTGAAATGATCAGAATGACCAGAACAACCAGTTGACCAGTTTTTATGGCACACACTAACCACCAGGGGGCTGATGCTCAATGCAGGAGTTTCCCTCTGGTGGTCAGTACAGTCAACTCCCACAGTCAACCCTCCCATTGCCAGCCAACCTCCATTGGTCTCTTCCCTGAGCCAGCAAACATCCCATGGTCCCTCTACCATTTCTTGCCCCATCCAGCAGGTCCCATCTGGCAGGGCCAGTCTAGCAGCTGGCAGGCCCCAGCCAGCCCAGCCCAATTGGGACTTGGTGAGACAGCCCCAAAAGGCCCTGATCTCGAACCAGGCCTAGGTACCCCACCAGTACATGAATTTCATGCACCAGACCTCTAGGCCTATCTACAATAATAAAAGAGTAATATGCAAATTAGCCATCACTCTACTACACCCACCAACCATGCCCACCAGCCATTCAGAGCAAGTATGCAAATTAACCCCAACCAAGATGGCTGCAGTCACAAAGAAGAGGAGGGAGGCTTGGGTTTCCCTGGCAATGGAGGAAGCCAAGCTTTCCACATACCCTGGCGGGCTGAGGCCTTCACTCAAGGGTACAAAGTTATAGAGGTAAATAAATCTAAACAGAAATGGTAGCAGCCACTGAGCTGGAAGAGCAAGACGCTAGGGTTTCCCTGGGCAGTGGAGGAAGTCCAGCTTCTGTAGCTCTGGCCGGCTCAGGCCTTAACTCCAGGCTACAAAGTTTCAGTTGTAGAAGATAAATAAATTCCAGATACCAGGGCCTCTGCTTGGGTCATCAGGGGGTGTGGCTGGCCTGCAAACCACCACAGGTCCCTTGCCCAGGCTGCCCATGCCCCAAGGGAACCCCCACCCTGATCCAGGACACTCTTCAGGGCAAACCAGCTGGTCCCTACCCATGTACCAGGCCTCCATCCTATCTAATAAAAGAATAATATACAGATTGACCATCACTCCAGCACCCAAGACAGCTGCCCCCATATGATCAAAGATCCTACCTCCATGTGGACAAAAGGTGGCCACCACAAGATGGCCTGCAAGGAAGGGCAGTTGGGGTGATCAACCCTGCTGGGGAGGGCAGTTAGGGGTGACCAGACCAGCAGAGGAGAGTAGTTGGGGGCAAATAGGCCAGCAGGGGGGCAGTTAGGCATCAATCAGGCTGGCAGGTGAGACATTAGGGGGCGATCCTGCTGGCAGGCAGAAGCTGTTAGGGCAATCAGGAAGGCAAGGCAGGCAAGCAGTTGGGAGCCAGTAGTCCTGGATTGTGAGAGGGATGTCTGACCCGATTGTGAGAGGGATGCCTGTGTAGACCCAATCAGTGGGATTGGGCCTAAACGGGCAGTCAGACATCCCTCGAAGGCTCCCAAATTGGAGAGGGTGCAGGCTGGGCTGAAGGACAGCCCCCTCCCCCCATGCACGACTTTCGTGCATTGGGCCTCTAGTATACAAATATGCACAGAGCAGCATATGTTGGTTTGTATTGTGAAAATCTGTTATTTTATTTTATTTTATTTATATATTTGTATTGATTTCAGAGAGGAAGAGAAAGGGGGGAGAAATAGAATCATAAATCGTGAAAAGGAATCATTGATTGGCTTCTTTCTGCAGGCTCCACATTGGGGATCAAGCCCACAACCCAGCATGTGCCCTGACCAGGAATCAAACTGTGACTTCTGGTTAAGAGGTTGATGGTCAAAAACTGGGTTTTAAAAATATCTTTTTAAATGAAGAAGAAAGAATATTGTCATGGTTCTCATTGCTAATTGCAATTAGCAGAATATTAGTCTTAATCAATTAAAAAGACCTGACATTGAACTTTAGAGAAGGAACAGTCTTTAGTAAATGTTTGTGCTCAGAGAAGCTTAACATCAGGGTGGTCCATGCTAGTTGATTTTTTTTAAGTATAATACATTTTACCTTTACAGTTATAATTGATAATGAAATATTTTTCAAACTTACTGCATATTTTAAAATTACTTTTATTGCTTTTTGGTAAATGTCTCCCTCATTCTAAATCAACTGTCTTCAGTGCAATTTTACTATTTTGTCTTTGGTGCTGCAAAACACTGACTAGCACATCATATATTGTGACCCTGATGTCTTAATGACTATAACAATAAGTGAATAATGTTTTTGTTAATTTCAATAGAATTCTGAGAAAATGCTCACACATAGCTGTCATTATTAATCCCTTTAAACCTGAATAACCAGGAAAATATCTTACCAGTGTCATAAAAATGATTTATTACTCTTAGGTTATCTTTTGAACAATATTTCCATTGTTAAATTAATTTTATTAAATTTATGAAATAATTAATATCAGTTTTAAAAAATACACACATAGCCCTAGCTAGTACGGCTTAGTTGGTTAGATCATCACTTTGTGTACCAGATGTTGGTTTTGATTCCAGGTCACGGCACTTGCTTAGGTTGTAGGTTCCGTCCCTGTGGGGCACATATGGAAGGCAACCAATCAATATTTTCCCTCACATAGATGCTCTTTCTCTCTCTCTCTCTCTCTCTCTCTCTCTCTCTCTCTCTCTCTCTCTCTCTCTCTCTCTCCTTTCTTCTGCTTCCTCTACTTCTCTCTATTTCTCTCTCTCTCTTTAAAAACAATAAAAAATGTATACACACATAGAATTCCAGATATTAAGAGAATTTCACAATCATTTTCCTTGGGAACAAATACATACAAGGTTGTAGGCAATATAGTCTGGGTATGTAGATTATAATAAGATTACCTCAGAAATTTATATTTAGCTTAGGATAGAACAAATACCAGAAATATATTTTAAACCTCCATAGGTCATGTCTATCTTTCTGCCTGCTTCATTCTTACGTAGATAATCAAACATATTACAAATGGATTACACTTTCAGTGTGAATTCTATTCCAAAGAGAAAGGCAGCCCATATGAGAGTGGGCTCAAATCATTAAACCTCATGTTCTCTTTTCTAGAGGTGCCAGGAACAGGTGATGTACAAACTATAATTGCCATTTTATAATGGGAAACAATATTAATTTGTATTTCTGAGCTTAAAGTATATATTATTCCTCTAACAGATATAATAACATACAAGATATAACCAGAGATCAATGTAAGCCATGGAAAATATAAACAATAATACCTGAGTTTGAGACTTATGTAAAGAACTAAACATTTTATAGAAAAGTACATTACCTGGTTAAACAGGCTGCTAGAATTTTGCAGAGCATATTGGGAACAATCAATACAAATTCCATACAAGTCAGTTATAAAACATTGTATTTTGAGAAAGTAAAGTGAAAGTAAAAGCCATAGGAAACTGCAATCCCTATACTGACCAAGGTCAGAACAGTATGACATGGAGCTCATTGAATAGTATCAGTAGAACCATTTGGTGCCAAAGAGGAGAGGTGACTTCTCACTTAGATAAGAGGTGGATAGTAGCACTATTCATTCTGTGGGGGCTGCAGGAAGCTTCAAATTTAGCATAGTCAGTGAGATGGCAAGGGCAGTTGGAATATGTTTATTAAAAAACTTGGTTGGAGCCAAAACCAGTTTGGCTCAGTGGTAGAGCATTGGTCTGCGGACTGAAAGGTCCCAGGTTCGATTCCGGTCAAGGGCATGTACCTGGGTTGCGGGCACATCCCCAGTAGGGGGTGTGCAGGAGGCGAGGTGGCTGGTAGATGTTTCTCTAGTCTAGTGCATTGGGCCTCTAGTACAGCGTTTTTCAACCGCTGTTCCGCGGCACACTAGTGTGCCGCGAGATGTTGCCTGGTGTGCCGTAGGTGCAGACAAGACAAGAATTTTATAATTTTTCACTACTTTGTTTACTTAATATTTCATAATAAAGTAATTATAAAATACTTTCTTTGTGTTTATTTGATTCCTATTTAAGAGAATTACTTTATATATAGTCAATATAGGCACAGAGTTAAATTTTTTAACATTTTCTAATGGTGGTGTGCCTCGTGATTTTTTTCATGAAACAAGTGTGCCTTTGCCCAAAAAAGGTTGAAAAACACTGCTCTAGTATACAAATATGCACAGAGTAGCATATGTTGGTTTGTATTGTGAAAACGTTTCTAGCTCTCTATCTCTCTCCCTTCCTCTCTGTAAAAAATGAATAAAATATATTTAAAAATAAAAATAAATAAATAAACAAACAAACAAATAAATAAATAAATAAAAAACTTGGTTGGAGGAAGTAGGGAAGATGGCCAATATCTCTGGGTTTAGCTCTCAGGTAAGCGATCATTGGAGAAACATAGTGATGAAAATCATGAGCCTATAACAGAAAGCATATAATGATGAGATCTTCAAGAGAATTTTAGGAAATCAGAGAAGGACTCCTGGGATGGCAAAGGAGAAGGATCTCAAGTGGCAGATTGAGCAATGACACCAGAGGCAAGAAGGAATATGGAACAAAATTGGATAAAATAATTTAAGCAAGATGATGTTGATTACTTGAGGACATCCAATTCTTCAAAGATTGCAAATATTTATAATATGAACTGGAATAGATTAAAAATATTCATATGAAATAGCAACTATTTGGGATACTTTTGGATTCCATATAAATTTTTGGAGTATTTGTTCTAGCTCTGTGAAATATGTCATTGGTATTTTAGTATGGATTGCATTGAATCTGTAGATTGTCTTGGGTAGTATGGACATTTTAATGATGTTGATTCTACCAATCCATGAATATAATATATTCTTTCACTAGTTTATATCTTCTTCTATCTCTTTTTTTCAATATCCAGTAGTTTTCTGAGTACATATCTTTTGTCTTCTTAGTTAAGTTTATTCCTAAGTATTTTAATTTTTGTTGTTGTTGTTGTTGCAATGGTAAGTGGAATTGTTTGTTTAGTTTCTCTTTCTGAGAATTCATTATTGGTGTATAAAAAAGTCATTGATTTTTGGGTGTTGATTTTGTATCCTGCTAGATTGCCAAATTAATTTATTAAACAATAGTTTTTTGGTGGAGTCTTTAGTGTTTTCTGTCAATATCATTTCATTTGCGAATAATGACAGTTTTACTTCCTCCTCTATAATTTGGATCCCTTTTATTTCTTCTTCTTGTCTGATCACTGTGGCTAGGACTTCCAGTACTATGTTGAGTAAGAGTGGTGAAAGTGGACATCCCTATCTTGTTTCTTTTCCTAGGGGAAATGGTTTTTGCTTTTGCCCATTGGGTATGATTTTGGCTGTAGGTTTGTCATATATGGCCTTTATCATGTTGAGACAAGCTCCATCTATTCCCACATTTCTGAGAGTTTTTGTAAAAAATGTGTGTTGGGTTTTGTCCAATGCTTTTCTGGATCTATTGATATGGTCATGTGATTCTTATCTTTCAACTTGTCTATGTAATGTATCACATTTATTGATTTGTGAAAATTGTATAAGCCTTGGATCCCTGGAATAAATCCTACTTGGTCATGCATAAGATCTTTTTAATATATTGCTGGATGTAATTTGCTAATATTTTGTTGAGGATTTTAGCACCTATGTTCATCATGTATATTGGCTTGTTATTCTCTTTTTATGTAGTATCTTTATCTGGTTTTGTAATTAAGATAATGTTGGCCTCATAAAAAGAGTTTGGAAGTATTCCTGACTCTTCAATTTTTTGAAATAGTTTGAGGAGTATAGATGTTATTTCTTCTTTGATTACTTGGTAAAACTCCCCTGTGAAGCCATCAAGATCTGGGCTTTTATTTGCTTGGAGTTTTTATTTTATTTTATTTTACTTTTATTATTTTTTAATTACTGCTACTATTTTATCAGTTGTTATTGGCCTTTTCAGGTTTTCTGATTCTTCCTGATTCAGATTTGAGAGATTTTATTTTTCTAGGAATTTGTCCATTTCATCTATATTGCCCAGCTTGTTGGCATATAGCTGTTCATAGTATTTTCTTATAATCCTTTGTATTTCTGTGGTATCAATAGTTACTTCTCCACTTTCATTTCTTATTTTATTTATTTGGGTCCTCACTCTTCGTTTCTTGACGAGTCTGGTTAATGGTTTATCAATTTTGTTTATGCTTTCAAAGAATCAGCTCTTGGTTTCATTGATTTTTTGTATATTTTTTAAGTCTCTATATTATTAATTTCTCCTCTAATCTTTACTATTTTATTCCTTCTACTTACTCTGGGACTTTTTTGTTGTTGTTTTTTATAGTTCTTTAAGTTGTATCTGCAGCAATTTTGAGAAAGAAAAACAAAGTTGGAGGAATCACTATACCAGATTTCAAGTTATAGTACAAAGCCACAGTAATCAAGACAGCCTGGTGCTGGCACAAAAACAGGTCTATAGATCAATGGAACAGAGTAAGAAACCAAGAAATCGATCCAAGCCATTACACTCAATCAATATTTGACAAAGGATACAAGAGCATACAATGGAGTCAAGACAGTCTCTTTAATAAATAATGTTGGGAAAATTGGACAGATACATGAAAAAAAAAAATGAAACTAGACTACTAACTTACACCATACACAAGAATGAACTAAAAATAGATAAAAGACTTAAATATAATTTGTGAAACCATAAAATCCTAGCATTGGCAGCAAAATCTCAGACTTCACTCTTAGCAATATGTTTACAGGTACATCTACTAGGGCAAAGGAAATTAAGGAGAAAATAAATAAATGGGACTACATCAAAATAAAAAAACTTCTGCACAGCAAAAGAAACTATCGCAAAATGATAAGAGAGCCCACTGTATGGGAGAACATATTTGGCAATGATATATTTGATAAAAGATTATATCCAAAATATATAAGGAACTCATACAACTTAAAAGGAATATAAACAATACAATTACTAAAAGGGCAAAGGACCTAAATAGACATTTCTCCAAAGAGGACATACATATGGCCAAGAGACATATGAAAAAATCCTCAAAGTCACTGATCATAAGATAAATTCAAATTAAAACATTAATGAGGTATCACCTTACACCCATCAAAATGGCTACCATCAACAAATCAACAAAAATAATTTCTGGCAAAGATATGGAAAAAAGTGAAATCTAGTACACTGATGGTGGGAATGTAGAATTGTGAAACCATTATGAAAAACAGCATGGAGTTTCCTCAAAAAATTAAATATGGAACTGCCATTTGACCCAGTGATCCCACTTCAAGAAATATACCCTAATAAACCCAAAGTACCAATCAACAAGAATCTATGCACCCCTATGTTCATAGCAGCACAATTTACAATAGTTAAGATCTGTAAACAACCCAAGTGCCCATCAGGAGATGAGTGGATAAAAAAACTGTGGTACATTTATACCATGGAATACTATGCAGTGGTAAACAAGAAAAAATCTCTTAGCCTTGTTACAGCATAGGGTGACCTGGAGAGTATCATGCTAAATATGCTAAGTGAAATAGGTTAGTTAGAGAAAGATAAGTATCACATGATCTCACTCATATGTGGTATCTAAGCTAACAAAGTAAGCTGATGAATGAAATGGATCCAGAGATATGTAAGCATGGAACAGTGTGGAATCTCAGAGGAAAGGTGGGGAAGGGTGGGTGGGTGGGAGGTAATCAACCAAAGATCTTGTATGTATATATGCATAGCTCATGGCCACAGACAGTAGGGTGCTTAAAGCCTGGGGGCGGGGGTAAAGGTGGAGGGGGAGGTGGTAGCAGGCTGGAGGAGGTTAATGGGGAAAACAAGGGTACATATGTAATACTTTCAAAAATAAATAATTTTTAAACAAAAAGATATTTAAAAGCAAAAGAAATAGCAAATTGAAGACTATTGGAAAAGCAATTTCATTGTAGTGGTGGTGTTAGTTGTCAGATAGCATGGGTGTAAAAAGAGGAACATTCATGGAGTTAAAAACACACACTTTAATTTAATTAGAACTTATTTACCATCTTCTGGCAGTCCTATCTGGCAATGTAGTTGAGTTTAGGTTTTAAGTAGGTAATAAGTAATACAAAAAAACTAGACTTCAAGGTCCCTCTTTTCAGTCTATTTGGAATATATACGATTGAATTTTAGGCTTTATGTAAGAAATCTTTCCATTTCATATAGAGAAAACTTTGATATGGCAGTGTAGATAACAAATGTAAATGCATTTATAAGTATCTCTTACCAACATGTGGCATTCAATTTGGCAAGTACTATATATGTGTATCATTTCAAAGGAGACAATTTTATGGCATACCTAATAGTCTGAGAAAATGTTTGCTGGATAAGCAAATATATAACCATGAAGTGCACTTTAATATACCATATATTTAAATAAATATCTTATAACTCACAAAGTGTAAGTGAATAATGTTGTTTCAAATGGTGCAGTATATATTTTTTCAAACTTTATTTTTATTGTTGACACCATTGCAAATGTCCCTATTACCCCACCCCCTTTGCACACCTCTTCCCAGTCTCCACACTCCCTTCCCTCCCACACTGTTTCTATAGGTTGTGTTCTTTGGCTAATCTCCTCACCTTTTTTTATTCAGTTCCTCCCGCCCCCCCCCACCCCACCCCACATACACACCTCTTCCTTCTGACAGCTGTGGATCTGTTTCATGTATCCATGCCTCTGTTTCTATTTTGTCAGTTTATTTTATTCATTAGATTCTGCATATAAGTGAGATCATATGGTACTATGTAATTTCATACTGATCTGAACTGGGATTATTCTATCCATGTTTCAGACTTATTGTAGCTTATGAGTTTCCTCAAATTAGGATCTTTATCAACTGACTTATAAGGAAGTTGAACCCTCCCATCCAAGAGTTGCTTTGCAAAATGCTCTTTCACATCTATTTTTCTGATTCTGTTAGCAGAATTAAATGACTTTGCCACTTTGGCATAGAAATGGAGCAATTTATTATAATACTCATAATTTCTTATCAAACCACTAGTGAGAAGGACAGAGTTATTTTCCCAAGCCATGATTTTCTGTAATTACCAAAATTGACATTGTTCCTGTTTTAGATGTAGGAAGAAAACCAAAGGGGGTGACACAGTAGAAAAGATTAGACTTGAATCTTGAAAATATTAATTTTTTTCTGAAATAATTTAACACTTTTCTTTCATTTAAAGAGATTCAAACTTGGGGATTGTAGGTACAGTTTTCCAGGACTCTGAGTCAACTTACATATATAAGGAGTAGTATGTTAAAATGATCAGTTGAATAATTGATGGTTATATCTTCATGCTCTTTCTTGCTCCCTATGTTGTGCACCATCAGATAAACTTTCTAGAATTTCCACTTCTTGCCAAATACAATTCAATATACTGTACATCATTGTTGAGAAACAAACAAAATAAACAAACAAGAATGACTACGTCCAAGCTCACTATTGTGAAAGGAAATTATTTTACTTTATAATTTTGGTGGAAAGATAAACCAGTACATTGTCATAAAACTTGATTTGTATATTTTATTTTCCAAATTGTTATGTCAAATGACATGATGTCTTAAATTCTCATATGTCAAAATTGCATAGAGAAATGATGCCATGAAAATCCAAGTGCAACTTCTTAGGAAGCTAGTGTCTTAGAAGCAATGGGAAGTCACTGAAGTATATTAGGCAGAAATCAAGACATCATTATATATGTGTTGCTGAAAGACAAACCTGCTAGCAGCATTTAAGATAGGGTGAAGTGTTGAAAATTTCTTTAATAATACTATATTGCCAAAACCGGTTTTGCTCATTGGATAGAGCATCGGCCTGCGGACTGAAAGGTCCCAGGTTCGATTCTGGTCAAGGGCATGTTCCTTGGTTGTGGGCACATCCCCAGAAGGGGTGTGCATGAGGCAGCTGATCGATGTTTCTCTCTCATCGATGTTTCTTACTCTCTATCCCTCTCTCTTCTTCTCTGTAAAAAATCAATAAAATATATTTTTTTAAAAAATACTATATTACCCTGATGATTATATACCTTGCATGGTTAAAAGAGATTTAAGGTAGTTTTTAGGAAAACATACAATGGTTTGACAATGTAAAATACAGTTTAAAGATATGGAGAAGAGGGAAAAATAAGGGTATAAATACAAAAGAAAAACAGGGGTTAAATTAATAAACACAATGATACTATACGTTGTATAACTTTGGTGGAGCCATTCTGAAATTGGATTTAAGTTTCCCAAAAAAGGTGAAGCAGAAAACACAACTTCCTATGTCATACTCTGCCTAAGATGAAAACAAACCAGTTGTTTAGCAGAAAAGCAGGTCTTTGAGGTGGGAAATTAGAGAGACATTTCTCTCCTAGATTCTCACGGAGAGGTCCCAGAATGTTGTATTAAACAACTTTCTCAATACAAACATTTATATTTTATATTCTCTGGGTCTGATTTTGGTCATACATGGGCCAACCTTACTTCAAAGTACAAGTGATTACCATTTTATGCTGAAAAATGAATAAGCAAATGCTTCACCTCAGCTCTAAAACAAACAAGGAAAACATAGTAAGCAATTAACGAATCAATTAAAGAAATATTAAGCACACAATTTGTGCCAGTAACCTTCTTAGTCACAAAAAAATACAATTGAGAATAATTCTCAATATTTGCCACAGGCTAATGGCATGAAGACAAGTTAACAGACAATGTGATGGTGAGTGTAATAATGGGGAAAGTGTAGCATGATATAAGAAGACAAAGAAAGTACAGTTCCAACTAAGACTTGAGAGAGTAGAGATAGCTTCAAAGAAGAATTGACATCCTTCAGAGAAAAAAAGAAAAAAAGTAAAGAAGAAACTAGGGAAATGAAAATAGATAGAATTGTCACATTCAAAGGGAACAAAGAAATGGACAATTTTATTCAAATGAATTTAAAATATTTAATTTTTTTTCACATTTACATGAATTAAAGAGAAAAGAAAATGAGTATGTTAATAGATGAAGTAAAATGATCAAGACTAATAATTTAAAAACTATTAAAATTTATTTAGAAATAGTACTATGTAATGAACATTTAAATGAATATATTCAAAACTATAGAGTAGTATAAGAAAATATAAGAACATCATCCTGCTGAAACCAGTTTGGCTCAGTGGATAGAGCATTGGCCTGTGGACTGAAGGGTCCCAGGTTGGATTCCAGGCAAGGGCATGTACCTTGGTTGTGGGCACATCCCCAGTAGGATGTTTCTCTCTCATCGGTGTTTCTAGCTCTCTATCCCTCTCCCTTCCTCTCTGTAAAAAATCAATAAAATATATTTTTTTAAAAAGAACATCATCCTATCTAATAAAAGAGCAATATGCAAATTAACCATCACTCCATCACTCCATCACATAACCACAAGATCATGGTGCCCAGTCCTATCAGCCCTGCCAGAGTCCCCCAGTTTGTGGGGGTTAGTGGTGGAATAAATGCTGAGAGTGGGCAGTGCGAGCAACCTGGCGGAATGCTTGTGTCCTCACTGTGGTGACGAGGCAAGCATTCTGTGCCTGGCCATGGATGCGCCTCTGGCCAGTCCAGGGCATGTAACACTTGCATTGTGGAGAGCCTCTAGGCAGTGGGCACAGAGTGGCCAGGCCCCACAGAGAGCTACCGGCACACAGATTTTTGCGCAGGGCTAGTAGTTCACAATAAAATCTCTGCATATTTTCCTCTTTCCAGGATAGTGCTCTGTCTGGGTCCAGTCAAATTCTTAGTATCTGACACATGTCCAGGATTGAAAATGGACTCCACAGCTACCCCAGCTCCTCATTCCACTCCTGAAAGATGGTCTCTTCTTTAGAATTTGACTCTCTTTAGTCCTTATTACTTCTGTAGCTCTATGCCATATTTAAATATTTTACATTTATAATGTATCTGACTCTTCACATTCTTCTCAATGGGAGGGTTGTTGTGCTGTGAACACCTCCAACCCATCCTTCCCAAAATATGTTATTTCTGCTTATTTTTTAGCTTAATAAAAAATGATATCATGCTGTATTTGGCCTTCTGAAATTTGTTGTTTCTCTTGGTATTAACTTTGTAATAAGCATGCAGATATTATAGCTCTAGATAATGAATAGTCACTCATGTAGTATATTTCATTGTTCATACAACATAAATGTTTTTCTAATATCCCATTGAAAAGTACTTGGGGTGTTTCTAGATTTTTGTCTATTTGCTTTTGGTTTCAATACAATTTATTATCTGTTCCACATTTCTAGTTATTTTGCTTTGATAAACAGCACGTGTTCTCTGCTACATATTTCTCTTACCCTGTTTCCCTGAAAATAAGACAGTGTCTTATATTAATTTTTGCTCCCAAAGATGCGCTAGATCTTATTTTCAGGGGATGTCTTATTTTTCCATGCGCGAGGTCTTATTTTCGAAGGATGTCTTATTTTCGGGGAAACGCGATATGTACTTTCATGCCCACAATAGAGTAAAAAGATAATCACAGCAACCACAGTAAGACAAGAGCAATACAACAAAAGCTCTAAATGCCTCAGGAATGAAAAAGTATTGGTATTCCTAACCTGGCAAGCAACTTAAATCAGTCAAAATATTGGACGAGAATAGGGAATTTTAACATATATACTATAAGTGGCCAGGAGGTAAGAATAGAGAAAATCAATGAAGGGCAATATTTGAAGGAATAATATATGAACATTTCCCAGCTATTTCATGATGAAAAGTATAAAACCACAGCTACAAGAAGTACCCAAATAAAATGAATTTAAAAATTTACAGTGATACAAAATGAAGACAAAAAGAGAAAATATTTTTTTGAAGAAAAAATATTTTTGAAGGAGGCTTCAACTCCCATCCATGATTCAAGAACTAACTGTTATAGTAAATTTCCTTCCATAAATAGTTATAAAGCTGGGAAGAATATATGAAACAACTGTTTTTAAATATTAAGCGATTGACAACTCAGGACTCTTATCCCAGAGAGAAGGGAAATACATGTAGTGAGCTCCATATTCATCTCAACTCTGCCTAGGGAGAGACTCCCAAATGCAATAAAGTAGAGCTAAAGCAGAGCATCATGGTTTCATAGGCATGATAAGCTGAGAACACAGTTCAAGGGTACTGAAGCAGCTGAAGTTTGCAGGACAGGTTGCCAGAAGGAAGAGCAATGAAAAGAGAAACTATTGAGTTGCTTATTTAAGGTGAGGGTGAAATTCTGCATTGCCTAGCAGAGAGTGGCTGCTGAAAGCTTGAAAGTAGAACCAAGAGATTGCATAGTTCTAGGAAGTGCAGGTACTCTGACCTAATTATAATGGAAGGACCTTGTTAACAACTTCAGAATTCAGCTGATAATACCAGCATGGTTATACCTTATGGGTAACAATGATGCCCCAAAGTTACTGTAATATTTCTTAACAAAGCCTGAAAGTAAGCTACAACAAAATTGAGTAATGATGCCAAAAATTTAACTTTGTGTTTTAACAAAATTCAACATTCTTTAAAAAAAGACATTATCCTGACTTAATCAACTGATTACCCATACTAACCACATTCTTGCATATTCTCTAGAAATTATAATAGGAAAGAAAATAAATACATATATTTATTTAATCCAAAAAAGGGCATAAGATAGAAACAATAGAGCAACAATGGATGGGACAGAGATTAAACAAGAAGAAAAATAGTAGAATTAATCCCAAATATATCAATAATTACATTAAATGTAAATGAATCAAACACTCTGATTAAAGAATAGAGATTATTAGACTATATATAAAAAAGTAAAAAAACAACAAAATGCAATCTATAAGATTTGTTTTAAAATAAAATACAACTAGGTTTAAAGTAAAAGAATAACTAAGGTATATACTATGAAAACATTAAGCATAAGGAAATCATGAAATTTACAAAAGCATAAAAAGGGCTAAATGCATTTCAAACTAAGTATATTTTCAGATAAGAAGTATTAGCAGGGATATAAGGGGAAATGTTATACTGATAAAAAGCTAAACTTAACAGGAAAACATACAATCCTAAATGTGTATGTGCCTAATAACAGAATATCAAAAAATATGAAGCAAAGCTGATGGAACTACAGAGAGAAATAGACCAAATTTAAAGCTGAATTAGAGATTTTGACTCTTCTCTCAGAAGTGGTTTGAACAAGCAGACAAGAAATCAATAAGGATATAGAAGATTGGACCTCAGAACATTACACCCAATAACTGATGGGTACACTTTTTAAAAAACTTTTTTAAGGGTATATGAAACAGTCACTGATATATTGAATCCTGGGCTATAAAACAATACAATAGATTTCATAATATAAAACAATATAGAAAAATATCAGTATCATAACACATTTTATAGACCTTATAAGAATAAGAAAATATCTAAAACTAATGTCAGTAAGAAATCAGATAAAAACTGATATGTAATTTCTTAAAGCTACTAAGTAGCAGATTTAGGACAAGGCTATAAAGTCCAGTTTTAGAGTCAATATCTTGTTCATCCCAAAAAAGTGAGAAAAAGAAGTTAAAAAGATTGTAATGGAAAGAATTCCAAAAGAATCCTATATAATAAAGAAGTAATATGCAAATTGACCATCATTCCCAACACACAAGATGGCCACCCCCATGTGGTCAAAGATGGTCACCCCCATGTGGACATATGATGGCTTCCACAAGATGACCAGCAGGGGCGGGGCCAGACCTGCAAGAGAGGGCTGTTGGGGGTGACCAGGCCAGCAGGGGAGGGCAATTAGAGGTGTCCAGGCTGGCAGGGGAGGGCAGTTAGGGGCAATTAAGCCAGCAGGGAGCAGTTAGGCATTGATCAGGCTGGCAGGGGAGTCATTAGGGGTGATCAGGCTGGCATGCAGAAGCTGTTAGGGGCAACAGGCAGGCAGGCAGGTGAGCAGTTGGGAGCCAGCAGACCTGAATTGTGAGAGGGCTGTCAGATATTCCTTGAGGGGTCCCAGATTGGAAAAGGTACAGGCTGGGCTGAGGGACACCCCCACATGCACAAATTTTGTGTAGCAGACTTCTAATAATTAACCACTCTGCCTGCCTGCCTAATGCTGCTAACTGCTCACTTGCCTAATTGCTCTTAACCACCTCTGCCTCAGGCCCTGCACCAGGGAACTAGCTTCTGTCCCTTTGGCCGGCCACAGGCACCCGAGACCCAGAATTTCCTCTTTCTGGCATGCTGCAGACTCCCAGGATCTGGGCTTCCCTCTTTCTCACCAGCTACAGGCACACAGGACCTGGGCTTCCCTCCCTCTGGCTGGCTGCAGGCACCTGGAACTGTGGGCAGCGTCCTGTGTGCTAGGCCCTGGCTTTGTCATGAAGGACATCCAGAATGATGTCCAGAAGACATCCAGTCTATCTGGTCTAATCAGCATATTATACTTTTATTAGTATAGACCAGAGGCCCAGTGCATTTAAATTCATGCACTGAAGGGGTGGATCCCACAGCCTGGCCTGCTCCCTCTTATAGTCCAGGAACCCTCAGGGATGGGAGGCAACCAGATGATCAGGGGAAGGTGACACCCCCATCACACTACTACTGCTAACACTGCCAGCAGCACAAGCCTCGGCTGGCCCTGATTACTTGAGCCTTGGGTGGTCCTGGATGGCTGGGCAGTTGCCATCCTAGGCTTGCCTGTGCTTTGAGCCTGCCAAGGGTGACTGGGGGCTGGGGAGACTGGGGGACTCCAGAGGCAGGTGCAAAGTGGCTGGACCCACCTGAGGACGGGCCCAGCCATGCCACATGCCTGCCACCTGGCTGAGCTGTGGGGACTGGGCACCATTATCTTGTGGCTGTGGGTGCCGTCATCTTTGAGGGCATAGTAGTTGATTAGCATATTCATATTCCCTCCTTATTGGCTGTGGGCACCACAGTCTTTGTGAGGGTGTGAGGGTCAATTAGCATATTCCCTCTTTATTAGAATTTAGTAAAGTGAAAGTATAATGAAATAAATTAAACTTATAAACCAAAACATGCTGAATACAGTAATAATAGTAAACTGAGGAAAGTTGAGAATCATGAATATTTATATTTGGGGATAATTAAAGCAAAAGAAATATAAGAGGGCAATAAATAAACCAAAGATTATAAACAATGAGATAGAACATAAAGATAGATAGCAGCTATTCAAAAACTTAATAATCATTTGTTCAAAAGGATAATGAAACTGACAAACTGCTCGTTAAATGAACAATATTAGCAACAAAAGAGGACATAATAAGAAACAGGAGATTGAAAATATAATTAGAGAATACCATGAACAACTTAGTGCCCCCATTAAATTGAAAAACTTGGACCAAACAGACTAATTCTTAGAAAAAATAAGTTATTGCAGATGCTCAAAAAGAAATAGGAAACAGTTTTATTATAACCACAGGAATAAAATTAGTATTAAAAGTAATCTCATGATCCTTGGTCAGGTGGCTCAGCTGGTTTGAGTGTCAACCCATACACCAAAGGGTTGCAGGTTCCATTCCCAGTCAGGGCACACACTTAGATTATGGGTTCAATTCCTAGATGGGCCTCAAACATGAGGCAACCAATCAGTGTTTCTCTTTCACATAAATCTCTCTTTCTCTCTCTCTCAAAATCAATAAACCTATCCTCCAATCAGGATTAAAATATATAATCTAATGAAACCTCCCATACAGGTCACACAGCTCAAATGATTCTTAACAAAATTTTTAAAAATGTCTAATGAAGAATAAAATATGTACATGTGCATAGTGTTGTTTACAAGATGTAAACGCTATTATTAAGCAGTAGACAGTGTGGTATTTGCCCAAGGATAGAGAAAGTAGAAACAGATCCATCCATCCATAGAGACTGATGCCAAATTTCACAGTGAATTCTACAAAATTTTTAAGGAAAAGATCATTTCACTTTATTCTATCTCTTCCAGAAAATGGCAGAAAGTGAAAATACTCTCCAACTTATTACATGAGACCAGACATATTCTGAATCCACTCTCAATTGTGATCATATATCCAAAACATCTTAAGACAATATAATCCCACTAGAGGCCCAGTGCACAAAATTAATGTACTGGGAGGTGTCCCTAAGCCCAGTCTGCACCGTCTTCAATCTGGGACCCCTCGGGGAATGTCTCACTATCAGTTGAGGCCCAATACAACGACTGGCAGTCGGACATCCCAATCTGGGACTGTTGGCTCCTGTTTGCCTGCCTGTCTTGCCTGCCTGCCCACCTGCCTGATTGCCCCTAACTGCTTCTGCCTGCTAGCCTGATCACCCGCTAACCACTCCTCTGCTGATCTGATTGATGCCTAAATGCTCCCCTCTGGCCCAATTATTCCCAACTGCCCTCCCCTGCCAGAAAAATCACCCCCAACTGCCCTCTACTGCTGGCCCAATCACCCCCAACTTCACTCCCCTGCTGGCCTGGTCGCTCCAACTGTCCTCCCCTGCCAGCTTGATAGCCCCCAACTGCCCTCCCCTGATCTTGTAACGACATGGGGGCAGCCGCCTTGTGATAACATGGGTGGGGGGCATCTTATGATGACGCAAGGACGAGATGCCATCTAGGCTTTTATTAGTATAGATAGATATTATATGAAACAGACCAAGTTTACAAATATGTATATATTCATGTATAATGTAATCTCCCTATTAATAGACTTAAAGTTATCTATATGGTCAACTTAATAAATGTAAAACTAAACTAATTTTAAAACCAGTTCTTATTTACATTCTTAGAAAACTAGGGCATATTTATTTAATAAAAGATAGCCTAAAAATATCATTCATTTTTTAAATCTTTATTGTTGAAAGTGTTACATATGTCCATTTCCCCCCCATTGACCTCTCCTCCCACCCCAAGGCCTTTTTAATGATAACAATATTTTTGAAATGTCCCTAAGAAATATCTAACATCACCATATCATTTGAGCTTTCTATTGGATGCCCTAGACCAATGGTTGGCAAACTGTGGCATGCAAGCAACATGCAGCTTGTGAGCCACATTTGGCCCCTTGAGTGTGGCTCTTCCACAAAATACCACTTGTAGGTGCACACATACAATGTGATTGAAACTTCGTGGCCCATGCACAGAAGTTGGTTTCTGACTCTCAAAAGAAATTTCAATCATTGTACTGTTGATATTTGGCTCTGTTGACTAATGAGTTTGCAGACCACTGCCCTAGACCCTATAAATTGGAAATAAAGTAGCTGGAGAGGCATAAGAATGAGGAAGAAATTCTCTTATTACAGAATACATGATTGTATGTGAAAAAAATGTAAACCAATCTATTTATTGATTATTATCAACAATATTTATAAATGAAGCTGAAAAAGAAATAAGTCTAATTTTGTGCATGACAGGTACCATAAAAAGCTAAATAAATAAATAGATAAATGTTCATGAACTGGAAAGCTCATTGTTATATAACTCAGTTTTCTTACACTGAGAGTACATAAGGAAAATCAATATGCTGATTGTCAGTCCTGGGATAGAAGGTGTCTAAGATAATATATTTTACCTCGTGATTGGCTGCCCTCCTTGCATGAGGATACCATATTGAGATCTGAGGATTGGGCTTTGCTGCTGATAAGATTGGGTATTTCAGAACAGCAAGGATAGTCAAGTATTTGTGAGAAAAAGGCTTGGTAAAAAAGAATCAGTGGGCTGAGTGAAAATTTTAAGGGATTAAACAAACAAACAAACAAAAAAACAACAACTCATAGACACAAACAACAGTATGGTAATTACCAGAAGGAAAGAGGGTGGGGGCAGGTAGACTAGGGTAAAGGGCAATAAATGGTGATGGAAGATGAATTTACTTGGGGTGGTGAGCATACAACACAATGTATAGATGATGCACTACAGACTTGTCCACCTGAAACCTATATAATTTTATTAATCAATTTCATCTAAATAAATTTTAAAAAATTAAGGGCTCATACATAGCCTCCATTTCTCTTAATTCTCCTCTTATGAGCTAATTGTGCAAGGATAGGAGATGGTCAAGAATAGAGCCTGTCTGATGCTCATCTACAAACACTATCTAGTTTGCTGAGTGTCTTTCCTTTTGGTATGTTTAGATTATTCCTACACTCATGGATCCATCACATGTCTATTTTCCTTTTCTTTGTTTATAATTTTTCAGTGTAGTGGCTTCCAGGCCCTTGGCAACAGCTAAATCATTACAATAGCTCAGGATCCATGCATCTTCTCACTTCATAACTTAAGTACAACTCTTACTTTTCTTACTTTTAATTCAAATCATGTTGTTAAGGACATTATATCTTTCACTTTAGTAGTAAAACAAAATTGATTTTTTTTTCCTCCGCAACTCATTGTACACCTTCAGTGTAAAAGGTGATAATGTTAATTTTCAAACACACTCTATTTAACAATAACAAAAAATTACTGGATGATATGGATGATATAGTTGTGTTCCTTCTAACTTAAGAAACTAAGTAAAAGACACAAAATCAAGAATTTCAGGTATCAGTGAAAGTTTGGAGAAGTTTTTGTGCAAGTCATCCCATCTCTCATAGAATAGGAATTAGAAGGAACTGGCACAAGTTTTTCCAACATTCTTGTGTACCATTGAAGTTTTTCCTGGTTATAATATGGATATATTAAATTTATACTTCTACATTATTCAAAGGTATATTGTTGGCAAGGAAAAGTATACTTCTCTATAACAGCTTTGAAGGATCTAAGAAGTAAACATCCTATATAATAAAAGGCTAATATGCAAATTGATCAAACGGTGGAACGACCAATCACTATGATGCACACTAACCACCAGGGGGCAGACGCTCAATGCAGGAAGCTATCCCCTGGTGGTCAGTGCACTCCCACAGGGGGAGCACCACTGAGCCAGAAGCTAGGCTTATGGCTGGCGAGTGCAGCAGTGGTGGCAGGAGCCTTTTCCACCTCCATGGTAGCGCTAAGGATGTTCGACTAATGGTGGGGAGTGGGCCTAAGCCATCAGTTGGACATCTCCTGAGAACTCCTGACCTGCAAGAGGTGCAGGCTGGGCTGAGGGTCCCTACCCCCAAGTGTACGAATTTTATGCACCAGGCCTCTAGTTGTTATGTAAAGCTTATGTACTTAAAAAAAAGATCTGTATTAGGTATGCATAAGTCCCCCTTGTACGTAAGTCAGCAAAAGAAACCAGTCTAAGATATAAAAAAGAGAAGAGATAATTAAAAGAAAACATGAATTTGTGATAAATTCAAACTAGATATAGTTTCATAGTGGAAATTTCTCATTTTCATGTAAAAGTCAGGGGTTTCAGAATTTTTCAGTCATTTGTTAGTTGAGTAACATTACAAAGTAAAGCCAGTTTTCTCCTATGTAAAATTAAGGCAATATGATTGCCAGGGTTATGTCTTGTTATGATATTCTATATACCTTTTACTATCTTATTACCACTTGAGACTGTGTTCTACTTGTCAGGTTACTTAAGTGCCTTGGTCATCTTTTTTGAGATATATTTTTTTTTGTCACAAATGAATCAGGCTATTTTGATTCTAACAGGGAAGAGTCAGAGAAGCATGTTAAAAATTCTTCCAGTTTATGTATCTAATAGTTCTTTGGAAATCTCACTCTAATAATTTTTTTTGACTCAAGCAATGACATCAAATTATGTCATTGTAGCATAAAGCTTTATTTTCTGATACACAAAGACAGATCTTTAGAACTCTGAAGCTCTAAAAAAAATGCTGGAAAACTAAAAAGATGCTCAGGTCTGTAATTCCAATACATTATGCATTTCTAATAGGCCTACATTATTCAAATGCATGACCTATTATCATGCATTATCAGACATATCCAACGTGCCATTCACATAAGGAAATAATCTATTTTATCAAATGCAGTAATTTTAGGTGCTTTAACAATAACCCCAAACTTTCAGTAGAACAGTTGTGCTGAGATTTATTTCTTGCACAGGTAACAATGGAATATGAATCTTCTTGAATTCTGGAAAACTGTCCTCCATGCTGTCATATAGGGACCTATGCTCCTTCTCACGTTTAGCTCCATCATTTTTCAGGGCTCTAGAGGTTTCTTATTCCAGCCAGTAAACTGCTTCTTAACCATCTTGGCTGGAGGCATTACATGCAACACTTCGGTTCTCATTCTGGTCATAATGTAAGGGCAGCTGCTAAATGCAGTCCCTGAATGGGCAGTTATTCTTCAGAGTGACTCTGTGCTATGGAGGAGAAGTATGAATGTCAACAATCAACTCTGACCCATATGATATGTCAAGTAATAGTGGGAGGCTTGTGTTAGCCCTGTCCTTTATATACTGTATATTCCTGCACCAATGGGGTCCCTCAGCCTAGCTTGTGCCCTCTCAAAATCCAGGATCCCTCAGGGGATGTTGAACTGTTAGTTTTGGCCCGATCCCCACAGGTCAGGCCAAGGGACCTCACCAGTGCACATTTGGCCCAATCCCTGCAGGCCAGGCCAAGGGACCACCTGTGCACAAATTCCTGCACCAGGCCTGTGGTATGCATATAAGATCTTTGGTTAATCTCTTTTTGCCCTCCCTTTGGGATTCATCAATCAGTTCCATGTTTCCAAGCCTGTGCATTAAGCTTCTTCTCCATGGCGACCAGTGTAAGTCATAGCTACGGGTCAAATGGTTGTATGGTTAAATGGTTGCTTAGGCATATATATATTTATTTCAGAGAGGAAGGGACAGGAAGAGAGGGATAAAAACATTAATGATGAGAGAGAATTATTGATTGGCTGCCTTCCACATGCCCCCCTACCATGGATAAAGCCCAAAACTCAGGCATGTGTCCCTATCAGGAATTGAACTGTGACCTTCTGGCCCATAGGTCAACTCTCAACAACCAGGCCACAATGACTATGAAGATCTGTCCCTTAATGCTCAGGTCACTGTGTTTCTTTATTAATTGTCTACCCCCACATGAGTTTTTATTCCCTTCTTTATTTTTTTATTTTTTAAAATATATTTTTATTGAGTTTTTACAGAGAAGAATAGAGAGTTAGAAACATTGATGAGAGAAAAACATTGAGCAGCTGCCTCTTGCACACCACCCACTGGGGATGTGCCCGCAACCATGGTACATGCCTTTGACCTGAATCGAACCTGGGACTTTTCAATCCACAGGTCAACACTATCCACTGAGCCAAACCAGTTTCGGCTTTATCCACTTTTTTAAACCATAAATTGGATTTGGGGCTGAGTCCTGTTACAAAATTACAACAATACTTCTTCATTTATGACTTAAATGACTAAACCAGGAGGTCATGCGAGAAGCAAAATGGTAATTAGGAAAAGTAGTCCTGGATGAATTCATATGAAGGTAGCCTTACCCAGCAGATTATTTTCCTTTTTCGTTATTATCTCCAAGTTCCTATTTAATAATAAAAAGAAGAGCACAATCCTTGTCATTAAGAGGCTTGCCACTGAATACTTGCCCCTTTTGACACCAGTTTCCTCACTACAAAATGAAGGGTTCAGACTGAAGGGTCTCCAAGTTCTCTTTATGCTGTAAACTCTCTAAAGCATTTGATGGAAGCCTAAAAAATTGCTTGTTCATGTCTGAATCCCTTTGCCAGTGTGATATGTCAACCACTTCGTAGCCCCCAGCAGCTCTGTTGTAGTGTTTCTAATCATGAAACATTCTTTCCTGTCATTCTATCAATATCTGGAATTCCGCCTATATGCTCAAATTCATAATCAGTCTCTTGAAGGTTTATGATTGAGCTTATGATAAGAGAGCTACTTAACCCTTTAAAACATACTCCCTAGATAGATGTCACTCTTTTCTCTTCAAATCTAATATAATGCCCATGAACGTGATTCATTTGATGGGACCATCTGTTTTTTTTTTCTTCTTCTGCCAAAGACACTGCACATTTTGGCAGCTTCTCTAAGTGTACTCAAGAACTCATGCCAAATACAGTGAAAATGCTTTGTGAGTCCAAATTCTGAAAACATCTTAAATTGATTGTTGATTTGTGGCAAGTCAAGTAGGACTGGCCTGTATGCCTTAAGGTCTTAAAGAGCACATGGATAAGTTAATGTGACTACTATCCACAACTAACAATGTAGAAGTAATTTAAATGTATAGAACTATGACATTTATGAGCTTTTACACCTAGAGATCTATACCTCAATTTTGGGATTTACAACCATTATTCACATCAGTGCCATTGTGATTCCTTATCCTATATAATAAAGAGGAAATATGCAAATTGACCATCACTTCAACACACAAGATAGCTGCCCCCATGTGGACACAAGATGGCCAGCAAAGGAGGGCAGTAGTGGGCGATCAGGCCAGCAGGGGAGGGCAGTTGGGGGTGACCAGGCTAGTAGTGGAGGGCAGTTGGGGGGGGGCAGGCCTGCAGGAAAAGGCAGTTGGGGGTAACCAGGCCAGTAGAGGAGAGCAGTTAGGGGCAACCAGGCTGGCAGAGGAGGGCAGTTAGGGGTGACTAGGCCTACAGGGCAAGGCAGTTGCAAAGGACAAGGCCTGCAGGGGAGGGCAGTTGAGTGTGACATGGCCTGTAGGGGAGGGCACTTGGGGGAGGGGGAACCAGGCCTTCCGGGGAAGGCAGTTGGGGGGAGGGGACTAGGCCTGCAGGGGAAGGCAGTTGGGACTACCAAGCTGGAAAGGGAGGGCAGTTAGGGGCGACCGGGCCAGCAGGGGAGGGCAGTTAGGGGTGACCGGGCCAGCAGGGGAGGGAAGTTAGGGGTGATGTGGGACAGCAAAGGAGGGAAATTAGAGGTGATAGGACCAGCAGGGAAGGGCACTTGGGGGCAACCAGGCCTGTAGGGGAGGATAGTTAGGAGTGACCAGGATGGCAGGGGAGGGACGTTAGGGGCAATTGGGCTTGTAGGGGAGCAGTTAGGTATTTATCAGGCAGGCAGAGGAGTGGTTAAGGGGTGATCAGACTGACAGACAAAAGCAGTTAGGGGCAATCAGGCAGGTAGGCAGGGAGTGGTTGGGAGCCAGCAGTCCTAAAATGTGATAGGGATGACTAACTGCAGTCAGACATCCCTTGAGGGATTCCAGATTGTAAGGACACACACACCTCCCCCCACCCTTCATGCACTCATTTTGTGCATCGAGCCTTTTGTATATACATAACCCTATGTACACTGATATAGCTAATTGTTTCAGAAGATGATATCTGACTCATACTGGCTCCAGGTTAGCCCTGGTTCCAGGAGGCAGGTAGATTTAGAATCCAGTCAAGGTAACCCTTTAGGAGGTAGGTAAATTTAGAACTCAGATGATGCCTGTAAGAAAAACAGAAAACAGCTTTGGTATTACAGATCATTCTGAATACTGTAATCTGGATTAGAAAATGAAAGGTAGTATGTCTTCAGAGGGAGGGAGGGAGAGAGGGGTGGGGGGAGAGAGAGAGAGCGAGAGAGAGAATGGGAGAGAAGAAAATTTAAAAAGGAACAAAAACTTTGAAAATAAGAAAGAGATTTGACAGCAATTATGCTTCTGTTTTTTCCTGAACCCAACTATATTTATCTTTTTTAATTTCACAATATATTGGACTATTTTAAAAAAATAAACTTTTCTCCCTTTTTGTATAAGCAAGTCCTATCACTTACAAACTAAATATTAATATATATGTATATTTCTTAATAAAATATATTTATAAAGGTTCTTTTATAGTTTTCATTTGTATAACAGAAAAACCCAGTTGTGTTGAAGTCTAGCTTTAGACATTACGAATTGATTATCTTTGGCTGCATCATTAACCTCTCTAAATCTTACTTTGCTCATTAAAATTTGGCTGGAAAATGATTGCAGAATTAAAGATAAGTGCACAAAACAGTAGATACAAAGTAGACAGTAAACAAACAACTGCTATTATAATTCACTGTCGTACTCAACTAAAATAGAAATTCTCTTCAGTCTCTACAAAAATTTTCATAAATTAATTGGTTCACTCCATTATTTTTTTTAATTTTCTATATAAATGTTTTATTTTTAAAGTATTACATAAATCCCCTTTTATCCCCATTGACTTCTCCCTGGCCACCCCCATCTCCCAGCACATGCCCTCACACTCCTGCCTGAGTTTGGGTCCATTAGTTATGCTTATATTCATGCATACAGGTCCTTTGGTTGATCTCTTACCCTCTCTCCCAGCCTTCCCTCATAGGCTGGAAAGTCTGTTCAATGCTTCAATAACTCTGGGTCTATTTTGTTCATCCGTTTATGTAGTTCATTATATTCCACACAGGAGAGAATTCATGTGATATTTATATTTCTTTAACTGGCTTATTTTGTTTAGCATGATGCTCTCCAATTCCTTCCATGCTGTTGCAAATGGTAAAAATTCCTTCTTTTTCACAGTAGCTTAAAATTCTATTGTGTAGATGTACTACAGTTTTCTAATCCACTCATCTGTGGATGGGCACTTAGGTTGTTTCAAAATCTTAGCTATTGTAAATTGTGCTGCTATAGAAATAGGGATGCATATATCCTTTCTGATTTGTGTTTCTGTTTTCTTGAGGTATATTCCGAGAAGTGGGATTACTGGGTCAAATGGAAGTTCCATTTTTAATTTTTTGAGGAAACTTCATACTGTCTTCCACAGTGAATGCACCAGTCTGCATTCCCACCAGCAGAGCAAGAGGGTTCCTTTTTCTCAGCAGCCCCTCCAGCAGTTGTCATTTGTCTATTTGTTGAAGATAGCCATTTTGACAGGTGTGAAATTGTACTTCACTGTCATTTTCATTTGCATCTCTCAGATTATTAGTGACTTGGACAATGCTTTCATATGTTTCTTGGCCTTCTGTATGTCCATTTTCAAAAAGTGTCTATTAGGTCCTTTGCTCTTTATTGGATTAGTTATCTTCATTTTGTTAAGTTGTATAAGTTTCCTATTAATTTTAGAGATTAAACACTTATTGGAGATAACATTGAAAATATGTTCTCCCATGCAGTGTGCTTTCTTATTGTTTTGTTGTTTTCTTTTGCTGTGCAGAAGCTTTTTATTTTTATGTAGTCCCATTTGCTTATTTTCTCCTTAGTTTCCATTGACCTAATAGCTGTATTAATAAATATATTGCTACAGAAAATGTCTGTTATTTTGTTGCCCCTGGCTTCTTCTAAAAGTTTTATGATTTTCCAACTTACATTTAAGTCCTTTAGTCATTTTGAGTTTATTTTTGTGTATGGTGTAAGTTGGTGGTCTAGTTTCATTTCTTTTCATGTATCTGCTGACTTTTCCCAGCACCATTTTTTGAAGAGACTGTCTTGACTCTATTGGATGCTCTTGCCTCCTTAGTCAAATATTAATTGAGCATAATGGCTTGGATTAATTTCTGGGTTCTCTGTTCTGTTCCATTGTTCTATATGTCTGTTCTTGTGCCAGTACTAGGCAGTTTTGATAACAGTGGCTTTGTAGTATAGCTTAATATCTGGTATTGTGATCCATCCAACTTTATTCTTTTTTTCCTCAAGATTGCTGCAACTATTTGGGGTCTTTTTTTTATTCCAGATGAATTTTTGACCCAGCCATTGAGGCTAGTGAATCCAAGACCATTGGGCTGTGCAGAGCCTCAACCCATTGGCTCCCAAGCAAGTAGTCCAGGGCCAGAAAGAGACAGAAAATGGGGAGACAAAGAAACCCCAAAAGGAAAGAAAAGGGGGACCACCAGGAAAGGAACTTAATAAAATGAATGCATGCATTGTGTCAGAAAAATAATTCAGAATTAGTCATACAGTTCATAAATCAGATGGATGAGAAAATCAACAATTTATGTAAGAATTAGGAGAAAATAAAGAGTAATATAACTACAATAAAAACCACTATGGAAGCTTACAACAGTAGACTATGAGAAGCAGAGAATGGAATTAAAAAATTAGAAGACAAGGAAGCAAAGCACACACAATTGGAAAACTGCAATTGGAGAAAAAAAATCAAAATACAGGAGCAGAGTTCAAGGGAGTTTTGGGAAAACACAAAACAAAGCCACATACATATAATGCAGTCACCAGAATGACAAGAAGAAGAGTAAGGGTTAGAAAACCTATTTGAAGAAGTAATGTCAAAAAACTTCCCTGATTTGTGGAAGAAAAAAATCACACAAGCATGAAGAGTCTCAAACAAGATGAACCCAATAGACCCACAGAAAGACATGTCATAATTACAATGGCAAACATTAATGACAAAGAGAGAATTTTAAAGGCTGTAAGAGAGAGACAGAAAGTTACCTACACTGGATCTCCCATTAGATTATCAAATTATTTCCCAACAGAAATACATCAGGCCAGAAAGGAATGGAAGGAAGTATACAAAGTGATGCAAACCAGGGCACTGAATCCAATAATACTCTATTTGGCAAGTATATCATTCAACATTGAAGGGGAAATCAGGAGCTTTGCAGATTTAAAAAAGGATAAGGGAGTTTATCACTACCAAGCCAGCAATGAAAGAAATGTTAAAGGACTGTTGTAAAAAGAAGAAAGAGAGAGAGAGAAAGAGAGAGAGGGAGAGGGAGAAGGAACACAGACACAAAAAATAAAAATGACTACAAACAAACATCTTTCAATAATAACTTTAAACCTAAATGGACTAAGTGCTCCAATCAAAACGCATCGAGTGGCTAAATGGATGAGAAAACATGACCCATATATATGTTGTGTACAAGAGACCTACCTCAGAACAAGAAACTCACACAGACTGAAAGTGAAGGGATGGAAAAGTATCTTTCAGGCAAATGGAAATGAAAAAACAAAAAAACAAAAAACAAAACACACACACAAAAACACAAAATCAGGAGTTCATTCCATTCTTGATATGCAAGAGCATTACTCCTACAACACAAATGGAAGAAAAGTTTTTCTCCTGTCCAAAATATTTTCCTTGAATGAGTGATTTGCATATGAGTGCAAGTCTTGTTATGCTTTTCCATCACTCTGAGAGCACAAGCCACAAAGAAATGGAGCCCTTAAAGCTGTGAGACTAAAGAAGGCTTAACCCAGAGGCTTCAATCATCCAATTTCCTATAGAGAATTGCTAACAATTATCCAAATACTTTGTATTCTTTTAATAACATACTTTGTTAATAGTAAATTTATTATTTGTTGTTGTTTTTTTTACCTTCCCTTACTACATATCCTAATATATAAAACCAGGGTCCACCAAACACCAGAAATCAGTCCTGAAGTCAGTGCTGGGCTGCCGTGGAAGGAATTTGCTGGGGAGGAAAGTTGGGGATGAGGTCAGGCCTTCAGGGGAGGGCAGTAGGGGGCAAGATCAGGCTGGCAGGGAAGGGCTGTTGGAGGCAAGATCAGGCCAGTGGGGGAGGGCAGTTAGGGCTATCAGGTAGGCAAGGCAGGCAGATGAGCAGTTGGGAGCCAGCATTCCCTGATTGCTAGATGATGCTCCCTCAGGGATTTGGGCTTAAACAGGCAATCAGACATTCCCCAAGGGGTCTCCGATTGGAGAGGGTGCAGGCTGTGCTGAGGGAATCCCACCTCCTCCCATCACCCATAAATTTTGTGCACTGGGCCACTAGTTAATATATATAAAAGCTTAAACAATCGTTACAACTGAGAGACCAGAACAACTGGTCAACCAATTCCTATTGACCCACACTAACTACCAGGGGCAGACACTCAATGCAGGAGTTGCTCCCTGGTAGGCAGTGCATTCCCACACCCAATCTCCCATGGCTGGCTGGCGACATAGGCATCTGGTGTCCATTCCTTCTGCCCATGGCCTGGTGACCATTGCCTCCTCTCCCGACTCCACCGGGGCCTTCTTCCCCTGGCTGTGACGGGTAACAAGGGTGGGTGGTAGCAGATGTGGCTTCTTTTCAAGGGGAGCCAAGGGCTGGCTCCCTCCTTGGGGCTGGTGGCCAACCTCTCACAGCCTGTTCATCCCCCTGGCCGGCAGGCCTCAAACCCTGGCCACCCACCTGCTGCGGTTGTAGTGTGGTTGCAAGGGAAGGATGGGGGGAGGCAGGAAACCTTGTGGTGGCAGGATGCTGGTATCAACTTCCTGCATCTGTTCCTTTCATGCTTAGTTCAGTGACCTTTGCCTCCTCTCCTGACCCTGCTGGGGCCTTTGGGCCCCAGACTGGGACAGGGCACCAGGGGTGGGTGGTAACAGATGTATCCCCTTTTCCAGTGGTGCCTAGGATCAGCTTCCTTCTTGGGGCCGGCGGTCAATCTCATGTGCCGTGTCCCTTCCCCTGGCCAACTGGTCCTGATTGGCCCAGACCTGATCAGCCTTGATTACTGGTCAGGCCTAGGGACCCCACCGTTGTACAAATTTGTGCACCAGACTTCTAGTATATTGCATAATACATTGTCTTAGTCCATTAAGGCTACGAAAGAGTACATCATAGACTGGCTGGCTTATAAACAACAGAAATTTATTTCTAACATTTCTGGAGCCTGGAAATTAAAGATTAGGGCTCTGGAAGATACCTATCTGATGGGAGCCTGCTTCCAGGTTCATAGAATGCTGTATTCATTCTGTCCTCACCTTATGGAAAGGGCCCGGGGGCTCTGTGGTATCTCTTTTAAAAGGGCACTAATCCCACAATGAGGATTCAATACTGATGACCTAATGAGCTCTCAAATGCTCTACCTTCTAATACCCTCATATTGGAGGTTAAATTTAAACCTGTGAATTTTGAGGGGACATAAACCTTCAGTCTATCGGATGAAAGATACAAGGTAGAAAGAGTTAGCTTTTCTCCCTCTCAAAAAAACAACAATATAAAAACACTTTCATTTGTTTAAATAATCAGAAAATAGAAAATACATATGTAATTCTAAAGATTTTTCTATTCTCTAATTTTTCTTACAAAAAAGCAATGCTAGAAAGAAAAGTACATTCTAAATTGATTAATAAACATAGCTTTTGAGTGATGGATTAGAAAATGTATTGCACTCAATCCATAAAAAAGTATAATGGAAGAAATAAATTTGCTCAATACCAAGGTTTTCAATTATTATCAAATAAAACATTTGCCTCACATCTTTCACTATTAAAGTCAAGGAAGGCATAAGTGCCCTGTTTGTAATGATTCAAAGTGAGTACAGCAGATTCATGATGGCTGGTTTTATTCAAATTTATCATTGAGTGTTAAAAAACAATTTTGAAAACCAATATTTTATTTCTGATTATATAAATCAGTACAAACAAACCATTATGATTTTACTTTTTGTTAATCCTCACCCAAGGATATATTCCTTTGAGTTTTAGAGAGTGGAAGAGCAGAGCAAGAGACACATAGAGAGAAACATTGATTTGAGAGACAGACACACCAATTGGCTGCTTTCCTCATGCAGTTGACCCTCAACCTCAGGGATTGAGCCTGAATCCCAGGTATGTGCCCTTAATCAAAATCAAGCACACGACCCTTCCGTTCATGGACTGACTTCCTATCCACTAGTCAAACCAGCTGTAGCCAAACCATCATGATTTTTAAAGGTTCTAACATTCAATATAAATATCCATTCTTCACACATACTAATTTTATTGTTTTAGAAAAGTGGTTCTCAACCTTTCTAATGCCATAACCCTTTAATACATTTCCTCATGTTGTAGTGACCCCCAACCATAAATTTATTTTTGTTGCTACTTCATAACTGTAATTTTGTTACTGTTATGAATCATAATATAAATATCTGTGTTTTCCAACTTAGGCGACCCTGCTAGCTGTTCTCAACCTGTGGGTTGAGAACCACTGCTGTAGTGCCTAAGACCATCAGAAAACAGATATTTACATTATGATTCATTAACAGTAGCAAAATTACAGTTATGATGTAGCAACAAAAATAATTTTATGTTTAGGTTGACCACAACATGAGGAACTGTATTAAAGAGTCGAGGCATTAAAAAAAGTTGAGAACCATTGTTTTAGAGAGTTAAACCTAATTTTGCTGACATGGGGCATACCAGTTGAGAATAGTGACAGGCACATAATTAGCACTTAAAGCTATTTTTCTTTGAGTTACATTTATTCTTATGCTATAAATACATTTTTGACCTCTGTATTTGAAAAATAATGTTTTATCTCTACAGATTTCACATCTGGCTCAGTTAGGATTATTGTCTGTTTCATTAAGTGCTAAACAAGTTTGATGAAATCTAGAGGTAGAACAAAATGGGTTTTTATATTGTTTATCAAGTAATAAATACCACTGATATAATATCATGAAACTTTATTTTTTCTAATTATTTAGTGTACCAGATTTTATATCAGATAAATTATTTATTGGACTTTAAAAAATTGCAACAAAATTGCATGATTGAAAGTTATAATGATACACATTTATACCTCATATAGTCCACCAAGCTCCTTTCCTACTTTATTCTTTTTCCCTGTCTTTGTCTTTTCTTTTTTCTTATACAGTATTAGATCATATATTTTGTTTGTTTGTTTGTTTTTTAGTTTTTAAAAAGCCCTTGTCTACTCCAATGATTTACAGTTCAGTAGATAACACCATGCTCCTTTAAACCCATCCAACAGTTGACTTATTTGCTATTGATAATTCAATGGTATGTTATTATAATAATACTAGAGGCCCAGAGCACAAAATTCATGCAATGGTGGGGGCGGGGGGGGGGGAGGGGCTTTAGCCTGGCCAGCACCCTCTCACCGTCCAGGACCCCTCAGGGTATGTCCACCTGCCAGCTTAGGTCTGCTCCTCACAGAGCAGGCCTAAGCTGGCAGACAGACATCCCTCTTGCAGTCTGGGACCCCTCACTCATTACCACCTGCCTGCTTGCTGCTCTTTACTGGTTGGCTAGCTGCTAGTTAGCACTGCTGAATTATTGGGAGAGGCTCCCGCCACTGCTGCTGTGCTCGCTAACTGTGAGCCTGGCTTCTGGCTGAGCAGTGCTCCCACTGTGGGAGCACATTGACCACCAGCAGGCAGCTCCTGTATTGAGCGTTTGCCCCTGGTGGTCAGTGAGCATCATAGCATCTGGTATTGTGGTCATTCCACTGTAATTGTTTCTTAGGCTTTTATTACATAGATAGAAGCATAAAATAATAAAATATTTAAAAGTAATTTTTGTTATTATGTTAAGCTCTTTAAATGCATATTTACATGGACATTTTACCATTGTTCTATTGCCTTGTGGTTTGGAGCATTTAAAAATATATAGTAACAAACAGCAGAGATAAGTTTCTATGGTTTTCAGGGGAAAAGCATTTCAGAGAGGCACTGTCCTTGGAAACCATTCATTTAATTCTTATCAAAAACACAAGGACAGGGTACAGTGTTTTTTGTGTTATATGGCAATAGATGTATAATTAAAATGTGAGGATATGATGATAAGGAAGGCAGACGGGTCTAGTGGAATCACAATGCTCAGTGACTAGAGCTCTAGTTCATAACGTTTACAGGTCTTATTTTAACAAATCACTACATCAAAGAATCTCAGTTCTACCAGGATAAAAACCTAAGCTTTCGCTTTTCCTTTTTCAAAAATGTTAACATAGTTTTATATTTATGTGATTTTTGTTAATGTCTCACTAATGACTTTGTAAATTCTGTCATACCTGGTTTATTTTTATGTACTATTACCAGTTCTTGTTCCATAATTGGAGAATCACTGTCAAGAAATATATTGTGTCCTAAGGACCGAATGTCTTAAACTCCACTTTGATTAGGGCAACTGATCAAATAGCAAGCAAAGCCTTGAGAAAGGAGATTTAAACAGGATCACAGGAGGTATTAATTCAGTATGGGGAAACAGGGGCCAACAGAGATTGATGTGGTGCACCAAAAGCAAAGTGTGAAAGATTAAAAGCATAATTTAGGTTTTCCTAACTAGAGACCATTGTATTGTAATGAGCAGTCCAAATACAAAGAGACAGATAAAGTAGGCACATTAATAGGGATAACTAGCAGTAACTGTAGCAGCAGTAATTATTAAAGTGGAAAGCCCTCGGCATTAGAAATCTGATGCTCATAAGGGCCCAAAGAATCTCTGTACATTCTATAGTCAGGATTTTTCTGGAAACCATATGGGAAGAAGACAGCTGACAGGATGGGGACAAGCGGAACCCAAGGAGGCCAGAAAAAGAACAAAAGCTATCTCACCCACTCAGAGTGACAGATTCTATAAATCTTTAGAATACTCAACAGGCAGTCCATTGCAGACATATTTGAATTTCTTTTGAGTTCAAATTTAGTTTTCTGTAAGACTATACACACCTACATAGTATTAATTTATTTTTTATCTATCCCTTTGCCAAATACAGTTTTAATAATTTTGATTTATGATTTAGGATATTAATAACTAAACACAGATGGATTTAACCGATTACCTGGTGATGATATAGGAACTTGGACAGATATGGAATCCTCAGGCTGCAGTCACAGGCACTGTTAATAGCTGAAACAGGGAATTTGGGGAGGTAGGCTTTAACATGTTTCTTGTCTTATGCTGCTCGAGACATATGCTCATAGAGCAGCTTCGTTCCCACCCCAAATATGTGTTATTTTGTGGGAGAAGTATAGTATACATGACCGCACACGTGCGCACATACACACACACACACACACACACACACACACACACACACACAAACTTGTCCACATCATTTCTCATTGAAAGCATTTATTCTCCCTTAGTTTGTGCTTCTCTTCACTAGAGAAAAAAGCAAACAGCACATGCAGGACAAAGTAACATTGTCAATCTCTTTCTAAATTTGGAATCAGTCCAAAAAACCCAGGAGGAAGTTCAACTCAGCCACAATTAATCTGCAGAAAATCCATCCCATGTGACTTGCCCCTGTCTCCATCACTACTAATCTTTTCATGTATTCTTTATAAAGAATCCATTGGACTTTAATTAATATGAAAATTTAGGTTCTCATCTGATTTAAATGTGACTGACATCATGCTGCTTCTAAAAGCAGAACAAAGTACAAGCGTGGTGAAAGTAAATCTTAAAACCTGGTGCCTGCCACCTTTTTTCCCCTCACAATCAAATCCTCTCTAGCATTTCCATGATGCATGACGGTGACACATCAATAGCATTTTGTGGGAATCTTGATGTCCATATGTATAAACAGGGACATACTTGAAAGGTGCCTATACACAGGAAGGACATGATTCAATATCTGTCAAATGAGCCAGTCATCTCTGGTTCAAGCCAAAAATGACTGAAGTTTCTCAGTAAATATGTATATGTTTTCCAAAGAGTCAATGGGGTAAACAGAAGGATAATCTTTAGAAGTGAAAACACACACACCAACATCCTTTTGCCCTTTGCACTCATGCAGGTATTCAGTGAACTGTTTAAAGTAGACACAAATGTGTTTTTGGAAGGGAGCAGAGTAGCACAAGGCACCACTCTCTCAGTTCCTAGTGATTAACATTCTGCTTGTCATGGACCAGGCTGCTCTCATGTTTATGTATTCTGCTCATCCATGTGTATGGGGTATGCGTCCTAATGGGTCGTAGCGACTTTTGCAAGGACTGATCATAATCCTACATCCTGCTTCCTCCATAGAATGTAGTATACTGTCATAACAATGTGCCAAGGCTTAAAGAGTGACTATGAGAGCAAAATTCACACATTGTTCATTTCAATAAAGTATTCTTGGCATTGTGTTTCAAAATGTATTCTGTTAAAAAAAAATTGAACATCGCTCCCTTTCTCTGCCGTTATGGACCCCCTTCATGAGTGGGGTCCTCATGTCTTCTCACAAGCAATTTCTGGCCAAGAAAGAGAAACAGGATTTTTCCTTTCTTTCCTATGGATTTTTATGAAAATGGGTGATAAAATCAAGTACAATTCAGAAATTGACATCGGAGAAGAGCCAAGGTGGGTCTGTAAGGAATGGTTATGTATTTATGCTGGATTAAGGTCATTAACATTTTGCTATACCAAATTGAAACAGCCACCATTATCTGATTATGTTTTACTGAGAAAATAATTACTTTATTTTAATGCCTCTTTTGTTGATAGATTGGTTCAGTAATATGTGAAATATTTTGCTTGAAAAATAAATAAAATTTAAAATTAAGAAAGGTTTTAATTCTGTCTGTTGTCCCTGGTCAGCTTAGTTCTATGTACTTCTATCTCTATTTCCCAGTATTGTAAATTGTGAAAAATCTAGGTCATCTCTTACCAAGTAATGTGATTATAAAGATTCTTAATTTAAATTTAAACATTCTAAGAAGGTGATTCATAAAGAAAATTTGAAATTTTAGTTTATTTAAAATTTGAGGCATTTTGCCGAAACCGGTTTGGCTTAGTGGTAGAGTCTGTGGACTGAAAGGTCCCAGGTTCGATTCAGGTCAGGGGCATGTAACTTGGTTGCGGGTGCATCCCCAGTAGGGGGTGTGCAAGAGGCAGCTGGTCGATGATTCTCTCTCATCGATGTTTCTAACTCTCTATTCCTCTCTCTTCCTCTCTGTAAAAAATCAATAAAATATATAAAAATAAATAAATAAAATAAAAAAATAACATTTGAGGCATTTTAACTTAGTTTCAGTTTCATATAATTTTTAACTTATTTTCAGTTTCATATAAACTCTGATAAGTACAAAAAGGACACTTTTACATACATGTGTACACATATACAAACCTATACACATGTGTATAAAACCATCTTATATAATAAAGAGGTGATATGCAAATTGACCCTCACACCCTCACACAAGATGGCCACAATAAGATGCCCAGCAAGGGAGGGCAATTAGGGGCGACCAAGCCAGCAGGGGAAGGCAGTTGGGGGAAAGATTTATTGGTTCTGCATAAATTTTTGTATTAAGCCCTTAGCAGATGTATTGGCAAATATGTACTTCCATTCAGTGGGTTGTCTTTTCATTTTATTGATGGTTTTCTTTGCTATGCAAAAACTTTTTAGTTTGCTGTGGTCCCATTTGAGTTCTTTTTTTCCCCCTTGCCCAACTAGATATATCAGAAAAAAAATATTACTATGAGAAAGGTTTGAGATTTTACTGCCTATATTTTCTTCTAGAATTTTTATGGTTTTGAGTCTAATATTTTAGATTATAATCCATTTGAGTTTATTCTTAAGTGTGGTGTAAGAGAGTAGTCTAGTTTCATATTTTTGCATATATCTGTCCAATTTTTCCCAACACTATTTATTGAATAGACTATCTTTAACCCATTGTATATTTTTGCCTCTCATCAAATATTAATTAACTATAAAGGCATGGGCTTGTTTCTGGTGTCTATTCTGTTCCATTGATCTACCTGTCTGTTTTTATGCCGGTACCATACTGTTTAAATTACTGTTGTCTTAAGTACAATTTATTAGGTTCTATGATTCCATTAAATTTGTTCTTCTTTCTCAAAACTTCTATTGCTATTTGGGGTTTTTGTGGTTCCATATACATTTTTGGAGTACTTGATCTAGTTCTGTGAAATACGCCATTGAAATCTTGATAGGAATTGCATTGAATCTGTAGATTGCTTTGGGTAGTATGGACATTTTAATGATGTTAATTCTTCCTATCTATGAACACAGTATATGTTTCCATTTATTTGTATCTTCTTTAATTTCTTTCTTCAATGTATTATAATTTTCTGAGTACAAGCCTTTTACATACTTGGTAAGTTTATTTCTATGTATTTTATTCTTTTTGAAGAAATTGTAAATGGGACTAATTTCTTTGTTTTACTTTCTGATAGTTCATTTTTTTTTTTTAATGCAACTGATTTCTGGATATTTATTTTATAACCTGTTGCTTAATTCATTTATCGGTTCCAATAGTTTCTGATAGAATCTTTAGGGTTCTCTTTGTAATTATCATGTTATCTGCAAACTTATTCTTGTCTGATTGCTGTAGCTAGTATTTCCAGTTCTATGTTCAATAACAGTGATGAAAGCAGATATCTCTGTCTCGGTCCCAGTCCTAAGAGAAATGCTTATAGTTTTTGCCCATCAAGTATGGTGGTGGCTGTGGTTTTTATCATATATGGCCTTTAATACATTGGGGTATATTTCCTCTATTCCCACTTTTCTGAGAGTTTTTTTTTAATCATAAATGGGTGCTGAATTTTATCAAATGCTTTTTCTGCATTTATTTATATGATTATATAGTTTTTATCCTTCATTTTGTTTACACAGTGCATCACATTTATTGATTTGCAGATATTGCACAACTCTTAACTCCCTAAAAGAATTCTCACTTGATCATTGTGTATGATTTTTTTTAAGTTATTACTGGATTTGGCTTGATAATATTTTGTGGAGGATTTTAGCATCTATAATCATCAGGGATATTGGCCTATCATTTTCTTTATTTGTTAAATAAGTGACATGGAAATAGTAGTCTATTTATTTGGTTTTGGAATTAGGATGATGGTGGTGTCATAAAGTGAGTTTGGGAGTCTTCCTCTTGAATTTGTTGGGATAGTTTAAGAAAGATAGATGTGAATTCTTCTTTGAAAGTTTGGTAAATTCATCTGTGAAGCCATGTGGGCCAGGGTTCTTCTTTGATGGGAGTTTTATTTTATTACTGCTTCAATTTCACTAATTGTAATCCGTCTATTCAGATTTTCTTATTTTCCCTTATTCAGTTTTGGGAGATTGTATATTTCTAAGAATTTACCTAATTGTGTCCAGCTTTTTTAATTTGTTGGCATATAGTTGTTCATAATATTTTGTTACAATCCTTTGTATTTTTAAGTATAATTTGTTACTTCTCTTTCATTTCTGATTTTATTTATTTGAATCCTCTTTTAAAAAAATCCTTACCCAAGGATATATATTTATTAACTTGAGAGACAGAGAGAGAGAGAGAGAGAGAAAGAGAGAGAGAGAGAGAGAGAGAGAGAGAATGGGGATGAGTGAGAAAGAAAGAGAACTATTGATGTGAGAAACATTGATTAGTTGCCTCCCATTTGTGCCTTAATGGGGATCTAACCTGCAAGGTTGACAGGGATGTGAAACCATACCTATTTGGTGCATGGGATAATGCTACAACCAGCTGAGCTTCCTGCTTAGGGAATATCCTCTCTCTCTCTCTCTCTCTCTTCTCTCTCTCTCTCTCTCTCTCTCTCACACACACACACACACACACACACACACACACACACACACACTTTTGATGAGGTTAAAGTTTTGTCAATTTTGTTTATCTTTTCAAAGAACTAGCTCTTGGTTTCATTGACCTTTTGCATTTTTTTAAACTCTATTTTGTTTATTTCTGTTCTGATGTTTATTATTTCTTTCCTTCTACTCACTTTGAACTTTGTTGTCCTTTTTCAAGTTCCTTTAAGTGCAAAATTAGATTGGTTACTTGAGTTTTACATTATTTCTTGAGATAGGCCTCTAGTGCTATGAACTTCTGTCTTACAAGTGCTTTTTCTGTGTCCCACAGATTTTGGGACATTCACTTTCCTTTGTATATTCACTTTCCTTTGTTTTCTGGTAGTTTTGATTTCTTCATTCCTTAATGTCATTGTTAACCCATTCATTGTTTAGTACCATGTTGTATAGACTCAATATTTTACTGTGTTTTCAGCTTTCTCCTTGTGATTTATTTCTAGTTTCATAGCATTATGTTAAGAGAAGATGCTTGGTATGATTTCAACCTTCTGAGATTCACTGAGACTTCATTTGTGTTTAACCATATGATCTAACTTAGAAAACAGTCCATGTGCTCTTGAAAAAGACTACATATTCTGCTTCTTTGGAGTAAAATGATCTGAAGATATCAAATAAATCCATTTTATCTCTTGTGTCATTTAAGGCTACTGTCTTCTTATTGATTTTTTGCCTGAAAAATCTACCCATTGACATAAAGGGGGTATTAAAATCCTCTACTCTGACTGCATCACAGTTAATCTCTCACTTTATGTCCATCAAGATTTGCATTACATATGTTGGGTGCATAAATGCTTATAAGGATTATATACTGTTGTTGGATTGCATTATTTGCCACTGTGTAGTTTCCTTTTTTGTCTCTTACTATAGCCTGGGTTATAAAGTCTATTTTGTTAATATAAAGTCTATTTTGTCAATATAAGTATTGCTAACCCAGCTTTTATTTTATTTTATTTGTATGAAATATGTTTTTCCATTCTCTTACTTTTAGTTTATGTGTATCTTTCATGCTGACTTGGGTCTCTTGAAGATAGTATATCTGTGGATCTTATTTTATATCCATTCAGCAACCCTCTGTCTTTTGGTTGGAGCATTTAAGCCACTTGCATTTAAAGTTATTATTGATAGGTTTGTATTTATTGCCAGGTTTGAATTTATTGCCATCTTATTTTTTAAACTATGTTCCTCTGTTCCTTTTCTCCTTCTCCTTTTTGAAGCAAGCATTCAACATTTCCTATAATACTGGTTTGGTAGTAACAATCTCCTTTCACTTTTTCTTTTCTGGGAAGTTGTTTGGTTCTCCTTCAATTTTAAATGATATCCTTACTGGGTAACATATTCTTGGTTGTACATCCTTGTTTTTCATCACTTTGAATATTTCATGCCAATCCCTTCTTGAATGTTTTGTTGAGAAATCAGTTGACAGCCTTATGGGAGCTCCCTTGTATGTAAATAACTGCTTTTCTCTTGTGACTTTTAGATTCTCTCTTTGTCTTTAATCTTTGGAATTTTAATTATGATACCTCTTGGTATGGGCCTCTTTAGGCCCATCTTGTTTGGAATTCTGCTTCTTTTGGACTTGGGTGTCTTTTTTCTTCACCAGGTTAAAGATGTTTTTGGGTATTATTTCTTCAAATAAGTTTTTGATCCCTTGCCTCTCTCTTCTCCTTCTGTTATTTATATGATGTGGATGTTATTATGCTTCATATTCCAAAAGTTCCTTGATATATCCCCATTTTTAAAATTCTTACTTTGTTTTTTTCCTTTACTCTGGGTGGGTGTATTTTCTACCTTGTCTTCCAAATAGCTGATTAAGCTCTCTGCTTTTTCCAACATATGTTCATTCCTTCTAGTGTATTATTGGGTCGGCAGCTAAGTAATTGCGGGTTTCACACATATATGGCTTCAGTTGAATTTTTAGGTTTGCAGACGTAGTACAAATGTAAAACACATTTTGTTATTTGATAGTTGGCTATTCAGCTGTTAATCAGTAAAAAAAGTTTTTTGATCTGTTTTGTAGTTTTCGTTTGGCGTTCGTTGAAAAATGGAAAATCAAAAGGAACATTTTCGTCATATTTTGCTTTTTTATTTCCGCAAAGGGAAAAACGCATCGCAAGCTCATAAAAAGTTATGTGCTGTTTATGGTGACGAAGCCTTAAAAGAACGGCAGTGTCAAAATTGGTTTGCCAAATTTCGTTCTGGTGATTTTTCACTCAAAGATGAAAAACGCTCTGGTCGTCCAGTTGAAGTTGATGACGCCCTAATCAAAGCAATAATCAATTCGGACTGTCACAGTACAACACGTGAGATTGCAGAGAAGCTTCATGTATCACATACATGCATTGAAAATCACTTAAAACAACTTGGCTATGTTCAAAAACTCGATACATGGTGCCTCACGAACTGAAAGAATCACAGTTAACGCAACACATTAGCAGCTGCGATTTGCTAAAGAAACGTAATGAAAATGATCCATTTTTAAAACGACTGATAACTGGCGATGAAAAATGGGTTGTTTACAACAATATCAAGCGGAAAAGATCGTGGAGCAGGCCAGGTGAACCAACTCAAACAACATCAAAAGCTGATATTCATCAAAAGAAGGTTTTGTTATCAGTTTGGTGGGATTACAAAGGAATTGTCTACTTTGAACTCTTACCACCCAACCGAACAATCAATTCTGATGTCTACATTGAACAACTAATGAAATTAAACAATGTAGTTGAAGAAAATCGGCCCGAATTGACAAATCGAAAAGGTGTTGTATTCCATCATGACAATGCAAGGCCACACACATCTTTGGTCACTCGGCAAAAATTAATGGAGCTTGGTTGGGATGTTTTGCCACATCCACCATATAGTCCTGACCTTGCACCATCTGATTACTTTTTGTTTCGATCTTTACAAAACTCCTTGAATGGTAAAAATTTCAATAATGATGATGATGTCAAATCGTACCTGATTCAGTTTTTTGCTAATAAAAACCAGAAGTTTTTTGAACGTGGGATTATGATGCTGCCTGAAAGATGGCAAAAGGTCATTGATCAAAATGGGCAATACATTACAGAATAAAGTTATTTAGTTCCATGAAAAAATTGTCTTTTTCTTTTAAAAATCTGCAATTACTTAGTTGCCGACCCAATATTTACTTCAGATATTACAATAATCATGTTTGACTGGTGCTTTTTCATGGTTTCTATATCCTTGTTCATGTTGTTGAGCAGCCTCATAATTATTACTTTTAACTTTTTATTGGATAAATTGCTTGCCTTTATTTTACTTAGCCCTTTTTCTGGAGAATTCTCTTGTGTTTTTTTTTTTTTTTTTTTTTCATTTGGGGTCTGTTTCTTTTTCTCTCCATTTTGGGTGTCTCTTTGTGCTTGCTTCTGTGTTCTAGATTGATCAGTTATGACTCTGCTTGGAGCACTAGGAATTACCTTTGTGTACATTATGTGGACCACACTATTGTAATTGAGTCTTTATTGTTATTAGTCTGTTTGTTTGTATGATCAATATTCAGACTGGCTGATGGTGAGGCACTACCCCCAAAACGATATTCAGGCTGATGTGCAGGTGCTGATGACACAAAGTGAAATTTGTCTCAGTAGGTTTTAGTGCCTTCCAAGATCTCATGTTGAATATGCTGGTTGTGAAGCTTATTGTATCTTCTGTTGCTGCCTGTGACTGGTCCTGGGAAATCTTTAGAGCTTTCTGCAATTCACATTTTTTGGCTGCCTCTGCTGGGCCTGGGTACATGCATAAAGGACCAATCTGCACACAAAGACAGGCTTTTACCAGCACTGGCCATAAGGGTAAGTCAGGAAAAATCTCAAAACACCCCAATATCTTCCTCTACCTGTAGGTTGCTTGTTAGGCTCAGTCATTGAAAAAGCCTCTGGCTGTAGTCCTCAGCAGGGCATAAACTTTACAGAGTGGGGAGAGAAGAATTCCAAAGGATGGGTCTATTGCTTTCCCCCAAGCTGATGCTGCATAAAGGAGAGTGCTCTGCCCATGAGAGATAGCTTCTGAGGTATGGGAAAATGGTTCAGCAAATAAATCATTGTAGGTGATCCTTTAGTTCTCTCCTCAGAGCCACCAACCCCCATTTCTCCTCACCAGGTGGTTTCTTCTGTAAGTCATTTGTTTTAACTATTCTCTCCAGTTTATCTTTATTTGGTTATTCAAAATTATTTTTCTATAATTTAGTTATAATTCTACTTTGGTTTTGAGGGAGGTTAGTGTAGATTCCATTTACTCTGTCATCATCTTGGATCTCCTTAATGTAATAGTTTTTGAAGAAATATAGTTCCAGGGATGGGATTAAAAAAAGAGCTATTGTCTATCATTGTTCTTGATTAGCTTGGGTCTTAAAGAGATCCAGAGTGCTTCTGTCCATGTTCTACATTTTTACGTACTTGTTTGGTAAATTCTGAGACATTTAAGTTGAAGTGTGTTTCATTTAACCCTGCATTTCTATAAAAGGATTCAAGACCTGCAAAAGCATGGGGATAATTTGGGATGCTAGGATAGTAGACAATTCTCTATGAGTCTTTGGCATTTGCATGTCTCACAGATAGAGGTGCTGTCTGCTTTTGTTCTGTATTATCTATTTAAGCATTCATGTATGATAAACATATTTGAAAAATAGGGATTGTATTTCTCTCCAGACCAAAGGGCAGACATAGTTACTGTTTAGAGTAATAAAGTTAATATATCTCACTGGGGAAAATGTCAGGCAGACTTATTGCTCATTATAAAAGATTTGTGTTCTCTAAACTCTGGTTTTCTTTTCATTGTGTACATTATTACCTCGCTTTTTTGTGATGCCATGTGAGAATTAAGGAGAGGAGAAGTGGAACAAGAAATACTGATGCTCTGACTCTGCAATGACTGTTAGTAATAAATTTTTCTTTGTTTCTGACCCAGAAATCTTGTGTCTTACACCAACCTTAAAATGTGTCAGGCTAAATTATGCAGTTGCAATTAGAGTAAAATGCCAGGACCTTTACTGTTATTGACAGCTGGTTATTTGGGATAATAGGAATGCTGATTCCCTACTTATTATTGTATCATTTTCATTAATATCAGATAACAGAAATATTTTATTTGAACTGATCAATAAGCCTATGTTTCAGACCAGAAATTAATAAACTATCACCTCCCACTCCCTTCCATAGGCTAAATCTGGCTTGGCAACTGTTTTTGTAGACACGATTTTGTTTGAAAACAACCATGCACATTATTTACATGTTATTTATGGCTTATTTTTCACTACAACATCAGAATTGAGTAGCTGCAATTGTATGGACTGAAAAGGGTAAAATATTTACTATCTGTCTCTAGAGAAACTGATTGCTGGATTTTATTTTATAGAAAAATAAGGCAACCAAAAGTTCAGGATACCATCAGTTGACTTAGGAATATTTGAGGTAGAAAGATAAAAGAGAAATTGCATGATAGGTTGAGAGGGAGCTAGAGAGTTAACTACAGACAAACTCACTGACTGTATATACTACACTTGTGTATTCAACAAATATGCAAGACATAATAACATAACCTAATTCTTCAAGACCCAGCTTACTCTCTAAGCCCATTCTGATTTCATATTGGGAAATTTGTTTTTTTTCCTCAGAGGTCCCTTACCACTTTATCTTAAACATCTTCTATAACCAATTTTCTGCCTTATGTTATATTTACATACACATGATTTCTCTTGCTAGACTACATATTTCTTAGGGAGGAATCCATATTTATAAATGGGTTAACAAACTGTACTTCTATGATCCAACTTTAGGGATAATGATCTACCTTTATGGACCTAGAAATTGACTTTATCAAGTCTCCTTTCTTATTTTAAAAAAAGTAGAAATCATTAAAATGTTTTTCCCCCTCCTCTAAGTCTAAAATAGCAAATTATATCCTTAAACTAAAAAAATAAAACATGTTTCAAAGTACTGTCTTTGTGGAAGATTTCCTTTTCTAATTAAACTTCTAAAAGTCTAATTTCATTTCCTTAGTTGGTTTTAACTTAATAAAGAAAGAGGGTGAAACAGAATACAATCATTCCTCTTGGCAGGGGAAAGCACATACAGGTATTGATTCTTTTTAAGAAGGTGATGCTGGAAAATATACAACTCTGAGTTTAGACATAACCAAACGTCAGAAATAGAAAAAGAGGGTAAGTCAATCAGTTGCCACAAATTCCATGTCACACAATCATGGTAGCAGGATTTAAGTAGGTATGAGTGGTCTGGCACAAGACAATAGCTCAACACACAGAAGCAAAGTCTTGGAGAAGGAAGATACATCAATATGTCAAAGGGTAACTGAAATGTATCACTGGGGGAGATAATTCTTAGATAAATGGCTTAATATTCTATAAGAAATTTAGAATGAATAATAATAATTAATAATAACATAAGCAACATTATTGAGTATTTGTTAAGAGCCAGGCAATTTAAATGTATTTAATTTTCATAGAAACCTTCTTTAGAAGCTTAACAAAGCTGATTGTTACCCTCATTAAACAGATGAGGACATCTTGGTTTAAATAATGCTTAAGGTCAAGCAACTAGTAAGTGACAAGTGAACTTTAATTCAAGATAAAATCATATCACTCCAGATCACTAACTTTTTAGTCATTATAATCCACTGCTTTCAGATAGGCAAAGCTACTTCCTATGACACCATATGCTCCTATGAAGGAAAGCCTTAACTGCTGGAAACATCAGTAAGATGGGGTGTTGAAATAAAAGTTAAGATACAAGTTTCAGGTATGATATACCTTTGAAGCTCATTTAGTCCATGAGACATGTGCCTTTATTGTCAGTCCAGTCATCAGGGAGAGGATATTACTGCTCCTAAACAACTCTACTTGTTCACACCACATATATTTACAGTTCAGATGTTCTTCCACAAATTGATTTCTGTGCCATTCACACTTGCAGGAAGGGTATTCTTGTTGTAAGCCACACCATTAACATATTTAACACTTTTGCATAAGAACAAGTAAAACTTGATCTAAGTCTTTAAGATGTGCTAATAATATTTTTTCAGGCAAATCTCATTATGTTTCAGTGCTTTCAGAATAGTTCAACTCTAAAGTAATTATGACATATGCCAACTGTTGGACTGGAGCGCTAGGGTTTCAAATAAATGCTGGGATCTCTTCAGAGAAACATGCAGCTTGCAGTAGGACAAGAGGCATGGTGGGAGGAGAATCAGAAACTGGTGCCCACCCTGGTTTTACTGTTTAATTTTTAGTCTCTTAGTTTTACTCTGACCTCAAGAAAGTGTAACTGAAAGAAAAGTAAAACTTTTATAGTCAATAGAATAGGAAAGTTTAAAAAAAAAAGTTGAGTGAACAGAGAGAGACACTTAAAAAAGAAATTCAAGAATATTGGAGAAGTACACCTCTGAGAACAAAAATTAGAGTTTCAGGTGGAGTGAAGTGTCAAGTCTCATGTGTTCACCCAGACATTGAACTAAGAATAATCAGATACTAAGACAATCCATATTGGATCACTGTTGGTACTCATACCTGTAGTCTGAGAACACATACCTGTAGTCTAAAAGTGGATTATTTTACTCTTATAGCCAAAGGCCACCATCAACTTCATGGAGAAGCACAAAGCTGAAGAAACCAGACAACATGTGTTTCTTTGTATCATATAATGACAAGGTTGTTTTTGGCTTTTCAGCTGATCCTCACTGGCCTTCAAATTCAAATGGAATGAAATTCTTTTAAAGAGAAGAGTTAAAAGAATATGCTTATTTTACAAGGCTTCCAGCACTTTAGGTTGAAATAATATGGCATCAATGTGAAATAAGTGATTGTATTTATTTCTGACAACCCTAACTAAACTACCTGTCACTTAAAATTCAGAACTATATTTTACTACTCTTTGCACTCTCCCTTAAAAATACCTATTACAGTCATTGGTATATCAGAAGAGCTTATTAAATACATAATGGGTCAGTATCATGATTTTTATAAGTTGTACAGATTGATATAGCTTTAATAATAAATACTCATAAACTATATACAATAAAATTTCTTTTGATTTTTGTTCTACATCTAATATTCCATATAAGGACCACAAGACATATTCAGTCAACTGCATTCTATTATTTTCACATGATGCTGTTATCCTAGTAGGAAGTCAGTATGAGACCAATAAATGGATGTCAGCTCTGATCATGAAACTTATTGGGCTGGTGCCATAACTGTAGAGCCATAAATTGTATTACAAAGTTGACAAATTTATTTTGTTAATCAAGCCATGCATATCCCAAACTAAATTTTACTTCCTTCTGAAATTGACTCTCCCACATGTTACATATTTCAAGAGTACTGGAAATATCAAAGGAATACTTTGTAAATTATATGATTGTTTAGCCACTATGTTATACCCCTGAAAGTAATATAAAATAATATTAAATATAGACTAAAATTGAAAAATTGAACAATTTAAAAATATTTTCTCTCAGTTTACAAGACTGAAATCTCTGAGTCATCTGAGGCACCTGCCTCTTCTTTGCCATTCCATATCTATTCCATTCTAAATGTTGCCGAATTGCCCATCGTTAAGTTTTTTTTAATCTACTACCTCCTTTTCATTTGCTCTGTCATCATTCTGATTTAGGTAACATTTAGTTCTATTTGAGTCATTGCACTATATTTTCAATTGGCCTTCTTGAGTCTAGGTTCTGCCCTCTCCAATAAAACTAAGAGTTCTGCCAGACACATCTATACACACTCATTGTCCAAAAACAGTTTAATGACTCCAGACTGCCTAGTAAATCCAAATCTATTCTTCACATATTTTTAAAGATGGTTCTCTGAAAATTAGCTTTACTTCGATCTAGTAATAATCCCAGTGATTATGATCACCTATCGCCTCTCAAAGTCCCCCTTTTCTTGATTTAAAATGAAGGCATTGCAAATGTTTCCTTTTGAGCTATTGTTGATTTTATACCTTAACTGTTCATAGAGTAACATGTATTTTGCACATTAAATAACTTAAATATCTTGTTATTCTAAGATCATGATCTGCACCAGAGGGTTCCTAAATATGGACCTCTTCTGTGATCTTTGCTGTTGTTGTTTCACCAAAAAGCAAAATACGAATTTTATGTTGATGACACTATATAATCTTATTATTCAAATAAAACCAAACATGTCCTTTGTGATTTTTATGAAATCTGGGGATCCACACCACAGAGGAATTACACACTGAATTTTATAGGGTTGGTATGTAAACCCTGAGGGTCTATGGAATTACCCTGCACTTTTCTGATTTGACATCCTTTTTCATATTAGTCTATGATCTACATTTTTTCATCATATACAAGATAACATTGTGAGATCTAATTCAAATGTGATATTTTGCATTGTCTTCTTTAATTTTACTAATTTGATATGAATAACCCATTATCTAAACCCTCACTGGCATTTTGGGTGCATTTCTCATAGTACACCTGACATTCTGCCTCATACTTAATTCTTTGTATTCTACTCTAATTCTCCCTACTATGGTGCAAGAACCTTGCAAACAGGACTGTTATCTTATTGCATTTGTTTCCTCCTGAACCATTCAACCCACTGCCATCACCCTGATATAGAGCTTGAACATCAAAGATATTCAGTGAACATACATTAAATCAATAAATAAATGTAGTTAAGGCATTGGTTTTAAAACTCTAATTTCTCATTTACTTGTATATTCATTTGGTCATTAATGAAAGTAACCTGCAAAATATTTTAACAATAAATAACTGGAAATAAAAGGTGAATGTGAGCCATCTAGCTTTAGAACAGCTGTAGAATTGTATGGAATATTCCTTAGTCTAGATTTTGTTTAGATTCTGTGATAAAATTATGTTAGTCACTGTGACGCTAGGGTCCATCTTCATAACCATGAGTTCAATGTTACATTTGCAATGAAAAATGCTCAACCTTGAAAGACTTCTTTTTTAACTTGGAGAAAATATAATCCATGCCCTCATATCCTTAAGGAGATACTTTAAAGATGAGGAAACTCTTCATAGGACACTTTACGAAAGCACCATTTACTTAACTAGATAGTGGTTTGCTTATGACAGGGTAAATAATCCATTGTGTGTGTATATTCCTGATATTTTTTATTTGTTTCTTTACCTGATAAAATGTATTAATTAATTAATGCATTCATTTATTTATTTACTTATTACACTATTACAGATGCCATCCCCATACACACACCTTTACCCACTTAGACTCAAGCCTCTCCTCTCCTCCCTCTGGCCTTCTGATAGAGACAAATATTTGACACTATTTAACTGTTGACTAAAAAGTCTGTGTCCTTCGATTGAATATGCTTTCCATGTAGTCTAAACAAGATTAGAACTGTGGGTTGTATTTGGGAACAGGATGGTGACTCCTTCCTATATCTATCATCTTGCAAGGCATCTAGTGAATAAATAATCACTAAGCAGGTTCTAGCTGCTGTAAAGAAATAGCTCCATCTCCTCAGGTCAGGACTGCAAGACTGAATTTCCTGGCAGAAAAGGAAAGAGCTTTCCATGCCTGGGAAGGCTGACACAAAAACATTTGGTTTTTTTTGTTTGTTTGTTTGTTTGTTTGTTTTTTCAAATTGGAGGAAATTTTCTCAATAAAATTGTGTGCAGTGCCTGTGGCTGTTACACGTTTAACTTTCCACAACTTCCCACTTCATACAATAGGTACTGACACACTTATGCCACCTTTCTTTTGAAGAATTTAGTTATTACAGCTCATGGAAGAAAGAGCATGTCAGGCCTTCTAATGGAGCTCTGTGCAAGAGAAGTTACTTATGGGAGGAAATCTGAGCTTCAGTTAAGAGGGCAATGTTGTAATTGTGTTTGTTTATTTGTTTGTTTTGTTTAAATCAAGCTGAGTCCTGGCTCTGAGGGGTGCAGAAAAACCGAGTGAGAACATGGGCAAGTTCTGAAACACGAGGGCCTCTAAATTAAATCACAAGTTGTGTTCTGTAGCAATTTTCTTCTGGTGAGAGGTAACTTCCTCTCCTCACACCCTCCTACCTCCTCTTCCAGTCACAGCCCCTGTGATAAGGGAAGAAAGAGTCGGGGCCCTTCACTCAGACTGCCACCCATTTGTTTATTCAAGAGCATGCAGGAGATTAGACCATTATGGCCCAAGCCAACAATTAATTATGACCAAGAAAAACAGTTTCCACTTATATTCTAGAAACTATTGAGCTCCCTTGAAACAGGTTCAAAGATTTGAAGCCATCAGGGGCAGGAAGGGCAGGGAATCTATGCAAGATACTCAGAATCTCTAGTTTTCTGGAATAGCTAAGAGCACTCTCCTGCTCTGGTTGACATCTGTGACATTTTTACTTAGATGAAAGGTTGCCTCGGTTTAAAGAGAAGTGGTGTCTGAACAAACTAACACTATAGATTGACAGGTGTCAAATTTTGCATGAGGCTATCCAGTATTTAGCTTTCTGGTTTAGAAATAAGTAAATAACCTGGCTGGCACAGCTTGATGGTTGAGCATCAACCTATTATCCAGAAGGTCATGGTTCCATTCCCAGTCAGGACACTTGCCTGGGTTGGAGGCTTGATCCCCAGTGTGGGGCTGCATCTCATCAATGATGTTTCTAGCTCTCTCTCCCTCTCCCTTCCTCTCTTAAATCAATGACAATTTTTAAAAAGAATAAGTAAATAAAACAGAAATGTAAATATTCATTTTTTATTTTGACAATTAATTTTTTAAAATTTATTTTGCAATAGGATGCTCACAATTGGAACTCATTGTTATTGAAAATGTGAAGGCCTGAAGAAGGGACAAAATGTTTTTCCAAAATTGCCATAAAAAGTTCTATGGAAAAAAGTGGACATCTGTTTTACAGGCTGACTCTTGGTCTGACAGAAGTTTCTCTGGTCTACCCTCATGGACAGATAATCCAAGATGAGTTTCCACGTATTGTCATTAATGTTGGATATTGGCAAAGTGACCCACAGGAATAAACTTCAGATTGGGATAGTAATTATTTGTTTATACCTGTAAAACTATGTTCCATGATGGGGGATGAAGCAGAGGTTGTCACAACAGAAGAAAAACAAATGTGAAAAGTCCTAGTTTCCCATCTTTGTGGGAATAAAATTTCCCCTCTGTCCCCAACAGAAGCATGCACAGACACCTCTGTTGCCTGACTTTCCAAATACTTTAATCAACACATTATATAGCAGAAGAGGGGCCTACTGCTACTATCTCTGCATTTTGTAATCATTCACTTCTACATTTACTGTTTCTCTGTGGAGACCAAAATGAATGAACATAAGAACCCATGAATGCATCGCTGATACTATCAAATGTCCTATCTCATCCACTCTTCCTGGCCCACTCACTCTTTTGAGCAGCTATGAGCCCTCGTTTGGCATTTTGAATTTGAATATTTTTATTTGCATGCACTCCCTTAGCCATCAGATTGTAATTCAGGTCAATTAAATTCCACTCAGTTTAAATTATTTATTCTGTACCCATTACATGTCAGGGACTGTGTGAGGTTCTAGGGATAAATATTCAAGACCTGGTCCCTAGATTCCAGTAAAGAATTTAATATACAGATGAGGAGGCAGACATTTTTTCCAAGCTGAATAGAATAAGAACCACCACTGAAGTAAGGCCAAAGGAACAGGTAGAAGGGCTGAAGAAAGAGGTGTAGGAAGTGGTCCTTGGACATGTGACATCTGTGATAGGCTAGGGATACACTGATGTTTCATAGTCAAGAGTAGGGAAAGGGAATGGGAAATTGTATTTCAGGCAGAATGAAAGCATGTGAACAAGACTGAAACATGTAACATCTGGAGCTGTACGGAAGAAGTCTGGGTATCTCATCCTCTGTGTGTCCTCTGAGCCTACCACCTGGCCCTGGCTCTGTAGCTATTCATCCCAGGTCTTTGATGATGGTAGTAACTATGGCACTAATGAGGATGGATCTTTAATCAGATGTGTATTTATCAGAGTGATAGAATTTAGGCAAGGCAGGATTTTTTCTGAGATTGAGCTTAAAACAATTTGGATGGCTCCATTAAATGATTTGCCCTGTATGTCATTTCCTTTGATGTCTCCTTTGTTTGCAGTGAGACTCTAACTAGTTTCCCCTGGGAAATACATGGTCCATGAAGTGATCTGATGCTGCCCACAGGGTACCATAGCTCCAGCTGTTGCCATTAGAAAAACAGCTGTCCCAGAGCATTAGGATGGTGTATTCTCTCAAAGGCAAGGAGAAAGAAAATATTGCTTTAAACTTTATCATCCACTAACATTAATCAGCTTTGCCTCAGGCACTCTACTAGGTGCTGTGTTATTTACTTATTCTTTCTCTATTCCAGCAGACCAGTGACCCCTCCAATTGAAAACTTCCAATAATATGTTTATTTATGTGTGCAAAAAAATTAAAGTATTAATCTATTGGGATAAATATAAGAAATTTTATTCAAATTGCTCTGAATTATTAATGGTTTTTCAGAGACAATGTTCTTACTGGTAAACAATCAACTGACTTTCTTACATTACAAAGTTTCATCAGTGGTATGTGAAATTGTTTTTCAGTCAACTGTCTAATCAAAATTTGGGAAGAGGATAGGAAATGCTGCTTCATTGAAGGTAGGTTGAAAATGTGTTTTTGTTTTGTTTTGTTTTGTCTCATGTCACACTGGCCAGGTGCTCACAGAGCTCAAGTGGCATTAAACTTCATGGTGTGTGGGGTAGGGAAAGTGCAAATGATGAAAGCACAGATATCCAGAGGTCTGGCTATGGCTACAGTTAGTCTTAGCTCTTCCTGGCATGAGCCTAAGCCATGAGGGGTGGGTAAAACAGAACTCAGAAATCAAAGGCAGAGTGAAAGTTAGAAGACAAGCAAGAAAATCCAGTATTTTCCACATTCTTTTGGAGAATTTTCAGTCCCTAGAAAACTATGATTAAAACTTATTTTATAGAGCAAGTAATTTTTCTTTAAATTCTTATGTACTTACCAGAGGCCTGGTACACCTGAACAGAGGGGGGGGGGATGTCCCTCAGCCCAGCCTGCATGATCTCCAATCAGGGACCCTTTGAGGGATGTCTAACTGCCCATTTAGGCCTGATCCTGGTGGGCAGTCAGACATCACTCTTCCAATCCAGGACTGTTGGCTCCCAACCACTCGCCTGCCTACTTGCCTGATTGCCCCTAACCATTACCCTGCCAGCCTGATCAATGCCTAACTGCTCACCTGCAAGCCTAATTAATGTATAACTGCCCTCCCCTGCTGGCCTGGTCATTCCTAACTTCCCTACTTTACCAGCCAGGTTGTCCATAACTGCCCTCCCCAGTCAGCCCAATTGCCCCTAACTTCACTCCCCTGCCAGCCTGTTCACCTCCAACTGCCCTCCCCTGCAGGCCTGATAACCGCCCACTGCCCTCTCCTGCTGGCCATCTTGTGGCGGCCATCTTTGACCACATGGGTGGAAGTGACAGGCAATCTGCATATTACCTCTTTATTAGATAGGATTGAATACTTCCCAAGTTTTAAATCTCTATGTGATTTTGGAACTATAGGCATCACACATAAATAACTATGTATATTTGCCAAACTGAAATGAAAGGACTAAATGTCTGAAAATTACAATTAAAGCTAAGAAGCAGAAAAAATTACTTCTAGATACACCAGAAAACTGCAAAGAATAGCAACATTTGTATCCGGGCAGTGAACTAGGGTTAGTAATGTAGTAAGAAGAGGAATGTTGGGGAAATCCATGAGCAAAGACCCAGCAATGCGCAAAGCAAATAGCAGTTTCAAAGAGGCCCTGACAACTCAGCCAGAGTGATTCAGTGATTGAGTGGTCCACAGATGAACTAGGAGGTCACAGTTTGATTCCAGGTCAGGGCACATCCCAGGGCTGCAGGCTCGATTCCCAGTAGGAATTGTGCAAGATATGGTTCATCATCATTCTCTCTCTCTCTCTCTCTCTCTCTCTCTCTCTCTCTCTCTCTCTCCCTCTCCCTCTCCCTCTCCCTCCCCCTCCCCCTTCCCCTCCCTCCCTCTCCCTCTCCCTCTCCCTCTCCCTCTCCCTCTCCCTCTCCCTCTCCCTCTCCCTCTCCCTCTCCCTCTCCCTCTCCCTCTCCCTCTCCCTTTCCCTCTCCCTTTTTTTCTCCCTCTCCCTCTCTCTTTTTTTCTCCCTCTCCCTCTCTTTTCATCTCCATCTCCCTCTCCTTTCCTCTCTGAAATCAATTAAAATCTATTTTTAAAAGGGGGCTGACAAACTTGTCTGGGTAGAATTTGATAAACTTAACAAATATTTTATTTATGGTTTTGCACAGGAATTGAATTTTATAATTCCCATTATTTTCTTAGAAAAACACTAAAACAGTGAATTAAAACCCTATACATTATTATATGAATTTCAGCAAACATTACTTCAGGCATTTTTAAGCTCTGCAAATAGATTATAGAGCTCAAGTGATATTTGATTGACTGAATAATTATAGTCACATGGTTAGTTTTTCATCTTATCAGTTGAGACTTTAGCAGGGCAGTGAATTAGGGTTAGTACTGTAGTAAGCAGATGAATGTGGGGAAATCCATTAGGAAAGACCCATAGGCATAGCTCACCATTGTTCATAGAACAAAGTTCTGTAAAGATAGCACAATACTTTTGCATTAAAAACCCACCAAGCTCAAATAATTATTTTAAAATAACTTTATATTATCCAAATTGTATATTATAATTTTTGTAAGTAAAACTGAGGAACAGAGAATAGATAAGGTCTATACATTTTAGTCCACCATTACATAAGGATATTCATCACTTGGATATTCATTTTTATGGATTAACTGTTCAGTGTTTCGCTTATGTTTATATTGTGATGCCTGTTATTTTCTTATTGTTTTACTAGAGGCCCAGTGCACAAAATTTGTGCAAGGGGGAGGGTCCCCTAAGCCCAGGCTGCACCCTCTGCAATCCAAGACCCCTGGCTCCTAATTGCTCACCTGCCTGCCTGCCTGGTTGCCCCTAACTGCTCTGTCTTGCTGGCCTGATCATTCCTCATTGCCTCTGTATGCTGGCCTGGTTGCCCCTAACTGTCCACCCTCCTGGCCTGGTCACCCCCAACTTCCACCCCTGCCAGCCTAATTGACCCCAACTGTTCCCCTTATCAGCCTAATCACCCCCAACTGCCCTCCCCCACTGGCCTGGTTGCCTCAACTAGCCTGGTTGCCTCAACTGCACCCCCCCCATGCTAGCCTGGTCATTGCTCACATGCCCCCTCTTTATTATATAGAACAATAAATAGGTAATATGTAAATTAACCCTCATACCATCACAAGATGGCTGCCTATGACCAGGTTTGCAGAGGCATTAGTGAGGGATGACCAGGCCGGCAGGGGAAAAAACAGACCATGGGGGAGGGGCGTAGTTGGGGGTGACCAGGCCTGCAGAGGGGGACAGTTGGGGGCAACCAGCCCAGCTGGGGGGAGGCACTTCAGAGTGACCAGGCTAGCAGGGAGGGGCAGGTGGGAGCAACCTGGTCAGCAGCAGGGGAAAGTTAGAGGTGACCAAGCCGGCAGTGGGTATAGTTTGGGGAGATCAGACCAGCACACAGAGGTAGTCAAGGGTGATCAGGCTGGCAGTGAGAGCAGTTAGGGGCAACTTGGCAGGCAGGCAGGTGAGTAATTAGGAACCAGTGGTCCAGGGTTGTGAGAGGCATGTCTGACTGCCGGTTTAGGCCCCATCCCTGGGATCGGGCCTAAACCAGCAGTCAGACATATCCCAAGGGGTCCTGGATTGGAGAGGGTGCAGGTTGGGCTGAGGGGAACCCCCATCCCCTGTACACAGATTTCATGTACTGGGCCTCTAGGATGAAACTTTATTATATATTATGAAAATAAGTTTTTATAAAACCTGTGTATTACAGATATAGTGAATTTTTGTTATTTGCAATAATTATGTTCTATAAAGTCATCATTAAGATTGAATTAGTGAATAATGAGCCACTGCTCCTATGGAAAATACAGGGTAGGGTTCCTGCAAGCCTCTGGTCACAACATTTTTGTCAACTGATTGATATATCACATTATTCTATGTGTTTCCTGTGTAAATACAATTATTTTTATATATATTGTTGATTTATTAACATTAAACTCATGGCCACTTTGGCAGGGTGGCTCAATTAGTGGAAGCGCTCCTGTACACAAAAGGTGGCAAATATGATTCCTTGTCTAGCATGTACAGGAAGCACACAATCAATATTTCTGTCTTACATCAATATTCTTCTCTCTATCTTTCTCAATATCATCCAGCGGGGATTAAAAAAACAAAATGAAACATTAAACTCATAGTCAACAGTACAATAACTCATATCTATGAAGCTTGTTTAACATGCCTTTTATAAGTAATGCATAGAAGAGCATTCTTGAACTTTGAACAGTAATCAGCAATTCAGCACTCTGCTTTGGGAACATTTGACAGAGCAAAATAAAAAATAAAAAACCCTCAAAATGCAAAAAAATATGAATGAAATATCCTGAGAAAAGGACTCTTCATTACACTATGAGAGCTGAAACAGGAAGGTAGTGTCACTTTGTTTGACCTCAGTTGGGAATGTGCACTTTGAGTGACTCAAAATGTTGCCACTCTGAACATGTCTGTAAATGACCACAAAAGCACCGGAAGTGTTGATTTTGGGGTTGCACGTGAAAAATGGCAAAAAGCAAGTTCACAAGTGTGAAATTCAGGAAAAATGAGGATTGACTATTCTCTCTGTAGTTTGTTATTTATTCTTTTATTATTGTATTTTTAAACAGAAGCTCTTAATTTTAATGGATTCCAAATTTATCAAAGTTTTCCTTTATGATTGATGCTTAATATATCCTACTTAAGAAATTTTTGCCTATCTCAAAATCAAGAATAGATTTCTCATATTTTCTTCTAGAATTTTGATATATATTTTACCTTTCATATTTAGATGTACAATGTAACTGATATTTTGTATATGATAGGAAGTAGGGCTCATAATATTTTTCCACACAGATGCCCTATTCACTCACAAACTCATTTTAAGATAATTCTTTCTCTATCACATGCACTATCAACTTTGCCATTAATCAAATAACTATATATGTGTCTGCCTGTGAACTCTCTGTTCTGTTCCATTTGTCTAGTTTTTATCCTTTTCCCAATAGCAATCTGTATTTTAATTACTATAGTTGAAAAATAAGTATCCCCAGACTAATCAGGGTGTGTGTGGGAGGCAATCAATCAATGTGTCTCTCTCACATCAATGCTTCTCTCTTTTTTCCCTTCCCCTGTCCCCTCTACTCTCTTTTTAAAAAATTAATGAAAAAAATATCCTCAGGTGAAAATTAAAAAAAAAATAAATTTGAAAATGACATTATAAGAAAGCAATATCACAAGCCATCACCTCTTAAGTGTGGATACAAAAATCTCAATAAAATATTAAAATATATATTCTAGCAATATGCAATGGATATACAACTTAACAAGTTGAGTTTATATCAGGAATTCCCAGATAGTTGTTTAACATTTGAAACAAAGTAATTCATCACATACACTGAGTGCCCATATTATTATGATCTCTGAACACATAATAATCTGGCCACTCTATATCTATATATCTATATATCTATATATCTATATATCTATATATCTATGTATCTATGTATCTATGTATCTATGTATCTATGTATCTATATATCTATATATCTATATATCTATATCTCTATATCTCTATATATCTATATCTCTATATATCTATATATCTATATATCTATATATCTATATATCTATATATCTATATATCTATATATCTATATATCTATATACCTATATACCTATATATCTATATATCTATATATCTATATATCTATATATCTATGTATCTATGTATCTATGTATCTATGTATCTATATATCTATATATCTATATATCTATATCTCTATATCTCTATATATCTATATCTCTATATATCTATATATCTATATATCTATATATCTATATCTCTATATACCTATATACCTATATACCTATATATCTATATATCTATATATCTATATATCTATATCTCTATATACCTATATACCTATATATCTATATATCTATATATCTATATATCTATGTATATCTATGTAATCTATATATTTAATCTATCTATATCATATATATGGGACATGGGCAGTTGGCCGGCCTGCTTGTTTGAACTTCTGGTGGAGGGGACAATTTGCATATTAGCCTTTCATCATATAGGATATACAGTGAGTGGCCACATTATTATGCATTCAGAGATCATAATAATCTGGTCACTCAGTGTAGACAAGAAGAAAAACAGAGAAAAAAATCATATGATCATTCCAAAATATGAAGAAAAAGCCTTTGATAAAACACTACATTCATTTAGGCCAAAAACCTCTTAGCAAACCACTAATAGGAGCAGAGTGACTTAATATGATGGAGAGAAGCTAGAAAAATCCTATAGCAAACATGTAATTATGAGAAGCATCAATCAGACCATCAAACTTCAGCGGGAAAGTGGGGTAAGAGGGAGAGATCAACCAAAGAACTTGTATGCATGCATAGAAGCCTAACCAATGGATACAAACTCTAGCAGGGAGAGAACATGAGTGGGGGTGGCGGGGCAAAGGGGACATATATGTAATACCTTAATTAATAGAAAAAATTAAAAAATAGTGAAATATTTTTCCTCTGGTAGATACTTTCCTCTGGTTGGGAATGAGACAAAGATAGCCTTTCTCACCAATTTTATTTATCTTTACATTCTAGTCTCAGCAACTAAAGCAAAATAAAATTGTAAGGATGGGAAAAAGGAAAATATAATATTTTTGCTCATTACAAAGTTCTATATGTTAAAAACACAAAGATCTACAAATGAAATATTAAGATTAATAATTGAAATTAGCAAGGTGTTTGGATACAAGGCTTATATACCAAAATTAAGTATATTTTTACATATAAGAAAAATAAGAGAATAATTTTTTAAAGATTAAACCTTTGATAGCTTAAAAAACATAAATTAAATCTAAAATATGTACACAAACATTTGACTAAAATTGCATTTTCTGAGTTCAGTTATAGACTTGTACATCTTAAGCCTATATAATTTTATTAACCAATGTCACTTTAATAAATTCAATAAAAATTAGAAATGAAAGTTGGAAAAAAAAAGAGAGAGAGAAGAGTCTATAATGGCCAAGTAAATAACTATTAAGAAAAGGATCTCACCCATCACTGTCCACTTAGATGACGTTTGGGGTCTAAATAGTGGGAGCATAAGAGAACCACAGTTTAGAAAAGTAACACTCTCTGCCTTTCTGTTCCACCCTCCTCTTTGTACTCAATCAGCATCAGTCACATCAAGATCAAGTTAGCATTTGATGGAGGTTTAAATGATTTTTTAAAATGTCTTTATTGATTAAGGTATTATATATGTGTCCTCATACCTCCATTAACCCCCAAATGAACCCCCACCACACACACTCAAGCCCTCACCACCTCCCTCTGGTGTTCCCGTCCATTGGTTAGGCTTATATGCATTCATACAAGACCTTTGGTTGATCTCTCCTGTTTACCCCCACCCTCCCCTACCTTCCCTCTGAGGTTTAAAGGAGGACAGAAGGAAGGCCATGAGACATATTAAAACATGCTCAAAGTCACTAATTATCCAAGCAATGTAGATCAAAACAACAATGTGGTATCATCTCACACCTGTCAGAATGGCTATTATCAACAAATCAACAAATGACAAGTGTTGGCCAGGCTGTGGAGAAAAAGGAACTCTTTTGCACTGCTGGTGGGAATGCAGACTGGTGCAGCCACTGTGGAGAACATTATGGAGCTTCCTAAAAAAACTGAAAATGGAACTCCCATTTGACCCTGTGATCCTACTTATAAAAATATACCCCAAGAAATCAGAAACACCAATCAGAAAGGATATATGCACCCCTATATTCATAGCAGCATAATGCACCATAGCTAAGATTTGAAACAGCCTAAGTTCCCATCAGCAGAAGAGTGGATTAAAAAACTGTGGTACATCTATACAATGGAATACTATACTGTGGTTAAAAAAAAAAAAAAAAAGGAATTCTTACCATTTGCAACAGCATGGATGGAACTGGAGAGCATTATGCTAAGTGAAATAAGCAAGTCAGAGAAAGATAAATACCATGTGATCTCACTCATTTATGGAATAAAATGAATGTTGTTTTTTAAAAAAAATCTAAATAATTACCTTGAGTACCATTATTTGTAGATTGGCAGATTCAATATTTGAAACTCTTCCCAAATTAATCAATGCATTCCCAATCAATCTCACAGTATTTCTTTCATTTACATTTTTCTTTTTTGTTACGTGGAATCTCAAAAATGAAGATTTTAACAAAATTATCTTAGTAATTGACAGAATAATTTATAAAAAATAATGTAAAATATTTGAACATCATAATTATCAAACTTTGTCTAGTGACTTACATAGAGTTCTGTACCCTAAGACTGCAAAATATATATTCATTTGAAGTTCAAATAAAAGATGTACAGAATTTGATCATATGCTAGATTATAAAGTAAATTATAACAAATTTCAAAGGAATTAAACAAGATAGAGCATATTATCTGACCTCCGGGCAATAAAGGAAACATTAAAGGTTAAAAGATAATAGATAATTTTATGTTTGGAAATTGAGAGATACATGTCAAAGTAGCTTATGAGTGACAGTAAATATATTGAAAATTAGAAAGTATATTGAAAATTATAAAGTATTTTGAAACTAATGGTACTAAATTACCCCATGTAAAATTTTTAGAAAAAGAAATATTTTCATTAGAAAAAAATATTTAAAATGACAAAATCAAGTTTGAATCTATAGAAGAAAAAGATTTGCAAAATGAGTCCAAAGAAAGTAAAACAACAAAGAAAAATGCTAAAGGTAAGAGTAGAAATTGATTTTAAATAATCAATATAGAAAAATATTCATTCTTTGAAAAAAAAAAAAAGGGAAAAAATCAGAAGGGAAATGGTGGAAATAATAGACAAAATCACTCCACATATGTTAGCAACATTTAAAAGATTATATAATTCTATAACAAATTATGATATGCTAACTAGAAGCATGTTGCATGAAGATTTGTGCAATAGGCCTTCTTTTCCCTGGCTGCCAGCACCAGTTTTCCTCTGGCATCTGGGACCCAGGCCTTCGCTCAGGCCAGAGTCTTTGCTCCAGCTAGAGCTTTCAATCTTCTCCTCTCAGGCCAGAGCACCACTCCTGTAGCTCCCTCCATCCCCCACCCTTTCCCTCATAGTAGGAATCCCACCCCACCTGGACCCTCCTCTGTGCCTGTGTATGCAAATTAACCCTCTCCTTATGCCTTTAGCATAAGAGTAGAAAGTAGACAAATGACACTCAGTGGAGAGCCAGCAAAGGACCCTAGCATACATGGAAACTGAACAGGAGAGAGATACCACTATGCATTACTGGGAAAAGAAAGTCATTTCATAAATAATTTGGGATAAATTGTTACTTGAATAAAATTTTAAAAATAAATTCGCATGCCACAAAATCCACATGAATAAATGCTACAATTTAAGACATACAGAAGAAACAGAGAAATACCTATTCTCCAAAGTCTTCATATAAAAATGCATTTTCCCCAGCTAACCTCTCACTCTTTAAGCTTTTATTACTCAGGCCCTAAATCAATTTGAATAATGTGGTATCTTTCATTATGAACTCACTGATGAAAAAATAGGCAACAGTGGTTAATTGGTAAGAACACACTAGGATTTATTGTGGAATTCTCTAATATCCTCACTGCTCCTACCACAGTTTCCTTCAGGTTAAATTTCTCTGAGACAAAAGGAGAACATAGGCATTTTCTTTATTCTGTATATGTTACATAATCATGCATAGCTATACCTTATATATGATCTGGTTTATATTATAAAAACATGTTTTATAAATGTATGATGAATGCTTATATCTGTTACATTAGCACTCAGGTGGGTCAGAAGAAAGGGGCACTCTTTTGTACTAAAATTTATCCACAGAACTTTTCTTTTCCCTAGTTCAGCCTTTCTTTTTTCCTGTCTTTGGTCCATTTCTCATCTGGATCCATGCCCCCAGAGTTGATGCAAGCCTGGTAAGTCATTGAAATCAATGGAAGTTCTGCAGGGGAACAGGGGACGTTGGGAAATGGAATATTTGTATTTCTTCTCTCTGCATCTTGAAGCATTTGTCAAAAGTTTTTGAATATAGATCCAAACACTTTGCTTTGAGTTTTATGAGTTCTTCAGATTTCTGCCACAGACATTCTTCTTAAAGTGCTTCCAGCCAGATAATGATCTCCTGAACACCCACCTACTTCAGGGCCATCCATTCCTCAGTGGAGCATCTTGGAATGGCTATGTGCTTGAACTTTATTTCTCAAAGTGAAATTCCAGATAAATATAAAGGATATCCAATTAGTATGAGAAGCACATATCATTGTCCAGATATGCCACTTTCTTCTTCTACATAAATTCAATCCAAAATTGGCTCAATTAAGGAGAAAAGTGGTCATTTTAAATGTGAACACTGAGATTCTGCTCTCTATTGTCATTCATCTTTAGCTATGGTTCATGTAGTTTATCAGTTGACTTAACCTTTCTATCCTATTTTCTTGCTCTCATTATCCTCGCTGAATATTTCCTTATAGTTTTGTGGGTTTTTTTTTTTTTTTTTCATTAATAAGCTACCTGCAAATGTGGTCAACTGAGAGCCTTGAGTCTCTCATGCAGAACCAGGAGTTGGGTCAACCAAATTCAGGAATCATTATAATGTCACAGTGGTATATTCAAATTCTTAAACAAGAACAATCCAAAAGAAGTCATACTACCAAACTGAGGACAAGCGTGTGGGGTGGCAAACAGCAGTTGAATGTTTAAAGACAAGAACATAAGGAGCTAACTGCTGGAACTTCTGAGATTTACTAGTAAGCATGGATCCTTGAACTAGGGTAGAAAAAGCAATTCTTGGGTTCAAGCATGGATCCTTGAACTAGGGTAGAAAAGGCAATTCTTAATTCTTGGGTGCTTTGTCTTTCCTAATGAGACACACAATGTAACCTTTGTTTATACAGCTCATGTTCTATCATAAAATTTACAATATGTGTACTATAAGGGAATTAATATAAACTATTATTATTTCATTCTTATCAATCACTTTATTTCTGCCATAAGTTAACTGCCAAGAAATGTGCTGAACTTTGTGAATATGTAAATGCTATAGCGTTGCCTAAAATCTGGATCTGCCAAACCATAAAATGCACAACCTCATCAGATAGTGAGGTCTCCATCACTGAAGTTAAGTAGCAGCTGAATGACCAATTGCCAATGAATTTTAGCACTGTGTGGAAATTTAGTTCAGCCAGATACTATCAGTTATCATTTCTATGAGCCAGTAGAAAGTATGAAATATTATTATAGTTAAAACCATCAGAGTGTAATTGCTTTGCAATGATACTAGTTCAAACTAAGTTGCAAATTAAGCAGCCTGAATTGAGATGAAATTACATATAAGAAGGAACTTGATGCCTCCGGATGTCAGAGGGAAACAAACTATAACACAGGCTGATTTCTAAATAGATATAATATTTCATTCAAAATATATAATAAGTTTGCATTTGAATTTTTCATGTTCCTATTGTCTGAAATAAAGCAATGCAGAGGTTATAAATGCTAAGTTATATTCAAATTATATATGCACTAAAAAATCATCCAGGGTTGGCATATGAATAAACATGGGGTTAACTTGAAGGGAACATGTATGCTATTTCTAACATGAAAGCCTTTATTTTCTGCTACTAGTGTTTTTATATATTATTCACTGGCTTCCAACAATATGAATTTTTATGTCTATGTTTTTACCCAGGCTCTACATTTATTTTTTTTCTATCTAGTTGTTTGAGGGTTTTTAAAAATGTTTTTTGGATATTAATCCTATACTAAATATGTGATTTTCAAACATTTTCTCCTATTAAGTAGTTTGCCTTGTTATTTTATTGATGTTTCCTTTGATGTATAGAAGCTTTTTAGTTTTATGTAGTCCTAACTTGATGATTTTTGCCTTTGTTGGCTTTGCTTTTGGTGTCAAAACCAAAAATAATCATCACCAAGACCAATGTCAATGAACTTAACACCTATATTCTCATCTAGGTGCTTTTTAAAAAAAATTTAATTTAATTTATTTTTTTTTCATTTCTTTTTTTTTAATTGATTATGGTCTCACATAATTGTCCTTATTCCCCCATTCCCATCCCAAACCCCTCCCTAGATATGCCTCACCCCCACTCCCCCGTTGTCCATGGCCACTGGCTAGGCCCATATGTATGCACACAAGTCCTTTGGTTGATCTCTTCCCCTTATCCCCATCCTCCCTTACTTTCCCTCTGAGGTTTGAGAGTCTGATCGCTGGTTTTCTTTCCCTGGGTCTGTTTGTGTTGTTCATTATTTCCTCTAGATGTGTGAGATCATGTGATCCAAGAAATACCCTTGTAAGAACCTAAACTGCAACAAGCCATAATGGTTATGCTAAGAGGCAAATGAATCAGTCTGTAGTAATTTCCTTTCTGGGTCAACAGTTCTTTTGCGTCCCGATTTCAATGCCAGATAATTCCTTATGTGTACATGTCAGCCATGATATTTCAGGGAGCCCTTACCTGGGCTGTTCCTCCTGCCCCAAGTAGTCACTGATGACACCAAACACCTTGGTCATCCAGGAGGACCATAGGTGGGACAAAAAACTATAATTACATAGGGGTCACCACCCATCTCCCCTTCTGTATGACACAGAATTAAACCACTGTTCCTTTGTGTGTAAAATTAAACAGAGGTTTCTAGCTGATGAGGATACCAAAGGAAGGGAGAGGTGTAGAAAATGAAACAAAGACCTGTCTATACAAAAAGAAATTGATGGTCAGTTTAAAATGGAATTTCCATGGCCTAGAGCAAAAAATATCCTTACATGATATTATTCCACAAGGTCACTATAATTTTTCCCACATCTGGGTTATCCTCATTACCTATAATAGTATAACAGTACCTCTCACCGTGGGGTGTCAATAAAAAATCATTTACTTTATTTTATTATATATATATATATATATATATATATATATATATATATATATATATATATATTGCTGATGCTTGGAGACAAAGGTAACACAGCTCTAGATATTTTAGAATTACAACAGCACATTGTACAATTTTCCCAAACAAACATACAAACCAATCCTAGGTGCTTTTTTTAAAAAAATAAATTATATATATATATATATATATAATTTTTTTAAAAAAAAGCACCTAGGATTGGTTTATATGATGAAATGAGATGTAGAGAAGGAGAGAAACATCTAGTAAATACAGAACATACCTGAATATAACAAAGGCCATATATCACAAGCCCACAGAGCTAACAACAAATGCAATGGTTAAAACTGAAAGCATTTCCTCTAATATCAGTTACCAGTTAAGGATGCCTGCCCACTTTCATCACATAGTCTTGGCAGCCCTAGCTAGAGCAGTTAGGCAAAAACAAAAGCATTTAAATTAGAAAGGAAAAAGCAAAATGATCTCTATTGGCAGGTGACATATTACATATAGGACAGTTGAAGCATGTTTAGAAAGGATAATTTAGGAAAGTTATAGAATATAAAAATTAATATATAAAATGAGTTACATTTCTATACACTAATAACAACTAAAGAGAGAAATTAAGAAAATAATTTCATTTACAATTGCATCAGAAAATAAAATATCTGGGATTTAAATAAACAAAGGAGTGGAAGATTTTTATACTAAAACTGTAAGACATTGAAAGAAATTGTAAAAGATATTCTGTAATAATAGGTTGGGAGAATTGCCATTGCTTAAATATAATGCTACTCAAAGCAATCTATAGATTTAATGTAATCACTATCAAAATTTCAATGGAATTTTTTACCCTAAATAGAACAAATAATTTAAAAAGTTTTGTGGAATGACAACAATCCCTAAATAGCCAAAGCAATCATGAGAAAGAAGAACAAAGTTGGAGTCATCATGCATCCTGATTTCAAACTATATTGAAAAGCTTCAGTAATCAAAACAGTATATCATTGACATAAAAAAACAGACACATAGACCAATGGAACAGAGCAGAGAGACCAGAAATAAACCCAAGCATACATAGTCAATTAATGTATGAGAAAGTAGCAATAATATACAATAGGGAAAGAATAGTTTCTTTAATGATGGCTGTTGGAAAAACTGGAGTCACATGCAAAGTAATGAAACAAGACCACTATCTTGTACCAATTACAAAAATTAACTCAAAATAGATTTGAGTGTTAAACCTAAGACTTGAAATCATAAAACTTCTAATAAGAGCCCTGGCTGGTATGGCTCAGTTTGTTGAGCATTGTCCAGTGTACCAAAAGGTTGCTGGTTTGATTCCTGGTCAGAGCACATGCCCAGAATAAGGCAACTGACTGATATTTCTCTCCCTCTCTCCATCTCATTTCCTCTCTCTCTAAAATAAATTTTTTTAAAAAAATTAAGTACCTAAATGAAAATACAGGCATTTAAGTTCTTTGACATTGGTCTTGGTGATGATTTATTTTTGGTTTTGACACCAAAAGCAAAGCCAACAAAGGCAAAAATCATCAAGTTAGGACTACATAAAACTAAAAAGCTTCTATACTTCAAAGGAAATATCAATAAAATAAAAAGGCAACCTATTGAATAGAAGAAAATATTTGAAAATCACATATTTAGTAAGGGCTTAATATCCAAAGCATATTTCTAAAAAACCTCACACAACTTGATAGAAAAAAAAAATAAAACCATCTAATTAAAATGGTCAAAAGATCTGAATAGGTATTTTTTCCAAAGAAAACATATAGATGGCCATCAGATACATAAAATGTAGACAATATCATTAATTATCAGGGTAATGCAAATCAAAACACAGTGAAATGTTATCTCATACTTACAAAATCAAAGTCCACCCCGCAAGGAACTCAGCACTAGGGACTGTCTATAAGAAGAATTCTGTGTTGGGCAAAAATGACCAAAGCCTAGTGCTATAGCCATGTTGATCTCTGGCTGGGGCTATTCAGGGTTAAGCGTGATCTCAATTCAAACACTATAATAGACCATGAAAATAAAAACCTCATAGACACAGATGATAGTTTGGTGATTACTAGAGGGAAAGGGGGGTGAAGGCAGGTAGAAAAGAGTAAATGAGGATAAAGGGGATAGGAAAAAAAACTTGATTTTGGTGTTGAACACATAATACAATATACAGATGGTGTATTATAGAACTGCACACTTAAAAACTATAAAAATGTATTAGCCAATGTCACCCCAATAAATACAATAAAAATTAAACAGACATTGCGGCTAGAAGAAATTGGCTAATTACACTTCTTGCAGCTGAAAAGTCAAGTTCTCTTCCCAGGAAACGTTCCCTAATTTCTTTAGGCTATGATCTTTGTTTTTGTTCCTTCATTTTTCTCATTAGAGTGTAGGTTAATGCAAGTCATGAACCACATCTCTCATCTCTGTACCTCTCATGCTAAGCTTCCTTCCCAAATTTAAATGTGAATATATGGTTACTGAATGGAATACATCAAGCATGTCAAACTCAAAGGATGGCACAGGCCAAATAAATGAGGCATGCAGGCCATGAGTTTGACATGCTTGGACTACATACTATGGATGAAAGTGATATTTAAGATGAAGTCTCAAGAGCTATTCTGGAATTCTATTTTTATAATTAAAAAGAAAAAGTTACTGAATATATGCCATGATCTATAATTGCAATTAAAAAATCAGTACTATATAATCCTATATAATAAAAGCCTAATATGCTAAGTGTCCAGTCAACTGGTCAGCCATTCAACCAATCAAAGCATAATATGCTAATGATATGTTAAGGTTGCTCAACCATTTGCTATGATATGCACTGGCCACTAGAAGGCAGATGCTCCAACCGGTATGTTAGCCTGCTGCTGGGATCCAGCCAATCGGTACTGAATGAGACAGGCCAGACATGTCCCGGAGCCCTCCCACTGGCTCTCCCTGGCTGGCCAACCCTTATAGTGCACCGGTGGGGTCCCTCAGCCTGGCCTGCATCCTCACGCAATCTGGGACCCCTCAGGGGATGTTGGAGAGGTGGTTTCTGCCCAATCCTACAGTCCTCTAGTTAAAGATATAAAACATATTTGCTTACATTTAAGGTAGGCAAGATATTTGGGAATTTAACAATCTTTTGCTCAACTATCCATGTTTCTACAATGCGTGACAATTAATTTTGACTTAATTCTATAAGTACCTGTCAATTTTTGGTCACCTAAACTTGGGCATTGTGTCTGAGCAAAAAATTAATAGCATCATATTTATAAAGAGATGGAATATTATAAGATTTAATAAAACTTTTATTGAATTAATGTGTTCACAAATTTCTGACCATTAAGCAGAAACCAAATGTAAGAATTTTTCTTATATTATTTCTATGTATAAAGTTATATTTATAATAGAGGCCCAGTGCACAAAATTCATGCATGGAGGGGGTGGGTCTCTCAGCCTAGACTACACCCTCTCCAATCTGGTTCCCTTCGAGGTATGTCTTACTGCCCATTTCGGCAATGGACAGTTGGACTTCTTTCCCACAATCCAGGACTGCTGGCTCCCATCTGCTTGTCTACCTGCTTGCCTGCTTAATTGTCCCTAACCACTTCTGCCTGTCAGCCTGATCACCTCCTAACCACTTCCCTGCCAGCCTGATTGACACCTAACTGCTCCCCTGCCAGCCTGATTGCCCCTAACTGCTATCCCCTGCCAGCCTGGTCACCCGCAACCGTCCTCCCCTGCAGGCCTGGTCACCTCTAACTGCCCTCCCCTGTGGCCTGATCTCCCACAGCTGCCTCTCTACTGACCATCTTGTGGCAGCCATCTTTGACTACATGGGGGCAGCCATCTTGTGTAGGAGTGATTGTCAATTTGCATATTACCTTTATTATATAGGATGTGTTTTCACAATAAAATATGAGTAAGTCTTTACATTCAGACTTTTCCCTACACTTTGTCTTTTAACAGAAATAAAATATAAATACTTATTTTCTTTTCCTCCCTCTCTCTTTCTCCCCTACTTCCCTTCCTTCCTTCTTCCCTTTCCTCCCTCCCTTCATTTCTTCCTCCATTTTATTTTATTTTATTTCATTTCATTTTATTTTATTTTATTGTTTTTTCTTTTGAAACAGAGTACTACCTATGGGAAGAACATCTGTGGTTTCTGCAATGATACTTTCATTTTCACTTGATTTATGTGAGAGTTCTGGGATAATCAGGAAATACAGTGTAAAAAAAAATTGAGTAAGAGGAAATAAATGTGGGAGATTAAGCGAATGGCATCCACAAAATTCAAGGTAAAATTCTCAGAGCACATAATATTGTTACAGGCAGGTCTGAGGAGAAATAAAATTATGAAAAGATCAGCCCTAGGGGAAAAATTGCAATACCTCTTATGGAATCCACCTCATCTCCATCACTGAGAGTTGCATTTACTAATGTTGCTCCACTTAACCACCTGTCTGCTTCAAGGTTTTCTCTCCAAACCCCACTGCTGCATTCTCTTATTTTTTTCCTCTCTCCAACTTTCTCACATTCGGCTGTTGACTTTGACTTTGCAGTCCTATCTGATTTTTCAGTTTTCTACTATTAATAAATAGCTCTGTCATTTGGGCTCATGTTTAGACTTATTGCAATCCTGTCCATTTAACACATATTTATGAACATCTATTAAATGTCTATATCTGATTTACATACAAAGAAAAATAGATGCACTCCTACCTTTAAAAAGATCACAACCTAGAGCCAAATATAGGAAGCATGCTTTATAAGAACAAATTTAAATAATGGGCACATTTAAGAAGCACACATACCCACCAAGAGTGCATTTTAGATACCATTAAATGTCATTAAGAATCTTTCATGCCACATTCAAATGCAAATAGAGAAAATTAGGTCCATACAGGTACAAATACATTTCACTCCTAGGAAATATAGTCGATAAGTCCACAATATGCCCCTCTTGGCATAAAAAGCAAAAGAGATGTATATTATTTGTAAAAGGAATGTGCATTAAACATCTGCTCTATGTAAACAACTAAGAAAAGACCGAATAGAGTTTCTCTGAGTATGCCTTAGAAACAAACTTTTATTTTGATGTTTGGCTGCACTGTTGCAGTTCTGATATCCAACAAAGCTTAGTAAAATGGATATTTTACCTGAAATGGATTTCAAACTAATATGCCTATTATGACATGTCTAATATAGCATGTTCTTCTCTTATATGAAATGCAATAAGGCAGGATTATTTTCACAGAGGTCAGGTAATGTGCTTATACTAGTATTCTGTAATACCCTGTGATTACAGAAATATACATTCATGTTGCAAGGACTACTAATTTATTTTATATAAAATTGGAATTATCTCAATGACATAAGGTACATGTGTTGGCATTATAATGGGGAAAACAAGAATTTGGGGCAAATTTAAAATGATGGGCTACTTTCACATAGTATAGGATTACTCTATGTTTCTTATACTCTCTGACTCAGAACTATTACTATTTATGTCACAGAGACTTAGTTATATATTATAGTTAAGGCAATAGAGAGTACACATGTTGTTAATTTAGAGTTTGATAACTTTCTAATATGAAGAATGGCAGCATGCCCAGAACTGTCAATCATATTGACTCTGGATAAATAGCATTGCCTGAAGTTGGGCAATGCAGCACCTTTGTGTTGTCCACAGGTATACTGAATGTTTGATTGAGCTATTTTATTCATAAATGAAAGTCTATAGTTATTAAACAATTTATGCTGAATAGTATGGGTGACATGAAGATAATAACATTGCTTGGTCCATTAGCATATAATGAGCATGTAGAGACAGATGACCATTTCTCTTTTTAACGGCCAGTTTTCTACAATCTAGTTTTTGTATCTCTGTAGGCTGGGTTGCACTTATTTTGTGATGAAACAGGAAACATATTAGATGTGCTTTCCTGAGTGAGAATCTTATCTCCATCTGAGGGTGCCCTGTGGACTCCCAATTACTGTGTGACCTCAACCACTTTCTACTCTGCCTTCCTTCTGCTGATTTTCTCTGGCATCTGTCAATTATGGATATCTTTTCTGTTGTTGTGACCATCAAGGTCTCTAAGGACCCACCTCATCGTGGTACCTAATGATAAAGTGGTTCTTACTCTTGCTTATTGATGTGGCAAGCATCAGCAATATTAATTTACCAAATAGCTCTAGGATTCCTCTTAGACTGAGAATTACTTATGTTAAAACAATACCTTGATAAATTTCTTCAGATATAAAATGTTGAGGCTTGTGGGGCATGTCTTGAAAAGTGACTAGGTAAGAGTGCTAACAAATATACCTTGTATAATAAATTAATAGGATTTTTAGTTAGGAATAAACAAGAGGAAAGAGGGAAGTGGTCTACAAATCAAGGAGAAGAAAGGAAAAGTTTATAGAGATAGATCCTTAGAGATAAATTACATGGTTCAGGCTAGTTACATAACTTTTATGACTAAAAAACTTTTAATATTAAATTTTAGTTGTATAAATTATCCTAATATAAAAACCCCAATCATGACCAAATATTTATAAATACCTATTAATCATATAGCATTTATTAATCTTATTTTAGAGAATAAAGACTTGAAGTAGTAATGTTCAGAATGGGCTTTGAGTGAGGTTACACAGGGCCAGTAGGCATGAAATGGTGAACTACTCCAAAATCTAAGTCAAGCAGAAATAGGAATTTAAAGACAGATTATTAGAAACGCATATCCTAGTCCCAATGTGTGCCAGAGCCAGGTTGCATTGGTTCAAGAGAATTAATTACTAAATTTTCAGAGATATTTGTTAAATATAGCCATTATTAAAAAGTAAATGACAAACATAACTAAATAAATTGTATTAAAGACAGAAGTATTAAATACTCAAAACATCATCTTCTAATCATTCTATTACCTATTAATAGTACTTGATGTTCTTTGTGTTCACTGCCATCAGTATGGTAGAAATAGAGCATAATGGTGTGTGACTGTGTATCTCTTCACTTCTCCAGATTTAGTGATGGCATTCTGGTAGCTTGAAATTGACCATGATAGAAGTACATTATAGACACTGGTAAGTGCTATAAAATAAGGTATTTTTGTAGAAAGATGGTTGTTAAATATTTATTATTAACCATTGCCCATTCCCCCAGCTCATATGCAAAAATGTAAAAAGATTAAGTGGTAAATTAAGTGGTATAGAGAATTTTGAAAAATAAAGGAGAGGAAAACAAATTTTCAAGAGACCAGGTAACCCCGATGAAAGCTAGGTTGCACATACATTTTGTAACTTCACTCTGTACTTCATTTATTGACTCCTGAATCTTAGAATCAGACCTTTAGATCTGTGCTTTTAGTGGTCCATAAATTCAGGACCAATTGTTTAAGTTCTACTGAAACATCGTGTTTCTAATCTTTATTTTAATAACACAGGTATTTTTAACCCTTCCTGAGCCTATTTAGTAATGTTAAGGAAACATTTGCTTGCTTTTTTTTTTTTAAACAAAGGAGATCATAAATCTCTACATTTGTTAATGATATTTAATAACTTTCCATTAAATAACTTTCCCCAGTTTTCCATAGCTAAAGTCACTACACTACAACTTGCAAGTTCCAACCGTCACTGTTTTCTGACCTTTGATGAAAGCTAGAAAGCAGCTCCAGCTTCCTTATTGATCATGTACTGAGTAATTCTCATAGTTTTATAAATTGATGATGCAGTGTAGAGATGGAAGGACATGAGCTCTAAAGTTAGAATGCTTGGATTCCAGTACTTGCCCAGCCACTGGATAACCAGGTAATCTTGAGCATCTCTCTCATACTTTCTGATGCATAGCTTCCTCATCTACCAATTATGAACAATGGTGGAATGTAATTCATGGGTGTATTACTTTTCTGCATTCGCTGTAACAAATTTCTGCTTAAAACTATAGAAATTCAACTGTTCACAGTCATCAAGGCAAAAGTTTGAAAATCCAGGCATCAGAAGTAGTATACTTCCTCTAGGTCTCTAGGGGAGATTCTGTTACTTTACTCTTCTGGTAGTTGTTGACACGGCTTGGCTTATGGCTGCATCAGTCCAATCTCCACCTCCAGTGTTATACTTTCTCCTCCTCTTCTGTCTGCCTTTTCTGTATCTCCCTTAAATGATCTAGGACCCACTGGGCAATTTGTTTTCCTCAATATCCTTAACTAAATTACATATGTAAAGACATTTTTCCCCAAAAAAAGTCAGATAACATTCACTGTTTAGGAATAAGGAACATAGCTTTCAAGGATCCACCATTCAACTCACTACAATAGAATTGTGAGGAGTCAACAAGTGAATGCAGGTAAAATGCTTAAACATTTCCTAGTTCAGAATAAAGCACATGTGTCAAACACAAGGCCCGTGGGCCAAATCCGGCCGGCCAGGCCTTGTAATGTGGCCCGCACCGCGCTGTCATCACTGCACTCCGCTGTCAGTTTATGACATTGTCAGTTTATGACTGTTCAGTAAACCATTCGGCCCGCGATTAGGCTGGATTTTAGATTTTGGCCCCTTCTCTGATTGAGTTCGACACCCCTAGAATAAAGGATCACAAAATATTTCCCCCTTTCTCATTCTATTCTACTCCATCATCCTCTTCCTTCTCCCTTCTCCTCTGCTTTCTTCTTTTATCATTGTTTTTGAGGCCTGAACATAATCACTAAATTTTCAGATTTAGTTCTATGTCACAGGATTCAATTCCCAGTGGGATCCTTCAGTGCTTCCCAGCCAAAGCTGACTTCAATTTTTATTTTGGCATTTCTAGAGTAGAATTCTTCAACTTGAATCACTTAAGTTTAAGCAAGAATCCATTCTTGTCCCTGTTCCTGAGTATCTGTCTGATAGCCTGCCTAAGAACACCTGTCTCTTAATACCTTTGGTGGCTTATTCTTTCCAGATCCTGAGAAACTACCCCTTAGTCAGAACCACACAAGCCACACTTCTGAATGTTTCCAGCAATAACTACAATTTTAGACAACTGTATATTGTACATTGTACACACTTCTTTTGGTTCTCTTTGCCAGAACCTAGCCTCTAGATGTTTTTGCTTGCCTGACTTTTAAAGGCTCAGTGATGATCACATTCTGAGACAACGGTATGCCCTGTATTATGTATTTTGCCCTCCTGCATTCTCTGATGCCAGTTCAGAAAGAAGGAATAGCTACTGTAGTTTCTGACTTTTCCTAGTAGGTGAGCCTAGAGAACTCTGGCTTCTCTGCCCCACTTCATGTTTAGGAAAACAATGCTGGATGGCACTGGGCAATCTTGAGACACACTACACTGGCCTATTAGTAACTAAGCTAATTTGCAAACACTTGTGCATTTTGAATAGAATAGAATAGAATAGAATAGAATAGAATAGAATAGAATAGAATAGAATAGAATAGTTCAATGTTTTCTTAACATTTTGTGGGCTTTACTGATATCTGAGAAATAAGGAGGGAATGGTTTGTAACTTAGATAATTTGAGTTCCCAGTTAACTCAGAGTCATCCATGAATTAAATTAGGGCACATGATTATTTAGAGGCAAATTAAATTTGACAACTCCTAAATTCAAAGAAAAAATAACCCTTCTCCCCAAATTCAAGAGATTTCTCTTTTTCAAGGAAATGGATAATCTATACCTTGCATACTTTAGAATCATTTCAGCATTGCACAACCTGTTTACTAATCTAAATGAACCCTGCTGTATTTTTTTTAATGCTTTGACTCTTTTTAAAAATATATATATTTTATTGATTTTTTACAGAGAGGAAGGGAGAAGAATAGAGAGCTAGAAACGTTGATGAGAGAGAATCATCGACCAGCTGCCTCCTGCACACCTTCTATGAGGATGTGCCCGCAACCAATGTACATGCCCTTCACCGGAATACAACCCAGGATCTTTCAGTCTGCAGGCCGACACTCTATCCACTGAGCCAAACCGGTTTCGACAATGCTTTGACTAATCCTTGATTTAACACAGAGGCTTCACTGTGGATGAGTTCTGATTTTTAAGACCTTAACTAGACACTTTACCTAGCATAATTTTGTTTTAAAAAATAAAGAAGAGTAAAGGAAAGAAAAGAAAAAAGAAGAGAAAAAAAAGGAAAGGAAAGAATAGAATAGAAAAGAAAAATAAAGAGAGAAACTTGAGATCAAGTTTCCTCAAGGGATCACTCCCTGCTATATAGAAAAAAAGAAAAAAAAATACAACACTTCACTTTAAAATGAAGTTACATTATCTGAGGACTTTAATATAGCATTAAAAGAGATTGTAGTAATAAGAAAAATACTCCGGTAAAATTAGCTCAGTATAATGTTATATTGCATAATATTTTTAAGTTTAGTCATATTATACTACATTGAATTTTCAGTTTATTGATTTTTCTGTATATTTTTGTTAAGATGGTAGAGTGACTATTCAGAAAGCTACAAATTAAAAAATTAATATGAGAAAAGCAACTTTAAAAGTTCTACTAATTAGCCGAAACCGGTTTGGCTCAGTGGATAGAGCGTCGGCCTGCGGACTGAAAGGTCCCAGGTTCGATTCTGGTCAAGGGCATGTACCTTGGTTGCGGGCACATCCCCAGTAAGGGGTGTGCAAGAGGCAGCTGATTGATGTTTCTCTCTCATCTATGTTTCTAACTCTCTATCCCTCTCTCTTCCTCTCTGTAAAAAAATCAATAAAAATATATATTTTTTAAAAAGTTCTATTAATTAAATATACTTTCACTTGGAGGTAGGTTCCTCCATTAAGTACTAATTTTCTTTAGGAAGTAAAAGCAACTTGTTTAAATAAAATGTGACACTGCATCTTATCATTTCCTTTGGTTTTGTTTATCATACATGATGAGCCTTTGAACTTGAAGCTGAAATAATTTAATGCAATGTTTCCTTTTGAATCAATTGGTCTTTGTATGCATCAGGGTGACATGGAAAGTGAACATCTAAATGTGCTTCCTGTGATCTTTGGGGAAAGCACCAGAGGAGAAAGAGTGTTCCATGGTACATTAACCGTGTAAAGTGAGTTTAATCAGATGGAATTGATTTGATTACGTTGCCCTTATATGTACAAAAAGAACTGTTCTGCACTAAATAAATTCAATATTAAAATTGCCTTCACACTCCATATCTAACCAATTTTATTACCATATATTCTACCAGTCAGATATTCCTTGGAGAGGAAAATGTAATTCTTTAGTTAGCAAATGAAGAGAGAAAGCAAGAACTTCACAGTGTCAGTAGGGAGGAATATGTTAAGGACCTTTCTCTTATTTATGTCAGACATGGATGATAAGAATCACTTCCAAATCAAGATTTCTTCCTCTCATTCCAAAGATGAGCTTTCTCCACACTCAGTCAAGTGCGCTACTCTTGTTTTTGTAAAATGAAAATTTATACAACTTTTTCTAATCTCAATCTTATTTTATACTAGAGGCCCGGGGCATGAAATACATGTATAGGACAGCGGGGATCCCCTCAGCCCAGCCTGGATCTCTCCAATCCAGGACCCCTCAGAGGGTGTCTGACTGCCAGTTTTGGCCCAATCCCACAGGATTCCTCAACTGGTAATCAGACATCCCTCTCACAATCCAGGACCACTGGTTTGTGGTCACCTGCCTGCCTGCCTGCATAATCACCCCTAACTGCCCCTCGCCCCGCTGGTCTGGCCACCCCTTTGTGCTCCCCTGCCAGCCTGGTTGCCTCCAACTGCCCTTCCTCCCCGCCAGCCTGGTCATCCCCAACTGCCACCCCCTGCTGGACAGGTCACCCCCAACAGCACCCCCACCTAACTGGTCACCCCCCAAATGCCTCCCCCACCAGCCTGGTTGCCCCTCACTGATCGCCTCTGCTGGTTTAGTTGCCCCTAACTGCCCTCCTCCCCCTGCTGACCTGGTTGCCCCTCACTGTGACCCTGGCTGACCTGATTGCCCCTAAATGCCCCCCCACTGGCCTGGTCACCACCAATTGCCCTTCCTCCCACCGGCCTGGTCAACCCCAACTTCCCCCCTTGCTGGCCTGGTCACCCCTCACTGCCCCCCCTGGGGGCCTGGTCATCCCACACAGCCTGCTGGTCAGTCATTTGGCTGTCCCTCACTAACTCCCCTGCCAACCTGGTCGTCCCATGCAGCCTATTGGTCAGTCATTTGGTCATCCCTTGCTAACCCCCCAGCAGCCTTGTCAACACATGCAGCATGCTGTTTGCTTGTTACTATGAAGGCATTGTAACCAATTTGCATATTACCTTTTTATTAGTATAGACTAGTGGCTGGTGCATGATATTTGGGCACGGGGGAGGGGGGTATGAGGGGGGGGGGTTGTCTCTCAGCCCAGCCTGCACCCTCTTTAACCTGGGACCCTTCGAAGGATGTCCGACTGCCGGATACAGGGATCAGGCCTAAACCAGCAGTCTGACTTCTCTCTTGCAATCCAGGACTCCTAGCTTCTAACCACTCACCTGCCTGCCTACTGCCTGATTTCCCTAACCACTCTGCCTGCTGGCCTACTCGTCCCCAACTGGCACCCTGCCACCAGCCTGCTTGCCCCCAAATGCCCCCCTGCCAGCTTGATTACCCCCAACTGCCCCCTGTGCCAGTGTGCTCACCCCAACTGCCCCCTATTCCAGTGTGCTTGCCCCAACTGCACCTCTTGCTGGCCTGTTCACCCCCAGTTCCCTCCCCCCTAGCCGTCTTACCCCCAACTGTATCCCCTGCTGGCCTGCTCACCCCACCTCCCCTCCCCACTGGCCTGCTTGCCCCCAACTGCCTCCCTGCACCCTTCTCATTCCAGCCTGCCCCCCCCCCATGTCCTGATCACCTCCAACTGACCCCCACTGATGACCTGCTCAACCCCACTGGCACCCCTGCTGGTCTGTTTATCCCAAATGGCCCTGACTCCATCAGCTTGATCACCCACAACTGTTGTCCAATCCTGGCCTGATCACCCACAACTGCCTTTCCCTCTTGGCCTCTAACCGCCTCTATCTCAGCCCTGCCACTATGGCTTTGTCCAGAAGAACATTGGGAAGGTCTCCTGGAAGGTCTCCCAGTCTAATTAGCATATTTCCCTTTTATTAGTATATACAGAGGCCTGCTGCATGGGTGGGGGCTGGATGGTTTTCCCTAAAGGTTGTCCCTAATCAGGGTGGGGGTCCCGCTGGGATGCCTGGCCAGCCTGGATGAAAGGCTGAGGACCATTTTTAGGCTGGCCACACCCCCTCTGGGTGGGAATCCTCACTGGGGTGCCTGGCCAGCCTGGGTGAGGGGCTGATGGCTGTTTGCAAGCTGCTCAAGCCCCCCAGTGGGGACCCTCACGCCATAGGGTTGTGGCCAGCCTGACTGAAGGGCTCAGGGCTGTTTACAGGCTGGCCACAGCCCCTTTAGGAAGGTGGGGTCCTGTTGGGATGCCTAGACAGCCTTGGTGCGAGGCTGATGGCCACGATGGCCATTTTCAGGTTGGTCAAACCCCCCCTCCTCCCCCGTCATTTTGCGGTGACCCAAGCTACAAACCCCTCCCTTTTTTCTTTTTCTTTTTCTTTTTCTTTTTCTTTATTTTTTTTTAACCTCCTGAGCAGAGGCAAGGGCCTGCTGGAAACAGGTATCTGGGATTTATTTATCTTCTACAATTAAAATTTTGTAGCCTTGAGCGGAGTCCATGGCTGGCCAGGGCAGGCAGGAAGATTGGCTTCCTCCATCACCGGGGGCAACCCAAGCCTCCTGCTTGCTCTAGCTCCATGGCTGCTGCCATCTTTGTTGGGTTAATTTGCATACTTGCTCCTGATTGGCTGGTGGGTGTAGCAAAGTAATGGTTAATTTGCGTGTTTCTCTTTTATTAGTGTAGATGTGGAGAAAGATTGGTGGTGACTATACCTTGTAAGTCAGGTTTGAGAGTGGAGAGGCTGATTTGATATTGGACTTCTTAATGTCTTTGATATAAGAGCATTCTATGATATTTCAGGACCAAGTGACAGCATTTAACCATTACAGTCAGAATTAATATAATTACTGTAGCATGTAGCAAAATCAGAATGGCAACCAGGGGGGTCTTGACTTGAAAAGATTTGTGTGTAATAGATAAGCTAACAACAAGGGTCCCATTTGAATTTATAACAACAATAACAAGAAATTAAGAGCAAGGAAGGAGAAGGCAGTTGTCACTTGTTGCAATGGAAAATCACGATCCATTTCTTTCATTCAAGAAATGAAAAATTCTCAGACCCAGAGCCCATTTATTGAAAAATAACTTGAGCCCCCAACAGAAGGGCTCTGAAATGTAAAAGAAAATATATACTGTAAAGCTGTACTTCCCCATTCCTTCTCTAAGGCCATTTAACAGAGCATAAGAAGGAAAGGGGTATAACCAGATATGATTATTATATGTAATTTATTATCTTTGGATGATTATGTCTAATTAAAAGGTTTTCTGAAACCAATTTCAATGTTTGTGGGGGTGATTTTCCCCCCACAATCAACAAGCAATTCTCAGACCGCAGCTCTGGGTATCCAGGAGTTAAACTTTGTTCTCACACTATCTACCTGGAAACTACAGATGCCAATGGCAAGCCCATGTTATCATGTATATTTCTGATAGGTTGGCTATAGATCGGGTCTAATTGAGTTGCTAGAGAAGCTCGCAGAACTAGAGAAATGTTTTACTTACTAGATGACTGATCCTATATAATAGAGAGTTAATTTTCAAATAATTATCATGCCCTCACACTATCACATGGTAATGGATCAAAGACTTAAAACTGGGGAGAGAGGAATGGGACCAGCCAGGCACAAATGAGCTCACAAGAGAGGATATAGGGACAAGCCATATGCCCCGCAGTCCTGGGCACCAATGCCTGTAGCTATGGCCCAGAGGTGGGACAAGGCACCTGCCCATGGTCCTGGGTGCCTGTGGCTGTGGCCTGGGAGAAGCTGCCTGTGTACAGTCCCTGTGGCTACAGCTGGCCCAGGCAAAGCCGGCCTGGGTCCTGGTGCCTGTGGCTGGCCAGAAAAAGGGAAGCCTAGATCCCAGGTGCCTGTGACCAGTCAGAGGAGAGGATATTGAGTTTCAGGTGCAGGGCAAGGCAGAGTCAGGGGCAATCAGGCCAGTAGAGAAGCAGTTAGGGGTGATCAGGCAGGTAGGCAAAGTAGTTAGGGGCAATTAGGCAGGCAGAGGTAGTTAGGGGCAGGCAGGCAGGCAGGCAGGTGAGCAGTTAGGAGCCAGTGGTCCCAGATTGTGAGAGGTAGTCAGACATCCCCTGAGGAGTCCTGAATTGGAGAAGTTGCAGGCCAGGCTGAGGGAACCCCCTCTTGCATGAATTTCTTGCACTGGGCCTCTAGTTTATTATAAAAGGATATAAGTAAGAAATAGCCAGGTGGAAGAGCTGCAAAAAGCAAGGGATGGAGAAAAGGCATAGAGTTTTCATTTGCATTTGTTCACTGGCTAGGAAGCTCCCTAATGACACCCTTTTGGGTTTTTATGGAAGCTTCACCACTAAGCCATGCTTGATTAAATCATTAACCTTTGGTGATTGATTCAATTTTCAACTCCCTTTCCCCCTGGAAGACAGGGGTGTAGAACTGAAAGTTCCAACACTGTAGTCACATAATTGATCAACCTGGCAACCAGCCCTCCATCTTAAAAAGTTTTCTAAAAGTCACCTAATTAATATATACCTCATTAATATAAATCAGTTTGGTAGAAAAAGATTTCTTTTTGGAGACACAAAAAGGATTCCACTAAACCTACATCAATAACTGCCACATAGTCATTTTGGGCTCCTCATGTCAGTATCCCAACAGTAATAAGAAAAGTCCTGTGTTGTCAAGGGAAATTGACCCTTGTTATCATGAAGATATAACGTTATCCTATCTAATAAAAGAGCAATATGCAAATTAACAGTCACTTCGCTACACCCACAAGCCATGCCCACCAGCCAATCAGGAGTGGATATGCAAATAAACCCAACTAAGATGGCTATGACCATAGAGAGCAGGAGGGAGGCTTGGGTTTCTCTGGAAATGGAAAAAGCCAAGCTTTCCGCCTGCCCTCGCTGGCCTAAGCCTCCACTCAAGGCTACAAAGTTTCAAATATAGAAGGTAAATAAATTCCAAAAGAAATGGCAACAGCCATGGAGCTGGAAGAGTAGGAGGCTAGGGTTGCCCTGGGCAATGGAGGAAGCCAAGCTTCTGAAGCCCTGGCCGGCCTAGACCTCCACTCTAGGGTACGAAGTTTCAATTATAGAAGGTAAATAAATTCCAACAGAAATGATGACAGCCAGGGAGCAAGCAGGAGGCTTGGCTCCGCTGCAGGCTACAAAATTTCCATTGTAGAAAGTAAATAAATTTCAGATACCAGGACTTCCACTTGGGTCACCGAGGGGCATGGCTGGCCTGCAAACCACCACAGGCCCCTCACCCAGGTTGCTCCATGCCCCAAGGACATGCAAACCACCACAGGCCCCTCACCCCTCCCTGATCCAGGACACTCTTCAGGGCAAACCAGCCCCCACCCATGCACCAGGTCTCTATCCTATCTAATAAAAGAGTAATATGCAGATTGACCATCACTCCAACACACAAGATGGCTGCCCCCATGTGGTCAAAGATCCTGCCCCCATGTGGACACAAGATGGCCATCACAAGATGGCCAGTAGGGGAGGGCAGTTGGGAGGGACCAGACCTGCAAGGGAGGACAGTTGGGGGTGATCAACTCTTCAGGGGAGAGCAGTTAGGGGACCAAGGCAGCAGAGGAGGGAAGTTGGGGGCAAACATGCTGGCAGGGGAGCAGTTAGACATCAATCAGGCTGGCATGGGAGTGGTTAGGAGATGATCAGGCTGGCAGGCAGAAGATGTTAGGGGAAATCAGGAAGGCAAGCAGTTGGGAGCCAGCAGTCCTGGATTGTGAGAGGGATGTCCGACTGCTCAGTGGGATCAGGTCTCAAAAGGCAGTTGGACATCCCTCAATGGGTCCAAGATTGGAGAGGGTGAAGGCTGGTCTGAGGGACACCTCCCCCATGTACAAATTTCGTGCACCAGGCCTCTAGTTATTAATAAAAATCTAAATGTAAGACATCCTGATAGGTAAGAAATAATGTGCCTATATATGTCCAGAACATACTGCTCAAGAATATTAGTGGTTAAAAACTAAGAAAGTTTTATTCAATCAAATCTTATATCCTCCCTAAGTTTCTCCTGTTTTCTGCTACACTAGCTCAACAACTGATTAGTATTCATTCTATTTTCATTTTGAGTTTGAGCACCTTTGCTAATCTGTCTTCTGTCATCTTATTATTATTCAGATAATTATCTTAAGTATTAAGCACAAATAAAATGACAGAGTTTGTTCTTGAACTTGTGACTGTCTGGTACTTACCTATACTGCTTTCAGAGCTAAAAACTTAGAATTTTAAAAAATGCTTCTTAAAAGCTTTCAGATACATCTTACTACATCCACTGCTATTGGCACAGTCTTTCTCCTCAATAATAAAACGAACACAGTAGCTCATATTATTGGCCTGAGTTCTCTGTCTCACACCCAGCCTCCATACTTCTCCTAGAATGTTCTCTTAAAATAAAATCCAGGTGATCCTGTTGTTTTGTTTGTTTTTTCCCCCAGCAGCTCCACCATAATTCTGTAAATTCCTGTGTTTTGGCACCTAAAACATCTGCTTCCACAATTTATCCCTTTCACATCTAAAAATGTATTCTATACTAAAAAGTATAATTTCTGTGCCACATACATACCAACCATATTGTAATTAATTGTGTACCTATCTCCTGTTTGTGCTTTTCAAGGGCTGTGTCCCCATTTCCTTGATGAACAATAGCTATATGTGCACTGGATTGGGGCATACATTGCAAAGATGTTAGTTGCCAGTAGACATTCTTGATATTTAAATAAACAAGAGGAGAAGCTTCCAATGAGAATAGTCAAAATATAATGGTGAAGAATATATTAGTGGTCATGCAAATAGCTTATACTGTACTGGTTAACTTAATTAGGAGGTAAAATGATCCAATGACAGTTCATGAATTTAGGTGGTATAAATATACAATGAGATCATAGATGGGAATGAAAATTTGAAAAAGAGCATGCAGAAACACATTCATAAGAGAGGAATTCTTGTCATCCTATATCCACTTATTTCATATAATACACAGTGGTGGGCAGACAGAAAAGCAAGCAATAGGCCTGTGTCTTTGAGACACCTGAGGTCGCTCCAGCTGGACAAAAAATCATATTTTCAAAGGAATGGATGTTCGGCAAAATCTTCTAAAAGATCCTCCGCAATCAATAAGCACTTAGGCAAAGGGACTATAAGGGGTACTTTTTGGAGTTTGGTATATTAGATGAAACCCACCTGATACAGTAAACCAATTTGTATGACCATTGATTGTGAGTTTTGTTAAGAGACAGAAATGCTGAGAGCACCAGCTGTTCTGTGGCCAAAGGCGCTGTGGGGTCCACAGCCCTGAGGTAAATGACCAACATCCCGGGACGGGTTCAGTCACCTGCAGCCTGTCATGTCAGCACAGTTGGCCATTTACAAACCAGTGGGGGTTTGTTACAGGTTTGTTTATCTTTCAATAGAGCCACCTGCCTGGAGTTAAATTGCCTGGGCTAAAAATAGAAGCATAGTGTACAGGATAGCTGTACTATTAAAGAGGACAAAAAGCATTAGACACAGGGAAGGAAAATAGGCAAATTCCCATTTTACTGCTTTGTAGGAATCTGGATAGGGTCTTGGGAATTTTTATGTAGTTAGCTTGGTAACTGGGGAAAAAAATATATTATCTGTACCAGCAGGTTTAAACTTCTAAAATCTGCTGAACTTCATTTTATTATCTCTTAAGGACAGGGGAAAAAAAAACAAAACAAACAAACAAACAAACAAAAAAACAGCACCACCACGGTGGAATATTAGCCTTATCAACCCTAATGATAGGCTGATAATCCAGAAAGCAGACCACTGTGGTAACCTCCTGAGGGTACTAGTAGGTAGAACATACTCAATTCTGCAAAAACCAGCTGGGTGCAGTTCAAAGCATGCATAAAAGTCTTTACAAGGGTAGGACCAAAACTGTCTCAATCAGTGCACATTTTTATAATAATGACCAAACCCTTAGCTTATTTGTTCACCATATATACAGTAGACAATCCTCACAATTTCATGATATAATTGATGTGAGAGATTGGATGGACCTAGAGAGCAAAATGCTAAGCAAAATAAGAGAAAATTAAGTATCAGATGATCTACCTCATATGTGGAATCTATTGAACAACATAAAATGATGAATAAAAATAGACCCAGAGGCATAGAAAGATTGAACAGACTGACAAATCTCAGAGGAAAGGGGGGATAGGGAAATAGATCAGCCAATGAACTAATATGATTATATGCAAAACCCATAGTCATAGACAATAGAGTAGTGAAGGCTTTTGGAGGTGGGGGACTGGAGAGGGCAATGAAGAAAAAAAACATATGCAATACTTTAAACAATAAAGATTTATTTTAAAAAAGAGATTGGGAATTTAAAAAATTAAAATTACTCTACCAATGATATTTATCTAAATTACTCACCGAAACAATTAACTTTGTTTTCTGCTATGCTACATAAAGGTAAATTAGGATATATTTATTTTTATTTTAATGATATTATTTCTAATTTTAAATTAAAACTTTTGGGGGTATTTTGGAATTTAAGTGTTGCTATCTTTGCATATTTTTTGAATTTTTAACTGTGATACAATACACAACATAAAATTTATATCTGAACTATTTTAAGGAAAATTTATAGTTAATTATTTTTCTATCAATGTAACTACTTATATATTTTCTTTACTCTGATCAAATTTAAACATTGACAAATTATCATGCTATGAGAGATGCTGATCTCACATTGACTTTTTTGGTGTAAGAATGTTTAAGTTTTCTCTTTGCTAGAATAAATACTAAGGGATAGGATTGCTAAATCATATGGTATCTATTTAGCTTTAAAGGAAATTGCCAAAGCATTTTCTTTTTTATTTTTTTTTCAATTATAGTTGGTATACAATGTTATATTAGTTTCAAGCGAACAACATAGTAATTATACATTTATATAACTTACGAAGTAATCACCCTGATAAATCCAGTACTCATTTGACACTGACACAGTTATTAAAATATTATTGACTATACTAGAGGCCTGGTGCATGAAATTCATGCACTGGATGGGTTTCCCTCAGCGCAGCCTGCACCCTCTCCAATCTGGGACTCCTGGGGGATGACTGACTGCCAGTTTAAATCAGCAGTCAGACATCCCTCTCATAATCTGGGACTGCTAGTTCCTAACCACTCGCCTGCCTGCCTGGTTGCCTGCCTGTCTGCCCCCTAACCGCTTCTGCCTGCCAGCCTGATTGATGCCTAACTGCTCCCCTGCTGGCCTGATTGTCCCCAACTGCCCTCCCCTGCTGGCCTGGTTGCCTCCAACCTCCCTTCCCTGCTCGCCTGGTCACTCCCAAGTGCCTTCCCCTGCCAACCTGGTTGCCCCCAACTACCCTCCCCTGCAGGCCTTATCTCACTCCCAACTGCTCTCCCTTGCCAGTCCAATCACCCCCACTGCCCTCCCCTGCAGCATGTTTGCCCCCCAACTGACCTCCCTGGCTGGCCTGATGGCCCCCAATTTTCCTCCCCTGCTGGCCTGATCACCCATAACTTCCATCCCCTGCCAGCCATCTTGTGGTGGCCATCTTGTGATGAAGTGGGGGTAGCCATCTTATGGTGGCCATCTTTGGACAATGTGGGGGTGGCCACTTTTTGATGATGCAAGGGTGCAAGAGCCACCTAGGCTTTTATTAGTATAGATTGCCTATGCTGTACTTTACATCCCCATGACTATTCAGTGACTACCAATTTGTATTCTTAATCTCTTTACCTGTTTCACTCATTCCCTCACCTCCCCTGCTATTAGCAGTTGTCAAATATTCTCTGTATATATGAGTCTGGCCAAACTGTTTTCTAAAGTTGCTGTACCAATTTACATTACCACAAGTAGTATATGAGAATTCCACTGGTTCCAAATCTTTGTCAGAATTTGGTATTGTCAGCATATTAGTACTGATAATAGCCATTTTGATATATTTATAATGGTATCTCATTGTGGTTTTAATGTGCATTTCCCAAATGACTAATGACTTTGAGCATCTGTTTTATGTGCTCATTTGCCATCTGTATATCTCTTGTGGTTAAGTATCTGTTCAAAGATTTCCCCCACATTTTTAAATTGAGATTTTTGTTTGGGTGCTATTTTCCTGTTGAGTTTTGAGAAGTTTTTGTTTGTTTGTTTAATGTATTCTGGATAAAATTTCTTTGTCAGAAGTTGTTTTCACTATTTTAATTGCTTTGCCTTTCTATATAAATTTCAGATTTAGTTGGCCACAGTCACCAAAATCCTGATGAAATTTTGACTGGGATTGGGTTAAACCTATTGTTCAATTTGGTTAAGAATTGACATTTTAATAATATTGATACTTCTATTCCTTAAACAAGGTATCACTATCTAATTATTTAGATCTTTGATATCTTTAATTTTTTTTTTAGTTGTCAGCATACAGATGCTTCATTTTTTTTTTAGATTTATACCTAATTATTGCTTTGTTTTGGTGGTATCATATTACAAATGTTAACTTTCTAATATGCTAATACTAGTATATAGAAATATATATTGTTTTTTGTATATTGTCCTCATATTCTGTGACTTTCCCAAAATGACTTATTAGTTCTCAGAGTGTTTTTATAGATTCTTTGAGAAGTTTTTAATATGCCTTATTATACCGCCTGGGACTGCCAATATGATTTTGAATAGGAGTGTTAAGAGGACATTTTTGTCTTGTTCCTGGTTTACAGAAAATTATTCAGTATTTCTTTTTGTTAACAACAGATATTTTAAAAATAGATGCCCTTTATCAAGTAGAGAAAATTTCCTTTTACTTCTGATCTGCTAAAAGATTTTGAAAGTTACTATGATGAATGTTTTTTTTTTTCTCTTAAGTCTGTTGTTATGGTAAATTACATTGATTAAATTTTGAATGTTGACTTAGCCTTACACTTAAATGCAACAATTCAATCTACAAAAATTATTTTTTACCTTCACACATTTTTTTCTTTTCTAAAATCATATATACTTGGGGTTTATAAAGTGTGGCTCATAACCGATTAATTAAATTTGAACATCCTCAAAAATGTTTAATCCTATCTCAATCCACCTTGCCTGAATTTGTTCACACAGTGCTTGTTATCTATTTGTATATGAATTAATCCTTTCAGTTTCTTTTATTGATTGCATATTGTGTTTTGAAAATGTGGGAGTGACCCAAATGATAAAGATGAACTTTGCCATTGTGGTATGACCAAGATGTTCTGGAAGTGCAGAAAAAAAAAAGACATTTAAATAAGACTGTATTGTAAGTGAAGGCTTTTCAGAAGAGGTGCCTTGACCTGAAGTTTGAAGGAAAGGTTTCCCTCTATGTATGTAATATGCATTTTACCATTTTCTTTCCTTAGCTATCATTGTCTACCCAATGTAAGGCCCTACTAAGTGTGTGTAGGCTTTGTAACTCACCAGCCTTACTATCTTTGATTTGTTGAGAGGTCACACCTTCACCAATGAAATTAATCACCTGATTGACATAAGGCTGGAGGAGGGTTTGAGAGGGGAATGGAAGTGGTCAGTGGGGGAAAAAAGGAAACATCTGTAATTCTTTCAACAATAAAGTAAATTAAAAAAAAAGAAAGAAATGGCACCAATGATATATAAACTCTTCCAGGAAATAAAAGAGGAAACAGTTCACAACTCATTATATAGGGCCATTTTCCTAATGCATATATGTACCCTTATACCCAATGAACACAGACACACAGATTCTTAACACTATATCAGTAAGTTCAAACTAGCAGTGCCTAAAATGATCGTACTTCCTGATTAAGTGATATTTAAACCAGGAATTCAAAGGAAGATTGAAAGGGCTAAAAATTAAATAATATAATACACCATATCAGCACACTAAAAATGGACAAAAGACAAAAGAAAGAGGCAAGGGAAGCCCTTCCTTGGGCTTTCCCAAGTAATCTGAAAGAGGAGGAATGCAGAAGGACAGTTCAGTTTTGATGCTAGATTCTAAGGCAGACACATTACCTAGAGACAATGAGTTTGATGCCATCTTTTAGGCATATGAAAATTAGAGAATAATCAGGGAAAGTCAGTCTTCAATGAGTAAATAAATAGAAAGTACAGTTTTTTTAGGAAACCTCGCCATACACACTTGGAAACACAGTCTAATGATGGTCACATGCATATAGGGGTGGTCTTGGTTTCTACTCTCTTCTGTAAATCATGGCCCCTGATCTTTTCCTCTTTATTTTCTATGAGAAAGGACAAAGACATTGTGCTAAGATGTCATTTATAGTTTTATTGAGATTGTTGAGTGGCAGATAACAGATTATTGATTCCAGTTGCAAACTTCTTGAGTCTTAAGCTTAGAATCAACTTTTGGTTTCAACAGAACAAACAGTTAAAAAGCTAAGGCACAACTAGTCCTAAGGAGTGTGTGTGATAGCAATTAATGGAGAGGGCTTGGCTGCATGGGACAGTTACATCCTCACTGAGATTCAGCCACTTTTCTTGAATCCATGGCTCCCTGAATTGCTGCAAATCTTTGTTTTCATTCTTCCACTAAAGGTTTTGGTAAGTGGTTTGTTTGCCTCAGTGCTGACTTATTTTCTCTGCTGTCAATTACCAGCAGATATATTAATGGGCTAAAAGCTCCCAGATAGCTGCCTGGATGCTAGGAAATGTCAAAGGGAAGTGAAAAAGACAAGTCTCTTAGTTGGTCCTTCAGGGCATCACCAGATAGGTCAACACTGGCAACCACAACGGTTGGGTAATAAGGTCCTTGTAGCTGCCCACAGTAGCAGTGACCTTTTCCCAAGTGTGGTCTGCTTTCTTCAAGGCACATCTAAGCTGGGAAGCAGGGGGTGGGTCCAAGTAAAAGAACCACAAACTTTGTGTAGTTCACTTTTTTTAATGTATATTTTTTGTTGATTGAAAATCTTTGTGGTTACAGTGAGCATTTGGTTAGTTTCAAGAGTTCTGAACTATTTGTGTCCATTTTGATAGTCTATTCATTGGTTTGTGGAGGGACAGATTCTGAGGCATCCAACTCCACCATTTTCACTGGTATCCATGCTTCTTAAATCTTGCTTGCTTTACTATTATAGTAGCCAGGCCAGCAATGGCTCAGTGGTTGAGCATCAACCTATGAACCAGGAGGTTACGGTTCAATTCCTGGTCAGGGCACATGCCAAGGTTGTGACTTTGATCCCCAATGTGGAGCATGCAAGGAGGTTCTGATTAATAATTCTCTCTCATCATTGATGTTTATATCCCTCTTACCCTCTTTCTTCCTCTCTGAAATCAATAAAAATATATATTTTTTTAAAAATCTTACCTGCTTTAAATCACTATTGTCTAAGCTTTCTTCCTACTGATGGGAATTTTGGAATTCCTGACTCATGGATGCTCTTCCTAAGTGGCAGTAGTTTAATCCCAATCTAAGAGCGCTTTGCCAGCTTCCCCTCTCTTTTCCATAGAAATTCACCCTAACTCCCTGTTCTATTCCCCCTTACAATCTTAAAAAGCCCTAACTCAGTTCAATAAGCAAGTAGATTTGAGGCATCCTGAATGTTTTCTCAGTTTGAACTTCCTTGATTAATAAAGTTTCCTATGAAAAGAAATACATAATGAATATTTTTTGTTGTATTTGTTAAATGTTAGCTTGGTTGTTTATATAAGCATTATTTTTTTTTCAGACACAAATATCTTATTGGTTAATTTTATTAACTGATGTTACCCTAATAAATTCAATAATTTAAAAAAATATCCCACAGGGTAAGACATTATTTAAAACTAGAGCTTGGTGCACAGATTTATGCACATTGAAAGGAAATTAATTAGAAGATGGCTGGTGGGCAGGACTGGGCAAGATGGCCAGACATGCCCTGGAGCCATCCTCCAGTGGTCCCTCCCTGGTCAGCTGCACCTTGGGTGGCACTGAGGCTCAAAGGGCATTTGTGGAGTGAGTGTGGAGTCCCGCTGGCAGGTGGGGTCCTTCCACCTGGCCTGTGGAGATTGGGCTAAAACCAGTAGTCTGACATCCCACAAGGAGTCCCCAAGTTTGAAAGGTCACTCTGCAAAGATACTGTCACTCAGCAGCTCCTGTGTTGAGCATCTGCCCCCTGGTAGTCAGTGCACATCATACCTACTGGACAGTTGGCTGGTTGCTTAGCCTTTTAAATATATAGATGTTATCCATGCATTGCCTTCCCTAAGTTCTCCCACATCTTCCTTGATACCTTCAGGCTAATTTATTTGACACTCCTCCATTCCTATAATGTCCTTTGTACTTACATCCCAGTACATATCATGTTGAATATTGTGTATAATTATATGTAACTATTACTTCCTCTAAAGTACTAATCTAGATGGGATGCTATACTTAGAGAATTGTCATAAGCATCTGTTAAAGAATTAATATATGTGCCTGATTTAGAGTCAACCTAGGACTCAGGCAGATAGGTGGTTCAGATTTATTTTTCAGATTTCAAACCTATTTAAAAAACAAGTTTGAAATATTTATAGAATTCTATAAACAGTTAAAGCATAATATCTTGTTAGGAATGCTTTCCAATCTTCTTTAAAAATACCAGTGCATAATGTATACAATTCAGTTTCACCAAACTAAAGAAGACCCAGGTCTGATAGCATCTATCTCTATGTAAGGATGATGGTATGCAATAGGTACAAGAGGGCCTGTCCCAACATCTGATTGACTTAAAGTCACCTCAAGTATATGCTCTTGTATATATAGAGACAAATATCAGAAGAATAGAAATGCATTATGTTCTTTCTCAATGTATAAAAATGTTAGTTACCATAGCAACAACAGTTATAGATTCACTTATTTTTATCATAAAAAAAGAAAAAGCTGAGATATTATATAATAAACTTTTGCATTGATGTCTAGAAGAATATTTTTATAATCATCTAAGATATTTGAAAGAATATAATCAAATGGGAATTGAAGATTCTTAATAAAATGTCATTGAACTATTCACACAAAAAATCAAGTGCAATATATTTCTAAATAATATGAAACTTTCTAGTGAAGGATGAATAATATTTTGTTTTTTTGCTATTTGAATCTGAAAAGAAGTCAGATTTATTTTAAGGGAACAATATCAGAAACTTAGAAATATTCACATTATCTTTTGCATGCTCAATTGTTTCCTTTTTTATATATAATTTCCAGTCACATATGAGCACATCTTACATTTTTAAGCAAATAAGAAATCAATAGCCAGAAATTATCTTATTGCAAAAAATATTAACCATTGAAGAAAACAATAAGGTAATCCTCAAGAAGCCAGAAGAATTACAGTTATTGAAATGATAACCACACCATTATTATATTGGTTAATAGAGAATTTAAGGTATTACTTTAAATATTGGATTGAAACATGCAGGTCATAAATTTAGTCAACAAGCATTACTGTGCTAAAAAAAAATACTAAGATTATATTCTATGCATTTCTTTTGAGCTTTAGACATATAATGTTATCTGAATGTTCACCTCTATTTGGATGTTTGACATGCTCTGCAGCTGAAGTTATGCTCTCCAACCAGGCCTAAGGACTTTTTTTCCCTAGCTTATTCCCATAAATGGCAGATCTACCTACCCAGAGAAACCAGAAACATCATGATCATTTTATATCCTCTCCTTCAGGATTCACTTCTTAATACCAACCGATAAACTTCTAACTGATGATGGTTTTGCCTCCTAATTATTTCCTGAATCTGTTTGTTACTCTTTCTTCTTTCTGACTACAACTTGCCTAAATAACCCCTCTTCCCTACTATTTTCATGATTATGTTAGTTTCCTCTCTTCTTTCTCTCTCCCACGTGCCCTCACTTTTCCTTCTCTGGTCTTGGCTGCTTCAGAGTGATGGCAGGGTAGCACTGACTTTAACACCAAACTCCTATTCTCTCATTGCCTTATCTAAACCTCTTAAACAGTTCCCATTGACTAAAAATAAAGCGAAACACCTGCACATAGCCTTAACCTGGCTGCTGCTTTTCCCTGCACCTTCACTTTCCTCCATTCTCCAAAATGCTGTTCTCTAGTGATTCTAAGTTGGTTGGCATTGACTGTACATAAATGTTCTTCATAACTTTGTACCTTCCCTTATGCAATTCCTTTTTCCTGGAATTTCCCTTCCCATATCCTTTATAGGATGAATTCCTACTCATCCTTTTATTATGTGGGCGGGCAATGTTTCTTCCAGGAAGCCTCCCTGGACTCCAGGCTGGTTCCCTTTCTCTTTGCTTCTGCAGTGATTGCTACTAACCTTTATAAAGGCACTCGCCACCCTATGGAACCTGCCCTTTGCCTTCATCCTAAGGTGAGGAACAGGTTGTTCCATCTTTGAATTCTCAATACCTGGCATCAAACTTCCCTGAGTAGAGAAGGCCAACCTCTCAATAGGCTTAAGTACCAGGCAGTGCAATTTAAGGTTATCAATGTGGTATCATTACTTCTGTTATAACTTCCTGCCAACTCTTTTCAAATGAAAAGGGCATGTTTTTCTAGACTTATATTTTTCTAATTTTTACTAGGCAACCCATTTTAAATCAAAAAAAAAAAAAGAAAGAAAAGAAAAGAAAAAAGAAACACCAAACTCTGGAACAAAAAGCAGTGCAAAATCTGAAAAAGAGAGGAAGAATGTCATCAAAAGCTATCTTCCTGTTCCTTAAATAGCAGATGAGAGCAGTTTCAGGATGCTATTGTATTTCTGTGTATACCAGCATTCCCAGGTGGAAGAATCCTCTGCTGGGTCGGGACACTGAGCCCCAGAACCACATGGCATTAACTGAAAAAGGATATTTGGAATCTTAGGAAAAATGGCAAAGAACAACCCCTAGGTTCTGTTATTCCCATGATGCACTCACTGTTTGCTAGCCTGCTCTCCTCTCAGGCAAGCACATTCCATCACTCCTCATCCCATGGGGTGCCATTTAGTGTTGGGGCAGACATGGCCCGATGGGCTGGTTACAGTCTGCTCTAGGAGCAGGAAGGCACTAAATTGAATTCTAATGGCTCAGATGAATAAGTATGCCCCACCAAACACCTCACTTACCACTAGGAAATCTCTTAGGCACTAGGGATCCCTCTGGTCATTAACCAATATAGGTTAAGTGTTCATATGAGTACTTATGGGATGAAACATGCAATATATATTTAGACAACGGCCTCCCGAATGACACACATCTTACTTAATTTTTTAAAAGAAAAAAAGGAACAGATTCTGAATCTGAGGAGAGTTGGTTATCTCTTACAGCCTTCTTATATACTTGAAAAATGTAGTGCTGTGTGTGCAGGGTTGGACTGCATGATTGGCTGTTTAATGTGATGACCATTTGTGCTTTGCAAAGGCAACTTGAAAAGAGGCATTTAAGAGAGTTGGCTGGTCTCTGTGATGTTTTGTAAATATCAAGCACAACATTTCCATTAAAAATGATCCAAGTATGTTCAGTGAATCTCAAAAACCTCAGACTAGGATGTCTTCCTGTCTGCTCCAATTGTCTTGGAGTTACTGTCAAAGACCAATATTCAAAATGGCTATAAGATGTGATCTGATTCTATAGATTCCAACCGATGATTATAGAAATATGATACTCATTATACCAAAAACTTTTTTCTGTCTGAAAATAATCATATACATATTTATTCTCTTGTGCATTAGTAAATTGCTGGTTTTTAGAGCACGAGTCCTATGAGTTATCCTTGGTAGTAACTCATTTTTTTTTTAATCTTTGCATAGCATTTTATGCTTTTGAAAATACATTGTCACTTTCTAATCTGATCCTTACCAAGAGTCTGTGAAATAGAGCAGTGACTGCTACTTGCTATTATTTTACAGAATTGGAAAATGGAAGAGAGGTTAAGTGAAAAAGTAAGGAATTTGCACTGAATCTTCTAATACTTAATGATGGTCCAGTTTGGAGAGCCTTGAGCTTCTGAGTTAGGCAGGTATTTGGGACAACGTTCAGAGTGTCGTCACAGACCATAACTACTGCGGATAATGAGACTCAACTATAATTATATTTATTACAAATAAGTAGCTTATGATTGAGCACATGGGCTCTGGAGCAAGACCATCTGAGTTGGCATTGCAGCTCTACCATTTACCACCTGGGAGAGTTTGGCCTTCAATTTACTGTCTTACAAAAGGACCTCATTCATAAGACTGTGATGAAGTTTAAAGGCATTGGTGTACCCACACATTCACACAGAAAATACACAGAGTGATATCTGGCAGACAGCAAGTACTCAATGATATTAGCTGTCACTATTGTTTATTATTTTGTAGGGCATTAAACTACATAAAGCTCCAGGAAAGTGTATAATATCATGTAACAAGTGACCTAACTGATATAGGAATATAGTCCTGAGTCTAATATCAAACTCACAGGGGGAGCTGTCCAAGAGAGGCATGAGCAGTGTTTGGAGCCTGTATATATGGCTGGTCATCACCCTAAATATAGAGTTGTGGGCTGTGTACTGAAAGCACAACAGGATGGGGTCAATCTGCAAGAGACGGGAAAAGGGAAGCCTTTGAATGATTGTAACCATTTCAGGCGTCAGATCTCAGGCCCTAGGTTTTGCAACTTTTTATAGAAAGACTGGAAACATAATGGTAGACAGGGGTGACCTCAGTTCAGAGTTTCAGACATGCCGTCTTTTCTCTATAGTGCTGCAGGGGTTCTGCTACAAATTGAAAGATCCGGCTACATGAAAAGGAACTGACACATTGAGCCAGGAAGTCTTTTCTTCTGCAGAAGGCTCTGATCTTCCAGTTAGCAAATCTGGAAAGGGCAGATTTGACGAGAATAATTTCAAAGTTTGCACTTACAGAGACTGCAAGCCTAACAAGGGAATTAGGACCACATCTGGGATTGATGAAATAATTGAAAAACTAAAATGTAAAACTGAGATAAAGATGCCAAGAATTGGGCATAGACTACCCCTCAGGCTTCACAGCTCTAACAGAAGGATAACTTCATACTTGGAGTCAGGAGTAGGTTCCATGGGGTTGGGGCCGCTCAGAAGACACCCCTCTTAATCTCCACTTCCCTCACTCTGGTAAAGCAAACTTTCTTCATTACTTGCCATCCTACCACAGTGAGTAGAAATGTCCCTTTGCTTTTAGAAGAGGCCACTTACTAGTAAAAATATTCATCCAGATTTGTAAGGGGGAAGGAGCTGGAGGGCAGATGGCCTGCCTTTTGGTATTCTAAGATCTGAGACCTTGAGGGAATAGATTTCTCTAAGGATGAGAGAGGAAAGATGGATCATTTCTAAGAAATGAGGTAGTAAGCCCTAACTGGTTTGGCTCAGTGGATAAAGCATCAGCCCGTGGACTGAAAGGTCCCAGATTTGATTCCAGTCAAGAGCACATGCCTGGGTTGCTGGCTTGATCCCCATTAGGTGATGTGCAGGAGGCAGCCAATCAATGGCTCTCTCTCATCATTGATCTTACTATTTCTCTTTCCCTCTCCCTTCCTCTTTGAAATCAATAAAGATATATTTAAAAAAAAAGAAATGAGACAGTAAGATGGATAAAGATTATGAGTTATTATTTTAGGCACACAAGATGAAAGTAATAATTAAAGTTTTAGAAAATGAACATGCTTAAGGAGGATAGAAAATTATTACTTTGAGATGAAAATTACATCTGGATATCACCCTCCCACTCACACCCCCGCTCAGTTAATGCACCTAACCAGTCATAGGGGGGAGCTATAATTTTCCTCATTCTACTGGAAGAGAAACATGTTCAGTAAATTTTTAAAACATGCTTAAGGTATCATAGGCACTAAATGGCAGAGAGGAGATTCAAATATATATCTATGAATATAAAGCTTATGCTCTTTGCAATGAAAAATTCCCACCTACACAATAATAAAAGTTAATATTTATGAAGAACTTTCTAGTGCCACACACTGAGTTTACATGAATTAACTAATTTAATTTCCACAGCAATTATATGATTTATGGGTACAACTGTTTCCATTCCAGAGATGCAGAAACTGAGGCTTAAGAGAAGTTAAGTAACTTGCCTAAGATCTCATAACTAATAATTGAGTGTGTAGAATTCTGAAAAAAAAAATCGCACATCACAGGGAAGCTTGCCTGGGATAAAGAGAGTTCCTACTAACACTTACATGGGTATGTAAGCAGAATCTTAGTGTATGTGGGTAGAGGAGTGTGGAGTAAGGGGTGGTGATGATCTGAGTTATAGAGAATGGACACTTGACTGAAGCTAGGAGAAAAAGTGAAGAATGAGCTGGCCAGAGCAGAAGGACTGGGGCAACAGCCTTAAATAAAAAGGAGGGAAGAAAAATCAGGATAGAATGATGGAGATGAAAACAGGGGAGTGGAGATGTGAGGAGGAGGAAAAAAAGTATCTTAGCCCATTAAGTGACAGCTCAGCAGTGCTAAGTACGGCACTTGCCATCGGCTGGAGTTAGAGGGGAGAGCAAGTGCTGGGGAAGTTGTCTCACCGTGAAACACAAAAAGTGGATGTGAGGCCCACTCAGAAAAAAACAAAAACAAAAACAAAAAAACAACCCTCAATTTTTTTTTCAGGAACAGAGGTCTGGCATCAGAGAGCTCAGACTAGACTAGGGCTACTAGTAGGAGCCATGGCCTTGAGGACTAGGCATAGAAACTTTAATTCAAGGACAAGGAGGACCTGGAAGGGCCCTTCTACTGAATTAAACCCATACTCATCGAAGAAGCAGCAATGAGGTTGGACCAGTGACCCTCTCAACTGTTTTTGCTCAGCCTGGTCACATGCTGGACCACATGGGTTGGTTTCCTCCACCTCCTCCTTTTCTTCTTCTGACTTGGAAGAGGAGAAGATAGAGGAAAGCTCTGATCCAATGTCTAAATGTCAGAAGCAGAGTTAACCTCTCTTTGTACCCTGAGTAGCAGCAGCCAAGATTAAATTATTGCTGTTCCCCCAAAGCAATAATGCCTCTCCATCATTTTACCCAGAATGCCTCTGTTTACAAGTGTCAAAGCAAAAGTCAAAAAGATATTAGTGGTCAAACCATTTATCCCTTTATGCCATCTACATATTTTAGAATATTTCTATAATTAAGCAAGTTCTCTAAATCTTGACAAACATTCAGAACCTCACTTTTTTCTGTCCCTCTGCTCTGGGGGATAGGTACAACTCCTAATGGAGCCATGCAACTCCAAGTACAATTTATTCTAAGAGAAAATTGTTCACTCTTTAGAGTAAATAAAGTTGAGAGCAGGGCTTAAAGACTTCGTTTCTACTTCCTAGTACAATGACTGAAGAGTGAGCTTCCTTCAGCTTCAATTGCTCTTTTCAGAAAGTTTTTATTTAGCTTAATAGAAGAAAGCACAGTTTCTAGACCAAAGAAAGAGAAAATAAGACAAGGCACGTAAGTAAAAGACATTCAACTCTGACTTTTTAACAAAGAAATCTCTCCCCCATTCTTTCTCTCCCCTCTTCCTTCTCCTCTTCTCTCTTCTTTGTTTTATTTGTATTTTTTACCAATCAATTGTATATAATATGAAGCATCACTATAATAGGTAAAGGCATGATTTATAGATGACAAGGGAAAAGAAGAGGGTTAGAATAAAATGAATTGAAATCTGGATTCAAAGGCATTGTTGCAAATAATATGTATTATAAAAATGTCCATAGGGGAGCTGGTATATAAATAGAGCCACAGTGTGAAATAAGAACTATGCTTTATTTTCTGTAGAAGCTGTTCTTTCTGTGCCAGTGAGCAACAACGATAACAAAAGAACCCATTAAGCAACGCCCCTTAGATGTCTGTCCTTCATGTACCATATACTGTATGTTACAAAAAGAGTAATGGAAGGAGTGCTCACTTTGCCCACCTACATGCTTGGTATATTTTTAAGAATTAAAGGCTACCATCCTACATAGAGCTGTCAGACATCAGTCAATGTGGGCTGAAATAAACTATAGTGAGTGACACCCAAGTGGGCTTAATCTCAAGGGAAAACGGAGATACTGTACTCCCAAGATATTTCAATAATGATATATAAATTATGTATTTACAATTCTATAATTCTAGTAACCAACAGGACAGGAAAAAAATAAGAGAATAAAAGGCTGTGCATTGTATTTCATGCAGTATAGGTGTTTCAACCTAATGAGTCTCCCAAATCCTACTTTGCATCTGAATATCACCAGGGGTGATTATAGCTTGCAAAAGTAGACCAGAAAAAGGCATGCCTTCCTATGTCTTGAGCTGTAATTAAAGCCACAAGCCATCAGATGGTGAAGAGGCCAGCTGCAGCCCTTCAAACCTTTAGCATCCTGGCATTAAGAATAGATTACAGCACAAAATATATACCAAAAATAATCTCAATAAAAATTTGCACATTTGATTATTTAATTGATTTTTCCTTCTTCTAGATATGAATAAATGACCCAAGCTAAATGCCAATTCCTTGAAAAGAATTTCATTTAAGCTTCACTGAATTGAAAAGGCTCAACCAGACTCAACATTTCCAACTTCCTAGCAAGTAGCAGAAAATCTACCTGACAGTTGCTATGGAAACATGAACAGGAAGAGTGAACCACCAGCCTATAAATCCACAGAGAAACCTTTCTTAATTGGAAGGCCTTTAACCCACACATTTTTCTCATAGCTGCAGAGCTTATTTCTAAAGAGATTATTAAATTCCTCAATTGACTTATGAAGGATGCTTCCCACTATATTACTTGCTTTGGGTTGCTCATTCTTTATATCTGTTTCCAAAATTACAAAACAGACGAGGGATAATAAAAGTTAACACAGATGTTTCGATAAAAAATCCATATGATGTTCCAAAAATAACTTCAGTGGCAATGCTGAACAAAATGAATTCCAGTATATGAACCAAAATGGTGTACATGTGATTGCATTGGAACTGTTTTTAAGTCACCAAACTTAGAATTCATCTGCCTCTGAATTCAACACACTAATATTGGTAGGAAATCCTGATGACATTTCCCATTATTTAAGAATAGTGACCAAATAGCAAAAATGAATAAATGAGCTGGTGGAATAGGTTAATTTTATGCTCACTCTTGATTTTTAAAAATGCTCCTTACAATTGAAAGTAATACTAACCAGTATGTGACTGACTCTAAACATGAAGTAAGTAAAAACAGCCTGGTATTTGAATATAGTTTGTTCTCCTCACTGTCTCTACGTCTTTATTTTCTGTGCTTTTCTTCAGCTCCCTGCAAGATGGCACTCACTCCCTGTCCAGAGACTCAGTCTTCCTAATCACTGAGTTCTCCTCTGGTGACCACTCCCATCTTTATGTGAACTTTCCCTTTATTTGCATTATATGGTGCTTTCCCTACATCTTTTCACTCATTCATTCTCTGCCTATTTTGTAATATTTATCAGAACCTTCCATAAACCCTCTTTTTTTTCACTTTCTACACTAAACCCTCTGTGTCTTTAATTACTACCAGCACACTAATGACTCACAAATATTTATTTAAATCTCCTTGTAAAAAAGAAAGAAAAAAATATATACTTTATTAGGCTGCTAAGAGCCCTGGAGTCAACATTGGAAACTTGTCTGACACATTATCAGCACTCAGTGGAAATGTAAACTATTAATAGTTTGTATTTGAGATATTCTAAAGAGAGCAAGAACTCATGTTCTCTTCACAGTGTTTCTTCCCATCAGTTCTTTCTCAGTAAATTCCCTATTTTTATACTAAAGCCCATTTTCATCACCAACTCCACCAAAATCCCCCTTTATCCTTCTCAAGACAGCTGTTCCTCTATGGCTATCAAAGCATGTTGTATTATTAAGAATCATATCCTATATACTGTAATTGCTTATTTAATTGACTACTTTTTTGAGAGGACGAAGCTGTAACATTTTATTTACTATTTTATCTTCAATAAATATTTTATTGAGCCAGGAATGGATGAAACTGGATCACTACTTAGAGTAAATAATTAACTAAAAATCCTTAATCCTTAACTTAGTCCTTCATGGTTAATTGCTAGTTGCTAGCAATTACCCTTATGGAGGCACCAGGGATTACTTTGGTTTCATTATTATATTGGATGACATAAAATGTTCAAGTAATACAAGGGGCTGGGTGGGGTACCAAAATATGGGTGGGCATTAACCTCCTGAAAGGTTCAGGGTATGATACAAACCAAAATATACTCACCTACACAGGCAATATTTACCCAGCATTTAAATAAAAATCCCTCTTTCCTCTAAAAAACTTACCTGGTATTTATTCCTACCATTAATTGCCTGTAGAACAGCCACCTTCTATGAAATCATCCACCAGTGTTTCCCAAAGTGTGGTACGTGTACCCCCAGGGGTATGGGAAGAGTTTGGTGGGGATATGCACTGCACTGTGCTTAGCTGCCCTAATTCTATGTTCTCATGAGTATGAGGGGTACTCAGTGTTACAAAAATTATATAAGGGGTACACATATGTCAAAAGTTTGTGAAACACTGATTCTACACTAATAAAAGAGAAACATGCAAATTAACCATTACTCTGCTATGATCACCAGCCAATATGCAAATTAGAAGGACAAAGATGACAGCCGCCCAGATGCAGGGGGGGGGGAGTGGGGGGGGGAGTTCTAAGGGATTTATAGGTGAGGCACTGAGGATGCAGCGAAGACCAAGCCAGCAGACTATGGCGTCTGCAGCAAAGACAAAGAAGGAAGACTCTGGCCTGAGGAAAGGCCTGGGTCCCGGGTGCCAGAGAAAAACTGGTGCTGGAAGCCAAGGGAAGGAAGGCCTATTGTGTGAATCTCTTCATGCAACAGGCCTTTAGTTTGTTTAATAATGTGTGCAAAACTTTTGTTTGGTTAATGTGTTCAAGAGACCTTCTTACACTGGGTACTCTGAGGCCACTCACACTGCTAACATTAGGAAGCTGGGAGAGACTCAAGGTTTTCAGTCAATGTGTTCAGGTAGCAATTGAGGGAAGAGAAGTTGGGGCTTCCATGTTGGAAGTCCTTCTGATTTACACAGATGATGGCACATACACAGTCCCTCACTCACAGGTCTGTCACTTTGCGGCTTACTTTCTCATCCTTCTGTGTGCTGTTTCACATATTTCCAACTTACAAAACTCTGAAAGAGCTAGGTTGAGAGGGTTAGGGCAAACACAGTGTGTGTTTTTCTGATTTCCTTACCCAATATAGAAACCATTGAAATTTCCATGACCACCCATTTGAAGTAGGTGTATGAAATAATGGAGCTCTGATCTTCAAGTGGTTGAATTTGTATCTAGCTCTGCCTTTTACTGGCTTTGTAACTTTGAGAAAAGTTACTGAACCTCTGCTACCATTTCTGTGAAGAGAAAACATTCCCTCCTTAGAAGGTTGTTGACAGAGTTGTATAAGGTTGCCCAGATAAAATGGTTTAGGTCAATAAATTTTCAATAAAATGAAGATAAAGAAGGGATGAAACTAGTAGCTTCAGTCTATAGAAAGTCATATCCAGTGAACATTGCTGCTGAACCTTCCAGTGCTTTGATCAAAGGGATCAGTGAATTAATTAGCTCTTGTACAGTTTTAACCCTGGAACATCACTTAGAATTTGAACACTAAAGGCTGTAGCCATCTCTTTAGCTCTGATCCTTTTCAAAATACATAGTTTCAAAGATATATTTTACAGCAGTAGGTTTTCAACTTGCTATTTAAAATTCAGAAAATGAAATTTTAACTTTTTATTGGAAAATGCTAAAATAACTTTAGTAATAGATCTGTATTATGCAGGGTAATTATATATTGGGGGAAAAAAACAATTTATATATACAATGGAGACAAATACACATTCTTCCTGTCTCTAAAAAAGGTAGCAAAAGCATATGTAAAAACAAGAATGAATTTGGAAGTTTAGCTTACTGATTTCATTCACTTATCTGCATTCTACTTATTAAGATTGCCCCATATTATATTGTGGCACATATTTTCACAATGGTTAACTAATTTAACCCCTACAGTAATATATATATACATATACATATACATATACATATACATATATATATATATATATGTGTGTGTGTGTGTGTGTGTGTGTGTGTGTGTGTGTGTTAGAAAGAGAGAGGTTTTTGAATATCATTTTATTTTTATTGATGGAAAAGCTACAACTCAGAAAAGTAATTTCCATAATTATATGAAGAATTAGGCAAATTCAAGATTCATACCCAACTGTCTGATTACTGTTTTTCTTTGACATAACTTTGTTTCATGATTTAATAACATTTTATCTTCTTGGTTTTTCAGTAGTTTTAATATTCCAATGTTCTCTATTCCCTGTTACTTTCCCCTCCTTCCCTCTTTTTTTCTCTCCCTGTCTATATTTTTGCTCCTGTTTGAAGTACCTTTCTTTTTACCATATATTCAATAATTTTTTTAATATAGAAATTTATCTGAAAAAAAGAGTTTTGAGAAGTATCATTGCCTTTTCTTTCTCTGATGAAAGGGGGAAGTCCTCCTTGTAGTGCTCTAGGGCTCCACATTATGGCCCTATTACCTCTTCCTGCCCAAACTGAAGCGTATAAAGTCTACGTATAAGTGTAGGAATCAAAATCTTTGTTCCCAATTTCTTTCTTAATTTTAGTTTCCTGTTTAGTTAGTGTAAATATGGACAAATAAAATGGAACAGGGAAGCTCAAACTTTAGAAATATAAATTTATCACAAGTTTAAATTCTGGTTTATAAGATTTAATATCCAACATTTCAAAATTAATTTCTCCTAATAATAAATATAACTTGTATAAACTAGTATTATTTATACAGAGAATAAATTAGGAGGACTAAAATTACCAAAGTACCCAGGTTGGAAAATAACTTCTGGAGGAGTCATATGGGCATGACTTATTGTCCTGTTATGTACCAATCCTTCTCCACAATATATCAAAACAGAAAAATAATTCTTCTTCTAAACATCTCACTGTCATAATTTCCTTTGTAGCTTATGTTTTAAAAAAAAAAACCATCATTTTCCATTTCTCTAACTTTTTTCTTTAAAAGAATTTAATGAAAATGAGAGCAGATATATCAGCAGCCTTGCCTTTACTTCCTGTTAAAAATTACTAGGGAAGGCAACTTTTACCTTGATTTCTTCCTCCCTCAACCCCTTTCCCATGAAGGAGGCAAAGTCAAGAGCAAGAATGAAAAATAAGCAAGGTTATACATAATTATTTATAGAACTTAATGAATCAGATTCTTACAATATATACTCATTTCTCACATCCTTTAGGGTACCTGAGGAACTATATTAACTCTTAGAGCTCTTCTCTGCCTGGTATTTGAGAGATAGGAAAAAAAAACAAACAACTTTTTTTTTTTTTTTGAGAAAAGGACCATATTTAGAGAGATAACAAAGTTTACTCTAGAAGCAACTTTCCTGCAGTCATCGATGTAATCCAAGTTAGAACAGTGATTCAGAGACAAATCTTTCTACTTATCTACTTCCCTTACAAATATAATTAATTCTCTAAGACAAATATTAATCCATATTTTAAATATATAATGGGATTCTGATTTTCAGTAACTGAAGAATAGTATGTATTGGACCAGTTCTTTTGCTGATAACAAATATATTTTAAAAGGTATTTGAAGAGTGAAACTGGAGGGAGTCCAATTCTTAATGGAAGGAAAACCACAGTGGGTGAGACCTATGTAATACAGTAGTCCCCTTATCCACAGGGATACATTCCAATATCCCCTAGTGGATATCTGAAACTGTAGGTGGTACCTACAGTTTTTTGCCTATATATACTAACCTATAATAAACTTTAATTTATAAATTAGGTACTATAAGAGATGAACAATAATAAATAATAAAATAGAATGAATACAATACACTGTAATAAAGGTTATATGAATGTGGTCTGTCACAAAATATCTTATTATAATGTACCCACCCTTCTTTTTGTGATGATGTATGATTATATAATGCCTATGTAATGTAGGCATTGTGATGTACCATTAGGCTACTATAAGAGTTATTTGAGGCCCTGGCCAAGTAGCTCAGTTGGTGAGAGCATCCACTCTATATGTCAAGCTTGGGGGTTTGTTCCTTGGTCAGGGCACATACAAGAATCAACCAAAAATGCATAAATAAATAGAATAATAAATTGATATTTCTTTCTCCTTCCCTCTCTGCTCTCTCTCTCTTTCTAAAAATCAATCAATTAAAATTTGTGAAGTGTTAGTTGAACACAAGCACTATGATATCCCAATAGCTGATCGATAACCTAGTGAGTGATTAAGTGACTAAAGGGTAGAAAATGTATACAGCATGGAGACACTGGGCAAAGGAATTTATATCCCAGGTGGGATCAAGCAGGACTGAGTAAGATTTCATCATACTACTAAGAACGGTACACAATTTGAAACTTATGAATTGCTTTTAAATTTTTTCATTTAATATTTCATACCACCACAGTTGACTACAGGAAACAAACCATGGAAAGCAAAATAACAGATAAGGGGGCTTTTTTTCTTTTACAGGAAATCCCTGGTTTTTCCAGGGGTAGATGAAATCAAGTAGGAAGACACAGCTTGATTAGCCTAGTGTACAAAAGGATAGAGTCTGGGGATGCAGAGTGGCTAGAAACTGAGAAGTAGGGGAATTCCCAAAAGAATAGAATCACTGAAGTAAAAGCCCACAATTTGGCATATAAACTCCCTTCAAATACTTCAGACTTTGAATGGTGTTTGTGTAAGGCAAGACACTAGGAGCTCAGGAGAATGACAGCAGTTCAACGCTGAAAGAGCTGGCAGGGGTTTTAGCAGCTGGATACCACGTAGAAGACTGAATTAGGAATTCAGGTTTCATCAAATTAGAGAGGCTTGGTACATATTTTTGGCTTTTCATTCAAACCACAAAAGTGATAAAAAGTAATACCCAAGGACTAAGGTATTCAAGATTAAGGACAAAACTAAAATAAATCCACCCTAACAAAGTTTAAAAACCAAACTCCTACCAGTTTAATTTGATTTGCAACAACTTGACTGGATACTGGAATAAAATTTTTCAGAGTAGGATAATAGAATACAGAATCTCAACAAGATATAATCTATTTTTTTTTCAAAGAAGGTATATAAGGAGAAAAATTAGTCTGTAAAAATAGACCTCCAGAAGTAAAATATATATGCATTAGCAGGCAGGGGATTTTTTTTTAACAACTATCATAAATACATTACATAATCTATAGAAATGATGAATATCCTATCTAATAAAAGAGTAATATGCAAATTGGCTATCACTCCAATACACAAGATGGCTGCCCCATATGGTTAAGATGGCTGCCCCCATGTGAACACAAGATGGTTGCTTCAAGATGGCCAGCAGGGGAGGGCAGTTTGGAGGGACCAGGCCAGCAGGGGAGGGCATTTGAGAGGGATCAGGCCTGCATGGAGTGGCAGTTGGGGGCAATCAAGCCTTCAGGGGAGGGCAGTTAGGGGTGGGACCAGACCTGCAGGAAACAGCAGTTGGGTGGGAGAACCCAGGCCTGCAGGGGAGGGCAGTTAGGGGCAATCAGGCTGGCAGGCAGAAGTGGTCAGGAGCAATCATGAAGGCAGGCAGGTGAGCACTTGGGAGCCAGCAGTCCTAGATTGTGAGAGGGGTCCCAGATTGGAGAGGGTGTAGGCTGGGCTGAGGGACACAAACCCTGGTGCATGAATTTCATGCATCAGGCCTCTAGTATGTATATATAAACAAGATTATAAATAAAGGAAGGAAGGACTATAAACAGAACTCCATGTTATAAAATTCTTACATCAATCACTAAGTAATACAGTATTAGCATCAACATATATACTATATTCCCAAAGAAACTAGGTTAAAAAAATTATGTAAAGTTTGGATTAAAAAAACAGTATATAAATTGGAATAAATTACCAGAAGATATTTGATAAACCAAAAATAAAGCAGAAAAATAAAGAATAAAGGAAAAAATTCAGAGAACAATCCTATCTAATAAAAGAGTAATATGCAAATTGACCATCACTCCAAGACACAAGATGTCCACTCCATGTGGTCAAAGATGGCTGCCCCCATATGGACACAAGATGAGGAACACAAGGTGACCTGCAGGGGAGGGCAGTTGTGGGCACTTAGGGGTGACTATGCCAGCAGAGGAAAGCAGCTGTGGAGGGGGGTCCCAGTCCTGCAGGTGAGGGCAGTTGTGAGCAATCAAGCAAGCAGGGAGGACAGTTAGGGTTGACTGGGCCTGCAGAAGAGGGCAGTTGGAGGAAGCCAGGCCAGCAGGGGAGGGCAGTTGTGGGGATCAGGCCTGCAGGGGAGGACAGCTGGTGGGGACCCAAGCCTGCAGGAGAGGACAGTTGGCGGGGACCCAGCCTAGCAGGGCAGGGCAATTGGGGAGGACCAGGCCTGCAGGGGAGGGCAGTTGGGGGGACCAGGCCTACAGAGGAGGGTAGTTGGAGGGGAGACCAGGCTTGCAGTGGAGGACAATTAGAGGGACCAGGCCTGCAGGGGAGGGCAGTAGGGGGGACCAGACCTTTAGGGGAGGGCAATTGGGGAGTACCAGGTCTGCAGGGATGGGCAGTTTTGGATGGTCAGGCCAACAGGGAGGGCAATTAGGGGTGACCAAGCCAGCAGAGGAGGGCAGTTGGGAGAGACCAGGCCTGTAGGGGAGGGCAGATGGGGATGATCAGGCCTGCAGAGGAAGACAGTTAGAGGTGGCCAGACTGGCAGGGGAGGACAGTTAAAGGTGACCAGGATGGAGGGGAGGGCAGTTAGGGGCAATCAGGCTTCCCAGGGAGCAGTTAGGCACGGATCAGGCTGGCAGGGGAGTGGTTATGGGGTGATCAGGCTGGCAGGCAGAAGCGATCAGTGACAATCAGGCAGAGTCAGGCCAGTGGATGGGAGCCAGCATTCCTGAATTGTGATATAGGGCTTAAACAGGCAGTCGGACATCCCTCAAGAGGTCCCAGATTGGAGAAGGTGCAGGCTGGGCTGAGCAACACCTCCCCTACCCCACACACAAATTTCATGCATCAGACCTCTACTGAGAATATAAAAAGATAGAATTAACACCACCATATTAATAATGACATTAAATGTAAATACATTGAAATATATCTTTTACTTATGAGTTTTCCTCTAAATGTTTCAAAGAATGTTTATAATAATTACCACAGATTTGACATTTTCAGTAACAACTTTACTGATAATGAAGAGCTACTTACTGAATTTATGAATGATTGAAAACTGAGGTTACCAATTTGATTTACTATAAAGCAATACCAACCAAACTCCTATAATCACTCTGAATCAGAAAGATAGGCAGACCCCTGACAAGATGAAATAGGTTTCGACCTAAATTAATATTGATTCATATGAAAATGTCTAAAAGGTCAATATACTGTAACAGGAAATGCAACAGATAACAATAGCAAATGTCAACTTGGCTATAACAATAGAACTGGTAAGGGATTCCAGGTCAGAGAATAAATCAGCTTTTTGGACATCACATGGATACATGGGCAGAATTGCATTCAATTATGGATTGCTTGAAGGGATAAATTGCCAGTGAGACTATATTAAGAGGATATGAATAGAATAATGAAAGACCAGGAATTCATATCTGTCAAGAATAAACCTATATGACAAGAGAATAATTAAGCTGGAGAAGAAAAGCCTCAGGAAGATGAATATTTGAAGGACCATCATGAGAAAAATGCACTGGATTTCTGTGAAGCTCCCAGTGGCTTTTGCCTTCTCTCTGTTTCCACAACATCATACAAACAGAGTGTGATATGTGGTGTCACAATGTGTCACATACCTTGTGGGAAGAAATACCGGGTACAAACATCAGTTAATGAGATGTGCTGCTTACTTGATCTGTCCTTTCTGGGTCCCAGAATCTTGACTGCTACTAAATAACTATCATTCTTTGGTGCTGACTTTTCGATGGGTATTATTAATGTTGTGGAAATATTCAATGCATATTTTTTAGGACAGTGGATGTAATCTCTACATACTGTGTGTGTTTGAGTGTAAGGTACCCTACTTTGTCTCTAGCAATCAACTGACACAACCAGTGGGTAGGTGTAACTTATGGTAATTGTGTGTGGTCCTTTCTGTGCCGGGTTTCTTCTTCTGTCAGGTGGATTCTATTTCATTTTATCTTCTGTGTGTTCTTACACTGACAATAGCATTGAATGGTTAAGCCTCTACTCAAGGATCATCTTCTTCCAGAGAACTTCTGCCTTCATCTAATTGTTCAAACTTCCAACATATAAAATCGGTATTTATCTAGTTCCAGATATTGTTTCCCTACTTTCTTTTGGCTTAAACTAGCAGCAGAATTCAAGCATATGACATTTTCTTTTTATGACGCTCTCGTTGGAAAGGGCTTCTCTCTTGCAGTGTGACATGGTGACTAAGCATGCAAACTCAAATGCCAGACTGCCACCCTGGAAACTCTGGCCCTGTTGCATGTTAGTGTCTCAGTACCAACCTCACTGTGCTATCTCCATGTAAATAATTCAATGGTATAAATTGTTTAGAATAATGCCTAGCATATAATAAATGTGCTGTTATTGTTATTCTTATGTGATACATCTGGAATGCCATCTGGCAAAAGTTTCTACATAATGTATTAGCCATCACTCAGGGTTCCATGGAAATGATATTTTGAAGCAACCCCTTGGACTCATAGAAAAGACTTTCACTTTTAAATCTTATCATGCTTGGTAAACATAAATGTTATCATTACTTGTCTTCATGCTTATTTTCTCTACTAACTTAAGAGCTTCTTGAGGTCAAAGATGATGTCTTATGTTAACTAAAATATGCCCAATCTAATTTTCTTAGATAGATAATACTTTTTGAAATTAGAGTGATGTATCATTCATTTAATTTAAGAAAGATGTAATGATAAAAGTTGTATATGAATGTGCATTTTTTTTCCCTGGCCAGGTGGCTCTGTTGGTTGAAGCATTGTCTATACACTGGAAGGTTGCAGGTTTGATTCTCCATAAAGGGCACATACCTAGGTTATATGTACAATACAATCCCCAGTTGAGACCTATGGTATATGGGAGGCAACAGATTGATATTTCTCTCTCACATCAATGACTGTCTCTCTTTCTCTCTCTCCTCTATTCCCTCCCCCTCTCACTATATATATATATTGATTCAATCCTCGTGTGAGGATCAAAACTTTTTAAAAGAATATGGAGTTTCATTTTATTAAATAGAAAAACCTGAAATCCATATATCAAGAATATTATAAAGCAATTCCAGCACTGAATCAGAAGTTTATTTTTTTCTTTCTTTCCTGAGATTCTATTGGTTTCTCTTCCACTTTTTGAAAATACCTTTACTAAGCATTTATATTAACCAATGAAGCTAAAGAGAAAATAAACAAATGGGATTACATCAAAATAAAAAGCTTTTGCACAGCAAAAGAAAACATCAACAAAACAACATGAAAGCCCACTGCATGGGAGAACATATTTGCCAATGTTATCTCAGATAAGGGTTTAACCTCCAAAATTTACAGGGAACTCATACAACTTAACAAAATGAAGAAAAACAGTCCAATAAAGAAAATGGGTTAAGGTCGTAAATAGACACTGTTTGAAAGAGGACATACAGAAGGCCAAGAGACTTATGAAAACATGCTCTAAGTCACTAATCATCTGTGAGGTCAAATCAAAAGGATAATGAGGTACCATCTCACATCTGTCAGAATGGCTGTCATCAACAAATCAAGTGAGGATGTGAAGAAAAAGAAACCCTCATGCACTGCTGGTGGGAATGCAGACTGGTGTAACCACTGTGGAGAACAGTATGGATTTCCTCAAAAAATTAAAAATGGAACTCCCATTTGACCCAGTATTACCACTTCTAGGAATATAGAGCTCTAAGGGAGAGCTATTTCTAGGGAATTCTCCTGAAAGGACAGAAGGCTTATCTAAAACCAAGGGCATAAGCCTAAAGAAGAGAAGATTCTTGATCAGGTAAATTGCTGTAGAAATTTAGGGCTTTGATGGAAGAGCTGTGATATGTGCTTTGTTCCTTATTTCATAGCCAACATAATAATCATACTGCCACACATCAATTACTTTCTCTACTAATCTGGCCCTCATACAATTCTATGGAGTTGATATTATTACCATAACCTTAAAGTTTATGAAATCGAGGCTAAGGAATGTTTTGTAATTTATTTAATGTAATATCACCTGGTAGTAGACCTAAGATTACAAAATAGGCACCCTAATTTCAGCCTTTTGGGTAGTACTTATACCTTATGTAGGTTTTACCATCTAGAGTGACCATAGAACCTTATGTAGAAAATTTGGATCATTGAAGACATACTCATCAGATGTAAGACCATCACACCAATGTTACTGTATGGCAAACCAAGTCATAAGTAACAAGAGCCTAACAACTGTACAAGAATATATCATAGGTGGGCTATTTCGACAAAGGATAATTAAACATGCACTGTGGTCTTAATAGATACACTCTTCATTTGTAAGTTATTTAACCACTCCTTGGGAGAAGCTTAAAAACTATTTTAAAAAATACACCATTTGCTATTTATTTTTCTTTCTTGCAATTATACTTCCCTCTAATGTGTTATGGTTATATTGCTTTAAAGTGAAGTCTGATAAAATTAGTGAGGGTGTTGCCGAAACCAGTTTGGCTCAGTGGTAGAGCATCGGTCTGTGGACTGAAAGATCCAGGGTTCGATTCCAGTCAAGGGCATGTACCTTGGTTGCGGGCACATCCTCGGTAGGGGTTATGCAAGAGGCAGCTGGTCGATGTTTCTCTCTCATTGATGTTTCTAGCTCTCTATCTCTCTCCCTTCCTCTCTGTAAAAAATCAATAAAATATATTTTAAAAAATTAGTGAGGGTGTATTTCCAAACTTCTGACTATGAGGTTTCAGTCAAAATAAATCTAAAAGACTCACACCTGAGTGGCTAAATGACTTTCTTCCACTGATACATCTGCATTAAATGTTATATTAAAAGGATGATGGGCATAATGGTTCTCTGATAGGAACTTAATGTGATGCATTCAAGAGTATTTAAATATTTGTTCCATCATATACTAGATTTGTAGACATTGATTAACCACTAAAAGTCTCTGCATTTCAATTTTCTCAACTTTAAGATATTGAAGGGGGGACTACCAGGAAATTTTATTTTAAAAAATTAGAATTTATGTTCTAATATCTACATGCTAATAAAATACTGCACTAAAGAGGTTATCAGAAAAGGGCTAGCTAATACATTGGGAGAGTGTTGCATTATCTCCTTGCTGAAAAGTTCAGAAGAAATGGGAGAAGATGGGAGGTGTTTTCTCTCTCACATTCCCCCAATTGTAGTGTTTTGTTTGTTTAGTTATGAGGTCTTTGTCTTCAAATAGCTTTTATCAACTTGTTGCTAGCTGGCCACAAACAAATCAGCAATTACACAATGGCAACCTCTGTCCTGACTTTATTTTTGAGAAAAGGTCTAAATTTTAAGAGGTAGAGGTGAGCCAATCCTAGGAAGAGAGAATTTGGAGAGCAGAACCTCCAGGGCAAGGTTTTGTCAATACCAGTCATAGCAGGGATTATGCATGACCCTAGGAGGTGGCATGACTGCAGATATGCACCTACCGTGTTTCCCTGAAAATAAGACATCCTCCGAAAATAAGACATCGCCCCCCCCCCCCCCCAGGCTAAACATGAGAGATTTGGTCCACTGATTCTGAAAGAAATGGAGTCACAAGAAATTCACCAGAAAATTTGGGAATTGGATTGTTATGATGATCCAGAAGATGATGACATGATTGTCATTGAATAAATGAGTAAATTCTTGATACTGTAGGATTCACAGTTTGTCTGGTTTGTGTTGACAACTACAGTACTACCGTACCGTATACAGGTAATAAATTTCCTTTATTTTCATTTAACAATAAATGTGTACTGTATTCTTCTTCATGGAAAAATAAGACATCCCCTGAAAATAAGACCTAGTGCATCTTTGGGAGCAAAAATTAATATAAGACACTGTCTTATTTTCGGGGAAACAGGGTAGCACAGAAGCACTGAGAGCAGTTCGGTGAGCTGCTGCCTGTGGTGAGGGGCTCACTCAGCACCACTGCTTGGCAAACAGTTGGAGCCAGTGCCTCATGAAATACTGATGAGGATGGGCAACATGGAAGATGCAGAGACTGGCCCCTACCCTACCAATATAAGTTAGGGTTTCTTGTTCCATACAATGGAAGAAATGAAGCCACTCAGATAATGATAGTAATTATTTCTTCTTAGCCAGGAAAGTAGAGTCTCAGACAGAGTACCTTAAATTCAGTAGAGAAAAAAAAAATAACAACAACAAACAAATAAAATTACATTCTTCAACCTGTGCATTGTGGAATAACTTTTATAATTATTAAAGCACTACTACAGATTATCTATGGTTTTAAAAAGGCATAAGCTATTAAAAAATTCTTAACATCAAATATCCATTCTCTTCTAGTGTTTAAAAATACTATGCCCTCCTCCCATAAAAGTAATGAATAAAAGGTTTACAAAAAATAATAAGAGGGAGAGAGAATATAAGGAACTAAATCATGGATAGTTAGATAAGTTTTTAGTCAATAGGAATGAAGGCTTCAACTACTATAACAGCAGTAGGAAAAAAACACATAATGCTGGAATACCTTACTATAGGCCTGATAGTCTGCTATATGTTATGGGAAATACATAGTATGATATCCACTTTTGTAGACATGGAGAATCTCATAGAACTTTTAAGATTTGTCTATGTTCATACCGCTCATAAGCAGCAAAGCTGAGATTTATGAAAGTATCTTCTCCTGCAAACTATAGTTCTTCCTGGGATACCTTATGGTTTCTCTAAGGTGTTCTGGTGTCTTCTGTGGGAGGTATTGTGAGGAAAGTCTGAGCTTATTGAAATTTTATTACAACTGGCCTTTTATCAGGGTGACTCTAATTTTAAACAGGCTGACTGTTTTTTAAACATACTTTTTAAAAAAAAGTCTTTATTGATTATGGTATCATATAATTGTCCTCATCCCCCCATTCCCATCCCAACCCCGCCCCCCACACACACACACATATTCTCTCCCCCCCCCCCCCCCATTGTCCATGACCACTGGTTAGGTTTATATGCATGTTAGCGATGAGACTAAACTTTTAGGGACAAGAAACATAAATGATTAGATCTAGGGATCATCCTAAAAAGTTTCTTTAGACCTGACAGCAGGGCATGTACTGGGGAAAACTGTTTCAGAGAAATAGTCCTGCTGAGGTTTAGATTTTCCAACTCTCAGTTCACCTGCTCATGCTGTTCACACCTGGGCTGAGGGGAAGGCCCCTCCTTTTCCTTCATCTGAGTGATAGAAAAAGCTTTAATGTGTTGGGGCAAGGATCAATTGTAAGAGGACAATATAGATGTTGTGTTCTCCTTTAATTTTTAATTTTAATTTATTTATAATTATTATTAAAGGGTAATTGGTATATAATATTATATTACAATAGATTCACGTGTACAGAATAGTGACTGGACATTTATGATGTGATTACCACAAGTCCTAGCAACCATCTGTCACTGCACAAAGTTATTCTGATATTATTGACTATATTTCCTGTGCTTACATCCCCATAGTTTACCCTGTATGTTGTCTTTCACTCCATAAATATAGAAATAGAAAGTCCTTTTATCTTTCTTATTCAGAAGTTTCTTTTAATTTTTCAAAAATAAAACCTGTACCAATCATCTGCCAAACACGTCCTTTTAATTAAGGGATTTGAACCAAAAAGCACTGGGCATCTCACCAGTGAATCAGGAAGCACAGGCCACATTTTTCTTCAAGAGTTTCTTTTTTTTCCTTCTGATAAAATTTCACACATTATAGAAGGAGGCAAAACGGATGCAAATTTAAAAAATGCTGGCAAAATAATTATAGTAGCTCTTGAAATATGCAGAAAAGCTGGGTGAAAATTCATAATGCCTTTGTGTGAAGAAGCAAAGCAGCAATACTAGTTTTAGGATGGAAAGTCTCTTTTCCTTATCCTATCCCCCAAACTCAGGAGGCAATATTTTCAGCAAGCAAGTGGTATACAAACAATACATAAGCAGATGAAATAAATAAAATGTGATAAGTTGTATGCTTTGGACTTTGGAGGATAGCAATATCCCCATTCTAGAATCTTCATAGAATAAGCCATAGTGTAAACCAAAGACTGGCAAGATGCTTAAGCAAGAACCGGTACTTCTGTAAACAGAGAAGGATGACTTAGAAGCACAGATGAAAATGACATCCAGAAAGTCCTATGTTACTCCTATTTTTTTTTTAAGTGTATGGTCTTCCTCAAAGTCATTATGAAGCTAAAAAATATTTCTTGGTATAAAATATCTTTCTTTCTTTGAGACATGTCCATTATTTTTTTGTTTCTATCTTCCTGGTTCTTTATTTATTTTTCTTTCCATAAAAACATTGGGCCTCAGCAGCACTGAGTTGAGTAAATAATTTTTCAAATCTCAACTTGGTATCAACATGAGTCCCTTTTTTGTTTGATTATATTTCCTCTTTGTTTCCCAATTCCTTTCATTCTTCTCCTACTCAAAGGTTTTATTCCACTATAATGTTGTAAGTATATGTTATCATATATAATGCACATATATGTATATGCAAATACATTTTATATAAATATATAAAAACATGTTTATCACCCATTTGATGTTTTTATTTAATGTAAATCTTAATTTAGATGCAATAAAATTCACTAATTGGTTCCATAGAATCTGCCTCCAGAAATAATGCTCTAAATCACTATTTTACCACCCAATATGTCTGCAATCTCTAGGTAAAGTCATTGCTCTTTTCACACACCTATGGACAAATAGAAATTAAAATACTTATGTGCATATTATAATCAGGGGAACTTCTTAACTGTCTCTGAATTCTATTAGTTCTAAATATCCACAAAGTCTCAGAAGACTGTCAACACTAAATGTTCCTTAAGTCTGTTTTACTCAGCCAGTCATCATTGTTCTGGGCTCCCTCAGTTGAGACAATTCTCCATGTATCTCTTGTGTTTCTGAATGTCTTGGGAGCAGAGGACTTTGTTCCAGACCACATTTGTAAGGATGGTCATATAGCATATAATTTTGGAAGAGATAGATGGTCTCTTCCTTTAGAGCAAAAATCAAGCATGCTTACTGCCCATTAAGAAGGATTTGGGTAACCTAAGCTCAGGATGCTTATCCTGTAACACTGTGAGTACAGTGTCAGCTATGGGAGTTGGGGATTGGAGAATTGATGCAAGTGTTGTGAACACAAATCTCTGTTGAAGTCTCATGTCTTCAGTTAGCATGCATGAAACTGTGGCAGGGGAACTTGTTAGGGTGTCAGGAATGTAAAATCTCACAACCTATGGAGATTGTGACACTCTTTCAGACAGTTATTTATCTACTTCTCACCTGTCTGTACTCCTGCTTCCTCTGATGACTCAAATCTCTCCCCTGAAAACATCCTTTGTATTTTCTAAGACTCATATTCTTAAATCATTATCTTCAGCACTTATGACATATTCCCTTGAGGCTTGTTTTTATCTTCATGACTTTTGTTTCTTAAGTGCTTATGAATTCCCCCAACCCTATCACCAAATCTTGAAATGACTGAGTTACCAGGACATAAGATGTAAACCTTCCTTTTTTTCTTCTTCTTCTTCCTCTGTAGTATCCTGATAGGAAGTAGCCTCACCCAGAAATATTGCTGTCATTACCATCATGATTCATGATTTTACCATCTCTATACCCCCGACCTCTCTTTTGGGTTCCATATCCAAGTAGTTTCCTCCTGCTTAATATTGTCATCTGGCTATTTCACAGGAACTTAAACTCAACAAATCTGAAACAGAGCTAATGATTATTTCCTTCCAAACCTTCTTCTACAGGTTTCCTGCCTTGATAATTGAGTCATGCTAGAGACTGGTATATAGTTAACCCTTTGAATCCAAGCAAGTTCTCTTGATTCTGCCTTGAATGTCTTCCTCCCTGTGATGGATTAAAGGTGTTACTTTTTTTTTTTTTTTTTTTTTATCTTGCTACTCCCTTGTAGAAGCAAATTTGTTTTTCCTCTCCTTAAAACTGTGCTGGCATGTAAATGCTTTGAAAACTTTGAGATAGTTCTGGGTGTAAACCTTAAGAAATTCAGGTAAAAATTCCTTTTTCTGGTTTTGTGCTTCTTCAGCTGACATCTAAGAAACTGGATTACCTTTATAGAGAGATCCACATGAGGAATCAAGACATTGAAACTATGTGGAAGCCCAGCCATGCCAGTCCAATCTTTAACACATTCACCATTTAAGTAGCAGACAACAGTCCAGCCTTATTAAGATACCCCATGACTGCAATACCAAATGAATCGCTTAAAACAGAAAAATTATCCAACTGAGCAATTACAATCATGAAAAATAATGAAATGATTATTTTTATCAAACACTAGGAGGTGCATTGGTTTATCAGGCATCAGTGAAGTTGTCTTATCAGAAGCAAGAAATACTATGACCATGATGAAGGCATTCAGTAAATCTACAGATAGTGCTTTCATCAGAAATATTTCCATCAGGTAAGATAAGCCCATATCTAGTGTGACTTTGTAGTGAGGATAAACAATTTCCTCTTTCATGATGGAAGAAGTTGAAAGTAATTATTCTGTCCTTGTGGCTGGATGGTGATCCCAAAGAATAGTACCATATTGGATATTTCATTTTAGTTCCAGCTGTTGGCAAATGAGATACTCAGAGGTGGCACTATCCAGACCAGTTTTGGATAATTAAAGTCCATGTAGCTGAGCTTGAATACCACCCATGACAGCTTTGGGGAAGAGAGAGGAAGCTGGCAAAAGGTTGGCTTTTAATAAGTAATTGGCTTGCTACTACATGATGGGAGCAAGGAAGAATATGTTTGGAATTCAGAAAATTGTCTGGAGTGCTTAACTTATTTCAAACCCAGTATGATTTTAGGATATGTAAAATACCCTAGTTCTTTTGGCAGTGCTAATATTCTATATATTTTTTAAAGTTATATTTCCATCAAGAATAATGCATATGGTTAGACTACAAAGGACTGATATCTCAAGAGAAATTTTGTGTTTGAGAAAAGAATTAGACTTGGAAATTGAGTCCTGGACTAACTACTTAGTAGCTGTGTTGGGTATAATTTATGTAGCTAATTAACTTTTATTGGTTAACAGATAAAGTATACAGCACATTAAGTAGCAAGCACTGGCATATATTTAAAAAATATAAAGGAATACCTAAACTAACGGGAGGCCAAAGATAAATAATTCAAATTGACCATAAATCAAGCATAGCTCTGTGAGAAGGTTGGTGGGAATTTTGCTGCCAAAATATATGCAAGAATTAGGAAAGTGACTTTAATACACACACCCACACATACACACATATACACGAGTGCTTTTTTTAATTTTTTCATTGATATCAACTTTCTCTTCTATGAACATTATGGTATAATTAAGAGTACAAAATTAACATAAGATTGCAAGTGGTGTGTTTATAAGAATAGTGAAAAGGCTAAAAAGGCCAATTCCAATGTAACCCTGATTTTATTTTATTTTTTTTGCGGGGGGGGGGGGTTTGGGGGGGGGGGGGAGGCTAACAATTTGAATCTGTGCCAGCAAGCCCAGTGTACATTCTTGACAACCTATAATTAAGTCACTGCCTCTTTCCCAGAAACTGGTCTTGCAGGACCTGTTATCTAAATGCTCACATTTCATAGAGGCCATTAACTATGACCAGTGCACAGGCCCAGCGGGGAGGTTATTAGCGCTCGCCTCTAATGGTGCCAGGCCAGACCATTAGATATGACAGACACCTGGGGCCTTTTTGAAAAGCTCACAAAAAGGACAGGAAGCATAATCCATATTTGAGGGACAAAGACACCAGAAAGATATAAAAGAGAAGCTCCCTGCATGTTACTGTGCTCAGATTTGAAAAGTTATTCCACTGAGCCCACCGGCATAATAAACAGTGTAATGCCTTTTCCCTTCTAAAGCATTGTTTGTTTTCTCTGGTCTTCTACAACAATGGGACCTTAGAAAGATCAAATTTTAAGGAAAGAGGTCGTTAGGACTATGTCATATCATACATAATCTACTCCTTTGTTTTTTTACTGTCTGAGGTGAAATAGCTAAGATACCTTTAAAATGTCTCCATTTGTATATTCTACTCATAATTCCAAGGTTATTACTACCTAAGTAACATGATCCTGGAACTAAAACAATGAGCAAGTTAACTTCTCAAGTCTGAGTTTCTTCATGTAGAATTTTAGGAGTATACAGATTTATAGTGAAGAGGTGAAAATTACAGAGATAATGTCTAATGGCATCATCTACCACAGTGTCAGTTTTTAAGAAAAATATTCAAAAGATAATTTGTAAAAGTACTTATTGAGCATCCTATATAAGAAGGAATATGCTAATTATCCATTAAGTCATGAGGCCTAATGACTGACCGCATAACAACTGGATGATGAATCTACAGAAGAGTGCGGCAGCAAACTACAAGTGGGCAGTGGAGAGCTACAAGAGGAGGGAGGGCAGCAAACTGTGAGGGGGAAGGAGAGGAGAGGGGGGCATAGAAGCTACAGGAGGGCGGGGGACAGTGGGCGGAGAGCTACAGGAGGGCAGCAGCAAGCTACTGGCTACAAGTGGGTGGTGGAGAGCTATGGAAGGGGGCAGGGCAGCAAGCAAGTGGGAGGCAGAGAGATACAGGAGAGAGCAGAGCTATAGGGCAGGAAGAGCTACCAGAGGGCAGGGCAGCGGGTGTAGAGCTATAGGAGGGCAGCAGCTACCTACTGGTGCACAGATTTGTGCACAGGGCTACTAATTTAATATGTCATTCTATGAGAGTAGGTATTGGGGAGACTCCAATTTCATTAAATTTGCAATAGTGCTTATTATAAATACAGTAACTTATGGATTCATCGTCTTGATAAAAAACAATCATATGTTGGCTAAGAAGATCCTGTGAGTTGATTAATGTATTTCCTATATGAACATAGTGGCTCAATCTATTTACCTACTGTAAAAGATGTAAAGTGAGAAATTTCAACACTCTTAGAACATAGCATTTAAGAAGTTAATTTAAATCTAGACTTTTTTCTAAAGCCTGAACATCTCATTTAAATAAATAAACATCTAACCTACACATTAAACCTTTAAACGGGCCTTAATAAATCAACACATTTCCTAATTTGTTTTGGCCATCATTAAAGTATTCAGCTATAATCTGGCATCCATTCTTAATTGTTAAATAAATAAGATGGTCAACTCATATTCTAAGTTCAGTCTTTTAGAATTCTTCTGTTTTCATTTCCAGAGTTTTGCCTGGCCAGGAAATAATTCCTCCACCTTTCATATGGAAATCGTTTCCACATTAAGCACCATCAATATTCATCAAGTATCAGACCAATTAACAAACCGTGAATGATCTGGAACAAAAATTTAATGCATGAAAACCCAAAAATATCTAGGTGGCTGTTAATAAGGCTATGTTTGAGGTAATCACACACAAATTTAATTTTAAATGCACTTCCCTTAAGGAAGGGGCATCAATGTTAATTTAATAATTTAATTTGTATGGTGTTTTAATAAAATGTCTTTCAAGGAATGGGCAAAACATCATGCCAGAAAATTTGCCAAATATTTAATTTCCTTTTTATGGACTAGAAATAGACTATTCCTTTCATATATAACGTTGTGAAATTCACATAACTCTATAGTATAAGATAAGTAATCAAATTCTTTGAAAGTATAATTAATAAAACAATTAATTTTAAGATTAGTAGTAAAAAGACTTTTTTTCAATTTAAACAATATTTAAGTACAGTAAAGGCACTTTAAGGTTGATCAATTTTATAGGCGAGCTTACACTGATTGAAAAAATTCTAATTGATTTTCTAAATCTAGTTTTTTAAACAAGCAATTATTAAAACCAGAAAAATTCAATACATTTGTCTTTTTTTTTTTTTTTCTGTCTAAACTTGATGACATAGGAGGAAGAGTTGGCAACCTTTCCTATACAATGAGGATATTCAGGTCCAAGAGATTTATCTAAATATTCCAATGACTAGGGAGAATCCAAAATGGCTGCACAGGTAAACACCTAACCGCAGCTGCGCACAACAATTTCAATAAAATACAACTATAATATAAAATGGACATTACCCAGAACTACAGGAAAGTCGACTGACTGGAAGTTCTACAACGAGAAACAAGGAGAAAACCAGAAGGAAGAGCAGAGGAGCTGTAAAAGCCTAAGATACAGAGACACGCGGTGTGCGGAGAGGACAGAGCCGGAGAGGGGGGGGGCGGGTTGGCTGAGTGCCTGGCTGGCGTTCCCTAGTGGGAAGGAAATAAAAGCTCCGACTGTAATGGGCCCCAGTTCCGACTGCTCTGAACCCCAGTTCTAGGCCAGACCCAGGGGACCCAGGCTCATCCATAGGGAGCTAGGCTGTAAGGCGGAACCCCGGGGGAGCTGCGAAAGGAGGTCCCGGAGTGTGCACATTGCACGCAGAGAAGGGACAGTTGGCTGTGCCACGGGATTGCCCTGGCGGGAAGGAGACAGGGGCTCCAGACTGCTCTGAAAGCACCTCCAACTCCACTTCCAACTGAACTGAACCTCAGTTCTGGGCTCATTGGGGGAGAGCCTAGACTGTTTGGTAGCAGGAGAAAATCGAGGGCACCTCTCTCTGAGAACTGCTTACAATGAGTACTTAAGGACCCTGGGGATTACTGAGACTCAGGAACCGCATAGGGCGGGGCTGATGGAAGCCAAGGCTGTAGGTTCCACCCTGAAACCCCTCCCCATCAGGAAAGCTGTGAAAATGCCGAGACAATGAAATAGATCACAAACGAAAGAAATGGAGGACAAAAAGCGACTGGATATAGAGTTCAAATCTACGCTTATAAGGTTTTTCAAGAATTTCCTAGAAAAGGTGGATAAGACCTATGAGGATATGAAAAGGGATCAACTAGAATTAATAAGGAATCAACAAGAAATGATAAGGGATCAACAAGAAATAAAGAATACATTGTCTGAAATAAAAAATATTATATAGAGTGCTAAAAACAGAATGGAAGATCGCAAGAATCAAGTCAAAGATTTGGAACCAGAGCCAGAAGACACTCCTCTGCAGAAGCAAGAAGACAAGAGAATCCAGAAAATTGAAGATAATCTAAGAAACCTCTGGGACAACTTCAAGCGAGCCAACATCAGAATTATGGGGGTCCCAGAAGATGAGAGAGAGCAAGATATCGAAAACAAACTGAAAGAAATAGTGACAGAAAACTTCCCCCACCTGGTGAAAGAATTAGACTTACGAGTCCAGGAAGCGCACAGAACTCCAAACAAAAGGAATCCAAAGAGGACCACACCAAGACAAATCATAATTAAAACTCCAAGAGCAAAAGACAAAGAGAGAATATTAAAAGCAGAAAGAGCAAAGCTCCTATAAAGGAGCACCTATATGATTGTCAGCTGATTTCTCAACAGAAACCATGCAGGGAGATCAAAATAAACATTGACTGTATCAAACAACACTTTTTAAAAGATAAAATATGTTGTTTGATACAGTCAATGTTTATTTTGATCTCCCTAATGATTTTCCAACATCTTGTTCACCATTCCTTTTTGAATTTTAGACTTTCCAGAAGTTGAAGCTATGCTGGGAATCAATCTCTCTGTTTTTGTTTGAACTTGTCCTTGTTTCCACTCACAATAAATAAATAAATAGATAGATAGATAGATAGATAGATAGATAAAAAAAAAAACTTCTGATTGGTACAGAGTGGAAAGTAAACAATTATTTCTTGCATTCATTCTGCATAAATTGAAGATAGTATTCAACTATGTTCTAGCTTCCACTGTTTTATAGTCAGCTATCAGTATACATAGATGACGAGTGCAATTTATGAGACTGAAATCACAATACTTTTCACTGGTGTTCTATAGCTTCATCGGTATATGTTTAGATATGAACACTAGGGATTTTATTCTCTTTTCTTCCTTTATCCCTTCCTTGCCTTCTCTTTTTTCTTGTTTGTATTTTGTTGGAATTCCAAAATCTAAAGATTGGTAAATTTTAACAATTTTGGGCAAATATTTAGCTATTGCATTTTAGGTATTGCAACTTCCCTTCTTTTTAAAATTTCCTCTGAAACAATGGAATATTTATTTTTTATTCTGACTTTTGTGTGTCAACCTCTTTTTCTTTCCCCACTCCCATCTTTGTTTTCCTAGGGTTTTTGCCATTCTCTTCTTGCATAATATGCTTCAGTTTACCAATTATTTTGTTACATGTTTTCATCTTGGATTTAATCCAGTCATTAAGGTTATACAATTCATTTATTTTTATTCCCAAGAGTTTAATTTGCTGCTTTTAAAATCCTATATAATAAAAGCCTAATACACAAATCAACTAAAAGGGGGAACAACTGGTAGAACAGCCAGTCACTATGACATGCACTACCACCAGGGGGCAGATGCTCAATGCAGGAGCTGTCCCCAGCCTGCAGGCCCCAGGCCAGCCAAGGCAGGTGCCAGCGGGGGGCCCCCATTGCCCTGCCAGTTGCTCCACTGATTGGCCCTGATCATGGGCCAGACTAGGGACCCTACCTGTTCCTGAATTTCATGCACTGGGCCTCTAGTAGTTTCATAATCTTCATTAGATTATATTTTTAGTCATATTTTCAGTCTCACTATTATGTCATAAATTTAGTTTTTCAAAATATTCTGTTATTGAATTGTTGTTAGAATTTTTAGATATATCCTAGGTACCTCTTTATTTTTATATACTTTATGTTTATAATTTTGGAGAAATACTTTATCTTATATTCAACTCAATTCAACTGAGATTTTATTTTAAAAACATGCTTAAATTTCCATATTTTACATGCATCACCAAAAAATATAGCTAAACTTATTTTGAGGTGTTCAGTTTACAATTAAAGCATTGTTTTCTTGGGTGCCAATTTGTTATCCCTCTATAATTTCTATTTTTTAAATTCTTGGTTACCATGTTGTGTTTCTCTGTGATATTTACCTCACCAGATTTAGCTGATGATGGTTTTGACTACAGGAACCTACATTTAGTGATTGTGATGGAAAGCCTAACTTGAGCACATAGTTGCTTCTCCCTTCTTAGGATTTGGACTGACCTGGACACTACTTCAGCTCTGCACTCAAGAGTCATATCTGGGGCTTGTCCACTTGCTGACACATTGCTCCTGCTCAGTCCAAATGTGTTGAGGTTGAATAAGTCATAATTTATTGTCATACTGCATTTTTCTTTTCAATTTCAAAACGGTTTCCTACTGCTCCAGGTAATTCTGAGCTTTGAACTTCCTGGAAACTGCTATTAAGCAATCATGCTCCCTTTCTGCATGAGTTTTGGATTTTCATTTCCTCCATTCTTACTTTTCTGTGATTCTGATCTCACTTCTAGCTCTTAAAAATTATTCAGAAATTTTCTTTTCTACCAATGTCTTTCCTTGTTTTCCAGTACAGTTATGATTTTTATTTTCCTTAACACAATTTATTACCTGGCATTTCATAGAGATTATGGTGGGAAAGGAAAATACTTGTTTATGTTCTTTTTTTCCATCCCACCTTCTCACTTATTGTTCTGTTTCAATGATCTCATTTGTTTAAATAAAATTGCCATTTTAATGACTCCATAGCAGTTGATATATTGCTACACCATGGTTTATTTAAACATTCTCCATTTGATAACTCAACTATTTTACTAGAGTAAATAATACTGAAATGGAGGTACTTAGAGAGATTATACAGTTTTGCATATTCACAATTATTACTATAAAAGCATTCTGAAAATGAAATTATTTTCTAGTACCTTTATAGAAACAAATTGGTTCTACAATGACCAGTGATGCCAGATTTACAGTTTAAGATAATGCTATGGGATATTGCTCAGTCTCCTCTAAGGAGAAATAGGAGGCCCAGTTTTGGGTGTTTTTGCTGTCAGCCTATCTGTAATGCTGATTAGGAACAAATGGCTGATTTCATCATATTAAGTCTAAGTTTCACACTAGAAGAAAAAGTAACACTTCTGCCAGCTGTTTCACAAACAGCTTACTTGCTATATATAAGCAAAGAGTGAGAGGAGATGTCATCCCTATTTTTATATATGATTTTACTAATGTTATTTCGGCATCTATAGTTAGCAAAATATGTAGAGTATATATAATCTATTTACCAACACTTGTATATAAGTATATATGTTTGTGCATATGTATGCAATATGGACTGAATCCTCCAAAATGAATATCTTGTTCTAAATCTTTAACACAGTGGTATTTGGAGATTAGGCCTTTGATGGGTGCTTAGGTTTAGGTGGAGTCATAGGGTAGGACTCTAATGATAGGATTTATGCTCTGTAAGAAGATACACCAGAGAGTTTGCTCATTTTTTTAAACCATATCAGACACAGTAATAATGTGACCCTCCATAGGCCAGTAAGAGAACTTTTCTCAGAATCCAGCGTGTTGGCATCCTGATCTTAGACTTCCAGTCTTCATTAATGGGAGACATAAATTTCTGTTGTTTGAGCCATTGAGTCTTTGGTATTTTGTTATGGGAGCCTGAACTAACCAAGACAGTTGTTAATGCTGAGAAGTGGGTGATGCTGAAATAAGTACCTAATCATGTGAAAGATGCCTTGGAAATGAGTAATGGGTAGAGGCCAAGATAATTTTAAGGTTCTAGAAATATGGACATTACGTGAATTCCCCATGCCCAGGTATTAAACTTTTATTTTCTCCTGCTAACCTAACTCTGACAGCCTTTCTTAATTCTGCCTCACCTTCTTTGTACCCTCTAATTCAAACTGACAATATTTATGCTTGTATAATGCTATCTCTTTGTTGGTTTATTAAATTCGTAAGTTAAACCCATGATCTCTTTATCAAATGTTTTCAACTACACCCTTAGTATTTCTTCAAAATAAGCTTCCTCATTTCTTTTGCTATATGAGAAGCTGATAATATTCCAAATCATAAAACCCTGGTTCATTTGTGCTTAAGTTTATTTCTTCAAATTATCTCTCTTTTAAGTCATACTTTCTTCCCCCACACCCTTTTTTAAAAATTTATCTTCATTGTTGAAAGTATTACAGATGTTCCTCCTTTCTCCTGCAGTGACCCCCCCTCTCGCCTCCGCACCTACCCTAATACTCATTTATAAATCTCCTGAGCTAAATATCCTATTTCATTGCTCACTAGTTCTACCTCCCACAAAACACTAGAATAGATGTTAGTGGAGTTCTTTGCCACTTTATAACAAGAATCATCTTACCTCCAGTTTTCAGTAATATGCTGCTCCTCATTTGCATCTGAGGCAGCATTGCATATACAATACATTTATTTATTTATTTATTTATTTATTTATTTATTTATTTATTTAGACAAAGGAGAAAGGTGGTAATGGGGTATTAGATTTCATAAGTGAGAATGGGAAATTTACAAGTACTTGAGGAAGAGCACAACACACTTGGCAGGAAAATGCCCCTTGGTGAAACAACAGAACACAGGGGTTAGCTAGCTAACGGGAACCTGACTGAAGCAGTCTTGTTTAGCACATTTAATTCAACTTAGGTTGTGGTGCTTCCTGAACTCTCTTTCCTGAAGTTGGTTCCTCTGTGTGAATCTCTTGGGCAGGAGTTGGGAGAAAAGTCAAAGTTTCTGAGTCTTTTGTTTTTTAAAATAAATATTCCAAAAAGCAGCTTCAGCAGCTTTGGTCCCATTATTAGGTTGCTACCAAATAATTTGACCTACATGCTACTTATTCACATTACTAAAGCCTGCCTTCAGTGGAGCCCTTGGTGATAGCTTACATTTCTTTTGCTTTATTTGATGTTAGTTTTATGAGGAATCTCAAAATTTTGGTGACCTAATGTCATACTTTTTATTCTTGTTCAATGAGAATATTATCAATCCCTAAGAGACTTGAGGCTTAAGAAATATTTTCACACCTTGGCCAGCCCTTCATTATTTTCGAGAAGTTTTCTTTTTAACTGAAATGATTTGGATTAAGATGAATAAGTCTGTAAATATAATAATTTTGGAAGCACTGTGCTGTATAAATGTCACATTATTCTAGCATTTAAAAGAAAATTTCTTTCAGCAGGAAGAGTTTTTGAGATGAAATCACAAGTACGGAAGAAAGGCAGCTCACAATGGGACAGAAAATTAAGTATGGGATTTGGCACCCATATCTGAGTTGGACTCTGGCACCTGTAATATACTATGTAACTTTAAGTGAGATGCCTGCTTTTCCTGACTTTAATTTTGTGATATTAAACTGAGAAGAATAATGCCATTCCTCTGAATCATTAAGGAGATAAATATATTTTAATAGAGACCCGGTGCATGAATTCATTCACCAGTGGTGGGAATGGGGTATTAGATTTCAGAAGTGAGATCTGGCATGTGTGATTGGACTGAAAACAGCTCTCACATCCCCCAAATGGTCCTGGATTTGAGAGGGTGCAGGCCAGGCTAAAGGACCCCACTGGTGCACAATCAGGGCCGGGGAGAGATGGGAGAGGTTGGCCAGCCAGAAAGGACTGTGGGAGGGCTCCAGGGCATGTCCAGTTCATCTTGCTCAGTCTCTATTGACCAGACCCCAGCAGCAAGCTAATCTACCTGTGTGTCAGAGCATCTGTCCTCTGGTGGTGAGTGCACAGGATAGTGAAAGGTTGAATGGCCTTAGCAATTCATTAGCATATTATGCTTTGATTGGTTAAACAGCTGACTGAAAACTTAGCATATTAGGCTTTTATTATATAGGACTAGAGGATTGATGTACAAATTTTGTACAAGAGTAGGCCTGCACAGCCCCAGCTACCTCGGCCCTCACAGTCCTGGCTCCTCGTGGTCTGGTTACCTCGTGGCCTTGCTCCTCACCCACTGGTCATTCCAGAAGGTTGTTCTGCCATCTGGTTCAGTTAGCCCATTAGCTCTTTAATATATAGGATGTGAAGTGCCTAGATTGATTCTTGGCCATTAATTGGTCCTTAATAGAAATAGTGAAGTAGTTGTTATTACTAGTGGCCCAGTGCATGAAATTAGTGCAGGGGGAGTGTTCTTCAGCCCGGCCTGCACCCTCCCCAATATAGGATCCCACTGCTGGTTTACAGGCATCTGGCTTAAACTGGCAGTTGGACTTCCCTATCAAAATCTGGGACTGTTGGCTCCAGCCGCTCACCTGCCTGCCTGCATGCTTGATTGCCCCTAACCACTTTGCCTGCTGGCCTCCTCTCCCCCAAATGCCCCTGCCAGCCTGATCACCCTCAATTATCACCCCCTGCTGGCCTTCTCACCCCCAACTGCCCCCCTGCTGGCCTGTTCACCCCACCTCCCCTCCCTACTAGCCTGCTCACTCTAAACTATCCCCCCTCCACTGTCCTGATCACCTCCAACTGACCCCCACTAACAACCTGTTCACCCCCAACTGAACCCCCTACTGGTCTGCTTACCCCAAATGTCTCTGCCCCCCACCAGCCTGATTACCCACAGCTGCCAACCCATCCTGGCCTAATCACCACCTGGTGACCCAAAGTCCAAGCCCCTACTTTTTTTCTTTTTATTTATTTACTTTTTTTTTTTTTTTTTTTTTTTTCAGCGCCTCCTTGAGCAAACACCAGGGCCAATTGGAAGCAAGTATCTAGGATTTATTTATCTTCTATAATTGAAACTTTGTAGACTTGAGTGGAGGCCAGGGTCAGCCAGGGCAGGCAGGAAGCCTGGCTTCCTCCATTGCCAAGGCAACCCAAACCTCCTTCTTGCACCAGCTCCTTGGCCGGCCACCATCTTGGTTGAGTTAATTTGTATATTTGCTCCTAATTGGCTGGTGGGCATGGCTTGGTGTAGCAGAGTGGTGTTAATTTGCATGTTTCTCTTTTATTAGTGTAAATGACTTCTGTTGCTTCTTTCATCATTATTTTCCTTTTAATCTGTAGCTGTTGCAAAATATGGACTAATTCTTATATCTACTGCTTATGTTCTTTGCCATTAATTTCATAAGGCTTTCTTTCATACATAATTGGGCTACTTTCTCTGCTCTTTCATGCTTTGACCATGCTTAAACTCCCTTTATACTTCATCTGGAAATGAAAATAATATTATTTGCATGCTAAGTCACTGTGAAGAATAAATACAATATGTACCTATGTACATATGTATAAAGCACTGAGTATAGTGTCTTCATAGTAAAGAGTTAAAATTTATTGTAATAATAATTATTATAATTATTAATGAAACTTTATTTGTATTAGTAATTCTTAATATTATTAATTTTATGAAAAACAAATAAAAAGAAAACACATAAATGCCTGCCAAACCCTTTTAAAATACTACTTAAAACTTCTCCTGGTTTGTCCTATAGTCATTCATATCACAAGATTCTTTCTTATACCCAAAACCAAAATTATTTTCTTTGTTTGCTTTATAAAGGAGAGATGTTACAGAGAGGAAATAAAGCAAATAGTAGTAAAAAAGACTTAAAGTGCACATCCTTAAACACATTTTAAAAAAGACCTTCTAAATAACCCATTGTCCCCAAAGAAAAGAAAAGCAAACAGATAAGATCACAACATACACCATGAAAAAAATCCCAAAGTGCAATGGTAGTTATATAAAGAGCTAGAGAACAATGTAAGTACTATAAATACGTACACAATTTCATCCTTGGCTGTTTCACTGTTATATGTACTGTCTTTCAGATTATTCTCACACATCTGTTTCAAACAAAGCCATGGAGTCTCTTAAATTACAGTTCTTAAAAACATATACTTTGGATTGCAAATTTTAAAGTATTTAAATTTCATTTAAATATGTTTAAAAATGGTACTATGTCCCTGAATTTGGAAGGAGATAACATATAACCAAACCACTATTAAACATTTGAGGACTTTACTGATTACTAATTAAACCCAGATACATACATTGGAAAAAATTAAAATTCCAGGCTCACTGAAACCATGTTTTGATAAAAATAAATAAATAAATAAACAAACAAATAAATAAATAAATAAATAAATAAATAAATAAATAAATAAAGTAGTCTAGCAGTTGGCAATGAAAAATTAACCAGCAATGATTTTTATTTTGGTTTATTTATCTGCAACATGTCCACTTTTCTCGAAACTCTGTATTTATGAATTTGTCCGAGATGTCTTATAAGTTTATCTCTAAGACTAGATTATGTAGGTACTGGCTAACCATTGTGTCCCAGATTATAAGGTACTGAAAGTTATTCCTTTATATTTTAAGATAATACTCTAATCATAATACTTACATATAGCAAATCTGCTTTAGAGTTTTCTTCACACAATCCTACCTCAAGTTTGGCATACTATTTTCAATTTTAAATAAAGGAAATCTATCATTTTGTTTATAACTTATTTTATTTTTAATTATTTTTAAATTATTTAAGGGAGAAAATTGGTTCTGATTTTTGGTCAAAAACCTAGTTGATAGAATAAAATTACTTGAAAATAGTTGGCTACGTGTATTTACTTCAGTAATCTATGTGAAAGTGTCATTGATGAGGAGCCTGAGAATATGAAGAATGACCTTAGTAGACTTGTTTGCAAGGGAAATCTTTATCAATTGCATAGATCACCATGAGGAAATCAAGTATACCGAGACAATCATACATTTTTACATTTTTCAGCAAGAATACATTGACTGCTTTATTCATCAAGCAATGGCAAGAAAACAGAGATGGGATATAGGAGATAGCTACCAGAAGCAGAAAACCAGTCTTGTATCCCTTGTCAACTGTGAATGGAGAATAACTCCAGAGATAAATACAAATGCCAAGGCTGAAAATTAATGTCTTTTTTCTATTAAATGCATTATTATAGGCTATTAAAATCGTAAATTGGTCAGAAATAGATGGAATAAGACAGAAGGTTCAGTCAAAGAAGTCAGAGTTTCAGGGAATATTGTAAGAAAATGTTTGATGATCTTAGAGAATAGTAATAAGACACAGGTTTATTTACTTGAAGTCCCTTTTTTCAGCTAATTGTGATTTTGTTCTTAAAATAGCAACATATTTTTAATTAATGCTTGTAATCAGTATATAAGAAACTGAATTGTATGCTAGATTGGGCTGCCTCTGTTATTTACATTTAGTCAAAGAATTTAGATTCAGCTTTTTCAAAGCTGACATCTAATTATTTGGTGGCAAAACCCTGAATTTTAAGCATGTGTATAACAAAAGATTTGCTTCCAAAATGCAACATACTGAGATAGGTAGATAACTTTTGAGCTGAGAACACTAGCATCTACTTTAATTATCCACCATAACCTATTACAATGTCCACAATGGGCTATTTTTTAAAAGAATAAGCCCGAAATGTTTCCTTAAGTAAAATACTGTGCCTATAGAAAACAAAGGGACTGATTCAAAGTACTTCGATGTCGGGAATATTGCTGCTGTCACAGTGGAGCATTCTATTCTTTATTGCATTGGAGTAGTGGTAGCATCAACATAAATACTACTGGGCACATTTGAAAGATCTGGGAAAGGGAATTCTATAATTATCACAAAATAATATCTTTTGGCTCCAAGTTATGACTTGGTTTCTCATCCTTACCAAATTTATTATGTGAATGTTAGGGCATTAACAGGAAAATAATGATACCTTGAGAATTGCAATGAATACGAATGATGATGGATTCAGATGAATCTGAGTGTCTTAACATCCCTATAATTCCCTTATGCCATTATCACCAACAGATACTATTCCTCCTGTTTCTTAGGAAGCAGTGTCTGATAGCATGAGGGTACTGTAATGATCTTCCATTACAAGGGAATGTTCATTTTTAAAAAAAATCCACATTCATTCCTCATGTCCTCCAGATCCATATGAGAAACAAATATAACCTGACCAGGAGACATGGGGGAGTCAACTTAGTGAGAGAAAAAAAAAAGAGAGAGAGAGAGAGAGAGAGAGAGAGAGAGAGAGAGAGAGAGAGAGAGAGAGAGAGAGAGACCATTCACAAATATTAAATATTATGACTGAGCCCTTTGCTGGGTTATAAAATTTTAAGGGCAATCAAAAAGTTGTAAGTATTGGTTTGGGGAGAAGTTTTCCTAATCCTATAGACCTTCCTATCTTTTCCTATCTTATACATAATTGTATGGGGATGAAGCTGAGCTCATGATAAATATTCTAAATTTGGAACAACAAAAGCAGTACAGTAATTTTTTTTTCTAAATATAATTAGAAAATTCATTTTTCAATATTTTTATACCAACAAACAGCATTTTTATGTGATTTCTTTCAAATTGGGTGTGCATGGATCAATGAATAATTAAAACACAGGCTGTGCTAAAAAAAATATTCCAATTCACCCTAATTTTATGTGGTATTGATTATGTATTATTTCTTTAAAAATATGTAATGCTGTATTTAAATTTTTAATATGTATGAAAACATGCATATACTTTTAGAATTTCAATAACTATTCTACCAGCAAAACTTTTGCTAATTCAGAGCATATCATGGAATATCATTAAACAGAAGGTTGAAATGTGAACAAGAATGGGCAGCAAGTACTGAAAATTCACTCACCAATTTGAGCATTGGCCATTCAGTTATGTTAGCACATCACTGGCATGCATATCAAATGGCAATGATGTATTAAAATCTTAAGTTGCTTTTTTATTTACCCTTTTCACCTCCACCTAACTAAATGAGATGATCTAGAATGCATGGAAGGGGCTGGGAATAGGGAATGTGAAGAGGGAGGAAAGGGCAAGAGTGAAGGAGCTGGCAATGAGCAGCTTTTCCCATCTCAGCTTTAATGCAATAGTAATTGACTAAATGACAGAGTGCTCAGTAGCTGTTTGTGGACAGGACACTTTTTTTAGCTTCCTCCAAAGCCTGAAGAAAGAACAATGGTTAGTTAGAGGATTATGTAATGGTGGTATCCATTCAAGGTTTTCTCTGACATAAGCTGAGTTAAGTCAAAAGGGCAAAAATAGAAGATTATCAGGCTTTCTTACTATATCATCAGTTGAATCTGGAATAAATAATTTTAAGGATCAAAATTACTAGACTAACTACTTTAGTCATATGTATTCCCAGGATTGGTGCATGGAATGCAAAGGAACATGAACACATCAAGAAGAGGGTAATTTTATTAGTAGATGGGAGAGTGATGTTGTGAGAAAAATAGAGATCTATGAGGATGCATTTCTTTTATATGAACCCACAAAAACCATGCCCAGCTAGAAAATGACTAAGATACACAATCTCAGGACTCTGACCCGACATGGCATTTATAATCATCATTCCAGATTTGAGATTCTATATTGGCACAGCCTCGCTGCCATGATAGAAAATCCAATCACATCACTTTAAAGTCTTCCATGAGTTTCGTCGCTTTTAGGAAACAAAGACATTTCCTTCTTGAAGCTTGTAAAGCCCTATGTCTTTTTGTCCCCAACTGTTTTTCTAGCATCACCTGTTACTTCTCTCTGTGTGTCTGTACTTTCTAGCAGAGTTCCTCAAAAAGCCCATCCTCTTTCTCACCATAGGACATCACATTGTCCTATGTGTTGGGAAACCAGCAATTCTTCACATTTTTCAAATTGTGTTTACATATCACTCTCCTACCCTTAACCCATCACTACTACAGACTCCATAGTTTTTGTTTGTTTGCTTGTTTTTTTCTCCATTTGCAGTTACTTGATCTGTCTTGATCTTCCCTGATAGAGCCCTATGGAGGAACTGTCTCAATCTTGGCCATATCTCCAGCAAGGAGGACAGTTTCAGCAGCACAGGGGAGATAAATAAATACCTAGACAAAGAATAACTTAAAGTGAAAGTTATGAGAAGGGACAATTCTACTGGCAATTTTCTATTTGGGATTTCTGCCCCTGATTTTATTGAGGTGTAATTGAACTACAATAAATTCCATTTATTTAACAATGACATAAAATTTCATATATTATTGCCAATCTATACATACCTATAATAGAAAGTAGCATACAAAATTGACCCCCATTCTAGCTCTGCTGAGATAATTCTCATAAACTCTGTTATCCACATTGGCTTAGCTATTTTTCATGTGAATATTTATATAGTGTCCAAATCTTGGATTATATAAAGTTTTATGGAATGAGGCTCATTCCATCTGCAATATCTTTTTTTGGGTAAATTTATGCCTACAAGTAGGGAATTAAAACTGTCATACAATGTGAAGAAAGGAGAAGTATAAAGTTTAGGAATGATATCACAGTTAAATTGTTATCAGTTTAAAATAGAGTGATATGTAATTATAAGGTATCCTATTTAATAAAAGAGTAATATGCAGATTGACCATCACTTCAACACACAATATGGCTGCCCCCATGTGGTCAAAGATCCTACCCCCCATGTGGACACAAGATGGCTGCCACAAGAAGGCCAGAAGGGGAGGGCAGTTGGGAGGCACCAGGCCTGCAAGGGAAGGCAGTTGAGAGGGACCAGGCCTGCAAGAGACGGCAGTTGGAGGTGATTAACCCTGCAGGGAAGGGCAGTTAGGGGTGACCAGGCCAGCAGAGGCGGGAATTTGGAAGCAAAGAGGCTGGCAGGGAAGCAGTTAGACATCAATCAGGCTGGCAGGGGAGAGGTTAGGGGGTATCAGGCTGGCAGGCAGAAGTGCGTAGGGGAAATCAGGAAGGCAGGCAGACAAGCAGTTGGGAGCCAGCAGTCCTGGATTGTGAGAGGGATGTCCACCTGCCTAAACCTCGAGGGGTCCCAGATTAAAGAGGATGCAGGCTGGGCTGAGAGACAGACCCCCACTCCCCGCCCTGTGCACAATGTTTGTGCACCGGGCCTCTGGTTTCATATAAGCCTCATAGTAAGCAAAAACAAAAAACCTTTAGTAATTATACCATGATTAAGTGGGATTTATGTCTGGGATGCAAGGATGGTTCAACATACACAAATCAATAAATGTGATACATCCTATTAGTAGAATGAAAGAAATATTATGACCATCTTAATAGATGCAGAAAATCATTTGACAAAATTCAACATCTGCTTCTAATTTAAAGAAAAAAATCTTAACAGATTAGGTATAGAAGGAATGTACTTCAGTATAATAAAGGCCATACATGATAAACCCACAGTTAACATTATACTGAATGAGGAAAATTTGTAAGGTTTTCTTCTAGGGCTCAGAAATAAGACATGGGTGCTGATGTGTACCACTGCCATTCAACATTACTGCAAATTCTAGCAACAGATATCAGGGAAGGAAAAGAAATAAAAGACATCAGGATCAGAAGGGAATAAGTAAATTGTCTCTATTTGCAGATGACATGACTTCATACATAAATAATCCTAAAGATTGTTCCAAAAAGCAAAACAAAACACACCTACATTGTTATATTTAATCAACAAATTAAATTAAGTTGAAGGAAACAAATTTAATATACAAAAATCAGTAGCATTTTTATATAGTATCAACAAATTGTCTGAAAAAGAAATGAAGAAAATATCCCATTTATAATATTTATTGGGAAATAATAAACCATTTAAGATTAACATTAACCAAGTAGGTGGCAGATCTGTACACTGAAAATTATAAGATATTGATGAAAGAACTCAAAGATACAAATAAATAGATCCTGTGTTCCTGGATTAATGCCTATCCTACACAAAGGCATCTATAGACTCAATGCAATCTATGTGAAGAGTCCAGTGGCATTATTTTTTTAAAGAAATAGAAAATGGCAATTCTAAGATTTATATAGAGCTAAGATACCCTAAAAAGCCAACATATTCTGAGTAAGAAGAACAAAGTTGGAGACATCACACTTCCTGATTTGAATCTGTATCATAAAGTTATAGTAGTATGAACAGTATGGTGCTAGCATAAAACAAGCATATAAATCAATGAAAAATAATTGAAAGCCCAGAAATAAACCCATGCATATATGGCCAATCAATATTTAATAAGGGAGTAGAAGAATTGGGTGAAAGAGTTTCAACCAGTAAGTACTGGGGTTGTAATATTACAACATTATATGATTATGTTTAACATTGTTATCTGGATAATGTCATTAGAAAATTCCCAGCAGTTTTCCTAAGTGCTTATACCATTTTATATTTACACCAGCAAAGTATAAGAATTATAGTTTCTCTACAACATTGCTAAAACTTGATATTAAGTATGTGTGTATGTGTGTTTTAATCATTCTTACTGGTGTGGTGGTGGTGTTACAGTGTGATTTTATTTTCCTTTCCCTATTAATAAGGTTTAACACTTTAACAATAATTCTTGTTTAAATGTGCTAAAATATTTGCCATTAAAACTTTTTAATAAATTGATCTGTATTATGTCTTTATGTAAACAAATATGGTTTCTTTGTATTATGCATATTTTCCCAGTGTATTACTGTGTTTTTTTTCTTAATGATGGCTACCCATACAATTTTGAGAGCTTCATAATATTACATTTTATATATGTACCATAGTTTACTTAGTCAAATTGTTTCCAATGTTTGTTCTTTTAAATAATACTGTAACAAACATCCTTATTATTTTATACATATTTTATTTTTCAAAATATGTTTTATTGATTTCAGAGAGGAATATGTATATAAAGTATACTATATATATAAATAATTCCTCCTCTCCCCATTTTAGGTCCTACATAAACACATACTAAATAATTCAAACTAGGTTTTTGGGCCCTGGATTTTAATTTTACATTTGCACTAATGATTATTTTTTAGATACAAACTATAATTTCCCTCTATTCCCTTATACTGAGTCATATATCTTACCTATTAAAAAAGATCTAATTGCAATGTGGACAAAAAAGGAATAAATATTTTTCAAGAACCTACTATGTGAGAGGCACAGAACTTTTCTCTGGATATAAATGATCTTATTTGATGCACAAATCAAACCAATGAGCTATGTTCTTGTTTAATTTTTATATAACTAAAGGAGCTGAGTTCTGAGACATCCAACTGCAACCAATTAGTAAACAATGGAGGCAGTATTCAAATCAGGTTGCCTGCCTCCAAATGTCAGTATTTTTCTCCATTCAACTGGTAGCTTTCCTAATAAAATTCAAAAAAAAAAGTAACAAAACCCATATAAAAACATAATTTAACTCCCACTTTTCTGCTCCACACATCAGAAGTTCTGTTCCACTCCATTGAACAAGTATGTAAAGTTAAATAAGTCAGACAGAGAAAGACAAATACCCCATGATTTAACTTGTACGTGGAATCTAAAGAACAAAACAAATTAACAAACAAAACAGAAACTGACTCATAGATACAGAGAACAGACTGATGGCTGCCAGAGGGAGGAGGTTTGGGAGACTAGATAAAAAACATGAATGAATTGAGAAGTACAAATTGGTAGTTACAAAAGAGTCACAGGGATGTAAAGTACAGCATAGGGAATGTAGTCAATAAAATTGTAATAACTATGTATGGGTGGCCGGTGGGTACTGGAAATAATGAGGACCACATTGCAAAGTATATAATATTGTCTAATACGCCTGAAACTAATAAAAATAATATTAAATGCAAACTGTAACTGAAAAAAAATTAAGCTGAACAAATTGAAAACTCAACAACTCTGAATTCACAAGAGAAGGGGACCTAGAGCAGACTGGGGAGACAGAGAGGTGAACACTGGTCCTCAGGGCTGGGCTAGAGCAGAGACGCAGGAGGAGAAGCTAAAGCAGGACAGGAACTGCAAGTGAAGGGTTAAAACTCAAGAAGGACCTCCTCATAGAAGGACATCAGAATATTGACAAACTTACCCTTCAGGACGTCAGCCAGATTCCCATTTGAGGTAAACATCAGAGAAAAGTCCTCCCAGGCTCTGGCCCAAAAAGAACCCCTTAGAAATATGCCATAGCAGCTTTTCTTCTGCCCTCAGATGAAACTAATTTACTTAACCTTCTGGGCTATCAACAGACAGAATTGACACCTGGGGAAGAGAAGTTCTCAGCTCCAGCTCATTGTAGCCATCCTGCTCTACCTCAGTGGGGTTAAAAAATAAAATAAAATAAAATAAAAAAAATAAGGAACACTTAATTTACTGTCCTGAGGCACAAGATCACTAAAAGATTAGGACCTGACCATAGGACTATAGCAGACATCCTCTTCCTCACACCTCAGCACCATATTACTAAAGACCTATTCATAGTACCTTTTTTTAAATCCCTATATTATCTATAAAAACATATAAAAACCCTGGCCTGTATGGCTCAATGGTTGAACGTCAACCTATGAAGCAAGAGGTAACAATTTGATTGCCCGGATTTCAGGCTCCATCCTGTGTGGGGACTGGGAGAAAGTATTTGCAAAGGATACATCTCATAATGTACAAAGAACTCTTAAAACTCCAACAATAAAAAATATATAGATATTAAAAATGGGCCTAAGACCTTAACACCTCACCAAAGAAAATACACACATGCCAAATAATCAATTAAAATAAATTCCATATCAAATGTCATGAGGGAAATGCAAATTAAAACTGTAAGATATCATTACACTCCTAGTAGGAGGACCAAAGTCCAGGACACTGAGGATACCAAATGCTGGGAAGGATATGGAGCAACAGAACTCTCATTCATTGCTGGTGGAAATGTGAAATAATACAAGCTATTTAGAAGACAGTTTAGTGATATCTCACAAAATTAAACATAGTCTTGCCATACAATCCAGCAATTGTGCTTCTTGGTATTTACCCAAAGGAGTTGAAAACTATGTCTGTACAAACCCTAATATATGTTTATAGCAACTTTATTTATAATGGCCAAAATTTAAAAACAAACAAGATGTATTTCAGTAAGTGAATGTATAAATAAGTTTTGGTATATCTATACAATGGATATGAGCTATCATGTCATAGAAAAACTTTAAATGCATATCACTAAGTGAAAAAGCCAATTTGAAGACTATATACTGTGTGAGTTTTAACTATTGACATTCTTAAAAAAGGCAATCTTATGGAGACAATATAAAGATTAATGTTTTCAATGTGTTTGGGTATTCAGAGAGATAAATAAGTGGAACACACAAGAATTTTAGGACAGTAAAAATACTCTGTATGACATAATGATGGATAGCTATCATTATACATTTATCCAAACCCATAGAATGTAAAACATAAAATTGAATCTACTGTAAACTATGAACTTTGGTTAATTATGATGTGTCAGTGTTAAGTTCATCTTTAGTAAAAGTGTACCATAGTGGAATGATGTTGATAATGGAGGAAGTTATACATGTGTGGGTCAAAAACCACAGCTCGTGAGTCACATATGGCTCTTTAGCCCCTTGAGTGTGGCTCTTCCACAAAATACCACATGTGGGCGCAGGCATGCATACAGTGCTATTGAAACTTCGTGACCCATGTGCAGAAGTCAGTTTTCGACTCTCAAAAGAAATTTTTGTTGTTGTACTGTTGATATTTGGTTTTGTTGACTAATGAGCCCACATATGGTATTTTGTGGAAGAGCCACACTCAAGGGGTTAAAGAGCCCCATGTGGATTGTGAGACACAGTTTGATGACCACTGATCTGAGATATAGTTTGTCTCCAAGAAAAGGAAAGAAAAAATGGCAGAAGAAACTACATGATGCTTTTTTTTTTTTTTAAATCCTCACCTGAGGATATTTTTCCATTGATTTTTAGACTGAGTGAGAAGGAGAGAAACACACAGAGAGAAACACTGATGTGAAAGACACAATTGGTTGCCTCCACACACACCCCACCAGGGCCAGGGGTCAAGCATGCAACCAAGGTACATGCCCTTGACCAGAATCAAACCCAGGACCATTCAACCCATGGGATGACCCTCTATCCTCTGAGCACAACGGGCTAGGGCTACATGATGCTCCTTAAAGCTTCTGCTCAGAAGTGGCATCCGTCATTCCCACTTCTGTTAAATTGGCCAAAGGAAGTCACATAGGACTGACTAGTAGGAAAAGAGAGTGCATATTTTCACAACAATAAAACCTAATCTGGGTTAAGACCATAAACCCTGGAGGTAAACTGCCCAGTTAAACTTATCTCTACTAGTTATCATCTGGGTGACCTCAGGTAAATTATTGAATCTCTTTTTATAATTTTACATCAGTTTTCTCATTTGTAGATTAGGTTAGATTTATTATCTACTTCTTAAGGTGATTCTAAGCATTAATTGAGGTTAGACATATAAAACATTTAGTAATGCCTCCGCCACATGGTTGCTATATGTGTTTACAATTATGATTACTGCTAATAGTATCCACATGAAGGCAATAGTTTTTGTTCAGACATTCATTCCTTAAATATTTGTTTAGTGCTTGTTAATGAGCAGATGGTTGTTCTTTGTTCTTCTGCCTAAAATATTTTTTTACTCTCTCTTTAAAACAATTTAATGCTTTTTTTTTTTTAAACCGAGTAGGATTTAGCCTTCATTATAGATATATGGCCTATTCATAAAAAGCAATGAAGAGAATGCTTGGTAGTGGAATCATATTGTTTCTCTTTAGAAAATTTCATAGATTTATTTCAGAGTTTTAATTAATTAATTGAATTAATTCAGGGTTTTCCCCAGTTGACAATGGAAATATTCAGTCAATTGAATACTCTCTGAAAGCCTATTGTGTACAATGAGCTGGAATGTAAAACGAGAAATACTATTGCCTTTGATGTTTTCATTGTCTAGTGAGAGAGACAAATACATAAAACGCAAAATATTCTGGGTGTGGGTGAGGAGGAAAGGAAGAAGAGGGGAGGTGTAGTAGCAAATTAGATATGGAGAGCCCTGGCCAGTGTGACTAAGTGGATGGAGCATTGGCCTGAGTATGGAAGGGTTGCAGGTTCTATTCCTGGTCAAGGGAATCTGCCCAGGTTGCAGGTATGATTCCCAGTCCCAGTTGGGGCACATGCAGTAGACAACCAATAGATGTGTTTCTTTCACATTGATGTTTCTCTCTCTCTTTCTCATTTTCTTCACTCCCTTCCATTCTCTCTAAAAGTGAATGGAAAAAATATTCTCAGGTGAGGATTAACAACAAAAATAGAAAAGAATGACTCAAAATAAAATTTAATATCCAATTGCAACTTGTGAAGACCACTTATATTAAGTATAAGGAATTATCTGGTTCAGTGCAAATAATTTTAAGGCTACAGAATTAGCAAAACTCATATGGATTTGGACACAATGAAGGAACAGTTTTATTAATAAAAGCTCTGTTTGCATAAAGGTAGACTTTGATGTACTCACTCTCTTTTTTAACAAAAATTATTTAATTCATCTTTATTGTTTTGCCAATTTATTACTGCTGGGAGGGTTCTGAGTTTGGCTCATTTTTCCAGGCCTTGGGTAATATTTACTTCTTTCCGTCCTTTGCACATTGGAAATACCAAAGATGAAATGGGCTATGAGGTCCCTATAAAAACTCAAGTTTCCATATACTCTCTAGGGAAAAGAGCAAATCTGCCTCCTAATATCAAAATAAGACCAGGATTCCTTGATACCATGTCCTAGATTTCCTGGTGATTACAATGTATAACCCCAAATCAGGACCAGCTACATAATTTGCAGGTCCCAGTGCAAATTGAAAATGCAGGCTCTCTTGATTATAAATTATTAAACATTTCAAAAACGGTGATGGCAGATCACTAAACTATTTGGGGGATTCTTTTAAGCACAGGGTCCTGTGCTTATGCACAGGTAACACCCCCATGAAACCTACCCTGACCAATTTCTCTGCCTGAAGGTTGTATTTCTCAATTGTCCACATGGTTCTTGAACACAATATCAACATCTTTCTTAGACAATGGAGGTGAATAGTAGAATTGCTCATGTTTTACTGTCATCCTTATAGCTGTGTCCAAACCATTATTTAAAACTTGGGCCTAGGGAGAGATTGGGTATCTCTTTATCAAACTGCAAAAGAAGTCTAATTTTCATAAGGGAGAGAATTGACTAGAAAGAATTTACCAAAACATTTTTTTCACCTTTTCTTTCATTATTTAAATCTAGAAGGATACAAGATAAAAATGGCAGGCCTTATTTAGATAGTAATTAAAATATTTTTATTACTTTTTGATAGAATGAGAAAAAATATTTTAATGGTGATTCATTTAATAGATAAAGTATGATATAGAAACAGACCCCATGCTATAAAGGCTTATTATAACAAAAGCTCACTTTTCTGTTTCTCATTATGGTTACAAATGACTCTTCAGGGCAACTGTCCTTTATATAACAACTAAGTTTAGTATTTAATTTCAAAAATGTAAACAAAAATTTTATAAACCCGTTATTAGAACAGAGATACATACAATTGAATTTCTTGTGCACAAACATATTTTCACTGCTTCCATAGTGGTAAACTAGGTTTAGTGCACAATAATAATAAATAGAAATCAGTTCACACCTTTACAATTGTGTCTTTTCATTGCAAATACTAGAAAGCTATCCTACTAAATTTTTATATGAAAGCATAATTTTATTTCTCATGGCAACAGGCAGTGATATTTTGCATTAGAAAAAGTACAGCTATGTCTCATCTGCTTTTGCAGAGTGGTTGAATCTACTCACTCTCTTTCCTTGCTCAAGTAAAATCTACACAGAAACCAGATGATACAATACATTTCATTTCAATCAAGAATTCCACAGAGCCTCGGAGACACAAACATGATTTTTGGCTCTTTAGAAGCTAAAGTGCATAAACAAAAAAAATTATTTAAAAAACTCTATTTTTTCAAGTTAAATGGTAATCAAAAAGGCCCTAATCTATTCAGCCTTTATGTAATGCTACTTGCCATCGTGTCTAGAAATTTAATATGATTATTTAACATTTATATGGCACTTTCTACTTGCTCTTTTAAAATATCACTCTGCCTAGTCATTTTTAATTTACTCAATGAACTCTGATGGGCCAATTGGTTCCATTTCACAGTGAGGATACTGTGAAGATTTGAAGTTCCCATAGAGTTATAAAGATCCCAGTGCCTGATTGAGTTAGTCCATTGTCTGAAAAGATGAGGCCTTTGCATTTCCTGCCAATTCCAGTGTAAATAGGATCAGAAGGAACTTAAACCTTGGGCATCCCTTGAACCTTTTTTATTCCAGCCAATTGGTTTCAGTTATTCTCAACTCCTTTTTTCTTCACTTGTTACCTGCTTGAAAAAAAGGTCATATCTACTGGTAGAAACATTTTTAGTGCTTGTGTTAGAGGTTTCTGAGTAGATAAAATACTTTGCAAATTACATTAGTAATTCAGAGACCCCTCTCTTTTACTGGCTGGGACTCAGTGGTATCCATTACCACCATAGTGTAAAGAGATTTCATGAGGCATTGAGATCAAAAGCATAGTTGATTCAAATTATTGCATTGTTATGTGTTACACACATGTGCATGATGCTCATTGAATGAATTTATGATCTTTACATAGTGAATCCTGGACCCAAATTCATCAGTAGAATCCCTCACTGGTATAACTATGTCACTGTAGCTGAGAAAATTATTCAAACAATATGAATATAAACTCTTATTTTCTCTAAGAAACTTCTGAATTCTCCTCAAGAGAAATTTTACTCTTCCCATGATTAGATTATGGCTCATTGTACCTGTACATAATTACTCTCAAAAAATTTTTTTTGAAAACAAACTTTATTACTGTGTGTACATCTTACTTTCTCAAATGTAAAGCACCCTGAAATCAAGGAGTTTGCCTTTGTATAAATACATTTACACAATGTAATATAGGATTTTTGCACATAAGCTTCCAATGCATGTATGTTTATGATTTAATAGCATGAATTTTTATTGCAGGGTTTTTCAAAATGTTTCCATTTCCTGTTATTAATACAGTAGACCTATGCTTAGGTATGGTTATTTATATTAAAATTATTTTGAAGTCATTTTCTGGCCCACTTCTTTTAATAAAATTAAAAACTAAAAACCATACTTTTTTCATGTCTTCTTAGATTCACATAGCTCACTAAAGGCATTCCCAGATAGAGTCAGGCACTTCCTGAGGTACCTTGATCTCTGCTGGAATCATAGCATGGGTAACATGTATGACGTTTTCTTTTTACATAACTGCTTCTAATAATATAATGTAAAATCCTAACAGGGAGAGACTGCATTGTATCTCTGTAACCCTATGCCTTGGATAAAGCAGTATTTATAATGATGTTCAATATAATTTTATGTTTAAGTCACTTAAGCTCTGGGTATAAGAGACTGTCATAGATACATTTTTTTAAATCTACTTACAATCTACTCAGAATGTTCACATTGACTGACTAATATAGATTTTATGTAAGGCAACTATAAAAATAGTTAGTTTCCCAGTATTTGGAACAGAATAAGAAAACTTGATTAATTAAAGAGTCTAGAATAATGACATCCACTCCACCACAATTCCCAGTAGATTTCAAAGGTAGGTTTTTGTAGTAAACATATATATATTCCAACAAGGTCAGTGTGCATTGAGTTCCTCTACCAAGATTTTTTTGCCTTTCTAATAGATGCAAGACTGATAACATGGAATTTCCTGAAAACTATGGGGAGGAGTAGGAGGAGGAAGAGATTAAGAAAAGATTTTATATGCATTTCCTATTGGCACAGACAATACTGTGTAGAAGGCCTGAGGTGGGTGGAAACTGGATGGAGAGGGGGAAAAAGAGTGACATCTATAAAACTTTCAACAAGTTTCCTGGAAAATAAAGTAAAATCAATATACAAATGTTTGGACATTATAGCAGTGGGTAGTGCTGGCATAAATATAATTGATGCAATTCCAAAGATGCCACCAGAAATCTCTAGGGACCTATTATTTTTTTTCACATCTCTCAGTTGGACTGGAAGAGATAAATTGAAAATAAACTAAGCTGCTTATTTTTTTCATCTTTTATTAGTTATAGCTTAGTTTTGCCACCTCTTTACTGAAAACTCTAAAAGACTGGACTAATTTTGTCTTAATTTAATTAAGTTTTAAATGGCAATCTGCTTACTCCATCTTTCTTTCAATTTGTATCAATAAGCATCTGCCAAAAATTTCAGAAACATTTTAATTGAAAATTTGTTTTAATAATTATGTCAACCTCAGCCTTTCTTGTTTCTCTTTTTTATAACTTCTATACTCCACTACTTCCTATATATCAAAGTGCCTTTAATAGTAAGAAATTTTGATTCAGAAAAGTAAAAATATGGAAAAATGTATTTACAGCAATAATCAGAGTCTCACCTGCATTTTATCTAGAATGTTTTTAATAACTTTATACCAGAGCAGTCTTTACTCTTTCCCCCCAAAAGACCAAGAAAATGTCCAGCCCAGAGAAAGAATGTCCAGGTCTAGTAGGTAATTGCTACTCCATTCATTTAATGATAAAGAGAGAAAAACTATTCTGGTCTTATTGAACTTGAACAATTGTTTCTTGAACACTGTTGACTATGGTCTATGGTATTTAAGCTTTTCTTATGGTCCTTTTGTTTCCTTTATCTCCCATTAAAATCCTATTGCTCTTCCCCACACACACACCCTCCTCAATTTAAGACACTGGGTAAACACAACTATTTCTTTGTTTTTGCATCAGAGATGCTGAATTCCAATCCTCCCACCACCCCCACTCCCACCCAAAAAAACAAAACAAAAACAAACAAACAAAAGAACACCATAGTTTATTATTTATTATCTGTTGTTCCCTCTAGATCTACTCTAACCAACTAGAAACTGGTTTCCTGGGTTAGATTACCCAGAGTTACCATCAGCACAGCTCATACTGAATGGTCCTCTCTAAAGCTATAGATCTCACTAATTTTTCAATAATGCTATCTCCACTTTCCTTCTCAGCAGCCAAACTTTCCCTAACCTGTGACTAGCTCTAGGGTACTTCATCCCGAGGATACTTTACTAATTCTTCCTTATATCTCTATGGTGGGGGCCAGATATGGTGGGGATCTCCTTTTTCCACATCCAGCATGGAAAGAGAGATGAATCAGTTCTGAGTGGAGGCAGCTAGAGAATAAGAAAAGAAAGAAAGAAAGAAAGAAAGAAAGAAAGAAAGAAAGAAAGAAAGAAAGAAAGAAAGAAAGAAAGAAAGGAAGGAAGGAAGGAAGGAAGGAAGGAAGGAAGGAAGGAAGGAAGGAAGAAAGAAAGGAAGAAAGAAAGAAAGGAGACACAGATAGAAAGATAAAGCTGGGAGCTAGGTGGGACCCTGCCATCTCCTGATGAAGAGACAGAGACCCAGAGCCCATGGAGCATGTTTATTTATATATCCCAAATACCAAGAAGTATCACCAAAATTTAGGATCAGCCAAAACCTGTTTGGCTCAGTGGATGGAGCATCAGCCTTCAGACTGAGGGGTCCTGGGTTCAATAGAGGTCAAAGGCATGTACCTGGGTTGCAGGCACATCCCCAGTGGGAGGTATGCAGGAGGCAGCTGATTAATGGTTCTCTCTCATCGATGTTTCTAGCTCTCTATCCCTCTCCTTTCCCCTCTGTAAAAAAAATCAATAAAATATATTTAAAAAAATTTAGGATCAAAGGAGCTTATTGGATTCTTGAGTAGCCCCAAGCATTCCTGGTACTTGACTGGATTTACTAAGTCACACTCCTGGACACCTGGGCAAAGTGAAAAGTCGTCTGCCTTTTTGGTGAAGCATGTTCCCAGGGCGTGGCTCTGCAGCTGACAATAATTAAAGAAATGCCCATGTGCCTTCCCAGGGAGCCCTCTAAATCTCAACCCTTTTTTTTGTTTATTTTTAAGCTACTATAATAAAAGTAAAATTTAAACATTAAGCATAAAGCTCTAATATTAAAACAATTGCAAACAATGTCAATGCAAAAACCAAACTAAATACATGTTATCATTTTCAAAACTTGAACAGAGCAAAACTCTGGCTATTAAGTAATAACAAAACAATGCCAATGAAACACATTGCAACACAATGCAACAATGCAAGAAGAGAGAAATCAAAACTACAGACATGTTAACATTTTTAGCTATTAAATTAAAAAGATTTCTTTTGCTGCTGATGTATATTTACTCAGAGTCCTCAGACTTGACTGTGTGAAACTTTACTGAAGAATGGCAGCTAACACATGCTAGCATGAGCAGGAACATGGTTGAAGAAATAGCTTCCACTTCTAGCTTTTCCACAATCTGCTGTGTTTCAGTTGTTAACTTCTTCAGATGACCCCATGCTAGCACCTCAGTTTTCTTCATGGACAACTCTCAGTTCTTTTGATTGAAGGGATAAGGAGCTTGTCTGAATCCATTGTGATGACACATGTAATGCTCTGGCACCTGAATTGGCTGCTCTGCTCCTTATGGAAAGAAACAAAACATAACCTCCTTCCCACATTATTACTGGATCTGATAAAACTCTTGTCTTTTTTTTGCTTCCTTCCACCTAGCTAACTTGGTGGAGGCTACTGTACAGGAGGTTCAATGGCTTTTGGCTGCTGTATGATCCTCTACATCACAATTCAAGATTTTAAAGTATAAAGAGCATGACCGAGTTTGTTTTGAGGTGACACATAACATCCGTCTTCCCCTTTTTGTTTTAGTAATTAGTTTTAAGAGTATGATTGGCTCTTTCCATTGAGTGACATTTGTTTTTGTCAGATTTGATTAGGTTTAAGTCCTCTGGGATTTATCTCTAAAGTTGGCACAGGGAGGCCAATAACACACTGAGGACATTGTTTCCAATAAAACATAGAAACTGTTGTTCTCAAATAACATTTTAAAGGCTGAAAATTAAATGAAAAGTTCCTCCAAATTAGTATGCCCTATAGTAGCTTTTTCAATAATTTTGGCCATATTCACTACATAAGTACTATCACTATAGATAGATGGGCTCTGTGGCAAAATCTGTTAAGGTATAAATAAGAGCTTGTATTTCTACTGAAGTATAATGGGTTTGAAGGATCTTTGCTCTCCTGCTGCAGTAGACCCAGCCTTTCTAGAACTGGATCCATCTGTAAAAATGGTTAATGCCTGAGGTATAACATTTATTTTAATGTGGCAGTTAATATCATTCTCTGTTAGAAATAAGGCAAGCCCCCCAAGTCAGGGGTCCTGGTAGAACACAAAACATCATACATTGACTTCTATGCAGAAGGGTGTGCACACACACATGGTCTGGAAGCACATGCACACCGACTTCCTTTGCCATTGGTCCTGGGCAACCTGCAGTGACGCACAGCTGCTGACTGCTAGCATGGCATGGCATCTTCACCATCTTTATTTCTGGACTATTTTGCCTCTGTTCTTGTGGACCAGTGCTTATTCTGTGGCTGGAACAGTCCTATCAGGTCCTCTCTGGGGTCCGTTGTTGTTGGAATCCATATGGGCTTTACTGGAAATATACAAACATATTCTCAAACAAAGGTTAATAAAAATATTTTCTATAAATTCAAATTGGGATCCTTTTGATTTTTGTCCAAATGATTTTCCTTTGGCTTATTTTGACACCATAAGATTTTATGGGTGTCTTGTTATCAGCATTATAAATGAAAAATAACTTTTAAAGTAAAAATTTTTAAAGCAGTTAAGGCTTGATGTGATTTACTTATAGGATATGTCTTACAGGATATTATTCTACTATCCTTTTAGATTTAATTATAATGAGGCTTTTGTACATTTTTAATGCAATCTTGATAACCTTTTATTTTTAATTTTTGCACAGAAATGTGTCTGCTTTGGATTCATAGCATGTTTAGCAATTTTACTATGAGATGAGCCATCAGTAAAACTTTTAGTTAATATTTCAGGAACAGTTTTTTGTCCACTACAAATAAGTTTTCTTGAATATTTTTTTATTTCAATTAGCCAATTTAAGTTAGCCTGAAAAAAGGCTAACTTATTCATTAGTTTAACTTTATTTGTCCTAGGTTATTGACAGTGAATGACATTAGGTTTTGGGAATCAGTCTTGAACTTTACACAAAATTTATCAGGAAGGCTAAAACACAAATTCTTTAGTTTAAGATGCCAAATATTTAGGCTTTCAATTACAATCCTTACAACATTTGAAGGAATACTCCTTATTTCCTTCCATTAAAATTTTCAGGCAACAGTCTTATTTTGGGATCTTTGTCTTTCTTTTTACAACATACAATCTGCAGGGTAGTGGTTTGGAACTCAAGCCTACAGCCAAGTAGCTAGCTATATTACAAGCACTTTTACAGTAAGGGTGACTACTAATTTACTGTTAGATTTAACATTTTAACAACAATCTTAGTTTACACTGTAAATATTAGTGAAAGAGAATTCAAAATTTTAAAATTTATCATTTTTATTAAAATTATAATTATATTTTTTAAAGTATCCTCAGGCTTATTTATATATACAGAGGGATCATGGGAAGGCTTCAGTAACTTTCTTAGAAGACTTATTTAAATTGTTTACAAAGACATTGGTTTATTCAAAGGAAGGGGGTTACCCTTTGTTATTTTAATATGGCAGCCCCCATGGGATCAGCAAGCCATGCGGCCAACATGGCAGCTGTCTAATCCATTCTTTTAAAAGACAATCAAAATCACATTGCAAACAAAACTCTCAGTAGCTGTTTCTGGTCTTTATTAGAATTGTTTATAAAATTATTAACTTTTCATTTAGCTGAAAACCTTGATTATAATTTAATAAGCTAATTTATTTAAGTAATTAAAGTAGGTATTTTCATTTTAAAAGGCAAAGCAAATTTATGTCTGATTCACAAGCCGCAAATGTTGCCCTGCCTCTAGCTTAATTAAGAATGCAGGAAGCTACCAAAGTAAGGCAGTAAAAGGTGGCTTCTAATCTGTTCTTAGATTTTACTTGGATTCAATTACTTAAACATTGCCACATTATAGGCAAGTTATAAAATGGAGATGGGAAAATGTTAAAAAAAATGTCTAGAAGTTATACGTACATTACCTTACTAATTAATTTCATATAAGGAATTGTCTTTTTTAATGCATGGTTGTGTCAATAAGAAGTTAATTTGAATATATTCATCTTTTATTTTTAAGTAATTACTCAGAAGCTTTTAATTATATGTATTTTCTTAAATAGGCTCTTTTAATAATTCTGTTTACCCTTTCAAACTACTTCTTTTCCATACAATACAAATGTAAATTTCAGAAGTATTTCCCTCTGTATTTCCAAAATCTAAATTAAAAGTGTGAGGATAAATTAAGATTTATTATATTATCTTTTTCATTTTCATATATTGCAATGGTTTTTATATTTATTCATTACTTTTATGCATATTGCATTACTATGAGCTAGGGAAAAGAGAAACATTATTTTCCTTTTGTTTAAGATAGGGGTGTCGAACTCAATCAGAGAAGGGGCCAAAATCTAAAATCCAGCCTAAATCGCGGGCCGAATGGTTTACTGAACAGTCATAAACTGACAATGTCATAAACTGACAGCGGAGTGCAGTGATGACAGCGCGGTGCGGGCCACATTGCAAGGCCTGGCGGACTGGATTTGGCCCGGGGGCCTTGTGTTTGACATATGTGGTTTAAGAGAAAATGAAGAAAGGAACATATAATTTTAAGAAATTTGTTAAGAGAATCCATGAGATTAGTCATGAACCCAGTTTTCTAAATTGGGTTATTGCACTTTGTCCTACAAAGGTTGTTTTCATGTTATGAAAATACCACCAAATAGTTTTGAAATTTTAAAATATTTCAATTTAACCACTAATTGTACTGAACTTGGCCAAACTTTTTCAGAGAAAATCAATCCATGGTAGAAAACTGATAAAGTCATATAGTTTCTGGATTATATGGAGATAATTTTTCCCAGGTGGTACATTTTTATAAAACAGGCTTCTCTATATTTGTTCCAAAATGAAGGACTTTGATTCTCTAAACTTGCCTTTTACATAAAATGAAAGCAGATGTGACCCAGGAAATCCTAAAACAGCGTGAGTGTTGCATATTTATCTGAAGGTATTCTATAGGCCTGATTATCTGTTAATAGTGTTTTAAAACCTGGAAACCACTCTGCAATAATCTTAATTACACTCCTCAGCATGAATTTTTATTTTTCCCCCAAGAAATGGAGAGAAATTTTTATTCATCACTCCCTATTGTTCAGTTCATGTGAAATCCCATTTGCTTTGGTTGACCAGACTTTTAGGATAAGAGCTAATCCTTTAAAGTGGAGAGTTCATTGGTAAGCCAAGAGGTGCAGCCAAGTACATTTCAGTATTCTGGAAATGAAAAGGAAATTGCCAAGAAAATATAATCCCCTATAGATTCTCCTACCCGGAAGGCCAGCCTAAGATTTGAAACCTACCCAGTTGGTGGCAACAAGCCCAGAAAAGTGAGGCACCTGATTCCCCTAAGCCAAGAATCTCTGGAATGGGAGAGACAGGTAAGCAATGAAAAAGTTTCATTCTAACAGCACAGATGGCCCTGCCATCACGCCAAATGGCTCACCAGGTCTGACAAAGGGGGCAGGTGATCAAACAGACTAAGGTTGAAATGACTGTTCTAAATGATACTGGAAAGTATGACAGGGATGGGGGAAGCGGACAAAAGGAGAAATAGTCAATTTATGGAAAAATTACTGCCATTCCCATCTGGCAGCATCTCCTTTTGACATCTGCCTTCCTAGGGCTCTTGGATGGTCTCAACCCTGGCAAGTGGAGATCAGGTGTTTGGGCAGATGATACACTTTGTCCCTGCTGAGATGGAGGCTGAGCTGCAGTGCTTTGTCATCTCCACTCCATTGATTGATGGGGAGGAGGGGAAGTCACCACTCCATTGGCCCAACAGGATTATCTTTCTCCCAGCAGAGAACCAATCCTGCAAACAAAAGTGGATAGCATTCAAAGGTTGCAAAGGGTCAAGGAAAGAATAGAAGCCACTGAAACATAGGTGACATTTACAACATAGGCCTTCCCCACCCAAAAATATAATAAATAAATAAATAAATAAATAAATAAATAAATAAATTTCAATATATGTAGTTCTCTCTGCTTTTTTATTCTAACAAGGTTATATATTCAGTGATTTCTACTTGGTATTCACCCTCTCCCCCATCCTCTTTACTCCCCACATTTCTATGAATGGAAAAATTTACTAGGGTAAGTCTTTTGAGAAAAAGAACCATGAAATATACCCCTCTCCTCACACACATCTTATTCAGTCTAATCAACAAGAGAATTGAATAACTTCACATAGGATTGATCAGTTCAATTTCCCAAGTTTATCTTATTGAACTAGTTAAAATTTTTAGGGGTTGTTTTCCTTGACTTTTTCAAAAGTATTCCCTGAGAGAGGGTGAAAAATCAGTGGTTCCTATTCAATGTTAAAGGTGAGGTGTCACAGAATAACATTTCTGGAAGCCCTTTAACCATAGGGGAACATTCTTACAGGTATATACACCCTTTGATCCATAGGCTCATTATCTAGAACTTTTCTCCAAGGGGATAATGAAAGATGTGCATAATGACTTATCTATTAGGTTATTTATTGATACATTAGACACAACTGCATTCCCATGGGATAATTATTAAATTAACTATTATATGCTAGTAGTTATATGATAGGATTAAAAAAAGATTCAGCCATTAGAAGTAAAATTATCAAAGAAAATTAAATTATACTTTCAGCAGTTAGTATGTCCCAAGTTATGTTGTAATAATAACACTTTCAAATCCTAGTGGCTTATGAAAATGTAGGTTTTCCTATTGTTCACACCACATGTCCATGGTAGGCTGAATAATGTCCCTCAATGGTATTCAGATCCAAAGCTCTGGAATTCTGTGAATGGTACCTTATGTGGAAAAGGGTTCTTGTAGATGTGATTAAGGATCATCTTGAGATGGGGAAATTCGTTCTTGGATTATCCAAGTGGGCCCTAAATGGAATCACAAATATCCTTATAAGAGGAAGTAAAGAGAGATTAAGTATAGACAAAAGAGAAAAAAAATGGTATAACAAAAGCTAAGAGAAGCAGTGTCAGAGAGAGAAGATTCTTTGCTGATGGTCTTGAAAATGAAGGAACAAATCACGAGTCAAAGATTGCAACACTAAATTCTGGAAAAGGCCAGAAAATGAAGTCTCCTCTGGGTTCTCAAGAGGAAGCACAATCCTGCCAATGTCTTAAATTTTAGACCTGTAATACTCATTTTAAACTTCTGGAATTCATAAATGTAAGAGAATAAATTTGTGCTGTTTAAAGCCATCAAGTCAGTGATGATTTGTTAGGGTAGTAATAAAAATCTAATACACAGGATAATAGAACAGAACCATCTTGACCCTTGCCAGTTCCATGGCTGGGAGAAAAATAATGTTGGTGAGTTATATTCTGGAAATTAAATGAAGTCACACAGTTACTTCTACTTCCACTTCACTGGCCTCACTTGAACCTACCATGTATATGAAATTAGGAGAACCAGAAATATTTGGTGGGCCTCACTTTTGATAATTCACCATGTTGCAAATATTCAGTAAAAATCAGATTATAAATCATTGTTACCAGATAGCTAGAGGTCTGATGCATGAAAATTCATCAAGAGTTCACCTTCCTTCACCCAGCTGCCAGCATTGGCTTCTCTCAGCAACCGGGACCTGGGCTGCTTCTCTCTTTTGGCTACCAGCAGGCAACTGGGACTTGGGCTGGCTTCCTACCAGCTCCAGCTTTGTCAGGAAGAATGTCCAGAATGTCTGGAAGGATCTCTGGTCTAATTACCATGTTACCCTTTTATTATTATAGACTAGTGGGCTGGTGCACAAAATTTTTGCACAAAGGGTGGGTTCCCTCTCACCAGCCTGCACCCTCTCCAATTGGGGATCCCTTGGGATATGTCCAACTGCCAATTTAGGGATCAGGCTAAACCGGCAGTTGGACATCCCTCTTGCAATCTGGGACCACTGGCTCCTAATTGCTCACCTGCCTGCCTGCATAATTGCCCCTAACCCCTCTGTCTGTCTACCTGATCTCCCCTAACCTCTCTGCCTGCCTATCTTATCATCACTAAATGCCCTCCCCTGCTGGCCTGATCTTGCCTACAATGGACATCTCCTGCTGGCCTGATCACCCCAAACTGCTCTCCCCTGCTGCCCTGATCTCTCCCCAACTGCCCTCCCATGCCAACCTGATCTCGCCCTCAACTTCCCTCCCCCTGACATCCAATTTGGTTCTGATTGGTCAGTTTCTATGCCAGTCAGTGTCTCTGGACCTATCAATGGGGCCTGATTAGAAAGGTGGGGCTGATCACCAGCCCCGTTGTAGGCCTGGAGAGAAATGGAGGGGGAGCTGTTGGACAGACCTGGAGAGAAAGAGAGAGGCAAGTGCTAATCAACAGCTGCCACAGAGGTAATGGATCAGACCCTTATTCTCTCTTCAGACCTCTCTTCAGGCCCAATTCACAGCCCCTCAGGAGTCAGTGCTGGGTCATTGCACCTGCAGCTGTAAAAGTCAGTATTGGCTTGCCACAGCAACCTAGTGCTGACTGCAGGACTGACTTCCAGTTGTTCGAGCCTCCAGTCATAGTGGATGTGATAAACCAAAGGTTTTTATATATTAGGTTTATTCTACCAATATGGGAAAATAAAACAATTGAGTGCCTACTCTTAAACATAGAAAAACTTGAAATAAGTATTTTAGTTTTATGCTCTTTTTCTGGGAAGTACCAGTATATGTAATATTTTTCTCCTTTTTAAATGTGTTCTATTTTTATATGCTTCAAGAAAATAGACTAGCGAGTATGTAGTAGTAAAGTACTGTACAAACTTAAACCTAATATTTAGAACATATTATTCATTTGTAAAAAAGACCAAAATCAGACATTAAAGACTATAACAGCTTAAAGGGCATGAAAAGAAACTAAATGAAGTCCCCAAGAAAATTTTTTTAAAATATCTAAAACATAGCAATTATGTAATGCTAGACTCTAGGCAAAACTTCAGCTTTCCTGATTTGAAGGGTTGTGCTTTTGCAACCCAAATGCAAAATCTAGTCTTTTGTTTATTAATAAAATTTATAATTTCATATTATTTTTATTATCTTTCTTATTCAAAAATGTCAGTGATGGTTTTTGGTATAGTAGAAAGATATATCTATCTATAATAATAAAAGTGTAATAGGCAAATTCGACCGGACAACTGAATGACCTTCTGAACATCATTCCAAACATCCTTCCAGACAACTTTCTTGATGAAGCCATGGCAGTGGGGGCTGAGGCCAAGGCATTTAGGGGTGATCAGGCAGGCAGGTGAGAAGTTAGGGGCAATCAGGAAGGCAGGCAGAGTGGTTAGGGGTGATCAGGCAAGCAGGCAAGCAGTTAGGGGCAATAAGGCAGGCAAGCAGAGGGGCCAGGGGTGATGAGGCAGGCAGGTAGTAAGGCAATTAGGAGCCAGTGGTCTTGTTAGGAGCAGAAAGTCAGACAACTCCTGAGCAGTCCCAGATTACAAGAGGGTGCAGGCCAGGCTGAGGGACCACGACCCCATGCATGAATTTCATGCACCGGGCCTCTAGCATATATATATAAAAGGCTAAGCAACCATTATGACAAAACGACCAGAATGACTGGAACAACCAATCACTATAATGAATACTGGCCACCAGGAAGCAGACGCTCAATGCAGGAATTGCACCCTGGTGGTCAGTGTGCTTCCACAGCCAACTTCCCACATCCAAGGGCTGGCCTACCTCCCATGGTCCCTCCCCTTGGCCAGTCCCTTCCCCTGGCTAAGGCTCTGGAGAATATGGGTCTGAGAAGCCTGTGAAAGGAGAGCAATCCTGACACTGATCTAGACAGAGTAGCAGCTCAGATGGGGCAGAAGGGGCAGGGCAGCGGCCTGATTGCAAAGACATAAAGTAAGCACCACTGCCATCTTACCTCTGCCACCACACTGTGCTGCTCACCCTTCTTCCCCCATCAGATACTTCTAGTTCAGCCCTGCACCTTTCCAGGCTCCCAACTGCTGATTGACTCTAGTTCCTATGGCAGTGTGCCACCATTGGCTGAAGTCAGCTACCTATCATGCATGGGGGTACAGCACCCAGGAAATGTGTAGCTGAGATAGGAGAGATGACCTGTTTGTTTGTCAGCAACTCCACCTCAGGGATAGTGAGGCTGCCTGAGCACAGGCAGTGAAGTAGAGCTGTATTTCCACCTCAGAGTGTGCTGGTGTTCAGGCCTTTGGGGAGCTCTGTCTGTGGTTTTTGCTTTCCACTACTTCAGCACATCTATACAACTAGATCAGGGCCTGCCAGGCAACCTCTGTGGTCCCACCCTCCTCTCCCCCATGGTGCACAAATTCTCACACCAGGCCTTAGTCCAGTATAGCCTATCTAATAAAGGGGTATGCTAATTGACCCTCACACCCTTGCAAAGATGGCACCACCCACAGCCAATAAGGAGGGAATATGCTAATTGACTGCCCTGTCCTCAAATATGGCAGTGCCCACAGCCACAAGATGGCAGTGCCCAATCCTTTCAGCCCCACCGGGGCAGCAGGCTCATGACCTCTGGAGTTGCCCAGTTCCCTCAGCCCCCCAGCCTCCCAGGGTTGCCCCAAGGTGCAGGCAGGCCTCGTATGGCAGCTTCCCAGCTGCCCAGGGCTGCCCAAGGCTCAGGTAACCAGGGCAGGCAGAGGCTTTCACTGTCAGCAGTATCAGCAGCAGAGGTGGGATGGGTGTCACCTTTTGCTGATCACCTGGTCACCTCCTGCCCCTGAGGGCTCCTGGACTGTGAGATGGGGCAGGCCAGCATGAGGGAACCCCTTCCAGTGCATGAATTTTCATGCACTGGGCCTCTAATATATATATAAGTAATATATATATTACTCTTCAGTAAAGAGATGTCAGTTTGGTATCTTGTTTACATCCTGGTAGCAAAACACTGTCTTTTTACTTATGCATCCCAAGGATCTTCCTGCATACCTACAAGTTATCTTTTTGATATTACCAATAATTTCAATCAAAAGAATAAAATGATGTATTTCTTAGGAATTCAAGTGTATTTGTTTACTAGTCACCATAACAAAATAGCACTGACTGGGTAATTTAAACAATAGAAATTTATTTTTTCACAATTCTGTATACTAGAAGTCTGAGATCAAGGTGTCAATAGGGCTAGATTATTCTGAGGGTTTTCTTCTTGGCTTGTAGACAGCAATCTTCTCACTTTGTCCTCACAAGATCTGTTCTTTGAGCCTTCTTATAAGGACATTAGTTCTACTGGATTACTATCCACCCTACTATTCTCACTTTAACTTAATTATCTCTTTAAAGATCCCCACCTCCAAAAACAGGGCTGGGCAAAAGTTGGTTAATTTATCAGCCATTATTAACTAACAGATAAATCATAAGTAAGGATACAAAATAATGTTAATAAGAAGACAAATAATAAAAATAAATAACATAATAACTAATAAATAAATAATAATACAAAAATACATTCTGTGTTTCACATACTCACAATGGTAAAACTATTTTTGCCCACCCCTGTTTGGTTACATTCTGACATACTGGGGGACAGGATTGCAACATTTAAAGAGGGGGGTGTACAATTCAGCCCAGAACATCAGTTGTTTTTTTTTTTTTTTTTTTTTTTTTTTTTTTTTTTTTTTTTAAAAAAAAAACAACACTGTTCATTGACACAAGAATACTCTATTTTTTAATTAATGGTGGGGGTAACCTCTCCAGCCTCTGTTGTAGGTGGGCAGTGAGGAGTGAGGGGGTCCCAGATTGTGAGAGCTCCAGACTGTGAGAACCCTGGACTGTGAGAGGGATGTCTGATTTATGATTTAGGCCTAATCCCCGGGAGATCGGGCCTAAGCCAGCAGGTGGACATCCCTCCAGGGGTCCCAGACTGCAAGAGGGCTCAGGCTGGGCCGAGGGAACCCCCCCCCCCATCCCACTACCAGTGCATGAATTTCATCTACCTGGCTTCTAATATGTGTATAAATTGGTAGGCACATTATACCAGCCTCTTCTTTCAGTTAGAGTTTTGCATGCAAACACATTGATCTTCTGGGTCTCTCCTACCACACAGCATTTGTGGAAGGAGAGGCTCCCAAGAGAAAGGCAATTTTACCTCATCCACTGCTGTAACACACAGCAGGTGTTAATTACTTTGTTATTTCAATTGATCAAAATGTCCCTAATGCTACAGTGACTCTGGGCACACTTACCAATGTGCTATTTTCCCCCTATTTATTTAAAAACCTTGCTTTGAGTGTCTATTTGTTCAGCCAAAATTCTGTGTTCCAAATTGTTACTGGCTCATTCTTAGCAGAACATGAAGCGAATTCCCAAATTGACCCACAGACATGGATTCAGGACACTAGCTTCAGTGAGAATATAAGAGGAAGTTGTGTTTATTTTGTCACAGGACAAAAATCATACCATAGTAATCCCTAGAATTTGCTCCATACAAATTGCTGCCATTTTAACATATTGTGGACTAAGATGCAAGGGCTTCAATTTTCTAAATAGTGCTTGTGTGTGTCCTGTTCAAGAGCTCACCCAATAGAGCTGATTTGAAGCTCTTTGGAATGTTTGCAATTTAAATGTACAAACAATGGCTAGGGGGGAGGGGAAGGCTAAGGCAGCTGCTCAGTAGAAAATGCTGTCATTGCTGCTGCTTTTATCCAGGAAACAAAATGCTTTTGGTTGATAGTTTGCCCACTTTAATCTTGGGAAAGATCAAATGAAACTGTGAAAATTCTGTTCAAGTCATTTGAATACAAACCAATTAAAACTGAGGTCCAATACAAGGTATCCTAGAAGAGATGAGTCTAGGGTTCCTTCTCCTACCTGCCTCTGCCACCTAGAAGTCTGCTATTCCTGAGTCTCACTAGGCTCATGCAACCAACTGTGGTCAGAAACCATCTGGTGACTACACAGTGCTTTACAATTTAGAAAAAAATACATATTGCATGCTTACAGCTCACTTAAACCAGAAACAGGGAAGATTTATTAGTACTATCCTTTATCACATGAAGATCCTGATGTTTAAAAGCGTAACTCACTCACAGCCAGGATGAGAAGAGAAAAACACTTGCTCCTGAAGGTAGATGGGTAAAGCAGATGTGCTTTTGCTCTTTTCTCCTGCTCGTGATCTATGGTTTTATTAAAAAATAATGTCCAACTTTTGGAAAGTTTGTAACAACCAGCAAAAAATACTGAAGCCAAATAGCATTTTCCCATACTAAAGATATCCAAGAATAACATAAATAATTTATATCTCCAGACAATACAAATTCTATTCTGCCACTACATAATTTTATTTGAACAAACAAAATAATATGTGTGAAATTGTCTGCAGTGTCTACTTTCTATAAGTGATCAATATATGTTGGTTGAATCTAAAACTATTAATCTAAAACATCATAAATATATGTTGGTTGAATCTAAAACTATTTTTTTCTCTCTTGAGTTTCTTGTGTCTGTTTTTTGTTTGTTTTCCTCCAGAATTCTTCTGTTTTTGGTATGCTCCATGACTCACTGCTGGAGGCTATAGCAGAAGCCAGGAATGGAAGCAGTTTTGGGTGGAACCCATTCTCAGGATTAGGACAAGAAATGGCTTCCAGAGCTATGTGTAGAACATTCTCGATTCCAAGAAATATTACTGAAAACCTAGACAGAAACCTCAGGTCTTAGGCTAAGTAAATACTCTTTTAGTAGTGTCTTAAGATGAACTATCTGACCAAATCTCATTGTTTTTGACATGTCAATATATTTACATGCTTTCTTGTAAGAAATTTTAAGGCAGGATCTATTAATTTTTATATTTTTCTCTTTCCAACTAAAGCATGTAGCAAAGGGAGTGCAAAGAATCATACAGAGAAAGAAAATGGGTTTTAAGTTCAAGTTAAAAACTTGAATTTAGAATATTGGGGATTTTGACTCATGTGTAATCCAGAGTCAAAGCAGATGATTTTGAGTTCTTATAATGTATAAGAACTATATATATGTTAGTTTGTATGTCAAACAAATCCTAATTAGTTTGTCTTTACAACCTTGTTTTCCTTTTGGGCGCACAGATATATAATATTTTAAAGCATCATTTGAAGTTGATGTGGCCATATATGTAAGAGTTATGACCAAGGGAATGGATAGAAAGTGACAGACATTACTTTTGCTCTCATAAAACAATCCCATACAAACACCTGTATCATCTGGTTAGATGTTAATGTCTGGAGTAATCCTGGAAGCTATGTCTTGAAAAATGACAGAGAATAGACTGTCAGTGATGGGGAGGTTGGGGGGCTAAGTGAAATAGGTGAGGTATTAAGCAAACTACAACAACTCAAAGACACAGACATCAGTATGATGATTACCAAAGGGAAAGGGGCATAAGTCAGGTAAAAGAAGATAATGGGGGATAGTGGTGACTAGACTTTGAGAAGTGAGCATGTAATACAATATACAGATGATGAATTATACAGCTGTACACTTGAAATTTATATAATTTTATTAACCAATGCATCCCCAATAAATTCAATAAACACATTTTAAAAAGAAGAGAAAAATTATAGTCTTCAATAGCCTAGATTCCTGAATAACTTCTTGGAACAAAGTCAACATGCCTATTCTAGTAACCAATGGACTTTCACTAAGTAAAAATGAAAGCTCTGTTGTGCTAATGAAAATTTATACAGGGTTGGGCAAAGGTGATTAACAGTTGTTCTTAGGAAAATAATATAAAATCTTACCTAATAAAAGAGAAACATGCAAATTATCCACCACTCCTCTATGCCCACAGCCAATCAGAGTGAGTATGCAAATTAACTTAACAAAGATGGATATTGATTTGCATATATGCAGGCATGAAGTGGCATGAAGCCTGCTATGAGGGCAAGGGGGTGGTGGAGGAAGCTACTGGAGTGGTGCTTCAGACAGAAGCAAGGACTTGCTGGCTCTGTGCTGTCCAGGAGCAGGGACTTGCAAGTTCCTGTGGGGGGACGGGGGGGAGAGAATGCGTGGGCTGGGAAGCAGGGACTGGGAGTGAAGCCAGGGGAAGGAAGGCCTATTCTTGAGGAAAATCATGCAATGGGCCTCTAGTTAATAAATAATAATACAAGAATAAACTCTTGGCATATTCATAAAGGTAAATCTACTTTTGCCTCAGCCTGTATATATTTGAACCGGAAGTTATACAGTCTAGTCAATAAAGTATTATTATAAAATACTAGAGACCCGGTGCATGAAATTCATGCATGGGTGGGGTGTCCTTTTGCCTGGCCTGCACCCTCTCACAATCTGGGACCTCTTGGGGTTATGTTCCTCTGGCAATCCTGGATTGCTGGCTCCTAACTGCTGGCCTGTCTGCCTGCCTGATCACCCCTTGCTTCTTGCTTGCCGGCCTGATTGCCCCTAACTGCTCTCATGTTTGCCTGATCACCCCTAACCCTTATGCCTGCCTGATTGCCCCTAATCACTTTCCTGCCTGCCTGATTGCCCCTAACCACTCACCTGCCTGCCTGATTGCCCCTAACCACTCACCTGCCTGCCTGATTGCCCCTAACCCCTCTGTCTGGCTGCCTGATCACCCCTAACTACTCGCCTGCCTGCCTTATCACCCCTAATGCTTGCTTGCCTGCCTGATTGCCCCTAATCACTCACCTACCTATCTGATTGCCCCTAACCACTTGCCTGCCTGCCTCATCATCCCTAACCACCTTTACCTCGACCCCTGCTGTTGCAGCTTCATCTGAAAGGTTGTTTGGCTGTCTAGTCAAATTAGCATGTTATGCTTTTTTATTATTACAGATTATACAATATCATTTTCTTCTAATATCCGTGGTTATTTTCGGCCTTTCTGCATTGGGAGCACACTTTTTAATACTAAAATTCTTAGTAGTATACTTGGAACCATTAAAGGACCCCCAAAAGATACAGTCATCAATAATTATAGTACAATAGCTCATGCAATATTACAGTGCCCTGTCACCTATAAAATCATCCAGTTTTTGGTTAGTTAGACAAACTTTAGCCTGGTATGGTTATTTGTATCATCCTGACTACTGCCCTGATCTTGCTGTCATAGTTTTCCAGGAAGCAAGTTATTGTACATTCTGGTAATCATTTGAAATATTTTTTAACTCATATTCAAAGCCTGTTGTACTGTACACATTATAATGCCATATCTACTCTGCAGCTCTGTGGATATTTTGAATGTTGTTTATAGATTCTCATATACAGCAAAAATATAATTTTCATATTAATAATTCTGCCTCACCCCCTTTCCAAACTATATTCACTGCGGATCAAGGGCCTGGGTCCTTTAAGGAAACCCTTACTGACTTTGTAAAGCCAGTGATGCACACAAGGAATTCAATGTGGGAATGGCAACTTCCAGCAGTGTTGATTGTTTCAAGGCATGGGTCACATGCTGCAGCAGAGGTGATCAGAGTGGTTCTCATTCATTCCACACCACATTGATCAAAAGATTTAGCTCCAGCATCCTCTCAGCTCTGCCAAGTTGCTTTAGCTTGCAATTGCTTTCATATTTTCTTTGAGCCTTTATCTTTTATCTTTCATCATATTTTGTGCTGTTTCTTTTATCTTGAACACTTAACTTATAGATCCCAATACATGCTTATCACTCTAGAGTGCCTTGCACAGAATCTGAACAAATTAGGAGCTAAACAAATGTTGATCTGTTATCTTCTCATGTGAATATAACTAAGATTACCACCCTTGGCACCTGAGCTGTGGTTTTCATAGCACATTCACATACCTTGCCTACCATTACTATGTAAAATCAGAGGGGCAGAGTTCTCATTTACAGATGAGGGAACAACAGCTAAGAAAGACCAATCACCTTCCCACATTTCCATGGAAAACAGGTGGCAGTTCTGAAAATAAATAAATTCTTTCATAATTTCTAATTTAGAGTACATTATATTGAATAACATACAACAACTATAATATTCACAATGTTCTGATGATGATAAGGAAATAATTTATTCTGAATGGGCCATAATCATACTGGTATCTTAAAGATATCCTCAAGAATAAACATGGTCAATAAAATGGTCATTTGAGCAATTTTGAATGAGTACTATTTATGAATAAAACTGATTTTATGGAGTAACTTGATCAAACAAATGCAATATTTGGCCATGATGAGTAGGATAGCAATGGTTGCTTTAGTCAAAATCACAACTTTTTCACCCAGATGTTTAAATGAATCTTTATATACGTGTAGAAAGGTCTTTGGAATCTAAAACTGAGGAGGTTTAAGATGGGAGGGGATCCTGAGAGAACTTGAGGTATGAAAGATATTTCAAGTAAATTATAGATTACTTGACAGAGACTAGCAGCTAGCTATCCAAGAATTTTTTACCTTTCTTTTGGATCTAAAGCTAAACTAAGTCTCCAAATCTTACATGCAGTTAGAAGTGTTCATATGAATTAGGGCCCTCAAATGGAAGGTAAATAGGAGTGGTATATACCACATCTAGGTCTATCTGGTCCATAAATTTAGTGATTGTGGACCACCATGAATTATTCCTATAAGAGTAACCACAGGACAGAAGGAGGTTGGGTCCCTGAACAATTCTGTCATCCTGACTACTTCCATGTCCCAGTCTCTTTGTTACTTCACCCTAGTTTATCCTAATGCAAGTGACCAACAGAAAATATATAAAGTAGTAATAAAGATAAGGAAAAAAATCTGAGTCAATTATTGATACCTTTGTGGCATTCATCCACAGAAAAAAATTGACTTTCAAAAGGAAATTTGTTAAGTTTCCAAAACTCAAGGAAGAATAAAAAAACCTGAATAGGTCAATAACTATTCATGAAATTGAAACAGTTATCAAAAAGCTTCCAGCAAAGAAAAGCCCTGGACTGGACAACTTCACAGGGGAGTTTTGCCAAATATTCAAAAATTAAAACCTATCCTCCTCAGACTATTCCAAAAAATTCAAGAAGGCATACTTCCAAGCTCTTTCTCTGAAGCCGGCATTCCCTAATCACAAAACCAGTTAAAAGCACTACAAAGAAAGAGAATGAAAGGCCAAAATATATGATGAACACAGATGCCAAAATTCTCAACAAAATTCTAGCAAACCGGATCCAGCATTACATTAGAAAGATCATACACCATTATCAAGTGGGATTTATTCCAGGAATGCAAGGCTGGTACAATATCCACAAATCAATAAACATGATGCATCACATAAACAAATGGAAAGACAAAATTCACATAATCATATCAATTGATGCAGAAAAGGCATTTGACAAAATCCAACACCGTTTTCTGATAAAAAAAAAAAAAAAAAAAAATCTCAGCAAAGGGGGAATAGAAAGATCAGACCTCAACATAACAAAAACATTACATGACAAACCTACAGCCAATATCCTACTCAATCGGCAAAAACTAAAACCATTTTCCATAAGAACAGGAACAAGACAGGGATGCCCACTCTCACCACTTCTATTCAACATAGTACTGGAAGTGCTAGCCATAGCAATCAGAGAAGAAGAAATAAAAGGCATCCAAATTGGAAAAGAAGAAATAAAATTGTCATTATTTACAGATGACATGATATTTTACATCAAAAACCCTAAAGACTCCATCAAAAAATTATCAGACAAAATAAATGAATTTGGCAATGTAGCAGGATACAAAATTAACACCCAGAAATCTATGTGTGTGTGTGTGTGTGTGTGTGTTTATACACCAATAGTGAGCTCACAGAAAGAGAAACTAAAAAAAAAAAAAAAAAAAAAAAAGAAAGAAAAAGAAAAAAAAAAGAAAAAGAAAAAAATTAAGATACCTAGGAAATAAATTTAACCAAGGAGATAAAGGACCAGTACTCAACAGGACACTGAGAAAAGAGATAAAGACATAAATGAATGGGAGAATATACCATGTTCAAGGATTGGCAGATTCAACATCATAAAATGTCCATACTATCCAAAGCACTCTATAGATTCAAAGCAATCTCTATGAAAATACTAAGGGCATCTTTCAGAGATCTAGAACAAATTCTCCAAAAATTCATCTGGAGTAAAAAAAAAAAAGACCCCAATTAGCTGCAGCAATATTGAAAAAGAATAACAAAGTTGGAGGGATCACAATACCAGATATCAAGCTATATTACCAAGCCACAGTTCTCAAAACTGCCTGGTACTGGCACAAGAACAGACATAAAAACCAATGGAATGGAACAGAGAACCCAGAGATCAACTCAAGTCAATTAATTGTTATCAATTTACTTGTAATATTAACAATTGTAATTGTAATATTGTAATTATAATATTAATATTACAATTAACATTAATTGTTATCAATTTTTATTAATTGAATAATTATGTTCACTTAATATTTGACAAAGGAGCCAAAACCGGTTTGGCTCAGTGGATAGAGTATCAGCCTGCGGGCTGAAAGGTCCCGAGTTCGATTCCGGTCAAGGGCATGTACCTTGGTTGTGGGCACATCCCCAGTAGGGGGTGTGCAACAGGCAGCTGATCGATGATTCTCTCTCATCGATGTTTCTGACTCTCTATCCCTCTCTCTTCCTCTCTGTAAAAAAATCAATAAAATATATTTAAAAAAATATTTGACAAAGGAGGCATGAACATACAATGGAGTCAAAAGAGTCTCTTCAATAAATGGTGTTGGGAAAATTGGATAGATACATGCAAAAAAAATAAGCTAGATTACCCACTTACACCACACACAAAAATAAATTCAAAATGGATGAAGGACTTAAACATAAGACAGGAAACCATAAAAAAAAATCTTAGTAGACTCTAAAGGCAGCAAAATAGCAGACATATGTTGTAGCAATATCTTTAGATACTGCTCCTTGAGCAATGGAGACTAAGGAGAAAATAAACAAATGGAACCACATCAAATATAAAACTTCTGCACAGCAAAAGGGCATATTTCAGAGACTTAGAACTAAACAACAAAACAATAAGGAAGCCCACTGCATGGGAGAACATATTTGACAATGTTATCTCTGATAAAGATTTAATCTCCAAAATTTAGAGGGAACTCATACAACTTACAAAAGGAAGATAAACAATCCAATAAATTAAAAAAAAAAAAAAATGGGCAAAAGACCTAAATAGTCACTTTTCAAAAAAGGACATACAGAAGGTTATGAGACATATGAAAACATGCTTAAAGTCACTAATCATCCAAGAGATGCAAATCAAAACAATAATGAGCTACCACCTCAACCCTGTTAGAATGGCTATCATCAACAAATCAACAAAGGACAAGTGCTGGAGTCAATGTGGAGAAAAAGAAACCCTCCTGCACTGCTGGAGGGAATGCAGACTGGTGCAGCCACTGTGGAGAACAGTATAGTGTTTCCTCAAAAAATTAAAAATGAAACTTCCATTTGACCCAGTAATCCCACTTCTAGGAATATATCTCAAGAAAACAAAAACACCAATCAGAAAGGATATTCGCACCCCTATGTTGATATCAGCACAATTTACAATAGCTAAGATTTGGAAACAGCCTAAGTGTCCATCTGCAGATGAGTGGATTACGAAACTGTGGTACATCTATAAAATAGATGTAAAAAAGAAGGAATTCTTACCACTTGGGACAGCATGGATAGACCTGGAGAGCATTATGTTAAGCAAAATAAGCCAATCGGAGAAAGATAAAGACCACATGATCTCACTCATTTGTGTAACAATGAACAACATAAACTGATGAACACAAATATAATAGAACCAGAGACATAGAAGTATTGAACAGACTGTAAAATCTAGGAGGGAAGGCAGAGGGTGAGGGGATAAAATATCAATCAAAGGACTTGTATGCATGCACATGATCAAAACCAAAGGACACACACTCTAAGGAGGTGAGGGCTTGTGGTTGGGGGAGGGGATTGCAGGGGAGAGATCAATGGGGGGGAAAGGAGACTCATGCAATACTTTAAACAATAAGAATTTTTTTAAAAAGGAAATTTGTTGATAAAAATAAAGCATCATTTCAGGAGATTTCTATTATTTACTTACTTAAAGAATGAACTATTATAATTTATCATGAAGACAAATTGCTAATTTTAAAGACACAGAAAAGCAATTGAAGTTTTATTTTTTCCCTAAATATCTCAATGTTTCTCTAAAGCTACCTATATTGAAGTGTACAGGCATTATCCAAAAGTAATTATTATGACTTCTTATGATTAATTTGAGAAATTATGATTAATTTATGACATTTATAAAAGATATGAATTTGAATATGATAAACACTCTATATTGTATCTACTTTGTTTCATATATATTCCATGTAGCTAGGTAACTAGCTATGCACCTACCTATGTATAATACTTCCCTATCAATTATGGGTTCTGAAATCAGACTACCTGTGTATAAATCCAGCTATGTCACTATGATTCAAGCACTTACTCTATGCTACTCCCTTTGGTGGCAAATATTCCAACTATGGACTAGGGAAACAATAAAAAAAGGCACAAGATGGAAAGAAAGCAAACCATGTGAACAAGAGAGGAAAATGCCCAGTCTATCTACATTAGAAGCTCTGTTTGGGGATTTAGGGAGAGGTGAGGCAGCGGAGGCGAGGAGAGTGGGTCATTGATGAGCAGCCTGAAAAGCAAAGGAGGCTGATTCGACACCTGCTGTTTAAGGTCCTCTGTTCTGGCAGTTCTAGTTCCTGGTTCAGTTGATTTCTTCGGCCTAGAATCCTGTCATGAAGGCAGAAAGGCCTGGGCAAAAATCTGGAAATGGAAAGCATGGAGTGAATCAGGGATAGAAGTTTACAAAGGAAGTACTGCGCACGGTTGGGTGACATAAAAAGAAAAAAAAAGAAGGTCATGTGGCCCAGCCGGCCGGCCGGCGTAGCTTAGTGGTTAAGCATAGGCCTATGAACCAGGAGGTCATAGGTTCGATTCCTGGGCAGGGCACATGCCCGGGTTTCGGGTTCGATCCCCAGTGGGCGGCGTGCAGGAGGCAGCTGATCCATGGTTCTCTCTTATCATGATGTTTCTATCTCTCCCCTTCTCCCTTCCTCTCTGAAATCAATAAACATATATATATTTTTTAAAAATAGAAAAAGAAAAGGCCACGTGAGGGGAAACATCAGCCCTGTCCATGTTATGCCCTGGTTCCAAGCAGGACAGGGGTTCCTATATTGGGAAGCCAGGGGATGTTGTCTGTGGATAGACGCAGTAACAAGCAAACTCGGCAGCCTTCTTTCCACATCAGTCAAAGACCTTGGGTGGTTGCTGTACAGTCCCGCCCGGGAAGAGGAGGCCGGGCTGGACCGTCTCATAGGACCCCATCCAGGTGGAGAGCTGCCTGCTCAGTGAGCCCCACAAACAAAGGGTTGTTCACTCAAATCAGAGCGGAGCAGAATGTGACCACCAGGCACCTGAGAAGCCTGACAAGAGTGTTGTGGCGGCTCCCCGCCCCATCCTTCCCCAGAGCAATGGCTGAGTCCTGTGCAAAGCACTGGAGCTGCAGCCGCCTTATCCCCAGAACACTGTTTTCCTGCAGCTCAAGCAGGCCTCAGCGCTTGCTGCTAACAGTAGGTGGGAAGCACACTGCTGCCGCGCCACAGGGCTGGCTAATCAGGCCCTATTATGCTGTAGAAAGCTGCTTGATGTGCCTTTTAAAACTTTACCACCGACACACCTACCGTCTGACACCGTACAATTAGCCCTGCGCTTTAGGAGCCACGGCAGCGGCAATATTACCACATCAGAGGGATCATTATTTGAGATTCAAAGCCGCCCCTGTGCATGCAGGGTTCCTCTGCCCCTTCTAGGCAAGGCTTGAGGGTGTTAGTCTTTGTATTGTTGAAAAGTGTTGATTTTCCAGAGCAATTTCTCCTTAGAAAACCACTGTGCTACATTGTCATCTGATTCATTACACCCTGCCCTACTGGGAAATGTTATCCCTTCTCTGGACTGAGAAAATAGCACCCGCTGAGCATTTCTTTATGTGTTTGCCTCAGAAGGATATCTGTTTGGGGAGATTTGTGACATTTCAGGCCACCAAATGATCATACAGAAAACCTCTGTGGCATCTCCATGTAATTTACATTCTCATGTAGCATCCCCAGTACAATGTCCCCCACTCCCTGCCTGCCACATACACACACCCACACACACACACACACACACACACACACACACACACACAGGGTCAGACACTCAAAAGACACAGGCACTTAAACAGAAAACACTCAGACCCAGAGGCTCACACAGACACACATAGCTGCCCCCCCCCCCCCCCCACACACACACAACTATGCAGAGGCCAGACTCAAATTCCATTTAAAAAAAAAAAAGACAGACAGGACATCACTACAGTGGTACATTGTCAGAGAAAAATGATACTGAAAGGTCTCTCAAGCATTCCAAGGAGGCAAGGAACCAGATATAAATACTATGAATGAAATCCTGATGTAAAAAGATAATCAGAGCCTGTGACATACCATGTACAAATGTAGTTTTGAATAGCAAGGACAGAACATTACAAACACAGGTTCTTAGAATATTCCAGATATAAACTTGTCAGGGCATCGAGAATAGCCAGTGGTCATGAGACTGTGACAAGAGCTTTCTTTCTTTAAATTGCTGACACTATTCCAGATGCCCCCATTTTCTCCTCATTTGCCCCCTCCATCCAACCTCTGCCTCACCCCAGGCCTTCACCTCACTATTGCCTGTGTCCATGGGCTATGCATACATGCATATATGTTCTTTGGTTAATCTGTTCACTTTCTGGCAATAAGAGCTTTCTAAACTGTGCACTAAACCATGGTGCTCCTTCCTCTAGCTTGATGTTTTGTCCAGGAGGACATGCATTTGGGGAGCCCTGTTCACACACTACCTCTTCCAAGTGGTGATGCAAATTCTCTGGTGAGGGGTGTCTGGCAGACATGGGGAGGGAATGAAAGGTTTTAGGATAGTGCATAATGTTCCTGCTGGTGCTGACTTTTTAACTAGGGAATAAGAAAGTTCCCACCTTTCTCAAATCTGTTTCTGTCCATCTGTAGTCTGTGGAATTGAGAGCTCTCCTGCTGCAACTAAGAAAATAAAAAAGCTGAACCTTAGATACCAAAACATTTCAAAAGCTGATTTTTGTTATTGTTTTGGTGGTGGGAGGTTCCCATTCTTTTCTCTGCTTTAGTTGCTGTTCAGAAACCTGCGACATTTCTTGGGAGGTGCCAAGAGAACATTTTTTTGCTAAATTTCCAGCTGGAACTTTTAAGAATTAAAATGTCTCAATATGCCAGTACTCATGCTATTTCTAGTCATGTTTTGAATCTGATTTGACTAAAAATATAGACTTTTAGATTCTGGCAGAAAGAAAGAGAGTGTTTCTAATTCCAAGGGAGAGGAAAAAAAAATAGAGAAGGGAAGGGAAGGAAAGGGAAAGGAAGAGAAGGGAAGGAAAGGGAAGGGAAGGGAAGGGAAGGGAAGGGAAGGGAAGGGAAGGGAAGGGAAGGGAAGGGAAGGGAAGGGAAGGGAAGGGAAGGGAAGGGAAGAGAAGAAGAAGGAAAGAGGGGAGAGTGGAGTGGAAGGAAGAAGAGAGAGGGGAAGAAAGAGAAGGGGAGGGGAGAGAGAGAGAGAAAGAGAGAGAGAGAGAGAGAGAGAAAGAGAGAGAGAGAGAGAGAGAGAGAGAATGAAGGAAGGAAGGAAAGAAGGAAGGAAGGAAGGAGGGAAGAGGGGAAAGGAGGGAGAGAAGAAACTGAAGAATTTCCAATACTTTTCTATTTGTTTGGGGTTGGAGTGTTGGCTACTGGTCAGGTAAATGTCTATTGGCTGTTTGAATTATAGAAAGATTTAAAATAGACTGTTGTCTATTTAAGTGCTGCTTCAAAAGTCATACCTCCTGATATCCCTAAATATCAATAATTTACATTTACATATTAGCATATCTTAAATATAGAAAATTTATTTTTCTTTTATTATATCACAGATTCCATCAATGTATAGCTAAACAAGATTGAAGAAAATAATTGAATGTGAAGAACTGAAATCAATGTCAGAACCTCTAATGAGCTATAACCACAGTGAACTGCTACACCACCTGTTCCAGACAGACAGATGGAGGCCCTCTGGGGGTCATGGCTCCCCTTGTAAAGAAAGCTGGAATCACATGCATGCACAATTTTGACAGAACAAAAAAAGACAAAGGCACTGACACTTAATAGGAGATCATAGTGACTTTGTTAAGAAATGTCAGCACTCTCAGCTTCTGACTCCCTCTATTTCCAGTCATTTTAGGGTTAGGTAAGTGCATCATTCCTCAAGCACCTTTCACTAAGAAGAACTAGAAGACAAATCTGCATACTCGGAGGCTCTGGCAAGCATGCAGATGAAATAAGCTGAGTATGTTGGCTAACAGAAATAAAACACAGAGCTGTATTATGTTTGGTTCCGTAATGCCTAACAGCAACTTTACATTCATATTAGATTTGGATGATTGACAATAGACTGAAGTTGGGGGGGGGGGGGGGTTAGTGATATTAAGGAATAGGTAGATGGAAAAGAAAGGGGCACATTAGATAGAAATTCCAATTTTAGGATAGTGTGTGTGAATTGTCCTATAAGGAGATTCTTTGGAAGGTATACTTAAAGAAGAAAATAGTTAATTGTTGTTGATTAAAAATATGGTCTGTAATTTTAGTAATCAGATTAATAAATTTCACATTAAAATGAGACTGTAGAAGATGGCAGATTACTTCTTTGTCCTATGCAAAGTATGGCTTTTTTATTTTATTTTTTATTAATGTTTGAGTTTTTAAGGTTTTAAAATCCTTTCCATTTGTTCTGGAAAGTATATATTCCATTATTAGAAAAATGTGTTTGTGCCGAAACCGGTTTGGCTCAATGGATAGAGCGTCGGCTTGGGGACTGAAGGGTCCCGGGTTCGATTCCGGTCAAGGGCATGTACCTTGGTTGCGGGCATATCCCCAGTAGGGGGTGTGCAAGAGGCAGCTGATCGATGACTCTCTCTCATCGATGTTTCTAACTCTCTATCTCTCTCCCTTCCTCTCTGTACAAAATCAATAAAATATATTTAAAAAAAAGAAAAATGTGTTTGTATTTATCAGATAAACAATAGATTGATAATTCATTCATTCATTCACTGTACAGCACTATCTTATAGGCCATTTAAAATTATTGGTCCTTACCAACTAAAAGCTTTGAGCATTCCCTAGTCATTTTGACAAATAAAACAAAAACAAAAAACAAAACACCAAAAAACCATACAACCCATACAAAACAATTTCCAGTCATTTCCAAACATTCAACATTCTGGAGAAGTCTTGAAAAAGGCTGTGAATATAAAGTAAATACTATAGTTTTAACTCCAAGGAATAAACAGTCTGGTGGGGAAATGGAAATACAAGTATAATTGTTTTGCTGATGTCTTGCTCCACATTCCTGTCATTTTAAAACTTCTGTGCAATATGCATTTAGAGTTCATTTCTTCTCTTCCCTGGACTCAGCCTGGAATGGTGCTCATGGGACTTCAGCCGAGTGTTAGCCAGACAGCTAGGGCAGTGGATGCCCCCTCACGTAGTGGACTTGGCTGGCTGGGCTGGTTCCATCTGGTGCTGACGTCCTCTACTGCAAGAATTCTCTTCATATATAATAGGATGTGTATTTGTGAATTGGAGGGGGGTGGCATCATTCAGTCTCACTCTGTATCTCCATTTCCGAGGAATCTGTCTGCAGAGAAATAGCACCGACTCCCCTTGGCTCTGCCAGCAGCAAATACTCCTCCTTTGTTGTCTGGGTTGGGTTTTATCATGTGGCTGAGCAACCAACTGAGCACCCATATGGCTAATACTCATCTCTTCCCCTGGGCTCCCCCAGATGGAGCCATAGGAACAACTGAGGCCCTCTTGTTCACTTTCTCTGGACCACAGAATACTGGAATGGGGTGAGAGTCCTTCTTTTACCCTTCCCAGATACAAATTGTCACTGTTCTCATAAGCCATTAGTCACGAGATAGTAATGTAGATTTCCTATGTTCAGAAGTCTATAGACCGGAAAGGGGACCACCCTGGATGGACAAGTGCACTCCTCAACTTCAAAAGAATATGATATGTATGGCTAGGAAAAAACAGTAACTTTATGGTGGAAAAACCTGGCTAACACTACCTTGACCAAGTCACCAAGGTTAACCAAGTTATGGTGATACTCTGTTTCCCCGAAAATAAGACAGTGTCTTATATTAATTTTTGCTACCAAAGATGCACTAGGTCTTATTTTCAGGGGATGTCTTATTTTTCCATGAAGAAGAATACGGTACACATTTATTGTTAAATGAAAATAAAGGAAATTTATTACCTGTATATGGTATGGTAGTACGGTAGTTGTCAACACAAACCAGACAAACTGTGAATCCTACAGTATCAAGAATTTACTCATTTATTCAATGACAATCATGTCATCATCTTCTGGAACATCATCATAACAATCCAATTCCTGAATTTCCTAGTGAATTTCTTGTGACTCCATTTCTTTCAGATCAGTGGACCAAATCTCTCATGTTTAGCCTGGGGGGGGGGCTTATTTTCTGGGGGATGCCTTATATTTCACTCAGAAGGAAACATGTAAGTAGGTCTTATTTTCGGAGGATGTCTTATTTTCGGGGAAGCACAGTCTCATGAACCCCCAGGTAAGAGAAGATGAGAGAGACACTTTATCACTGCTGTTCTTCTCCAAACCTATAACTGCAATCTGATCATGAGGAAAACTACAGATAAATCCAAGTCAAGGAGTACCCTACAAATTTCTGACCAGGACTCATAACTGTGAAGGTCAAGACAAATAAGTAAAGACTGAGAAACTGTCAGAAGTGACTAAGGACACATAATGACACAATGCTATCTAGTACCTGGATTGAATTCTGGAACAGGAAAATGACATTAGGTAAAAACTTGTACAATCTGAATAAAATCTGGAATTTAGTACATAGCCATGTATCACTGTTGGATTTTTAGCTTTTTAAATATACCTTGGTAAGTTAAGATGTTTATCTTAGAGGAAACTGGGTGAAGGGTCTATGATTGTTCTATCATTGCAACTTTTGTGTAAAACTAAAATTACTCCAAAATAATGTGTCTTAAATTATCAAGGATAAATGGAACAATGTTTGGCTCAACAGTATGGCAATGGCCTTATCAGCTAGGATTTTATATGCCTTGTGTGGAACACTTGAAGGCTTTTGATTAGAGGGGAAATGTGGTTAAGTTTTTATTGTAGAAAGATTGAATTAAAAGTTGTGTGTAGGAAAGGATTGATTGAGAACTGGCTGAGGACAAGAATCTGGAAGGGTGGTGTAATGAGCTTAAATATAAGTTCCATCAAGAAGGCTATTACAACCTTTGAAGAAAGAAATCAAGTGAGCCTCTGTGTATGTGTATGGTGTGTGTGTGTGCACACACATATGTGTGTATGTGTGACAGACAGCATCAGAACAAAGGTATTTCTTGTCAAATTCTCAAAAGGCCAGTGTATACATTTTTAATAAAAATAAAACACAGATCACTGTTTCTATTTGATTGCATTAGTTTTCAGTTATTTTAATACTAAAAAAGAAAAAGAGGGAAAAAAGAAAACCAGTCAAAGGACATGGCATCATCTGACCTGAAAATAGCATTGTAGATTTGGTTTAAAAAACAAAAAACAAAAACCTTCCATTTTTTTATCCTTTCTCCGGTATTAGCTATGCAATTTTGGTCTAATCACTTCAGCAAGACCAGAGTTTTTCATTTTGAAAACAAGAAGATTGAAATAGAATGACTTTGATTTCTAAGATAGCTATCAGAGGTATTGCAATGAAATTGCTATCTTTGGAACATTATTGGATTAGAACATGATTAATCAGTTTCCTCCCAGGCCTAAAGAAAATTAATAATTGTTGAATGCTTATTATTCTAAAAATATTTATTATCATTAATGATTTTTTTTTCCTGTGAAGGTAATGGTTGCCTAAACATCATACAATTACTATATTAACAAGAATTAATATCAAACTTTGCTGTCTTACTAAATTCCTATGAATTTCAATATGAAGATTCATGAGATAGGCACTTCTGAGCAATAAAATTTGTTTGGTAACTATGGAAATGGTTGCAGTTTTAACACTTTCATAAAAATACCTTTAATGCTGTAAGACTTCTGGAAAAGTGATCAGCCAGGAAAGCGTTAGAAATACTGTTCTGCAATGGATATTCACTGATTAAAAAGAGCCAAAATGTTGATAAACTTTTCTATAAACCTGCACTCATTTTTTTTTGTGAGTGAACTATTACTAATATAGAAAAACATTTATTCTGATGAGGTAATGTTGAACAATTTAGCACATTTAAAAAAAAAATTCCAAGCTGAGAAATTTGGTATGATTCCACTGAGAGCAGATACCAAGTAAATAAAACTTATTCATCATTTAATCACACCAATTTTTTTTTTCTGAAGGAGGCTGAAGCAAACAATGTAATGATAGTGTTTACATGAATATGCTTATCTATTTTTTTATTGTTTACAGTGTTAAATTATTTCAGCTCAGAATTTTTTTTGACATTATACAAAAACTTCACTTGGAATTAAACAATAGACTGAACCATATAAATAGTTTATCTTTAAAAATATAGTATTGCATTGATGAAGCTCTTATTAGTAACTTACACAATATTTATATCATATAATTCTTTCCCATGACATATAACACTTGAAGTCACACCTGAATTTTTACTGTTGATCTCTTAAAATAAAGCTTAATATCAATCTAGGGCAGATAAACATATATGGTTACAATTGAGATTAATTATATTTTAGGGTCATAAAGGAGGCCTTCAAAACTAACAGAAAGAAAATCTTTGCAAGGTGTATATTGTGATTTTACATTTCTACTGCCTATAAAAATTGATAGGAGAGAGTGCTTTGGCCTTGTCTTATTAATCAGAGTAGTAAATCCAGCTCTCATCTGTCAGAAATCACTGAAGCTCATTTCTACTCAACATTTATTTGGCTCTGTTTCAAGTTTGCTTTTATTTTTAATTTCATAAAAGAATATCAAAAGCCAACATCAAGCATGAAGAAAAAAAAACAAAGCAGATTCAACTCAGCAGAACACACTAAAATTTGCATATGATCTAAGAAGGAAACTTGATATTTGAATGAATTATTCTGACAGTTTTAGAGAAATCTAGAAGGAAATGGACATCTCCAATGGGGCATATCCTCAATACATTTAAAATTAATATTACATAACTAGTCTCATAGTTTCAATTTTATAATAACCCACTGCTTTTACCACAGTTTTCTAAGCTTTTTTTAAGAATAGCATTCTGTTCCTTCTATTAAGCCCAACTTACATTTCCACTATTTTGAGAATCTTCAGGTGTTAGTCTAACAAGGACAAACATGCCTCTACAAGATCCATCTCTATGTGTTTCTATGGTGTCTCTTAGTCATTGGGACAGCCTTGACTTTTACTTTTGTATCCATGACCCATATGATAAATATCACCAGAACAATAACAAAAGAGGAAAGACTAAATAGAACAATATTAAAGAAGCATTTTTAAAGGAATCTAAGAAGCCATAGCAACATTTTTTTTTTTTTAATATAACATTAGAACTCATAGTCCTTGATCTTCCAGTCTGTTATTTCAGAGCACTGAGCCATGTTACCTCTCTCAATAAGTAGACAAAGACTTATAAATGCCTTTGCAGTGTGAGACGACTTTGAAAATACAATGTATCTACCCTGTTTCCCGGAAAATAAGACAGTGTCTTATATTAATTTTTGCTCCCAAAGATGCGCTAGGTCTTATTTTTAGGGGATGTCTTATTTTTCCATGAAGAAGAATACGGTACACATTTATTGTTAAATGAAAATAAAGGAAATTTAATACCTGTATATGGTATGGTAGTACGGTAGTTGTCAACACAAACCAGACAAACTGAATCCTACAGTATCAAGAATTTATTCATTTCTTCAATGACAATCATGTCATCATCTTCTGGAACATAATCATAACAATCCAATTCCTGAATTTCCTGGTGAATTTCTTGTGACTCCATTTCTTTCAGAATCAGTGGACGAAATCTCTCATGTTTAGCAATAGCACTGTCTTTAAATGAGTATTTCTGGTAAAGGTAGCCTGCTCACAGTGCATTTGCAATGCAACTGTCAGTGATTTTCTCCCATGAATTCTTCACCCAAGTCACAACTTCTTGCAGTTTAGGTTTCACAAAGTTTCCACGCTGATTTCTCTCCATTCTATTTTCAATGTATTCATTAATTTTCATAAGCAAATTGTCTTTGAATGACTTGTTTATTGCAATATCAAGAGTCTGGAGATAGGCCGTCATTCCTGTGGGAATCATTATCTGATCTATTTTTCTTTTGTGAGAAATGTCTTCATGTCTTTAGCGCGGTGAGTGCTGGCTGCATCACAGACTAGCAGACCTCTTTGGCTCCCTCGCATAACAAGCAGCAGCATTAAATCGATCCACTTCCTTATAACTGCTTGTGTGGCCCAGGCTTTTTCAGTTTCAAGAATAAAAACACCCAAAACACGTTCAATCTTTTCCTTCTTGCCCTTAGAAATGATTAAAGGTGGGATTTTAGTGCCATCCAGACTAATTGCCGAAATACAGGAAACACATGCACTTTTGTAAGCAGTGGAAGGAATGTACACTAAGGAGGCACCCCACTGTTCGATTGTTGTTTGAGATGATTGGCCCATAAACACTGCACTTTCATACATAGCAATCATGTTGGAAAGATTATATTTAGAGAAGTCAGCATCATCAATAAAGGACTTGAATGCAAGTGCTCGCTTAATAATTTGAGGCGGGGGGTTGGTGGGGGATGCCTTATATTTCACTCAAAAGGAAACCTGTAAGTAGGTCTTATTTTCGGAGGATATTTTATTTTTGGGGAAACGTGGTAGAACAAAGAAGCAATGATGACTTTCTAATTGATCTTGTTACCACCACTGCTTAAATCTAAGGTGTACTGCTTTCATATCATTGAAAGACTACTCAAAGATCCACTTCTAATGCCAGTAGAGCATAAAGACACTGCTGGTTCAAAAAATATATTGTAAAATTCCTTATCTGATTTACACACAGACCCTGAGTGTATAAGAATGTTGTATTTCAAAATTAACACACAGGTAATTCTGAATATTTTCAAATAATTGACAATTAATGTTACTTGTAGATATAAAAAAGAAAAACATTAGTATAGAAACAATAGCACTAGAATATAATTATCTTTAATACATTAAAGTATTTGGCAAATATAGGTAGATGTTTAAGTCTTTCCTCATTCTAGAAATATTATTTTATTTAAAAGAATGAAGAATAAAGAATATTAAAAATCATACTTTGTGGCTTTTCTGAGTTTGAAACTCTGTCAACAGAGTCAGTGTTTTCAAAAGGGTACAGCAATTAGCCTTACAAATTCACAAACTCTCAGTACATCAAAGTATCACTGTAGCAATTTCAATTATCTTTATTAACCTCAAAGTATTCTTCTTAAATATATATATATTGTATTGTGGTTATTTTTTGTTTTGTTTTTTCAGATAGGAAGGGAGAGGGATAGAGAGTTAAAAACATAGATAAGAGAGAAACATCAATCAGCTGCCTTCTGCACACCCACCACCGGGGATATGCCCACAACCAAGGTATATGCCATTAACCAGAATTGATCCTGGGATCCTTCTGTCCACAGGCCAATGCTCTATCCACTGAGCCAAACCGGGTAGGGCCAAAATATTTTTTAACACACATATTGACTCAAAATCAAGAGTGTTTATATTTGATATTGTAGGAAAGAGGAATCATACTCATCTATAGACACTATATACTCATAAACATACATATACCTCCATTAAGTAGATTTCATATTTATTTTCAATGCCTATGAATATATAAACTATAAGGTTAACCATTGGGAAGGAAATAATTTTCTATCATCTCAAATGTTCACATTTTTACAAATAAGCCTATGATTTACATTCTTCTGCTTTCTGTATGTAAAGAATTTTTAAGTAATAAAATATATATCCTCCATATAAGCAGCAGTTACCTTAATTATATTTATGTCAATCATGTTGACACTTAAAAGTTTTGGCAACATGCTTGTAAAGTTTAAGATTTCTTTTGTTTTGTTTTGTTTTATTAATATTCAAACAATAGAATATTTAAACATTAAAATATGCTTTGATAATTTTGATGTTTAATGACAGTGAAGAAAAATACTATTAAAGAAAAAATTTTCCATTAGTAGAATGAATGTCCAGAATAACTCAACTGAGTTAATACAATTCAAAATTGTATTCATAAAAGAAACAATTAACAAAACAGCAAGAGAGCCCATTGCATGGAAGAACATATTTGTCAATGTTACATCCGATAAGGGTTTAATCTCCAAAATTTATAGGGAACTCATACATCTTAACAAAACGGAGATAAACAACCCAATCAAAAAAATTGGCAAAGAACCTAAATAGACACTTTTCAAATCAGGACATACAGAAGGCCAAGAAACACATGAAAACATGCTCAAAGTAATTAATTATCCAAGTGATGCAAATCAAAACAACAATGATGCACCACCTCACACCTGATAGAATAGCTAGCACCAACAAATCAACAAATGAAAAGTGCTGGTGAAGATATAAAAGGAACTCTCATGCACTGCTGGTGGGAATGCATGCAGACTGGTGCAGCCACTGAGGAACAGTATGGAGTTTCCTCAAAAAATTAAAAATGGAACTTCCATTTGATCCAGTGATCCCACTTCCAGGAATATATCCCAAGAAACTGAAACACCAATCAGAAAAGATATATGCACCCCTATGTTCATATCAGCACAATTTACATTAGCTAAGATTTGGAAACAGCCTCAATGCCTGTCAACAGATAAGTGGATTAAAAATTGTCGTACATCTACATAATGGAATACTATTCTGCTGTGAAAAAAAAAAAAAGAAATCTTACTATTTGAAACAGCATGGATGGACCTGGAGAGCATTAAAATGCTAAGCAAAATAACCAGTCGGAGAAAGATAAATATTAGGTGATACTACTGATTTGTATAACATAATGAATAACATAAACTGATGAACAAAAATAGAACCATGACAGAGAAGCATTGAACAGACTGTAAACCTCAGAGGAAAGGCAGAAGTGGGTGGGGTTTACAGGTCAACCATGGGCCTTTATACATTTATATAAGCATACCCAATAGACACATACAGTAGAGGGTGAGGGTATCTGCTCAGGGTAGGAGCAGCCAGGAAGACGTTAATGGGGAGAAAAGAGACATGCATTACTTTAAACAATAAATAATTTAAGTTTTTTTTTTCATCCAGAAGACCTTCAAAAAATTAATTTTGTTCAGAAGTCATCATGGATGGAATAAAACAACATTTCAATTGAAATCACACTTGGAGATAAAATAAGGTTAAATCCTATCTAATAAAAGAGTAATATGCAAATTGACCATCACTCCAAAACACAAGATGGCTGTCCCCATGTGGACACAAGATATCCAGCAAGGGAGGGCAGTTAGGAGGGACCAGGCCTGCAAGGGATGGCAGTTGGGGGTGACTGGGCCTGCAGGGAAGGGCAGTTGGGAGGGACCAGGCCTGCAGGGAAGGGCAGTTAGCAGTTACCAGGCCTGCAGGGGACGGTAGTTAGGGACAAATAGATTGGCAGGGGAGAAGTTAGGCATCAAACAGGCTGGCAGGGGATTGGTTAGGGGATAATCAGGCTGGCAGGAAGAAGCAGTTAGGGGCAATCAGGAAGGCAGGGAGGCGAGCAGTTGGGAGCCAGCAGTCCTGGATTGTGAGAGGAATGTCCAACTGTCCACTGGGATCGGTCTTAAATGGGCAGTCGGACATCCCTCGATGGGTCCCAGATTGGAGAGGGTGCAGGCTGGCTGAGGGACACACCCCTGTGTATGAATTTTGTGCATTGGGCCTCTAGTATACAAATAACAGGTTTATTCAATACCACATTTCCTATCCTACTAGTCTGTGACAACTTTGAAGATACAAAATTGTCAAACTACAATGGCCATCTGGTAGTCCTTGCTGCTCCATAGTAAATGTTCTGGTTTTTCAGTTGTGGATACATAAGATTGTACTTCCCCATTCCTTGATGTTAAATGACCATGTTACTTGTTTTCACAAGGAGATGTGGCCACTGATAAATAATTCTCTATCTTTCTCTCATCTTGGGTCAGAGATTGTGCATTCACACGTTAATATGTGAAATGACAGGGACCTACTAAATGCAGGCTCTTCCCTGTGTACTATGTATAAGATAGGAGATCAAGAATAAGAAATACATTTTTAATATTTTGAGATTGTTTCTTAATACAACATATCTAGCTATCTGATGGATATATACCTTTACCTTAATAAAGAAATAATAACTTCATAAGACAGGCTTGATTTGCAGATCAAGCAAATCCTATGATATCAATTTATGAATTAATTCTCAAGGGAGAATAGGATCTCTTTTCATCTTCCAGATTTACTAAAAATTACTCACGAGGACCCTGATAACAACAGAGAAATGGGTCTCTTTCTTGTTTATATAGGTCACACCATATTTTTACATCACTAATCTATCTTTCTAAGAACTCTCAAAATCAACATGTTCTCTCAAGAGTTTGACTGGACAAGCCTAAAGTTATATTGCAATGTGTTGCTATAACTTTGGAGTAGTATATATATAATGGACATATCCAACAGAGAATCATTACAAAAAGACAGAGACAGAAAAATACTCTAATAGATTTGGATAAACCTTTATATAGATGAATATAATTTTAGAATCAGAAAGAAAACTTTCATTTGCAAATAAAAGCTTAGATAAGTCATATAAAATAACATAATGAATACATTTATTTTAAATCTTTGCTTTTGTCGTATTTAATCTATACAACACTTGAATTTAGAAATATTTCCTTAATTTTTGCAGATACACAGAGCTTTTCTAACAAGTTCATACTGGTAAGAGTCAGTAGAGTTGAATACCAAATCTCTAAGTTATGTAAATAGAAGTAATCTCCTTGGTCCCTATTTCCTTTCCACCAAATATGACTACAGTGTGGGCTTAATGAAAAACCTGGAAGGCTTCTAAATAACTTTTGAAAATTAATGAGCTTATAGAAATTCATATCTCAATAATTCACATGCAATTTGACAGCTCATTCCAGTACACCTTATGAATGAAATCCTAGGTTAATGAATCTAAATACACTGTCATCAGTGGGTCAAATTGTTTCACAGATGGTTCATTGGGAAAATCTATCAATTGATTGTCATTTTCTACATTGTTTATAACATCAAAAAATTGATTTTTCACTATAGTAAGATGAAAGTTGTTTTGTGATGTATTACTCTTTAGAATAATCAGTAGTGTGTTGTAATACCTAGAACACTACTCCTATAAAACATTTTTTTTCATTATCTATAGGAATAGTCTAGGGCCGTGGTTGGCAAACTGTGGCTCTTTGGCCCCTTAAATGTGGTTCTTCCACAAAATGGCCTGGGCAAGCCTATTTTGAAGAAGTGGCATTAAAAAAAAGTTTAAGTTTAAAAAATTTGGCTTTCAAAAGAAACTTCAATCATTGTAAGTTAATACTAGGCTTTGCTGACTAATGAGATTCTAGAAGATGAAAGCTGTTGGCAGCAAGTCAAAACACAAAGCAATGGTTTTCCTTATGATCTTCTATCAGAAAAATATTAAAATATATTATAAAATGTCATCTCTGTTAAATAGTTTGCTGGCAGTCACATTTTGTTCAGCAGTATATCTGTCTCTTCATCTAATTGAAATATAGCTGGCACTGATTGAAGGGCTAATAGCTATGACATACAAAATGATTTTTGTTGACACAGAATATTCCTTCATTTATTCGAAATATATGAGAACAGGCCACATGTTAGGTGTTATAGGCAGTGAGCCTTGGAAATATAGCATGTCAATTAAAAAACAATTATATTCTAGGGGAGAAAAAAACAAGTCATAAATTATTACAATGCACTATCAGGGTTAACTGACATTATTTTAAATGCATGTGCAAAATAAGGAGTATTTTCTTAGTCTCTCATTTACTTCCTTGCCTTTAACACTTTTGAAGACTCCTGGATAGTTACTGAGTAGAATGTTTCTCATCATGTTTCCCCCTGATGCCTCTTTGTGACTATAATCAGGTTTTGCATTATTGACAAAAATTTTACTGAAGTGATAATGGTTTTTCTCATTGCATCTTATCACATGGCACACATGCTTTTGATTTGTCCTCAAATTTGTGAAATGAACTTTGATCACTTCATTTAGGTGGTATCTACCAAACTTCTCTACTGTAAAGTTACTTTCTCATTATATTAATTAATAAACATTTTGTAGGGAAGGTGTATTTCTAGGCATGTATATTTCCCATTATCAAATTTTAATTTATTACTGGATTCCTATTTTATTAAGTTTTTAAAATATATCTTTATTATTGAGCATATTGTCTCCCCCATCATCCCTCTGTTGTCCCCCTCCATCCAGTTCCCACCCATCCCAACATTCATCACTCTGTTGTCTGTGTCCATGGGAAATGTATATATGCATATAAGTTCTTTAGTTAGTTTTAATTTCTTGTTATTGTTATTAATTTAAAGAATAGTTTACTGATTTTCAATGAGAGAGGAAGGGAAAAGGAGAAAGAGAAACAATGATGAGAAAGTACAACATCATTCATCTACCTCCTGCATCCCCTCTACCTGGAAATGAGCCCCAAAACTGTGGCAACCTCATGGTACATAGGATAACACCTAACCAACTGAGCCATACTGGCCAGAGAACTTGTCAGTATTTATTTTGAGGCTCCAACCACTGGGAACTCCTTTAAACTGGCACCTGTGTCCTTTTACTTATTTCTGTTAATTTTTGAGAACATGCATCCATCCTATCTAATAAAAGAGTAATATGCATATTGACTGTCACTCTAACACACAAGGTTGTTTCCCTCATGTGGTCAAAGATGTTTGCCCCCATGTGGACACAAGATGGCTGCCACAAGCTGGCCAGCAGGGGAGGCCAGTTGTGAGGGATCAGGCCAGCAGGGAAGGGTAGTTGGGAGAGACCCAGGCCTGCTGGAGATAGCAGTTGTGGGGGGGACCAGGCCTGTAGGGGAGGGCAGTTAAGGATGACAAGGCCTGAAGCAGAGAACAGTTAGGGGTGATAAGGCCTGCAGGGGAGGGAAGTTAGGGTCAAAGAGGCTGGCAGGGGAGCAATTAAGTATCAACCAGGCTGACAGGGGAGTGGTTAGTGGTGATCAGGCTGGCAGGCAGAAGTAGTTAGGGGCAATCAGAAAGGCAGACAGGTAAGCAGTTTGGAGCCAGCAGTCCTGGATTGTGAGAGGATAGGATAGGGCCTAACTGGGCAGTCAGACATTTCTTGAGGGGTCCCAGATTGGAGAGGGAGCGGCTGGGCTGAGAGACACACACTCCTGTGCACAAATTTCATGCACTAAACCTCTAGCAGCTTTATAAATAAGATATTCTAATATTAATTTTCCTGCTCTATACCTAGAATCAGCCTGATTCTTTTCTAATTTTAATTCTCTGGGGTTAATAAGTGTGATTCTCATTATCCTTATTTACTTACTTGATTAATTTTCACTTTCATTTTTCTTTTTTACCATCACCCTGCCCACATCAACCCCACCAGTAATCTCCTTACCCTACTCTGGCTCCAATGCCCTCCATGGGCTGCCACCACCACCTATGAGCATGAAGCCCTCCTCACTCTGCCTGGGCTCAGAAGCATAGGGCCAGCCTAGTCCCTGATAAGAAAGCCCATGTCACCCTAGTTGTGCTTAAATTTTTGTGGTGGGCAGTCTTCTCCAAAGTTACCGTCCTTACTTTGTTCCAAATATGTAACAGGATCCCCTTTCACTCCCAGTCCCACACAGACTTCCTCTTTACTGTATCCTGGCTTGCGTATCTCCCCCCTGACCCCACACCTTGAATGGATGCCTTCCTCATCCCTCTGGGTTCTTGCATCCCACAGCAAGCCATCCCACAGCTCCAGAAAGATCTCACCTGCTGTCTTTAACATCCCCTTAGAGCCACTCAGCTTCCTCCACCTTCCCAAGTTTCTTTAGCTTCTCTCTGTCCCCAGGCATCCTCACCATGCTGGCTTATGGATTAAGAAGTGAATTTTCAAGAAAGAAAGTATAGGTAAATGAAGGGAAAAGCAAAAAAGCAGAGAGAGAGAGAGAGAAAGAGAGAGAGAGAGAGAGAGAGAGAGAGAGAGAGAGAGAGAGAGAGAGAGAGAGAGAGAGAGAAGACATCAATATTTTTACATCAAAGAAATTATACATTTGATTTAACTTTGAGAGAGATATATTGGACATCTATGGCACACAGATTTTAAAGCCATAAGGTCAGTGGTCAGTTATCAGAAATTTCCTTTACTGTCATAAGCAGACAATTCTCATATGCATGTGAAGTATGACTATAACTGTAGGATTTTTAAAAAGGAAAAAACATTTTTGAGGCTGAAAGAACCTGATTAATTAGGTAATATGGAGTAAAGGGAAATTAAGGGGTCTTACTGACATTAAGCTTTATGTCAATGTAATAAATATGACATTTTATCATTTTTGGAATTGGAAAAGTGACATTTAATCATTTTTGGATTTTTTTCTCCAAATAATTCTTTATTTTCCCATTTCCCATTGCATAGTCTGGCCTCTAACCTTCCTAACACTATTCTTTTAAATCTGTGCTCTTTTTTAGACTCACCATGTGTACCTTTGAAATTTTAGTATATGCTATAAATTTCTCACTTCCCCAACCAGTAAATATTCCCTTATGTCTACTCAAATAATGCAATTTTATAAAATTTGCTCAATCTTTCATTTACTTTTTAGGGTTAACTTTTGTCATATTTTTCTTTTTGTCTTTAATGTCTGTAAGTGATAAAACATCTATAGTAACAATCTTGACAAGTACATATCTACCTAACTTTATAGTTCTCTCAGAAATATGAATCACAAGTAAATCAGAGTATCAATAAAAAGCAGTAATGATGCTAAAGGGTTATTTAAATTGCAGCAGAGTCAGCAACCATAAACCTGAATGTTATTCAGGTTACTAAACTAAGCATTTCTCTGTGAGAAAATGGCTTTTTATCCAATTAAAGAATGGCTAGAGTGAACATCTAAGAATAAATTAGGAAACAAAAAAATAGACTCTGTTTTGTAATCAAACTTTTGAAACATGCAAGGGAAAGCAACCTTTTTCAATTTCTGGAAGTGAAGTGTATATCACCAATTTCTTTTTCATTTCTTGTTTCTGCTCCTATATCTATTAGTTATTATCAGTAGAGGCACAGCTAAAATTCTCAGTCATGGATGACTCCTCCTCACTGGAAGTAATAAGACAATTCCTTCCCCAGTGATGATGCCTTAAAAAGAAAACCAGTTAATACATTTTTGACAGGACAATCTATAGTACCTAGAGAAAATGTAGGAAGAAGAAAATGAGTTTTTGGAACTTCCTGGGCTATAACTTTGGCCTGAAGTATCAGTAGACAACTTTTCATATTGCTCTATCATTTGCTGTATTATTTTTAATTTTCTTGTTTATTTTTTATTTCCTAAGTCCCATTATAATACCTAACATATGTAAAGCTCTCCTTAATTATTTGCTTTCTCATTTAATTTTGGATAAATTTTATTTCTTTAAGTTTACTAGTGTTTTCTTTTCCACTGTTTAATGTTTTATTTATCCTTTTTGTTTATCTCAGGCATTGCATTTTGTCTATTAAATTTACATTTAATTCTGTACAATAAAATTCCAGTTTTTCTACTTGACAAAAATCAATTCTTATCTTTATAAAAAAATTTAATCGTAATACCTATTTTAATGTTCTTGTCTACTAACTCTATCATTTGTGGTATTTTGGGGTTAGTTTTCAAAAATGGACTAGTGTTTAGAGCAGAGGTTTTTGGTGTGTTTTTTGGTTAATCCTCAGCTGAGGACATTTTTTTCCCATTGTTTTTTAGAGAGAGTAAAAAGAAAGGAGAGAGACACACAGACAGAAACATTGATTTGAGAGAGACACATTGATTGCTTGCCTCCTGCAAGCACCTCAACCAGGACCTGATCAAGCCTGCAACTGAGATACATGCACCCTTGACTGGAATCGAACTTAGGACCTTTTTGTCCATGGGCTGATGCTCTATCCATTGAGCCAAACCAGCTAGGGCTAGAGTAGGTTTTGACTGAAAGATAATTTGAGTGAAAAGTATTGGTGCATTAATATATACTAAATTCCATAGTGTCCATTAGACTTTATGCTTATGATGTATCATCTATGAGTTTTGGCAAATGTGTAGTGACAAGAATTCACCATTAGAGCATTATAGAGAACAAGAGGCCCAGTGCACAAATTCATGCACAGATATGTCCCTAGGCCTGGCTGAAGATCGGGGCCGATCACGGCCATGAGAAGTTGGCAGGCATGGAGAGGAGCTGCAGGAGATTGGCTGGCCAGCAGGCTGGGGAGTGAGGCGGGTCAGGGGAGGAGCTGTGAGAGTGTACTGACCACCAAAGGGCAGCTCCTGCATTGAGCATCTGCTCCTGGTAATCAGTTTGCATCATAGTAGTTTATTCCAGTCATTTGGCTGAAATGGTCATTTAGGCTTATATATATTTGCACAGCCTTAAAAAGCTCCTGTGATCCCTCCTCTCTCTATAAATACTGCTGTCAACCACTGATCTTTTCACTTTTACTGTACTTTTATCATTGTATAATATTATACATTTAAAATCATTATTTATTTAGCCTTCTCAGATTGCCTTCTTTCACTCAGCAGTATGCATTTAGCAGTATGAACTATCAGGACACATCTTTCATGTCTTGATAGCTCATTTCTTTTTAACACTGAATAATATTACATTGAATTGATATATCAGTTTGCATATCCATTCACCTATTAAAGAATACATTGGTTGCCTTCAAGTTTTGGAAACTATAAATAAATCTGCTATAAACATTTGTGTACGTGTTTGTTTGTAGTCATACATTTTCTGTTCATTTGGGTCACTACCAATGATTGACAGATTGCATGGAAACATGTTTTGGTTTGTGATAAACTGTCAAGCTTTCTTCCAAAATGGTTGTTCCATTTTGCATTCCTGCCCACAGTGAATGAGAGTTCCTGTTGCTCCACATCCTCACCTGCATTTGGTATTGTGGGTGTTTTCAATTTTAGTCATTCTAATAGGTGTGTAGTAGTAGTAGTAGTAGTAGTACTGGTAGTATTATTTTATACTTTTATTTTGTAATTCCTAATGGCAAATGGTGTTGAGCATATTTTCATGTTTCCTTGGCATCTGTATATATTTGGTGATGTGTTTATGTTTTTGTATATTTTTTCCCCTTTTTCAATTGAGTTGCTTTTTTTTCTTATTGTTAAAAAATGAGGTTTACTTAATTTTTATTTTTTTATTATTATTTTGTTGATTCACTTGAGAGAATGGAAAATAGAGAAAGGAAGAGATACATTGATTTGATGTTTCACTTATTTTTTTATTCATTTGTTGATTCTTGTATGTCCCTTGACTACAACCTTGGTTTATTGGGATGACACTATAACCAACAGAGATACCTGGTCAGGGCTAATTTTATTTTATTTTTGATACCAGACCTTTAAGATACATATTTTTTTTATAACTATTTTAGTCTGTTGCTTGGATTTTCACTATTTTCACAATTTCTTTGAGTGAAATTTTAAATTTAAAAAAATATATATTTTATTGATTTTCTTACAGAGAGGAAGGGAGAGAGATAGAGAGCCAGAAACATCGATGAGAGAGAAACATTGACCAGCTGCCTCTTGCACACCCCCTACCAGGGATGTGCCCACAACCAATGTACATGCCCTTGACCAGAATCGAACCTGGGACCCTTCAGTCCGCAGACCGACGCTCTACTGCTGAGCCAAACCGGTTTCTGCAAAATTTTAAAATTTTAATGAAGTTCAACTTAATATTTTCTTTTATGTTTTTCTTTTGGTATTCTATTTAAAAACATCATTTCTGAACCTAAATTTTCTCCTATATTATCATCTAGGAGTTTTATAGTGTTTTAACTTAGGTATATATCACATTTTTTATTAATTTTTATGAAAGGTCTGAGTGTGTCTAGGCTCATATTTTTACATTGGATGTATAGTTGTTCCACATATTCTTTCTCCCCTAAATTGTCTTTGCTCCTTGAGCCAACATAAGTCAACGGTATTTGCGTGGTTATAAATCTGGGCTCTTTATTCTGTTCTATTATTATATTTGCTTATTATTTTGCCATACCACACTGTATAATGAACTGTAGTCTTACAGTATGTGTTTTAAGTCAGAGAGGTGGTGCTCTGACTCTGTTCTCCATCAATAATGTCTTGGCTATTCTGGAACAATTGCAATTACATAGATACTTTGGAAGAAATTTGTAGATATATATAAAATAACTTGTTGAGATTTTTCCTGGGATTTTTATTGAAAGAGATAAAGTCATAAGGAATTTATATCTTAACATTGAGTCTTCCTATCCAATGACATGGAACATTTATTTATTTGGTTCTTCTTAGACTTATTCCACAATAATTTTCCTCATATAAATCTTAATCATATTTTGTTAGATGTATACCTAAGTATATAATTTTAGGTGTCAATGTAAAAAATGGCTATTTTCTAACTGGAAAATTTCATTATCCTATCTAATAAAGATGAAATATGCAAATTAACAGTAACTCTGTGACAAAGATGAAAATACCCACAGCCAATAAGGAGGGAATATGCAAATTGACGGGATAAGGTCAGTGGTAGAAGGCAGCTCTGGCCAGAGAAAAGGTGGAAAGGTGGCTCTGGCTGGAGCAAAAGTGGTGCCAGCAGCCAGGTGAAGGAAGGCCTATTCTTACACTAATCTTCATGCATTGGGCCTCTAGTTAGTATATAAAAATTAATTGTTGTTTGTATTTTAACTTCATTTCATATAACCTTGTTTTAATCATTTGTTAGTTCTAGGAAGGTTTTATTTGTTTCTAATGTTTGTTGTTTTCTACATGGACAGCCATGTCATCTATAGACAAAGCTTGTTGTATTTCTTCTTTCTCAATCTGCATACCTTTTATACCTCATTATTGTGTTCTTGTATTAGCTAGGTCTTTGAGTATTTTTATATAAAGAATAGGAAATGTTGGTCTGTTCCTGATATTAACAGGAAAGCATATTCCTCCTCACTATTAAATTTGATGTTAGCTTTGAACTTTGTGTAGATTTTTTTGGTCAAATTGAGAATGTTCCCATCTATTCTTAGTTTGTTGAGACGTTTTACCATGGATGAGTGCTGGCTTTTGTCAAATATTTTTTTGTCTTGTATGTTTTAATATGATCATGTAACTTTTCTTCTTTAGCTTATTAATGTGATGGATTATATTAGTTAATTTTCAAATAGCGAAATAACTTCACACACCTTGATTCAATTCTAATTGATTATGGTGCATAATTTATTTTCTACATTGTTGAATTCAATCCCATACTATTTTATTAAGGACTATTCATCTACTAGTATGTTCATGAGAAATACTGTTCTATAAATTTTCCTTCCTTTTATATATTTATCTGGTTATGGTATTAGGACAATGCCTGTCTCAGGCAATGATTTAGAAAGCATTTCCTCAATTAGTTTCTATAACAAATTGAATATAATTGACATAAATATTCCCTTAAATATTTTGCACATTCCCAGTGAACCCATCTAATCCTAATGATTTCTATTTGGGAAGATTATTAATTATTGACTTATTTTCTCTTTTTTTAAACTGGTGTAACCATTATAGAAAGTAGTATGGAATTTCCTCAAAAGATTAAATTTGGATCTACTATTTGATGCAGTGATATCATTTCTAGGAATATATCCTAAGAAACCTAAGGCACCAATAAAAAAGAATGTATGCATTCCTATGTTCATAGCAGCACAATTTACAATACCTAAGATTGGGAAACAGCCCAAGTGCCCATCAGTAGATGAGTGGATAAAAAAGCTGTGATACATTTATAATATGGAATACTCTGCAATAGTAAAAAGAAAAAAATCTCTTACCCTTTGAGATAGCTTGGAGGGAAAGCATGTTAAGTGAAATAACTCAGTCAGAGAAAGACAAGTATCAGAATCACAATATGTGAAATGTAAGTAACAAAATAAACTGATGAATGAAGTGGACCCAGAGACTTAGAAGCATGGAACAGAGTGCAGAATCTTAGAGGAAAGACGGTGGCAGGGTGGGTGGGAGGTAATCAACCAAAGACCATGAATGTATATACTTGTAACCCATGGGCACACACAGTAGAGTGCTGAAGGCCTGGGGCTGGGAGGGAGGGACAGGACCCAGTGGAGGGGGTCAATGGAGGGGAAAAAGAGGACATATGTAATAATTAAAAAAAAAAAAGAATCGTTTTTTTAAAAAATATTTATTTGTTAATAGATGAAGTCCTATTCTGATAGCCTTTATCTTCTAGTATGTATTTTTGTAAATTATATATTTTCAATAAATTAATCCATTTTATGTAGATTATCAATTTATGGCCATAGAGTTGTTTATATTACTCTAGTATTTTTTTAATCTCCAAGGGCTCATTAGTGATGATCCAATTTTTCTTTTGATGTTAGTAATTTGTGCCTTCTCTTTTTTCTCCTTAGTTATCACAATTTATTAATTTTAATGCTTTTCCTAATAGCTAGATTTTGGATTTATTGATTTTCTCTATTGATTGTTTTCAATTTAATTGATATGCACCTTGATTAATCTTTATTATTTCTTTAACTCTGTTTATTATGTATTTAATGTGTTCTTCATTTTCTAGTTTCTTAGATTATTGATTTTAGATCTTTCTTCTTTTCTAATATATGCATTCACTGCTATAAATTCCTTTTAAGGATTGTTCCTGAAATAGCACACAAATATGATATTTTATCTTCATTTCTATTTGGCTCGAAATATTTTTAGATTTCTCTTGAGACTTCTTTGATCCATGGGTTAATTATAAGTGTATCGTTTAATCTTCAAATATTTTGAAATTTATAGCTATTTTTTATTGATTTCTAGCTCATTTCCATTCTTATCTGAGAGCATACTTTTATGACTTCTATATTCTTACATATTTTATGGTACATTTTATGTCTCATAATGTAGTCTATAGCAGTTAACGTTTCATGTGAGCTTAAGAAGAAATCTATTCTTCTCTTGTTGAGTGTAGTTGTCTCTAGATGTCCATTATATCTGGTTGATTGATGGCATTGTTGAGTTCAACTATGTCCTAAATAATTTTCTGCCTACTAGATATATCAGTTATTGATAGAGGTTGAAGTCTCTGATTATAATAGTAGATTCATCTAGTTCTTACAGTGCTGTCAATTTTTACCTTACTTATTTTGATGCTCTCTTATTAAGCACATGCATATTAAATATTTTTAAGTTTCTTGAAGAGAAACTATTGCTATGTAATGACCTACATCTTTCTGAGAATTTCTCTTGCTCTGGATTTGCTGAAAATAATGTAGGTACTTCAGTTTTCTTTTTATTAGTGTAAGCATGGCATATAACTGTCTCTACCTTTATTTTAAATCTGTCTTTTTATTAAAAATGTAGAAACACCAATCAGAAAGGATACATGAACCCCTATGTTCATAGTAGCACATTTTACATAGCTAAGATTTGGAAACAGCCCAAGTGCCTAGCAGCAGATGAATGGATTAGAAAACTGTGGTACATCTACACAGTGGAAAAACAAAAATTTACCCAGTGACCTTAGTTTCTAATGAATCTAATGAAATATATTTATTGTTGGTTTCAAGCTCATTACATGATAGACCAGAAAAAGTCTGGTTTAGTTTTAATTTATTTTTCTCTTCACTTTGCCATATATTTTTGCTTTTCTGCATGCATGTTAATTTTTGAAGAGAATGACAGATGTGGATTTTTCATTATTGAGTCATGGTTTGTCAAGTTTTTTTTTTTTTTTTTTTTTAAATGTTCTTGAATTTTATCCTGTCAAATTGGTAGATTACTTCTAAAGAGCTTGATCTTTTTGATGTTTGCTTTTAAGCTTTATCAGATAAATCAGAGAAGACTTTAAGGCTAATTTGTCCTAACTACTGAGTCACTCTCTACCTGATTCCCTATGTATTTTTTTCTTTATTTTAATTTGTTCCATTACCATTTATTCCTCCTATATCCTCATCTACCTTCTCTTAACCCCTTCACCACTGCAATCACCAAATCATTGTCTGTGATTGTGAGTTTCCTCTAACTCCTTTTTTCTTTTTTGCTCAATATTCCATATGTATTGTATTATGTGTTATTTTAAATGTTGATTGTGCTCCAGTGCAAACTATTTTTGTGAAAGTCCACTCCCTTCAGATGGTACTATCCCATCCAAAGATTCTTTCCTTACAAACCTACACTGATTACTACTAATCAAATCAATTAAGGCTGATCCTCTGCATGATGATTTGAGCTCCTTCTGCTAGCTCTCTCCTATCTGCAACTAACTCTTATAATCTCTAGCTTGCTTGGCCAACCTGAGCTCCCAATCATATATCTTCAACTCAAGTAAGGTACTGAGATTTGTTTGAGTTCCCTTTCCTTATTTTGATTTCTATAAATTCTCTTCAGGCAATAAACTAACCTAATTTCTTCCCTTTTCTCAGAAATTAATTCTAATAATTTTCCTAATGTTTCTCTTTAGAGAACTTGACACATTGCATCTGTTCTCTCAATTTATCATCACTTTAATTACTTTTTTTGTCCTATAGCACTGGCTAGATTTTTCAAGTAGTGTTGAAAAGCAACAGTGATAGCAGACATATTTTTATTACCCAGTTTTAAAGAGATTGTCTCTAATGTTTCATGATTAAGCATAATGCTCAGTATATATATTTTTAGTATTGATCATTATTAATGTAAGTAATTACCTTTCCATTCTGTAATTGCTAAGAAAATTTAATATGTGAGTAGAGTTTTATATACATGTATTATAGGATCATATATTTTTACTCCTCTAGTCTCTTAATATTGAACACTTCTATTATGTTTTCAATTAATTCTGCCTAGTTATAATATAGTAGTAGTATTATTTGTAAAAAAAAAACAAAAACAAAAAAACAAAAACAAAACAAAAAAACAAAACAAAACAAAAACCTGACTGTAAGATTTTACAAATAATAAAATATTTTATCATTCTTTTTAAAAAATATATATATATTTTTTATTTTTTAAATTCAGAAAAGAAGGGAGAGGGGGAAAAATAGAAACATCAATGATGAGTGAGAATAATTGATTGGCTGCTTCCTGCATGTCTCACACCAGGGATTGAGCCTGCAACTTGGGCATGTGCCCTGACTGAGAATCAAACTGTGACCTGATTCATAGATCGACTCTCAACCACTGAGCCATGCTGACCCAGTGAATTTTATCATTCTTATATCTGCATACTCTATCATACCTATGAGAATGCTTTGCAAATAATGGATAATAAAGGGATTTAATGAATTAAATTCATTAGAATTCAAGTTATTTTAAATCTCTAAGTAGCACATAGATTTCAAAACAATGTCATAAGCATTTCAATTCCTAGACCTAGAGTATCCACCATACGTCAGGAAGGTAAAACAACAACAACAACCACATTTGAAAGAAGAAATTAAAGTGAGGTATATATTGTTTATGGAATTAGTGAAACACTTACAAAATGACATCTCAGTTTCTAAGTTTTTAAATATATATTTTTATTGATTTTAGAGAAGAAGAGAGAGGGAGAGAGAGATAGAAACATCAGTGATGAGAGAATCATTGATTGGCTGCCTCTTGCATGAGCTCATAACCCAAGCTTATGCCCTAACTGGGAATTGAACTGTGACCTCCCAGTTCATAGGTTAATGCTCAACTACTGAGCCAATGCAGAAGGATCCAGTCACTATGTTTTGATTTAAGAAATTTTAATGGATCAGTTGTTTGGGCCATATGAGAAGCCATTACAACCATGAAGCAGTTTATCAGTTTTATTGGTGTTCATATATGAGGCTGAATTCTATGGCTTTTAAGCATTTAACTTTTATATAATCACATGGTTGCTTTCACAAGAGTTCACACACATGTACACAATATGATTTCAAGAATAAGTAAGTAATCATGCTATAACATCTTACATATAGATCTTGAAAGCCAAGATATGTCCTGGTTGATCTTGTTCTTTTTTACTTGCTTTGCTGATTTTGTATCCTAGATGCATTCTTCTTTATTCAATTGGAACTATCTTGTTCCTGAAAAAGAATATTTCTATTCTTGAATAATTAGTGAAAATATTGGGTGAGGCGATATGAAGACTATTTTATTTTATTTATTTATTTATTTTAAAATATATTTTATTGTGGTTTTTTTTTTGTTGTTTTTTTTTTTTTTTTTTTTTTTTACAGAGCGGAAGGGAGAGAGATAGAGAGCTAGAAACGTTGATGAGAGAGAAACATCAACCAGCTGCCTCTTGCACACCCCCTACCGGGGATGTGCCTGCCTGCAACCAAGATACATGCCCTTGACTGGAATCAAACCAGGGACCTTTCAGTCCGCAGACCAATGCTCTACCACTGAGCCAAACCGATTTTGGCATGAAGGCTATTTTACAGGGTGAGAGTAAAATAGATCTATAGGAGATGGAATAAGAATCTTGAATAACCAGACCTTTAATTTTCTAGAAAGCCTAGTTTCTAAGCTTAAACTAAACTCCAAAAGTTATGTACTCTAGCAGTATATTGAAAAAATTAGCACATTGTTAAATATTCAAATAAAAAATCTCTTTTCTAAGTGTGAGAAGTATTATTTATAAAGCACCACAATATATAATCAAATTTAACAAAGGTTTACTTGTTGACAAGCTCTATACTCAATGCTACCTGATTGACTTCACTGCTCCTCCAAGTATTGTGATCAGTAGGCAGTACTACTCATATTTTACAGATAAAGAAAATAAAAAATAGAGAAATATAAGAAAAATAGAGAAATATCCTAATAAAAGAGAAACATTGACCATACCTTTATTACGCCCACAGCTAATCAGACCAAATATGAAAATTAACCCCAACCAAAAAGGCTGCAGTCACAGAGAGCAGGAGAGAGGCTTAGGTTTCCCTAGAAGCAAAACTTTCCACACACTCTGGCAGGCCCAGGCCTCCACTCAAGGTTACAAAGTTTCAATTATAGAAGGTAAATAAATTCCAGATACCAGGGCCTCTGCTTGGGTTGCCAGGGGGCGTGGCTGGCCTGGAAACAACCACAGGCCCCTGGCCCAGGCCGCCCCATGCCCCAAGGGAACCCACACCCTTATCTGGGACACCCTTTAGGGCAAACCAGCCGGCCCCCACCCATATACCAGGCCTCTATCCTATCTAATAAAAGAGTAATATGCAGATTAACCATCACTCCAACACACAAGATGGCTGCCCCCATGTGGACACAAGATGGCCACCACAAGATGGCTAGTAGGGGAGGGTAGTTGGGAGGGACCAGGCCTTCAAGAAAGGGCAGTTGAAGGCAATCAACCCTGCAGGGGAGGGCAGTTAGGGATTACCAGGCCTGCAGAGGAGGGAAGTTGGGGGCAAACAGGATGGCAGGGGAGCAGTTAGACATCAATCAGTCTAGCATGGAAGTGGTTACGGAGTTATCAGGCTGGCAGGCAGAAACAGTTAGGGGCAATCAAGAAGGTAGGCACTTAAACAGTTGGGGGCCAGCAGTCCTGGATTGGAGAGGGTGCAGGCTGGGCTGAGCGACACCCGCCACCCCCCCTCCATGCACGAATTCCATGCACCTGTCCTCTAGTAAGAAATATTTGACCATAATCACAAAGACAGAAGTTTACTGAGTTGTGATCAAAATAAAGATCAGTCTTTTTCTAAATACAAATGTAAATATGTAATTGCCAAAATAAATTATTAAATGTATTATTTAATAAAATACTTTTAAAATATATTTTAGATGTATATTTATTACTATATTCTAAAAATTATATTTGTTAGATAAAATTATAAAGAATTTTACGATGGAGATGCAATACTTTAGCCATTCTTAAAAATCATTTCAGTTTTGCCGAGACCGGTTTGACTGAGCAGATGGAGTGTTGTCCTATTGACTGAAGGGTCCCGGGTTAGATTCCGGTTAAGGGCATGTACCTTGGTTGCGGGTACATCCCCAGTGGGGGACATGCAGGAGGCAGCTGATCAATGACTCTCTCTCATTGATGTTTCTAGCTCTCTATCCCTCTCCCTTCCTCTCTGTAAAAAATCAATAAAATATATTTTTAAAAAAAGAAGCTAAAAAAAAATCATTCCAGTTTTGTTTTCCTAGTCATTTTGTTTTCTTGTCATTTTAAAGATGTTTTTGCTTAAATCTATGGCTCTTCTAATAACTTTGTCTTCCTTTGTGCTGATTGTGGATGCCCTGTTGGCATTTTCTATTTGTACTTCAATCTACAAAGGTCAACATACTGAGATGACTTTTAGAGATTATTGGCTCACCCTTCATTCAGCAATGAATCATTCTCTATGCTTGATTTTTACATTTTTATTAAGGATACTTCATTTTTTGTAACTGCATATGACATTTTCCCCTTTCATTCTTATGTATTTAAAATGCTTTACTGTAAAACCACACATTTTCTCCACTTTATTAATATAATTTTTTCTCTTTAAATCATTCTACTTGTACCCACTTGTCTCTGCATATAATTCAAGCTTCTTAAGCATACGTGCAGTAGTTTACTTCAGATACTAATTTTTTTCTATGAACTTTTTTTCACTTTTATATCTAATCTATAACTTTAGTGCTTCTTTGTTCCCCACCACCTCAAAATTCCCTTCATGACCTTTTAGTGTATCCTCTGGTCAGTCACACAATATCTTTTAAATTCTCATTTAAAAAAAAAAAATCATTAGTAACTTCTGATTAGTCTAAAACCTAAAAAAAATGATCTCTTTTCCCTCTGTTTTCCCACGTAATGTGAAACATTTAAAAACATTAAGATAGTTGTCAAAAAATGTGTGTTCTATATCCGAACAGACATATGTGTGTATAATTAATAAAGATTTCTCTAATTTCTCTTCTAAAATTTTTACTGTTTTTTTTTTCTTCATAGAGTATCTATAATCCAAGGCAATTCAAAAGCTAAGTGATGATGTATATAATGTATTCTGTTCATATTAGATCATTGGGTTCTTGTCTGATGGAACAGGACAAACCCTGATATAGGGAGATCTACCAGAACAGCAGACACAGAGACATTTGCTTGAACTATGTTATATGATACTCTCAGTTCCACAGAAAGTAAAACAAGGTTATGAAAATATGTATACTACTTGGCTGCCCTAAGTACCATAAATAAATGAACAGCCTTAGCCGGTTTTGCTCAGTGGTTAGAGTGTTTGCCTGCAAACTGAAAGGTCCCAGGTTTGATTCTGGCCAAGGACACATGCCTGGGTTGTGGGCTTGATCCCTAGTGGGAGACTTGCAGGAGGCAGTCGATCCATTTTTCTCTCTCATCATGAATGTTTCTATCTCTCTGTCCCTCTTACTTCTTCTCTGAAGTCAATAAAAATATATATTTAAAAAACAAACAAATGTATTATTTAAAAAAGGAAAAGATATGAAATGAACAAACTGATAAAAGCATTTAGTAGAGAAAAAAATCCCAAAGAGAAGTGGACTTCAGGAAAAGTTTTATGTAGATGGTAATATTTGGATAGTACCTGACATGATGGTAAGATTTTTATTAACACAGAAAACATGGAATATCCAAGCCTTATAAAGGTACAAAGTCTGAAAAATATAGGATATGTTAAGAAGACAGCAACTGGAGCATATTAACTGGCTTATATAATATTTCAATGTGGGTAGTAAGTTTGTAAGAGTGAGAGCAAACCATAGAATAAGAGGCCTTAAACCAGAAGCCAAATTCCTCCTTTTAATTGTGAAATAATAGATGTAATTTTATAAATTATTTAGAAAGATAATAGAGATTTATTATATTTTTTAATCTACTGACATTTAAAGAAAAGAGTGTAAGGTTTCACAAGAATCAAGAATATGTCATTAATATTTAACTGAGAGAAAAAATGGAGGACAAACTTTTGGCACATTCAGGTCTCTGAGAGCTGAATGACAGAAGAAATTGGTACATATATGAGTGTGTGTCTTACATGGCCAGAGAACAGAAGAAAGTCTTCCAATCTGAATGCATGGTTACTCGTGTCCTTTCAGGATTTAGGAGAGAAGATGGCTAGAAAATAACCTGAAATTACATGTGTATATGATTGTGTAATATCGTTATGAATTCAAGTGTGCTTATGATTTATGGTTTGAGATAGCTGAAACTGTGGACCACTGTGACTTTGTCACCACCTGGTGACAGGTTGCTAAAATTTTACATTTGTTTATTAAGCATCAATTTAAACAATTGTGTGTACAACATCACATACATGACATAGAATCTAAAATATGTGGACCAAGCAAGCATTTCTGTTACCAATGGAACATGAAGGAAGGGAAAGCATACTTTAAGATGATATCCTTTCTGCATTCTCTATTTCAAGTTTCCATTGTTGAATTCTCTTCTATTGTTAAAAATGTGCAAGTCAGCCCTAGCTGGTTTTGCTCAGTAGATAAGGTGTCAGCCTGCAGATTGAAGTGTCCTGGGTTCGATTGCAGACAGGGCATGTGCCTGGGTTGCAGGCTCAATCCCCAGTTGGGGGAATGCAGGAGGCAGCCAATCAATAATTCTCCCTTTCCCTTCTTCTTCTCTGAATATATATATATATATATATATATATATATATATATATATTATATAATAAAAGCCTAATATGCTAATATGCAAATTGATCAGTGGAACAACCAGTTGCTATGACTTGCACTGACCACCAGGGGAAAGACTCTCAATGCAGAAGCTTCCCCCAGCCTGTAGGCACCAGACAAGCCAAGATAGGTGCTAGTGGGAGTCCCTTGATCACCCACCAGTCACCCCACAGATGATCCCTAATTGCCAGCCAGGCCTAGGGATCCTACCCATGCACAAATTTTGTGAATCAGGCCTATAGTATATATATAAAATTTGCAAGTCAAAAAATTAGTGTTACTTGTTAGTGATTAATAATATAAACTAATAAAAGAGAAGCATGCAAATTAACTATCAATCTATGATACCAAGCCATGCCCACCAGCCAATCTAGAGCGAGTATGCAAATTAACCCGATGAAGATGGCGGACAGCCACAGAGCTGAAGAAAGCAGGAGGCTTGGATTGTCCCAGCAATGGAGTAAGCCAAACTTACAGAGCAGAGTGGTACTAAAAATGCTTTTTGTTGAAAAAAGGGAGATAAGATTGGTGCAAGTAAAGATTCACAGAGAGGGTGAGACTCGATTTGGCATTTGAAAGACTAAGACTTAGAGTTTAGGCCATTTTAAGGGAGCATGAATGATAAACACAAAAATGTAGAAGTGGGTGTTTTTAATAAAACAAATGCAAGAACAAGATAAGCATAGTTATTTTCTATCAGAAAGATTTAAAAAATGTACATAAATAGCCTTCCAATTAATGTAAGTTATTATAGAGCAAATATCTCTTTATTTTTTTATTTCCTCTAATGTCAAATACAGTATTTTATGTTTATTAGCTAACTGAGAAATATTTGTTAAATTTAAAAAGGGAGGTATCTAAAGAAAGAACAAAGAAGAATAAATGAAATGAATTATATTTTAGAAGTTCTGGAGAAGCAAAATGAAAAATATTGACTCACCTATCCTTTCCTTCTCAGAGGCAAAAATGTTGGTTTTGGTAATGAGAACATTACCAAAGTGAAGGTTAGGCCTTTATTCAAAATTTTAGAAGCCATAAATAAGCACTAATTAGATAATGACATTTTTAGAGCCAAAAATTCACTTATAATTCACAACTACTTACATGTTCATTGATACTTTTGATTGTGTCAATAATTGTTTGCAAAAATACTTTATCTATTCCCCACACATAATTTAATGACCACCAGAAGAGAGTCATCAATGAAGAGGAGAATCTTCATCAAAAGTTCAGTGGGTTTGTATGAATACTTTAGAATCAAGTATGAATAGGAATAAGTCTCCACTCAAAATTCCTGCAAGTCAGAATAAAAGTAGTTTTTCCTTCCCTCTCTTCTTGAAAGTTTCATGTTGTAATTGTTGTAATAAGGTATGCCAAAAGAGGCTGGAAATGGCAAACAGGTTTTGCAAGCATTCTCACAAAAGTTATGAATCCTCCGTTTAAGGTGACAAGGAATACGTTTTACTTTCATAGTTTCAAATTTATTAATGAGTACTACTTATCACAGAGGACACTCCAGTATAATTCCTTTGTGATAGGACATTTTATTTGCTTTTGATTAGGACCAAAATCTTACCACATCTCCAAGCAGTCAATCCTGCCAGTCAGCCTTAAACCCCATCTGGGAGGGCTCCACCAGACCTTCCAAAGAGAGCTTTGCAGGAAGACCTAATTACACTTGATCCTCTCATATATCTCTTCCCACACAGAGGTAGAGAGAGGATGTAAGAAGAGGCAATTCTTGCATTTTATATACACTATATGTGGGCATCTGACATTCTTCGGGATAAAAGATATTCTGCTAATCAGTCCCCTGGTTTCCAGAACACCAAACTTCCAAGCTAAACGAGATTTTTTTCCCTAGCATTTTTATTTTCACCATCACAATTGAAAATACTTATAACCACACAGGAAAATAAAGCTTGTTGTTGCAAACATAAATTTGCCCTCCACTAGAATGTTCCTGCACACTCATTACTTGTACACTGGAGGATTTGAAAGCCTTTATTAAGCTTAATTCACTGTGCCTCTTACCATTCAACTGAAGCATAGTGGCTTATTTTAAAGTCCAAAGACAACTTCAATCCTTATTCTTTTAGAAGTATTCTTTTGCAGTGATATAAAATAGAAACAGACAGTCTTTCAACTTACTAAGTTGGGTTTCTAAAGTTATTTTGTGCATTATGCTCCAAATCAGAACAAACTATCTCATAAAATATAACTTTTCATATAAAATAATTAGGTAGAATGATATATTGTCTACAATTATTATCCTTTAGTATTAAAACCAATAAATAACAGACTCCAAAACCAAATAGAAATACCATGTGGGCATTTTCTTTGGCATTTCCTACACATCTACCATTTCTACTAAACACAAAGAAATAACCAAGATCTGGTATTTGATTTTGGATGTGTAAGATTAAAAGCCACATATAATAAAGGTGTCATTTTTTAAGTATAAATATTCATTGTGTGAGTCACAGAGGCATTCACATAGACAGAACAGTAATAGTTTAGAGTGGACAGTAAAAAAAACAAACAAACAAAAAAAACCAAACTAAAGGTAGCTAAGAGCCTAGCAGATAGTGAATTCTGGGCACTCTAAATGTGCAGATAAAGATAAAAAAAGAAGTAGAATTTAGGTAAATTTCTTCCCAAGTTATATCACTTCATAGGTCTGCCTGTATAGTTCCTTCCCAGCAAGAATGTTGTGAATAAAAATGAAGCTTTGACTGATAATATAAATGTCAATATTTGTCTAGGTTATTATTAATCTAATTCACATGGTAATTTTTGCTCAGAATTAATGGTAAAGGGGGGAAAAGTGCAACAATGGTTGCACTTTTAGATAAAGAGATTTATGTTTCCCATTGAGAAGGACACTTTGGGTATACAATGCAGAAAATGTGTTATTGAAATAAATGCAGAGCCAATGCCTTTATTAGTTTTCAAATTGATCACTAGCTATTTATTTACATCTGTGGGTAACTTTTCTGGGTGTAACATTACAAGCTGAGTTTCCATTGTACAACTTTAGTTTCATATATAAATTTAAAACAATGATAAGAAGCAAAGATAATTGTGGCAGTTTCTTGAAAAACATAAGTTGTGCAGTATAATGAAAAGAAAAGTTTTTTTTCCCTAACATAAAATGTATGAAACATAAAACCATTCTCCAAGAATAGTACTAATTAAAAACTTGAGGAATTGTTAATAAAAACATTCCATTTATTAAGAGTTATTATCTAATAATCTCAACTATATTTTTTAACATATAAGAACTAGCTGCAGCTATTATTGAAATTATATTTTACTCTATAAGCAAATTCATCTACACTGTTTGCTTTGTTATAATTATCATGAAAATGAATTAATAAAATTTCCTCTTTTAATAGTAAGCAGATGAAAATGGAGTGAGCTAACATCATATACTAAAATGTGTGCTATGATTATGCATAAATCTAACAAGACTAACAACACTACTTATCCAGTGTCTTGTCTGATTAACTTCCCTTGGTCCTTCTCATGCATTTTTCTTGATCTACATAGCCTTGATTTTTGTTCCTTCATCTTTCCACTTCTGTTGACACACAGCTAATTATTCGGTTTTATTTTAGTTTTTTTAATCAGTTTGGCCTTAAACAAAAAGAATACAAAAACTAAGCTTACAGTGTGGGTTCTTCACCAAAATCTTCAACAAATTTCGTGCCAGATTGACTTCAAGTCAATTGTGTTTTGACCTTTATTTACTACTTACCTAAGTCCCTTGCAAATGATAAATTATGACCTAGAAATAATGGCACAGCTTCTTTCCTATTTACCTATTCTTTTCAAAATCTGAAATCTGAGCTAAATCTCTACTATGTGATGCTGATACTCTGATTGGCTTTGTCTGTGCAACACAAGGACTGTTGATTATTGATTATGTTGCTGAACTCTGACACAGATGTGCCCACTGAGCCTCCACCTGTTTGTTACCTTCACTCACATTCCTCTCACACTGCAATTTTTACTTCTTTTAACTTCTCATACTACGTATTTTTACAGCAGAGTATTCTGTGAATCTCAGTGAGCCTTTCTTATCTCTGAATCTCAATGATCATTAGCATGGCATATATACTGCTGTTCAAATAGCTGTGCTAATGGCTAATAAGATCATGAAATATGGCCCAAAACTGCAAATACCATTATGACAGTCTTGGAATGAATACTTTGACCTATTTGGTTTCAATAGCAATTACCAAGAATAGACTATGTCATGTCATTTAAAGAATCAGGAACTTGATATTCAAGGTGTTCTAGCTTTTCTTTCAGCAACAATATAGTTAGCATGGCACTTCTAAAAAATGTCAAGAGACATGTTGAATCACTACAAAGAAGCTGTGTTATAACTTCTCTCAATTTCAGAGGAAGAAAGTAAAAGATTTAAAATCAGTGTCATGATTTTCAATTACTCTAGTGTAGAGTGTTAATGAAGAAGTTCAATATTCATTATATGTGCATTAAAAACATATCCCTTTTGTTATGTCTTTAGTTGCAGCTAAAGTATCTATAGATGCTACGTTTTTAATGGAATAGTTTATCTAAGAGGAAAAAAGTAAGAAAACAACACTACCATACAATAATGATAGAGCCAGAAAGCATGATATTTTAGGAGATGACATGAATGATGAGGATATCAAGTTATGAGAAGCTAAATACATAAGAACATCAGAATATTCCTAATAAATAATATATTTTTGTTTATGACTAGATATGTTTATATTGATGTGATTATGTTTATAGTAGAAATTTGATAAAACTCCAATAACAAAGCAAGAAAAACTCTGAAAAATATATCATTCATTAAGATTCATATTAAGGAAACTCACATTAAATTAAGGAAAATCTTCTAGGATAAAAAATTAAAAGCACAGTAGCAAAATGAATTGATAAATAGGTTTTTCATGGGAAGATTTCTGGCCTTGATTACCAAGAAGTTAGAATTTTAATGGCCATGGATAATAAAAAATAAGTTCTTGGTCCTATGTGAAATAGAGTTGACATTTAGATCTTTTCCCAAATCCTTGATTTTGATGATTATATTCTCAATGAAAAGGTAGAATAGAAAGGCTGTCCATCAGTCAAACAGATTAAGACAATAGGAAAACATGACTTTCTTGGCTCAGTTTCTTAGTGTGAATAAAATTATCTATCTTGAGAATATATGGTCTTAGACCTATTATCAAAAAGATTCGGGGTTCTAATCTTGCTCTAACTTGCTACCTGCAAGTTATGGTAAACCTTGGGCTGGAAATTAACATTAAAAAGTGGTCCAAGGATGAAAATAGCTCTGATTTAATTGGTAGAAGCAATTGAAAACTTTTTATAAGGGAAACACATTCACCCCAAACCTCAGAGTTAGCTAAAATTGATCACATAAGAAGCAGCATGTTTATACCTCAAGAATATCACATATGTAAATATTAGATGAAGATTATAAATAAATGTTAAATGGCAAAGACATAAAGTATTGCAGTATGAGGGAAAACAATGTACTTATAAAAAGACCAAAATTATTTTTAAAAAGAACAGACAACACAATAACAAAAATTGTAATCAATAAAATTAAAATCTCATTGGCTAGTTTATAATAGATCTAAAATACTGAAAAAGAATGAACTGAAAAAATAGATCTGATGAAAATGTCTAGAATGCATACAAAGTTCTAGTATGTAGAAAAAAAGGAATAATTTACTGAAGAAATAGGAATCCTTCTATTGATTGAAACTGTAGATGTCTAGAGACATAATCATACATACCTGTAAGCTCAAATGGACACAGCTTTAAAACTCTTCAGTACATTTTTCAATATAAGGAGTTGAGACATTGAAAATATTCAATCTAAAACTATCTGAAAATGACATTAGTTCTTGAAGTGATGTTTAACCTCAGAAGATATTTATCTATTTATAAATTATAAATTATTATCTGAACTTTAATAACAAAATTGAGATTCTAGACAGACAGAACAAATGAGAAAAGAGAATACATGAGAATGAAATGACCATTTTTTAGGACTTGGGTCATTATTCAACCTAAGCGGTAAGTTGCAAGGCCTCTTTTTCTTGAGATCTTTCAGGATGTGTCCATGAATACAAAAGTTGGCAAGTGGCCAAGTTAGTCTACCATAGTATTAATGCCCTTTTGTTTTTTTTCTACCAATCAATAGAGCAAATATGTGTGTTCTAATTTATCATAATGACAGCAATGCTGAAGTAGCAAATTTCATATTGGTACTGTAATTTCTTTATTAAACAAAAGCAATGAACTCATGAAAAAATATCATTTTTACCTTTTTGGCATAAATTAAAAATTTCCCAGAGGTAAAACCTTATAAGTTTATGAGAGAAAAAAGGAAATATTAATTTTGTTAAGAATCTATGATCTTATGTGATAAATATGTTTTCCTAAGCCCAATTATTCACTAAGACATATTTGGGCATACATTCCTCTCTTTAACTTATTCTTCACATTAGTGTAGATATTTCCCAAAAATAAATTCTAAAGGACAATGTATTTCATAGTGCAGTCAAGATTTTCATGTCAAAATTTAAAATTGAATTTAATTTCTGAGGAAGGTTTTAATTACAAAGAAGCACCATGTTAGCCCCATATCACTGCACCTGCCCAAGTCTAACCAAGGAATGCCTTGTTCCTCAATATTGTGCACAGCAATTTTTTCCTCAGATTTATTTATTTATTTATTTTAGAATTTTTTTTTTACATTTTTTATTAAATTATTATCTGTGTACATATTTTAACATTTCCCCCCTCCCATATATACCCTCCCTCCCCAGAGTTTTGTGTCCATTGGTTGTACTTATATGCATGTATATAAGTCCTTTGGTTGATCTCTTATCTCCCCCAGATCTCCCTACCCTCCCTGCTGTAATTTGACAGTCTGCTTGTTGCTTTACTGTCTTTATAGCTATCTTTGGTTCATCAGTTTATAATGTTCTTTATTATCCGTAAATGAGTGAGGTCATGTGGTATTTCTCTTTCATTGACTGACTTATTTCACTCAGCATGATGTTCTCCAATTCTATCCAGGTTGCTGCACATGATGAGAATTCCTTCTTTTATATGGCAGCAAAGTATTCCATTGTGTAGATGTACCATAGTTTTTGGATCCAATCATCTGCTGACGGGCACCTAGGCTGTTTCCAAATTCTGGCTATTGTAGATTGTGCTGCTATGAACATAGGGATGCATATATCCTTTCTGATTGGTGTTTCTAGTTTCTTGGGATATATTCCCAGGAGTGGGATTACTGGGTCAAATGGGAGTTCCATTTTCAGTTTTTTGAGGAAACTCCACACTGTTCTCCACAGTGGTTGCACCAGTCTACATTCCCACCAGCAGTGCACGAGGGTTCCTTTTTCTCCGCAACCTCGCCAACACTTGTCATTTGTTGATTTGTTGATGTTGGCTATTCTGATAGGAGTGAGATGGTACCACATTATTGTTTTGATTTGCATCTCTCGGATAATTAGTGACTTTGAGCATGTTTTCATGTGCCTCTTGGCCTTTCTTCTGTCTTCTTTTGAAAATATTCTATTTAGGTCCACTGCCCATTTTTAATTGGATCATTCATTTTCCTTCTAATTAGTTGTATACACTGTCTATAGATGTTGGAGATTAAACCTTTGAAAATTATGTCTTAAAGAAAATCCCAGGAAAGCAAAATCTTATCAATAAATGTGTGTTCTGATGAGACATGTGTGGTTGAGTTACTTTAATATAATTGCAATAAATTATAAAAAAGAAAATGGCAATGAGATATGACATTTAGGATATTATTGGATAATAATTTAAGAATGTTTCCACAAAAAGAGAAGAAAAAATTGAGACTGTATTTTCTTAGAGCTATAAGATATCTATGTGTTTCATCATGAGCTTGGTGTCACTTTAAAATAATCAGTCATTATTTTCATTTATACTTTTACTTGAAATCATTTTCTGAGTTATTAATGGCAATAATAACAATAGTAGTAACATATCTTAAATACTAAAAATGTTTTTCCAGGAAAAAAAGAGTCATGCAAAAATTGATGCTAGTACCCACTAGGGATGTGAATGTATGACCATTTACATTCCCTCCCATTTTGTAGCTATTAACTGAACTAAGAGGTGCCATCCGTATTCATTTCTTAGAATGGCATTATATTTATGAACTTTATTTCAAACTACTTAGTGAGACTATTGGCATTGAAACTATTGGCATAAATAATAATGTAAATAAGGTGAAATGTTTAATCCCTTTTTGTAGCCTGAATTTTATAATGGGATAAAATTTTATTGTATACAATAAAACTGGTAAATGGTCACAGAAAGTATTCTTAATTCTGGCTAATTATCTTGCAAATTAAAAAACAACAACACCAAAATACCTTGGATTAATTTGCATGAAATTCGGATTTGTAATGAATGCATGAAGGCAACAAGTACAAATTTAAAAAAAATAAATTTTAAAGAAAAAATTGAGAATAAGTTTGAGAGAGCACAGGCAGAAAACAGAAAGAGCTCAGAATTGTGATGGATGAAGACTTGACTTGGGGTGGTAAACACACAATACAGTGTAAAGATGATGTGTTATAGAATTGTGCACCTGAAATCTATATAATTTTGTTCCCTTTTCACCCTGATAAAGTCAATAAAAATGGGAAAAGAACATTAAATATAATCTATAATAATAAAAGCATAATATGCTAATTTGACCAGGCAGCTAAATGACCTTCAGGACATCATTCCAGATGTCCTTCTGGATGAAGCCAGGACAGCGGGGCCAAGGCAGAGGTGGTTAAGGGCAATCAGGCAGGCAGGTGAGCAGTTGGGGGCGATGAGGCAGGCAAGTGAGTGGTTAGTGTCAATGAGGCAGGCATAGAGTGGTTAGGGGCAATCAGGCAGTCAGGTGAGTAGTTAGGAGTCAGAGGTCCAAGATTATGAGAGGTATGTTTGAATGCCAGGTATGTCTCACAATCCAGGACCTCTCATGCTCAAATTTTGTGCACTGGTCCTCTGGTAAATAAATAAAAAGAAATCCAGATTGCAAAGTTAGGTTTTCAAGTTTTGGTTAAAATCTGATCAAGACAAGTAAAAAAAAAAAAAAAAAAAGGTTCAGCTCTAAGCACAGAGGCTCAACAATCAGAAAGGCAAAGTGTGATAAAAGCAATGAATGCAAGGAGATGCTAAATCTTGCTGTGGTGTAGCTGAGAACTCAGGAAAAAAAAAAACATGGAGTTTGAAACTGAATTGGCTCAAGTTCAAGTTCTGGCTCTTTCACTTATTAGCCATGAGACATTGGGCAGGTTATGAAAATATCTAGAGTTTCAATGTCTTGTTTTAGTTAATAGGGTAATGCTGGCCCTAGGAGATATTCCCTGTGCTTCTATCTTTTAGAAGAGATTGCAGATAATTGGTATAATTTCTTCCTTAAAAGTTTGGTAGAATTCACCAGTGAACACCTTACCTTTGAGTTTATTCTTTTCTGTTCTGGGAAGTTATTAAATATTAATTCAATTTCTTTGATAGTGATAGGCCATTTCTTCTCATGTGATTTTTGGCAGATTGTATGTTTCAAGGAATTGGTCCATTTTATATAGGCTATCAAATTTATGGCCATAGAATTATTCATAATGTTGCTTTTTTATCCTTTTGATATTGTGGGATTTGTAATGATGACCCCCCCCCTCCCTTAACTTCTAATATGAGTGACTCGTGTCTTTTTACTTTTTTCCTTAATTTTCTTGGCTAGAGAGAAGCTTATTGATTGTATTGATCTTTTCATAAAACTTATTGTTTTGTTAATTTTTTCTATTGATTTCTGCTCTACATAGTTATCAAACATTGGTCTCACTCCATCTTCTCCATTCTATTGTTTTAGTTATGGTTCTTTGGAGAAGCAGAGCCAATAGTATATATCAAGAGAGAAGAAATTTGTTTAAGGAATAGGCTAATGCAATTGTGGGGGCTGGCAAGTCAGAAATGTGTAGGGTGGAAATTCAGGTAAGAGTTGCTGTTGTACTCCTGAGTCTGAAATCCATGGAAAATAGTTTGGAAACCCAGGTAGAATTTTTTGCTTCAGTCTTGAGACATCATTCCTTCTTTTCTGGGAAACATTTTTTCCTTAAAGGCCTTCAACTGATGAAGCCTACCCTATTATTGAAGTAAAATGCTTTACCTAAAGTTATCTGGTTGTGAATGTTATCATATCTACAAAATGACTTCACAGCAATATCCAAACTGCCATTTAATTAAATAACTGGATACCATAGCTTAACAGTTGACACATTAACTACCGCACTCTTTTTGCAAATCTAATAAAAAATGTTTTGTAACATCTTGATCTATTCTCTTCCCCATAGAAATTGATTACTCCTTTATATTTATATTTTAATTGTTCTGAATTTTGGATAAATTTTCCAATTCATGAATACTCTGGCACATAGTACTATGCTAATATATATATATATATATATATATATATATATATATATATATTACATATATTTTAAACTATGCTTTTTATTTTTAATATACAAACAGTATTTTTTAAGTTCTTATACAATTTCTGTTTTTGTTCGATGACCTTTGATTCTCTTTAAGGAACAAAAGTATTATTTTATATATAAATAATCATTTCTTTTTAAGAAATTATTTGTTTTATCACCTTGAGCATTAAAATTTATTTAATATATTTTAAAATCCTGCAAATATAAAAAACATATCTAAAATTCAATATCTACCTATGATTAATCTGTGATATTACATCTTATTTATTTTTTATGTACTTGAAATTTTGGTTTAAAGACTCATCTTAAGTGTAAAACTGTATTTTGAATTTTGTTGTTTTTTTTTTTAATCTAAAATTTTGGATGTTTCCTTCACCTGACTGGTCATAGCCCAGGCAAGAGCTAGGTTTTGGGATCCTCTGCAATGATATTGGGATACTTATAAACCTATTCACAGGTACTAGTAGGGGCTGTTGTATCCCATTTTCTTGTTATCAGACTTCATCTTTGTCTTCTGGCCTACATAGGCCCTGAATTTCCTATGCAGTCACGGACCCCTGCAGTGGCAGTTATCCAGCCTCCCTTGTATATTGTTCAGGACCATCCTAACCCCTGGCTTTCAGTATGTCTTTATCTTCCTAGGCCATCTGGTTTTTAACATCCAGGCTTTGTTTCCTGGCAGGAGCCAATTGTATAGCTGCCACTGCTGCCTTTCTTAGGGCTTGTCGTTTCCAGCAATCCTTGCATTCACAGAATTCTCTATCTTACTCATGAGGCTAGAGATATCCTATTGACTATTTAATTTGGATTGTAGCTATTATTGTTCTATATTTCTATAATTCAGAATATGCCAAAGGATAAACTTATTGTGCCAAAGTTATAAGAAATATTCTTGCTGATTCATTATTTTCATGATATTCTCTGTTTTTAAAAATTTTGTCAGCTGCTAAATTGATTGATCTGAACTCCTTTACCTCAAATTCACAGATTTTTTCACTTTATGGTTACCTCACTAATACTCTTTCTTTCAGAAAGAATCTATTATCAACAAAAGAATTATAACTACTATAGTAGATACCAACAATTGTGATTCCTTTAAAAAATAATCTTTAGGGAAAAAAGAAGAAAAATCCCAGTTCCTAATGTAGAAATTTTGTTAATCAGCTTAACAATAACCTACAACCTTCGGACCAACTCTAATGTAGAAATTTTGAAGAACCAACCAGATTGTTAAAATGGGATCATAGCATTGCTATTCATTTTCCAGACTTTTAACTTTTATTGTCATCACCCTCATTAAAGAGCGTATAATTGAGTGTTCCTTTGGTATTGGCACTGTCCTAGGTGTTTTTGTATTTAGCTAAGGAATTAATGAACAGTGGAAACAAATCTGTTTATGAGGTTTTTATCTCTTCAACAAATAGCCAAAATACACCCAGGGCAGCTTTCTGAAATTTAAATAGACCAATACAATATAAAATATTGTCAGCAATGTCACCTCTGTGGTAATCATTGCAGCCCTATAAGAGTGAATTTTGTAATGTTGGATTGACCAATTATAGAATAATTAATTCAACAAATGAACAAAGCTGGTGAGAAACAACTTTGTGTCTACATGGGGGCTGCCATCTTGATCACATGGGGGTGGCCCTCTTGGGTCTTCAAATGACAGTCAATTTGCATATTACTCTTTTATTAGATAAGTCATAGACTTCAATATCCTACCAGTGTTTCTAAGTAATCTAGAAAAGTCCTCAGAAGTCTTTTAGTAATTCTGTTAAAATTATCTTTATCACTTGAAGATATCTCAAACTGGAATCCCTCATTTAAGTTATTAACTATGGTAGACCCTATGGATTGTCTAACTGAATTTATAATCTTAAGTTTCTTCTTACTTTATACTTTACACCTTTTTAAAAAATTATCTTTATTGTTAAAAGTATTGCATATGTTCCCTTTTCTGCCCACTGACCCCCTCCACCCTGTACCCACACATACCCCTCCCAGGCCTTTGCTGCACTATTATTTGTGTCCATGGGTTATGCACATATACATATAGGCTCTTTTCCTGCCTGCTCCCTTTCCCCTCTCTGAGATTTATTAATCTGTTGCATGCTTCCATGTCTTTGGATTGATTTTGCTCATCAGTTTATTTTGTTCATTAGATTCTACACATAAGTAAGATCATGTGATACTTGTCTTTCTCTGACTAGCTTATTTCACTTAAAATAATACTCTCCAGGTCCATCCATGTTATTTCAAAAGGTAAGAGATCCTTCTTTATCACAGCTGCATAGTATCCCATTATATAAATTTACATCTTTGTATCCACTCATCTGCTGATGAGCACTTGGGCTGTTACCAGATCTTACCTATTGTAAATTGTGTGCTACTAACATGTTAGTAGCACACAATTTACAATAGGTGCTAGCAGCTGGGGGAAGAAAGGCCTACTCTTGCATGAATTTTGTGCATCAGGCCTCTAATACATATATATGTTATATATATCCGAACGATGGGTTATTACTTAGCACTAAACAGAAATTATCTATCAAGCCAATAAAAGATATGAAGGAAGCTTAAATGCATATTACTAAGTGATATAAGCAAATCTAAAAAAGTGATATAAGCAAAAAAGATATGAAGGAAGCTTAAATGCATATTACTAAGTGATATAAGCAAATCATAAAATACTGTATGATTCCAACTATATGAAATTTTGTAAAAGATAAAACTATCTATCTATATAATAGAGGAATATTCAAATTAGCCAGGACTCCATAATGTCATGACCAAACAGCAGGGACCTGAGGCTGCATGGTGCCTGACCAGGGCGAGGGACCTCCGGCCGAACCCCTACCCCACAGGGCTTGACAGGGAATTTCAGTCTGCACCTCCAGCCTTGGCACTGGGCCAGGAAAACTCAGGCTGTGCCACCCATCCCAGGTCTGTCTCGGAAGACCTTAGTCCACACCCCCCGCCAGGTGCAGCTTGATGGGGGACCTCAGGCTATGCCTCCACCAGTGCCAGGGGACCTCAGGCCATGCCCCCTGCCTGGCGGGGTTTGACAGGGAACCTGAGACTGTGCTCCCACCCATTGGGCTGGGGGACCTAAGGCTGCGCCCCCCACCTGGAGGGCCTTGACAGAGGTGGAGCCAGCTGGTTCTGGGTCTCACCCAATGGGGGTGGGGCCAGCTGGTTCTGGGTCTCCTGTGTTTTTGAAGCACTTGTGAGTGGTGTGGGAAGATTTGACTCTGTGTCCTGTAGCACACTCCAGATTCTGACAGGAGGGAGGTTTTAATATACATTTTACTAATTTTCTTTAATCTCTGACACTTCTATTATAGAGAAAGGGCAAATAGCAATATTAAAATATTTCCTCTAATGAATTCCCTTTTAATGTGCTCCAGTTTCATGCACCGGGGCACTAGTGGAGATCATAAAAATATAAGTGAGTGCCAGGGCTTGTGGTTGGGGTGGGAGAGAGATGAGGAGAGAAGAATGGAGAACACAGAGAATTTTTAGGGCAGTGAAAATATTCTGCAATGTTGTATAATTACAGACATATGCCACTATGTATTTATCCAAATTTATAGAACACCAAGAGTGAACAGTAAAGAGAAATATGGAAAATGGGTGATTATGCTATGTCAATTTATCTTCATCCTTGTTAAAAAAATATACCACTCCTGGGAGTGATAACTGAGGAGGCTACACATGTGTATGGGCAGGGGTATATCTTCCTCTCAAATTGGTTGTATACCTTGTGAAAGTGCTCTGAAAAAAATAGTTTTTCATAAAACACACAGGAAATAAAAGGTAAATGCATTTCTGTTCTTGAATAATTTCCAAAGGAACAAAACAAATTAGAATAGACTGAATCTATTTTAAAGAAACTCAATCATGGGGTTTCTTATGCTTTGACAGTCAGGAGGGTAATAATTTTCTGGATGTTTTAAAAATAGTTCCAAAATGGTTTTCTTTGTGCTGTTGAAGAAGAGTTGAACAAAGCTTTGGAATCTATAATAGACAGAATGTTTAGGTATAAGCACTTCACTTTTAAAGGCAAAGGGGCTGACTGCTGATAGCATTCTCTTAGATTATCAGGTGCATTCAAATATTTTAGACTGAAGATGGATATAAATGGAGCCTCGTTGATAATAGATAGAAAAGAATGGAAGCTGATTAATTCCTGAAAAAAGCAATGTTTGGTGGACCTTAAAGTCTTTGCAATTAATTTTTTTTTCTGATTAGTGTTACATGTTGTTTCATTTCAAATCATTTTCTCCTTTTACTGTCTCCTGCTGGATTTGAGATTAGTGTAAGTATATCTTCCCTGCCACAGAGCACTAGATGAGACTATAGAAATGAAAGAACTACTCTTTTAGGTGATAGGGTTCCGCCCACGACAATCCCAGTACATTCGCAAAGCACTAATTTGCTTCAGAACTAAGAGAGGTGTGTTTGTCTGGGCCTTGGTCTCAGCACTCCGAGACGATAGGCATTATTAACTGATAACTATAGACTAATCACAACAGTAAATCTAGCTAGAAGTCACCAAACATGTCCTTTCAAATGTCATTGCTTCTATCTTCTTTTTAGAGAAATATGACATTTTCTTCAAAAGCTGTTCAATAATAGCACCTCCTCTGTGAAGTCCTTATTTCCTACAGTTAAAAGTCTTTACTTTTCTACTCTGTCCTATGCCACCGTTGCTACAGTAAACAACTGGTATATGACACAATTTTCAATAAAATATATATTTACATTATGTATCTCTAATTAAATATACAATTATTAAGAGCATACACATCAGAGTAGCTTCTTCAACATTAGTCCTTGGATGTTGGACTATGTCTGACCAGTAGTAGGTACTCAGTAAACTTAACTATTTATATAATTTTCCTACTTCATTTAACTTCATAGCTTAAAGTGAAGAATATTTTCATGGGTAAAAATGAGATGAAATTATTTTCCTACTGTCTTTATAGTCATAGTATAAATGGAATGAAATGTCTATACATGATAGACATTATATAAAGTGTGAACTTACAAGTGACTTCTGCCCCTGAGTGACTCACTTAAGTAAAACATTGGTATATTACATGATAATAATAGCAAACACTTACGTAGTGCTTACCATGTGCCAAGCACTGTTCTAAACACTTATATTTTAACCCCCCTAACCTTCAACCCAACTTTAAGAAAGTTCCTATTATTGCCATGTCCACTTAGTACTTTAGAAAATTGCAACACATGGAGTCCAAGTCACCTGCCCAAACTAGAAGGTGGTAGAGTTGGGGCCAATCCAGCCATCCGGTATTAGACGCTGAGACCTTCCCTAAGATGATATTCCATTTTCCACTAGCCTAACAGGATGGAGAGGAGGTGGCTGTGCTTCCCTGCACAAATGCAAGGAAAGCTGCCAGCTTTTCATCTTACCATTCTAAATGGGGCTCCAGAGATATCATCCAATTCTGTTCCAAAAACCCAGAAAATAAGGAATGGACTCTACATATCCATCCATGGTGTAGCATGCTTTTTATCAACACAGTAGAGGCAATTCAGATAAATATCAGAATACATAACAGTAACTTAAAAATACTCAGGGGTTTCCCTAACCAGTTTGGCTCAGTGGATAGAGCATCGGCATGTGGACTGAAAGGTCCCAGGTTCGATTCTGGTCAAGGGCATGTGCCTTGGTTTCAGGCACATCCCAAGTAAGAGGTGTGCAGGAGGCAGCTGATGTTTCTCTCCCATCAATGTTTCTAAATCTCTATCCCTCTCCCTTCCTCTCTGTAAAAAATCAATAAAATATATTTTAAAAAAATACTCAGGGGAGAGAACAGGACTGTCAGATGCTTCCAGGTTGAGTGCAGTGTTGGCTAAATGCTCCAGAGTTACAAGGAGTAAAATTAGAAGAGGTGAGTCAGTGTCTCCTTGAAGGACCTAAGGTGAGATGGTAGGTGCCTCCAAAAAGCCTGAGTTTTGTTTGTGTTTCTGCAGCAAGTTAAATAAATTATTAAATTGCCATTTATTTTGTGGGAAAGATGTGTAACAATATGATACTAATACTGAAAATTACCTTAGCTTTGAGTTGAACAGCTTCATCACAGAGTCCATGACTGGAGGGACAATGGATCTTGTCATATCCATTTATTGCATTTATTTTTAAAAGAGCAGCAAGTGGTGGAAATTTATAGTTTCTGGGCTTCATTGTTTTGAAAACTTTGCAGCAAGCAAATTAACTGCAACAATACTTTGGTTTATGTATCCCATTGAAATGGCTATTTGATGCATGTTCAGTGAATCTGACAATTTTAATGAAGTAATTATAAATATTGGGAGCAGATAAGGGAAGGACAGGTCACAGTTCTCAGTGGAGTGAACAGGTGATAGAACAGGCAGAGATATACAAGGGAGCTTTGGCCTCAGCGTGACTAAATTATACTCCAGAAATATTGCTATGGCTCTGTATTTATAACTTCCCTTTTGAGATCATGTGGATTTAAAGATATCGATGTCATATGTGAGAGATATGCATTTTAGAAATCTCAAGTAATATCAGTTTGCCAGTCAAACGAATGCTACAAGGATTTCTAATTGGCACAAGAAAGCAGTTTCCCCTAAAATTTTCTGCTCTGACTTGTGCCCATATGCTCAGAACCAGTCACATGCTTCTTAGGCCTTAGCAATTTTTGAGACTCTGAGTTTTCTGCTTGGATGGTGCACAATTCTCTGCTCCTTATCAACCTGACAGCTGAGCTCAGCTGCCTCCCCCTAAAAGCAAATCCAGAGCTGCTCTCATTGCCCTTGCCCCTTTCCTCCTGGGGGTTAATCAACCACAGCTGATCAGGAGCTTCTCACAGTGACATCAGGGGCTTAGGTTGTAATCACTGATAAAGAAAAGTAATAAGAATGGAGATGATTTTCTGCAGAGATAACAAAAAGAGACGGAATTTCTAAAGATGATGGCAAGTCTCCCCTGGATCAAAGCTAAATGAAGAGGTGATCAGAAGCGGATTTCAAACATCATTGCCTGAATTCATACCCCTGGCAACTTATAAAGAAACAAAAATATTTCCAGATTGGAAATCTAAAATATTTACATGGATTAAGTTAATGAACAATATGTCTATGAAGGGGAAAACCTCTAGAAAGATATTGCCCTTTTGTTCACAGAGATGGAAATGAATGCCAAAAAAGAGCAGTTAAGCCCTGGCCCGGTGGCTCACATGGTTGCAGTATCATCCTGGACACCAAAAGGTTGTGAGTTTGATTCCCATGCAGGGCACATACGTAGATTATAGCTTTGATCTCCAATTGGGGAAAATACTGGAGACAACTTGTTGATGTTTCTCTATTTCTTCTCTCTTTCCCACTCTCTAAAATAAATGAAAAACATATCCTCCAATAAGGATTAAAATATAGCATTTAGACATAATAGTTTTTAAAATCAAACCAAGTTTAATGTCCAAATCATGACCAGGCAATGTAGAGGTCACTTCATGGAGCCCTAAGAGCAGGAATATTATAACCGTGTGACCTTAAATATCACTATATTAAATACTAGAGGTCTGGTGCATGAAATTCGTGCATGCGGGCGGGGGGGGGGGGGGGAGGTGTTCCTCAGCCCAGCCTGCACTCTCTCCAATCTGGGACCCCTCGAGGGATGTCTGACTGCCCGTTTAGGCCCTATCCAGGGATCAGGCCTAAACGGGCAGTCAGACATCCCTCTCACAATCCAGGACTGCTAGCTCCCAGCTGCTCACCTGCCTGCCTTCCTGATTGCCCTTAACCACTTCTACATGCCATCATGATCACCTCTTAACCACTCCCCTGCCAGCCTGATCGATGCCTAACTGCTCTCCTGCCAGCCTGTTTGCCCTTAACTGCTCTACCCTGCAGGCCTGGTCACCCCCCCAACTGCTCTCCTCTATAGGCCTAGGTCACTCCTAACTGCCCTTCCCTGCAGGCCTGGTCACCCTCAACTTCCCTCCTCTGCCGGCTTGGTCACCCCTAACTGTGCTCCCCTGCAGGCTTAATTGCCCCCAACTGCTTTCCCTTGCAAGCCTGGTCCCTCCCACTGCTCTCCCCTGCTGCCTGATTGCCTACAATTTCCCTCCCTTGCTGGCCATCTGTGGTGGCCATCTTGTGTACACATGGGGGCAGAATCTTTGACCACATGGGGGCAGCCATATTGTGTGTTGGAGTAATGGTTAATCTGCCTATTACTCTTTTATTAGATAGGGTAGAGGCCTGGTACAGGGGTGGAGGCTGGCTGGTTTGCTTGAAGGGTGTCCCAGATCAGGGTGGGGGTTCCTTTGGGGCATGAGGCGGCCTGGGTGAGGGTCCTGTGGTGGTTTACAGACCAGCCGCACCCCCAGGTGACCCAAGCAGAGGCCCTGGTATCTGGGGTTTATTTATCTTCTATAATTGAAACTTTGTAGCCTGGAGCAGAGCCAAGCCTTTTGCTTGCTCTGTGGCAGCAGTCATTTATGTTAAGACTTATGTATCTTCTACAATTGAAACTTTATAGCCTTAAGTGGAGGCCTGGGCTGGCCAAGCTGTGCAGAAAGTTTGGCTTCCTCCATTGCCAGGGGCAACCCCTCCTGCTCTTTCCAGCTCCATGGTTGCTGCCATTTCTGTTTGGGTTTATGTATATTCTATCATTGAAACTTTGTAGCCTTGAGTGGAGGCCTAGACTGTCAAGGGCAGGCAGAAAGCTTGGCTTCCTCCATTGCCAAAGAAACATAAGCTTCCTTCCTGCTTTTTGTGGCTGTAGCCATCTTGGTTGGGTTTATTTGCATATTTGCTCCTGATTGGCTGGTATGGCTTGTGGTGTAGTGGAGTGATAAATAATCTGCATATTAGATTGGATTCTTTAGTTCATAATGGTAAAATGACTTGCCCAGGGTATTAAATTTAGGTAATGGCAGAAACGAGAGGACTCTCATTTCACAACTGCAGTTTTTGAACAACACACTTCTGTCATTTGGTCAAATTCAAAATCCAAAGCTGAACATAATTGTTTTAAACAAGTTATCATTTACTTTGTGTTATGTGTGTAAACTAAAAAGAAGTAGAGTATCAGAATTGCTCTCTCCAGTTATCCCTGGAAATTTTGCCTGGTGTCCCAGAATCACTAGGTCTCACCTTTAGAATGCTTTATGATTTCTGACCCTTTCAGAAACTCTAGGACACATGTGTAATTGCATAAGGTAAATTTTAAAAACCCCAGATGTTGAAATTTATAATATTGCCCAGAGCATGTCAAATGCACATGCCATTAAGGCACACAGAGTTCAGCCTTTCAACCAAAATTGCCACAAAACAGTATATGCTGAAATGATGATTTACTCAGTGGGATCTCTACATCACATAAAATGTGCACTTTGGCCAGAAAGTGGTGCCTGCAGAACAATCCATATACACTGAGAATAATGCTTAGCATTGATGCGGTCTTTTATATTTTTAAAATCTCTCACAAGAATATAGTAGATTCAGGCTGAGCTCCAAAGCTGTGCCCCATGCTGAGTATTATCTTGGAAAGAATGAATGGAAATAATAATACACACCAGAGTTATGCGAGTTCCCAGCATCATAGCTCTTTCCAGGCCTTGGATTCCACAGGAGGTCTTTGCCTCTTCAGGACTGAGATCTTGATTAATTTATTTATTCTTTAAATACCAATTGGAACTCTGATGTGTGAAGTCACTAATTTTTAAAAATATATTTTATTGATTTTTTTACAGAGTGGAAGGGAGAGGGATAGAGAGTCAGAAACATCGATGAGAGAGAAACATTGATCAGCTGCCTCCTGCACACCCCCTACTGGGGATATGCCCGCAACCAAGGTACATGCCCTTGAATTGGAATTGAACCTGGGACCCTTCAGTCTTCAGGCCGACGCTCTATCCACTGAGCCAAAACAGTTAGGGCAATGATGTCACTATTCTTGATGCTGTGGATTCCGTGGTGACAGTAATACAACTAAGGTCACAGACAAAATCTTTGACATCCTGACACTTAATTTATAGATTGGAAGGGCATGGAATAAGCCCTTGGAAGGGCACTTACATTAGATAATTTCAGTTGATGAGGAGGGATCTCAGTAATAATGGGGTAGAGAGTGATTAAAGGAGATAGGCAAGGGAGATCCTTTACATGGGGTAGTTGATGAAGGCTAATTTGAGCAGATAACACTTAGGTTGGGATTTGTGTAATGCTAAGTCAGTTTAGGAAAATTTGTGGAAGAGATTTAGAGCCTTCAAGAAGAAAAGGAGCTAGAAAAGTTCCAGTCAGAGGAGGAAGGTGGCCAGTATGGCTGGGTCAGAGAATGAGGGCCTACTAATCACTGGCTCATTTTCAGCATCCCTTTATCCCAATGTTTACAGAGTTCCTTACCCTGTATGGTCTGGTGGGGGGACAGAATCTGCCTCTTGCTAAAGAAACTGAGAACTCAAACATCTTGCTTTTTCAGCTTCTCTATGCCAACACCAGGTAAGCCTGTGTCCTAGTTCATATCAATTGGACATACTTGGAATTTTGAGTTAGAAATATACAACAAGTTGTGGGAGTATCAAGAGTGCCAACAGGGCCCTCTGAGTTCCATGCTGGATAGCATTCATCCACAGAGCAGACTATGGCATCAAGTTCTCAGGAAAGGCAGCAGCTGGGTCCCACAAGCATGGACCAGGACAGTATTTTCATTAAGGGCCCCTCTGTTGTCCCTAACTTTTTCTGACTGGCTCGCCAGCTTTCCCAGTAAGCATGTGAACACCTTAACAGCCTTTCAAAACCTTTATTTTCTGCTTGAATTATCCGAGTTGGTTTGGTTGCTAGCAAGTAAAACTCTTTTCAGACTGACACAGAAATTGGTTCCAGGAGTGGCTGAACATTACAGAGGAGAGCTGGAATTGGTTTTATAGCCTGGTTAGAGCCGAAAGCGGTACAAACAGCTAGGATTGGGGAATCCAACCTTAGCACTTTGTGGCAAGTACTGGTGAAGAAACAATGTAATTATCTCTGGCAGTTACCTGAAGTGAAGTACCATTAGAGGCAAAACTTAATGGGACTGAGTGGACTCTGCCAGGAAGAGATGGCTGAATTCAAGGACCATGAGTGGGATGGCTATTTTTAACAAAGTGTTGAAAAGCTGAAGAAAAAGAAGTGCCAATCTGAAGTTCCTTAAGTCCTCTAAACAAGTTATAGATTGATTTTCTCTGACAGTGCTGAAAGAATCTTTCATTTCTTGCCACATGGAGGATGACATATGGTTTTAATGTTGCCCCCGAAAGGCTGAGCCAAAGGACTCCATGGTTGTAAGCTTCCTTAAATTTATAGTCTTATAAGATCTCCCATGAGAATTTTAGGACATTTATTAGGAAAGTGTATGATCTTGAGAATTGGAATGGTATCCTAAGGAAATCTTAAGAAAATTCAGAGTTCCCTGAAGTATTCTTTCCCCCATCCTTGGTAGAACCCAAACGCTCATTAATTCCTTTTGTGAAATGAGCAGTGACCCTACTCCTATCTGGAATGATTTATCTATCCTTGCAAAGACAAGGAATAACATTATCTGTGGTCACTTGCATGGGAAGGCAATTTTGTTCCTGCCCTGGTGGTAACCAGCTCTCTGTTTCAAAACCTCTGACTGGAACCAGATCCTAGCATGTGCCAGGAACAGTAGAAGTGCAGACTCCACTTTGGGAAGAGAAAGCTGACAAGTCCCCTATATTATATAAATCTTATTATTATTTTTTATTTCCACAAAATGTGAAAATCAATTCAAGCAGAGAGGGTTAAAGTGTTATCTTGGTCAGGCTAAATTTACCATTTACTCATTGATCAGGATTCCAGACTACTGCTAACCGGAGTAGAAAGAGCATATTCTACATTTTTTTGCATGGTTAATTGAGTGAATCCTGGATGTAATAGTAACTATGTATCTGAAGGGCTACCCCATAAATAACCTAGATTTCCCTTCCCAGCTGATGAATATCCCTAGAAAGGAAACACAGGGTAAAGTTGGAGGCAAGTATATCACCTGTCTCAATAGGTGGAGAACTGATGGAGATCCCTAGAAAAACACAGCAATAGGTCCATTAGTCAGGGGTGCTTGCTAATACTGAGCCACAGATTTGGGGAACTTATTCATATAATTACAGGAGTGCTGGATCACAGACTTCCCCCCATTCATACTTTCTCCCTGGACCAGGAATTAATCATTTAAAATTATTACAACTCTACTATTTTTTACTTTAGTATTTTTACTACGGTTCACAATCCAGCCCCATAAACTAACTTAAAAATAGCAAATACTTTTTTTCTCATTTCTATTGCTTAAAACGCTGATAAAATCATTTTTTTTCCTACCACAGAACTCTTGCTTAACCACTGACAGGCCAATAACAGAGTGGTGAGGTCAGTCTACCTGGTTTCAAACAACACAATGCCTTAAAAAATCAAGAGCCATAATTAAACTTACTAAACTGTGGCCTACTTTTTATTATTACCACTTATCAGCAATTCTAAGCAATGTCAGTAATAAAATATTCCTTCTGATAAAATGTTTTACTGGTCTATGTTCAAGGCAATTGCTACCATTGTTTTAATAATATAAATACTTTATATTTGCATAGTCTTATTTGTTCTGTAATAAACATTGTATTCTACCTGGGAAGGTAATCTCAGCTCCTGCCCCCGCCCCCCATGTAGTAAATAATCAGCCCCTGATATAGACAGACTTAAAGAGATTTGTTTCAAAATCAAGTATGTAAATATTTGAAATTGTTCAAGTTTGTATCAGATTCATTGTACTCCATATACCCCTGTGGTATTATACATTTCTGTACTTAAAACCACAGATTCAGATAAACATAATGGCACAGTGATCACAAAGGCAAAGAGACTAAATTCATTTTCTCTCACTTTTTATGTGCAAATACTTAAGTTTTAATTTGTGTTTAATGTTTTCAAGGATGAAATGGAATGCTAACTGGGGGATGTCATACTTTTATTAGTAAATCTAAACTTTAGTTCATACATGAACTACTTTGCCAAATTAAAATATTTTCAAAATGGAAAATTATCCTTCCCTTTGATGTATTAAATGTGTATTTTACAAGTAAAAAAATAAACAAAAATACTTATTATACTGGTTATTATGTGGTTATTATAGAAAACTAGAGGTCCAATGCATGAAAAATTCATGCACCTGAAGGGAGTTCTCACAGTTTGGCCTGCCCCCTCTCACAATCTGGGAGCCCTCAGGGCCAGGAGGTGACCCAGCAATCAGGAGAAGGTGATGCCCCCATCATGCATCTGCTGCTGCCACTGCCAGCAGTACAAGCCTCAGCTGGCCACGTTACCTGAGCCTCAGGTGGCCCTGGGTGGCTGAGCAGCCGCTATCCAAGGCTTGGCTGCCCTCTAGCAGGCCCTAGGTGGCTTCACAGCTGACACCTGAGGCTTGCTTGCACCTTGGCTGGCCCTGGGTGGCTGGGGGGCTGAGGGGAATGTGGGACTCTGGAGGCAGGCATGTGCAGTGGCTGGACCCACCTGGGGGCAGGCCCGGCAGTGCCATGCACCTGCTGCTCTGGTGGGGCTGAGGGGACTGGGCACCGCCATCTTCTGGCTGTGGGCATCACCATCTTTGAGGGCATGGCAGTCAATTAGCAAATTTCCCCCTTATTGGCTGTGGGTGCTGCCATCTTTGTGAGGGTTTGATGGTCAATTAGCATATTCCCTCTTTATTAGGTAGGATTATCCTGTCATGTAGAAAGTGGAGTATTACTAAAATATCTACTCTCGATACTGAATACCAATTAGCTCTAAATATGTATCCCCTTAAAGAAAACTAAGGAATTAAACTGAGACAGTGTTCCTTTGGGGTCCTGACACTGAAGAAGGAATTCAAGCCTGCTAATGAACCATGTGGCACCATTTAAAAAAATTTTTTTTAATTTATTATTATTATTTTTTTTTAACCAAAGCTTTTAAGACTGCCTTCTTCCCTATTCCTCCCTTTTGGCTCTTATCTGTGGCCTGAGCCTTGAAGATGCCCAAGGGCCTTTCCTTAAATCTGCTCTTGTACAGAAATAGGCACTTAGATGTGGAGGACAAAGTATAGTCAGTCCCTGAGCTCGAAGAACTTGTAGCTGATTTAAAGCCTCTGACCCAAACTATGGCAGTATAAAGCCAGCTGCAGAATTTTCATTAGCTGCCTGGCTCAATGTAAGTTTGTGTACACCCTCGTCAAGATAGGGGCCCACACCCAAAGCACACAGCACAATATCACAGAACCTGGCTCCAAAAAAACTCGGCCACATCCTTTAAAAATGTCTTTAAATTCCAATCTCTTTAAAAATGTCTTAGTGAAGATAATATTCGAGCAAAATTTTGGAATACAATAGGAGAAATTAATCCATATGTCCACAGAGAAAAAAAAATTATAGGATGGCTTTATCCCCACATACCTGAGATCAGTCGATGGCTCTGAATAGGATCTAAGAGATGGAACCGTTCCAAGTCTTTGAGGAAAACTTGTGGAAAGTGAGGGTAGTGAGATGGCTCTTTGGGAAGAACTTCATGACTGCATTTGGAAGTGCTTGGCTATTGAAGTAAAATGAGTTCTCTGAGCTCTGGCCAGGTAGCTCAGTTGATTAGAACATTGTCCTAATAACCAAGATTGTGGTTTTGATCTTCTGTCAGAATCAAACAATGAATAAAATGCATAAATAAGTGGAATGACAAATTAACATTTCTCCTTCTCTCTCTTATTTCTCTCTTCCCTCTCTCTCTCTAGTAAATGAAAATTTTAAAAATGAGTTATTTGAATTTCCAAAGATCTAAAAACTGGCACTGAACTGGCTAAGGCAAGGGGTGTGTGGTGACCAGGACAGGCAGCAGTCTGGCACTTCCCCACCTGTAATGCATGCTCAGGGGGCCCATGAAGTCTTTCTATAAGATTTGTGTAATGAGAAAATTAAAAGTTGGCCAAAAAATAGGCCATTTAAGAGACCTCATTGAAGTCATAACTTCTCACTTAATTTTGTGACATGAATCAGTTCAGAAGCTCAGAATAAAAGAACGTGCTGGCAACTTTTAGTACAAGCTCTGTAAAACCTGTGAGGAACACCCAGGATAATTGCATAGTGGGATAAGGGGAAAATCCTATCAGAACTGTCAGTGTGTCTCTGAATTAACATTTATTTCTGGGGATCCAGGCTGCTACTACTATCTATGCACTAATGTGTGACTCAAAGGGATCGTTAGATTAAAAGAAAGTAGTGGCTCAAGTCAAGTTCACAATAAGGTGAGGGGTATCTCAAACCCTTCCCATGTGGATTTCCTGAGTTTGCATGTGTAGAGTTGGAAGCACTACCTTCAGCAATGGCTTTTTGATCTCTTCAGCCAAGAGTTCTAATAGGAAGGGATAAATACTATAACTAGTACATACAAAGCAATACCTGATGCTGCAGAAAAGATGAGGGCAGTGTCCTCACCTAGGTCTTGATAGAGGCAGGGTGGCTAAAACCATTACAACCCATCTGACTCTGGTTTGACTGGTGCATATGGTATATTGAAATCAGCATAGTGTTATAGTCCAATTACAGGTGCTTTTCCAGGTATGTCTCTTTATTATGAAAAATCAAGAAAAAGTTCTGGAATTCAGTGTGCATTACTCTTGTCAGTTCAGGTCAGGCTTTGCTGCCAAAGGAGTTACCAAAACTTAATCTGCAGATAATTTTTAAAATTTCAGAATTGCAGGTAAAATCTCTTTTCCAATTTAGCCATTTCTCTGTTTATTTTTTCTCATTCTTATTCAAAGATGTTGCCTTCTCTGCCTATATTCCCCAGCATTGAATTATAAATCCATTTCCCTTCTAACTCCATGCAGTACCCTCCAACTCTCATGAATTCTTGTCCAAATATCTCCCATGAACACTAGTTTCATATACCTGATGGAATTTCATTTTTTTAAACATATTTTATTGATTTTTTTTACAGAGAGAAAGGGAGAGGGATAGAGAGTTAGAAACATCGATTAGAGAGGAACATCGATCAGCTGCCTCCTGCCCCCCGCCCCCACTGGTGATGTGCCCACAACCAACGTACATGCCCTTGACCAGAATGGAACCTGGAACCCTTGAGTCCACAGGCCTACGTTCTATCCATTCAGCCAAACCGGTTTCGGCTGGAATTCCATTTAACTCCACTACAGACAGGCTAACACCATTATATTCAAGTTAAACTTGTATCCTTCAACTTCAAACCTTCCTTATCTCAGTAAACAGCACACAGTCACCCCAGAACAATCCCTTGAGCCAGAATTTGGAGAAGCATGGCTTCCAGATCAGGATCAGGAAGCCTGGGGTTCCCACGTCTGCTTTGCCTCTAAATTTAGGCATAAGATCTGTGCAAGTCACTTAACCTTCTTCAACCTAAAAAGTATCACCTATAAAATGGGATATTTTAAAATGGAAGGACTAGGTTTCAGACCTTGATCTACCACTTATGATGAACTTTGATCATTTTGTCATCTGTAAAATGACAATAGGTTTATAAGGTTGTTGGGGGGAAATTAAAGGAGAGAAAAATGATTGCATTTTGTGAAATCCACATTATACAAATGCTTGCTATTATGATTATTATCTCTAATTTCTTTCAAAGCTCCAAAAGTCAGGTTCTCTGGCTGTGGGAAGAAACGATTCCAGTTACCAATCAGGGACAGACTATCCTCTATAAATACAACAAATCACTGGCTATCTTATAAAAATCAGGAAATAGGAAGATGCCTGCTCTCTCTTTTTATTTATTAAATATTTATTTACTGTAAAAGTTAAATGTATTGTATACATTTAAAGAATACAACATAATGTTTTATATACATATAAAAACTTTTATATATGTATATTAAAACATGCATTTTATGTCTTAATATACATAAACATCATATTTTAATGTACATATACATAAATTTGTTTAAAATTTAAATAAAAATGTATCAGTAGTACAATTACTGTTTTAATATACATATACACAGTAAATGTGTGAGGAAATGGATATGTTTATTAGCTTGTGTATATTATCTATTTCCTCACACATTTACCTTTTGTGTGTGTGAGGAAATAGAACACCTAAAATCAACTTTTTAAGCAAATTTCCAGTACACAATACAGATTTATTAACTACAGTTATTACACTATACATTAGACCTAAGAATGAATCATTCATCTTATATGATTACAGCATCTGTTCTCCATGAAACAGGTCAGGAGTCATAAGTGACAACTCAGAGGTGGTGGCCATTTAGGACAGAAGGAAACACTCCTGTCTGGAATTTTTTTTTTTTTTCCCCCACAGTGAACTATTGTTTGGACCCAGTTTAATTTGACACCAGCTTCCTGGGAAATGATCAGAGATATTTTGAGAATTAAATGTGCAAAAAGAGAGCTTTCTGGGCAGAATAATCCCCTTCATCTATCTCATTCCTACTCTTAAAGCTTTCAAAGACTGCAGCAATTCCTTTTTTTCCCCCCTTAAAGTCTTTCTTTTTATCTCCTGCACATCTAACTCTTGTCTCATTATAATTTCACTTATTTCTATAAAAGAAAGCTGACAGCTACAGAACATTTGAGGGAGAGTGGTAGGAGGGTGGGCTTGTCAGGGAGTGAGGAAGCAGGCGGAGAGAAATAGAGAGAAAAGTGGTTTGCTCAGGGCTGGGTCCTCAGCAAATGCTTTTGGGTGACACTCAGAAAGGCCTGCATCTCAGCCATATGGTAACACAGTCCCTTGGCGCTATTTCCAGAAGGCACCGAGAGCATTAAAAGAAAATGGTATGAAGTCTTTGCAGCTTAAATAGCAGAGAAGTAGCCCAATTTGTTGCCTAAATCAAGTAAATAGAGTACTTATTCCTTTTACAGAGATCCTGAACAATGTGTTGGGCATCTATATCTCTGTCTGTGTTCATTGCTATCCACGATGTTCTTCTTAGAGACAACAAGATCTTACCAGTTTATTTTTTTCTTTTATTTCTTTTTATTTAAAAAATCTTTATTGTTGAGAATATTTCAGATGTTGCCCTTTTTTTTCCTCCATTGCCCCCCTCTATTCAGTTCCCACCCCACCCCAGGTCTTAACTATCCTATCGTTTGTGTAATAGGTAATGTGTATATGTATACAAGCTCTTTGGTTAATCTCTCCACCCCTCCCCCATTCCCAAAACTGAATGGACTCTATGTCTGTGTCTCACCTGACATCAATTCCTAAATTGAAATCCTAACCCCCAAAGAGATGGTATATGGAGGGGAGGGGGGGCTTGGAAGGTGATTAGGTCATGAAAGTGAAACCCTCATGAATGAATTATAAGAAAAGGCCAGAAAGCTAGCTTGCTTTTTTTTTTTTTTTTTTTTTTTTTTTTTTTTTACATATTGTTTGGATATAATGAGAAGTCAGCAGTCTGCAACCAGAGAGAGCTCTCATCTAAATCCCACCATGATGGTACCTGGATCTCATAATTCTAGCTTCCAGAACTGTGAGAAATACATTTTTGTTGAGTATAAGCCACCCAGTCTACTAGTATGGTACATTGTGATAGCAGCTTAAACCGACTACGTCCAAAGGATACACATTTCTACTGCTAATTTACACCTAATAATGAAGAGTTTTTAATATGGCAGTCTCCTTAAACCATCTGAGAAAACTAGTGCCTTTCAATAGAAATAGAGAACAAAGGGTAAGAGAAAAGATTTTCATTCCTGATAATACATTTCACAGTTTCAACAAGCATATTCTCCATGGTCCCGCCTATTATTTGGAATCTCTATACATACAGAATTGATTGTATATATATATCTTTTTTGCAGTCTTAGTAGATTGTAAATTAAAGCCAACCTTGTTTTGATCACTGTTATTGACATGAAATAAAGCATAACTTTGAAATAAAAAATAAAAACTATTGTGCCCAGCTGATGTGGCTAAGTTGGTTGCAACATCATCAGGTGCACTAAAAGGTTGCAATTTTGATTCCTGATCAGTGCACATACCTAGGTTAATAGGGTTCAACACAGTTAAGGCAGGTATGGTATGGGAGGCAGCATATCAGTGCTTCTCACATTGATGTTGCTCTCCCTTCCTTTCTCTCTCTCTCTCTCTCTCTCTATCTATCTCTTCATTTGTCTCTCTAAAATTAATAAACATATTCTTGGGTGGGAACTAAAAATAAAATACAATAAAAATGTTTAAAATTGTTGTTTACTGATTTATCAAATATTTGAGGAATGGATTAAAAGTACAATCTAGATGATGTCCTTTGCGTTACTATTACTAATGCAGCATACACATTTTCTCTGCCTTTACAATTAAAGTAGAAAGAAACATATATATGTATATTTGTGGATAAGAGCATTTACCTGCAATTAATGGTTTCTTGCCAATATGTCACTAGCTTCCATAAAGTAATCCAAAGATAAATTCTTTTGAATGAATAATATATTTTCTTTCATAGTTTTCATTTCTTTAGAGTTGCTACTGATCTCCCTCTCTCTCTTTTTAAATATTTTTGTTGATTTCAGAGAGGAAGGGAGAGGGAGAGAGAGATAGAAACATCAGTGATGAGAGAGAATCATTGATTGGCTGTTTCCTGCATACCCCTTACTAGTGATTGACCCCAGAACCCAGGCATGTGCCCTTGACTGGAATCGAACCATGATCTCCTGGATCATAGGTTGATGCTCAATCACTGAGCCACACTGGCCAAGCTTTTTTTTTTTTTTTTTTTTTTTTTTTTAATTGGGAAGAAATGGGGTTTGACAGCTACAAACAGGAAGCTGGCAGTGTTCCTTGGGAGTGGGAATAACTACGATGACACAAATGATGACTCACCCACCTTCAATAGATTTAATGGTGATAATTTGATCCTTCATACATTTTTTTTATTGACATTATTTTCAAAGGGAAAATTCTCTGAAGGTTCATGGTTTTAACATTTGAAATTACCCCACCTCCAACTTGTCTTTGTGAATCTTATCTGAACCTCTGTCTCTTCAGTTCTTTTAAGAATCATAATTGGTGTTATTATTGTTGCTATGAGAATAATTATCTATATAATTTTGCCTCTCCAAATTGGGAATACAGAATTTTCAAGCAGTGATGACTGAACAGCTAAACCAGCTCACTTTGGAACTGAAAAGGGCTCTGTCGATTAGATTCAGGTGCAAAGACTCCCAGTCTCTTGCCATTTTTGTTTAATAAGGCAGAGAGAAGGAATAAAGCAGATCACTTTTCCACATGAGGAACTCCACCAGGTCTCCTTAATGGGATAATTGCCTGTTATGACCAATAAATAAAAAGAAGTGAGATATTAGTGTACTGAGAAACAGATTTTCTCTCATTGACTTATTCCATTGCCTTGGAAAATGACTTCAGCTTTTGAAAGACTCAGACAAGAAAGCCATAATCATGATAGCAGACAAATATTTGCATTGCCATTTTCTCTTTTCCATTAGAATGTTCTAATATTTGAATGAAATGGGATTTTTTTCTAAGTATAGATAAGTTGAGGAAGCTCTGAAATACCTAGAGGGATATCACATTCATTTACATAATAATAGGGTTATATTTTATGTTTATTTTGATAATCTAATGTAGTCAATTTTACATTTTCCAACATTTAATAGCTGTTTTATCTGAATCCAAAAATGATTCAGGGACAATGAGAAACTAATCAAACAATGAAGAAAATATAAAGAAGAAATTAGAATTTATATGTAATTCTTCTTCCTAGAAATTACTGAAATTTTCACTGTGGTTAATAGCCTTCATACATGAGGTCACACTATACATGAATTAAAAATTGTTTTGCTTTCAATAATAAATGTCAGTTAATAGAGACTGGATAATTACTAAAAATAATACTAAGTCCATAATAATAATATGCCGTTATTCATTTAGGCAATCTTCTGTTGATGGATACTTATTAAGATCCATCCACGACAGTTTTTGAGGAGTCTGTTTTTTTTAAATATGTAAAATCTTTTAATGGAATTTGGCAACATCAACAACATTTTTTATATACATGAGTTCATTAGATCTCCACAACAAATATCTGTACTAAATAAAATTATTATTAATCCCATTTTTTCTCATGTAAATAAACCAAGAAATTATAAATGACAACGTAGATTTTGCAGCAAATCAAGTTTTACAATGGGAACTTAGATGCAGATTGACTCCTTAAAAAGTGCTCTTTCTACTACATTAAATTTGCCTCTTTATAAAGCATGGACTCTGACATTGGCCAGACCTGGGTATAAGCCATGGCTCTTACACAGGTGACTGTAAGGAGGAGTCTGAGAAACCACTTACCCTCAAAAAACATAGCTTCCTAATTGGTAAAAGAGGTAAAGTAATTCCTACTTCATAGGATGACTGTGAGGAAAAAATGAGCTGATGTTTGTAAAATGTTTAATATAGCATTTGACACACAAAAAGGGACCAATGACAGTTATTGTAATAAATTTTATTTCTGGTCCCTATTGGTACACAAGCCCATCCTATCCCAAGTTTAGTCCCACAGTGCTGCACAAATGTTTTAGAAAATATTCTGATTATCCTCTCAAGGTGTGACCACAGATGTTTAAAGCTAGATAAGAGCTTAGAGAAAATCTAATCCAACAAGCATTCAAGGATTTAATATATTTGCTTAAGATTATAAACATAATTAATGACAGACCTCAAATATCTATTTACTGAACTCATAAGGTGAGCATAATATTGTTACAAGTACTATGGTGGAAAAAAAAAAAGTAAGTTTCAAGGCAACCCCCTATCCCAAAATTGCCATTTGGAACTTATTGATGCTTTAGCAAATAAACAGTGAGCCATGTAAAAGGTGCTTGGTAATTATGTGGATACTAAATTAGAAAATCTTATTTGATACCAGAACATTTACAACAGTGTGGTATTTATTCTGCTCAGACTTTCATTGTGTCCAATCAACTTGCATTCTATCAGTTTAAGAATAGAAGCTTTTTATATTATGACCTGATATAATTCCCTATCTTTGTAACTAATGCTGAGCCTAGATACAAAATTAGCACTTCCTGCTGACAGAAAAAAATGAGTAAATAAAGTTCAGATATAATTCAAGAGAATATTGGAAGCCATCATTTTTATTGAATAGATTATTAGTGAATAAAAAGCAGGTTGTATTTATTCCTGGCTGGTGTGGCTCAGTATTTGAGTGTCAAACCATGAACTAGGAGGTCACAGTTTGGTTGCCTGTCAGAGCACATGTCTGGATTGTGGGCTTGATCTACAGTAGGGGGCATGCAGAAGGCAGCCCATCCATGATTCTCTCTAATCATTGAAGTTTCTTTCTCTCTCTCTCCCTCTCCTTGATATCTATCTATCTATCTAACTAGCTATCATCTATCTATCTATCATCTATCTATTTATATGCCTAAACGACTGACTGGCCCAAGGACTGGCCACCCAGTTGCTATGATGCGCACTGACCACCAGGGGGCAGACGCTACACTCTGGTGGTCAGTGCACTCCCACAGCCAACCTCCTATGGCCAGCCAACATCCCAAGGTCCCTCCCTGGCCATCCGGCCCCATGGCCCTTATAGGGACTGGGTGAGATAGCCTAAATGGCCTCTATTACTGTCCAGGTCCAGGGACACCACCCATGCATGAATTCTTGCACTGGGCCTCTAGTGAAAGCATATTTAAAAATATAAAAAAAAGAAAAAAAAGAAAAAGGTTGCCTCTAGAGGTTCTAAGTATGATGATTTACAAGATAAAAAATGAAAGCAATCTTGGACTTGAATATGGATATAGAATTAATGAGGAAAGGCCCTCTAAAAGAGATAGAGTGAGAACAAACAGAAGGACCAAAGCATTGGGTATGCCAGGTTCACCTGAGAGTAAAGGGAAAGAAAAAGTTTGAAACAACAATACAGTGATGATTCTGGGGGATAAGAGCCTTTTTTTCCTTTATAAATAACTAATGTTAAACAGGGGAGGTGCTTAGAGTAAAAGTAGATGATTTTATTTTAAATTTATGGAGTATGAATTCATTATTTCCTTATAAATCTAATTCAAACTATTCATTGGCCAAAGAATGCCCTGACTTGGGGCAATGAGAGTAGGATGTTATAAGACTGTTTGGCAAGTATATAGATGAAGCTATGATATCTTCTGCAATTCTTTTTTTTTTTAATATTTTATTGCTTTTTTTTACAGAGAGGAAAGGAGAGGGGTAGAGAGTTAGAAACATTGATCAGCTGCCTCCTGCACACCCTTTACTGGGGATGTGCCTGCAAGCAAGGTACATGCTCTTGACCGGAATGGAACCCAGGACCTTTCAGTCCGCAGGCTGACGCTCTATCCACTGAGCCAAACCAGTTTCTGCTCTTCTGCAATTCTGACAATTATTTACTAACCATCAAAAATAGAAAGAAATACTTGATATTCATGTAAACAAATACATATTTAGATTATTGGCTGTTTAATAAACATTATCAATCTATCTGCTTAAAGTTTATGATATTTTACATTTACTATTACATAAACATGTTGAGAACTGTATCTAGCATGCTGTAAGTACTCATATATTTTATTTTAAAAATTACTAAAAATGTTTGTTTATACCTACTCTGGATCAAGTGAGCATTAACAAAAAGTGCCCAGTATGTTGCATCTATTTGTGAATTAAATGTTCTCCTTTAAAAAAAAAATACTTATCCTTTCCCTTTTTCCTTATTGCCATTCATTCCTTTGACTTCAATGCAACATTGCTTGAACTCTAAGCAAGAAATCACTGTTCAGGCTCAGGACCTTTGCATCTCCTCTGTCTGGCTATACTGCTCTTCCCCAGACATTTTCAGAACTTCCTCACTCCCATTCTTCAAGTCTGTGTTTATTTTGTTTATGATCCCATCCCCTTCCTACCTACAATATGGAATTTGTCTATTTCAATCAATACTGTTTGCCTGGAACCCAACACCCGGCTGTAAAGAGACACTCAATAATTTTCTGTTGAATGGATGAATAAAAGACAGCCATCTATTAAATGTGGTGTGACAGGCAGTATTCTAAGCACTTTGTATACCTGTTTTATCAATACTCATAATAACCCTGTGATAAAGGCTTTATTGTTGCCACTATATTGTATAATTTGAAGAAATGACAGTCATAGCTACAAAAAACATGCATAGAGTAGCTTCCTTCTCTGGTCAGGAAGCAGGAATGAATTCTGATAGAAGCTGATTTTTTTTTTAAAACAATCCAAATACTGAGAACTCTCTATAATTTGTGTAGGTTTGATTTCAATGCAAACTGATCCTTGTCACAGTCCCTTGTGATGCTTTTGTGCTGGAGCCTACGTGGGTTCCCCTAATGTGATTTGGCTTGAATTATGTACTTATTAGTCAATTGGAACTTTTACATTTCATCTGGTGTTTTGCCTTATAAATAGCCTTGTCTTTATTGAACAGAAGATTATGTACTAGCCTGACTGCCCTTTTAAATTAAACATTACAAAATCAATGCAGCATCATTAAAGGTACACTGTCTGAATAAACAAAATCATCCTAAGCACAATCTTTTCATGTTTGTTTATTTTTTGGTTGGAGGTTGAAACCAGGACTAGATGTTTTGAGGTATTAGATTGCATAGACTGTGTGATTCTATTTCTCTCCACAATGTTTTGACACAGTGATGAATCACCCCCAGAATGGCAAATAGTGGGTCTGATATGAATATCTCAGCTTTCCCATCATAATAATAAAAGGTTAATATGCAAATGGTCGTCATGCCATGATGCTATAATGACTGATCAGCAGGGATTTGAGGCTGCATGGCGCCAGGCTGCCTAGGTGCCAGGCCGGGGGACCAGAGGCCATGCCCCACACCCAGTAGGGCTTAACAGGGGACCTGAGGCCATATCTCTTGCCCTTGTGGGGCTTGATAGGGGACACTAGGCCACACCCCCGCCCGGTGGGGCTTGACGGTAGTGGGGCCGGCCGGGTCTCAGTCTGGTGTGATTTTGAGGTGTGTGTGGGTGGGCAGGGACTTGACACTGGGTCCCACAGCATGCCCCAGACTCTAATAGGAGGAAGATTTTTATATACACTTTACTAATTTTCTTTCATCTCTGACACTTCTATTATAGAGAAAGGGCAAATAACAATATTAAAATATTTCTTCTAATTAATTCCCTTTTAATGTGCATGACTTTTGTGCACCAGGCCACTAGTTTACTATAAAAGTGTTCATAAAAATATGTCAAAAGTAACCAAAGTCAGGAAGTTAAGCAAAAGTATGAGGGGAAAAGAAGAAAAAACAAAACACTCCAGATATAGTTTGTAACTGGAATCAAGATGACTTACAGACATTACATGCTTCTGTAAATTATAAGTATCCTGAATGGGAGTCTCTGTCCATGAAAAAGTGACAGAGGCAACTAGCTGTTCCTCTATAGGGTTTGGCTATTTAAAATTATATATGCTTCGTAAAAGGAAAATCTTTGGTTAAATCAGTTTTCTATACCAATCTATTCTAACTAAAAGGCCCTATTGGGTATATTGTGTCATCCAAAATCCCCTTGAGATTCTTTGTCTGGATAAAAAAGCAGAGTATTAGAAGTCAGTGGCAAAATTGAGACTATGATTTAATCTTGCTATATGTCTTTGTACATCACATTTGTATACACACATGTTTATATACATGTGTTTATATGTATACATAGTTATATACATATGTATACAGGTATACATAGACATGTGTGTATATACACATATATGCACAAACATATGTATGTACTACAAATAGAAAAGCTATATTTAGTAATTCTTGATTCTAAAACACCATTTTACACTGAAATACAATTATTTCTCCTAATTCTGGGACATAGTATACTAGTATAATCACTAACCAGGATTATGGGCAAGATGAGGAAAGAGATCATGAAATGAAAAAAATAAATTAACAGAAGTTTTTGAAGTAACACAGCCTCTATAAGAGGACATAGAACAAATATGCCAAAGCCGGTTTGGCTCAGTGGAAGAGCGTTGGTCTGCAGTCTGAAGGGTCCCAGGTTCAATTCCAGTCAAAGGCATGTACATTGGTTGCCAGTACATCCCCGGTGGGGGGTGTGCAAGAGGCAGCTGGCCGATGTTTCTCTCTCATCAGCGTTTCTAGCTCTCTATCTCTTTCTCTTCCTCTCTGTTAAAAATCAATAAAATATATTAAAAAAAAAAAGAGGACGTAAAACAAATAGATTTCACTTTGGTTTGATACAATATACAAGTAATTACTAACATCAACAAAAAAACTACAACTAACTATGGTTAAAATACATTATGAATGAATGTTTGTGTGGTTTTTTGTTGTTTTTTTTTAAGATGTGTACCAAGAGCTAAAGTTGTGTAAGGTTTTAGCAGATACATACTTGTATGTGAACAAGCTTACCATATAGCAGCTGGGTAGAGAATTCAGGACTGAAGTATCAGAATTAGTAGAGTTATAAACAAGAGCAAGAAGTTTAGGGTTTTCATGTTCTAAAATTAGTAGAACATCACTGTCATATTTTTCATCATTGCAGAAATAAATGAAACTATGTATTTCAAATATGTGGCTAAAAATACCATGAACCATCAGCTATAAAAAATAAAATAAAATAAAATAAAATGAGTTATTTCACTTGAAATTCTGCTTACAACTGGGGCAAATTATGTAATTTGGTTCTAAGTAAAGGTAATCACTAAAGATCTTGACCCAATAATTCTATTTCTGTGCACTTTGTTTAGATGAAATGCAAATCCTGAGAAATATTATATGGGGGAGAAAAATGATGTGAGTGTAAGGGACTTTAAAAGAAAGTGCAAATATTGCAGGAAGGATGAATAATCAGATTAAGTATTTCCTGGATCTAATCATATTCATCTCAGCCCCACTCTCCATTGTTCCAAGAAGAGATTAATAACTGAATTGGTACCATTCCCCAGAAAGATTTTTGGAATTTGTGGAGAATTTTTTTTACATTCATGACACTTAAATAAACAAAATAATGTACCTCTATTTGCTTGTATGAAGCTACCATATTTCTGGGTATTCTTCATATATACACAAGGAACCTGAATATTTCCCTGTGTTTTCTACAGTAGTCAGCCTAAAGATTTGCATGTGGAGGCACATATTAATTTATTATTTCTTTTTATGCTACTTTATATTATAGTTTCAATATCATTAAAATGTCCATATTACCCAGAGCAATCTACAGATTTCATGCAATCCCCATTAAAATACCTATGGCATATTTCAAAAATCTAGAAAAAACTCTCCAAAAAATCATCTGGAATAAAAAAAGACCCCAAATAGCCACAGCAATCCTGAGAAAGAAGAACAATGTTGAAGGAATCAATACCAAGATATATTACCAAGCCACTCTTCTCAAAACTGCCAGGTACTGGCACAAGAACAGACATAAAGACCAATGGAACAGAACAAAGAACCCAGAGATCAACTGAAGTCATTATGCTCAATTAATATTTGACAAAAAAGACAAGAACATACAGTGAAGTCAAGGCATCTCTTCAATAAATGGTGCTGGAAAATTTGGTCAGATACATGCAAAACAAATGAAACTATATCATCAACTTACACCATACACAAAAACAAACTCAAAATAGCTAAAGGACTTAATTGTAAGACGGGAAACCATAAAAATCCTACAAGACTCTATAGGCAGCAAAATAGCAAACATATGTCGCATCAATATATTTACAGACACAGCTCCTAGGGCAATGAAGACTAAGAGGAAAATAAACAAATGGGACTACATCAAAATATAAAGCTTCTTCACAGCAAAATAGACCATCAACAAAACAATAAGGAAGCACACAGAATGGGAGAACATGTTTGCCAATAATATTTCCTATAATGATTTAATCTCCAAAATTTACACAAAGAACCCATACAACTTAACAAAAGGAAGATAAATGATCCAATAAAAAAAATGGGCAAAGGATCTAAATAAATACTTTTCGAAAGAAGGCCAATGGACATATGAAAACATGTTCAAAGTCACTAATCATTCAAGAGATTCAAATCAAAACAACAATGAGACACCATCTCACACCTATCAGAATGGCTATTAACAAATCAACAAAGGACAAGTGCTGGAGAGGATGTAGAGAAAAAGGAACCCTCCTGCAGTGCTGGTGAAATGCAGACTGGTGCAGCAACAGAGGAAGACAGTATGGATTTTCCTCAAAAAGTTAAAAATGGAATTCCCATTTGACCCAGTAATCCCACTCCTGGAATATATCCCAAGAAACCAGAAACACCAATAAGAAAGGACATAGGCACCCCTATGTTCATAGCAGTACAATTTACAATAGCTAAGATTTAGAAACAGCCTAAGTGCCCAACAGTAGATGAGTGGATTAAAAACTGTGGTACATCTACACAATGGAATACTATGCCGCTGTAAAAGATAAGGAACTCTTACCAGTTGCAACAGCATGCATGGATCTGGAGAGTATTATGCTAAGTGAAATAAGCTAGTTGGAGAAAGATAAATATCACATGATCTCACTCATATGTGGGATATAATGATCAACATAATTTGATGAACAAGAATAGATCCAAAGACAAATGGCAGGGGGAAGGAGGTTAGAGAGCAAGGAAGAGACTTGTATGCATACATATTAGCATAAGCAATGGACACAGACACTGGGGGCATTGGGAGCTTGCCTGGGGTGGGAATGGCTGTGGTAGTGGGTCAACTGAGGAAAACAGAGACATGTAAAACTTTAGATAATAATAATTAAAAAAAAATACCTGCTCGGAAAAAGGGAGCTTTAGGCAGTACATCATTGACAAATTGTCATTCTAGAATAATATCTTTCCATCCACCTATCACAATATTTCTTTCCATTATTTCTTCCAACTTATAGGACAAACATAAATTACTACCCTCAGAAATCCTGCTGTCACTTAAAACCTCCAAGTTAACATGGGTAAAACTAAATGTAGGACCTTAACCTTCAATGAACTAAAGCTCTACTTTGCCTGTTTTATTTTTTTCTAGACTCAGAGTTCTTGTTACATCTTTGGTACCTCTTTTTTCCTTTTGATTTCTATTCCTCAGTTCCTAAGAGGACTCACATTTAGGAATCTCTGTGTATTCTGTCTTTTGTGCTAGTAAATATGGTACTGAAAATGATAGATCTTCTAGGCATGGGAGAGGATCCTTTGAGGACATGAGGAACAGTCCATTAAGGGGTGTAGAGTTGCTCATGTTGAAAAGACACCATAGAGACAACTGGTGTAGTAGCCATTATGGCAATAAAGAACCAAAGTTATAATAATAAATTTTTGCCTTCAGTTTCTGAAATCCCATAGATTTCTTTGATATGTCATTGGACACTTAAAGTAAGACAAATGGTTTTGTTTTTCTTCTTTTTTGCCCACCTTCCTTCTGCACATTTTATTTTATGTAATAGCACCCCTGGAGTTCTAGGTACCTGACCCACCCTGACTCCATCTGCCTCTCTCTTGACCATTAACTTTAATACTTTTTAAATGAAACCAGGAACTCTGAGGCGTAGCTGACATCAGGGCCAGCTAACTCAGAGACTAAACTAGTTTTCTCAAAATATACTCTTTCCATGCCATCTACTCTGATTGATAATCCTCAACACCCATTTCTCATAAAAATATTTTTGGCCTGTTTTTTTAGGTCATCAGTAATCTTGTGCTTATATAACTAAGTTACCTATCATTTACTTCTCTTTCTATCTCATTTTTACTACTTCTAACTTGAAGCAAAGTCCAAGCCTTTGCTGATATTCATTTTTCACTTGCCATGCCCATCATTCTCTTCACCTATCCCAAAAGTGCTTTTATCAAGGGTCTACTTTGAGTCCCAGCTGCTCTCTGCAAGGTCCCTTGATTGTGTATTTTCTCCACAAATTTTTTCAGTACTTACTGAAGTTGTTATTTGATCTATCAGTTTAACTATTTTTATGTCAGGGTTAATAAAAACAGTGAGTGATGAAATGACTTATAGCTTCTTTAAAGTTAAGAGTAGTTGGCAAAAAGCTGGTATTCAGTTAACCTTTCAATAAATCACCACTAAAATAATTGTTTAAAATTTGAGGACCACAACATTAAATATTTGATAAAATTAGGAATTATATCTTTAAAAAAGCACTGTGTAAAATGAAAATGAGGTAGAAAAGCTGAAAAATCACAAAATGGGGGGAAATTTATAGTTTTGATGCAGGAAGAGGTTTCACTGAGGAAAACAGGGGTTTATAATATTTAAAGAGTTTGGGGAAGTGAAGGTCAGGTAAAATTATTACTTGAAGGATTTAAGGACATGAGAAAATTGCAACAAGAGAAAATCAAGAATCTAGTGCCTTTAGCACTGAAGTGCAAAATTGTAACAGAAGCCAGGAAACCACTGTCTAAACTTTGTGTCTGTCATTTGCAAACCCATGTATCCACAATGATGATTCCACTTCAGAAACTTGGACACACGGCTCTTATTGGTGTCACCTAAATTAGAACACTGATACTACAGAATTCTGGAACATATTGTTTCCAGCCAGCTTCCGGCCTGTGTAGCAGAGGAGAGCACTTGAAGAAAATGGAGAATAGTGTTGGTTTCCAATACATGTGTGCATGTTTGTATGCATTTGTGCATATATGCATGTGTCACAGCAGTCAAACCTAAGCATCTGCAAGTAGAATATTCCAAAGAAGAGCAAACCTATTTGTCCTGAAACTGTTACCATAATTAGCTAATTATTGAAGGGAAATGAAGCCAAGAAAGAGTCTGACATTGTTGAGTATATTCAGTTAGGACGAAAACACTTGCTGCTTCACTAGAAAGCTAAAGCTTCACATTCCTCCATCAGTCCATTTCCCTGCAGAGTACTAGGGGAAGGGATAGTACAAGGGGATGATAAGGACACGAGCAATAAAGTCAAAATGGTGGAGAGGGAGGTGTTTGACCTTAGAGGCCTATCAGTCTAACCTGGGAAAGAGGTTATTGGACTCATCAGAAGCCCATGAAAACATGGGAAGCTACTTGGTTATTTTGAAATAGCTTCTGGCCCTGGCCAGTGTGGCTCAGTTGGCTGGGCATCATTCCATGCACTGAAGGGTTGGTGGTTTGATTCCTGATTGGGGCACATGCCTGGTTTTTGGGCTCGATCCCTGGTGCAGAGCATGCAGAAGGCAGCCAATCAATGTTCTCACAATGATGTTTCTCTCCCTCTCCCTTTCTCTCTTTCTGAGAGGTCAAAACTAGTAAAAAAGAAAAAAGAAAGTAAAAGCTTCTGGTTCCTCCCAAGCCTGAGAATACATAATACCAGGTGAACAAAGAAGTTCTCTCACTCTCTCTCTCTCAGTGGCCCACAGTTGCCTCACTCATTGGCCCTCTCCCCTGCCAGGGTACCGGTACGTAACCATGAAGTCTAGTGGCCACCTGGGACATGAGGCAGCTGTGGGGACTCCTAAGGAGTATGAAGCAGAAACTCTGGACATTGGCCTTTGCCTTGACCCTGCTGAGACATGGTTGGATTTTTTCCATGGCGGGACAGAAGGAGATGAGAAACTGGGAAACTCCTTTGATTTTGCATCATGAATAAAGCTCCTTGCCACATCACAACATTCTGAGCATGGATCCTTTAAATGTTTTTCTTGAGATCCCATGGAAGGACCTGTTTCCTATTAATAGCAAAAATAGCCAGAAATGATTCTCAAAAATTTGAAAAAATTGGAATGTACTGAAGTGATTCAGGTGGTTAAAAAGGGAAATAAGAGTCATGTATAAATGTAAACACAAATATGAGGTGATTATTTACTCCAATAAAATTTATAAATATATAAATAGAATAATATAGGAAGAAAACAGGGAAGTGTGGCAAAATCTTCATTTGTGCAAACAGGAAGATGGTATTTATAATATATAGACTATGTTATCAATATACTTGTTACTTAGAAATTTGGCAATTAAAAATGCTAAATAATTAATTTATGATATTGGGGAATAAAAGAATAGATAGGAAGATGAAAAGAAGAAAGTAATACTTTTTTTAATATAACCTTTGGTTCTAAATGACATTTTAATTTTTATTTAACATTGCATTTCATGTAAAACTTATTTGCATGTAATAATTATTTGAATGGAATTAGTATTTCTAAGATAGGTATTTAATTATAAAAATTAGTGAGTCATAAGATTAAAAAGAAAAGAGAAGTCACTCAGGTTTTTTTTTTTTTTAAATATATTTTATTGTTTTTGTACAGAGAGGAAGGGAGAGAGATAGAGAGCTAGAAACATCGATGAGAGAGAGTCATCAATCAGCTGCCTCTTGCACACCCTCCACTGGGGATATGCCCGCAACCAAGGTACATGCCCTTGACCGGAATCGAACCCGGGTCTCTTCAGTCCCCAAGCCTACGCTCTATCCATTGAGCCAAACCGGTTTCGGCCTTTTTTTTTTTTTTTTTTTTTAATAAGGAATAATATCTAATCTTCAGATTAAAAACACAAAAATAAGAATTTGAAATACAGTTGGTTTTGAAATAGTAAAATAGCTTCTAATTAATGCAATTAGTTACGTTTATGGTCTAGTTTGAACCAAATTTCAAGAAGTTAATAATGGAATTTCAATTAAGCCACTACAAAGAATATAATAGACAGTAAAAGCAAATTATTTTATTAAAATCTCAGTGCAATGCTGCAGTTGAGGTGGACATTTAAGTGACTTTTATTAACATAAAAATTTATAAACAAACTCTCATCATTGTTTATTCTGAAAATGCAAGGTGATTTGTCAAGCATAATGGTTTGAAAATACTCTGAAATAAAATGAGTTTATAACTTGCTACAAGGGTGCTTGATAACCATTATTATGAACTTTCACATTCATTTTATTTTCTTACAATGATATACATCAAATACTATAGAGTAAGAAATGTAAGAGGATAAAGAGAATGGAAAACTTTATGAAGAAGTGTACATCTTTCTCTTGATGTTCAATTTCTTTATCCATTATTTCATGTAATGCTAAATATGGACCAGAAAATATTTGAATCCTTGTTTTTTACAGCCTACAGAAATTAAAGCCCTCACTTATATCATTTGTCTCACCACTCTCTATTACTCAATTAAAAGCATATTGTGTAACTAAAAGGAAAATAAAAAATAAAAAACACACACAAAACTTTGTTAGTAGAAATGTCCTAGTTCAAATGTCAATTGTATACATTTGGTCAATATACTGATTCTACCCAAGCTTTAGTTTTCTCATTATTAGAATATTGATAAGAATACCTATTTTATGGTGTGTGTGTGTGTGTGTGAAAATTAAAACTATATTAAAGTACTATATACATAGTGAAGGAAATCATTTTGGCAAACTTTGATATTACAGTTATGCTTTAAATATGAAGGGTTGTAATAAAAATTACTTAACTTGCCCTAGTTCCTGAGTAGTATAATTTTATCACCTTTTTTTATATGTTTAAATTTAAAGATTTCTTCAGAGGGTTAGATATAAGAATTATGTCATTTTTTAATTAATTGCAATTTAAATTCAGTAATAAAGCTGAGAATATCTGTATTATTGTTCTATAAAGAGTACCTTATTTTAAATGAAAAATACACATTGTACACAATTTTTCTGGTTTTCTTGAATGGTGCTTTAAAAGCTGTTTTAAAGCAGTGGTCAATAATAGAAGCTGTGTTCAATAGCTACAGGCCATTAAAATTCTCCTGATAAAATTCTCCTTTGGTGTATAAGGTAATACATTTGTCAGACTGATGGATATAGATATACTTTATAGATTTCTAAAGAAGCTAACAAGAAACATGCATAAATATAGACCTTTACAGAAAGAAGACTATACAAGAACCAATGAGCAAATATATTTCCATTAGACTCTTGTAATATTCCTATGTTTTCTTTGCTACATTTAATTTGACAAAGGCTTTTAGCTTTTAGAGTCAATGTTTCTATTGACTTCTAAAACTAACATCAACTTGGAGAAGGCAAAGACAGAGTAAATAGAATCTGTTTTACAAAATTGCTTAGCAGATAAAAACTTGAAAAAAGGTATAAGACTGGAGATCTCTCTCTCTCTCTCTCTCTCTCTCTATATATATATATATATATATATATATATATATATATATAGATATATATATATATATATATATATATATATATATATTTTTTTTTTTACTTGCATACACATACACCTATGTCAAGTTTAGAGTTAATTAAATCCAGAAGTCTGTTTCAGCTTAGCCACTATTCAAGTAAAAAAAAAAAAAAAAAAAATTCAGGTTTGTCATTTGTCAAAGTTTATTTTAGTATGTGATAACTGTCTTGTTATAAATATATAAATGAACTTATGAGATCAATATTCAAATCAATTAGAAAATTTTATCCTAACTGGAGTAAATGAGGACTCCAATAAAAAAATCAAGATATATATGTATACATAAAGCACAGTGTAGATGAGACATAGATCTCAATAATTTAAACAAAAACAATTTTGAGCCATTTTAATATTGACATGTTACATGAAACTAGGAATTTAAGGTCTCCATTATCTGAATAATTGCTTTGCATGTTTTTCATTGTGTACGTATTTGTGAGACATATATTGACAAGACTCTAAAATCATTCTTAGCACTATCAATTGGAAAAAAAGGTGGAGGAGAAATTATCTAAAGTGGGTATTCTCCACTTTATTTGTGTTGTAATGAAAACCTACTAGGTATTACTTTACATTATGCTTTATCATTATAATTCAGCACCATTATCTCAACATCTCCCTAAGGATTCAAGGAAGGAAGGAAGGAAGGAAGGAAGGAAGGAAGGAAGGAAGGAAGGAAGGAAGGAAGGAAGGAAAGAAGGAAGGAAGGTAACTTATTTGGTTATAAGTAGAGCTGGTTGGCAATCAAAATACTCTTAAGCATCTATTGTTATTATGTTAAACTATTATCTATTAAATGAAACTGTGGATGCTTTTTATATTTCAATTATTGGAAGATATTTCTAGACATTGATTTTCTGATTACTGAACCCTCCTCCCTTATCTTTACTCTATTTACAAATCCAGTAGTAATGTGAATATTGACAAGGCAGTTTAACAGTTTAAGGTATTAATGAAAGAAACATTCAAACCTGTGAAAATTTTTTGTAAGTTTAGTTGAGTCAAACTGTGGACAATTGCTAGGAAGCAGAATCTCAATGGATTGAGATTATGCTCTGAAGAATGGCAGTTTTTACCTTGTTTTACACATTACAATCAAAAGAGGAGACATAAGTGGGTTCTTTGAAATCCATAGATTAGGGAGGTGGGAGAAAGCAAAGTGGGGTAACCTCTGAATTGGATAAAAGTAAAATGATAGACACATATATATTTTACTTAGGTTGGTACAGGTTAATTAAATTAATTCAAAAACAATGACTTGATGTGTGGACTCTGCAGAGCATTGCTTGTGCTTTAAGGAGCCCTGGAAAAGGAAAATTATTATTTTTTTTTTCCGAGTGTCATTTTATTTATTTATTTATTTTAACATTCCAACAATATTTTATCATAGATGCAGAAAAGACAATCAGCGGACCCTGAGCAACAGATGAATGGATTACTCTGACACAATGTTTGCTGTGAAAAAAAAAAAAAAAAGGGTTAAGGGACAGCCTGGCTGAAGGAGCCAGGCAGCCTCGATTGCCTGCCTTCTTAGGCTTTTATTAGCAGCAGCTTGAGATAATGTTTATATTTTAGTTACAATCAATAGGGTGAATAACCTTGTGAGAACACATGTTTACATTGTCTTCTAGACAAGGGCATCCAGGTATGAAACATAAGGACTCCAGTAAACACCTGGGGGTCAGCACATGCATAGAATTGTTTGGAAAGGTCAAGGAATAATTAGAGGTTCCACCTTCAACACTCCCCTAAGTTTCTCCTAAGTCAGAATTTTTATAAACAGGACAGGTGGCCTTCCCCACATTTCCCTTTTCTCAGAATGTCCTTTTTACAAACTTTCCAACAAAGTCTTCCCAGTAGCTCCATTAAGGTAGATATTGACCATTGTCAGGGAACATACTGGCCTAGGACATGACTATCCATCATAAACTGCCTTTTAGGTTTTTTTTTGTGTGTATTTTTTTTAAAAATATATTTTATTGATTTTTCACAGAGAGGAAGAGAGAGGGCTAGAAAGTTAGAAACATCGATGAGAGAGTCATCGATCAGCTGCCTCTTGCACACCCCCTACTGGAGATATGCCCGCAACCAAGCTACATGCCCTTGACTGGAATCGAACCCGGGACCTTTCAGTCCCCAAGCCAATGCTCTACTGAGCCAAACCGGTCCCGGCTGCCTTTTAGTTAAAAAAAATAATTTCAGACCACCTTTTTAAATTTTTTTAGGTCTCTGAAATTGCAAGTACACCTGGGCTAGTCAGGTTAGCATGCATTACCTTTTTGTTCACAAAGGTAAATTTTTTAAATTATGTGATTTATGTAGACCTAGACAAAAATTAAAAATGTATGGTATTAGAGTTGTTATGGCAAAAAACTACTAGTATACGTGAAAATATAAAAACTAGCAAAAAAGGCAGGTTTTAATATTACCAAGTATAAAAGATCCTCAAAAAGTCATTAGTCGTCAGAGAGGACTTCCTAGAAGTTGTCCCATCCCCCCTAAAGCAACTAACTTGTTCTTCAATGAAAACCTATAACACTTCACAACCATATTAAATTTGATTTTTAAATATTGCATGTAAAAAGAAAAAACAAACAAGTGCTTAAATTTTGCTTTAGGTAATTTTCTTTGAGAATTTGTTTTTAATTCTCACCTGTGGAAATATCTTTTTCTTTTTTTCTTTAAAGAGCCAGTAAGGGGTAGGGAGAGAGAGGGAGAGAAAAACATTAATCAGTTGCCTCCAGAACATGCCCTAACTAGGGATCAAATCTGTAGCCTCTGTATGTGCTCTGACTGGGAATCAAAACTACAACCAATGATAACCTGACCTACTGAGCCACGCCAGACAGTCCACTTTAAAAACTTTTTTAAGTGCACACTGAGAGTTCATTTAAAAACAGTAGGTTACTGGACTGTAGCTATTACAATTTGAAAGTGAAGTATGTTTAGATGTCGCATTTTTAGAATTTCAATATTTTCTGTTAACATAAATATTCACATACAGTAAAATCTTTTTTAAAAAAAGGTAATTAGCATGGAATGATAGAAACACAACTTGCACTGACTTTAAAAATAAGAGACATTTATATTTACAACACAGATGAAATCACAGGCCAGACTTTAATATCCCATCAGAGAAAACTAAGAAAAAAAGGTAAAAAAAAATATAAGAAAATTTATTTTAAAGAATTTGAAAATCATGCAACAGGACAATGATTCATGAGATACAAGAAACAAATGATATGCGCTCTTGAATTCCTCAGTGTACTGACAAGTGAGAATTTCCCGGCCATGGCATTAGATGGGAATAATGGCAGTGCCCAGAGGTTTCTTTGGGGGATGAGATAAAGCTAGAATTCTAGTTAGGAAATATATGTAAAGTTCAAAGGACAGAGAGAAATCTTTGAAGATCCCCTGCAAGTGTTCAGCAGAATACTGATTAGTGAATGCATGTGAGAGCATGAACTGTGGCTGAAAAAAGTACCATTACAATGATTAAAAGGGTCAATCCCTAAAGCTAAGGATCATTTCTTTTCCCACAAGTCAGAGTGAAAAACCTCATAATTCACAGAGTATTGAGACATGAGTGTGAGCTGTTGGGTTTGTTGTCTTGAGAAATCAACCAATGAATTCATGGACATAGAAAGGGTAAGCAAAAGCAAAGTGAAGTTTATTATAGTAAAAGTAACAAAGCTTTCAGCATGTGACAGGGGTCTCAATAAGGCTGACCAGAGAAGCTCCCTAGTCTAAGGGTTTATATTTCCTGATCTTGCCCTCTATTGTATCTTTCAAAAGAACACTAGCCAATCTCTTTTTGCCTTCACCTCCCCACTTTTAGTTCCATTCTTGGGTTGAGGGGGAAGGGCAACTCTACAGTTGACTGGTACATTCTGCCTTTCCTCCTCACATCTTGACAATCTGGTTCATCTCCTCTTTACCATTTTCTATCGCCATGGTCCTTACCCTAAACTGCCTCATGCCATCTGACTCCTCAGTATCACATAGAGAACTCAGAAAAGGTTTGTCTTTGTAGTGGATAAAGTTAATCCTACTTAAATTCTGTTCTGATCCCATTTAACAAACATGAAAAAGCAAGACACGAATATATTAATTTTTTAGCAACTTAACTGAATCTTCCTAAAACTTTTTGAGAATATTTACAGAAATGCAAAGATATCCAGAACATAATGAGTGAAATCCAATAGAAAAATTATTAGACATTCAAAGGAGTAGAAAAATATTTTTCATAATTAAGAGAAATTATAGTCAATAAAAACCTACTCAGAAATGGCACACAGGATAGGGTAAGTGGACAAGGACATTAAAATAGTTATAACTGTATTTTAATATGGAAAAACTCAGCAAATGTTTGAGAATATTATTATTTTAAGAAATAATCCCTCAAATTTCAAATTTGAATGAAAATAATCATCACAAAGATTCAAAATATGCATGATCCAAAAAGCACAAATATCAGAATAATAGCAAACATCTCATCATAAACAATGCATGATAATTGATAATGGAGCAACAAATTCAAAGTACTGAAGTGATAAAAAAAAAAAAAAAAAAAAAAAAAAAAAAAAAAAAAAAAAAAAAAAAACACACAAAAAACAACCCAAAACTTGTTAGGCTAGATAAAGGCAAAATGAGCAGTTTTTAGTCCTACAAAAGTTGAAAACATTTAATACCAGAAGATACATTATATGAACAAATAAAAGTGGAATGAAAATGATATTTTTAAAAATACATATCTATACAAAGGAACAAAGAACACAAAAATTGTCAATTATATTATCTTACATAATAAAGAAGTAATATGCAAATTGACCATCACACCCTCACAAAGATGGTTGCCTACAACCAGGTTAGCAGTGGGGTTAGTGAGGGCCCACCAAATGACTGAACAAGTAGGCTGTGTGGGGCAATCAGACTGGCAGGGGGGTTAGTGAGGAACAACCAAAGAACTGAGCAGCAGGCTGTGTGGGGCGACCAGGCTGGCAGGGAGGTTAGTGAGGGATGACCAAACGACTGAACAGCAGGCTGCATGGGGCTACCAGGCCAGTGGGGGGAAGGCCGTGAGGGGCAACCAGGCCAGCAGGGGGTCAGTTGGGGGCGACCAAACCAGCAGGAGGGTGGAAGTTAGGAGTGACCAACCAGCAGAGGGGGAGCAGTTGGGGACAATTAGGCTGGCGGCGAGGGGGTGGGGAGAGCAGTGAAGGGTGACTAGGCTGGTGGGGGAACAGTTGGAGATGACCATGCTGACAGAGGGGGGATTTTGATGCTGACCAGGATGGCGGGGGGGGGGGGGGGGCAGTAAGAGGTGATCAGACCAGCAGGTAGAGGCTGTGAGGGGCGATCAGGCTGGTAGTGGGTGGGGGAGGCAGTTAGGGGTGATTGGGCTGGCAGGAAGGTGAGCGGTTAGGAGCCAGTGGTCCAGGATTGTGAGAGGAATGTCCAACTGCTGGTTTAGGCCTGATCCCTGGGACATCCCCCAAGGATTCCTGGATTGGAGACTGTGCAGGTTGGGCTGAGGGAACCCCTCCCCCATGCACAAATTTTGTGCAACAGGCCTCTAGTTAAATATAAAAGGCCATATCTGTAATTATTTGATATCTACAAAAGATAATAGACCAAGAAAATGGGAAGATAAGCCACAAAATTAAATATACATATTTGGGTAAAAGATCTGAACAGATACTTTACCAAAGAAAATATACAGGTGACAATCCTGAAAAGATTCATATTATTTATAATATAAAATTGCAAATTAAAACAACAATGAAACACTAACACACACCTATTAGAGTAGCTAAAATCTAAATCACTGCCGAAACTGGTTTGGCTCAGTGGATAGAGCGTCAGCCTGCAGACTGAAGAGGCTCAGGTTCGATTCCGGTCAAGGGCATGTACCTTGGTTGTGGGCACATCCCCAGCAGGGGTTGTGTAAGAGGCAACTGAACAATGTTTCTCTCTCATCAATGTTTCTAGCTCCCTATCCCTCTCTCTTCCTCTCTGTGAAAAATCAATAAAATATATTTTTAAAAAATCTAAATCACTAATGATACTAAATTCTAGCAAGAATGTGAAGTAACAGAAGCTCATTCACTGTGGATGGGATTGCAGCATGTTGTTTTTGAAGACTGGTGGTTTCTTCCCATTAAATATGATGACTAAATGACAAAAAATACAAATCCAAAAGTAATCACTAAAATTACACAACAAATTATATGAAAAAAAATCAAAAGAGGTTCAAAAAGAAAATATAGAAAAATTAAAACAGATAAATTGAAATCCAACTTTTTCAATAATCATAATATATGTTCTATGCCTATCCCAATTAAAAGGCAGACATGATCATTTTAAAGCAAGGTTCTATTAAAATTAATTTCAAATATAATGACACATATAGGTTAAAGTAAAAGAATAAGAAAAAATACAACTGGAAAATATTAATAAAAAGAGCAGGAATGGCTCTATTAATATCAGAGAAAGTATTTTTTAGAGTAAACAATATTATTAAGGATAAATATGGCCATTTCAAAATGATAAGGGAGTTTTTTCATCTAGAGGACACATCAGTCTTTAGGAGTATTAATGTAATAACAAAGTGCCACAAGTTATGAAGTGAAAAATGATAGAAATGTAAGGAGAAATAGACAAATCCACAACTACATTAGGCAGTTTAATATCCAACACTCAAATACTGACAAAGTAAGCATACAGCCCACAATTAGGAATATAAAAGGCTGAACATTAACTAAATAAACCTAGTTGATGTTTTCAGAATATCCATCTCAAAATAGTAGAAATGACAAATATAAGAATTGCTTAATTTTTTATTGATTTTAGAGAAAGAGAAAGGAAATGAGAGAAAGAGAGAGACATCAATGTGAAGAAAGAAAAAAAAATCAATGGTTGCCTACTGCATTCACTCTGTCCAGCAATTAAACCTGTAACCTGGGTATGTGGCCTGACCTGAACATGTGACCTTTTGGTGCATGAACCGATGCTCAACCATCTGAATCACACAGGCCAGTGCTGATTAATTTTTCTTATGCATGTGGAGGATTTATTAAAATCAAAATAGTGTGGTCCATAAGATAAGTCTAAGAAATTTTAAAGTACTCAATTCTTATAAAATATGCCATTTAATCAGAATGAAATAAAATTAAAATTAAAATAAAACCTGAAAATTTAAAATGTTTGAAAGCTGAATAACAAATTTCTAATTTAGAAGTAAAAAAAAAATACATGAAAATAATAAAAATTAAAAATTATTTTGAGGCCAACGTAAATAAAAACAAAACATACTTATTAAAAAACAGAGTTTGAAAGCAATATACTCATCTTCTACCTGAGGGCAAATTAGAACCAAAAGTAAAAGTAAATTAAGTCCTAAGTAAAGCAAAGAGTTGATAGTAAATATCAGGGAATAAGTCCACTAACAAGGAAACAGAAAAACAATTAAAAAAAATTTAATTATGCTAAGTGAAAAAGCCAGTCAGAGAAAGATAAATATCAGATGATCTCAATCATTTGTGGAATATAATGAACAACATAAACTGATGAACAAAAATAGAACCAGAGTCATAGAAGCATTAAACAGACTCTCCACCTATGATGGAAGGCAGGAGGTAAGGGGGTAATAAACCAACCAAAGAACTTGGGTGCATGCATATTAGCATAACCAATTAACACAGACAGTGCGGGGTGAGGGAACTGAGGGGTGGGGACAGCCAGGAAGAGATCAATGGGAGGAAAGGGAGACTTATGTAATACTTTAAACAATAAAGAATTTAAATTAAAAAAATAAAAATAATGAAACCAAAGGCTGGTTCTTTGATCAAAGCAATAAAATAATCAACTTCTGTGTGGCAAATGCAAAGACAATAGATATATTATCAGTATCAGGAGAGTGGTGCCATCCCTACTGAGTCTATAGGTTAAAAAAAAGAAAAAAAAGATAATTATGGAGAGAGAAGAAAATGGCAGCCAAATAGGCAAAAGTGTTGTGTACCTCTCCTTTTACCACTGGGAATTAACAAAGTATACACAGCTGAGGAGAAGATTTCCAATTAGTTAGGGCAGAATATGCTTGGAAAATTTGTTTGTCAGCCATAACCCATGTGGAAATACCATGATGCCCTGGAAGTGAATGGTATGCCTCCTGGCAAGCTCCCAGACATCTGCAGTAAGCACTAACCAGAGTGACCTCCTTCACCAGGCCTTCTACCAGCCCACTAGGATCCAGCATCCCAGGATTCAGATCCATAATCCTTCCAAGAGTGCAAGCCAGTAGGACCCCTGTGCCTCAACACTGCCCTAGGCCCCAGAACTGTGCTGCCAGTCTGACTCTAAGCCACCAGGGGCCCACACCACCCCAAGCCCTGAGATTTGCTGCTGGGCCAACGCAGAGCAACTAAGTGCAAATCCTGCTCCAGGCCACAGGAAAGCATGAATTTTGTGATGCAGAGGAACCTGCCCCAGCTCTACCTGGGCCGAGGCACTTGCTGTGGGGGTGGCCTGGGGTAACCCAGTGTATGCCTCACTCTGGGCCACAGGAGACAATGCCGAAGCCACCTGAAGCAATCTGGTATGTCCAGCCAGGGGCCTCAGGACTGCGCTGCAAGTGCACTGTCAGGGGACATAGGGCACCACCCAGTCATGGATACTGGCCTTGTAGAGAATTGCATTATAGAGGGCTCTGGATCCTCAGAGAGAATCACACACCTGAGAAACGGTTCATGTGCCTCTGCCACCCTGAGCATCTGAAGCAGACAACTGAAGGACCAAATCCATGGAAGAAGGAAATACAACTCAGAGCACAAATAGTAAAGATGTGCGAATCAAGGCAGACCCAGCATCTGGACTAACAATTTCCGGAACATTGGGCTGATAGGGACTTCAACCTCTCAAGCACCAAGCAAGGTGTTCATGGCCTGAAAGAGACAACAAAAATGGAGAAACAGAGAAACGATTCACAAAGGAAAGAAAAGGAGGAATTGCTTGAAAATGAACTAAATTAAATAAAGGCAGGAAATATGTCAGAGAAAGAATTCAGAGTAATGGTTATAAAGATGCTCAACTACCCTATTTCCCCGAAAATAAGACAGTGTCTTATATTAATTTTTTCCTCCAAAGTTGTGCTAGGTCTTATTTTCAGGGTATGTCTTATCTTTCCATGTGCTAGGTCTTATTTTTGGAGGATGTCTTATTTTCGGGGAAACACAGTATCAGTGACTTAGAAGACAGCATAGAAAAAAAAAGAAATTGAAAAAAAATTAAAAGCAGAAGGATAGTATAAGGGAGCTTTGGGACAACCTGAAATGAAACAAAATCTGCATAATAGGGGTGCCAGAAGGTCAAGAATAGGAGCAAGAAATAGAAAACCTATCTGAAGAAATAATGACAGAAAACTACTCTGACTTGTGTAAGAAAAAGTCACATAAGCACAGAGATTCCCAAACAAGATGAACCCTAACAGACCCACACCAAGACAATTCATAATTACAATAACAAACATTAACAACTGTTCTGAAATATTCTTAAGAGATGCAAGTGAGAGACAAACTCTTGCCTACAAGGGATCTTCCAATAGACTATCAACTGATTTCTCAAAAGAAACACATCAAGCCAGAAGGGAATGAAATGAAGTATACAAAGTGGTGCAAATCAAGGGACGGAATCCAAGAATATTCTATCCAGCAAGGCCATCAAAACTGAAAGGGGAATCAGGAGCTTCATAGACACACACACACAAAAAAAAAAGGCTAAGGGATTTTATTACCACCAAATCAATAATCCAAGAACTGCTAAAAGGACTATGTAAAAAGAAGTAACAGAAAGGGAAGAAGAAACACAGGCATAAAAAATAAAAATGGTTGTCATAGCCAGTTTGACTCAATGGATAGAGCATTGACCTGCAGACCGAAGGGTCTGGGGTTTAATTCCAGTCAAGGGCACATGTTTGGGTGCAGGCTGGGTCCCCAGTGGGGGATATTCAGGAGGCAGCCAATCAATTATTCACTCTCATCATTGATGTTGCAATATCTCTCTCTTTCTACCTTCCTCTCTCAGAAATATATACATATATATATATATATATATATATATATATATATATATATAATGACAACAAACAAGTATCTATGAATAATAACCTTAAATGCAAGTAGATGAAATGCACTAATTAAAAGATATAGAGTAGCTGAATGGATAAGAAAATATGACCTATATATATCTTGTCTACACGAGACCCACCTCAGAAAAAAGGACTCACATAGACTTAAAGTTTGAGGGGGAAAATGTCAGGCAAACAGAAATGGGAAGAAAAAAAAGCTGGTAAAATTCAACAGGAATGAATAATTCTAGTTTCTTCTGTGAAGTCAAACACACCATAATACCAAAACCAGATAAAGATACTACAAAGGAAGAGAACTAGAAATGAATATCCCTTATAAATATAGATGCTAAAATCCTCAACAAAGTATAATATTAGCAAATTGCATCAACAATACATTAAAAGGATCATACACCATAACCAAGTGGGATTTATTTCAGGAATGCAAAGCTAGTACAATATCTGCAAATCAATAAATGTGACACATCACATAAACAAATTGAAAGAATAAAACCATATCATATCAATTGGTGCAGAAAAAGCATTTGACATAATCTAACACACTTTTTTTTTAATAAAAACTCTAAGCCAAGTGGGAATAAAAGGGTCATTTCTCAACATAATAAAAGCCTTTATTAAAAACCTATAGGCAACATCATATTCAATGGGCACATACTAAAACCATTTCCCCAAAGAACAAGAAAAAGACAGGAATGCCCACTCTTCCCACTCTGGTTTGACATAGCATTAGAAATGCTAGCCATAGTAATCAGACAAGAAGAAAAAAATAAAAGGCATCCAAATTGGAAAAGAAGTAACTGTCATTTTTCACAAATGACATGATATTGTACATAAAATACCCTAAAGACTATAACAATAAACTATTAGATTTAATCAATGAATTCAGCAATGTAGCAGGAGACAAAATTAACACCCAGAAATCTAAGGCATTTTTATATGCCAATAATGAACTCACAAAAATAGAAACTAAAAAAAAAAAAAAATCCCATTTATCATTGTCACAAAAATTAAGATACCTAGGAATAAATGTAACTAAGGAGGTAAAAGACCTATACTCAGAAAACTACATGTCATTGAAAAAAGAAATATAATGAAGATATAAACAAGTGGAAGAATATACTGTGCTTATGGGTTGGTAGAATCAAAATCATTGAAATGTCTATACTACCGAAAGCAATCTGTAGATTCAATGCTATCCCCATTAAAATACCAAAGACATATTTCACAGACCTAGAACAAACTTTCCAAAAATTTTATATGGAATTAAAAAATAACAACAACAAAAGAATAACAGCAGCAATCCTTAGAAAGAAGAACAAAGTTGGTGGGATTATAATACTAGATATCAAGCTGCCAGAGTGTTATCTTCATCTGGGATGGTTTAAGAATCTGGAGAAGGGGCTGGGAGTAAATTAAATAAACTAGACATGAAATATAAATTTGGAAGGCATTTTTCTGAGTAGCAAAGGAAGGCTTATCTTTAGTAAAGCAAAATAAAACAATCAACAAAACAACAAGAGCCCACTGCATGGCAGAACATATTCATCAATGATACATCTGATAAGGTTTTAATATCCAAAATTTATAGGGAACTCATACAACTTAACAAAAGGAACATAAACAATCCATTCAAAATATAAAACATAGGTAGAGACAATTTGAAATTTGAGTAGTATTTATACAAATATGGTTCAGAGGAAATAGTGTAAAAAAAAAAAGTCATAAAATGAGAAAGCAGAGGACAGAAACCTGGAAAACTGAATAGACCCTTCTGTTTAAAATTATGTTTAACTATTGGTGACTGATAGACAATACATCTAAACAAAGAGCATAAGCTGTGTTTCAAGTCAACCCAGAAAAATTGGATTTTATCTGGTGGCTAATGTTGTCCCAATTTCTTGTATAATATGTCTATGTGTAGTGTGCAAAATATTGTATCTTGGAGGCATGAAAAGCTGAAAATTTGAGGATTAGCATAGTGGCTACAATACAAAGCCAGATGAGGAAAGCATTTGTGAGAGCCTAGTCTTTAGTGGTATTTACTGTACATTTCCCATAAAGATAATCAAAATAATCTGCTGATAAATATTGCTGGCTCTTATCTAAGAAACCATTTCCTCCATAAGATCCTTAGTATTTTCTTAGAGGAGGAAAGGAAAAGGCAGAATATTAATGAGGTTTAGTTTAGGGTATCGAGAAAAGGTGGGTTTATAATATTTGGAGATATTGCTGATAGGCCCTAGGTATAGTTTATTGTATAATAGTGTGGAAAAGCCATGTGGGGGTTTAAAAGCAGTCTTCTCAATCCTTTGAGATTTTCCTTCCAGGTGTGGACTTCAGCCTTTGGCTTAAATAAACTCTTTAAATCTTTCTTTAGATTTGAAATTTCTTTCACAGATAAAAATTAGACCCCTACCCACCCACAGAGAAGGGGAAATATTTATCAAACAATATTATCTCTTTTGACAATTACATTTCAAAAGATGTAATCCAGGTGTCAGAAATAAGGTGAGGTCCCCCACCCTTTCAAGTCAGGAGTCCTGGTAGAACACAAAATATACTCGGGAGCTCGTCAGCAAGGCAAACATCTTTACTTCTATATAGAAGGGTGTGCGCACATGGTTTAGAAGTGCATGCAAACTGAGCAGGTATTCTGCTTGAGAATTATAACCCCTAATGCAGGTAACATGTCCCTTGTTGTTGATTGGAGCTCAGACACACAGTCTTTTGTGATTGGCAAATTCAAACGGGGGATTGGCCATTGCTATCTCAAGATGGTGGTCTCCATGGGAGCTGCAAGCCATGTGGCCAACATGGCGGCTGCCAAGTCACACAGTCCAAAATGGCAGCTATCTAAACTCATCTTTGACAAAAAAAGATGACTTATTTATTCTCAAACAGGTTCTTGAGAAAGGCATTCTTGTGTTATAAAATTAAATGAGGCTGGAATATTTACATCTTAAATGGGCAGTGAAATTGAAAGATTTCTAAAGTGAATGTTATAAAGGGAGATCAGGGTCTTATGGTCTGGAAGAAACCTGTCCAAAGTTTAGTCAAGGTGAATGGAACCTTAAAACCCTCTTGGTCAATGGCTGAACTATTTGTATCCACCATTCACTTATCCCCCTTTTTTCAAAAAGCATTGCCTTGTATGTACTTAGGGCTCAGTAAAATCTTACTAAAACCATAATATTAAAGATGGAAAAGATCACATGATCCATAGTATTCAATCTCCTTCATATTTATATATTAGAGGCCTGGTGCATGAAATTTTTGCCTTGGAGGGTCCCCTCAGCCCAGCCTGCACTCTCTCCAATCTGGGACCTCTCAGACTTCCCTCTCACAATTCGGAATGACTGACTCCTAAACACTAGCCTGCCTGCCTTCCAAATCGGCCTAACTCCTCTGCCTGCCTCCCTGATCACCCCTAACTGCCCTCCCCTGTCGGCTTGATCTTACCCCCAAGTGCCTTCCTTAGCCAGCCTGATCTTGGCCCCAAATGCCCACCACTGCTGGCCTGATCACTCCTGACCGCCTATGCCTCAGCCCTCACCACCTGCCTTTGTCTGAAAGAAAATTGGACATCTGGAAGATGGCCAGTTGACCCAGTCTAATTAGCATATTACATTTTTATTAGTATAGATGGATTATATAGGATGGGATTGCTTAAATGAGGGGGGAAGGGGTTTCACCAGGAGGAGATGCACTTGGCAGACAAAAACACATGATCCCTATATCTGGACTGATAGTCAGCCATATGCACTATACTGCCAAACAGGTCATTAAAAAATTGAATCACTTTCTTTACACCTTATACCAAGCAGCTGTTGCCCTTATCCCTCCACAGCCCACACCTTAGGTTCAACCTTCGCAGTCCACGCAGATTTGGTTCTGATTGGTCAGTTTCTATGCCAGTCAGTGTTAAAAGCTCTTTCTCCGATTCAGCCATTGGCTCCTCACAGTTCACCCAGATTTGGTTCTGATTGGTCAGTTTCTATGAAAGTCAGCATCTCTGGGCCTATCTTCTGGCCTGATCTGAGAGGCAGGGCTGATCAACAGCCACCCAAGGATGCTGGCAAGTGGGCTGAACCACTGGCCTCTGGGAGAGAGAGGCTTGGCTGCTGGTGAGACCAGAGAGAGAAGCAAGGTCTGATCACGCTGATTCTCTCCCTGAGTCTCGCCAGCAGCCACTTCTGCTAATCATCCCCAACTCTCTCTCTTTCAGAGGCCAGCATTACAGACCACTTGCCTGCTGCATACACAGCCTGGCATTTGGTCGAGCTTTTGGTCATTTTGGATGCTATGACTCTGGCTTGCTCTCTCGTTCTCCATATCCATATTCATATCCATAACTATATAATCTATATCTATATCTATATCTATACCTATACCTATATCTATATCTATATCTATATCTATATCTATATCTATATCTATATCTATCTATAATCTGTGTATATAATATATACTAATATAATGAGGATATTAAATATATATATATATACACATATATGAATAACAAGTCTATGTATATATAAATTACTGCACATGCACTACAAAAACTAGATATAATGTATCTGTGGTAACAAAAGTCTGTTTTAGATACTTAAGAGCATTTTTTTTCATCAGAATACAGGCTTTGATCCTACTGTTTTTTCCTTAGATCTTGAAAGATCTGTAGTTGCTAGACATTTAAATCAACTGGAAAGATAAACATTTTCAAGAATCTGGCTTACTCCAGTGCTGCTCCCAAGCTTACTGTGCTTTATAACACAAAACTTCTTTTTTCTTAAAGTCTGGTTTTTTTCAGAGATATTTTCAGTTGGCTACATGTAAGATAAATCAATCTAAGAATGGAGACATGGCAACAAATTATTTGGAAAAAAAAGTATAATTGCTCTGGTTCCCTTTTCCAAATTGCATTGCTTCACCCAATCAGCCAATTTTAACCCTTAAAACGTCTTGCCATGTGAACTAACAATTATATGTTAAAAATTGGTTCCAAATTCATACACTTTTAAGTATTCTGCTTATCGAGTTTTCTGATGTGATAAAAATAAGTCCACACTATTTTTTAAGACCAATTATATTGAAGCCTTAAAAAATCTCTATTAAGATTTACATAAAAAATGAATCATGCAAATGAAATCACATTTGCAATATTTGTAACACAAAGATTTCTGTCAAAAAGAACAGTAGGAAATAACATGCTGTTTGCAATGTAATTGTTACTATTCACTAAAGCTGAAAAAGCAAATGCAGAGAGCTGAATGGCTGACAGCCTAGTCATTTAAAACTACAGGTTGTCTCAGGAATGACAATGGTTTTGAAATTCAGCTCAACCCATGCCAAGAAGTTTTTAGCTCTAAAGAGTGGAGAATATTTAACACTTTAGTTGAATAAGTTTTTATTATTTTTCTTTCTCCCTCAGAACATTTCAACAAACCTTAGTCATATATATATATATATATATAAATATAAATATATATATATAAATATAAATATATATATATATATATATATATATATATATATATATATATATAAAATATTCAAATAGGCATTGGTTTATTCTGAAGAGAGTTTCTGGAATCTGAATTTTAATAAGGACATTCATTGTAAAGCCAACACACAATTTGTTTCTTCTGCTAAAGAAAAACAATAGCAAAGACAATAATAGCAGAAATACACATCTATGTGTTTGCTGTTTGTAATTGTTATTAGATCCACATATTTGCTTAAGTTTTTCATTCGTTATTAAAACAACTTCAGTCTCTATTCTGAGGTTGGATTTGCCCTTCTTGGGAACTGCCCTTCGTGATACTTGTGTTTCTATGCACCTTCAGTACACTGCTTGTTCCTGACATATTGCCCTTTTACCAAGCGTTAGTCCAGCTCCTCTGAGCCCTTTCCTCGGTGAGGCCTCAGTCTTCACTCCCATTATTGCTGGGTCTATATTGCTCAGTTTTAGCAAGAATTCTAACTCAGTTTATGAAGACGCCTCCCTTCATATCTGATCAACTTCCACAGCTGATAGTGAAAGGAATTTGTAGGGGTGAAACAGGCAAGTTTAGGAAATTTTAGGAATTAAGGGATTCATGGAAAAAGCACGGGATACAGAGCTGCAAAGGGTACATTTCCATAAGACGAGGGAGCTGGGATTAGTAAAATGTACATATTTACAGCATAAAGCGAGGGAAACCCCTCATTCAATGAGGGAGAAATAAAACTCAAAGGGAATAGGAGAACAATAAGAGAGAAGGAGGGGATATCACTGTATCACTGTACTACAAGTGAGACTTGAGTTCAGGACCAAATCAAAGGGGAATAGTAACCAATCAGAGGGGATATTGAGGCACACACACACACACACACACACACAAAAAAAAAAAAAAACAAAAACAAAAAACAAACAAAAAAACAAACAAACAAAAAAAACACAAAAAACTGTAGCCTTTATAAATCCTGGAAAAAGGGACTCAGTGGGACTCTTTCCCCCTCTCCATATGGGAGTCACCTTTGCTATACCACCTTTCATCCGTGGTTTCATTCTTCGACTCCAATGGACAAAGAGCCTGGGAAACCATCCTGCCCAGGGGAACAGAGCACGTTTCCAGACCAAAATTCCCGTTTCAATAGAATGTATCCCAGGTGGTATCTGATCATACTGGCCTGCCTTCAACAAAAATCTTTTTAAGTTCATTTGTAATTAACCCAGTTATTAATTAATTAACAGGAAAGGAGCAAAGGGAAGACCAGATCATATGGGCATGTCTTTTGTGCCAGGAGGCTATAGTTTAACACTCTCCAGTTCTGTTCCCCCACAGATCCTGGGGAAGGGACTGGAAAAAGAAATGCTAGAGATGAATGCCCAAATAGGTCTGAATGATGTAGAAAAGGTGGTTTTCTGTCAGTCCCACCTGGGAGTAAGTCATGGCCAGAATAGGCGTGGCCACTGCAAGGGCAAAAAAAATCTGAGCTACATAAACTCCTGAACAAAGAGCGTCCCTCTCTTGCTCCTCTTGCCCTTCTCTATTGACACTCACTCCTAACTCCTGGGTTGCAGGGTTCTCATACTCTGCACTTGCCCAAATGGCCCATAGCCATGTGGACCCCACACACAATGGACTAATGGACTGCCCCTAGCCTGATGCCTTGTCGGACTCAACTCCACCATGGAACAGGAACTCTGGACACTGGCTTTGACTTTAGCTCTGCTGAAACCTCAGTTTCACTTTTTCCAGGACTGGTTTCAGGGGAGTGGGAATTTAGAAACTGAGTGAGATAACTTTATGTAAATAAAAATCACTCATTCTCCCATGCAAGTCTTAGAAAACTATTTTTCTCAAAATATCATAAGAACATGAACCTCAGCACCCAGTGTGGAAAGGGAGCCCCCGCTTCCACAGGGGGACATCCCACATTCCCTATAGCACATTTACTGAGAATTCCTCCCACCCTCGATGCCTCCATTTAGTAATTTCCCATCTACCAATCTATCTCTTTGTTCCTTCTCTATAAATCCCCACTTGTTCTTATTATATTTGGAATTGAGCCCAGTTTTATACTGCTGTCTCTTTCCCCTATTGCAATAGTTCTTGAATTAAATTGTTTTTTTCTCACTTTAACTCCTGTTTGTCTGGTTTTAAATCTCCCCGGGGCAATATTACCTTGCATTAATTTGGTTTCTCTGGATGCTCTCTTTGTGTAGTATCTGGCATCTTCACAAGCAAGATGATCTGAATGGTTGGTCAGCCAGTCTTCAGCTCCTCTCTAGTTGACATCTGGGTCTTCTGACGGCACAAGGACAGGTAAAGGTACAACAGTCTAATTTCTGTGTAACCTCCTCTTTCTGTGGTCTTTCTTTCCTTCTTAACCTTTGAGCTCTATTTAACAACCAAAGAGATAATGATGTCTACTGACCACTCCCCTTCCCCACAATTTATATTAGTCTTAATCTAAATGCATTTTAGATAGCAACCAATTAATCCATCCAGTCCATTACCATTTTACAAATGAGTAAACTAAGGCTTAAGACTTTGCATTTCTACTAAATGGCTAATTTAGAATGAAAAATCAACTCCTTTTAACTTCAATTTAAGGTTTCTTTCTATTAGAGCATATTGCCTCATAAAATAGATATTTTGTAATGATTTATACTTGGTTTTGTTTTGATGATATATAATTCATTGTCAATGTACTGAATCACCTTCAATAAAATAACATTCCTCCAGCTTTGTATTCTTATTTTCAGAGATGCTAAAACAAGACTGATGATATCAGACATATATAAGCTCAACACCTGCTCTCCCATTTACACACAGCCTCTTGCCCACACAATTTGAAATAGTAAAAGAGAGACTAGTATTAAATAGTATTTAATTATAATTAAAATATGTAAATGTCATATTGTAATATCCCTGCATGAGAGCTTATAGAAATCTTTGAATTAATTACTTTGTATTTTAAACAAATCATCAAAATGTTTATAAAAATTATAAAGCATAACACCAATATATACTATGGAGGTAAAGGAGAGTCTGAGTAGCATAATTTATGTTGCTCATAGAAAAATCTTCCTCAAATGTGACTGGATTTGCAAGTATCTGAGTTTATACTTTAATATGGTACTGACAATTTCTGTAACACAAAAAAAATTCAGCATACTTACTTATTAAATCAAAAACACAAAAATGATTACTAAAATGGGATATTTTTGCATTTTGTAGTGACAGATTGTGCTATATGAGGAAATTATATGATAAAATTTGTTACCACCTTTACTTTTTTCAAGGAAAATTTATCTTGGAATAACATTATAAATGATTGGCATTGTTTTATAGATTACAAATAAGTAAATACTGCCCTAAGAAATTTATTTGAAAAGTAAAGTTTATCTCTTATTAAAAAGGCTTTTTTTTGTTGTTGTTTTATTTTTTTGTACACATCTTTTTGCTTTCAGTAAGTAATCCTCTTTTGAAATACCATAGAAACAGGCAAATATGCCTCATTAAACTTATCTTGCAAAAGAAAATTGAAAGAATTTTTAAAGTGTAGAGTAGATAAAAATAAAATGCACATCCTAGGGTGATTAGATTGTCCTTTTTAAATTCTTTAAGGAAAAGTACCAGGCTTGGCAGAAAAGAATAAGAACAGAGTGTTTCCATATTTGTGATATTGTGACAAATTTTTTAAAATGAGGGTTTATAGTATTTCTTGAATAAGAAATGAAAATAAACACTCAATTATATTTCATATTTATTAGTAAATGACATTTAAGATATATTGTGAGACTAAAGTAACTATTTCTGATAATGTATAAACATGATTACCAGTGACATTAAAGTACTTCTCTATTAACAAGTGGTACTTGCATAATTAATGCCTTTGGATAAGGAGAGTGTGGCTTAATGAAAAAAAAAAAGAAAAAAAAAGAAAGAAAAAAAAAGAAAAAGCAAGCCTTATTTGATCTTGTTCTACAGTAGGAGTTAGGCAATGGGTGTGTTTCTTTGAAAGCTGAGACTAGAACCAGGTAGAATCTTAGTCAATTTCATAATGTGAGTGAAGCTTCTAGTGAGGTGGGGGCTATTGAGTTTCCTGGTGTTTTAATGGTGAAATAATAAAGAAAACCTTTTCACTTTAAGGACACCTTAGCTCCCCCACAAAATTAAAACTAAAATTGACAAATAAGTTTCAATTAAGGATTGACACTTTCACATACCTTGGAACTTGGGAGTAAAAGAAAATATTAGCTTTACGTAAGTTTTCATTTATAATATTCTTTCACTATCCAAAGTAGCCTAATGACTAGATCTCAGAATGCCCAAACATCACCATTAGTTAATGTCCCTCTTTTTATTCCGCCAATATATGTATATTCTGTCCTCTTAAACTAAAGCAGAGACTATTAGGGACCTGTTCTGAATTAAACATCCAATCTTTGGAAAGCTGTTTTAAAGACACACTGTGAAGTGAAAGGAGTTATTGATTTTTGTTGAGTTAGTAGTTTGTACATTGGAATCCATTTTAGCAATAGAAATCGATATATAACTTTCAAATCTACTGTTTTGACATTATTACTAGGTTTTTGTTTTGTTTTACTAAATCATGAATGTCATTCATTTAGCAACATCTTATTTTTATAACTATCTGGATTGAAAGGTGTTTGTTAGTGATGTATTAATCCAGGCACCTAAAATGTATACTGAAACCTCTATTAGCGTGGAGGCAGCTAGTAAAGAATTAACAAAGGAGAAGGGAGAAAACTAGCTGAGTCTGATTAAGTCAGGAAACTACAGTTTCACAGACTCTCTAGGGGGAATAGCCAGAATCGCTATGCCAGATGAATTGACTTCCAAGTGGTCAGGAAAGACGGCTTTCCAATCATCCCAGGCGAAAACCATCAAATCTCCCCAGATTGACAAGAGTAAAAGGGAGGGAGAAATGGTGAGGGGGGGAGTTTAATGAGCACAAATGCAGTAGAAGCCAAAATGATAACCAGAAAGGGGAGGAGACAAACCTGGGAATATCTGGGGAAAAGATCGAACAGGATTAGGATGCAAGCCAGGGAAAAGCCAGGAAAGAGATTGGATAGTTTGAAAGAAAGCCTACTCTCTCTCAAGCCCAAGGAAATATAGGGAAGCTTACAAAGGCTCCAATCTCTCTGGCAGTGCTGCAGGCCAGGGCACTGTGCCTATGGCAACCCGGGTGCCATCAAGCCTTGGCAGTGGACATGCAGCAAGGGAATGAGGCATAAGGAAGTTAAGTAACTTTCTCAAGATCAGCCTGGGTTCCCAGAGTGTTATTGCTCTGGGCCCTGTTGACACTCCTGGGTCTGGTAAGCCCAAATGTCGGCCTACTGCTCCAGAAGCTGGACTTTTCCCGCAGCAAGACGGAGCTGAACCACCATAGATATCAGGTGTAGTGTATCTGGGGGGAGATCAACAATGTCAACCAGATTCTGCTGTTGGACCTGCCTGGAAAGTGCCTTGACGAGTGTGGCAGCCTTTTCAAGGGCATTCAAATAAATCTTGTCACCATTGCTCAATGCAAAAGGTATGATTTCTAAGTTAAGATTACTGTTTCCATATGTTTCTGCTAAGGCCATCTTGCTATTGGTTTCTTACACTGCTCATTCTATGCCATAATTAAAAAGTGTTTATATGTTTTAATCATTCTTTTTTAAATGAATGGGTACTTAATAGATGCTGGGATATAAAGGCTAGACTCAGGGATTGAGGCTGATCTCTTTTATGGCTATTATAGAAAGTTCAGGATGGTTTTTAGATACATTAATGGATACACTTTTCTTATTACTCTTAGTAGCCAATACCTCTAATATCTGCCTCTTCATAATCTTAAGCCCATTTAAAGTTGATAAGGCTTAATGATTTAAAATACAGTAAACTGTTTGCCCTACTTCTGTGGCTAGGTTGGATGAGCATCATCCCATGCACCAAAAAGTCGATGGTTTGATTCCTGGTCAGGACACATGATTGGGTTGCGGCTTAATCCCCAGTGTGGGGTGTGTAGAAGGCAAACAATTGATGTTTCTTTCTCACATTGATGTTTCTCTTTCCCTCTCCCTTATCCTCTCTCTAAAATCAATAAAAGCATATTAAAAAAAGAAAAGATAGTAAACAGCCAGCATGTTCTTTAAAACACTATTAACATAAACTATGTTTAATGGGTTTTATTATGTAGTATAAAAAAACAAAAAATAAGAAGGATCTGTAATTAAATAAAGAATTGATGAAGTATTTTTACTTCCAATGTCAAACTAGATATACATTGATATAGCTTCCTAAATGTAACATGACCATAAATTTGAATTGATTTGAAATAACACCATCCAAACTGTTATTTCAATTTTATAGTCATCCCTAAAAACCTATCTAATATTTCCAATTTGGATTAATTTTTTGACAAATAAAAGAAAAATACTTTTGAAATTTACATTTGGGGTTAGAATAAAAGAGGGAACGTATGTGTACTATTCTAATGCATAAATAAACTTAGGTCTGTAAGAAACTCTTCTATTTTTGTAATGAAAGGAAGTGAGCTAATGCTAAAAAGAGGTCAATACTAAGAGAATGACAAACTAACACTAATGAAGGAAGGGCTATGAAAGAAAAAGGAAAAGGAAAAGATTCAGAATTTATTTAATGGCCCGAGTCGTTAGAGAATGAAATATCCAATTTTGTGACACATGGCACAATAAAGACCTGGACTCAAGAGAAACCAGAGCATGCATTTTAGCTTGTGGGCACCAGGGCTATGAGTAGGTAACCAGCTTTGGTGAAGTGCAGCACTCTGTTAAGAAAACATGTTGTGAGTCAAATTGCTTAAGAACTTATTTTCAGAACAACTAGTAAGTTAGTATTTTAGATGGAATTTAACTTTAGAATTTGCCCAGAAAATGACTGCTTGACCAGAAACAAAATATAAGTACCTCATTTCTTAACCCCAGAAGTTATAAATATTGCATTTTATACTCTAAAAAACGGTCTGACTGCTAAGCAAAATATTCAGAAAGGATATTTTTTGTCCCTGACTTGATGGAAAATCAATAAGGCAGAGTACTGTAGTAAAAGGGCACATGATTTTGATCTCATTCTCACACAAGTGGGCATAGTGTCTTGCATATTTTATAATTCCCTTTACTTCTGAGTCCATTAATTTTATTAACTACAAAAGTAATTGATAAAACATAAAAAATACAAGAACGTTGTGGGATAGTCAGGCATCAAATAAATCAAATGCTCAATATTAATACACTGCTAGCTGGTGTGGAAATAGCAGGTATAAAGAATCTAGCTGTTTTGCCTTAAGGTCTGCACCCAACTATGAGACATTTCTAAGTAAACTACATGTCCCTTTTAATTCTCACATTCCATGTTTTTGAGCAATGTGTCCTGTTGAGAACTGTCTTTTATCTCTAGTGTTCTTTTAAATAACTCTGCTTTATAGATGGCAGTTGGGTACCGTGAATTCCTAGATGCTACCCTGTTGATCCTGGGATTACATTTCCCATCAGCCCTGTAATTCTGACTACTTAAGACTTCATGATGCTGGATACTGGCTGGAAACATTTCATTTGTGACTAGCCCATTTTTAGATCCTTTTGTGGAAAGCCAAACAAAAACAATACAATTTAATATGGGATCAGAAATATTTCAGGACATTTCTAACTCCTTACTTCCCTCAGGAGGAATCTCTGCTGCCAGTAAAAATGAGAGCAGTAATCATCTAAAGTAAAGCTAGCTACATATACTCCCTGAGGGTAATAACATATGTATCCTCCATATAATTTTAAAAAATATTTATTTATTTTTAATTTAAACCACTTTATTGATGTATAATGGATATACAAAAAGTTGTACATATTTAATGTATTCAACCTGATGAGTTTGATGATAAAGACACACTTATGAAATCATAATTATTTATGCCACAAACATAACCATCACTTACAAAAGTTTCCCCCCACTGTTATTATTATTAATTATTATTATTGTTGTTGTTGAGAGAAACACATAACATAAGATTTACCTTATGTATTTTTCTAAAAATTACAATACGGTATATTATAGGAACTCTGTTCTATAGTAGATCTCTAGGACTTATTCATCTTGCATAACTGAAACTTGGTATTCTTTAACTAATACCTCCCTGTTCCTACCTCCTCCCATCTCTGGCAATCATCATTCTACTCTTTGCTTCTATGAATTTCACTATGTTAGAGTCATAATGTAAGTAATATTGTGTAGTATTTATGTTTCTGTTTCTGGCTTATTTTTTATATTTTAATTTCTTTATTGATTAAGGTATTACCTATGTGTCCTTATCCCCGAATTGCCCCCCCACACACACACACACTCATGCCCTCACCCTCTAGTGCCTGTGTCCATTGGTTGGTTATGATTATATGCATGCATACAAGTTTTTTGGTTGATCTCCCCCCCTTCCCTCCACCCTCCTCTGCCTCCCCTCTTAAGTTTGATGGTCTGATCAATGCTTCTCTGTCTCTGGACCTGTTTTTGTTCATCAGTTTATGTTGTTCACTATATTCCATATATGGGTGAGATCATGTAATATTTATATTTCTCTGACTGACTTATTTCACTTAGCATAATGCTCTCCAGGTCCATCCATGCTGTTGCAAATGGTAGGGGGTTTTCCTTTTTACAGCAGCATTCCATTGTGTATATGTACCACAGTTTTCACCCTCTTGAGATTTATAATATATAGTAGTTTATTGAAATACTCAATGTGTCCTGTAGTAGATAAATCTGTTTAGCTTTTTATATCCAGGATTTTTAACTTAAATTTATTGAGATGACATTGTTTAATAAGATAATATAGGTTTCATGTGTACATTTCCATAATACATGATCTATATATTGCATTGTATGCCTACCATCCAAATTCAAATCATCCTCTGTCATCATGCTATCATATATCTATCATATATTGGCCCCTTAACCTACTATGCAGCCCTACCCTTTCCCTCAGGTAACCACCATACTGTTGTCTGGGTCTATGGGTTTCATTTTTGTATCCTACAAATGAGTGAAATCATATGGTTAGTTTTTCTGACTTATTTTGCTTAGCATAATATCCTCAAGGTCCATCCATGTTGTCGCAAATGGCACTATTTCATCTTTTTTTACGGATGAGTCGTAGTCCAGAATATATATGTACCACATCAGATTCTTTTTATTTTTAAAACCTCACTTTGATGATATGTTTTTATTGATTTTTAAGGAGTGAAGGTCAGGGAGATAAAAAGGGAGGAGGGGAGGAGAGAGAGAAAGAAAAAGAGAGACCATAAGATAGAGAGAGAAACATCAATGTAAGAGAAACACATTGACTAGTTACTTCCCATATACACCCAAACCAGGGATCAAACTTGCAACCTAGGTGTGTGCTCTGACTGGGAATTGAACTCACAACATTTTGGTGTACAGGTGGACACTACAAACAACTGGGCAATCCAGTTATGACTGTAAAACATCTTCATTATCCAATCACCTATCAAAAAACACTTTGGTTGTCTCCATGCCTTGGCTACCATGAGTATGCTGCATTGAATATAGAGATGCATGTATCTTTGCGAATAAATGATGTTGAGTATTTGGATAGATATACAAAAGAGGTATTGCTGGGAATTATGGTAACTCAATTCTTAATTTTTGAGGAACTCTCATTCTGTTTTCTATCATTGCTATATCACATATGAGTGAAATCATATGGTTTTTAGCTTTTTCTGACGGACTTATTTCACTTAGCACAATATTCTCAAGATCCATCCATGTTGTTACAAATGGAGCTATTTCACACTTTCTTATGGCTAAAAGGCATTTCCTATGTATGTATACCACATTTTCTTTATCCAGTCCTCTATCTCAGGACACTTCAATTGTTTCCATACCTTGTTCACTGTGATATTCAAGTTCTTAATAGCATTATTCACAATAGATAAAATGTGGAAGCAACCCAAATTCCATCAACAGATTAATAAATAAGCAAAATGTGGTATACGCTGGAATATCACTCAGCCTTAAAAAGAAATGAAATTCTGCAATATGCTACAACATGGATGAATCTTGAGGACACTAGGCTAAGTGAAATAAGTCAGTAACACATACATTCATAGAGAGAAAGTAGAATGGTTATTGTCAAAGGCTGTGATGGAAGAGAATGATAACTTATTTTTAATGAGTATAGAATTTGTTTTACAAGTGAAAGGGGTTATGTAGATGGATGATGGTAACAGTTGCACATTATAAATATATACATACACACACATATATGTATGTATGTATATATTTAACATATTTTTATTTATTTTAAAGAGGAAAGGAAAGGGAAATAGAAACATCAATGATGAGAAACAATCATTGATCAACTTCCTCCTGCTTGCCCCCTACTGGGGATCAAGCCTACAGCCCTGGGGATCAATGTGCCCTTGACCAGAATTGAACCTGAGACCCTTCAGTCCACAGACCGATGTTCAATCCACTGAGCCAAACCATATAGAGTAATATAAATATCTTTAGTATCACTGAACTTTAGAATGATTAAGATTGTAAGTTTTATGCTTATTATTTTAATACAATAACGATGGAAAAATACTACAGTACAGTATGACTAATGCTAAGATCAAGTGACAGATAGTTTGGGAATATAATGGTAGAACATCTTAATTAAAAAATAATATATAGGAGAGATGGGATGTGGTTGGAGTATCTTAGAGGGAGGAGCTGTTGTCCTACCCCACTGTGAGATAAGTCTGAGAAGCTTTGCCTTTTCTGTGTTTCTCTGAAATGCTACATGTCATTATTATTCTAGTCTTCAGGATTGTAAATCAAAGAGGGCTACGCTTCCGATGTTTACTTCATTTCATTCACCAGAAATGTTTGCAACTTCAGGGAATAAATTGTATCACATGTGAACTGCTTCCTGGCCCTTGGTTCAGGGTTTTTTTTTTTTTTAAGGAAATGAACAGCTGGAAGAATCTTAACCATCATTTAATCTAATTCCCTCACTTTAGAGAGGAAAGATTGAGCTCAGGAAAATGAAATTATTTAGTGAAGGTCACCTGAGCTATTTGACAGCTGGGTGTTTAAAACTAATTCTGTAGCCCTAGGTCCATGTGGGTTTCAGAGGTATGACACAAAAAGGACAAAGACAGGCAGCAAAATGTTGCTTTTAGACACAAGATATTCTTACAGATTATCTCTGAGAACAAATATGTAACTCTAACCATTGATATATGTGAAATTATCAAATTAATGGGTCAAATCTGACAAAATAAAGTGTTGGTTTTCATGGGGAAATATTGGATGAGTGTAGGAATCAAGTTAGTGTGGTGAAAAATGGGGGCTCTTTGAACAGTGACTTAGTACATCAGTGGTGCACATGAAATGACATAACCAATTTTTCTACTCACTAGGCCATATGTAGCCTCTCAATCTATCACTGGAAGATATGTTCTGCTCTCTGATTTCATCTCCTTCTCAAAATGTTACTGACATTAAAGTAAGGCCCTTGCTTTTCATGAGGGACCTCTACAATAACTATTCAGTTTTACTCACATATGAGCAAATGTTATATTCTTGAAGACACAAGTCATTTAAAATCTTAAATAGATTCTGCTGTAAAAACCAAAATTGTTGCTTCAGGATATGTCTGAATCTATATTATTACTTCTGTGGATAACTCATTTTTCCAAAAATATCAATGAGTGGAGTTGACTTTTATTTTTCACTGGAACAACATAACCCATGTATTATAGATGATATAATAACAGCACATGTATTTATACTTGTATTTGGTACACTAGAATATGCTTGGTGAAAATTTAACTATGTTTTTTTTTTAAACCTGATAAAAGCAGGAAGGTAAGGAAAAGGTAGAAAAAAGAATAAAGAGAAAAATTTTACCAAGAACATTGTTTCTGGATATTTCTATTAGTTATTAAATATAGAAAAATATTATTTTCCATTATCTCTATTTCGTCTTTTCCTTACTTCTCCATGCATTTTCTATAACTTATATATTCTGTCACTGCTACATTTAGGTATGGACTATAATAATTTAGGCTTGAGAAATAGAGGAAGAGATTTGACAAAACATAGTAGGGTTAGAGAGAACAAGGAGTGCTAGGCTGACCAGGAGACCTTGAGTAACCATGAACAGATAACTCCAACACAAGCTTCTGTGAAAGAGAGGGCTAAGGATCTCCTTTAGTTCAGTAGTAAAAGCAGCACTGCCTGCCTGCCAGCCTCATTGGCTTTTTACTGTAAAAGAGCTTGAACTCAAATTAACCTCTAGATACAATCAGCAGGGCAAGTATGCTTGAGAAATATATGCTTCTACAAGGTCAGGTTTTTAAAGATTAAACATAGAGATTCTAGCAAAACACCTCAGGGGATCAGACTTGTTTGGAAAAGTCAAAATAGAGGTTGTGGCCTTCGGCAAGGTCTCCTCAGAGGCCTCCGACCTTTCAAAGAATCCTCCTTACAGACCTTCCAACCAAGTCCCATGCTTCCCCACAAAGGAGGAAAAGAAGGGAGGGAGATTGAAAGAGAGGAGAGACAAGTCGTGTGTGTGTGTGTGTGTGTGTGTGTGTGTGTGTGTGTGTGTGTGTTGTGTGTGTGTGTGTGTGTGTGTTTGTGTGAGAGAGAGAGACAGACAGAGAGAGAGAGAGACAGAGACACAGAGAAAGACAGAGACAGAGAGAGTACAGAGAGACAGAGATAATGAGAGTGGGAAGTGGTAGAAGGAAGAATATGCAATTGTCAATATTTATCTTCTGCCACCCAATCACTAGTGTAAGTCAGAGAAGTGGGGAGAATCTTAGTTACTAGAAAGTGAGATATATAGGGAAGGTTGAAAATGTTCTCCTCTAGAAACATGACATTATTTTATTTACTTTTGGAATACTTTAAATTTACATAATTGTTTTAATTTATAAGCTGAACAGAGTCAAATTCAAGTGAGGGATAGTAATGTATAACAATAAGTTTATAATTATTGTGTATTTGAAAAAAAATATTCATCATTTTGTGACTTTAGGAGAAAAAGAACTGTTATAAGTTTTGAGAAATGGCAAAAAATACACTAAACATATATTTTTGTTTCATGTTTATGCACTACCTTTGCAGATGTAGTAAACTATTTTGCAATACAAAATCTGAGCATTTTAAGTGTTGAATGTGTATCTACTAGGAAAATCCCCCTTGTTGAACTGTTGGTGAAAATGCAGATTGGTATAGCAACTGTGGAAAGCAGTATGGAGTTACAGCAAAAAATTAAAAAAGGAACTGCCTTATGACTCACTAATTCTACTTCTGAGAATACATTCGAAGAAATTCTATATAATAAAGAGGTAATATGCAAATGGACCAACAATCCAACACACAAGATGGCTGCCCCCATATGGACACAAGATGGCCAGCAGGGGAGGGCAGTTGGGAGGGACCAGGCCTGTAGGGGAGGGTAGTTGGGGGGACCAGGCCTGCTGGGGAAGGCAGTTTGGGGGGGACCAGGCCTATAGAGGAAGAGAGTTGGGGAGGACCCAGGCCTGCAGGTGAGGTTAGTTAGGGAAAACAAGGCCTGCAGGGGAGGAAAGTTGGGGGAACCAAGCCTACAGGAGAGAGCAGTTGGGGGCACCCAGGCCTCCAGGGTAGGGCAGTTGGTGGGACCAGGCCTGCAGGAAAGGACAGTTAAGGGTGATCAGGTCAGCAGGGGAGGGATGCTAGGGGTGACCAGTATAATAGAGGAGGGCAGTTAAGAACAATCGGGCCAGCAAGGGAGCAGTTAAGCATGGATCAGGCTGTCAGGAGAGTGGTTAGGGGGTGATCAGGCTATCAGGAAGAAGCGGTTAGGTGCAATCAGGGAGGCAGGCATGCAAGCAGTTGGGAGCCAGCAGTCCTGGATTGTGTGAGGGATGTCTGACTGCCTGTTTAGGCTCAATTCGTGGGATCGGGCCTAAACAGGCATCACTTGAAGGGTCCCAGATTGGAGAGGGTACAGGCTGGGGTGAAGGACATATACCCTCCTATGCACAAATTTTGTGCAATGGGCCCCTAGTCTAATATATTAGTTCAAAAAATATTTGCACCTCTGTACTCATTACAGAATTATTATAACTAGTGACCCAATGCATAAAATTTGTGCACATTAAAAGGGGATTAATTAGAGTAAATAATTTAATATTGCTATTTGCCCTTTCTCTATAATAGAAGTGTCAGAGATGAAAGAAAACTAGTAAAATGTATATGAAAACCTTCCTCTTGTCAGAGTCTGGGACTTACCATGGGACCTAGACCCAGAGTCAAGTCCCCATCAACCCACATGCATCTCAAAATCACGTGAGACCCAGATCCGCCCGCCCTCTTCCCCATTGGGCTAGATCCAGATTTGGCCAATCCCACCTTTGTCAAGCCCTGCTGGGCAGGGGGCATAGCCTCAGGTCCCCCAGCCTAGTGCCAGGAAGGAAGATGTGGCCTGAGGTCCCCCAGCTCAGATCAGGGCAGAGGGCATGCCTTGAGGCCCTCCATCAAGGCCCGCCAGGTGGGGGTCATGGCCTGAGGTCCCCTGTCAAGCCCTGTGAGATGGGGGGTGTGCAGCCTCATGTTCCCTGACCCAGCACTGGGAAGGAGGCACAGCCTCAGGTTCCCCGTCAAGCCCCACTGTCAGGGGGACACTGCTTTTAAGTCCCCTATAAAGCCCTCTGGGTAGGGACATGGCCTGAGTTCCCTCAACCCAGCAATCGGGGTGCACCTTAAGGTCCCCTGTCAAGCCCCACCTGGTGGGGGGTGCAGCCTGAGGTCTCCTGGCCTGGAACTGGAGTGGGGGGAGCAGCCTGAGATTCCCGTGCCCAGCACCAGGATGGGAAGTGCACCTTGTGGTCCCCTGTCAAGCCCTGATGGGCGGGGGGTGAGGCCTGAGGTCCCGTCAAGCCCCGTGGGATTGGGGGAGGGCGTAGCCTCTGTCCCTACTGATTGCTGGTTAAGGCTCCTTATGGGAACTTGGCCTCAGCTGTGGGTGCAGCCATCTTTGTGATGAAGTGATGGTCAATTTGCATATTCCCTTTTTATTATATAAGATAGCCAATATTTGGAAACAGTCCAAGTACCCATCAGTAGATGAGTGAATAAAAAAGCTGTGGTACAATTACACAACTGGATAGTACTGGGCCATAAATGAGAAGGAAATCTTGTTTATGGCCCAAGAGCATAGATGAACCTGGAAAGGATTATGCTAAGTTAAATAAGCCAATCAGAGAAAGATAAGTACCATGTGGAATCTAATGAACAAAATAAACTATCAAACAAAGTAGAGACAGACCCATAGGCAGAAAGCAGACTGACAGGTGTTGGAAGGAGGGGTTGTGGGCTAGGTGAGGGTGGTGGAGGAAATGGAGAAAAAAAGAAAGAGAAAAAACTCATGAACATGGAAAACAGTTTGGGGATATCCTGGGAGAGGAAGATGAGGAAAGGTAGAAGAGGGTATAAGGGTGTAAAATGGTGATGGAGGAGACTTGACTTGGGTTGGTGAATACACAACACAAATGATGTGTTATGGAATTGTGCACCTGAAACCTGTATAGTTTTGTTAACCGGTGTCACCACATTAAAGTCAAGAAAAAGGAAAATAAAATAAATAAAATTTCTCTTGTTGAAATAGAGGTATATTTCCTAGTCGTTTTAGATTCAAGTACATAACTTGTAATAGTCTTTATGCATTTATTCAATAAATGCATATTGATCTATCATCAGTCTACTGTGTTTTAAAATATCTTTGTTATAGCAATTTAGTGTACCCCGATAATACAATGATCATCTTGTAATGGTACAGAGAGACTGATTTCTATTCATTGGCCAGCCTTCTAAATATTTTATAACAGTTATAAAATTCCCAATTTATTTAAAACAGTTAAATATTTTTTGGATGCAAATCACTACAGGACATCATGATAGGAACTAAACATATTGGGGAGTAGGTAGGAGGGAGGATTGGGTAAGGACAATCTCTGATTGCAGTGCAACTCTGAGAAAGTCTCAGCCAGGTCAGTAAGCCCCAGAACAAAGATGGCCCATTAAAGGAGCTTCATGTTGTCAGTATGACCAGGCTCTAGTAACCCTGACATACTCAGTCATTGGCTGGGAGCTTGACTGTAATGGGAAGAGGCTGATTTCAATGTGAATGCTATGGTGGATTTCAATGCTGTCAGCTAACTAGTTCCTCACACAAGGTTCTTCCAAAGAAAGATCTAAACAGCATATCTCCATGGCTTTTACATGTGTGGGTTAAATTAATAGTGTGTATAATGTGCTAGGATATTCTCTTGACACTTACAAAAAGATTGAATATCTTTTCTCTAGAATGTTTATATTATAAAAAAGTAAATATTAATTAACTGCTATTAGAAGAGAGAAAGCCACAGAGCATGAGACAGTGTCCTTTCCCTCAAGAAACTTATATTTTAAACAATGAAAATAGTTAAGTTTAAAAGTTATAATATTAGTACCTACTTATTGCCAGAAATACTCTACTTTGGATATAAAAATGAAAGAAGTGTTCACAAATGAAATATTATCTCCTTGAAAATTAATTATATTTTTTCTGTTACTTCATCTGAGTTATGATAGAAACACACACGCAGACTTTTTATTTTATCTAATTTCTTAAACACATTTATATATTTTCCATCACTTTATATTTCTAAGATATTATTCTCAATATTTTGTTTACACCTGTCTCTAAATTTACTAGCTTCTTCTTTAGCTCTTTCTAATTTGAATGTAATTCATACATTTTAAAACTTTAAATTTGATTTTTTTTATTTCTTGAAGCTCCAATTGATTCTTTTTTTGTTATTTGACTCATTTCTTTCTCATTCTTTCATCATTATTTCTACACATTTTTAAAACTCTCTTACAATTCTAAGCTTTTAATTATATTAATGATTATTACTTGCAAGATGTAAGATGAGGTAACGAGGATGAGGAAAAAGTGAAACTGAGGGAAGAAAATATGTGACATATTCCATTATTAGAATACTTCTGCATAGTATTTTATTACTGATAGGTGGTTGGGTTCAGAATCTTGTATTTATTATGTCTGCTCATTCTCCTTTCTGGTGGAAGTTTTTCTTACATGGTTTATACACTCTACTGCACAGCTCAAAATTTAGCTTCCTGAGAAATTCTCAGAGTTTGGAGATGTAACCCACTTTTAGGGGATGGGGGCAGTTAGCTCTCTGTGGTGTGAGCAGACTAATAGAAAGGGAGAGGAGGCAGATAGGTGTATTTTCTCTCCCTCTTTCCTCCTGTAGACAAGTCCAAGGTATTTGATATTGTATCCATGTCAGACAAGCCTGGAGGGGGTTGTGTGTCTTAGCAATTCATTGGGAACATCAATAGCCAGAATGACATTGCCTTATGTGGCATTACTTCACATCTTTCCTCACCTTACTTTCATTTTATCCTCACACTTATTACATGGGGTTGTATCTTACAAACAAGTGTTGTGCCTTAATCGTGGTCCAGTCTTTGCTTTCTACAGGATCTTGGTAAAAATTTACAAATTATACAGCATTTTAAGAAATTACAGACATAATTATGACAGGAAAACATTTAAAATCCGAAGAATAAGACACAAAAGTATATTTTATTAAATCAGATTTATAAATATTTTCTGAATAAGTCACAAAAGGCAAAACTTAAAGGAAAATACAGATACATTTGAATCTATTAATGTAAATATATGCAAATAAAGGTAAGTAGAAGGATAGATAACATTTTGGCAAAAAATTAAGGGATTATTATTACATAGGATATATAGATAAATTATCTAAATCAAACAAATAATTGCCTACCTAGTGTGGTTAGCATTGGAAATATTGAGAGGAGGTCAGAGTCTGCATATATCCTGACAGTACAGTTAAAAGGATGTCCCAAAGCACTGAATGTGTTGTAAAATAAAGAAAGAAGTTAAAGATGATTGTGAAATATTTGACCTGAGTAACTAAGAAGATGTTAGCTACTCTGAATTGATTCAGAAGGTTCTCTCAGTGGAGCACATATATGAGAGATCAAAGGCACAGGTTTGGATATGTCAAATTATAGATGTCCAAATATCTAAGAGGTGATGTCAATTATACAACTGAATATATGAATTGGAAACACAGTGAAGAGGTCTAAGCTATACCTGGCCACCTGACAGTTGTTAAATATTTGACATTAAAAAGCATTCAATGAGTACTTTTCAATCCTTTTCATTTCCCTATGAATATTAGAATAGCTTGGCAATTTGAATTCTTTAAAATTAGGATTATATTAAATTTATAAATATTGGGTCGGCAGCTAAGTAATTGCGGATTTTTTAAAGAAAATCAAAGACAATTTTTTCATGGAACTAAATAACTTTATTCTGTAATGTATTGCCCATTTTGATCAATGACCTTTTGCCATCTTTCAGGCAGCATCATAATCCCACGTTCAAAAAACTTCTGGTTTTTATTAGCAAAAAACTGAATCAGGTACGATTTGACATCATCATCATTATTGAAATTTTTACCATTCAAGAAGTTTTGTAAAGATCGAAACAAAAAGTAATCAGATGGTGCAAGGTCAGGACTATATGGTAGATGTGGCAAAACATCCCAACCAAGCTCCATTAATTTTTGCCGAGTGACCAAAGATGTGTGTGGCCTTGCATTGTCATGATGGAATACAACACCTTTTCGATTTGTCAATTCGGGCCGCTTTTCTTCAACTGCATTAATTTCGTTAGTTGTTCAATGTAGACATCAGAATTGATCGTTCGGTTGGGTGGTAAGAGTTCAAAGTAGACAATTCCTTTGTAATCCCACCAAACTGATAACAAAACCTTCTTTTGATGAATATCAGCTTTTGATGTTGTTTGAGTTGGTTCACCTGGCCTGCTCCACGATCTTTTCCGCTTGATATTGTTGTAAACAACCCATTTTTCATCGCCAGTTATCAGTCGTTTTAAAAATGGATCATTTTCATTACGTTTCTTTAGCAAATCGCAGCTGCTAATGCGTTGCGTTAATTGTGATTCTTTAATTTCGTGAGGAACCCATGTATCAAGTTTTAAAACATAGCCAAGTTGTTTTAAGTGATTTTCAATGCATGTATGTGATACATGAAGCTTCTCTGCAATCTCACGTGTTGTACTGTGACAGTCCGAATTGATTATTGCTTTGATTAGGGCGTCATCAACTTCAACTGGACGACAAGAGCATTTTTCATCTTTGAGTGAAAAATCACCAGAACGAAATTTGGCAAACCAATTTTGACACTGCCGTTCTTTTAAGGCTTCGTCACCATAAACAGCACATCACTTTTTATGAGCTTGCGATGCGTTTTTCCCTTTGTGGAAATAAAAAAGCAAAATATGACGAAAATGTTCCTTTTGATTTTCCATTTTTCAACGAACGCCAAACAAAAACTACAAAACAGATCAAAAAACTTTTTTTACTGATTAACAGCTGAATAGCCAACTATCAAATAACAAAATGTGTTTTACATTTGTACTACGTCTGCAAACCTAAAAATTCAACTGAAGCCATATATGTGTAAAACCCGCAATTACTTAGTTGCCGACCCAATATTTTAGGGGAAATTGACATCTAAATAATATCGTATATTCCAATCAATACACATGATATATTGCTCACTTATATGTTCTTTAATTTCTTTGAGAAATGCTTTGACATTTTCAGTGAACAGGCCTTGCATATATTTTGACAATTTTTCTGCAAGTTCTTTATACTTTTGATCCATTTATAAACCGGTTTGAATTTTTATGTAATATGAACTCTATTTTCAAAATAAATTTTTACCAATTAAAAATTAAGGCCTATATATATATTTTAATCCAAAGATAGACTTATATTAATTTAAAATATTTCAAGTAATTGATTTGTATTTTTCTTTTAATTAATTTTGGGGTACTTAACATGTACCCTTATAAGTGATAATATTTTTATTTTTAAACATTTTTATTGATTTCAAAGAGGAAGGGAGAGGGAGAGAGAGAGAGAAAAACATAAATGATGAGACAGAATCATTGATTGGCTGCCTCTTGCCCACCCCACACTGGGGATGGAGACTGCAACCAAGGTATGTGCCCTCACCTGGAATAGAACCCTTACCTCCTAGTTCTAATAAAAGAGTAATATGCAGATTGACCATCACTCCAATACACAATATGGCTGCCCCCATATGGTCAAAGATCCTGCTCCCATGTGGACACAAGATGGCTACCACAAGATGACCAGCAGGGGAGGGCATTTGGGAGGGACCAGGCCTGCAAAGGAGGGCAGTTGTGGGTGATCAGGCAAGCAATGGAGGCAGTTGGGAGGCACCAGGTCTGCAAGGGAGGGAAGTTGGGGGTGATCAACCCTGCAGAGGATGGAAGTTAGGGGCAAGCAGGCTGGAAGGGGATCAGTTAGACATTAGTCAGACTGGCATGGGAGTGGTTAGGAGGTGATCAGGCTGGCAGGCAGAAGCAGTTAGGGGCAATCAGGAAGGCAGGCAGGCAAGCAGTTGGGAGCCAGCAGTCCTGGTTTGTGAGAGGGCAGTCGTACATCCCTTGAGGGGTCCCAGATTGAAGAGGGTGCAGGCTGGGCTGAGGGACACCACCACCCCCTCCTGCTGTGGACGAATTTCATACACTGGGCCTCTAGTTTTTATATATTGTTGGATTCTACATGTTAATTTTTCTTTTCTATTTTCATGAGAAATATTGGCTCTGAGTTATTTCTTATAATACCTTTGTCTCATTTTGGTCTTATAGTGTGGACTTCATAGAATAAATAGAAAAAGTACTCTTTCCTCTTCAATTTTTTGGGAGAGTTTGCATAAAAAATTATATTTTCCCCTCAAACATTTGCTAGTCTTTATCATCGATGCCCTCTGGACCTGAAGTTTTTGCTTTGGGAGGGTTTTTTGTTTGTTTGTTTGTTTTACTCCTCACCTGAAGATATTTTTCCATTGATTTTGAGAGTGGAAGAGAGAGGGAAAGACAGAGAAAAATAACCATGTGGGAGAAACACATCAATTGATTGCCTCCATCACATGTCATGACCAGGGCCTGGGCCAGGGAAAAGCCTGCAACCAAAAGCCTGTACATGTCCTTAACCAGAATTGAACCTGGTACTCTTTGGTCCTCAGGCCAATGCTCTATCCACTGTACCTCACCTACTAGGGCTAGGAGGGTTTGTTTTAAAAAAATAAAATAAAACTAACATCTATAATAATAAAAGTATAATGTGCAAATTGACCAAAGGACCGAACTGCAAAACAACCACCTGGACCACCTTCTGGATAACCACACTATGACACGCACTGGTGCCAGGCCAGCCAAGGCAGGTATGATGCAATTAGTTGGGAGGCCCTGCCATTGTCCCACAATTGCCTGGGCGATTGATAGGGGGGGGGGGGGGGGGCACCCCACTGATGCTGCTGCAAGGTGGTTGATCTGGGGGCCCTGCAATCTATCACCTCACAGAAGGAGGCTCAGGCCACTGGTCAGCGATGCTGTGGTGTGTGTGCAGGGATGGCCAGCGATTGCCCCACAGAGGGAGGCCCAGGCCAGCCAAGCAATCACATCCCATGCCTGCTGCCCACAGAGGGAGGCAAGTAGTGGCAGGGGAGGGGGGCAGTGCTGAACAGATGGCAAGCAGTGGCAGCAGTGGGGGTGGGCCAGCTGCCAGCAGCCTCGAGAAGGAAAGCCTTTTAGGCCCTAATCTTGGCCAGGTCTAGGGATCCTACCTGAGGGACAACCTCCTGCCCTCATGCATGAATTTCATTCACGGGGCCTCTAGTCTTTAATAGAAGAATAATTAATCAGGTTAGCTAATTTTCCCTCAGTGAGTAATTCACATCTTTCAAAGAATATGCTCATTTTATTTAACCTGTGGAATTTATTGGCATAAAGCTGCCCATAATATTGCTTATTATTCTTTGAACCCCTGTAGAAGTTTTTGTCATGTCACCCATCTATTTCCTGATATCAGTAATTTGTATTTTCACCTTTATAGTCTTGACTAGTTTGGGAGAGGTTTATCAATTTTTACTTCAAAGATCCAGCTTTTCATTTCACTTACATAATTCTACTAGAGGCCTAGTGCACAAATTCATGCACCAGAGGGGTCCCTTAGCCTGGCCTGTTGGGTTGGGCCAAAATTGGCTCTCCAACATTCCCTGATGGGTCCAGGATTGCAAGAGGGCACAGATCTGACCAAGGGTTCTCATTGGCGCATGATCAGGGCCTGAGAGAAACGCAGGAGGTTGGCCAGCTGGGAAGGTACCACAGGAGGCTTCCAGGGCATGTCTGGTCCATCTCACTCAGTCCTGATCAACCGGACCACAGAAGCAAGCTAACCTATCGGTTACAGTGTCTGCCCCCTGGGGGTCAGTTCATGTCATAGCGACTGGTCGACCGGTCAATTGTCTGCCCCCTGGTGGTCAGTGCACAACATAGCAAGTGGTTGAGCGAACTTAACATATTATTAGCATATTACGCTTTGATTGGTTGAATGGCCAAACAGATGACTGGATACTTAGCACATTGGGCTTTTATTATATAGTATTGTGTGTTTTTTCCATTTTTTTAAATTTAGGTATTATATGTGTACATATTTTACCATTGTCCCCACCCTCCAACCCACTCCTATACACGCCCTCACCCCCAGCATTTTGTGTCCATTGGTTATGCTTATATGCATGCATACAAGTCCTTCAGTTCATCTATTATCTCCCCCACTTCTCCCTAAACTTCCTACTCTAATTTGACAGTCTGTTTAATACTTTACTGTCTCTATATCTATCTTTTTGTTCATCGGGTTGAAATGTTCTTTATTATCCATAAATGAGTGAGATCATGTGGTATTTTTCTTCATTGACTGGCTTATTTCACTTAGCATAATGTTCTCCAGTTCCATCCAGGTTGCTGCAAATGGTAGAATTCCTTCTTTTTTAATGCAGAGTAGTATTCCATTGTGTAGAAAACCATAGTTTTCTGATCCAGTCATCTGTTGATGGGCTAGGCTATTTCCAAATCTTAGCTATTGTAAATTGTGCTGCTACGAACATAGGGGTGCATATATCCTTTCTGATTGGTGTTTCTAGATTCTTAGGATATATTCTTAGGAGTGGGATTACTGGGTCAAATGGGAGATCCATTTTGTTTTTTGAGGTAACTCCATACTGTTATCCACAGTGGCTGCATAATTCTGCATTCCCACCAGCAGAGCATGGATGTTCCTTTTTCTCTGCATCCTCACCAACACTTGTCATTTGTGGATTTGTTGATGATAGGCATTCTGACAGGTGTGAGATACCACATTGTTGTTTTGATTTGCATTTCTTGGATAATTAGTGACTTTGAGCATGTTTTCCTGTGTCTCTAGGCCTTCCTTCTATCTTCTTTTGAAAAGATTCTATTTAAGTCCATTGCCGCCCCCCCCCTTTTTTTTAATTCTTAAATCAATCTTTATTGTTCATATTATTACAAAGGTTCCTCATTTCTTCCCCCCTCCACTAGGTTTCTCCCCCCCCCCCCCTCCACCACCACCACCACCACCACCACCACCACCACCACCACCACCCCCCCCCCCCCTTCCCGTCGTCCTTATCCATAGGTGCACAGTTTATGTTCAGTCTCTTCCCACATCCACCACTCCCCCTTTCCCGGAGAACTGTCAGTCCACTCCCCTCCCCTATCGCTGACTCTACTACAATCAACAGCTAATATTGTTCATCAGGTTTTTCAATCTCCTTTTTTTTTTTAATTAATAAACTTTTACACTCCTAAGAATAAATTTTAAAATCTAATAATTTTAAACCTTGTTTTTTTCTGCCCTGGGAATTGAGAAGCAAACTTGTTTACTTGTAAACTTGCCCTTAGGCTATCAAAAGGTGTAGCCATTCAAGTGTAAATGAACACATTGTTTAAAGATAGTTGTTGGTTGGAATTGGATTACCTGTTCTGGGTGGGAATGGTTTGTCCTCCCCTTTCTCTATTAAAATTAAGGTGTTAGCTTTAAAACCTCTTTTTGGCAAGAGACCTTAAACTTTCAGAACTTTAAATTTTTCAGATAGTAAATCAGTTATTTTGCATTTTCTCTAATCAATAATACCTCCACATGCCCAAGGATACACTTCACACAAAAGACACTTCCAAATAGATCAACCAACCTCATCCAGGCCCAGATCAAAAACCCACAAATTTAGAATTATTATTTCCTCTTTGTGAGTTGACACTTCTATCATCAAGTAAAGCTTCTTTTGTCCTATTAATATTTTTGCTCTTAAATCTGGCACTAATATAGTTACTTCCACATTCTTCTAAACAGTGTTAGCTAAGTATATCTTTTACTATCCTCTACTTTTAACCTATTTCTGTCTTTATATTTAAAGCGAAATTTTTATAGGGAGAATCTGAAATGTATTCTTGGGTGAGAATTTTTAAAAATAATAATAATAAACAGAATATGTTTGGGTCAGGCTTTAAAAAAACAATCTCTCAATATCTAATTTTAATTGGGAGAGTATAACTATTTACATTTAATAAAGTATTGACCCAACAGGATTAAATCTTTTATCTTGCAGGGTAATTTCTCTTTGTCTCATATGTTCTTTATCCCCTATGTTTCTTTTTTGCTGTCTTTTATATCATTGGAGCACTTTTCATGATTGCATTTAATCTTCTTTGCTGTCTTATGAGCTACACCTCTTTCTTAGATATTACTTTAGTAGATGTTATGGTCAACAAAGTATACATCTTTAACCTATGAAAGTCTACCAAAGTGTTACTATACCATGACAAATATAGTATAAGAACCCTTCAAACACACATTCTTTTAGTTTCCCCTTAATCTTTGTGTATTATTGCCCTGCATTTTACATATATGCATTTTTAAACACCACAGCACATTGTTATTATTTTTGTTTTAAACACTGCATTTTCTCTTTAAGACATTTATTTAATAAAAAAAAGAACATTTTAGATTTACTTTTGTACTTACCATTTACAGTTCTTTACATTCCTTTATGTAGAATTATACTTATATAGTAGAGACCTGGTGCACAAAATTTATGCATGGGGGTGTCCCTCAGCCCTACCTGCACCCTCTCACAATCCGGGACCCCTTGGGGGATGTCCAACTGCCGGACATCTCTCTTTCAATCTGGGACTGCTGGCTCCTAAACACTTGCCTTCCTGCCTGCCTGCCTAATCAGCTCTAACCACTCTGCCTGCCTGCTCATCCTTAAATTCTCACCTGCATGCCTAATCGCCCCTACCCACTGTGCCTGCTTGTTTGATTGGCCCTAACTGCTTCTGCTTCGGCCCCCACCACCATGGCTTTGTCCAGAAGGATGTCCAGAATGACATCTAGAAAGTTGTTCAGCTAATTAGCATATTATGTTTTTATTATTATAGATGGTATGAGATTATATTTATACCTGGTATCTATGTTTATACCTGATATTTATATTTGCAGGTATCCTTATGATTAATTCTCTCAGCCTTTCTATGACTGATAATTTTTCCATTTTACCTTTATTTCTAAAAAATATTTTTGCTGCATATAGAATTCTAGACTGATTATTTTTTAGTATGATAGAGATGTTATTCTACTGTTTTCTTATTTACATTGTTTCCTAGGAGAAATCTGTTGTGATATATTTCTTTGCTCTTTTGTATATAATGTGTACATTTTCTTTTGCTGGTTTTAAAGTTTTCTTACCACTGGCTGTAACTTGATTATGTTGTCTCATGTGGCAGTTTTCTTCAAGTTTCTAGAGCTGAATATAGTTCTTAAGCTTTTGGATTTGTGATTTTATTTCAAATACTGAGTCAGAATTAAAATGGTAATAAAACTATATTAATATCTTTTTCCTTCAGTTATTCAATTCCTCTACCAGTCCACTGGATGTATGGCATCTTTTATACAAAATTATTCCCCTGAATAATATTCAATAATTAATCCTTTAGTCCTACAATTCTTACCTCTTCTCATGTTAAAATTTAGAATGTTCTGAAGGGATATTTTATAGTTCAGATATAGTTACTATTTTGTTGTTGTTGTTGTTCGTGTCTTTTATTAACCCAAATACACTTATCTTCTGGTTTGTTGAAGCAATAGGTCAAACAACATTTGTCACAATAATGTCTATCAAAGTGGCTCGCCATTAAAACTCTAGCACCACATTTATCTGAAGGGCAATCCCGAGGAAGGCGACTGATTTTGCCATTCTCATCCACTAGTAGTATTTTAGGACAGCCAGATTAACCTTCTTTCTCTTATGCTTGTTCTTCTTTTGAGTGGTGTAAGACTTCTTCTTGCACTAGCTGATTTGGCTCAGTGGATAGAGCATTGGCCTTCAGACCAAAAGGTCCCAGGTTCAATTCTGGTCAGGGCGCATGCCTGGGGTTGCAGGCTTGATCCCCAGTAAGGGGAGTGCAGGAGGCAGTCGATCCATTGATGTTTTTATCTCTCTCTCCTTTCCTCTCTGAAGGTATATATATATCTTCTTACTTTTCTTGGCACCACCACCAAGTCTCAACACAAGATGAAGTGTGGACTCCTTTTGAATGTTATAGTCAGACAAAGTATGCCCATCTTCCAGTTTCTTGCCAGCAAAGAGCAGTCTTTGCTGATCAGGAGGAATTCCTTCCTTATCCTGGATCTTGCCCTTTACATTTTCTCTCATATCCAAGGGTTCAACCTTGAGAGCGATGGTCTTCCCCTGAGGGTTTTCATGAAAATATGCATCTTGGCAGTGACTACACCACAGATGGTGGATCGGAAAGGTACAGTTACTATTTTGCTACTAATACCATTTCATTAAAACGTTTGTTGCTAGGTGAATATAGTTCAATATTTTATAACAGTTATCAACATTTTTAAATGAACATGGAGACTCCCATATGCACAATGATTTAATTTATCACAAATAGGATATCAGGCAGAACACATAGCTGGTAGATGATATATACATGGACAGAAAAGCTTCTATAATATAAGTGGATACCTAGGTCCATAAATAATAGTGTCCCTGTATAATATAACTGAATTGTTTGAAAGTCTTCCCTTACCCTTATCATGACATGTTTCTGAAGCAAATAAATTAACATAACCAGTATGAGTCTCTTCTTCTTTTTGTTGGAATGGTATTGAAATGGGATTTGGAATAAGAATGCTTGAAGAATGGTTTATAGAAAATATTTGATGTAGTCATTACATGAATCTACATATGTGACAAAATGCCACAGAATTATGCACACATATTATACCAATGCCAATTTCCTGATTTTGATAGTGTACTATAATTATGTAAGATGTAACTATTGGGGGGAAACTGGGTGAAGGGCACACACTAACTTGTAATTATCTCAAAATAAAAAGCCAAAACAAAAAATAAAAGTAATTCAATGAACCTCCATGTTTATATTTAGTGAAATGCACGAGGGAATCAATTACAGTGGTTTTAGGTTCCTGATCTCTAAAAAAGTGCTCATTTCATTTCCCCATTTTTTTTCTTCTTATCCTTTATGATCTCATTAGCAATGAAAGTTAATGGAACATATCTTCTCTTAAAATAATAAGCATTTTAAAGTCTATTACATTACTTCTAGTATTGATAGAACAAAATGATTCAGCAGAATGTGCTGTTTTTCTAGGTGAAAAAAACAACACAAAACACAAAACTAAGGTTGAGTGATAATTTCTCCTACTGAAAATAAACATGCTGCCATTGCTCACTCATGTTTTAAAAATAACCACCCAACAGGTCGCTGAGATGGGGCGCAGGTTTCAGGGCCTCTGTGGTCCTCGGGCCAGTGGCAGTCCAGCAGACAGGCCAGGTGCCTGCTCCCCGCTCCCCTGCCCTGCAGCCTCCAGCGTCAGCACAGCGGCCAGCCAGTTTGCAGCTGACGCCATGGGATCAGGAGCCCAGGAACCTGCCTCGGGAGCCCAGCACGACGGGTCTCAGAAAGCCAGAGGGGATCTGGAATGTCCGCGAGGCTTCTCGGCGCAGTCAGGACGAGCTTGGAGATGAATGTAGCTGAAGGGTGACACGGCTCTGAACACCGTGCACACTTACACCTGCGCGTGCACACCCGCCCGTGGGGGCCCGGTCCGGAAGCTCCAAGTACAGTCCCATTATAATCAGCTCAGAACTTCGGGTCTGACTGGGCATAGCCACCCACACAACGCAATTTTAAAATACAATCCGGGGCCTGCGCCCTTTCGAAGCTGTGCAGCGGGCAGGACAGTGCCCGGCCTGGGGATTCGGAGGGTGCACAGACACCCCCGCCCTGCCCCAGCTGCCTGGCGTGTCCTGCATTTGTATTGTCTGCTGTCTGTCCTCCCCGCCAGGCCAGGCTCTGAGAGCAGGGACTTCCCAGTCATTTCTGGGTCTTCCTTCCCTCCACACCCTACCCCTGCCCTCAGAGCAGGACCTGCACACAGGAGAGCAGGAAGAGTGATGGCGTGGAGGAAACAGGACATTTGAACCCTTGGTGCTTCTGACAGCATCTGTATGTTTACTGTGTTCTGGAAGGACATACCCATATTTTTATGCAATTCTTTTGTACCAATAATTTCATTTGTACTTTTGCCCAAAACCCTGTTGGTGTAAATAGTTTTATATAATAAAACTGGAGCCAATGCTGAAAAAAAAATAATAACCACCCAAATTGTAGATGATAATTCTACCTATTTTTTTCCCGTCAAGCCTATAATAATCAGTACATTTTAGTAGCCTTTTGGCTCATATATGTACTTAGAGGCTTAATTATATCATAATCACACTAGAATAAAGCCTTATAGGCAGCTCTCATGGGAAGTGAGACTGAACTGTGGGGTCAGAGTTCTAAAGTTGCTGAATAATTATCACATGTTTTTAGATAGCATAATCAGTATAAAAGTACCAAGTCAATAGGAAATATACTGTGTGTTTTTCTATGCCTTTGTCTCATTACATTTTTTTAGTTTCTTTTAACTTAGTTTTTTTTCCCCTTCCAAATAATAAATAATCTCTGATATTTGGTGGTCCCAAACATAATTTGAGAAATCAGAGACTTTAGGTATGGTTTATATGTCTTGAGCATTCAATTCATCTAACAATTGCCAGTGTGGTTTCATTAAAGTATATATTTAATCTCAAGAGAGTAGATTAGGCTAAAGTGTACTCACAATACAGTACAGTGTTCTTGCTGGACTATTTTGTGAGTATACTTAAATGTTTTGAGGGAAAGTGAAAGGGAAAAAAAAGGAGAGAAAATGTTAGTTAATGGGAAAAGGGAATGGAAAGACAATTAAATCTGAGTATAATCATTGCCACTTTAAAAATAGCTTTCATCTAGTATGGTATACATAAATCTTCCAACAACGTTGTAGAGAATAGAGGATAGATGCTTCTGAATCAATGCCCAGTTATTTAGTGAGCCTATCAAGCTGACAGTAAGATACACATGAATGCACAAGAAGAGTGTCTTTGGATGCCTACCTAGTGCATGTCAGTGAAACAGAGTACAAGTGTATGAAAGCACTGATAGGCTTGTTTCTGCTACAAATACAAAACCAACAGGCTAACCATAATCTACTCTTTGAAGCTTGTATTGCAGTACTTGTGACTTTTAATAAACTGACTCACACATACAAGGCATGCAGAAAAAAAAATAGGGTTTGAAACATGAGGGGGAAATCGCATTGGATGTGAAAAAAAAAAAACACACACAACTCATTTGAATAGTCACTATTACTTACTTATGACTTATTTTTTGTGTTTTTGCTCTCTACCAGTACTAATGATTTTCTTATGATGGCCATTTAACAATTAAAGGACCTAAGCTTTAGTCATCTATATATATAAAAGCCTAAGTGAGCGGTAGACTCTTTGGCAACTCAGTGGGTTGAACAGTAGCAATGACACACACTGATTAATAGGGGGCAGATGCTCAACACAGAAGCTGCTCCCTGGTTGTCAGTGCACTTCCACAGCGGGAGTGCCACTCAAATGACCAATGGGCACTAGATGTCAGCCTCATGGATAGCAAACCTCTGCCACAGACAGAGGTTCCCTCTGGGTGCCCCCCCCCCCAATCTGAACCGAAACCAGGATGGGGACCCGCATTGGGATGGGGACTGGCATTGGACTGATTCTCAGTCATGGGCAAGCCTACCAAGCAGTGGTGGTGGCAGGATGAACAAGAGCAGCACAGAGTCGAGCCCGGGTTCAGGCTCCTCCCTGGCTGCCTCCCATTTAAGGCACTACTATATCCCTCGGGGTGGGTGTGTAGGACTGTTGGTTTTGTCCAATCCCCACAGGCCAGGCTGAGGGACCTGAAACAGGTTTTGTAATCTTTATAATGAAGTCCTCTAAAGGGTGTGCTGTCCATGGTTCTGAAGTTCAATGCCTACTCTAAATCAGTGGTTTTCAAAATGGAGCACACATATCACAGGGCGGCAATTTGATTTTTAAGGGGAGGCAACTCAAGAGTGAGTTATTAACAATGAATTTTTTGCATTTCTCACAGTTCAAGGGGCCTCATATATAATAGTATATAAATATACACTGAGTGGCCAGATCATTATGATCTCTGAACACATAATAATCTGGCCACTCAGTGTGTGTGTGTGTGTGTGTGTGTATATTAGAGACCTGGTGCATGAATTAATGCATGGGTGGGGTCTGGACAGCTTGGCCAGGGGGAGGGGATATGGACGGTTGGCTGGCCTGCCTGCTGGCCGAACTCCTGGTCAAGGGGACAATTTTCGTATTAGCCTTTTATTTTCTAGAATATATACTGAGTGACCAGATTATTATGCATTCAGAAATCATAACAATCTGGCCAGTAAGTGTATATATATATTTGTGAAATATTTATGTATTTCAGTTTTCTATTATATTTTGAAACTTTATTTGCTATTATATCACTTAATATTATTTTTTTTAACAATTTCTTAGTGATTTCTTCTTTAGTACTTCAACTGTTCTTTCATTCTTTTATTTTTCTCTTTCATGATGGCATGTTCTTTGGAATCTTGTAACATAATCTAATAACATATTATACTCATACCAAACATAACATTCTACTATAAATAGCATTTAAATATAATAAGTATATCTATTTATTCTAAAGATAAAATAACTTCCAGTAAAGAATATCAGGTACCCCTATTAAAAATATGCTCTAACCTGGCCCACTTGCAAAATCATGAAAGTGATACTTTTCCTCTAATAGTAGCAAGAGTGTGGAATTACCAAGGGCAAAATTTTCATATCTGGATTTTTAATCAGCAGATATTCAAACAACTTGTCGATGGTCTTGGCATTGTTGAGAATACAGTGTTAGTGCTTAAAAAAAATAACCTTATGTAAATCCTTAGGCTGTGCAGAATCTGGAAATTTTATATTGTTCTTTATATGTTAAAGACACATTTCTTTCTATATAGAAATTGAATTATTGAGAATCATTACTGAAATATTGAATAATATCTTATGCAATATTAATTTCAGTGGAAATACTTCACTTTTTAGCTCATGGTATAAGAATATAGAAATTTGAGGAATGCTAATGTAATTTTAAGTAAAAACAGCAGAATGTAAAGGGTTATACATGCCTATGCAAATACATATGCCAAGTATATATTTTTAAACTATTAGATTATGAATTCAGACTACTTACTCCAAATAGGACGTTGGACAAACAACCTATCCTCCCTGACTCCAGTTTCTTTCACTGTGATAATAATGGTATCACTAAACTATATCATATGTTGTTGGTGTTAAGTATAATGATACCTGTAGAGTACTTGTTGGTATGATTATTATGAAGCCAACATAAAAATAAATATTTACTTACTACCTTTTCAATAAAGAGGACCATGTATATTCAAAAATTTGTTCTCTCACATCTCACTGAGATAGATGCCTACTAAGAGAGGAAATAGAAATTAAAGAATGAAAGAGTCTGAATACTATGCAGGAAATGTGTCAAATGTGTAACTATTAAGATTTTTATAATAGGACTCATTACTTTTACTCAGAAGCATTATTTTATAGGTCTCTATTACTTTAAGGAAATATGATTGAATAATTGAATGAGGTATTAAATCTGAGTAAATAAATTACTATTTTGTCATTAAGATGAAAATATGATCGTTATACTCTCCTTTTACTTGTAGAATGCTAGCATCCAACAACAGAATTTATGAAGAAAACACTATTAGTATTAAATCAAAAACTTGAAGGTAATAAAATCACAATTGTTTACATTGACTTTTGCTCAATGCCATCCCCCCCCCCCAAACATATATGATTGACAGATCTCACCCTGGGGAAGCACATACATTTTAAGGTTAGTTTAGCATGACAAAGAGAAAAAAAAATCTAAGTTTGGGTTGCTTCCAAAAGATGCCAATACATTTCCACATCTGCTCTATTATCTCTGTTGTACCAAGAACCATTCTCCCAATTAGTTAATTAACTTCAAGAAGAAACCAAATTAGTTTAAAATGCAATTTAAACACAAGACTATAAATTGTAATTAAAACTGCATGCAGTTGGCATAATTTTTTTTCAAAACATTTAAAGAGGATCAATTTCAAAAGCACAAATTATTTGGACTGGTAAATTGATGCAAATGTAGTCAAATGGTCAATTTTTTAAATAATATTTTAATTAGCCCTTTAGTCACAATGATTTATAAATGTAGTAGGTAAAAAATAGTATCGTCTCATTGTAGATGTTAATATGAGATTTGCTCATGTATGTTTAAATGGTCAATAAATTCTGTTTTTCCTAATAATAAACTTATTTATGGATTAATAAAAGTGAAATATGAATTTATTAAGAATTAAAGACTAAAAAACTGTTAACAATACTAGTTTATAACTCCTATGAGGCTGCTGTTACCATGTTACTCTAACATCATTATTAATACTAATATTTAGTATTCATAAATAGCACTATTAATGTTAATTTTTCTTTACCTTGATCATATGTGTATGTAGAGAACAGAAACGTATTTAATGCATTTATTAATTATAAATCAATGACTTTATTCTCATTAGTTATCTGTCATTATTAAGCAAATGCCTCATTAATCAAATAAAACCTGGAAATGTAGGCTTTTTTTCCTCTTAAAGGAGGTAATACAATTCCAAAATAGGGAATATATGTTTTTAAATGTCTAGAGTGCAATGCTTATCATTTTAGGCAAGGCAAGAACTAAATTGGATTCTCTCTAAAACATGTTATTTTAGGTGGATCAATTTTTTTACTGATCTTATCATCCTTTAGAGCTAGAAGGAATATGTAAGGAATTTGGTAAAATTTTATACTCAAAAAATATTTATTTTTTTCAAATTTTTCTTAAGCCTTTGCCAAATCTCTTTCTATTGTCACATAACTGTGGTTTTTTTCTTGTCATCAACCTCATTAGAGAACAAATGGAGTTCAGTATACTCAACTTAGAGTTGAAGGAATAAAGTCATCATTCAGATTTTCTTTTTCAGATAGTATTTCTCCACTTTCAATACATAAGTGGTAAGATTTCTCAGAGGCTAAATGTGATGCAATTCATTTGAAATCTCTGGAATTTCTGTTTGATTCTGTCTCTCATATTTTGTTGGCATGCCATTGTCATTCTAAATGATACTTATATATTTAATATAATAGTTCTTATTTGAATTACAAGTATAGTATAAATGTACCTCTAGATAATTAATAGTGCCTCATATATATTCCATGTTCCATCTAAAGAACATAAAAATGCTAATGAAAATGGAGTTTATTATTCATTTTAGAAAAAAAAAGCTCAATAATGAAAATGTAAAATTTTCCCTTGGATCTATGGGATTCTTACTATTGAAATTTTAATAAATTGAACAGAAATATGAAACCAACACCCGAATTAGGAAATAGATCAGAAAGAAAATGAAAAGTCCCCAGAAAGCAAGCTGGAACACATGGAAATATGTGACATAAATGACAGAGATTTTAACACTGCTGTTCTTAAAATACTTAATGAGATGCAAGAAAATACAGTCAAGCAAGTCAATGCACTCAGTAAACAAATCAATGAACAAAATGAGTACTTTAAAATTAAATTGAAACCAAAAAAAAAATAACCAATCAGAAATCCTGGAAATGAAGCATGCACTTAAGAAGAATAATGGTGACCAAATAGGCAGATGTGTCCTGCACCTTTTCCCGCACCTTGTCCCAGAGCAAGTAGAAAGAGCAACTAAATTAAATAACATTCATACAGAATTGGCAAATTAGACATAGCTGGTGAGACAATTAACAGCTGGAAAGGGCAGAGGATACCCGGAGAGCACTAGGATCAGGGATCTGGGTTGGAGAAAGATGCAAGATCACTAAGCCAAGAGAGTTAGGAAGACGCTGCACAGCACCAAATCCATGTCCCTTGGGGACAGGAGTAACATCCAACTGTGGAAAGAAAGTTCACAGGACTGCTGGAAGCTAGGGAACCTATATCTAAGCCCACAGCCCAGAGATGCTGCCCTAGAAGAACAGCATGAAGAGCTGCCCAAGCCACTTGGTGCCAGAGAGAGAGAAACTTGCGGTCACGTGGTTGTTTTGCCCCCGCTTTTGTCCTTGGCTTTATTCACTAAACCCAGTATAAGAATCTTTCAATTACAAACACTTACCCAAAGCTGCAATGCAGGTGGAGGTGCATATTTGTGGATCTGCAGAGAGGCTATGGAGAGGAGCAGGCCAGGGAGAGGTGACCAGTAATCTGGCACCCTCTGGACCGAAACAGCCATTTTTTTTACTGAAGAGCCAGCCTCTCCCAGCAGCCTCAACACAGTTAATACAGCCACACCCAGCCTACACCTAGATTATATATAGCCCCAAAGAGCCCTCAAGGACTGGGTTGAAAAGAGGCTATTCATTCCTAGAAAGCCACCCCCACCTAAAACCCTGTTAGAAATAGATGCTTGAGTGAATAAGATTGACAGCAGGTGACAGGCAAAGCAGGCAAATTGGTCCTGTCTGCTTGCAGCCATACTGTGGAATAGACAAAAACAGAGGAGCAGTGGATCTCTTGGAACTTCAACAGGGTGTTGACCACCTAATAGAAACTCAGAAGTGACAGACAGAACAGAATGGAACAAGATTCCTGAGTCCAAAACTAAAGTCTGAACCCAGCCTCCCTGGGGTATTAAAACTTGGCTAAAGTGAACAGCACTTTACTTTTTTAGTTTTTATATTTTATGTAATACTTTAATCAATAAAGAATTTAAAAAATAATAAGAAGTGAAATATTTACAAGGTCAAATACAAATCAAATTGTTAACAGTGGTTACCCCTTGAGTCTATCAATAGAGTTGGAGGAAAGTGAGGCAGCTATTGTATTTTTTGTTATATTTCTGTATTCTTTGAATTATTGTTACAAGAAAGTATTACTTTTCTAACAGGAAAATTTTTCTAATGAACCTAACTCTAAGATGACATTTATCAAAGGCTTATTTTACATTCTCCCTTTTAATTCTCAACGCTGTGTGGTGAGCAGTATTTTCACCAAAGAAGAAACTAAGGTATACAAATTTTAACTAACATTAAGATATCATTATACACCTGATAATTGGAAAAATAGGGACTCAAGATTCCTCAGTCCAAAACTAAAGTCCATTCTCTAAGTATGTTTCTATAATGAAAGGTGCTTGACTTGTGAGATATAATATTGTTATTTTATCTTCTTTTTTATTTTTTCCACCTTTCTCTTTCTTACTTCTTCCTTTTTCATCCTGTTACTCTTCTTCTATCCCCACTTTAGTTTTTCTCTTACATGTCTTTTTACCCCTTGTTAAAAATAGATCTTCTTTATCTACTTTATTGATGTGGTATTATTACCGTAGTCTCTGTTGGTTTACTCATTTATCTACAATAATTACCTGCTCCAAGTCCATGCACGCTTCTCTTTTGTCTTTCTTCTCTAGTCAATCTTATTATGCTTCTATTTTTCCCTCTCCTCTCCTGCTCTCTTTGTCTCTTAATTGTTTAATTAGTTTTGCTCACTAAACTCAACCCATTTTCTCTCTCCTTTATTCTCCTTTTCAAAAAATAAATGTTTTTTCTTTTCTTCTTATTCAATCATTCTCTTTCTACCTCCTTCCACTATTCATTCAATTCCTTAACTTTACTTTTTGTATATAAGCTCTGCCTCTACAGATTCTGTCCTTAATTTTTTTTTAAATTTTTGTTGTTTGCAGTTTTTGGTTTGATTGTTTTGTGGTGTTTTCTCCCTATATTTATAAATATTTTTCTGCTTTTTTCTCTCTTACCTTTTTGCCTTTTCTCTATATCATTTTTCCTCCCTTTCTCATAATTCTCTTTTACCTTGTGGTCACTTTTATGGGAGTTATCAGTGTCCTGAGTACATTCATGTTTTGCTTCCTTGTGTCAGGTCTTGTTGAATTGTATATTGTGTTGTTTAGTCAATGTGGTAGAGAGTGAGAAACATTACCAGACACCCTGAGAGGAGGCCCCATTCACAAATGGAGCAATGACACTCAAGACCCAACTACACCAAGAGAACCCAAATATCCCAAGCAGGATGCATATCTAGAATACCCACCAAAAACAACTGAAAGATAGCACACTGGGTATCACAAAATACCTACTATATAAGACAAACTCAAAAAAATACGGGTGACAAAGAAGTTTGATCTAATACATAGAAACAACCAGAAAAGAACAGAAAATGGGGAGACAAAAAAACAATCACCATAAAAAAATAGGAAAAGGAAATAAATGGAATGGAGACAAGCAATTTGTCAGAGCAATGGTTATAAGGACACTGAAAAGGATGGAAGACAAATTTAACAACACGTAAGAATCAAGAAAAAATGAAGAATGGCATAGTTGCAATAAAGAACACAATGAAAAGTTTCAATAGTGGACTAGAAGAAGCTGAGGACTGCATAAGCAAGTTCTAGAACAAGGAAGAAACAACAACAACAACAACAACACAGCAGCAACTGGAATAAAACACTTAAAAAGCAGGAGGAGAAACTAAGGAAGCTTTGGGAAAACACAAAATGGAACAATATCTGCATATTAGGGGTGCCAGAAGGAGAGGAGAATGAGCAAGGAATAGAAAACCAGTTTGAAGTAATAATGACAGAAAACTTCCCTGATTTTGAAAAGAAAAAAAGTCATACAAGTCCAAAAAGCACATAGAGTCCCAAACAAGATGAATCCAAAAAGACCAATACCAAGACACATAATTAAATTGGGAAATATCAACAACAAAGTAAGAATATTAAAGACTGCCATAGAGTGACAGGAAGTTACCTACAGGATCTCTCATTTGACTATCAACTGATTTCTAAACAGAAACAAATCAGGTCAGAGGAAATAGAATAAAATATATAAAGAAATGCAAAGCAAGGGACTGAATCCAAGAATACTATACCCAGGAAGGCTATAATTCAAAATTGAAGGTAAAATCAGGAGCTTCACAGATAAAAAATAAACAAAAACAAAACAACAACTAAGGGAGTTTATACAACTAGGTCAACAATGAAAGAAATGCTAAAGGGTCTGCTATAAAAAGAAGTAATAGGAAGTGAAGGAGGAACACAGGCATAAAGAATAAAAATAAAAATGGGGGCCGGGTTGGGGGGGGGGGGCGCGAGGCAAAAAAAAAAAAAGAGAGAGAGAGAGAGAATAAAAATGGTTAAAACAAGTACCTATTAATAATAAATTTAAATGTAATTGGATTAAATGTTCCAATTTACATAAGGTCATTGAATGGATAAGAAAACATGACTCATATTTGCTGTCTACAAGAGACCCACCTGAGAATAAAGGACTCACACAGACTGATAGTGAAGGAAAGGGAAAACATTTTCATTCAAATGGAAATGAAAAAAAAAAAAGTAAGGTTTCAATTCTATAGGACAAAATGGACCTCAAAGTGAAGGTCATAAAGAGAGGTAAGGAGGGCCACCTCATAATGCTAAAGAGAACAATTCAACGACATGTTTTCCAATGTTATATATGATAAGGAACTAATCTCCAAAACTTATAGGGAATTCATACATATTAACAAAAGGAGGATAAACAATCCAATCAAAAAATGGGTAAAAGACCTAAACAGAAACTTTGCAAAAGTGGACATACAGAAGGCCAAGATACATATGAAAACATTCTGAAAGTAACTAATCATCTGAGAGATGCAAATCAAAACAATGAGGTACCACCTCACACCTGTCAGAATGGTTATCATCAGCAAATTAATAAACCATAAGTGCTGGAGAGGATGCAGAGAAAAAGGAACCTTTATACACTGCTATTGGGAATGCAGACCAGTGCAGCCACTGTGGAGAACAGTATGGAGTTTCCTCTAAAACTAAAAGTGGAACTCTAATTTGACCCAGTAATCCTACCTCTAGAAATATATCCCATAAAAACAGAAACACCAATCAGAGTGGATATATGTACCCCTATGTTCATAGCAGCACAATTTACCATAGCTAAGATTTGGAAACAGCCTAAGTGCCCATCAGCAGATGAATGGATTAAAAAACAGTGGTATATCTACACAATGGAATACAATGCTGCTGTAAAAAAGAAGGAATTCTTAACATTTGCAACAGCATGGTTGGACCTGGAGAGCATTATGCTAAGCAAAATAAGTCAGTCAGAGAAAGATAAATATCACATGATCATACTCATTACTGGAATATAATGAATAACATAAACAGATGAACAAAAATAAAACCGGAGTTATAGAAGCATGGAACAGACTGTCCAACTTATGAGAAAAGGCAGGGGATGAGGGGTAAGAGATCAACCAAAGGACTTGTATGCATGTAGATGAGCATAACCAATGAACACAGACAGGGTGTGGTATGAGGGTGAGGACATGTGCTGGGGGGTGGGGCTGCTAGGGAGAGGTCAATAGCAGAAAAAGGAGACTTATGTAATACTTTAAACAATAAAGAATTTATTTTTTTTTTAAGAAGTATTATTCAAAGAACACATGTTGGCAAGTGCTAAAAAATAAATAAATAAATAAACAAACAAATAGATTTCTCTTAGTGTTTGTTTTTATAAGGGTCACTAAAATGTGCACAGAGGTAGTTCTCTAAATTTTCCTTGTTTTGTGCTGTGTTTCAACTTTTAAATAATTTTTATTGATCTATCTTTAATGCGCCAATTCTCTCCTGATTCTTATCTGCTTTTAAGTAATATATTCACCTTTTGCTTTCAATATATTCCTTTTTTATTTTGTTTCTAATCAATTAATTGGCATTGTAGCTCTTAGCAATTTTTGTGCTTGGATCATGTGTGGATTTACTTTCCTTAACAGGTTTTTTTTTGTTCCTGGTTTTTAGTATAGCAGACAATTTTCTATGTATGAAATATATCATATTTGATGATTTGTAGATTGAGATAATTTTACCTTCCTCTGAAGAGAATTTTTTTGCAAACTGTGATAGCATGTAGGCTCAGGATATGTCACCCTAATATCATCAGGTTCTAACCTGATTCAGGACTAAATACAGTTTGGGAAGGCTCTGGTTAATCTGCAGTTTCAGGATACAACTCGCCAGCAAGCAGCCCCAAATGAGAGCCTGAAGAGATTATTGGTTTCTCATTTGGCATTAAAAGAAGGCTCTGAATTTAATTTTTTTGTGTCTTTTACACAAGAAAACTATAAAAACAGCTAATCTCATTTTAGTTGTCTTTCTCTTTATCTTTTGTCTCTTTCTCTGTACATTTTAGGAATATGACAAATTCCTTGCACAAAAGTCTGCCACACACAGAACTCATTTCTATGCATGTCACTTTTTATGAGGATTTTAGTGTCTCCGAGCCGAGCTGTCCTGACAACCATAAACTCCAAATTTGCCTTCCTGTATCCTTCAGATGGTTTAAAATATTGCTGGTGCTTTGCTTCTTCATAGTGTTTAGGTAATCTCTAACTTTTGTCTTGTAGCCCCTATATCTCCACAAAGAATCAGTAAATATCTTTAGAGGAAATGTAGCTTTAAGAATCTAGGCTTACATCCCCTTATTCTCTTAATAATACCCTGATCAAAACTCAGACTTCTGGACCTTACTGTATCTCTCTTGACTTTTTTCCCACCATTGGGCAAGTGAAGTCAGAGTCCCTTATTACAAGTTTCAAAAATAGCCGAAACCAGTTTGGCTCAGTGGTAGAGCATTGGTCTGAGGACTGAAAGGTCCCAGGTTCGATTCTGGTCAAGGGCATATACATTGGTTGGGGGCACATCCCCGGTAGGGGGTGTGCAAGAGGCAGCTGGTCGATGTTTCTCTCTCATCGACGTTTCTAGCTCTCTATCTCTCTCCCTTCCTCTCTGTAAAAAAAATCAATAAAATATGAATTAAAAAAAAGTTTCAAAAGTAGTGCTGCAATATTTGAGTGTTTGAATATTGTAGCTCCTCAAGTTCTATGGCTTCCAAAGATCTATATGATGCTCCCAAATTTTTGTATTTTTTATATATTTCATATTTATATTTTTTATCTTACGAGGAATGCTTGTCTTTCATAAAATATTACACCATTGTCAAAAGATGAAGTCCGGTTTTGAAACTATGAATATGGGTCCTTGACTTTCTGGGACAATGATGAGCAAATAAATCAAGTCAGACACATCAAGTTCAATAAAGATAAGTGTGATCAGGATATTGAAAAATTTTAAAAGTTTATACTTGGAAGCTGCCTAAAAAGATAGCTCATTAATTACTGCTACTCGAATCAGAGCCAACTGGTTCCTGTGAATTCTGAGGTTTATTCCTGAATCGACAATATAATAAAGCTTATCCCTAAATCATTGATATATATATATATATATATATATATATATATATATATATGTGATTGTGTTACCCCGAATGAGTTTCTACTGCTGACATCCAAGGGTCCTACCAAGACACTTGTACATAGATATTTCTATGGACATATCATATGTCTCTGCAAAATTATGAGGCTATAAAGATGAAAAGACTTTTATTTCTTTATTTAAAACAAATTTCTAAAGATTGAATATTGTTTTTACTAAATTGAATTTAATATGTTACTAAATATAAAATTGAATTTAATATTTTATACAAATTTCCAAATTAAAACAGATATATTAACAAAATATATCATCTAAACTAAATCTAAACAGAAATCCAATTAATCTTAGAATATAAACTATGAAAACAAAACAAATAAAAAACATTGACTTAATGTGCTCATGTATGAACATGACTATGATTCATTTTAAAAACACCTTTCTAGTACTAGTCAAATATAATCTATACTATTAAAAGGGTAATATGCTAATTTGACCAGATAGACTGGACATCCTTCTGGACAAAGCCATGGTGGCGGGGTTTGATGCAGAGATGGTTAGAGACGATCAGGCTGGCAGGAGAGAGCAGTTAGGGTTGATCAGGCAGGCAGGCAGGCAGGTGAGTGGTTAGGAGCCAGTGGTCCCAGATTGTGAGAGAGTGAAGGCCGGGCCTGAGGCCCTCCTAATCTCCCGTGCACAAATTTCATGCACTGGGCTTCTAGTCATAGTATAAAGAACATACTAAATAGGATGGTGTGGCTCAGTGGTTGAGCTTTGATCTATGAACCAAGAGGTCACAATTCTATTCCTGATCAGAGCATATACCTGGGTTGCAGGCTCAGTGACCAGTAGGGCATGCAAGAGGCAGCCAATCAATAATTCTCTCTCATCATTAATGTTTCTATCTCTCTCCCTCTCCCTTCCTCTCTCTGAAATCAATAAAAACATAATTTTAAAAATATCAATATGAGCTAAAATATAAATTTTTCAAAAAAGTATGGCTAGAAAAGTAGAATGACCAGTTTTACTTTAAGAATTAGTAAGGGAGGGACATGGAATTTAAAAATTGTTCTTAATGCTGTGTATATGTCATGCACATAAAACTAGAATAGACTGCTAAAATAAAAGTAGAGATTTTTATAAACATAATAGGCTGTATTAAGCCAGCCATTATGTTGGATACGATTTCCATTTAATGTCAGAAATTGGCTTTTGAAGATGGCACTTTAAAAATCAAAGCTTTCAATTTTTGCAGTTTCTAAATTGATTAAAGTAGAGAAAGAAGTGTTAAAGAAACATTTTGAGAATATAAGTCATTCAAATCTCATCTTTTTTGAGGTGTGGGGGGCAGGTAGTACTTTGTTTTTATTAGATAAGAAAAGGAAAAGGAATGATTGAGACTAGTAATAAAAAGATAACTATGTCAGAGAGAGGAAAATATTCACATCAGAGCTCTCTAGACCTTCACTATTAGAATATAAATGCTGCATCCTGAAATTAACCAGAGAATGAAGGAATATATCTTTCTCTTTAAAGTGCCACATCAGAAGAACTGATCTGTTCTAGGAGAAGCAGGAGAGTTGCCTTCTGAAGTTTCTGTGATCAAAAATGGGGAAAACACTGATGTGCAAAGACTGGTATTTGAATCTCACAAAACTGGTTTCCAGCACCACTCGTTTCAATAGAGAGGAAGCCAGAAGCTCCAATACTGCCTAAGCCCTTCACACAATACATTTTTGCATGGCAGCTGGGAAATCTAATTCTAAACTTACACTGGAGCTCTACTCAGTAATATTTCTAGTACACAGACATGCTTTATTCATGTAAAATTTCATACATTAGAGCAATAAGGAAGCATTGCAATATGTAGCATTTTGAGAGTGGGGAAAAGTAACATTTTGTGCCCCCAAACCAGTTCTGCTTATTTATGGGGAATTTCTCTTCTGTTGGCATTATCACCCTCTTATAGATAACAACATCTCAGTATTGTAAAGTCTGCTTTATTCCAACGGAGTCACTGAGGAAAAGAAGCTAGGAAAAACAGAACTTGAACATAAAATTAGCTAAGTCCTTACCTTCTCTAGTTGAGGTTTTACATATCTTTTGCATTTTGCATAAGTTATTTCATCTGAACTGTGATTGTCCAATTACTTACAGAACTATATTGAAAAGGCTTTAGTCTCCACACCATACTTTTCATTTAAGAACTCTTTAGTGACCAATACTTAGCATAAATTTCATGCTCAATAAACTTTATTAAATTATCTAATCATTCTAGTCAAGTTTGTCTAAATACCAATAAACTGGCATGAATTAGCACTGGAATCACAACTATATAAATCAATGAGGCACATCATTTACTGATATGTGACCTTTACAGTACACATTTACTTAGCCTCTCTTAATTTCAGTTTTATCTTCTATAAAATCTTACATTATTGCCTGGCATATTATAAAATGGCATTTTTAAAGGGCCTTCCACAGAGCCTAAAATATCACAGAAGCTATTGTTATTATTTTAATTATTATCCACATTTGCAAGTGACAAGTGAATATTCCTATCTTAGATTTATAAAACTTATCCTTTTCATTCAATATTTTAATAAATTAGCATTCATAGGAAGCCAAATTTCAAAGTCCCAAATCATCATGGGTCAATTACAAATAGTACTTTCTTTGGTCAGTCACTCCCTTTACCCTGGAATACACATACAACTTCATAGTTCTATTATGGCAGTTTTATAGGGATTCCCATAATTTCTATTACGGATGCTACTTTTTCTCTTACCGTCTATCACAAAATTCTGAGAGCAGGGACCTGATTTTTAAACTGCTTTCTTATTCACCGGGCTTTTATTCATTCCCCTTAAATGGGTTGCTCAAGTACTCAAAAAAGACTGAATGTTATAATGGTGATAGTTGATTTCCTTCTTCCAGTAATTGACAAGACTGGATGTTTTAAAAATGTGCCATTCAAGAGCACATTTATTTATTTTTGTTTATACCATGTTGCTGTGGCCAACAAATAAAAACATTAAAAAAAAACAAAAACAGCAACAGGAAATTAAGTCACTGAACACTGAAAAAGGAGAAAGCATTCATTTCTGAGTATGAGAATTAGGACAGGGTTGCACTCAGTTTTGGGTAATAATCTATTTATTCAATGGAACATACTACTACCAGAAGATGAACATGTTCCAATTAGAAAAGCACTGCAGACAAATGGAGCCATGGTTGGTTTAACCCAGGAATCTGAATGAACAGATAGTTGCTCTAACCTGCCTTTTAGAGATAACTTTCAATGACCCACTGGTCACAAGTGAAGAAAGCAATACTCATGAACGAAAAAGAGGCAAGAATGGGATAAAATGACAATATTGCCTTCAATTAACAGCTGTCACTGGCCTTTTACTTCCTTCACTATTATGATTACTTAAATAAAGTTATATTTATAGAATTTTAATGTTAAAATGAGAACACCATTAAGGATTTCTTCTCTATTACTCCCCATTTCTAATATATATTCTGTCATCTGCCATATACTATTATTTCTACTTAATAAAGCTCTCATCCTGTAACATCATGTCTAGCCTCTTACCTTGCCTTTGTTTCTGGTTTTGCTCCATTCCAACCCATTTCTAACTATCCAGGAATTTTTCTAAACTAAAATCCTTTTTACTGTCACCTACTCATTAAAAGATTTTCACCTTTCTCTATTTCTCTTGAAATGATATACAAAATTTCTTAGCCTCTCACAATTTCCCAATATTGTCATGCAACAAGTTGTCTCTCTTTCAGAGAACAAATGAAATCAGTAGACTGTAGCTGTTACATTGAAAGCAAGATAAGTCAAAGAGTCTGCATATCAATAAAAGAAGGATTTTTCAGTGTCTGAAAGCCTGAACAACCTGTAATAAAAGTTTCCTGAGGAATAATATATCTAAAATATTATTTGTCAATGTCTTTCCTCATTTAAAAATTATGCTTGCTTTTTTTTTCAAGTGATAATGTGTATTATGCCTGTTTGTTTCCTTCATATTTCATATTTCACTCACACTGAGGCCTTGGTGTTCTATTCAATTTCACAGAACAACATCAGACAAGGCTACGGTATGACCATGATAAAATGACACCAACTCAACAACCTTCATATTTTTGTTTAATCAGACATAAGCAAGGTCACTGTGCACATTACAAAATACTAAATATACTCTTTCTTCTGCCTAATACCAGCAACTGCTGCTGCTTCAACAATTATGGTTTCAACAACACTCTAATCTGTCCTTTTTTCCAGGTAAGAGTGATTAATATACCCAAAAATACAATTAATCCCTGTTTCCTGATATCACCAATGCAGAGAAAATCTCCACTTCTTTGACTCTTAACCGCAATCACCTAAGCAAAGCTCAAATTCTCTCAAAGTTCTTTCTCACACCTTCTTATGAGATGCCCTAGATTTTATCCCGTTGCATAGTCTTCCTTCTTGTGTGACTGGGTGGCCTCTCTTGTCCTCAGACCCTTAGAAAATGCCATGGTGCTAGAGGAGGTCACCCTTCTTCCAGACTGATTGGCTAGTTGGGCAGTCCCTTTGGATCAACTGAGTGAATAACACTGGACGTTCATGTACTTTGCAGATGGTATCACCATGACTGCATGTGATGGTGCTCACAGAAGAACTCCGGGTGCTCATCATTAATCAGGATGACCTGAATAAAGAATCAGATCCAAACATCAGTACAATTAACCTAACTTCAGGCAGACATCTCCATACTGGATGCCCCGGCCAAGAATTAGTCTCCTCTGCAGATTTTCAGTCTTAGAGCATTTTCAGTCACCTGACCATCTGATCCAGACAAGGGGAGCAACAACAATTCCTGTTTAAAGTTGCCCTCCTTTCAGAGTGGGCTGGAAGAGGTCAATGGGAGATAGAGGGAGATTGATATAATGCTTTCAACAATAAAGATTTTTAAAAAATAAATAAAGTTGACCCCTTTGGGGAAAATAACTCTGAGAAACTCATGCCACACAGATACCCAAAATATAAGTAAGGGTACCTGTCTCTACATGTACTAAAGTCATAATGCAAGGTCTCATAAAAACATTTCTTATCCCCTTTGGAGTTCCAGACATTATTGATAGTGACTTAGGCACTCATTTAACTTCTCAGAATATACAAACCTGACCTTCACAAAGCCTTTAACTTCCCTAGTGGCTTCATGCTGCAGATCATATAGGGCACCGTCATGCCTTTCTTAAGTTCAAAATCAATAAAATATAAAAGGGCACGTTTCAGTCATTAAACATCAGGGGTAAATGGTAATAGTTGGACTGCAGTTTTTGGTGCATGATGACAGCTTTTAAGCCCCACTCCTCCTTCTTTCTGGTCTGCTTCATATCTGGACAAGCTAATAAGAAAGCCCAGGTGCCCTGTCCTTTGTTCCTGGAAGGAAGGTCAAATCTCCCAAGCCACGAGCCCCTGTCTTACCACCATAAAAACCCATGCTATTCTTTCCATTTCTTCTCAAGCCTATTTGGCCTAGCTGTAGTAATACATATTCTTGTATTCTCTTGGTGTGTATGTGGCTTGATCAATCCTGACATATAAATCAAATTTTGAGTGGAAGTCCATCTTGTTTCTCCAGAGTGTCAACAATATAGTTTATGATCCATTTTAGTTAATCTTTGTGAAAGGAGTAAAGTTGTGTCTAGATTAGCATTATTTTGTATATAGATGTCCCACCATCATATCTTGAAAAGACTGTCATTTTCCATTAAATTGCCATTTCCCCTTTGCCAAAGATCAGGTAGCTATCTTTTTGTGGGTCTATTTCTAGGCTCTCTGTTCTGTTATTTTGTCATATTACATTATCATGTTCAATGTAGTTTTAGAGTAAAGCTTGAAGTCATATAATATAAGCCCTCCAATTTGGATCTTTAATAGGTCTTCAAAAGAACTTATCTAAGTCTTTACCTTTTTTTTTTTATTTTATACTAGAGGCCTGGTGCACAAAATTCATGTGTGGAGGGGGTTCCCTCAGCCCAGCCTGCACTTCTCCAACTGTGGACCCCTTTGGGGATGTCCAACTATCAGTTTAGGCCTGACCCCTGTGTAATAGGGTCTAAACTGGCAGTCGTACATCCCTCTTGCAATCTGGGACCGCTAGCTCCTAACTGCTCACCTGCCTGCCTGCCTAATTGCCCCTAACTAACTCTACTAATTGTCTACTAACTTGGTGTCCTATAACTTTGCCATACTTGCTAATAATTCCAGGATTTAAAAAAAAAAAGTTTTGGGGTATTTCCTATATTGCCAATCATGTCATTTGCTTAAAAAGTTAATTATGATTTCTTTCCCAATTAGTGCATTATTGCCTTTTATTGTCTTACTAGAGACATGGTGCATGAGATTTATGCACTTAGGGGTCCCTCAGTCTGGCCTGTGCCCTCTGCCAGTCTGCAGTCCGGGAGCCCTCAGGGGATGAAGCCACTTCCCTCAGGGAGTGGGTCTAAGCTGGTGGTTGGACATCCTTAGCACTGCCACCACTGTGCTCAACAGTCATGAACCCAGCTCATGGCTTCTGGCTGACTTGTGCTCTCCCCCTATGGGAGTGCACTGACCACTGGGGGCAGATCCTGCATTGAGTGTCTTCCCCTTGCTGTCAGTGTGCTTCGTAGTGACTGGTTGTTTTGCCATTCAGTCTATTTGCATATTAGCCCTTTATTATATAGAATTGCACTGACTAGGACTTTCATTATGATGTTGAATAGGGCATTCACTTTTTAGTTGCCTTCCTAGGCTTAAGAGTATTCAATTTCTTTCAATTATGTATATTATCCAAATTTTTTTTTAAAAAAAATGATAGTCTTTGCCCTAGCTGGTTTGTCAGTGGATAGAGTGTCATCATATGGACTGAAGGGTCCCAGGTTTGATTCTGGACAAGGGCATGCACCTCAGTTTCAGGCTAGATCCCAGGCCCTGGTCAGAGTGCATGCATGTGTCTTATATTGATGTTTCTCTCTCTCTGTTTATACCCCTCCCTTCCATTCTCTAAAAATAAATGGAAATATATTTTTGTATGAGGATTAACAAAAAAAAGAAAAAAAAAGAGAGAGAGATAGTCTTTATCAAAATGGTTGCTTACTTTTTCCAAAATAACTTTAATAACTTTATTCTGAATCAAATGATATTATCATATGACTAGTGGCCCAGTGCATGAAATTCATGCACAGGAGGGGGTGTCCCTCAGCCTGGCTTGCACCCTCTCCTATCTGGGACCCCTTGGGGGATGTCCAACTGCCTAAATCAGCAGTCAGACATCCCTCTTGCAATCTGGAACTGCTGGCTCCTAACCACTCACCTGCCTACCTGCCTGATTATCCCTAACAACTCTGTCTGCTGATCTGCTTGCCCCCAACTATCCTCCACACTAGTCTGATCATCCCCAACTGCCCCCCTACCAGACTGCTCATCCCCAACTGTTTCCCTGCTGGCCTGCTTACCCCCAACAGACCCCCCTCCACTGGCCTGATCACTCACAACTGCCCTCCCCTCTTGGCCCCTAACCACCTCTATCTCAGCCCTGCCACCATGGCTTTGTCCAGAAGAACAATCTGAAAGGTCTCCTGGAAGGTCTCCCAGTCTAATTAGCATATTACCCTTTTATTAGATAGGATAGAGGCCTAGTGCATAGTTGAGGACAGCTGATTTACCCTGATGATGGTCCCAGATCAGGGTGGGAATTACCTTGGGAGATGAGGCTGCCAGGGTGAGGGGCTTGTAGTGGTATGCAGGCCAGCCATGCTCCCATTGGGGTGGAGGTCCCCACTGGAGACGGTGCTAGCCTGGACAAGGGTTTGAGGCAGTTTGCAGGCCAGCCATGTCCTCATGGGGTGAGGGTCCCTGCTGGGGGGGCATGGTCAGCCTGGTTGAGAGGTTGATGGCTGTTTTCAGGCTGACCACACCCCCCAGCAGGGACCTTCACCCCATGGGGGTGTGGCCAGCCTAGTTAAGGGGTTGAGGGTAGTTTTCTGGCTGGCCAAAGCTCCTTCAGGGTGGGGGGCTCCCTGGGGTGCCTAGATGAATGGCTAATGGGTTTTTGTAGGCTGGCCACATACCCAACAGGGACTGTCACCCCGATGGTGGCATGGCCAACTTGTGTGAGGAGCTGAGGACCTTTTGCTGGCCCCTCCATCAGCAGCTGGCCTGGGAAACCCAAACCTCCCACAGGCTCAGGCCAGTTCTATAGCTGCCACCCATAAGCCCCTCATTCAGCAGTTGGCCCAGGCAGGCAGGAAGCTTGGCTTCCTCCATCGCCAGGGGCAACCCAAACCTCCAGCCTGCTCCACCTGGCTCTGTGGCCACCACCATTTTTTCCCAGTAATTTGCATACCCTCTTCTGATTGGCTGTGGGCATTGTGGAGTGATGGCCAATTACCATATTTCTCTCTTATTAGTATAGATATTCTTACTTAGGCTATTGTTATGGTTATTATTATTTTTATTAGCATTTATAATTTTTCTGTCATCAAATTTTTAAATTTAAAACTATTCTAAATTAAGTATCCTTTACTTTCATAAAGAGAAGAATATTAAATTACATTAAGGACTTATTCAATAATGTTCCTTTCTTCCAGATTTACTTCTTTGGAAAATAAACGAAGAGCAACTCATGAGCTTTTAAGTTTTAAATGCTTATGACTAGAAATAAAAAGTTCCAAACTATATCCCAACTGAAAGAAAAGTTTAGCTATAGAAAAAATTGGCAAAAATTAAGATTTTTTTTCATGTCATAAAATGTATCAGAGCAAAGCTTTTCTCTCAAAACTTATCCTATATAATAAAAAATTAACATGCAAATTGACCATCACTCCAACACACAAGATGGCTGCCCCCATATGGACACAAGATAGCTGCCACAAGATGACCAGCAGGGGAGGGCAGTTGGGGGTTATTAGGACTGCAGGGAAGGGCAGTTAGGGGGGACCCAGGCCTGAAGAGAAGAACAGTTGAGAGGTACTATTGTAGAACTGCAGGGGAGGGAAGTTAGGGGTATCCAGTCCTGCAGGGGAGGGCAGTTGGAGGTGCCCAGGCCTACGGGAGAGGATAGTTAGGGGTGACCAGGCTGGCAAGTGAAGGCAATTAGGGGTGACTGGGCCAGCAGGGGAGGGCAGTTGGGGGCAACAAGGCCTGCAGGGAAGGACAGTTGGGTGTGACCAGGCCAATAGGGGAGGGTGATCAGGCCAGCAGAGGAGGGCAGTTAAGGGCAATTAGGCCAGCAGGGGAGCAGTAAGGCTTTGATCAGGCTGGCAGGGGAGTAGTTAGGGGGTGATGTGTGTGGCAGACAGAAGCAGTTAGACAAGCAGGCAGGCAGGCGAGTGGTTGAGAGCCAGCAGTCCTGAATTGTGAGAGGGATGTCCCCTATTGGAGAGGGTGCAGCCCGGGCTGAGGAACACACACACACACACAAACACACACACACACACACACACACACACACTCCCTCCTTCCATGCATGAATTTCATGCACCACACCTCTAATAATATAAATAGGTACCAACTTCTACCACAAAAGTATTAAGACAAATTTTATTACAGTATGAAAATTTCACACTGAAATTATAAAGTATACTGGGCACAAATGAATGTTTCCATCATCTAGTGAATCATTAAAATCCTTACTTTCACAAAGCATTATCCACCTCTAATTCAGAACAAAACAATTTTTCCACTGCCCACTTTTCTTCAGAAGTGGTTACATATTTTTTTGTGAACTGATGACATAAAGTCAAAAGCTGCATTCCCATCCAAAAGAGTTATAGAACAAAACACCATTTCACATTGTGATAATGGTCTTAGATCTGGAATTTTTTTGAACTTACCTTGAACTATATTTCCAAATTATATGTATTTACCTGCATTTATTTCCCATAACGGTGATGAGATTGTTTTCTCTATTATGTTTTTATTTTTTTTCCTAGTTTGGGTCATGACCACCTTGTGTTCATGTGTTCTCAAATCATAGTCTCTGAGGCTAAAATTATTTTGGTAGATGAACAATTGCTAGATTTCAAAGATTTCCTCCTCAATACCATGGTTAAATGGCTTACAAAACAGATAAAAGTTTCAAATTTTCCTTTTATGATAGAAATATCAAAAAACAAATAATAATACATTTTATTTCATTTATTTTTTAAAATTTATTTCTTTATTAATTTCAGAGAGGAAGAGAGAAGGAGAGATAGAAACATCAATGATAAGCACACTCCTGCAAACTCCCTACTGGGGATTGAGCCCACAACCCAGGCATGTGCCCTTGGCTGGAACAGAACCTGGGACTTTTCAGTCCACAGGCTGATGCTCTATCCACAGAGCCAAGCCAGCTAGGGCAATAATAATACATTTTTAAATACTCTCTAGGAATTGTTTGCCTTTGGATCTACTTAAAATGAAATAAAAAGGGTCTCATATATATTGAACTCTCAGTTTTTATTCCATTCTAAATAGTGCTTGACATTTTGTAAGCATTTCCTAATATGATGCTTATAAACATTCAGACATATACCCAACTATAGTCATAAGTAGAATTAAAATTGAGGGTTGTTTCTCTTCAAAATCCATGTTCTTTCCAGTGCATTCAGCAGTGGAAGGGAATAGCACTGTAGCAATAATGGTAATGCAACTATGGCTACCACCATTTCAGCTACAACAGCTAAGTAAACTAAGATTAAGACTACTGAGCTCTTACTGTATCTCAGACAATAATCTTCAACATGCTTTATTTCTTTAATCCTCAGGAGTCTATGAGACAGGTATTACTATCATTTTACCTATTATAGATGAAAAAGTCATAATTTAGATAGTTTGAGTTATTTGCCCAAAGTTACACAGCAAGTAATCAATTTAATGGTAGATCAGGAATAAAAACAAAAAAACAAAACAAAAACAAAAAAATGCAGCTAAATCCATGTGACATCAAAGCTACAATTCTAAACCACTGCTTAGCAAAATTTGGAATTATGACTGACAAGTAGTCTTTGTTTCCTCACTTTAAAACTCACATATGACTAAAAAAACATATTCATCCAATTGAACTGAAGTGGCTATTGTGAACACTTCCATGAATAGAGAGAAAGTGAAATCCTAAATTTTGACTATCTGAATGATAACCAGAAATTCTCAATCAATGCAAATGCTTATTTAAGATGGAAAAGGAGCATATAGACTCATTTGCAGCCTTTGTCAGTATCTTTTATGGCTCACTAGCTTTTCTTACTCCTTTTATTTTTGTTTAACTGTTCTGTGAACATTTGTTCAAAATTAATCAAGCTATCCAAGGCAAGATGATGGAGTGTGACACAAACCTGCCATCTCTACTATTAAAAAGCAACCCAATGCTCTTGTACCGCTGACAAATGGGTTAGGAGAATATCTGCTATATAGAAAGGCTTACATTTTTCAGTTTGGTATTCTGTATAGGGACTCTCTCTTCAGGAATAGAGACCTGGTGGCCCAATTCCATCCTTTCATGTATTTTTCATATCTGGTTGCTTGCTATGCTAATAACAACTACAAGCTATTGCACACTATAGCAGATGTTTTCTGTGCCCTATCCGTGTCGCTCAAGCCCTATGAAAATATTATAATCTGGCCTGGCCTGTGTGATTCAGTGGTTGAGCATTGGCCTATGAACGGGGGGTTCATGGTTCAATTCCCAGTTAAGGCACATGCCCCGATTATAGGCTCAGTTCCCAGTGTGAGGCATGCAGGAGGCAGCAGATCATCATTGATGTTTCTCTCTCTCTCTCCCTTTCCCTTCCTCTCTGAAATCAATAAAAAATATATTTAGAAAAAATAGTTTGTGCACTGTGGGATGGTCCTTCAGCATGGCCTATATCCTCTCACAGTCCAGGACCCCTCACTCCTTACTGCCCTCCTGCAGTGGAGGAGGGAGAGGCTCCCGCCATCTCCACTGCATCCGCCATCCTCGTCAGCCATGAGCTGTGAGCCGTGAGCCTGGCTTCTGGCTGAGCGGTGGTCCCCTTATGGGAGCAAACTGACTACCAGGGGGCAGCTCCTGCATTGAGCATCTTCCCCCTGGTGGTCAGTGCACATCATAACGACTAGTCGTTCCGCTGTTTGGTTGATTTGTTGATGTCAAACTGCGGAATCGACACATCATATCTGGTTGTTTTTTTGTGTGTTTTTGTTGTTGTTGTTGTTGTTGTTGTTGTTGTTGTTGTGTGTTTTTTATTATTATTATTACCACAGGTCCTCTGACCACATGTCCTGCAGGCCATTGTTGCCATGGAACTCATGCCCTGCAAGTCACTCTTAATCAGCAATGGATGGGAATTACTATATAAAATTTAAGCTCACACATCTCTGTATTGGTATAATCCCAGGGGAGATTTTATACTGTTTCCTAAAGTTTCCCTGTGGGATTGAATTCTCATTGCCTACTGTGGAAGTTAACTCTACAAAACACCTTTTATTGGCTGCCTTCCTGTTTCTGTATTCATTCCCCACTTCCACAATATTTCTTATGTCTTTCAAATAAATGGCACTTGAATTTCTACCTCAGGGTCTGCAATGAGGGGATGCAACAATACTTAAAATAGACTCCCCTATTTCAGAGGATTCCACAGTGGGAAGAGTTGCAAAATGGAGAAAGTTGCATCTTAAGAACAACAGCGAGTTTGGTGAATTTGTTCTAGACAGAGTGGACAGCGTGAACAAAGGCAGGGTTGTTTATCAGAGCTGGCTGCATCAAGCACCTATTTCACCCATTCTCACATTCAATGCCAATTCATGTCTCACGCTTTTTAGAAATTAATTTTCTTAAGGAACAGCTGGTCAAGGGAAAAATTGTGACAAAAGAGGCTTGAAGGATAAGAAGGGGGACCCAAAAACTTATTAAAATGTTTCATTGACATTCACCAGAGATTTAACTCAAGATCTTCTGGGATACTCTAATTCATACGTTTCACTATAGCAAGTATTGCTCTCAGCTACTCAGTGGGTATAATAATGCTTATCTTCCAGGGTTGTACCAAAAACAAAATGAGACTATTAAAGCTTCGTTGAGATGAAAATAGTGGGAGATTGTTTCTTCCACCATCTGTGATTAAAATAAATGACTTGCAAAAATCACAATTTACTATAGGCCACAGATCTTTGGGATTGCTCTTGAAAATTGTGAGCACAACTAGGGCATTTAAACATTTAAGGTCTGCTTGCTCTTACTATGGGCAATCTTGGGCAGGTTAATTCATCTCTCATTCTCAGTTTTTCCAGATGTAGAATAGATTATCAGTCAGTCCCTGATAACAGTATATGTTTTTAAAAACATTTGCTAAACATTGGTAACCTTCCAGTGACCCTACAGTACCAAGTAAACTAAATATGAATGCCTTGGCCTGGTGTTCTAGACCATCCATCATTTACCCTCAACCTGATCATGCAACTTTGCCATCATCATTTTCTGAAAGACAACGAAAATCCAACCAATGTTCCTAACTTGCTATTTCCTAAGGACACAGTGTGCTTTCCTCTAAGCATTTTCTCTCATTATTGACTTCACACTAAGTGGCTCCACTCCCTGCCTCTCTCTCCCCCACTGATATACTTGGCTCAGTCACCCTTAGCTCTACATGTCCCTTTTTTATAGGCACTCAAGTCAGAGAGCTCCTTCCACTTATTTTCCCTATGACCCTTGCCACTTTTTTTTTATGCTGTGTTATAGATATTTAGGTTTATATTGAGTCTCTTCTCCTAGAATGTAAATCCCCAAAAGAAGATAGTATCTTTTATGCTTGTATAGCCTCTAAAGTGCCATAGCATCCTATATAATAAAGAGGTAATACGCAAATTGATCATCACTTTAACACACAAGATGGCCACCCCCATGTGGACACAAGATGACTTCCACAAGATGACCAGAAGGGGAGGGTAGTTGTGGGCAATCAGGTCTGCAGGGGATAGCAGTTAGGGGTGATGCAGCTGGCAGAGAAGGGCAGCTGGGTGTGACCAGGCCTGAAGGGAAGAGCGGTTGGGGCGGGGGGGGGGGGGGTTCCAGGCCTACAAGGGAGCAGTTAGTGGGAACCAGGCCTGCAGGGGAGATAAGTTGGGGGAACCAGGCCTACAGGGGAGGGCAGTTGGGGGTATTAGGCCTGTAGGAGAGGGAAGTTGGGAGGCAATCAGGCCTACAGAGGAGAGTATTTAGGGTGAACCAGACCAGCAGGAGAGGGCAGTTGGGGGTGACCAGGTCTTCAGGGGAAAGCAGTAAGAAGCAACCAGTATGGCAAGGGAGGGCAGTTGGGGGTGACCAGGCTGGCAGAGGAAGGCAGTTGGAGGTGATCAGGCCTGCAGAGTAGAACATTTAGGGGATACCAGGTCATCAGGGAGGGCAGTTGGGGTTGCCCAGGCCTGAAGGGGGGGGGCAGTTAGGGGCAATTAGGCCAGCAAGGGAGCCGTTAGGCAATGATCGAGCTTGCAGGGGAGTTATTAGGGGGTGATCAGGATGGCAGGCAGAAATAGTTAGGGATGATCATGGATGCAGGCAGGTGAGTAGTTGGGAGCCAGTAGCCCTGGATTGTGAGAGGGATGTCCAACTGCCTGTTTCAGCCCGATCCCACTGGGCCACCACAAAGGATGGGGCCTAAATGGGCAGTTGGGACATCCCTCAAGGTGTCCCAGATTGGAGAGGGTGCAGGCTGGGCTGAGGGACAACCCTTTCACATTCTCCCCCCTCCCCCCCATGCACAAATTTCATGCACTTTGCCTCTAGTAGCATTATATAGAGTAAGTGCTTTTTTCAGACCACTTTTACCTGCTTCCCTAGAAAGCCAACTAAGTAGTGATAATTTGGGGGACCTTTTATTTCATTCTTCACAAGAGCCTCTCAGAAATATAAGTAAGTCTTCTGGTTTCCAAGGAAAGAAAACAAATCTCAGGTTTATCACCAGATAATAACAAAACATTTATGTTATGCTTTATCACTTTCAACAAACCATCATATAATAAAAGCAGCACAAAGCTTGTCATAGTAAATATGTTCCAAACATGCAAACAGTATAATTATCCTCATTCTGCTTCCCAACTGATTATTGAACAATATTTGATATTTACATTAAAAGTTTTTGTTTTAGTAATGACACCTGAAATTCCATCATAATAAGTACATTATATTGTAGAAAGTGGATGCTAGAGTTCTAGTGACAGGAAATCACGAATGAAGCTTTAGGGTTTTCAGTGTATTTAAAGATTCACACACACACAAAAAAGCCCTTCTAACTTCTGGTTTCTAGTACAGCATGTCAAGAATTTGAAAGTTGCTATTCTATCCTAATGAATAAAAATCTGAACAAACTGAAAATCAACAACTCTTCTTATATCTGTCAGAGAATAAGGTCACAAGGCTAACTGCTGCCACAAGATTCGAGACACAAGTCCACACAGAACCAAAATTACTGGAGTAGAAACCCGCAAGAAAAAATTATGTGGGAACCAGTGCTGGGTAGTGAACCTGAACTGTAATTGATGAAGTGCTGGAGACTCAATATGGACAAGTCTGTAAGTTGAAAATTCCAGGCAGACACAGTCAAAAGATTTGCCTCTAAGAGCTCTACTAGGTTTTCATAGTAAATATTATAGAAAAATCCTTTCATGATTCTGGAAGAGGAAGGTAGAGGGAATCATTTTAAGGGAACAACTGGATATCCACATGTAAAAAAATTAATATAAACACAGACCTTACACCTTTTTATAAATTAACTCAAAATAGATTATAAACACAAATTTAAAATAGAAAACTATATAACTCCTAAGTAGATTATGTAAGAGAAAATGTAGATGATATTGGCCATGATAATGTCTTTTTAGATACAACACCAAAGACATGGTCCATAAAAAAAATAATTGTTATGCTTGACTTCATTAAAGTTAAAAACTTTGGCTGTATGAAAGAATAAAGGTCAAGAGAATAAAAAAAATCAAGCTATCAATACATACAGAGAGCAGATATTTTCAGAAGGCACATCTGGTAAGGGACTGGTGCCCAAATTATACAAAGACCTCTTAAAACACAGCAATAAGAAAACAATCCAAATTAAAAATGGACAAATAACTGAACCCTAGAAAGGTAATATGCAGATGGAAAATAAGCACATGAAAATATATTCAACACCATATGTCATTAGGAAAGTGCAAATCAACACTTCAGTATGGCATTACTACATACCCATTAGAACTGCCAAAATCAAAAACACTGACAATATCAAATGATGTTGGAGAATTAGAGCAATGGGAACTCTCATTCACTGCTGGTGGAAATGTAAAATGGTACAGCCACTTTGGAAGAGTTTGGAAATTTCTTATAAAACTAAACTTACTCTTACCATATGATCTAGAAACACTCCTAATTCATTTGGGTAAATAATTCATATTTACCCAAATGAATGAAAAACTACAGCAGCAAAAATATTTGAACACATGTTTATAGTGTATATATGTCATTATATATTTGTCAAAATCTATTGAATAGACAGCACCAAGAATGAATCCTAATACTATGGATTTTGGGTGACTTTGATGGGTCAATGTAGTCTAATTGATTTTAACAAATGTACCAGTCTGGTATAGGACGTTGATAGTGGAGAAGCTTGTGCATGTATGGAGACAGGACATATTATGGGAACTCTGTACTTTCCAATCAATATTACAGTGACCTTAAAAATGCACTAAAAGAAAGTATATTAACTTTTTATAATCCTCACTTGAGGATATATTTACATTGATTTTTAGAGAGAGTGGATAGAGGAGGAGGGGCAGCGAGAGAGAAACATGGATGTGAGAGAGATTGGTTGCCTCCCCCACAAGTCCTGTCCAGTGCCAGTAATTGAGCCTGCAACTAATGTACATGCTCTTGACCAGAATTGAACCCAATACTCTTCTGTCCCATGGCTGATGCTCTATCCACTGATGCAAACTGGCTAGCGCTAAAATATAGTAATTTTTAAAAACCTTGTTCTAACCGCAAAATCATTTAAATGTAGTGGTGAAACGAATTTTTTAGTCCAAACCTTTGTGGCTTCAAAAATCACTTAATAAAATAAAAATACATTATTTGAAATACGAGCTACTTATAATAAAATTAATGATCTTCAACCCAGAAACAGAGATTGATTTTTTTATCTTATGATTTAATTGATGCCTCTGTAGATTTAAGGGACTAACATAATAACCCATAGTGAAATGGGCTGCCGTTTCTCAAAAAGAAGAACAGATAGTGATTATAGATTACAACACAAGGCCTTCCAAATTTAAATTACCACTACTAATTAAAATTTTAAAAGTTACTTAGCAAGTTTATGAAAATCCATAAATTCTTTTGCATTTAGAATTCTATGTATATATCACTTAGAGAGTAGGTGCTTTTAGACTTATTATACAGATTTAAGTGACATACTAGAGATTTAATGTTATGTTTTGTAGTATAAATCATGGATTAAAGGTGTTAGGCAGTTTAAAATCTAGTTATTATTTCAATAATTCTACTTAGTCTATTTTTTTTACATCAAAAAGGAGAAATTAATTAAAATAATCAACATGTAGTTCATTTTCTAGAACTTAAGCAGAAGTAGACAATTGAAAAATTCACCCAAAATGTTAAAATAAATGCTTTTGTTTTATATTTTCACTCTGAAGGTTAATATTAAGTGTATATTGCAGTAAGTGGTAGAGTCACATCATATTTAAAGTATGTATTTTCAGATGAGCCTATTTATATGTATACACCAAATTGTACATGATTTATAATTTTATATATGTACATAAAATAGTATTATTTTTTATTATTTTCAAATATTCAGTAAATATTTGGGCTACTTTTACTAGTGCATGGTATTTTTCATTATTAACATAGTGCTAAAAATAATTCATAGGTGTGGGTTTAAAAGACTGAAAAATATGCCAGCAAGAAAATGTATAACTTTTTAAAGTATAATCTTTTAAAAGATTAATGCATGAGCAATTATATGATATGTAGATGGTCTAATACTAAAAATTAAAAATCTCTTATTTTTCACCTAAGAAAAATTTAAGTATGCTATTATTCAAAAAAGCAGAATGTTTTTAAGATAATTTGTCTCATCAAAGTCTCTTCTTTACTGATAACATGTTAGTGGCTAAAAAGGTGAAGCTGGTTCCTTAATTAGTGGGGGAAAGAGAAGTGCTGGACTGAAGTCCAGAGTGTTGAAAGCCCAAGAGAACATATGGTTCAGAGAAAAATCAGAAATATAAGAAATCTGTGTATAAAGGAGTTGAGAAGTGGAAAAAAAACCCAGAACTTGATAAAAACAATAAAAATGGCAAAAAAAGAAAAGAAATCTAAGATGCTGCAAAGAATCTGACACCAATTTCTTCTGAGATTACTGAATTGTATCATTTCTGCACCTCTGGATGACATACTCACTAGGGTGGTAAGGGATTAGCTAATGAAGTTACTGTAGCACTGGCAATTATTTTTGAAAAGTCTGCTAAAATTGAGAAGGTTATATGTTGGATTCCAAAAAGAAAAAATAGAAGCAATTTTATTTTCTGTATGTACAAAACACAAGAGCAGTAATCCATAGCTCAATGGCCAGTTCATCAAACTTTAATCTTATATATGTAAAAGAAACAAAGAAAACCCTTTCACTACATACATTTTTTTTTTAATAAATGAAAGAGAAAAGTTTCTGACAGTCATCAGGAAGCAGGGATTAGGGAAGTTTTGTTTCCAAAGAAATAGCTAAGAACTTAATGGTGTTAGGATGAGCCAAGAGGAGAGATACTGGGAAGATGATATTTTGTTATAACTTAAAGAGAATCTGTTGTCTTCAAATTATTGAGGTACTTAAGTGCTCATATTTGTTTAAATATAATCATTGTTTCATGAGTCTGGAATCGGCACAGCACTTAGGACAACATAATGAAAACTGATGTGACATCATTTCAAGTGAGGAGAAACCCAAAGGGACTGCAAATGTTGGTGCGAGGTCTGTTTGAATGTAACATCTTTTCAAATAATCCAAGAGTGAGTAGAAGCCAAAAATTAATAACATCTGCAGATGATATGTGAGAAGGAAATGTTATGAACACAATGTATAATGTATAATAATAAAAATTATTTTAAGGCCCACGGAGAATTAGAAAATAGGCAGGACATAGCAAATTAATTCTAACTTGGAAAATCTGACCTACATATCAGAAGAAAAATATTCTGAAGTAGATAAGGACACAAGGAAGTTGAAGTCACAGCTAAAGAACGGTATTTCCTCTAAATAATATATATATATATATATATATATATATATATATATATATATATATATATATTATATATCTATCTATATCTATCTATCTATCTATCTATCTATCTATCTATCTATATATATATATTAGAACTACATGCCTTGAAAGATGGATTCTAGTTAGCCCACTGGGAAAATACCACTTTGTGTACAGCCTATTGTCTTCCAAATTTGGTAATATTTTCACAGTTCTCTTCATAAAAAGGTTCAGAGGAGAGTTTATTATAATATAAATGAAGACAGCATATACGAAAACTTGAGTTGGCTGTTTTAGGGCTTGACACCCTTTTCTGTTACCTTCCCTATATTGTTAAGATCAAGCAACTACTAGGTATATTGTTTAATAATGCAGATTTTTTAAAAATAGATACAGTTACACATACGTTGGTATATATGCGATTTGATATGTATGCTATTTTGTTATAGTAATAGCAAGCTTCAAAACTTCTTATGTCAAATTTGCTGAAGGTGTTAACATCACAGATATTTTTACACTTAAAAATGTAAAATTTTGCCCTAGCCTGTTTAGCTCGGTGGATAGAGCATCGGCCTGCGGACTCAACGGTTCCAGGTTCAATTCTGGTCAAGGGCATGTACCTTGGTTGTGCTCACATCCCCAGTGGGAGATGTGCGGGAGGCAGCTGATCGATGTTTCTCTCTCATCGATGTTTCTGACTCTCTATCTCTCTCCCTTCCTCTCTGTAAAAAATCAATAAAATATATATTTTTTAAATGTCAAATTTTGTGCCCCTCCAAAAAAAGGGCATTTGCAAGAGCTTTAATTCATTATTTTATTTTGAGGAAAAAGTTATCGTATGCTTCGGGAAACTAATGGTGAACATACTAACATGCTCCATCTCAAGATACTTGTGAATGCTATTTTAAACACTATAAAAGTGATGATTTAAATGTGAAAGACAAAGAATGCTTCAGACATTGTGGTCTGCGTTTGGTGGGATCAGGAAGCTTCTAAAACCAGGTGAAACCATTAATACTTATTACTACTGACAACAAATAATCAAATTGAACCATGCTTTGATCGTGAAATGCCCAGTATGTTCCAGAAAACACGGCAAAGTAATTTTGCTTCATGATAATGCACCATCACACACTTCAAAATCAGTTAAAGACACGTTAAAAGATCTTGCCTGGGAAGTAGTAACTCACCCACTGTATTCACCAGATCTTGCTCCTTCAGATTACCACTTGTTCTGATTGATGGCCCACGAATTTTCTGGGCAGCACTTCAAAAGGTATGAAAAAGTAGAAAATTGGGTCTCTGAATGGCTTGTCTCAAAACAAAAAAGCTATATTGGGACAGTATCTACAAATTACCTGAAATATGGGGAAATGTGTAGCTAGTCATGGATTTTTTTAAATAGATACATTTACACATATGTTGATATATGTGTAAAGCACTTTTTAAAAATATATATATTTTATTGATTTCTACAGAGAGGAAGGGAGAGGGATAGAGAGCCAGAAACATCTATGAGAGAGAAACATCATTGATCAGTTGCCTCCTGCACACCCCCTGTGCTAACAACCAAGGTACCTGCCCTTTATAGGAATCAAACCTGGGATCCTTCAGTCCACAGGCCAAAGCTCTATCCACTGAGCCAAACCGGTTAGTGCTAAATAAAGCACTTTTGATGTTTCTCTTTAAATTATCATGTTTTCTTTGATTATAAAATCTGCATTATTAACTGGTATATCTGGTAAGTGCATATTATGTCACTTGCATATTGGATTGCTAAGGATAGTAGATGATTATAGCAGAATCTCTAATCTCAGGAAGCTAAAAAAAATCTAGTAGTATATAGTGGGAATGGAGATGGGGTAGAGGGCAGATATAAGAGAAAGACATCAACAGCCTGTCTTTGCCAATTGGTGGCTGACTCTTCATTACAATCCATGCATATAAATAATCTCTACTCTATAGATTATGACATTAATCAAATACAAAGTCAAAATTTAAACTACAGAGGAAAATTTCATGTGAAAATATAATGGCTTAGAGTGAATATCTGTAGATTCAGGATAAAAAAAAAATAAGATTCTATCCCAACTTCAACAGCCTGTGGTATTTCTACAGAAAGTTTCTAAATATGATGAAGATTACCTCAGAAAGAATCATTATATTCACTTTTCTTATTATGGATTAAGTGAGGAGGAAATAGTGAACCTTTTTATTCCTCAATAAATTGTTGGGTGAGTGAAAAGACAGGTACATTGTAAAAGTTTTATATTTTATGTTTAGAGGTTCTCTTGGCATAAAGGGAATCACTTGTATTCATTTTGTCAGGGTCATCATTCCTCCTCTGCAAATGAACTCAGGAATTTCCTGGAGGCAAAATCACCTACTCTGGAAATCTGGCATAATCCAGACTATAGAAGACAAAAAAGTCATCACCCATTTTATTTGCAAACTCCCCTTTCTTCCCAGGTACATTGAAATATTTATTTAGCTGGTACATTTCTGCCAGTTTAAAATGTATTCTGGGGCATTTGGAAGTGAGGGTCAGATAACTCCAGGGCAATCAGATATTTCCTAGCGGTTAATTTCATGTTATGTGTTCAATCAAGTGTGGAGTGGATTTTCCTTGATTTATATATATTAACGAAAGACATTGTGTAGAAACAGGTGTGAAGGGAATTAGGTCCAGATGTGTATAGCTAGTATAATGTACTGTGTATGAAGTCAGAATGGTTAACATTGAACCTGAGTTTCAACATTAGAAATATAATCATATGATATTTGTCTTTCTCTGACTGACTTATTCCATTAGCATAATATCCTCTAGGTCCATTCATGCTATTGCAAATGATAAGATTTCATTATTCTTTATGGCCAGGTAATATTCTGTTGTATATATGTACCACAACATTTTTATTCACTCATCTATGTATTAATAGGCACTTGGGTTACTTCCAGATCTTGGCTATTGTAAATAACAGTGCAATGAACATAGAGATGTATATATTAGTTTGAATTTGTGTTTCTTCAAATATATACCCAGAAGTGAAATTGTTGGGTCATAAAGCAGTTCACTTTTTAATTTTTTGAGGACCTTCTACACACAAACAGCCTAATTCTTAACCTTATCATGTAGTGAGTACAACAGACATTACAAATAACAGCAACAACAACAAAAACAACAAAATAATTGTTATCTTAAGTTGCATAATAGATGATAGTAAAGTATTAGAAGTAAGCAGAGGAGGTGGGAATACTCCAACTGTGGGTGCTGGAAGTGGGAAAAATCTCAGGTGGGCCTTTATATGATCAATCAGGGTCCAACCAGGAGGTAGAAAATACTCATTAATCTAAATAAGAAAGGTTTAATATAAATAAATACTAACTATAAAAATATTAACTAAAGCATAAAGAAAAATCTAAAGAATATAGGGGTAGTAGCTATAGGGAGCAGTTACTATTTGCAGGAGTTAAGCAGATTACTTAATTCAGGAACAAATCTATAAAAACCCATCACCCTGCCTTCCTTGCTACCCTTGGACTGAAATGTAAACTTTCTTCAAGGGGATGCTCTGTGGCCCAGTGGGTGGCAGATGAGTTGACTGAGGTGACATAACAGCAGACATAATTGCAAAGCTACCCTCTCAGATACCAGGATCAACCACCCATAGGAAAACACTGTGCATTAGATGTCACCTAAAACTGAAGTGATATCAGAGTTCTATTTATGTAATACAATCATATTGAAAAATATACTGAAGTCAGAAGACATGTTCAAATCCTCCCTCTGCCTCTTAATAGCTGGCAATTATTTACCTTCTCTTACACCTAGGTTCCTCATACAAACTAATGCTAGCCACCCTACTCTAAGTTCACAGTGTCATTGTAAAGATTACATTGTGGAATCTCTGCAAATGTGCCATAAATTTGAAGCTCTCCATACATCTATAATAATAAAAGCATAACATAGTAATTAGACCAGATATCCTCTGGACAGCTTTCCTGACGAAGCCAGGGCTATGAGGGAAGCCCAGGTCCTGGGTGCTAGAGGGAAGCCAGTGCCAGCAGTACTGGGCAAGAAAGGCCTACTCTTACATGATTTCATGCATCGGGCTCCGAGTATTGGTCATAAAAGGAGCACATTGTGAAACTCTACCAGTCCTCACTCTGCCTTTATTCCACTTATCAGGAACATCTTTGTATTTATTTAGTAGGGGCGAGAGGGGCGAGACAACCCCACTTCTCCTTTTACTAGGCTCTACATTTATTTCTGGAGTACCTCACTGTTCTTTGCATCTCTGCTCACCTCACTGAGCCTCTCACAGGTCATAGACCCAAGCATGATAAATAAATCGATGCTTCGGCCTCTCTGTCCAGATAATTTCTCAATCCCTATGTAAAATTCCTGGCTCTGTGTAGTACATATCTTTAAGAACACTGTCCTCCACCCCTTTTCACTGCTGCATTTTTAAGACTTTGGCCACTATCCCTTATTTATTAAAGAATTTAGCACCAGATCTCTGATTTTACTTCTACCCTAAAGCTTGTTATTATCCCAAAACATTCCAATATTATTCAACAGGCAGGGCCTTCTCCACTGATTTTCTCTTCCATTTGCTTTGACCACCCTCTCCCATAGCCATATACTATATAGTATGAACTCAGTACAGTCAAGTTCCCCAATGATAATTACTTTATTAAATAGTAATTATTTCATACAATTTCTAATTATTATAAAATGATAATTACTATTATGAAAACTCAGCATCAAACATTCAAGGGGTGCATATATTCATTTGAATTTGTATTTTGAAAAACACTAAAGGAAAATAGCTCTGACTACGGGTGTAAATTTGGACTGTCATAAAAAAACACACACAAAAAAACCTGGGACATATGGGCTACATAACATTTTGGAGTAAAATACTAGTGTATATATTATGGCCCTGTAATCATCCAAGGTCACTTGTTCACCATCAGGACTATGAAGTTTGACAACTTCATTCTCTCAGAATGCATCATTCCATCTGAAAAATCTTCTTATTATTCCCTTTCTACAAATCTGATAACTATTTAAAAATTTTTTCAATAGTTTCTCTTTATTCTAGTTGTTAACATGGCTTATGAGTCCACTCCATAAATCTTCAGTTATATCATTATCATCACACACTACACACAACCCATACTAAACAGCCTTTATTTTATAACCTTTTTTCTTTCCTTTACCTCTTAGCATACTTTCTGTGTGTTATTCCATGTATTTAGGATCATTTAATTTCATTTGTTTTTCACTTGGTCAACTCAACATCTCTGAAATTCCACCTTAAACATCACTTCCGCTGGGAACTGTTCCCAGATCCCCACTGGAACTGTTTGTTGTCTTGTTCATAGTCCCCAGCACTGCATGCCTTCTCTCAGAGCACTCAGCACTCTTTATTGTTAGGGCACAACTATTTTTTACCTCATTACAAAGAAAACTCTGCAAGGTCAGAGAAATTTTGTTTCTCTAGCAATAGATATGAGGAGGAGGCTATTGAAAGATTAAGTATATGAAATATACCTTTTAATCCTCTAACTGACTCTCTATAATAAGTACTCTTATTATTTCTTATCACTATATAAATTAAGACATAAAGACAGGGCACATTTTTAAAATTATCCAAGTTCACACAGGCAAGAGTCAAAATTCAAACCCCAGCATACCTATAAATATTTTAAGGTTTCTCATGCATGTATATATTGCCTACATTTATGTTGAGAGACGTTTAGTTAGAACTCTAAGGTACAACCAGTTCAGTATAAAACATAAGTCAAATCAGTTCAATGTAAACTAGAATCTGTAAGAAAAACTTATTTAAAAAAAAGATAATTTGCCTTATGAAATTGTGAGCTCCCCACAATTGGAAGAGGTTAAATAAAATGATGGTTAGCTTTTTCTCAGGATTATTTGAAGGGCATTCTAAAATTTGTTAGAAAGATAGCAAGGTGACATGGAAGGACTCCAAGAGTCCATGAAAATAATTGTGTGACACTTGAAGGGCAATTGAATGGTTACTCAGCTCAGAGATGAAGAAGTCTTCGAGATGACCTGCTATTTAACACTTAGCCAGCAGTCTGCAGTCACTGTAAATCCTCTCCAATCAACTGGCATCATGGACTTTCTTTCCAGTTAGTTTTGCCGACATCCAAACTTAATTGGACCCTAAATGTTTTCCTTGTAGAGCTCTTATCTTGTGAACCAACTGCTTAATCTCTTTTGGCAGACCCAGGATTCATAGCTCTTCTGGGAGTTGTAGAATACTGTTTTTTAAGAAAAGTCAGGCTATTCCCATGGGAGAGCCTAGTGACAGACTTCATTTTCTATTTTGAAATTTTCCTCTTGCATGGTTATTATATTACTAGAGGCCCGGTACACGGAATTTTTGCATGGGGGTGGGGTCCCTCACCAGCTTTGTACCTTCTCCAATCCAGAACCCAGGAGTTGGATATCCCTCTCACAATCCAGGACTGCTGGCTCCTAACTACTCACCTGCCTGCTTGTCTAATGACCCCTAACCACTCTGCCTGCCTGCCTGATCTCCCCTAACCACCCTCCTCCCTCCCCTGCCGGCCCACCCCTAACTGCTCCACTGCCAGTCTGACCGCCCATAACTGCCTCTTCCTTGGTCCCTGCCACCAAGGCTTTGTCTAAAACAAGAACTGGACATCTACCCTTTTATTAGTATAGATTATGCAATACTTTCTAATGTCATGAAGCTTCAATGTCATTTGATGATGTCTGAACACTTAGAAAATGTTTTGCAATTGTTCAATTAATCCAATCAACAAAGAGATTATTAGTGGCTCTTAAAAGCTACATGATATAACATAACAGTATATATTTTTTCAAATACCATAAAATATGTTGCATCCTCAAGTCATAGTAACTAATGGTAGAATTTCAGAATGAAAAAAAAAATATGAAAAAAAATATTTTCCTTAAATCTCACTTCCTGCCACATTCACTAGCTGGAAAGAAATTCTTAGCAGTATAGAGTTATATTTTTCAGGGTACCAGGACTGATTTTACTGAAAATAACTTAGGTAAGAGTTATTTTTGATATTCTTAAAGTCATGAGTTTTGGATTTGAAACATAGTCTTCACTGCAGTTACTTAAACCTGCAGAAAGATTACCATTCAAAATCAATACAAGTAGTTTTCTCTTTCAGAAAAAAAAAAAACCCAAAAACTTATGGGTGGGAAGCATGTAAAGAAACAAGAATTTGACAAAAACAAATTAAATGTGATGGGTTTCTTTTTTTTTTTTTAAGATTAGAAATTGTGCATATTTTTCTTATCTGATCTAATAAAAGAGTGCAAATTGACTGTACCTCTGCTACACCCACAAGCCATGCCCACAAGCTATGCTCACCAGCCAATCAGGAGAAAATATGCAAATAAACCCAATCAAGATGACTATGGCCACAGAGAGCAGGAGGGAGGCCTGGGTTTTACCAGCAATGGAGGAAGCAAAGCTTTCTGCCTGCCCTTGATGGCCTAGGCCTTCACTCAAGGCTACAAAGTTTCAGTGATAGAAGATACATAAATCCCAACAGAAATGGCTGCCGGCATGGAGCAAGCAGGAGGCTTTGCTCCACTCCAGGCTACAAAGTTTCAATGGTAAAAGATAAATAAATCCCCAGGGCCTCCACGTGGGTCACTGGGGGGCATGGCCAGCCTGCAAACCACCACATGCCCCTATTCCAGGTCAACCCACACCCCAAGGAAACCCCCACCCTGATCTGGGACACCCTTTAGGGCAAACCAGCTGGCCCCCACCTATGCACCAGGTCTCTATTCTATCTAATAAAAAAGTAATATGCAGATTGACCATCACTCCTACACATAAGATGGCTGCCTCCATGTGGTCAAAGATCCTGCTCCCCTGTGGACACAAGATGGATACCACAAGATGGCCAGCAGGAGAGGACAGTTGGGGGGGACCCAGCCTGCCGTGGAGAGCAGTTGAGGGGACCAGGACTGCAGGGGCAAACAGGCTGGTGCGGGAGAAGTTAGGAATCAATCAGGCAGGCATGGGAGTGGTTAGGGGGTGAACAAGCTGGCAGGCAGAAGCGGTTAGGGTAATCAGGAAGTCAGGCAGGTGAGCAGTTGGGAGCCAGCAGTCCTGGATTGTGAGAGGATGTCTGACTGCCGTTTTAGGGCTTGTCCCACCGGTTTGGGGCCTACACGGGCAGTCGAACATCCCTCCAGGGGTTCCAGATTGAAGAGGGTGCAGGCTGGGCTGAAGGACACTCCCCACTCTGTGCACAAATTCCGTGCCCTGGGCCTCTAGTTGTATTTATAAAAGTACTTCATGACATAACTAAATGTATTGTAAAGAAAAAGTACAGGTTATATTTGAAATACTAGTTACAAACAGCAAAATTATGGTCTTGTCTACATCAACTAGTTCTTATTAACCGTATGTTGGATCATACTTTCTTGATTATTAATACTTTGGGGATAATTTTTAATAAACAAATCATTATTCTCTAGATTGAGCATCAATATTGTTGCTCTCATCAGATTGCAGATTTTGAATAAAGATAGTTATGGTTAAGCATAACATAAGTGTATCCCATAAAACAAAACATGCAATGTTTGTAAAATTGTCACATACAGTTTCCAAAATAATTTCTTTGTTCTTTCTATTAGCATTGCTTTTTAGAATAAACTAAGTAGGTATTGTATAATAAAAAATAAGTATGGGGGAAAGTAGGATAAAAATGGAAATTTTAGTGTTTTCCTATTAATTTTTATAAAAACAGAAAAAATAATTAATCTGAGCTCAGAAGACTTGTTCCTACCAGTATCACCCCACTAATCGCCCTACAGATAGCAACTAGTGGCAGTGGTGGGGGGTGAGGCCGCTGCTTTACTCCCAGGCACTGTGAGAGCCAAGCTGAGTAGGTCACCCCACAGGTGGGATAGTGGACCAGGTGAGGGGGTGGCACCAGGCCAAGGCAGGGTGCCAGGCAGGGTTGTGGGGCTGTGAGACTGGGCCTTATCTCTGCAAGCTTGGGCCTTATCTCTGCAGACCATCCTGAGGGACCCCACCCATGCACAAATTCATGCAAAGGCCTCTAGTTGTAATATAAACATATGATATCCTATATAATAAAAGCATAATATGCAAATCAATCCAATGGCAGAATGACCAGTCAGTGGAAGGGGGAGGCAGTGAGTAGGTAGTACCAGACCAGCCAAGGCACATGCCAGTAGGCAGAGGGAGGGGGATGGAGATGGGGGGAGGTGGCAGCAACCAGCAGTGGGGGAAGTGGTGGAGCCATATCACCTAATGCCATCGTCTGATTGGCTGCCCAATTGTCTCCCGCAGAGGGAGACCATACTGTTGCTTAGTGGGGAGTGGGCCTAAGCTGTCAGTAAGACATCTCCTGAGGGCTCTCAGACTGTGAGAGGGCACTGGCCTGGCTGAAGGTCCTCCCAGAGTGCACAAATTTTCATGCACTAGATCTCTAGTACTAAATAATTATGTCAAATATATTATATGTAAATAAAAACATACAAATATACGTTGTGTTTTATATTGTATATTTAATACACATAAGAGATTGTAAATATGGCATAGCAAAGTACATGAATGAAAGAAAAAGAGCAGGAAGAAATCAGAGTTCATAAATTTAATGGACCTATTTTTCATGAGTTTATTATCTGAAATGTTAAAAAAAGAAAAAAAGAAAAAAAAAGAAAAGGAAATCATGTATCCTGCTTTCAACACAATGGTCCTTAATTAAGATGTCTGGGCTTTTGGAGTAGATTAAATATGTCTGATTTGTGTTAGGCCTATACATGAGCTCAAGTTACATTCTACCTATGTCCTATCCAGATATTAGGACAGTTCTGAACACATAAATGTCCTCCTTCCTCCTTTCCTACAATGATATTTGTAAAACATGAGAGCCATGATTCTACTTCATGTTTTTATAAATCCAACTTCTAGGACTTTTCTCTCAGTTCAGCAAGATACAGCATGAGTTGAAGGAGTGAAACTTCACAAGACACTAATTATGTCCTTCCCCGATTCGTTGTAAAAACAAATTCATGCAGGATTAGTTTTTCCCATTAGTACCAGATATGGTTGATACCAGGAGAGAACTGAGAGGCTTCTCTTCTACTTTCCAGCATATTTTAATGACCTCCCCATCTGAGAGCTTTTCTAGATCTTACTGCTCAGGGCTACATTGTACTTAGTTGGATGCTATGAGGAACCATGAACACAAGATCCTAGGGAATAAAATAAGTTCTCTGACTGAGTCCACAGAGTTTTTGTGGAGCACTAAAGGAGCCTAAAGACAGAAGGAGGTGAACTTGCTATCTTAGAAAGCAAATTGGGAGACGTTACGTGATAGTGCAGACAAATTTTGTGTAAATATGCAAAATTCTTTATGTAAGCCATGGGTTTTCTACTCATGAAACTAATAAACAACAAGAAACAAAATAGCTCATTGAGTCACATAATACTTGCCTAACCTAAGTAGTTACAGTGTCTAAAGATCTAACATCATCCAATAATCTCACTGGTTTTGTTTTTTGCTTTTTGTTTTTAAAGTCTCAATGACATTAATGATTTACTTTTAAAAAATATATATATTGTATATTATTGATTTTTTACAGAGAGGAAGGGAGAGAGATAGAGAGCTAGAAACGTCGATGAGAGAGAAACATCAACCAGCTGCCTCCTGCACACCCCCCACCAGGGATGGGCCCCCAACCAATGCGCATGCCCCTGACCGGAATCAAACCTGAGACCCTTCAGTCTGCAGACCGATGCTCCATTACTGAGCCAAACCGGTTTCGGCAAGGTTTTGAAGGACCAAGAACAGGTAGTGGCAATAGGTATAAACAGTAGTTACATTCCAACCTGTAGTGCTGACTCTGAGTAATAAATTAAAATATAATGGTAGAGAATGATGTATTTACTTTCTCATAAGTAAGAGGACATTAATAAGGTAGAACTGATAGGAATGGTGCTGAATGTGTCAGATGAGAAAGAAGTTGTCAAAATTGAATGAATCCTTTCTACACTGGGCAATGGGTGAATGGTGATTTCATGTAGGAAAGTGATGTGCTAACTTCAAAAATAATAATAATAATAATAATAATAATAATAATAATAATAAGTCCTAGCCAGTTTGGCTCAGTCAATAGAGTGTTGGCCTGTGGACTGAAAGATACTAGGTTTGATTCCAGTCAAGGGCACATGCCTTGGTTGCTGGGCTTGATCCCCAGTAGGGGGCATGTAGAAGGCAGCCAATCAATGATTCTCTGTCATCAGTGATGTTTCTATCTTTCTCCCTCTCACTTCCCTTTCTCTCTGAAGTCAATTATACATATACTAGAGGCCTGGTGCACGAAATTCATGCATGCCCAGCCTGCACCCTCTCCAATCTGGGACCCCTTGAGGGATGTTAAGCTGTTGTTTAGACCCAATCCCTTCCCTCTCACAATCCAGGACTGCTGGCTCCCAACTGCTTGCCTGTCTGAGTTCCTGATTGACCCTAACCACTTCTGCCTGCCAGCCTGATAACCCCCTAACCTCTCCCCTGCCAGCCTAATTGATGCCTTACTGCTCCCCTGCCAGCCTGTTTGCCCCCAACTTCCCTCTTCTGCCAGCCTGGTCACCCCTAACTGCCCTTCTCTACAGGGTTGATCACCTCCAACTGCCCTGACTTGCAGACCTGGTACCTCCCAACTGCCCTCCTCTGCTGGCCATCTTGTGGTGGCCATCCTGTGTCCACATGGGGGCAGGATCTTTGACCACATGGGGGCAGCCATCTTGTGTGTTGGAGTGATGGTCAATCTGCATATTACTCTTTTATTAGATAGGATAGAGGCCTGGTGCATGGGTGGGAGCCAGCTTGACACCCTGAAGGATGTCCCAGATCAGGGTGAGGGTTCCCTTGGGGTGTGGGTCCGCCTGGGCAAGGAGCCTGTGGTGGTTTGCAGGCCAACCACACACCCAGTGACCCAAGCAGAAGCCCTGGTATCTGGAATTTATTTACCTTCTACATTTGAAACTTTGTAACCTGGAGCAGAGCCAAGCCCCCTGCTCACTCTGGTTTCTATTTGGTTTTATGTATCTTCTATAACTGAAACTTTGAATCCTTGAGTGGAGGTGTTGGGCTAGGGCAGGCAGAAAGCTTGGCTTCCATTGCCGGGGAAACATAAGCCTTTCAACTGCTCTTTGTGGCTGCACCCATCTTTGCTGGGGTTAATTTGCATACTCACTCTGATTGGCTGGATTGGCATGGCTGGTGGGTGTGGCTTGAGCGAGTGGTTACTTTGCATATTATTCTTTTATTAGGTAGGATATCCTAATATATAAAAACCCAGGGTCTGAAACATCCACAACAACCAGAGGCTGGGTCCACAACAACCAGAGGTCTGGAAGTCATCCATTGCCATGGCTGTGGGAGCCAGGACCCAGCACTGACTGCCGAGGCGCCTGCAGTTCAGCCTGGGACAGAGGCCTGAGGAGATAGAAGCAGGGTATAATCTGTAGCCTCCATGGCAGATGTGGATCAGCACTTGCCTCTCTCTTTCACTGTGGGCCAGGCCAGCAGCCCTGACTCTTTCTCTCTGTCCTCTCCTGGGGCTATTGATAAGCCACGCCTCTTTTATCAGGCCCGTTGATAGGCCTGGAGATGCTGACTGACATAGAAACTGACCAATCAGAACCAAATCTGGGTGAACTGTGAAGGCATATCTCAGGTGGGGGCTGAGGAGGGGTTTTAAGGGAAACAGCTGTTTGGTGTAAGGTTTAAGAAAATGGTTCAATTTTTTAATGACTGGTTTGGCAGTATATGCATATGTCTGGCTATCAGTCCAGATATAGGGATTATATATTTTTTGTCTGCCAAGAGCATATCCTCTTGATGAAAAGTCCCCCACCCCATTTAAGCGAGCTTATCCATAATCTATCTATACTACTAAAAGGGTAATATGCTAATTAGACTGGGTCAACTGGCCATCATCCAGACGTCCTTCTTCCTTTTGAACAAAGCCATGGTGGTGGGGCCAAGGCAGAGGTCTTTAGGGGTGATCAAGCTGGCAGGGGAATGAAGTTGGGGGTGAGATTAGACCAGTAGGGAAGGGCAGTTGGGGGCGATATCAGGCCGGCAGGGGAGGACAATTGGGGGCGAGATCAGGCTGGCAGGGTCGGTAAGGGACTATCAGGCAGGCAAACAGGCAGAGAGGTTAGGGTCAATCAGGCAGGCAGGCAGGTGAGCAGTTAGAAGCCAGCAGTCCCAGATTGTGAGAGAGATCCCACATAGGGCCTAAATGGGTAGTAGGACATCCCCAAGGGGGGGGGGGGGATTGGAGAGGGTGCAGGTTGAGCTGAGGGAATCCCGCTCCCCGCAACCCCATGCACAAATTTTGGCTCTGGGTCACTATATATACAGTTAGTCAATTTTTACCTGGTCTTCCTGTTACAAAAGTTAGCCATAGCTGAGACACTAAAAAGAAACTTTAGTATGACCTACTAAAAAGAAAATTTCCAAAATTTTAAGGGGTACTCTGAGTATTTCTATTACCATGACTAGAAATAAATTATTAGTAATGACTTCTCACTTTATGTTGACCAAGCCTAGGTATAAAATGCCAGTTGGTCCTATTGATTACTACCTAAGCTGTCACTGTTCTCATCATATACAAAATCTATATAACAAAGAATATTTTTGATTAAAACTAAACCAAAACCAGTAAGAACAACAATGAGACTATCTTCTACCATGTTAAACAAGAAATTCCACTAGTGCCTGTATGGCCCTGCCTTTATTTTATATATATATATATATATATATATATATATATATATATATATATATACACACACACACACACACACACACACACACTGATGAAAATTCAATTTGGAAACTAAAATCTGATAGGCTTAACCTGAAATTATATTCAGTGAAATATTTTCAGTGGTTGCTCAGAATTTTCCAAATATACCATAAGAATATTAATCATGCCCAAGCTGGTTTTACTCAGTGGATAGAGCTTGGGCCCGCTGACTGAAGAGTCCTGGGTTTGATTCCGGGTCAAGGCTTCATCCCTTGCCCTGGTTGGGGGGCATGTGGGAGGCAATCTACCAATGCATCTCTTTCACATTGATGTCTCTCTCTGTGTGTCTCCCCCCTCCCTTCCACTCTCTCTAAAAAGTGATGGAAAAATATCCTCAGGTGAGGATTAATAACAACAAAAGAATATTAATCATGGCATTCCCACAATGCCTGCAAAGTTGAAATCCTGTTTATATTTCTTTGCCACAGAACTATAGGTACAGTTTTTCAATTTACTGCAGGCAGTTTTATAAACCTCCAAAAATTCTTTGTAGAGAAGAAAAAGCCTATAAATAAATCAATATAAATTAGCTCTCACTCTTGTCTTTAAGACTAAATTTAAAGCTAGAAACACAAAAATTATCTTCATAAAAAATGTTTTAATTTCATTTAAATTTGATTCTTCATGTAAAAACATTATGCCTAAACAACCACCATATTCAAAAAATCTGGAGACTAGTTCTACAGGAAGATTTGATATTTGAAAGCTTCTCTATCCTAACCTACTACTGTAGGTGATTCTACCTTAAAATTGCTTTGGTTTAAAAGATTAGATTATCTAAAATCATAAAGCAGGTTTAGAAAGTATTTCCAGTCAAGATTAGTCTGCTATAAATAAAGTTCAGTACAAGCTGTCAATTTGAGTAATTTATTCATAAAGGGAAATTTGTATTTGCATTATAAAAGATGAAAATTTTATTGCTATGCCATACCATACAAAACATATCAGGAAATATCAACATAAAACATTGGCTAGATGCTATCACATATAAATATTTGACATATATTCCTAAATAAATACACACACAGAAATATACCATTAAGCAGGCAATACAGCATAATTTTCTGAAGTTACCTAATTTTCAATAAAAATACTTGAAAAACAAAATATTTCAAAATAACTCTAAACAAAAGTACTGTTAGATGGTTTCTTCTAAAATGTCTAAATGCTCTTCATTAAACCATTTCATTCAACAATTCCTCTCCTGTGCCACTTATGCAAAATAAGATAACAGCCATTTTTATAATAACAAATCTCTATTTACCTAAATAAGTTTAAGGAATTTGTACAAAGAAGCACCTAAGTTAAGCTCTCAGCACAAATTAATAGCCAGTTTGAAATGAATAATAACAAGGATAAACATCAGTCAATTTTTAAAAGGAAAAAGAGTTAAACACTACCCATCTTTCTTGCCTAACCATAGGTGTCAGGACCCTATATTGCATCTTTTACACTGAAATCCCAGTGAACAACACTCCCAGAAGTTTTGTATTTCATAGCCTGCACAGCCATACATTGCAGTTCTAAAACATGTCATGTAAATTATTTATCAAATGTTTCAACCCTTTGAGGAAGCTAGAGTGATTATAATTTAAAATTTTTTAAAAGTATTTTGCACCATTCTGAATTGCTTGTCCCTTATTCTCTCACAATGGTCACAAAGCAGTTACTGTCATTTCATACATTTGATTGTCCTGAGGAACCCAAGTAAGAGGAACTGATAATTTCCTCTCTACTTTGGGAGTCCCTGTGCAAAATGATTTGAAATGGGACTTCCTGTAATCTTACCATTATTTTCTAAAGCTAACCCTATTTCCACATGTTTACAGAGCTGTAACTGTATACATGTTATTATAAAAACATCTTTAAAATCACATATATTATACATCATAGTTATCAGCTAAGACTATAAAACCAAATATTATGGGTTTTGGAAGTCTGGGGATAAGGGCTCAAATGGAACAACAAGGTATTATTCAACTGATCTTCATTGTAGAGAAAAATATCTTCCTCTCTAATAAAAAAGAAACATGCAAATTGACCATACCTTCACTATATCCTCAAGCTACGTCCACCAGCCAATCAGGGGAGTATGCAAATTAACCAAACCAAGATGGTGGTTAATTTGCACATCCAGGCCAGATCAAAGACTGAAGACAGCGTGGAAAGAAGCCAAGCACTGCAAAAGGGAGCGAAGCTGTGGAAAAGCAAGCAAGTGGGGCTGCAGAGAAGAAAGGGAAGAAGGTGGGGCAGGGGAGAAGAGGGAGAAACAGGCAGGGCACCAGAGATTGCAGCAGAAAGCCCTGTTGTAGGAATCTTCCTACAAATAGCATCTAGTACCTAATAAAAGAGAAACATGCAAATTAATCATCCTCCATTACACCCACAAGCCTTGCCCACCAGCCAATCAGGAGCAAGTATGCAAATTAACCCAACCAAGATGGCTGTGACCACAGAGGGAAAGAGCAGGAGGCTTGGGTTTCCCTGGCAATGGAGGAAACCAAGCTTTCCAGATACCCTGGCCTGCCTTGCCTCCTCTCAGGGCTACAAAGTTTTAATTATAAGAGATAAACAAATCCCCTAAAAATGGTGGCAGCCATGGAGCTGGAGAGAGCAGGATGCTTGAGTTGTCCCACCGCAGTGGAGGAAGTCAAGCTGACACAGCCCTGGCCTACCTTGGCCTCTGCTTAAGACTACAAAGTTTCAATTATAGAAGATAAATAAATCCCACATACCAGGGCCTCCACTTGGGTTGCCCAGGGGCATGGCCGACCTGCAAACCACAACAGGCCCTTTGCTCAGGCCAACCCACACCCCAAGGGAACCCTCAACCTGATCTGGGACATCTTCAGGGCAAACCAGCTGGCCTTCACCAGTGCACCAGGCCTCTGTCCTATCTAATAAAAGAGTAATATGCAAATTGACTATCACTCCAACACACAAGATGGCTGCCCCCATGTGTACACAAGATAGCCACCATAAGATGGCCAGCAGGAAAGGGAAGTTAGGAGGGACCAGGCCTGAAAGGAAGGGCAGTTGGGGGCAATCAAGCCTGAAGGATAGGGCAGTTGAGGGGGACCCAAACCTGCAGGGGAGAGCAGTTGGAGGGGGACCAGGCCTGCAGGGGAGGGCAGTTAGGGGCAAACAGGCTGGCAGGGGAATAGTTAGGAACCAATCAGGCTGGCAGGGGAATGGTTAGGGGGTGATCAGGAAGGCAGGCAGGTAAGCAATTGGGAGCCAGCAGTCTGGATTTTGAGAGTAGGATTGGGCCTGATTGGGCAGCTAGACATTCCTCGAGGGGTCCCAGATTGGAGAGGGTGCAGAGTGGGCTGAGGCACACCCTTCCCCCCCACCCCCTTGTGCACAAATCTTGTGCACCAGGCCTCTAGTGAAATTATAAAAATGTTAAAAGAACTTTAGTCACACCTCCATTAGGCTAACAGTTGGCTTCTTCATGGTAATTATCCTCAGTGTATAATTCCCTGAAAATCTAACTCATGTCACTGTCTTTAGAGAATTTCAAGTGGCAGGCACCCTTAGCTCAAATACTCTAAATCACATGTGTCAAACACAAGGCCCGCGGGCCAAATCCAGCCCACCAGGCCTTGCAATGTGGCCCGCACTGCGCTGTCATCACTGCACTCCGCTGTCAGTTTATGACATTGTCAGTTTATGACTGTTCAGTAAACCATTCGGCCCGCGATTTAGGCTGGATTTTAGATTTTGGCCCCTTCTCTGATTGAGTTCGACACCCCTACTCTAAATTGAGAAATGTTTAAAATCAAAACATTTAAGAGGTCTTCTTCATAGATTGACTAAGAGGCCCCAAGGAAGGAAAAAAAAAAAAATCCTATTTTGCTAGAGGTTAAGTCCACACAGATTACCTTGAATTCAGGGTGAATTTTCACTACTTTGCTGGGTCTTCACATAGTGTTAAAGTAGAAGAAATGCATTATTGCCCTCCTGTAAAATCAACAAGTTTTTGGCCCTAGCTAGTGTTACTGATTACAGTATCAGCCAGAACACAGAAAGGTCATGGGTTTGCTTTCCCATCAAGGGTACATACCTGGGTTTCAGATTGGACTCCCTGCCCTGTTTTGAGATCTCTGTCCCATAGATGTTTCTCTCTCAATTACTCTCTCTCCCTTCTCATCCCCCCTCCCATTCTCTCTCTAAAAATAAATAAATAAATAAACAAACAAACAAATAAACAAATAAATAGAAAAATATCCTCAGGTGAGGATTAACAAACAACATTAAAAAAGTCAACATGCTTTTAGCATGTATAATAAATAAAAAAAAAGACTCTGTTCTCACATTTTTAATTAATGTGAATGTGAGAATTAAAAACAAGAAGACTTTTGCCCTAGCGATTTGGCCTATGGATAGAGCATCGACCTGTATACTGAAAGGTCCCAGGTTTGATTCTGGTCAACAGCATGTATCTTGGTTGTAAGCACATCTCCAATGGGGAGTATGCAGGAGGCAACTGAATCGATGTTTCTCTCTCATTGATGTTTATAACTTTCTATCCCTTTCTCTCCCTTCCACTCTGTAAAAAATCAATAAACATATTAAACACAAAAACAAGAAGACTTTATTCATGCCTGATTCTGCCACTTCCTGGTTATATGACTTAAACTAAAATTAATGAGTTGCCAGGAGAAGGCTTTCCCAAATCTGGCTGATGACTAGATGTATTTAAGAAACTTTTGAAATCAGAGTGTCCTTGGCCTTATCCCTGGATATTTTTATTCATAGAATGAGGAATCTGTACTATAAGACATTTCTCAAGAAACTTCTGAAGATTAAATTAGAAAAAATCACTGGATCATATAATTTCTAGAGCTTTTTCAAAAGGTCTTCCACTAATAATAAAATATACATTGCTTGCATACAGATGTTTACAGCAGCTTTATTCATAACTGCCAAAACTTGGAAGTAAACCAAGATGTTTTTTAGTAACTGAAGGGATAAACTGTGGGACATCCAGAAATGGAATATTATTTAGTAGTCAAGATAAATAAACTTGATATCAAGCCATAAAAAGATGTGGAAAATTCTTAAATGCATATAACTAAGTGTAAGCAGCCAATCTGAAAAGGTTACATATTGTATGACTCCAACAATATGACATGCTGCAAAAGGCAAAAACGTGGAGGCAATAATGAGATCAGTGGTTTTTAGAGGTTGGAGGGAAAGGAGGGGTGAATAAATGCAGAATCTAGGGTTTTTAGAATAGTAAAATTGTTGTGTGATGGGATATATTGCTTATGTGTCATTATTTATTTGTTCAAACCCACATAATCTACATCAAGAATGAATAGTAACATGAACTATGGACTTTGGGTGATTATAATGTGTCAGTGTATGCTTATGTGTAAGAAATGTACAACTCTGGTGGGGGATGCTAATAATGGGTGAGGTGTCTATGCAGGACAGAGGAATGGGTGTATAAAAATTTATTATGATCAATTTTCTATAAACCTGAAACTGCTCTAAAATTGTGTCTATTAAACATGCTTTGTACAGGAAAATAAGAATCAATAATTAACCATTAATTTTACATGCTTTTTTTAAAGAAAAATATACAAATAAGGATGTAGAGAAAAGCTTAGTTTTTATTTTTTACTAAAAGCCCGATGCACGAAGATTTGTGCCAGAATGGGCCTTCCTTTCCCTGGCTGCCAGCATTGCTTTCACTCTGGCTGAATCCACCTTTCCACCTTCCTACATTGCTCAGAGGACCAGAGCAGCTGCATATGCAAATTAACCACCATATTTGTTGGGTTAATTTGCATACTACCTCCTGATTGGCTGTGGGTGTCACAAAGTTATGGTCAATTAGCATGTTTGTCTATTATTAGGTAAAATATCAGTTCAAAATTAGGTCTCTTTCTTAACTTAGAGAGAATAAACTGAGTTAAGGTAGTTGCTCTGCAGCACAATGATACCACTTCTCACTATTCCAAAATAATCAGTGCATGCTTGAAGGGAAACTTTCATCAGCTTAGGTAATAGGAGTATGAAAGGGAGGAAGAACAGTGCTTATATTTCTTTACTCAGTTGTTTGTTACCATAAAATGTGGTTGTAGGATCCTTCTGGAGTACTTTAACAGGCTCAAAATAAAGCATATACATTATTCTGAATGAATATGCAGAGAAAAAAACATATCTCCCAAACTATGTTATTTAAATTGTTCTTTTCTTAAAATGATGTTTTTTTCAGTCACCTTGGAAATATGTGCAAATGCAAATCTAAATCCCATATGCAGTAATGATTAAGTTTAAACAAATACTATTCCCTCAAGCTATGTAGGTTTAGGGTAAAAATGACTTCTAATGGGGAGATTGCAATAGCTCTGCTCCTAAGGGAAAAAGAATAAAAGCCCATACTGATAAGATGTTCTTATTTATAACATGTAACAAGATAAGTAGCAAGACAGTATCTTTCAGATGATTTATCTTGCTGATGAGAATACAGAAGAGTTTGTTTTCATAATTACAACAGATGGAAAACAATAAAATTATACTTCAGGCTAATGAACTCTTACCCGTATTATTCATTTTTTGTATCTGTGTCTCCCCTGCAGCTATTTTATAACAATACAAAAATTGCAGAAATATGACACTGCAAAAACCTGACCAGATTTCCTAATTATCTGTCATGACTCAAGACTGCAGTGGGAAATTAATTCTCCTGGGAAAGAAAAAAAAAAAATGGAACTTAAAATAACAGAAAAAATCTTAAGATATTTTTCTCCAATACATTGAGAAAAAAAATCTATGTATTGTTAGTAGGATTACCTTAACTTTCTCTTTTTTGATTGTTATTTTTATCTCAGCTACAGAGAGGTATGTTAATCCTATCCTTCAAGATATGACATGTTGTCATGGAAAGATTCACTCTTGTTTTATTAATCAAATTCTATATATAGTATTCTCAATACCACTCCATTTCTATCTTCTTACCACAAGCATTAGTTAATATATGTAATAAATAAAATGTAGGTACTTGGAAGATTATATCTATATCTACATCTATCTATATTTATCAATACACTAATTTCCTTTACACACTTATTTCCCAGTCTCCATAATAGTTAGAGGTGCCCATGTGAGTAAATTTCAGCCAATGAAATACGGGGAAAAGGAATATGGATTTGTTCCCAAAGTTTTTCCATTTGTTGATTTTTCTCTCTTTTGTTATTCTTTAGATGGATAGTAACATATTTGATGACTGTAGAAGGCATATATTGAAAATGACAAAAACTTCATCAGACTAGGTCCTGAGTGACTGTATGAATCTAAAATTCATTCTTCAACACATTCAATAATTTTATTCTTTATATGAATAAGAAAAATGCACTTAGTTTATTAAGCTATTGACATCTTTAAAGTTTATTTGTAATCTAACTCATTATTTTATTATCAGGAATAATCTTATGAGGTTCCATGGTTTTTATATTGTCAAATCTTTCCATCAATTTTTGCCTTTTGTAATTTAAGTTACTGAAAACCTAATCTATAGAGGAGACAACAATTAACCAACTGACTTCAGCCACTCCCCACTTATCTGGCTCATTATGATAGTCTTGAACCCTGAACATTTTGAGCAACTTGGATATCCCATTGCCTACTCAACCATCAATTAAATTCTACATTTAGAGTATTAAATATGATTTAGTAACTTAAGGCAAACTACCTTAACAAAAATAAATTGTATTGGTGTGATGATACTATATGTCTTGAGTACTTTGACAGTAAGTAGGTAAAAACATTTGACAAACATCTGTTTTAGGAAAATAAATGACATCTTGTTTGCAAAGACAAAAAAATAACACAAAAAAGTTGCACAAAGACAAACAATAATCATCTCTAATAAAAATATGCCCTCTGTCAGACTAAATCACCAATGTTTTTGTCAGAGAACTTATTTCCTACCCTGAATTCATTTATTGTGCATGAGAACCCTCAGATACATATATGATTTAGGAATACACAGAAATATTGGACATGATAGTATTAGAGTTCCACTTGAGTTGGAGCTGATATTGTATTTATTTATTTAATTTTTAATACGATCTTTAAAAATTGATATAAGGGAGAGGAAGGGAGAAGGAGAAAGAGATAGAAGCATCCATAAGAGAGAAACATTGATTGGCTGCCCCCTGCACACCCTCTACTGGGGATGAAGCCAGAAACCTGGGCATGTGTCCTGATAATGAATCCAACTGGGGACCTTTTGAAACATGGGACAATACTCAATCCACTGAACCACATTGGTCAGGGCAGCATATTTAGTTTTTAATAGACTTTATTTTTTAGGTTTATACAAAAATTGAGCAGAAATACCCTTCTCCCCCATACCTCCTGTTTACCTGTTATTAATATTTTGTGGTACATTGGTTATAATTGATGAACTAATCTTATACTATTACTAGAGGCCCAGTGCAAGAAATTCATGCACTGTGTGTGTGTGTGGGGGGGGGGAGATCCCCTCAGCCTGGCCTGTGCCCTCTTGCAGACCAGGACCCCTTGGGGGATGTAGCAGTGTACCAAGTAGCAGGCGGTCAGGGAGGAGCCCAAATAGGGACTGGGCATCGCTTGCACTCATCCCAGCCTGCTGCACCTGCTGCTGTGGAGTGGGGAGAGGCTCCCACTGTGGAAGCTCCACTCGCCAGCCAGGAGCCCAGCTTCTGGCTGAGCAGCACTCACTCTGTGAGAGCGCACTTACTACTAGGGGTCATCTCCTGCGTTGAGTGTCTGCCCTTGGTGGTCATTGTGCATCATAGTGACCAGTCATTCTGGTCATTCTGCCATAAAGGTTGAATAGGCTTTTATTATATAGGCTAAGGCCTGATGCATGGATTCATGCACCAGCGGCACTCAACAGAGTGAGTGCCGCTCAGCCAGAAGCTGGGCTCAAGGCTGGCGAGTGGAGCTTCCCTCAGCCTGGCCTGCAGGATCAGGCCAAAACTGGCTCCCCAACATCTCCCAAAGGGTCCTGGATTGCAAGAAGAAACAGACCAGGTCAAGGGGCCCCACCGGTGCATGGTTGGGGCCGGGGAGGTACACAGGAGATTGGCAGTCGGTGAGGTACCACAGGAGAGCTCTGGCCTGTCCTGCTCCATCCCAACTGGCCAGACTCCAGCAGCAAGCTAACCTACCAGTCAGAGCATCTGCCCCCTGGTGGTCAGTGCACATCATAGCGAGCAATTGAGTGGCCTTAGCATGTCATTTGTGTATTATGCTTTGATTGGACATTTAGCATATTAGGCTTTTATTATATAAGATTAACTAAATCCCATCATTTACATTTGGGTTCACTGTGTTATACAGTTCTGTAGAAATTGGCAAATGCATAATATCATGTATTCATCATACAGTATCCGATAGAATAGTTTTTTTCTCTAAAAATTCTGTGTCTACATATTCACCTTCTCATGATGAACTCCTGGCAAATAGGATCTCTTTGCTATTGCTATACTTTTGCCTTTTCTAAATGTAGTATAGTTGAAATCAAACAAACTGGCTTCTCTCACTGGTAACATGCATTTAAGGTTCCTCCATGCCTTTTTGTGACTTGACAGACCATTTTTTTTTTCTTATTACTGAATAATATTGCATTATGAATATTCTATAATTTGTTTATCCATTCAGCTATTGAAGGCTATCTAGATTATTTTCAAGTTTGGCAATTAGAAATTAAGCTTTTGTATCTATTCATGTGCAGGTTTTTCAATGGGCATACATTTTCTAATCATTTGGGTAAATACCTAGAAGCACAATTGCTGGATTGTGTGGTAATCCTTTATGAGCTCTGTAAGAAACTTCCATACAGTTTTCCAAAGTGGCTTTACCATTTGGCTTTCTCACTAGCAGTGAAGAATAGTTCCTGTTACTTGAGATTCACACCAGCATTTGATGCTATGTTATCAGAGTTTTGGACTTTTGCCATTCTAATAACTATGTGGTGTGATCACTGGTATCACACTCTCATTTTAATTTTCAATCTCTAATGACATATGAGGTTGAGCACCTTTACATATTCTTATGTTTGTCTATATTTATGAGTTTAGATATTTTTACTCACTTTAATTAGCTTGTTTACATATTGTTGAGTTTTAGTTTCTCTTTGTATATTTTCAAAAAAGTTATTTTTCAGATATGTGTTCTTTGAATATTGTTTTCCAATCTGTGGCTTTTATTTTTATTCTCTTAACAGTGTCTTTCACAGAAAAGACATATTTGATTTTGATGAAGTCCAACTTATTAACCTTTTATGGAATGTCATTTTGGTGTTGTATCAAAAAGTCATTGCCAAAGTCAAAATCACCGAGGTTTTCTTCTATGTTACCTTTTGGTATTTATTTTTAATCTTAGAAAATTATAATCTTCATACCTTTGGGGGATAGAGCTAAAGAGTTTATAATTTACATACTTGCTTTCATATAATTTTTATTAGTTCACATTTCTAGTATATATATAATATTTTCCTGCTCTTAGAAATCACAATGTTTTCCTCTTGCTAGCCACTACCTGTAATTTTTTTTAGTCCTTAAGGAACCTCTTGAGAGTGGGGAAGTGCATTTTTATTCTTAGAAGGGAGAGAAGTCTGTCTACTATAGAACCATTAAATTGTTCAATTATATATCTGGTTTATTGAAGGTTTCCTTTTATAAGAGGGAATCATTCTATTTGAATCAATGATTGATGCTAGTAATACATTAACTGCTAACATCTCTCCCAAGGAATAGCTGAAAGATCATTGGTCAAAGCTGGAGAAAGGCAGGGTATACCTCCTTTCCTATATGACTCAGGAGAAAAAAGAGATCAAGTTAAAGAGACTGCTCATTCCTCTAATGACAGAGGATTTTTAAAGAGAAAGAGGCAGACATTAGCAATTGAAAAACTCCTACTCCTGATAAGTTCATGTTTATCTTTGAAAGTTGTGCCTATGTAATAAGGCATAATAAGCTTAATTTTTTTGATGTGGTATTCTGAAAAACTACTTATTTATTTCAAAGATGCTGCCTTTGCTCAAGACACTCTCAGAAGTATTCTTTGGAATTATGCCTTTCAGCACATTTATAAGAGGTAAATATATATATATAAATCATGCCTCAAAATAATGATTAGGAAACAAATTAAAAGCTAAAATAAATAAATAATTAACTTGACTTTCCATAGATTCAAAATAGAATAGAAAGAATTAATGAATAATAGAACACCAAGAGTAAACTGAAATATAAACTGTGGATTCTGGGAGATGTAGAATTGTTGATTGTAATAAATGTACCACTCTGGTGGAAATGCTGATAATAGGGAAGGCTATACATGTGCTGTGGCAGGAATATATGGGGAATTTCTGTATCCTCTGCTCAATATTCTGAACTTTAACCTAGCATAAAAATAGTCTTAATTAAAATTTTTAAAAAAATCTATGAACAGCCATATGCTCTGATTAAAATTTAGGAGAATAAATTTTATGCACCTAGAGACTGGGTGCATGAAATTTACACATGGGTAAGGTCCCCAGACCTGGCAGGCGATCAGAGCAGATCTGTGGGATGACTGGCAGGGCAATTGGGGGCATACCCTTGGCTGGCCTAGGGTATGCGGGCTAGGGGCAGCTCTGGTATTGAGCATCTGTGCCCTGGTGGTCAGAGTGTGTCATAGTGACCAGTGGTTCTGACAGTCGATTTGCATAATATTCTACATTTTATTATGTAGCATAATAGAGTTATTAAACCTTATTCTCAACCCAGTGAAATGATACATGTATTTTTCCTCTTGGTTCATCACATCTTGTAATTTCATTCACTTAAATTTTCCATTCTATTAAAATTCACAAACACTTTTTTTTTTTTTTTTTTTTTTTTTTTTTTTTTTTTTTTTTTAACCTCATCATTAAGTACCTTTTTAGCATAGAATTCCAGGGCTTTTTTCATCCCTTCAATAACCTCAAAGAAATCAACATTCTGTTAAACTACCTATTTCCATTAAAACACTAAACTATTATCCTATTGGAGTCTGTTCTATTAGAACTAATTTCCCTGAGGTCTATTTCTCCTTTTTTACTTTTCCAGTAGAATTGTAGTCTCCCGCTCTAATTTGGATAATAAACTCAGGGGAAGGGACTTTGTCATTCCCTATATCAACTAGGTGTTCAATAAACATTATTAATTATAATATTATTAAAATTCATAATGATGTCAATCTTGGCCTAATCACTTTGAATTCAGCTTAATCTAATTCAATTAAGTTTAATATAATAGGTGCTCCTATGATTTTTTTTTTTTTTACCATATTTCCAATTTAGTTCTGCACTAGGCTCCTCATTTAATTATTAAATTTTTGTGGACTAATTAATTTCATCTATAGGCAATAATTTTTCTTTGTGCTATTGCTAAGGTGCTTTGTGCTATTGCTAAGGTGCTTTATCTGACAAGTGCTTTTAAAATATTATGATTTATTTACCCATCCTAAAATATTACCCATAACTATTCAAGTTAAAACTACTTTTTCTCCAAATAAAATGAATGAAGCAAACCTAAACAAACTCACTTCTGAGTCACAGTGAATGTTAGAAAGGTGGAAACAAAAAAGGAGAACCACCTAACTGTTTCTGTGATTAAATGAATGCACTCCTGTACCAATGTGGAAGACAGAGTGACCTGAGCAAGAATATATTAGGAGATGACTGACTTTATCTAAGTTAGTGATGACAAGGCAATGTCCAAAGGCCTGGGAAGTAATATGCAGAGATACGGGTATAGATATGATGCAAAGTGGAGAAAAGAGTAATTGTTGGTAGACAGGAAATGGATCTGAAGGTGAGAAAGGGGTTAAGGATGACCAAGTGGTGCATTGCTAAAGTAGGTGATACAGGAGGAGCAAAATGTCTGTTGTGGGTGTGACATTGTGAGAAGTTGGTATGTTCAATTTAAGAAACAAAAAATTGGAAGAGTTGGAAGTCAATTTTCCTCAGGAAAGAATGGTATCCCTTAAATGGGGAGGGTAAGTAAAATGCAAATGAAGAGGTTGGAGGTTGAAAATAAAGAAAACACCAATATTTGAAGAGGCAAATAAATACAAATCAAAGAAGTATACTTAGGAATAATAAAAAGAAAAATAAGACAATGAGGAAAACATCCTATATAATAAAAGGGTAATATGCAAATTTCCCCTAAGTTTGTTGAACATGAAGTTCAGCCACTCACTATGACTATGACGTGTGCTGACCACCAAGGAAGGCCCTACTGGCAGCAGGGAGAAGGGAGGCCCTGATAAGCCCTGATTACTGGCCAGGCCTAGGGACCCTAACAGTGCATGAGTTTCATGCACCGGGCCTCTAGTCAGGTTATATAAACAATTATTTTACCATCAGAGGTTCTTGAAAGGGAGAACAGTGATTTTGAATGTCTGGATTCTCTCTCTCTCTCTCTCTCTCTCTCTCTCTCTCTCTCTCTCTCTCTCTCTCTTTCTTTCTTTCTTCCCTCCCTCTCTCTCTGCAAAGCACTGATATATCTCTATAGTTGTTTGATGTTAGTATCCTTCTGATAAATTAGCCTGCACAGTGTTAAGCATTTAGAATATCACCCCTGCCTCTAACTGAAGCTTTCTCTACTTCTTTCCATCTGCTCCACCCTTTGAGCTTATTACCCTAAGAACAAAGCAGATTCCTGCCTCTTGTTGCTAATACCAGCTCTAAAATGTTTTGTGAAAGAAAGGGACATGATATAGTGAATGAGGAGTTATACACCCCTGGAGTCCCACATTATGGCCTTTATTAACTTAATGACCATGATGCATTATTTAAATTTCTGAAAATCAACTATTTAAGTAAGAAGAAGAAGAAATAAGAAATCCAACAATGTTATAAATGTTAAATGAGATGCTGTATGTGAAACAACTTAACATGTAGCCAAAATAATATAGGTACTCAATCTTCATTTCCAGTTTTTCTGCCACATCATTTATTCTCTTCAAAATCAGTGATGTCAAAGATGTCTTTGTACCCTGATATTCCTGAATCCTAAAATTAGGCCCCTTTCCTATTGATCCTTATATAATAATTAAAGTCAGTGCTTCATTTTCTTTAAAGAACTCTTTCAAAGAACCAACTATTCAAAAGAAACAGAAAGAGAATGACCACCTACATAAATATATATATATATATATATATATATATATATATATATATATATATATATATTGCACTGCTAATCATTATTTTACTCATTTTTAAAATGAGTAAACCTAAACAAACTCACTTCTGAGTCACAGTGAATGTTAGAAAGGTGGAAACAAAAAAGGAGAGCCACCTAACTGTTTCTGTGATTAAATGAATGCACTCCTGTACCAATGTGGAAGACAGAGTGACCTGAGCAAGAATACATTAGGAGATGACTGACTTTATCTAACTCTTCTAATTTTTTGTTTCTTAAATTGAACATACCAACTTCTCACAATGTCACACCCACAACAGACATTTTGCTCCTCCTGTATCACCTACTTTAGCAATGCACCACTTGGTCATCCTTAACCCCTTTCTCACCTTCAGATCCATTTCCTGTCTACCAACAATTACTCTTTTCTCCACTTTGCATCATATCTATACCCGTATCTCTGCATATTACTTCCCAGGCCTTTGGACATTGCCTTGTCATCACAAAAAAACTTATTTTGCCTATATTTTCGTAAGCAATCTGGGTAAGATTGTGTCTTTCATTGTTCACTCCTTCATCCATTTCAGCATTATCTTCTTACTCTTTAGGAAATATACAGTAATGGCTCAACTGATGAAGTGTTGAAATAAACATCTGCTCATACACATCCTGTTGAAATGCAGACTAAATCCTCAAGCATTTTTAGCTGACAAGTTCTCTGTACATATGCAGCATTTTACACTTACCAAGAACAACTCTCTATGCTAAAATCACACAAAAATGTAATCTTCAGCACTGTAACCTATGAAGATTTTCTTTTGGATCCTATAATTTCCATGATGCTATAACTAACAATAGACATGATGTTATAGCCTGATTTATAAAAATTTTGTTCTTCACAGGAAGACCAAATTAAAATCAAATTAAAGTAATTTTGAATGAAATAAACAAATGAGAATCTATGATTTCCAGATGGGATAAATCTTTAATTGGAGATGGAGTGGGTGAGAGAATTAATTTTTTTTTTCAAAATAAGAATACCACTAGGCTCATCTACAACAGAGGTGATGAATAGTATCACACAGTAGTGAGCAGAGGACTAGATTGGTATCAAGAGTCCTTATGCTTTACTCCTGATTCATGTGTAAAAAGTTGAATCAATGCTCTTGACTCCATTATCAATATCTCTATAAAAAGTGGGTATTGGATGTAAGAACTCTAAAGGGAAGCAAACTAGAGCCACATGGAACATAAAAACTAGTTAACAAATTCTAGATGCCCTCTTAATTATAACCTTAATAGGCTATGGTTTTAGAGCTATTAGTCACATACAAATGGATTTTGATTAACTCTACCAAAGTGCAGTTTAATATCAACTTTAGAGTGAATTTAACAATGAACTCCTTGCATAATCTTTCATAGTAACAATTTTAAATGTGATGTTTTGGCTGCAAAGGAAATACTCATTTTATCTTAAGTAAGGATATGATACAATCTTCCTTCCCATAATATTGTTTTAAATAATACTAGATAGTCTAGTCAATAGTTTCCATAACAATACAGTTCCCAAACACTTCAGCATATCTAATTATATACTTTATAAAGCAAATATATTCATTTTTATATATGTGATGAAAACATATCACTGTATATGTCGAGCTTTTGAGGAAGATATGATCTAGACATTGAGTTTTAAAATAGTCTTCAAACAGTGGCTGGCATGGGTCTTTGTGTATAGCATGGACATCTATTGCACTGAATTGGTTGAGATGAATTAGAGTATCAGGATCAAGTTCCAGCCCAACAGACAGCAGAAGGTTTGGATTGATTAACACATTATACCATTAAAGTGCAAAAAGAGATTTTGAGTGACTGCATCAAGGTTGATTGGTGAAGAAAACCTTCAAGGCAGTCATCAAAGAAAAAAAGAAAGAAAACTTAAGAAATTAAAAACAGCCCTGACCAGTTTGGCTCAGTGGATAGAGTGTTGGCCTGCTGAGTGTTGGCCTGCGGACTGAAAGGTCCCAGGTTTAATTCTGGTCAAGGGCTTGTACATTGGTTTCAGGCACATCCCCAGTAGGGGGTGTGCAAGAGGCAGGTGGTCAATGTTTCTATCTCATTGATGTTTCTCTATCCCTCTTCCTTCCTCTTTGTAAAAAAAAAAAAAAAAAAAAAAAAAAAAAAAAAAAAAAAAAAAAATCAATAAAATATTAAAATATGTTTTAAAAATAAAAGAAAGAAAAAAACAAAATCAAAGGTAATTTCTTGACCTGAGATTACAGAGCCTGGCAAACTCAGCAATGGTGTTTTTCACTTCACCCATAACACATGCTGTTCTTCTCTGGTCCTGAAAATAGCATGTGACCTATGGAACATCCTGTTAGCTGTTTCAGGAAAGCACATTTTCTTCTGAAAAGAAATCGGTTTAAGAATCAAAGAAACAAGTACAAACACAAAGCCAAACACACTGAGGTCTACGTTGGGCAGTCACTCAAAATGTCATGTCATTTGAACATGCCTCCTGTTTTTAATGGTGCTTCACTTGGGTCTAATCACATTTAAACCCTGCTGGGTTGTATGCTATTATATGCTTTTAAAAAGTTTATGCCAGACACAACTAAAATAAAAAGCTCACACTAGCTAGCAGCTGAAGCACAGAAAGAATAGGCCTTTGGGAATCAGTTCTCTCTGGTATTACTGACTTACAAGGTCATCTCTGACTTGTTGCCCACCTGTGCTCACCTGTGTCATTGTTTCCTCATTGATAAATCACAGTGATCATTAGACATGATTGATCACCTAAGACTGTCATATTTATTTTCCTTAAGTTACAACCAGAAGCCTGTTTTAGGAAACCAGACAAACAGTTCTATTGCCATGAAAGGGTGATATAAAACTTTCTTCCCAAACATTTCAAATGATGCGTTTTCTTGTTCTGATCATTTTAGCTTTGTGAAAGGTCATTATAAATTGTATGTGAACATCAAACAGCGATGTATATCTTTAGGCGAGTACATAAGAATAACTGGTCCTTTGATTATTTTCCCCTGATGTTTGAACATTTGCTCACAAAGCTTTTGCTATGTCTTTTATTGTTGACATTCAAATGGAATTGAACCAAGAGTTTTCTGGTCAGAAGAAGAAAAAGGACAAAACTGATATAAGCCAAAGGAGCCTGTGATAGTGTCTGACAATTTCCCAATGTGATTGCTTTCTCATCCCAGCTGTCAGAGTCATGTAATCAAAAACAAAGTGCTTTTTTATGATAAATGCCTTGGGGTAAATGTACTCACAAAAGATATTACAGTTTTACTTTCTTTTACTTCCTCAAGAAAAATCTTTATTTTGAAATGCCTTATTATTAGCTGGTTCTCCAAAGGAAGATATATACACACATGCACTCATCTACTTTGGCTGATATAGCTAAGCAGTGACCACACTATATTTTATTTTCCTAATTCCAGAACAACTAAACATTAACATGTTTGCTTCCTCTGAGTAACAGGATTTGACGTGAAATATGAAATAGCATTACTGGCGGGGCAGGCCTCTCTTCCCAAGGTAAATTAAAATGGCATAGGTATAAAAACCACTCGTGTAGAAAGATGCATTCCATCTGCGGGACTCAGTCTGTGCCACTGACAAAATAATCGGCCACCAGGAACAAAACTGTGAGCCACTGAGTGAGCTGGATGCTGAAGTCCACAGGCTTTGGGTTGAAGATGTGGGGGGAGGCTAATGAAACCCTAAGGAACTGTGGGGTCTGGGTAGATAAGGTGGGACCTTGTGAGAGCTACTGAAGGACTGCGATGGGATGGCAGATTGCAGCAGATCAAAGAGACTCCCGTTACCACAGCAGTACTGGGCACTGTTTGAGATGAGCTGTCCTGGAGTCAGCAAACACAGTGGATGCACATTTTTTCTATGGCCTTAGTCTAAATGGGAATCCACCAAATGGCAACAGAAACTTTCCAATCAAACCAACAAATATTGAGCAATACCCTTTCAGCATCAAAAGGGGCAAAACTTCTGAGATAGGGAGTGGCAGGAACACCTAAGCATCTGCATCCAGCAGAAGTCTTCCCCAGCTTAAGTCCGGGTTCAGGTGAGAACCCAAAGTGACTGGTCCGTTGCAAGTTCTCACTTAACTTTGTTGATAGGTACTTGGAACTAGGCAAAACCACATAAATACATACACACCTTGTTTCATTGTGCTTCACAGATATTGTGTGTGTGTGTGTGTGTGTGTGTGTGTGTATGTGTGTGCGTGTTTATATAAAAAAAAGTTATAATTAGCTCATATTGTGGTTAGCATGTTTCACCCATAAACTATTTTTAATTTAGGTATGTACTTTGTTTTTTTAGACAATGCTATGACACATTATGTATCCTGTAAACATCACTTTTATATACACTGCAAAGCAAACAATTTGTGTGACTAGCTTTTTATGGTGATCTGAAACCAAACCCACAATATCTCTGAGCTACAATGAAAGTAATTTTACCACAGGCTAATTGATATAAACAAGAGCTATGTTCCTATTTCATTTCATCAACTCTCTAACAAAACAATGTTGAGCAAAAAGATGTTAAATAAGGACCTGCTGTATTTATAAAATCATATGAATAAATCTAAAAGCCTGGTGATATTTGCTTGAGGACCAAACTAAAAATAGCCAGAGGTACTCAGATTGCTGATTATCTAGTACCATATTAATAAAAATAAATGTTTTCAATACCAGGGAACAGTGTGAGATATGAAGAAAGCATAAGGCCTGTTCCTAATGGTCTCTAATGTTTACTCAGCCCGACCCCTCCAGCCCAGAGATGTCTTAATCTAGGGGCCTGCTGAGATGCTCCTCCCCTTCCCATTTACCCTAGATGTACCCTTCTTAATCTAGAATTAGTACAAATCTTCTTAACTTAATCAACACCACCGTGACATTAGCAGTGTGAAATCTCAAAGTTGATCTCAGATCAGTGGTTCTTAGTCTAAGCAAGCATCAGAATCACCTTGAAACCTTGTTAAAACTGGAGTGTGGGCCCATTCACACAGGGATCTGATCTATAGGTCTCAGGTAGGGCCAGAAATTATAAATTTTACAGTTCCCAGATGAAGTTGAAGCCACTAATTTATGATGATCTCTTATACTATAATAGTCTCTTATTATATATAATATCTCCATTATCCTATATTAGAGGCCCAGTGCACAAAATTTGTGCACTAGGGGGTAAGGGGCCCTCAGTCTGGCCTGTACCCTCTCACAGTCCAGGAGTCCTCAGGGGATGTCAGACTGACAGTTCCTACATTGAGCATCTACCCCTGGATGTCAGTGCACATCACAGCAACCAGTCGTTCTGCCATTTGTTCAATTTGCATATTAGTCTTTTATTATATTAGTGACCAACTGGTTGCTATGACGTGTACTGACCATCAGGAGGCGGACACTTAATGCAGAAGCTGTCCCTTTGTGGTCAGTGTGTTTCCATGAGAGGAGTGCAATTCAGCCTCTCCTGCCTCTGCATCAGTCGGACATCCCCTAAGAGCTCCCAGACTGTGAAAGGGTGCAGGACAGGCAGAAGGACACCCCTTCCCACACTGAGTTGATGAATTTCATGCTCTAGGCCTCTAGTAGTATATAAAAAAATCAAATACCAGAGCTCAAAAGGTTATAGAAGATTTTTCATTCTAATACCACCTTTTAGAGGATACTAGGTTTCAGGAAGATTATAGAGAATAACGAACACTATAATACATAAAAGCTATTTCCAGTTCAGAGATCCTTTCATGGTGTCATCTTACCTCAGAGATGCTTCCATTTAATGTTTTCAATAAGCTTTCTTCCTGAAAAGTTCAACTGAATTTATATTGGCTGGAGAAAACATTAGGAGAAGCTTTTAGAAAAGGAAGGTGACTCTTCTGCATTAAAGCATCAAATGAAGAATCATACTCTCAATTTTATAATGATCACTTTTTAATTTTAAAGGTATTTTCTTCATTTGTATATGAATCAGACTATTCTTGGGTATTTAGTAGAGAACAACACATTTGAATTTGTTAAGTTTGCTAGAATAAGTTTTACAGCAGCCTATTTGTTTAATTTCACAGTGGAAGAAAAAGCTATTACCTTTATGAATAAAACTCTTGAGACAACACTTTTTTTTTCACTTGTGTTAAATTTCAAATATATTCATGGTGTATGTGAGATTGTGTATGTGTGTGTTGGAAGAAGATAGGAGGAGGTGGTTTTTAGAGGAGCCAGAGGAATGCAGCAATATCTCTCTTTTTTCTTTTTTTTTTTTTTTTTTTGGCTCATTTTTCTTTTGTATTTGACTTTTACAAAAAAGTCAAATTTTTTACAGTTATCTTGACAGTTATCACTTCAAAGTAATTTTCAATATTTCCATTATATAGCTAGATATTTGGTCATATTCGTAAATAAAATTTGAGCTAGACATATGCAATAATGGACAATGAATCACATAAAATACACACTCAAATCTACCTGGAAGCTTACTTATAGACGTGGGTCCAATCCAGGTTATTGAGGTAGATTTTCATGTAGAAAAAGATAAGGGTTTTAAAGGGAAATTTTAAAATCAAGAAGTATTGCTTGTTTTTATTGTGGTAGTTTTTATTAGTTTCAGTGCCAAATCCAATGGTTCTGTCTTCATTTGAACAGAGGCATGAGCTAATGCACAAATATTTTGTACTTTAGGTGAATACTTGGCTCAGAAGAAGTGAGAATGGCAGGCAACAGGAATTCTTTAGAAAACATGATTCTCCTGGAAAAGTGGAAGGTGTTTTATCCAGTATCTTAAGTACTTCCATAAAGTTGCCAATTATTTTCAGCTCATCCAAACTATTGGAATCTTTAGTTACATGGAAGTTTTGAATAATATTAATTTGTGGTTATCCTTAATTGCAGCAATTCAGAGGCTAATTTTTAAAACTACCAGTACCTCTCTAATAATGAAAACTAGAGGTCCAGTGCATAAATTAGCGCATGGGTGGGGCCCCTCAGGGTGGCTTGCAGGGATCAGTATGAAACCCACAGTCCAATGCCACCTGTCGCACCTGCCGGACATTCCCTCTCATCCCAGCCCTCTGTACCTGCCACAGGCTTACGCCCAATCAGTCCCGATTGGGAGAGCCTTGTGCTGCCACAGCAGTGCACGCCAGGCATGAGCCCAACATCTTGTGCCCTTCCTGAGGGTGTGGGGGGTCAGGATGCGATCGGCCCTCTGGATGGGCAGGGGGATGTCCTTGCTGGTCTGGGATCTGGCTTCATCAACACTGATGTTCACACCAGTTGTTGGAAGCCACCTGGTAGCCGCTTTTATATTGTTACTTCCTTGAGAAGCATCTAGGAAGGGGAAGTGGTTCCAGTGCTCGAGGCCAACTTCTAGGAGGCCTGCAGCACTGTCAGGATTATGCCAGCAGCACCAGTCTGTTCATGCCTGGCCTGTGCTCTGGAGATTGGACCGGCAGGCCTACTGAGGGAGGGAGTGGCTGCTGCTCAGCTGGTGGGCCACCAGGACAGGTCAGTCAACTGAGCGGTGCTCCAGCTGTGGGAGTGCATTGACCACCAGGGGTCAGCTCCTGCATTGAGCATCTGTCCCCTGATGGTCAGTGCACGTCATAGTGACCAGTTGACTGACTGTTTGGTCACTTAGGCTTTTACATATATAGATTAGTTTGATCCATTTCAATTCATTTATTTTGCATTTACTTCCCTTGCCTTTGGGGTCAAATTCATAAAACCCTCTTCACAACCAAGGTCCATATGTTCAATACCTATGTTTTCTTCTATGTAATTTATTGTTTCATATTTATTGAACAGGCTTTCTTTTTCTCCATTGTATGTTTTGAGCTCTTTTGTCAAAAATTACTTGCCCATATGGACAAAGATGTGATGCATATATACAATGGAATACTACTTAGACACACGAAAGACGAAATGCTTTTATTTGCAACAACATGGTTGGATTTTGAGAATATGATGCAAAGCAGAATAAATCATACAGAAAAAGTCAAGAAACATAGGATTTCACTCATATGTGGTATATAAAACTGACAGCAACAAATAAAAAAATCAAGAACGAACAAAAACTCATAAACAAAGCATTATAATGAACACCAGATGGAAGAGGGGTGAGAATGATAAAGAATAAAAGGTGTCATAGAAGAAGATTTGACTTTGGATGGTCAGCATGCAAAACAATATACAGATGATGTATCATAGAACTGCATACTTGAAACCTATATGATTTTATTAGCCAGTGTCATTCCAATAAATCTAATTTAAAAATTAAATATAAAAAAGCATAAGGACTTCAAATGGTTTGTTATGTTATAAATTTTTAAATCTGGGCTTTAAGAGATAGGGACCATGAATAGTCTTCTTATTCACCATGGAACCTCAGGTAATCCAGTGAACTATTCAGATTGAATCTAGAGTCAGATTTCAGGTCTCTGAAATTCTTTGTGGGAATGCAGCACTGTGATGATGGAAAGACTATGAAATGCTACCTGGTTACAGATACCTTTGTTTAGGTTACAGATACCTTTATTAAATAATTTTGACCAGTTTCTTGATGAAAGGTTATAAAAATAATTGGTTTTGAGTTAGTTCTCTTTAAGCAAAGATATATTTTAGAGATGCAGTGGGCCTTGACCTAGGTAGCTTTATAATTTAGTAGGAAAAACATCCAAGTAACTGTTGATTTGTTGTGTAAGAGACAATTAAATCAGTGTTTCAATATAGACAATATCAAAGTGCTATGTAAGAATAGAGGTAGAAGTGATTAAATTGTCTCAAGGTCATTGGAGGAAGGTGTCATGTAGAAAAAGGTAACATCTGAGCTGGGCCAGCTTTAGTAGGTAAAAGGAATTATAGGAAAGCCACGATGAGTTAGGAATCTGCATGGAGTTGTCTGGGAAAATGTTGAATGTAATCAGAGTGGAGAATTAAGCTGGCTGAAGAAATGGGACAACATATTGGAAGTTCCAGTTTAAACAATACTTTTGATGCCATAGCAAATAATTTGAAATTTATTATTCAGACAATTACAAACCACTGAAGGTTTTGAGCAAAGCTACAACACTATTATGCTCCAGGGAAATTAAGGTGGTGCTAAATACCTTCCTGCACTTCTTACTACTTATTCTCATTGCACTGCACACCCATGGGCCTCCCTGCTGTTCTATAAACACACCGATAATGTATTTACATAGGGGCCTATAAACTTGCTCTCTTCCTTCCTGGAAACCTCTTTTGCCATGGCTTCCTCCTTATTCCTTTTCATCTTTCATTTCCCTATGCAAGTGTCACTTAGTTAGGCAAAGAATTCCCCTCTCTGAATTCTCATCTCCCTTTATTGCTATATTTTTTTCCATAGTATATGCCGCCATCTAGCATACATTATATAGCATTCCCTACAATTTACTCTCCATGAGGACCATGATAGCTTGTGTTTGTGTGTGTGTGTGTGTGTGTGTGTGTGTGCTTGTTTCTTTGCTTGTTTGTTTTCCTGCTGTGTTCCTTTCTTAGAACACGGCTTTGAACATATTTGAGACTCAACAATATTTGTTAACAAAAAAGAGACAAAGAAGAAACACACCTTAGCCATCTCAGGTTGTAATAGCAAAATGCCAAAACTGAGCAGATAAAAAAAGGAATGTATTTTCTCACAGTTCTGGAAGTTGGACCTCTGAGATGAGGGTGGCAGTTTGGTTATGTTCTGGTGAAAGCTCTCTTCCTGGTTTGCTGGTGGCTGCTTTCCTGAAGTATCCTCACGTGACCAGGAGAGAGGTCTTTACTCTTATGGCTTCACCTAGTTACTGCCAAAGACCCTCCTCCAAATACTACCAGATTGGGGTTAGAGCTTCAACATATGAATTTTGCAGGGACACAAACATTCAATCCATAAAAGAGCAATTAGAGAAGAAAGATGGAGAATGAATGGGGTAGTCTCTGATTTCAAGGGAGGAAATAATTGTGGCAGCAGTTAGCCAGCACCCTGTAAGCATCCGATCTCTCCCTCTACCACGGATAGTCTCAGAGAAAGACTGGAAATAAAGAATGACTACAACATGTCTGAAATTTAAAATACCTTCTAGGTGGAGTAAAGATGTGAATGTAATGAAAGAGGCATACAGGATCAATCAGAAATCAATATAGGTGACATAGACAAAATCCATTCACTCCTCAAACACCATTACTTTGGAAGAATAAAGAACAGTAAGCTAAGGTAAGTGGAAAAAAAGTATCTTCATGAATGCACTGCTAGAAGGCCTGGCAAAGTCTCCTTCACGGCCATGCAGTGAACCTGGACGTTGGAATGATTTCTGGAGTGGACGGTGACAATGAGGTCAGGAAATCTGTCGTTTGGGATCAGATGAGAACTCTAGGCACAGAAGTCAGAAGTAAGAGTACAGAGTAGACTGAATTCTTTTTCTAGCAAGGTTCTCTGTTAAACAAAACTAGCCCAGCTGTGTTTCCCACTACAGGGAAGATGATAAAATCCATTGCCTGTATAATAAATCAAGTGGGGGGAAAAAGAAGGGGCCATTTTGTTAAGAGGAATTCAGCCCTCCAAAAGACATATTGTATGTATCAGAGAACATGAATCAATTCAGAGATGAATTCTAAAAAGCTTGAGAAAATATATCAGTTCATCTACTCCATCATTTTAAAGTAAAATATATTCAAAATTCGGAAGAGAAGAGAAATATGACTGCCAGATTAAAAATTGGGATGGATATCTCCACAGACAAAAGATAATAGAGGAAATGATTATTGATATAGTTGATAAACTTTAAAATCACACTAAAAAATCTACAGGAAAGGAGAAAGAGAACATGTGAGAGATGTACAAAATAAAACAAGGATTCAATCCATGTGTAAAAAAAAATCCAGAATTACAAAAAATACAATTTAAAAAAATATATCAATAGTTAAAATCACAAAAAATGCATTCACATAAATAGTAGTGATAGTGATTATATATGGATTATAGTAAACTATGACGCACAGAAAACATCCACATTTATAATAAAATGCAGAGCAACATCACTCCCTTAGCAATCCCTCTGTAACTGCGAAGCCCAGCCCAGCACAACTCAGCGCAGAGCAGCTGTCATCTGTCTAACTCAAAGGCCACATTTCGATCTACCTTGAGCATAGGCAGTCTTCTGTAACATGCAAAGGGATTCCCATGGGCACCCAGTCACTTGTTTGTTGAGAGAGATTCTTGTTGAAGTAAAACCATTTTTTCCCCTCTAGCATTCAATGAAACAGATATTTATGGCACTTTAGTATAACATTCTTTGATTTTTTTTAAAAAAATATGTTTTTATTGATTTCAGAAAGAAAGTGAGAGGGAGAGAGAAATAGAAACATCAATGATGAGAGGAATCATTGATCGGCTGCCCCCTGCATGTCCCCTACTGGGGACCAAGCACTCTATCCACTTAGCCAAAACCAGATAAGGCTATTCTTTTATATATTAATATATATATATATTTAATGTTCCCATTTTCTCTTTTTATCCTGCATAAAAGAGGAGAGAATATGGTTGGCTTTTCTTAAAATCCTCAAGCTCTAGCAGTCAAAAGAGAAGTCAAATTGAAGTATGCAGTCAACAAATGGTTAAGAAAAATAAATCTGTTATGTAATAAGTGCATACAGGGTCTTGCAACCAGGGAAATATCAGAAAAATAACTTGAGAATCTAACTTCCCCTAAAAGAAGATAAAAATGAAGACAAAATTATAAACAAGAGAATAAAGTAAATGGAACATAACAAAACAAAACTTGTTCCAAGTTTCACCTGGGATACTATATCCTTTGACTTCTGATTTCTTGGAAAATACAGTGAAATCTAAAAGCTGCTCTGAATGAATCTTTTTGCATTTTCTAAACTTTGCTCTTTGTTATAGAGATGTACCTTGAAACACTGATTTTGTGGGAGGAAAAAAGTTTCATGATTCAGTAAATTTTGGAAATTCCTTTGTAAAAATTATTTTTCAGTTACAATTTACTTCCAATATTGTTTTGTGTTAGTTTCAGTAGTATAGCTTAATGGTTAGATAATCATACTTTACATACTGTTTCTCTTAATATTTTCAGTAACATTATGGATGGACCTAGAAGAGTATTATGCTAAGTGAAATAAGTCAGTCAGAGAAAGACAGGTATCCACATGATTTCACTCATATGCGAAATCTAAAGAATAAAATAAATGAGCAAACAAAATCGAAAGAGACTCATAAACACAGAGTGTGGACTGGTGTTTTCCAGAGGGGAGGGTGATTTGGGAGACTGAAAGAAAAAGGTGAAGGGATTAAGAAGTATAAATTGGCGGTTACTAAATAGCCACAGAGAAATTCTTTATACTGTACTCCCTCTTAGAGAGGAGATATATTAAAAGCTTTGAGAAATCCTACAGAAATATGTTTTTGTTTGTTTAACAGTTACCCACATGTAGGTTACCATATAACCTGCCTCTCATTATGATAGGGTCCTGCCTGGCCTGGCTTACATTAATAAGTACAAATCTAATTGAAAATGGCAACTTAATAGATTTCTTTACACTGTGGTCTATTGTTTCAATGTGTATTAAAACTGCCCCTTGAATACCAATAAAACAAACACATATGACCAACTCCCTTAAACTAGGAATGCTCTTTCTCTGCTTATTAATGTCTAACTTAGTGCTGGAGCACTGACTTCACAGTGGTGTAAACTTTTCTGAGCTGCAGTGCTGACAAAGTTTAAAGACAAGCCTGTTCTCCTAATAGCATCTCTAGTGGTATTTTTATTTTCCCTGTGCTTCCCCGGTTCCCAGAATATGACCTCTGTCTATTTCTGTCTTTTGATGATTATGGGCATGAAGAGACTTAGATAGAGAGGGGGAAAGATAATTGCTCTGGGCCACAGGAATATGCAGTGAGTAACTGAACAGAGAAGATTATACACCTTGAAATCCAGTTCCCCCGGCACAGTCATCACTGCTGCCCTACCACCCTGTGAGTAAAGGAGCTCACTTCTTTCAGAAACTAGTTAATAACGTAACAAAGCCCAAGAATAGAAAATTAAAAATAACAAACAAAACCAAACCCCTTCCACCTTATTCTATTCCTGGCTAAATTCATTTGGCACTATGAATTTGCATTCATTATATTTGATTTATATACCTTTGCCCAGTCATCCAATTGTAGCCTACTTAAGAATTTTGCCTATGGCAAAACAGTTAGAAATCATGCCCATAGAATAACTATAGCCAGAGGTGACTTGGGTTCTGATAATGTCAACATACTTAAAATTGCATAGACTGTATTATAGGCAAGGGCAAATACCACACAGGCCAAATACCAGCATAAAAAATAATTTGAGAATGATTGATAGTTTTTTCCTATTTGTTCGTTCACTTGTGTTAATTTTTATTTTTGATGGAGTATGTTGGTGAAAGTCTATACTTTTCAGAGATTAGCACTTCAGGAAATATGACATTGGGGGATGCTTTTTGTTTTTAATTGTCTTCATTTAATTATCTGGAGCACAGATTTTTATTTTTTTACTAGAGTAAGCAATCTGGCAAATGCTCCTATGAAGTGCTGCCCCAGCTAAAGTTGGAGACAATTATGCTCAATATTATGGCCTAGAGGCCAGGTGTTTTGTATGAAATTCATGCATGGGAGGGATCTCATCAGCCAAGCCTGCACCCTCTCCAATCCTGGACCACTGCTCTTAATCACTCACCTGCCTGCCTTCCTGGTCACCCTAACTTACCCCCTTGCCGGCCTGATGGCCCCTCACCGCTCCCCTGCTGACCTGGTTGTCAAACGTAACCTGCTGTTCAGTCATTTTATCATCCCTCATTAAACCCCACTGCTGGCCTAGTTGTAGGCAGCCATATTGTGAGGATGTGATGGTCAATTTGTATATTACCTCTATTACATAGGATGAGAAGGTATGGACTAAGATAGGCTTGCCAACATAGGTGATGGCATCAGGGCCATAGAATTATTTTCCTCTGAAACAAAGCAACATAAATTTCAAGAGGCTGGCATCTAATAACTATTTGCCTCATGGCTTCTCAATCTCTCCTGTTACTCTGATCTGCTTTGGAAGTATGTCCTCTTCACAGGAAGTTCATATTTCTGTGTTTCCTACATTCCTGCAACACAGGAGTGGTGCTCAGGTTGTTTACAAATGGTCATTTTCTTGCAGATGCATGTGACACGGAACCCATGCCTTCCTGGCAATGTTTTTGTTTCTGTGTTGGCTTTTGCCTCAGTGTGGTTGTATCTTTAGAAGCTATTTGCTGATTTTCTGACTTACCTTTAATACTACCAATTGTTTTAGATCTAGCAAGATCTATCACATTTGGTAGATGGAAACAAACACCTTTTCAGCTGTGCCGGCAGAAAGCCCATAACCCACCTGTAACTTTAAAAATTTAATCCAATCCCCAAGTCCAAGAAAGAAAAAAAAATCACTTAACCCAAATACTTGATTTTACTGGCAGAGTGTCTAGTATTCAGTAAACAGTTGTGAGCAAAAGGAAAGAGTCACATACCAATTTTAAAGCTGATCAGAATCTTTCCAAATAGCTTCTTTAAGAAAATTGGTGTGGCACATACAAATACATACACACACCCTTTACAACAATGGGATCTATTTGATTCTCCAAAATGAATTAAAATGTCCTCTTAGACCATTTCCAATAAAACAAATATTATTTGTTTTGATGGGTTATTTTTAAATACATTTTATTGATTTTTTTTACAGAGAGGAAGGGAGAGGGAGAGAGAGTTAGAAACATTGATGAGAGAGAAACTTCAATTAGCTGCCTCCTGCACACCTCCTACTGGGTATGTGCCTGCAACCAAGGGACATGCCCTTGACCAGAATTGAACCTGGGACCTTTGAGTCCACAGGCTGATGCTCTATCCACTAAGCCAAACCAGCTAGGGCTCAATGGGTTATTTTTTAATACCTCCCCCGTTTTTACATAAACAACCTCTTAGGTAGACATTCTGCTTGTTTATTTAGATATATCCCAAATAGTGATCCATGTCTTAAATTGTTTACTCTGTGGGTGAATTGCAGCATTTCTACCATGGCCATACAACTTATTTACACATATATTTTTATGTCATTTTAGTGAAAGGAGAATAATTTGAAACATGAATGTTTAAATTATATAATTTCTTGAGAAGAAAGAAATCAGTTAGTAGTTTCCCAATCAGTGATATGAGAGTAATCTCAAGAATGACTGAATAAAGTGCCAGACATGTTTCCAAGGGCTTTTAGCTGGAATCTTCAAGTGGCAAGAAATATTTGAAAAGGAGTTGATTAGCCTGGAGGAACCTGGAGAGCATTATGCTAAGGGAAATGAGCCAGTCAGAAAAAGATGTTTCACATGATCTCATTCATATGTGAAATCTAATGAACAAAATAAACTGATGAACAAAATAGATCCAAAGGCATATAAGCATGGAACAGACTTTTGAACCTCAGAGGGAAGGTGGGGTGGGTGGGAGGGAACAGATCAACCAAGAAACTTGTAAGCATATATGCAGACAATAGGGGAGTGAAAGACTGGAGTGGGTGTGGGGGAAGACCAGAGAGGTCAATGGAGGGGAGGGAGAAGAGGACATATGTAATACTTTCAACAATAAATATTTAAACACACACACACACACACACACACACACACACACACACAACCCACAATTGATTAGAAAAAGGACATGAGGGCTCAACCACCCACATGACTGGATCAGTAAGTATGTAGGATCAACAAACTAAGGTAAATGCTCACTCAGGACTTTTGTACTTACTCAATTTTAAATCCCAACTGCCTAAAACTTGGAAATGAACTGCAAACACTAATGAAATGCCACAATCCACCTGCAAGTTGTGGCTGTCCTGGAGCTGCCCATGAATCCTTCTAGGCTGTTTCAAAAGAGCATTACTATGAAATGGAGTCTACTCAATTCTCCACAGCAGGGTAAAGAACACAATATTAGTGCCACATAATTTGTCCAAATTGTCTATGAAATATTTGAAGTGGAAATGGTTTCTTTCAACACCAGAGACCATGTGGGAAATGACCTGTGCAGAGGATAAGTTGACAAGCACAGTGGGGAATTTCATTATACCTTAGCATTTGACTGGCATGAACAGCTCACTCTGGCTCTCCCTAATCTCTGGCAAGAGCTTGGAATTGAATCTATAAATGTTAATCAATATTTCAGGCCTATTAAATAAAGAAAGGCATAGCAAAAATCAAATACTAATGGCCAGTCTGGCTCTATAAAGTTCTGTTCAGCTGTCAAAAGCATGAAATCCTGCAAGAGTCTATATTTCAATAAAATGTTTTCAATGTATATAAACAGTGTATTTTTTTCTACCACAGTATATGTAATATTAGTGCCTCTGAATATCCAAACCTGTTAAATATGAATACTTTTTTTTTATTTCTGAAAACATCGACAACTAATAGTTAAGCATACTGAGAGAAAAAATATCATTTAGAGATCATCTTTCAAAAATAAAAGTTTATAAAAAAAAAGCCATACAATATTATTTATATATCTACTCCCCCCAAAAAACAAAAAAGTCCAGGCATATGTGAGAACAAAACATAAAAGTGTAAAAGCATTAAAAGAAACTATATTCCTGGAACTAGGAAAATGAAAAATTGAATTTGTAAATAAAAATATCTAAACAAATAATAATCAGAAATTTATTTATGAAGAAATAAACCATTTTGATAAAACTAAATTTATGCATTATGATGGGAGAATATATTTACAAACTATATATCAACCACAGGAATTATTCCCAAAGATGTATAACAGTTCCAAAATAGTAAATGAAATAAAAAATAGTCAAAGAAATAAAAGATTAATGTAATATATAGGAGTTAGAAAATATAAGAAATATTTTTTCATAAGTAATCAGATATTTAACAATGAAATCATTTATATTTATTAAATAACAACCATAAAAATGTATTTACATTGATTTCATTTGTGTAAAAAAATACAAAAAACAACTGTGTTTACATATTAGTCATGAAGAACTTTACATTTACATTACTGGCAAGAATATGAAGAAATGGTTACTGTCATAACTATCAGACTTTACACTGTTGGACCATCAGAATTTAAAACAAACATACTTTTTCTATTAATATCTATTTTATATAATAATGCACACATATGAACAAATTCATACACTGAATGGCAACTATACAGTATATTAAGAGTGTTTCGAGAGAGAAACAAAGATGGCAGCATAGGTAACTGCCTAACTGCAGCCTCACACAACAATTTCAAAAAATACAACTAAAATATAAAGTGGACATTATCTAGAACTACAGGAAAGTTGACTGACTGGAAATTCTACAACGAGAAGGAAAGAGAAAACCAGAAGGAAAATCAGAGGAGCTGTAAAAACCTAAGGTATGGAGACACGTTGCATGCACGGAGAGGACGGAGCCAGAGAGGAGGGGCGGCTGAGTGCCTGGCTGGCTTTCCCTAGCAGGAAGGAGATAAAAGCTCCGGACTGTGCTGAACCCCAGTTCCGACAGCACTGAACCCCAGTTCTGAGTGAGACCCTGGGGACCCAGACACATACAGAGGGAATCTGAGCTGTAAGGTAGAAGCTCAGGGGAGCGGCGAAAGGCAGAGCCCCCAAGTCATGCACATTTCGCACAGAGGACAGACTGTTGATTGAACAGCTGGATTGGCCTAGCAGAAGGAGACATAAATTCCAGACTGCTCTTAACCCCACTTCCAACTGCACAGAACCCCAGTTGTGGGGTCATTGGGGGAGAGACTAGACTGCCTGGTAGCGGGTGAAACTCTAGGTCATCTTTCTCTCAGAGGTGCTTGCAGAGAGTACCAAAGGACACAGGTCCACTGAGACTCAGGAACCTCATAGGGCGGGACTAACTGGAAGCCAAGGTTGTAAGCTCCACCCTAAAACTCCGCCCTATCCAAGCTGAGCACAGAGGCTCTTGCAGTTTTCCAAGTCTAGTTGAATAAGGCTGTCTCCTGGCATTGATATAGCTGATCCTCCCACCCTACCAACTCAGGGAAGCATCGAAAATGCCGAGACAAGGAAACAGATCACAAATGAAAGAAATGGAGGACAAAAAGCAACTGGATATAGAGTTCAAAACCACGCTTATAAGGTTTTTCAAGAATCTCCTAGAAAAGGCCAATAAAATAAACAAGACCTATGAAGATATGAAAAGGGATCAATTAGAAATAATAAGGGATCAACAAGAAATAAAGAATACATTCTCTGAAATAAAAAATATTATACAGAGTCCTAAAAACAAAATGGAAGATCGCAAGAATCAAGTCAAAGACTTGGAACACAAAGAGCCAGAGGGCACTCCTCCACAGAAGCAAGAAGGCAAGAGAATCCAGAAAGTTGAAGATAGTGTAAGAAACCTCTGGGACAACTTCAAGCAAACCAACATCAGAATTATGGGCATCCCAGAAGATGAGAGAGAGCAAGATACCGAAAACATATTGAAAGAAATAGTGACAGAAAAATTCCCCCACCTGGTGAAAGAAATAGACTTACACGTCCAGGAAGCGCACAGAACCCCAAACAAAAGGAATCCAAAGAGGACCACACCAAGACACATCATAATTAAAATTCCAAGAGCAAAAGACAAAGAGAGAATATTAAAAGCAGCAGGAGAAAAGCAGGTAGTTACCTATAAAGGAGCACCCATACGATTATCAGCTGATTTCTCAATAGAAACCATGCAGGCCAGACAGGAATGGCAAGAAATATTCAAGGTGATGAATAGCAAGAACCTACAGCCAAAAATACTCTACTCAGCAAAACTATCACTCAGAATCGAAGGTCAGATAAAGAGCTTCACTAATAAAAAAAAGCTAAAGGAGTTCATCACCGCCAAACCAGAATTATATGAATTGCTGAAGGGGGTTCTTTAGGAAGAGGAAGAAAACAAAGATAAAAATTATTAACAACAAATATGTAACTATCAACAAGTGAATCTAAAAACCAAGGGAATTAAAAAACCTGATGAACAATATTAACTGTTGAATATAATAGAATCAGAGGTACTAAAAGGGAGTGGACTGACAATTCTCGGGGAAAAGGGGAGAGGGGGGTGTGGGAAGAGACTGAACATAAATTGTACACCTCTGGATGAGGACAAAGGGCAGAGGGTGGGGTGGGAACCTTGTGGTGGGGGAAAAAATGAGGAACTTTTATAATAATATGAACAATAAAGATTTATAAAAAATAAAAACAAACAAAACAGAGTGTTTCTAGAGTTTATGGATCCAGAGCAATAAAGCAGAAATAAAACAGACAAACATCTACCCCTGTCTGGGTGGAACAGCTAATAAGATGAATAAGACACATATATCACCTACATTATAAAAGGTAGTAAGTGCTAAGGAGAAAAATAACTATGCAGGGAATAAGGTCACAAATTACTAAGAAATATATTGCAACTTTAGTTTGGACAGCCAAATAAGGCCTCACCATGATACTATTTGAGAAAAACGTCTAGAAAACAAAACAATAACAATGACAGTAACTTTTAGATATTGGATGACTGAGCATTCCTTGCAATATGGGTAAAGATGCTAAGACTGGAGCATGCGCTGCTCAATGAACATAAAAAACACCAATGCATCTGAGTGAGGAGAAGTAACAGAGATGAGTGAGGAAGGAAATGCAAGTCCAGGCAATGCAGAGTCTGCCTGCCATCTTAGGAACAGCACAGGAAGTTATGCTCAGACAAGGATGCATGAAGGAAGCCTGAGGAGCAAGAACTCCCTCAGGGAGACCAATCAGGAAGAAAGTTCAGCATCTTTTGCAACATTATAATAGAGAAAGAAAACAAATCCCAAATCTCATCAATATTGTCTTATAGTTTTAGGTAAATTTGGATACTCTAGAATATTATGTGGCCATTAAAAATATTAAAGTAGACTCATGTACTAAATCCTTAAGACACATCATTGAGTAAAAAAAATGTATTCACATTGATTTCATTTATGTAAAAAGTACCAAAAAAAAAAAAAAAACACCAAGAGTGTTTATCTACATTTAGTCATGAAGAACTTCACATTGATAACCAAGAAGGTAGATGGGCAAAAGAGGTGGCTTTTTACATTCTGATCTATACACATTCATAATTCTGGGGCTTTACACAGAACCTATTTATTATCATTGTGTACTTTCAAATATCACACCTGTTGAAGAAGATAATAAAGAAAACTATGAAAGAAACGTGTATTTCTAACATGCTCAAAGTCACTAATCATCCAAGAGCTGCAAATCAAAACGACAATGAGTTACCATCTCACACCTGTCAGAATGGCTATCATCAGCAAATCAACAAACAAGTGCTGGCTAGGATGAAGGGAAAAAGGAACCCTTGTGCACTGCTGGTGGGAATTCAAACTGGTGCAGCCAGGAGAATAGTATGGAGTTTTCTCAAAAAACTAAAAATGGAACTCCCATTTGATCTAGTGATCCCACTTCTAGGAATATATCCCAAGAAACTAGAAACCAATTAGAAAAGATATATGCACCCCTATGTTCATAGCAGCACAATTTACCATAGCTAAGATATGGAAACAGCCTAAGTGCCCATCAGCAGATGAGTAGATTAAAAAACTGTGGCACATCTACACATTGGAACACTACACTGTGGTAAAAAAAAAAAAAAAAAAAAAAAAAAAAAAAAAAAAAAAAAAAAAAAAAAAGGAATTTTACCATTTGCAACAGCATGGATGAAACTGGAGAGCATTATGCTAAGTGAAATTAAGCAGGCAGAGAAAGACGAATATTACATGATTTCACTAATTTATGGAACATAATGAACAACATAAACTGATGAACAAAAGTAGATCCAGAGATAGAGAAACATTGATCAGACCATTAAACCTCAGAAGAAAGGTAGGGGAGGGTGGCTGTAAGGGGGAGAGATCAACCAAAGGACTTGTATGCATGCATACAAGCCTAACCAATGGACACACACAACAGGAGGGTGAGGGGGTAATGAGGGGGGTGTATGCGGGTAATGAGGTAATAAGAACATATATGTAACACCATAATCAATAAAGATATTTAAAAAAAGAAACATGTATTTTTAAGTATGAGTGCTAAAAATATATCTTTTGCATTGTTCCTTTGTAATTAAAACATTTTTACTTATCCCATGATGAACAAATTTTTATTATTTAGCTATAACATAAATATTCTAAAGAATAAAAGTAATTTTTAAAATCACCATGAGTCAAAATATAGTCTTATATATATTCAGAATTACTAATGGATAACCAGAATAGAAAGACAATTTTCCATGTAGCACATTTCTTTAAACAGAAGGGTAACTACAATCTAGGTCAACTTTCTAGGCATGTGTGGTATTTTTTTAGGGTAAATTTAGTAAGTCAATTGGGCTAAGAGGAAAAAAATATATATTTTGTGTAGAAATGAACAGCTTTAGAATTCAGTGAAGTTGTTTTAATGGGATCTTCCAAAAGCATAGGTATTTTGACTTGAACACAGAAAATTCCAGTGACAAAATAGGTTCAGCATTTGACATTACCTTTTAGATATTTCAAGTAGATGTTTAAAAATATACAGTATTTAAAAACTGGGTAAGTATCCAGGAGGAAAAATGTAAGCAAGTTACTTTCATAAATTTAGGAAAAATAAATACAAGATGAATTCAAAATATAAAAATAAAGTATTAAAATGATTAAGATATTTGTGAATATTCATATAATTTTTATGTAATAAATGTGTTTTTTAGATTGCCACCAAAGTCAGAGACCAAAAGAACAGGATGGATAGTTTTGATTAAATGCCATTTTAAGAACTTGTGAAATACAAATAATCAAGGATAAATGAAAAAGAAAAAAAAAATGTTGCCAAGACCGGTTTGGCTCAATGGATAGAGCGTCGGCTTGGGGACTGAAGGGTCCTGGGTTCGATTCCGGTCAAGGGCATGTACCTTGGTTGCGGGCATATCCCCAGTAGGGGGTGTGCAAGAGGCAGCTGATAGATGACTCTCTCTCATCGATGTTTCTGACTCTCTATCTCCCTTCCTCTCTGTACAAAATCAATAAAATATATTAAAACAAAACAAAACAAAAAAAAAACCCAAGCATTAAAAAAAAAAATGTAACATAAATAAACAAGTAGCTTTAATATATAATGTGTTCTCACAGAACAATAAGAAACAATGGATCCTTAATAAAAAATAATACACTAAGGATATTAATAGACAATTTACATACACAAAAATGTAATTCAAATGGTTAAGAGGAGTTTGTTAAAAGAATCAATTAAATCAGTAAAAAAAATGCAATTTCAAACAAGATACTACCCTTTACATCAGCCAAATTAATGTGTGTGCCTGCATGTGCATGTGCACACAATGTAGATGAGTGTGTGTGTGAGAGATGGAGAGAGAGAGAGAGAGAGAGAGAGAGAGAGAGAGAGAGAGAGAGAGAGAGAGAGAGATCTGCCAGAAAGTATCACATTTCAGAGATCCATTGTCCCTAACTCTCCTTTGGAATCAAATCATCCCATTGGCTTTCTAGTATGCTTTTTTCTCTGTTATCAACCAATCTCCCTTGTTCCCAGTTTCCTCCACTGCTACTACCCTACCCTACTTTTTCCCATCATTTGATGCACTTCTTGAAAAGTCTTTATCTTTCTGGACATGTTTCTTCCCTTGAAATTTGTGGCACCATACACTCCTGGTTTCTTCCCACATCTCTAGCAATTTTTTTCTGTCTCCTTTGTTGGCTCATCACCTTTACTTGGCTGATGAATGTGGACATTCCTTTAGAGTCAGTCCTAGACCTTTTATTTCTTCTTCCTTTGCATTATCTTTCTAGCACAACTCAGTTTTGTAACAACTAAATCTCAGGTGACACCTAATAGTACATAATAAGTCTCTGAACATTGAGAACTCTGGACTGGTAGATCAAAACTGCATGCTTAATATCTTCATTTAGGCATTCCAAAGGCATTTCAACTTCACTTGATCAAAACTAAATTAAGTGATCTTTGATAATTCAATATTGTCTACTTCAATGCATGACATCTTCAACCATTCAGTTATGAGAGCTAGAAATCCAGACATAATTTTTGGTCTCTGTCCTTCTTTACCAGACATATTCAAGTCATCACAAATATCTCTGCTATGTACATGGTTATGTTCATAAACATTATCATAATTCAAGCTACTATCAACCCTTACCTACAGTGTTACAATAGCCTACTGATTCCCAGAGCATTCATTCTTGTGCCATACCAGTATGGAATAATATAATCATAACATATTGTATCATGCCAACCCAACACTTAGAATACTTTAGTTCTGTCTTTTTTTTTTTTTTATAAGAACAACAACAGCGAACGCATTTCCTAACATGTATTCTAAAGTTTAAGAAGTCTAGCTCCTACTAAGCCTCATGCCATACCACATTTCCTCTAGGTAAATTACTTTCTAAGTATGATTTTTAGAGCAGAAGCAATAACTTACTAGGAAATTATTAGAAACACAAATTTTTCAGGCCCCACCCAAACCTACTAAATCAGAAACTCTGCTGGAGGTTGAGGACCAACAGTGTGTATTTTGTCCATCCCTCTAAGAAATTCTGATGCATGACAGCTTGACAACCAGAGCCCCGTGCTCCATCTACAGTGCCTTTTCTTTTCCTGGAAGTAGGCATGCTGGATCCTACTTTTTTGCATATGCTGTTTCCTCTGCCTGACATTCTATTTCTCTTTTTAAATAGTTATTTCCTATTCTTTTAGGTCACAACCCATTTATTAGACCTCAACTAGTCAAACGTTCCTTTGTTTTCTCTCACAGCATTTGTCTCTCTCTTTTAAAATACTTATCACAATTTTAAAGTTAGGTATATTTTTAGGTGACTATGTAAGTATTTTCTGCCCTCCATGCCCAGTAGAATATAGGCTAGTGATGGCCAGAATGTGTCTCTTATTGCTCATTATTGTACCTGAAGCATTTGACACATGGCTTGGCAGAAACTCAAATAATAACAAATATTTTAAATGAATGAATACTGGTATATAAATTAACATGTCCATAAAACTAAGTGATTTTAGTACTGTTTTGAGGGTGATTGGATTATTTTCCCCCTGTATTTCCATTATCTTAAGTGACCATGAGTATGCATTATGAATAAGAAACAAATATATTCTAGGAGAAAACAACTACATATCAAATATTCATAAAATTTAGACCCAAAATTAATATCTACTTATAAAGAGAATAGTCACTTTTAATAGAAAGTTTTACTTACTGTGATGTTTAACTATATATGTCTACTTCACTGGGACATGGGATGCCCAGGTGTCCAGTTAAACATTATTTGTGAGTGTATCAGTGAGAGTGTTTCCAGAAAATATTAGCATTTGAGTTAAGAAACTGAGGAAAACAGAAGACCTTCTCCAAAGTGTCTGTACATCAATCAATTCCTTCAGGGCTTGAACAGAACAAAAAGGCAGAGGAAAATTGAATACTCTTAAACTTGAACTGGAGTCTACACTATCAGCTCTAAGAACTTCTAACCACACCACCAGCTTTCTGGGCCTCCAACTAGCAGACAGCAGATTGTGGTAATTCTCATCCTCTATAATCATGTGAGCCAATTCCTTATAATACACCTTATTTTATATATATCCTATTGATGCTATTTCTCTGGAGGACTCTGATAATATATGTTCATCAATGCTACTGAATTTAATTTTCATGGAAAAAGTATCAACTATGTTTCATGGTATAAGTATCAGCTGAAGCTGTGGACATTAAAAGTTAAATGATTTAAAATATTTTGTAAAACATTCTTTACATATTTATATATACACATGGAGATACTTTAGAATATATAATAAGGTAAATTATTAGGTGTGTAAATATATATATATATATGTATTTATATAACATATACATGTAAAATTAAGAACATAGATTATTGTAATAGCACCCAGATAAAGGAACACAGAAGAACCTTTTCTGCTATATCCAGCAGGTGTCCATGGAGAATAACCATTATTCCTAACTTTTTAGAAGTACAGATTGTTTTTTCTTTTTTTAAATTGTTTATGTAAATTGAACCAAACATCTTTAGTGTCAAGCTTCAATAGTGTTTGTTAGATTCACTCTTCCTTTTTTTCTCTTTTTTTTTCTCTTTTATTGTTTAACCTGTTAACCGGGGAGTTCCCTTTTTAATTACGCAATGTACAACGGGCGCATACTCTTTCACTAGGACGTGTCAGTACGTCATGCCCAGTGGACGTAATTTTATATTATTATTTTTTTATTTATACTTAATTAAAATAAATGAAATATATATTTTTTCATTTATTTATATATAAAGCACAAAGGAAAATACAAAATTACAAACAAATAGAAAAGAATACCAACAAAAAAATGGAAACATAGAATTAAAAAATTATAAATTTTACAAACAATTATAAAGATTACAAAAAATATATACCGTCCCTCTCAGGGCCCAACATATATTTCAAGGACGTATTCATATGTCCTACCCGTTCCGGATAGTGTTTACGTTTGACATATTTATAGGTCCTGCTCGGTTAACAGGTTAAACTGTTACATATGTCTCCTTTTCCCCCCAATGACCTCTTCCTGGCCACTCCCACCCCCCAGGATAAGCCCACACCACCCCAGTGTCTGTGTCCATTGTTTATGCTAATATGCATGTATGCATGCAATTCCTCTGATTGATCTCTAATCCCCTCTCCTCCCACTCCCCTGCCTTTCCTGTGAGGTTAAATGGTCTGGTATTTCTCTGTCTCTGGATCTATTCTTATTCATCAGTTTATGCTGTTTATTATATTCCACATATGTGTGAGATCATGTGGTATTTATCTTTCTCAAACTGGCTTTTTAGCTCAGCATAATGCTCTCCAGATCCATCCACACTGTTGCAAATGGTAAGTTTTTGTAAAAGGACACACAGAAGGCCAAGAGATATAAAAACATGCTCAAAGTCACTAATCATCCCAGCGATGCAAATCAAAATGACAGTGAGGTACCATCTCACCCCTGTCAGAATGGCTATCATCAACAAATCAACAAACCACAATTGCTGACAATGATGTGGAGAGAAAGGAACCCTCTTGCACTGATGGTGGGAATGCAGACTGGTGGAGCCACTGTGGAAAACAGTACAGGGTTTCCTCAAAAAGTTAAAAATGGAACTCCCATTTGACCCAATAATCTAATTTCTAGGAATATATCACAAGAAATCAGAAACACCAATCAGAAAGGTTGTATGCACCCCTATGTTTATAGCAGCACAATTTACAATAGCTAAGATTTGGAAACAGCCTAAATGTCCACCAGGAGCTGAGTGCATTAAAAAACTGAGATAGTTGCACAAAACATTTACTCTTCTTATTGCATGTAATTGTAGGCCATTCATTCTTAATGCCAAATGATATTCTATTGTGGAAATGAGTATAACTTACTTATTCTATTATTATATTGGGCATTTTGATAGCATCAAGCATTTTGGTAAGTTAGAACTTATTGGAAATAGTATGTCTTTGAACATTCTACATGTGTTTTGAAGAATATTTGCACTTAATACTGCTATGTTTATACCCAGGATTGGAATTGCAGCTAGAGAATATGCATATGCTCAGATTTCAGAGATATTATCAAACATTTTGATTAAAAAAATTGTGCAACTTACACTACAGGTTCACCAACAATTTAAATCCTGGCTGTTCCATGTTTTGCCAATATCTATATTTCTATTTTTAAATTTTGTCCACTGTTGTTAATATTCCTTCAATAAATTATCAAGCCAAACATGTTTTAAGTACTGAATTCAACATTTTGGGACCTAATTTTATAACTAAAAATAACGATTTTAATATGAATAATACTAATTCTTTAAATCAATAAAAATATATTTAGTTCTTTATTTTTATGGCTGAATCATACTCCATTGTATATAACACTACATTTTCCTTATCTATTGATATATACTTGGGTTACTTTCATGTCTTGGCTATTGTAACTAATGCTACCATGAACAGGGAGATGCAGATATCTTTCAAGCTGGAGTTTTTGTTTCCTTTGAATAAATACTCACAAGTAGAATTGCTGGAACATATGGTAGCTCTATTTTTATTTTTTTTTTAAATAAATTCTATAGTATTTCAGAAAGTGGCTACACCAATGTACATTCCCACCAACAGTGTACAATACATATTTTGGTACAATATATTTGAAAGCTACTAAGAGAGCATATCTTAAAATTTCTCATCACAAGGAAAAAAATTATAACTAAACGTGGTGACAGATATTAACTATACTTATTATGGTGATCATCTTGTAATATACACTAAAATTTAATTGCTAATTTGTACACCTGAAACTAATATAATGCTCTATGGCAATTATATCTCAATTAAAATCACTAATTCCTAATGTACAGATAGTGAAAATACGTACTTACTTTGAGTACATGTGTTCATAGTATGTAAGTGTACACATATATGTGCCTTTTTTCTGAAATATATATTAACATAGTTGAATTTTCAAACCAAGACCCCATATGGTTCACCATTTCATTATTTCCAATAATGTCAGGACAGTATAATTGTTCCTGACACTGAAATTTTCAATACCTTTGGCAATGACACCTTCAGAAAAGATAGCATCTATTCATTTGAAAGATTCCCATTGAAAGGAAAAACTATTGCTGTCTTTTCTGCTATAATTCTCCGAAGTCTGAGGCAAATATCCTTTCTCATTTAGCCCTTTTTGAGACACCTCATCTTTTATGGCCTCTGGGCAAACTTCAAGATTTTTTTAATTTTTTTTTTTTTTTTTTTTTTTTTTTTTTTTTTTTTTTTTTTTTAGGTTACTGGAATTAAACTAACATTGTGGGTTGGAATAGTTTTCAAAATTATAATGGACACTAGTAAACCCAGAGTCCCTCATATTGAGAAAAAGTAGGGCAGAACTACGTTTTTATGACACGAGGAATATTACAGTGAAGCTTAAATGTATTCAGCCTGGTTTCTTGGTTGTCACTAAAATCTGGGCTTAGGGAATTATTATATAGAGAGGCTAGTTTTTCTAACCTCTCCATGAGAAAATAAAATTTTTCACTATTCTATTTATTAATAATAGAGCTACAAATCTGCTTGGGGGAATGTTTTCTAACTACACTGTCTTAAAAAATTCAGTGTCCATTACCACCGTTCCAATTAGAGCCCATACTGTTACCTGAGAAAAAAGCAATGGATTTCTAATAGGTCTCCTCATTCTTGGAAACTCACAAGTCACATTCATCCTATGTGTCTCTGCCAGATTAGTTTTCAAGATCCACAATTCCATGATCTTCTCCCAGGAATTTTTGATGTATTAACAAATCAAATTTGTTCAGTCTCTGAATCTATTCTCTGAATATGACAATTGACTTTTCACTTGTTCTCTCTTCTCTTCTCTTCTCTTCTCTTCTCTTCTCTTCTCTTCTCTTCTCTTCTCTTCTTTCTCTCTCTCTCTCTCTCTCTCTCTCTCTCTCTCTCTCTCTCTCTCTCTCTCTCTCTCTCTCTCTCTCTCTCTCTAGAAGATTTCTATAGAAGATACTCTGAGCCACTCTCTGAAATTGTAAAGTTGAATCTCCCTTTAAAGCCAATCTCCAATGCCACATATTCCCATTAATCTTGCTAGATTCTTCCAAAGGATTACAACTTCTCACAATCAAAGTTTAAATGTCATTGTGTATACATACTGCATGAAATTTATCATAATTTACTTAAATTCATAGTTATTTTCTAGAATCAAGTTTCCTTAGAGCTTGCATATTCCAACCATCCTTATATTTGTTCAACACATTATACTACTCTACAAAATCTTTATCAAGAGTTCAGTACATTTTGAGACATATTATAGGCTTTCCATTTATTCTCACTATATATACCTTAGTTCATATTCTTGCTACTTATTAAAATATTGACTTAAATATAATTGGTATATACAAAGGAATAAATGTTATTGTTTCAATACAATCAGTTTCCCAGAGCCAAAGCAAAAGTTAGTGTTATTAAGTTTTCTCACAGGAAGAGAATCAAAGTGTCAGAGCACACGGCAGGAGCTCTGCAGGAGGTCTGGTGCTGTGAGCTATTCTGAGTGGCTGTGAGTCCGTGTATTCTTCTAAATTCTCCTACCTGACAATGCCAGGGCTGGTTTCTGCTTGAACCCTGCCCATTGTACTAACTGTTGGGAACTTAGTCCAAATTCCTCCTTTTTCTTCTGCTCACTAGACAGCAGGTGTTGAGTCTGAGGCCCTCTGCCTGGGGCTGGGTCTCCTAGGACACTGAGTCTTAGACAGAAAAGCCATGAGAGGTTGTGGGTATATAAAAACTAGCGGCCAAGTACACAAAATTCCTGTCTGGGGGGGTGTCCCTTAGTCCGGCCTGCACTCTCTCACAATCCGGGATCCCTCCGGGGATGTCCAACTGCTGGTTTAGGCCTAATCCCATGGCAATCAGACATGCAATCTGGGACTGCAGGCTCATAACTGCTCGCCTATCTGCCTGATTGCCCCAACCCCTCTGCATGCCTAATTACCCCTAACCACTCTGCCTGCCTGCCTGATTGACCCTAACTACCTGTCTCAGACCCCATGGCTTTGTCTGGAGGGATATCTGGCTGTCTGGTCTAATTAGCATATAACACTTTTATTATTATAGACTAGAGGCCCGGTACAGGAAACCTGTGCACTGGGGAGAGGTCCCTCAGCCCAGCCTGTCCCCTCTCACATACTGGGAGCCCTCAGGGGATGTCCTATGGATGGCTTAAGACTGCTCCCCATTGGGAGCGGACCTAAGCTGCAGTCTGTCCTCCCTTTGCTTGAGGTGACTGGGCTGATCAGGGGAAGGCGCCAGACGCGTCACCCCACTGCTGCAGCCACTGCCAGTCACCGCAGCCACCAAAGTGTTTTTATCAACACGGACTCCAGTCTCTTCACCATGAAAAAATGACAACTTTCTTTAGGCATTTTCAAGATGTGTCTTTCATAGGATATGCCATTTCTTTTTCTTTTGTTTAATATATTTTGTTGACTTTTTACAGAGGAAGGGAGAGGGATAGAGAGTTAGAAACATCGATGAGAGAGAAACATCAATCAACTGCCTCCTGCATACTCCCTACTGGAGATGTGCTCGCAACCAAGGTGCATGCCCTTGACTAGAATCGAACCTGAAACCCTTGAGTCTGCAAGCCGATGCTCTATCCAATGAGCCAAACCAGTTAAGGAGGATATGACATTTCTTTATTTTTCTTTTTATCCTCACCTGAGGATATGTTTCCATTGATATTTTCCCCTTCCCTCCGATCCCAAGTTCAGCCCCTTCCCAATCCAAAAGCCTCTGCCCCAGGTTTAGGCTTGGAAGGGGTCTCCCCACCCCCTCCAATCACAGGCTTGGCCCCTCCCCACGCCTAAAGCTTCTGCCCCAGGCTTTAGGCTTAGGAAGGAGACCCCTGCCCCTTTGATCACAGGTTTGGCCCCTTCCCAAGCTTAAAGCCTCTGCCTGATGAGTTCCCTCCCCGACCCCCAGCTCTCCCGCTGCTGTGGGCAGGGAGGGGTGCCCCACCCGCCCCCACCCACCCCACAGTCTCCATGGCTGTACCAGCTGCCGCAGCTGCCTCTGGTGCTGTGCGCCCAGCACGCCCCACACATTGCACAGCCAGTGCCTTCCCTTCAGCAGTGGCAGCCTCCTTGCTTTCCACTATCCCTCCCTCTTCCTTTAATGCCATCTTCAGTCTTCACTCCTCCTTCCCTCCCTCTGCGTATGCAAATTAATCTTTGTTTAATTTGCCTACTCACTCTGATTGGATGGTGGGCGTGGTTGGTGGCAGTGGCTTATATAGTGGAGTGGTGGTTAATTTCCATATTATTCTATTATTACGTTAGATAAGTCTTTATTGCAGAAGTCAGTGGCCATAAAACCAGCAGCTAAGAATAGTCCCTATGGCCAGGTAGGCAGCCAGATAACAGCTGGTGAGCATATAGTATATTTCCCAGAAAAAAGCATCAGTCTCTGTATCCACAGCTATTATCTGAGCAGCTGCACGCTGCCTTCTAGACTCACCACCTCACATCATAGTGGTACTTGAGCTCTCCAACTCAGCAGCTTCTCCTGTCTCTCCTGCCCAGCTGCTTTCTCTAGCAAACTTCTTCACACACTCCATCCTAACTGTTCTCTTTCCTACTCCAGCAGACTTATTCTCACTCCTGCCTCAGCCTACTCCGCTAACTAGCTGGTCAGTAACCTACTTTTACACTTTAGACAAAGAAGGCTTCATGCCAACAGTGACATCCATCACATTTGCTACAGAAGGGCACAGTGTACCTTGTGTCCTTGCACCCGCACATGGTATCTTGGACTGACTAGGATTCCCAGGCTCAGAGTCGTTGAACATCCCATTTAGGCTCATGCCCAGAGCGGCCTTTGTTCATTCTGGTGACAAGGCCTTTGTGCTCGCACCAGCCTTGGCTATATGGAGACCTGGCATGATTCCAACACAGTTAGCCAGGAACCACCCATTTGACAAAACCAAACAAAATTAAGAGATGGTTTCTATACCTGGATAAGAAGGGATGGTCCTGGATGCTGTAAAAATATCTTCACAGACACTGACCGAATGAGAAACAAGTTAAAAAATAACTCTTCTCTACCAATTATTCTAACTATTTATCAGTAACTCACTATGAACTCATCATTTATTAAAATTTTAATCAATTTTCTTATATGAACAGGAGCCTCACAAAAATTATTTACTGGAGTCCTACAAATGTATATTCTAGGTAAGGCTATATATATATATATATTTTACAATATTTTATGTTCTGTTTTTGCTATATTTTTTATGTCTCTTATCCTCTATTCTCCATTTTTCTCACATGCTTCATTATGGTAATTTTCTTCTGACTTAGAATCCAGATTGAGAATTCTCTTTTCAGTGTATTTAACCAGATGCTAAAACTTTCCTTTGATATCCTATACCAGGTTATTTAATTTTTTGGTTCAAGCATATCTATGTGTCATTTTTAGGTATCTTCTATATCCTTTTTTATAATGTTGAAATATTCTGAAGCTCTCAATTTGTGTTTGTTTTTTGTTTTTTTCTCTTTAAGCATAGTAGGCATATTATTATATTAATTAATGTTCTGATAACTAAAATTGGGGCCTGTGTTGGTGATATTGTGCAATTTCTGTTAATGGTTCATTTTTCTCATTTTTTCATGTACCTAGTTATTTTCATTATTTTGACAATCTTTATTTGAATATTTGTTTCCAGATATAATTTAAGAGTAAGATTGGTAGATTTAGATTTATTTCCATCAGATGCTCAGAGGCACCAACAGTTAGTAATTACTTCTCCACCTTTAGGATTAGAAGTTTTTTTAAGTGATTTCATTCTCTACTGGGATAATACTATTTTCTACTTTATTCTTTTTTCTATGATGCAACTTTCAGGATCCTAACACAAAGTACATGAGGTTTGTCATAACCCACACGTTGGCTAGTTCTGTATTCTGACTCGCACTCTCAGAACACTGTGAATATGTCAAAAATAACTTCTTAGATGTTCAGATACCTGCTGGTCTTCTCCAGACTGACAAAAATCCCCAGGGGAAAAATCATCCTCGAGTGCCAAACTTGCTTCTCTAGATCTCAGCTGTCTTCTCCTAGACTTTGGCTTAGAAATATTTCTACGCTTTTTTAGTGGGAGAATTGTTACAAATTACGGCCCCACCATTAGAGAAGACAGAAATCATTATTCACTTTTAGAGAAAGCTTGGAAAGTTGGGTGGTTTTTGTTGTTGTTGTTTTGTTTTGTTTTGTTTTTTCTCTATCTAGCATAATAAATAAAAAGCTAAAATTCATAATTACCCAAGGTCACACAGCGGTAAGTGGCGGTTAGAATTCAATCTGACATCTCCATTTACTTTTGTTGTGTCCTGCCTCTATATCTGACTTATACCCATAATATTTTAGCTGGTTATTCCTTTAGTTAACCATGAATATATATAACCTGACCACTAGAATGTTCTCAGTTTTCTAAATTGTATTCAAATATTAACATAAATTTATTCCATTTGCTATTTCCCTTTTTGCTTATTAATTTACCCAAATTTCATTGTGATGGTAATGTGGAAGACTATCACCTAATGACAATGAATACTTATTGAATAATTAATAAATATAGGGACTATATTATGATAATTGAGTCCTTAGTTTATATAATTACTCTGATTTTATGGATGATTTTCCTAGATGTATTGATTAGTAATGTGAGATCAGGTAAGGGAGTCAGGCAAACAAAAGGACTGGCCAGGAGGAATGATAACTAAATAATTTCATCTTAATTTCTCACTTTGGGAAATAAAAAAAATATACTGGAATATGTACTCCAATGGATCTTATAAGTGATAGAAAAATAATAATAAACTGGTAGACCAGATTATATATTCTGAAAGTGTGTCAAATGATGTCAAAGCAATTGGCTCATTTCATCAGATTAGTGGACCGCTCAATGCAATTTATACCTCATAATAGAAGGATTTACTTATTTTTGTCTTACTTCCAGTACCTGCTTTGATCTTGTGTGTTTAGAACTGCAACATTTAAGTGTAATATTTATAATATCCAATTTAGAAATTTTACACAGAGCATGAACTTAAAAACAACTTTCACTAACTTTTATCCTTTGTAAGATACAGCTTATGGGGGAAAATATGACTGAACCAAGTTTTTGTCATAATACTCCTTCCTAACTCTCTCATAAGGTTGAATTTCAACTGCTTTTTTCTTGACATTTCAAAGTTATGTGTCCTGATTTGAAAATTGCAGGGTTTTGTTTGTTTTGTTTTTACAGAATTTCATTTTGGTGCAGTTTTCTGTTCTACTCATCTCTCTCTCTCTCTCTCTCTCTCTCTCTCTCTCTCTCTCTCTCTCTTTCTCTCTCTCTCTTTCTTTTTAATGACATATTTTTCTTTTTAAGATTTACCAACTTGCCAACACATCAGTACTTAATTCTTTTAAAATGGCTTTTGTTGCTTTATTGAACATTTGCACTAATCGTTTACTTATAAAACAAAACTCAAAAATCTAGAAAACTCTAACAGAAAATAATTAAACTTTTCAGTAGATGGAATTTAGCATTTTATATTTAGAGGTGGTGAATTTCTCAATTAAGTGATACTCTACCTTTAGAGAGGGCCGAAAATAAGAATAATTCATTTGGTAAACACATCGTGGTTTTATGCTAAATTTAGGAAAACTTTGAATGACATGGATTTATCTGACTTCTTATTTATCCATGCTTTTCACATTAATAATATTCAAAGTGTAAGCTGTTCACCCTAGTGTGCATACAAGGTGAGGCATTTGTATGCAGGAGGCAAACATGGGAATGTCTTTTCATATTTTTATCTTTCATCTCATCCTTTAAATTTTTGTATTCCCTCTATATTGAATACCAGAGAGTGCTGCATCTTTGTTCAACAGATTTAAAAGCCCAAATATCGTGAAAACCATTTAATTTGGGTAACCTTCAGAATGAATGGGGCAGATGTAGAATATTAATATATTGGGTGAAAAATTTTAGATACCATAAGAGGTTTTGTACTTATACAGGAAGAACATATATATATTTTACTTCAGAAATCTTGTCAGTGGAACTCTGATAATAACACTTACTGTCAAACTTATCATATCTCAACTATGTTAACACCTTCTTTTGAAGATTTCTTTTTAACATGAAAAGCACAATTTATTATAAAAGGTCTTTCCATGAAGCTGAAAGTATTCAAAATCCTCCAATAGGCTGCTCTTAAGAAAACTATAGTCATAAAACCTTTGCATTTCTACCACAAACAACTTAGTTTCACTTTGCTGTGGGAACAAATCACAGTAAAAATGTCGCTAGAAGGATACGCATCCCTCATGTATGAATTTTATAGCATCTGAACCAATTCTTTTGAGGCTCCCTGAAAATCCCTTCAGAATATCCAACCAACGATTCTCCCAGCTCCTCAGCCATTACATTGCCATGCTTTACAAATCCATTTGTAGATGGTTCACTTATACATTCTCTGTTTTATGCATTATTTCTGATTCTTGATTTTCTATCTTTCTATTACTGCACACCATTAGCTCTTTCCTTATTCTCCCAAGACACCTATCAGGTGTTGGTGAAGACAGATTCTTTCATAATTCTGAATATTAATGGCCAACAGGCTGAGACTATTGGTTACATTGAGATATGTGCATTTCCTATTTATACTCTTCTATATCTGTCAAATACCTATGAACAATGCTATGTTCAACACTCATTGCTGCTCAACTTCTATATTTATTTTCTATAGAGTACATTTTTGTGTATGTTTGTATATTGTTAGCTTTTTGTCAAAGTATCCATGTTGAAGAAAAAGATTGTTTGTACCACCTTCCATGCCTTTGCCTTCCTTTAACCTCAGCTATGTTCCTACATGTGTTTCCTCTTCCATGGACCACATTCATCAGGTATGTTTCTTACATATGAATCCTGTCTTCCATTTTCACTGGAAATTCTGAATTCTCTCCTTGTTATCTGATATAAAAAGTAGATATATTAAATATAAGAAGATACTCCTCAATCAAAAAAAATATTATCTTGCTTATAACCTCAGAGTTCAGAGAAAAAATATTGACACAGGACATTGTATCATCTATATATGTGTTTGTGCTATAGATCATTCAAATATATTTTTGCACTCTTGGTCCAACATTTGGCAATATTGTTATTTTGAGTTGGGTGGGCCTGCAAAAATTTATGCTACTTTTCAAATGCAACTAAAAAGTATCATATATTACAAATCTCCTTTTTGCCTAATATTTTGTCATACCTTACATTTGGTAAAAGTAGTTATGTGTTTTTGTTGTTATTATTATTGTTAATCCTCACCCAAGGATATTTTTTCCATTTTTTTTTTAGAGAGAGTAGAAGGGAAGGAGGCAGAGGGAGAGAGAGTTAGAAACATTGATGTGAGAGAGACACATCAATTGGTAGCCTCCCACATGCACCGAAACCAGGGCCAGTATCCACCTTTAAACCAGGTATAGGCTCTGGACTGGGAATTGAAGTGGGCAACTTCAATTACTGAGCCACACTGGCCAGGACAGTAGTTAGTTATGCATCTTTCAAAATAATTAAATTTCTAGCCATACCAACAAACAAGCCTCTGTAAGCCCTTTTCCTGTTAGAATATCAATTTTTCCTGTTGGTTAACTTTTTGCAATTGATGACTCCTCTTTTCTATATGTCTGATTTTCTATATTTTCTAATTCAGGTGTTACTACCACAGAACAGATATAACATTATTAGGGTAGTTATACCTCTTGTATCTATTGTAGATATAATTAATAATGATACTTTCTCACACTGGCAATGTTACGTCTGTAACTCAACCTTGCTGGAATCACTACCCATTTGTCAGAGTGGCGTGTAAACTAAAATGTATTAGCCATCTTTGTCATAGGCACTATATTTTCAAAAAATGCATCTCCTAAAATCTATATTTACTAAATATTAAAGTAGTATTTAAGTAGTATTTACATTTATGGTAAAAGGCAACATATGTATCATTTAAAAGTATATCCACTTTTTGTTTTTGAAATAATGTATCACATTCTTGGTTTATAAATAAGTAAAACAAAGGAAGCAAGAACACAGATGGGCTTTTGCTATTTCTCATAGCCTTTCCTTTATATCAGACTAGTCTGAGGAGGTACAATTTTATTTTATTTTCAAGTGATCAGACCATGTAAAGAGAAACAGCTGATCCCGCAAATTCAAAGAGAGAAAGAGTAAGCACAGTATTTGGATCTTTTCCTCTCAGTGCCCTCTTTTCCTACTGTTCTTTTTATTTCCCTATATTCGTTTTTTTAAAACATTAAAAGTAATTTCACAATCAGAAATGAGTTTGTGATGACAAATGCTAACAACAAATCAATTCTTTTATCCAGAGTAGGCATATTTACTTTAGATTATATAGAAACTTAAAGTACAGGAACAACTGATGGAAAAAGGTTACTACTGTGTCATCTGGGACATGCTTTTATTTCAGCTTTCAGGATAAATTATAAGTTAGAGGAGACCAGAGAAATCTTTTAACTTCTGTTTTTTCCTTTTAGTGAGAGCAATCATGGAGAAAATTATGATCGTTATCTAGGACACTCATTTAGTAACACAACTGCAGGAAGCAACTTCTGGGCATATTTACCTGGGGTAAAAGGCCCAGTGGTGCCTACCATACGATGTCCTTCTCTTTTCAAAGGAAGACATAGTTGATCAAAAAGATTTTCATAAGAAATTAAAGAAGCAGGGTCAGGCTTCACTAGAGGCCTTCAGAAAGTTTCTGATGCTGAAAGAGTACCTGAAATGTTTTTCCTCAGTTGATTGTGGTAATCTACTTCACCAAATAAAGCAAAAGCAGAAGCTGCCAAGCCACTCAAAAGCGAGGTTCAGTGTCAAAGCAGGTCAAGTTTTCAGGCCATGTTCAAGGGTTAGGGAATAGACTTCACTTCTTGACAAGGGAGGTGGACACTCACGTGCAGGGAAGGGAGAAATTGTTAACAGCCATATTCAGAACCTGCCTATCACATGTCCTAATCTGTATGAGTAATTCCATTAAAGGCTCTAATTTCATTTCATTTCAGCTGAATGACTATATCCCTATTAACTTACCTTATTAAATAGAGTGAATATCTTTTAAAATCAATAAGACCTGCCAAATAAATATAGAAAATTTTCTAGCATCTAAATATTTACAGAGGTCTGAGTAGTTTGTATGCAGGATTATATTTGTATTAAATACATATCTAATTCATCAAAATATATTATTTAGAAGAATATAATCCTTATGATCCTATTTTAGAATCTCATTTCTTACAAAAAAAGTTTGGTTTATATTTACTTCTGAGCTAGTGCAATTTAAAGTCCTGCCATTCTAGTCTCAATAATAGCTTTCAACTCTATGTCAGAAATGCTCTACTTTAACTACTGGTCATCAATTCAAATTCTTGGAATACTGCCACTGTTCCTTCAGTATTCCAAAGTGCCACTAATACTAGACTTGCATTGAAGGTTTAAGGGTAAAAGGACAAAGAATTTTATAATTAAATTCCAATCTTACAATGCTGCAAATACTAGTAAACTCGTTATTCATTGCCACGAAAACTGTCTCGCTAGCTATGCCCCACTCTTGAGCCTTAACTTCTGGACACATTGTCAAAGAGCATACATTCTCTTCACAGAGACCCTGCTTTTTCTTTTTTCCCCCCTCAGGTTTCCCACCTGAGAAATTGCCACAAAAAAACAGGATAACTGAAGTCAGAAAACTCCTGATTTAAAATCCTCTCTTAAGTCTAAGATAGGAAGTAAAACATTGCAACATGTTATATTCCAATGAGCAGCAAATCACCCAGACAAGTGTCAATGTTCTCCATCTCCTTTCTTCCTTTTAATAAAAATGTTTTATTGAGGTTATAATTCACATGCTATGCAATGTACCCATTTAAAGCACACAATTCAATATTTCAGGATACAGCAATCACTACAATCTGATTTTAAAACATTTCCTTTTCATCTTCCCTAAAAAAACCTCATACACTTTAGGTGCCACTCTCCATCACACCCCCCCCCTCCTGTCTTTCACCCTAACCAACCACTAATCTATCTCCCTATGTATTTGCCAGTTCTAGATATTTTACATATTACTAGAGGCCCAAGGCACAAAATTCCTGCAAGGGGCTCAGCCCTCTCAGGCCAGGCTGCCTTGCTCCTCACAGCCCCAGCTTCATCTGGAAAATTGTCTGGATGGGCATTCTGCTGTTTGGTCTAATTAGCATATTAGCTCTTTATTATATAGAATTATATAGGATAGCTTCTTTCACTTAGATAACTTGAGGTTCATCTGTATTGTATTATAATTGAATACTTCATTTTTGCAGAAGAGTATTCCATTGTATGGATATACAACATTTAGTTTATCTATTTGGCCATTATGAATAGTGCTGCCACAAACATTTGTAAGTATTTCTATGGACATATTTTCTTTTCTATTGGGTATATACCTAGCAGTCTGATTGTTGAGTCATGTGGTAACTCTACATTAAAAATAACTTTGAGGAATGTTAATGCTGTCTTCTACAGTGGCTGCACCAGCTCATATTCCCACCAGCAATGCATGAGGGTTTTAACTTCACATCTTAGTCAATACTAGTCACTGTCCATCTTTTTGCTTATAGACATCGTAATAGGCATTAAATATTCCTTTTCTATTAAGATTTTTAAAGTACCTTTTCAATCAAAAATAATGAGATGGTTACTTGTGAGGTAATACTAACTTCAATGACAAGTGACTCTCAAAATAACTTTAGCTTAACAAAATAAAGGTTTATTCTGTGCTCACATCAGAGGATAATGTGGGTAACAGAGTGGCAGGGTGGGTAGAAAATAGGGCTGCAGTCACCTAGGAACCTTCATTCTATACTGGTTCTGCCACCCTTTCAACAGAGAAAGGCATCCAGCCAACATGGAGGTCTACTTAGGAAGGGTTAGGAAATAGCCTATAAATGCTGTACGTCAACTACCCATATCTCATCCCGCAGAATATCTCTCTCACCACACTCTCAGGAAAGATGGAAATCTATCTTTGTTCAGTGTCCTAATAGTAAAGAAATTAAAATTGAAGAACATATCAGATTTTCTCTGCCACCACACACGAGAGCAGTTCTACTTAAACAATGCTCATGATAACAGTAACCTTCGTTTCTAATATATTTTTTCCTCTTTATTGAACTTATTGGGGTGACACTAGTTAACAAAATAATACAGGTTTCAGGTACACAGTTTTACAACATATCATCTATGTACTGCAGTATGTGCTTACCACCCCAAATCAAGTCTCCGTCCATCACCATTTATCCCCTCTTTATGTTCCTCTTCTCTCCTCCCCCTCCTCATTCCCTCCTCTCCCTGGGATCATCACACTATTGTCCCAGTCCATGAGTTTGTTGTTTTTGTTTTTGTTTTCTATTTTGTTCTATCCCTCAACTCCCCAGCCAGCCCTACCCGCAACATCTGTCAGTTTGTTCTCTATAAGTCTGTCAATATTTTGCTTGTTTATTTTGCTTATTAGATTCCACATATGAATGAAATCATCTGATATTGACTGATGGAAACCCATTGTGTGATCTAGGGATTGACTTTTAAATATTTCTAGTAATAGTTCTTCATCACATGGCTTCTATTCCAAAATTTTAACTGCCTTTTGATGTGGAAAAGAATCTTTAAAACCGATGTTATTGTGATGTAATTTCATGTGATATAATTTAATGGCCTCTGGAATTATTAAGGAATCCATTGCACATACTGAAAAAAATCCTCTGTGAATGTTTATGTTTTTTAAACTCTCTAAATATGGTATCTTAACTATTGTTATACTGGAAAATAAGATTATGTGCTCACAATTAAAGTTTACTAGGTTATTTTGTATTGCACTACTATTTGCAATACAGATTGTAATCTGATTGTGTCCATAAATATATTTATTGTACTAAGCTTTTAAACTTGTCTTATTGGCTTTATAAACACAAAAATCTTCAATGGTATTATAATAGTCTATGGAGTGAATCTTGTATATTCAAATTTTATATAAATGTATAATAATATTATTATAAGAACCCTATGTAATAACTGTTGGACATAAATTTTGCTCTTTATGTAAAGATTCAGATTTTAAACCCTTCAATTTAAGAAGCTTTTTATTCGCAGATGGACAAATTAAATTGTTGTTTATTAAAAATATTCATATGTCATACAGAGTTTTAGAAGGGTGTTGTACAATTGTTTTTAAAGATATATATTTATATTTATATTTCTGTGAGGATTTCCAGCACTTATTAGTGCATAATTTTTATTTTTACCTTTGTTTCTTTATTTAAACTAGATTTAATTATATGTTTTACCTTTTCTTTTTACCTTTGTTCTTCAATTTAATTCTTCTCTGTTAGAGTATACCTTGTAAACTTTACCAGATAACAAAATAATTGATATAAATGTTGATAAATTATGTATAAAATATAATGATGAGACAAAAGACAAAAAAGTGAAAAGAAATATTGAGTTACTCTATAAACAAAAATATTTGTTGCTAGATTATCTATGATCTAGTCTAAATGAAACCACAGAAATTAATACTGAACTAAAAGATGGCCTATTGTAAAATTTATTAAACACAAGGTACTAAGCATTATTGTATACAATTCCGTGCAATATACTCCATATCTCACACTCAATCACTATATGAAGAGGAAAACTACATGGAAATTTAGGTATAAGTTAATTTAGCATAATTGTGTGTTGATAATAAAATTTGCATAATTTTAATTGATCCAGAGAATTAAGAAACAGAAGGCAAATGTTTACTTTCAGTGTCATTCATAAAATAAGTTTCCTTATTTTTCTGTAAACTGATGTCCTGACAGCTTATAATAATATACTATGGTTTGCATTTATTTAAATTTATGATGAGAAATACTCAGTATAACTTAGGAATCTAGGTAGATATTTCTTTGAGACATGGATATACCCCAGTTTATTTACCCACTCATCTACTGAGGGATACATTGGTTACTTTCAATTTTGGCAACCTATTGTAAACATCCATGTGCAGGTTTTTGTGTAGACATAAGTTTTCAACTCGTTTGGATAAATGTCAAGAAGTAGGATTACTTGATCATATGGCAAGAGACTGTTAGATATTGCCAAACTGTCTTCTCAAGTAGATGTTCTATTTTGCATTTAGCAATGAGTGGGGAGTTCCTGTTGCTCCACATCCTTGTTAGCATTTAGTAAGGTCAGTGTTTTGGATTTTGGCCATTCTAATAGGTGTGTAGTGACACCTCATTGTTTTCATTTGCATTTTTCTGATGACATAAGATGTGAAGCATCTTTTCATATGCCTATTTTCTAGTTGTCTGTCTTCTCTGGTTAGGTATTTGCTAACGTCTTAGCCCATTTTTAAACTGGGTTATTTGCTTTCTTATTATTGAGTTGTAAGTTTTCTTTCCATAATTTGGATAACAATTCTTTATCAGATGTGGTTTTGCAAAGATTTCTCCCAGAATGTGGCTTATCTTCTAATTCTCTTGACACTATCTGTCACAGAGCAGATTTTAATTAATGAAATCCAACTTTTTGATTATTTCTTCCTTGAATCATGTCTTGGTATTCTATTTAAAAAGCATCACCATAGCAGTCATCCAAGTTTTCTCCTGTGCTATTTTCCTAGAGTTTTATAAGAGAACTAGAAGCCCAGTGCACAAAATTCGTACATGGGGGGTTGGGGGGTGTCCTTCAGTCCAGCCTGCACTCTTTCCAATCTGGGACCTCTCAAAGGATATCCGACTGCTCATTTAGGCCCAATCCTGGTGGGCAGTCAGACATCCCTCTCATAATCCAGGACGGCTGGCTCCCAATTGCTCGCCTGCCTGCCTTCCTGATTGCCCCTAACCACTTCTGCCTGCCAGCCTGACCACCCCCTAACCACTCCCATGCCAGCCTGATTGATGTCTACCTGCTCCCCTGCCAGCCTCTTTGCCCCTAACTGCCTCTTCAGGCCTGGTCCCCCCTCCCCAACTGCCCTTCCCTGTAGGCCCAGTCACCCCCAACTTTACTCCTCTGCCAACTTGGTCACCACCAACTGCCCTCCCTTGCAGGCCTAGTGCTTTCCAACTGCCCTCCCCTGCTGGGCACCTTGTGGTAGCCATTTTGTGTCCACATGGGGGCAGGATCTTTGACCACATGGGAGAAGCCATCTTGTGTGCTGGAGTGATGGTCAATCTGCATATTACTCTTTTATTAGATAAGATAGAGGCCTGGTGCATGGGTGGGGGCCAGCTGGTTTGCCTTGAAGGGTGTCCCGGATCAGGATGGGGGTTCCCTTGGGGCATGGGGTGGCCTGGGTAAGGGGCCTGTGGTGGTTTGCAGACTGGCCACACCCCCAGAAATTCAAGTAGAGGCCCTGGTATCTGGATTGTATTTACCTTCTACAATTGAAACTTTGTAGCCTGGAGCAGAGCCAAGCCTTCTTCTTGCTCCATGGCTGTAGCCATTCCTGTTGGAATTTGTTTACCTTCTATAATTGAAACTTTGTAGCCTTAAATGAGGCCTGGTCCAGCAAGGGCTGGTGGAAAGCTTGGCTTCCTCCATTGCAGGGGAAACTCAAGCCTCCCTCCTGCTCTCTCCAACTCCATGGATGCCGCCATTTCTGTTTGGATTGATGTATCTTCTATCATTGAAACTTTGTAGCCTAGAGTAGAAGCCTCGGCTGGCAAGGGCAGGCAGAAAACTTGGCTTCATCCATTGCCAGGAAAACCAAGCCTCCCTCCTGCTCTCTGTGGCTGCAACCATCTTGGTTGGATTTATTTGCATATTTGCTCCTGATTGGCTGGTGGGTGGACTTGAGGGTGTAGCGGAGGTATGGTCAATTTGCATATTCTATTTTATTAGGCAGGATCATCTTTAAAGAGTGAGGCATGAAAATATGATTGGACTTTCTGTGCAAGAGGTCAAGGCTTATTGATGGGTTTACTGTAATTTGAATGTATGATAAACTAGTATTTTTATTAAGGATAAAATAATTTTTTCTGGGGTGGTTTACCATATTTTCCGGTGTGTAAGACGACCCCCTAATTTTACAGTTAAAACATAGGTTTAGGCCTATATTTGCTGTATAAGACTACCCCCCATTTCTGAGGCAACACCAGTTCTTTTTTTAATAGACCGCCTCTCTGATTCTGGCCAATTTGAGCAGGCTTTTTTTCATTTCAAAAGTCGTCTTATACGCTGGGAAATACGGTATAGTAATTTAGTCCTCAGATGCTGTACCCTGATTAAAATGAGATGTAATTTAAGCTACTTCCATTCTAGAAATGGGTAGAGTCAAAGAGTTGGATTCCCAGTTGCCTATGTAGGTTTTTATTTGATCTTTATTTTCAACGCGTGTCTCTTCTTCTCCATGTCTTCTCCCATGTCTCCTCATACTCTTTCAAATTATCAAGGCCCAATTTCATTCAATTTGTTTCAGTCTCCCACTAATAGAAGCAGTAATTGTCTGGTCTAATAATTTCAAATACATTTTCAACCAATCTAATATTTTTGTTTGTTTGTTTTTTTCTCTGACTCCTTATTTACAGTCATAGTAAAGGAACATTGCCTTGAAGCAAATAATATGTGGTATATTGTTTGTATCTATATCCCACCATCTATTCTGTCATTTTCTATATCCTCTGTTCACCTCTTCAATTCATTAAAGAACAAGGATCCAGGATCTTTCATGGGAAAGGCAATACCCTTAGAAGACAAGGTGAATTAATCAGAGTGAGGCTGGATTTTATTTTACCTGTTGCAATGTCAGTTTAGGGAGACAGGTACTTGTAAGAGGAAACCCAGATTGGCTATATGAGGAAATTCTTTACAAAAGATTGTCACAGCTATAGTCCTGGGTGGATCTTTCATAATTAGCTCATTAGGAAGTGATCAAACTTGGACAATTGTCTTGCTTCCCCCAAAACACATGAAACTGGGTGGGCTTTGATTGGACATTTGCTGAACTGGGTACAATCTGGGGGAATATGGTCAAGGCTTTCTGGTATACCCAGAAAACCTATTAATAATCAAGAGCTTGTTTGGTAAGTATTATCAGAAGCCTTGTGTCCCAGAACCTTCAGTTTTGTACAGTTATGGTTAAGTCAAGTACAACTATACCTACTTTGCATAAAGATCACATTAAAGCAATAATTTCAACCCTTTTCATCTCATAGCACACATAAACTAATTATTAAAATACTGCAATACACCCAAAATTATATTTTTGCCAATGTAAAAAAAAGGTATATTTTTTATTCATTCACAGTGGATAGCTATTGTTGTGTTGGCTGCTGTCTTATTTTCTTTCTTTTTTAAATCCTCACTTGAGGTTATTTTTCCATTGATTTTTAGAAAGAGAGGAAGATAGAGGGAAAGACAAAGAGAAATGATGAGAGAGAAACACATTGATTGGTTGCCTCTTGCATGAGTCCAGACCAGGGCTCAGGAAGGGAAGGAGCCTGCAACCGAGGTATGTGCCCTTGTCCAGAATCAAATCCAGAACCCTTTGGTCTCCAGGCCAACACTCTATCCACTGAACCAAAGCAGCAAGGACAAGTTGTCATTTTTTTTTTAATATGACAATTTAAGGAAAAAGAGGTTAGTGTCCCTCACTAAATAGTCAGGTATTGCATGCTTTAAAAATTCCTGCACCATACTGGTTAAAAATTACTGCAATAGAGAACCAATTTACTAAACTACCATTTATTTCTCACTTTTCAAAAAGGAGTCTCTCCTCAGAACATTTCAGCAATTCCATGGCTGATATAGGGTGTGTATTTATTGCTATTATAAGGTGAAAATGGGCTAGGCCATATATGATGAATGTAACATTTCCCTTGGTTTTAAAAATTTACAAAAAAATATTTTAAAAGTATTCACATGTATTTATAATGGTAGAGGTGGCCCTATTTTTAATTTAGCACCTGACCTACACTCCAAAGGTAAATTAAATCTCTAATTTCTGCACATTTGGGAGATTCTATGGGAAAAAATAGATTTGCCTCTTACTGGTATCAACCTCTATAGTCACCCAAGTTACAATTTCTTCCTTTAACCAAAAGAGTGATAGCTCTTCCATCCCATGTACATCTGAAAACAGTTAAAATCACTCGTCAGCTATTATCTCTTCTCCTTTTCTTATTGCCTTTGTGAATTTATGCCTTCATTATCTTACTGTCATTTTAATGGCTTTTAAAGGGGAGACAGTAAATATGTACAATCACTATGCCACATTAGGAAGCCTCACTTTACCACCATTTGTATCTATAAGATTTGCACTATTTGTTAAAGATTGCTATTGGGGCCACTAAATAGCTGATAAAAAAAAAAATGCTAAGTGAGGTTGATTAGCAGTGATTTTCCTAACTTATTTCAACACTTCATATATTTTCTTAATATTCCATGTTTGAAATCATTGTACTTTAATCATGTATTAAATTGCGTATGACAAGCCTCATAAATAATGTAATCACTGATAAAAAAAAATTGCATTGTACCTTCAAAAGATCAAGTGGACTTGAACTAGACACTGATAGGATATAATCATAAGTTCATTTAAGCATAAATTCATTAAAATGAAGAAAAAAACATGACTTAATCAGTTTTGGATTTTTCTCAGTAGTCATGAAGTATATAGTAAAGAGTCGCTTAAATCTTTCTAGGGCTTCATTTTTATTTCTAGCGAGAACTACTAAATTCATGTATTTATTTGTACATAACCCTACTTTTCCAAGTTTTTAATTGCTTATGAATTCAAATAAGCCTATTTTAATTTTAATGGCCAGATTTTGCTGTTTTATTTCCCCTATTTAGCTACTCAGGACTGAAGCCCTCTTTAAGGTAGTTTCTCCTATCCCTTCAAATGTAGCTGGGCTATTTCAGGGGAGTCACCTGTCAATGTGAATTTGGGCTCCTTACCCCCTTTAGCAGTGCTTTTCCTACAAATCATGTCTTCGGATCTAAGCTTAGTTTGAAAGCACAGATCACTATGGCCATTTTAAGATTTAACCAGCCACTGTTATTTGTAGGTGCCTTGGAAACTTAGCCTTAGGCACCTTCTGTCTATATGTTATTTGCTATATCCCAGCGTCACTGTTAATGCTTCAGTAGCTTGTGACTCACTGCTGCTGATGACTACCACTGCTGCTGGTCCAGAGCCAGCCTTGAGCCCATTTCACTTCTGCTACTCTGACAATCCACAGGCCTAAATCTCTGCTGACCGCTATGCCCACTGGTGCTGCCAGTTCTCAGTCTATAGAGAAGAGAAAAGAAAATGGATTCCTCCCCTGGATGTTGAGCACTATAAGGTTTGAAGGGAACGTTGTTTGGTTTCTAAGGTGTTGCAGAGTTTAATAAATAGATTTGTTATTTCACTCATAGGCATTTTCTCTCTCTGGCTATGACATACCTTTTAAACGGTGTCCGAATGGAATTAAGACCTAGAACTACCTTTTACTTTTTATTCTAACTTTCATATAGCAGTAGTTTTCACCTATAGATAAATTTGCCCTCCCAGGGTAAATATCTGGAAACACTTTTGGTTTTCACCATTACGTGGCATCCAGTGGGTAGAGGCCAGGATTGCTACTAAACACTCTACAAAGCATAGGATGGCTCAGCTCTCCACAATAAGGAATTATCCATCCTTCTCAAAATGTCAATTGTATCAGAATTGAGAAAGCCTGTCACATGGAATGGAATGTGCAGGCGCACCAGTCATAACAAAGAAATTTTGAGAATTCTAATCTGTATTTATCTGCTGTTTTTATTATTGTAATTCTACAGTATACTTTTGTGTCAGGTAGTGTGAAGCCTCCAGCTTTGTTCCTTTTCCTCAGAATTGCTTTGGCTATTCAGGTTCTTTTGTGGTTCCATACAAATATGATAATTTCATGTTCTATTTTTTTTAATGACATTGGGCTTTTTATGGAGATTGCATTAAATCTATACATTGAGTAATATAACCATATTAACTATGTTGATTATTCTAATCCCAGAACATGGAATATTTTTCCTTTTGGTTTTGTCTTTTTCTATCTCTTTTAATAATGCTTTGCAATATCCAGCATATAAGTCTTTCATGTCTTTTTTAATTTATTCCTAGGTATTTTATTACTTTGGTTGCAATTTCAAAAGAAATTGTTTTGTTTTCTTCATTTCTTTTTCTAAAGTTTTATTGTTAGTATACAATTAGGCAATGGATTTTTGCACTTGATTTTGTATCCTGCAACTTTACTATATTTGTTTATTGTTACTAATAGTTTTTTGGTAGAGTCTTTAGAATTTTCTATATACAGTGTTATGTCACCTGTAAAGAGTGACAGTTTAATTTCTTCCTTCTCTATTTAAATGCTTTTTACTTTTTTTCTCTTGCCTTATTGCTCTGACTAGTACTTCCAGCACTATGTTGAATAAAAGTGGTGAGAGTGGACATCCTTATCTTATTCCTGATCTTAGAGGGAAAGCTTTCATATTTTCACCACAGAGTATGATATTAGCTGAGAGTTTCTCATAAAGGACTATCTTTATAACTGGAAATTGCTTGGATTCTGGTGATGAGCTGCAAAACCTTGGAATATTCTTTCTGATCTGAGTGCTTTCCTGTGACTGAGATCTGGAGACGTGCTACAGTTATTATCAGATAGTTTATGCTGAAATGTGTTTTATGATATTATTTTTGATACACCTGATGCTTTAGGTTGACTGGTACTAAATGGATCAGACAAACTATGCTAACAGATGTACCGTATTTTTCGGACCATAAGACGCACTTTTTCCCCCCAGAAGTGGGAAAAAGTCCCTGTGTCTTATGGTCCAAATATAGCCTACACATATACTGTAAAAAAAAAAGTTTTTTTACTTGCCCGGCTCTGTGTGGTCTCTGTGCGCTTGCCCGGCTCTAAAATGGTTCTAAATGCTGCTGTTTACTTTACAGGGTTGATTACATGTGTTTATGACTGTGATGTTGGGTTTTAATGCACATAAAATATTTTAGGACACTATTTGTTTCAGAATCTTTTTTTCTTCATTTCCCTTCTCTAAAAACTGGTGCGTCTTATGGTCCAGTGCGTCTTATGGTCCGAAAAATACGGTAATCTATGGTGAACAAAGGTTTTGCTTGGGAAAGCTGGAGTCTGAGTAGATAAGGTCATTCACAATGCATGCCTATGTGGCTTACCTCCAGTAAAACACTAAACACCAAGCTTGGCTGACCTTACTTCATTGGCAACACTTTGAGCATATTGTCACATATGGTTGCTGAAAAAATTAAGTGTACCTGTGTGACTCCACCAGGGGAACACACCCCTGAAGCTTGCGCTTGCTCTCTCACAAGTTGTACCCTACATGCCTTTGCTAATTGAATGTGTATCCTTTTACTGTAATAAATGATAGTCATGATTGTAAAGGTTTTTCTGAGTTTTCAAGCCCTTCTAATAATTCATCATTCCTGAGCGTGCTCTTGAGGACTACCAAATAAATCATCAATAAAATATTGAAATATGAAATAAACAAAACATCATTTACATTAACATTAAAAAAGAAAAAGAAATTGGATTTGGAAGAAATGGAAGAAATCCAATAAATATATAGAAGACTTTTATGCAGAAAACTCAGAGTTCCAATTTAAAAAACGCAACACAAACCAAAGAATATAAATAAATATTTCAAGAGATAGTCTTTTTTCACAGATAGGAAAATTCAATGTTATTTACAAATCATTCCTTTCCAACTTCAATGTAATTCCAAACAAAATACCAGCAGGTTATTTCATATATATTCACAAACTGATTCTAAAGTTTATATGCAAGGGTAAAATATCCACAACAGTCAACACAATACTTAAGAAGAGCAAAGTAAGAAGACTGATACTACTCAACAACAAGACTAACTATAAGCTGCAAATCAGGACAGTTTATTATATCAAGACAGCATGATTCTGACCAAAGAAAAGACACAATAGAGAACCTCAAAAGGGAATTTCCTAAACAATGGAAGTTGTGGTAAAAACAACTTATTGATTGTTTTCAAGTTTTAGGTAAAACTGTAGGCCAACTTGTTTGCTAGAGAGAAATGGAGGAAAGAGTCTTTCTTAAGTTCAGGAAAAATTCTCAAAAACTGTCTTTTCAAAGTAGCTTAATTTGAACACATTAGTCTATGAAGCAATTTTTGCCAAATTGAGCAATTAGTTGGCAATTAGTGGGGCTGTGTGTGTGTGTGTGTGTGTGTGTGTGTGATGGAAAGAGACATCCAAAGAGAACCCTGCCAAAACCACTGTTAAACCAGCGTGACTATGAGCTATAGAACTGGGGTAGGAACAGTGGGTATGTTTAGGGAATAAGTACAAAGAATTGCACAATATGTCATCTAAAATGTTCATTTTCCAATTAAAAAATGAGATTTGCAAAGAAACAAGAAAACATATGGCATATATTGGGGAGAAAAAAGTAAAACAAAACAAAAACCTGCCAAAGAGAGGAACAAGATGTCAGATTTAATATACAATGACTTTCAATATGTTAAAAGAAATTATAATTAAAGATGTAAAAGAGAGTATGGTGGCTATGTAACATAAAAATGTATTAGTAAAGATATAGAAATTATTTGAAAAGAATGAAACAGAAAGTTTGGAATAGAAATATATAATAACTGAAATGAAAACAAAACAAAACACTATAGGGGTCCATCAGTAAATGTGAACTGGCAGAAGAAAAAATGAGCAGACTTGAAGAGATATCAATGGAGATTATGTAGTCAGCAGAACAGAGTAATAAAAGAATGAAGATAAATGAACAGAGAGTCAGAGAAATATGGGAGAATATATTGGAGCTGGTATTATGTTGTGTGCAGTGTTTAATAAGTAGAAGGCTAGCCTTCCTTTTAGTGAATTTGTAAACTAGTTGTACAAGTAAGATTCCACAAAGAAAGCAACTAAATATCAATGATGACATAGAATCAAATGTCAGCTGATTTCTCAACCAAAAACATTTTAGGCCAAAAGGGATTGGCAAGAAATATTCAAAGTTATGTAAAACAGGAACCTAAAACCAAGATTACTCTACCCAGTAAAGTTATCACTGGGAATTGAAGGACAAATAAAGAGTTTCACAAATAAGAGTAAGCCAAAGGAGTTCATCACCTGCAAACCAGTATTTCATAAAATGTTAAAGGGTCTTCTTTAAGAAGAAAGATGAAAAATTTGAACAATAAAATGGCAATAGATACAAATCTATCAACAATTGAATCTAAAAGACAAAATTATGGTTGGCTTTGGGTAGTGGGCACACAGTACAATGTACAAATCATGTGTCATGGAGATGTACACTCAAAGCCTAAATGATAATGTTGACCCTAATTAATTTTTTAAACTATCACCCTAATACATTTTTTTAAATATGTTTTCATTGATTTCAGAGAGAGGAAGGGAGAGGTAAAAGAGATAGAAGCATCAGTGATGAGAGAGAATCATCAGTGAAAGAGAATAATGCCTTTTATGTCCCCCACTGGAGATTGAGCCTGTAACCCGGGCATATGTTCTGACTGGGAATTGAACCATGCCTTCCTGGTTTATGGGTTGACACTCAATCACTGAGATGCACCAGCTGGACTCAACCCAATAAGTTATATAAAAAATTTATAAGGTATAAAAGTAAAGTAAAATAAAAACAAACAAACAAACAAACAAGAAAACCCAAAATATGCCCTAATCAGTTTGTCTTGGTGAATAGAGTCAGCCTGTAAACTGAAGAGTTCCAGGTAAGATTTTGGTCAAGGACATGTACCTTGGTTGCAGGCACATCCCCAGTAGGGGTTATGCAGGAGGCAGTGATCAATGTGTCTCTCTCATCAATGTTTCTCCCTATCCCTCTTCCTTCCTCTCTGTAAAAAATCAGTAACATATACTAAAAAATCAAACAAACAAAATAAATGAACAAGCAGAAAAGAAAGACTTATAGATACAGAGAAAATTGTGATGGTTGCCACATGGGAGGGAGGGTTGGAGAGATGGGTGAAAAAGTTGAAGAGATTAAAAAGTACAAATTGATTATTACAGAATAGTCATGGGTATTCAGCGTACAGCATAGGGAATAGAGTCAATAATATTTTCAGAACTATTTATGATGCCAGATGGCTGTGAGACTGTGATGATCACTTATTAAGTTTATAATGTGTGATCATTGGGGTGTACACCTTAAACTAACATAATAATGTATGTCAACTGTAATCCTAGGTAATAAAGAGGTAATATACAAATTGCCCCTCACGCCCTTACAAGATGGCTGCCTACGACCAGGCTGGCAGGGGGGTTAGTGAGGGACAACCAAATGACTGAACAAGCAGCTGTGTGGGGCAACCAGGCTGGAGGGGGTGGGGAGCAATTAGGGGGACCAGGCCAGCAGAGGGCCAGTTGGGGTGATTAGGCTGGCAGGAGGAGCAATGAGGGGTGACTAGGCTGGTGGGCGAGCAGTAAAGGGTGACCAGACCGGCAGCGGGGGGGGGGGAGGGGGGGGGAGTTAGGAGCAATCAAGTCGGCAGAGAGGGGCAGTTGGGGGTGACCTGGCTGGCAGTGGGGGGCAGTAAGAGGTAACCAGGCCAGCAGTGGGGTAGAAAGGATAGTTAGGAATGACCAAGCCAGCAGGGAAGGGGGCAGTTAGGGGCAACCAGGCCAACAGGCAGGTAAGCAATTAGGAGCCAGCAGTCCAGGATTGTGAGAGGGATGTCAGACTGCTGGCATAAACCAGCAGTTGGACACCCCCAAGGGGTCCTGGATTAGAGAGGGTGCAGGCTGGGCTAAGGGGACACTCCCATGCACAAATTTCATGCACTGGGCCTCTAGTTAAAAAATAAAATGATTTAAAAATGAAAAGAAAGTTAAGGAGATGGGAGCAAATATATAATGTATGGAGAACTTAAAGGAAATAGAACAGATGTTGAATTTATTGTAGGGTTGTTTTTATGTAAAGTCAGTTATAGATAATTGTCAGGATTAAGATATTTATTTCAAAGCTTATTGCTTCCTATGTATGAAATAACCATGTTCAAGGTGATAGGGCTAAATTGATTGTGAAATGTGCTGGTGATGCTTCTGCTTCTTAGTTTCTGGATGAAGTTAAAAGATAAATATTGCACATTTGGAAAAGGATATAAAATTTTCCCTGAAAAATCAAATGTAATTGTAAGATGGAAAATGTTTTCTAGCCATTCTCTAAACTATTATGAAGTACAAACCAGCAAAACTTAAGAAAGCTTTAGTTATGCAAAGTTTAGTAACAGGATATGAAATGTAAGGTAACACTATAGCCCTAACCAAAAACACTAATATCTTTATTCTTCATTTGTGCTTTACCTAGAGACCAACATAAGAGCATATGTACAGTTTGTCTCTAGAGTTAGGATTGCCAGATTAAAAAAAAAAAAAAAAAAAGAATGCCCAAGTAACTTTTAAGGCCAGATAATTATATTTTGTAATAAGTATGTTGTAAAAATTACATAAGACATATTTACACCATATATACCCAACATTTAATAGGATTACACTAATAATTCTTTACAGAACTCTTAATAGTATATCAATTTTTTAAATCACATAGGCGTTCTACTACACAGAGAACTTTGAGAACCAGTAAACCAGCAGGGAGATAGGAGAAGAATTAACATATTCCCTATATTGCCGAAACCGGTTTGGCTCAATGGATAGAGTGTTGGCTTGGGGACTGAAAGGTCCCGGGTTTGATTCCGGTCAAGGGCATGTACCTTGGTTGCGGGCATATCCCCAGTAGGGGGTGTGCAAGAGGCAGCTGATCGATGACTCTCCTTTCATCGATGTTTCTAACTCTCTATCCCTCTCCCTTCATCTCTGTACAAAAAATCAATAAAATATATTTAAAAAAAAACAAAACATATTCCCTATAGATCTTAGACAACATTTTAACACTGTATTGTTGAATTGTTTTAGTACAAGCACTGTAGTGTGGCATGTTGTAAACTGTCAATAAGTTCTCTGTAGAATAAAAAGGCATCAACAAAACATTTATCCTGTCATGGCCAGTAGTGTAAAGATATCCAGGTGATAGTTAAATTATACCTGATTGACCATTTAAAGTGTCTCTAAAAATGATTTCATTCCCTGCCTTCTCATTAAATAAGGTGACAAAGATTTTTTTTTGAGATTTCATTTTATAGAGATTATATCAATAAGCTTAAGTATGGAACGTTTTATTTCTGAGAGTGTGTAAACAAGAGATGTCAAACACACTAAAATAAATCCTAGCTTCAATATATGGTCTCAGTTCACCATATTAAAAATGCTATAACCCACCAGTTTTATGTTTAAAAATAAATAGTAATGATTTCTTGTAATGTCTTATCCTATAAGGATAGAAAAAACAAACAAAAAAATCAGAAATGTCTCTAAACTGTATTGGTATAGGCCTAAATATCACTGCAGAAAAGCATTATTCATATTTGTAATACAGCTTTATGCTGCCAATTTAGCTGAAAGAATGTGTATGTATATATCTTTTATGGCACTTTCACTTCAGAGAATTACATATGACTTGTTTGTGTAATGTTGAGTAAAAAAAGGAAGGTTCATTTTGTTGTTGTTGTTGTTTTTCCTGGTAGCAAAGCTTGCTATTAAGAATGCTTAATTTTAGTCCTAGCTGGTGTGGCTCTCAGTTGGAGCATCATCCCATGCACTAAGGACGAGGGTTCAATTTCCAGCCAGGGCACATACCCAAGAGGCAATCAACTGATATTTCTCTCTCACATAATGTTTCTTTCTCTCTCCCACTCTCTAAAATCCATAATAATAATAATAATAATAATAATAATAATGATAATAATAATAAGGAATGTTCAATTTTATATGAAGGCATGGCTTTTGAATGTAATCAGTGTCACAGATCAGAAAAAGCAACATTATACTTCAAAACATATGGGGAACACCTGTGAAATGTGAGACGAATTTGAAAATCACATTATGAGAAAGGAGAAACATAGTCATTTATCATACCACCAAATGCTCTTTTAGCCACACAACAAATACTCAGATATGGAGATCATTGCTAGTGAGTCTCCTCTATCTTTTTTTTCCTTATTTTTGATGTTTTATGATGGCTGTAAAAAAAATCTGCTTTCTCCATGTGTTGGGCAAGGGCTGTAAGAGATGATATGAAGCACTTAGTGCTATCTCAAAGGAGTGTGGCACTTTCATTTCAAATTTAGACTTTTTTTTTTTGGTCACTAAAAGCACCAGAACTGGTCCTGTCACTTTCATTTTATCTCTTTTTCATTATGTGCTACATTAAACCTTTCTCTCCTTCATAAGCTCTTACCTAAAACCTTGCCAAAGAGAAAGGACAACATGAAGGGTCCTCTGGACTCTCCATCACATTATACTTTTCTTCTTTTTATGTTTTAATTGATTAACTATTAATGAATTAATTTTAATATAGTGGTCTACAACTTATATTGGTTAAATTAGTTTCAGGTATACAATATGGTGATTTAGATCACCCTCCTAATCCTAAAAGTCATCTGTCATGCTTCTTACCTGGCTGGGTCTTTGACTTACTCTGCCTTCCCTCTGTGAAACTCTTGACAGCAAGGCTAGTTTATCAGTGCTCTAATTTGCATGAGTATCTGGTAGAGCACTAGCTTTCCCAGTGTGCTAATAGACACAAAGTAAAAAGGGTTCCAGGGTCAATTCAATGGGGAAAACACTTACAAATTTATAATGGGGGTATTTTTAAATTGCAGAACTTCTAAGTTCTGCAACTTTTGTATTTTATGTACTACACGCTTTGTTCTGATTTCTTACATCTCCTAAGGCAATCACTCTTCTGAATTTTCTATTCACTATCAGCTAATTTATAAAACAACTTTACTAACTATTACACAAATTAAAATATATAAAATTTTATTTTGCTTGTTTTTAGATGTATAAAATTACCATACGATAATAGTCTTCTGACTTTAGTTTTTTTCCCCCCATTTAATATTGTGTTAAAACTATTGTTTCCAAGGTTTATCCATATTATTCTATGGATGAATATATGCTTATTCACTTTCTCAGCTACATAAAATTATATCACTGTTTAAACATTTATTATAATGTGTATTTTGAATGTTCTTATAGTATCCTATTTTATATAACAGTGCTACATACATTCTTATACATATACATGTAAAACAATTTAGTAATTTAACAAATAATGTTTAGAGTAGGATATATGCATATTCATCTTTAAGGTTCACTGCTTACAAAGAGATCTGTGACAAAACCAAAGTTTTTAAAATATAGAGCATGTATATGTTTTAATAACTATTTATGTTCTAACTCATCATTTCTGTTTCTTTATGATGTTCCAGCTACTCTTATTTGCTTGTTCTTTCAAATGAACTATATAAAAACTCAATAAACACTTTTTCACAATATATTAAGAAAGTCTTTAAATAACAAATATGTAGGTACTGACATACTTCTCTGAATATAAAGTGGTGTAACATCTATATGCAAAACACACACACAATATTATAACATCTATAGAGAGAAATTTGGTAAACTATAACAAAACTAGTTTTGCATTTACCTTTTCTCCCAAAAAACTTATTTCTAGAAATTTACATGAATATATTTCTCTACAAATACAAAGCAAAATACAGAACATTATTAGTATAAGCAAAATATTAGAATAGTTGAATGAACTATGGCATATATCAACAGTGAAATATTATGCAAATATAAAGAGCAACATAGAATTATAAGATAAATATCTCTTATATCTCTATAATTTATAAATGAAAACGAATAAGTGCAAACATTACATAAAGCATGCTATGTTTTGTAGAAGAGATATAATTTTTTTAAATTAATATTTGCTTATATGGGTAAAAACAAATAAACAAACAAAAAACACATACTAATGAGAAATCAGAATCTAATAAGAATGGACACTTATTGCCGAAACCAGTTTGGCTCAGCGGTAGAGCATCTGTCTGAGGTCTGAAAGGTCCCAGGTTAGATTCTGGTCAAGGACATGTACATTTGTTGCGGGCACATCCCCGGCAGGGGGTGTGCAAGAGGCAGCTGGTTGATGTATCTCTCTCATGGATGTTTCTAGCTCTCTATCTCTCTCCCTTCCTCTCTGTAAAAAATCAATAAAATATATATTTTTTAAAAAGAATGGACACTTATGGAGGACAGTTAGAAAAGGAATGAAAGACTAGGGATGAGGGTAGTACTTCCTTGAGTTTACATGTTGTGAATTATAGTTGTGAATTTTGAAAATGTAAATATTTATATATTAAAAGATTAAAACATGAAAATTAAATAACAGTATAGCACTGCCTAGTGTGGCTTAAACCAAAAGGTGTCAGGTTAGATTTCTTGTCAGGGCCCATATCCACTTTGTGGTTTGACTTCCAATTTGTTGGGGAGCATACTGGAGAAAAACAACCAATGTTTCTCTCTCATATGGATACCTCTTTTTCTTCCTCTCTCTAATAGTCAATTAAAAAAACAAAACATATCCTTGGGTGAGAATTAAGTATATAAATAAGTAAATAATAAATTAATTAATAAATAATTACTGACAGTATAAAAAGAACTCTTTCTGATCATGTTAAAGTAATTGGTATACCTTATCCTAAAAAAACTGTTTATGAAAAAATATTAAATAACTGTTTTTAGGAATTGGACAATAGGCAGTTTAAGGCTGTGCTCAGAGAGATAAGGGAAACAAAGGAGAAAATCATATGATCACTGGATTTTTCCCTGGAGGCATGTTTCGGACTTCCTTGTAGAGAGAATAATCTCAACAGATCTTGATAATCTTACTGCATTGAAGAAGCAGAGATTGCTTGGCATTCTGGAAAACTGAAGTAGATGGAATTTGCTGGCTGAATACCGGAGAGATATAAACTATGCAGATAGATAAAGATATTTGTACATCTGCATAAAGGTTCTTTTGAGTCTGTTGCTAAATATTAAGCAAGACTGTGTAACCTCCACAAATGTAAGCCAAGAGCTACTTAAGAACTGTTAGGTGAACAATTTCTGGAGCTCTCATAAGCTTCTGAGACTTTCATTTTTATTTTTTTAAATATATTTTATTGATATTTTACAGAGAGGAAGAGAGAGGGATTGAGAGTTAGAAACATCAATGAGAGAGAATCATCCACCAGCTGCCTCTTGCACACCCCCCACTGTGGATGTGCCCGCAACCAAGGTACATGCCCTTGACAGGAATTGAACCCCGGACCTTTCAGTCTGTAGGCTGACGCTCTATCCACTGAGCCAAACTGGTTTCGGCTGCTCTGAGACTTTCGAACAGCCAGAATTGAGAAATCTCTTAGAACAACCCAGGTACTTAATAGACAACACAGCAAGGTCATGACTTAGTAGTGGAGACAGAATTTCCTAGAGTAAGGCTATTCCAAACCCTGACTTAAGTATGTTTTAAAGCAGAACTTGGACAGCTTGATCCTCAATTAATTAAAGTGTCTAATAACAATTTTTTTTTTTTTTTTACCTTTTGACCCCCTTTACTCATTTATCCCACCTACTCACTTCCTGCCTCTGCTGGACAGCACTCTCTTCTATGGGTTTTATTTTGGACAGTATAGTGCTGTCCATTCCACACTCAGTATAAGGGAGATCATACAGTATTAGACTTTCTCTGTCTGACTAATTTCTTTTTCGCATGATGCCTTCGAGGTCCAGCAAAAACATGTTTTTATTCTTTATTACAGGAAGATAAGAACATATAGATATTCAAAGAGGTAACATTTTTTTAAAATATTGGAAAATGTGACTCAACATGGAAAAATCAATAAATGGTAAAAGACCCAGAAATGACAGATGATAGAAATAGAAGACAAGGACTTCTAAATTGCTACTATAAACATGCTCAAGAATTTAAAGAAAAACATAAACATAAGGAGAAGAAAATTTGCAACGCAATAAAAAAATTACTGCATGGTATTAAAACACTAGGAGATGTTATAAAATTAAGGTCAATATATATATATATATATATATATATATATATATATATATATATATATATATTTGACTATCTAGCAATAGAAAAAAAATTCATAATGAACTTAGAAAAAAGTAGTGCTCGTCCATTCAAGTAGCTAGTTTGGCTCAGTGGATAGAGCTGTTGGCCTGAAGACTGAAGGGTCTCTTCCCAGCTCCATTTCTGTCAAGGGAATGTACCTAGGTTGCAGGCTTGAATCTAAGCCCTGGTTGAAACATGTGAGAGAGGCAACCAATCAATGTGTGTCTCTCTCTCTGTCTCTAAAAATCAATGAAAAAATATCCTTGGGTGAGGATTAAAGAAAGAAAGAAAGAAAGAAAGAAAGAAAGAAAGAAAGAAAGAAAGAAAGAAAAGAAAGAAAAAAGAAATAACTTACAAAATGATATCTCAAAAACACATTAAATATTTAGAAATTAAATAATATCTTTCTAAATAACACATGAATAATTATGAAACAATTGTGTATGTATTTTACAACATAGGGAATAAATTAATATAATGATATTTTTTTCTGTGAGAAAAGGAAGATGCAAAGGTAGAACTCAGAATTAATCCTTTAGTATTGGATATGAATTTGAGATATTAATATGAATCTATAATTTTTAAAGTATATTTTGTAGCTCTATTTACAGAGCCCTATGGGATAACATCACATGCCACCAAATCTTAATACTGACTACTCAATCTACAATATCTACCAAGCAAATGTAGATCTTAATTTCTTTTTTCTTTTTTTTTTCTTTTTTTTTTTAATATATTTTATTGATTTTTTACAGAGAGGAAGAGAGAGAGATAGAGAGCCAGAAACGTCAATGAGAGAGAAACATCAACCAGCTGCCTCCTGCACACCCCTCACCGCGGATGTGCCCGCAACCAACGTTCATGCCCTTGACCGGAATCGAACCTGGGACCTTTCAGTCCGCAGACCGACGCTCTACCACTGAGCCAAACTGGTTTTGGCTAGATCTTAATTTCTAAGCAAAATTTTGTCTTATGAGGAATCTGTGCCTCCTGGAGAAATAGCTCACTCTATGTCAACTCTATGTCAAGCTGGATTTTGGACATCCTATTTGCATTTGATAGGGAGATGTCAAGAGAACATGCACCAGCTATAAGAGGCACCCAATGCTCAACTTCTTGACAAATTGAGCATAAAAGGTAATAATATTGTGATATTAATGGAATGAATACACACACACACACACACACACACACACACACACACTAGTGGTTCGGTGCACGAAATTCATGCACGTTAAAAGGGAATTAATTAGAGGAAATATTTTAATATTGATTTTTGCCCTTTCTCTATAATAGAAGTATCAGACATGAAAGAAAATTAGTAAAATGTATATGAAAATCTTCTTCCTGCCAGAGTCTGGGGCTGTAAAAAATCAATAAAATATATCTTTAAAAAAAGAAAAAAGAAAAAAAAAAGGAGTCATGTAATACTTGAAACAATAAATAAACAAATAAACAAACAAATAAAATTTGAAAAGCCACTTTGTAGGGGTTTTTACATTATTCATTACAGCCAGTGTAGTGAAGATAATGCACTTCAGTATAGATTTAGACCCTCTTTAGTTTTACATGCATCCAATGAGATTTAAACATTTTGCTCGTTCACCCCCACCTACTCATTCAATCTACCAGAAAGTCCTTCCCTCAAACCTGGTTTACATGTAGTTGTCTTCATATTTCCAGTACACAGGCCAAAATGTTAAACTCTTCTTTTTCTACCAAACATATCAACTCAAGTCTCAAAATACATCCAGCTTATATATTTTGGACGCATCTCTTAGGCGTCCATTACCTCCTAGAATTAATTTCCTCATGTTGTCCCATCTTTCATTATCTCTGAGTACCCTGAGATCCTTACCTGTCAATAACTTGTTTGGGGGTCTCATGCTTGCTCTTCCCTCTACCTGGAACATTCTCCCCCAGATATACGGCTTACTTTCACTTCTCTCAAGTTTATTCACTTATCTTGGCTACTTTACTTAAAATCACAAGTCTCCCAGGGTGCCTTATCACCCACATATTTCTGATTTATTTTTCTCCCTGAAAAAAATCACATTTTAATATGTGATATGATTTTTTAAATCTATCTGTAACTGCTTGTCTCCCTTCATTAAAATGAAGTTCCATGCAGGCAAGGACTGTTTCCAGTTTGTTCATTGCTCTATTCCTGGTACTTTAAACAATACTGCTATGGTAACAGGTAAGTAAGCAATAACTATTTTATGGGTAAAAATATCAATCATGGGCATGTTTGTCTTTCAAATCATTGTACCTGGACTCCTATAGATTTTATGCATAAGAATAATTTTAAAATTGGGCCATCAGCTACAGGTCTAAAACAAGCATATCAAACTCAAAGGCTAACACAGGCCAAATTAACAAGGTTTAAAAGTTTATGGATCTGCAAAAACAAACACAAAAGCTTCAATTTTCATAGAAACACAGGTTCATTTCCATAGAGACATGCTGAATACCAACGACTGAAATAAATGCATAATCATTAACATAAAATACTAGAACATTTTAATAAAAATTAATATTCTTTCTTGAACATTAACTTACCAGACACCGAATAAATGCACAAATTAATAAGCGTAAGGCAAATAAACCTATTTTTCTTGTTTTCCAAAAGTGAAATATTTCCTGTTGCGCACACCAAACAAGTCGGTCCAAGACTAATGAGTGGCAATGGGCTGCTAACATGTTCGCTGCTACCCTGTTTCCCCGAAAGTAAGACAGTGTCTTATATTAATTTTTGCTCCCAAAGATGGGCATCAGGGGATGTCTTATTTTTCCATGAAGAAGAATATGGTACACATTTATTGTTAAATGAAAATAAAGGAAATGTATTACCTGTATATGGTACGGTAGTACGGTAGTTTTCAACACAAACCAGACAAACTGTGAATCCTACAGGATCAAGAATTTACTCATTTATTCAATGACAATCATGTCATCATCTTCTGGAACATCATCATAACAATCCAATTCCTGAATTTCCTGGTGAATTTCTTGTGACTCCATTTCTTTCAGAATCAGTGGACCAAATTTCTCATGTTTAGCCTAGGGGGAGGGGGGGACTTATTTTCCTGGGGATGCCTTATATTTCACTCAGAAGGAAACCTGTCAGTAGGGGGGGCCTTATTTTCGGAGGATGTCTTATTTTTGGAGAAACACAGTAGTATTACTGGAGAGAAATGGTGCAAGTGGTGTGCCTGCACCTAACCTTGGTAAGGGAAATGAGTGCAGCACAATTATAGGTCAAGGGCAGATGCCTGGGTTGTGGGCTCAGTCCCCAGTGAGGGGCTTGAAGGAAGCAGCTGATCAATGATTCTCTCATAATTGATGTTTCTATCTCTCTCTCTCCTTCTTCCTTCCTCTCTGAAATCAATTATTAATTGATTATATTAATAACTAAATAAATAAATAATTAATTAAAAAATGTTTCTTACATACAGTTATTTTGGCAGGGCTAAAAAAATATTTGTTGTGGGCTGGATGCAGCCTACAAATTGTGTTTGATTTGCTTGGCCTAAAATAAAAGACAATATCAATCTGAAGAATATTTCAAAAATAAAGGACTGTATTTTATTCTTCACTCATTTTCTCTTGTTAGAAATTAGTGTGCATATTATTTTTAAATATATATATTTTATTGATTTTTTTACAGAGAGGAAGAGAGAGGGATAGAGAGTTAGAAACATTGATAAGAGAGAAACATCTATCAGCTGCCTCTTGCATACCCCCCACCGGGGATATACCCACAACCAAGGTACATGCCCTTGACCGGAATCAAACCTGGGACCTTTCAGTCCATAGGCCAATGCTCTATCCACTGAGCCAAGCCGGTTTCGGCAGTGTGCATATTATTAATAATTTTAACAAATAACTGAGAGAGACAAATAAATTAAGGCCATAATTTACCATAAGAAATTTACATTGTAGGTTCTAAAGTCACAGGAAGAAAAATAAATCAAATAACACTAATACTGTGCCAGAATAGATCAAGTAAAGAATTTTGCAATTCATTAAATGAATTGTGATATCATTGATTCAACATACTGAGCACCTATATAGGCAAGTTGCTAGTCTACCTGCTTCTCCACAGTGGTAAACAGGACAGAACAATCTCTGATTTCCTGTAATTTACATTCTCACTTAGGGCTTGCATTCCAGTGGGGTTGTACAATATAGTAGACATGGTTCACTGTTTCTAACATAAATTACCTGTGTTACCAACTGGAAAGAATTCTTTGTCACAAAATCATTACCTCTGTTACGTTTGTTTCCATTTGAAGTAACACTACCAAGCTTATTAAAGCAAAGATATGTTTGTGCACATACATAAACTCTCCGGGTAGAGAAACGACACTGGCTGGTGTACCATCAGTGGATACAATTATGTAAAACTCATCTTCCATAGACAAGTTATGGTGGTTTTAAAATAACTTCACTTAAAACCATCTCCGGAGAGCTTATGGTAGTCTCTCTGTCTCTGAGAAACTTGAAAAGTAACAAGCAATTCATCACCCTTCATTGTAGGGGTCACCAAGCAAATGAGCACAGAGGCTCAGAGGCTGTGCCTTCCGGTCCTGTTAGAATGGTTCCATCAGCGATATCCTGCCACCGAAGCGGCACCATGTATTAGAAATCTAACTGCAGTGAGGTTTCCCTGACAGCACACGAGAGAAAGAACAGTTTTTACTGAAATTTCAAGGGTTAGAAAATGGATTTTGAAGTCAAAAGCATTGGTGTGGGTAAAAATTTATTTTATTTAACTCTCCTGCTGAATGAGTCAACACACATTGCCTTCAGCCAACCATAAAAAGGTCACTCACCCTTCAGAAAGAGGACAAATCAGGCAGTTTGTGAAATAAGATAATAACCATAATTGGTAGCATTTGGCAAAAAGAAAAAAAATAGATATATATTCTATATATATATATATATATATATATATATATATATATATATATATATACTGTGTTTCCCCGAAAATAAGACCTAGCGCATGGAGAGATAAGACATCCCCTGAAAATAAGACCTAGCGCAACTTTGGGAGAAAAAAATTAATATAAGACACTGTCTTATTTTTGGGAAACAGGATATATATATATATATATATATATATATATATATATATATCTTACATGTTACCATCTGGCATTATAAAAGGAAGAAAGCAGTTTCCCTAGAGGCGAGGTACATCCTAGTTGGTACAGGTCTGTCTCAGTTTTGATTTTCTATTTTGAACATAAGAAAAAGCTTTAAATTCTATGCCCTGAAATCTCAGCTGACTTTTTCTTTTCCTTTTGGAGAAAAAAAAATAATTAAGAAAATCACATATTATCCACACTTAAAAAATAAATTACTGTTACTACATTTGTCTGCTAGCTCCTCATATTTTGAGAGGAATACAAAAGCATAACCTATTTGTTGAGCCTTGAGTTCAGTTTCTTTATGAGATGGTATTTTGTAATTGAATAAATTCTTTCTGAGGGTATTATGAAAAAAAGTAGATTCTTACCTTTTGATGCTTTTACCAGTCAGTGAAGAAATTCCGTTGTGAGTCTGTACCTTTATAGCTAAATGCTTTATTACAGACAGATGAAGAAGATACTTATGTTTGATTGCAGAAAGATATATTAAGAAATTGGAAGTGAAATACCATTTTGATGCATATTGGCAAGTCTGTGCATGGCTGCGTTAGGATTTTAAGGTGCAACTGTGCAAACTAATATATCTGCAATAATATTTCCAGAGACAACCATACTGGAAAAAATAAATTACCAATATTTTGACTAGTTTTCTATGATACCTTTTAAAGGTATTGCACCCTGTCAAGTTTGGCTCAGTGGTTATTGTGTCAGCCCAAGGACTGAAGGGCTGTGGGTTTGATTCCGGTCAAGGGCAAGTAAGTACTTCAGTTGCAGGAGGCAACTAATTGAGTTGTCTCTCACATCAATGTTTCTCTCTATCTCTTACCCTCCCTTCCACTCTCTTTAAAAATCAATGGGGCTGAAACCGGTTTAGCTCAGTGGATAAAGTGTCAGCTTGCAGACTGAGGGGTCCCGGGTTCGATTCCGGTCAAGAGCATGGTTGCGGGCACATCTCCAGTGGAGGGTGTATAGGAGGCAGCTGAGTCGGTGTTTCTCTCTCTCATCGATGTTTCTGACTATCAGTCTATTTCCCTTCCTCTCTGTGAAAAATCAATAAAATATAAAGAAAAATAAGTAAATAATAAATAAATAAATAAATGGGAAAATATTCTTTGGTGAGAATAACAAAAACTAAAATAAAATAAGAAGGCTGACTGCTTTTGTTGCCAATACAGAATTTAGTTATTAAAAGGACTCATTTTTTTGCCCAATACAGGCTACAATTTTATGTACTACCTATTCTTCACTGACCATTTTATGGAACTTAGATTCAAGTTGCAGTATTTAATATCTGAAAATATTTTGAAATTGGCTTGAGTCTTTTTTCCATGAGTAGTGAATTGTTTCTATAATATGTAATATTGTCCCTTAGACACACACAGAATAATAGAGAAAAAAAAAAGATAATGTAATTTGTTCCATTTTATTTCCAAGAAAATGTTAAGAGAGGCAAATCTTAATGCATTTAAATTGAAAGTCGTGTCTTTTCTCGTACTGGTCTGCTTTGATAAATGCCATGTAATTTATGTTGGCATCTTTGTATTGTAGGTATGCATTATCTGTTTTTAAAATTATACCATCAGCATCGACTATAGGCTCATATGCTATTACAGAAAGCCAAGTCCATTGCTACTAAATAACACTTTTTTTTAAAGGATTATTGCTTTGTATATTTATTTTTCATTATTGATCTGCCTTCCATTTAGGCATGGCTATTTTTTTAAAAAAATGATTACATTACAGCTTGTAATCGCTTGATCACCATATCAATGTTTTGCACATACATTTAATTATTTATTAATAACTATTGTAATTTTTACTCCTAACAAAATCTTTATTGGGGGAGAAGAAAATGGTGGCCGAATAGGCACAAGTGTTGTGCACCTTGTCCCAGGGCCAGACTGGAAAAGCAACTAAATCGGGGAACATTTACCTGGAATTAACAAATTAGACACAGCTGCGGAGACAATTTTTAACAAGAAGGGCAAAGGATGCCTGGAGAATGGTAGGAAGTGGAATCTGGGCTAGAGAGGGACACCGGCCACCAGGCCTGCAGGGAGAGCTAGAAGCTGCATGCCTTGGCAACAGGCATAAGGCCCCACAGAGAAAAGGAAAAGCCCCAGGGCTGCTGGTGCCTGGGAATCTGTACCTAAGACCACAACCCTGAAAGGCGGCCAGAGCAGCTTGGTGCCAGTGGAAGAAAAACCCGAGTTCTGTGGTAGTTTTGCTTTTGTTTTGTCTTTGCTTTCACTCAATAGACCCAAAACATAGGATTTTTCAGTCGTAAGAACTTACCTGGGGCTGCAGAGCGGTGAGAGGCACAGATTTGTGGAGCCTGAGGAGAGGCTGGGGAGGGCAGCAGGGAAGGGAGACTGGACTGGACTCTGGCATTGGGACATTCTTAACCTTCCAAACCTAAGCTGCCATTTCTCTCCTGTAAAGTAAGCCCCTCACAGTGGCCTCAAGGCAGGTACAACAGCCTGTCACAGACTGCCTGCATTTTGAGGAACAAAAAGAAAGAAAATACAAAGGAAACAAAGGCTCTGATTAGCCACAGAGTGCTCGGTGACTGTGTTGGAAGAGGGTCCCATCCACCCCACTATCCTGGGAACCAGACTGATAAAATCTCCAGGTTGACAGCTAACCTACTGATCGCCATACAAGGATCTCTGACCAATCAAATCCAGAGTAATGTTTTGGGTCATTCATGGAGCCATAGCCCAGGATCAGGGGAAAAACATTCATCTGATCCTTAGAAAGCGAAACAGCACCCCCACCCACCCCCCACACCTGAAGCCGTGCCAGAAACAGACACTGGAATGGTTAAGATTGATAGCTGACAGACAGGCAAACAGGCAAACAGACAGACTGGTCCCGCCTGCTTGCAGCTAAGGCCTATGGAGATAGACACAGCAAAAGAGCAGTGGATCACTTGGAGCTTAACACAGAGCTAAATGCCAAAGACAGTGCCTGACAGTGGTCAGCATCTACCTACCTAACAGGAAGCCCAGAATTGGCAGACAGAACAGGATAGTGGGGTCCTAAACCAGCACCTATGAGGCATTAAAACACTATTGAAGCAAATGACACTTCACTTTTTTATTTTTATAATTTGGGGGAAAAATTTGCTATTATTATTTTATCTTATTTTTATTGTTTTTTCATTTCATTTTTTTTTAATTTATTTTTTTACCTTTTTCTTCCTGGTGTCTCGCTTTTTTATCATGTTTTTTTTTTTCTCTTCTCCTTTCCCTGCTTTACCTTTTCTCTGTCTTTTCTTCTTGCCCCTTGTTAAAAATCGATTTTCTTTGCCTGCTTTATTGATGTGTTATTATTATTATAGTCTCTGTTGGCTTATTCATATATATAATTTCCTCTTCCCTGCTCCTACTCCATTTCTCCATCTCTGTTCACTTTTTTGCTACTCAATTTTTTTTCCTTTTCCTCTCCTCTTTTCTTCTCCTAATTATTTAATTAGTCTCACCTCATAAATTCAGGCCTATATGCTCTCTTCTATTCTCTTATCCTATCTAATAAAAGAGTAATATGCAAATTAACCATCATTTTGCAACAAAATGGTGGCGCCCATAGACACAAGATGGTTGTGCCCAGTCCTCTCAGGCCCAATGAAAGCTACCTCGAGATCAGGCAGCATGAGGCTTCGGCTGTTGGCCTGGGAGGCACCTTCACACCCCCAGAGAGAACCACTCCCAGCCTCTACCCGGACTGTAGACTGGGAGGCGGCCATGCACCTCTGGGGTGATCAGCTCCCAGCCGAGACCCAGGCTGTCAGCCTGGGAGGTAGCATGCACCTGCTATGCAATCCTCTCCCAGCCATGACCCGGGCTGTTGGCCTGGAAGGTGGAGCACCCCTGGCATGATCACCACCCAGTGGCGACCCTAGCTTTGGCCTGGGCAGTGGTTGCACCCTCCCCCCCTTTTCCCCAACCTCCCTGCCCCACACACGATCTGTTCCTAGCCTGGGTCTGGGCTGTGGGATAGGAGGCACCCACAACCGCCTATCCCTTCCCTCCCCGCCCCCTACCAGCAATCAGCTCCCATCCACATCTGGGGGGTGCAGGTCTGGGAGGCAGCTGTGCCCCCAAGAGCTATCCATTCCCTGGGGAAGCCTGGGGTGTCAGCCTCCAAAGGGCCTGCACCCCCATGGTGTGATTCACACACACACACACACCTATAGCCTTGAAATTTTCCTTGCCCCCAGCAGAGTGATTACAGACAGAAAAGAAATAAAAAGAGAAAACAAAAAAAGGACAAAAGATGAAACATCAAGAAAAAGAAAGAGAAGAAAAAAAGAAAGCACCACATGATATCACCTTTCCAAGGTCTCATGAAATTCCTGTTTAACGAGTTTATTTTATGACACTTTTAGTTTGGGTTTACATTTCTACAGGTTTGTTAAGACCACGACAGGTACACTGTCCAATATGTTAAAGAAAAAAAAAACACCTATCTAATAAAGAGAGATTATGCAGGGGAGGGCATGTGGGGGTGACTGGGCTATCAGGGGAGGGCAGTTGGGGATGATTGGACCAGCAGGGGAACAGTTAGGTGTCAATCAGGCTAGCAGGGGAGTGGTTAAAGGGTTATCAGGCTGGCAGGCAGAAGTGGTTAGGGCAATCAGGCAGGCAGGTGAGCAGTTGGGAGCCAGCAGTCCTGGATTGTGAAAGGATCAGGCCTAAACATGCAGTCAGATATCCCCCAAGGGGTCCCAGATTGGAGAGGGTGCAGGTTGAGCTGAGGGACACCCCAATACCCAGTGCACAAATTTCATGCACCACGCCTCTAGTAAATAAATAAATAAATACATAAACAAACAAATAAATAAATAAATAAATAATTTTTTAAAATGTATTCTATTTTTTCTTCTGATCCATTCATTCTCTTTCGCACACCTCTATACTAAACTGTGGTCCTTTCCCTATTTATTCAATTCCTGCCTCTACAGATTCACCACCCCCTAGCAGAAGTTGAGAAAGGAATAGAAAACCTATATGAAGAAATGACAGAAAACATCCCTGACTGCGGGAGGAGGGGAGGAAGGTATTACACAAGCACAGAGAGTTCCAAATAAGATGAACCTCAAAAGACCCACATCAAGGCACATGATAATTACAATGGCAAACATTAGCATCAAAGAAAGAATCTTAAGGGCTGCAAGAGATAGAAAGTAATCTATATGGGATCTACCATTAGATTATCAACTGATTTCTCAACAGCAATACAACAGGCCAGGAAGGAATGAAATGAAGTACACAAAGTAATGAAAACCAAGGGACTGATTCCAAGAATACTCTATCCAGCAAGGTTATCATTTAAAATTGAAGGGGAAATCAGGAGCTTCACAGACAAAAACAGGCTAAGGGACTTTATTACCACCAAACCAACAATGCAAGAAATCCTAAAGGAACTGGTATAAGAAATAGAAAGAGAAGGAGAAACACAGACATAAAGGACAAAAATGGCAATAAACAAGTACCTATCTATATATAAAAAAGGCTAAGCAACCATCCGACTGGCCAATAGGTATGACACTCACTGACCATTGGGGCAGACACTCAATGCAGAAGCTGCGGAGCTGCAGTGATTTGGCAGTGACGGTTTTCGGTTGATGCACCCCGTAACAAGAGAGGAGAGAGCCCAATTCCTTGCAGGGCCATGTGATTCCACCTTTGGCTGTGGTTTATGTTGTTGCTGGGCTATGTGATTCCACCTTCAGATATAGGTTATGTTGCTGCTGGGACACTGTTGGCTCTGAATCTGGTTTACTGCACACTCACATTTGTGTTCCACACTCTCAATGACAGCAACTTTGCAGAGCACCCTTTTGTACTCCGGGACCCTTGGGGGATGCCAGACTGCTGGTTTCAGCCCAATCCTAACAGGTCAGACAAAGGGACCCCACCTGCTGAAGGGATCCCACTCACTCCACAGATGCCATTTGAGCTTCAGTGCTGCCTCAGGTGTAGCTGGTTGGGGAGGGACCGCAGAAAGTTGACTCCAGGGCGTGTTGGGCCTGTCTTGCCCAGTCCCACCCTGCAAGCCAACTTCTAATTACTTTCCTTTCAATGTGCACAAATCTGTACACTGGGTCACTAGTCAATAATAACCTTAAATGTAAATGGACTAAATGCTCCAATCAAAAGGCATAGGATGCCTGAATAGTTCAGAAAACATGATATATATAAGACATAGGATGCCTGAATGGTTAAGAAAACAGAATATATATATATATATATTCTGTCTATAAGAAACCCACCTCAGAACAAAGGACTCATACAGACTGAAACTGAAGGGATAAAAAAAAAATTTTTTTCAGGCAATTGGAAATGAAAAAAAAAAGGCTGGGGTAGCAATATTTATATCTGGCAAAATAGACCTCAAAGTGAAGGTTATACAAGAGATAAGGAAGGCCACGTTATTAGAGGGATTGATATAAGAAGAGGATAAACATATATGCACCCAATACAGGAGTATCCAAATACACTAAAAAAAAATAATAATAATAAAATAAAAAAAATAAACAACCCTTCTGGAATATATCAAGGGAGAGATTGACAGCAAAACAATCATAGTAGGGGACTTTAATACCCCATTGATATCACTGGATAAATCTTCTAGACAAAAAATGACAACTAAACAACAAAATCTAAATGACTCAGTAGAACAGATAAACTTAATTGACATCTTCAGAACATTTCACCCAAAGCTACAGAATATACATTCTTCTCAAGTGTACATGGGACGTTTTCAAAGATAGACCACATATTAGGACACAAGCTAAGTCTCTTCAAATTCAAAAAGATAGAAATGATATCAAGCATCTTCTCAGATCACAATGACATAAAATTATAAATCAGCTACAATAAAAACAATAAAACAAATGAAATGATTGCAGACTAAATAGCATGCTATTAAACAATGATTGGGTTAACAAAGAGATCAAAGAAGAAATAAAAACATTCTGGAAACAAATTACAATTAAAACAGAACAATCCAAAATATATTGGACACAGTGAAAGCAATTTTGAGAGGGAAGTTCATAGCACTACACAGGCCTACCTCAAAAAACAATAAAAACTGGTAATAAGTTATCTAACCCTACAACTTAAAGAATTAGAAAGGTAGCAACAAGAAAAACCCAGAGTAGTAGAAGGAAGGAAATAATAAAGATCAGAGTGGAAATAAATTACATAGAGACCAAAAACAAGAATACTAAAGTTCAATAGAACTAAGAGCTGGTTCTTTGAAAGCATAAACAAGATTGATGAACCTCTAGCCAGGCTCACTAAGAAACAAAGAGAGAGAACTCAAATAAACAAATTCAGAAATGAAAGAGGTGAAGTAACAACTGAGCCAATAGAAATATAAAGATTATTAAAAAAATACTATGAACAACTCTATTCCAATAAACTGGATAACCTTGACCAAATAGACATATTCCTAGAAAAATACAATATCCCAAAACTCTATCAAGAAGAATAAAATAATCTGATGGATCAATAACTACCAATGAAATTGAATCAGTAATCAAACAACTTCCAACAAACTAATCTCTGGACAGCCTCACAGAGGGATTTATACCAAACATTCAAAGAAGAACTAATACCTATCCTCCTCAGACTATCCCAAAAAATTCAAGAAGGAACACTTCCATACTCTTACTATGAGGCCAGCATTACTCTAATCCCAAAATCAGATAACTACTGGTGCATATTTCTGATGAACATAGATGCTAAAATCCTCAAATAAATATTAGCAAATCACATCCAACAATACATTAAGCAGATCATACACCATGACCAAATGGTAAGAGTGTATTTTATGCATTTTTCAGATAGCAGTTGAGTATTACTAAATAAAGCTGAAGAAATACACACTCTCTGGCCAGCAATTTAGCTATTAGGTGAATACCCTAAAGAAACTTATGTTCACACTTGAACGTCACTAACACAGACCACCACAGCTTGCATTTACCACCCATATTTCCTCATCTAGCATCCCACCTCAAAAAGTCTGTCCCAGAGGCATGGTAGCTTTTAATACCTATTTCATGGACTTTTAACCTTAGGAACAACTTGGCAGATATTTTACATTGGCTCATTATCTGCTCTATGGAGGCCAATTAAAACTTACCCTAAGAAAGGAGGCTGAGAGTAAGCCAGTTTTTGAGCAACATAAGTAGTTACAACTTTAACAGAATAATTCTGTCACTAACTTCCACAAGAAAAACAAATTAATAAAATTTTCAGTTTTTTCATTGGCAAAAAAGTAAAAAACAACCAAAAAGGCCTTGCTCAATTCTTATCTCAAAAATTTAAAACACAGCGAGTTTTAATTTTACATATAGTTAATGTAAAAAAAAACATTGAAACCTGTAAATAATTTTTTTGTGAGTTTATTTGAGCCAAACTGTCTACATATGCCTGGAAGTAGAACCTTAGGGAATTAAGATAATGCTCCAGAGAATGACAGGTTTCATCTGTATTTATATATTGCTATCAAACGAAGAGACAAAGGTGGGTAACATGAAATCCATTGGTGATAAATTAGTGAGGCTGGAGAAAGCAAAGCAGGAAAACCCCTGGTATTGGATTAAAAGTAAATTGATGGACACATACTTAGGTGGGTGCAGGAACAATTAACATGATAATGGAGGAATTTGTGGTATCTGTACTGGCACCCAGCACATTTGGTTGTGCCCCAGGGGGTCCAGAAAAAGGGAAGTTACAAGTTACCCAGACATTTAAAGGGTATGTTATCATACATGCAAAAAGACAGATAGGCTCAGTTAAGGTAAAGGTTGACCTTGTCAGTGAAGATACTGGCCTAGGACATAACTGCCCACCATAACCATAACAGCTTTTATAATAGTTAAAGTTTAATTTCAGACCATCTTTTGTGGTTACTTTAGATCTCTGAGTTTGCAAGACTGCCATGCAGGCCTCCTCCCCTGAGCTTGTCAGGTTAGCATGTGGCCCCCGTGTGTGTGTGTGTGTGTGTGTGTGTGTGTGTGTGTGTGAGAGAGAGAGAGAGAGAGAGAAAATACATATATAAATAACATATATATGTTTCATTTTTATCTAGGTCACAAAATATCAAAACTAAACAAAAATTAATCAAATTAATTTTTATAGGTAATTATTAACAAAAAATCAAGATGGTAATTGCTTCCAGAGAGGAAAGACTGGGATACAATCTAAAAGATTCCTATACAGGATTTGCAACAATATTGACAATGTTCTATTCATTTAGCTATATACAATGCATACACAGGTATTTTTTGATTAGTATTCTTTATATTGCACATAAATGGCATACCTGTAGAATAAAAAAAACAATTATACTTTTTAAATGAAGTATGCCTTTTCTTGATAAAGAAAACATTCTCAAAGTGTAAATAATGTGCTTTTTTGGCTTGGAATGAATTATTTTTGGAAACTTTGTTGAAAATACTATAAGAAAGGTGTACTGAAAATCTGAATAGTGTCTTGAGAAATGAGTGGATTTTATGATAGGTGACCATAGGAGGTTTCTGTCCTGATTCTACTTCAAGAATCTACCAACCTTTATAATTATAATCTCCTTACACAATTCTATGTATTTATTTTTAATTATCCTGACAATATATATATATATATATATATATATATATATATATATATATATATATATTATTTTAGAAAGACCCCTGCTTCAAACATAGTGGTACTCTGAAGTACTTAGCCATCACTTTAGAAATTCATGCACTGAATTATGAAGTTGTATTGGTCTAAAAAGGCAATCTAAGCCAGGGGAGAAATCAAGTTCACTCCAATTCAAGAGACAAAACTGAGCTCATCAGTTTAGACAGATAGTCCATTGCTTGCACAGCTGGGCATGGTGTGTTCATTTTGTAAATATGCTTTGCTATTTTCTTGGTATTAGTCAGTTTGCTTGAATGGATTAGAAAATTGAAAACTGCTTTGTCTAATGCCATGGTGAATTTGTATTCTGATAACAGAATGTTTATATTCTGATAAGCTCATTGATACTCCCCCTAGCTACTTTCACCTAGTGTTGGAAACCAAAGGGTAAAACACCACACAGGGTTCTAAATTTAAGATTCTTAAGCTCTTGCAATAGACTGAAAATAGTTAAAAGGATATTTAATTCACTTAAGTATAATATTCAAGGTGTGTGCATTTTACCACTATAAGAGAAGAGAGATGCAGGAACAAAACATTTTTTCTTCTCTTCATAGAGTTTGTCTGCATATAACCTTCCCACTACCATTAGCAGTAGAAGTTTCATCAGATATTTATCCAACATTTCTTTAGAATATCCAATAAGATCAAACAAATGTACTCTATATATCTCTTATTATGTGGGTAAAATATATTTTATTTTTTTAAATATATTTTTATTGATTTTTTACAGAGAGGAAGGGAGAGAGATAGAGAGCTAGAAATGTCAATGAGAGAGAAACATCGACCAGCTGCCTCTTGCACACCCCCTACCAGGGATGTGCCAGCAACCAAGGTACACGCCCTTGACCGGAATCGAACCTGGGACCTTTCAGTCCGCAGACTGAGGCTCTACCATTGAGCCAAACTGGTTTCGGCTGGGTAAAATATATTTTAAAGATATTTTAGGTAGCCAGAGTTTAGTAAGAGGAAAGACCAGGGCTGCTCAGAGTGTAAGAGTTAGAAAGAACATTTACAAAACATCTGAATTGTCCCAATGGATAACAATTGCCTTAATAATAATAGTGATTGTGTGGTAGATTCCCCTTCCCCCCCACACACAAAAGATCATAATAATTTCTACTATTCCACATGCTCTTCCAGAACTTTGCCATTCCTCCATCAAGAGGTGAAGTCTAAGTTTTTAACCCTTGAAACTGGATAGATGTTTGTGACTGCCTCCACCTACAGATACAGGGAAAGTATTGCTATATGACTTTGTAAACTAATCATAAAAGGCAACACAGCTTTCTACGTGGCTCTGTCTTGGGATGCTCACCTTTGGACCCCATGCTACCAGAAGCTGAGACCATATGGAGTCTCATATCAAGTAGAAGACAGGTCCCCCAGTCCTCAGTCTTATCTGACCTCCCAGCAACAGCCAATAATTAGCAAGGTGTGGCTTCATAAGCCTAAGTGAAACAGATCTCTGGGCCCTCAGCTGAAGCTGCCTTGAGCAGAGCTAAGTCTTTCCCACAAAACTTGTCAAATTGAAAATGTGTGAGCAAAATAAGTGATTGGTGTTATTTTAAACCACTCAATTTCAGGACAGTTTGTTATGCAGCAATACATATCTGGGGGGAGAAATCTAACAATCATGGTTAGGTAGGAAATAATAAAGAAATAGGCTCGGGGGCGGGGGGGGGGGGGAAGGAGGAAAGAAGTTAAATGCACTTTGAAAGAACTCCAAAATCATAGCTTCTTGAAGTCCTTTGAAGAAAAAACTATGTGGGTCAATTGAAAAAGGTTATTCAAGGTAAGTTTTGAATTAAAAAGCTAATTGAGAAAGTAATTAGATTATTTAACTTACGCTTTAATGGAATTGGATGAATGGCTGTTTCCTTTGAAGTCGGTATCACCAGTGCAGATAAAGCCTTCTAGAACTTAGTGGCAAGGAAGATGTCAATAATTATTGAGACATACTAAAATAGCCTTAACTTCTGGAATTTGTGGAGTTGCCTAATATAATGTGTAAGTTATTATTTTTGCAATGGTCTTATCTACCTACATTAGTAATTCAGAGGTGTTTTGTTTTTGTTTTTTTATGTGAATGGAAGTCAAAGAAGACTCCCTCCTTGAATAAAATTTACTTCCATGAAAGTAGATTACTGAATAAAAAGTTGTAAGGCTGTTGATCACTTAATGCACATGCATTGGACAGCAAAACACATTCTGCAGGGGATATAATCCCCGATTGTTAAGAAAGATATGTAATATCCTTAGGCATTAAAACATTTTTTAATATACTATAACATATGATTATTTATTTTTGTCTACTTTAAGAGAAACTGTTGGATTCCATGGGTTCTGAGCTACCACGGGCCAGTGTGCCCTCCTAGAAACTCTTATGTTGGTGCATCCCTACGGACAGCAAAGTCTCTTTGTGGCTCACCCACGCCAGGTGTGAGCCCGGTACTCATAGAGGAATTATAGGAAGAATGATGTTTGATAAGGGATTCCTCAAGTTTCTTCCATTCTACTTGATTCAACTCTATATAATACATCCAGGATAGAATGGAGTTGTTCTATTTACAGGTAGTTTCAAATATAGAAGATGTGAGATCTAATGGAATGTGAATATAGAATATCAAGTAGGCCAATTACATGGGCACAGATTGCTGTTCTGACACTCACACTCTGAGGATTATTTGCTTATTTAGGTTAACTTTCTTTTGTACAATAGTGGTAATCAAGGATTTATGCTGCTTCATCCTTATTTTCCTGAAATATGATGTTAAGACAGCAGTGATTTTGGTGGCACTGTGTAGTTCCATAGTGTAGAATGAGTTAAATAGGTCTTCATGAGAACAAACCCTTATTCTGAAAATCATTAGCATAGAATTTAGATACGTATAAAATTTTGGATGGATTCTCAAGAGAGTCAAATCCAGGATATAATATATTTTTCTTATAAACTGTCTGTCTATATTTTTCCAGGCTGATGAACAAAAAATCTAATAAAAATTATTTTTCTCAAAAAAATAATTCCTCATCCTAAAACAAGACTAGAAATGCTGACACATCTCAGTAATCACTGTAATTTGGTTGATTTAGGAAATGACTATAAGACATTTTGAAAATAGATATTTGTAGTTCCAGCTATATGGCTTGGTTAGTTGGGGCATTGTCCTGTAAATCAAAAAGGTTGTGAGTTCAATTCCTGGTCACGGTGGGTACAAAAGGCAATTGACCAATGTTTCTCTCTTTTTCCCTTCCTCTCTCTAAAATTGATAAATATATACTCAGGTGAGGATTTAAAAAACAAAATAGATGTCCTATCTAATAAAAGGGTAATATGCAATTTAACCATCACTTCATCACAAAGATGGCTGCACCCATAGTCACAAGATGTCAGCTCCCAGTTCTCTCAGCCCTGCCAGAGTCCCCCAGTCCTGGGGTGGGGGTGGGGAGTGGGGAAGAGTGGTGGGCACGGAGAGTAGGCAGTGTGAGTGGCCTGGCAGAATGCTTGCTTCATCTCCACAACAATGAGGCAAGCTTTCCGGGCCCAGCCATGGGTGGCCCTCTTGGCTGTGGAGAGCCTCTGGGTAGTGGGCAGGAAGTGGCCAGGCCCCATAGAGAGCTACTAGTGCAGGGATTCGTGCACAGGGCTACTAGTTTGTATATAATTAATAAAGTGTGTGAATTTATGGGTAGGGGTTATCACTGAATCCACAAAGTAGACTCCTTTAAAATGGCTATATCCTTGTTTGCCATTTCAGAAGGTATCTATCTAGAAAAGTATCCATTGGTTTGATGTAAGAGAGGTAATAGAAAATATTTAAATTTTAAATTGAGATAGATGTGTATTCACATGGCACAATGTATAAACAAAGCATAGAGTAAAGTACCAGACATGTATCTGATCACAGTTGTATTTCATTTTTTTTTTAATTTTGCTAACTGAAGTCAAGAAAAGTTCAGCTATCTATGAATAGTGTTTATTTATGAAAATAAATGTGCTAGAGTGTTTTATATATTTATGCATTTTTTCAAAAATCTAGCTGGTTTATTCATGAAGTGTTGACGGGACAGAAACAGATTTCCCAAAGTGATGCTAATTTTTAAGTTAAATATACATAAATTAATCCACATAACTCTGGGAGCAACATAATTCTTAGAAAAGGCATGGGATTCATTATGAACCATTAAAGAAGCATTCGGTAATTACCAGTAGCAAAACAATTAATAAAATAAACAACTGTGTTTTTCTTTTTTTCTGTTTTGTAATAATGAAACTTCCTTAGATTTAGAGAATCCAATTGCTTTCTGTAGTATTTTCTTAAAAGAATAATTTTAAATTTTCTATTCTTTTTAAAGGAAAAAAATTTATACAAATGCTTCAAGATACAGACCTTTGAATAAAAAACTTTTAACATGAATATCATTAACACTGAAGTTACCTTATAATCTCAGTCTTTTGTTACTTAAATAACAAACTCTCGCTCATGGACGTGCAGACAGAATACTGTATGAATGAGCTTAAACATTCATTTGCTTCTCTCCATCATAACGATAGCTACATTTGGTGTCTATAATGGACTACATCCTTTCATATGTATGTTGCTTACAATCTCAGTTACTTGGAATTCCTTCACACCTAAGCTCTAATGCCTCTGCTTGATAGATGAGAATGTACAGTAATTTGCTCTTCCTGAGAAATCGGCAAACTGTGGCCTATGGTGCACATTTGTGTACCAGCTGGTTTTGTTAGGAACACAGCTATGCCCAGTCACGGCTTCTTTGTACAGAGAAAGAACTGAATATTTTTGCAATAGAGATTATAGGCACTGCAAGAAAAAACATTCTATTATTTTCCCCTTTACAGAATAAAGTTTTATGATCCCTGCTCTAGGTCACCCAGTAAGATTGTCTTTCAAAGCCAGAGACTTCTGATGCTAAAGTCAGGGATCTTTGCACTATATCTTGTTGCATGCCAAAGGGTGGGGGGGATGGTTAATGGGAGAAGAAACAACGAACTAACTCTTAAAAAACAACTGTTTGCATCAATGATACATGAAAATTAAATGAGTGATGGTTTTGGATTTAAACCCTGTCTTATAAATGTATCATTATTGTAAATTTCTACCAGCAGCCAAATGTTTATGAACACATTAATTTAAAAAATGAAAATAATAATACCTGACTTCCCTACACTCAAGGGTGTGGGTTTTTTCTAACTGGATTATCTTTTGTTCTGTAATTCTGATTCTCAGGCCAGACCTGTGACATGTCTGACCACTTAACTGGAAATGATCTAAAATAGTGTGAAATACTGTTTCAGTCTATAATAAAGATGAAGTGTGCTCATACATAAAGAGTAATAGCCATATCACATCCTTACGACATGTATTGGTTTATCCTGAGCTATTATAAAATGTAACCCATAGTAATTCAATGAAACTCAAAATGTATTTTTAAGAAAATTTCCCAGCATTTTGTGAGGCCCTCTAGGGTGTAACAGAATTAACATTTGCATAGCTATTAATTTAATATTAAAGTCACTTTTCCATATATTGTTTCTTTAGAATTACCGTACACCACTACATGCAACATATAAATGAGTCTGTCCCACTTAGTACAATTAAAGTTTAATGAGCAGCTATAATATACAAATTATTATGCCAGGTGCAAGGCATCAAATGCTTATATTTTTTGGCGAAAGGCAGATTATAAAACATATTTTAAAAACAATATTATGCAGAAAGTTGTATAACAAAAGTAATCAAGACTCTATCATACACCCATTTGAAAAAAAACTGACACAGCACATGTGGACAGGGGATAGATGGAAGTGGGGCAGTGTAGTCAAAGCTCTCTCACCCAAGCACCTTAGCACTATCACTGTTTGTTCTGAGAATTTGTTGTTGTGTGGTCCTATGCATTACAGAATGTTTAGTGTGCAGAAAACACAGGCTCCATGTTTTCTACACACTAAATGCCAGTAGTGGCCCTTTACTTCCAACTGTGACAACTAAAAAACCTATTCATACATGATCAAATGTCATCTAGAGGCCTAATCATCCCTAGGTCAGAATCAGAGTGTAATGAATGGATTAAAATGAGCCAGGTCAAAATAAATGCAAAAAAATAAATAAATAAATTAGATTAATGGATACTTTAATCATCCAGATGAGAAAAGACAATAAATGAGCAGAGGAGGAAATAAGATAAGGGTATATTTGGTGGTAGAATATATAGATTCCATATATAATCCACTTGATGGGTGAAAAATAAAGCAGTTTCAGACCTTATGAAGTTTAACTTCGAGCAATTCTGTTACACTTTGTATAAGAAGGTGTCCGGAAATACTGATTTTAATAAATATTTTGAGAAAAATAACAGTAACATGGATGTAAACAGTGAAACATTATTAGATAAAAGGGCTGTAAATCATGGAGAGTAGCCCAGTTAGAGGAAAACCGTAACTAGAATGGTTTACCAAGAAATTGTTATGAAGTGGATATACTGACTTTGAATAGGTATAAAAAATCCTTAGCTTTCTGGTAACAAAAAAACAAGAATCCTATATAATAAAATGTTAATATGCAAATAGACCGAATGGTGGAACAACTGGTCACTATGACACATACTGGGGGACAGATGTTCAATGAAGGAGCTGCCCCCTGGTGGTCAGTGCACCTCCACAGTGGAAATGCTACTCAACCAGAAGCTGGGCTCATGGCTGGCCAATGCAGTGGCCGTGGTGGGGTGGAGCCTCTCCCACATCCACAGCAGTGCTTAGGCCTGCTCCTAAGTGGCCAGTCAGACACTCCCCAAGGGCTCCTGGACTGAGAGGGTTAAAGCTGGCTGAGGGACACTCCCTCCCCTTGCCCCTCAAAGTGCATGAATTTCATACACTATGCCTCTTGTATTTTAATAAAGGAGCTGACTGAGGAAAAGGCAAGAACACATCTCTCTTTTATTTCCTCTGAAGGAGGGCATCTGCTCTGGTGACTTCAATTTGTGATTTAAGATTTCAGCAAGTTATTTATAATATTGGGTAATTTATTTAGTATATACATATGCTAAATGTATTGTATGCATGTATGGGTGGCGGAGTCTCTCGGCATGGCCTGTGATGGGGGCTATTGGGGGTGGGGGGCAGCTGGAAGGGGGGAGGGGTCCTTGGGAGGTTGGCCACCTGCGGGAGGTTGGCTGTGGGAGCTCACTAACCACCAGGGGGAAGCTCCTGCATTGAGCATCTGCCCCCTGATGGTCAGTACGTATCATAGTGACTGGTTGACTGGTTGTTCTGGTCATTTTGGTCACTTAGGATATATAATTATCCTATAACTAAAAGAAAAATATAAATTACAAGAGAGTAATTTTTTTTTCATTTTACATTTAGGTATTTATATAAAATACAAGAGAAAGAGGGCCAATTTATTCTCCTAAAATACTGACTGCAGTTTAAGAAAGAGTCAAAGAGAAAGATTTCAAAACATTTTGTTTAATCTTTGATAGTATTTAAGAAACCAGAGAAGCAAGGCTACAAAGAATGGTGTTTCCACCAACCAAGCATATCCATTTCACTAAAGAAATGACCACATTATACATCTTTTGCACTGTCCGTAATTTTCTTATAATTCCTCCACATCGTTAGTATGCAATCTGTTTTTAAATCATAACATTGTAGAATTTATAACTTAACATTTGTACTCTAAGTGGATTTACATAAGCCAAGATAGCAATGGTATTTTCATTAGATCCCAGAATTTAGAAATGATTTTTTGTTGTGAAAATTCAATATGTACAGATATCTATTTTATTTTTTTCTCATTTTTTATTAAGGTACTATATGTGTACATATCTTACCAATGCCCCCCACCCCTCTCCCATACATACCCCCCCCCCAAATTTTGTGTCCATTGTTTATGCTTATATGCATGCATACAAGAGTATTTTAGATAAAAAATTTGTAGAGGCACTGACATGCTGGTCTAAATAGAATCTAGAATGTGTATAATTCATATTTTCTAATTTTAAATGGAGGCCCAGGTTAGAATTCTGATCTGTGGTCTCTGTGTGGCTACTTACTAGAAGATTTTGTCTCACAACTTCTACCAGAACGTAAGCTGACTTCCTGGTTACCTAAAAGGGCTTGATTTTGCTGGCTTTTCCTTTGCCTCTATGTTATGCACTTGTCTGAAACTTCTTTCTTTGAACCACAACTTCTTATAGCAAGGATGTCAGGGATGAAAATTAACACCATATTTCACTGATTCTAAGATGCACTTTTAAAAATAGTATAACATTTTGAAATTGGGACATATTTTATAATCTGTGGTGGCTATATGGCAGTCAGGATATATTTGTTATTATCAATGCATTCTGACAAGATTTTTAAAAATGCAAGCATTTCCACTTGTAGAATATTAGAGATAATATAGTGCAGACCTATAAAGAAATACTGCACCAATAATCTTAATAACAAAGAGGGTTATTAGGTCTGATCAAATTATTTAATTGATACTCCCTCCCATGGGAACTGACCTTTAGGCCACTTCATAATGGACATTCCACTTGCTTAGACCACATTCCACTGGCTAAGACCATTATCTATCCTCTCTAGACTTTCCCAGCATACGGACTAACCCCAAAAAAGCCAATCTATAATCCTTTAAAAACCTCTGACTCTTTGGGAGCTGGCGCCATTTTTGTGACTCAGCCCATCTGGTATCCACATGACCTAATCAATTTACTTAGCACTTTGGCCTCATATATTCCTCCTTTGGTGGCTCTCACAGGGATAATATTATATAGAGAAAAAGAAAATCAAGTAATATTTATGCTGCTGATCCCCAAGTTGATTAAGAAAACTTGAATTTTGAATGAGAAGTTTAGAAACCCTCTAGTTAATGCATCTTTTAATATTTTCCATTTAATATATATAAAAATAATATAATAATAATCATCAAACTATGTCTAAATTAAATAGCTCTTTGATCAAGCATACAATAAAATAAAAATTCTAAGTGGTAAGAAATATTTGTTCCATAGTTTGGTAGCAAAAAAAATTTTCTGAGTTATGCAAAAAATAGCAAAACCTAACCATGACCCTGGACTGAATGACTTGTGAAATAAATAGGGTATAGAAGGCCTGGACTTGTGCTAGATGATTCTGAAGAAGAATGGAATGTGGGTTCCTATTCAGATTAGATGCTGTCTAGAAGCTGAAATATGTGAAATTGCAATAATCTTTGTTTCCAAAGCACAAAAGAGGGGGTAGTGTCATAAATGATTTAAAAAAAAAATAGTGATATTTTAAAACAGGTTATGTTAGCCATTTGGAAGTTATGCTTCAGCCTGGTCTATATCCTATCAGTCTTGTTGGACATATCGTTAAGAATATTGCAGCTTGGTTACTAGCTGGACATATTTTCATTTCCAAAAATCATAATAAAGTTTAAAATTCATCAAAAATCTCTATACATAGCTTATCTCTTAATTGTCAATACTTACAAAACAAATAGATGGTCAATGCTAATCAAAGAAAACAGATTTATTATCCTGATTATACTATAAAATAGAAATAAACAAACAAATAAATGACTCAGAGTGGATCCATGAGTCATTGATATCATGATATCATGAAACTCTGGCAGTCACAAGCCAAGTAAAAGAAGCACCATTATAAGGTCATCTAAGTAAGGCAGTTTTAATCCTGGTAGATTTGATAGCTAGTGAGAATGAAGGGGAGTCTTGGCAGCTTTATGCCCATGGCCAACACTGACTTAAAATTAATAACTGAAGTTATATTTTCTGTAATTCAGTGAATAAAAAAATGGTGTGCTTACCACTTGCATTGAAAGATAAACATTTCTAACTGTTATACATATGAATTAAGATATATGTTTATAAAATCCTCATTTGGGACCATTGAGCCCTTAGGGAGTAGCAAGGTAAATAGGGGGAAAGAAGTCTAGATACAAGAATTTGAATCTTACATGTGACCTTGGAAAAAATAACTTAATTTTCTGAGCTTTTGCTTCCTTGTTGTAAAATAGGCATGGTAATCTTTTGAGAATTCTAATACTGCTAACTAGAATAAATAAAAACTAGAGGCCCATTGCATGAAGACTCGTGCAATGGGCCTTTCTTTTCCTGGCTGCTGGCACCAGTTTTCCTCTGGCACCTGGGAACCAGGCCTTCGCTCTGGTGGCCGCCTTCAGTCTTCACTCTGGTTGAAGTGCCGCTCCTATGGCTCCCTCTACTCCCCTCACCTTCCTCTCAGAGCAGGCATCTGGCCCCACCGGCCACTCCATGCCTGCATGCATGCTGCCCAGCAGCCTGGAGCAGCTGGAGGGCAGAGCCACTTTCATATTTGTCAGGTTAACTTGCATATTCACTCCTGATTGGCTGGTGGGCATCATGAAGTGATGGTCAATTTGCATATTGCTCTTTTATTAGTGTAAATACCTGATCCCCACAAGCCATTGAATTAGTGTGGTAAGTTCTGATTATAAATTTAATTCCTCTTTAAAGATTCACTTGCAAAATTTTAATCTAGCTTTTAGTTAAACAAGAAATACCTATCTTAAAATTCTTGTGTGTTGCAAAGTTGCAATAACACAAGGATATAAATAAGGATAAAAAGGGAAAAGTGGAGAATGCAGAAGTGAAAGAAGAGGAGAAAAGAAGAAAAAAAAAGGTAAAATAAGGAAGAAGAAGAAGAGGAAGAGAAAGGAGAGAAGGAAGAAGGGACACAAGTAAAGGAAAAAAAAGAAGACAAGGAGAAGAAAGTGGAGGGAGAGAAGAAAAAGGAAAAAAAAATAGCAAAGGCTCAGGGTAGAGGGGATAGCATTTGTAGGAAGCCTCATTTCTGGGCATCCAGGAGATACTGACAGATCTAAAACTAAAAGTCAGTAAAGTCATGAGCAACACAGATGGTACTTTCTTTATATCTTGACTTTGCTTTTCCCTCTGCTTCCATTTTACTCATCTCTCACTGCATCTCAGATTTTTCAATTCTCACATCCATATCTATCCATCAATTAAAAAACTACATATGTATCATTCAAGAAACCACCCAAACTGTATAGCTATTATTCATTTCACCTACTCAGGAAAGAGAATCCGATCCTACATATAGTGGTGAGACAGACTATGAAATGTAAACAGCAGCTCCAGTTTCAGATTTGGGGAGTGCAAATTGGGAGTTGCTCTTTTTTTATTACATTTATTGGGATAACATTGCTTAAAAACATTATATAACTTTCAGGTGTACAACTTTATAATATGACATCTGTATACTCTATTTTGTGCTTACCGCCCAAAGTCTAGTGTCCTTTTTGCATTTTGTATGTGATCCTTTTTACCCTTTTTGTGCCCCATCCCATTACCCTTCTCCTCTGGTAATTCCTATTCTATTTTCTGTATCTATTAGCTTGTTTGTTTGTTTCCTCTGTTCATTTGTTGCTTTTTGTCCTTCATTTCACACATGAGTAAAATTATATGGTTTTTGTCTTCTCTATCTGTCTTATTTCACTTTGTATAATACTCTCAATATTCTTCCAAGTGGTTACAAATGGCAATAGTTAATATTTTTTTATGGCTGACTAGTATTCCACTGTATATACAAAAATTTTATAAACAAATGCAGTAAAGTTGCAGGATACAAAATCAATAGATAAAAATCTGCATTCCTATGTACTAGCAACAAAATTTCAGAAAGACAAATGGAAAAAACACTTAAAATTGCAATAAATGAAAGAAAAAAAACTAGAAATAAACTTAACAAAAGAGGTGAAGACCTATACACTGAAAACTATAAGACACTATTGAAAAAAATTGAAGAAGACATAAAGAAATGGGAAAGTATGCTGTGCTCATGAATTAGAAGAATTAACATTGTTAAAATGGCCATATTACCCAAAGAAATACACAGATTGAATGCAATCCCTATAAAAATTCCAACTTTTCACAGAAATAGAAGAAGAAAATCATCAAATTTCTATGGAATCACAAAATACCCCAAATAGTTCAAACAATCCTGAGAGAAATAAATCCAGAGGCATCACACTCCCTGATTTCAAATAATATTAAAAAGCTTCAGTAATTAAAACAGTACTATAGTGTTGGCAGAACAATGGAACAGAATTGAGCACCCAGGCACGCATATATGGACAATTAATTTTTGACAAAAAGCCAACACATACAATGGATTGCTCTTGAATAAAGGGTGTCAATGGGTCATTGGATTTTGAGAAAATATAGTAAAATATATTCACCATTAATATCTAGTAGTGCATATTTTTATAGATCAAGAATAACATTTAAATTGTTTTCATTTAAAGATTAATTTGACTAAAATAATAATAGTTATCATTATGAGTATTTACTATTCATGAGGCAAACATGTTTATAGGCATTATCTCAGTCTCCACAGTCCTATGGGTAGGTGCTTTTATTATCCTAAATTAGAAAGGAGGACATTAGGTTGAAAGAGGATGTTTATATTTGCATACTTTTAAGATTTATAATTGAGATTAGAATGACTCCAACCCTATTAAACAGTTCAAAATATGTGTGGGGCCTCAATGTCAGAACTATGCTAGTAACACTGAATAAAAAAGGAAGACACTTCCATGGATGTTAGTTACATTTTATGTACAGGTAGGTACATTTTGACAAGGGAAGCAAAAAAAAAAATCATCTGACTTTAAAATAAGAAATGTTTTTAAAGTAAGAGCAAAAATGCTTCATCTTAATGACTATGATCAACCTTAAAATAAAATTTAAAAGTTCAATAAAAATTTCAACCTATGACTTCAAAGACTCTCTTAATTTTGTAATACTTGTTAAGTTTTTAAGTCCTGAGATCTACTATATATCTAAATATATCTTCAGATAATTCAAATGCATAATGAAGATAATGCACAATGATACTAATTCTTAACTTTATGATTTATAGCACTGAAAAGTAAATTTGCCAAGCATGTGTCAGCCATGCTTAGAAAATCATTCAACTAAGATCCAAACCCAATTCTATATTTAAGAAAAAGGTGAACTAAAAGCCAATCTTCAAAAAAAAAAACAAAACACCTATGCCCTAGCCAGTTTGGCTCAGTGATAGAGCATTGGCCTGTGGACCAAATCTATCCCAGGTTTGATTCTGGTCAAGGGCATGTACCTTGGTTGCAGGCAACCAATGGATATGTTTCTCTCACATTGATGTCTCCCTCTGTTTTTCCCTTTCTCTTCCACTCTCCCTTAAAAAATCATGGAAAAATATCCTCTGGTGAGGATTAACCAAAAAAAGAATAAAATTAAGAAAGAAAAGAAAAACACTACATGAATATAGAGTCAGGGTAAAGGTGTCAAGGGCAAAGTAAAAAATTAATAGTAACCTCTTCTGAGAGCACTAACCTTGAGATTTAAAACTTGTCTTACAATTTTGTGAACATGAAATATTAACCTGATATAAAGGGAAGAAGCACATCAACTTGCACTTTACAATTCAAACACATAGAGATTTTCAGCAAACAAGTCTTCATACAGGATCTAAAAGAGCTCAGTTTTAGATAGGCTGCAGTGCCTGAGCCAAGTTTCTATAAATATCCCTCTGATGTCAAGTGAATTACAGTCTTCTCCAGCTAAGGAGGCTGTAGGCAAACCCAAAAGCCTATTAGGAAGGAAACGACAAGCTGTAGGCACCTAACTGCATTAGCTTATCACCAGTAAGAAAGCAAGAAGTCTAAAACCACGCTGACTGGGGATTAAGGGAAACTGAGCCAACTCTGGGATATTTTTTCCCCTCCCAAAAGCCTTGCATGTTTAAAGAGAAAAGTCTGTTTACTAGGTTGGTCAAAGGCAAGTTTATTTTCTTTTTTAGTCAATGAGGTAAATTTATATGCTTTGGTAACTTTTACTAATCTATACATATAAAATCCAAGTGACCAGAATGATGGAACAACTGGAATGATCTTTCACTATGACGGCAGCAGCCAACCAGCCTGATTGGGCCCAATCGTCCCCCCCAACCACCTGAAGCCCCTCCTTCCTGCCGGCCCAGCCCTGATCAGCCCCCATTGGGGCAGGTGGCCAGACCCTTTATATGCATGAATTCATGCACCAGGCCTCTAGTAATATTTATAAGAACATAAAATATTTTGTAAGGAAACAAAGTACACATTTGCTATCTACTGATGAGTCATAAATTATAATGGATATATCAGTAGAACCTCAATTGCAGTCCTTTATTTCCATACCTTCACCTCTGTCAAAACTCTTGTCCACAATGGGCGCCTACAGTGTCTAACATGTTTAATTTTTAGTTATCAAGTAGTTATTGTCACTTGTAGCACATACAACTCATGATGTGCTAAGACTCTTTGGAATACTTATTCTGTAGACTTTGTTCTGGTGCCTATATGCCTGACTTTCTAATAGCCCACACCTGACACTCTTTTAGGAGTACTTGCCTATAGCTACTGGAAACACATAGCATTCCAAGAGCTGGCCAACACTGGAGTCTGCATCCTGGACTCATTGAAGGCTACTATTATACCAATTAGAGCAGGAAAGCCCAGCATCCTTTCATCTAGTCAGGAAGAAAACCTGAACCATGATTTATGTTAAGGACTCTCCTGCCAGAATCAGGTTGAGACTGGAATTTTTCCTAAACTCATACCCCTGCCTGATTTCTCTCTTCCCCTACTCTGTGTCCTCTACTCCCCTACTCTGTGTCCTCTACACCCTACTGATTTCCTGCAGAAGATAGTTTATGTAATAAAAGGGTAATATGCAAATTGAGCCTAATAGTGGAAGGATCAGGAATGATTGGTTGCTATGGTGCACACTGACCACCATATTGACCACCAGGGGGCAGCCACTTAACACAGGAGCAGCCCCCTGGTGGTCAGTGTGCTCCCACAGGGGGAGCTCTGCTCAGCCACAAGCTGGGCTGAAGGCTGTGGGCACAGCGGAGGTGGCAGGAAACTTTCCTGCATCCTCAGCAGCGCTCAAGATGTCTGACTTAGGCCCCTGGGAGCAGGCCTAAGCTGTCAGTCAAACATTGCCCGAGGGATCTTCCTAAAATGTGCTCCACATGCCTGGCCAGAGTGGCTTAGTTAGTTGAGCATAATCCTGTACCCTTAAAGTTACTAGTTCCATTCCTGGTCAGGACACATACTGGAGTTTCAGGTTTGATCCCTGGTCAAGGTACAAAGAAGGCAACCAATCAATGTTTCTCTCCCCCTTGCCCCATCTCTCTTTCTCCCTGCCTATTTCTCTCCCTAAGGATGACCTCAGATGAGGATTAAAAAAAAAAAAAAGTGTTTCACTTGATTTATAAATGTGCTAAAGAAGAAACAGGATGTGGTTGAAAATTCTTGACCTTCACAAAAGTAGACAAGCTGATTAATTCTGAAAACACTTTAAGTGCTAATCAGAAGGCACCTATAGACCCAAAAAGATCTAATAAAACACTTAGCATTTCTTAGTGTATTAAATAAATATAAGCGAAGTTTGCTCCATCAAGTAGTTAAAATAATATCAAATTGATTGTTCTAATTGGAATATATTCTAAGTTTTTACTAATAGCAGCTCAGAATAAGACCCATTAATACATTAATAGATTAGTAAACTGATTTAACTTACATATTGAAAATGAATAGACATAAGAACAAGAAACTGCAATCATTTTTAAAATATATTTTTATTGATTTCAGGGAGGGAGAGGGAGAAAGAGATAGAAACATCAACAATGAGAGAGAATCATTGATCAGCTGCTCCCTGTATGCCCCCTATTGGATCAAGCCCACAACCTGAGTATGTGCCCTGAATGGGAATTGTACCAGTGACCTCTTGGTTCATAGGTAGTCACTCAACCACTAAGCCATGCCAGCAAGGCAAGAAACTATAATTATTTGATAAAATATAATCATACATACACAAGATAAAGAAATATGCTAAGAATAGAGTAGTTTAAAAAAACATTATTAGTGAAAAGATAACATTGGCCATGTAGTTTCATTGTTAAGAATAGTTTCCCTATTTATCATTACTAATTCTGGCAGAGAAAAGACTGTTTGTACCACATGATTTGCTTTTCTTGTACTGACAAAAAGCTTCTATTTGCCTAGTCAGATTCAGGACTCTGCAATCAAGCACTGATCAAAGCAATATAAGTGGAAGTAATGTAATGACTTTGAGACTTGTTTAATAATAGAGTTTAATTCAATTTTGCTTTTCTACACTTCATGATAGAAGGAGCTCAGCATTATGAGTCATTGAGTAAACCACCCCCTACTTCTAAATAACCTTTGTGAAAAAGAAATAATCTCCTATTTATTGCAGTCATTGATATTTCAGAGTTTATTGGTAACCTATGCATGGTTTAGTCTGTTCTGATTAATAATGTATCAAAGATTGATATCATATACTTTATCAGTCAAAAAAAAAAAAGAGTAAGCACCAAATAAATATTTTTGTTTGTAATGTGTTAATGTACCGGTATGTGAGTATAAGATTTGCAAAATGTAAAAGACAAATGAAGAGTTAAAAAACATACTTCTCCTTCTGTACTAGTATAAAATATAGAAAATCTCAGGAAAATATAATCACCAATATAACCATGATAATCAAGCAAGATAATAAACAAAACCAAAATCTTATAGCACATCAAAGAGCGAACAATGCTGAGATATCAATGAACTGGTATCTAGAGAGTGAAAGGGCCCTCTGGAAGAGAAAACATGCATGGCCACTGTCATCTTTGTTGGAACACTGGGAGCTACCATGGGTATAGAAAAGAATAAAACAGCCAAACTTTAATAAAATTTAAAGACCAAGGAAGAGTTGGATTACAGGTTATGAGTTTTTTTTTAATCTTTATTGTTTAAAGTATTAAATAGGTCCTCCCCCCCAAAAAACCCTCTTCCAGCCCATTATCATCATCCCCAGGCCCTCACCACTTAATTGTCTGTGTCCACAGGTTATGCATATATTGATACAAATTTATTGGTTGATTCCCACCTGTACCTTCCCCCCTTCCCCCACATCCTCCCCTGCCTTCCCTCAACAGTCTGTTCATGCTTCTATGACCTGGGGTCTACCTTAGATCATCAGTTTATTTGGTTTGTTAAATTCCACACATGAGAGGGATCATGTTATACTTATCTTTCTATGACTGGCTTATTTTTCTCAGCATAATACTCTCCAGGTCCATCCAGGCTACTGCAAATGGTAAGAGTTCTTTCTTTTTTTATTGCAGCATAGTATTCCATTGTGTAAATGTACCATGGGTTTGTTTTTTTTTAACCACTCATCTGATAATGGGAATTTAGACCATTTCTAAGTCTTAGGTATTGTAAATTGCGCTGCTATGAAATTAGGGGTACAAATATCCTTTCTGATGGGTGTTTTGGGATTCTTAAGATATATTCCTAGAAGTGGGATGACTGGGTCAAATGGGAATTACACTTTTAATTTTTTGAGGAAAATCTATACTGATACAGGTTATGCTTTTTTGGACCCCTATAGACTAAGTGAATTTGGACAAAACTGACAAATATTCTCCATGAGCCCTCAACCAAACACTCATGATCATGATTACAAGAAGTCAGAAAGGATGAAAGACCCAACCTCACCTGAAGTTCAGGTTCATAGACCAGCTGAATTCTGAGGGTGGACGGAGAAAATTAGGTGGACGGAGATTCTTAAGCTGAGTACAGAGAGTGGTCATCCAAATTTAGATACAAAGATAAAAATGTGTTGAAATGGAATAGACCATCCAAGACATGTGGGATAATATCAAAAGGTCTAGTGTATTTGTTACTGAGCCAATAAGAAAAAAGGTACAAAGTGAGACAGAAAAAAAAATATTTGAAGAGCCATGGCCAATATACATTTCAATTAATAAAATATATTAACCAGCCCTGGCCAGTGTGACTCGGTTGACTGGAACATCATCCCATGCACCTAAGGGTGTCAGGTTTGATTCCCATTCAGGGTGTGTGCAGAAGGCAATACATCAATGTTTATCTCTCACATTTACGTTCTTTCTCTATGTCTCTTTCTCTTCATCTAAAGGGGAAAAAAATGATAGCAACCAAATGCCCAGAAATTTCAGCAAAACAAAACTGAGGAAATACAAAGGAAGTCACATCTTGCATTTGAACTGCTGAAAACAAGAGATAAAGGGCAATGGGGTATATTAATAATATAGGGGGAAAAATAAAAGTGATGGTCATTTTCTCACCCAAATCAACAAAGGCCAGAAGACAAAGAAGTCACATTAGAAGTTGTCAAAAATATTCTTTAAAAGTAAAGGCAAAATATAGACATTATGAAAAAGATGAAAACTGAAATAATTTATCTCCTGCATGTATCATTAAAAAAAAACACACACACAAAAAGTTATTTAAGCTGCTGAGAAGTAATAGCAGAGACTCTTGGTTTTGTAGGAAAGAATGGAAATGTGAGAAAGTGTAAATATATTGGAAAATATAAAGAAACTAAAATATTTACATATCTTTATACATATATCTTTAAATCTTTTTAAAAGTACAGTCACTAATGTTTTAAAATGTATTTTTAAACTTAAATATATTTAAAAGAAAAGTATATAAAAAGGGTATAACTATTGGGAGATTGGTAATTGCAAGCACACTGTTGTAAGATTTATATCTTTTAAAAAATATATTTTGTTGATTTTTTACAGGGAGGAAGGGAGAGAGATAGTTAGAAACATCGATGAGAGAGAGACATCGATCAGCTGCCTCCTGCACACCCCCTAATGGGGATGTGCCCGCAACCAAGGTACCTGCCCTTGATCAGAATCGAACCCGGGACCTTTCACTCCATAGGCTGATGCTCTATCCACTGAGCCAAACAGGTTTTGGCAGATTTATATCTTTAAACTAAGCTGCAGTTAACTAAGTCTTTGAAGATAGATCATGATAAGTTAAAGATGCATATTATAATCACCAGAACAGTCACTAAAATTTATCAAAAAAGGGACAACTAAAAAGTTAATAGGGAAATTTACAGTTCTGGCTAAGTTGGAATAGTTCCATTCAAGATATTTCTCTCTTACAACTAAAACTCCCTGACCATAAACAAGAAATAAACAGAAAGGATTTCAAATATGGGAAGAAGAAAGCAGAATGGCTAGGGACCTCAAGATTTCAAGAATGAAGAAATAAATATATATATATATCTCCCAGATGGGGCACTGGAGAAAACCTTTTAGACTGGCTTCTCTCATTTTAGCAATATGCATTTAAGGTTCCTACATATCTTTTAATGAATTGATAGCTCGTTTGTTTTAGCACTGAATAATAGACCTCATTGTATGGCTCTACCACAGTTTATTTACCCACTCACCAACTGAAGGACACTTTAGTTGCTTTCAAGATTTGTAAATTATAAATAAAGCTGCTATTAATATTTGTGTGTAAATTTTCATGCAGACCTCTAAGTTTTCAACTCATTTGGACAATGCCTAAGAATATGATTGCTGTATTATTTGGTAAGACTATATTTAGTTTTGTAAGAAATTGCCTACCTTTCTTCCAAAATGGCTGTTTTACATTCCCAACAACAATTACTGAGAGTTTATTTTGCTCCATATCCTCACCAGCATTTCCTATTGTCAGCATTCAGTATTTGGGCCATTCTAATAGATGTATAGTGATATCTCATTATTATTTTAAATACCCTATTGACATTTGATGTGTTACATCTTTTCAATACTTACTTGCCATTTCTATGTCTTCCTCAGTGAGGTGGGATTCAGATCTTTTGCTCATTTTAAAAACTGAGTTGTTGCCTTGTTGAATTTTAAGACTTCTTTGTATATTTTGGATGCCAATAATTTATTAGACATGTGCTTTGATAATATTTTCTCCCATTATATGGCTTGTCTTTATTTTCTTAACAATGTCTCTTTCAGAGAAAAACATAATAATTTTAATGAAGTCCAGATTAATTTTTTTCTTCATGGACCATGCTTTTGGTTCTGTATTTAAAAAGTCATTGTGGCCAAAACCCGTTTAGCTCAGTGGATAGAGCATCGGCCTGCAGACTGAAAGGTCCCGGGTTCGATTCTGGTCAAGGGCATGTACCTTGGTTGCGGGCACATCCCCAATAGGGGGTGTGCAGGAGGCAGCTGATCGATGTCTCTCTCTCATCGATGTTTCTAGCTCTCTATCACTCTCCCTTTCTCTGTGTAAAAATTGAATTAAAAATATTTTAAAAATAAATAAATAAAAAGTCATTGTGAAACCCACACCCATCAAATTCTCCCAGTATGTTATTCTCTTGAAGTTTTATAATTTTGTGTTTTACATTTAAGCCTATAAGCCATTGTAAGCTAATTTCTGCAAAAGATATAAAGTCTGTGTCTAGACTCATTTTTGCATGCAGATGTCCATTAATGTTCATTGCATCTTTATTCATAATAGCCTCAAATGGTGAGCTAATTAATTCATAGGTCAAAGAGGAAGTGTCAGAGGAAATAAAACATGCATTGAGCTGCATAAAACTTGTGGAATGTAGTTAATGCAATATTGACAGGAAAATGTATTATACTAAATGTTTACAATAGAAAAAAATCCTAATAAAACAGTAATAAGCAAATTAGCCATCACTTCATGCGATAAAGATAATGATGCCCACAGCCAATAAGGAGGGAATATGCAAATTGACATTACAAAGATGGCAGTGCTGGATGGAGCCACAAAGACAGTCAGAGCAGGTTGGAAGCTTGGCTTCCTTGGTCACCCTGCCTAGCCGGTTCCATGGCCGCTGCCCAAACAAAGCCATAGTGGTAGGGTCAAGGCAGAGGCAGTTAGGGGTGATCAGGCCAGGAGAAGAGAGCAGTTGGGGTGATCTGGCCAGTGGTAAGGAAAGTTGGGAGCAAACAGGCCAGAGAGGACGGGAGGTGTTGGGGTGATAAGGCCGGTGGGGGATCAGTTGTGGGCAAGCAGGCTGGCAGCAGAGTGGTTAGAGATGATCAGGCAGGCAGTGGTTAGAAGGCAGTGGTCCAGAGTTGTGAGAGGGATGATCCCCCCAAGGGGTCCCAGATTGGAGCAGGTGCAGGGCAGGCTGAGGGACCACACCCATGCATGAATTGTGTGCACTGGACCATTAGTTTAAAAATAATAATCTATGCTTTCATCTTAAGTGACTAAAAAATAAAAGCAAAATAAACTCAAAGTACACACAAATAAATTATAACAACTGTAGTACAAATCAGTGGAATAAGAATAAAACCAAAAAATTAAAAATAAAAAAAAACTAAAAGCTATTTTCTGAAAAAAACGAATAAAGGAATATTTAGGTATAAATCTAGCAAACCATGTACCAAGCTGGTATATTGAAAACTATACAATGCTGAGGAAGAAATTATAGAACATGTAAATAAATGGTGAGAGATAACATGTCCATAGATTGAAAAGTAAACAAAGTATGTCAATTATCTTCCAAACTGCTGTATTCATTCCTATCAGAATAATTTTGTAGATATAGGCAAATTTGTTTGAAATTTCTCATGGAAAGACAATACAACTAAAATAAATAAAACTCTTGAAAATATAAAAAAGAGGAATCAGACAACCTAATATCAAGGTATAAAACAGTAGTCCTCTCTTATTGGCAGGGGATAAAATCCAAAAGCCCAGTGGATGCCTGAAACCAAGGATAGTATTGAATCTTATATCTACTATGTTATTTCCTATACATACATACTATGATAATGTTTAACTTATTAATTAGTTATAGTATGAGATTAACAATATATACATATAACCCTAATATGCAAATAGATTGAACTGCAGAACAGCCAAACAACCAGTTGCTATAACATGTGCTGACCACCAGGTGCTGTGCACAGAACATGGTGGGCATCGCAGCAGGAGGCAAAGCACAGAACATGGTAGGTGTCAGCCATGGTGGGATGGTGGAGGTGAGCCAGTGTGCCAGACCAAGGTGAGGCACCAGTTGCTGTCATTGGGGTGAGCCTCTGTTGGTTACTTAAAAGTCTTTGCTCCTGAGCATCACAGTCCTGCCCTGTGCTTGCACCCACTGCTGGTACTGGAGCTGCTGCTTGCTCCCAGCCCCCAGCACTGGCCACAGCCCCAATTGTTCGGCACCATCAGCAGGTGCGAGCGGCAGCTGCTGGCCCTGATCATCCCTCAGGGCTTCACATACTCCTACTCCTGAGGGGTGATCAAGGGCAAGTATCTGACTCTCACATCTGTTGCTGGCAACTGCCCCACTCATACCCACTGTTGGCACTAACCCCACTTGCACGCGCAGCTGGCACCAGAGCTGCCATTTGCACCTGCTGCCAGTGCCTGGTGCTGGTCCTGACTGCTCTGTTCCATCAGTAGGTGTAAGCAGCAGTTGCTGGCCCTGATCACCCCTGAAGGGTTCTTCACCTTCCCCTGCTCCTGAGGGGTGATTGGAGCAGCAGCTTCTACTCGCATCCACAGCTGGCACTGGCCCCATTTGCTCTGCACCATCAGCGGGTACGAGTGTGGCTGGCACTGTCAGCAAATGCGAGAAGTGGCAGGAGGAGTGGGGGTGCCGACAATCAGGGGGCTGGGGGCCACTGAAGCAGGGGCCAGGCAGGGGCATAGACAATGGGCCGAGACACACCCATGCTCACTACAGCCTCAAAGCCCACAGTTCCTTTCAAGGTACAGGAATTCATGTACTGGGACCCTAATTACTAATAATAAAATAGACCAGACCAGCCTGTATGGCTCAGTGGTTGAGTGTGGAGCCCTGAACCAGGAGGTCATGGTTAAATTCCCCTCAAGGCATACGCCTGGTTTACTGGCTCAATTCCCAGTAGGTGGTATGCAGGAGGCAGCCAATTAATGATTCTATCTCAGTATTGATGTTTTATTTCTCTTTCCCTCTTCCTTCCTCTCCCTGAAATCCATAAAAATATATAAAAATAAATTAAATAGACCAAATATATATATAAAGAGCCAGTGTCTATAACATCCAAAATGACCAAAGGCTCAACCGTGCAGCTTGTTGAGTGGGCTAAACTTCTGCTGACCTGTCAAAGAGAGAGAGAGGTGGGGACTTGCACCAGGGACTTGTGTGAGACTGGGTAGGGTCCAGTGCAGAACTACAAGGGCAGAGATACTTTGGTGTCTCGATGAAGTTTGCAACTGACCCAAGGAGGAAACCAAGAGGGGAAAGGCCAGGAGGCGTGAATTCTAGCACTTTAGCCACTTGAAAACAGCCCCTCTTAGAATGTGAGGTGGCTGTACATTCAGCTGAGAAGTGAGGGGGCTGAACCCCACCATTCCTGGGCTCCTGTCAGTCTGAAGCCCTAGTGTCCACCACCAGAAGGAAAAAATGGAGGGAGGGGCCCAGAGGAAGGGAGGACAATTGAAGAAAATAACGTCTAGACTTTCCCCAGTCCTCTCTTTTGGCTGCCTACAAAAGCCCCAGGCCAGGCCACAGTTCTGTCTCCACCTTTTAGTCCCCTATTTTACAACCACAGAGGAAAGAAATAAGGAAGGAGTCCATGCTGCCTCCTGAAAATATCTATATACCTGATTGGCCGGTTGCCTCCAGGGTGATGGCTAAGCTGTCAGTGTGATATCCCCTGAGTGATCCTGGACTGTGAAAAGGAGCTGGCTGGGCTGAATGACCTTCCCACCCCCCAGTGCATGAATTTTTGTGCACCATGTCACTAGTATACTATAAGTTATATAAATCTGGTTTCTCTCAAAATATCTTATTTTGAGATACTTAACTTTTCACTAAATAAAAACAAAAGACACTTTATGGTGGTTTGGGGGATATCCAAATTTCCAGCATTACTACTCTTGGAGTCAGTACAATATTGCAACAGTAAATCTGATGACTTTGTAGGGCCCTTAAGTGACTAACAGGTAAGTAGCACACACAGTACAGATATTCTGGGCAAAGGGATAATTCACTTCCCAGTGGGATGGCATGAGAGTTCATCACACTATCAAAATAGCATGTAAATGAAAACTTATTAATTACTTCTGGAATTTTCCATTTAATACTTTTAGACTCTAATTGACTTCAGTACCTGAAACTAATGAAAGTGAAACCAGAGTAAATGGAAACTAGTCTAACTATGTTAATAAAAAAAAAAAAAGTGTAATACTGGTAGAATGATAGGTCGTGGGACAGAATAGAAAAACCATAAATAGACCTGCACATACATGGTCAACTGACTTTTGCCAAAAGGGCAAAAGCAAATCAAGGGAAGGAGGCTGGTCTTTTTAACAAATGGTGTTTAAGCTATTGGATATCTATAGGCAAAAATAAATAAATAAGTCTTGACTTAAGCCTCATCATCTTATTACAAAAATTAATTCCAAATGGATGTTAGATTTAAAAATCAAGCATAAAATTATTGAATTTCTTAGAATAAAAATTAAAAAATCTTCAGGACTTATGAGTTAGTAGAGTTCAAAGACATGACAACAAAACCATGAGACATAAAAGAAAAAAAAACTAAATCGAACATTATAAATATGTAAAACTTTAGCTCTAAGACATAACGTGCTATGATAATTAGAGACAAACTATAGACTTGAATAAAATATTTGCTAACCAAATATCTGAGAAAAGACTCATATCTAGAATATACCTTAAAATATCAGAATAAAACAGTAGAAACAAGTAAATAGAATTAGAAAATGGGCAAAATACATGAATATGCTTCTTACCAAGAAGGATATTCAGATGACAGATAAACACCATAAATGTTCAGCATCATTAGCCAATAGATAAATACAAATTAAGACAACAATGGGGTATCAAAAAACACATATTAGAACAGCTGTTTTTTTTTTAAGTTACATTAGTAGCACATGCTAGTGAGAATGTGAAAAATCTTATTTCTTATATTGTTGCAAGAAATATATGATAGCACAACCAGTCTAGAGAACAGTTTGGCAGTTTTTCTCTTTCCATAGGCCACAGCAATTATGCTTCTGGACATTTATCCCAGGAAATGAGAATTTATGTCTACACAAAAGCTTACACATTAATGTTCAGAGCATCTTTATTTATAACAGCCAAAACCTGGAAACTATCTGAATGTGCTTCAAAAGATGAATGGTTAAACAGTGGCAGATTCATAAAATGAAATGTTACTCAGCAATATAAGGCATGAACTATTGATAGCACAAGTTGAATAGACCTTAAGAAAATTATGTGGAATGAAATTTTAAAAGGTTACATAATATACCATTTAATTCATATAATACTAGAGGGCCAGTGCACAAATTCATGCACCAGTGGGGTCTCTCAGCCTGGCCTGAGGGATCATACCAAAGCCAGCTCTCCAACATCCCCTGAGGGATCCCATGTTGCGAGAGGCTGGAGGCCAGGCATAGGGACCCCACTGGTGCACAATCAGGGCCGGGGAGGGATACAGGAGTTTTGCCAGCTGGGGAGGGACCACGGGAAGGCTCCAGGGCATGTCCAGCTCATTTTACTCAGTCCTGATTAGCCAGACCCCAGAAACAAGCTAACCTAGGGAGCATCTATTTTCTGCTGGTCAGTGCACATCATAGAGAATAGTTGAGCAGCTTTAGCATATCATTAGCATATTATGCTTTATTGGTTGAACGGATGACTGGTGGACTGGACACTTAGCATATTAGGCTTTTATTACATAGAATCCTTAAAATGACAAAACGTGGTCATACTTGCCAGGGAGAAGTATAATATTAAGAATGATTTGACTATGAAGGATTAGCATGTGGGATCTTTGTGGTGACATAACAGATTTGTGTCTTGAATGTGGAAGTGGCTAAACTAATCTACATATGTGATAAAGTTGCACAGGACTACACACACACAAATATAAGTACATGAAAAATTGGTGATATATGAATAAGGTAATGGATTGACTAATGTCCATTTTTTGGTTTTAATATTGTTCTATATTATATAAGATGTTCTAATTGAATATCTTATGGTTATAGTTGCACAGGATCTGAAACCAGTTTGGCTCAGTGGATAGAGCATCAGCCTGCAGACTGAAAGGTCCCAGGTTCAATTCCGGTCAAGGGAATTAGTTGTGGGTACATCTCCAGTAGGGGATATGCAGGAGGCAGCTGATCAATGTTTCTAACTCTCTATCTCTCTCCTTTCAGCTCTGTAAAAAATCAATAAAATAAAATAAAAAATTGGAATCTACAGAAAAGAATATATATATATATATATTTTTTTTTTTTTGTCAACCCCTGTTTTCAAACTGATGACCATTCTGGTCCAGGCATTGCTGATAACACAAATCAATGGAATCACAACATAAAGAACCATTTCATTTGGTATGTGTGAACCCTCAATTCATCAATTATTGCCAGTTTTATACTGTCAACTTTATCTTCATGTATCCCCATAAAAAAGTCTAGTGAATAAATTTCCTTTGTTCAAAGCTTAGTCTGGCTTCTCCCATTATTTCAAATCAGTTAAATCTGAAAAGGAGTGAAAATTAAGTGAGTTATCAGCTGCTAAAGTCTGTATACAGTTTTGGGACACTCTGTGCCCCTCCAAATGTAAATACACATTAAATAATTATAAAGGCAGTGTTTTTATTTCAACTGTATTTTCAAACTTCTGGTAGCATTTTTGGTTGAATTCCCTTCATTCAAAGCTTAGTCTGGGTGAAAAGAAAGAAACATCAATTGAGCTATCCGCTGTTACAGTATGCATACATGTTTTTGGGACACCTTGTATACATGGCCAAGATGAGGCATGTTATGGAATACTACTCAGCAATATAAGGAAAATCTATAGAGACATACAACAGCAGTGATGACTATAAAAAAATATGCTTTGATATAAAAGCAAAACACACAAAAAAATAGAGTTTATGTTTCTTTTAGATTGAGCTGTGAGACCGGATGTAACTAATCTATCCTCAAACACTTTGGAAAAGTGGTTGCTTGAGATGGGATATATCTAAGTGAAAATGGGCATAATGGAGCTGTGTTGGGTGATGGAAATGTTAACACCTTGGTAGGTGTGTGGGTTTCACAAGTATATGCATTTGTCAAAACTAATCAAACTATACGAGTGCATTTCTATTGAAGCAAATTATGCTTTAATTTTAATGTGTCCTTTAAAAAGAACTTTAAAAAATTTTCAAAATCCAGATGAATCATTCAGTGTACATCCTGGGAAGCCCACGCTCCATTTGGATATCCCTGGAGTAGTCAGTAATATATGTAAGAAATTTGGAACTTAGATCTCCAAGGCTTAGCTCCCATGTTTGCACGGGTATATATTGGCTGGATACTATTTAAATACTGTACCTGCTTTTACATCCATGTTTTGAAGAAAAGACTAAATGAGGAAGCTACAAAGTGTTTTCAACCAAAGAAATAGAGATTTTACATTCATTTTGAAGAGCATTTTAAGGAAAGTGCTTTTGTTTTCATCTCCATTTTCTTGAGGGGTAAAATCAAATAAAAGAGCCTCGGATGCAGTGGAAACTTTAGTTAGGTTTTAGGTATCCTTGACTGACGTATAAAAATATAAGTCTCATTGTCATCATATAACTATGAAAGTCACCAAATATACTGCTTACAAAACCTAGATGTAAAACTACAAACTGGGTGAAGGCCATCCTCTCAGATGCCACCTGTACTTCCTTAAAATTTTGTTTCCTTTTATTTTAAGAATTGATGCTGCATAACCTTTTTTTTTTCTTATATGTACTTAATATGACTTGTTTTTAGAAAATGGTCACTATGACAAACATTGGTTTAATTCCCTGTCCCTCTTCTCCAATGTTCGTACTTAAGCTCACTTAAAAGAATAGAACATAATTCAGCTAAAGAATAAAGTGGACCCAATAAAACACCATTGCCAGTATTACAATATTTATAGAAATATAGAGTCTCATTTTCTGAGAATGTTTAAAATCAGTAAGTATAGAGAAGATAGTAGTGTGGCTTGCCCAGAGGTATCTCACCAGCTGATTCAGAACGAGAAATCATAATAAGAAGTATTTCAAATAAAGCTCAAAATCAAGTATAAATAGTTAACAAAAGTAGAGCAATTAAGCTGTGTGTAGCAATACCTCTCCTTGATTTTCTCATATATCAGGCCTATTTAAAGTATCAACTTTTTTTTTTCTTTTTAAAAATATTTTTATTGATTTTTCACAGAGAGGAAGGGAGAGGGACAGAGAGCCAGAAACATGGATGAGAGAGACACATTGACCAGCTGCCTCCTGCACACCCCCCACCAGGGATGTGCCCGCAACCAAGATATATGCCCTTGACTGGAATCGAACCTGGGACCCCTCAGTCCGCAGACTGACGCTCCATCCACTGAGACAAACCGGTGTCAGCTAAAGTATCAACTTTCTATTTGTTAAGTTTTTTTTAGAAATAAGTATTTTAGAAATTAGTGTTTTGCTTTTGCTTCTATGCATTTGAAGATGCCACCCTCAATATGAGTGCCTGACTCTGTTTCATTAAAGCAAATAAAGAGGTAACCATATTTATTGAACAGATATGTGGAGAATCCAGACTCTATGCTCTGCTGAGAATTCTAAAATGGACACACAGATCCCCGCCTCCATGGAGATGAGCATCTTGCAGGAGTTCATGAGTAGATGTTGAATAAATTAGTGAATGGACATCATTTCTAAGGAGGAAGGGGAGAAGAAAACTACAATTTATCCTGCATCCACAATTCCTGAGCTCTGTATTAAGCCTTTTACATATTATCTCATTCAGTTCTGAGGCCCACCCTTGTCCCTTTTTAGAGATGAATAAAGAACCCTGAGACAACTTAAGCCAACTGCTCGAAAGCACACAGCTTAAGAGCAGAGCCACAACCCATTGCTGCTAATTAACCCACTCAATTAGACCGCCATCCTATGGTTATTCAGTGGTGACTACAAAATGTGACTCCAGAAACACATAGCTTTGAATCCCCTTGTTTCAACTGTGCATATTTTATATTTGGACATCTCTTTAGATTTAAAATATGACAAAATTCAAATACCACTTCCTCAGAGAAGCCTTCCCTGGAATCTCTTGCTGCTCAAGTCAGTTGATTATATGCTCTCCTAATGCCAAATACTTTTCCTTTATACCACTACTATTGGAATAATTTCCACCTTTTTTTTCTAGAGTATAAGCATGGGGAGTGGTTCAGGAAATGTGCCTCGGTTTACTTAATAAGTACACTGCCGAGCCAAGAGTGGGCACTATATGATGAACTAGAATGATTTACATAATTACTGAATGATGAGCTACATAATTATAGAATGAATGAACATTTTAAGGAACTTGCTCAGAGGGAAAGTAAAATGCTATAGGTCTAAAACTGATAGCAAATTATATGCAAAATGCTCTGAAGGGAAAATTTAAGAGATTGCCTTGGGCTCAGGGGGAGAAAAGAAGAGATGCCACTGAGGACACACTAAGTTAGGGGTGTCGAACTCAATCAGAGAAGGGGCCAAAATCTAAAATCCAGCCTAAATCGCGGGCCGAATGGTTTACTGAACAGTCATAAACTGATAATGTCATAAACTGACAGCGGAGTGCAGTGATGACAGCGCGGTGCGGGCCACATTGCAAGGCCTGGCGGGCTGGATTTGGCCCGCGGGCCTTGTGTTTGACACATGTGCACTAAGTGATTCAATGCATCTATACACCTCAAAGTCAGGAAGTAAGCTGGTTTCCATATGGATGCTAGGTTGCAGCTATCTACTTTGTTGTCTGGAATAAAGGTCCCTGAAATGATATGTTCAGCTTCAAATGTCCATTCTAGGTTTAAACAATAAAGATGCTTTGCTAGTGTGTTTCCCTGAAAATAAAACATCCTCTGAAACTAAGACCTACTTACAGGTTTTCTTCTGAGTGAAATATAAGGCATCCCCCCAAAAATAAGGCCCCCCAAGGCTCTGTCTCAGAATGAAATTAATTTACCACAAACTGGTCGCTAGGGCCCCTAGGGCCGCCCCGACTGGTGTCTAGCAACCAGTGACTTTCCACGGAGTCCTGACGTCACTGCTGTGTGGAGGTAGAGCAGAGGTCAGAGTGAGTGGTGAGCGCGGGGCGGGAAAGAGGAGGAGACTTTCACAGATGCCTGTAGAGAACAGGAGGATTAGAGCAGGATGCAGCCAAGGTGGTGAGTGCTAGTCTGTCTCTGGTGACACTACCTGATGCTCGCGGCAGCCCTCATGATGACTGAAGGTTCTCAGTCAGTGGCAGACCCTGCTCCAGCCCAGATCCAGGCCCCAGCAAGTCCAGTGACAGTCCCCAGGCTGGCCCCAGGGAGTAAATGTCTGATAAAGGGGTAGCGGGGATGTCTGGTGAAGGTGTTCAGTGGCACAGGGGTGGGGGGAGGGGGATCACTTAAAATGACACAGGAGGATCAGAGGGGGCAATCAAAATGACACAGGAGGATCAAAAGGGGTTACTAAAATAGTAATCCCCCCTCTGATTCTCCTGTGCCATTTTGATTCGGCCCTCTGATCCCCCGTGTCATTTTAAGTGATCGCCCTCCCCGCACCTTGATACCCCAATTCCTTTTTTTTACCCTTAGAAATGAGCGCAAAAAGAAAAAGTTACTCCATGGAATACAAGAAAGGAATTGTGGAAGACTCTTGGGGCCCAAATCTTACTGCTTTCTCCAAAGAGAAGATGTTGAGTATCAGATTGGTCTGAAAATGGCGAGCAGAATATGGTAACCTCATTAAACAAGTGGACAAAGGAAATGCAAAAAAGCACAAGTATGGATCAGGTTGGCAACCATTATTTTCTGAGCTGGAAGACCTGATCTGTGAATGGGTTGTTGACAGGAGAGCAAAGGCTTTGGTTGTGAATAGGGCTCAGATTTAAGAATTTGCCCTTGCAGTGGCACCACAGTTTGACATAGCCCCCAAGGACTTCAAAGCATCACAACACTGGCTGGATAATTTCTTTCAGCGAAGTGAACTGTCTTTAAGAAGATCTACAACATTGCTTAGGTTGGAAGATACTCAAGTTATTAAGCGAGCACTTGCATTCAAGTCCTTTATTGATGATGCTGACTTCTCTAAATACAATCTTTCCAACATAATTGCTATGGATGAAACTGCAGTGTTTATGGGCCAATCATCTCAAACAACAATTGAACAGTGGAGTGCCTCCTTAGTGTACATTCCCTCCACTGCTTATGAAAGTGCACGTGTTTCCTGTATTTTGGCAATTCGTTTGGATGGCACTAAAATCCCACCTTTAATCATTTCTAAGGGCAAGTAGGAAAAGATTGAACTTGTTTTGGGTATTTTTATTCTTGAAACTGAAAAAGCCTAGGCCACACAAGCAGTTATAAGGAAGTGGGTCACTTTAATGCTGCCTCTTGTTATGCGAGGGAGCCAAAGAGGTCTTCTAGTCTGGGATGCAGCCAGCACTCACCATGCTAAAGACATGAAGACATTTCTTCACGAAAGAAAAATAGATCAGATAATGAATGATTCCTGCAGGCATGACGGCCTATCTCCAGACTCTTGATATTGCAATAAACAAACCATTCAGACAATTTGTGCATGGAAATTAATGACTACATTGAAAATAGAATGGAGAGAAATCAGTGTGGAAACTTTGTGAAACCTAACCTGCAAAAAGTTGTGACTTGGGTGAAGAATTCATGGGAGAAAATCACTGACAGTTGCATTGCAAATGCACTGCGAGCAGGCTAACTTAACAAGAAGTACTCATTTAAAGACAGTGCTATTGCTAAACGTGAGAGATTTGGTCCACTGATTCTGAAAGAAATGGAGTCACAAGAAATTCACCAGGAAATTCAAGAATTGGATTGTTATGATGATGTTCCAGAAGATGATGACATGATTGTCATTGAAAAATTGAGTAAATTCTTGATACGGTAGGATTCACAGTTTGTCTGGTTTGTGTTGACAACTACCGTACTACCTTACCATATACAGGTAATAAATTTCCTTTATTTTCATTTAACAATAAATGTGTACCGTATTCTTCTTCATGGAAAAATAAGACATCCCTGAAAATAAGACCTAGTGCATCTTTGGGAGCAAAAATTAAAATAAGACACTGTCTTATTTTCAGGGAAACAGGGTAGTGGAACACTTGATTTTTCAAAATCCCCTCTTCACAAAAGGATTTTTAGTCCTCTGGTCTATTTAGTAACAACTATGAGTATCTAGGAGTCATCCTTGATTCCTCCCTTCCTTCACCCCACCAGTCCTCTCCTTAATCAACCTTTTAGCAAACCCTGTCATTTCTGCCTCTCAAATATATTATCTCCACTTTTGTTATCTTCACTGCTTCTACCCTAGACCAGCCACTCTCTATATTCTGCTATAGCTTCCTAATGTCCTCCAAGCTTGCTTTCCTTCAACATACTATACAAAATAAATTTTATTCTTTAATGTAAATTAGGTTATATCAGTTTCCTTTCAAAATTTCCAAAGTCCTCTTCTCACTTAAAATTACAATGGTAAAGCAGTTCCATTTTTTTATTTTTTGGAAGGGCCTTCATCCCTGTTTTCAGTAGTGCTGCATCAATTTGCATTTCTAACAGCAGTGCACCAGGGTTCCCTTTTCTCCACATTCTCATCAACAAGTGTTTGTTGATTTATTGATGCTAGCCACTCTGACAGGTGCTAAGGTGATAACTCATTGTGGTTTTAATTTGCATTTCTCACAAAATTAAAATGCTCACTCCTATGTTCATTGCAGTGTTATTTACAACATCCAAGATATGGAGGTAGCCCAAGTGCCCATTAATAGATGAGTGGGTAAAAAGTGATGATACATATCATATATAAAATAGAATATTATATGGCCATAAAAATAATGAAATCTAATTATGACAACAGGGATGGACCTAGAGAGTATCGTGCTAAGTGAAATAAGTCAGAAGGAGAAATACAAGACAAATACCATATGATTTCACTTGTATGGAAAATTTAAAGAACAAAATAAAAAATAAAAATCAAACTCATAGAGGCAGAGAAGGTTGCAAGAGGGAAGGGGGGTTGGATAACTGGGTAAAGACTTTGAAGGGACTAATTGAAGTATAAATTGGCAGCTATCAAATAGTCATGGGGATGTGCTAGTAAATAAAGTGCAGTATAGGGAATATAGTTAATGTTATAATAACTATGAATGATGTCAGGTAAGTACTTTACTTATCAGGGAAATTACTTGTAAATTATATAATTGTCTAACTACTATGCTGTACTTATGAAACTGATATAAAATAACATTAAATGCCAATATTAATTGAAAAAAAATAAATTCATGTAAAGAAAGTAAAATTACAACCATTACCTAGTCTTTACACAATTTGGTTCCTACCTATTTCTCCACACTTACCACAGGACCTTTTATTCTAATTCTATTTATAATATTATTTTCACATCAAGTTTTGCCATGTCCTCTTCTGTCTGACACAACATCTTAAGATCTCTCTGTCAAAAAAGACACTCTTTTATTTAGTTTCCCTCTCTAATTTTACATGGTCAGAGATATTTTTCCTAGCCTTTCCAGGAAAACAAGCCACCACTTCACTTGACAAGGCATCTGCCCATAGGAGAGACTTTTCTTAACTTTCACAATGTGCCACTGGGTTCTCTTAACTAAAAGTGAGAATAGAGAAATTCAGTAACTCTCCCAAGGCTTGCCAGTTATTTTGTGCTATTCTTTAGACTCAAAGTCTAAAAGAATTAGCACTCAAGTTCTATGCTGTCTACTCATGTGTTCTAACACATTTGTTGGGGGGGGGGCAGTATTTAGCAGTAAGCAGAATGAATGGGAAATTTTATTCACTTCTCATTTTTTTGTGTCCCTTATTGGGCTTAGAGTCTGACCTTAGGTAGGAAGAGAAAGCCACAATAATTACTAAGATAGAATGTCCTTCAAAACTGGTAGGGTGTGGGTGTTAGGGTCCAATTAATGTTCATTTAATAAATAACAAAAGTGACTTACTTTTTTTTTTTAAAGACTTGTTTCTGGACAGAGTCAAATACTTTTATATTGAAATTTTGGCTATCTTCTTACACATTATTAATTTTGGGATTCCAAAATTACATCTATGTTATTATTCTTCATGTACTTTCCAAATGTGTATTCACATTTATCAATTTTAGACACATGAAATTAGACAGTCTAAGTGTGTGCTAACAAAATTGACCAGGAAAACTGATTGAAAAAAATATTCTAAGGCCAAAACTGCAGAATTTTGAGAAATTTAGTAAAGAAGTCCTACACAGAGTCTGGCAAATGGTTTGCAAATGCTTTTTTGGTTCTTTTTTTCTCTCTAGAATCTTCTTTGAAGTGGTACTCTAGGAATCTTAAATAACTTCCACTGTTCCTGAGAAGAGCAGGATTAAGGCCACTTATTTTGAGGAAATGAAGACACAGGCAGTTTCAGCAAATTATATGAGGCTTTGGCCAAGTGGCCGTAAAAATTACCTTCTTTGGTTTATAGTGTCTGTTGGGCATGAAAATAATTGGGAATGGCTAAAAGTACCCAAAAGCATGACAAAGTGTCTTTCTAGGAAACTAATTCAACTCTCAAGCCACATCATATTCTCAAAGATCCTCTCCCCCCCCCCCGACTTCTTCTTCTAGTTGTAATTGAATTCTTATCCTCAGAAATGGTCATAGTGCTCCAGATACCCATTACATTTAACATTAGCCCTGCTTATAGCATATTATAGCATAGCTATGATGCTAGATATGTGGCATATATAGATATTTTGGGTACTTTTCAGTGTTATTGAGACATTCTCATTTCTGGGCTCTGAGTTTCATACATCAAAATAATTTTGTTACACAAGGCTTTCCTGATTTTTTACCTTTTAATTTTGTCTTCCTCCATTTGAGGACCAATCAGTGTAAAAGGGAGCATGTCCAGAAAAAGTAGTTATTATTTCTATTAATTTCAAATTGTAAGGTTAACCTCATTAACAAATGTTACCCCAATAAATTTAGTTTTAAAAAAAATAGGTATCTAATTAATCATGGAAATGAAGATTTTTCCTCACAACCACCATACCCTATACATATTTCTGCTGTCCTGTATTATTGCTTTTATAGTTTACTGTTGCCTTTGGTCATAGGGAAAATTATATACTTTAAAATAATTTTTCAAAGACACTTGAAAAATTCTTAATTTAGCATATAAGAATAGAGGAATTTAGAATAGAATAGGAATAGAAAGACAGCATACAGAAATAGAAGGAAGTGATTTTAAAATTATTCCTTAAAAAGTTATCAAAAGTAACAAGCATAAAATATATTTACTGATATAATCATTTTATTCACAGTCAGGAACAAGAACCAAACACCTATACTTAATACTAGTCTTTATTTTTCTGGTTGTTTTAGGCAATGGATTTAACAAAATGAGAGGAAAAGAGGTAAAATTTATATTGCTTTCAAATAATGTGTCTTGATACTAAAACATGCAACACAATCTCTTGAAAAGTATTTAGAAAATGCAAACATTTTGTAAAATAATGAAATTGCTACAAGAGAAAAAAATTTCATAATCCTATCTAATAAAGAGGTAATATGCAAATTGACCATCATGTCATCAAAAAGATGACAGTGCCCATAGCCACGAGATGGTGGCGCCTAGTCCCCTCCGTCCTCCTGGAGTCCCCCAGTCCTTTCCACCCCACCAGGGGGGTGGCAGGCATGCAGTGCGGCTGGACCTACCCTCAGCCCTCCAGCGGCCCAGGGCCAGAGCCCACAGCCAATAAGAAGGGAATAGCTAATTGCCCCACCCTCAAAGATGGCAGTGCCCACAGCCAATAAGGAGGGAATATGCTAATAACCTGTCACGCCCTCAAAGATGGCTGCACCCACAGCCACAAGATGGCAGTACCCAGTCCCCTCAGCCCCCCAGCCGCACAGGGCTGGCCCAAGGCACAGGCAAGCCTTGGATGGCAGTTTCCCAGCCACCAAGGACTGCCCGAGGCTCAGGTAACCAGTGCAAGCCTTGGCACTCCCGCCAGCAGTGCCAAGGCTTGCACTGCTGGCGGGAGCAGCAGCAGAGGTGTGATGGGGCATTGCCTTCACCTGATCACTGTGTCATCTCCTGCACCTGAGGGCTCCTGGACACTGAGAGGGGGCAGCCAAGCTGAGGGACCCCCCCCCACCACCACTTCCAGTGTATGAATTTTCATGTACTGGGCCTCTAGTTTATCTATATTAATACAACAACCAGGAAGAAAATATGATGCAAAAATAACATAATTATAAAAGAAAAACTAATTTGGAGTTTTAAAAAAATCTATCAAGAGCCAATTCCTTTTTTCTTACTATTTACTTGTGAACAACCTTTTAAAGTTTGATACCCACTTTGAAATTTTGTTGATTAAATTCCAAATATAGAATGCTTGCATTTTTATCATTCATAGCCAACCCACCAAGTGTTTTGATATTTTACTTGGTTTCAAACGCTTTTCATGATTTTAGGCAAAGCAAATAGGTTACAGTAGTTAGGCACATGTAACTGAAAAAAGTAGTTTTCTATAAAACCACAAGTTTTGTACATAGGGGCATGAAGTATTCTAATCCAGTTCACCTTTGCAATTCCTTGTATCTTATTAGTGAATGTGTGGTTTCCTGAGCTGTTCTTTGAGTTTCTTTCTTGTAAATCAACTTTTCATATATAATACCTAGAAATATAAAGCCATATTAGAACAAATTTCAAAAAGGGTCATATGTGACATGCCAGAGATAAAGAATCTGATTAGAATGGAAGCTGGATCTTTTTATGGTGCCAAATATAATGTAAGACACCATGTTGTTACTGAGAAGAAAGCCTTATTTATAACAGTGGTACCATGCTGCATAACAGATGCCAGTGGAAAGTGGAACTATGATGAAATTAATTTGACCCTTCTCAATCCTACAGAACATAAACCACATATATTTGATAAAGATCAAGTTTGCAAGAAATAGCTTAGACTTCAGATGTATAAAAGCTTCAATGAGCCGAAACCTGTTTGGCTCAGTGGTAGAGCGTCAGTCTGCGGACTGAAAGGTCCCAGGTTTGATTCCGGTCAAGGGCATGTACCTTGGTTGCGGGCACATCCCCAGTAGGGGGTGTGCAAGAGGAAGCTGATCGATGATTCTCTCTCATTGATGTTTCTAACTATCTATTCCTCTCTCTTCCACTCTGTAAAAAATCAATAAAAAAAAAAAGCTTCAATGAAAAAAATCAAGGCAACACTTTGTACAGTTCTGAATACAGCTTATATAAATTAAAAAATGATGAAAATGTAGTTTGGAGATGTGCAACTTTTCCTCATTAGATATATGTGCAATACTAAGTATTATAATTCAGTTATTTCGCTGCATTTTTCAGGCCATTAGGCACCTACAGATATCAATCTCTTGTGTATGTAATAAAAATTTAATTTCTCATGCCTAACCTGGATAACTGCATTAAATAGTATTTTGGAATTTATTTGTGGATGATTTTGTTATAAAATCCCCTACAAAGTCTATGATCCAGTTTTTAATAAGATCTTGGAGGTATTGAAATCTTTATATATGAAAAATGATTTCATGGTTCTTCCTTAAAATAAAAGCAAAATGATTGAAGTTTTTCTGGCTAAGAGAGAGGGCAAAAGTTTATTCTGAAGACAGAGATTTTTAAGATTAAAGTCAGGTTTGGCAGGAAGCCTGCTTTATTTTAATGAAAGAATGAATAGGGGCCAAACTCATTACTATTGGAATACATAGCAGTCCCCAAGCACATAAGTAAAAATAGAAAAATACCATATGCATTTTAGCTTGCCAAGATTATTATAGCAGGAAATCAGTTTCATTCATTTATTCATTTATTCTGTCTTTCATTCATTCAAAAAAAAATCTCCAGTCTGCATAGACTCTGAGAAAGTAAAATGCTATCTAATAAAAGAGTAATATCCCTCCAAGACACAAGATGGCTGCCCCATGTGGTCAAAGATGGCCACCACAAGATGGCTGGCAGGGGAGGGTAGTTATGGATAGTTTGGGGCGACCAGACCTGCAGAGGAGACCAGTTGGGGGAGACCAGGCCAGCAGGGGAGGGAAGTTAGGCAGGACCAGGTTGCAGGGAAGGGAAGTTGGGAGTCACCAGGTCTGCAGGGGAGGGCAGTTGGGGGGGACCAGGCTGGCAAAGGAGGACATTTGGAGGAAACCACACCAGCAAGGGCAGGCAGTTGGGGAGACCAGGCCTGAAGGGAAGGGCAGTTGGGGGGAACCAGGCCTGCAGGGAGGACAGTTGGGGGTGACAGGCCAACAGGAGAGGGCAGTTGAAGGGAACCAGGCCTGTAGGGGAGGACAGCTGGGGGGGCCAGGCTGGAATAGGAGGGCAGTTAGGAGTTACTGGGCCAGCAGGGAGGTGTAGTTGGGGGCAACCAGGCTTGAATGGGAGGGTAATTAGGGATGACCAGGTTGGCAGGGGAAGGCAGTTAGGGGCATTTAGACCAGCAGGGAACAGTTGGGTGTTGATCAGGTTGGCAGGGGAGTGGTTGGGGGTGATCAGGCTGGCAGCAGAAGTTATGAGCAATCAGACAGTCAGGCCAGTGAGTGGTTGGAAACTGGCAGTCCTGGAATGTGAGAGGGATGTCCTACTGCCCATTTAGGCCCAGCTGGCAAGGGAGTACAGTTAGGGGTTAACCAGTCGCTATGACATGCACTGACCACCAGGGGGCAGATGCTCTGAACAGTAAATTAGCTTGCTCTTGGTGTCCAGATAATTGGGACAGAGTGAGATGGGCCAGTCACATCCTGAAGCCCTCCTTCAGCCCCTCTCCAGCTGGCCAACCTCCTTCATCCTTCTCTAGACCTGATCATGTACCAGTGAGGTCCCTTGGCCTGGCCTGTGCCCTCTCACAATCCGGGGCCCTTGGGGTATGTTAGAGAGCTGGTTTTGGCCTGAAGGCAGAATGACCACTCACTATGATGCATGCTGTCCACCAGGGGGCAGATGCTCAATGCAGGAACTGTCCCTGGTGGTCAATGAGTTCCCACAGAGGGAGCACCACTCAGCCAGAAGCTGGGCTCATGGCTGGCAAGCACAGTGGCAATGGCAGGAACCTCTTCTGCCTCTGTGGAAGCACTACGGATGTCCAACTGCTGGCAGAGGCCCACTTCATGCAGGGCGCAGGTCTAAGCCATCAGTGGGGCAACCCCTGAGGTTTCCTGGACTGAGAAAGGATGCAGGCCAGGCTGAGGAACACCCCCAAGCCTAAGTACAGAAATTTCGTGCACCAGGTCTCTCGGTTATCATAAAAACACCATATGGAAATGCCTGTGCTTCCTATTTGAATTACTTGAAAAATAAATAAAAGTTCAATTTTACTGAAATGTAAGCTGATGTTTTTTCTTAACCAAATATCTTTTATAGTGTATTCTATCATCCAAGTGCCAAAATAACAAAAGCTAAAATATTTGTATCTGCATTTATGCAACTTATTTTTCAGACATTGTATAGCAAAAACCCATTATTCCAGCCACGATTACATGGAACTGTTGATGACAATGCCGAATATTACAATTTAAAAAATATATATAAAGTATGAGGTACCTCTCCCATCTCTCCTTATTTTTTTTTTTTTATATCTTCATCACTTTGAAAGGACCATGCTTTCAACAAGCAGCAGATGTTAATATAAAAATACAGAACATCTCAATTTTCTCACTGCTAACTCAGCTTACTGAGCCAGTTTCACAATTCTCACATTCCTGAGTCCTTGGAGAAAATGTTAATTTAGATTGTTAAAATTGACACGAGTTAGGGTATAAAGGGTAATTAGCATAAAATCCTACACAAAGTGTTCTTAGCACCATTAATCAACACCCACCTAGGCATACACTTTTTTAGTCAGAGCTGATATTTAATGGAGCTAAAAAATATCTAAAATATTCTCTTCTAGTTAGGTAATTAAAAAATGCAGTTTGTCCTCAAATCAAATTTGAGGGTTTTTAAGGGGGGAAAAATACATAATGTGCAGTTCAAGTATACCTTTTATTTTATACTTTTTTTAAAGCACATTAAAGTACTCTTTGGAAGAAAACACCTTTGAAACACTAGTGTTATTGATATATTTGTGTTAATGCAATGCTGTTGTATGCATGTGTCATTATTGCTGAAAAGACTGATCTGTTTTCTTTTTCCTCCCCCGATGCTTGCAAAGGCTGTTGCATTTGGCACCATTTTTTTTTTTTTTTTTTCAATTTGCAGTACAGGACGGCATTGGTTGTGTTTCTGCCTCTCTCATTTTCCAGACTCCTAAACCCAAAAATAAGACACTGAGATTTGAATCTTCTCATCAGTGCAGGGGTATTCTTGGTTCCTCAGACTCTGCAGCCTGCTGTATTAATTGGAGCTCTTTCTTCCTCCTCTCCTTGCTAATGATGTGAACTAGTGGCAAGAGAACTGCCTTCCAGTTAGATAAATGATTCAAAGTCACATAACTACTTTCTGTTCCTTCGCTTTCTCATTTGGAAAAAGAGAAAAATGTCAAAAATAACTGACATGACAAGTATGAAAAATATTAAAATATCAGGGGCACAGGGCATACATGTTTCTGGGAACATGTCTATATATGTTCCTGGGAATACCAGTAAGACTCATCTTTGGAAATTCTATTTTGAATGTCCAATGAAGACTAGAAACATATTATGTTATCCCTGCAGGTCATTTATTCCGAATAAGATAAATGCTGCCTTGTATAAGACAGTGGCTGTGCACAGGGCATAGAAGCGAAACAGAACAGTCTCAGGAGGGAGGTTGTTTTTACAAAAATCCCAAAACCACAAGGCAAGTGCTCTGATAAATGCTGGTTCTGGAGAATACTCAGCAGAGGCACCTAATTAAAACTGGAGAAAGAGGATAAGAGGAAGGATGCTTAGGATTGGTCCTGGTTGAGGAAGAAAGTGAAGAAAATGTTCCTGACACTGAGAAATGCACTGGAAAGCCTGGGTAGAAGGAAACAGTCTAGTACATTCTAGGAGACAGAATTGAAAGCTGGAGTGTTGGGCAATGAAGAGGGTATTAAGCAGGGAAGTGCACCCTTGTGTTTTAGAAAGACCACTCTGACTGCAGGGTGGTAATAGAGTGGCTTCTGGTGGAGACTTGAGGCAGGCAGTCAATGAGGAAGCTACTGAAGTGGCCCTCCTGTGAAACACCTGTGATTACAGGGCAGGCCTGGGGTAAGATGGAGAGTGGGGCTAATAATATAAGCAATTCACATGTATGGAGTATTATCACAGGCTAGACCCAGCATTTTCCCTGTATTATCTCATCAAATTTTCACAAAAAATTCCTGTATTACATGTACTATTTCTCTGTAGTTTAGAAGATTTGAATTTAAAGAGAAAATTGGCTCAAAAGCAGGCCTTCCCAAAAGGCCAAAGCTGAGGTTCAAAGCCAGCAAGCATTGCTCCAGAGCTCGCTCTGTCGCCTTCCAGAAGAATTTAGAGGAAGGACTGATAGTGCTCAGTGACAAGGTAGCGAGTGGAGAGGGAGAAGGAGGTCACAAAGACGAGTGCCTGTGTAGTCAGGCAGGGAGGGAGGTAGTTCACTTGGATACTGAATGCAAGAGGAGGTTGAGGTAGTTCACTTGGATACTGAATGCAAGAGGAGGTTCATGTTTGGTGAAGGATTAGAGGGTAGATAAAATTAGATTAGTGAGCACCTTGAGTTTGAGGTGCCTGCAGGTTAATAAAATATGGAAAGAAAAAAAAGTTGTCTGATTGTGTGGCAAGAGGAAATTTTCCTAAAGGTGCAGGACATGACAGGCACACAAGGTAATGACCACATGCAGGCCTGAACTATTGTTCTTCAGATGATGATTACACAATTCTATAAATTACAGGATGCAGACCAGGGGGCTGTCTGATGTTTCCCATACCTTTGATTTTCTCCTTACTCCTACCTGCCACTTGACATACAAGGACACAGATTCCAGTGCCATTTAACTTTGGCTTATATCATTAATAAAGCCATATATCCTAAGTCCCTTATGATTTCCAAAGCTGACCACCAAGGCCAAGTATCCTACCTATTAAAAGAGCAATATTCAAATTAACCAACACTTCGCCCCACAAATCACGCCCACCAGCCAATCAGAGCGAGTATGCAAATTAACCCCAACCAAGATGGCTGCAGCCACAGAGAACAGGAGGCAGGCTTGGGTTTCTCTGGCAACAGAAGAAGCCATGTTTTCCACCTGCCCTAGCAGCCCTAAGCCTCCACTCAAGGCTACAAATTTTCAATTATAGAAGGTAAACAAATCCAAACAGAATTAGCTACTGCCACCGAAGGAGCAGGAGGCTTGGCTCTGCTCCAGGCTACAAAGTTTCAATTGTAGAAAGTAAATATATCCCAGATACCAGGGCCTCCACTTGGGTCACTGGGTGGGGGGAGAGGGGAGCGTGGCTGGCCTGCAAACCATCACAGGCCCCTTGCTCAGGCCAACACACACCCCAAGGGAACCCCCACCCTGATTTGGGACACCCTTCAGGTCAAACCAGCTGGTCCCCACCCATGCACTAGGCCTCTATCCTATCTAATAAAAGAGCAATATGCAGATTGACCATTACTCCAACAAGTAATATGGTTTCCCCCATGTGGTCAAAGATTCTACCCTCATGTGGACACAACATGGCTGCCACAAAATGGCCAGCAGGGGAGGGGAGTTGGGGGCAATCAAGCCTACAGGGGAGGGCAGTTAGGGGTGACCAGGATGGCAGAGGTGGGATGTTGGGGGCAAACGGGCTGGCAGGGGAGCACTTAGGCATCAATCAGGCTGGCATGGGAGTGGTTAGGGAGTGATCAGGCTGGCAGGCAGAAGTGGTTAGGGGCAATCAGGAAGGCAGGCGAGCAGTTGGGAGCCAGCAGTCCTGGATTGAGAGAAGGATGTCCAACTGCCCGTTTAGGCCTAATCCCGGTGCCTCAGTGGGCAATCAGACATCCCTTGAGAAGTCCCAAATTGGAGAGAGTGCAGGCTGGGCTGAGGGACACCCCCCTCACCCCCATGCACGAATTTCATGCACCGAGCCACTAGTTTGTGATATTACAATCTTCTCTACAGGTATGATTTTCTAAAGAAAGTATCATGGCAAAAAGCTTCTTTAATGGAGAACCTCTCCCAGGATCACTAGTTTAATTTCTAAAATTATTAGCTTTTGCTTAATAATGATGCTATAGTCAGGAATGAATCATACTAAGAAAGTTTTTTGCTGGTGGCATACTTTACATTTTCATAATACTTCCATAGGGCTCATGCTTTCCTCTAAGATGGTTCATGAAGACAAAATAATGCAGTAGAAGAGAAGGGAGTGAGAAAAAAATCATGGTTTATGTAACAATACAGTAAGATATCTATTTTTAAACTCTTATTTTTTTTTTAAGATTTGATATATAATAAAATGTAACTTTAAAGCACCCTTCATTCACAGCCTCTCAAAAACTTAACAACTCATACAAATCCAGTGAAACTCTATAGTAATACTTATTAAAGGGAAGTGGTGAATTTATATTACTTACTTCAGGTAATTTAAAATGTCAGTAACACAGTGAAGAAGTAAAAAGGAAATCAGAAACAATATTTTTCCAGACACTAGAATTATAGTTTCTCAAAGTCTGAATCTTTTGATTTAACTCTGTGGCACAGAGGATTAACAAGTTTAGTTTTCTCAGGATAGAGAACATAAGATTCATCTTATTTCTGTTCTGTTTGAAATTATGAAATCAAATTCAGTTTCACAGAAGCACAATTTGGAAGCAAACCAACACAATCACTGTGTAAGAAAGTCACTCCCTGACAGCAAATGTTCACAGGATGAATGTAGAGATGAAAGACAAGTAATTTATTTTTATTTCAAACCAAAAATGGAGATTTAAACTATAGTAAATTTGTCCTTGTAATGAAATGCAAAATGTAAGTCAAATGTCTTTATAATATTATCAACATACAAATAAGTATTATGAATTATGATCGGGCTGATTTTGAGCTATGGGTTAAATGCAGTAATCACACATTTCTTCATAATGTTAGTATTAATATATAGAGATTAGAGGCCTGGTGCACAAAATTTGTGCACTCGGTGCGGGGGGGTCCCTCAGTCCTGCCTGTGCTCTCTTGAAGTCCAGTAGCCCTTGGGGGATGTCTCACTGATGGCTTAGGCCCACTCTCTATGGGGAGTGGGCCTAAGCTATGGGTGGGACATCCTTAGTGCTGCCACAGAAGCGGAAGAGGCTCTCACCACCATCACTGCTCTTGCAAGCTGGGAGCCTGGCTCAGGGTTTCTGGCTGAACAGTATTTTCCCTGTGGGAGCACACTGACAACCAGGGGCAGCTTCTACTTGAACATCTGCTCCCTGGTGGTCAGTGCACATCATAGTGACCAGTCATTCCCTGTTTGGTCAATTTACATATTACCTCTTTATTATATAGGTTACCTTATATATAGGATACCTTATATAATAAAGAGCTCATATGCAAATGGTCATCACATCCTCATGTTGTCATGCCCTCACATCATCATGCAGTAACTGCTCAGACTCATAAGCCTGGGGAGAGAGGAATGGAGAGCAGCCAGGCACAAATGAGCTCTCAGGAGAGGAATGGAGACCAGCCAGGCTATAGCCTGGGAGAGGGACAAGCCACATGCCCCGTGGTCTCAGGCACCTGTGGCTGTGGCCAAGGTGAAGCACCCACTCATGGTACCCTGTGGCTGCAGCTGGCCTGGGTTCTGGGTGCCTGCAGCAAGCCAGAGGAAGGGAAGCCTCAGTCCTGGGTGCCTGTGTCTAGCTTGAGGAGGGAATCCTGGGTCCCGGGTGCTGGGCGAGGCAGAGGTAGTTAGGGGTAATCAGGCTAGCTGGGGAGCAGTTAGGGGTGATCAGGCCAGTAGGGAAAGAGTTATGGGTGATAAGGCAGGCAGAGGTGGTTAAGGGTGATCAGGCAGGCAGGCAGGCAGGCAGAGGGGCTAGAGGCAATCAGGCAGGTAGGCAGATGAGCAGTTAGTAGCCAGTGGTCCCAGATTGTGAGAGGTGGTTGGAAATCCCCCAAGAGGTCCCGGATTGGAGAGAGTGCAGGCCATTCGGAAGGACCTGACCTCTCATGCAAAAATTTTGTGCACCGGGCCTCTAGTATACATATAAGATTAAAAAAACACATTCCAATTTTTGTTGCTGAGTGATTCATTCCTGAAATACTATTCCATTGCAGGACAGTCAAGCCTTAAGAGGAATAAAAGGGGTGAGAACAAGCAAAAATTCTACACTGGGAATGATATGAAAAGCATTTTTATCATAAGAGTGTAAAAGCAATACTTAAAAAATAAACAGTGCAAAGAGATAAAAATAAGAATCATATCATTTTCAAACTAGAAGGGATATTAAAATATCTAATCAAAATCCATCATTTAACATACAAGTAAAATTTACCTCAACTAGTGGTTCCCTATATTTTCTATGACTCCTAACTATCCTATCCAATAAAAGAGTAATATGCAGATTGATCATCATTCCAACACACAATATGGCTGCCTCCATGTGGTCAAATATCCTGCCCCTATGTGGACACAAGATGGCCACCACAAAATAGTAAGTAGGGGAGGGCAGTTGGGGGCAATTAAGCCTGCGGGATAGGGCAGTTAGGGGTGAAGAGGCTGGCAGAGGAGAGAAGTTGGGAGCAAACAGGGTGGCAGGGGAGCAGTTAGACATCAATCAGTCTGGCATAGGCATGGTTAGGGGTGATCAGCCTGGTAGGCAAAAGCACTTGGGGGCAATCAGGAAGGCAGGCAGGTGTGAAGTTGGGAGCCAGCAGTCCTGGATTGTGAGAAGGATATCTGACTGCCTGTTTAGACCAGACCCTGGTGGGATCCCAGTGGGATTGGGTCTAAACGGGCAGTCAGATATCCCTCGAGGGGTCCCAGATTGGAGAGGGTGCAGGTTGGGCTGAGGGCCACCCTCCCCACCCCCATGCATGAATTTTGTGCACCGAGCTTTTAGTTGCAAATAATTTCCAATAGAGGAAAGCAACTATGGGTAGCACACTGGTTCAAAACAAGTTACAACACAGAACCTGGAACAAATAAAATAGCATTCTCTAGGTTTATATAAAAGTAAATAAAGGAGTTTCAAAGAAGTCCAGAATGATCATTTACTTCATTTCTGTCTTTGAAACCTAATAATTAAAGACAAGAGATATGAATGTGTCTGAGATAGTTCTGATAATACCAAAATGAGATGCATACTGAGAAATACTGCCTTTTATCATGAACCAACTACATATAACTCTCAGAAGTTAATCTCAGAATTTTTGGCTATCCTATATAATAAAATGGTAATATGCAAATTGACCCTACCTCTGCTACACCCAAAAGCCATGCCCACCAGCCAATCAGGAGTGGGTATGCAAATTAACCAAACTAAGATGTCTATGACCATGGAGAGAGCTGGAGGCTTGAGTTGCCCCTGGCAATGGAGGAAGCCAGGCTTTCAGCCTACTCTGGTGGGCCCAGGAATCTGCTCAAGGCTACAAAGATTCAATTTATAGAAGACAAATAAATCCCAGATACCAGGACCTCCACTTGGGTCACCGGTTGGCATGGCCAACCTGCAAATTATCACAGGTCCCTTGTCCAGGCCTCCTATGCCTGAAGGGAACCCCCACACTGATCTGGGACACCCTTCAGGGCAAACCAGCCAGGCCTCACCCATGCCCCAGCCTCTCTAATAAAAGGATAATATGCAAATTGACTATCACTCCAACATATAAAATGGCTACCCCCATGTGGTCAAAGATGACTGCCCCCATGTGGAGGCAAGATGACCACCACAGATGGCCAACAGAGGAGGGAAATTGGGAGGGATCAGGCCTGCAAGGGATGGCAGTTAGGGGTGATCAGGCCCGGAGGGGAGGGCAGTTAGGGGTAACCAGGCTGGTAGGGGAGGGCAGTTAGGGGCAAACAGGCTGGCAGGGGAGTGGTTAGAGGGTGATCATACTGGCAGGCAGAAGTAGTTAGGGGCAATCAGGAAAGCAGGAAGGCAAATATAATAGTTGGGAGCCAGCAGTCCTGAATTGTGAAAGGGGTGTTCAACTGCCTGTTTAGGCCTGATCCTACCTGGATTGGGCCTAAATGGGCAGTTGGACATCCCACAAGGGGTCCCAGACTGGAGAAGGTACAGGCTGGGCCTAGAGACACACACCCCTGTGCATGAATTTTGTGCACCGGGCCTCTACTAATTATCATAAAGACCTCAAAATCCAATTTATTATGGTAGTATTTAAAATAAGTTTTCTCAATTTTTGTTTTAGAGAAACTGTATTAGAAATATCTTCTATTTTTTTAAGTGGTTGGTAAAAAGCTACTAGTACCTATGTCCATTCCATCCAAAAGATCTATTTGCTTTGTTCTTCTAATGGCTCTCTTACTACTTACCATATGCAAATATGTGTGTGCAGATATAAAAGTGAAAGCCATCTACAATATCTGTTTGCTTTTCAACTTTGGTCTCCACCAAGGAAAATAAATACAATCTTTCAGAAGAAACTCTCATACTCTAAGCCAGTAGTTGGCAAACCGCAGCTCACAAGCCACATGAGGTTCTTTGGCCCCTTGAGTGTGGCTCTTCCACAAAATACTATGGTCTGGGAGAGTCTATTTTGAAGAAGTGGTGTTAGAAAAAGTTTAAGTTTAAAAAATTTGGCTCTCAAAATAAATTTCAATCATACTGTTGATATTTGGCTCTGTTGACTAATGAGTTTGCTGACCACTGCTCTAAGCCATTTCTCTTTGTTGAAGAATGCTGATCAATCCCTTACACCATTTCAATATTTTAACTTTATAATTACCATAGTTTAAGTAAAGCAATTCTCCTTTCCCTTCAACTTCATTTCCTCTTCCCCACCATCACCCTCTTCTCCTCTGATTTCTTCTCCTTCTTCTTAGTAGAAAACATAACATGTTTTCAAATAGTTTATTTTTTAAAGATTAAAAAGGATATTACTTTGGAAACATATAGTAAAATACAAAATTGTATACAAATAATTCTCTGACCTTAGGAAGTCCATAAAGAACACGGGCTGATCTACTGCCTTTCTCTAACCCTAACTTAATCCTGTGTTCCACCTTATGGAATGTCACCATTACTTGGGTCTATATCCTCTAAGTTTTTATCTTGGAATTGAACATGAGAATTCACTCAACCTACTGTGCAAAAATAGTATAACTCTACTCAGAGAAACAATAAAATGAAAAAAAGGAATTAAATGAGTAGCTAGCTATCTAGATTTATTTATTTATTTGTATCTATTTATCTATCTATACTATCCCCATAAAAAAATTCCTGAAACATAGTAAGTACCAATTAAATATTAACATGTTATTGTTTTCTGAAAGTAAGGTTTTTCTACTGTGATTCAACTTAAAATAGTCTCAGATGTATGTATAGATCAACCTCTATATGGGTAATCAAAGGGACAAAAATAACTTAGACTTACTTCATTCCTCAAAGGAGAGACATTGGGAGACTACAGAGCCTTAGCTTCAGATGGTATGGTAATAACATCCCAGTGAATATGACTATATTTAAAAAATAGAACAATTTTTAACCTAGTAATTACACTCCTAGAAATATAGCCCAGGCACATGATTATATTCATAAAGACAGAGTTATAAGGGTGGTCCTTATAGAACTGTTTATAGTGGCCAACAGCAAGAAATGCATTTAATAATCCATGGTAGCACTGCACTAACAAAGTGTTTAACAGCCGAAACCAGTTTGGCTCAGTGGATAGAGCGTCGGCCCTGCAGACTGAAAGGTCCCAGGTTCAATTCTAGGCAAGGGCATGTAACTTGGTTGTGGGTACATCCCCAGTAAGGCTTGTGAAGGAGGCAGCTGGTCAATGTTTCTCTCTCATCAATATTTCTGACTCTCTGTCCCTCTCTCTTCCTCTCTGTAAAAAAAATCAATAAAATATAAAATAAAAAAATTTAAAAAAAGAAAAGTGTTTAACAACATGGAAATATCTTCACAAGTGTATTGTAAAACACTTTAGGAATACATTACACTGAGTACATATGGATTTAATCCTATATTCTTCATCATTTCTAAATTTTTCCCACCTGATCTATCACTCCATTCAACAGGCAATTTTTAGCCCTCAGTTTACCTGCTTTCTCACTAGGTGCTGACACTATGACCTCTTTCTTGAAAACCACTCTGTTATGATGCCTATTTAATCCAATATCTGTTTGTTCTCCTCCAATTTTTAAAAAGTTATTATTAAAACTTTCAGTTTTACGACAGTTTAAGGTTCACAGCAAAATTGAGGGGAAGATACAGAGATTTCTCACATGTTGTGTACTCCCCAGTCTTCTCTACTCTTCTCCTTCGGTATTAGCATTCCCCACCAGAGTAGCACATGTCTTACAATTGACGAACCTACATTGATACACCATAATCACCTGAAATCCACAGTTTACATTACAGTTCACTCTTGGCACCTCCTACCACGATGACAACTCATTCTCTATGCCTTTGTTCAGTTTTATCTTTACCACCTAACATCAAATGGAGGCATCCTCCCAGCCACGCACTTGGCTCTCTTACCTTCTCATTTCACTTTTCACCTGTAGAGGTTATTTTTCACACCCTTGGCTTTAATTACTATCAGTACCCAGCTAACTTGAATATTTATAATCTCCATCACACATTCTCATTTAAGCTTAGACCATATGCCTACCAATGCAGTTGTGGTGCTCTTGTTTTTTTTAAAAAGGACTTCAAACTCAGCATATCTAAAAATGAGGCACATTTTCACTTTCTGAATCACCCATTTCAAACTGGTCACAATCTAGTTCTCTTTCAGAAATCCCAATATCTGGATGGAATTGCTATCAATCTTTGTACATAAGACATAATAAATAATGCTGGTTTAAATATTTCCCTTATCACAATAACAAATATAGTATAAGTCTTGTCCATTTTCCCTCCTAAAATCTTCTCAAATCAGTCATTACTCTCCATCATTTTCCTTGCCCTAGTGTAGGTAACTAATGCCACAGTCTTCCTAAATGGACTCCCTATATTCACTCTGTGTTCCCTCAAATTCATGTGTGTATATATAAACATACCAGCCCTTCCTGAATTACTATTTTTTAGTGATTTTTTTAAACTACATTTAAAGGATTTACAATGAAGGTGAAATAAAACATCTATACAGTTTAAAGTGCCTAGCAAATAGGATGGACTTAATAGCTATTTTAAAATAAATATTATACATCTTTTCTATTTAGATATTTGTATTGTCCCTGCTTTTCCTCTGCCATGTACAAATTAACCTGCAAGCTTAATTATTATTTGTATTCATTTAACACATTTAAAAAATCTAATAAATTAATATAATAGTATAAAAACTCTTGGTTTTCAAAACAGGTTATTTATCATCATATTAAGTAATAGTATCTAGTCAGTCTAATAATAATTAATTTTTGTGCTGGCCAAAACATTTGATTTGGTTGTCAGATACCTTAAAAAATAATTGGATTATTGTGACAAAATTGGACCAAAAAAAAAAAAGTAAATCAGTTCAATTTTTAATGTTCTCTAGGGATCAAATTGATCATTAAATCATAAATTCCAACTGAAAGAAAATAATGACAAGATCAATCATATTAGACATATTGCCAGTCCGTTACAAAAATAAAAGCATTCCAAATCCCAGTACAGATGGTTGGATAAGCAATTGTGCCAATTGGCATATGAATAAAATTCCCAGGGAGATAAATAAGTAAATCCACAAAATCAATAAGCCATGAGATTGAAATTTTACTGATTTTCCTAACTCTTATTTCTTTTCATCTTTGGTATATAGAAAGGGGTAGTTCCAATGACAGTTGTTCACATAAGTAGAGATGGACTGTCTCCTGGTTGAGTTGGGGTCACCAGATACTGCCATCTTGGTTTGACTACCTACGTAGATGCCAACCAATAGCACATTGAAAATAAGTATGAGGAGACATCTGAATAACAGAAAGAAAAAACAACTTATCTGAATAATATGTAGTATTTTTGAATAAAGGTTAGAGGTATGCATTTACTTTTTAACATCCAGGTTTTATGAATAGTATTCACTTTGAATTTTCTAATCCATTTTATCCTTTGCAAAAATAAAGCCCCCTCCTTTAAAATAACTAATGGTTCTAGGTGACTCAATGACTATAAAAATTCACTTTTTTGTCTCTCATAACTCCTCTGGACATTTTATTTTTCATTTTTATTTACTCCGACTAGTGTTGAGTAGGGTCTTCTTCCTCCCATACTTACTCAACCACCCATCCCAACTCATTGTTGAATGTCACACCACATCTGGACTGCTGGACTAGTGTAGCAATTATATTTATGGGTGTCTTATTTATGACCTCTGTGTAAAAATGTTATGGGGAAGAATGAATATAGGAAAGAAATCATTTTTGTTCTTTGTCTGTTTCCCATTGTTAGCAGAAAACAACTTTATCACTTTAAAAAAAAAAAGGCCATGCCAAAGCCGGTTTGGCTCAGTGGTAGAGCATCGGTCTGCAGACTGAAAGGTCCCAGGTTCGATTCCGGTCAAAGGCATGTACCTTGGTTGTGGGCACATCTCTGGTAGGGGGTGTGCAAGAGGCAGCTGGTCGATGTTTCTCTCTCATTGACATTTCTAGCACTCTATCTCTCTCCCTTTCTCTCTGTTAAAAATCAATAAAATATATTTAAAAAATAAATAAATAAATAAAATTTAAAAAAAGGCCATGAGAATGTGTAGAGGAGGAAAAAACAAATACCTAGCTACACACACACACACACACACACACACACACACACACACAATATATATATATATATATATATATATAGGTATTTTGTCCTACATATGTTTGCCAAGAGGGAAAGAAGTCCTGGCCAGAAGAAGCACGGCTGTGGCTTTGGGAGGGAAGCTTGCAGCTTGCAGGTTAATTTTTACCTGGCAGAGGACAAACAGGGACAAGAGAGATAAACTGTTGGGGTTCTCAAATCTCCTCACAACCAGAGGATATAAGGGCAGACAGGTGGGGGGTGGGTAATCAGAGTGGGATGCCTTGCCTGGGCTGAAGGCAATGATCTGTTTTGGGTTTTTTTTTTTAAATGCTCTCCCAACCTCTTAGAATTTAGAACCTATTTTTGCAGGAACATTAGTATACATGTTGATTATGTTTTATAATTCCATTAGCAGAGTACAAAGCCTCAGACACACCAGGCTTACTAGTAATTAGGCTTTTATGAAAAAGCCTGGGGAATTAACCATAGTATACAATATTGTTCATTTGAGAAAGTGTATTCCCAAATGCAAACAACTGCTCCACAAACTTTGGGAATAATCTTCCTTTGGAAGTTATATATCAGAAAAGGGTCTAATCAATTTTCCACTCAGGCTTCACATGAGAATTACCAAGGAGTTTCTAAAAATACAATTTTGGGCCTCTACGCCAGGAGAGTCTAGGTTAATTGTCTTGGAGTGAGGTCTAGAAATAAGTATTTTTATTTTTTTTATTTTTTTTAATATATTTTATTGATTTTGTACAGAGAGGCATGGAGAGAGATAGAGAGTTAGAAACATCGATCGAGAGAGTCATCGATCAGCTGCCTCTTGCACACCCCCTACTGGAGATATGCCCACAACCAAGGTACATGCCCTTGACCAGAATCGAACCCAGGACCCTTCAGTCCCCAAGCCGACGCTCTATACATTGAGCCAAACCGGTCTCGGCTAGAAATAAGTATTTTTAAAAAGCTCATTGCAACTGGGTTGTAAACCACTGGGCTAGTAAATGCTTTATTTAAACAAGGGGAACTTGTTTTCATTACAAAGGGGTCTTTTCTTCACAATAGGATATACTTCCAGCTTTATTTTTCAATTGTTATTATGCTAAAACTAGAGGCCTGTTGCAGGAAGAGATTCGTGCAATAGGCCTTCCTTCCCTTGGCTCCCAGTACTGGTTTTCCTCCAGCACCCAGAATCCAAACCTTCACTCTGCTCCCCACACCCTCCCCTCCCTCTCATAGCAAGCATCCTCTCCACACCTGGAGTAGCTGGGTGGGCCACCATCTTTGTCCTTCTAATTTGCATATTCCCTCCTGATTGGCTGGTGGGTGTAGCATAGTGATGGTCAATTTGCATGTTTATCTTTTATTAATGTTGATAATCTCTTTAGCTGTGCCTTTTCAGAAAAAGACACACATCTGTTGTGTAAAAATAAAAATAAATATACCTTCTTGCCAATACAGTTATTATTGAGTCATAGTGCATTATTTAAAAAGAACGAATAAACCCTAACATACTGGCAAACGTTAATTTAATAATAGATTAATGCTATGTATTTGAAATATATCACTCCTCACTCAGTGCCCTCTATCAAAATCCTGGCACATTTTTTTCAATAGATTGAGTCATAATCTGTTCTCTGAAGGTCCTCTGGGCAAAGTTTTCCTGCTCAAGCAGAGACCTTGGTTGAGGAAATAAGATTTATTAAGCACACAGGCTCCTCAAAATTCAAACTGAAGAGCTAATTATAAGAATCAGCCTTTCATAAGACAGAGCTAATATTATAATCTACATTAGTAATATTAAGGCAATTCAGAAAAGTGCTGTGGTCTCCTCAAATCCTCTCACTGTCATAAATGAGGTGGCTGGGTGCTACTGGAGTGCTCTCACAATTGCTTCCATCTGCTCCTATCCCCTAACCCCACTATTGTCATTCTGCTATCCAGAGATCTTTTGTTCTGGTTAGCTTACTTTCTCCTTCCCTACCAGACAAATATATTAGGCTAGCTTCTGAAAATTTTGCTTAGAAAGAACAATTGCATGTACTGAAGTCTATTTTTCCCCATTGACTTCCATTCAACCATTAGAAATACATATAGACAAGTGTGGCTTTTTTAAGCTCTGAAATAAACTGTGAATGGTAAAGAAGGGTTTAGTTCCCCATCAGATTTCCTTATCTTACTCAAAGGCCTGTCATCCATGCTCATTGGGTCTCAGGCAGTGCAGAGAATGAGTGAACACATTCACCTTTCCTGTGTGTATATAGGCACATGTGTGTGTATAGGTCTATGCAACATTACAAAATTTACCTTTACATTTGTAAATTCTATTTTTACCTAATTCCTATAAAACACTCTATTTCTTCAGTGCTTTTTTTTACTTTCTATTCTTTCTTAATATGACTGTGTGTTTTACATGGCAAGCAGATAATACACAGAAAATAACTAGGTGTCATTTTTATTATTCCCAGAATAGAGATTTGTGTAGATAGCTCTTTAATGCTATAATACTTTGAAGGGCATGATAAACTGAAGTGTGTGTGGGCAACTCATACGGTTTCAGTAAGGCAGATCAAGAATGATTAATTCGTTGAACAAATTACTACTGAGCAACTACTATGTGGCAGGCAGGATTCTGGTTACCAAGATAGACAAGTGAATAAATGAGTCAAAAAGCCATATCCTAGTGATAACTTAGTCTTTTCACATATAATGGTATTCTTGGAAAACTAAGTGTAAAGTTTGTTTTGAGTCAAACTTTAAATCAATATTCATTCAGGCTAAATTCATCTGCTTTCTTCTATAGATATTGAAAAGAGCATGATAGGGAGCAAAGTGTTTGGTCAATGAAAATAGACAAATTTCATAGAATTGGGAGGTTAGAAGGAGGAGAAAATCAATAGGCTTAGAAACCATTCTCAGTAATCAAATTTTCTAATACCAAGAGTTTCAGGATCAGACTTGGCTGTTCAAAATTAAAAATATTGTAGGCCAACACATTTTTAGGTTAATTGTTCACTTTTAACCTGCTTGCATGTTTCCAAGAGCTTTATGGTAAAATCCTCAATGCTACCCTCTGCCTTGCACTATAAGTCATGATCAGGATAACCAGCTAAGGAAAATAAATTATTCCACACTGGACAATCAAGTATAGGCCTTCAGAGTGCATAGAGAAGCATCTGAAGGGTAATAAGTGGGTAATTAGGTGGAAGGAGCAAGCAGAGAAAAACAGTTCAATCAGAGAATAACTAAAATAACTTTGTCAATAATATGAATGGTAAGAGCTAACTGCTGGCAAAGAGCAGGCCACTATGCAGGTGTTGCTGGGAAGGACAGAGAATAGAGGAGCCATTAAGCTGAGAATGCAATGACTTTGTATGATTCTGGGGAGAAAAAAGGGAGGAGGCTGTAATTTTGAAATGAAAACCCTAATGAGATTTCACAATGTGATCCGACTTTGATACCTAACACTTGTTCAAAACCATAAATATCAGTGTTTTTTTATTTTAAAACTAGAGGCCCAGTGCACAAAATTCATGCACATGGGTGTGGGGTTGTCTCTCAGCCCAGCCTGCACCCTCTAAAATCTGGGACCCCTTGACTCCTTGCTCCCAACTGCTCGCCTTGCTGCCTTCCTGATTGCCCCTAAACCTCTTCTGCCTGTCAGACTGATCACCCCCTAACTAATCCCTTGCCAGCCTAATTGATGTGTAAGTGCTCCCCTGACAGCCTGTTTGCCCTAACTGCCCTCCCCTGCAGGCCTGGTGACCCCTAACTGCTCTCCCCTGAAGGTCTAGGTCCCTCCCAACAACCCTTCTCTGCAGGCTCAATTGACTCCAACTGCCCTCCCTTGCAGGCCTGGTGCCTCCCAACTGCCCTCCTCTGCTAGCCATCTTGTGGCTGCCATCTTGTTTTCACATGGGGGCAGGATCTTTGACCACATAGGGGTCAGTCATCTTGTGTGTTGGAGTGATGGTCAATCTGCATATTACTCTTTTATTAGATAGGATAGAGGCTTGGTGCATCAGTGGGGGCTGGCTGGTTTGCCCTGAAGGGTATCTTGGATCAGGGTGAGGGTTCCCTTGGGGAATGGGGCAGCCTGGGTGAGGGGCCTGTGGTAGTTTGCAGGTTGGCCACATTCCCTGGAAAGCTAAGTGGAGGCCCTGGTATCTGGGGTTTGTTTATTTTCCAAAATTGAAACTTTGTAGCCTAGAGCAGAGACAAGCCTTCTGCTTGCTCCTGTGGTGGCCATCATTTCTGTTGGAACCTGTGTATCTTCTATAATTAAAACTTTGTAGCTTTAAGTGGAGGCCTGGCCCTCACAGGGTGTGTGTAAAGCTTGGCTTCCTCCATCTCCAAAGGCAACCCTAGCCTCCCGCTCTTTCCAGCTCTGTGGCTGCCACCATTTCTGTTTGGATTTATGTATCTTCTATCATTGAAACTTTGTAGCCTTGAGTGGAGGCCTAGGCCCGCAAGGAGGCAAAAAACCTTGGCCTCCTCCATTGCCAGGGAAACCCAAGACTCCCTCCTCCTCTCTGTGGCTATAACCATCTTGGTTGGGTTTATTTGCATATTTTCTTCTGATTGGCTGATGGGTGTGGCTTGTGGGCATGGCTTATGGGTGTAGTGGAATGATGGTTAATTTGCATATTACTATTTTATTATATAGGATATTGATTTTTAGAGAAAGGGAGAAGTAGAGAAAGAGAGAGAAACATTGATGTGAGAGTGAAACATTGATCAGCCACCTCCTACATGCCCCCTTCTGGGGAGTGAGTGAGAGTTCAACTGGGCATGTGCCCTGACCAGGAATGGAACTGGCAATGTTTTGGTGCACAGGATGACAACGGACCATGCTGAGCCACACTGGCCAGGGCCAAACATCAGCTTTTTTTTTTTTTTTTTTTTTTTTTTTTTAATATATTTTATTGATTTTTTACAGAGAGGAAGGGAGAGGGATAGAAAGATAGAAACATTGATGAGAGAGAAACATCAACCAGCTGCCTCCTGCACACCTCCTACGGGGATGTGCCTGCAACCAAGGTACATGTCCTTGACCGGAATCAAACCTGGGACCTTTCAGTTCACAGGCTGATGCTCTATCCACTGAGCCAAACCAGTTAGGGCAAAACATCAGCTATTATACAATGACCAATAAGAAAAATAAATCATTGTTCTTCTCTTTCTAAACCATGTCTGGTATGCCACTCCTTATGATAACACAATACCTAGAAATTGTCTTCTATGCATTCTCTATATTAAACAAACATTTGAGTTTCTTGCACAGAAAATGAAACGTGTATTTTCTTGCTTATCTGTATACTAGAGTCCCAGCACGGGGTTGAATCGCATGAGGAGGTGCCCTGCCTCCCACCGTGGGAGGAGGCACCCCACGGGGCCAGGATCCAAGCCTAACTCATGCAGGAGCGCCATGGGAGGCCAGACTGGCACCGCAAGGGGCCTGGACCAGTGCCTGACTCTCAGCATTCCCGAGTTTCCCTGCCTGTGTTCGCTCTGGGGCTGCCCGAGCCACCTAGCTGGCTTGGGTAGGCCTCCCTTTCTCTGTTTCTGTCTCTGCTCAGGGCCTCACCTGCTCATGCAGCTTCCCCCTGTCTCTTTGTGACTCATTACTGACTCCCAGACTAATTTGCAAATTTCCTCTTTATATATATAGATTAGGAAGGTTATATTATAAAACACATCCCAGTGCTGGTAAACCTGCCTTTCAGTAAAGTGAGAGAAGATGCTAAAATCTATGTGGTAAAATACCTTCCTCCCTAAAATGATTATTACAGCAACTAATATCTTGCTAATAATTATGAAAAAAAGCATTCAAATGCTACACAAATCAACTTTTTCTATTACTGGAACATAAGTATAGATTGGATAATATTAATCAAGATCTTAAAATATGATATTGTCACAATGTGTAAATAAAAATTACAGTTATCTGCAATTCAATATAAAGAAGATTTAAATGTCTTACCATCCCCATACAGTATAGTTTCAATCACTGAATTGATTTAAAGCTCAAATAAATGTTTCTTTGACTTTAAATAACATCTATAAAAATCCAAGACTTAAATGTTGTATTGAATTTCAAATTACTCTTACAGATAAAAATAGCAATATAAAACTTTATTTAAAAACTAACAAATTTTACAGGCATGTAAAGTATAAGAAAATAGACACATTATTTTGGGCAATTAAATTAAAATGTTTCTGTATTAAGAAGGGTGAATATTTTGAAGTAGAATGTTGTATTTTCTTAATTCTATAATATGCCTTCCCTAGTTTAGAATCTTTTCACATATACTAAAATTTAAGTTGTTATTTAAGTTATTTGAACTTAAATATTACAATCTTCCTATATAATTAAGAGCTAATATGCTAATTAGATCAGACAACAGAACCACCTTCCAGGACAACCTTCCGAAACAACCAATGGGTGGGGAGCAGGGCTGAGGGCAGAGCCCCTTGCATGAATTTTGTGTTTCAGGCTTTTAGTAAAATAATAAATAGCAAGATGCAAAAAAAGTGCTTTTCTTAAACAATATTCAAGTATTTTTTAATTTTCTATAAAAATGTTGTTATTACTTAATGCTAACAATTATTGCTTTTTGTCTGAACCATCACTATACATTCTTTATGGTGTAAATGTTTCTTATGCATAGGATAGACATATATTCTGGTGAGTCTAGAATGGTACTATAGCCCTGTTATAATTACTAATGGTGTCCACTTTCTCAAATAAAGGAATTGCTTGAAAAATTATGATCTGGGTATAATTCTGATTTCTATTATAAACATTTGTGAACATCACAAAGTTTAGGGCTATTTAAGTTGACATAGATGATGTATTATAAAATTGTACATGTGAAAGTTAACAAATGATGTATTACAGAGGCATACACCTGGCACTTATATTATTAACCAATGTTACCCCAATAATTTGATTATTTAAAAGCAAAATAGAATTATTATTTGCATTTATCCATCTGAAAAATACCATGTTATATATGTTTTTAATACTATCAAAATGACCTAGCAGAGAAGTGCTGGCACTATTGTGAATGAACACAGGCACGGGAGAACAGGAAACTGTGATGTAAGTGTCTTGCTTTTCTAAAAGCACTCATCTTGGTGTGACTCCAACTGCATTAATTTCCAGTTAGAGTCTCCATTTAAACTTCACTGCTAAAGCTTACTCTCAGCACTTCTTGGTATGCTCTGTCAGATTCAGCAATGTTCTTCCCATATCTATTACTCCTTGGGAGTCATTCTAACCTCAGGGATTTATGCAGTGTGAAGAAATTCAAAGGGGGTGGTGGTGGAAACAGCACTGCTTGATCTTGATCTATCCTGAATTAGGTTTCACTGAGATGTATAATTTATTCCATTATGGGTTTGTTCATTCGCTCACATATCAACACTGTCTAAGATTTCCAAATTCTGCTATGCTCACTGAATGGACCGCCTTATATCTCCTTGCAGTCTCAACAACCCTTTGGATCCATGGCTATCTTGTGCTTTCTTCCTATCTATCTATCTATCTATCTATCTATCTATCTATCTATCTATCTATCTATCTATATCTTCCTTGACATTATGGTAGATGCATTTAGCTGCTTGAGAATACCAGTCTGATGTGACAAGGCTTCTCAGTACCTTTCTGAAATCAAGGTAGTGATTAATTTCCTACTGAGCCACGCTATTATGGTGTAGGACACATGGAAAAGTGGACATCTCCAACATTTCCAAGTAGGAAATAAATATATTTTCTTCTACTCATGGTGGTGCATATTTTAAGGAACATCTATCATCCTTTTCAGTTTCCTCCTGGATCAAAAAGATGAAGAAATTAAAGAATTCCCTTTATCATCCATATTAGCTTCCCACTTCCTTGCTTATTCTCTACTACTCTTCTCTCCCAGCACAGAGCTTCTTGTATAGAACTCAAAGGTTATATATTTCAACTACTCTTTCTTTTACTGCTAAGTGTAAGTTTTGAACCTAAACTTAAAAATGTGTCATTTTTGTGGATCTTTCATTCTATTGCCTAAGAGGGAAGCAAAACCTTGGGATACAAGTGAATGAAAGGAGAAGGTAATGTTAATGCATAGCTAATATTTCAAAAATATTACTCTTTCCCCAGAGTAGCAAAGTACTTTATATGACTGGCTACATGTGTTCATATATGTAAATAGTAAAGGGGCTAGATAAAGAATAATATTAAAGTAGGATAAAGCAAGAATAGAGAGGAGAGAGGGGGAAGAAAATACAAGAAAGGAAATTAAAAAAAAAGGATGAAAATAAAACAAGCAGCTGCCCTCTCACTGCAACAAGACTTGTTTGAGATGTTGTGTACCCATGGTGTGTGGAAGTTGGTTTTTGATATCCAAATCCAGCCTAGTACCAGGAATGCTCATGGCCTACTCAAGAAGGCAAATAATCCTTTCCACTAATACACACAGGGTAAAATAAGATTGTCGACAGAGTGTTGAGTTTGACAGGTGAATAGTAGTCAGTTTCTCAGAGGAAATTAAATTGCCTAATTGAAATAAGTAAATATTCTAGAAAAATTTATTGTACTGTACAAAAAGCTATTCCTAAAGTGTTAATACAAATTCTTATTGGCAGTTCATCTCATGGTAAAATTGCATAACATGTAATGAACCTCAAAAAATCATATTTTAGTGAAAATAATTAAAATGTAAAAGCTATCAAGACTACATTATAAAATTTTCAAAAGCCTCCTAATATTTAAATTAAAAAAGATGGTGATAGTGGAAAAATATCATATAAGGAAAAATATCCTGCGAGTAAATTACATCTAGAAAATTTGTACTTTAGAAAATTAACTTTCATTTGAAATGTTAACAGCAAGACACCCATGAAAAACATACATGGTGTCAAAACAAGCCAGAGGAAAATCACTTGGGCAAAACAAACAAACAAACAAAAAAAGAAAAAGAAAAAGAATCCCAAGTTAAATTTATAGAAAATATCCCTTTATTAACTTTTGGTCGAGAATATGTTTGTATATTTTCAGAAAACAATTCTGAGACCATGTGGATTCCTGCAACAGAGAGGAATTGACAGGTGTGCTCCAGCCATGAAGACAGAAGAGAAACAGTCCAGAGATGAATACGCTGACAATGCCTGGCCGTACTAGCAGACAGGAGCTATGTGTCACTGAAAGATGCCCAGGACCAAACTAGAGACGGTTGGACCTGCATCACCACCATTTGTCTACCAACCAGAAATATCATGGCTGACATGTACACATAATGAACTCTTTGACATTGAAATTGGGACTCAAAAGAACTGTTGGCCCAAAACTACAGACTGATCATTTGCCTCTCAGAATAACCATTATGGCTTGTCTCATTTTTGGTTCTCATAAGGAACATCTATCATCCTTTTCTCACACATCTAGGGGAAATAAGGAACAACATAAACTAATGAACAAAAACAGACCTGGAGACAGGAAGCAGTGATCAGACTGTCAAACCTCAGAGGGAAGGTAGGGGAAGGGAAAGGGGAAGAGATCAACCAAAGGACTTGTGTGCATGCATATGAGCCTAACAAGTGGCCATGGACAACAGGAGGGTGGGGGCATGCGTGGGGAGGAGTTGGGGATGGGAATGTTGGGATGAGGACAATTATGTGATACCATAATCAATGAAGAAATTAAAAAAAGAAGAGTATACTAATAGTTTAAAATAGTCAGAAAAGGAAACAAAAACACAGATGAAAAAGAAGACAGATAAGGTACAAGAGGTGATGGAGAAGCACAAAAAAGAAGAGAAAAAATAGATGAAAGAAGAATGGGAGTAGAGAAGAAAGCAACAATAAAGAAAATAATACATAATACAGATGAGACTAAAAAAAGAAAATAAAGGTAAGGACATTTTCAGAGGAGTAAGACATTTAATTTCTAATTCTTCACTGGCATAAATGCTGTACCATGAAAGCCTGAATCCATTCTTCCCATGCCTTTTACTGCCCAAAGTATGTTTCCTGTTTCTTAGATGCAGAGCCATCATTTTAAGCATACACACCCAGGTTAAAACTAAATATTATAACTTTTCATTTACATTGCTGATACATGATAGTGAAGTTCCTCCTACCCCCCATTTTTCAAGTGTTAACTGAATTTCACACACTCATCTGAAGGGTGTGTGTACATTATTTCATTTAACCCTCACAGTAATAATGAGAGAGGTTTTTTTCTCTACTTGACATATTAAAGAATTTGAGGTTAGAGTGACAGACAATTTGCCAAGATTACCTAAGTATCCAACAATGTAGTTTAAATCCAAACCAGATAATCTACCTCTAGATTCTTTGTCCTTTAACTGAATAGCTATCTTCTCACACAACCCAAATCATTAGAATAAACAAACCGTCTACCTTTTATTTTATTACATCAAAGAGTAACACAATGTTCAATTCAGTCTATGCTTTGAGCAATTGTCATCATTTCATTTGTTTTTGATTCCCAAGGCAACATTCTTTAGTCTAACAGCCATATTATTGTTCAGTGGAATACATGCTTATTAAAGCTAATCATGGGCAGCAAACCATGTTCTGGAATAACTAGGATTGTGCAAGATCCAGCAGGTTTCCACACAGTGGGTATCTTTCAAATGCTACTTGATAAGCATAAAGATTTAACAGAAATGGGACTGTTACAGGAGAATCATTCTTATGCCAGCAATTACAACTATTCCTTATTTATCATAAAGAAAGACACTGAAGAAATTTGAGCTGGCCATCAACATTCTTCTCAACAATGAAGAGATAGAAGAAACATAAAAAGATGTATGGAGTTTTCTCAAAAATATGTTTGTGATAGTTATGAAAACTTCCATAAAGGTTAGTGATTTATGTTCAATGTACCTTTTTTTTCCCCACTGAGATGCTCCAGTTTGAATGACAAAGTCTTTTTATCACTCTTATCTCATTGTGCATGGCTCCTAATAGCTGGGATGGCCAAGTATTCAGTGTCAGGAAGTCCTGGATTTATAGTCCTGGTTCCTATCTTTGTGACCTTAGGCATGGCCCTCTGAGCTCTTACAAGTTTACTTTCATATGGGGATGATAATAGTTACTAACCCATAGAGCTGTCATAAACATTAACTGAATTTGGTATGTAAAGTACTTGTTATTTTCAATAAATTATAATGGTAATAATAATAATAATAATTCTTATTATCAGTAACCCCAGCACTGATTATAGTATCTCACACAGCAAACTCTCAATTATTGTTTGCTAAATAAATGAACACATGATTTGAAAATAAAGATTTACTATGCATACATTATTAATTAAAAACAATAAAATAATGATATAATATAAAAACAGAAATAATGTTTTCACTTATATGAGGTCTCATTTTTGGAAAGCAAGTACCTACAAAACATTATCCTGAAATGATTCTTAACTTAATGCTTCCTTCATTGTTTTAAAACTAATGCAGATGATGAATGTGTAAGATGGTAGTAGCTCTCCAATAATCTATGAATTTCTTGATACCTATAGAAAACTTGGAATGAATATTTTAATAAAATTATACATAAAATTATACATCAATAATCAGGTCTTTGTTGATTTACTTGCACTCTGGTCAGAGAATTTATAAAAATCTTCTAGAAAATAGCTCTGTTACTTCCTATCATTCTTTTTTTTAAACCAATGAGTAGCTCATTCGGTGGATTATATTGTTAATAAACACAAGTTTTATGTTTTGAATGAATCTATTCTGTAGAACACAAGATTAGAATTATATTGCATCAATCTACTAAATTTGAAAATCAAATGACTACAATATTAAACACAGCAAAAACAACTTTAATGTTAATGGTACATCATATACTAATTTTTGGTAAATGATAGAACCTTGTTTATATCCAGTTAAACAAGACATCTATATTGACTCCAAGATATTGGGCTTTCTTGACTGATTTTGACCTCTAAGAATCTATGAAATTCCTAATTTGCATGTGAACAAAGTATAACTGAAAATTCAAAAGAAAAATATTTTTCTAACAGATGAATATTAGACAATTTCCAACTGAGTTGTGTATTGCAAAATTTTGAGGTTGTTTTTTTTCTCAACCTTTGAGTAGTTTGTCACTCCCCCAAATTGGGCTCATTATGAGTTATTACTGCACATTTAGTTTTAAAAAGTATACTATGTTTTTACCCTCTCTCTTCCATAATTTATGTGGTATTGAAAACCTGCTAATACATCATCAATATGTCACCACAGTATATCTTTCACTGGGGTGGGGGTATGTGCTAACTTAGTTTAATAATTAGGACACTGAAACACTTCTTCCAACTTGTAACAATTGGAGCATTGGAAGTCTAGTACTTATACAAAGCTTTATTTCCTCAAATTATATGGCAAAAATTATACATTAGGAGCATTACTGAAAGTATTTTTGTTGTGTATGTTGATTTATTGTAATTTTACAACTTATAAGAAAGATATCTTTTCTATTTAATAATTAATGTCTCAATCGGAAATAGCAGTATTTCAAATACTTAGATTTCAATTTTTATTCTGGTGGAAAAATCATGTAACATTATTTATGTCTTTTTTTCCAGTTAGGACACGGAAATGCTACCAGGTTCTTTCTTCCCCCTCCACCCCTTCTTCCCAGTATTTCCATGCAAGCGTTATTTGGTGATGATTAAATTATTGAATAACAAGCTGTTCACAGAGTAGAGGGAGTATTGACAAAGAAGGATGCAACACTTTACTTCACTCTTACATAATAATAGACAAATATGTAAATTGACCATACCTTTGCTACTCCATAGCCAATCAGAGTCAGTATGCAAATTAATCCCCAAAATATGGCAGTTAATTTGCATACATAGGCACCCAGTGCCTGTGTCCCAAGAACATCCTGACACCCAGGTCACTGTAAGGTAAGGCACATGGGCTCACAGTAGCCTGGGAAGGGCCTGAGCCAGGGTGCTCCTGGGCAGGGAAAGCCTGCAATCAGAATGAGGGGGCAGGAGCAGAGCCTGTGATTGATCGCAGGGAACTGGGGGTCTGCTCCTGCCCAAGGCAGAAAGCCTCCGCCAGAGGCTTTTGTCCTGGGCAGGCCTGGGCAAGGGTAGAGCCATCAGAGGGAGCTAGAGGGCCCCTGCCCAGGCCCAAAGCTTTGCCCAGAGGCTTTATGCCTGGGCATGGCCCAGCCCACAATTGGTGTGAACTATAGAGGAAATACCTTTTCTGACAGTATATTGGCTTAGCTTCCTTATGCCACTGGTAATATTCTTAGTAACTTGGGTAATAAGAATTCAAAAAGGTCATCTAGGGTTTTTCCACCACACTTATGGAGGGGAAAAAAACAGGAAGGTCTGCTGCTGGAGGGCTAAGAAATGTCCTATCCTGCCCTAGCAGGTTTGACTCAGTGGATAATGCCTCGCCCTGCCAACAGCAGAGTCTGGGTTTGATTCTGATCAAGGGCATGTACCTAGATAGCAGGCTCCTCCCTGGCGAGGGCCCAGGTCAGGGTTTATGCAGGAGGCAACCAATCAAAGTGTTCCTCTCACTTTGATGTGGGGTGTTTCTCTCTTTTCTGAGTCCATGTCCATCAAGGAAAAGGAAACAGTCAGATTCCTGAGTGGAGGAGTTGGGGATTACAAAATTGGAGGAAGAAAGAGACCAAGAGGCAAAAATAGATCTAAAGCTGGGCACTAGGTGGGCGCGATTCTCTTTGATGGAGAGGCAGCGAGCACGATGACCCCTCCCAGTGCATTTATTTTATACATCCAATACCAGGAAGTTATCACCAACTTATTTGCATTCTTAAGTAGGCCCTAGCATGCCTTGATTTACATATCTAGTCCCGTCCCTGCTGACACCTGGGTTATTATGAAGGCCAAGCTGATTACACTTTCCGCCTTTTTGGGGAAATGTGTATACTAAATGCGGCTTTGCCAATCGTCTCGGTCTCAGCTGGCAACAATTAAGAGAAATGCCCATGTGCCTTCCCAGGCGGCCCTCTGCACTTTGCTGTTTCTCTCTGTCTTTCCCTTTCTCTTCCACTTTCTCTAAAAGTCAATGGAAACATGTCCTCAAGTGAGGATATACCAAAAAACATAAAGAACAAAATGCATATCCTATGAAAGACACATCTTGAAAATGTCTAAAGAAAGTTGTCATTTTTTCATGATGAAGGTACTGGAGTCGTGCTGATGAAAACACTTTGTGGTGACTGGCAGTGGCTGCAGCAGCAGGGTGAAGGGGCTGGTGCCTTCCCCTGATCAGCCTGGTTGCCTCCCGCAAAGGGAGGCCAGACTGCAGCTTAAGGGGAGACTACGAGGAGCGGGCCTCAGCTGTCAGTAGGACATCCCTGAGGGCTCCCAGTATGTGAGAGGGGGCAGGTTGGGCTGAGGAACCCCCTCCCCACCCCCAGTGCACAAATTTTGAGCACTGGGCCCTTAGTTTAACAATAAATTGCTCAACATATAAGAAGGAATTTTATATGTGCAAGGCTATGTGCATTGCAGGTCTCTTAATTGGGCCAATTCCTCCTCTCCAACATCCAAGGAAAATATGCCTCCATTCCTGGCTGGCATGGCTCAATGGTTGAGCATCAACCTATGAACCAGGAGGTCACAGTTCAATTTATGGTTAGGGCACATGCCTGGGTTGTAGGCCCAGTTCCCAGTGTGGGGCATACAGGAGGCAGCCAAATGATGATTCTTATGTATAGATGTTTCTCTCTCTCTCTCTCTCTCTCTCTCTCTCTCTCTCTCTCTCTCTCTCTCTCTCTCTCTTTCTCTCTCTTTCCTCTCTCCTCTCTCTCTTCCTTTCTGAAATCAATAAAAAATTTAAAAAGATGCTTTCATATAGAAGAGGTTAGTTCTTGGCTAACAAAATAATAATGCTTAACTACATTTTCTTGAAATCAAATAATAAAACAAATGCAGAATTACCTCGAGTCCTTATCAACTCATTCAAGGGATATATGGTCTCAAGCCTGAAGATTAGCTGATTTCTCTGAAGTGTTGATTTGGTTCTATTCTCTTGTAAGAATGTATAGAATGATAACCTAGCTGTGCCCTAACCATATGTTCAGACTCACACAAAAGTCAAATCAGCTTTCTTTTTCTAAATTACTTCCTCCCTTGATGTATGGACCTTATTTATAACCTCCCTTTGTGCAGCCATAACACTATCACATAGGGCTTAGTTTCTGAAAACCATAGCAATTGCCTGAAAATTGATTTGATGTCTTTCGCCCATCCCTCCCTTTGGTCCCTGAAGACATTTTAATATGAGCCATGACATTATGATGGATGAAATCTGGCATTTTACTGTAGCAATGCTACTCCCTTGTGGAAAATAACAGCTTGTTCAAAAGCTGGCCTTCCAGCCAGATTTAGGATATACAGTAAAGCCACATTTACAATCTTCGCCTTTTTCTCTCCTTCTAAAATATCCTTCTCAAACTTCTTTATGTTATCAAATTCTCCAGGTATCACAGGTTAAAACTAATTGTAGGTCACATAACGATAGTGATAAATATGTCCCCTAAACACAGGGCTAATTGTGGATATGAAACACTCAAGATATTTGAACATAGAATAAAATAATTTTCTAATCCAAACTGTCTATGCTCAAACACAAAATTTCTGTGTTTGTATTTTTTTTGAACAATTTTACCTTTTTAAGATATATGTAAGGCTGAGAAGAAACTTGTCTCTCTAATGCCAGTAGACAAGATTGTAAAAACAAATAAGCTTATTCTTTAATAAACCATATGTCCTTATTTGTAAATGGCAACATTTTTCTAATATACATGTCTTTATATTAACTATCATATTCAATTCTTTTAAGGCTAATAAATAGATATGAATTTACAAATTCACTAATCAAAATGAGGAGAAAATATGTGCAATATGAAGCCACCAGTATATGCAATTAGTATTACTTATATTTAATTGTTGGTATATCATGGGCCTTGGTGTTTTAAATATTCAGACCAGTAGGACATCTCTGAGGATGATTAACTGCAACTGCATTCCTATTTGTTCTGAATGTTTTGTATTGGCCCCTACTGAAACAGAATAGTTAGGCTTATGGAAAATATGGAAATATATTGTAATTAGAGTATTAGTAATTGAATACATATACATAGGATTTATGCCTTTCACCAGTAAAATTCAGTTTGTATTAAAGGCCTGCAGCAAGTAGATGATCAATATTGCTGGTCAATGCCTGCTGAATTCAGGGGCCTTGATTCCCTAAGTATAGCTGGATTCTTGTGCCTTCAGATCTGCTAAATCTTAATTTTTTTCCATATAATGCACATTTAATTTTATATTACTACATCAAAAACTGTACCAGATATGCAATGGTGTTGAAGATCTAATACCACTCACTGGCTGGAAGAAGCCATACATACACAAAATTCAATGAAAGCAAGAGCTTTCCACCTGGCATTCTTTTAGTAAAAGATTGCCTATGAGTACTTCACTTCCAATCCCAATAAAGGTGGTCTACTTCCTTAATACCAGAATAGAAAATATTTTAAAGTCCTAGATACAGTGGCATTTTAACTCTGAGAAGTTATAAAGGAAAATGATAAATCAAGTCAGTGAGATTAAGCATAGACAGATAAGAATAAAAATTGACTGTTTTGCCTTCATAGACAAGTGATTGTGAATCTATGCCCAGCGAGAAAGAGTAGCATATTGACTGTGAGTACTTTGGGAACAGAGATCCTCTCTTTCTCTTTCTTTCTCTCTCTCTCTTCCTATAGGTGTCTCTTCTTTATTTCTTTTTTTTTAATTTGAGTTATTTCTTGTTTAATATATTACATGTCTCCTTTTTCCCTCATTGACCTCTCCCTGGCCACCCCCAGTCCCCAGCACATTCCCTCACACACCCTCATCTGTGTCCATTGGTTATGCTTATAAGCATGCATATAAGTCCTTTGGTTGATCTCTTATTCCTTCACCCCCTGCCTTCCCTCTCAGGTTGGACAGTCTGCTCAATGCTACAACGACTCCGGCTCTGTTTTTATTCATCATTTATGTTGTTGATTATATTTTGCAAATGAGTAAGATTATGTGATATTTATTTTTCTTTGACTGGCTTATTTCACTTAGCATAATGCTGTCTAGTTCCATCCATACTGTTGGAAATGGTAGGAGTTCCTTCTTTTTTACAGACATAGTATTCCATTGTGTAGATGTACCACAGTTTTCTAATCCACTCATCTGCTGATTGGCACTTAAGCTGTTTCCAAATCATAGCTATTGTAAATTGTGCTGCTATGAACATAGAGATGCATGTATCCTTTCTGATTGGTGCTTCTGTTCTCTTGGGATATATTCATAAAAGTGGGATTACTGGAGGGACCACAATAACAGATTTCAAGCTATATTACAAAGCCACTATTCTCAAAACTGCCTGGTACTGGCACAAGAACCGACATATAGACCAATGGAACAGAATAGAAAACCCAGAAATCAACTCAAACTTTTATACTCAATTAATTTTTTAAAATATTTTATTGATTTTTTTACAGAGAGGAAAAGAGAGGCATAGAGAGTCAGAAACATTGATGAGAGAGAAACATCAACCAGCTGCCTCTTGCACACCCCCAACTGGGGATGTGCCCAAAACCTAGGTACCAGAATCAAACCTGGGACCTTTCAGTCCACAAGTCGATGCTCTATCCACTGAGCCAAACCGGTTTTGGTAATACTCAATTAATATTTGACAAAGGAGGCAAGAACATACTATGGAGTCAAGAGAGTCTTCAATAAATGGTGTTGGGAAAATTGGACAGATACATACAAAAAATGAAACTAGACCACTAACTTCCACCATACACAAAAATAAATTCAAAATGGAAAAAGGACTCAAATGTAAGATGAGAAACCATAAAAATCTTAGAAGAAGTCATCGGCAGCAAAATAGCATATATTTGTCATAGCAATATATTTACCAATATAGCTCTTAGAGCAATGAAAACTAAGGAGAAAATGAAAATGTGGGACTACATCAAAATAAAAAGCTCCTGCACAGCAAAAGAAACCATCAACAAAACAAGAAAGCCCACTGCATTGGAGAATATATTTGCCAATGTTATTTCCAATAAGGGTTTAATCTCCAAAATTTATAGGGAACTTATACAACTTAACAAAAAGAAGATAAACAATCCAACCAAAAAATGGGCAAAGGTCCTAAATAGACATCTTTTGAAAGAGGACATACAGAAGGCTGAGGGATATGAAAACATACGCAAAGTCAGTAATCATCCAAAAAATGCAAACCAAAACAACAATGAGGTACCACCTCACACCTGTCAGAATGTCTATCATTAACAAACCAACAAAGGACAAGTGCTGGTGAAGATGCAGAGAAAAAGGGACCCGCTTTCACTGCTGGTGGGAATGCACACTGGTGTAGCCATTGTGAAAAACAGTATGGCATTACCTTAAAAAAAATTAAAAATGGAACTTCCATTTGACTCAGTAATCCCATATCGTCCTATATAAGAAAAGCCCAGTGACCATAATGGCAGAATGACCAGAACGACTGCTTGACCAGTTACTATGAGGTGCACTGACATACTTACCTGGCAAGGAAGGTACCATGATCACGAGGTACATTGACTACCTCTCCGTCCCTTTCCTCAGCTGGCAGGCTTCAATCACCAATGGTGAATGGGGATTTCGGGTGGATGGTGGGAGATGCAGGCAGTGCAATGCCAAGGCCCCCACCCTGCTGGTGGCCTCACACACAGAGGGTGACCCGTGGTAGGGGTGGGGCCGGCCAGCAGGCAAAAATTTCCGACCTTTTGGTCCCTCCCTAGGATGTCAGGCTCCCATCAGTGAATGGCAGACAGGGAACTGGGGTGGGTGGCAGTGGGCAATAGGGCCATTTGCTGGCAGCTGGGGAATACGGCCCTGATGGCAGATTAGGCCTAGGAACCATAACCATGCATGATTTCGTGCACAGGGCCTCTAGTTATTAGATAATAGAATAGTTTTTACATTTTAGGATTAACACACAGATAAAATCTATACTCGTTCATGTTTAAATGATAAAATAAGTTATTCATTGTCAATAAACACATTCTTGAGTTATTTAGTCATATTCATAATTTTAATGTCTATGGGTGAGGAGATTGAACTGAAGGGAAAATGTAGTTTATGACACTCACATTTTGTATTGATCCACTTTACTTTATATTCACTAATTTGACTTAATTTACTTTTCAGTTTCACTTTTTTTGTTAGCTACCTCCTTCAAATTCACTACTTTTTGTAGCTACATCCTTCTAATTCCTTTGACAACCTGAGAATGTCTTGCAGCTGAATGTAATATTAATTACATTTCAAAGCAAACCTTTATTCATTTGGGGACAATCTGTGAAACAGAATTCTGTGACTGAAGCTGCTGCCAAGCCAATTACTGCAAAATAACTCGAATATGTCTTAACAGATTGCATTTTTCCTATTGTTAGATTGTTTATTCCGTAGATCAAAAGGCTACATTTTTCTTTAATTAAAATGAAATAACTCACATAGTTAAATATATCATCCACTACTTGGGACTATATGTAGATTCATGTATAGGCAGAGTGTGCTAATGAAAATCTGTTGCTGTTGTTTTAATAGTGCACTTCTATTTTTTCTACTTGTTTTCCGGTTTTCTTTATGTCAAGGTATCCTTTGTTTGAACAAGGCAGAGTAGGAAGAATTAAAGAGCACAGAAGACTAGAGTGAAAAGAAGGTATTTGTGCTCAAAGAAGTTCACCCTAGCCAGACTTCACATTGCATCACACATGCAGAAGAGATCGGTGAACTGCAACAGCTTTAGTGGTGTAAGCATTTCACATTAGGATGCTTATTGGAACTTCCTCTGAACAATCCAGATTTCTTAGTTTCACAATACAAGGCTGAGAGGTATTTTTTTGTTTTTGTTTTTGTTTTTTGTTTTGTTTTTTTTTCTGAAGCTACTGAACAATGATTGTATGAGGATTTAGAAATACTCCTATCTGTTTAATATTAAATAACATCAACTCATATATTGATCTACAGAAGAAAAAAGGTTTTTATATGTAAATGTTAGTGAGAGATATTTTTAATGCTTTCAATGGACCATCATTTTATCTTTGTGTTTTTGTAATTTTCCCTTCAAAAGCAAAAATATGGCTTTCTAGTCCCAAATATTAATATTTGAGTCACCCACAAAGAGAAATGGTTGATTCGTCTTTCTCTCCCTCACTTCTCTGATATAGGGCTCACTTAACTCCTGATGCTTCATCCAAATACCACCGACTGGGAGGCTTAAACAACAGAAATTTATTTCTCACAGTTCTGTAGACAGAAATTCCCATCAGGGTGCCAGCAAGGTCGAGTTCTTGTGAGGTGAGAGCTCTCTTCCTGGCTTGTGAATGGCTACCTCGGTTCGTGTGTCCTCACATGGCAGAAAGAAAGCCAGCTCTGGTCTCTTCCTTTTCATATTAGGACACTAATGTCTTCATGAGGGCCTTACCCTGACTTCATCCAAACCTAATTAGCTCCCACAAGTCTTTCCTCTCTAATACCAGAACATTCAAGGCTAGAATTTTAACATATGATTTTTTTTTTTTGTGTGTGTGGGGGGGGGGGGGGGGGGCACTAACATTTAATCCATAAGATTTTTGTTCTGCTTTGTTCTGATGCTTCATGTAGCCCTGTTCCACAGGGAATTTGCATACTCCAGTTCTGGCTCTAACTAAATTTATCTGATGGATCTATGCCCACCCTTTTTCTCTCTTTGGAGCTCGGCAGTTGGAGGGAGGCTTTGAATCATAAGCAATTCACTTGGCTTCTTTAATGTAACTCTGATCTAAGCAGTTCTGACCACAGGAATCAACAGCACTCCTTTGTGTTTCTGATGGTTAATGGACTATTAACAACTCCAACAATATGGAATAGGAATCCACGAATAATTCATCTGTTTGGCAAGAGAAATGAGGGAACTACCAGCCAACTTGGAAATATGATGGTGATCAAATCAAATAACCTCTATTCTATACAAACCGAATAAGAATGTGAAATATTTTAGTTACACATGCATATCACTCTTCAAAATCTATTTAATCATTATAGAATCCTGGGGAAGAAATAAAAAGTTGGGAATTTCATAAGTAATCAGGTTCGGAAAGACTGAGGAAGGACGCATCTAAGAAATGTGTTTATATATGTAAGTGTGTGGCAGCCTTGGGCTCACATCTACCTTCAAGAGAGAACCTGCTGAAAGAAGAGTAGCTAGCAGACAGCTCTCTGATGTTGTACCATCGGGAGCTATCATGGCATTGAAGCCAAGACCCCAGTCTCTCTGAGGTTTCCTATCTAATAACTGGGCTTGATACGAACACTGTAGCCAGCTATGCAGAACTCTCCCGATGAGCCCTCTTTCTTCTGGAATTTACCATCAACCTGGCTGAGAATCTCTCAGAGTTGTGCTATATCGTAACAGGCTCTTCTGACTCCATTCTCTCTATCCTTCCATCACTTCCTTCACAGCTGTCAGACCAGCACTGTCACTTGGTTCTCCCTTGCTCATCCCCTTTGTCTTCTTCTGTTATCTTTTACAATTGTTTACCCCAAAGACTTTCTATACACTAATCTCATCTTGGCATAGGTTTCCCAGAATAGTAGAATTGATACCATATGTGCGTATTCATATAAAAACATCAGTGGATAGATAATAATACAGACGCATGTATTAATCCATACATATACATTTACATATGTTTATGTGTATGTATGTGTACAATTATACATGTATGCACACATGCACAGAGACATAAACACACATTTATTTAACCCAGTTTACATTTCAGAATTTGAACTGATATTTTCACACAGATATGCTAAAAGTAAATTAAAAACAATGTGATTTTTCATTCATTATCTTGGTAAAGATCCTTAGTGATAGGATCAAACCTGTGGTTTATATGACCTATATATTTAGACTATACTATTTAAAAGTCTGATATTTTTTCTAGTAGGTAAGAGTTAATTGAATATATTAATGTTTTAGTTTTTAACTGGCATTTGTTGATGTTACCTGGATTCAATCTTCTATGAATAATATTTTTATGAGGATGTTACCAAGAAATCTCTGCCCTAGAATATGGCATGCTGATGACTGTAATACTGTTACGAAAAAAATCCATGATTTTGAAACAACAATATGCTGAAATTCCAAAAAGCAGCCAAGACATTTAGTCCTAAATGGGATATTTAGAGAAAGTCTTTAGATATAACATAATTCTATGTGGTTTTTATTTCCGTACTTTATAAAAGAGTTCACTGTAAACCTACTTTAAAATATTGTATAACTTGAGGATTGATGTGAGAATCAATTTTGAATATATATTTAAATATATATATTCCTAAATACATATCCAATCATGCATTATTTTCTTTCAAATGCCCTATTTACCTTTTTTCTTTAACTTGTTACAATAAAGTTCAGTCAAACATGCATGATTATAACAATTATTTTTTTAAAGTTTGATGTGGCAATAAAAGCACACTAGGCAGAAGAAGCCTTTTAAAAATCTGAATTTTTCAGGTTTTTTTCCAACATTCTTGATTCAACTACATAACTTGAGCTTGGGAAATTTTATTAGTCTGAATCTGAAATATGCAGCACATATGTTGATTAGAAAATAAATTTTCTGAACACTGTACCTTAAAAATATATGTTTTATATTATTCCATGCCATTAAAATGCCAAAATATCAAAAAGAAACAGGAACTTTTCAATATCTGCTGAAGCATAAGTTAAAATTTTACTAAAGTATCTATATGAAAGCAAATTTGTTACATTTAGGACTTTTATTGAGACTGCTGTGAGAGAAAAACATCACACATTTTTCTCCTTTCTAGTGAATATTACTGAATTTTTTTCCTGTACGTTTGCAAATGATAACTTATTTGAAATTAAATAGAGTTAAAGAAATAAAAAAAGCACAAGGTAAAGATTATTATTATGAGAACAATCTCTCTTCCCCATTCTGTTATTTAAACCATCTTGTCCATGCTATTTTTATATGGTAGCCCAACCTGAGTAATACAAATTTTTTTTTCCTTTTGTTTCACCAGCCTTTTTTCCCTATTTTATTTAAAGAAGAAATTCATATACTCTAACTATGGCCATACTTACATAATCCTTAACTGCAGTGAAGCATAATAATAATAAAAATCTGATTTTTGGAACTTAACAGACCCTAATTTAAGTCTCTTTCTATTGGAGTAAAGACTATTAAGGGTAAGCATACATATTATACTCATAATGAAAAAAAAAAAAAAAGCTACCATCTTTATCAGGAAGGCATGCTTTTATACACTAACCTGGTAGAGTAAGGCAAATCACTTTGCTATTCTGATCAGAGTTAATGTAATGATAAATATTTTGGTCAGGTTTCCCTCACAACCAAAGGATATTCCCTAGAAGGCCTGCCTTCTGTCTTCTATGGAAGTCTTTAGCTACTTTTTCCCCTTAGCCTGGTTCACTGAATACTTCTCCTTAGTCTACTCCATAAGCACTAGTGTCTTCCTGGGTTCTGATTTTGCAAGATTCTTGCTGCTTATAGTTCCCACATAAAATGGTTAAACAGAAGAGAAATACACTACCTTTGAAGGTAATGTGCCATAGATTAACCTACAAATAGGTGACTTCGACATGAGTTGGAGAATGCAATTATATGCTATATGATACGTTATAATTTTCAATCTGGAAATTTTAATCTTTCTTAATTATTTGTTTATATTTCTCTTGCCATAATCTAAGCTGACAATATTAGTTAAAATTCTTCATATAAGAGAGTAAATATAATCAATGTTTGCTGAAGAAAGAGGTGACTGATTGTTTCTTATAATGAATAGACTTATGGTAGGATGGATTCAAATAGTTGAATGTATTGCTCATACAGGTATTCATGTCTAGATTTCTTTTATCTATTTGGTTTCAAACTCCATGTAATAGTGAGAAATGGCAGAAATGCTTAGTCATACTTCTCAGCTTCAAATCCAGACAGAGTTTCTACTTGCCTTTTTCCCCCCAGAGATTTCAGCAAAATTTTTATGATGACTTTTAATCTCTGAAGAGATAATGTGCCTCTCTCTGAAGCAACTGGTGTGGCCTGCGGAACTCCGGGGCTCTGATTAGTCACATTTGAGTGACATTTATTGCCATAGGTTCACTGAAACCACATTGTCTGAGAAGAGAGGGCTTTCGAAACATTAATAAGCCATTAGCAAAAACAGAGTTATGTGAATGCCTGTTGTTGTTGAACAAATATCTCCCAGAGCCTAGTGCTTTTGTTTTCCTTAACCCATATACTTCTTCCTAAATATCCCATTTTTCAAAAAAGTAACTTCATCCCCACCTTTTCCCCCAAATAAATTATTTTACTTCTTAGCTCTAAGTTTAGGATCTTTGAGTAAAGTACAGAAGGAGCTCCTGATGCATGTCACATACAATGGAGGAGAGAGAAGAGGAACCCTACACCATTACTCTTTGTCTGAGGAAGGGAGAAGGGACGTTAGCCCATAGTGCCAATAGATCCTTCTGTACATGAGCAGTGAGAACCCATTGGAAGTTGGGGGAGTTTCATAGGTCCTCCCAAGGTTTGCTCTACATGCTGCTTCTCAGGGTTTGTATCCTTTGCTCTACATGCTGCTCCTCCCTGGTTCGTATCCTTCCTGGTCATGTCTGAGAAAAAACGTGATATGAAGGTATTCTGACATACAATGGAAGAACTAAACATTACCTTGGTTACATTAGAGAACTCAAATGATACTGTGGACTGGCAAAACTGTGATATGGGAAGAATAATTTGAGAATATTGCCAATAGTGTTGAGGTCATTTAAAAAGAATAGAGTTAAAATTCCATAAGAAAAAAAAATCAATCTTGGAATTATAAGAGTTTCTGAGAAACATTTGGAATGAAAAATATTTAAAGATCAATGGAAACAATAATCAATGATCAAATAAATAATTAAAGGAAACTTTCTTATGTTGAAAAAGATTAATATATAGATAAAATGTTATATTCAGTTTTTGGCAAAATCAGTGAAAAAGATACTAGTACATAATATACATGTACACTAGAAAAGCATTTTAAGATATATATATATATATATATATATATATATATATATATATATATATATATAATATGCCAAATAAGTTGGGATGCCATAAAGGCCATGACCAGCTCAGGAGGAGAGGTCGGGTGCGGCCGGAGGCTGAGAGAACAACATGAGGGCACAGCCCGGAGCCTGAGAGAAGAACATACAGGGGCACCTGCTGTGAGCCTCTGTGGCCAGCTGAGGGCAGCACCCCCGTCCCCCCCTCCCCCCCCCCCCCCCCCCCCCCCCGCCGTAGACACATACACACACACACACACACACAGCGCCAGTCTGACATGTCCTTATCCTTCTCCCTAACTCATATTGTGGAATTATTGTTCCTTATTTTGACAGTCACTTGAGTGAACCAAGTAGCACCATCACACTCCAGTTAAAAGGTCCTCAATTACAGTGAAACTACTCTTTCACTTCATCTCAGCCACTATTTCTAAGGCTTTCCTCTGAGCCTTATCACCATCTGCAACTGCTAATATCAGAAATCGTAGCATGGCTCTGGCAAGTGGTACCCAGTGGTTAGAGCATCCACCTGCCCACTGAAGGATCTCAGGTTCAAGGGCACAAACCTGGGTTGCAGGTTTGATCCTCAGCCTTGTACAGGGAAGATGAAGGAGACAACCAATATATGTGTCTCTCTCACCTTTCTCTCTCTCTTTCTCTCTCTCTCAAAATCAATGGGAAAATATTCTCCAGAGAGGATTAACAAACAGAAAAATAGCATGCTGACCCTGGCATCCTATTATATGATTTTTTTCTTTTCTTTTTTTCTGGCCTACCAATGTCCTCCTCCTTCTCCTCCTCCACATTCATATTATTGTTTGCATAGGCTGGGCTGTGGGTTCACTTGCATTAGTGTGAAATAGAGCCCCCACTAGGTATTTCAAACAGATAGAATTTAATATTGGGAATTGGTTACCAAAGGGTTGGAAAGGAAAGGCTAAAAGAGAAAAAAAAAAGTGAAGTTAGATATTAATAGCTACAGGAAGCCATTCTCATTCTCATGGATGAAGGAGCCAGACCAGGCCCTGCTGAGGCTGCTGAGAACTTGCTGCTGCCATTGGAACGGTGCTGCAAGGAAGGCAGCAGCCTGTGGACTGCACTGCCTCTGCCCCTGCCCCTGTCCCTGCCCCTGCCCCTGTCCCTGCCCCTGCCCCTACCCCTGTCCCTGCCCCTGCCTCTGCTCCTGCCCCTGCCTCTGCCTCTGCCCCTGCTCCTTCTTCTTCTTTACCCCTGCTCCTGCCCCAGTCTCTGCCCCTGCCCTTGCCCCTGCCCCTGCCTCTGCCCCTTTCCTGCCCTGGCCCCTGCCCTTGCCCTTGCCTCTGCCCCTGCCCCTGCCCCTGCTCCCACCCCTGATGAACCTAGTAAGGAACAGAGAGTGGAGCTTCTCCACTGAGTCCATGCTCCGCAGTGAAGAGTTAGCTGCGAGGGACAGGAAAGCACAGAAGGGCATAGATGGAGCTCGGAGCCAACAGACAAAACCTACCCTTTTCCTACTCGGCATTTATTTGCACCCTTTACCCTATATTAAACTTCCATGAACAACAGCAGGGTTACACAAATACCCCTTAAATAATTGCAGGTGCTGTCACTTTCCAAAAAGAGAGGCACAAGGTCTCATCTGTCATTATTTCCATCTCTAGGTGATCTGCTCCTGTTTGAATTTTCTTAGAATAAAGGTAATCATCAGTAATATTTCTTATCTATAATAATAAAAGCATAATATGCTAATTAGACTGGACAGTGGAACGACCTTCCAGACATCATTCCAGACAGCCTTCTGGATGAAGCTGCAGCAGCGGGGTGTGAGGCAGAGGCAGTTAGGAGTGATCAGGCATGCAGGCAGAGGGGTTAGGTGTAATGAGGCAGGCAGGCAGAATGGTTAAGGGTGATCAGGCAGGCCAGCCAGTAATTAGGGGTGATTAGGTAGGCAGGCGGAGGGATTAGGGGAGATGAAGCAGGCAGGCAAGTGATTTGGGGTGATCAGGTAGGCAGGCAAGCAATCAGGGGCAATCAAGCAGGCAGGCAGAGTGGTTAGGGGAAATCAGGCAGGCAGGCAGTCAGGCAAGTAGTTAGGAGCCAGTGATCCTGGATTGCAAGAGGGTACAAGCCCTGCTGAGGGACCACCCCCTCCCCTGCATGAATTTCATGCAGCTAGCCTCCAGTGTGTGTGTATATATATATATCCATCCCCCCCTCAACACACACACACTTAAACCTTAAAATGAGGTTGTTCTGTCTTTTTCCAAATGCAAGAACATAACTTAAGCTGTCTCAAACTTAACTGAAATATTAAGTATGTAGATATAGTGGGGCAGATTTAGTTGAAAGGGAGTGGGCAAGGACACTATTAGTTTATATTAGAGTTAAACCCATTATACCACTCTCTTGGGTTATTTAATGTCAACAAAGTATAACCATATTTTCTGTGCTAACCAGATATTATGGGAGAATTAATAAGAACTGATATTTTATTTGTTTCCCTATTATATTTTAATTTGTTGTAGATATAGCCAACAAGGTATATCCTAAAAAGGGCAAAGTCTTTATAGAGATTAAAATACAGGGCATTTTCACCAGGGAGTAGATAAACTTCTAATGTTGTCATTTTCTCCACTCCACCCCACACTTCAGAAAATGAATAGAGGATATAACCAACTCATTTTTGCAGGGGGAAAAAGCCACATATAATCTCAAAGATTTACATACAGTCTAGGCTGTTCAGGCAGGAGTCTCATTAGAGTCAAAGACTTCTAAAGAGACCAGGCCCTGTTCCTTGATGCTTTCCTGGAAAGCATCATGTTCAAATGTCATTCAAGGACCTCTCCACTATTTCTAAGACTTGAATCCTGGAGAAAGATAGATGCTACATGCAAATTTTCCAAAAGGAATGGGGCTTTTTAAAAAATATATATATATTTTATTGACTTTTTACAGAGAGGAAGGGAGAGGGAGACTTAGAAACATCAATGAGAGAGAAACATTGAGCAGCTGCCTCCTGCACACCTTCTACTGGGGATGTGCCCACAACCAAGGTACATGTCCTTGACCGGAATCGAACCTGGGACCTTTCAGTCTGCAGACCGACGCTCTATCCACTGAGCCAAACCAGTCAGGGCAGGAATGGGGCCTTTAATTGGAGAGCCTATTTAAAAGAATATCTAGAGTGCCCAATTTGCTCATTTTATAAAAATTAACAAAGGAATCAGAAAATCCATCAGGTGATGTAAGGTCTAAATTTTCATTAATATCTTGAATTTGGACTGAACCTTTTTTTTTCTTTAAATATGTTTTATTGATATTTTACAGAGAGGAGGAAGGGAGAGAGATAGAGAGCTAGAAACGTCGATGAGAGAAACATCGATCAGCTGCCTCTTGCACACCCCCTACCTGGGGTGTGCCGGCAACCAATGTACATGCCCCTGACCGGAATCGAACCTGGGACCTTTCAGTCCGCAGACCAACGCTCTACCACTGAGCCAAACCAGTTTCAAATGGACTGAACCTTTTCAAAATAGCTAGAAGAGAGTCAAAATGCCAGCCTTGCATTATTTTGTGCATAAATATTTTCTTCTCAAAAAAGTCTACTTGTAAATAACTAATTGATGTGATTCCCTTTACTGTTCCCTCTTTGGAAAACCTAGATCGGGTAGATTAGAACAATAATGGAAATCTATTCTTATAACCATTTGTTTTTCTTCAAAAATGGTAGTAATGAATATATGTGTTACCATTTCCTTGTAAGTTAATTTGCTTGCAATATTTTATCAAAGACTAGAAGATGAAAAGGAAATTAATTATATATATACATAAACTATATAGAGTGTATGTATATGCAGAACACACATACACACACACATACACACACACATGCACACACATATTGTTACAAAATTACACAGAGAATTTCAGAATTTGAGATACTACATATGCGGTAAAAGTTAAATTCCTATGAATTATGATACTACATTACACCAACAGTTTAGCCTGTTGATCAATGTTCCTGCAATGGCATAAAAAAAGTCACCTAGCTAACAAAAAGATTTTAATAATTAAAAAGCCAACTAATGTCAAGGTATACAGTGCTAGTTAGAGGTAGGAGCATGCTAGATAGATAGCACAAGAAGTTTTCAGGCAGGTATCTAAACAGCAACCTACTCTCCAGCAGCTCAACACTTTCCTTGGTGCAGGCAGGCATTACAGTTATGTGTTTCAAATGTGTGAGAACAGACATCTGAGGCCAGGAAACCAAACCTCAATTGAAGGGAGCATCCTCCCTAAGGAGGCACAGTAACTTGAAAAAACAAAACATTTTCAAGAGCAGGCAGGAACTGTGGCTGCAACAGGCAACTACAACCTAGAAAAACATATGCATTACTGTTTTTGCAGAGTTGGTAGGAAACAGGAGAACTCTCCAAGGGCCAAAGTGCAAACAAAACAAGAGCATGGGGAAAAAATAAAATAGTAACAATGAAATAAAACAAGAACAAAACCCAATAATATATCCTGTAAAGGAGATACAACTAAATATAAGGAAACATAAAGATTAAATGTAGAAAGACAAAACAAGTTATTAATACCAACTCACAGCAAGTGAGTATAATTCTCATACTATGAAACAAAATAAATTTAAATATACAAACTGTTGTTAGGGACAAAAGTTCATGTTAACTATTTTAACAATTTTAAGTTTCAAACACCTAAAATAGTCTAAACATAGATATAGCAAAAACTAATATACATGTAAGAAGAAATGGACAAAATATCTTCAATCTAATGAGAGATTTCAACATTCTGAACAAATATTGATGGTAAAGCAAATAAAGTGATGCTATAGATTTATTTGAACAACAGTACCAACGTGGTTGACCTCATCTATATGTGCATAACCCTGTATCCTGTATAATGTATCCAATTATAAGTATTTTTTTCAAGCACAGGTGGATAATTTTCATGGTCATAAACTACAAAAGAATAAGTACCGTATTTTTCGGACCATAAGACGCACTTTTTTCCCCCCAGAAGTGGGGGGGAAAAGTCCTTGCGTCTTATGGTCCAAATATAGCCTACACATATACTGTAAAAAAAAAAGTTTTTTTACTTGCCCTGCTCTGTGTGGTCTCTGTGTGCTTGCCCGGCTCTAAAATGGTTCTAAATGCTGCTGTTTACTTTACAGGGTTGATTACATGTGTTTATGACTGTGATGTTGGGTTTTAATGCACATAAAATATTTTAGGACACTGTTTGTTTCAGAATCTTTTTTTCTTCATTTCCCTTCTCTAAAAACTGGTGCGTCTTATGGTCCGGTGCGTCTTATGGTCTGAAAAATACGGTACATGTGATGACATCATAATTAAGTTGGAAATCAACAACAAAAGTAACATTAAAAAGTACAGAGTAGAGGATTTGAGTCCACATTAAATAAACAACTTGTGGATAAAAGAAATAATAATATAAACGTTACAATATGTTTTTATCTATAATACAAATCTTCAGATAAAACTTAATGAAATTAAGTCAAAATAGGATTTTAAAGGACATTTAGGATTTAAAATGTCTACAATGAAAGGAAATAAAGACAAAATAAGTGCTATAAAATTAGTACTTCATTAGGATAACTATAAAGATAATGAAAGGAGGAAGGAAATCAAAATAAGAAAAAAAATGAAAAATAAACATACAATAGAATTGATCAACAGGGTAAACTGTTGGTATTTTATAAAGACTAAATGCAATAGACAGGCCTCTAGGGAGGCTGATAGAGGAGGGGGAAAGATGCATTCAAATAGTATTAGGGATGCAAAGGAAATGAATGACTGTCTATAGAGCAGAAATTACAAAAATATTGAAGACATTCCTAGTTTCTTAATAAAGAATTATTAGGTAATAATGAGTACTTCTTTTGTCAGACAGAGCAGCAAAAAGGCCTGAAATGAATAAAAATCAGACTACGACACAGTATTGTAGCCTCATAAAAGAGTGACAATTCCTAGGCAGGAATCAGAGACTAGAGCTCAAAAAGGAAAGTCTGGAATCTTTAGGTTACAAGACTAAGCCAATAGATAAATGCAGGCAAGGGGATGGGCACCTTTTAGGGGATAAGGATCTGTGTATCACCCTTCTCTGCCTATTGTTCATCATTCACCTTAGGCCACAGCCTGGAGATTCAGTTTTACAGTGGGACATATGTCCCTCTAAGGAGGCATGTAAAAGGTGGACCTCCTTGGTGGATACCAACTGCGGATGGAACCAGTGAGAAACCTGCCACCATCCAAAGCCAAAGATCATAGCATACAATCCGTGTTCTGTATTGGCACCCAAAAGACTGTACTCTCAGAACAGTTTTGGTGGGAAATTATGTTACTTGAATTCAGGACATTAGATTAAAATTTTAATTTAAAAAATATATATTTTATTGACTTTTTTTTACAGAAAGGAAGAGAGAGTTAGAAACATTGATGAGAGAGAAACATGGATCAGCTGCCTCCTGCACACCCCCTACTGGGGATGAGCCTGCAACCAAACTACATGCCCTTGACTGGAATCAAACCTGGGACCTTTCAGTATGCAGGCTGATGCTCTATCCACTGAGCCAAACCAGTTTCAGATAAAATTTTAATTTTTTGATGCATCTGTTTGCTGAATATATATTATGTTCTTTATATATGTATTGGTTTAATTTGGTATTTTTTTGAATATTTAATCATAATTCATTATTGGAAGTGGCATATAATTTTTCTCTTATCTTTACTATGCTTTCATATCACAGTTACCACTTCATGTTCTTTTGCACTTGATAATTAGGTATTAATTCTTCCTTGTTTTCACTCATGAAGAGATATAAGTTGAAGCATTCCTTTATGGAAGATTTTTATTAGAAATATAAATCACATAATAATTCTTACAGTTTCCAGATTTTCTATAACTTCTTTGTCAGCTGTAATAAGTTGTGTATCTCAGGAGTTTTATTATTTAATTTAGTTTTCAAGTTTATTGGCATAATTTGCTCATTATACCTATTTAAAATTGTTTTACTTTACTCTTTGATGTAATCTTTTTATTCCCTTTTTAAACTAACAAAGTCCTTTTATCTTTCTAAAACTCACTTTTTACCTTAATCTTTTGGATAATTTTAAATTTTGTCAGACTTTTCTATAAACAAATGTTAACTTTGCTAATCCTCTTTATTGTGTTTATATTTTATTCATTTCTACTCCTATTATTATATTACTTATACCATTTTTTTTATTCCTCTCTACCTTCTTTTTTTTATTTGTTTGCTTATTTGTTTGTTTGTTTGTTTGTTTTTGTTAATTATCACCCCAGGATATTTTTCCATTGATTTTTTTAAAGAGAGTAGAAGAGAGAGAGAAAGACAGATAGAAACATTGATGTGAGAGACACATCAATTGGTTGCCTCTCACGCATGCCTGGACCAGGGCCAGGGATCAAGCCTGCAACTGAGGTACCTGCCCTTGACCAGAATTGAACCTGGGACCCTTCAGTCTGAGGGATGATGTCTATCCACTGAGCCAAACTGGCTAGAGCTCTAACTTCTTAATTACAAGTTTGAATAATTAATTCCAGGACATTTTTCTTAATATATACTTAAGGTTATAAATATTTCCCACAGCCCTTTTAATATAAAGTACAATATATTCATTATCATTCACTTAGAAACTAAAGACCTGGTACACAAAATTCATGCATGGGTGTGTGTGTGTGTGTTTGTCCCTCAGCCCAGCCTGCACTCTCTCCAATCTTGAGAGATGTCCAACTACCCTCTTAGGCCTAGTCACTGCCAGCCTGATTACCCCTAACTGCCCTAGCCTGCAGGCCTGGTCGCCTCCAACTGCCCTCCCCTGCCAGCCCAATTACTTCTAACTACCCTCACCTGTAGGCCTGGTCGCTTCCAACTGTCATCCCTTGCAGGCCTGGTCACCTCCAACTGCCCTCCAGTGCTAGCCCAGTCACCACTAATTGCCCTCTCTTGCCAGCTGGTCGCCCCTAACTGTCCTCCCTTGCCAACCTGGTTTCCCTGAACTGTCCTCCCCTGCTGGCCCAGTCACCCCTAACTGCCCTCCCCTGCAGACCTGATCACCCCCAGCTGCCCTCCCCTGCTGGCCTGGTTACCCCCAAGTGCCCTCCCCTGCAGGCCTGGGTATCCTCAACTGTCCTGCCCGGCCAGCCATCTTGTGGTGGCCATCTTGAGTCCTTTTGGGGGCAGCCATTTCGTGTGTTGGAATGATAGCCAATTTGCATGTTTCCTCTTTATTATATAGGATATTTCATGATTTCTATTTTATTTTTTCCTTGAACCATGAGTAATTTTGATGTGTAATTTTGGTTTTGAATTTCCCAACATATGACGTTTTTTAGTTATATTTTTATGTTTAAATTCTGGTTTAATTATACAATGGTTTTGGCTTTTTTAGATTACACATGTTTTAAACTTTGTATTTTGTTAGTTTTTTCTAGTTTCCAGTTCTCTGAGGAAAGTTTTAATCCTATGTCTTATTTTCTTGAAGTGTTTTGTGTAGTTATTTCAAAATTTTATCCACTTGAAGAACTGTTCTTTTTTGTCTTAGTTTCCAGTCATATTGTCTTGTCTTTTTATATACATTTTTTTTTTATTGGGTAATAGTACATGAGTAACTGAAGAAGTATTTTGGATCCCAGTAAGATATGTTTCTATATAGAGAAATGTATCTTTATAATTCTGGCAGGCATCTGGGGACATGGGCTATACTATATCAAATTATTTCAATTTAAGGACTACACTGATTCAAAGGCTATATTACTTTTCAAGGGCTCATCTATTTTTGGATCATTTTTTTTACAACTCTTACGTAGTTGTTGGTATCCCAATCCAGATCTCTGTGGATCCTAGACATAAATTTATGTCCCCTTATTTCTATGCTGGCTGTGATATGACTATTCCTATAATAGGAGCAATGGTTTCTTGATGGGACTTGTCCACATATGATTTTGGCAGATAATCCTGCCACATAGCCTCAAAACCTATTCTCTTCCATAAGATATTATGTCCTACCAAATGTCACTAGAGAGTCAATTTCCTATTTATGTTTGCCAGAGTTGGCTTTTGTGGCATGTAACTAGGAAACCTGATTGAAATCAATAAACTGATTTGTCAGGTAAAGTCACCATTTACTAACATTTGTTTTTCCAAATTATTCTGTGAAATTCTTATAGTTTCCCATGTGAACTTAAAGTTATTTTGTTCAGTTAAATCACAATTTAGGATTCTAACTGAAATCTGTGTAGGATGGACATTTTTAATAATATGAGTTCTTTCCAGAAAGATGATATTTCTCTAATTACTCAGCCCTTTTCTACACCTCAATAAAGTCTGATGATCATCTTCATATAAGGGTATCTACCTTTCTTTTATTTTATTTATTCTGAGTTTTGGTTTTGATGTTTTTTATTTTTATTTTTATTTTTTTAAATATATTTTATTGATTTTTTTTTTTACAGGGAGGAAGGGAGAGAGATACAGAGTAGAGAGTTAGAAACATTGATGAGAGAGAATCATCCATCAGCTGCCTCTTGCGCGCCCCCCACTGGTGATGTGCCCACAACCAAGGTACATGCCCTTGACTGGAATCGAACCCAGGACCTTTCAGTCAGCAGGCTGACGCTCTGTCCACCGAGCCAAACCGGTTTCGGCTGGTTTTGATGTTATTAAGCTAATATTTTCTATTTTTCCCCATTCCCATTTCAAAGTATTGGTTGTTAGTATAGACCCTATAGAATTTTACATATTTATTATGTATATGTAAATGCTTTTATCAAAGTATTTTACTAATTCTAAAAGATGAGTGTTAGTATTTTGAAGTTTCTAGGTCTAAAATCATTGTATGCTCCTCTTTCTCATTAATAATTTGAACAAAAATAGTTGAGTACTTATAATTTTATAGAGTATTTCAGATATTTTTTGAAAATATCCATTCTCGCCAAAACCGGTTTGGCTCAGCGGTAGAGCGTCGATCTGCGGACTGAAAGGTCCTGGGTTCGATTCCGGTCAAGGGCATGTATGTTGGTTGCGGGCACATCCCCGGTGCAGGAGGCGGCTAGTCGATGTTTCTCTCTCATCGATGTTTCTGGCTCTCTATCTCTCTCCTTTCCTCTCTGTAAAAAAATCAATAAAATATATTAAAAAAAAAAAAAAAGAAAGAAAGAAAGAAAGAAAGAAAGAAAGAAAGAAAGAAAGAAAGAAAGAAAGAAAGGAACTCTTAAAAAAAAAGAAAGAAAGAAAATATCCATTCTCATAATTAGGTTATCTTCCTATTTTACTTGAAAAGTATATTAAGAATGGTAGGTAGTTTTTTGAAATATACAAGTATTTTGAAACTATGTTTTATTTTTAAGTTTTTAGTATAATTATTTACTAAAATACATTAACAAGCTATGTTTCTTCATGTTGAAAAATCTTTAATTCTAGAATTCTCTACCTGGTTATGATATATTGCAATTTGGTCAAATTTTATTTAGCTGTTTCATTTTTATATTTATAAATAAAAGTAGATATTTTATGTGTCTTTAATATAGCTCATATTTAGATATATGATTTAAAAATGAGCTGGGAAGTTGTTGTTCTGTGTGGTTTCTAACAGTTTAAAACATATACATGTATTTGTTATTTGAATTTAAATAAATATTAGTTACAAAACTACCTGAACCTTATACATTTCTATTTTCATTAGATTTTTATAAATTATCTCAATTTATGCTATTCTAGGTTTGTCATATTTTCTCACTCTTCTTGGGTCAATTTTGCAAATTTTTTTCATAAGAAAATTTTAAATTTCCTTTAGATTTTCTTATTGCTATCAAGTTGCATGTAATAGTCTTTGCTGATACTTTTAACACTTCCCATATCTGTGATTATATACCAGTTTATATACCTAAACCTGTTTATTTAGGTTTTCTTTTGCTTTATCTGACTTGTCAAGTATGTTTATATTTTGCCTTCAAAGAGCTAAAAGTTGGTTTTATTTATTCTTTTCCTAGTTTTTTAATCTTCTTTAAATTCATTTGATAGCACATTACTAATTTCCTCTTTCTTCTTCCATATATATATTATGCAAATAGACCAAACAGTGGAACAAACGAACAACCAAACAACTGGTAGCTATGATGTGCACTGACCACCAAAGGGTATGCACAGAATATGGCAGGCATCAGCAGCAGGCGGCAGAATGCAGAACATGGCGGGCATTGGCCATCATGAGATGATGGAGCAGGTGAGTGGGGGTGCCAGACCAAGGCGGGGTACCAGTTGCTGTCACTGGGGTGAACCTCTGGTGGTTACTAAAAATTCTTTGCTCCCATACACTGTGGTCCTACCAGGCACTCTCACTTCCTTCCAGTGCTGGCCTACTCACACCTGCTGCTGGTGCCAGAGCCACCAATGGGTGTGAGCAGCAGCTGTTGTCCCCAATCGCCTCTCAGGGTTTCTCCATCTCCCCCTGCTCCCAAGGGGCAATCAGGAACAGGAGCCGCTCTCTCATCTGCTGCCAGCAATGGCCCCACTTGCACCCACTGCCAGCACCAGCCCTGCTCATACCTACAGCCGGCACTGGAGCTGCCACTCACACCCACTGCTGGTGCTTGGAGCTGGTCCCAATCACTAAGCACCATCAGCTGGTTCAAGTGGTGGCTGCCATCCCCGATTGCTTCTAAGGGCTTTTCCACCTCCCACCCTGCTCCCGAGGGACAATCTGGACAGCAGCTTCCACTCGAACCTACTGATGGTGCTGGCTCCACTCACACCTACTACTGGCCCCAGCCCCAATTGCTCTGCACCATTAGCAGGCCAGAGTGGCAGTGACAGAAGCAGGGCTTCCAGCAGATAGGGGACTTAGGGGCCACAGCAGAAGGGGCTGGGTGGGAGCACAGAGGATGGAATGAGACCCACCCCTGTGCCCACCATAACTTCATGGCCCTAGTCTTTACCTAACAACATTGTTTGTATACTATATACTGGTGGCCCAGTGCACAAAATCCATGCACATTAATTAGTTAGAGGAAATATTTTAATATTGCTATTTGCCCTTTCTTTATAATAGAAGTGTCAGATAAAAGAAAATTATTAACATGTAAATGAAAATAATATATAAATTTATTAATAAATAATCATAACATGATATAACAACAACAAAGGCATGATATAAAAATAACATGATCTAAATACAACACTGATAAAAACAATGAATGATAAATTGATTAAACTTATTCTAATATATCCCTGTATACCACATTAAGAGGGAAAACACTTCAGGAGTGCTCGACTAATTTCCCTTGGGATGAAATATTTACTAACTTTAACATCATATGCTCTTCGAACTTAAGAGAAAGCAACATATAACTGACCATGTATGTACAAAAACAGGTTCAGGGAGGAATATTCCAACTCTGTCTAGAGTTTGTCCTTGTGGTTTGTTAATAGTCATTGCAAATGCTGGCATCACGGGAAACTATCTTAGAATTAATTTAAATGGGAGCCCAGTGTCAGATGGGGACAAATCAATTCTTGGGATCAGAACAACCTCTCTTTTTGCAGATCCTGTTAATACTTCAGCTTCAATAATGTTAGGTTGCAATCTTTTGATAATAAATCTAGTAACATTACAAAGACCCCATTTACTATTAAGATTTCTCAGTAGAATGATGATGGCACCCATTTTCAATTTTAACCTAAGACATGGCATTCCTGAAGGAATAATGCTGTTAAGAAATTCTATGGGAAAATTTTCCTTTTCAGCATCATCCATTGAATCAATGAAATCATCACTCAAATACATGTGAAAATCTCCATCGAGTATATCCAAAATTTCTTCATTTAATTTTTGAACATGCTCATTTTTTGGACAAAGAATCACATGTTTAGATATATTTTATTAGCTATAGATATAGTATTTCCAAAGGTAGCTTCAATAATAGATCCATTACAAATAATTTCACAGGGGATTTCAATAATATACATTCCTAAATGAAAACTGCTATCCAGTTTGTCATCTCCAAATTTTACTAACCATTCACTATAAGCAGAATTCTCTGATCTCATATTTGTTTTAAGAGACAGCTTTCTGAAACATCCCCAAACAGTACAATACTTTAAACTCATTTGTACTATGGCTGATTGCATAACATGTTGCACAATACTGAGACATTGTCGAAAATTCCCTCCAAGAAGGAGAACTTTCCCACCAAATGCAACATTCAAATTATCTTAGTAATCTGGCTCTGGGTGCTCCAGGCACTCTGATGACGGGTTTCTCCCTCAGGCCACACCCTCACCAGAAACAGCTTGGGGAGGCCACTCAGGGCCTGTGGGGCTGATGGAAGTGGAGGTGGCATGGCATGGAGGTGGTTCTTATGCTTCTGATCACTTGCACAGTTCTGCAGGCCATCAGGAGCGCTGGCAGCCATTGCTGTGGCAACCTAGGACTCACTGCCTCTGGGCGCTCCAGATACTCTGAGGGTGGGTTCCTCCCTCAGGACTCACTGGAAATAGCCGGTGGGACTGAAGGAAGTTTGGGGGGTGGCATGGAGGTAGTGCCTGTGCTTCTGATCATTTACACACTGTTTTATACCACAGCATGTGGCAGTGGCTGTAAAGGTCACCACAGCAACCCAGCCACTGACAGCAGGACTGACTTCCAATTGTTGAGCCTCTGATCATTACGGTTGTTACAGACCCAGGATTTTTATATATTAGGATTTACATCACTGAAGGTGCATTTTAAATAATAAAAACATTTTTCTATAGCTACTCTTAATATATTTTTATATGATTTAGGTTTTCACTTAATTTTTTAATGTTTTATATTTTTGTTTTTATTTCCACTTAGATTCAAGACTTTTTTAGGAAGCAGTTTTTTTTTTAATGAGGTTTTGTGATAAAGCCACAAAGATTAATATTACTTTAATGTTTGCTCTAGTAAGCCATCAGAAAGAAGGTTGTTAATTATTTAAAATATATTTTATTGATTTTTTACAGAGAGGAAGGGAGAGAGATAGAGAGCTAGAAACATTGATGAGAGAGAAACATCGACTAGCTGCCTCTTGCACTCCCCCTACTGGGGATGTGCCTGCAACCAATGTACATGCCCTGACAGGAATCGAACCCGGGACCTTTCAGTCCCCAGACCGACGCTCTACCACTGAGTCAAACCGGTTTCGGCAAGGTTGTTAAATTTTAAATCTTCCCCTCAGTTTAGGCCTTCTTGGTATAAAGGAGCTTGGGATGGAGTGGGAATGGGGTGAGGACAGACTTCTTTTAGAGGACTGGCAGTGCACAGCATACTCTTCCTCTGAGAACACAGAGGCCAGCATTGTCAAGCAGCCTCCCTGTTCTCTAACAGGCTTCTCTCACAACAGAACACTGCTGCTGCTCTCTCCTCTGGAAAACTCAAGGCCTCAGAAAAACTCTAATTTATTTGTGGGCCTCATATTAGATTTCTTTTTATTTTCTACGTTGTTATATTAGGGAGATGGGGGGGGGGGAAGACATCAGAAGATGCATTCAGCAAGTTATCCTCAGTAATATAATTTCTTATTCCTAAAATATTTTTGAAACCCTAATAATTATCACCCCTTTCACTACTGTTTTTGTAACTGAAACCTTTATTAGCTCTACCTTGAACTGCTAAAATCATTACTCAACTGGAGCATCTCCTATTTGTAGCTTCTAAAACCAATCTTTCTCCCATACTTCCAAAGCTGTGGTTTATGATACACATAGGAACTTTATTGCCACCATTTTTACTACTTACAAGTGGTTTCCACTACTTACAAGATCATCATGAAATCCATTTTGCTCAGGATAGCATATAAGATATTTTCAAACCTGAAAAGTCTATCATAAAAATATTACCTGAAACACACACACTCTATTTTCTCTGACCAGTAAATCTATCTTCACCACTACCTGTAGCTGATAGCCCAAATGACAAAATCTCCAAATTAGTTGCTTTTTTAAAAATCACCATTTCACATTTTACTTAATTCATTTATTCTAATACCAGGATCAGTTATGTCAATTGGACATTTTTGGTAATGAGTTTTTGTATGTCCTTTCTTTTTTTTGATTGGCCTGGAAGATCTTCTACATAAAAGACCGTGTCTCATCATTATGCCAAAGAATGTAATGTTTAAATGAATAAATTAATTTTAAATTAATTAATCATAAATATTCATTTTATCTTGTCACAAAAATATTCTGTAATTTTCAAACTTCATTTCTCTATTTTATGTTTGATTATTGCTTATTAAGGGCAAACAATTTAGGGGCATAAATCCCATAAAATATAAGCTAGTCTCTAAAATGGATGAAAAAACTCTAATTATCTAATGCAATGTCTTTTTAATTAAACTCATTCTGAAAGGAACCTGTCATAAAAAATAATCACAAGTAATAATCAGCATTTCACATGTAACTGGTACAAAGGTAAATTGGTAGCTGCACAAAAGCTAGCAAGTAAGTACAGTAAAAACGCTTAACTGGATCCTAGGCAAGAAATTATACACTTATTTCCATATTGATCCTATTGAGAAAACACACACACACACACACACACACACACACACACACGTGAGAGTCTGTATCTTGGAGTTTCCAAGAACATCCACTAGATGACCATTCTCTTGGCTTCAGTAAGAAAACATATTGAAAGAGGTGTAAAAGGAGACCACTCCTGTATTGTCAGTAGTAGAAGTGGTGTGGACCATGGCTGTGTCACACTGCAATATAACAGCCAATTAGTTGTGTAATTGTATTTTGCCAATAAAAAGGCATAACTGTATTTAGAATCTGCAAATTTCATGCATCTCTTACAGAAAATTGCAATTGGAGTTCAAGGTGAAAATATCAATTTTTGTAATTGGTTTTGTTGTTAAAAAACAATTGATGACTTTGAAAGACAACAACTTAGACATAATGGAATAGCTTAAACCCAACCATTATGATTATCTTTTGTGCAAGTGGACATGCAAAGAATTGTCATAATCAGTGGGATTTTAGGAAGTTAGGGGAAGATTTTTTAGCAGATTTTGAGCAGATTTGTAGTTATCTATAATTATAGATGAATTATCTGAGTAAAAGTGAACGAAGGAGTGGTTTAGAGAAAATTTTGCATGTAATCCAGTAACAAAAATTTGTGAAACCAGGCACACAGAATGTTACTTTTCAAGAAGGATATTCAATCAATAGCTTGTTAATTGACTATTTATTCGGGCCACAGTTCCCAAAATGTGATCCTCAGAACACTAGCTAGAATACTAGCTTACAGGATATTAATGTAGTCCATGAATAAAGAATTCTTTGACCAAATAGTTGTGTTGCTGTTGTTGTTTTAATTTTTAAGACAAAGTTAAATAGCATTATTAGTGCAATACTTTGCTGAACCTTTAATATGGAAATTTCAATATTTCAAAGGAGACTGAGGAAGTAGAGTTTCCCAAATGTATTTAACCAGCAATTATTTCAATAAGCTTTATGTTTTAGGAAACAATATTGCTTTATGTTTATGCATGTGTTTTACGGAACTGTTTTCAACAATTTCATGTAATGTGTTCTATGTTTTGAGAGAACTTTTATTTCTCATGGAAAACATGACCCGCAAAAAGTCTAGAAGCTAAATCTAAAATATTTTAGTTGCTGGAAGAAGTTCAAATTTTGCAAAAACTGGAAGGCATACAGATCAAGCAGTATATATATATATATATATATATATATATATAAACCAGGCACACAGAATGTTATTTTCCAAATGATGTGGGTGGTAGGATAATCAATCTATAGCTTATTAATTGACTTTAAATATAGTGCTTCCTGTTTTAACATTAATTCTCATCTGAGAATATTTTTAATTTTTTTAAATTTACTTTTATTATTATTGTTTTGTTATTCCTCACCTGGGGACATGCTTAGAGCGAGTGTGAGAGCGAGCGAAACCTGGATATGGGGAAAATATCTAAATATCTATTGGTTGCCTCCCAAACATAGCCCACCAGGGATTGAATCTGCAACCTGGATATATGCCCTGACTGGAATTGAACCTGCAACCTTTTGGTGTACAAGATGAGGCTCCAATCAACTGAGCCACCTGGCCAGGACCAGCATTAATTTTTTAATCAACATGAAAGGTTATGAGAAGTCTTTTAATAAGGTTCAGATGATCTAATTTCAACAGCTGATTTCTTCATCAGATACCATACAGTCTACTAGAACAGTGTTTCCCAACCTTCTCTCATGATGAGAATCACCTGGTTGAGTTGTTAAAACACAGATTCCTGAATCCCAACTAAGAAGTGCTAAACTAGAATTTTTTGGGAACATATAGGTAAAATTGTATACTTAACTAGTGCTCTAAGACAGATGTTATATACAGGTAATACATATAGGTAAAATTGTATACTTAACTAGTGCTCTAAGACAGATGTTATATACAGAGCACTAAGTTAGGTATGCAATTTTACCTATATGTTCTCAAAAATTCTAGTTTAGCACTTCTTAGTTGGGATTCAGGAATCTGTGTTTTAACAACTCCACCAGGTGATTCTCATCATGAGAGAAGGTTGGGAAACACTGTACTAGAAGACAGATGGGATAGTATATTTAAAGTGCTCAAAGAAAACAACTGTCAATCAAACTTCCTATATCCATCAGAATAAAATCCCAATTCTTTAAAAATAAAGACATTGCCAGAGGGACAAAAACTGAGAGAATCTGTTGATACCATATATCCCTTATAAGAAATACTAAAGGAAGTTCTTAGACCAAAAGCAAGTCACCCCAGATGGTAATTCTAACCATGTGAAAGAACACAGAGCACAGGTAAAAGTAATTATGTAACTATAAAATGTAGTATTAAAGCATGTCTTCTTTCTTATCTTATTTTAAACAATTGTTTAACAATAATGATAGATAAGCACAAGTATTTTTTATGTCCCTACTTCCTGCATGTCTAGGGCCACCTTCCTTCTCAGGTGCCTTTCATTATCAATTTTCTCTTCTTTCTCCTCTGTTGCTTTCTCTGCTATTGCTTATTTAAATAACTTCATTACATGTATAGACATAGTTAAACAAACCACATTTTGAAAATCAAACCAAGAAACCTTTTTGGATGCCATATTCCTATCAGCTACCACTTAGTCTTTTTCCTTCACAACAGTAGTTAAAAGTTGAGCCACTTCTTGCAGCCTCAGCTCTACTCACCGCTCCATTCGCTTCAGCCAGCCTTTGCTCACATCACCACAGAACTGTTCTTCTTGAAGTTGTCCACAGCTGGGACAAGGTGCTGGGGAAGGTGGGTACGTGGAGCCGCAGGGGCACCTCAGACAGGGAGTGAATCATGCCGGAGACACAGGGGACCAGACCACAATCCCCGCATTGCTGACTCGTGAGGTCTCAGGAGCTCTATTGGCCACGGGGGTAGGGGGGTGGGGGGGTGGGGAGTCCTGCAATAAGAAACAGCTGTGTGCATCCTGGGGAAGGCAGCTTTTCCCAGGCTCCTTGTAAAGAATTTGGCTCGCACCATCGATCAGGCAATGCACAAGGCCAATGGGCTTCTCGAAACCCCTCAATTAGAGTCACTGTGGCAGGGCCCCCAGCCAGGTGTGGGGCACAGTGTTCTGGCCCAAACACTCCAGCACAGGAGGAAGCGCTGGAGCCCCTATGGGAAGTGAACTGTGCATGCAGAGCCGCAAAGCCATCCAGGATCCGCTAGGGGCCATGCTGGCTTCCGAAGCAGAACCCTGGGCCCCTATCTGATGTGTCTGCCAAGGTCCAAGGCGGCAGCAAACTGAACACCCATTTCATTCTGAAATCAGAATATAGGTTGTGACTGGAAACGTCACTCTTAATAACTGGTAAGGTCAGTTTTGCCTGCCTCCCACCTCCTGTGCACAGCCACCCTCCTCTTCCTCCCCTCCCTGCAGACCTGAGTGCAGTGCTCTCTAAAGACCACTTGCCTCTGAGTCCGTGCCAACCACAGACCATGTTACCCTCACCTGCCCAGGGCCTTTTATAGCTAAAGGAGGTCACTGCCGCCTGGCCGCCTGATGCACACAGATCTAGGGCCCACAGAGTATCAGGGGGACTTTATGTGGACGAGAAAGGCTCTTGCATCTCGGTTTCTGCGGTCTACAGGGCACCGATATAGTATGGGTTTTCTAGCACAAGTTGAGCCTAGAGGGAAAATATGGCCCTTACTCTGGAAACCCAATGTATATTCATGTGTACACAGACTACAGAAAGGTGTGCTCCCTATACTGGCCACTGCTCTCTCCAGAAAGAGTGAGCTGCTCAGTCAAATAATGCACTTCACACAGTCAGAGAATAAAAAAGGTAACAAACATATGCAAACGCACACACACACACACACACACACACTCATTTATACACAAATACAAAAACAAAACAAAACCACCCAACAAAAAATACACCCAGGCACTCACACATATCCTCAGAAATGGCTGCAAGGTTAAGAAAACAAACAAACAAACAAACACTTAATAGCTGTTTTTCACTCATCGTTTAACTTGACTCTTCAGTAGTATTGAGCAAGGTCGAACACTCCCTATTTCATTCAATGGTATTTTACATCATTTCTTAAATTGACACAATATTCTTCTGCTCCATTTTCCTCTAACAACTATGGTCACTCCACATTTTGCATTGGATCATTTTCTTCAGCTATTCAGGCATCAATTTATTCAAGACACAGCCTCAGTCATTGTTTTCTTCCTATCCAGACAGTCTTATCGTGATGTCGATGTGCTGAGGTTATACATATCAGGCATCACTTGAGTTCCAGGTTCATAGATCCACTGGCCTGATGGTTGTTTCCACTTAGATGTTATGTCAAACATTTTGTTATTGCCTCTCAGCTCTAAACCCACTCTTCACTCCCCCACTTTGTGGTAATATGACTGGGACTTTAAAAGTACACTTAGTCTTGGCCAACTGAATTCTTCGAAACCTCTGCAAGTAGGGATATTAGGGGAAGACAGAGGGTGAGAGAAGAGTGCCAATCTCACTTTCTTTGTGTGTATTTGTGTTGATGGACAACCACAGGGGATCCGTGGGCTCCATCGGAATGCCACAAAGGCTCATGAAACTCAGTTTGTATAACCTCCTTTCATTTAATTTTTGTAAATGTATTGGGTGACATTAATTAACAAAAAGTACCCTGTTTCCCCGAAAATAAGACAGTGTCTTATATTAATTTTTTCTCCCAAAGTTGCGCTAGGTCTTATTTTCAGGGGATGTCTTATCTTTCCATGCGCTAGGTCTTATTTTCGGAGGATGTCTTATTTTCGGGGAAACATGGTATGTAGGTTTCAAGCGATTCTGTAATATATATTGTATTGTATGTTTAACACCCAAATTCAAGTCTCCCCCATCACCATTTGTCCTCCCCCCTTTACCCTCTTTTACCTTCCCCAAGCCCAGTTTTCCTCTAGTAATCACCATACTATCGTCTGTGTCTGTGAAGATTTTTATTTTATTTTTTGCTTAATACCTTCACCTATTTCACCCAAAACCTAACCCCCTCTCCTGCTGACAGCTGTCACAGTTTGTTCTCTGAATCAATGAATCTGTTTTGTTTGTTTGATTATTTTTACTTCGTACACTTGGTGATGGTGGTGGGGAGGTGTCCTTTAGCCCAGCCTGCGCTGTCTCATAGTCCAGGACTCCTTGGGGATGTCCACCTGCCAGTTTAGGCCTGCTCCCTGGGGGATAGGGCCTAAGCCGCAGTCAGACATCTTTAATACTGTCAAGGAGGTGGGAGAGGCTCCCACCACCGCCACTGCGCTTGGCTTGTGGCTGAGCAAATCTCCCCCTGTGGAAGCACTCTACTAGGGGGGCAACTTCTGCATTGAGCGTCTGCCCCCTGGTGGTCAGTGTGCATCATAGCGATTGGTTATTCCTAGTTGTTCCACCATTAGGGTCAATTTGCATATTATCCTTTTATTATATAGGACTAGAGGCCCAGTGCATGAAATTAGTGCATGGGGGTATTGTCCCTCAGCCCAACCTGTATCCTCTCCAATCCAGGATCCCTCAGGGGATGTCTGACTGCCAGTTTATGCCCGTACGTTTAACAGGTGACAGCTCCATTATTGTTTTTTTTCGTACTTAAACCCATTGGAATTGGTAGGTATTCAAAGTGTGTATACATTATGGGGGAGGGGGGAGAGACACCCTGTATATCTCTAGTCAGCGGTGAAAGGAACCAATGGCTGGATTGGAATTCCCAGACAGGGAACCTTGCTCACTCCCCACATGTCTCCCCACTCCTCTTTCTACCTTCATGAGCAGCAGGAGAATCAATGTTTTCTCTCATTAACTCGGAAAAGCATGTCCTGTCACCTGCTGCCAGGCAGAAGTGTGCTAGGCCCCAAGCAAGCAAGGCTCAATCAGGGCAGGCAGCCTTTGCTCAGGGGCGGCGCTGACACCCCGAGTGCACATTCTTCCTGTGCAGTCATCCCAACTCTCCTGCCATTTCATTGAGAGAACGGACTTCCTCGTCTCCTCTGGGCTCCCGATCTCAAATGCTGACTGAAGGCACCCCAGTGAGGGCCGCTCCATGCCCGCCAGTTGTGTCTGTCTACACCTGCTCCTGTCTCAGCACCTGCATTAGCCCCATGGAGACAATCTCATCACTGCACTGGCCTCTGTGGGAACAGGGTGTCACCACTCTGCCCTCTCACTGTCATCTCACAGGCGCCCACCCTGAGTACCCAGACATGCTCCAAAGGACATGAGCATGCCAGAGGGGATGTGTGCATGTCATATGGGGAACATAGGCATGCTGAGGTTGATGGTGGTGTAACGGAGGGGCGGGGGGAGCATGTGCACACCATGGTCTGGGACTGTTGCGGGTACACGTGGGTGACAGCATGCTGGGGGACGTTGCGCGCACCGGAGGGAGGGAGAAGATGCGCGCACCGGAGGCCTGCACCTGCACAGATCCACAAACCCACACGGTGTGACCAGGGGGATGTCAATCTGGCCCAACAAGGTGGCTGTTCCTTCGATCGCACACCTTCTAGGCCAGGAGGCTGTACCAGGATCAGCCAGCGGAGAGGGCGAGGGGGAGGATGAAGGTGAGAGTGAGAGCAGCTGGCTGAGGGGGCTCCACAGAGGACCAGTGTGCCGTCAGTTGCAAGGGTCAACGCCACTTCAGCTGCCTCATCTCTGGGCCCTGTGCTACCTCTGTCCCTGGGGTCCTCCCAGGCCCTGGGTGCCCAGGGAGCCAGGCTGCCTGCCGTGATGCCTGTGGTGCTGCCTGCCTCCTCCAGAGCCAGGCGTGCTCAGAGGGCAGGATCTTCCCACAGGCCTCACTGGAAACAACTCGGGGGAGGGCGCCTCAGGGCCTGTGGAACTGAAGAAAGTGGGGGTGTGGCATGGAGGTGGTGCCTGTGCGTCTGTTAACTTAAGCAATGTGTTATATACCAAAGCATGTGGCAGCAGCTCTGAGTGGTGCTAAGCGGAGCCTGTGGGCTGAGCTGAAGCAGTGCCTGGGGGCCATCAAGAGTGCTCACAGCTACCTCTGTGCTGTGGCCATATGGGGAGTACAGGCCGCCCTCTGCAGGGCCTGCCTCCCCGCCCCCATCCCCAATGCCACTTGCCCATGGGTGGCCTTGGGCAAGGGGCAGCAGCCAATGGGAGTACTCACAGATGCAGACTTTGTCAGGTGGGGAGTACAGGCCGCCCCCTGCCTTAAGTCCCTGCCCACTGAGTCTGCTGTGCACACAACTTGCTGAAAGGTCGTTATCTGATGGCATCCCAAACAATTTGCATATTCCTCTATTATTAGTATAGATGATATTTGCCTTTCTCTGACTGGCTTATTTCACTTAGCATTATTCTCCAGGCACATCCCTGCTGTGGCAAAAGGTAAGATTTCCTTCTTTTTATGGCGGAATAGTATTCCATTGTGTAAATGTGCCCCAACTCTTTTATCCATTCATCTACTGATGAGCACTTAGTCTGCTTTCAAATCTTGGCTATTATAAATAGTGCTGCAATGATAGATTTGATAAAGGGTTAACATCCAAAATATGTAAAGCACTTATACAGCTCAATTCCATTAAAAACAAACAACCCAATTAAAACATGGGCAAAGAAACTGAATAGACACTTATCCACAGAGGACATATAAGTGGCCAATTGACATGTGAAAAGATGCTCAAGTCTATAGATTTCTTGTTTGTGGTTACTCTTAGTGTTGTTATTTCTTTAATCCAGCAACAGAGGTTCTTTCCTGTAAACTGTTTGCATAATCCAACCCTTGTAGAAAGAGCTTCAACTCAGAGGTACCAGAAGCAGCTCCAGTACCTGCTTCTCATAACGCATGTTATCCTATTGGCCAGTATCTTAAAGTCTGAGATCAAATTTATAAAATAATTTATTTGTATTTTAATGGCAACCTAAAATGTTAAAAATATGAAGTCCTTTTTCTAGTAGGAAAAATAAAAAAGACCAACTATCAATACATTTCACATTTCACAAATACAAACAGAGGCAAGAAACAAAACTGATGGTTATGTTTATTATTTTTCATGAAGAAATATCACATACACAAGATTCTCTAAGAATTAGAAAAAAATTGGATCATTAGTTTATGATTTATAGGCAAGTTTCAAAACATGCCCTTTTTCACTATACCTTTTCAATCTTTAAAAATAGAGGAACAAAAAATATCTTTCAGAATGGTAAGCATCTTATAGTAAAATAACCCCAGAAAATCTCTATAACTATGGTTTAAAATTACTTGAAAATAAAGTATTAGTATTCCTAAGAGTTATTCTAAGAATTTAAATAATATATAGTGTCATTTGAGAAAATATTGAAGAGACATGAAATATTTTAGTAAGGATATTTATTTTTAAAAGTCATTTTGCAATTCTATTGTTACATGGACTTTGTAAAACAGTTTTCTGAAAGCTAAGTGAATATTTGTTTTAATAGTCTCCCCAGTGTGCTTCATAAGAAATCAGACATGTACAGCATTTTGAATATTTTTTGCAGAAATCTTTGTGTATTGTTTCCTTCATTCTTTCATTCTCCTGTTATTTTTAACATTTCAAATACACTTGTAGGAAACGCTTGTATTGCTGAAAGACTAACATAGCAACATGGGACAACCATACTTTTATTGAGAAATAGCTCAATCTTTTTTGAAATGTTTGTACCAGACATCTTAGTGAAAAATGACTTGTTGAGGAATCTGAGACTACCACAGAGCAGAAGAACAATTGATGTGGGGGCATTCAAGAACTCCGATTATGTATGAAATGGAAGGGACGTCGGTTTAAAAAGTGTTGCAATAGATCTTGAGTATTAGCAGCATCAAGAGGCTTGATTTTTACAATTGAAGGACACTGTTCTTAGGCCTATGATCATAACTTATAGTTACATTTCATAATTCATAAAATAATGAGAATAAGTATTCTAATTATGTAATATTTATCAGATGCATAGATAGAATATACTAAACTGTTTCCCTTTCCAAATAATTTCTTACTGTAAGTTGAATAGAGTGGATGTGCAGGAGAGAAATTAGCTTTTAAGCTATGGTATTTTTTGTTATGGTAGCCTAAACAAAGAAAGCTAACCTAATGTAATACCAAATGGTTTAAATAACAGACATTTATCTTCTCAGACTTTTGAATGCCAGAAGCCCTGGATCAAGGTGTCACAGGTTGGGTTTGTGCTGAAGCCTCTCTCTGTGGCTTATGGATAACCGTACTCTCATTACCTCTTCACAGGGTCTGTTCTCTGTGTGTGTACATTCCTGGTGTCTCTGTGCCCTGATACCCTTTTATTAGAACAGTGTTTACAGTGAATTAGGACCCATCCTAACAATCTCATTTTAACTAAATCATGTCTCTAAAGACCCTATTTCCAAATGCAATTGCATTCTGAGATACTAAGGGTTAGGACTTCAACACATACTTTTGGAGAAGGGCACACAATTCAGTCCACAATAGTGTACATATACACTCCTAATGGTTTCAGCCACTGTTGTTTTTTTTTAGATTTGTTGTTAGTAATCATGTCTAATTACTAACTGAAACAAAGAGTGCATGTAGGCATATAATTTATAGATGTGTAGAATAACACCCCCCAAAATTTAAACAGAAATTAAAAAAAAAAAACTTTTCTGGGGAATTAAAATGTATTATAAACCTCTCTATTCTATTCATTTTTAATTATGTGCATGTAATATTTTGATTGAAAAATAGCAAATTAAAAATATTGCTCAAAATTATCAGTAAACTGGTAGAACTGTTCTGCTGTGTTTCAATGGTTTATTTTTAGGAAACACAATTGGTACATATGTCAAACAAATATTCTTAGTTATTCTTTTTTATGGTTAGTATACTTTATAGTACTTAAAATTAAATATATATATATATATATATATATATATATATATATATTTAATATATGATTCTAGAACAGTATCCAATCAGTAGAAAAATAGTCTGTGAAGGCTAACCCATACAATAAAATCAAACTGTAAGAAGAATTTATACATGGTAATATTAAAAACAAAAACATATGCATCTCATTATATTGGAAAATAGTATAATAATATTTTCTACTCATAATTGAGTGATCTACAAATTGCTTAGTGCTCATAATATAATTTATTATTTATAGCTTCTTTTCTTGCTTTTAATTTCACTCTACCTGATATTCTATCTGATTTCATTTTTAATTTAATTGACTTTTTCCCTTGAATAAAATTTACATAATGTTTTCTAATTTTTTCTTTATGAATCAGAATTGAATTAATTATTTTTATATTTTATGCATTAATATTTTAAGTTAGTTTTTTTTATTATCTCCTTTGTACTATATCAAAGTATCCTGGTTGAAACATTGGTGTTACTAAAAATAAAAACATAAATAAAAAATACACTATACCCTTTCTTTTCTCTCTCTCCCAAGTACCACATATCAGACATCCATGGATGCAAGAAACAATTTTACAAATTTTTTTCTTAAATTTAATAGATACTGTCAATAACAAATGAGTACTTTAGCCTTCCTAATCTCTGTAATTGATCATTTCCCTGCTTGCATATGTAATCCTAATTTTTCTGCCATTCTCTATAAGGAAACTGAGATTCAGAGGAATTGAGAAATTTTATGTCACATCATTTGTAAGTAATAAAATTAAGATTCAGAATCAGAGGTTTTGAATTCAACACAGAATGGTAAATAGCACTTACCATCAAGGCCCTTGCAATATCGTGAGGGAGAAGAAAGTATATTAAATTGTAGTAAATATTAGTATGAAAAGGATGCTAGGAATAGACAAAGAATAGATGATTTGTGTTGGTAGGTAAGAGAAGGACTAGGAATGGAAAATTTCAGAAAAGTGTTAGGTGGGTGACAGGGAAATAATAATTCAAGTCAAGGACACCAATATGAATAGAAGCTCAAAAGTTTATAAGTAAATACCATCTCTGGACAAAAGCAAACAATTTTGCACAGCCAAAACATACTGTGGAAGGTAGAAGTGAGTAGAAGCAGATAATGTTAGAGTAACAGACTGAAATTCTGTCATAATAAGTAATAAATGCTATGGTAAGATAATTGAACCTTTTATTTACTAAGCAAAGGATAGCCCATGGGGTGTTTTCCTTTTTTAAATAAGAATGATTTAACTCGACCTGAAATTATAGAAATAAATATAGATTAGAGATGAGAAAAAAATTGAACAAAGGAAACCAGTTAGGAGAATATAATAAAACTTGAGGTATCTATCTATTATAATGAAAGGGTAATATGCTAATTAGACTAGACGTCCTTCCTTCCCACAAAGCTGCAGTCGGAGGGGGACAAGGCAAAGGCAGCAGAGGCAGCAGAGGCCTCAGCCATGGTGGCAACTGGTGGATTGGCCTCTAGTATGATATAAAAGTCACAAACCAGGGCACTGGATGGGAGTAACACAGAAGATGGGAAACATTTTAGATATTGAATTAACAGGACATGCTGATTACCCAAGATAGAGAAAAGAGGTATGTATGATTAATGGTAAAGATATTCACTGACATCAGATATTTAATAAAGAGCAGGTTTCAAACATGTTGAGTTTGAATGCTCTCATGATCTTTAGGCTGCAAAATTCAGAGGTAGGTAAAAGTTCTTGAAGAATGTTTGGCAATGGAATTGATCATCTTATTTAAAACTAGAGGCCCAGTGTACAGATTGGTGCACTGGTGGGGTCCCTTGGCCCAGCCTGCAGGATTGGGCCGAAATCGGCTCTCTGACATCCCCTGAGAGGTTCTGGATTGTGAGAGGGTACAGGCCAGGCTGAGAGACCCCACCAGTGCACAATCAGGGCCAGGAGGGACATGTCTAGCTCATCTTGCCCAGTCCCGATCAGCAGGACTCCAGCAGAAAGCTAATCTACTGATTGAAGCATCTGCCCCTTGGTGGTCAGTGTGCATCATAGTGACTGGTAGAATGGTAGAATGTTCAGACACACAGCATATTAGGTTTTTATTATATAGAATTTCAAACTTCCTAAATCATCAGCCATATTTTTCTCCATCATAATCTGTTTCATTCACTCTAAGCAATGCTTTTTTCACACATGAACACCTCTAACATTATATGTGACTCACAATTTATGGAGTCTTACAATACAATTGTACATAAGAAACATAAAACTCTGATGAGTCTCGCAGTCAAAGGCATTTTATATTTGATGAAACACACCATATGATCTCCTCATTTATTTGTCGCTTTCTTTACTAATATAAGCTTCATGAGGATGAACTAGTGTTGCTCGTTTGTTTTTGTTTTCTATTTTCTTCAGTCTATATCTCCAGTGTGCTGAAATGTATCTGCTACATAGTACATCTGCAATAAATATCTATTGAACAAATGAATGACTCAGACTCTTTCCATCAATTGAAATTGATAAAGTGGTGTTTTTTGTTTGTTTGTTTTTTTGTTTGTTTTGTTTTTCCTCAAAGGAGAGATTATGTATATGTAGAAAAATGGAAGGAACTGAATGCTGATAACTTTTAACAAAGTTTAAGAAGTGCAAAGTGCTTGCCTATATAGTGAAGATATGTATGGGAAGTGAGAGGAGATTCTACATCTCTCAGAACTAGCATAAAAAGCCAGGCACTTAGATAAAGAGTAGAATGAATAATATACCTCAGTAATTTAGAATTCTTTTTGGAAGTCCTAAGCAAGAGTTTAGGGATGGTTTTTGAAAGAAATTTTAGCCCATACTTAAAAGAAAGAAGTTGTCCTAATCACATATTTGTATAAATTAGACAAGATAATAACATTGTTAAATTCTAATTGTAACCACCTAAAGCCATTAAATATATTAAAAAGCTACACACACATACACCCACACATACGTACACACACATGAAAAAGTTCATACATGAGGAAGAAGTTCAACTTAAGTAATTGAAAGTCTTTCTCAAATAAAACCAGTTTATGCTATTGCAGAGGATACACTTAAAATCAGCAATTAAGAGGAAAATTTTGGCTCAAAAAGGAAAGAATGGTCTAATAACTAAAGCTGATCATCACTGACAAAAAGTGACTAAAAAATATATCAAATGTTTAAACAGGGGCTAAATAGTCTTTTTAGTGCATGGAATAGGGATACATGAATCTCTTTTACTGTAACATGTTTCTGTAATGCAAAATAGTATAGCAAACAGCAACACCCCCACCCTTTACATATGAGGGGAATAGCCTCAGTGTAATATGGTGGTTGCAGTGGTTCACACGTGATTTTTCTAAGGATGTTAATGATTTTAGCCTCCCAAAAGTGCAAAGTAAGTTGAGACAGTGAACCTGTCATCCATAGAAGCATATAGTGTTGTACAAGTCATCTATTTTCCTTTTGATCCTCCCCTCCACTACCAATGGCTTCATGCTTAGTCCTTGAAGAGCTCATTGCACAATTTTTTCTACATTTTTTGCTTGTCACCATAACTCAGCCAACTAGTCTTTCTCAGGGTTCAAGCCATCTGTTCCTAACCCATTTTCCTTCAACAATATTTTAATGTATGCTTTTGCAGATCAGGTTTTTGGGAGAATATTACTTCACATTATGTTATTGGATAGGAGGTTTGGACAAATAGACTCTCAAACTTGGAGTTTTCATGACTAAAGAAGTCCCTGTCTAACCAGATTGAATATATGTTAATTAACAAAGACCAACGAAATCTGGGATCACTGATCTTATTTATGTTCATTTTGCTCAAATCTGAAAGTTAATTTTAATATTTACTATTAAGTATAAACTAAGTTTAAATTTGGTAAATGTTATTGAGACTATAAATGAATGTCAGCTTCCTTTAAAAAATATGCTTTACCAAAAAAAGGCCCATTTCTATAATTTTAGGCTGTAAACAGACAGCTGTTAGTACTTCCATTAATTATCCCATATACATGGGTTGTTCTTTAGACATTAAGAATAGTCCTGATAATTCTTTGTGAGTTTATTGAGGGAATGCAGTGAATAAAGAAAACCCATACTTCAAATTTAATAATCTGTTTAAAGATTGTCAGTGTTAGCTTCTTCCAATAATGCTAGTATGTAAAAATTCATCAGTCTAAAGACTTTGCCTTCCCCTATAATATTACTGTTATAAGACCAAAAAAAAAAAAAAAAAAAAAAAGTAAACTGTTTGCAAATCACATTCTCCAAATCAACACACAGGAACTACTTTACTAGTAGACTGTAACATTAATATGTTTTGTGAGCCAGGAGCTAGGAGAATTACTCATCTGGTGATACTGAAAATGCTGACAATCTGTAGTACTTTATAAATTGGAAGAATTGCCTGCATTTCTTCAGGACCTGCTTATTTTTCTATCTTAGAACAACACAGTAAATCTATCCTTTTCTACTAATAGACTGATTTTCTAACACTCCTTTGGGAGTATTTTCCAACTTGTTAAATTGCTGCCTGATGGGACATAATAACATTGGTATACCAAAACAAAAAACAAACAAAACAAAACAAATAAACAACCTCTCCCTCACACACACAAAAAAACACAAAACTATAAAAAAGTCTGTGATAATAGCACATCACCAGTTAGTACAGTGGAAAGAAATGGGACTGAAAGTTGGGATCTGTGTCTAGCCCCAATTTCCCACTTATTAACTAAGTTCATTCTCTTTATCTCTCTGGACTTCTGTTTGTTTATTCATAAAATGAGTTAAAACTAGGTCAGCAATTCTTAAACTGAGATGGCATCAAAATCACTGTGCAGCTTTCAAGCAAGTAGGCCCCTTTAGAACTTTAGGGTCAGAATTTATAATGGTGAGGCCTATTCATAAGTATTTTTATGAAGTGTCATGGGTTCCATCTATGTACACTGCAAGTTTAGAAACCTAATTATTCTCAAAGGACTTGTCTGACTTTATTCTATATAATAAAGAGGTAATATGCAAATTGACCATCATTCCAATAGACAAGATGGCTGCCCGCATGTGGTCAAAGATGGCTGCTCCCATGTGGACACAAGATGGCCACCACAAGATGGCTGGCAGGGGAGGGCAGTTGTGGGTGATCAGGCCAGATGAAGAGGGCAATTAGGGGTGACTGGACTGGCAAGGGAGGAAAGTTAGAGGTGACTGAGCCAGCAGGGGAGGGCAGTTGGGGTTAACCAGGCCTACAAGGGAGGACAGTTAGGGGCAACCAGGCTGGCAAGGGAGGAAAGTTAGGGGTGACCAGACCAACAGGGGAGGGCAGTTGGGGGTGATCAGGCCTACAGGGGAGGGCAATTAAAAGTGAACAGGCTGGCAGAGGAGGGCAGTTAGGGGGAATTGGGGCTGCATGGGAGAAGTTAGGCATAGATCAGGCTGGAAGGGGAATAGTTAGGGGATGATCATGCTGTCAGGCAGAAGAGTTTAGGGGCAATCATGCAGGCAGGAGAGCAGTTGGGAGCCAGCAGTCCTGGATTGAGAGAGGGATGTCCGACTGCCCACCAGGTTTGGGCCTAAATGGGCAGTCGGACATCCCTCGAGGGGTCCCAGATTCGGGAGAGTGCAGGCTGGGCTGAGGGACACATACACACCCCATGCATGAATTTTGTGCACAGGGCATCTAGTATTTTTATAATTCTATATATGGCATATTAGCATTAGAATAATAATTAAGGTATCAAGTGACTATACCAACTTTAATAGAATTCATGGGATTTTAAAATCCAGTTGTATATCAGTAATATGATTTAACCAGTATGAAAAATATCAGTTATTATAATGCATGTGGCAGAGACTCATCAACCAAATCAATGATACAGAAGTGAATAAGAGTTTGAAGGGGAAAAAATAGAAAAAACAGCTTGACAAGCAATATTCCCTTTCCCCCCAAGGGGCAGAAATGAGCTGAGCTTCTTAACTAAGAAAGACTAGGCTTCAGAAAGACCTCTTACTCAGATCCACCATGGTTTGAAGTGTGATGGCAAGAAACAAGTATGCTATGGCAATAAAACCATCAACAAATACTGCTGCCTTGGTATCAACTTGCATTCCAGAATGTGTCAGAGCAAAGAGTGAACCCTAGAGGAGGGAGACATAGACTTTTCAAATGTTCACCTAAGAACTCTCTCTGAGAACTAAAGGAATTTCAACATCAGGATTCTGAGTATGTGGTGGAGTACCTGAGTGGAAAGTAGCCAGCCTGTGGATCAGAAAATCTTGATACTGTGTGAGTATTATACATGATAGCACCCCAGGACACAAAAATATGTCAGGCCCTAAGCCCAGAAAGCTACTAAGTCAAGTAAAAACCTCCTCTCATGCTGTTTCTGCTTGGGCTGGTAGAGCAACTCTCTTATTTAGAAGGAAGTTATCTTAGAAAAGGTGCAAAAATCCAATATGTCCCCTTTCTCAAAGACAGACAGATTGCAAGTACTTTCTCAGCCCTCCAAAGTAGGTTGGCCCCTAACTCTGCAGGACCAAAGTAAGAGCACAATGGAGGCCCCTTTGTTATAGGTCAAATATTAAACTTATACCTCAAGTTAACTGTTTAGTATAATATTATCTCTTATCCTGTTTTGTCAAATCATTCTTAAGGATGATATAGAACAAATATGTTTAAATTTATGATTTTAGTTTTTTGGAAGTTGACACAATATCAAAGACTAGAGGCCCAGTGCACAAAATTTGTGCACGGGTAGGGTCCCTAGGCCTGGCCAGTGCTCAGGGCTGATTGGGGCCTTCTGGCTGCTGGCCAGGGCCTCCCTTCCCCAGCTTCCTACTGGGGACTTCCTTCATTCCGTACCATCCCCCAGTGGTCAGCACACATCATAGCAAGTGATCGAACTCCTGGTCTCCCAGTTGAACTGAAGGGACAATTTGTGTGTGACCCCTGGATGCAGCATCCAGCCTCATGTAGGGGCTGACAGACCCAGACACTCCAACAGCGGTGGATACAGCCTTGCCACTGGGCTCCATGGCCTCTGGCCAGGCTTACAGACACTCCAAGAGCACCGTCTATGTTGGGTTAATTTGCATACTTGCTCTTGACTGGCTGGTGGGTGTAGCAGAGTGACAGTCAATTTGCATGTCTCTCTTTTATTAGGGTAGATGATAGATTTGGTCACCAGTGTCCATAACTGGTTATTCAGATGCTGGTCCAGCAATGTTAGGATAAGTAATAAAAAAAAGATCTATAAATTATTATAAGTTTTAACTTAAAATGTGTTTTTATTGCCTTTATTTCAACAAAATCACTAATTATCATATTTAACAGTTTTCATGTTGACCATAATGCCATATTTTATAACCTTTTTTGAGTTATAGATTTACTTTGTTTTTAAATTCTTATTTCAATACAGACAAAAGTCATTTGGCTGAATGTAGCAACTTAAGATAATAAAATTATTAAAACATTGTTTTATAAGAATAAACATGATATGTTCAAGGATTGTGATACCTAATGTAATAACTTGTTATAATGAGAAATATAAGATATTTTATATATTTTAATATATCTTATATATTATCAGTTTTTGTCACTCTCTGTGGGTTTTGGATCAGTGGAAACACAGCTGCATCATTTCCTTGAGGTGTCGACTCAGAAGCAGTGCTTCCAGCAGCTGGTACACCATATGACAGAACTTTGCTGGGAGTAGCTCATGGACAAGCCTGGGCCAAAGTTAGACATTTGGGCTGAGGCCTGTTTTGTGAACTATGTTAAGTGCTTCTTTGACACAAGCCAATTCATCTTAAATTAACTGGAACACACCCAGAAATCCAAGCCAATCTTCTCAGAAAGCCTTTCTGGCTGATTTCAGCATTAGCTTTATAGAAAATGATGGTAGTTCAAGAAATAAAAAATAGTTGATGTGATGGTTGAAGAAAAAGCTATGGGGGGATTAGTTGTGACTCCTGGGACATCTGCTCACCTGAGAATGAACAAAGACTAATTTGTATGTGGTTGGAGTTGGAGGGTCTATGTGTATTTGATTGTATTTTTTAAATGTTAATCTTCTGAAAACACTTGACAGATCAATGGAAAACTTTACTAGATGCATATTACTGTATGTGGGACTATGCTTTACTTTAACCAAAGTCTCAATAATCGCTTCCTATAATTTGGATAGTGGGACTGTTTCTATAATTTTACAGTAGGGTCACATGGGTAAAATATGTCATTTACATGTATCTATTTAAGATTTCTGAAGATGCTGACATACATTTCAGTTGTATCTGAAAAAGGGTAGCAGAATAATTTGTAAGCCTCCCTATTTAGTATTTTGACAGTCAGTACTGGGGGGAAAACATCTATGGAATATTCTTATAATAAAGTTTTGCTTTCTTAATTATCTCTCTTCCTTATACTGTGACTTATTTAAATATGTATATGAAGTATGGCCTTGATGTAGTATAGGTAGTATGTGTGTGTAGAGGCCTTAAATAAAGAAATATAATCAGTGAACAAAGATGTGACTAAATACATTGTAAAGATTTAAGTCTGTTTAATACTCAAAGCAGTTTCAGGTAAAGGTGCATGCCTAATTCTAACCAGTATAGATTCCATTTGCTATGTTCTTTTGATCACTGAAATAAAAGCTTCTACAAGAATTTTTTTTTTTAAAGGGATGTGACAAATAGGTAATAAAGTTGTGTTCATCATATTCTACTGATTACGTGGCTCAACATATCAGTTATAAATACATAGCATTTTTGCATTAATAGTTTTTTTTTTAAATCTAAGACAGGAACATTCATTGATGGATGACCATCAATCCAAAGACCAATTGCCTTTGTATCAACATACAATGCTTGGTAATTCTTAAAAGTATTGCAACATCCAAGAAGTCCTTATGCTACTGGCATAATAATGTTTAAGAATGTTTTAAGATTTTATGATATATAAGAAACTGATCTTAAATATACATATCCTACCTAATAAAAGAATAATATGCAAATTAATCATCACTCTGCTATACCGACAAGCCATGCCCATTAGCCATGCCAATCAGAGCGAGTATGCAAATAAACCCAACTAAGATGGCTACAGCCACAGAGAGCAGGAAGGAGGTTTGGGTTTCCCAGGCAACAGAAGAAGCCAAGCTTTCCGCCTGCCCTAGCTGGCCTAGGCCTCCACCCAAGGCTACAAAGTTTCAATTGTAGGAGGTAAACAAATGCAAACAGAAATAGCGGCAGCCGCGGAGTAAGCAGAAGGCTTGACTCCACTCCAGGCTACAAAGTTTCAATTGTAGAAGGTAAATAAATCCAGATACCAGGGCTCTGCTTGGGTTGCTGGGGGGTGGGGTCGGCCTGCAAACCACCACAGGCCCCTTGCTCAGGCTGCCCCACGTCCCAAGGGAACCCCCTCCCTGATCCTGGACATCCTTCAGGGCAAACCAGCTGGCCCCCACCCGTGCACCAGGCCTCTATCCTATCTGATAAAAGAGTAATTTGCAGATTGACCATCACTGCAACACACAAGATGGCTGCCCCAATGTGGTCAAAGATCCTGCCCCCATGTGGACACAAGATGGCCACCACAGATGGCCAGCAGTGGAGGGCAATTGGGAGGGACCAGGCCTGCAAGAGAGGTCAGTTGAGAGCGACCAGGCCTATTAGGGAGGGCAGTTGGAGACGATCAACTCTGCAGGGGAGGGCAGTTAGGGGTGACCAGGCCAGCAGAGGAGGGAAGTTGGGCGCAAACAGGTTGGCAGGGGAGCAGTTAGACATCAATCAGGCTGGCATGAGAGTTGTTAGGGGGTAATCAGACTGGCAGGCAGAAGCAGTTAAGGGCAATTAGGAAGGCAGGCAGGTGAGCAGTTGGGAGCCAGCAGTCATGGATTGGGAGAGGGATGTCTGACTGCCCATTGGGATCAGGCCCCAACGGGAAGTTGGACATCCCTCTAGAGGTCCCAGATTGGAGAGGGTGCAAGCTGGGCTGAGGGACATCCCCCACCCCAGTGCACTAATTTCATGCATTGAGCCTCTAGCATAGATAGACAGATAAATAGATATAGATATATATACAGATACAGATATAAATAGATTGATAGATAGATTATAGCTGATATAGATATAGATATAGAGACAGAGACAGAGACAGAGATAGAGATAGAGATAGAGATAGAGATAGAGATAGAGATAGAGATAGAGATAGAGATAGAGATAGAGATAGAGATAGAAATAGAGATAGATATGTCAGATCCTTCCCTTAAACTAGCTTCCAGACTGGTAAGTATCTCATGAGGGTTTAATACCAATTAATCACTTGTCAGAAGTAAATGGTCAAATACAATCAGAGTTCTATATATATTGAGAGATAATGATATATCCAGCATTGTTCTAGCAATTTGAAATACATCAATGAGCAAAACAAAGACCCTTAACTTATAAAGCTTATATTGTAGTAAAAAGGCAATGAACTGAAAAGATTGTTGTTAAAATGAACCATTTTACTCCCCAACAAAACTTTGTAGTGCCTCACCATCTTTTGAGTAAAAAAAGTTATATAACCTGGAAAAACTTGAAATTTTACAGATGTATGAAATTTGTAACTCAGAATTATAACAGAAATTTTACAGATGTATGAAATTTGTAACTCAGAATTATACCCTTTTAGGGTATACATGTTGAAATAGGAATGTTTAGGGGTAAAAAAAAGGCAGGTTTAGGGAATTTTTAAAATTAAGTGGGTCCACAGAAAAAGCACAGGGCTACAGAGTTTCAAAAGATTACATTTCCATAAGACAGGGAGCAGGGAGTCAGTAAAAGTTACATCTCCATAAGCTAAAGGAACTGGGAGTAGCCAAATGTTTATATTTACAAAATAAGGAAGGGGGGACTCACCTGTCCTATGTGAGGTTTTGCCTTTGAGCTCAGGAGTTGCTATAGTGACCAAATCAAATAGAAATAGCAGCTAATCAGAGGGTTATCGAGGCACAAAAACTGTAGCCTTTACAAACCACGGGAAAAGGAACTCAGTGGGACTGTTTCCCCCTCCCCACGTGGGTGTCTGTGCTTGTTCATCAATAAATTGCAACCTTTGCCATACCATCTTCCATCCATGGTTTCATTCTTTGAATGAAAGAACCCGGGGAAGCCATCCTGCCCAAGGGAACACCTGGCTTCCAAAAAATCCCATATCAATATTACTTATTTACCTGGAAATCCCTGATGTTCTCTTTCAGAATTTCATAGTAGAAGATCTCATATTTTCAACAACAAAATAATAATTTTAAGTGATAGATTCTCCCTCCCCCCAACTGGTGGGCGGAGTATGACATTACCAGCATCTGCCACCAGAACATCCCCTAGACCTTGAAACACTAATCAGCACGGGATGAGTGCCCTGGGGCCCACCTCTTCCCATTCTTCCCTGGACCCAACTCCTTACTGTTCCTCCCCTCAAAAGGTGTCTTCACGCTCCACGTGCTGTTGTTCTCCCAGGCTGTTCTTTCTCTGTCTCTCTGTCTGTGGAGGCAGCCCGGTTAGGTCCCTCCTTCTCCTCCTCTCCCTCCTTTAATCCTGCTTTCTCTACCTCCTCTGTAATGAATCTCGATCAATCGTTACTGCAGAATAAACCTCCCCTTTAAAATATCTTGGTCTCTGACTCCTGTTTCCTGCCCCTTGAACCTTACATCTGGTGCCAGAAACCTGGGTTGGTGCATGCACCCTATTTGACCTTTCACAGTCTAGGGTTCCCCCACTCCCCCTTCTTCTTTCCTCATGGCTCGGGACACTCAGGCTCCTACCCAGCTTGGCAGCATCAGCGGTAAGTCCCTGTGCTAACTCCTGGCAGTTTTTCTGGAATCTCTGTCCATAAACCATGGCCCTTGTCAGAGATTGCCTGCCAGTCATAGCCCTCCAGGCCTCTCCAGGAGAGGTTCCAAACCTGGGGAGGCAGTGAATAGATTCCTGTCCCCCTTGGTTCTCCAGCCATTTGTCCTCACTCCAGACCCCAGGGGTAGGGGAGACATCCCCTACGGTCCCTCAAGTTTCCCATTGTAACATTGGATCAAGTACTGGGATGCTGGTCCTTGGCCTTTCTCTACCTGAACCCAGGAATTGGAATGGGCAATCATCAAAGACACCTCTAGGGTGTCTTCTCACCAATTTGGCCACTTTGGTAATGTGGCATGGCCTCAATGGGTCCAGATGACCCAAAAGCAGGACTTAATATCCTCACTGACCTCAGTAATTTCTGCCAGAAAGACAGGAAGTGGCCTGAGGTCCATATGTATAGGCTTTTTTTTTTTTTTTTTTTTTTTCCCCCATGCTCCCATCCCTCCTCTGGTCCTTCTGTTCTATATCCCAGGTTCTCCTAGCTCACAAGAAACCCCCTCAAACTAGTCCTCAGCCCCTCTGTCTCTGACTCTTTGGACCCAGCCTCTCTCTCATTTTCATCCCTCTGGCTTCCCGCTGCCCACTTTCTGTTCCCTCTCTTCTTCCTACTTCACCAAGGCTTCCCCTTTCCCAGCCGCCCCTTTCCCATGGCTGTTCCCTTCCCCTCCCCCCGCCCCACCTTTTCTAAATATTTTAAATAGCATACAATACTGAAATAATTGCTAGACAAGTTTAGAAATATATAATGGAAGGTATGTTGAAAGAAAAAAGGAAGTTCTAAAGTTAACTATTGACAAGAATTGTAAAAGGACCCACTCACCTGGACAGTCCTGCCCCAAGGGTTCAGAGACAGTTCTCATCTGTTTGGGCTTACCCATAGACCTCCAACTATGCTCATTAGAACTCAGCACTCTTCTCCAGTATGTAGATCATCTCCTTCTCTTCAGCCCCTCCTGGACATGTCTCAGAGGCATACAGCTGGCCTCCACTGGTAGGATTCTTCCACCATTGGGTCCCAAATTTTGCTCTCCTAGCTAAGCCCTTATACCAGGCTGCTAAAGAAACACCAGTAGGCCCTCTCTCTTCACCCTCCCTCTTTCCCCAGGATTTTTCTAACTCTAGGATACCCTTCTGGTCTCTCTCTCTCTCTCTCTCTCTCTCTCTCTCTCTCTCTTTCTCTCTCTCTCTCTCCCTCTCTCTCTCCTGGTTATCTTTAAGCCTTTTCAACTATTTACTGATGAAAGACAGGAATAGCTATGGGGGTCCTCACCCAGCCCATAGAGCTAGCCTTCACCCCTGTAGCCTACCTGTCCAGACAGCTTGATCTGATCCCACAGGTCAGGGATGGCAACCCTGACTCTGGGCTCTGGCTGCCATCCCACTGCTCTAACCAAGGAGGCCCAGAAGATTGGCCTCCAGCAATCCTTACAGGTCTTCTCCACCCATAGGTTACAGGATCTTCTGTCCCACCTATCCTTATCTCTCCTCGCCTCTTCTCGCATATACGAACTCCATCTCCTGTTCTTCGAGAGTCCTGACATCTCCCTGACTTAGTCCCCAACCCTGAACCTGGCCACTTTCCTTCCCGCTGCCTCCACCCAACCTGTGGCAACACACTCCTTCCCTGAGGTAGTCAGAGGCCCTCACTCAACCTGGGGCAGGACTTTCAGATTTTCCTCTCTCTAATCCTGATTTAACTAAACTGCACATACCCTACAGCCCACAATCACCGAGTCAGATTGAGAGGATCAACAACCTCCTTAAAGACCATCTAACCAAACTCTCTAGAAATTCACAGCTCCAGCCTGGACCTACTGCCCATGGTCCTGACCGGAATTCGGTTTACACCAAAGAGCCCCACCTTCTTAAGCCCTTTTGAACTTATCTTCCATACCTGCCTATACTCAGACAATGGCTCCTGGACCACCGTTTTGGGAACACGCTGACAGGTTTCTGCCCAGAGCAGGACCAGCCGACCATGACTCCCAAGGACCAGCCCTCCAACTGGGGGACTTGGTCCTCCTCAAGAACCTTACCCTCTGCTTGTATTTCAGCTCCAGGCCCAGAAAAGCAGCAAAACCAGACAAGTGATGCTGTGGCAGCCTCAGGACCAGCTTTTACATCCTAAGTGACTCAACAGGATCGATCTCTTGATTTCACCAACCAGTCCCTTGGGGACTGCTGCACCCTCATCCATCATGGAAAACACTCTGTTTTTTGCTCACTTACCCCACCATTAGGCCCACTAGTGTCTATTCCTTTAATTTTGCTCTTTAGCCCCTTTCTCATGCACTATTTCACTAGCCTTTTGCAGAACAGAATGCAGGCATTCACCAACCAGAAGGTGGGAGAGATCAATCTGGCACTGAATTCAGAACCTAGCACCAGAATCCTTGAGAGCCCGGGTAGACATCCTTCATGACACCCCCTCTCAGCAGGAAGTAGCTATGGAAAATGGACCCTCATCCCCTGACCTTCCTTGGACTCTCAATGTTTTTATAATATCACCAAAAGCCTGGAATAATAAATACTCCCTCCCCCCAACTGGTGGGTGGAGTATGACATTACCAGCATCTTTCATCAGGACATCCCAGAGACATTGAACTACCAATCACTGTGTGCTGAGTGCCCTGGGCCCAACCCTCTCCTGCTTCTTCCATCAAAAGACATCTTCAAGCTCCATGAAGTGCTGTTCTCCAAGGCCTTTCTCTCTCCATCTCTCTGCCTGAGGAGGCAGCCCAGTTAGGTTCCTCCTTCTTCTTCTCCCTCTCCTCTAATCCTAGTTATTCTAACTCCTTTATAATGAATCTCGCTCGTTACTGTGGAATAAACCTCCCCTTTAACATATCTTAGTCTCTGACTCCTGTTTCCTGCCCCTCAAACTTTACATTAAGAACTTAAATCAACTTAATATAATAGTACACTTATATTTTAATTATAAACTACAGACTTCTTTTGCCTTAGTAAAAGAAAGAAAAAATTGAGAACAGAATCATGGTAAGTAATGTGAAACCTGAGGTCCTGGTAGAAATTAAAGAAGAATCCTATTTTCATCTCTTTATATCTATTATGAAAAGAAATTTCAGGTGAGTCAAAACTGGTTTGGTTCAGTGGATAAAGGTCCCAGGTTTGATTCCGGTCAAGGGCATGTACATTGGTTGCAGGCACATCTCCGGCAGGGGGTGTGCAGGAGGCAGCTGGTCGATGTTTCTCTCTCATTGACTTTTCTAGCTCTCTATCCCTCTTCCTTCCTCTTTGTGGAAAATCAATAATATATAAAGAAATTTCAGGTGAAATTTGTTTAAGGGTCATTTCATGGATGGATTGTTTTTAATCTTCCATGGTTTTGGAATTGGATGTTTAAATACTGCAGCAGAGCTTAGGCAAGATTCTTCCAACACCCCCCTTTGCTATTCTAGAAATGCTTAAGGAGTCAGCCTGCTAAAATGGAAAACAGCCAGTGCATTTCCATCCAGATCAGTGAGAAGCAGTAGCAGCTGGTGAACAGACTGCATCCAGGGGCCCAGTGGACTCTGGGAGAAATGGAAAAAAAATTTGAGAGGCCTTTAGAAGTCAGATGGACCTCCTTCTGTTGAGGAGGGAAGGGTGTTCTTCCTAATGAAGAAAGGATAGCAGGAAGGCATTCCTGCCAGCCAATGGAATTTGTTGAGAATCTACTATTTACCTGCTGATGGAGACACCAAATGAACAAAATAAAAATGATTGTTGCTCTCCTTGGTTGTGAAGTGCTTATAATTATTGAAATAAATACTCATAAACTGATCTTTGATATCAAGAATATCCCCCAGTCAGACATTGCTCTTCATTTTATTGAGTAGTGATATGCTATGTAGTCTGTGGTCTTTTGATTTCTTTTCTGAGTTATCTAAATCAAATTTGGGAAATAATGAAGCTTGTTAACATATGAAGTACCCTTTAAGAAAACTATTTTTATGTAGAATTGGTTCTCCCTTAATGGTATTATGAGAGAGGTTTTACTCCATTAAGTTGCAAATCCTAAACTATTATAAATATTTCTATTGAAGGAATATGCTAAGGGCTCTGCATAAATTTTCCTGGACAAAAAGAGATTTGCTACACTGTTAAATGAACCTCACAGTGAACCAATGGAACAGCAAATATTTTTTTCCTGTAGGGAGAATACGATCTTACAGAGGTATTCCTGCTCAATTCTCACAGTAAATGTTTTTTTTTGTTGTTGTTTGTTTGTGTGTGTTTTTTGTTTGTTTGTTTGTTTGTTTTGCTTTGCTATGTTTAGTTTAAAAACCATATTTTTAAAAGTAACAAAAAATGAAACCAGAGCTAAGAACCAGGATCTGCTGTCATTAAACTTATTTTCATTTGAGAATGAGGGTGAATTCTCAGAATATCTCAATCACTCTCTCATGAGGGTTTAATAATACCTGGAACATGATCACAAGTTACATTGAAACATGTAACTTATTGGAATCAGTACCATTTTGCTGTTAATTATTTTATTCTTTCAACTACAATGGAGGTAACATAGATTTCTTTAGCTGCCAGCCACTGGAGAAAACTCGATGTATTTACTTTCTGGGGTTAGATAAAAAATTATCCCAGTTTTCAAATTGTTGTTACTTATGTCAGCTGATGCCACAATTGGAGGTAGAGGTGGAGAGTGTACAGATGCAACAGGGACTGAAGTGTTCTGAGCTCATAAAGCTGTCAAAAATAAAAATGATGAATACCAGTAAGCATCGTCTTACTCTGCAAAATTCAAAATGAACGTAATCAGCTATGCAAAAGAGCATGGAAAGAGAACTGCAAAGAGACAATTTGGACTTCCTCTCTCACTGAGTGTATGATCAGACAGTAGAGAAAACAGGAAAAACAACTCCTTCAGATGCCAAAAAAGAAGAAGGCCTTACAAGGAAAACAAGAAAAAATGTTTAAAATATTGATTTTTTAAATTTTGGGTTGGAAAAGTGGGGGGCATCTTATACACAGAAAAATATGGTACATCTGTCAGAGTTCTAGAAACTGAAATGATAAACTCTGGCTTTAAATTGTTATCCTTACAATGTGCAGAGGATAAAAGACAGGACTTAAATTTTTAGACAAAAAATAAAAACTATAAGAAAATAACAAATTTATAACTATGAAAATTAAAAATAGAATCATTAAAATAAAATATCCCTGGATAAGTATAAACAGAAACAGTCAAAGAGAAAATAAGAAATCAAAAAATAGGTTAGAAGAAAGTAACTAGAATAAAATGTGACAGGACAGAAAAGTAGAAATTACAATAGTGAATATAGTGAGAATCTCTAGGATTTATATAATTGGATTCTAGAGAAAAAAAAATGATATAAAAGTAATATTTACCACAATAAAACCAATCAACTTTTGAAATTGATGAAAGACACTGTATTACAAACTTAATATGTCCTATGATTTTCAAGAAGGTTACAAAAAGAATGAAGAAAGGAGGGAAGAGGAATAGCAAAGTTTTCAACTAAGCATATCATGGTAAAATTTCCCAAAGCTAAAGACAACGAAAATGCCTTAAAAGCAGACAGAGAAAAATAGATTGTTTTACTTTCAAATGAGCAAATATTGTAGCTAGCAGTTTCCTTTTCAACAGAGATAATAAAAGACTTAGACAAGGATCATAAAGCAAATAAGTTACAAAGTATAATTCTCAAAAAATTATGCAAGAATGAAAGAAAAATAGATATTTTAGAAAAAATAAGAGACTCATAACTAGAAGACAGTCAGTAAAGCAAAGTTTTCTCTTTTTTTCTTTTATATTGTTTAAAGTATTACATATGTTTCTTTTTTCCTCCACCAACTTTTCCTCCAGCCACTCCCTTCCCTAATACATGCCCTCATCACCACCCCTAGTGTCTGTGTCCATTGGTTATGTTTATATACATGCATACAAGTCTTTGGTTGATATCTTACCCCATTTTCCCACTGAAGTTTGATAGTTTGTTCGATGCTTCTCTGACTCTGTATCTATTGTTGTCCATCAATTTATGTTGTTCATTATATTCCACAAATGAGTGGATCATGTGATATTTATCTTTCTCTGATTGGCTTATTTCGCTTAGCATAATGTTCTCCAAGTTCATCCATGCTGTTGTGAATGGTAAGAGTTAATTCTTTCTTATAGCAGTGTAGTATTCCATTCTATAGATGTACCACAGATTTTTGATCCACTCACTTGCTGATGGGCAGTTAGGCTGTTTCCAAATCTTAACTATTATAAATTGTGCTGCTAGGAACATAGGGGTGCATATGTCTTTTCTGGTTGGTATTTCTGGATTTTTGGGATATATTCCAAGAAGTGTGATTACTGGATCAAATGGGAGTTCCATTTTTAACACTACCCAAAGCAATCTATAGATTTAATGCAACCCCCATTAAGATACCAATGGCATATTTCATAGACCTAGAAAGAAGTCTCCAAACATTTATATGTAATTAAAAAAAAAAAAAAAAAAAAAAAAAAAGACCCTGAATAGCTGCAGCAATCTTGAAAAAGAAGAACAAAATTGGAGGGATCAAAATAGCAGATAACAAGCTATATTACAAAAGCCACTGTTCTCAAAACTGCCCGGTACTGGCACAAGAACAGACATATAGATCAATGGAACAGAATAGAGAACCCAGAAATTGACACAAGCCTTTATGTTCAGTTAATATTTGACAAAGGAGGCAAGAGTATATAATGGTGTCAAGACATTCTCTTCAATAAATGGTATTGGAAAATTGGTCAGATACATGCAAAAAAATGAAACTATATCACCAACATACAACATAAACAAAACTGAACTCAAAATAGATAACAAACTTAAATGTAAGACAGGAAACCATAAATATCTTAGAAAAATCCATAGGCAGCAAAATATCAGACATAAGTCATAGAAATATCTTTACTGATACTGCTCCTGGGACAATGAAAACTAAGGATGAAATAAACAAATGGAACTACATCAAAATAAAAAGCTTCAGCACAGCAAAAAAAACACAAAACAAAACAAAACAAAACAAAACAAAACAAAACAAAAAAAAAACCATCAACAAAACAACAACAAAGCCCACTGCATGGGAGAACATATTTGCCAATGTTATATCTGATAAGGGTTTAATCTCCAAAATTTATAGGGAACTCAGGGAACTCATACATCTTAACAAACAAACAAACAAACAAAAGATAAACAACCCAGTCCAAAAATGAGCAAAGTACTTAAATAGACACATTTTGAAAGTGGACATACAGAAGGCCAAGAGACACATGAAAACATATTCAAAGTCACTAATCATCTGAGAGATGCAAACCAAAACGATAATAAGGTAGCATCTCACACCTGCCAGTATGGCTATCATTAACAAACCAACAATCGTCAAGTGCTGGGGAGAATGTGGAGAAAAAGGAAGCCTTTTTGCTCTGCTGGTGGGAATGAAGACTGGTGCAGCCATTGTGGAAAACAGTATGGAATTTCCTCAAAATTGACAATGGAACTCCTAATTGACGCAGTAATCCCACTTCTAGGAAGATATTTTTTAATTATAGATTAAAATGGACCCACATGGCACTTCAGAGATACAAGAAAGAATATACAAAATGTTGTGTATATTTATAAATATAAAAAAGTTATATATGTGTACCAATATTATGAATATGACTAAAAATATTACTAATTTCTTTTGGTATTAAAGTAAATTTGGTGTAAAATCAAGGAAATATATAATAGGGTGTTGATAAATAGAGTTGGTGATCAAGATTCTTACATTGTCTAGGAATAGTAAAACTACAGATTTTATGTAAACTCTAGAAAATGGCAATGCACGTTATAGTCTTCAGTAACCACCAAAATGGGTAAAGGGTGTAATTTCCAAATGAGTAGAGGAAAAAATGGGGGGAAAATATCCAAATAAACAGAAGACAAGAAACAAGAGAAAAGTGACATCCTATATAATAAAAGCTCAGTGACCAAAACAGTGGAATGACCAGAATGACCAGAGTCCAGAATGACTGCAGCCCCTCACCCAGGCCAGCCTCACCTCCCAGGGAAGATCCCTATCCCAATTGGGGGCATGGCTGACCTGCCAACCACCTGCAACCCCTTGCCCAGGCTGGCCCTGCACCCCAGTGTGGGCCCCCACCTTGATTGGGGGCCATGGCTGGCCTGAAAAGCACCCATGGCCCCTCAGCTAGGCCTGGTCTTCCCCCTAGCAGGAATCCCCCCCCTAATCAAGGATGTAGCCAGCCTGCAAACTCCTGGTGGCCCCTTGCCCCAGCCAGCCCCGTCCCCCAGCAGAAATTCCCACACTGACCCAGGGCCCCCATTAGGGCAGGCCATCTGGCCCCCACCTATGCACCAAGCCTCTATCCTATATAATAACAGGGTAATATGCAAATTGTCTCTAATGGTGGAATGACCAGAACAACTGCTGGACCAATCGTTATAAGGCATACTGACCACCTCTCAGTCCCTTTCCCCAGCTGGCAGGTTCTGATCGCCTGATAGCCAACAGGGAACCGAGGGTGGGTGATGGGGGATGCAGGCAACATCTGGCCAAGCAAGGCCTCTGCCCCACCAGTCACCCCATACACACAGGTCAACCTGCAGCAGGTGTGAGGCCCGCAAGAGGGTGGAAACAGCTGACCTCTCAGTCCCTTACCCTGGCCATCAGGCACTGATCACCTGATGGTGAATGGGGAATCAACCAGGGGTGGCAGTGGGGGGCTAGGGTCTATACAGGCAGCTGGGGAAGATGGCCCTGAGTGCAGGCCAGGCCTAGGAACCATACATGTGTATGAATTTTATGCACTGGGACTCTAGTAGAATTAATAAAATAATTAAGATCAAACAGGCAAAGAGAGAGTTTAAGTACAATATTCCAGTAATTATATAAAAAGTAAAAGGGCCAAAACCAGTTTGGCTCAATGGATAGAGCGTCAGCCTGTGGACTGAAGGATCCTGGGTTCGATTCCAGTCAAGGGCATGTACCTTGGTTACGGGCACATCCTCAGTAGGAGGTGTGCAGGAGGCAGCTGATCAATGTTTCTCTGTCATAGATGTTCCTAACTTTCTATCCCTCTCCCTTCCTTTCTATAAAAAATCAATCAAATATATTTTTTTAAAAAGTAAAGAGGATACATGTCAAAAATGAAAGATAAAAATAATTAGAATGAAATTTTTAAGGTAACTTTGTGGTATTTGCTATTTATACATCTAAAAGTAAGTAATATATAAAATAAAAACTTAAAAATGGGAAAATATATCACATGCAAAAGAAATAACCAAACTTAAACTAAAAATATATTCAAATGCTTAAGGAAAAAATACTAATATTACACAAACTGTTTTAGAGAGTAGAAAATCAGGAATATTCTACAACTCATAAAGTAATACAAACCTATTCTCTATATTAACCTACACTAAAAAAATACTAATCAAATATCAAATAGATTTTGGCAATATAAATACAATAGTGTGGTAGTTTGCAAAAACAATCATAGAACTTGACTGCAATTCCCATCAAGAGGTAGAGACTATTTTCCACCTAATGAACTTTTAGAATCAAGTTGGCTATGGTACTTGTCTTGGCCATTGAGACATTGATGGGATATAATGCAAACAAAAGCTTATAAAGCTCTTGAGTATTGCATCTTGCTACTCTTGCTAACCTGCTTCGATGTGAACAAACCTGGGTGTCCCCACTGGATGAGTTGCCTGAGTCACCTCCGTTGTCGCAGTTGAAAGTAAGCCACTCGTCATATATGGGAAATCACTTAGAAAGCTATATTCTCCAGATAGTTCAAAACTATCTGCAGATGTATGGGAGCCCAGCTCAAACCTGTCCTAGGTTAGAATAACCCAGAAAATTTGTAACCTAAATAAATTTTTGTTATTTTAAACCAAAATTGTTAACTTTTACAGGTATTATATCTAATCATATTGATGAAATGGTGGAGTCTAGGATTTCCTATGTATAAGAACGATTCTACAATCAAATACATATTTACATACATTTTCCTTTTTTATTTGAATTGCTTTTATTGGTTTCCTTATATGATTGTTTTGGCTAAGACTTCCCAGACTATGTTAATAGAAGTGGTGAGAAAGAGCATTTTTATTTTGTTTATGATCTTAGGGGAAAAGTTTTAGACTTTCAACATTAAGCATATGGTCATTATTATATTGAAGTATGTTCCTTCTATATTCATTGTTCAGTATTTTTATCACGAAAAGATGTTATATTTCTTAAATGCTTTGTCTCAAAATACTGTGATTATTATAGACTTGAGGCCCGGTGCACTAATTTGTGCACCAGGGAAGCCCATTGGTGTGGCCTGGAGGTTTGGACTGAAACCGGCTCTCCAACATTCCCTGAGGGGTCACTGATTGTGAGAGGGTGCAGGCCAGGCAGCGGGACCTCACACATTCACTATCGGGGCTGGAAAGGGATATGGGAGGTTGGCCAGCTGGGGAAAGACCAGAGAAGGGCTTCAGGGAATGTCAAACCCATTTCACTCAGTCCTGTTGGCTGGATCCTAGCAGCAAGCTAACCTACTAGTTGGAGCATCTGCATCCTGGTGGTCAGTGCATGTCATAACAAGCAGTTGAGCAGCCTTAGCGTATCGTTAGAATATTACATTTTGATTGTTTGAATGAACAATTGGATTGGAAGACCATACTCTTAGCATATTAGTCTTTTATTATACAGGATATTTACCTTTCATTCTACTAATGCAGTGTATTACATTTATTGATTTATGTCTGTTGAACCATCCTTGCATCACAGGGGCAAATCCCACTTCATTGTGTATATAATTCTTTTAATAGCCTTTGAACTTACTTTGCTAAGATTTTATTGAGAATTTTTGTATCTATATTTATAACAAATATTGATCTGTAGTTTCCTTGTAGAATCCTTATCTGACTTTGGTACCAGGGTAATGCTGGCCTCAGAAAAAAATGAGTTTGGGAATGTTTGGGGATGTTCCCTATTCTTTAATTTTTGGAAAAAGTTTAAGAAACTTTAATTTTTCTTTATATATTTGGTCAAATTCACCAGGAAAACTATTTGATCCTGAACTTTCCTTTGTTGGGAGATTTTATTTTTATTACTGAGTTAATTTCTTTTCTCATTATTCATATGTTCAACATTTTATATTTCATCATGATTTAATCTAGATAGATAGATTGTGTATTTCTAAGAATTTATCCATTTCTTCTAGGTTGTTCAATTTATTGGCTTATAATTGTGTATAATAGATTCTTATTATCCTTTGTATTTATTTAGTATCAGGAGTAATGTCTTCTCTTAAATTTCAAATTTTACTTATTTTTGTCTCTTTTATTTATTTAGTATTAATAAAGGTTTTAAAATTATATTTACCTTATCAAAAAAGCAGATCTTGGTTTTATTAACCCTTTTTATTGTTTTTCTGGTCTCTATTTAATTAATTTCTGCTCCAATTATTGCTATTTTCTTACTCTTTTTATTTTTGGACTTACTTTTTCTTGTTCTATTCCTAGTTCCTTGAGGTATAAAGTTTTTAAGTTAAGATATTTTATTATTATTATTATTATTTTTACTCAATTATTATTATTATTATTATTATTATTATTATTATTATTTTATTTAATGTAGGCATTAATTGCTATAAGCTTTCCTCTTAGAACTCCAGTTACTGCATTCTATAAGTTTTGGTATGCTGTATTTTCATTTTTATTTACTTCAAGACATTTTTCCACCAATTTCTTTTTTAACCTATTGTTATATGTTTAATTTTAACCTTCTCATGAAGTTTTCAGCTTTTCTCCCACGCTTAAGGCTAAAGCAAACAGCAGTTAGAATATTAATGCAAAAAGAATCATTGGAAGGCCAAGGAAATTTGATATTCATCAGGGCTGAAAATCAGCATAATATTGCCTTGCTGTGGGCTCAGTGAATTAAGGCAATTTCCTAACCTAATAATCCTTATACTGTTTGCCAAACTTTATCTTTGATTTTTCTGTATGCATTGATAAGGCCAAATGGGTGTTCAAATAAATAAGAAGCAAACGGAACCCAGAAGTCACTGTATCTTTTTTGGAAAGTGGGTCCACCTGGCCTCCGATTCCTTCTATTATAAATTCATATTTCTTGCATAGCATGTTCATTTGTGCATTGGCCCCTCCTTCAGATCCTGAAACCCCACCATGGAGGTCACGGTACTCGGACTATTACTTTTGTTTCATACCACTGTGTTTGTAAAAATATGCTTGGCCTGATTCTAGTCTTCTTAAAGTTACTAGGACTTCTTTTGTGACATATAATATGATCTATCCTGGAATGTGTTTCACGTATGCATTCTGCTTCTGTTTAATATACAACTTCTTTTCAGTTCTCTGCGTGAAGCAAAACCACATCCTGAACTGACACAGGAATTAACTTACTTGATACAGAGATCTTTTACTTTGAATTCAAAATATGGGTTGTTTCTAAGTTTTGGATTGTCTTCATTAGGATGAGAGGGAATGTATCCTAATTATGTAAGATTGAATGAATTAAGTATTTAGAGATATTGAATATGGCCTTTGGGAGGCTGTACTATTTTTCAATATCAAATTTACCGTATTTTCCGGCGTATAAGACGACCCTCTAATTTTACAGTTAAAACATAGGTTTAGGCCTATATTCACTGTATAAGACTACCCCCCACTTCCGAGGCAACACCAGTTCTTTTTTTAATAGACCGCCTCTCTGACTCTGGCCAATCTGAGCAGGCTTTCTACTAGAACACAGTGTACATGTTCTGTACCCAAAGCTACAGTGTGTTCTAGTAAAAAGCCTGCTCAGATTGGCCAGAGTCAGAGAGGCGGTCTTTTAAAAAAAGAACTGGTGTTGCCTCGGAAGTGGGGGGTAGTCTTATACAGCGAATATAGGCCTAAACCTATGTTTTAACTGTAAAATTAGGGGTAGTCTTATACGCCGGAAAATACAGTATCTATTTTTAAGGAAGATTTTACATTACTTGATCTTTGAAATCATACAAGATTGTATGAGAGTTTTAGCCAATGAAACATGACTATAAATGACATATACCATTTCCATATAAAAGCTTTAAGAACTGGTGTGTTCTTTATTAATTTCCTCCTCATTCCCCACCACTGTTGCATTAGGCAACACACCAGATAGTAGCTACTATGTTTGACTCTATCGTGAAGTAAGGATGACAGCTCAAGTAGTGAGTTACCAGTTAATATGCAGTGGACATGAAACAAGAGTGAAAAATTTAAACCACTGAAATTTTGAGAATTTTATTATCCTGGCATAATTCAGCAAATCTTGATTGACACAAATCTAAATGCCACGTAAAAATCTTCTATAATCATACAATAGAATACTATATAGAAATTAAAAATGAAATAACTTCCCAGATGAAGATTTATGTCCATAAATATAATATCAAGCCATATTAAAAATAACATTTTATATAATTCAAATTCTATGACATTTCAAATAGGCAGAACTATCATATAATGTTGACATGTAAGCTTACAGGTAAGCCTCTAAAGAAAATTTAAGAAGTGACTAACATGATGGTTATCTTAAGTGGCAGGGAACATCCTATCTAATAAAAGAGTAATATGCAAATTAACCATCACCCTGCTACACCATAAGCCACACTCACAAGCCACTCCCACAAGCCAATTAGGAGCCAATATGCAAATAAACCCAACCAAGATGGCTATGGCCACAGAGAGCAGGAGGAAGGCTTGGGTTTCCCAGGCAATGGAAAAAGCCAAGCTTTCCACACACGCTGGCCAGCGTAGACCTCCACCTAAGGCTACATAAATCTCAACAGAAATGGCTGCTGCCACAGAGCAAGCAGAAGGCTTAGCTCTACTCCAGGCTACAAAGTTTCAATTGTAGAAGATAAATAAACCCCAGATACTAGGGCCTCCTCTTGGGTTGCCAGGGGTCATGCTGGCCTGCAAACCACCACAGGCCCCACGCCCAGATGGCCCCACGCCTGAAGGGAACCCCCTCCCTGATCCGGGACATTCTTCAGGGCAAATCAGCCGCCCCCACCCATACACCAGACCTCTATCCTATCTATAAAAGAGTAATATGCAGATTGACCATCACTCCAACACACAAAATTGCTGCCTCCATGTGGTCAAAGATCCTGCCTCCATGTGGACACAAGATGGCCACCACAGATGGCCAGCAGTGGAGGGCAATTGGGAGGGACCAGGCCTGCAGAGGAGGGAAGTTGGGGGTGACCAGGCATGCAGGGAAGGACAGTTGGAGGGAACCAGGCCTGCAGTGGAGAGGAGTTGGGGGGGACCACGCCTGCAGTGGAGAGGAGTTGCAGGGGACCAGGCCTGCAGGAGAGGGCAGTTAGGGATGACCAGGCCTTCAGGGAACAGCAGTTAGGGATGACCAGGCCTGCAGGGGATGGCAATTAAAGGCAAACAGGCTGGCAGGGGAGCAGTTAGACATCAATCAGGCTGGAAGGGGAGTGTTAGGAGGTGATCAGGCTGGCAGGCAGAAGTGGTTAGGGGCAATCAGGAAGGCAGGCAGGTGAGCATTTGGAATCCAGCAGTCCTGGATTGTGAGTGGAATGTCAGCCTGGGATTGGGCCTAAATGGGCAGTTGGAAATTCCTTGAGGGGTCTCAGATTGGAGAGGGTACAGGCTGGGCTGAGTAACAACCTCCTCTCCCTCCCATGCATGAATTTCGTGCACCAGGCCTCTAGTCCTATATAATAAAAGCATAATATGCAAATCAACCAAATGGTAAAATGACCAGTCAACAGGGGGCAGGGTGAGTGAGCAGGTGGTGCCAGGCCAGCAGGTAGAGGGAGAGAATGGCGATGGCGTGGGGAGGAGGTGACCAGTGGTAGCAGAGGGTTAATGGGAGGGAAATGGCATCATCCCCTGATTGGCCCATCCAGTTACCTCCCTCATAGGAAGGGCAGGTGGCAACAGTGGGATGGAGGTGGCACCGTTCCCTGATCCCCTGACTGGTTGCATCCCTCAGAGAGAGACTAGACTATGGCTTATGCCTGCTCCTTGGGGGAAGCAGGCCTCAGCCATCAGTAGGACATCCCCTGAGGACTCCTGGATTGTGGGAGGGTGCAGGCCAGACTGAGGGATCCCTCTCAGTGCATGAATTTTTGTGCACCGGGCCTCTAGTTAAGTATTATAATTGTAAAGAAATGTGTAAGGGACTTCTAGGATGCTACTTCTTGATACAAATGTTAGATTTTAAATGTATTTGTTTGGTGATAATTTTTTGAGCTATTCAGTTAAAAATAATTTGAAATTGTGGTTGTGCAAAAATAGAAGGTAAAGCAGAATGACACCTCTCTCTCTCTCTCTCTCTCTCTCTCTCTCTCTCTCTCTCTCTCTCTCTCTCTCTTTCTCTTCCAAATTAAGAAATATAAGGGGAATTCATTATACTATTAGATTTTTATATTTGAATACCTCATCATTATGATGTCTCATCAATATAAGCAAGACCACAGATGCAGGTTAATCACCTATTCTAACTTACAAACACATAAATAAAGGAATGCTATATATCTCATATGACTTTAAAATTACCAGTTATTTTCAAATATGTTTTGACCCCTTAATGATTGCTTTGAAGCTCTAAAATAGATACTCTAAATAAGATTAATATGTAGCCACATTATCAGTCAATTTCTTTTAGTATTGAACTTTGAGCTGTTAAATGAAGAAAAGGTCACCATTTGTTTTACTCCATTAACTAGGAGAAATCTATGTGATTTTTTTTAAACAACCAATTGTTTCCTATCAAAATTCTTAGAATGTTATTTATATCTTCTTGCCATTTATAAGCATTAGTTAGTGAAAAACTTTGTTATGTAGGATTGTGACTGTCAGCTGTTTCTGCAAAATTAACCATAATAAAGAAATGTTTTAAGTGCTCTAAAATAAAATAAATAAATTGTGATAACACATTGGTCAGAACTTGCTACACAATGAAAGTCAATTTCATAAATGATCTCCTGCTTTCAAAATGAGTTCTATTTCTTTCCTTTACATTCAAAACTACCCAACTTCTGAATATAAAATATATTTCTTTTTTTAGTTCTGACATTAACTTAAACATATTCTGTTTATCCAATAAGATATATCATTATAGATTCATGAATTTACTGTACATATTTACCCTCTGTGTTTCTATTATTATGTCTTTGTTTATAGACATCACATAAAAATACATAACCATTATTTTCACACCATTAATATTAAAACTTCGATTATCCAGAGTAACTTAAATTATGCTTTTATTTGTGACACTATTATAAAACAGTGAGTAATTAACTATAGTTGAAGGTGGTGAGCAATGGCTGGATCCTGAATATAATTATAGGGTATGCTAAGGAGAATTAAAAGTAAATCCAAATTTATTTGCCAGAGTCACTAAAAATATTAAATTGGAGTGGAAACAAAAATATATTTTTGTCTATTTGTTTGGAAAGTAGAATGCTTAGAATTGAGGTTACAAAAATTGCATATTTTTACAACTAAAAGGTTTACATAGGACCTCAACAATGAGTGTCCTAGTTGGGATAGAGAACAGAATTATTAAAGGAAAGTAGGTTAAGAAACTGAATAGCTGATTATCAAAAGGATAATCTACATCAAGATGGAAAGTATGGTAAGTAACGAAAGAAAGTTTTTCGAAGAGATTGATAGTGTCTTTAGAGCTAAATTTTCTATAGGAGAGGAATGTCCTTAAAGCCTGGAAGCCCTCCAAGATGGCACAATGTACAGTGTTATTAGATGACATACATTTCCAAGCTGGATTTATTGAGAGGAAGAAGTCCGGCAGGAGGCAAAATGGGGAAAGGAAGTCACCCAGTGTCCTTCAGGTCTGAGGTGAGAGGGTTTAGGGGAAAGAAAATATTTACTACAAGAAAGCACTGTAAGAGAATGAACTGCAGTAGAAAGCAAAGGTAAAAGAGAGTAGGACATTTTGAATTTTGTTAATTAGTGACCATGATGTCCAGAATGTGCACTGAAAGGGTGTCAGAGGCTGTGGTGGAGTGGAAGTGGAAAATGGGTTTTGCAAAGAGTTTGAATGTAGATTTTCAATATAGTTTGAATATAGTTTTTGAAAATAGAATTATGAGGGATGTTCTGAGTGTGATGAGATTAGTTTGAACAGTCTCCAGATTTATAATTGTCTGAGGCTATGCATTTTTAGAGGTGGAGGTGGAAATTCTTGTCAATTACACACAAAAATCGGGTTCTGTCATTTGACTTCTGCTGGGATTTATATATTGACAAAAAGCCTCACATTTTCCAAACATGATTTATCTATTAACTTTTGGCCATGGAATATTAGCCAACTAAGCATCAAATTCACTTATTCATTCATTTCACAAAGGTTTTTGTTTGTTTGTTTATTGAGTGGTCTCAGTACTAAAGGTAGAGTAATGAGCAAACAAAAAATTCCTGCTACTAATAATGGAGCTTAAATTTTAGTTGAGGGCATGGATAGGGGTGGTTGTGTTTGAAATAAATTAAACACGTATAAAAATATCAGATAATAATAGTCATAAAACGAAAGCAAGATATATGATAGACTATTAGCAAGGAGCTATTTTAGATGACATCAGAGAAGGCCTTTCTGGAGAGGTAACTTTTAACATAAAACTGAATAAAATGAGAGGGTGAGCTATGTGACACTTAGAATAAAAGCCTTGCAATGGGGGCGGGGGGGAATGCAAAAACCCCATAACAAGAATGTGTTTGGCATGTTTGAAAATGTGGCTGTAAAATGAACTTGGGTAGGGAGGGTGATTAGAGACAAAGTAATAGCCTATGAGTCAGAGAAGAGTCAGATTCTATAACTCAGAATTTCCCCGTTTCAGCACTATTAACATTTGTACTGATCTGTGTACTGTGGAAAGCTTTTCATCAGCTCTGGTCTTTACATACTAGATGCCAGTATACCCCTTCCTCAAGTTGTGGTAACCAAAAATGTTTCCAATCTTTGTGAAATACCACCTCAAAAAACAGTAGAATCAAAGGTGCCCCCAGTCAAGAACCACTACTGTAGAATTTGAGGGAATCATTAGGGGGTTTGTGGCGAAGAGGGAAAAAATCTGATTTAAACATTTAAAAGATAACTCTACTAGTAATTGCTGTGTGCAAATTTAATTATAGGGCATAGACAATGGAAACAAGCCTAACATTTCAGGTAATCTTCCTTCCCTTCTTTTTTCCTTCCTTTCTTTCTTTCTTTCTTTCTTTCTTTCTTTCTTTCTTTCTTTCTTTCTTTCCTTCTTTCTTTCTTTCTTTCTTTTTTCTTTTATATCTAATAAAAGAGTGATGCAGTTTGACCATTACTCCAACAAACAAGATGGCTGCACCCATGTGGACACAAGATGGCCAACTCAAGATGGTCAGAAGGGGAGGGCAGTTGGAAGGGACCATACCTGCAAGGGAGGGCAGATAGGATCAATCAAGCCTGTAGGGGAGGGTAGTTAGGGGTGACCAAGCCGGCAGAGGAGGGAAGTTAGGGGGGGACCCACGCCTGCAGGGAAGGACAGTTGGGAGGGACCCAGGCCTGTAGGGGAGGATAGTTAGGGGCAAACAGAATGGTAGGGGAATAGTTAGGCATCAATCAGGCTGGCATGAGAGTGCTTAGGGGGTGATCAGGCTGGCAGGCAGAAGGGTTAGAGGCAATCAGGAAGGCAGGAAGGTGAGCAGTTGGGAGCCAGCAGTCCTGGATTGGAGAGGGTGCAGGCTGGGCTGAGGGATACCCCCTCCCATGCACAAATTTCGTGCACCAGGCCTCTAGTCTATATATATATAAAAGCCTAATATGCAATGTGTCCACTCAGGTGTTCAACAGACTGGAGTTTGATCGTTCACTGTGACATGCACTGACCACCAATGGGTTGCATGGAATGAAGGAAGACCCCAGCCAGCAGCCACTAGTGACCCTACCTGTGCAAAAATGTTGTGCACTGGGCCTCTAGCTTAAAAATAATATGTGTCACCAGAAAATTAGCAACTAATTTAGGGGTAGCAGAAAATTTTTCAAAATTAAGCTGCATGATGGCCTTCAAAATTGTAAGACAATATGTTTTGTTATTTACTAATAAGCCAACCAGTAGTTGGTAGCCCAAGCAAAGAAATATAGATTTGATATGAAGTGGCATACTTCCAAGTATGAAATTGGGGGAATAATATTTAACCAATAACAATATGCAATATTTATATAGATTACATTTGAGGCACTGAGAGTTAATGGATTATCTGTGTAAAATATAAAACAGTAAATATGGGTTTTAGAATGGAGCCCTTTGGCACCAAAAAAATGTGTAGGTCAGAAATGTTAAGATCTGAAATAGATGGTCAACTCAGCATCAAGTTCATTTAAAGGAAACAACTAGTATGATAGATGAAAAACAAGAGTGTTGGTCCAGAAACCATGAAGTGTTTCAGGTTCAGGGAGTAATCACTTGTGAGAAATACAAAAATTAGATAGAAATTGAGAATTGCCTATTGAATTTACCAGGAGAGAGGACTTTGGTGAGGTAGATAAAAGCATTTGAGATGAAAGTCTGATAAAAGAGTTATGAAGAGAAAATAAGATGAGATATTGAAGAAAGTAAATACAGGAAAACTCTTTTGAGAAGTTTTCCTAAAAAGAAGAGAAAAGTTATAAGTATCAGGTGAGTATAAATTTTTTCCTAAATCATATCACTTTGACTATATGAATTCTATTCTAAAATCACATGATTGTATTTTTGTATACCTTTCAGCTCATCGAGTATTTTATACTTCCATGTATTCTCACAAATGTCTATTTTGTCTGAAAGACAAATTGTAAGTTACTAAAATATTGTGATAATTTAATAAAATAAATTTTAATATGCAAAGAATAATTACTACACATTCTTTTAAAGAACTAGCTTCAAATTATAGGTCTGAAGTATGTTAGATCCTAAACAGTGTTTAATTTATTTACTAATATATATTAAGCACCTCGTATGAGCCAGACAGACAAAAATGTTGATAGTTTTCTTTTATGCATAAAGTTATAACAGTATATGAAAAATATGCATATATAGATAATTGTCTGTATTATCAAACAATTAAAAACCATTTTATATTACTCATATTTACATTTTAATTGTGAAATATAGGCGAGACTTATAAAATTAGGACTTGTTTGGAGGGGTGCAGAAAAGTAGGTTACCTGTCCTACACTCAAAAAACTGGCTTATGTCTGCTAATTCTTAGCATCTTATATTTTAAGTTATTTCTAAAATCATTAGAATTCAGCCAAAGATCATTTTGTTTCTCTAGCTCATATTAATGCAATGGAGGAAGTTTTGTTCTGATGTTTTCTTCTTTAATTGAAAAAAAGATACACTTGGGGCCTCTTGATGCCAAGTTAATAAATTCTGGGCGAAGGATTTAATATCAGAAACATGGACAAAACTTGAAATAGACTGAATTGGCTCCACTCTAATGAAGTGTGACATTTAATTCATAATGGCAAAAATTGCAGCTTAAGTCCTCATTAATCAGAATGGAACCAAATCACTAATCATGACTTTCTCCTCACCCCCTAAAAGGTTTTACAAAATAATGCAACAAACTCACAGTAGGGCGCACTATGGCTTGACACCTCTCACATGCTTTTATGTAGCAGGGAAGGAAAGAAGAGAAGAGAATTCAAAATTAATCCCAAGTGAATTTTAAATCCCCATTCTTACACAAGTGGTACTTGACTTTTTATGTCTGTGTGTGCGTGTGTGGGAGTGTGAGTAATCAATGCTTTTTAAAAGACTCTATCAAAGAAAGCACTCTCCAGCATAAAGTAAGTGCATTCTGAGCAAACCACACAGCCTCCGGAAACTATTGTCTCCCATCTTTTTCTCCTGGTTCCTACTTATTGACCCAGCATGATGAGATTGCTAAGGCTGCCAACAGAAAAGAGAAGGACAGCATCTCAAATGCCCGGGCATTTGTTTGAGAATTCAGGCGGTGTACTCACTGAACAGGAGCCTTCTCTCTTCAGCAAACAGCCACCACACCTCACAGAAAAGACCTACAAGTTGAGTCCACCGCCCTTCCCTGAGTATGAGGGCCAAGATGCAGCCACCTGTGCCCAATTCAAGACTCTTCCCCCAAGTCACTGCTTTTCTCCCATGGCCTCTTAAGGGTAGTAGTGATTTCACATTCTTCTGAATCAACTAAGACAATTATCAGTACTAGAGTTGTTCCAACAGAGTCCTAAAGTTTCATTTATATAAAATGATTCAAAAAGAGGCCAAATGTTCCACATTTATGGAGGCCAGATCAGTGATTATCTAATATGGGGTAGTGGGAATAGGGGTGGACTGCAAATCTGTTCAAGAAAAATATTTGGGCTCATTCAATAGCTTTGAGTCTGGGTTGTGGTAATGGTTTCACAACTCCATAAATTTACTAAAAAATGTCATTGTCCCTTGACAATGGGTGGATTTTATGGTAGTTCATGGTATAAGTAGTATACTTCAATAAGGCTACAATATATTGTGTGCTTGTATGGTTGTAGATTTTTTTGGTTTGTTAAAATTTTTAAATGCTTATCTTTCAAAATTAACCTACTTAAAAATATTTTTGTGTATTAAATAAGACATTATTTTACATGGGAACAAGGACCATTAATTCGTAAAGCCAGAATGAAATAGTGCTAACTTTCTTCATTCTCAAGAGTGTGTATGTAGTTGTTGAATGGCCAAAGCCACTGGAAAATACAATAATAACAATGCTTTACAGCATCATATGACCAGCTAAAGATTAAATCATAGGCATCTTGTGCTTTCCTAAAATATTCTACTTAAGGTTTTTCACTTAATACTACTTCATACCAACTTTAGACAGTTATAATTTTTTATTTCTATATTCCAATAGCAATGAGTATGTGATTTTGCCACAGTATTTATTACCCTGCATTATATATTTTTATTTGTTTATTCTTCACTAGTCTTTAGGCTTCTTAGGCAGGGCTTATGCCTTAGGTTTGTTTTCATGCATCCTTGCACAGAATCTGACATCCAGTAGATAAGGAATAAGTGTTCATTCTGTATGTTTCTGCTAACAATGGCTTTGTTTTCTCAGTAATACAAAAAGAAACTGCATTTTTATCCATATGTATGTATATATATATATCCCTTTGCACTCCAAACCATTCTGGACATTGGCTACCAGCTACTCTCGAAGCTACTTTGTGGCGGAAATGTGCATTTACAGACCCTCATATTATTTAGTATAATTTTGGAACCAAGTAACGTATTATAATGATATTGGACTATATGAATTGGGTGACATCGAGGAATGTATATTTGAAAAAAAAAACCCAATATTTTATTGTTTATAATTTTGTACAGTATGATAAGTTTCTAATTGTTATTACTAATTGACAAGATGATATTTACCAAAATAGCTTTCACCAAACAATTTATTCACTAAGAAAAGAATCACTTTTCCGATTTTCTCACTCGTTAGATCTATGTGCACTGCTCAAAGCTTCAAACCAAAATGAGCTCAGCTTTGAAAATCTTTTCCTCCAGATGTAGACTTGTTTATTTGTACTTATATATCTCACTATACAGTGCGCGCTATGTTTGAAAACCGACCTTTCTTCTACAAACTCCCCTTATCGCTCTTTTCAAGTGGCGTCGCAAAGTGCTCGGACCGTTGTGAGCACGCATCTCACGTTCTCGTCCGACACAAAACCCGCTGACATTTCTTGTATATATCTTAGTAATTTTACGATATTTTGATTTAATTTCTTGTGCCATTTCAAGATAAAACTTCAGGGAAACATGCATGTCTCAAAAAGTTGCGTTGAAATAACTCAATTCGCCGTAATCACTAATAAACTGCAATGTCCCCTGAGAGGGGACATCCAAGTGATAAGCTAGAATTCCGATGTCCCCTGAGAGGGGACAGCAGACAAATATATATATAATATGTGTGTGTGTTTGTGTGTTTTCTATATCTGAGTGAATGGTAAGGTTTAATGGAAGACATTTCTTTGAATACTCATTTGGTTTCATATGAGATTTAAAGAAATGTTTAATAAAAATGTAACAATTTTTACAGCATCCTGTTATACATAATTATTAGTAACAAACTACGTTTGCTAATGACTGGTTACTATAATTGTGTTGCATTCATTTTCCTTACACAAATTGACCCGCAGGGACACCATTTCTCTCCACTAATACTAGCAGTGAATATCTTAGCAGCTGATTGCCATGTCATTAGTCTTGTACTGACTTGTTTGGTATGCACAACAGGAAATATTTCGCTTTTGGAGAACAAGAAAAATAGGTTGGTTTGTGTTATGCTTATAAATTTGTGTGGTTATTCGGTGTTTGCTAAGTTAATGTCCAAGAAAAAAAGATTAATTTTTATTAAAATGTTCTATTATTTTATGTTAACAATTACCCATTTATTTCAGCCCTTTGTATCCAACATGTGCCCATAGAAATAAATCTACGTTTCTATGAAAATTGAAATTTTTGATTTTTCTTGTGGCCCACATAAACTTAAACCTTATTTATTTGGCATTAGCCTTTGAGTTTGCCATGCTTGCTCTATAACTTAGAGCAATCTTTTGTATCCACTAGTAAATCCAGTTTGGGGCTGGGAGCAGGTGAGTGTAGCTTCTGTCTACTCTGCAGCCATCTTGGAACTCCCCTTATCTCCTCTTAAATTTAACTTAATTTCCAGTGATCACTTTAGAGACTCAACTAGTAAGTTCTGAATCTAAGATAAAAATTTGATTATTATATTTTGACCTAACAATATTTTATTTTTAAAAAGTGGTGCAATTTCCTACTTTCCTATAGCTAAGTCAAGGAAATAAAGGAAAAGATTGTGAAAACACAGGCTATCTATGTTATGGGATGTTAATTCAAATGATATCACAGTGAAGCAGAAAGAGTGACTCAGGGATAAGTTTTCACACACCTGCAATCATGTCACCACCTAGATCAGGCACAGTTCAGGCAAAAGGTAGTATCTAATAAAATGCTAAAAGTATTATAAGTGTATCTTCTGATAGACTAACATACTACCTGGTAATATACCTTATTTATCCTTTTAAAGTTCAATATCTGATGGCTCAGTGAGAGCTCTTAAGATATAAAGAATATGCAGTCCTGCAATCCCCATATGAAATTATAGAGATTTTCATCTTTCTGAAAAGCCTTGCTCTGAAAAAGGAGGAAGACCTGCTCTTTTAATGGCAGATTGTAAATATTGCAGCAAGAAACAAAGATCAAAAATTAAAATAAACTTAGAGGTGTGTTGTGATAATACCACAGAATCACAGCTTAGTAGATCTATTTGAAAAGTTTTGGTCAATTTTTACATTGGTGCTTAAAAGAATACTTTGCTTGATCATTATTTGGTAGTGTAGAAAAAAATGAGGAGGTCAGTGTTGGAAGTACAAAAAAGGAACCTAGGCATAAAAAGGTCCAATTTTTCTTTAAGACTATAGGAATACATGTTCACGTTTTCATACAGATGATCAAATTTTTATGAGAATCAGTGCTTCTCAGCTCACACAGCATAAATCAACTGTAAGCTAAAGACATTATTAATTCTTATCACTGACTCTTTAGCCAGAACTGACATTTTTTTCCTCCCAACTCTGATATTCTATATAACTTCGTGTGCTAAGTCATACATTCCTTAATTCCCAAAGTTTTCTCAGAAGATGCAAAATATTAGATAGTGGGATATACTAAATCTCAGATATTATAATTATGGTATGGGTGTGGTGACATGTTCTGCCAGAGCAAGTGAATTTTTAAATTTTATTTAAATATATTTTTATTGATTTCAGAGAGGAAGGGAGAGGGGGAGAGAAGGAAACATCATGAGACATCACTGATCCACTACCTCCTTCATGCCACCCACTGGGGATTGAGCCCACAACCCAGGCATGTGCCCTGGCCAAGAATTGAACTCTGACCTCCTGGTTCATAGGTCAACACTCAATCACTGAGCCATGATGGCCAAGCAACAAGTAGATTTTTAAGATTTTTTTGGATTTATTAGAAAGAAGCCACAAATAAACAGATTTAATTTTACAGAGATTTGGAAGTAAAATATATACATATTTATAAAATACACATATCTAAAAGACAAATGCTTCAGTGTTTTAATGTAGGCATGAATTTGGAAAGGACAGTATCAAAAAATAAGGAATTAAAATGTGCTTGAAAAAGAATCAAAGGCTATATAGCTGGATTCTGGATTTGACATATTTTTCTTATATTTAAATAAAATTTAGGATTCTGAAGCAAGTAATTTTTTCAATTATATTAGTTTAAACATAACAAGATAATTCTGAATACATAATTTACAGGTGATATAGGAAGACTCCAAATTTCTTTTCTGCTCCATGCTACAAAAATTATGGATACACACATATCTGGTTTAAGGAGGTTGATTGAGAACATGTTATGTTTGTCCTTCTTTGCCAATATAACCCTATACCATGACAAAGACAATATATAAAGAAAGATATAGTTAAAATATGGATTGGGGGGGGGGGGAAAGAAAAAGGTATCAGTGAAATGGTTATTCTGAATAATTTCTGGAAAGCAGGAAATACTCTATTAAGTGTAACCATGGAAAGATTGTGAATTGGTGGTTCTCAGGTATAAAAAGCAAGCATTGGGAAACAGGAGTGTGATAGAAACCAATGTTATTAATCCGTAAACTCTCAACGAAATGGCAGAACAATTCAACCTCATCAAACCCTTTGTCTCTATCCCTCAGCATGTAGCCAATGTATGTACTTCTAGATACAACTAGATTATTATAATATAAAGAAATCAAATTATCTTTCTGAGAAGAGTTTGAATTTTAATTGGTTTGGTGGCACTCTGGAACAATGTTTTCCTTGAATTTTACATTGTGTGTTTAGGAGCAGAGGGAGAAGGATTTACAAGAGTTCATATTTACTCTCTGCTAACATAAAATAGATTATGTAGTCTGAATTGGCTTTCTACATATAGAGAACTCAAAACTAGGTAGGTGAGAGACCTTGCAGGAAAAGGAACTTACAGAGCATACAAACCACCCACTATAAGCAATCTAACCCATCGTTTTCAATTCTGGTATGTACATCAGCACCCCATCATTAAATGGAAGTAGTTTATGGGCAGTCAGGTTTTAATAGGTCCTGAAAGCTCAAGTAAGATTTATTAGAAAGTAGCTCAGGTGCCCATAGTCCCTATTACTGTTGATATATTGCTTTTGCTCAATCTGTACCTTATGTCCTCATGGGGAGTTTTATTATGATCTAGTGACTGACTAAGAAAAAAAAAAATACGGGTATCAATATCTATAAAAGCCTAAGTGACCGAACGACCAGTCACTATGAAGCACATTGACTATCAGAGGTAGATGCTTAATGCAGGAGCTGCCCCTTTAATGGTCAGTGCACACCCACAGCCAACCTTCCCAGCCAGCCAACCTCCTGAATTCCCTCCCCTTGGCGGGGGATCAAACAATGGCGGAGCACTGACTATGGTGGGGTTGGCATCCGGTATCCATTCCTTCTGTGCCTGGACAGGTGACCATCACCTCCTCTCTGGCTTGGCCCTTATTGCTGGCCAGACCTAGGGGCCCCACATGTGCATGAATTTTGTTCACTGGGCCTCTAGTATTTTATGTATGATTCTGCATGTATTACAGGCACTATCTGAAAGTGAGTAACAACTATTAAACCTTGATTTGGAGGACCATACAGAAAAGTATGGAAAGAAAATTCCCTGTCAGCTGAATTTTAGAAAGTATCCTTTGAAATTTATTTTGTCTGTTTTTATCTGAAAGACAAGACCAAAGGCCTGCATTTACAGAAATTCACAGACAATGGCTAATGATGTGGCTGAGTGGCCAGTGATTGGAAGAAATACAATTGGAAAATTGGTAACAAGGAGACCTGGGAAAGAAGAGTTGGGATGTACTTCTCTGTCGATACACTGAGTGTATCTCATGTGAACAACCCAGGTGGATTTTCAGTGGAGTAGAATTTTGATGATCAGGAGGACAAGATGAACCATTCTGTTTGACTGCTTCCTTTGCAAGCCACCATGGTTCATGATTAATTAGCTAAAGGACAAAGTGGCCAACGTAGCATTGAGGGAAATTATGCATAGGTTTTTTAACATGGACTTCTACTCATCACAAATGATTTAAGTTTAGTCAGTGATGATGGAGCAACCTGAAAATAACGGGTTGATTCTGAGCCCTGCTATGGCACTGTTTTCCAGGGATGTCGACCCTACCCCAACCAACATTGATAATTTTCACCTTCCTCATTATGCAAGGGAACACTTTGTTCTCACCGGAACATATTCTTACTTGAGATGTAAGTTGGATTTTTCTGTCTAGAATATTTCTCAAAAACCATTATTCATCAACTTACAAATGCCTTATTCATTATCATAATATTTCTCATGGCATTGACTAAGAAAAAGAAAGCTATTTTACATGAAACTAAGTCTGGCAATGAGCTGATGCTTGTGGAATGCACCTGTCTCACTAGGTTCTTTGTTACCCTGAAATAACTGCACTGATATAATGGTGTAATGATCTTTTGAAGATCTAGCTACATGCTATTATCTTGGCAGGGTGAGAACAAGTTCATGTAGGTCTGGGAAATCAAGAGTTGGAGATAGAAATGTTGCCTCTATTATTCCAAGTAATCCACTGACAGTTTTTTTCCTTGTCTCCATAAACTTGTGCTCAAAGGAGAAAGAATACTACCCAAGGAACATAGTAATGGTTCCATATGACTGGAAACAGTAGGAGGTGGAATGTAGAAACTCGGTACATTACACGCTTCATGCCAGTGAAACCACAGAGAAAGAAGAAGGATTATTTTAATGACTAGGGTGATTGATCCTGGCTGTAAAGAAAGTATTGAATTTCTGAAACACAATGAGAGTGAGAAAGACTAGTATTAAATCCAAAAGATCCTTTAATGCACAGCTTGGCACCCCTATTTCCTGTGATCATAGATAGAGAGCAGAGCTGGTGCAGGGGGGGTGAGGAGGGGGGAAAGGGAGATGGAGTGTTGGGGAAGGGGCATAGGGATTGTGAAAAAAAAGAGAGAGAGAACTCATGGATATGAATAACACTGTGGTGATTGTAGGGTGGGTGGAGGTGGAAGAGGGCATAGAGGGGATAAATGGTGATGGAAAAAATAAAATTAAATATTTTTTAAAGTTAATGGGAAAATACAACAAAAAGGATTACAATTGTTCAGATCCTTCATAAATGAAATTTGGAATACTTCACCAGGCAAAGAACCTTGACTGCCTGGCTGCTTCCTAAAAGCAAGGAGAATATGAAAGGGAAGTGAAAGAAGAGAGTTTTAAATATCAGCTATGACCCTGTGATTAGTGCAGAAATGAGGACTATAATAAATTACAATTATTGCCTTCTTATTTTGGTACAAAATATTTGTGCATATATTATCAAGTTATTTTTATTATTCAAAATTCTACTTCCCTCTCTCCTTACATAAGGTATGTTGATATTATTTAACTTTACATTTCAGGATTTATGTTGCAGAATATCCTAAGGAGAATACAATTCACATACAAAAAAAAAAAAAAAAAAAAAAAAAAAAAAAAACTCATTTAAAGATGGGTGAGACATGGTAGTTTAAATAAGTCATTGTGCTGAGGGAGTTAGCATGTTTTAATTTGCATGATGCATAATTGAATCATGTTAGGCAACAATCATGATTTTCCTACTGCCTTTATTAGGAATTTAAGTATTATTCATTTCTTTTGAATATATAGCCAGAAGTGACATTACTGGATCCTATTGTAGTTCTATTTTTAACTTTATGAGGAACCTCCGTATTGTTGTTTATAATGGCTGCGTTGATTTACATTCCCACCAAGAGTTCAAAAGTGTTCCCTTTCTCCACATCCTTGCCAACATGTTTCTGTAAGTGCTCTTTTCCAATTTATATATAAAATCCTAATGTATTATGCTTTTCCAGAGAGTAGAAGAAAAGTTGAAACATTGCTCTCCCTTTCACAGCCCTAAACATATTGATGGATGCTTTTTTTTTTGTTTATTGATCAAAGGAGAATATTTTAATGAAGATTCAATCTATAAATATGCTTACACTCCAATCATAACATATTTTGACAATAGTAACCATCAGTCTTACGGAGTCAAATATCACTTTAGGAGCTTCTAAAGCTGAAGAAAAATAATATTGGCTGTGTATAACCTGCATCTCCCTCCATTTTATGACCTTTTTCTAAATGTCCATAGCACTCTCTTTTGTAGGTCACTGCGAGGCTAACTGCAAAAATGTGCTTTAGAATTCCATGAACACCTTGTGTGAGGACAGAGGAAATGATTATTTCTTAACTTTAAAGTATTGTTCATATTAAAACTCATATTTCCCTTGCCATGCCAGAGGAGATCACCTAAAAATACAAGTGATAGCATCATTTTAGCAGCAATTAGATCCTAAAGAGCACAATGTGAGCATTTTCATTTTGAACCCAATTGTATTTGCAATCGTCAATCTCCCTTAATTCCACACATGAATGACCTGCTCTCAATTATTATACACCGTAGGGATGTTCTGGTCCCAGAGTGCAGAATCTATTGGTGCACTGTAGATAACAGATCAAGCATTAATGTGTAACTATAGTTCTATTTTGGAGCAATATTGAATCCACAAATAAAAGAACATTTTGCAAAAGCAGTACAAGAAATTATCAATGGCTCAAGGCAACTGCCAATTATAAAGAAGCCACTAGGTTTCTCATAACACAGGGGTTTTTCTTTCTGTATTTTATGTACTGTAAAATAATATATGACGTACAATAATGTACATTGCAGGCATTTTTAATTTGTAGAGAACCACATGAGCAGTTCAAATAAAGGAAGCTTCCACATCTCCCGCCCCCCCCCCGCCCCACCTCCTTCTAAGTTCCCTGGGCTTCAGCCATCTACTATGTAGAAGAGAATTCTGGTTCCTCGTGTGCTCATTTACTCAAATGTAGGCTTATCTTAGGCACTGTCAGCATTGGATCCTTCTATATACAGGTCTTCCTCATGTTTCAGACTATTATAAATACTTCAAAAATATGTATCTTGAATCATATGCTTTCATTTCAAATAACTTACCTAGGGCTCTTGAAATATAAAGCTTTTGCTAATGTTACTCAGATCTTGAACTTGCAAATTCATTTTGCAAAATATTACATTTTGTTTGCTAATAAAGGAAAGTATAGAACCAGATTTTTTAGACAAGGTTTTAGGGTAAAGTTTAGTTACTATCCTTTCCATTATGTTTTCTTCCAAATCAATCACAAATAGAAACATAAATAAAAGCAATATAACTCATAAGTGATTATATATTTCATTTTCTGCCAACTTTATAAAAGGCATTACTTACCATGTATAGTGTTCATTTTCACTTTTTGACATATTTTATCACAAAATTCTTATAAATATCAAATATTGATAATGGAGAATTTTAAAAGATCATTTACTTAATATGAAACTATTAGAAATAAAGTTGGAATGTGCAATCAATATCCATACAGATCTTATTGAACTTATCTTTCTGGATGCATATCAATCATCTGGGCAGAATGAGGATAGAAGATACATTCATGTGAATATAGCAAATAATATAAAATTAAGAAAACTCTTGTTTTAATTTGCATCTCTCAGATGATTAGTGATTTTGAGCATTTTTTTCATATGTCTCCTGGCTTTCTGTATGTCCACATTGGAGAAGTGTCTATTTAGGTACTTTGCTCATTTTTTTATTGGATTGTTTGTCTTCCTTTTGTTAAGTTGTATGAATTTCTTATATATTTTGAAGTTTAACTCCTTGTCATATGTGTCATTGTCAACTATGTTCTCCCAGGTAGTGGAGTCTTTTGTTATTTTTTTTTTCTCTTGTTATTTTGATGATGGTTTCTTTTGCCATGCAGAAGCTTGTTATAGTTATTATTTTTTGTAATCCCATTTGTCTATTCTCTCCTTAACTTTCACTGTCCTAGGAGATGTGTCAGTAAACCTATTCCTATGAAAGATGTCTGAGATTTTGGTGCCTATAGTTTCTTCTAGGACTTTTATAGTTTCATGTTCTACATTTAAGTCTTTTATCCATTTTGAGTTTATTCTTGTGTATGGTGTAAGTTGACGGTCTAGTTTCTTTTCTTTCTTTTTTTTTTTGCATGTACCTATCCAATTTTCCCAACACCATTTATTGAAGAGACTATTGCTGCTTCAAAGGATGCTCTTGTTTCCTTTGTCAAATATTAATTGAGCATAGTGGCTTGTTCATTTTCTGGATTCTCTGTTCTGTTCCATTAATCTATATGTCTGTTCTTGTACCAGTAACAAGATGTTTTGAGTACAGTAGCTTTGTAATATAACTTTCTATCTAGTATTGTGATTCCTCCAATTTTATTCTTCTTTCTCAAAATTGGTTTTTGTTTTGTTTTGTTTTTGTTCCATATAAATTTCTGGAGTGCTTGTTCTAAGTCTGTGAAATATACTGTTGGTATTTTAATAGGGATTTCATTGAAAATATAGATTGTTTTGGGTACTGTGGACATTTTAATGACGTTGATTCTACCAATCCATGAACACATTATATCCTTCCACTTGTTTACATCTTCCTCTATATCTTTTTTTCAATGTCCACCATGTAGTTTTCAGATCCAGTCATCCCACTTCTAGGAATATAACCTAGGAATCCTGAAACACTCATCATAAAAATAAATGTACCCCTATGTTCACATCAGTACAATTTTCAATAGTTAAGACTTGAAAACAGCCTAATTGTGCATCAGCAAATGAGTGGGTAAAAAATTATAATATATTCACACAATAGAATACTATGCAGCAATAAAAAATAAAGAACTCTTACCATTCACAATAGCATGAATGGACCTAAAGAGTATTATGCTGAGTGAAATAATCTAGTCTTGGAAAGATAAGTATCACATGATCTCACTCACATGTATAATCTAATTAACCAAATAAACTGATGATTAAAAATAAACCCAGCCGGGACCAGTTTGGCTCAGTGGATAGAGCGTCGGCCTGTGGACTGAAGGGTCCTGGGTTCGATTCCGGGCAAGGGCATGTACCTTGGTTGCGGGCACATCCCCAGTGGGGGGTGTGCAAGAGGCAGCTGATCGATGATTCTCTCTCATCGATGTTTCTATCTCTCTATTCCTCTCTCTTCCTCTCTGTGAAAAATCAATAAAATACATATTTAAAAAAAAAATTAAAAAAATAAACCCAAAGTTATAAGCATGAGGAGACTGTTGAACCTCAGAGGTAAGACAAGAGAGGGTTGATGGGAAGAGGTCAATCAATGAACTTGTATGCATATATACTATTATACATAACCTGTGGACACTGACAATGAGGTGACAAGGGACTGGGAGGGGAGGGCAAATGGGAGAAAGGTGGAAGAGGTTAATGGGGGAGAGGGATAAAGAGGAACTATCTAATATTTTAAACATTAAAGATTAAAAAATAAAAAAAAGGAAAAAATTAAAATTAATTTAATTTTTAAAAAGTAAGAAAATTCTCTTCACCCTGATTCATGCAAATGGTCCCAGTCTCAGTTCATTAGACCACATTTATAAACTTGGGTCACTGGATATCCATTCCTACTCTTTCTAAGGTTGTCTTTTGTTCTGTTTCTGTTAGACTTGCTAGTCATTTGAATAAAACACCTATCTACTTCCTTCTGATGGTTTTCAATAATAAATTCATTTTCTCATTGACATTTATGCATGGTTACAATCCTTAAAAATATAGATTAAAAAATCTATATTTATCACAAAAAAATGATAAGCTCATTTATGATACAGGCTATTTTGAGTTTTGTATTTTGTGCATTTTTTTATGTATAGAAGAGAAAACTATATAATAATAATTACATGTAGTGTATGTAAAGCAAAGCATACACCTGTGTTGATTTGTATATACCTCTGTTAATGAGATAGTTTTACTTTTTCAAATGCATCTTATATTTATAAACTAAGACTGGTTACATAAAAATCTGTAGAGGTAAAAGACTAAGAACAACAATAGCCCATATTTCTGCTCACCAATTTTATGACCGTGGGTTTCTCAAAATTGTTTTCACTAGGTTTGTAGATTTTCTTTATGTCTTTTAAAAACCTAATTTGTTGGAATAGCTTTCTATATGAGTGATCTTCTTTGAATTTTTATTAATCACAGATTTTAGACTTTGCAGCCTATATTTTATTTAATAATTTTCAATATATATGGTATTCTTCTTGGATTTGGGACAAAAGTAGAACAGTAATATTTGTTTGTATTTTATTCTCATTAGAAGTCCTTGAATTTTTCTCTTTCTATATGTTGATATTGTATAAGGTTTGGGAAATGAGTTTGTATCCACATAGTTGTAAATAAGTTATATTTTTAATTTATTTTGTATTCTCAGCTCTTCTTTAAAAATAAAAAGACAACAACAACAAAAACTCACCAAGTTTGTCTCATTATATAATCAAGTTGCTAGTCAGTTTTTTCTGTTCAAAGCAAGTATCTCTTAAAACCAAATCTTGTTCTTAATTCACAAAGTCATCAGCTTTTTCTCTGCGCATCCCAATTAAATAACATACCTCTACAGTCTTGTTGTTGAACAAGAAAGTGCCAATCTGTATATTACTATGAGCTTGGGGCGTTTTCTTAAAAAAGACATTTTTAACAATATATGCTAAAGTTTTACATTGTTTTTCTTCTTTAGATAGCATAATTACCAAGCCCTTTCTGATCTTTTCAGAAAGTGTAATGTTATTTCTTAACTTGTTCTATATACTCTGACACTTCCTAACTGATAAAATATATTATCATCAAGTTGTCTGCTCTCTAAACTGCTAGTGCTTTGCATCCTCTTCATCAGACTGTTTTATGCTTATTATTTATAGAATAACTTACATACAGCTTAACTTCTCTGGTCCTGTAATACCATTTTTTACCTTTCTCATAGGAGTTTGTGGGAAAGACAAACATTCATTCATGACACAAGTGACAAAGAGAAAATTATAAGCCAGTCAGAGAGAAAATAAATATAATACAGAGTGGCAAAGATAAAAATCAACAAACTTCTTATTAAAAACAATATAAGCCAGAATAGAGGGAAGCTACACCTTTAAATAACTGAAAGAAAAAGAAAACAAACACTAAAACTTGTCAACTAAATATTCTAGACCCAACAATATCTTTCAACTACAAAAACCAAATAGTGACTTTTTCATACATGCAAAAGCTAAAAGAAGTTAGCACCAGCAGACCTCCATCAAAAGTAATATTAAAGGATATTTTGCAAGTGGAAGGAAGGTGGTACTAGATGGAAATATGGATTCATACAAAGAATGAATTGGCACAGAAAGTGGTAATTATATGAGTAAATATATTTTAAGAAAATTATTTTTTTAAATTCCTTTAAAAGAATTGCTTTTTAACTACACAAATAATAATATACTGTGTGGTTTATAAGACATGTGTATAATAATAATAATAATAATAATAATATCAAAAAACTTAGGAGGGAAACGATGGTCATGTGCTGTTGATAGATTCTTATGCTGTACATGGAGTGGTGAAATATTACTTAAAGGCAAATTGTGATAAATTAAAAATGTATGCTATAACCTCAAAATTAACCATTATAAACAGGCAATAAGATGTTTATTTCATAAGAAAGAAAGATAATAAAATAAAATCATGAAAAATAATTCAAAGGTAGGAGGAGGAATAAAAGAAAAGAGAACAAAGTACAGATGGGAAAAGACAAAAATAAATAGCAAGATAGCTTTTAATCAAAAGATGATTGCAAATGCTAGAGAAATTTGATTAAAATTGAGATTTTTATATGGGTAAAAAACTGACTACTATTAGAAGACACAAGTGAGTTAAAAGTTAAAGGACATAAAAAATGAATTTATATACTACATAAAACCCTAAAGTTCAAATAGACCAAACAGCGGAACAACTGAACAACCGAACAACCAGTCGCTATGTCCTGTGCTGAACACCAGGGAGTGTGCGCTTAACATGGTGGGCATCAGCAGCCCGTGGCAGAGTGCGGAACATGACAGGTGTAGGCTGTGGCAAGACGGTGGAGGAGGTGAGCGGGGGCATCAGACCAAGGCGGGACACCAGTCACTATCATTGGGGCGAGCCTCTGGTGATTACTGAAAATTCTTTGCTCTCACATGCCATGGTCCTGCCTGGTGTTTGTACCTGCTGCTGGTGCCAGCCCCACTCACACCTGCTGCCTTGCCCCTGATTGTCAGCACCAGAACCACCACTTGCACCTGCTCCTAGCTCTGGCCCCAATCACCCTGTGATGTCAGTGGGTGAGAGCAGGGCTGGTGCCATCTGTGTGTGGTAGCGGCAGCAGTGGAAGTGGGGCTGCCAACAGAGAGGGGACCAGGGGCCATGGCAGGAGGATTTGGACAGGGAGGGGGGTAGGGAGGAGCAGAGGATGGACCAAGACCTGCCCCTGTGCCCACTGTAGCCACAAGGCCCAGAGTTCCTATCAAGGTGCACAAATTCATGCACTGGGTCCCTAGTTTTATATAATTACAAGAATCTTAAGAGTCACAATATTTTTATCAGGTAAATAATAGATTTCAGAGCAAAAACAAAAATGGGTCATTGAATAATTATACAAAAGGCAATTCATGAAGTAAACATGACAGTCCTGAACATCTCTGTTTCTTATAACAAAACCTGAGAATACATAAAGCAAAAACAAATTGAAGTGCAAGAACAAAAAAGTTCATAATTTTAAAGATTTCAATACCTCTGCTTCAGTACCAAAAAAACAAGTAGACAGAAAATCAGTAAATAAACAGAATATTTGAAAAGCACTATCATCCAACTTGACCTAGATGGCATTTTGAATGCTCTTTCCAAAGTAGCACAATAAATAGTTTTTCTAGGTACACTCAGATATTTTAACAAAATAGACATATTTTGGAACATTTAACAAGACAATAAATTCAAAATAATTGAAATACTACGATGTAACTTATCTTACAATGGAAATAAACTGAACATCATAACACAAATATATCTGGAAAATATTTAGAAGCTACATATCATACTTCTAAATAATATCTAGGTTAAAGAAAAAGAGCAAAAGGAAAATAAGCACATATTTTAAACTACATCAGAATGAAGTACTACAGATTAAAATTTGTGGATGGCAACTGTAAACCAAAGTTAATTTTAGGCTATAATAAAGAATAAAAATTAAATATTTGAACAAAAGAATATGTAGCCCAATAAACACAGATTCATGTTCCCAATGAGGTCCATTGTAAGTAAAAGAGGTATTCAAATTGCACAATGCGCAATTGTGATGGTGATATGGGACTTTTGGACTGGATCACATGGCTTTCCCAAGGGCATATTCTTTGTCCTTAGGAGTTGTAGAATGAAGCCACTGGAGGAAAGATGGTATAGTAAAAGTGGAAATTTATTGAAGCACAAGAACAGACTCCCACGTGGGGACGGGGAAATAATCTCAGCACAGACTTCCACATGGGGAGGGGAAAAGAGTCTCACTGATTTCCTGTTTCCACCTTTTGTAAAAGCTACAGTTTTTGTGGCTCCATCTCCCCTCTGATTAGTCAATATTCCCTTTGATTTGGTCACTATAGCAACTCCTGAGCTCAAAGGTCAAACCCTACCTGGGATGTGTGAGGCCTTCCTCCCTCATTGTTCTCCCATTCCCTCTGGGCTTTCTTCCTCCTTCCTTATTTTGTAAATATAGGCATTTTGTTAATCCTAGTTCTCTTGTCTTAGGAAAATGTAACTACTGCTGGCTCCCTGCTCCCTGTCTTATGGGAACACCATATTCCAGTCCAAAAATCATGTATCATAACTTTGTGCCACTAAGTTCAACTTAGATGATATGGACAAATTGCTTAAAAGATCAAAACTACCAAAGCTCACTCAGGAAGTGACAAAAAATATGTATAGCCCTCTATCTATTAAATAATATAAATTTGGAGGATAAAAAAATATTTTTTCCTTTACCTCCCTAGGTTCTTAGCTGAGACCTTTCTTGAGTAAAAGACATTAATAGAAAGAAACACAAACAAACAGAAATTTAACAGCATGTATACCTCCTATATACATGGGAGAGAACCAGAAAAACTTCACCCTGAAATGGGCCAAGCTATCACCTTAATTATGTATAAACACAAAAGAAATATATTGAGACTGGGAAACCCTAAAGGGAGGTTACCAGAAGAAGCACTGTAAAAAAGAGTATAGATGTTATGCAGATTTGCCTGTTCAATCTCCTTTGATAAGACTTCCTAGAGATTTGATCATTCTTTCTAGAGGACTGCTAGGGAGAAAACCTTAGAAATAGAGATTTTTCTTTATAAATATAAATGTCTCTTACAAAAAAGGTAACTTCTACTTTGTTTTCAGAGCTTTTCCTATCTGCTCTTCTTAAAAAATAACCAACCTAAAATAATCCTTATTCCCAAAAAGCATATTTTAGGATGTTATATTCTATTCTCTTTCAAATTCAAAGCTAACTACCTTCCAACAAATAAAACTTCAGGTACAGAAGCTATGAAGTTGAATTCTATCAGGCATTCAAAGAAGAAATAATGACAAATCTATATAAACACTTCAAAAAATTGAAAAGTATCCATTCCCAAATTCATTCTGTGAGACAAATCTTACTTTGATATGAAAAACAGACATGGATGTTACAAAAAAAGATGACTAAAAACAACATGTTTCTCATGAAGAATATCCATAATTCTGTGTGTGTGTGTGTGTGTGTGTATGTCTGTGTTTTGGCATATATATCTTGCTAACAAATGGACAAGAACAAAAGTATAAATAAATTCAGAGACAGGAATCCTTAACTGAAGAAAATTCCTAATTTATTAAGTTAAATTTTTCCTGAAAATGGAGAAGAGACTTCCTTATTACCTCTTCCAAGTTTAAAATAAGCAAACAAGCTTATTTTAAAGACAAATGCTCTCACCAAACACTTATCTGCATCATTTTCACATAAAAAGATAAATTCTAGATGAACTACTACTTTATTTTTATGGAGCAGATACCTAGTTTTTTAGGGAACCAGATTTTATCAAAGCTATGAGGGGGAAAAAAAGCAAAAGGTTTTATTTTATGTTTAAATCTTTGTAATAGTATGAGGATTTAAATGTGTGTTTTAAAAGAGAATAATGATTTAAAAAGCAATATATTCTGATCATAAAATAAAAAACAAATCCTGTAAAATGTAAGAAATTGTGTGTGAAGAAATCAATCTCTGACATCTTTGATGAGATTAAGTTTAAAATAGAAAATAATAAAAAATAAAAGCATAAAAAATGCTGGAAAGGCATAAAATAGTGTTAGTATACCTAAAGGCAGATTGAGTAGATACTCACTAAAAATCTAAAAGAAAGTGAAAATTGTTGTAATAAATCTAGGTGCAGATCATGAATCAAATTGAGGTAGTGGTAAACTTGCCACTTATAGAAGATAAAGTTACATTCATGGTGAATAATCTCTTCGCATCTAGGAAAAAGACCAAATTCATTCACTATCTTATAAGGCCTTATCTGTTCTGCCTCCTGTCCAATGTTTTAGCCCCATCTCCTGCCCTTGTCTTTCTTATCTGAGTTCGAGCTTCACTGACCTGTTTCATTCCATGAATAGAATATACTGCCTCATAACCAACACCCCAAACATAGGGTGTTCCCTTGGCCTATAGTGTTCTCCTCTCCCCTCATTTCCTAGTTAATCATTATACATCTTTCTTATCCTAACTTAAAACTAACTTCCTGCAATTGGAACAGGTTACCACTGATTTTATATATATATATATATATATATATATATATATATATATATATATATATATATATATTAATCATGACTTTTTTCATAGCCCTTATGATAGTTTGTAATTATATAACTTTTTATAAATATTTAATTTGTACATGTCTCATCTACTAAACTGTAAATTCCTTGAATGCAAAAACTATAATTCTGCATTGTATCTCTACCATAAAGCTGTCACAAAGTAGAAACTTAAGAATATTTGAGACATTTTTAATCAATATCAAAGGAAAGGGAGAGTAAGGCTTGAAATATAATCCTATATAATAAAGGCCTAATATGCAAGTTGACTGAACAGCAGAATGACCAGTGGAATGACCAGTTGCTATGATGCACAATGACCACTAGGGAGCAGATACTCAATGCAGGAGCTTCCCCCAGCCTGCAGGCCCCAGGCCAGCCAAGGCAGGTGCCAGTCGGGAACCTCTTATCACTCTGCTGGTTGTCCCACAGAGGGATGTGACCTGTGGTGGCAATGGGCAGAACAGGGGGCGGATCCAGAGAGTGGGCAGTGCTAGGCTGGCCAAGGCAGTTGCCAACAGAGGGCCCCCCAATCACCCTGCCAGTCACCCCACAGATCCATCTTGATCACCAGCCAGGCCTAGGAACCCTACCCATGCATGAATTTCGGCCTATAGTAATCATAATAAAATGTACACAAAAATGAAACATTAAAGCCTGACTAGATTGAGTTAGTAATAAAACATCTATAAATTGGTCCACTTGCTTGAAAACTGTTCTAAGGGATTGAATAAGCTGTCAGAAAGGTAGGATAGTAGAGTGAAAAGGTCTTTTTCTTCCCTTCCTGACTCTTTTGTCTGCTATATGTTACTTTTATTTATTTTTTTCCTCTTTCAACATTATTTTTCTTCACTTTCACACAGCTACAACATTTCTTGCTATATATATATATATATATATATATGCCTAAACGATTATTATGACCTGTTGATTGAACCACTGGTCAATTAGTCTGTATGTCGCACACTAATCACCAGTGGGCAGACGGTCAACCCATGAGCTGCCCCCTGATGGTCAGTGTGCTCCCACAGACGGCCAACCTCCCACGGTCTCTCCCTTAGGCCAGCCATCCCCAATTGGCCCTGATCAGGACTGGGCGAGACGGCCCTAATTGGCCCTGATCGCAAGCCAGGCCAAGGGACCCTACCTATGCACAAATTCTTGCACCAGGCCTCTAGTAAAAGATAACACCATGAGTAAATAAATCAATGAATGGCAGGGGTAAAAGTTCTCATCACGGCTATGAGTGCTACTCAATCTAAGAAAGGTGGTTTTTAGCAAAGTAATAAAGCTGACAGGATATACACTCCAGGAATCTAGAGCACAACTCAAGATTTTCATTGACATCATTTACTTTCCTTAGTGGCATCAACATGTCTTTCTGCTGGCAATGACATTTAGCCATAGGTGTAGGTTAAACTACTAGCTTAGAACAATCTGGTTTGGCTTAGTGGATAGAGCTTCGGCCTGTGGACTGAAGTGTCCTAGGTTCAATTCCAGTCAAGGGCACGTCCAGGTTGCAGGCTGGATCCCCAGTAGGGTGTGTATAGGAGGGAGCCAATCAATGATTCTCTCTCATCATTGATGTTTCTATCTTTCTCTTCCCCTTCCTCTCTGAAAGCAAAAAAATGTATATTTAAAAAAAGGATTCACAGAGCTGAAGAATATAATCAGTAAACAGAAAAATACACTAACCCTAACTGATTTGGCTCAGTGGCTAGAGCATCGGCCTGCGGACTGAAGGGCCCCAGGTTTGATTCCAGTCAAGGGTATGTACCTTGGTTGTGGGCATATCCCCAGTGGGAAGTGTGCAGGAGGCAGCTGATCATTGTTTCTCTCTCATTGATGTTTCTAGCTCTCTATTCCTTACCCTTCTTCTCTGTAAAATAAAATATATTTTTAAAAATACACTAAATGGGTTCAATAATAGACTAGATGAAGCTGTAAATAAATCAGGGAGCTAGAAATCAGGGCAATAGAATTCACACACAGAAGCCAAAGAAATAAGAAATTTTAAAAGCAAATATAGCTTTAAAGACCTATGAGACAACATTAGTTGACTAGCATTCTCATTTTAGGGGCCTCAGATAGGAAAGGAAAAGAGAGAAAGCAGCAGAAATGTATTTAAAGAAATAATGGCTGAAATCCCTAACCTGGAAAATAAAACAGATATCTAGATGTAGTAAATCCTGAGAGTTCCATATAAAATGAGCACAGGTAACAAACATTAAAGAAAATAATTTATCATAAAAGCAGCATGAAAAAAGTGAATTATTATGTACAAGTGAACCCCCATAAGATATCAGCAGATTTCTCAGCATAAAACTAGCCAGCCAGAAGAGAGTGGCATGATATATTCAAAGTGCTGAAAGACAAATAATAGCCATCAGGATTATTATTCAAAACAAAAATTAAAAAAAGTTTTCCAGGCAAGCAAAAGCTAAAGGAGTTAATCATGACCAAAATAATCTTATAAGAATTGTTAAAGGGACTTCTGTAAGCAGAAAGGGGCACTAACTAGCAACAAGAAACAGATGAAAATACAAATCTCACTGGTAAATGCAAATATATACTTAAGGAAGTGGATTAATTACCTATAAAACTAGTATGAATCTTGAAGACAAAATAGTAAAAACAGCTATAACTACAGAAATTAGTTAAACCATACACAAAATAAAAAGATGCAAAATGTAACATCAAAATGTTTAAATGTGGTATGCACTAAAAATGTAGCATTAGGGGTAATCAGGCAGGCAGGTGTGCAGTGAGAACTAGCAGTCCTGATTGGATTGACAGATGGGCAGTCAGACATCCCTTGAGGGGTCCCAGATCAGAGAGGGTGCATTCTGGGCTGAGGGACACCCCTTCCCCCATGCACAAATTTTATGCACTGGGCCTCGACTAAATATATATCTATCCATCACTGTATCTTCAAAAAAAAAAAAAAAATGAACAAGGAATCTAATATACAAAATAAACTGATGAATAAAATAGAATCAGAGGCATGGTAACATGAAACAGATTAATGATTAATGAATCTCAGTGGAACGGAGAGGGCAGGGCAAAGATCTTATATGCATACTAGAGTTCCAATGCATAAAATGCATGCAAGGGACTTGGCCTCCACAGCCAAAGCTACCTCAGCTGCCCCCCACAGCCTCGGCCAGCTTTCAAATCCCCAACTTCATCTGGAAGGTTGTCCAGAAGGACTTCCGGAAGTTCATTTGGTTGTCCAGACTAATTAGCATATTATGCTTCATTATTATAGACTAGAGGCCCAGTGCACAAAATTCGTGCACAGGGGTTGGGGGGAGATTCTCCTCAGCCCAGCCTGCACCCTCTCTAATACTGGACCTCTCAGGGGATGTCCAACTTCCAGGAGCAGTTAGGCATCAATGAGGCTGACAGGGGAGTGGTTAGGGGTGATCAGTGTGGCAGATATAAGTGGTTAGGGGCAATCAGGAATGCAGAGCAATTGGAAGCCAGCAGTCCTGGATTGTGAGAGGGGTTCAGATTGAAGAGGGTGCAGGTTGGGCTGAGGGACAACCTACCCCATGCATGAATTCTGGGCCTCTAGTTTTAAATAAAAGGAAACACAAAGAAAGCTGAAGTAGGCTTAGTTTTATTAGACAAAAAAGACTTAAATATATATATATATATATATATATATATATATATATATATATATATATAACAAAGATGAGCATAACATAATATTAAAAGAGTTACTCAGACAAGAAGATAAAATACTTTAACTATCTATACACCCCAAAAAGGGGACCTGAATATACAAAGCCAATACTAAGATATAATCCAATAATAGTGGGGAACTTCATTATCCCACTGAAATCCTTGGATATATTTTCCATATAGAAAATCAATAAGGAAATATCAAGAAATATCAGCCTGGATAATATATTAGATCAAATAGAATATCTATATTAATAAAAAGATAATATACTAATTGTACCAGGAGACCTTCTGGCATGGCCAAGGCAAAGGCAGTTAGGGGCAATCAGGCCAGGAGGGGAGGGCAGTTGGGGGCAAGCAGGCCAGCAGGTTGGGGCTGTTGGGGGTGAGCAGGCCAGCAGGCAGAGTAGTGAGGAGTAATCAGGCAGGCAGGTGAGTGCTTAGGAGCCAGCAGTCCCATTTGCAAAAGGGATTTATGACTGCAGGACTGAACCAACAGTCAGGTATTCCTTGAGGGGGTCTCACATTGGAGTGTGTGCAGACCAAGCTGAGGGATACTCCCTGACGCACAAATTTTGTGCCCTGGGCCACTAGTCCTATATAATAAAAGAGTACTATGTAAATTGACCCTAATGACAGAACAACTGGGAATGACCAGTTGCTATGACATGCACTGACCACCAGGGGCAGACAATCAATACAGGATTTGCCCCCTGGAGGTCAGTATGCTTCCACAGACGGAGCACCACTCAGCTAGAAGCCTGCTCATGGCTGGCCAGAGCAGTGGTGGTGGTGGGAGCTTCACCCACCTCTGTAGCAGGGCTAAGGATGTCCGACTAATGGCTTAAGCTGCCAGAGGGATGTCTGACTGACATCTTAGGTCTGTTCCCCTGGGGAGTGTGCCTAAGTTGTTAGTCAGACATCCCCTGAGAGGTCCCGAACTGTGTGAGGGCACAGGCCAGCCTAATGGACACCCCCCAGCCCCAGTACATGAATTTTTGTACACTGGGCCTCTAGTACAGAGAAAATACATCATTATCAAGTGGGATTTAATTCAGAGATTAAAGGACACTTCAACATCAATTAAGTAAAGAATTAACAAAGTAAAGAATATAAAATTTATGTAATCATTTCAATAGATGCTTAAAAAGCATTTGGCAATTATCATATTCATTTATGATTAAAAAAACAAACAAACAAACAAAAAACAACTCTTAACAGAGTGCATATAGATGGAGCACACCTGAACATAATAAAGGCCATACATGACAAGCCCACACTTACAACTAATATCATTCACATGGTTAAAAGTTCAAAGCTTTTAACATGAGGTCAAAACAAGACAAGGATACCTACACTTGTCACTTTTATTCAGCATATTAATATGATGAATAAAGTCATAGACAAAGTAATTAGGCAGGTAAAATAAGCAAAAGCACCAAAATTAGAAAGGAAGAAGTAAAACTGTCACTATTTACAGATGACATAATATATATATATATATAGTCCTAAAAACTCCACCCCAAAACTCTTAGAACTAAGGAACAAAATCAGTAAAGTTGCAGTGTAGATCAATATACAAAAATATGTTGCATTTTTTACACACTAACAACAATCAGAACAAATTTTTAAAATCTCATTTACAGTTGCATCAAAAATAATAAAACAGTTAAAAATAAGTTTAAACAATGAAGTGAAAGACCTGTGCACTGAAAACTAGATACTGATTAAAAAAAAATGTTGAAGACAGAAATAAATGAAAATATATCTGATGCTCATGGATTTGAGGATCAATATTATATAAATGTCTATATTACTCAAAGTAATCTGCAGATTCAATACAATGTCCATCAGAAATTCAATGACATTTTTCAGAGAAATAGAACAAATCTAAAATTTTATAGAGTAAAAAGCAATCTTAAATAGCCCAAGCAATCTTGAGAAAGAAAAACAAAGTTTGAGGCAACATACCCACTAATTTTAAGGACCACTATCTTATATCTACACAAAAATTAACTTAAAGTAGATTTATGATTTGAATCTAAAACCCAAAAATATAAAATTCCTAAAAAATATAAAAACATTGCTCTTGCTATACATTACCTTAATTGAAAGACAATGGCAACAAGAGAAAAAAATAAACAAATTAGACTACAATAAAGGAAAAAGCTTTTACATAACAAAGAAGCCATCAACAAAATAAGAAAGACAATCTACAGAATTAGGGAAGGTATTTGCATGCTATGTCTGATAAGGGCATTGATACCCAAAATGTATAAAAGACATACAGATGTCCAAAATGTACATGACAAGATGCTCAACATCACTAATATCAGAGAAATGCACAGCAAAACCAAAAAGAGGTAATCACCTCACAAAATGTTTGTACCTCTTTATTTCCATCACCCATACCCCAACACTCTCTAAATTGTTATTATCAATAGGACAAGAAATAACAAGTGTTGGTGTGTACATGAAGAAAAGGGAACCCTCATACACTATTGATAGGAATGTAAATTGGTGCCACCACTATGAAAAATAATATGAATATTTATTTAAAAATTAAAAATAGAACTACCATATTCTATTCCACTTGTGCATTTTTATCCAAAGAAATCCAGACTACTAAATTGAAAGTATATATGCACCCCTATGTTCATTACAGCATCATTTTCAATAGCCAAGATATAAAAATAACCTAAATGTCCACTGATAAGTGAATATGTAAAGAAGATGTGGTGCCGAAACTGGTTTGGCTCAATGGATAGAGCATCAGCCTGTAGACTGAAAGGTCCCAGTTTCGATCCCGGTCAAGGGCATGTACCATGGTTGCAGGCACATCCCCAGTAGGGGGTGTGCAAGAGGCAGCTGATCTATAATTCTCTCTCATCGATGTTTCTAACTCTCTATCCCTCTCTCTTCCTCTCTGTAAAAATTAAAGAAAAAAAGAAGCTGTGGTATTTATTTCCAATGAAATACTACTCATCCATAAAAAAGAAGGAAATCTTGTCATTTGCAACAGCATGGATGGACCTTGAGGGTATTATGCTAAGTGAAATAAATCAGAAGAGAAAGACCAATACCATATAATTTCACTTATATGTGGGACCTAAAATAAAAGTAAATGGACAAATAAAACAATACCAAACCAAAGTCATATAGAAGAGACTGGTGGTTGCCAGAGGGGAGTATTGGGGAAGGAATGCAATGAGTGAAGGAGACCAAAAGTACAAACTACCATACATAAAATAAATAAGTCATGGGAATGTACAACATAGTAGCTATAGTCAATCATATTATATTGCATATTTTAAAGTTACTAAAAAAGTAAATATTAAATGGTCTCATCATAAAAAACACTAACTTTGGTGATAGAGGGTGTCTATTTGTGGTGATCACTTGGCAGTGTATACAAATGTTTTATCATGTTTTACATATAAAACTAAAATATTATAGCATTACTAGAGGCCCAGTGCAATGTTTGTGCACCGGGTGGGGTGGGGGTCCCTCAGCCCGGCCTGCACCCTCTCGCAATCTGGGACCCCTCAGGGGATGTCTTATTGCTGGTTTAAACCTGATCCTACAAGAATCAGGCCTAAACCAGCAGTCGGACATCCCTCTTGCAATCCAGGATGGCTGGTTCCTAACCACTCGCCTGTTTGCCTGCCTGATCATCCTTAACCACTCTGCTTGCCTGCCTGATCACCCCTAACTGCTCTCCTGCCTGCCTGATCACCCCTAACCACCTCTGTCTTGGCCCCTGTTGCCACAGCTTCTTCAGGAAGGATGTCCAGAATGATGTGTCGAAGGTCCTTTGGATGTCTGGTTTAATTAGCATATTATGCATTTATTATTATAGATTTTTTGGTTTTAATTTGATAAAACTTCGTGTAAACATCAACAACTCATGATGGCACACACCACAGATACTTATATAAAAGGAATTTTTGCACAGATGAATTGCTCTTGAATACAGAAGACTGATTTCAGTTTTGGATGGTCAGGATGCGAACTGTATCTGTAATAAGTGAAGGTACGTACAAGGCAGGCAGAAGCTATTTTTGAAAGAACTGCCTGGAGACCAGAGGATTACTCAGAAGGGAAGAAAAAAAATAAATCAGCATTTCCATCTTTACTTCTGATTGTGGCGCTCTGAGTTCCTCAGCTTGAAAACAGTAAAAGCTATCTTATGCAAATTGAATATGGAACAAAGAATAACAGGGAAAATGCACCCATATTATTCTGCATAATATATCATTAATAAATCTGTGGTTAATATCTGAGACGCTTCATATAGCAAAAAGAGAGTATTTGCAACTAATTATCTTCAGTCTATTGCATTAATTATTAAGGTTATACCCACTGAGCAACACATGTCACTAACAACTAGCCAAGTCATGTATAATGCACAATATATTGGAAATCTATTACCAAATCACATACCAAAACTAGTCATATTAAATCCACAACTCAAAATATGAACACTTTGCTTATTCACATCCCTCTACTTTTGACATTTGGATTGTAATTTTTAATTCATTTATTTGCAAACTTGAGCTTATTCTTGGTAAATATTCTTCAAATGTATGTATCTGCAAGCAACATAAACAAATAGAAACAAAAAAGAAAGCAAAGAAAAAAGAAAACAACTTCAACCTGAACTAAACTTCCTTTCTTTCAAATAAGTTTAATTTGAAGTAATCTAATTATTCTATAAATGATCTCTTTCCTTCTCAAAGCTCACATGAAATAACAGGAAACATCTGTGAACAGAGAATAATCAGAGATCAAGGAAAAATTTTATAAATATTGTACAACATTCATCTTAAGCCTCTCAAAGACTCCAGGCATATTCATTCAATAGAGTAATATCCTGTATTCAGTGTCATTCTTCCCAATCTTTATGGAAATATAAATTGGTGCTGTCACCATGGAGAACAGTATGGAAGTTCTTTCAAAAATTAAAACTAGAACTACCATATCATCCAGCAGTCCCACTTCTGAATTTATATACAAAGGAAACCAAAACAGCATTTCAAGGAGATCTTTGCACTCCTGTGATCATTGCAGCATTATTCACAATATCTAGGATATGGAAATAGCCTAACTGTCCATCAACAGATGAAAGGATAGAGGAGGTGTGAGTACATTAGAGCTATAGAATATTATTCATCAATGAATATGAAGAAATCCTGTCATTTTTGACCATATAGATGGACCTTGAGGGCATTATGCTAATGATAATATCACTTATATCCAGCATATAGAAAAAAGCAAAGTTAAGGAGTTAGGGAAGAGGGTTGTGGAAATGGGAAGATGTTGATTGGAGGGTACAAATTCCAACTTATAAGATGAATAATTCTGAAGGTCTAATGTATAGAAGGTTAATTACAGTTAATAATACTTTTCTAAATACTTGAACATTTCTAAGAGAGCAGATGTAATCATTCTCACCACAGAAAATGAATGATAATGATATGACATAATGGCAATGTTAGTGATACTGTTGTGATTAGCTAGTTATTAATAATAGTAAAGAGAAAAGGGGGACGCCAGGCATTATAGGAATGTCATTTGGATAGCTCCACCAGGAAGCTGTCATTTCACACTCCCCAGAGAACTACTGGCTATTCCCCAAAGATTTCTGGGTGAAGGGGTTCAACAATGGAGAGACAGATGCCTGTGTAGTGAAGTTGGGGTGAATAGGGGAGGTACTTGTTTGTCAGTCAAACCTGGAAACAGAAATCATTGGCCAGAGTAGCCAGGGCCACTGCAAGCCTGTGAAAATTTGGGAATACACAATCCCCTATACAAAGGAATTCTCTCTCATTTTGGCCCTCATGGCTTGTGGCTCTTGTTCGTGGCTCTCTGGTTCTTTTGACTTTGCTCCTTCCTGTATTCCCTCCAAAGCCATGTGGCATGTAGACCCCACAAACAATGGATTAATGGCTGGAGCTGGGAATACAGATTAAACTAGCAGATACTGTATTGGACTGAGCAGACATGGAATGGGGACTATGGATCTGGCTCTGATTCTAGTACTATTAAAGCCACACCTACACTTCCTGGGGGGATATAGGGAAATTGACCTTAGAAACTCAAGGGTTTGATTCCACAGAAATGATTCTTTCCATAATATCTCATTCTCCTGTATGAGTCTCAGAAAATTATTTTTCTCAAAATATCACAAGAAGCCCATACCCACCAATGTCAGGTAAGAGAGATGAAGACCTCTCCCCACCAATAACGCCAACTAAGGCTACCTTGGTAATTCTTTTGCAATATATTATATGTGTATCAAATCAACATGTTGTATACTTAAACTTACATTATGTTATATATCAAGTACATCACAATAAATCTTGGAGCAAACAGAAAAATACATTTCAGGGTTGGGATGGAGGGAGGATAGCATTCTCTAGATTTTCTCAATTCTGAAGAAACTATATTTACTAATTGGATCTGAGATCTTGCTCAAGATACAAGCTATTTTGTATTTTAGTTTCCAAACTATCAACCTCAGTGCAATAAGAAATGACAATAAGATATTCAAATAGTATTGGGCATAGTGAGTACATTAGAGCCCTAGAATAAACTTGGGGAGGGGTATAGTCAGTGAACTAAAGATAAAGATAATGTTACATAAAAGTGTTAGTTACACTTATTTAGAATATCATTTTCTACTAGAGGCCTGGTGCATGAAATTTATGTGGGGGGCTGGGGGGATGAGAAGGGAAGGGTAGTCTAAATAGGCAGTTGAACATCCCTCTCACAATCCAGAACTGCTGGCTCCCAACTGTTCACCTGTCTGCCTTCCTGATTGCCCCTAACCGCTTCTGCCTTTCAGCCTGATTACCTCTTAAGCATTCCCCTGCCAGCCTGATTGATGCCTAACTGCTCCCCTGCCAGCCTCTTTGCCCCTAACTGCTATCCCCTGCAGTCCTGGTGATTCCTAGCTGACCTTTCTTGCAGGACTTGTCATTCCTAAGTGCCCTCCCCTGCAGGCCTGGTTCCCCTAACTACTCTCCCTTGCAGGCCTGACTCCCCCTCAACATCTCTTCCCTGCAGGTCCAGTTACCCCCATCTTCCCTTTTCTGCCATCCTGATCACCCCTAACTGCTCTCCCCTGCAGGCTTGATTGCCCTCAACTGCCTTCCCTTGCAGGCCTGGTCCCTCCCAATTGCCCTTCTCTGCTGGCCATCTTGTGGTGGCCAACTTGTGTTCACATAGGGGCAAGATCTTTGACCACATGGGGGCAGCCATCTTGTGTGTTGGAGTGATAGCCCATCTGCATATTTGCTCTTAATTATATAGGATAGAGGTCTGGTGCATGGGTGGGGGCCAGCTGGTTTGCCCTTAAGGGTGTCCTGGATCAGGGTGGGGGTTCCCTTGGGGCTTGGGGAGGCCTGTCCAATGGGTCTGTGGTGGTTTTCAGGCATGTCCCCCAGCTACCCAAATGGAGGCCCTGGAATCTGGAATTTATTTACCTTCTACAATTGAAACTTTATAGCCTGGAGTGGAGCCAAGCCTCCTGCTTGCTCTGTGGTGGCAGCCATTTCTCTTGGGATTTATTTATCTTCTATAATTAAGACTTTGTAGCCTTAAGTGGAAGCCAAAGCACGCCAGGGCAGACAGAAAGCTTGACTTCCTCCATTGCCAGGGGCAACCCTAGCTTCCTGCTCTCTCCATCTCCATGGTGGCCACCATTTATGTTGGGATTTGTTTTATCTTCTATAATTGAAACTTTGTAGCCTTGAGTGGTGTCCTGGGCCCACCTTGGTGTGTTGAAAGATTGGCTTCCTCCATCATCAGGAAACCCAAGACTTTCTCCTGTTTGTTCCATGACTGCAGCCATCTTGGTTGGGGTTGATTTGCATACTCACTCCTGATTGGCTGGTGGGTGTAGCAGAGTGATGGTTAATTTGCATATTGGTCTTTTATGAGATAGGATTATTTTTAAATATACCATTACTTTGTCATATTGTATCTCAGTCACTTGATTGATCAATGAATTTTAATTCATTTACTCTGATATTTGTCAAATGAATAGAATACTTCTACCTTCTAAGTTTGGAAAGGTTCTGGAAAGTTGGAGTAGCTGCTCCTGTCCATTCACCCTTTGGTTTATTGATTTACCTTCTTTCTCCCCCACTAATCCAGTTTCTACCTTCAGGTAATTTTAGGATGTCCATCATTTCTATTTTAGCAACATTTGTGACACACTCATTTAAAAAACATCATTTTTCATTTTCTTCCTTATTTTTCTGTAGAAATGTACACTTTTCTAAGTCACAAGTCCCAGAAGCTTTTACTGCTGATGATTAAGATGCCAAATGAAATGCACCCAGCCAGAAGAGAAGTGGTCTTATAAGAGGAGACTGCTATTCTCTTCTCTTGAAGCTCTAAGGAGGTATGCATGGTGAAAAAGCAAGATTTCTCTGGATCTAATGATCCTTGGTTTGGGAGTTATGGTCCACTAACTATTGGAGTAAATAGGAATCTGTGTAATTTCCTGCAAGAAGAGTTGCTCTGTCAGCTTTCATCAGTATAATATTACTGGCTAAGAGATTAGGGCTTAAAAGCTTATATGGTCATTTGATTTGGAATTTTTTTCCTAAATATTGTTTAGCTTATTTTACATAAATGCATTTATTAAGAATAAACAATTTACCATCTCTACTTCAGATCCCAGCATAGCCTGCCTGCATTTACACCAAATAACTATAATCAGTTTGCTAAATAAAGAAGGCCTTTGGAAGAATTTCTTAAGGCATTTTGAAAACATGTAAAAGCCAACAGATTCTGTAAACAGGAATGTCAGTTCCTCTGACACCCCAGGGCATTCGCACCCTTGAAGAAATTTGTAAATTTGGAGCAGAAACCCAGAGAGCATTCAGTGCAATGACAAAAGCTGTCACTATCCTCGCAAATCTATTCATAGATGAAGGAAGTCCACTTTGTGTGCTCTGATACACACAAAGCAAGTTGTATCACCAAGTAGGGAATGAGAGAAAAATATTCTTTAGTTTTAAAATTACCTGTTTTTCCCCTTATGATTTGGTACTATGACTTTTATGGGGGGGGGGGGATGAGAATGTGTTAAGAAGGGGTGGGAAAGGTAATAAAAATAAAAACCTTAATGGCTATAGTAATAGCTCCCTAAAGTTGGTATTCCCTCTACTCAGCCATTTCCATTTAAAATGTAGTATCAGGAGATAAATGCCCTCTGGCTCTGGGAAAAATTAGTCAGGTTTAACATCTTTCTTCTCACCAATATGCACTCATTCTGAAAATTTTCATAATAAACCAAGCTCTGCTCTGACAGTCTATAGGTGAAATGAACTATTCAAGTTGCAGACCAATCAGACAAGTCCCAAAAGAGATTTTTTTTCTTCTATTGAGAGGATGGGAAAGATTTATTAATGTTGAAATGTCAAAAATGTATTTTTTAAGACGTCTACGTCAATCTTTGTCAATCTGATTCCTAGCTGTATAAGAATGCAAAATGTCTGCACAGGTCATAGAAAAATAAAACTTGTTTCTTAAAGTTTCCCTTAATTTAAACACTCACCATCTCCCCCCTTTAAAACACAATTTGGCTACTTGTATCCAAGGATTGAGAAAACAAGCCAATAATTTCCTTGCACGGAAGTCTTAGAAAGCTTTCAATAGTGTTTACTTTGCTAGTATGCCACTAATTAAAATGAATTTTTTTTGGATTCTTTGGAAAAGCATTCTTAAATTATAGAAGTACTGCTACACTTTAGGATTTGGTTATTTATTTAGGTCTTAAATCTTTATAAAACATCACTCTTGAAAAATGTCAGTGTATTGATTATCTTCCTAAAATGATAGTATACTCTTTTATTAGATCATGTCTAGGAGGCAATAAAAATTTATCTTACTTTAGGTGACGTTCAGAAAAAGTCTAGAAAAGGAGAAAAAAACATACCAAGTGCTATTTAAAACAAGGGTGTGTGATCACATATATCAGTTCTGAAAATGTACAAATATTTATTGGTTCTAATTTTTTGCTTTAGTTAATAAAAATCACTAAAATTAAATTAAGATGAGATATTATATTCCTGTCCTAATTCATACAGCTTGATTTTAACCCCTGGATAATGAATAAATGTTAGCTTACATTAATTGTGGAAAGTTGAAAAAAAATAATCATAAAAATTGGAAATCAAAGAATGTAAAAGGAAAAAGCCTGATATAAATAACCAAGGTGAGAGGGTCCCAACATGGTGGCCAGCAGGACAGTGGTGAGGAAGAGAGTATGAGAGATTGAAGGAGTGAGAATAGAGTCTATGGACATGTGTAGTGTGCATGTGGGTAAGTGAGTGACAGTTAGATATCACAGGAGTCTTGGGGACTGGCAGATCGGGCTCTTCTGGAAGGGGAGCCCCTGCTACCACCACAGGCACACTCAGACCAGGAATGGCTCAGGTATGTAGCACACACTATGTTGAAGTGGGGACCAGTGGAGGCCAGGAATGCAACCTCACCAACAATCCGATTGCCCTCAGACAATACTCCAATCCTGCCCAGCAAGACACTAACCAGCCATAACTTCCATGGGGCCACTGCCATGCCTTGCCTTGATGATAGCTTTCAGACATCTGCAGTGACCTCATGCTAAAGAGACATCCTGCTTAGGCCTCCCTACCCTACCCATACTCCTGAACCCCACACTTCAGGAACCTGCCCTTCCAGATCCCATGCTTTAGGACCCTGAGCTGTGAGTGCAATAAATACTGTGTATGTTTTTGAAGCCACTCAATCTGTAGTACTTTCTAAGGAAGCCATAGAAAACCAACACACAATTATTTACGCAGATTATCAGAATTATTTGGGTAACTTTGAAATACATAGATTCTTATGGAAACCTCCACAACTAATTTTGATTCAGAATGCTTGGGGTGAGTCAAGAAATCTTTACCAAAACAAAAGTACAATCAAACTAAAAGAACTCAGATCTGTGATTCTGATGCAGAGTTAGATTTGAGACCTTCTATTCAAGAAAATCAGTATGGAGAGAATTTTTTAATGTCAAAGGAACTGGTTCTTGGTTCTAGTTTGTCTCTAATTAACTTGTTAAAGTATATATATATATATATATATATATATATATATATATATATATATATATATATATATATATTGGGTGGGGAGGCTCAGTTTTCTCTTCTGCAAAATAAGAATGTTGGACCTTACTGTAAAAAGCATAAGTTAATCATCAAAGGTGCTCTCAATATTTCTTCCCTATTTTGATCTCCACATGAACCCATCCTTGGATGTAGGTTGATTTCAGAGAAGGCATGGAGCCTGTGTTAAGGAGAATTCTGGGGAAAGAAACATGTTGAGAGAGATAAACAGAAAACAGTCTGGGCAGCTGGTGAAAGGAATGCCTCAGTTCTAAAGATGGGGTCTCTTATAGGCTCACCACAACATCTGCTACAGTTCACCTTTCTGACTTTTTATTGGATTGCTTTGTATATTCTTCTAAGAACAGAAACTCCAGGACTGTAACTTTAAAAAGAGGAAGTTTAGTTGTATAACCTATAATCTTCACCTCTTAGAGCTTACAACCAGATACTTATCTTCTCTCTTCATCTACTATTTGATTCTCCTTACCCATTGGCTACCACCTCTGGTGGTCTATGTAGCTTTCTTGATGAGATGAACATCTGTTCTCCCAGACTTTCTCAGGATATGCCACTGTATTTTCTCAGGAGATGCCACTGTATTTTCTCAGGATATGCTCCTTTTACCAGAGTAATATCAAAAAATATCCCTTGTGAATCACCTAGATTCCTGAGAGATTCACTATAGTACACACTATCCATGGTCTTAAGAATATTTTTCTTTCACCTTTGCTGACATTGGTATGTAAATTATGTATAGTATTTTTTTTTTTATAATGGGCATGGGAGATTTGTAATTATATGTTGAGCCTTCATATGTTGAGCCTTCATAGGAGAACCATTTGAAGTTTTCTCCCATTATGTATTTCTTCTATGTAAATGTGAAGATCATTGTGGTAGGCTAGTTGGGTTCTCGGTTACTTGGAATGAAAGTGTTGGCAAAGATTTAAAACTGTGAACTGTCACATGGAAAAAGGTGTTTTTCTATTTTTTAATATAATCTTTACCCAGGATTAATTTTTCAGCTAGCTTAGAGGGCTCAAGCATTTCCCCACATTGTGAGAGATATTACTTTAAAATTCCTAGATTTTACATGTTAGTTTCTTATCTAACTTAAGCTGTTCCATCACCCAAAAGGGACATAGCTATAGAAAGTCAGGTTTATATACTGGTAATAAGCCTTAATATTAAGGTCCTTTAATTCCATAGTCTATTGTTTTACATAGAATTCTCTTGGGGCACTGATAACACCAGTGATAAAGGAAAACTAAATGTGTTCCAAACAATGCGTGTGTTTTGTTCTTTTTATTTTATCTGTTCTGGATTTTAAAAGTATATTGCATTTTATAAACCCACAGAGCTTTAGTGGATTACTCTAAGTGATTAGTTTGTCACTCTTCCATGCTATGAAACATTTGTTTCCAAATCTAATAATAAAACACAAGACTAAATGTTACAAAACAGAGGTAATATGGCCCCTAGTGAAAATGAGATGTATTTATATATACTATTCTAATAATTTACTTCAAAGCTCCTTATACCATTTTACTACATAATCTTAAATTTTAAACCAGTGATGAATCTTGGGCCTCACATGTGGTTGTACAGTTTTCTTTTTCATGAGGAAGAGCTGCTTTTGTGGATTATATTACTGAATATAAATGACAAATGAGGTACGTTCCAAAATATCTTTCTGCTAATTAGGTATTTCATGCTCAGAATATATTTGTTTACATGGTTGATGTTGTATGTAATGCTTTAATTAAATCTTTTTAATTTTTTTTATTGATTTCAGAGAGGAAGGCAGAGGGATGAAAGAGAATCATTGATCAGCTGCCAACTGTACACTCCCTACTGAAGACTGAGCCCACAATCTGGGCATTTGTCCTGACAAGGAATCACACCATGACCTCCTGGTTAATGAGTTAATGGTCAGGCTATGAAACATTTTTAATCATTTTTAAAAATTTTTTCAATTTCAGTCAACATACAATATTACATTAGTTTCAGTACACACCAGTGACTATACATTATAAAACTTACTAAGTGATCATCATGAAAAACCTCATACCTAGAATATTATTGACTATATTACCTATGCTTTATTTTATATGCCATGACTTACTATAACTACTACTTTGTACTTCTAAATCCCTTCAATTTTAACCATCCCCCCAAATCCTCTCTTCTCTGGAAACCTTCAAATTATCCTCTATATCTATGAGTCTATTTCTGTTCTGCTTGTTTGTTTATTTTGATTTTTAGATTCAATTTTTGATAGGTAAGCATTTATTGCTATTTTATTGTTTATATTTTTATCATCCTTCTCCTTCTTCTTCTTCTTCTTCTTCTTCTTCTTCTTCTTCTTCTTCTTCTTCTTCTTCTTCTTCTTCTCTTTTTCTTAAAGAAGACCCTTTAACATTTCTTATAATACTGATTTGGTGGTGAATTTCGCATTGTGTTGTCTGGAAAGCTGTTTATGAGACCTTAAATTTAAATGCTGGGTAGACTAATCTAGGTTGTAGGTTCTTGCTTTTCATCACTTAGTATTTCTTGACATTCCTTTCTGGCTTGAAAATTTTCTGTCGATAAATCAGCTGACAATCTTATGGGAGCTCTTCTGTAGGTTACTAACTGCTTTTCTCTTGTTGTTTTTAAGATTCTATCACTGGCCCTAACTGACTTGGCTCAGTGGATAGAGGGTCTACCTGTGGACTGAAGGGTTTCAAGTTCAATTCCAGTCAAGGGCATGTACCTTGGTTTCAGGCACATCACCAGTAGGAGGTGTGCAGGAGACAGCTCATCGATGTTTCTCTCTCATCGATGTTTCTAACTCTCTATCCCTCTCTCTTTCTTTCTATAAAAAAAATCAATAAAATATATTTTTAAAAAAGATTCTATCTCTGCCTTAACCTTTGGCATTTCAATTATGATGTGTCTTGGTGTGGGCCTTTTTGGATTTGTCTTGTTTTGAACTCTGCACTTCCTGGACTTGCATGTCTATTTCTTACCCTAAGTTAAGAAAGTTTTCCTCATTATCTTTTTCAATTCCTTTATCCCTCTATTCTCCTTTTGGCACCTCCATGATGCAAATGTTGTTTTGCTCAAAATTGTCCTAAAGTCTCTTTACACTATTTTTTATATTTTTTTATTCTTTTTTCTTTTTGCTGATCTGATTTTTTTTTTAATTATTCCTCTTTTTATTTTATTTTTTTTAAAGAGAGAATGGGAAATAGAAAAGGAGGGGAAGAGAAAGAAAAAAATATCACCATGAGACAGACTCATCACCCTGACATGGACCAGGGATCTAGCCTACAATTGAGTTACATGCTCTTGATTGGGAATCAAACCCACAAACCTAAAGTCTATGGGGTGATGCTCTAACCATTGAGTCATGACTAGAGCTCTTATTTCAAATCAAAGATTTGATTCTCAACATCCTCTATTCTACAATTGACTCCCTATAAATTACTTTTCATTTCAGGTAGTGTATCATTCACTTTTGATCAGTTCTTTTTTATGGTTCCTATGTCCTTTTTTATGCTGTTGAAATTCTCACTGAGTTCTTTGAGTATCCTTATAATCATCTGAACTCTGTATCTAGTAGTTTTTTTGTTTCCATTTTATTTAGGTTTTTGTTTTTGTTTTTCCTGGAGATTTCTCCTGTTTTTTTCTATTGCAACATGTTTATTTTTCTCTGCATTTTGGCTGATTGCCTGTTTTTGTTCCTATGTATTAGGTAGAGCTGTTCTGTCTCCTGGGTTTTGTAGAGTGGCCTTGTAGGTATCCTGTAGGAAAAGCTGCTGTGCAGAAGTTGCCCTTATGGAGTAGGACTTGCTTCAGTGAGGCTTGTTGCTCACTGAATCTGTCTCTTGAGTGTGATAGGGTTGTAATTCGGTGTGGTATGAAGTTGTACCAGTGCACTGAATCTGGGATTACCAGGAGGCAAAGTCAGTCATTGCCTATGCCCTTCCTGGGACCACCCAAAATGAGCTACATAATGGACTACAGATGGCTGCTACTTGTATCAGGCTTGCAGGTGCCCCAGAGAGGCCAAACTGTGAATCAAGATGGGCTGCCACTAGTAATGGGCCTGGGGCAGCATAGCTAAAGATATTCACATGTTACCCTAACTTGTTTGGCTCAGTGGACAGAGTGTCAGCCTGCTGGATGGAAGGGTCCCAGGTTTGATTCCAGCCAAGGGGATATACCTGGGTTGTGGACTCAATCTCCAGTAGGGGGCATGCAGGAGGCAGCCAATCAATGATTCTCTCCAATCATTGATGAATCTATCTCTCCCTCTCCCTTCCTCTCTGAAATCAATAAAGAAATACATATATTAAAAAAAATAAATGAGATAATGGGTTATTTATTAAAAAAAAAAAAAAAAAAAAAAAAAAAGCATGCTGAGGCCAAATGCTGCTTGCTTGAGAGATTTTAGGAAAGTCCAAACCATGAGGCAAGAGAGGCCAGTTGTTTGGAAAAACCATGGGAAACAGCTTAGATTAGCCCACAAGTTGGATGGGTAAAGTCTTGAAGGCAATTACCAGGGTAGAGCAAATTGTGTGAACCAGTTTGATTGAGACTCAGATATGGTGCCTGCCTATTGATTCTTGGGAGTAAGAGGGGGGTAGGAAGGCTGAGCAAAGGAACAATGGCTTCCACCAACACTGTACTGGGAGAAAGCTGCTCCCCCCTCAGCTCTTTCTGATTCCAGACAATTTAGTTTTTCTCCCTATCTCTCTGGATCCTTTCTAGCTGTTGCCTCAATGCTCAGAGAGAATGAGTTCAAGTAAGTCCATGCATGGGCCCTTTAAGAGGAACTTCCTTGGTCACCATCAGCATCTGTGTCACTCAGCCACAATCCCCACTGGTTTTTAGAGTCCAAAAGTTATGAGGATTTCTCTTTCTTCAACTCGAACCATGGGCTAAAGAGTCTGGTGAGGGACTGGAACCACTTGCTCCTCAGGAGTCTCTTCTGCAGGCAAGATATTCCTCCTAATTAAAAACTATCATACCTTGCTGTGGGACCAGCACATTACATGCCTTTGCTCCTCCTACAAGTTTCTATTTGGTTTCTTTAATTTCCTATCTGTAGGACTTCCAGTCAGCTAAATTGTAGGTGATTCCAAATAATGATTGTTCTGAAGATTGGTTGTATTTGTATGTGGTTGTGGGAGGATTTGTATATGACATTTACCTATGCAGCCATCATGACCAGAAGTGCTAGAAAACATTTTAAGAGATTTTCTTACTTACTTTCTTTTTTTAAAAAAAATATATTTTATTGATTTTTTACAAAGAGGAAGAGAGAGGGATAGAGAGTTAGAAACATCAAAGAGAAACATCAATCAGCTGCCTCTTACATACCTCCTACTGGGGATGTGCCCACAACCCAGGTACATGCCCTTGACCAGAATCGAACCCGGGACCTTTCAGTCAACAGGCTGACACTCTATCCATTGAGCCAAACCGGTTTCGGCTTAAGAGATTTTCTCACTTGGTTAATGATATATACATTATAATTAAAATATATTTGTATCCCTGGCCAGTGTGGCTCAATTTGTTGGGCACCTTTGCATACAACAAAATGTTGCCTGTTCTATTCCCAATCTGGGCCCCAGGCTTGATCCCTAGTAGGGGGGAAATGCAGGAGGTAGCCAAATGATGTTTTGTTCTCACATTGATGTTTCTCTCTCTTTTCCCTTTCTCTCTTTTTAAAAGTCAATAAAAATATTTAAAATATATGTAAATAATAATATAATTAAAATAGTAAACATTCTTTGAACTAAATTTTGTTGTTCTTTAAATACCATGTTATCATAATAATGGTGTTTCTTGGGAAAAATGCAATTTGAATTTCAAGTTTCATTGTCAGAAATACACCTTATGTCCTTTCTTTACTCATTTCCTTCATTTATTCAATCACTTCCTTGAAATTCTTCCCTTGCTTTCTTCATTTCTTAAATATTTATTGAGAATCATTTATGTGTCAGGCCCTAAAACAGACTCTGGGGGTACATAACTCATAATGGCAAGCAGGGCAAATAAATAAATATGTACATAAGTAAATTAAGTAAGTAAATAAATGAAAATAACTACAATATAATTCAATAGGCAAATTAACAGAGCAAGGTGCATAGAAAGAGAGAAGAAAACTTAGTCATGCAAAGCTATACAAAATAATAGTGCTCCAACTTAATACAATGAGAAGAATTTTGTGTGTGTGTGTGTGTGTGTGTGTGTGTGTGTGTGTGTTTTGTTGTTGCTATTGTTTTTTCTCTTTGGGGAAATTGGAAAAATAACATTATAGGCCAAAAACGAGCCAGTGCAGAGATGATAATACAAGTGAAGCATGAGATATTTGGGAATGCAAATTTCTCTTTATTATAGAACTTAGCCCACAGTTGGAGAGGAGTGCAAGAATGAACTCTACAGGATAATTAGCAAAATTGAGTAGATTGGGCTTGAAAGCTGGGATTCCTGGGTTTGATCAGAGTGGCAAAAAGCATGAACAGAGTCATTTTTGTACAAATTACAGTATCAGAAATGGTATATGTGTGTGCATGTGCATGCATGTCGGGGGAACAAAATTTGATGACAGTCATTAGGCTGTAATTTTGAAGAGTTAGATGAGGTTGAAGGCAAAGATGCCAGTTAAGAAGTTGTTACAGAGTCGCCAGTAAATACTGTAAAATACCCTGGCAGTTGTCTCTTATGAAGACTGGTGATGTGGCAGTGGCTTAGTCCTCCATTCTAACTTGAAGACACTTGGTATTCAAATTATGAACCTAAGAGAAGGAGCAAAAGCCACGTTGGGACCCATTGAATTCTCAGAACTTGTAGGAAAATATAATTAGTATGTTCATGTTTTGTTTTGTTTTAATTTCAAGAAATTTATTTTGCCCTGCATAATTTTTTTTTCCAGTTGTCTTAGGTATGTCAGCATAGTAGTGCAGCCTCACTTATGTTTCTCTGTGAAACTGTTGCCAGTTTGAAAGAGTGATATAAAAAGTAGTTGGCAGGTTTTATGCAATACTCAGCACGCTATTTTGTGCAAATAGATTCATAATACCTTTGGGTAAAGACTTGATCATCAGCCACTCTGAAGTTATCTATAAATGGACAATGACAGATTTTTCACCAAGTTGTCACCTATTTTCTTTCTACTTTCTCACTATCATCCAGTAGAACACCTCTGACTTTAAAGTGTTTTACAAATGTTAACTTACTTATCTTCACACCCTCCCTGTGAAATGCAATTGTGCTGAGAAAACCTACTATATTTTGAGAGGCAGGTGAGGAAAAAGAAAAACACAGACAATTGTTTATCTCCTTAGTAAAAATAAGAGGGGAAATGATTGCAAAACTCTAATTTCTAATTTAATCATTTGAAAACCTTGCTTCTCCACTTAATTTTAGTGCAATGAAATCATTCTTTCCTCATCCTGGTCCCTAAATCTCATCAATTTATCAATTATAAAGTAAACTTACCCTAGTAGTTATTTATGCCAGAAGAAGGAGCGTTTCTAAATGTCAAATCTTTATAGTTGCTCCTATTCCATCTCAGACAAAGTAAAAGAAGCTACATTTTTTTCTAAAACCTTGAGAAGCATCTCAAGTCCTGTTCTAAGAAAACAGCACAAGGTTATAGAACAGTATTTTGAGAAAAGCCATCATAAAATACTTCTAAAATTATTTCTTTGAAAATTATTTGAGACATATACATAAACAGCATGAGCTTTTGCAATTTCTCTCATTTATTGAAAGGCAAGTCAGAGCTCTTAAAGGCTCATCTATCTTTAAATCCAAGAATGCATTATTTTTAATGTTCTCATTCCAGCAATTGCTACTGTTCAAAGTGCCAATTGACTCAGATACAATAAAAGTTTCTTAGCTCTTGGAATACATGTTAATTTAGCAGACATCAGGTTTTCAGATGCTCATAGAACTTGATGGTGCTGACATACATTGGTCATTATTTCAGGAATGACTTTCAAAACAAACATTATGATATATATTAAAGCATTAAACCTCGGATCTTCATTAAAAGTGACTCACTTAGCAGTCAGAATGCAGCTAGGAAGCTGCCAGAACTGAATAAAACAAGAGTAGAAAATTCAGCATCACAAGAAATAGTTCCTACTACCTAATAGTTTGAGCCCAGGTTGGCCTGAATTTCCAGGCTTGCCCAGTGGCTTAGGGAGCTATTAATTCCGATTTCAGATTGTCTCTTTTTAATTGTGCCACTTTGGGTATTAATTAACCTCTTTGACACTATGTTTCCTATGCAAATATTGAATATCTGGGGCAGCAAATTGTCTCAACAAAATTATTCATTGCCCAGGGACTGTTTCAGCTTTACATTTGGAGAGGACTTCTCATCTAGTTGATTCTCAGCAGTTCTTGTCTCTGTACAGATGTCATAGCCCAGATTAAGTATCAAGTGTGATCAGGAAACTGCTAAGAACACAATTTGTTATTGTAGAATTTTTCTGTATAGAGAATTGGATAGTATCAACTCTGGAGCACTCCTCCTTATTTTTAGATAGAAATAGAAGATTAGAAATTAAATTAATTATAATAAATATATTGAACATTCTAAATACCACTAAATTCTACAAGATAAACTAGTCCAATGCCATTGACTCTCATACATTTTTGGTGAAAATGTGGAATGCTACAGTCACTGTGAAAACGACTTTGACAGTTTGATAATAAGTTAAACATACAATTACTCCCTCTCCTAAATATTTTCCCAATGGTTATGCAAAATGCCTCTGATTGTTTACAACAGCTTTATTCATAATCACAAAATGCTGTAAATCACAAAGATAACCTTCAGCTAATGAATGGAAAAGCAAAGTGTGGTATATAGTACAATAGGATCCTACTAAACAATAAAGATAAGCTCTTGGTTCACATAAAAATATAAGAAATCTTAAATGTATATTTCTAAGTGAAAGAAGCTAGACACAAAGGTCTATATACTTTATGACATTTAAAAAGGAAAAAGAAATGAAATGAACAACAATAAGCTGGCTCAGTGGTTCCTAAGTGTTGGAGAGGAGAGCAGCTCACTACAAATAGACAGCTCAAGAACATACACTGAATTGGTTGAGCTGTTCTGTATCACAACAGTGATAGTGGATACAAAGTTCTGTACATTTCTTTAAGCCAACAGAAATATATACCACAAGGAGTAAATTTTACTGTATGTAAATGTAAAAACAATAAGTATGATATGGAAAAAATCCCAAAATAGAATATGAACTCTACCAAATAAACTGTGTTACAAAAGAATAATAATAATGTACAGAAGGAGAAGGGGGGAGGGCAGGAAAGAAAATATGTAATCTTGGAAAACATTTTGATTGGGCAATGAAAGTCTAAAGACAAAAATTACTGTAAACAAGATATCTATTCAATTCAAAAAAACAGTTCCTCACCAGAGTATGAGTTACTGATTCTAAATACATTGTAGAAATTAAAGCCAGAATCTTTGCTGTTTGAGAAAGAAGTAAAGTATATAAAAAGAAAAGTTGAGAGAGACTATCAGAGAAGAAGGCAGTATAGTTAAACACCTGTATTTGCTGTCTCTCACAACCACATCAAAACTACAACTAAAATAAAGAACAACCATCATCCAGAATTGCTGGAAAGCTGGCTGAATGGAAGTCCTACAACTAGAGAAGTAAAGAAGAAAGCACATTGAGACTAGTAGGAGGTGCAGAGGCATGGAACTGGCTGGTTTGGCACCCACGTGTGCTGCTTTTTTAATCAGGAGGAAGATTGTCTCTGTGGAGACTTCCCATAGGAGCAAGGGGTCCAAGCTCCACACCAGACTCCCAGCCCAGAGTCCCAGAGCTGGGAAAAGAAGTCCCTATGGGCATGAAGAACTATGGGCTGTAAAAACCAGTGTGATCAATGCTCAGTGACACAAGGCTTCTGGAGACCCAGCTGTTCCTCTTAAAAGGCCAGCACCACAAACCAAACTTACAAGGTCCTACTTCCTCTGAGTTCCAGCACAAGGGCAAGGCTCTGGGGAACACAGACATAACTGAGGAGGAACTGGATTGTCTGGCATCAGGGTAGAAACTAGGGGCAGCTTTCTCTCAGACAGATGTGCTCACAGGGATCATTGTTTCTATGCTGGCACCTCCCCAGTCACAGGGATGACTGGCAACCATTTCTGTTTGCTCTGCCCTGGTGATTCCCTAAGACCCCATCTCATCTAATTTGCAACCCCACCAAAGCTGTGTACAGTGGCTTTTGCATATGAATAGCCTGTCCTTGTACAGGCTAAGGTCTTTCAAGCAAGCTGCAGCTGGGTCAGGGAGCCCAAAAACTGTCCATAGAGGGCCCAAAACCCAGCACCAGCACCAGAGCCAGACTGCCTTGCTTTGTGACTGGGCATCATCAGGGCACTTCCAAACCCAATACAAAGAGAAGGAATCTGCAGAACTCCCTGTAGCTCCTTCTGGATGACCCCAGGCAGTGGCTGACTTTGTACCTCCATTGAGACCCAATAGCCAATGTACCCAGTGGTCAGTGGAAGATTTGAACTCTACACATCTGTAATTTACACATTCAAGAGGCAGACTCAGAGAACACTGAAGCCCTACTGAAGCAAGTCTTGTTCCACAGGGGTGTCTCCTGTACAGCAACTCTCCCACTGTAGTCACAGTTGGTCCTAACAGCGAATTGGCCTGAAAGTAAATACCTCCCAATGACACCAACAACAGTCAAGTATCAACTACAACAAAACTGTGCTCACAGCTCACAAAGGGGTGCACCTAGAGGTCCCAGCTCAGGTGATGAGGGAAGCTGAGCACTGGGCCCTATAGAACACCTACTATCCAAGGCCACTCTAACCACTCAAGGAGATATAGCAGCTCTACCCAATACATAAAAACAAATACAGGGAAGCAGCCAAAATGTGGAGACAAAAAACCATGTCACAAATGAAAGAAATGGATATAGAATTCAAAACCAAGTTATAAGGTTAATCAAGAATCTCCTTAAACCTTCAAAAAATGTAGAAGAACCAGTTGGAGATTAAGCATACACTGACTGAAATAAAGAATAATATACAGGAATTCAAAGGTAAAATGGAGGATTCTGAGAATCAAATTAACTATTTGAAATATAATGAAGCAAAAAATAATCAGAAGAACAACAACAAAAAAAGAATTTAAAAAAATGAAGATAGGGTAGGGAGCCTCTGGGACAACTTCATGCATAATAACATTCACATTATGGGGGTGCCAGAAAAGACAGTGAGCAAGACATTACAAACCTATTTGAAGAAATAATGACAGAAAACTCCCCCTATCTGGTGAAAGAAGCAGACTTATAAGCCCAGGAAGCACAGAGGAACAAGAGGAACCTGAAGAGAGCAGCACCAAGACACATCATAATTAAAATGCCAAAGCTAAAGAAAAAGAGAGAATCTTAAAAGCAGCAATAGAAAAGCAGTTAGTTATCTACAAGGGAATGTCCATATGACTGTCAGCTGATTTCTCAACAGAAACTGTGCAGACCAGAAGGGAGTGACAAGAAATATTCAAAGTGATGACTAGCAAGGGCCAACAACCAAGATTACTCTACCCAGCAAAACTATCATTCAGAATTGAAGGTAAGATAAAAAGCTTCACAGACAAGAAAAAGCTAAAGGAGTTCATCACCACCAAACTGGAATTATGTGAAACTAGAGGCTTGGTGCATAGAATTTGTGCATGGGGGTTTCCCCTCAGCCCAGCCTGCACCTCTTCCAATCTAGGACTTCTTGGGAAATGTCTGATTGTCGGTTTAGGCTCGATCCCAAGAATCAGGCCTTAACATGCAGTCAGACATCCTTTTCACAATCCTGGACTACTGGCTCATAATTGCTCACCTATCTTGCTGGCCTGGTTGCCCCTAACCCCTCCTCCTGCTGGCCTGATCATCCCTAACTTTCTCCCTGCCATCCAGGTTGCCCACAAATGCCCCCCCCCATCCTCCTGCTTGCCTGGTCACTCCTAACTGCCCCCCCCCCGCCAGCCTGGTCACAGGCAGCCATCTTGTGAGGGCATGAGGGTCAATTTGCATATTATCTTTTTATTATATAAGATGTTGAAGGGTATTCTTTGAGAAGAAGAAAATGAAAAAGATTAAAAAATATATAAACAACAAAATAGCAACAAAATACATACCTATCAACAATTAAATCTAAAAATCATAATAAATGAATAAGAAATCAAATGAACAGAAAACTGTGAATAAAATAGAATCAGAGACATGGAAATGGGACAGACTGATGATTCTCAGGTAGGAGGGGAGAGGACAGAAAGAGATTAAACAAAGATTTTTATATGCATAGTAGATGTACAACATTCATGCATTTGTTTGGAGGAGGAGGATTCCTCAGACCGACCTGTGTCCTCTTGCAGTCTGGGAGCCCTTGGGGAAGCAGTCGGATATCCTTAGTGCTGCCATGGAGGTGGGGAGAGGCTCCTAAGCCTGGCTCTGGCTGAGTGGTGCTCCCCCTGTGAGAGTGCACTGACCACCATTGGACAGTTCATGCATTGAGCATCTGCCCCCTGGTGTTCAGTGCACATCATAGTGACTGGTCATTCCACTGTTCAATCAAGTTACCTATTATTCTTTTATTATATAGGACTAGGGGCCTAGTGCACAAAATTTGTGCATGGGGGTGTGTGTCCCTCAGTCCAGCGTGCACCCTCTCTAATCTGGGACCCGATGAGGGATGTCCTAATGCCCATTTAGACCGAATTCTGGTGGGATTGGGCCTAAACGGGAAGTCGGACATCACTCTCACAATCCAAGACTGCTGGCTCCCAACCACTCGCCTGACTAACTTCCTGATTGACCCTCATTGCTTCACCCCCTAACCACTCCCCTGCCATCCTGATTGATGTCTAACTGCTCCCCTGTCGGCCTATTTGCCTCCAACTTCCCTCCTCTGCCAGCCTGGCCACCCCAAACTGCCCTCCCCTGCAGGCTTGATTGCCCTCAACTGTCCTCCCCTGCTGGCCATCTTGTGGTGGCCATCTTATATCTACATGGGGGCAGGATCTTTGATCACATGCGGGCAGCCATCTTGTGTGTTGGAGTGATGATCAATCTGTATATTATTCTTTTATTATATAGGATAGAGGCCTGGTGTCCGGGTGGAGGCCAGCTGGTTTGCCCTCAATGGTGTCCCAGATCAGACTGGGGATTCTCTTGGGGCAAGGGGCCTCTGGTAGTTTGCAGGCCAACCATGCCCCCTGGCAACCCAAGGGAAGGCCCTGGTATCAGGCATTTATTTATCTTCTACTATAGAACCTTGTAGCCTGGAGCAGAGCCAAGCTTTCTGCTCACTCCCTTGTAGGAGCCATTTCTGTTGGAATTTATTTATCTTCTATAATTAAAACTTCGTAGCCTAGGCAGGCCAGAGTGTGCAGAAAGCTTGGCTTCCTCCATTGTTGGGGAAAGCCAAGCCTCCCTCCTACTCTCTGTAGCTGTAGCCATCTTGGTTGCATTAATTTGCATACTCGCTCCTGATTGGCTGGTGGGTATAACAGAGTGATGGTTATTTTGCATATTACTCTTTTATTAGATAGGATATGCATTACTATGGAGAAAGACAATAGAGTGGCAAAGGCCTAGGGTGGGGCGGGAACTGGGTGGAGAGGGGGCAATGGGGGAAAAAGAGGGACAGCTGTAATAATCTCAACAATAAAGATTTTTAAAAAAGAAAAGTTAAAGGGCTAGAATGAATTGTTTATTTTAGACTTAAATGAAAACATCAAAATTAAGACACTTAAAAAAAAAACACAGGGAAATATACAGGTTGATTAATAGATACATACATACTTATATACCCAGGGTGTTCTAATAAATGTATACACACTTTAACACCCAATAGCCCAATTTTGGAAATAAAACATACTTTAATAAACACTGACTTTATAATTATCCAAAGTGTGTGTATACATTTTGGGGAGGCCCTATACATACACACATGAATGTAAAATAACTATGAATGTGTGTAAATATGGGTTAGTATACATAGAAATATTTCCTTAGTTCTATCAACAAAGAAAGCCTTGAAGTAATAACATCTCAGTAGCAATGGTCTTTAATAGTCCCATTGATAGTCTCTTCTTTAAGAGAAATCTTAAAGAAGTTATATAGTTTAGAACTGGGGCAGGAACTATTGGCAGATGATCCTGGAGCATCTTTTTGCAAATAGACTGAACAATGGAACAACTGAAACAATTGAACAACTGAACAACCGGTTGCTATGACATGTGCTGACCACCAGGGCGTGTGTGGAACATGGCAGGCATTGGCCATGGCAGGATGGTGGAGCAGGTGAGTGGGGGTGCCAGTTGCTGTCATCTGGGTGAGCCTCTGGTGGTTACTGAAAATTCTTTACTTCTGTGCTATGCAGTCCTGCCTGGCACTCATACCTGCTGCCAGAGCCAGCCCCACTTGCAACTGCTACCAGTGTCTGGCACCAGTCTTGATCACTCAGTGCCATCAGAAGATTCAAGTGGTGGCTGCCGGCACTGATTGCTCCTGAGGGCTTCTCCACCTCAGAATGGTTCTGAGGGGCGATTGGGGCAGCAGCTGCCACACACACCACTGACAGTGCCAGCCCTATTTGTGCCCACTTCTGGTACTGACCCCAATTGCTCTGTGCCATCAACAGGTGCAAGCAGGGCTGGCACCATCAGCGTGTGAGAGTAGTGGCAGTGGGAGAAGGGCTGCCAGCAGACAGAGGATCAGGGCCACGAAGGGAGGGGCGAGGCAGGGGCGTGGAGGATGAGCCGAGACTCGCCCCTGTGCCCACTGCAGCCCGTCATCCCACAGTTCCTTTCAAGGTGCACAAATTCATGCACTGGGTTCCCAGTACGCTACATAATAAAAGACTAATATGCAAATAGACTGAACAGTGGAACAACCAAACAACTGGTCACTATGATGTGTACTGACCACCAGGGAGCATGTGTGAATAATGGTGGGCATTGGCTGTGGCAGGATGGTAGAGCAGATGAGGGAAGGTGCCAGACCAAGGCAGGGCACCAGTTGCTGTCATTGGGGTGAGCCTAAGGTGGTTACTGAAAATTCTTTGCTCCCATATGCTGCAGTTCCCCTCCCCCCCCTTCCCAGCACTTGCACCTGTTGCTGGCGCCAGCCCCACTTGCACCCACTGCCAGTACTGGCTTGCTCACACCTGCAACCATCACCAGAGCCACCACTTGCACCCGCTACCAGTGCCTGTCTCTGGTCCTGATTCATTTGCACCTTCAGCAGCTGTGAGCAGAGCTGGCACCATCAGCTCCTTGGAACCACAGCAGCATGGATAGGGCTGCAGGCAGACAAGGGACCAGGGGCTGCGGTAGGAGGGGCTGAGACTAGCCCCTATGCCTACTGCAGCCTTGCAGCCCACAGTTCCTTTCAAGGTGCACGAATTTGTGCATTGGGCCCCTAATATATATATATTTTTAACATGTTAAAGGGATAAAGGAACAACCTTAAGGAGTTTCCAATGCCCCAATCTAGAACTTTTTGGGCCACAAAACATAGTATTAGTAATGGATTAAAGATTATAAATAAAATAAATATCTATAGTTCCATACTGAAATAAATATATAATTAAATGAATAAATAAATGGGGGATAAGACAAAGTTATTCCTTATGAAGAGTTCCAACTAATAAATACAAAAGGAATAGAAAGTGAACATTAGAACACCAGAATAATAATTATTTCAGATCAGAGCCAATGAAAGCAAAATTTGTGAGGAACACTCTGAGGAAAGATTGGGTCTTGCAGAGTTTTGAATTATTTATTGTTTACAATGGGGAAAAATAGTATATTTTCAGTGGAGAAACTCAGCCAAAGCCACTTTAATGAAATGATCAAGCTGAACTTCACCACTAGCAAGCTATATCAACATCATTTACATCCTAATACGATGCATTTCTGTGATATTATTGTTTAAGATAAATATTTAACCCAACCAGAGTGGCTCAGTTGGTTGAGTGTTATCCTGTGCAATGAAAGGTTGTGGATTTGATTCCCTATCAGGGCACTGATGTGGATTGTAGGTTCAATCCCTGTTTCGGGTACATACGGAAGGAAACTAGTTGATATTTATCTTTTACATGTCTCTCTCTCCTTCTCTTTTTCTCTTATTTTCTCCTCTCTCTAAGTATGTCCTCAGGTGAGAATTTAAAAAATATTTAGCCTTAATATAATAATAAGTGAGATAATATTTGAAAATACTATAGTGTCTGCCACAAAGGAACCACAGTATAAGATTTAAAATAGAATATAACTTGAAAAAATAGAAAAGAGTTTCTCCGAAACTGAAAATTGGTCTTGGGTAGACACCACACACGTGGGAATGGTTTTAAAAACACTTTACCCAGTGATATACAAACAAGCACAAATTAGCTTTGGTATAAAGAATAATACTTGAAATACTGGGTGAAGGAGTAATCGCAGTCAAGTGGTCTTAATCAGGGAATGCTAAAGATAAATCATTTTTTTCCGTAAATATTGTGTATCTGATGAATCCATCCTCAAGGGTACTTCATCATTTTTCATAAAGCCAAATTATATTTCATTCGTGAACATTTAATACATTTCTGTACTAATAGCAAGCATAAGTAACTGCTTCACTTGACAGTATATTTGAACCAGCAGCTTTTGTGAGTTCTATATCTTAGGTAGTTGTATACACCTACCACCTCTTTTGGTGACTTCACCTCAATTCTTGATCTTCCTCTTACCAAATTTTACAGTGATTCTACACAAATAGCCTGCCAATACTTCAATTTTACTGATGTAAAATAATATTGTTTATATTTTCCTTAAAAGCAATCTTTTTTTCCACACCAATTAAAAATTCTATAGTTGTATAACATCACCATTTTTTGGAAGTATTTTCCATTTAACTGATTTTGTAAATGATTTTTATTGGTTCTGCATTTATTAATTAATGAAAAAATATTTAGAACTTTGATAAGTAGTGCCAAGCATTTGGATAAATGCTAGAGATTCAGCAGGGAACAAGACATTGTCCCTGTATTATGCTAAGTGATATAAATCAGACAGAAAAAGACAAATATCATTTGTATATATAAAAGCTTAAGCAACCATCACAACAAAAATAACCTAACGGACAACAGGCTGCATGGGGCTGCATGGGGCAGCTAGACTGGGGGGGAGGGGGAGGGACAGTTGAAGGTGACCAGGTGATGGGGACAGGGTGACCATGTTGGGGCAGTAAGGGGTGACCACGCTGGGTGGACGGGGGCAAATAGGGGTGACCAAGTGCCGAAACCGATCATTGTCACTAATAGAGAGATGTAAACAGGGAATCCAAAAGGCCTGTCAACCTTAATTTCTCTGGATGGTCAGAGCTAATCACTCATTGTTTAGTTGAGACATTGGTAATTAAATCAACTTCCACTTGTTAGTCTTATGTAAATTCTTGCTGATTGGCTATTATTGGAATTTCCTGCCTAAAGGATATGGGTGTATCTCTTAACCTTAATAAAAGGGATAGCAAAGCCAGAGAGGGGGTAGTGCTCCTACTAGTGGTGGGCTCCCTCCTGACCCCCATATTCCCAAATTAATACTTTTCTAGTCTCTTTCATTTGTGTGTGGCCTTCTCCAGAACCCAAACCCTGAACTGGAAACCAGAACCACGCAGGATGTGAAAGGGGCTCCCACAACCATACCAGCAGGTGGGACAGTTAGGGGTAATCAGACAGGCAGTCAAGTGAGCAGTTAGGAACCAGTGGTCCCGGATTGTGAGAGGGATGTCCAACTGCTCCTAGGAGTCCTGGATTGGAGAGGGTGCAGGCTGGGTTGAGGGGACACCCTGCCCCACCACACAAATTTCATGCACTAGGCCTCTAGTATGATTACATGTGTATGTGGAATCTAAAGAACAAAATAAAGAAACAAACAAAATAAACACAAATTTACAGTAGCAGAGAACAGACTGATGGTTGCTAGAGGGAAGGGGGTCTTGGGAAACTGGGTAAAAAAGGTGAAGGGATTAAGAAGAACAAATTTTCTGGTTTGGCTCAGTGGATAGAAGGTCTGCCTGCAGACTGAATGGTCCCAGGTTCAATTCCAGTCAAGGGCATGTACCTTGGTTGTGGACACATCTCCAGTAGGAGGTGTGCAAGAAACAGCTGATCAATGTTTCTCTCTCACTGATGTTTCTAACTATCTCTTTTCCTTTCTCTCTGTAAAAAAATCAATAAAATTTTTTTTTTTTTTAAAGAAGTACAAATTTATAGTTACAAAATAGTCACAGTGATGTAAAACACAGCATGGGAAGTATAGTCAATAATACTATAGGAAGTATGTATGTACAGTTCCAGTTGGTACTAGAAATATTAGGGGGAACACATTGTAAAGTTTATGATGGTCTAACCACTAAACTTGACGCTAATACAAAAAAACATTAAATGTAAACTCTAATTAATGTCACCCCAATAAGTTTAATTAAAAAATAAATATTTTTAAATTTAGTTTTCAATTACAGTTTACATTCAATATAATTTTATATTTGCTTCAGGTTGATATTACTTCTAGCCCTCCCCTACCCTCCCCAGGGCCTCCACCACCCTATTGACTGTGTCCATGGGTTATACATATACGCATACAAGTTCTTTGGTTGATCTCTTCCCATACACTCCCACCTTCCCTTTGAGATTCTACAGTCTGTTTCATGCTCTCATGTCTGAGAATCTATTTTGTTCAGTAGTTTATTTTGTTCAGTAGATTTCACATATAAGTGAGATCATGTGATACTAGTCTTTCTCTGGATGACTTCTTTAGCTTGAATAACTCTTGATAAACTATGGTGAATGAGAAAATCATGTTTTCAACAGAATCTAAGATATATTTTCATGTGGGAAATTTATTTGGGAGAATCCCCTCAGGGACAAAATGTGAGAAAAGATAGAAAGAAAGATTGGGTAGATGGAGAATAAGATGTATTTACAACATAGGTTTCATCTCATCCCAGGGATTCTGGAGTTCAGCAGGCTTTCAGGTTTCTTTCAATTTGAGACAAGGATACTGAGTCTTTTTAGTTTTTTTGTTTTGTTTTGTTTTGTTTTTTAATCAATGTTATTAACTTAGGTTGCTTCTGAGGCAAGGCAGCTACCTTTTACCTATGCCCTGGGAATTTATGGGTTTGGGCTTCAGCAGTGAGTTTGCAGCAGCCAACAGTCTAAGTAGATGGAATAGTGGTTGTTGTACTGAAGGAAATATATGGTTGACACAACATACCAGTTATTATATCAAGGAAACTCTATTAAACTATAGTTGGGGCTGTTTCCAGTAGTTGACTATTAAAATAGAGCTACTGCTAGAAATATTCATGGCAAGTGTATGTAGGATAATATGTTTTTATTTTTCCTATTTAAATACCTAAAAATAATCTGAAACCCAAGTTTGGCAAACAAAATAAACAAACAAACAAAAAGCAAGTGACCTTATAAGTACATATCTCTTTGTCTGTCCCATAAATGTATTGTTTTGTGCCCATACCACATTGTTTTGGCTACTGTGGCCTTGCATACCTCAAGTTCTGTTATTGTGAATCCTCAAACTGTTCTTTTTAAAAAAATTTTGTCTATTTTAGTTCTTTTCTATTTCCATACAAATTTTGACATCACCTCTTCAATTTCTACAAAGTACTTCCTAAGACATTGGGATTGAGTGGATCATGATAGATGACGATAAATAGATAGATATCAATAGATAGATAGATAGATAGATAGATAGATAGATGATAGATAAATGATAGATAGATAGATAGATGCATGCATTTGTGGAGAAATTACATCTCAACATTATTGTACTATTCTCTTAGACAGGTTCATTTGTTAATTTACTTATGTGTTCTACAATATTTCTCAACAATATTGTCTAGTTTTCAGTATATATATATCTTGTGAATCAAATTTACCCATAAGTATTTCAGTTTTTGATGCTATTGGAAATGTTTTTATGTTTCATTTTCTTTTTTTTTTAAATATATATTTTATTGATTTTGTACAGAGAGGAAGGGAGAGAGATAGAAAACTAGAAACATCGATGAGAGAGAGTCATCGATCAGCTGCCTCTTGCACACCCCCTACTGGGGATATGCTCGCAACCAAGGTACATGCCCTTGACCGGAATCGAACCCGGGTCCCTTCAGTCCCCAAGCCGATGCTCTATCCATTGAGCCAAACCAGTCTCGGTTCATTTTCTGATTGTACGTTATAACTGTGTAGAAATAGAATTCATTGTTTTATATTGATTTTTAAATTTTGCAAACTCCTAAAATTCACTCTTTAGTTCTTGTAAATGTTTTGTGCATTCCACAGGATTTTCTACAGAAATAATATTATGTTTTCTGTGAATAAGGATAGTTCCTTTATATATAAATACATATCGCTTTATTGCCTTAGATAAAACTTCTGGGAAATTGTTTAATAGAAATTGTGAAAACTGGTATTCTTACCATATTCCTCATTTTAGGAGCTCTTTATAATTAAGTGTGATGTTAGCTGATGGTTTTTTCATTATTTCTTTATCAGATTGAGAAAATTCTCTTTATATATTTTTTTCAAAATATCAGACAATAATGCTAGATCTTGTCAAATACTTTTTCTGCATCAATTAAGATGATGAGATTATGTTTTCTTTTAGTTTACTTATATGATAAATAACACTGGTTAACTTTATTATGTATTTGTTTATTTATTATTAAATTTATTGGTATGATATTGGTTGATAAGATTATGCAGGTTTCAAGAGTAGATTTTCCTAATATCGATATATTATCTGTATATTGCACTGTATGCCCACCTCCCAAAGTCAATATTGGCTGATTTTAGAATTCTAAACTAACCTTGTAGTTCTGAGGTAAACTGTACTGATTATATATTAACCTGTTTACATGTTTTTGTAATCCATTTCCTAAAATTTGGTTAAAAATTTATGTGTTCCTTGCCAGTTTGGCTCAATGGATAGAGCATCAGCCTATGAAGTAAAGGGTCCTGAGTTTGATTCTGGTTAAGGATACATGTCCCGGTTGCAGGCTTGATCCTCAGTAGGGGACATGCAGAAGGCAGCCAATCAATGATTTCCTATAATCATTGATGCTTATACCTCTCTCTCCCTCTCCCTTCCTCTTTGAAATCAATAAAAAATATATTTTAAAAAGGAATTTAGGTGTGTGTTTATAGGGATTATAAGTTTGTATTTCTCTCTCTCTCTCTCTCTCTCTCTCTCTCTCTCTCTCTCTCTCTCTCTCTCACCTGAGATTATTTTTTAAGTGGATAGGAGGGAGGAAGAGAGGTAGGGAGAAAGAGAAACATTGATGTGAGAGAAACACATTGATTGGTTGCCTCCCTCACCCACCCTAAGCCAGGGATGGAACCTGCAACCCAGGAGTGGGAACTATTCCAGAGACACCAGATAGCCAAGGCAACTCAGAGTGTGAAAGGCCTTGTTGATAATATACTGAATGGCCAAGCCACTTTGAACATGGGAATCTTAATCAGAATGTTCAAGGCTAAGATACCATAAGCAAGGACAATGATTATGATGCACTGTGCACACGTGACTTGCTGTAGCCAAAATGACTGATGTAATTATTTGCTGGAGGCCTCTTGTCTAAGTGACATAATATGTTACTGACCAGCCAGTGAGCTAGGAGTGTGGGAAAAAGATTGGGAAAGGGTGGAAAGGTTGGAGAAGCTGCTGAGGCTATAGCTGTAAGAGAGAGCTCAGGTGCCACTACTATGTGAGGTGGTTAGTCTGGGGCAGCATGTGGCTACTCAGATAATAACTGTGGGTACAGAGATTGATGCTGCTTTGTGAGAAAGATTTATTTGTTAACCAGCCAATGTTTATGGGACTGTTGTGAAGAACTGTTTCTTCTGGTGGCTATATGGCTACTGGCTTCTACAATTCTTATATATCCACAACTTCTCCTGGCTTCTCCATATAAGGCTCAGCATACAAAAAGGTCCAGGCCTAGGAAGAGGGGCTCAGGATCCAACAGTTAGTGAAAAAAGTTTGAAAAGGAACCTACCCCGACAGTTGGTGTAGTTGAGCAGAATTCAGAAGAATATGTTGACTCAGCACCAGAACGCTAGCAGTGCCCTGTGCTGCTCTCATACCAGAAATATGCCCTTGACCGGAGTCAAACCTGCAACCCTGGGGTGAAGGATAATGCCCTAAACACTGAGAAACACTGTCCAGGGCTATCCTTTTCTCATTTTCAATATTTATGACAAATTTTGATAAAATAATTTTTATATTGAATGTTTTAGGCAATAAGCCCTCCTCTTTAATTTTATGGAATATTTTTAGTATAACTGGCATTATCCTTTCAAGCTTTGTTATATTCACCTTGAATACTTCTGATCCTAGAGTACTTTTTTCAAAAAAGAGATTTTATTTTATTTATTTTTTAAAAATATTTTTTTATTTATTTTTAAAAAAATATATTTTATTGATTTTTTTACAGAGTGGAAGAGAGAGGGATAGAGAGTCAGAAACATCGATGAGTGAGAAAGAGCAATCAGCTGCCTCTTGCATACCTCCTACTGGGGATGCGCCTGCAACCTAGGTACATGCCCCTGACCAGAATCGAACCCGGGACCCTTCAGTCCGCAGACCAATGCTCTACCCACTGAGCCAAACCGGTTTCAGCTATTTTATTTGATTAAACTTTATTTTTGAAAGTATTACAGATGTCCCTCTTTTTCTCCCATTGATCCCTTCCGCCCCACTCCTGTCCTCTCCCCAGGCCTACACTGCATTATTATCTGTGTCAATGGGTTATACACATATGCATATACTACGGTAGTAAGTTCTCTGGTTAATCTCTTCCCTCCCCAGGCCCTCTTCCCTCTGAGAATTCTCAGTCTGCTGAATGCATCCATGTCTCTAGATGTATTTTGTTTGTCAGATTACTTTAGTCATTAGATTTCACATGTAAGTAAGATCATGTGATACTTATCTTTCTCTGACTAGCTTATTTCACTTAGCATAATATTCTCCAGTTCTCTTCAACTAGTCTCAAAGGGCAGAAGATTCTTCCTTTTTATAGCTGCATAGTATTCCATTGTGTTAACGTATCACAGTTCTTTTATCCATGCATCTACTGATGGGCACTTGGGCTATTTAAATACAAACACAATTTCTTTAATAGATTTGATGTTGGTCATTTTTTTATTTTGTTATTTTTTTCCTTGAGGGAGCATTGGTAGTTTGTATCTTTTAGTAACTTTGTCCATACCATCTGTGTTGGAGAATCTTAATGGCATAAAATTGTTCAACATATTTCTTGATATGTTTTTAAGTCTGTATAAATTTTAGAGATGGTTTCTATCTCAATAATGATATTTATGCTTTCCTCACTCTTCCCCCCCCCCCATGGTAAGATGGCTTAGAGATTTATCAAATTTATTTTCCCAATCAGCCCATTTCTACCTTTATTGATTTTCTCAATTTTTTTTATTTCATTAAAATTTCTTTGATTATTATTATCTATCAATATTTCATTCCAATTTATCATGTTTAAATCTTTACCTTTTTGTTTGTATCTTATGGGGATAGTTTAGATAAATGATTTGAAATTCTTCTTGTCTAATAGTATGTACATTTTATGGTCTCTCTGATAAATGTTTTGTGTGCACTTAAAAAAACTTATTCCATTGGTTGGGTTGTTTGTAAACATCAATTAAGTCACTTTGGTTGTTAGTGTAATTCCAATATTCTGTATCCTTTTGTGATTTTCTATGTACTCATTCTATTAATATTGAGATGGTGGTGTTACAAGGTCCTACGTAATTGTGGACTCATTTATTCTTGCTCTAAAGACTATTGGCTTTTATATTTATTTTTAATTTTTTATTTTTCAATGATAGTTTATATTCAATATTATTTTATATTAGTTTCAAGTGTACAGAATAGTGGTTAGACAATCTTATAGTTTACAAAGTGTTCTCCCTGATATTTACAGTACACAACTAATGCTATATAAAGTTATTACAATATTATTCACTATATTCCCTATATAGTACTTTACATACTCATTATTAATTTGTAACTACCAATTTGTATTTCCTAATCCTTTCACCTTTTTTACCCATATCCCCAACTCCCCTCCCCTCTGGCAACCATCAGTCTCTGTGTCTATGACTAATTGGAAATAATATTTGTAATCTTATGGTCATTGCAACATTATTTACAATAGCCAAGTTATGGAAGTAACCCAAACACCCATCAATATATGAATACATAAAATCTTACACATTGCAATATCATGGATGTATCTAAAGGGTATTCTGCTAAGTGAAATAAGTCACTTAGAGAAAGATTAATACCATACGACTTCATTTTTATGTGAAAGTTATACAACAAAATAAACTAACCAACATAATTGTGGATGAATGGAGTTTCATTTGTTGTTCTATAATTTTAGTTTCATATATTTTGCATCTCCATTTTTAGGTACAGAAACATTTTGACTTATGCCATCTTGATTAATTAATCTCTTCATCATTTTGATATAGGCTTCTTCATTTTCAGTAATATTATTTCCTTAAAATCCACTTTGATATTAATGAAACAACTCCAGCTATTTTAAAAAAAATAATATAATGATGTAGTTTTATATCTTTTAATTTTCATTATATATGTGTCTTTGTATTTAAATAGATTTTCTATAGCCAGTGTTTTATTAAGTCTTGCTTTTTTAAATCCAATCTGATAATGATGTCCATTTCACTGAAGTATTTGGACCATTTTTATTTAATACTAGAGGCCCAATGTATGAAATTCGTGCATTGTGAGGGGGTCCCCTCAGTCCAGCCTGCACCCTCTCCAATCTGGGACTTGTGAAATATCTGATCCAAGGGATCGGGCCTAAAATGGCAATTGAACATCTCTCTCACATTCCTGGGCCACTGGCTTCTAATCGCTCACATGCCTGTCTGCCTGATCACCCCTCACTACCCCTGCCGGTTGGCCTGGTCACCTTCAACCTCCCCTCCCACTGTCCTAGTCACCCCTCACTGCCCCTCTGCCAGCCTAATTGCCCCCAACATCCCCCCACCCCTGCCAGCCTGTTTGCCCCACACATCCTGCTGCTGTTGCTTGGTCATAACCCACCTGCTGGCCTGGTTGTTCCATGCAGCCTGCTTATTCAGTCATTTGGTCGTCCCTCACTAACCACCCTGCTTGCCTGGTTGTAGGCAGCCATCTTGTGAGGGTGTGAGGGTTAATTTACATATTAACTCTTTATTACATAAGATTAGAGGCCTGTTACACAAAATTCATTCATGGGTAGGTTTCCTAGGCCTGGTTGGAGATCAAGGCCAATTGGGGCCTTCCTTCCAGCTGCTGACAGGGGCCTTTCTTCATTTCATGCCATCCCCTAGTGGTCAGTACACATCCTAGCGAGCAATCGAACTCTCAGTCAACCTTCTGAGGGGACACTTTGCATATTAGCCATATATATGATATATATATGATTACTGGTGTGGTTGGCTTTAAATCTGGTTTTGGTATCTTGCTATTTGTTTTCCAACTTTTATTTGCTCCCCTTTCTTCTATCTTTTGTATTAATGGAGCACTTTTTCATGAATTCATTCATCTCCTATTTTAGCCTAATTAGTTACACTATTTTTAGTTAATTTTCTGTGATCACTTTTTGGGCTTTTAGTATAAAACCTAAATTCTATTGTTAGATGATTTTCTATTTCCTCACATGTAAGAATCTTATAACAAAATACTTCTATTTCTCCCCTGGTGGCTACTTTGTGCTACTCTTATTATTTATTTTATCTATCATCTATCTATATATCTATCTATCATCTATCTATCTATCTATCATCTATCATCTATCATCTATTTCCCTTTACATAGTCTTCTATTAAAAAACTTATAAATCTGTTAAAATGTGTAATGAAGTCAGAATCCTGGCTCTGAAATCGGTTTTCTTGTTGATATCTATCTCCCCATGATGATTACCTGAGACCTAACCTAATTTATCAGTCCCTCTACTATAAATTCTCATTTGGGAAAACAGGAGCCATATCTAGCTATGCATGATCCACAAATTTATTTAAAATGTTTTAATTGTTAGATCACCTCCATTTTTAAAAGAGAAATCATGCTTTCTTTATATTTTCCTCTAAGGATGCAATGCTGCTTTGGGTATTGTTGTCATTTCTATCTTTTCCACATACATAATGAATCAAGATTATTTTATTTATTATGATTTTTAATAAGTAAAAATGTTAAAGAGCACTTAATTTAATGAACCATGCTAGGGGGAAAGGGAATTGAAATAGCCCATAAATTATTGAAATTAGCCTGTGGAAAATGCTATTTGTTCAGTTTTTTGCCTTCTGGAAAATGTCTAAGTTCTCCATAAGATTCTTTTTTGAATCTTATCTATTATTCTTCAAGGCCCAACTCCAACATAACTTTCTGCATAAATTTCTGCACCCAAGCATCTTTCTTTCCTCCTTTTAACTCAGATGTCACTTTGTAAAGTTAATATGTTTAATATTATAAAATAGTTACTAGTACTTTTCTAGTGACCTTATTACTCTAATTGCAAAATCATTAAGTAGCTTACAGTGCCACATAAATATTTATGTAAGATTAATACCATTATTATTTCATTTTGGATAAAGTTTTTTAATGTTATTTTTCCTTTTAATTCTAGCTGCAATCCTGTGTGTAAACATTATTTTTTAAGACAGTGATCATTGTGTATTATTTATCTTGAAGATTCAGAGTAAAATAGTCATGAGCTATATTCCTGGATTCAAAACGTATTAGCTTTGTGACTTTAGGCAAGTTTCTTAAATTATCTGAGTTTTATTTTCTTCATCTATAAAAGCAGAGTGTTGTTTTTATCTAATATGTGTGTGTGTGTGTGTGTGTGTGTGTTTGTGTGTGTGTGTGTGTGTGTGTGTGTGTGTGTAGCTTATTGATGTGAGAAATGCCTACAGTGAGGCATTCATATATTTTCTAGTGACCTATGGGCACAATTTGAAATATTTTCACTGTACTCATTGGAATCTAAACACTTTCAAAGTAATTTCAAATTGCACTTGACCATTAGCAGGAAGAAATTAGCCAAAATAAAGAATAAAATGCTGAAGACTTGTACCCTTTCTTTTTGTGAAGAAGAGCAAATTCCACAATCTTAGATATTATTTTTTAAATGGAAAATTCAAATAGATTAGCAAATATGTCCCTGTACATAATAAGGCCAAATACTCTGAATAAAGATGAATCATAAGAGAAATATCAATCATGAAAGACAAGTTAACATGAATGGCATCTATATATAAAAAACCCAATATGCATATAGACTGATTGGCAGAACAACCGAACTAATGAACAACCAGTCTCTGTGATGTACACTGACCACCAGGGGATGAGTGCGGAACATGGAGGGCATTGGCAGCAGGCAGCAGAGCATGGAACATGGTTGACATTGACCATGGTGGGATGGTGGAGCAGGTGAGGAGGGTTGCCAGACCAAGGCAGGGTGCTGATTGCTGTCATAGGGCGAGTCTCTGGTGGTTCCTGAAAATTCTTTGCCCCTTGCACCTCAGTCCTGCCCGGCACTTGCCCCAGCTGCCAATGCTGGCCCTGCTCACACCTTCTGCCAGAGCCAGGGCCACCCCTTGTACCCACTGCCGATGCCCAACACCTGTCCCAAACACTCAGCATTGGCCCTGATTGCTTGGCGTCACCATCTCCCCCTGCTCCTGAGGGTCAATCTGGGCTGGCAACTGCCTCTTTCACCTGCTGCTGGTGATGGTCTCACTCGCACATGCTGCTGACGCCAGAGCTGCTGCTTGGACCCACTGATGGTGCTAGGTCTGCTCATACCTACTGCTGGTGCTGGCCCCAATTACTGCATGCCATCAGCTGGTGTGAGCATGGCCAGTGCCATCAGTGTGTGAAAGTAGTGGCTGCAAGAGCAGGGCTGCCACCAGAGAGGGGACAGGGAGAGGTGGCAGGAAGGGCCAGTCAAGGGTGCAGAGGATGTGCTGAGCCCTGCCCCTGTGCCTACCACAGCCTCACAACCCACAGTTCCTTTCAAGGTGCACAAATTCATGCAGTGGGACCCTAGTTATCAATAAAACCACTTAAAAAAATAAGTTTGCTAACATAAAAAACACATTTAAGTGAATGTTAAGACAAAGGAGACATAGTAATCCTTCTAGATTCTTTTCAGATTCAAAGACAATGAGCAAAAAGTTACAGACATTATACAAACAATTCTAACTTGTAAGGGGCAGTGTGTCTCACATTGAGCTCATTTCAACCTTTTTAATCATGTCTATTGTACAAGGAAAAGCATGTCAGGAAACAGGGTCTGGGTACTCTGGTTAAATGCCATGGGTATAACTGATGAACAAAGTTTGGGCATTGTTTGAATATCAGACTCATTTAAATGAATTTGCTGGAAGGAAAATAATCTGTTTTAGAGTGATGAAAACTTCTGCTACTGGCAGTTCAATAAGGTGGTTGACTATTTTGGAGAGTAGCAGGCCACAACTAATAGTGATTGAGATGAACATCTACATCTGGATGACCTATAAAATTTCTAAAAACAAAAATATTTTTAAATTGTTTTTGAATTCCTCTGACCTGAAATCATAAAATAGTAGTAACTTTATGAAGGATGGCAAGAGCTAATGTGGCCACAATTCCAAAATTATTGCAAAATTGAGCTATCTCAGCTATCTGTACTAATAAAAGCCTACGTGGCCCTAGCCCCTCATGTCATCACAAGATGGCTACCTTCACATTGTCACAGAGTGGCTACCCCAACATCTTCACAAGATGGCTGCCACCAGATGGCCAGCAGGAGAGGGAAGTTGGGGGCAACCAGGCTGGCAGGGAAACAGTTAGGCATCAATAAGGCCAGCAGGGGAGCAATTTGGGGGTAATCAGGCCAGCAGGCAGAAGAATTAGGGAAAATGAGGCAGGCAGGCAGGTGAATAGGTAGGAGCCAGCAGTCCTGGATTGTGAGAGGGATGTATGACTTCTGGCAGTCGGACATCCCCCGAGGGATCCCAGATTGGAGAGGATGCAGGCTGGGCCGATGGACACCCCTCCAGTGCATGGATTTCATGCACTGAGCCTCTAGTCTAAATAATAAAAGCCTAAGCAACTGTTATTGAAAGACCAGAACAACTGGTTGCTATGATACACTTTGACCACCAGGGGGCAGACAATACAGGTGCTTTCCCCTGATGGTCAGTGCACTCTCCCAGGGGGCATGGTGCTTAGCTAAAAACTAGGCTAACGGCTGGCTAGTGCAGCACCAGAGAAGGGAGTCTCTCCCGCCTCTGTGGCAGTGCTAAAAGTAATAAGCAGGCAGGCAGTATGAAGCAAGGGATCCGGGAATGCAAGACAGACGTCCAATTACCAGCTTAGGGGAGTGAGCCTAAGTTGGCAGACAGACATCCTCCAAGGGGTCCTGGACTGCAAAGGGCACAGGGCAGGCTGAGGAACCTTCCCCCCCCCCCCCCGCCCCCACAGTACATGGATTCCATGCACCAGGCCTCTAGTATTAAATAATTTCATAAAATGTTTTGAAGTAAAAACAAACTAGAATATATAGTTAGACACATGTAAAAATTTTATTAAGCAAAATAATGTACTCTCCCATAAATGTTCTCCTATTTATAAAGTCTGAGATTGGCACACATAGGAATAGAGAAAAATCACAAGTTTTTTTACTTGCATGGAACTTGCTCCTGGGCCTGTCACTTTCTAGCTGTGTTACCTTCAGAACAAACCTTGATACAGATGCCCCTCATGCTTCTTGTTCCTCTTTTACAAAATGGGTTCAAGATTACTTCTGTTTTTGTTGAGAAAAATATATTTCTTTATGTGGTTAATACAGTGCCTACTGCAAAGAATTGCACAGTATATGGTAGATTTTTGTTACAAATTTGAATATAATGATGATTGCAAAAAAAATTCCCGGAGTTAAAAAAAATTCATTGTGGATTCACATTTTCTAGCTTTTAATACTGAAATTAAATATTAATAATATCATGAGAATTAGCATCAGTAAGAAAATAATTTCTCAATTTCCATTTGGAATTGAAACAGGAGTGTTCCTGCCTGCCTTTATTTTTATGAACCTTGATGATTTGCTGTCACTTTTGGATGAGATAAGTGTCTTTTTCTGCCCCCTTAAAAAATAGAAGCGATCTAGGCATTCACTTGAACTGAGATGACATTGTTATATTATCAAAAATTAGGAGTAACTTTATGAGATAAATGTGATTTCTACATAATTACTATTAGAAATAACTATTTAAAATGAAGTATCCCAAGGTCAAAATAATTTTTGGTAAGTGTCCTTCAGCTTAGAGTTAACAACTCCACAGAGTACATCAATCCTTTCAATTACCTCAGAGTACTTTTCATAACCTGTTTATTTTAAAAGATTAAACCTTGACAGTACATTATTGAAAGTTACATGTTCACTAAGTGCATCACTCAAAGTATGAATTTAGTAGCATTTTTACATTTTTCAAGTTATTGCTATTGCAATAACTTTTATCCTCACCTTGCTCTAAGGATAAAAAAAAGAAAAAACAAAACAAAACAAAACAAAAAAGATGAATGCCTTAATTGTCCATTTGACAAGTTGCTGGTGTGAACTTCGAGTTTCTACCTCGAAGTTTCAGAAAGAAAATCTTGGCTCTGCTCGCACACACTGCCTCAACAACTCCATGGAGCTCAGATGTATTGTAGGCATGTTTTTGACCTTTATTTGGCTGTTGGTAAAGTCAGACATATATTCTTTTAATTGGCAGCACAGACTTTTATATTCCGGCTACTATGTAATATTTTTCAATAATGTTCATGAAAGACCATGTATTGGGAAATTTATTTCTTTAGATACCATGTATCTTATTATTTGGTGAGATCAGACAATTATAAATGTGCTACATGTGTATTTCAGCCCACAGAAATCTGGCCTTATGATATCAGTCAAGTTATATTTGTCATTCACTCCACATGCCTTTTGAAGTGTTAGTTATAGCTCATAAAATTCATTTTTTGGATTTCTCATATCTCAGTTTTAGAAATAGTAGTAATTCCTCTGAACAACTTACATATATTTATTTGTTGGCCAAACTAAATTCTATAACTTATGATATTTTCTTCTTTGTCTCAATTATTAAACTCTCAGAGCAAAGTTTGTGATCCACAATACTTTATGGCATTGTTTGCTTACTAATTTTATCTCCAGCTTTACTTTATTTTTCTCACTCTAAAATTTTTATTTTTATTTCTTTGTGTCAGATGATTTTTTTTGCAAACAATTTTGTGATGGCTATGAAATGCATGGCTCTGATCTATAAGATATTTAGCAGGGGGTTCACAGTTTATTGACATCCTATGGATCTGCCTCCATTCATGTAGTGACAATGCTTTCTTCCCTGACAAGCTTCTCCAAGACTAAGCATGGTGGAGTTAGTAGTGCTGGCCCATTCTTAGATAATGAATACCTCTAGAGGACAATTTTGGCTCCGACCTTCCCAATCATGACTCATGCTTGTTTAGAGGTAAGACTCTTCTTGCTCCATCTTCCTCTCCTTCCACATAACAGTGTGGAGGTTCTCACTACCTCAAGGCCCCTCCTCTTTGTCTTCACGTGAGTTTCTCCCAATACATCTTCTGTGCATCTAAAGCTCTTCTTGGTGACTGTTAATTGGAGGACCTGAATTAATAGAGGTAATATCAAGTGTGGTTGAGCAAACTGGCAGCCAAGATGGTACTTAGGAATCAGTTTACTCACTGTCCAAGTAGCAAACAGAACCATCCTGATTATTATATAGAGCACAGATAGTTCCTGAAATACGATAAAGGTCTGATTGCTAACATTCCATAAACAATTACCTGGAAAAGCTAGGGAAATGCTCTTGTAAGTGGAGTGGTTCAGACTAGATGATGCAGTAATTTAAAAGTGACAGGAGAAATAATGCTCATAAGAACATCAAAATTGCAAATTATTGCCAAATGGTATTAGCCTTGAAGAGGAATAGTGAGAAACAAAAACGCATAAAAAAATAGAGGCTGGTGTGAAAGCTAGAGGGCCCTTTTACTAGTTTGGAAAAAGGTCCTGATATCCTGTAGTGGAAGGGCAGACATGGATGAGAAATAGACTTACTATTCTTCTAGGATTCAAATTAAATTTCTATTATATTGTTTGATATTATATTATTGTATTATTAGAGGTTTGGTGCACAGAATTCATACTCAGAGGGGGTTTCCCTCAGCCCAGCCTGCACCCTCTCCAATTGGGGACACCTTGGGGGATATCCTACTTCCTGTTTAGGCCTGATCTCTCACAATCTGTTTCTCTCTTCAGGCCTCTCTTTGTCCCTGACTCACAGCCTCCTTACAGTCAGTGCTGAGACATCCTACCTGCAGAGAAAGCAGTCAGTGCTTGGTTTCCTGGCAACCTAAAGTTGACTGCAGGACTGACTCCCATTGGCCACGCCTGGCTTCTAACTGTTCACCTGCCTGCCTGCCTCATTGCCCCTAACTCCCTCTGCCTTTGCCTACCAGCCTGACCACCTTTAACTGCCCTCCCCTGCCAGCCTGGTTACCCCTAACTGCCTCTGCCTGCCTGGTTGCACCCAACAGCCCTCCCTTACTGGCCTGATCACCCCTAACTGTCCTCCCCTAACTGGCCTGGTTGCCCCTAACTGCCCTCCCCTGCTGGCCTGGTTGCTCCAACTGCCCTCCCCTGCTGACCTGATCTTGCCCCCAACTGCCCTCCTTTGTTGGCCAATTTGGTTCTGATTGGTTGGTCTCTATGGCAGTCAGCATCAGAAGCTTTACCTTCTAGGAAGCTGTTGATTCTTCATAGAACCCACATTTGGTTCTTATTGGTCAATTTCTATGCCAATCAATATAAAATCTCTGCCTCCTAGGCAGCCATTGGATCTTCACAGCGCCAACATTTAGTTCTAATTGGTTGGTTCCTATGCCAGTCAGTGTCCCTGGGCCTATCAACAGAGCCTGATCAGAAAGGCGGGGCTGGTCAGCAGCCCCTGTGGAGGCCTGGAGAGAAATGGAGGTGCAGATGCTGGCCAGACTGGGAGAGAAAGAGAGAGGCAAGTGCTGATCAAAAGCTGCTTCAGAGGCTATGGATCAGTCCTTGTTTCTCTCTTCAGGCCTCTCTTTGTCCCTGACTCACAGCCTCCTCACAGTCAGGGCTGGGACATCCTACCTGCAGAGAAAGCAGTCAGTGCTGGGTTTCCTGGCAACCTAAAGTTGACTGCAGGACTGACTCCCATTGGCCAGGCCTGGGTTGTTACTGGTCATTATAACCCAGGGTTTTTATATATCAGGATAAGCATTTAATTTTCAGTTTTACTTCTCTGTTATTCATATTGAAAAATATTGATTTATTGTAAAGTTTACTGGTCCTTCTTTTTCTCTAATCTGCTATTAATGATGTCATGCATATATCTAACATGTATGTATTGTATATCTGATATGTGAATATGCATTAAATGTAGAATATATATTACATGTTTTTTACATCTACCATTTTCATTCACCATTTTAAAAGTTGTTGCATCTCTGTGGAAAATATTTTTAATTTATTTGACTATTTTTAATGTCTTAAAGTAGCTTCTTCACCTATTAACTCTGATTTCTAACATTGTTATCATCTTGAGATCTGTTTCTATAGTTCATTTTCCCTTAATCTTGACACACATTTTCCTTTCCTTCTTTTTTTTAATCTTAAACTATTTCTAGTTAATATACTTAACCCTGTGCATGATATGTGCTAAAAAGCCTGAATTTCACTTTTGTTTTCTGAAGAGTGTTATTTTTTTTCCTAATAGACACTGGAGGATACTTGTGCAAGTTTGCATTTACCATGTGTTATGTCAGAGCTATTTTTGTCTTTATTCAAGGATGCTGTACTTACTCCTAAAATATGGCCCTTTTGAAACTTTGTTTGTTTGTTTTTCTTTTGATATCTTAATTGAAAGTTCAAGCTGTTTACCGAGCTCCTCTGAATAACTCAAATTTCTATCTGTTGTGGTTGGCAACAGTTTTAAGATCTACTCAATTTTATCAGTCTTCTGGCTATAGCTTTTATGAACTACCCAGATTATCTTAATCCATGTAAAGTTTAATAAATATCAAAGAATTTGAGGAGAGTTTATTTGCCAATTTTAGAACTTTCTCTATAAGGCTTCTTCCTTTTGGAGACTTTCTCCCTCAATTTCTAAATGTTATATTATTATAGTTCTGACTTCTGTTAATTAATACCTCAGCTCATAAAGAGATTCCAGCTCTTTGTTGGACATGCCACCTTGTAAAGTATAGAACAGTGGAAAAGATATAGAACAATGCCACATCTTATTTAGGAGATCAATTCTTCCCTTTCTGTATACTTTTGGTTACTTTTAAGTTTATTACACATATTATATTTCTGTATTATAAATATCTACAATATTATAATATCAACAATATTTAAAAATTATCTAAAGGATGCGTAGTTTGGTACAATATATATGTCATTTCTAAAACCATAACCTATTCTCCATATTTTGTAGACTAATTTTACCATTTCTTCCTGTTTCTCTCTCCCTGTTGCCTCCTTAGTAATTTCCTCAGCCCTATCCTCTAGTCCACTTATTACCTCTTTCACTATATGTTCAATTAGTTAATAAATATATTGAAGTATTTATTCTAATAATTATATTTTAACTTATAAAAGTTCTAATTATATATTATAAATATAATTGTTAATTTTATATTATCTTTGTCCTTCATAATACATCCACACTTTTATTTTTATTTCTTCAAGTATACTACAGGTTGTTTTATTTATTATATGTATTAATTCTAATTACTGGTTTTAGCACATCAGATTTTATATTAACATTTCAGCTCATCCCAGTTCATTATAATGTGTGTCCCCATCTGCTGTCTACATATGTTGTTAATCCTGAAATTACATTCTTTGAAATTATATGTCATATTCTAAGTTCAAATTATTTTTCCTCTAACATTATTTCTTTTTATGAACCCCTGATCCATATGTTTTACAAGACCAATATAGACAAAGTAAAATGAAATATCATCATGCAGATTTTTAGAACTAACAGTAGGGTAAATTTTAGCTACAACCCTCATGTGAATACAGATGTTTTACCCTCCATCCAAGTAAAAATAAAAATCTGTTTAATATTCCTGAAATATTTATCTTCAGTGAAGCTTTTGTCCTAGTTCACTCCTTAAAATTGTTGTTTTTCCAGTTATTTTGGTTCTTGATGTAAATCTTCGATTTGCCTCTCACCTTTCATGCAGTGCCAGAATTATTTTCATGTACATGTACAGATTATTAGTGGCCTCCTTGAAAACATGTCAGCTTCATTTTTTTGGCCCTCCATATGCATTTTTAAAATATATGCATTTTTAAAAAATATTTTATTGATTTTTTACAGAGAGGAAGGGAGAGAGATAGAGAGCCAGAAACATCTATGAGAGAGAAACATCAACCAGCCGCCTCCTGCACATCCCCCACCGGGGATGTGCCCGCAGCCAACATACATGCCCTTGACTGGAATCGAACCCGGGACCTTTCAGTCCGCAGACCAACGCTCTACCACTGAGCCAAACCGGTTTCGGCAAATATATGCATTTTCATAATTTCTGAATTTAAACATCTTCTTCAATTTCTGTCTAGACATAGGCATGAGTGTGTGTGTGTGTGTGTGTGTGTGTACACACAAATGTCTGTGTTCTGTACTACAAAAATTTCTATAATAATCACCCAATTTTATATATATATATATATATATATATATATATATATATATATATATATATGTATATACATCTGTAAAATTTGATTTAATATTTATCATTTTAAGGGCAATGTCAAGGCAGATGACACATTAACAAATATAACTCAAATTAATGTATTTTCCAATAAACACATTTATTAACTTCATATTGAATGCATTATCTAGAGCACATGTGTCAAACACAAGGCCCGCAGGCCAAATCCAGCCCGCCAGGCCTTGCAATGTGGCCCGCACCGCGCTGACATCACTGCACTCCGCTGTCAGTTTATGTCATGACATTGTCAGTTTATGACTGTTCAGTAAACCATTCGGCCCACGATTTAGGCTGGATTTTAGATTTTGGCCCCTTCTCTGATTGAGTTTGACACCCCTAATCTAGAGACTTAGGATACAGAAGGGATAAGATAAACACTGTACTTCATAAGACTTACTGTCTGGTAGATAATAGCTGTTCCAAATAATTACCCAAAGAGAGATTTTAATATAATTGTGATAAATCTGTCAAAGGTAAGGTACAGGGAAATAAGAGAATGAAAATGTATTAAGGAAGGAAAGTAACATTTAAGCTGAGATAGGAAGCTTGATTGAAGTTAGTCATACAGTGGGTATGAATTTATAATTCATACAGGCAAGAAAAAAAATAGTGTGTACAAAGCTACTGAGTTTGGTAGAAGCTTAACAAGTTTAAGACATTGAAATATGGTAAAAATAATGGGAGATGATAATAAAAATGATATATAAGAGCCAGGTCATGAATTTGATTCTACTGCCAATTTTAATTATATTGAATTTTAACATCCCTCCATATAATTTATTCATTCAGTCAATCATTAATCTACTAACTCAGTGTTTACTATGTACTTACTATCAGGTCCTGCTTTAGAAAATTTGATGAGAGTGGTCAATAAGACTGAGAGAGTCTCTGCCATTAGAGAAATGAGAATTTGGTGAGGGGAGATATATCTACACGATTTGATTTATTTGATATATTTTAAGTGTAACTTTCTTTCTTACCCCATTACTTTTGCCTATCCAAATAATAATTATGGGGAAGACTTTCACAGCACAAGTTCTTTAACTATTGACTGATTACATAAATATTTTATATGCAGAGCTGAGTGATATGATCACAGGCAGTGCTGGTATAGTCTAATATATTTGAACCAGCACTTTATGATTGGCCATATTTCTGACTTGTTTATGTCTATGTCATGCTAGTTATTATATAATTCAGATACTATTCATATTCTTGCCATAGGTGAATGTAATATTTCAGAGGTTCAATTAAAAGCCAATTGCAGGGCGGCCAGCATAACTCAGTGGATAAGTATTGACCTGTGAACCATGAGGTTGAGTTTTATGCCTACCTTAGGGAATATGTCCTGGGTTGCAGACTCAATCCTCAGTGTGGGGTATGCAGGGGACAGCCAATCAATGATTCGCTCTCATCATTTATGTTTCCATCTCTCTCTCCCTCTCTCCTTTTCTCTGAAATCAATAAAAATAAAAAAATAAAAAAAGAAGAAGAAGAAAAGTGAACTGCAGTGGTCCATAGAAAAGATTATGAAGTTTTGGTTAGGATGTTTAAAAGAGATGTATAAAAGGAGAACAGATTTCAGCACTATTTAGAAGAGAGTCAATAGAATTAGATGAAAGACTAAAGATCAAATAGATGTAAAATATAGGTAATATAGACATGTTCTAGGATAACATCCAGTTATGGCTTATGCAGCTGGTTAGTGGTAATAATTAGAGAACACTGGAGAAATAGTGTTGTAGTTTTTCTAGTGCAGAAGTTATATTGTTTTAACATTTTTTGGAAGTGTTAGTATTATATATGCTGAAGTCATTTATTAAAATTCTTTGATACATAGAGAAGTCTAAACTTTAGATTATTAAATAAAATAGTCAAAAATTGAATCTGTGATAATGAACAAGATTTCACATTGATAAAATACAAAATAAGAAAAGAGTGTCAGGCAGAAGCCTTAAAGAAATCAGATTTAAAAGTTAGGTAAGGAAGAAGTGCCAGCCAAGGCAATTGAGAAGGGAAAAAATTAGGCAATTATAGTGTCATAAAGCCAACAAATTAAAATGTATTTTTAAGAAGTAAAAAGTGGTCAACTGTCAAAATTCAAGACAAGTAAAATGACAGAAAGATTTTTTTTCATTCTCTTAAAAAAATAATAATAACTATATATATATATATATATATATATATATAATATTATTAAATATATTATTATTAAATATATTATTATATATATAAGAGTGGTTAATAAGACTGAGAGAGTCTCTGCCATTAGAGAAATAAGAAATGAGAATTTATTTTATTTTATTTATTTTATTTTTGGCCCTCCATGAATATATGCATTTTCATAATTTCTGAATTTAAACATCTTCTTCAATTTCTTTCTAGTCATAGGCATGAGTGTGTGTGTCTATGTCATGTCATGCTAGTTATTATATACTTCATATTATATATATATATATATATATATATATATTTATTTTTATTTTTTTTTTTTAGAGACCCGGTACATGAATTCATGTACCAGTGGGGTCCCTTTGCTTGGTCTGAAGGATCGGATAAAACCAGCTTTCCAACATTCCCAAAGGGGTCCTAGATTGTGGGAGGACACAGATCAGGCCCAGGGACCCCACTGGTACATGATTGGGGCTAGGGAGAGACATGGGTTGTTGGCCAGCCAGGAAGGAATCTGGCGGGGGCGGGGAGGGGGGTGCTCTAGAGTGTGTCTGGCCTGTCTTGTTCAGTCCCAATTGGCCAGACCCCAGCAGCAAGCTAACTACTGGTCAGAGAGTCTAGCCCCTGGTGGTCAGTACATGTCTAAACAAGTGGTTGAGTGACTTTAGCATATTATAATTTGATTGGCTGAATGTACATATTATAATCTGATTGGAATGATCATTAGCATATTAGGCTTTTATTATATAGGATTAGTATATGAAATGTTGAAAGAAATCCCCTAAATTCTAGATATACAGATTATCTAGTTTTGTCCTCAATTGATTGAGCAAGAACAATAAGGAAGCATTTTGTATATAATGCAATAATTATTAATATTATTGAAGAATGTCTAACATTAAGAAATGTGAAAGATAAACTAAAATTTTAGCAATCTTGTACAACAAAATAGTACCATTGTATTTCTGAGTATTAGAGTGTTAGACAAAAAAAGACTAAATAATCCCTAATATTTTCATTTTATTACTAGAGACGATGGTGCACAAAATTTGTTCATGGGGAGATGTCTCTCAGCCCAGACTGCACCCTCTCCAATCTGGGACCCCCTAAAAAGATATCCAACTGCCCATTTAGGCCTGATCCCACCTGGGAGTCGGACATCCCTCTCACAATCCAGGATTGCTGACTCCTGACCACTCACCTGCCTGCCTGCCTCATTGCCCCTAACCAATTCTGTCTGCCAGCCTGATCATCCCCTAACCATTCCACTGCCAACCTGATAGATGCCTAACTGCTCCCCTGCCTGCCCTATTGCTTCTAACTGCCCTCCCCTGCTGGCCTAGTCACCCCCAACTACCCTCCCCTGCTGGCCTGGTAACCCTTAACTTCCCTCCCTTGCCATCCTGGTTGCCCCTAACTGCCCTCCCCTGCAGGCCTGGTTTCCCCTAACTTCCCTCCTCTGCAGGCCATCTTATGGGAGCCATCTTGTGTCCACATGCAGGTAGCCATCTTTAACCACATGATGGCAGCTATCTAAGGTGTTGGAGTGATGGTCAATTTTCATAATACTCTTTTATTAGGTAGGATTATAATACTACTGGTCAGACTGATACTGCTGGGCCCTAACTTATTTGGCTCAATGGGTAGAGCATCAGCCTGCAGACTGAAGGGTCCCAAGTTTGAATACAGTAGAGGGCACATAACCAGGTTGTGGGCTTGATCCCTAGTTGGGGACATGCAAGAGGCAGCCAATTCATGATTCTCTCATCATGGATATTTCTCTCTCTCTCTCCCTGTCCCTTTCTCTCTGAAATATATATATATATATATATATATATATATATATATATATATATATATATATTATATTATACACACACACACACACACACACACACACACACACACATATATATATATATATATATATATATATATATATATATACACATACAAGGCTGGTACTGCTGAGAGGGCTATAGATGAGAGATGGTAAGGTCCCTTCCTAAATAAGGTGGTTAAATTTGAAAGAGATATCTCAGATCTTCCCTGAGGAACAAGGAGTCCCAGCTCTACAGCAGACTCAGCCCACGGTTTCAGTGCTAAGAAAAAAGTTCTCCATAACTTCTGACTATAAAAACCAAGGAATATTGTGACTGAGTGAAACAGATGGTTTTGGGATTCCCAGGTGTTCTTCTTAAAGAGTCCGCACATGGACTTACTCTTACTCACTTGATATGAACTTCAGGCCAGGGCAGTAGCTCACAAGGTGCCAGGAATATAAGAAGAGGAACTAGTTTTTCTAGCTTTGGGATGAAAGTTGGAGGAGTGACATCTATCTCCCAGACAAAAGTGCTGGCAGAAGCCATGATTTCTTTGCTGAGCCCCCCACCCCCTCATGCAAAGGCAGGCACATATATCTCAATCTAAAGTTAGCTTGCTTATTTGAGTTTTTTATTATTTCCTGAGTAGACCTGTAATGCTATAAATTTTCTTCTTTGAGCTGCTTTTTCTGTGTCTCATAGATTTTTGGTTTGTTGTGTTCTCATTTTCATTTGTTTCAAAGTTACTGTTGATTTCTTTCTTGATCTCATTTTTAACACATTCATTGTTTAATAACATGTTAGTTAGCCTCCATGATTCTGTGTGTTCTTCAGTGTTTTTCTTCTGATTTCTATTTTCATATTATTATGGTCAGAGAATATGCTTGAAATTATTTCAATATTCTTAAATTTATTGATATATGTTTTGTATCTAATATGGTCTGTCATAGAAAATATTACATGTGCCCTTCAAAATAATGTATATTCTGATTGTTTGGGGTGAAATATTCTGACAATATCAGTTAAATCTATCTAATTTAGTGTCCCATTTAAGTTACTATTTCCTTGATGGTTTTCTGTCTGGAAGAATTATCCACTCATGTCAATGACCTACTGTAATTCTACTAGAGGTCCAGTGCACAAATATGTGTACAGATGGGGTCCCCCGGCCTGGTGAGGGATCAAGGTTGAACGGGGCATCTCACCTAGTCCCAATCGGGGCTGATATGGGCTGGCCATCCGGGGAGAGGGGCTGTGGGATATTCCAATCAAGAAGATTGGGGTCATTCAGCCAGGGGGAGGGACAACAGGAGGTTGGCTAGCCACAGGAGGTTGGCTGCGGGAGCACGCTGACCACCAGGGCACAACTCCTTCATTGAACATCTGCCTCCTGGTGATCAGTGTGCATCATAGCAACTGGTCCACTGGTCATTCCATTCATTCCAGTCATTCAGTCATAATAGTCCCTTGGGCTATATATATATATATATATATATATATATATATATATATATTACTACTGCTAATCTCTCCTTTTAGGTTAGTCAAGATTTGCTTTTCATATTTAGGTGGTTTGATGTTGGGTGCATAAATATTTGTCAGAGTTATATACTCTTCTTGGATTGCTCCTTTTATCAGTAACTAGAGTCCTGGTGCATGGATTCATATAATAGTGGGCTCCCTTGGACTGGCCTGTGGGGATTGGGCCAAAACCAGCTCTCCAACATCCCCCGAGGGGTCCTAGATTGTGAGAGGGTGGTTCTCAGGTGACGCACCCAGGAATTAGTGTTTCTCCTTTTTGGTTCCAGGTGTGTCACCAAGAACTGCAGCTGTCAAGCCACCGCAGGTCAGCATTGAACATCTGCCCCCTGGTGGTCAGTGGACATCATAGTGATCGGTTGACCAATCATTTGGTTGTTTGGTCATTTGGTCATTTAGGCTTTTATATATATAGATAGTGTCCTCCTTTGTCTCTTAGTATAGACTTTATTTTAAAACCTGTTTTATCATATATAACTGTTACTATTGCAGCTTTTCTCCCATCCATTTGCAAAAAATATATTTTTTCATTCCATTATTGTTAGTCTGTGTGTGCCTTTCATTTTGAGGTGGGTCTCTTGTTATAATCACATAGATAGGTCTTATTTTCTTATCCTTTCAGCCACCCTATGTCTTTTGATTGAAGCATTTAAGCCATTTACATTTAAGTAATTATTGATAATTATGTATTTTTTGCCAGTTTATTACTTTATCTCTGATCTCCCTTTGTCTGTTCTTCTATTTCTTAAAGCAGCCCTTTTAATTTTTCTTGTAATACTGGTGATAAAAATGTCTTTAGCTTTTTCTTATTTGAAAAGCTCTTTCTCTATTTTCAAGTAAAGCCTTGCTTGGCAGAGTAGTCTTGGTTGTGGGTCCTTACTTTTCATCACTGAATATTTCTTGCCAAACCTCTATGATCTGAAATGTTTCTGTTGAGAAATCACTTAAAAAACAAAAAGTACATGAAATATAAATGAAAATTTAACAAAAAGGAAATGATCAGACACTGAACACTTCTATCATACTTTATAATTATTTTTTAAACTCTTAGGTTATTCTCATAACTTTTTACTTTTCTGCTATCACTAACTTTCTTTTGATCCATGATGAATTACTGTATGTTTTTGATAGTATTAGGGAGCAACAAAAGCCAAAAAACATGAAATTATTCACAGTACATTTCTGAGATGGTAATAACTTAATTTTAGCAGTAGACTGACTCATACACAAGCATTATTTGCTTTGTTTGCTGCCTGAGAGACACATGACTGATAATACAGCAAAAAATAGTTATTGGGTCAAGAACAAAAGTTTTATTTGAAAAATGAGAGCTTTTTTTCTGTGAACAAATTTGTTTGAGATGGAAGATATTTGAAAATTGAAGTTTGCCTATATATCAATAGTATTCTTCATTTCTGATTGTTTTTTTTCATCTTATCTAGGTCCTTTTTCATGCTGTTATCATTCTCACTAAATACATTACTCGTACTTGGAAAGAGAGAGGGACAAAAACTTTCATCAAAAAAGAAAAAAGTGCCGAAGCCGGTTTGGCTCAGTGGTAGAGCGTCAGTCTGCGGACTGAAAGGTCCTAGGTTCGATTCCGGTCAAGGGCATGTACATTGGTTGCGGGCACATCCCCAGTAGGGGGTGTGCAAGAGGCAGCTGGTTGATGTTTCTTTCTCATCGACGTTTCTAGCTCTCTATCCCTCTTCCTTCCTCTCTGTGAAAAATCAATAAAATATATTTTAGAAAAAAAGAAATAAAGAAAAAAGTGTTTCCATATTATATGCTTCCATGTGTGGCATCCTCACCCATTGTCAGATCCTAAGAGAACACAAAAGTCAGAGGGTGAAGGCACTGCTACTGTCCTTGGCCTTTTCGTCTTTAGAGATTTAGGTTTAACCATAAAAGTACCTTCCCATACCTAGTACATTTTCTGACTTCTCTAGGCTTTATAGCTGCCATGGACCAGTGGATAGCAAATTATTTTACCCACACTGGCAGCATCCTCTTTGCAGAACTCTTGGAATATAGTATTTTAGGTGGATCTGGGAAGTGCAAATGTAAAACAAGTAGGTTCCAGGAAGAAGCATGATCAAGTGTCTCCCTTGACAATCTTCTTCTCCTAAAATATGAGCTGAGAAACTGCAAAAATAACAATGGCAAATCTAACTTTCCTGCTTCAAAATTTACCATCAGATTGCACAAAGACTGGGCGAGATTAATGTAACAACCTGAACTATTCTTCTGTCTGCCTTTGCTATTTTGCCAATAGAAAATGGATATTTACACAAAATAGATTATGGGTAGAATAATGTATTGCTTACTGCTCCTTGAAATCAAAACTCAATTCTTGTCAAAGGCATGCACCTTGGTTGTGGGCACATCCCCAGTGGGAGGTGTGCAAAAGGCAGCTGATCAATCATTCTCTCTCATCCATGTTTCTGACTCTCTATCCCTCTCTCTTCCTCTCTGTAAAAACAACAACACAAACAACAACAAAAAACACACAAAACACACACACACACACACACACACACACACACTAAAATATATTTTAAAAAAAAACTTTTCTGTCATTAAAAAGAATGAGCCATTAAAGAGAATTCTTATGAGTCAGGAAAGGTTAAGAACTGCTCAGTTACTTGCAATTCCGTATCTCCTTTAAAATGGAACATTTTGTTAGCTGATGCCAACTGAGTACACTCAGAGAACCAGAATATATATGTTGGGGATAGGAAGGAGGATGTTGGACACATATGATGAGGAATATTTTAATAGTTTATGGCTCACTTCCACTTTACATAGGGAACAGAGGCAGATTAACCATCTGCCTCTTAATAATGAAGTCATTACAAAAGTGTGATGATAATCAGAGTGTGGGAGAGCAAGCTCATCAGCAGGAATGAGACACGATGTTTATTATAGTTATACATGCCCATGACAGTCTTTGCTTTTCAAGCATTATGTCATAGAGTCAGAGAGACGTCTTGAATTCTAGTTATGTGACATTAGCAAGTACCTACCTATTCTAACCTCAGTTTCCTTATCAGTAAATGGTTGTAACAATAATGTATATATTACATTGCTCTTGAAAGATTAAGTGAAGTGGTCTGTATAAAACAATTATCTCAGTTTTGGACACATACTAGACAGTTAATGGATATTTGTTATATATTAGTAAATTATTATAAAATTAATCTTGTATTCAATAAAAAATATGAGAACCCATATCTATTCTCTTTTGAAACATGTTTAACTAGTTAATCCTCAGACTACATGAGATTAAGTATATTTTTAATTGCTGATAATAATAACAATCAACAAGCAATATAAAATTCTAGATATTTTGGCAGCCTTTGATACTTGTGCTTATTTTATCAGGACAAAGTATTTAACTATCTTGTTTAACCTGTATTATGCTAGAACTAGAGGCCCAGTGCATGAAATTTGTGCACGGGGGAGGGGGGTTCCCCTCAGCCCAACCCTCACCCTCTCCAATCTGGGACCTCTTGGGGGATGTCTGACTGCAAGTCTTGGCCTGATAACCAGCAGTTGGACATCCCTCTCACAATTCTGGACCACTAACTCCTAATAGCTCATCTACTGTCTGCCTGGTCACCCCTAACTGCCCCATCCCTGCCAGCTGATTGCCCCTCACTGCCTCTGCATGCTGGCCTGATCACCTCTAACTGTACCCTGTGCCAGCCTGGTCACTCCTAACTCCCCCTCCACCCCCTGCTTGTCTGGTCACCCCCAACTGTATCCCTGCCAGCTTGGTTGGCTCTTATTGCCCCCCACCTCCTGCTGGCCTGGTCACTCCCAACAGCCCCTCCTCTGCTGGCCTGGTTGCTCCTACTACCACTCTCCCTCCCCCCCGCTGGCCTGGTTGCCCCATGCAGCCTGACGTTTAATCATTTGGTCATCCCTTACTGACCCCCATGCCAGCCTGGTTGTAGGCAGCCATCTTGTGAGGGTCAATTTGCATATTGCCTCTTTATTATATAGGATTTTGCAAAAGAACTCTAGAAATTAAAAATAAGGTTGCTAGTATGCAAACCAACAATAAAAAAATCATCCTAATCATGTCTTATTATAAATAAGAAAAAAGCAAATTAAACAGCACAATACTGTTTTACTGTTATGGTGTGTTGGTGGTGGCAGGAAAATGATAGCTTGCAAATATATCAGTGAATGTGTAAATTGGTTTATATGTTTTGAAAAACAGTTTAATAATATCTCTGAAAGCCTTAATGATTTTGATAATGTTTATAATTTTAAATTTAAATTTTCTGTATCTTAGAGAGTCAAAAGATTGGTGTGTAGTGATTTTTGAATTTTTAGTAACTAATAATATTAATATTTTTGGAATAGGCTAAATGTGAAGTTACATAGAACACAAACTCACATAATCACAAGTCTGTATAATCCAGTGAGATCTGAATAAAGTGTGTGGATTGAACCAATGTCAATCTTTTTACTTTGATATTGTACTAAGGAAAATTGTTAGCATTTAGGTGGCACTGTGTGAAAGATACAGAAAACCTCTTAAGTAATATTGTCCACAACTTCCTTTAAATCTATAATTATTTAAAGAGAAACGTAAGAAAGTCCCTTGTCAAGAAATGAATTCTATTAATGAAGAAAATAACATGTCTCTTATCATTTGTCTGCTATAAATCCACATTCTTGAGGTAAATTTTAAGTATATCTCTATCCTATTCAAATACCAAACTTCCTTTTCCTATTAGAATCTCATGTGAGAATTTCTCTTTCATCAGGCACTGCCTTCCTATTCTGTCTTCCACATTTCAGTCCCTGCACTTGCAATACCCTGATAACTAAATCATCCAAACCATATCCATCTTCCCTTGTCAGAATGTCTATTGCATTTAGATTGAATTATACTGGAAACAATTTTCTTATTTTCTCATTGCTTATAATATATTTATTTATCAACTTGAAAATAGAATCATTATGGAGAAGTCTATGTTAGGTAATACAGAATCTACTTAACATGGTGGCTGAACATATAATAGGTGCTCAATAACTGCTTGCGGCTGTTAAAGCTTCCGTAAAATTACTTTGCAAACAGAAGATGAAGAGACACAGAAAAACTGTGGTAATATTTAAAATTTTTAAAAAATCTTCTTTCTAGAAGAGTTTAAAAAAATAAAACTACAATGGAGCAAATGGAATTTTTTCAAGAAATGTGTAAGAACAATTTAGATATACATATTTAAAAAATGAATCTTATACCCCTTCAAAAAAATGGATCATAGACCTAAATGTAAAATATAAAACTATAAGTTTTCTAAAATGTAATCATACAAAAACTGTAAAGGCCACATATTGTATGATTCCAGATGCATGACGTTCTGGAAAAGACGAAATTATGAGAAATTAAAGAGATCAGTGATCACCAGTCCCCCCCCCCCCACCCCCACCCCCCGGTTCCCGTGCACGAATTACTTGCAAAGGGCCTTAGTTTTAAATAAAGCTACTATGAACATATTGCATTTCTTTTCATGTATGGATATAGGTACCCATTTCCTTAGTTATATACCTTAGATTCAAATTGATGGTTAATGTGGTTAACTTTATTGGAGATTGCTAAAGAGTTGTCAGAGCCAGTACTCCCATTTACCTATCTTCCAGCCATGTGCAAAAGTTCCACTGAATCTCATCATTATCGAACTTGACATTTTCTTTCTTCTTAAATTAAATTCTAATGAGTGTTTAGTCATATTTTATTTTGGTTTTAATGACAGAAAGACTATTTTCATAAGTTTATTGGTCATTTGGATATCTAATATTATTAAATATTTAAAGTTTTCTGTTCAATTTTATTCATTTGTTTGTATTTTTTCTTGTGGTTATATCCAAATGCAATAAGTAACTTAGACAGAAATCCTTTGATATGTTTATATGAATTGAAAGTATTACTTCACTTTGCTGTTAGCTTTTTCTTTTTTTCCATATTAGATATGGATAAACAATTTTTTTTTATTTCTGTTGAAATATGTCCTAATAAGTGTACTTCTTATATTTTGTATTTTTCTCAAGAAATCTTTGTTCTCAAGGTCATAAAGAAAGTGTCCTATGTTTTACTCATGAATCTTTATAATTTTAGCTTTCGCATTTAGGTCTATTAAGTCATCTTTAATTAATGTTTTAATTAAAAAGTAATAGTCAGTCTTTGGTAATAAAATATTTTTTTTTCACACAGACATCCAATTTTTCTAACGTTGTTTAAGTGAAAGAACTTATTAAATTGTATGGGTAACTTTGATAAACATAAGTTACTTTATGTCTGTAGTTTTATTTATGAACTATCTAATTCTGTGCTATTAGTCTATCTATCATTATAGCAATATCACCATATTGCTTACTGAAGTTTTACAGTAAATCTAAAATTAATTAAGACTCACCTTGAAAATTCTTATCACTCATTAAGTTAGTTTCTTTACATTTTTTTCATATCCACACCTCTGCAATATTCTTAAAAACATGATTTCCAGGTGACCTATGTTGTTATGATTTATGTACCTTAAACAGAAGTGAAATTTTAGATGACTTCCTGAATAAGGCATGCAAACTATAAATAAATGTCTGGTAAAAATTTAACTACATTAATTCTTATTTCAATAAAATATGCTATAAATAGAGCAATATGATAAATGGATCTAATAAGAATCATGCATCAGAACACATGAAGATAGGGAATTTATAGATTGTAGTGACATTTTTTGAAACAGAATTTGCATCCCTTTATTTTCCATCAGTGTTTGTCTTTCGGTCTAATCACTGGCTTGTACACATGAAACTAAAATAGTACTGTATGTCAACTGTAATTAAAAAAAAAAAAAAAACATTTAAAAATTAAAATAAAAAGAACAACAGTCCTGGTCAGTTGGAGAGTGGGCCCAGGGACTGCAGGGCCAAGGGTTTGATTCTGATCAAGGGCACATACCTCCTTTGTAGACTTGTAGGTTCAATCAATCCCCTGCCCTGGTCAATCACATTTGGAAGGCAACAGATCTTTGTGCTCTCTTCAATTGATGTGTGTCCCTCTCTGCCTCTATCCCTCCCCTCCTCTCTCTCTAAAATCTATGGGAAAAAATATCCTTGGGTGAAGATTAACAAAAACAAAACCAAACAAACAAACAAAGAAAAATGAAAACCAGAATTTAGAATTTATTCAGACACAATTACTAATAGAATGAAAAGTGAACTGTAACCAACTAAATCGACATGGATAAATCTTAAACAATAATGCTATATAAAGCTAGGGATTCACAGAAATACTATATCTATATATCACTGTTATTCTATTTAATAGAGGCCCAGTGCACAAAATTCGTGCAGGGGGGGGGGTGTGATGTCCCTCAGCCCAGCCTGCACCCTCTCCAATCTGGGACCCCTGGAGGGATGTCCGACTGCCTGGGATCAGGCCTAAATGGGCAGTCAGCTATCTCTCTCACAATCCAGGACTGCTGGCTCACAACTGCTCACCTGCCTGCCTTCCTGATTGCCCCTAACTGCTTCTGCCAGCCAGCTTGATCACCTCCTAAACACGCCCCAGTCAGCCTGATTGATGGTTAATTGCTCCCCTGCAGGCCTGGCCACCCCTAATTGTCCTCCACTGCAGGCCTGGTTCCCCCCCAACTGCTCTCCACTCCAGGCCTGGATCCTCCCTCCCAACTGCCCTTCCCTGTAGGGCCCAGTCCCCCCCAACTTCCCTCCTCTGCTGGCCTGGTCACCACTATCTGCCCTCCCTTGCAGTCCTGGTAACTCCCAACTACTCTCCTCTGCTGGCCATCTTGTGGTGGCCATCTTGGTGGCAGGATCCACATGGTGGCAGAATCTTTGACCATGAGGACAACCATCTAATGTGTGTTGAGGTGATGGATAATCTGCATATTACTCTTTTATTAGATAGGATAGAGGTCTTGTGCATGGGTGGGGGTCAGCTGGTTTGCCCTGAAGGGTATCCCAGATCAGGGTTGGGGTTCCCTTGGGGTGTGGGGTGGCCTGGGAGAGAGGCCTGTAATTATTTGGAGGCCAGACACACACACCCATGACCTGAGTGGAGGCCCTGGTATCTGGGATTTATTTATCTTCTACAATTGAAACTTTGTAGACTAGAGTGGAGCCAAGCTTCCTGCTTGCTCTGTGGCAGCAGCCATTTTTGTTGGAATTTATGTATCTTCTATAATTAAAACTTTATAGCCTAGAGTGGAGGCCAAAGCAGGCCAGGGCTTCAGAAGCTTGGCTTCCTCCATCACTGAGGGCAACCCTAGCCTCCTGCTCTTTCTAGCTCCATGGCTGCCACCATTTCTGTTTGGATTTATTTATCTTCTATCATTGAAACTTTGTAGCCTTGAGTGGAGGCCTAGGCCAGCAAGGGCAGGTGGAAAGCTTGACTTCCTCCATTGCCAGGGAAACCCATGCCTCCCTCCAGCTCTCTGTGTCTGCAGCTATCTTGGTTGGGTTTATTTGCATATTTGCTCCTGATTGGCTGGTGGGCATGGCTTGTGGGTATAGCAGAGGTATGGTCAGTTTACATATTACTCTTTTATTAGATAGGATAAATGTTAAAACCAAGCAAAGCTATATGAACAGGACATGCATGTGCAGATATTTAATGTTTACATAAAATATTGAACTGCTAATAAAATATGCAAAGGGCATGAGGAAGGCATTCATAAACAGCATTTTAATATTTTCATTAAATATCATTATTAATAAGAAGGTATTTAACATTTCAACCACATATTATCATTGATAAAAATAGGAAGTACTTACAAATCTATTCAATATACAGACTATCATTAGGGTGGAAGGAATCTCATGACCATAGTCTATTGGTTGGTAAAGGCTTTCCAAAAAATAAGGTGGAAATCATTATCAACTCATTTCCAATAAAATCTGCTTTTACCTTTCCCTGCAAATTCTAATCTTAATTGTTTATCTTAAAATAATAGAGATATAGAAATGTGTTTATGAATAAGAGAATACACTGTAAATTTCTTCACAATGGCAATAAATAGAAGTGTATTATATACTCATTGATTTGTTTGCTGAACAGAAGATAATTGTATGATAGAGTGTGACAGTGTTAAAAAAAAGTGAAAGTGATAAACTATAATAGAAAATGTTTGGCGTTCACAAAATCTTAAATCAAGATACAAAAGATATCAAATTCTCTCAAAATCTACCAAACCTGTGTTTTATAGTACCTTGTTTTCTAAATAGCTGATCCCACTAAAAAAATCAATAACTTATTATGATATAGTTATAAGTAAAAGTGCTATGAACATTCCTGTGCAATTAGTTTATGAACATATGCGTTAATCAAGATGCCATGATGATCTTTTCATGCTGATGGATAAATCCTACATCTTAAATAGATCTGTGGTTACACAGGTATGTACATTGCTCAAAACTCACCGAACTGTATGCTTTTACTGAAAAACAAACAAACACACAAATAGGATTAAAAATGGATAATATCAGCTTTCTCAGACTATCAGACTTCCTTCTCCTGGAGTCCTGGGATCAATATTCAAATCACAACTTATCACACACACACACACAGACACACACACACACACATAATTTACTCACATTGTTGTTAATGTTAAATTAAATATTATTATATAAACATATTAAGATGGCAAATATTTTTGTAATACATTATTAGGTGAGAAAGGCATATATGTTTAAGTTACATCTCTAGACAGATATTGAAAAATCATTGCTAGGTTGTGGTCACTTGGATGATTTTTATCTCTTCATATAGTTTTCCTTCCTTTTGTTTTATATAAATTAACTGGAAAATATTAATTTTGAAATTGTGGAAGGTTAGTGAATTCATAATAAATATATGATTCGGTTAAATGAAGTGATTTGTTAACATTATTAAATTAAACATAGACCTCAAAACATGAAAACTAAGAAGGGATGAGTATGAGTTTATTCCCTCCTGTGATATTTCATTTAAAGTTTGGACAAAATATTCTAGAGTGCCAAAGGATCTCTTTGCTTGTCCTACAACAGAATCTAAAATTCCAATCATTAGAATTATTCTTCCAGTATACAAATAAACATAGAATATATCTCAAATAATTTCATTACTATGTCTAGAAATGTGAAGTAGATGAAGATACTGTGACATAAAGACATTGGAGGAAGATAGTTTTAAAAAACCACTGACTGGTAACTAGTGATCTTGAGCCATCCTGGTCATTTTTGAGGTGATTAATCAATATATTCAAATAAAAAAATATTTCCATTGTTCTTATTTTTCCTAGTCACACAGATAAAAAATAACATTTGTTTTCAGTTTCTAGTCTGTGTTTCTAGTCACAGTGCCAGTCTTTCACTCCCAGGAAAGCAGGGGGAAAGAAGTGGGAAGAATACCTCAGATTATGGTAAATAAAAGAACTAAACAGCTCCAGGATAAATTACTTAGATTCAACAACACAGTAAGATTTACCTAAGGCATTAGATGGTCACATCTAATGTTGACCATCAAACAAAGCTATTATTCAAATTCATAAAGCCATATATAATTATAAAGTAATCTAGGCTTGGCAAAATAAAAGATAACAGCACCTATACCATTTCCCCTCCTCTAACAATTACAGGAGCTGTTTCCAAAATGAGCTGAAATAGAATAAAAGCAATATGTTGTATGCATCTAAATGAACAAGAGTTGTGAGTACATTATTTTAAATGCTTATTGGTGATAATGGGAATGTATTAGGTATGTTTATTTGCATGAATTTGAATGAGTAAGATGGCATTGTTGGCTACAAAAATCAGCAAGCTTTCATAGGAAATAGCTATACCGAGGAACTAGACTAAATAGTCCACAAGTTCAATAAATGCTTATACTGCTTTGTGGTGCTATCAAGTAAGGTAGCCTCATAGTGTTAAGGCAGCATCTAAAAGTGCCTAGCTCTCTTGTTCGACACTAGAAGTTACTGGTTCAATAAAATTTAAGAGCAGCAATATCAGAAACAGAGCTCAATACCTCAGAGTTTTATAAAAATAGTGCCATTATCATTACTGAAGATTAAACTGAGAATTCAACAGTATAGATCCATTGCTTTCTTTACAAGATCAAATAACCATGTATGAGAATATCTCAGTAGTAAATACTGGGAAACATGATCTTGTATGATAATTTTTGAGAAAAATGTGAGTATTAAAGAAATGCTGTTGGGTAGAATGGAGTTTTAGAAATAAATGTAAGAATGTGTTTCATAAACATCTCTCAGTTGATTAAAAAATGTTAAATAGGTTGACTTCATAGCAAAAGCTCCACTTTCTCTTTTAAAAATATTATCATTTTCTACTCTCTTTTCTTTCTATTATAAAATACAAAGTAAAGTTTTCCTAACCCTTTTGTTATTTCTAAAAATAACTATTGGAGCAACATTTGAGTATGAATCACTGAAATATAGTCTGCAACCTAAGAAAATAAAGCATCAGAACAACTGAAAAACATACCAAGAAGGAGGAGGAAAAGGAAGTAGACTGAATACAAAAACCATTTTTCAGACAAATGCATGAGCTTGTTATCCTGTTGAATGGAGGGGTAAAAGAGAAGGGATTCTGCCATTTTTGCTTGGGTGAATGTATAGATGATGGTGGCCTGACACTATATATAGGATATAAAAAAATGATGGGTTTTAAAAGAAAGATAGCGAATTTAACTTTAGACTTGTTTTTTGAAGCCTTTTACATTGTTATACAATATTTGTATTATTGATAAATATTATAGAGTTATAGAATATGTAATATATAGAAAGAGCTAGCCAATGTGGAAATTTTATTTGGTTCCAGAATTTCTGTAGTTGAAGATGCAGATTTGGGTATCATTTGAATAGAGATTTTGATGGAGACCTCAGTGGATGAGAACATAAAAGAAGAGCATAAATGGTTATGAGATATGCAGCTGAATGCTGAGCTGTGGAGAATATCCACATTGAAGGACTGGGTATATGAAGGAAACAAGCAATGAAAAAGTGGTCAATCAGAAATGATGTAAGGCTAATTAGTATTTTGAAAATTAAACATAAACATTTTAAGAAAAAAAAAGCTTATGAAAACAGCATAGAAGTTTTCTAAAAGGTAATATAGCACATGGCTTTAGACTAGGTCTTTGGAATATAAGTTTAGGAATTTTTCATATACTGAGATTCAAGTTTTAGTATAGTAACATAGCAGAATTCACTTTGTATTAGGTGAAGGTGAAAAAGTGATAACTGAGAACAGAGATTATTCTTCCAATGAATTTGATGGTAAAGGGAAAGCAAGATAACTTGCAGCAAAGTGACTTCCAGAGAGACAATATCTAAAGATTTATTTGGAAGCCAAGGGGAAGTAATGATGAAAATATAAAGATTAAAGGCACAAGTGTGGGCAAAAGCCAGTGATAAAGTAACAAAAGATCTGGTTGAAGCAACAAGATCAATTGTTTTGGAAATAAAACTACCAAGAATGTCAGGAATTGCTGTCAGTTCCCACACTGTGGTTGAGAGTTGTAGAACAGGGAGTAAGAACAGTGTGGTTTCATTTGTGTATTTACATTTTATCCTGACTATAAAACCTACCCTTAGCATGAGATAGGGTTCTTCTTTATTATAGAGAAAATAGATTTGAATTTTCTAAGCCCTACAGACAAGATAAAAAATGTCTACCCTCCCATTTATGGTTTTGGCAATTATATGAAAGATTGAACAATCTGAATGCCCACACATCTGCATACAAACTTTCTACTGGTCCTTCCTTTTGATTAACTATCAGAGAGGTTCTCAATGTTTGAATACAGAGGGATCAATGTACAGATTTATGAACTGAAAACCAACTATACTGTATTTTATGAGAGATTTCAAGTATAATTAATTTACACGAGTCTCAAATTTGCTGACTATCAAACGTAGTACAGGTAACATGCAATTCTAATGTGAATAAAACAAAGTAAGTTGTCTGAGCCCACAAAAGTAAGGGAATGGCCCAGGTCATCCTCACACTAGGGACAAAAATAAATCATTATGAGAAAACTACACCATTTGCTGTTTCTCTAAGTTGTTTATTAATTTCAGAGCCAATGACTCCCCAAATTGATATAATCTACAAGTTGATTTCTATTCCCATCTTCTCATTTCTTATTGTTCTCTTTCTTAATAACTTACTCCAGCACTCTGGTCTTCTGGTATCTAGGACACGCCAAAATTCCCCTTTCACCTAGAACTTTAACTCTAGCAGCCCCCCTTAGATTTGTACATAATTTATATCTTTAAATATTAACTTCAAGTATTAGTTTTAATATTAAACTCTCAAAACCAAGGTAACTCCACAAGCTTCATCATATGCCTATATTTATATTCTTACTTGAATTATTCTTATCTATTATGTTTTTTAAAATTCGTTATTTTTTGTGTCATCTGTGGAAAGACAAAGCCTTATATATCCTGTGGATTATGTATCCTTAGTACCTAAGCCATTGTCTGTATAATAGGTGGGTATGTAATATACTAGTTATCATAGTATGCATTATAATATGTATAAATATGAAATCCAATGCATAAAATATACCACCATAAGAAGAATAGAAGTCATAATTATAAAAATAATGCACAGTGTGAGTTCTAGGGATTAAAACTATAAATAGAAAAAAAATGTATTAGTTTATTGTCAGCAAAGTCAGTGACTAGGGATAAAACAGGAAATTATAAATAAAATGAGTTTTATCTCTATTTAATTAAGAATATTACCCCTAAATTATGAGTGTTCAAAGAGTAGAATATGAAAACTTAAGAATCTATATGAGAAGTATTGTGATGATTTTAGTTATAGTTAACTGCCTTCCACCTTACTAGAGAGTCCATTTATCTCTACATCATGTTAATGGGATTCTGGGGTGACAACACAGTCTTTCTGCAACTCATTTTTTTCTAGTAGGAAAATTAAACACATATTTGCTAAAGCAACCTGAAGAAATGTAGGGTTGTTACGCATAGAACTTCATGGGTTATCACACACCGGCATTTGATTATTATTCATAAGGATTCTGCTAAAAAAAAAAAGGAGATGAAACAGGTCCCAGAGAGATGTTTCTTCCCCTTAAGTTTCACACACTCCATTTTACTATTATATTTAATCACAGGATTTCATAGCAAAAAGGATAAAAATGAGAGCTAGGTCAGCTATTACTCAATTTTATTATTATCCCTTCTGCATTTAAATTTCATTGTGTGTTTTCAGAGTGGCACTTTGTAAAACATAATATAATGGCACCTAGTTATAAAATATAATGATGTATCAATATGCTATCAGCTACCTTGTGCTGAGGTATTTATTGTGGTATATATCATATATGCAGACAAATATGTACACTTTGCATAAGAATTATAAAGCAAATGTCCATGTAACCAACTGTCAAAACAAGAAAAAGAACAAGCGCCCAATAGCCTCTCCTATGAGCCCTTTCTTTGCCAGTTCTACTTTCTCCACCACAGATAAATGCTACACCATTTGTTGTTTCTCTAATGTCTCTATGTCTCTCTTTCTCTCTCTCTCTCTCTCTTTTTTAATGTCTTATAATAGAGTTTGTTCTGAATGATATTTTCAAGGATGTTTGTAAAAAACAATCTTGGAATGCAAAGACAGTGTCTCATTCAGGTGCAGAGTGCAGACTTATTACTTGGTTAGGAAAATAATAATAATAATAATAATAATAATAATAATAATATATCTCTAAAGTCTATAGGAAAAGTTTGCAAGCAATCTTTTTAAAATACCAGGGATTCCTATGTCGGAGATCTAGAATTATGATACAAATCTACTGTGTGTGCAGAACCCACCTGGTTCCACCTTCAGATTATGCCCATGAGACTTGGAGGTGGCTCAAGGGAAACTGATGCAAGCATAGAGTTCATGCTTCCTATTTTGCCATAAATAATAATAATTCTTTATTTCTGATCCAGGAGTCTCATGTCTTATCAGAGTTTATGAAACTGTGGCAGGCTAATTTGTTAGTTTGCAACTAGGATAAAAATCTCATATTCCATTTCTTGACACTAATGAAATAGGTAGGTAAGTCAGGGAATATTTATATAATAAATATTACTTAGCAATAAAAAAGAAACAGGTATTGATACAGTCAATAGCAGGATGACTCTCAAGCAACTATATTGTGCAAAAGCAGCTACAAGTTTATAGATAGTGAAATGAATTTGTGTGAATTGTACAAGTAGTAAAACTCTCTATGGTGATAGAAATCCAAATATTTGTGGCCTTGGGTAGTGGCAGTGGTCTTTGACTAGAAAACTACATAAGGAAACCTTGTGCAGTGATGAAAATATTTTATATCTTAATTATAATGTTAGTTAATGAATGTACACATTTTCTAGAATTTCTTGAGTTGTACATTTAGGATTTTTATGATTTTATCTCAGTGTTAAGTATGTTTGAAAATGTCTGAGGCCTACCTTAAAAGTAAGGTAGTGAGCATACTAGGTGTACCAGTTAATAATGCAGATTTTTTTTTAAATAGATGGAGTTGCACATATGTTGATATATATGCAATTTGATATATATGTGATTTCGTTGTATGGACAACAAGCTTCAAAACTTCATGTTAAATTTGCTGAAGGTGTTAACATCATGGATATTTTTACACTTTAAATGTCAAATTTCATGCCAAAAAAGAGCATTTCCAGGAAGTTTTAATTCATTACTTTATTTTGAAGAAAAAGTTTTCATATACTTCAGGAAGCTTATGGTGAACATGTGCCATCTCAAGATACTTGTGAACGTTGGTTTAAATGTTTTAAAAGTGATGATTTTGATGTGAAAGACAAAGAATGTCCAGGTCAACAGAAAAAGTTTGAAGACCAACAATTACAAGCATTATAATATAAAAACAACTTGCAGAAAGGTTAAAAGTTGCTTACCCAACAATTTCTGATCATTTACAAGCAATAGAAAAGATTTTAAAGTAAGAAAAATGGGCGCCCCATCAACTAAATGAAAGACAAATGGAAAACCAAAAAGTCATCAGTAAAACATTGCTTCAATAGCACGAAAAAATGTCTTTTTTGCATCAAATTGTGACTGGCAATGAAAACTGGATTTATTTTGAGAATCCCAAATGCACAAAAACATGGGTTGATCCAGGTCAACCATTAACATTGACTGCAAGAACAAATTGCTTTGGAAAGAGGACAATACTCTGTGTTTGGTGGAATAAGGAAGGTGTGGTGTTTTATGAGCTTCCAGACCAGGTGAACCCATTAATACTACATGCTACTGACAACAAATAATCTATTTGAAACATGCTTCAATCATGAAACGATCAGAATGGGCTAGAACACATGGCAAAGTAATTTTGTTTCATGATAATGCACCCATCACACACTTTAAAACCAGTTAAAGACACGTTAAAAAATCTTGCCTAGAAAGTATTAACCACCTGCTGTATTCACCAGACCTTGCCCCTTCAGATTACCACTTGTTCTGATCAATGGCACACACACTTTCTGAGCAGCACTTCAAAACATATGAAGAAGTGGAAAATTGGGTCTCTGAATGGTTTGCCTCAAAACAAGAAAAGTTCTATTGGGACGGTATCCACAAATTACCTGAAAGATAGGGCGGCGGGGAGGATGTGTAGCTAATGAGGGACATTATTTTGATTTAATAACTTTGATGTTTCTCTTGAAATTATTGTTTTCTTTGAATACAAAGTTTGCTATTATTAACTGGTATAACTAGTACTCCCTATTTTGTCAATGCTATGCTCTACTTTTGGGATGGTTCTTGTTTTTATTTATCTTTTAACCTGTGAAATTATTGGGCTTCCTCTGTGTTTATTAAAGTATAATTTTTGAAACATTTCTATAATAAAGTCTATATTCCAGATTCTAAGTAAAATATACGTTCTCTAATTTCAAGATTCTCAGCATTTCTCTGTTTCAGGTTGCAGGTGGCTAACCAGCCATGCTTTTTGCTTATGAATATCCCAGATCAGACTGTTTTACAAAGAATTTACAAAAACAGACCATGACAGTGATGTTTTATGAAGAATTATGGATACATTTGAATTCACCAAAATGTGTTGCTAATTCAGGATACACTTTGCACTTACTATGGTGTCTTAGGTGTTCAAGTTCTTTTTGTACGTTCCCAATATGCTCTGAACAAGACAAAGACCCTGAAGTATTGATCATGGAAATGGTTTTAAGAGGTCACTCTTAAACTTTTCACCAACTTCATCCAAACTTTGATTCTAGACTACTTGGTGGAAGGGCCAAAGGCACCCCATTTGATGTCTTAGATCTTTGAATTCATGCAAAAAATAGTAATAGCAATTTTAGTTTCTTAAAATAGCAGCATTCAGTCAGAGTGCTCTAAGATGTTGATTCCAAGTTCCTATTTAAAAAAAGTCTTCAGAGAGTTAAATTTTGTTTAAATTGCATGAGTGTTATTTTCTCTGGCCTTGCCTTGCCCTTCTAGCCCTGGTTAAACTGAATACTATAACCTGTGGGATCCCTGGTCATGAGTTGAGTGTCACGTTAATAATCTTGGGTCAGAACTTTTATTTTCAACTTGGATATACTAAAGCCTCTGGTATTTCCAGGCTTCAAAAGCTCTTAGCACAACAGGACTTCTTGACCTTACATGATGTATGTTTTATTTTTAATCCTTGTCTCTACTTGTTTGACAGGGAAAGGTCTCATGCCTGGGTCATTTTCTGTGACTTTCTTGTTTTTTTTTCCCTAAATGCCCAGCAATTGGCAGGTAACATTTACCAGGTTATTCTGACCTCCTTGATAAACTAGTTTTTCTCCAGCATAGGCAAAGGGATGGAGCTGAGAATGCTTGCTAAATAATTGCCATGTTTTAAACCATATAGGTAGGGAAAATGTTTTAAAGATACACTGAGGTTCAACTTCCAACTTCATGGAATAGATGAATCCAGATTTCTCATAGTCTCTTGACATATTAAACTATCCCCAAGAGATATTTAAAAATAGTGTTTTGAAGTATTCATCTATATTTTGTGTTAAAATAAATTGCCATTATGCATTACTTTGGCACCAACCATTAAAAATAATGGGGAGAATAATAGCAATAGCTGGGCAGAAGACTAATTGGCATGGCAAGTATCATTAGTACTGTGTGGTAAAATGCCATCATGGACCAGTAGTAGCTCTACAGTAAAGAGCTGTATTTCGTACAAAATGCATTTTTTTCTCCAGTAATATTTTTAAATAATATATTCATATTAAGGTGTAATTTAATCTGTTATTTAAATCGCTTTCTATTAACTTCTAAAGAAATTACTCATGATGAGGTCAGAGTTTTGCCAAGAGAGAGATTTTTTAGCTCACCCCAAAGAGGTCCCTGAGAATATGAATTATCTGGATCTAGGATCTGGCCTTCAGTACTTCAGGATCAGAATTCTGATGTTGATAGCCCATACAAAGGAGATACATGTTATAGAACTGGCTCATCTTAGCCAGAATCACTGCATTAGTGAATAATATTAAGGTGCTGCTTTATAAGTTTATATTAGAAAATATGGAATAATGGCACTTATTTGCAGAACCAGTTACTCCCTTGCTATACACAGACATGCATAAGGAAAAAAAAAGTATAAGGTTGATTGAAAATGAACTAGAACAATGAATTATTTACATCACTTAAATGATTAAGGTTGCCACCTGGATAACATGACTAGATATAATATGCAAAGTATAATACTTGAAGTTTATGGGTTGTCTCCCTGTGTGTTGCATAGTTTTAAAGTATATATTAGTCTATAACACTTCCCTGCACTAGAGACTGAGAGGTATAGAGGATCTACTAATACAGAGTCACAAACCCAAACAGAAAGCCAAAATGAGGAGACAAAGAAACAACCCCAGCCCTGACCAGTTTTGGTCAGTGGATAGAACATCAGGCTGCAAACTGAAGTGCCACAGGTTCAATTCCGGTCAAGGGCATGTACCTTGGTTGTGGGCACATCCCCAATAAGGGGTGTGCAGGAGGCAACTGATCAATGTTTCTCTCTCATTGATGTTTCTAACTATCTGTATCTGTAAAAAATCAATAAAATTAAGTTAAAAAGAAACAACCCCAAAATAATAGAAAATTCTCCAAAAGAAGAAATAAATGAAGCAGAGATAAGAAATTTATCTGAAACAGAGTTCAGAGTAATGATGGTAAACATGCTCAACAACATGAAAAAAGATAAGGTAACTATGAAAAATTAACAGTCTGAAATAAAGATTGACATAACACAAATAAAAACACATTGGAAGGAATACACAGCACACTAAGGGAAACTGAAGATTGAAAGACATTGTTGAAGATATCACTCAATTAGAGAACCAAAAAGAAAAAGGAAAAAAAAATTAAAAACAGGAGGACAGTTTAAGGGAGCTATGGGACAATGTGAAATGTAACAATATTAGAATAGCAGATGTGCCAGAAGAGGCAGAAAGGGAAAAAGGCATAGAGGTGTTTGAAGAAATAATGACATAATACTTCCCTAACCTGACAAAGGAAAAAGTCACACAAGTTCAGGAGGCACAGAGAACCCCAAACAAGAAGAACCCAAACAGACCCACACCCAGACACATCATAATTAAAATGCCAAAAATTAAAGACAAAGAGAGAATCTTAAAGGCAGCGAGATAAAAAACTGTTACATACATAGGAGTTCCCATCAGGCTGACCCTTGACTTCTCATCAGAAACTCTACAGGCTAGACAGAAATGGCATGAAGTACTCCAGGTAATGTGAAGTAAGGATCTGAGACCAAGATTACTATATCCAGCAAGGCTTTCATTCAAAATAGATGATCAAATAAAGTGCTTCCCAGACAAAAAAAAAAAAAAAAAAAAAAGCTAAAGGAGTACATCACTACCAAACCAGCAAAACAAAAAGTGCTAAAAGAATTGAAATATTTATGTTTATTGCATGTAACATCATTATATTTAAAATTAGGGGTCTGGTGCACAAAGATTTGTGCATAGAGTGGGGGAGGTCCAACAGCCCAACCTGCACCCTCTCCAATTTGGGGCCTTCTGGGAGCCCTCTCCAATCCAGGAATTTCTGTCTGTCTTTGCATTCATATGAACAAATTGTCTGATACCCCAACCCAGTTTGGTTTGTTGCTCACAGAATAATAGAGGTTTTTTTTTTTGTTTGTTTGTTTTTTGTTTGTTTGTTTTTGCTTTGCTTCATTGGTGGAGATTTCTTAGAAGTTTTAGGATATCTTCCCTTTAATTTTTCCTAGACATTATGATTTTATGTCTCTCACCTCTGCTTTCCCTCCATCCCCCACAACAACAGTAACTTGCTCCAGGCTCACTTTGCTCTAGTGTCTAGGAGATCTGTCTGCCACCAGAAGTATGATTCCCAGAATTCCTGGTGCTCCCTGTGTTCTTGGTTTTCCCTTCCTGCTCTCTGTCCCATGGCCTCCCGCTCTGCCAAGTCCTCCAAGCCCACCAGCTTTCCCTCTCTGTTCTCCATCTGGTGGCTTGGGGAGCCAAGTTCCCCAAGCTGCTCCACTCTCTGCAGGGCGTCTGTGTATGCACATTAACCTGCCATCTTTGTCTGGTTAATTTGCATACTCACTCCTGATTGGCTGTTGGGTGTCATTAAGATATTGTTAATTTACATGTTTCTCTTTTATTATATAGGATAGTTTTTCTTGAAATATTTACATGTAACATTATATTTAAAATAATTTTTCTTAAAATATTTTTATTGCATGTAAAAATAATAACAATAAACAGAGAGAAATAAACCCCAATGCAATCTCAAAAAAAAAAAAAATAATAATTGGGTTCAGCCCTATCCAGTTTGGTTCCATGGACAGAGTGCTGGCCCACCAACTGAAGGGTCAGGGTTCAATTCCAGTCAAGAGCATATACTTTGGTTATAGGCTTAATCCTCAGTAGGGGGCATCCAGGAAGCAGCTGATTGGTGTTTCTCTCCTATCAATGTTTCTATCTCTCTATCCCTTTCCCTCCTTCTCTTGAAAATCAATAAAATACATATTTTAAAAATAGTAATAAAAATAAAGATGATATTAGCAGTGTTTACCTCCAGGTCACTCATGATTTTCTAAATGTTCATCACTTATTATTTTTTAAAATATTTTGTAACTTCAAACCATGAAGCTACTATTGTTCTTGAAGCTCATGAAACTGGTGTTGTGCTACCACTACCCAAGTTGTAGTCCTGCTGTTGTAACTACACTGTGATCTTGTCTAAGAAATGAGAAGTTGTATTCCCCCTGGTGCTGCTGTGACTCCACCACTGCTGCTGGGACACTCAGCCACTGAGAGGCCAATCATATAGGCCTCCTTGAAACTATTTTCAGAGGGAAAATGACCTTCCCTTTCTTTACTGTCTCTCAGTCTCACATTATTTCATCCCATTGAAAGTCTGAGAAAAGTAGTTTGCAGGATGCACTCCTAGTGGTACCCTGAGGACACAGATGGGCATATTTAGAGCTGAGAGACATATGATGCCCTCTGATCTAATGTTTTGCCGAGTAAATATAAGAATTGGTTGTATCTTAACATTAATTAAACGAGGCCCTGGACAGATTTATATATCCTTTTTAGGGCTTGGAAAAGTCATTGTTCTTTCAGGAAGAGAGTAGGAAAACCACAATTTGGGTTTAAAGAATTTAATGTAGAACTAGGGGTTTAAAAAACTGTGGAAGAGTTGGAGGAGCAGAACTCAAGGAAGCTTCCTCTGAAGGTTAGGGAAATGTGCTAATGGGCAGAGATTCCAGCCACCAAAATTTCAACCAAAACACCAAAGCAGATAGTTCCCAAAAGTATGCTACAAAGTTGTTACAATTCTCAAAGCAAAACAAAACAAAAAGCAGAAAGCAGAACTGGTAAGTTCTCACTTGATGCCTTAGTCTGCAAACCTGAGATAGTTTCCAAGGGCTCATGATCAAGCTGTCAGGAAATCTCACTCTGCCCACATCTGGCCACAGCTGCCTCCTGCGAATTGTGGTTTCCCCTTCTTTAACAGCTTCTCAATGTCACACAATTTCTACTCATATTGTTATAGGATTTAAAAAGAGAGTTTAATCTGCCACAAAAAAAAAAAAAAAAAAATCATTGCTAAAAGGATATCCAGCAATATATTCCTTAGAATATCCTGGGAAAAGGGAAGAATTATACAAGTATAATATGTTTATAAACTTTTTAAAAAACATATAACCTTTTTTTGAATGTGAAAAAACTGAAACTAAAGCCTAAATCGTAATCAGCAACATTTCAAAACTTTTGAAAGAAATCTTCATTCTAACATTGGAAGTGTTTAAGTTATGTAGATATATAATTAATGTTTATTTGATCAATCAACATGACGTTGTTTTATGTGGGAATGAAAGAAAAACTGAGCTTTCTCCAGTTTATTTCTCAGGAGTCAGATGCTTAAAGACCAAAGATTTTCACTCTAGGATACATTTCAAAAAACAAAAATTATTGCTGAGGGACGACTATCTCTATACAAACATCTTTCTTTATGGCTGTTTTATTCCTTATCCGTGGCTATGAAATGTTTCTATCTTTTTTTGTCAGCTTAAAATAAATGAAAAATAAATTTAAGAAGAAAAAAAAGGCTTGAGCACCTCCTCTTTTATGTGCCCTTAGTTATTTATCCCGGTTTCCAGATCTAGAGAAAGAAACAGGTCCCAGTTTACATGTAAACAGAACAAATGTATGTCGTTTCTATGTAGGATGAGTTCTATTTTTAAGCCTAAACCCCTTTGAAACCAATTAATACTAGGTATCTGACCTACAGAATAGATTCTGAACACCCTATTATTTTTCTTCTTTTTGTTTTTAAAGAAAGACTATTGTTTTTACAACTGTGTTTCAGTTCCTTGGGTAATTTCTTATGGTATATATTGATTGAAACAGATTTCCAAAATGCTCTTTAACCGATATTTTTACACTAATAAATACTTTTAAGAAATAGCACCTTCTATACTGCCGGTGTGAATTTATATATTTGGACTGAAAATGTCAAATGTCTGTAGCCACTTGACTGCAGATCCTGCTGTAGAGTTGCCAAGCATATTCTCCTGTTAGAAAAGTTGTTAAAAAAATAAAGTTAAAACCAAAAACTGCGCTATTTATCTGTTCCTCTGTTCTAAATCTGTGCCCTCTCTTTTCCTTCTGATCTCTACATTCTTAGCCCTTTCCCTCTGAGGACCATTCCTCTGTGATCTTACTCTTGGGTGTCTTCCATTGTGACCTTTGTGTGGATAAACAGTTACCACATTTAGGTTTGTTCCACCCCTGGGTCTCTGCATTTTAAAAGAGGAGGTTTTAAAAGAAAATTTTAAGAGCTGTACCAAAAGGAAATTGTCTCCAGAGGTGTAATTTTCAGCATCACACTTAGTGCTGGGAAAGATATTTTGTGAAGGGAAATCTATTCAGGGACCTTTAAAATTCAGACATATGCACATAAATGCTGGCCATGTTGTAAATAAAACATTTCTAAAGAAATGCTCAACCTTTTATGCCTCTTTTTTCTTTCTTTTTTGTTTAATGATTCGTGGAACAGAAATGTTGGTGAGTCACCTTGATGACCACATGATGTTATTGAATACAAGCTTTTTAAATTCTGGAATCACTTCAAGGATTTTTGTGATTTCTCTATAGAACCATATTGACATAAAGAAGGCTGACCCAAGAGCTTCATGTCTGACTATACATCTGCTGTGAGTCTTTATATTTCTCCACCTAATATAAGTGCATCTTAATTATTAAATAATCTATAAACTGGTTTGTCTCAGTGGGTAGAGTGTCAGTCTGTGGACTGAAGGGTCCCGAGTTCTATTTGTGTTGCAGGCTCAAACCCCAGTGTGGGGTGTGCAGGAGGCAGCTAATCAATGATTCTCTCTCATCATTGATGTTTCTGTCTCTCTCTCCATCTCTGAAATCAATAAAATATATTTTTAAAAATAATAATAAGTGTATTTCACTTTTTTTAATGGCCTAGCATATAGCCTATCCTGGAAAATTTCCATGTGCACTGAGAAGTATGTGAATTCTGCTTTGTTTGGTAGTGTTCTCTAAATGTCTGTTTAGTCTAATGGACTTACAGTGTTCAAGTCTTCTATTGTGGATCTTCTCTGTCTTTACCTTACCCATTTTTGAAAGTGGTATACTGTATTAAGTCCCCAACTACTACTGTTGAATTGTTAATTTTTTTAAATTCTGTAGCATTTGCTCTATGTATTTTGAAAATCTGTTTTTACTTGCATATATGTTAAAAATCATTCTATTTTATTATGCTTTAACATGTTGTTTTTCTTACCCCAGAAATGACTTAATTCATAAAAATGCTTCGTTGCTTAACATTTAACCTGAAAAGATATGTAAATATATACAAGTCACTTCAGGAAACTATAAGAGAATAGCGTAGCCTAGCTGACTTAAACAATATATATTCACTAGAGGCCCAATGCATGAATTCATGCACCATTTGGGTCCCTCAGCCAGTCCTGTGGGATCGAGCTGAAACTAGCTCTCTGTCATCTCCAGATTGCAAGGGGTGCAGGCCAGGCCAAGGGACACCACCAGTGCACAATCAGGGCCTGAGATGGACACAGGAGGTTGGCTAGTCAGGAAGGGACCCCTGGAGGGCTCTAGGGCATGCCTGACCCATCTTACTCAGTCCCAATTGGTTGGAACCCAGCAGCAAGCTAACCTACCAATTGGAGCGTCTGCCACCTGATAGTCAGTCACATCATTGTGATCAATTGAGCTGCCTTAGCATATTATTAGCATATTATACTTTGGTTAGCTTAATGGCTGACTTGATGTCTGGACACTTAGCATATTAGGCTTTCATTATATAGGAGTATTCCTAATTTTGAAGGTTAGAAAGTTTAAGAATAAAGTACCCATACCAGCTGGTTTGGTTTCTGGTGAGAACTCTCTTCCTGGTTTATGGATGGCTGCCTTCTTGCTATGTCTTCACATAGCAGAAACAGAAATAAAGAGCAGGCTCTCTAGTCTCTCCTAGAGGCACAAATAGCATTACTGAGTCCCACCTGCATGATCTCAATGAAACTTAATTACTCTCCAAAGACCCCAATCCATAATACTATTACTTTGGGGGTTAAAGTCTTAAAATGGGAATTTTGGGGGAACACACACACATTCAGCTCATAACATACTAGGACAGCAAAACATCATAACTTTGCTATAGATCTATGCAGCAGTTCTGAATATATGGCCAGTTCAATGACCATTCACAGTTATTTAAACTTTGGAAGAGTGCTTCTTGCAGCTGGGCATTTTCAATTTGTGGGCTTCCAGTATTTCTTTTAGTACCTTTTCTTGGAATCAGAGATAAATTTAATATGTACTATATTAAAATATTTATTTTTAAACTATTAATTATATACAGCTCTAAGTAAGTCTTATACAGGTAGCTCTTTCACATTTTAATTTAGTGAAATTATGGTTCTTGCTTTGCAATCAGTTCTCTATTCTTTGGGATTAATACAATTTCTCTTGATATCTCTTGGTCCTTTATTTCTATATTTAACAACCTGACCCAGTTTTTCCAACCTAGCTAAACTGAAGAGTTCAAGAGTTACTATGGATTAAATCTTTGAGGTTATAAAACTTACTGGACCCTGCTTCTAAAGCTTTTCTTTTTCTTTTTCTTTTTTTTTTTTTTTTGAAGATTTATTGAATTGGAAAAGTAAATGGCTGTTCTTTCATTACTCAGACCTCCCACTGAACAAAACTGTGTTTAATTCTAGCCTTGCATCCCCTGAAGTTCAAACCTCAATATAATATATATATATATATATATATATATATATATATATATATATATATTGCATATTCCTTTTCAATCCATATTGCTACTGAGAACATTGACACCTCCAGATGCTGTTTAGCTTTCATTAAATTATCACTGCTTTCTTTAGCATATGCAATTATAGAAAGAAAAGTAACAGGATACCCTACTGAGCAGAATTTGGGGTGAGGAAAGGAGAGAGCAGTTAGAGCCTCTTGCCCATTTCCTTAAAATTAATGTAGGAATGTCCCATATTAAAAATTTAAGGGCTCTATTTAAAGCAGTTTTCATAAATTCAGGGAATTTATGCAGTAAAGCAGGGAAAATGTTGTACACTGGTACTTCTTTGTAAAATTATCTTGAAAAATAAGGAATATTATATTTCACTTTATCTGACTGGTTTGTACAAAAGGAATCTGGAAGTTTTCACTGGTTTGCTTGCATTTTAATTGTAATTTTCCTTACTTGAATGAAAATAATATCAAATAAAAAAATCCTGAAAAAAATTCTTTAAGAGATGGCCAAATTACATATATTTTTTCTGTATATATAACACAAATAAAAGCTCCATTGCTAGGGCAACTATAATGCAATAAAAATAAGACATCATAATTATCACAGTACAAAGATATTGGAAATGTTATTTTATATATATTATATATATGTATATATATGTATATATATATATATATATATATATATATATATGTGTGTGTGTGTGTGTGTGTGTATATTTTTTTTTTGCTTTAACTATAATTCTATAATCCTAGTTGAAACATTTCATAGGCAAAATTTCCTAGAAGGATAAGCTGAAAAGCTTCATTTGGGTTTATCTAATAGAAGGTTTTATTTTACTTTATTGATTTGTTTTTCATATTTTTACTAGAGCCAAGTGCACAAAATGTGCACTTGGGGAGAAGTCCCCCAGCCCCGGCCTGCAAACTCTCACAATCCAGGATCTCTCAAGGGATGTACAACTGCTGGTTTAGGTCGGGTCCCAGGGTTCAGACCTAAACCGGCAGTAGTACATCCTTTTCAACATCCTGGGTCACTGGCTCCTAACCATTCACCTTCCTGCCTGTCGGCCTGATTGCCCATAACTGCTCTGTCTGCCCTTCTGATGGCCTCTAATCTCTCACCGGCCTGCCTGCCTGCTGAGTGCATGTCATAGCAAACCAGTAGTTCCACTGTTCAGTTAATTTGAATAATACCTTTTTATTATATAGGATTGATTTCAGAGAGGAAAATAGTGGGAGAGATAGATAGAAACATCAATGATTAGAGAGAATCATTAATCAGCTGCCTCCTGCACACCCCCCAGTGGGGATCAAGTTTGCAAGTCAGGCATGTGTCCTGACTAGGAATCAAACCACAGCCTCCTAGTTTATAGGTCAATGCTCAGCCATTGGGCCATAGTAACCAGGTGAGCCAACTTTTTTTTATTATTATTATTTTATAATCATTACCTGAGGATGTTTTTTTCCACTGACTTTTTAGAGAAAATGGAAGGGAGGGAGGAGCAGAAAGAGAGAGAGAGAGAAATATTGATGTGTCATTGATTGGTTATCTCCCACACTAGCATAGACATGGGGCTGGAGGACAAACTTGCAACCCAGATAGGTGCTCTTGATCAAAATCTAACCGAGACCCTTCAGTCCCAACCAATGCTCTAACCACTTGTAACACCAATAAGGCTAGAAGGTTTTCCTTTAAAGCTGCACTTCAAATGCAGGTAAATGAATGGAGACATCAACTTAAGATGGCTGTTTGAATCTATATCATAGAACCTCTCTTCCACAGTAAGCAATGAATAACTATGATCAAAAAGCAAGAAATAACAATCTATTGATGAAGATTTGGAGATAAAAGAAACCCTGTAAACTGTTGGTGGGAATGCAGACTGGTACAATCATTATGGAAAAACAGTATGGAGGTTTCTCAAAAAATTAAATATAAAATTACCAGGCAGTCTTACCATATTTTCTTTTAATCCCCTACAGTCTGTATTTTACCCTCTACACTGTCCTGAAGCGATTGATTTCTCTTTTTTAATGTCAGTGAACAATGCTCAGTTCTTTTCAGCAGCATTGGATATAACTGATCACTCATTTTTGATTGACCCTCTTCCTTTGTATTTCAAGACATCATTGTTGTTTTCAGTTTCCTCTCATCTCACTAGTTACCGGCCCCTCTCCTTTGTGAGTTCTTATTCTTATCTTTTACCTACTTAATAGTGAAGGGCCCAAGTTCATGGTCCTCCTCACTTCACGAACAATCTTTCCAATATCGTGGCCTTTTTTACAATTGCCATAATGTTTTAAATAATATTCTCAGAGCAATTAAAGTCAATGTCAGAGTTGTATGAATGACTTAGATGGTTATCCATAATTTTGAATTATTGTTATTTTTCTGTCAAGTCAAATAATTGAAAGTTGACTATTTTCTTGAGTAGGATTTTGATAAATAAAAATTTGTGTTATAATGAAATGCCCAATGAAATTATCATGAAAGCAATTAGAAAGTAAATAAATAAATAAAATGTTCAAGGAAGAATTAAATGTCATAGGGTTTGAAAACCATCAAGTAAATCACTCCCTTGTTGATGGATATGGGTCAGAGTTTGATTACTTTAAGAAGCATTTATGCATCTACTCTTCCCTGACATAAGCATAAATATAAATTAAGAAGTCGTCATATTTTTGAGATTTTATACAATGGCAGCTCTTGATACTTAAAAAAGCTGAAATTATTTTACAAAAATACATATCTGAAATTTTTATTTGACTCTTCATAATTTCAAATGTATGGACCTGTTACAAGTTCTTTTGTATGTGTGACCTTGGGGAAGCATTTTAAAATCTCAGTAAGTTCAGAGAGCTTTTTTATGATTTTTTTTTCTTTTTTGCATGACAGTTGCTTTACTAATGGATGTTCTGTTTCTCAGGAGAAAAAATATCAATGTTATGCAATGTATCAGTCACTATAGTAACTATACCTTGTTCTTTTATATATATATATAAACAGTTTGAACTAGCTCTTAACACTGAACAACAACCTGATCTATTGAAGAGGAAATTGTTGCCTAACCAGAGCTCAGCTCAAGTCCACTCCCCCTTCTTCATGCTCCCCACCCAGGTGCTTATTTGAGATTTATTCACAAATATTCAGTTCTGAAAGTTAGCTGTGCAGGACAATGAGAAGTATATTAATAGTTAAATGTGAAGAATGGGCAAGTTTTGCAATTTACCTCTCTTGATTGAAAAAATGGGAGACTATTTCTCATTCACCTATTAATTCTCTTGAATTAATGTATCAGCTCCAAATCCACTCTGGTTCAAAATATTTGAGCACTTCTCTACTTCAATCTCTACAATGTTATTTGAAGACAAATGAGGGTCAAAACTGGCTTCAGCTCATTTTAATTTCTTTTGTTATTAAAATGTATGTGAGACCACCAAACCTCTGGAGAAAAGTAAAGTATCCTTGACCAAAATCATAAGATAGCAATAGAGACATATGATGACTTCTGTCTCTTCATTCTTTTTATAGCTCCTTGTGAAATGAATCATGAATTTTTAACAATATTATATCTTACCATCACAGTCTTTTAGAAATAAACTTTTATTTATTTCATTACAATGCATAGCTTGTCTATATTATAAAAAAGGTTACTTGAAGAAAATTACTGTCAGAGGAAGACTATGGAATCTAAACACATAGGGTTTTACTGACCATATGTCCTTTAAAGCATAAACTGTGTAAAATAAATCTGATATTAAATTGTTAAATAGTAATGGAGATCATGTACTATTTTCATAATGGGTTATACTATATTTGACATTGATATTATATTTTCATATATAATATTGCTATGATTGTTACATTATACTAAATATTATTAATATATACTCACATAAGTCTTAAAATTAATATCCCCAAGGATTCCAATATAGAGAAAAAATCAGTAACATATGACCTACCCAAACCTTTATGATGTATATATGCATATAAATATAGTATACATAATATAAAACATACGCAAAATTGGGGGATCTAAATTTGGAAAATAATGTCAATTGTGATTAGTGTTTTTAAGACGAAAACAATGTACATTTTGTTGAGAAAATTTTTCATGACATTCCTGTATTCCTAAAACTTATCAGAAAATACAAACTAACACAAGTTGACTAGCAGGCACCTTAAAGTTTTGGAATGCAATTGAGAACTTCCTGCCTTCCTGCACACAAAAAAAGACTAGATGTTCTTTCAGGCCAATCATAGAGGTGATAACAACTTATCTTACCTCTTGCCACTCCTGCTAAAGCCCTTCTGGGACACATGGCCTTCACAGCCTGTTGACTCTGGAGTATGCAATGTAGGACTTGTCTCTCAAACAACATTAAATTTCAAAGAGCTGCATTCAGTGGAAGAGATATTAGTCAGGATTCTCTAGAAAGAGCACCAATAGGACCAGAAAGAGAGAGAGAGAGAGAGAGAGAGAGAGAGAGAGAGAGAGAGAGAGAGAGAGATAATAATGAACTGGCTCATATGATAATGGAGGCTGACCAGTCCCAAGATCTTCATGGTGAGTTGGCAAACTGGAGACCCAGGGGAGCCAATGCTGATTTTCCAGTCTGCAGGCCCTCAGGAAGGAAAAATTATCTCTTGTTTAGGAGAGATCAAACATTTTGTTCTATTCAGACCTTCAACTGATTGGATCAGGAATACCCACATGAGAAAGGGCATTCTGTTTTACAAAGTCTTCCAATTCAAAATTTAATCTCATCCAAAACACACTCATGAAAATACCCAGAGTTATTTTGACCAAATATCTGGGCATACAATGGACCAGTCAGATTGACACATAAACTTAATCATCATTCCTGGTTCTGCTTCTAGAAATTAAATCTTGCCATAATTTTAACCTCTAAAACTCGTTTCATTACCTGAAAATAAATAAATTTAGTAACGTTAACTTTAAAATTCTTATTAATTTTTAAAAATTATATTCTAATGCAGGTATAGATATTTTAATAATATTTATTTAAGATATCCTCTAGTCAAATAAATAAAAGAATCAGTGCCACTTTGTCTATATATCATTTTTATATCAGAAATACAGATGCCTGTTCTTTTATTTGTCTTTATTTTAATGTGTGCAATCTAAAGAAAATATTAAATAAATTTTCAAAAATTAAACCAGGCTATTTGGAATATTGGAGATAGTATAACAGAAAAAGTTCAATAAGAATAAGAAAATATCTTTGTATTCAAATGAATCTGTACAGTGTTTCAACTCTTATTTATCCCCATCCTTCATCTTACAGAGAATCTTATTATCAGGAAAGTCCTAGCAATTGACACTGTTTATAAAAATTGAGACACAAAAAAACTTGCAAATAAAGAGTATAATTGTAGTGATAATAACCACACAAAAAAAGGTCCTTAAGGTAGTATGAGAGATAATGGACACCATGCACTCCATTCACATCTGCACCAGTAATGTGTGCCTGTAGTTGCACATATTAAAAGAAGAAAATGATGACACAAGGCTCAAGATATTTTTATAATTACATCTTTAAATAATATTTGCTTTTAGCATGAACTTAGAAATCAATTGAAGTATTTTTCCAAATTCTTTGTTTTGTTTTCTCATCAGTAATTTTTCTGAGTACATCCCAAACATACATTTATTTATTTACAGATATTATATAATAAGGAAAATAACTAGAAGAACCCCTGAAAAGCTTAAAAAAATTAAGTAGACTGTGTTCCAATGATTCACAATAAAATGAAATGAAATGAAATGAAATGAAATGAAATGAAATGAAATGAAATGAAATGAAATGAAATAAAATAAAATAAATAAAATAAAATAAAATAAAATAAAATAAAATGCAACCAGAACCTAAACATAAGGACTTTTGTGTTATTTTTACAATCATTCTTTTTGAGTTAAAGGAATGAAAATTGTTTAAATTAGTACATTAGATTTAGAATACTTGATGAGCTGCCAAACATTTAACAGCCATGCATAAATGCATACATATATGCTAAATCTATAATTTTTTTTTAGATGCTATCTCTCTAATAGTGCAGGAGGAAACAAACGGGTTGCTATTTGGCCTTCATTTGCTTTTGTCATTGGGAAAAAGTGTTTCTGTGAGCATATGTACATGAACTAGAGATTTATGAGTATGTGACAGGACATATCTGTTATTGTCACAAAACTTCTGTTGGTTAGCTGCTAGGCAGACTGATTTGGTACTGGGTAGAACAAAGCCCCATGGGTTCAGAATCATGAGCACTTCAGTAAGAACTCTTTTCACTGTTCTCCCACAGCCTTCCATACTGGTATTTGCTCCTTTAAACTGACTTAGCCAGCCAGAGTAGCTCGGTGGTTGAGCATTGACCTATGAACCAGGATCTCACACTTTGATTCCTGGTCAGGACACAAGCCCAGGTTGCAGGCTCAATCCCTAGTGTGGGGCATGCTGGAGGCAGCCAGTCAATGAGTATATCTCATCATTGATCTTTCTTTTCCTCATTTCCTCTCCCTTCTTCACTGAAATCAATCAACCCTATATAATAAAAGCCTAATATGCTAAATATCTGACCATTTGTTCAACCTTTTGACTGGGCTGTGGGAGGGGCAGCAAGTGCTGCCAAAACAAGTGAAACTTATAAGGACATTGTAAATTACCTTGTTTGTCCCTGACTATAAATAAAGCATCAGCTTTACAGTCTGGATCTGTTCTGTGTCCTCAGACAGGCACAGAAGATCTACCTAGACCCAGCTTATTCTCTTGTCTGTCTTTTTTTCTTCATCCTTCACCATCCCTTCCTCAGGCTCGCTGAACCCTTGGCTATCCTGGTGCAGCGCAGGATCCCAAGTCCAATTTCTTTCCATCACCATTCATCTCCCCTTTACTCTCTCCTACCTCTCCACCCTGTTTTCCCTGGTATTCACCATACAGTTGTTTGTTAATGAAGTTTTCTTTTTAATCTCTTCAACTTTTCAACCTACTCCCCTTCCCCTCCCTTATGACAGCTGTCAATCTGTTCTCTGTATCTATGAGTCTATTTTTATTTTGTTTGTTAGATAAATTTACACAGTGGAATACCACTCTGCCATAAGAAAAAAGGAAACCATATCTTTTGCAATAGTATGCATGGACCTAGAGAGCATTACGCTAAGTAAAATAAATCAGTCAGAGAATGACAAATACCATATGATTTCACTTACATGTAGAATCTAATAAGCAAAATAAACTAACAAACAAAATAGAAGCATTTTAACTGTTTCATGTAGTAATAAAGAACTAAATCAAGAGAAGTCAAGTGCATTGCAAAAGATCACATTTTAAGTGATTGATTGAACCAAGAATAAACTGTAAACTCCATGGTTTCTGATTCAGTTTGCTCAATAAACCTCCTTAAATTTTATTAACAAACTAGATGCCTGGTGCATGAGTCCATGCATAGGTGGGGTCCAGCCGGCCCATCCCAATTGGGGCCAATCAGGCTGGGCTGGCCCGGGAGAGGGGACACGGGAGGTTGTCCAGCTGGCCCCATCCCCTGGTCTAACTCCCAGTAAAACTCCCCATTGAGGGGATCATTTGTTTATTAGCCTTTTATTATGTAGGACTAGAAGCATCTGCCGCCTGATGGTCAGTGTGCATCATAGTGACTGTCAACTGGTTGTCATACACACACACACACACACACACACACACACACACACACACACACATATATCGGGTCTAGTAATACTTAATGTCGTTTTTAACATTCGTTTAAAATCTTGCTTGGCGTTGACTTGTATTGACATAACCTTCAAACACGTGGTATCTACAGAACGTGTGAAGTGCAATTAACAAGTTTTGCTTGAAAAAGTTTGTGTTTGGTTTGGTTTTTGTTGCAAAACTAGGGCTAAGAAGATGGCGGATGACGAGCATATTCGGCACTGCATGCTTTACGAGTTCCAATTAGGAAGAAAAGCAAGTGAGGCTGCAAAAAACATCTGTAGTGCTCTTGGTCAAGATGCAGTTAGCGCCAGAAAATGCCAGCGTTGGTCTGAGAAATTTCGTGAGGGAAATTTTTCGTTAGATGACAAGAGTGGTCAAGGCCGTGTGTCCAATTTTGATCAAGAAGCTCTTCAAGCTCTTTTGGTGCAAAATCCTCAAATTACCCAACAAGAGCTTGCAACAACTTTAAATTGTTCACAAAAAACAATTTCCAATCAATTGCTTGCACTTGGCAAAGTCCAAAAGTTTGGAAAATGGGTTCCTCATGAGTTTACCGACAACAACCGTAATCAAAGAGTCACAATTTTCAGTTCGCTCCTCTCTCGTCAAAACCGTTTGCCGTTTTTAGAGCAAATTGTTACTGGAGATGAAGAATGGGTGCTGTATGTTAATTTGAAAAGGCGGCCTCAATGGTTGGACAAAAATGAGGCTCCGCAGCCCACGCCAAAACCTGACTTGCATGCGAAAAAAGTGATGTTGTGTGTTTGGTGGAATTTTAAAGGAATTCTTCATTATGAACTTTTACCATCTAACCAAACCATTACAAGCGCAGTGTATAGTGCCCAACTGGAAAGGTTAGCCCAAGCTTTAAGAGAAAAAGAACCCGCGCTGATTAATCGGAAGGGCGTAATTCTTCACCACGATAAAGCACGACCGCCTACTGCAAGAATCACTGCTGAAAAACTGCGCCAGTTGGAATGGGAAGTTCTCCCTCAACCTGCATATTCTCCTGATATTGCCCCTTCCGATTACCATTTGTTTCGTTCTTTGCAAAACTTTCTTCTTGGAAAAAAATTTAATAATGAAGAATGCCTCAAAAATGCATTGACCGAATTTTTTGCATCAAAATCACAAGAATTTTACCACAGAGGGATTAAAATGCTTCCTGAGCGTTGGGCACAAGTAGTAGAAAACAACGGCAGCTATATTGTTGATTAAATTGTTGTATTGTTTAAATAAATTCGATTTTAAAAAGTATTAGAAAACGACATTAATTATTACTAGACCTAATATATATACTGGAGGCCTAGAGCATGAAATTCACGCATGAGGGGTTCCCCCAGACCAGCCTGCACCCTCTCCAATCTGTGGCCCCTTGGGAGATGTCCAACTGCCAATTAAGGCCCAATCCTGGGGATAAAGCCTAAACTGGCAGTCGGACATTCCTCTTACAATCTGGGACCACTGGCTCCTAACCACTCGCCTGCCTGCCTGATGGCCCCTAACTGTCCTTCCCACTGGCCTGGTTGCCCCTTACTGCCCCCCCCCCCTCTGCCAGCCTGATCACTCCCCACTGCCCCTCTTTGCTGGCCTGGTCACCTTTACCTGCCCCTCTTTGATGGCCTGGTCAACCCTCAATGCCTCCCCCACTGGCCTGGTCACCCCTATGGGCCTGGTCGTCCCATGCAGCCTGCTGTTTGGTTGCCACTCACTAATGCCCTGCCAGCCTGGTTGCCCCATGCTTCTAAAAATTAGACATCTCTTCAAAAGTACACACTACTAATAGCACACATTACTGGCAGTTCAAACAGGCAATCAGAATGCAATGAAGTAATCAAATCTAGCTCTTGGTGATATAACAAAATATACTACTACTTAGATGGGATAACAATGAAATACTAAACAATCTTATCACATTTCTTTCTTAGTATCAATAATTTATCAATGATTCCTAGCCAGTTTTTCTCAGAGCATTGGCCTTTAGACTGAGGAGTCACAAGTTAGATTCCCAGTCAAGGGCACGTACCTGGGTTGTAAGTTCTCCAGCCCCCGTTGCAGAAGGCAATGAATTGATGTGTGTGTGTGTCTCTCCTTCCCTTCCACTCTTTCTAGAAATCAATGGGAAAAAATATCCTGGGGTGAGGATTTAAAAAAAAAAAGAATTTACCAATGAAAAGTAAGTAATAAAATATATGTTCAATGGTTTGAAAAAAATGATTAATTTCTTCTTTCTAATAGCCATTTATAATGAATAGAAAGTGGAAGATAATCCTGAATCATTTATAATATATGAGCTTATATATATACCATATAATTTTAGTCCATGTTTCTTCTCAGTCTTGTTTTATTTATTTATTTTAAAATACATTTTATTGGTTTTTTACAGAGAAGAAGAGAGAGGGATAGAGAGTTAGAAACATCCATGAGAGAGAAACATCAATCAGCTGCCTCTTGCACACCCCCTACTGGGGATGTGCTGGCAACCAAGGTACATGCCCCTGACTGGAATCGAACCTGGGACCCCTCAGTCCACAGTCTGATGTTCTATCCACTGAGCCAAACCAGTTTCGATATTAGTCTTGTTTTAGATAAAAGAAAAAAATCAACAGAGTAAGAACATCTTTAGAAAATTGAAAATGTTATAGATAGTAATGAAGTGACTATTGTAGAAGCTTGAATATTTTTGCCAAGAATATTCAGGCAATTAGACTGCTATGAAGCTCTTGAGATTAGACAACATACAAAATATTACTCTCAAACTTTGAAGATCTTTTATGATAGCTGTATTCTCTAAAGCTGTACTCAGTACTTGTAAGGCCTCCAGTGGAAACATCTGGACCATTGTGCATTAGGAATAAGAGAAATTCAGAGAGCTCCTGTGCAGAAAACTTTGAAAGAGATGTACATAGAGACAACTTTATGAATTTTTCTCATCTCTTGGATTATGGCTTTAGTGATTTCTAAATGCCTGGTCTCTGTCCTTGAACTTTTACAATGTTCTTATCTACATATTTATTTATTTAGGCTCAGCTGGAGCAATCTAATATATTTCCTTCTGTTATTGCATTTATCTAATCTATCTTGATTTCCTTTTATTACTTGTTCTAGCCACAAAATTCACCTTAGATTAGTTTATATTTGCTCTAAGTTCAGAATATATTGGATTTTACAATTTTTACTATCCTTGTTTTGCTTCCTTGAAAAATCTCCATCCAACCATAATAATGGCACATAGATTTTTTACAATATAGGTCTCATAAAATCAATATTATAAATGATTTTAAGTTTTTAATACAATAGATGAAAAGAATAGTTTGAGAATTAGCTGGATTTTAAAATAAATATAATAATAATTTATAATGTTTATCATTATCCCTTTTATTGCTAGGTTAGCAGACAATGTTGAATTATTTTGGATGTGATTTTACTTTTAATATCATAATAATGATATAGTACTATTTTATACATATTATTGAAGAAGAAAATAATCTATCTAAACATAATATAAATATATACATAGACTATATTATTGTGTGTTTATATAATATGTACATATTCTCATGTATACCATTAAAATCATTTTCATCCACATAAAATTAGTTAATAAAATTAGTTACTCTTTAGTTAGACTGATCAAGAGAAAATAAACAAATTACAAATATAAGAAGTTATAGTGGAAATATCAGTACCTACAGGCATTTGTGTATATTAAGAAAATATTATGAATACATTTCTGCCAATTAATTTAGAACAATGCAATAGCCACATTCTTTGAAATATACAAACACATTTAAAGAATAAATAAATAATCTGGATAGTCAGAAATTGTAATTGAAAGCCTTCTTACAAAGAAATTCCATGACAAGATTTTTAAAAAATTTATTTTAAAAGTTGAGAATAGCCGAAACCAGTTTGGCTCAATGGATAGAGTGTCGGCTTGGGGACTGAAAAGTCCCGGGTTCGATTCCGGTCAAGGTCATGTACCATGGTTGCGGGCATATCCCCAGTAGCAGGTGTGCAAGAGGCAGCTGATTGATGACTCTCTCTCAATGATATTTCTCACTCTCTGTCTCTCTCCCTTCCTGTCTGTACAAAATCAATAAAATATATTTTAAAAAATAAATAAATAAATAAAAGTTGAGAATAATATTCAATACAAATGTCTTCTATTCTCCCCTCCTTGCTCCTCACTGGGCTCCTGCCCCATCCCAGGCCTCACTTCACCACTGTGTGTGTCCAAGGGCCATGTATGAATGTAAATAATTAACCAAAGTACTTACATGACCAGGAATTTTTACTGGAAAGTTCTTTAAAATATTTAAGAGGGAGGAAATCCTACTTAAACTCTCCCCAAAAATAGAAGAAGAGGCTAGACTTATTTGATGATAGCAAAATTGCCCTTTTCATGCCAGTTATAAAAGATAATAAAACTGGGGACCAATATCCTTCATGAACAAAGATGTATATTTCCTTGAATAGATATGAAAATATCAAATATAGTCATATACAAAAAGAATGATATATCATGACTAAGTGGAGTTTATGTTGGGAATGCATAGTTTGGTTTATCATTTTTAAATAAATTGATATAATTCTTCATATTAACAAACTAATGGAAAAAGTTATATAATAATCTCAATAGTGCAAAAAATATCTGACAAAATTTGACATTCATTTTTGATAGAAATCTACATAAAACTAAAATGGATGGGAACTTTCTAAACCTTATTTAAAGTATCTACAAAAGCCCTAGCTGGTTTTTCTCAGTGAATAGTGCATCACTCTGTGGACCAAAGGGTCCTGAGTTTCATTCCTGTCAACTGTATGAACCTCCCCAGCTTCTCCTAGGTCCGGGACCTGTTCAGGGCACAGTTAAAAGGCCACCAATCAATGTGTTTCTTTCTCTTTGATGTTTCTCTCTGTCTTTCCCTCTCTCTTCCACTATCTCTAAATATTAATGGGAAAATATCCTGGGTTGAGGATTAAAACTAATAATAATGAATAAATAAATGTATCTACAATAAAAAAAGAAATATATTTTAAGTCAGGCATACGTTTAGGATATTTACTCTCTTTTTTTAATCCTACCTAATAAAAGAGTAATCTGCAAATTAACATCACTCTGCTACACACACAAGCCATGCCCACAAGCCACATCCACCAGCCAATCAGAGCGAGTATGCAAATAAACCCAACCAAGATGGCTGCCAGAAAGGAGGCTTAGGTTTTCCTGGCAACAAAGGAACCCAAGCTTTCCATATACTCTGGCAGGCCCAGGCCTCCACTCCAGGCTACAAAGTTTCAATTGTAGAAGGTAAATAAATTCCAGATACCAGGGCCTCCGCTTGGGTCACAGGGGTGTGTGGCCAGCCTGCAAACCACCACAGGCCCTCGCCCAGGCTGCTCCACACCCCAAAGAAACCCCCACCCTGATCCGGGACACCCTTCAGGGCAAACCAGCCAGCCCCCACCCGTGCACCAGGCCTCTACCCTATCTAATAAAAGAGTAATATGCAGATTGACCATCACTCCAACACACAAGATCAAGATAGCTGCCCCCATGTGGCCAAAGATCCTGCCCCCATGTGAACACAAGATGGCCACCACAAGATGGCCTGCAAGGGAGGGCAGTTGGGAGGGACCAGGCCTGCAAGGGAAGGCAGTTGGAGGCAATCAACCCTGCAGGGGAGGGTAATTAGGGGTGACCAGGTTGGCATAAAAGGGAAGTTGGGGGCAAACAGGCTGGTAGGGGAGCAGTTAGAAATCAATCAGGCTGACATCGGAGTGGTTAGGGGGCAATCAGGAAGGCAGGCAGGCAAGCAGTTGGGAGTCAGCAGTCCTGGATTGTGAGAGGGATGTCTGACCCAGGTGGGATCAGGTCTAAATCGGCAGTTGAACATCTCTCAAGGGGTTTCAGATTGGAGAGGGTGCAGGCTGGGCAGAGGGACACCCTTCACCCCGTGCATGAATTTCGCGCTCCAGGCCTCTAGTATTTAATAAGTACCGACTGTCTTAACCAGAAAGATAAGGTGGAAAAATGTAAAGAAAATGTATGCATATTAGAAAAAAAGGAGAACATGTTTTTATTCATAGCAAAATAACTCTATACGTAGAACATTCTAAGGTTTTTACCAAAAAAGAGTTGCTACAACTAATATTTAACAAGGTTATAAGATTAATATATGGGGGTTTGGTGGAAGTAGATTTAGAGTTGTTTGGGAAATAATTAATAATAATAATACAAGAATAAACTCTGTTTTGTGTACTTAGAACTTTAAATCTACTTTTGTGTCACCCTGTATGAAAACCAACTATATTTCTATACAGAGAAAATTGCAACTTGGCCAGTGTGGCTCAGTGGTTGAATGTCAACCCATGAACCTGGAGATCAAGGTTTCACTTCCAGTCAGTGCACATGCCCAGGTTCTGGGCTTAATCCCCAGTAGGTGGCATACAGGAAGCAGCCAATAGATTATTCTCATCATGGAGGTCTTTATCTCTCTCTCAAATCAATAAAAAACATATTTTACAAAACAGAAAATTGTTGCAAGAAATTATAAAGGATCTAAATGAATGTGCATATATATCATGATTTTAAGGGATTCTTTCCAAATAGATATAGGACCCATGCATTTCAATAAGTATCCCAATGGAATTTGTCATGCTGCATCTAAAGTATTTACAGAAATGCAGATGACATATAGTTGCCAAAATAATGTTGCAAAAGAAAAACAGAAGTTGGATTTTGAGGCTTACTATAAAACTACACTATTCAAGACAGACTATGACTTGGGATATAAACAAACATATAGGTTAATGAAATAGAATAGTGTCAGTTGACTTTGCACAATCATGCTAAATTTTTCAGTGATAGTAGTGTGATCTTTTTAAGAAATGGGATGGGAAACAATAGAATATCTATTTTTATATCTACCCTCATCATTTTATCATACTATATACAGAGTATAAAGAATTTCCATATAGTAGCTCTTTCCATATTCTAAAACATTTCTGAGAAAAACCAGATGTATTAGCTTGACTATAGCAAATGCAACACATTATGTATTTCTACAAAATTTTTTTTCTTGATCTTGTCTGTTTAATAGATCTAATCTTAAAATTTATATGGAAATTGAAAATAGCTTGTCTCAGATGGCTGTAGTAGAGGGTCATAAGGAAAATATCAAGGACTATTTGGATAAACTGTTGAAACATATAACACAATTATAAACACAGTTCTGGGGATTGATGGATTTTCTGAAATCCATTTATGTATTTAATTTCAGTTCAGTACATTTGCTATAGATTAATTCTCTACTTTTTAAGTGCTCTACTTTTTGTCATGCTATCTAATAGTAACAATAATTATGCTTCACTATTCTCACTGGTATTAGAATATTAATGTTTTTAAGGTAAGTTAAAATCCATGCTGAATAACTATTTACTCAAAAAGTCATTAGGCTAAAACTCATCCAAACTAATAAGCCACTTCATAAGTATATCATAAAATAGATCCCAGAATCACAGGGAAAACTGAGCAACCTGAATTGTGGGATAGAGTCAGGAGAATACGTTATTTTAGTCTTATAATGTGTTACACAAAAACAAGAAGGCTGGGATTATATAAAATCTTGTTTTATTAGAGAATGTACTTATTTCAATAATGTCTCATTGGAACCAAATTATTTGAATTCCCTGGGGGTATTCTTGATATATGAATTTTTCTATTGCCATCAAGATGGAGTTTAAATTCATTCATTTTATCAAGAATCTGCCATAAGGGAGATCATGTGTTTAGGCTGCAAATATGAAGATGAGTGAAAGACAAAATTAGAGTTCCTGCTCTCAAAAAACTTGCAATAAATAGAGCGAAATATACCTTTGCATAAGAGGAAATGATTTGGTTAGTTAAATGGGAAACATTGGGGAAAGGCTTTCTTAAGGAAGTAATCTCAAAAGTGGGCTTTGAAGAGAGATTGGATTGCTTTTTCCTTGAAAAATATTAGGGTAAGGTCATCTGAGCTTAATGTTACTGATTTGCTGAAAACAACTGGTAATTGAGTTCCCACCCATTCTTTTAACTGCAAACTATGGCACATAGAAGTCACTGTAATATCATTGTAAAGCTTGTTACCATGAATTAATTAACTAATTTGCATTATATAGCCTCCTATTGTAAGAGAGAGCTTGTTGTTCTTAAAGTAGATGACAATTATGTGTAGGATTTCTGCTGTGGAAGACAAGTGTTACAAAAAGGCTTAACAGTGTAAATTGTTTTATTATTCTAATGGGAATTGTTATATAAAGAAAAGATTGAATCTTTAATGAAAGGCAGACAAGAGTTACAAAGGTTTTTCTTTTCTTTTTTTCCTATAATCCCTATTTCCCCTTTAAGTAGAGACAAAAATCGAGTATATGCAAATATTTTTGCTTTGTTTTATAATTTTCATTAAATTTATAGGAGGGTTGTTAATAAAACTATGTAGGTTTCATGTGTACAATTCTGGAATACATCAATTGTGAATTGTATTGTGGGTTGACCACCCAAAGTCAAGTCTCCTTCCATCACCATTCACCCCATATACCCTCCCTCTTCCTTCTCCCCTAACTCCTCGCGCCCCCCTTTTCTCTCTGGTAGTCACTATTCTGTTGTCTGTGTCTATAACATTTTTTTAACTTTTCTCAATTCCTTCACCTTTTTCACCCAGACTCCCAACCTCACGTCACCTGTGACAGCTGTCAGTCTTTTCATGTATCTATGAATCTGTTTCTATTTTGTTTATTTTTGTTTATTAGACTCTATATATAAGTGATATCATACAGTACTTTTCTTTCTCCAACTGGTTTATTTCTCTTAGCCTAATGCTCTCCAACTCCATCCATGTTGTTGCAATGGCTAAGAATTCCTTCTTTATCACAGCCTCGTAGTATTCCACTGCTATAAATATAATGGTGCATATATTCTTTCTGGTTGGTGTTTCTGGTGTCTCAGTTTATTTCTCAGTATATTTCCCATTTGATCACTGGGTCAAATAGCAGTTTCATTTTTAATATTTTGAGGTAACTCCATACTTTTTCCCACTGAGACTGCACCCGTTACATTCCCACCAACAGTGCACTAGGATTCCCTTTTCTTCACATTCTCACCAACAGTTTGTTGATTAATTGATGATAGCCATTCTGATAGGTATGAGGGGTATTTCATTGTGGTTTTAATTTGCATTTCTCTGATGATTAGTATTGTTGAGCATCTTCTCATATGTCTATTGGTCATCTGTATATCCTCATTAGAGAGATATCTTCTATTCAGGTACAATTTATTTTCAGGTACAATTTTTAATTGGATTGTTTGTTTTGGGGGTAAATTTTATATTTTTAATTAAAATTTGAACAGTAAGCCCTTATCAGATGTATCATTGGTGAATATATCCTGCCATTCAGTAGGCTGTTTCTTCATTTTAATGATGATTTCCTTTGCTCTGCAAAAACTTTCTAGTTTGATGTAACCCCATTTGTTCATTTTTTAATTTGTTTCCCTTGCCAGAGACAATATATGAGAAAAAATATTGCTGTGAGAAATGTCCAAGATTTTACTGCCTATGTTTTCTTCCAGGATTTTAATCGTTACGAGTCTAACATTTAAGTCTTTAATCCATTTTGAGTTTATTCTTATGTATGGTGTAAGAAGGTGGTCTAGTTTCATTCAAGTATCTGTCCAATTTTCCCAGCACCATTTATTGAGATATTTTTAAAGCAATTAGGTAGTTGACAGTAGATCCATCCATCTGACAATCTCACAGGAGGCTGGTCTATTGATAAGAAGCATTATTTGAGATACCAACCTCAATGTAATCTACAGATACTATTGTGAATTGGCTAAAGGCAACAAACAATAGATTGCAATAAATAAAATCTTTCTGTTTCTAAGTCATGAATCAACTGGCTTTGTATCTGCAGAGACAACAATGACCTTTACCTTCTAATTGTTTGGCGCAGTGAAATAAATCTGAATAGCAAGACTGATGTGTATCACACAAGTCAGCTATAAAATTAAATTATATTCTCTGTTAAACAAAGAAGCACTTTTTAGTAAGTTATTGGATCTAAAATATCAATGCTTCTGCATCATTTAAAAGATTTGCAGGCATCCTGAGTTATACTTCTGACAATATCTTCCTTTTATTAAAGAATAAAGGGGAAATTAAATTAGGGCCAGCTAACACTGAAAATCTATTTTCACTCAGTGAAATAGCTGAAGTTGTGTTTTAAGCAGTTGTTCTAAATAAAAATGAAAGCTGTGACAATGTGAAAATGGCTAGAATTAAAATGAGTAACTATTGAGCAGCCTTCCCTTTCTTATTATGCATTGTGCCATGTTGTTTTAATGAGTAGTGATGAGACAAAATTGAGCAAAGGAAAACCTTAAAAATGGTTAGGTAGTAGTGAGCTGTTTTAAAAAGTGGGAAGTCTCCATGGGGAGCCTCTTCACCTGAGTTATTTAATTTAAACAGGATAGGGCATGCCAAAGTACACATCTCACGTAAAATCTTGCCCTTCAACTAGACATTCTAGATAAGCTAGTAGTTCTTGGGTTTTGTCAATTTTTAAAGAATATGAGTTTTTTATTACCAAAACTTCTTTTGGATATCTATAATTCCCATTACAAATTATATGTAGATGATAATAAACTTCTGCCTATGGAATGGGAGGGCTTGAGTTAATTTATTGGGTTATGTTAAGCCAGATGTTATACTAAGTATTTCCTTTTCTTTCTTTTAAATATGGTTTTATTGAGAGAGGGAGAGATACTGACTCCTGCCTGCCCTCTACTGGGGATAGAGCCAACAATCTAGGCATGTGCCCTGACCAGGAATCGAACTGTAACCTCCTGTTTCATGGGGTGACACGTAACTACTGAGCCACACCAGTGAGGCATGCTAAGTGTTTTATTAGTAAATAAATAGAATAAATATATTGTAATTATATTGATAGAATTGTTATCTTATTACTTCAAATATGGCTACAAGTTTAATGTAACTTTCACAAACTAGTAACTTATGAAGAAACAAAATGACAAAGAAATAAATAAAGGAATGTATGCTGGTATTAAACTAAAGCCTCTATGATGTTAATAACATGTTCTTTCCACTGTAGGATTTTATATCATCAAAAACCAACCTAACTGTATTGTTAGAGTCTTCAAATATTGAGGAATATAAATTGATCACCCTGTGATAACTAAGAAATATCCCAAACTGGAAAATGTAACTGTGTTCCATAGATTTCAAATCACTTTATATATATATATATATATATATATATATATATATATATATATATATATTATTGATTTTTTTACAGAGAGGAAGGGGGAGAGCTAGAGAGCTAGGAACGTCGATGAGAGAGAAACATCGACCAGCTGCCCTTGCACACCCCTTCTAGGGATGTGCCCGCAACCAATGTACATGCCCTTGACCGGAATCGAACCTGGGACCCTTCAGTCCGCAGACCAACGCTCTACCACTGAGCCAAACCAGTTTCGGCTCAAATCACTTTTAACTGTCATTAATTTTTCTGTGATGACAGCTCTGATTATAGCATGAGTGACTGAGATTAGTGTCTTCCTAATGAAATAAGGTGGACAGGATAAGAATGTGAGAAAAGATTAAAGTATTCACAGATTAGTGAAAAGTCAATGATACTGTTATATTCACCCTAATACTTTAGACTAATAAACTAATAAACTAATATTTCTTATCTATGTATATAGAAAAACCATGATTGGCTAACTCAGGAAAAAGGAAATTATGATCTAAGGGTTCCTTATACATATTTATAACCAAACCACATGTTTTCAACCTATCTACTTACATATAATAGTAGGAACAGAATGAGATACAAGTAGAAAGCAGTAGTATTTTTTAAATTTTAAGTTGAATTAAAATCTATGAATGTTTTTTATAATGTAGCTAAAATGAAGAAAAAAAAAGATAAAAAGATAGCTCTTGCTTCCATGAATAAGTAGATCATGAAGAAATTATATAATACTAGAGGCCTGATGCACCAAAATTCATGCAACGGCCTCGGCTCCCGCTGCCCTGACAGCTGCTTGGGCCCCCATCACTGCGGCTTAGTCTGGAAGGTTGTCCAGACGGACGTCCAGTCTAATTTGCATATTATGCTTTTAATATTATAGACTAGGGGCCCAGTGCACAAAATTTGTGCTCTGGAGGGGGGTGTCCCTCAGCTCAGCCAGTACCCTCTCCACTCAGGGGCCCCTTGGGGGATGTCCGACTGCCAGTTTAGGCCTAATCCTTGTGGACATCTCTCTCACAATCCAGGACTGCTGGCTCCCAACTGCTTGCCTGCTTTCTAAAAATAATAGAATATTATTTAGTCTTAAAAATAAATGAAAATCCTGTCACCTGCTACAACAAGGATGCATCTTGATGAGATTTTCCTAAGTGAAATAAGCCTGAAACAAAAGTATTAAATGTTGTATTATTCCACTTACATGAGATGACATGAGTAGTCAACTTAATAGAGAGAGAAAGTAGATTGGTGGTTGCCAAGGACTGGAGAAGGATAGAATGGGTAGCCATTGTTTAATGAATATGAAGTTTCAGTTTGGAGAGATAAGAAAGTTCTGGAGATAGATGGTGGCAATGGCAACACAACAAAATTAGTGCACTTAATACTACTGAACAGTATACATAAAAATAAAGCTGGCAAATTTAAGTTATGTATGTCACCACAGCCAAAAAGCATTTCTCTCAGGTATAATTGTAAAGAAAAACTTTTTATTGTTACTAATCAATTATCAGCACCATGTCAAATAAATATATTGGTCATTAAGTAAGAAGCCAAAGCTGCAATACCCAAATGTAGTAATACTAACTATAATTTTCTTCTATATAAGTACCAGTCATTCTTCTGTAAAATCAAAGAGAGAAATAGTGACATTTTATTTTACTTATACTTGACTTTAAAAGAGGTTTTTTATTAGATATGTAAGAAAAAATGAACTACTAGTGTAAAAGCAAATAATTCCCCCTTAAATTTGATGTTTAAAATCCCAAAGAGGAGAGAAAATGCATTAACTGGCCAATTAGGAAGAAATTTATAATTCTAAGAACTTAAGTTCTTAAATCTAACTTGAACACAACTGGGCAGATATGTAAAACATCATATATCTTGAATGCCTAGGTTGCATATAAAATCTAATATGGGGAATGTGGGTGTAAATTATTGTTTAAAGGATGCTAAATACTTTAAATTATAAATAATATTACCTTAATTGTGTAATATGCAGTGGTATATTTTTTATTTTTTACTTCTTGGTGAAACCACTGTCTTTTTGCTTTCTCTCAAGAACTTAGTTTAAGATGATAAATGTTCTGTCTTCTTTTCAGAATCTATTAGAGGCCCAGTGCACGAAATTTGTGCCCAGGAGGAGGCCCTCAGCCCGGTCCTGCACCCTCTCCAATCTGGAACCCCTTGGACATCCCTCTCACACTCTGGGATGGCTGGTTTCTAACTGCTCACCTGCCTGTCTGCTCACCCTAACCTCTCTGCCTGCCTGCCTGATCATCCCTAACTGCTTTCCTGCTGGCCTGGTCACCCCTAACTGCCTTTTCCTGCTGGCCTGGTCACCCCTATCTGCCCTTTCCTGCTGGCCTGGTCACTGTTAACTGACTCTGTCTCAACCTCTGCCACTGGGCCTTTGTCCGGAAGGATGTCCGGATGGATGTATGGAAGATGGCTGGTCTAATTAGCATATTACCCTTTTATTTGTGTAGATTCACAGTCTGATTTCTAAGTTTCTCACTTTCATCACAATGTTTTCCAATATAGATAGTATAATTGAAGAGCTGATTAATTTTATACTTATATAATTAAAGTTCATTACTATATTATTATAATTGTGATATTTTATAATAATCACTGAGATTTGAATGATAGAGAGCTTAGGAAAAAGAGAATAGAATTAATAATAATGGCTCAACAGTTATTATTCTCAACAGAATTAATGTCACAGCAGTCCTGTAAATGTTAAATTAAGTAACTTCATTCTTCCTCTAAAGTTTTCCTTCCCCTTGCTTGTCCCATCAACATATTGGTCCATTTAGCAATAGCATTCACTTCTGAGCATATTTAGTGTACACAGATAATAGTACCCATCAAGCAAATTTTATACTTCTAATAGTCCTAGTATTCATTTTGGGTGAACTTGTTGGTGTGGGGAATCATGGTTATGTGAAGACAGGCAGAATAAGAATAATGAAATATATCTATGTTTATAACTATAATGCTCTATCTTTTCTGTTTCTACAATGTACAATTATACTGTTATACATAGATATTTATATGTATATATTTTATATTTAAATTTAAAAAAGCATTCTTATTCATATATATTTTTATGTTATAGGAACACAGAAACACTGAATTGATAATAAAGAATAATAAAATAATTTCATCATATATAATAAAAGCCTACTATGCTAAGTGTCCTACTGTACATCATTAGACCAGTTACTATAACATGCACTGACTAACAGGGAGCAGATGCTCTGATCAGTAGGTTAGCTTGCTGCTGGGGTGCAGCAGATGAGGAATGGGCAAGATGGGCTGGAGACCTCCCATGGCCCTCTCTGGCCCCGAGTGTGCACCAGTGGCGTCCCTCAGCCTGGCCTGCACCCTCTTGCAATTAGAGACCCCTCGGGGGATGTTGGAGAGCCAGTTTTTGGTCCAATCTCTGCAGGCCAGGCCAAGGAACCCCACCGGTGCACAAATCTGTGCAATGGGCCTCTATAATACACATGATAAGAAAGCATGGGGAAATCAGAAATAATCTCATGAATCATGCAACCAGGCCTCACTGAAAGAGTCATTATTAATGGCAGGATGAATGATGTAAGAGGATCTCTGAAAACCTGTTCATCTTGCCATTTTTCTCACCATGAATAGTGAATACTTTTACTCTGTCAACTCAGCCATTCATCTATTTGTCTCCATTAGCATTTCTCTCACTTTTACTAATTATCCTATTGAACCATGCTTCCAAACCTTTCTCTTTGCTATATATGTGTGTTTTTTTATTTAAGCAAAAATTGTCTTCATCTTGAATAAAAAATCCTATTAATTACAAAGCATCCACTATACTCCTCATTGGTGAAAAAAATTATGTAGGTTGTTTTGTTCCTCATAAACATATCCCTATAAAATCTCACACGTTATCATAATCTATTATTTTCAGGCCTTCAGAAAGTGTGATAAAAGGACTTAACTATTGATCTCTGTTTAAATAACATTAAAGAAATTTGCAAGTTTTGGTGAATGGAAAGCAGATGAGAAACTAAAATACCCTTTGTGGTTACTTAAAAGAACACCAAAGAGATGTAATAACACTGGATATAAAGACAAGCCATTATTTTTAAGTTTTCTGGTCTTTGTTGTTCAGGCTAGAGGCAAATATATGTTATTTACCAGTGGGTTAGAGCATTCTCTCATAAAAGATGAGTTTGGAATGGAAATGGTGGTGCATTTTCAGTCACTAGAGCAAAAAGATGCCAACTTAATAGACTCTCCATTGCTCCAAAACCTAATAAAATTATATCCCAAGGCTTTGTGGTCAAAATATTCTAGACAAGAATATTGTCCTCTTCTCTCCTCTTACTAGAGAAAGAATCCTTAGGTCTGGGGAATATGCTATTATTATCGATTGGTCCTTTCTTCCTCTTTTTCTCTAAAATTTATTTTCAAGTTGAAAGGTTGGTATTAAGATTAGTTCAAACACCTTTACCCATAAATAAAAAAGAGCAACTGTATGCATTCTTTGAATTATATTTCACTTCTTGCTACTTCTTACTTAAGTTCAACTTTCTTATCAAACAAGAGACATTTGGTAACATCAAGAACAGGCTTTCTTATTGGCATCATTGTGTTGTTTTTTTATTGTTGTTTTTTTCTGTCTAAGATAGTTGGGAAAATTATGCTGATACAATGGAAACACTATTTTTAGGATCTAGTAACTAAGTATCAATAGAATGGGAAAAGTAAGATTCCAAACAAAATATAGTGGCCACGATTCTGAACGGTTAATTTCTAAAAGTTCAAATATGATTAAACATTAGTAAAAAGAGAGATTAATAGATCAAGCTGACTCGTTATTTTCAAAGGATCTATTTTCTACATTAATGATCTGTTTTTTTCTACTAGTTATTATGAGGTACAAGTTTAAGCTTCCCCCTCTTTAAAAAGTACTTATTTTTTTAAAATCAATTATGTATTTATCAGCATAGATTCAACAGAAAGACTTGAAAGTCCAACATAATATCCTATGATATTTTAAGGGATACTTTATTAAGTATAAAATTTTAAGAAACACAAACTCCAAACTCCTTCAAGTACAGAAAAACATACATTTCAGCTCTATTAATTAAATATTGACAGAACTAAAGAGAAAAATACTGAGCCAACATACAGTCATAATGAAAGGTTTCAACTCCTTTCTCAAAATAAGTGATAGAAGCAAACCAGTAATGTAGAAAACAGAGCCTTTGAAAATAATGAGTCATAGAATGGTGCAAAGCATACAGAATGCACATTCTTGCAGGTGCTAAAGGACATATGTCAAAATTGAACATAGGGCAATCATGCAAAAATTTAATAAAATTGATATATAAAGTAAGTGTAACATATGATTTAAATTCTAGCTTTCTGACCGAGTGGGTATATAACCTTGGACAACTTAACTGGCCTCTCTACATCCTAAAAATTTACTTAATAATAACAGCACCACTCATTGCATTGTCATGGGTGGACACAGACGATGCCCACACACTTGGCATGTGGAAAAAAACAAAAAAAGATATATATTCAGGGACATCAGTATTTCCTAAAAGTTGTTAAGAAGATCTGACATATCTCACATTGGTTATAATACATCTGTCAAATGTTTAAAAAGCTCTCAATTTGAATAATCTATGCAATTGGTAGAAGTAACATTAGAGGGCAAAACAAGTGGGAAATTAAAAAGAGGCATATTTTGATATAAGATAGATAAGCAACCAAAAGACTATAAATTGCCCCTATGCATGGGTGGCCTCAGGTCATGATGAGTTTACTGTCACTGCAAGTGTTGACAAACTTTCATAGTACCACTTCAAGAACAGTGGCATTCAGATTGTGCTTTGCAGGACCTGGGGGCCTGCATTTCTTCAGTAGAGGTTGTGGGAAAGAGAAACACTAGGATTGCTTTCCCTGGTCCCAGCCTCAGCGATTGAACTATTTTTTTTTCTATTTTGCATACAGAGTTTGTAAATAGAATTCTTTAATATATATATATATATATATATATATATATATATATATATAATTTCAGAGAGAAAGGGGGAGGGAGAGGGGAGAAAAATGTCAATGATGAGAGAGAATCATTGATTGGTTGTCTTCTGCATGCCCCCTACTGGGGATCATGCTCACAACCCAGGCATGTGCCCTTGACTAGAATCAAACCTGGGAGCCTTCAGCCCACAGGCCAACACTCTATCCACTGAGCAAAACCTGCTAGGGCTGAATAGAATTCTTCTTGAAGGAAACATTCTGCTATTACAGCAAACATTTAAGGCCCTGGGTGGGCAGCTCAGTTGGTTGGAGTGCAGTCCTAATAGGCTGAGATTGCAGGTTTGATCATGATCAGGCCACATACAACAATCAACCAATGAAAGCATAAATAAGTGGGACAAATTGGTCTCTCTCTCTCTCTCTTTCTCTCTCTCTCTCCCTCCCTCCCTCTCTCTCTCTCTCCCTCCCTCCCTTTCCTCTCTCTCTAAAAATTAATAAATAAACAAAAAAATAAAAATAAAAATTTTAAACATTATTGCTACTGATGGTATTACCGCATCAAAGGAAGGTTAAAATAAACTCTAGGTTGCCTCCTAGTTTAAAATGTTGTGTAAATCGCCTAGAATTTTTCTTATAAGCAAGAATTCATCATGGTCACCCATAGAATGAAAATACAGAGCTGAGAGAACTCATGGATTATGCAATATTCCTAAATGGGTCTCCTCTCAAATTCACATAGCACTTGTCAAAAAGAGGCAGTTTCTACCTTTTACAACATTGAATTTCACCTTTTTGCTAGATCCATATTTCTACAATAGTTTTCCATTTTAGCTCTTGAAGATTTATTCAGTCATTCAGCAGTTTAGTGATGCATAATCCTGTCATCTAAAAGCAGAAGTGAAGAACTTCAGGCTATTTTTCTAAGTGCTGATCCATGTTAATAGGAGGAGTTTTGAAATGCCACAAGGGAAATTACTAGAAAGAAAATGAAGGCACCAGATTAAGCAAACATAGATATATTTTTTAAGGGAATAATTTTAAAGGCTTTCCAAAATCTTAGGAAACAAACAAAATTAGTTAACAATTCACTATCTTAAGCACATTAATATGTTCATAGCTAAAGTATAATATGACTGAAAAGATTTATGTATGCACACACTTTTTTTATAGCTTTGGGAAATAATATTACAATCATGAATATTATGGAATATATGCTTGTATTTTTTTCTTCAATGACTCACTAGTTTGTGATTTTTGTTCCTTCATAAGAAAAGCATCACACCACCAACCCATGATAAGCTTGTTCATATGTGCAAGTAGTATCTGTGTTGAGTAAGTTCATTTTAAGGCTTTGTTTCTGGGACTAACTAGTGGTAACACAAGCTGAAAGCTTTTCCTCTGAACTACTTGTCAATATGAAACTACACTAATTTTTAGATTCAAGGATTATATGCATAAAGATCACGTGTATATTTATTTAGGCTTAGAGTATTTCAATAGTATTTCAATATTTAAAAACATCTTTATAGCAGGTAACATTTTCTAAATCTAAATTAAAATGATTTGTTCACTGTATGAAGTGTTGATTTTCCAGATACTTTGGGGCAGTGAGAACTGACCAAAAGAGACCATTTGGCATGGCAAATCTTACTTTGCCTAAACTTTGACAAGATTTTATGGAAATCGGGTCTCAGAATGTGTGTGTTCAAAGATAACCAATAAAGGCAAGTATCAGATACCCAGCAAAATGTTTCTCAAGATGCTTAAACAATGTTTCCATTACTTCCTCGTTATTTTTGCTTACTATTATTTGGCAAAAATATTTCTGATTTTTCAAACTAGCTTAAAAAAATAAAAAAAAAAAGTCAAGGTGGTAGTCAACATCAAGCCCCAAGCAAAGAATTGATTTTCTCTCTCATTGAAATCTCTCCTCTGTGGAAAATAATAAAATAAATAAATAAGTAAATAAATAAATAAATAAAACAAAAAAAACATCACAATGACAGAAAATTTGATATATTACACCTTTGAGAACCCTGAAAAAAGGGGTATTTTTTTTCTAATAAAAGAAATCACCTTTGTTCCCGTAAAAACAAAAACAAGCAAACAAATAAATATTCTTCCTTTTTAGTCATTGAATAAGATAACAAACTACATGACAAAGCACTGAAACCCAATAACCTCTAACATTCTGAGAGTTAAAATATTAAAAATATTTTTAAACCCCATTCAATAGATTATACATAAGCATGCTAAGAATAGAGAATAACATAGTTAAAAATATCTCTGGTAAATGAGTCGCGGCTGTACTGATTCTTTCAGTAGAACGCAACAGTTCTGTGTTTAGAATATCATTCAAATGGGAAATTTGGACTGGAAATCCGTGGTGTTCCGTTGGGCAGGATGGTCCCAGTCTCTTTGTCCCTTGGAGTCGAAGAGTGACACCCTGGATGGAGGATGGGATAGCAAAGGTGAATATTTTTTGAGAAACGAGCACTGACTCCTACCTGGGGACGGGGAAAGAGTCCTATCGAGTCCCTTTTTTCCAAGGCTTATAAAGGCTGCAGTTTTTGCGCCTCTAAATCCCCTCTGACTGGTCACTATCCCCCTTTGATTTGGTCACTATAGCAACTCCTGAGCTCAAGCCTCCTGTGAAGTACTGAGGTTTCCTCCTTCTCCCTTACTGTTCTGTTTCCTCTGGGCTTCCTTCCTCTCTCTTTGGATGAGGGGCTTCCTTCCGTTTATTCTGTAAATGTGTACATTTTGCTACTCCCACTCCCTTATCTTATTGAAATGTACCCTTTTGCAGGTCTGTAGCTTTGCATTTGTCCATGGACCCCTTAATTTCTAAAATGTCCCAAACCTGTCTATTTCACCTCCTAAAACCCCTTTCATCATTATATATGCTATACCTCAGCAAGTTCTTTGCTGGTTTTGTTACTGGATAAAATGGCGGGTCTGTTTCCACATTGGGTTCTGGGGGTAGAGTCCTTATGATAGCTCAAGAAAAATAATTTTCTAAGATTCACAATCAATCATTTCCCCCCCCCCCATAAAATTATATTCCTGAGTTTCCAAACTTTCATTTTTTCTTTACCTATTTATAGAAGTGTAGCTGGGGTTTCAGAAAAGCCAGAAGCAAAGCCAGTGTCCAGAGTGTCCGTGCCAGGTTGGAACTGGGTCCCGTTCAGCATCAGCTGGTTGCAGTCCATTAATCCATTGTATGAGGTCCACGTGGCCCTGGGCCAGGTAGGGTAATGTAAGGGGAGCCCCACACATCCAGAGCCACACAAGTCCCAAGAAATGCAGGCCCCGAGGTCCTGTAGAGCACAATTTGAATGCCACCGTGTTTGGAGTGGTACTATGAAAGTATTATAAGTCAACACCTGTAGTGACAGTAAACTCACCATGACCAAATGAACTCCTTTTGCAGTGTTTCCCAAAGTGTGGTATGCTTACCCCCAGGGGTACGGGAAGAGTTTGGTGGGGGTATGGCTTGCACCGTGCTTAGCTGCGCCTAATTCTACATTCTCATGAGCACTAGGCATACTCAGCGTTACAAAAATTATAGAAGGGGTACACATATGTCAAAAGTTTGGGTAACACTGGTTTAGGGGATTACTTATCCCGAATTTTCCCCCTTGCAGTTGCTGCACACATTCTGGCCAAATGATTTTTGTTCTCAGATGTGACGACAGCAAGCACCTTCCTTAGGTAATTACAGTGGATCAGTTTGATGTGGCCTCTCTTGGACTGTACATGAACTGGAGACTAGTAACGCTTCTTTGTTATCCCTTGAAAGTAAACAAATGAAGCCTCCAAGTACTTTGTGGAAAATGTGCTTGAGGCCCTGCAGAATGTATTTACAAGGAAGAAGACAAAGTGAGAGAAAGAAACATATCAGGTTGTAAGTTTTATAGATTACCAATATATTGATTGAAAATTATCACAGTTTACTGGGTCTTAAGCTCTGTGATCCTAGTTGGGGGAAAACACAGTAAGTTATGTCTTTGCTTTTAAGGATTTTATTATCTTGTGAAGGAGGGGGGGAAAAACATTAATAGTACAGGATTACCTGTTTTTTATTCTTTGCATACAGACTAGACACTTAACTTCAATTTATTTGTTTTTTTCTTTACATGTTTTTTTTGTTTTTGTTTTTGTTTTTTTTTTACTATGGAAGTATTTTCAGTCTGGAAAGTACAATCCCAAACAGCTCACTCCTCTGTATATCAAACATGCCCTAAGGTCCTCCTTAAAGCAGCCAAGATTTACCAGTAACTGATATAGAAAGATGTAGGCTTTAAAAATCAGTGAAGGAATTAGCCAGGAATAAAATTTCTTCTATTTTTCTCTCATAAAACATTTCAAGGTTCATTACAACTTCTACCAGAGGGTGCCTTGGAAGGCAAGAAAAAAACAAAAACAAAATCACTGTTACTTCACAGCAACCTTTGAAATAATGTAAATTAGAATGATTGAAGTAGTTGAAGCTAAAAGTCAAAATAAAGGTTTGGATGTCAACACAACTGGCTATATCCTATGGCTTGGATATACCCACATTACAAATAGGACCATTTTATCACTTTCTGAGTATAATCTTATTACTCACTCTTGTGCTAGTTCTTGTGACTTTTAAACTAAAAAAAAAACAAAACACTAGTAACAATAATTTTTGTTTTTTGTCAAAGTGTGAGTCTAAGCTAACAATTCTCTAACCAGATTGATTAAAAAACAAAACAAAACAAAACACCTTCAGAATTGTGACTTGGGCATTAGAAAAATAATTACGATAAAAGAAATAATGATTGCCTAAGGTTCTTTCCAGCTCAAGCCTGAGTGAACTACTGTCCCATCTGAATCTCCTCCTTACTTATCACCCACATCTTGGGAAATATTATGGAGCATTCTTTCCTCTTGCAACATAAGCCCCATTATCCTTAACACTAAAAGCAAAGAAAAGCAACCACCTCAAACTTATTTCTGATACCATTAGTGTTATGGGAATCTGGGTGATTGTTACAGTGGTTTCTAGAAGAGTCATTTCTTTCTGTTCCCATCAAATATGACTTTATTAACCCCAGTATGGTATGGTTCATAGAAAATAAAAAACTTTAGGTGTCTTTTACAGTCTTTTCTGCAGGTTGTTTAGAAACGGCAGTGTGTTATATAAAACAACTTTCCCAGTGTCAGAAAAGAATTTTTAAAAATCTACCACAGAGTTTTATTTCAGTGATGTTAAGAAAAAAAATACCCAATCCTATATAACAAAAGGGTAATATGCAAATAGACCAAACAGCAGAACAACCAATCAAAGCATAATATGCTAATGATATGCTAAGGTCACTCAACCGCTTGCTATGATGTGCACTGACCACCAGGGGGTAGATGCTCTGACTGGTAGGTTAGCTTGCTGCTGGGATCCAGCCAATCGGGACTGAGCAAGATGGGCTGGACACACCTATAGAGCCTTCCTGTGGTCCCTCCCTGGCCTGATTGTGCACTGGGGTCTCACAATCTGGGAGCCTTGTGGGAAGTTGGAGAGCCAGTTTCAGCCTGATCTTGCAGGCCACTCCCCTTGGGAAGGCAACAGATGCAGGGCTCATGGCTGATGAGTACTGCTGCAGCAGCACCAGCCTGTCCTGATCAGGACTGATTGGGTGAGAGCCAGCAGCAGGCACAGTGGGGCCAGGATGAGCAGGAGCAGCAGGTAGAAGCTGCAGGCAGTGTTGGACTGCGGTTTTCAGCCAGATCCCTGCAGGCCACCCAGAGGGAGCCCACCTGTGCATGAACTCATTCACTAGGCCTCTAGTATATTATATTCTTATTTCTTCTTTTGAATAGGATCTGGTTGATGAAACTTTTCATTTAAGATACACATGATACCTAATGCTTAAGTAAAATTTTAGATAAGACAGGCAAAGAGATGTTGGGTGGGATGGGAGAATATAGGTCATCCAGTAAAACATATCAACGGGATACTTTGGTCTTACAAACAGAACAAGTGAACTGAATATTGGGACAGCTTAACTTATGTGAGGAAACCAGTGATACTCTTACCTATGTTGTCATGCACTTAAACCCAAAAGAACACTATTTTAGAAAGATCTATGTTTTCTAGTGAGTGCAGCTTTAAAAAGGAGATTGATGTATATTCCCTAACCTTTCAGAGACAGTTCAATAGCATGATATTTTCATGGGGACCAATCCAATCTATTGATCATGATTAGTTGGTACTAATAGAAATACATTTTTTCACAAAAGGGCTGGTCTGCACCAGGAGACTTATGAATTAGTGTGGATTGATCTTGTTTATCCTAATTGCAGATTTTTTCTTTATCATAGTGCATCCTTTAATTTCCAATTTTCTGTAAACAATGTGTGTTAATTATATATCATTTCCATATATTTCTATATTTAATATATTAACTTTATATATTTGTATATGCTATTAGCATATTATATGTAATATATATATAACACATCTTCTAACATTTTATATAGTTCAAGCCAAATTATTTGCAGATACAAAAGAAAAAGTCACTTTTTCTTGCTAATGTGACTTCAAGATTAATGTTTTTATCTGAAAAGGATCAGAGCAAATATTTTGAGCAGGTTATAAATTTGATTATGGCAAAATAACACTTGAGAAATTTCTGCTACATAATTTCTATACATACAGGTCACAAGTATCACTTATAAATTACAAAATAAAATTTCTTTCTACACATATAACTAAATCTGGCATTTGCTTGAACATTTTGCCTTCACCAGCATCTCACACAAATAATACATTTAGTCTCTCAATCATAACAGCTTCACTGTTTCCTATCTTGCCACTTGACAATTCCGAAGACAGACTCTCAGTCTATGGTAAAATGCATTATGTTAGAAGATTTAAAAAGTATATAAAATTAGTCATCTTTTCCCTCCACATTTATAGCCATGGAAGTTGTTTATTGCCATAGCCTGTCTTTAAATCTGAGCTTATTTTCTCATAAACTGGCACTTGCTCCTAGTTTTATCCTGCTATGGATCATAATGCCACACTTGCAAACTCCTAGAGCTAATATGAGTTTACTTCAGAATTATAACTTAGAATAAAATAGATAGGGGGAAAGGAATCCTTAATTGAGACAGCCCATATCCTCAGTAATTACCCAAGACATTTTGTCTCTATAATGTATGGGAGCTTTATGTAATTTCCCAATTAACACTTGCTTTAATTTGTGCCATTATAAAAGGATATTCTGTACAAAGTGAATGGCCCTAGCCAGTTTGGCTCAGTGCATAGTGTCTGCCTGCAGACTGAAAGGTTCACTTTGCAACCAGATGCAAGCTCAATTCCCAGTAAGGAGCGTGCAGGAGGCAGCCCATCAATGATTCTCTCTCAAAATTAATGTTTCCCTCTCCCCTCATCTCTGAAATCAATAAAAATGTAAAAATAAATAAATAAATAATGAGTAGCCTTTCATAAATCATTTCTTAGTTCAGTTTTCTTATCTGTAAAATGGGTATATTTGTTTGTTAGGACTGCTATAGCAAAGGATAGATTAGGTAGCTTAACAGAAATGTATTGTCTCTTCTTCTGGAAGCCAGAAGTGTTGGCAGGACTGTTTCTCCCTAAGGCCTTTCTCCTCCTTGTATCTCACACAGTCTCACACCCTACATATTGGGTTAGGTCCTACCCTAATGGTATAATTTTAACTTTTTGTAAAGATCCTATCTCCAAATACAGTAACATTTAAGGTATTAGGACTTCAATTGAGAGACACAATTTAACACATAACAATGAACATGCTTCCTATTATCATGTCTGTAAAATGTTGCAATAATTAAATGAAATGATAGCTAATAAAGAACTTGTTATAAGATGAACAATAAATACCAAAAATTATTAGGAATAATTGCTACTTCTAACATTTTCAAATAAAAAAGTAAATCTCTCTTGATGCTTTTTATAACTGTAATGGAGTATATTTTCATATCCAAAAATTTACTCTTTAAAATTATACAACTCAGTATATTTTGTATATTCACAGAGAAGTTAAATTATCCTCCCTATCTAATATTTACACATTTTTATCATCACAAACAGAAATCCTATACTCATTAGCAACCACTCCCCATTTCCTCCTCCCCATAAACTCTGGAAACAACTGATCTAGTTCATCTATGAATTTGCCTATTGTGTACTTTCCTTAAATTGGAATCTATTGTGACTGGCTACTTTCACTTAGCATAATGTTTTCAAGATAGATTCATGTTGAAATATATACCAATACTTCAGAGGAAGATATGTATCACATAATCTCACTCATATGTGAAATCTAATGAACAAAATAAACTGATGAACACAATAGCTCCAGAGACATAGAAGCATAGTACAGACTGTGAAATCTCAGTGTGGGCAGGTGATGAGAGATTAATCAAAAAAATTAAAAATCGTATTTAATAAAAGTGTGATATGCTGTGTCTGACTGACCTGTCAACCATTCGGTTGTCTGTTTGACCAGTCACTATGACCCACACAGATCACCAGGGGGCAGATGCTCTGACCAGTAGGTTATCTTGCTGCTGGGGTGCAGCCTATCAGGACTGGGCTAGATAGGCTGGACACGTCCTGGGGCTCTCCAGGCAATCCCTCCCTGGCCGGCCCCCATCAGCCCCAATGGGACTAGGAGAGATAAACCTGATTGGCCCCATCCCAGCCAGGCCAAGGGACCCCCACCTGTGCATGGATTCGTGCACCTGGCCTCTAGTAATAACGGAAATAATTCACACTGGAATAACAAGCCATATTTGAATAAGCCTCTTTGAAAATTATCCCTCAGGAATAACGAAACACCATAATTGTGGTGAGTGGCACTGCCTGAAATGAACATGAAGGAGTTTTTGTTACCTAGGTATTCTGCTCACTTCAATTAATTTATATTTATTCAAGAATTTGTTCTGATAGACATTGTTTCATTTAGAATTTCAACCCCACTTGGGTCTGTTGGTTGGGCTCCATGGTGTTCTGGTTATCTTTGGAGTTGGTGGTATCCAGCCAGAAGAGATTAACTCAAAGTTATGTAATAACTTACACATGTACATTTCTAGTTTATTAAGTGCTTCACTGTGCCATTATAATAACTGTGTGAGGGATGAACAATATATATATATTTCTCATTAATTGATGCATAAACTACAGCTTGGAAAGATAATATATACATGCAGTGACAAAACTAGAATTTCAATCTAGTCCTTTTGATTCCAAAGCAAGGCTCTTTCCAATATACTTGAAATGTTTATTATGAAAATACTAGAGCATGAAATTCATGCACAAGCGGGTCTCCTCAGCCCAGCCTTCATCCTCTTCAATCCAGAACCCCTCGGGGGATCTCCTACTGCTTGTTTAGGCCCAATTTTGAGTATCAGCCTAAACCGGCATCAGGCCTAAACTGGCAGACGGACATTGCTCTCATCTGGGACTGCTGGCTCCTAACTGCTCACCTGCCTGCCTGCCTGATTGCTCTAACTACCCCCACTGCCAGCCTGGTTGCCTCCAACTGTCCCCTCACTGGCCTGGTCAACCCTCACTGCTCCCTCTGCTGGCCTGGTTGCCCCTCACTGTCCTCCCCTGCCAGCCTGGTCACCCCCAACTTCCCTCCCCCTGCCACCTGGCCGCCTCTAACGGCCTCTCTTGCTGACTTGGTTGCCCCACACAGCCTGCTGTTCAGTCATTTGGTTGTTTCTCACTAATCCCCCCTACTGGCCTGGTCGGCCCATGCAGCCTGTTGTTCAGTCCTTACTGTGAGGGAGTCCTGACCAATTTGCGTATTACCCTTTTATTAGTATAGATTAGTATTTTTGTGGTGTCAATCTAAAATGATTTTGTTTAAAGAAAGGTTTTGGTACAGGAAAACTGAGTTAAATGCAAATAGTCAGTTTTACTAAGAACTTCTGAAAGCCTTTAACATAATAATATTTATCATGAAGGTAAAGGAAGGAGATCCCATCTAATAAAAGAGTAATATGCAAATTAACCATCAGTCCACAAAAAAAATGGCAGCACCCATAGTCACAAGATAGCAGCACCCAGTCCTCTTAGCCCTGCCAGAATCCCCAAATCCGCCCAATGGGAGCAGTCCAGGGTGTCTAGCTAGGAGGCACCCGCCCCCTATGCAGCAATCCTGCCCAGTGGCAGCAGCCTGGGGTGTCCGGCTGGGAGGCGCCAGCTCCTGGCACAACCCCTGCCAATCCGGGCCAGTGTGGGCTGAGGTCTCAGGCAGGCGGGGCCTAGCATCCAAGCTGCAGGATACTCTGGCCCAGGGTGGCAGCCTCAGCTGGGGTTTCAGGCCAGCAGGGCCACACACCCCCACTGCAGCCTGGGCTGGGGCCACATAACAGCACCATACTATTCCCTGGCTGTGGCAACAGCCTGGGCTGGGGTATCAGACCAACAGGGCCTGGCACCCAAGCTGCGAGATCCCCTGGCCCTAGAGGCAGCCTGGGCTCTGTCTCAGCCTGGCCAGGGAGCGATCTCCTTCAGTGGTGGCAGCCTGGGGTCACACCAGCCAGGCAGATATGGAGGAATTTTAAGTGTTTATTTTTAAAAATACATATTTTATTGATTTTTTTCAGAGAGGAAGGGAAAGGGATAGACAGCTAGAAACATCTATGAAAGAGAAACATCGATCAGTTGCCTCCTGCACACTCCCCACTGGGTATGTGCCTCCAACCAGGGTACATGCACTTGACCTGAATCAAACCTGGGACCCTTGAGTCTGCAGGCCAATGCTCCATCCACTGAGCCAAACCAGTTAGGACTGTCCGATATGCTAAAGAAAAAAACCCTATCTAATAAAGAGGGAATATGCAAGGGAGGGCATTTGGGGGTTACCAGGGTATCAGGGGAGGGCAGTTGGGGATGATCAGGCTGGCAGGGGAGCAGTTAAGTGTCAATCAGGCTGGCAAGGGAGTGGTTATTGGGTGATTAGACTGGCAGGCAGAAGCAGTTAGGGGCAATCAGGAAGGCAGGCAGGTGGGTAGTAGGGAACCAATAGTCCTAGATTGTGAAAGGGATATCCGACTGCCTGTTTAGGCCCAATCCATAGGACATCCCTCAAGGGGTCCCAGATTGGAGAGGGTGCAGGTTAAGCTGAGGGACACTCCCTCTCCCGTGCATGAATTTTGTGCACCAGGCCTCTACTATAGTATAAAGATTTCTCAATCTTACTTGTATAAGAAATATTATTTTCCTAAAAGATCTCATGAACAAATTTTCTGAGCAATTCCTTTTTGCAAACACTGTCTTAAGATAGTTATTTGAAATTGCTAATGGGCTTTTTCCTTTAGTTTCAATACTCATTTCTCTTCATATTTTGTCTCATAAAGTATATTAAGTATGTCTCTGGGGTTCTTCCATCACTCCTTCAATTTCCCTTTCCATGCTCTTTTGCCTGAGTACCCATTTACCTATTTAGGCCATATTCTTTATTTCATTCTTATCAGATCTTGCTCTCCATCTTCCAAGATATTGGTTGGTTTTCAGAAATTAACCTTAGATATTAAATCTCCTAACCCTGTCTGAATCTTAAGACAGAATTTTTTGGTGAGTGAAAATAATTCAGCCTACAAGAAGTGAATTCCAATGTGGCATTTTAGGCACAGTATCAAATGGTTGGGAAACTGCTTTTGAATAGGGAACTCTGTTTAAGCCTATGAAATCACAGTACCTTAGGTAATTCTAAAGGTAGCTAGTGATGAAATCAAGTCTGTGATTCACTTTAATTGCACATCAGAGCTGAGATGTTGAAGAATATTATGCACAGTTAAGAAAAATTGGATCAGGAATTTAATAACTTAGGGACAAAATCTCATAGGCCATGACCTACAGAGGATGATTGAGTGACAGAAAATCTGCAACATTATATTACCTAGTCCTGTATGTCTTTACTATTCAATTTTATTATAGATGAAGGCAGTTATTTTAGTTAATATTTTTGTTTGTTTGCCTATTGGTTTGTTTATTTCTTGCTAATGAATTCTCTATTCTAAAGACTAAAATTAACAGTAGCCTCTACCCACAATCTAAATTTGATAATTGTTGAATTTTCTATAGCACATTTTCCTCCTGAAGAATTTGTACTGTGGAAATCATTGTGATTTTATTCAACCAAGACATTGTGCAGAACTTAATACTTTATAAATGTAGAAACAACATTCATTTAGAAAGTGTACTAACCAAAGAATCAGAACTACTTCATGTATGTCTTTCACTTAAATTACAAGAAAGCTACCCAAATAATCAAAAAAATAAAAATAAACTGACAGTATACCTGCCAGTAGACAAATTAAGCTCAGAAAGTTTTACTATCTTGTATAGGTAAAATAAAAACTCAGAACTATCTCTGATCTATTGGTAATTTGAATGATGAAACAGATCAGGAAATAATCCAAATGTAATCTATTGTTCTCCATATCTACATAAGACAGTTATGAGACTTTCTAAAAATAATGTTTAGCTATACCACCAGTCTGATGTTGCATTTACTCTAAATCATACCATTGATTGAAAAGTTAAATTTGTTCAAATCTTATGTTCTGAAGGGCCTTCTGCTTTAGTACATAATGATGGTAGTGATCCTATACTAGTCATTTTAAAATGTGACTACGTTTACGTCCTTAGCTGTATCTTCAAAAATCCAGTATCAAATATCAAATATCCCAATAAATTTCTATGTGGTATCCCTAATTTGCTTCCAGTGTTCATTTGAGGCCATTTTACCTCCCATTTTTCTCTCATTCCTCTGGCTTCCTCTAGCTTTCTTTATACTTGCAGTGAATTCATGGGGCCATATATCCCACCTTGATCCAGTCATGTGCTTTCCCATTGACTTCAGTAAAATTTCACAAGAAGATGGAAGGCAACGTTAGAAACACTAAGAAACACTCAGAAGTGGACTAACGTGTCCATCTTATTTAGAGAGCTCCAGAAGAAAACATGATGGAGACATTAAAAAAGACAGACAGGAGGATGCATTGCAAGGATTTTCTTCCCTCAAATGCAACTAAAATAAGAAATGAACCAAACTGCCTTTTTCTTGCTCTAAGGAATGTTAGTAGCAGGATAGAAATGATTTGAAAGAAATTCTCAGCTGCAAAATTTCACTCTAGTGGCTGTGTTTTTTAGTAGGCTCTGGCTACTTAAATAAAAAATGAAATTAAGCATTCTCAGGGACTTTTCAATTACTCCCCTGCCAGCATTTCCCAAATCATCTGCACTACCAGTGAGGTGCTTGGTATAATACAGCCTTGAAGGGTCCTGTCTGCTACCTCTTCTCTTTTCAAACAGTTCTGGCTATTTATTACATTTCAGTCAAGGCTGTCTTATACACTTTCTCTAGTGTTATATAATTTAAAGGTTTATTTAAAAAAAATACCTTAAAATTGGATTGATAGTAGGAATAATGACTTAGCTAAAATTTCTAACAATTTCAAATACTGTAATTTTAAGTGGTAAGACATATGAACAAGAGAGTTTCTGAGAGGTTTGGAATCAGTTACTAACAGTATATCATTTAAAAAGTCACATTAATGTGCCCTAGCTTCCATCAATTTGTGTTCCAAGACAATGGTTCCATTTAAGAATTCTCCCAGACTCTTTCATAATTCTCTGATAATATCCAATTGCATGAAAGCTATGGTAATTCCTAGGAAATTATCATAAATCTTCATATCATAAAATGTTTTAAGAGATGTAAATGGTATTTTCTTTTTTCTTTTTGATAATTAAGATAAAAATTAGCAAGCAAATATCTTTATCTTGTGGGCACGTGTAAAGTTTTCCATTATACAGAGGATACATTTCAAAAATCTTCAACAATGTTTTAAATAAATTGTTTTACATAAAATGGCTTCTGCCAACCTCCTTCTCAACCACTTTCCTCCCTCCTAGTCTGCTGCAGTGATGCTAAGCAGCTTTCTTGCTGTTCCTCAAATATGCTAAGCAGGCTCCTGACTTAGGTCAAATGGCTCCATTCACTTTATTTTTTTTAATATGTTTTATTTATTTTTTACAGAGATGAAGAGAGAAGGATAGAGAGTTAGAAATATCGATGAGAGAGAGACATCGATCAGCTGCCTCCTGCACACCTCCTACTGGGGATGTGCCCGCAACCATGGTACATGCCCTTGACTGGAATCGAACCTGGGACCTTTCCATCCACAGGCTGATGTTCTATCCACTGAGCCAAACCAGCTTCGGCTTTTTTCTGATTTATATATTATTTCATCAGAGGGTTTTTTTCTAACCATATAATCTAAAGATTATACTCACCAACATTTTACCCAGCCAAATATTTTGAAGTGAAGTGGTAAGTACTGACACCATTATGTCTCATTCCTGTAAGCTCTCTGCCTAACCCAGTGATTGGCCCATAGTAGGTATCCTATATAATAAAAGGCTAATATGCAAATTATCTCTATGGGCAAGAGTTTAACCAACAGGGAGTTAGATGTGCATTGATCACCAGGGGGTGGTTCAAAACATGGTGGGTATTTGGCAACTTAGCACTAGCAGGGAGCAGCAGTGGAGGTGCTGCTGGCCCTGATGAGCTTCAACAAGAGCTCCACGGTGGGATGGCGGAGCAGCTAAGTGGGTGGCACCAAGCCAAGGTGTGTGCTAGCAGGGGCCCCAATGACCCCACCAGTCATCTCACAGATTGGCCCTGATCACCAGCCAGGCTTAGGGACCCTAACTGTGCATGAATTTTGTGCACTCGGCCTCTAGTTTAATAAATAATTATAGAATACATACATTAATGAATCAGGTAGTCATTATTCTACTATTTCACCATCTAGATTTATTAATTATTTTCTTATAATTAGACTTAGGTTAAGCAATGTCAGTGACATTGTGTATATTTTCTATTACTTTACATCTAAAGACATATTATATCTATATTTTCTAGTTATTATTAAGATGGTGACTGCCAAAACTCTCACGTGAAAAGTTCTGTTTTGTCTTTATCATTAACAAGTAGTTGGTGGGATAATACAGTACATTGAAATGATGTGAATATTTTTCCCCTCAATAATCATCCACCCAAAAAGATCAATATACTTTAATGGCTCTTATCTTAATCAGTTATATTGATGGCTGCAAAAGATCAAAGATCATTTTGTTTAATTCTACATGAGTTCCTTCCAAGTACATTAGCTAAAATTTTTTTTTTTATATAAAGAAGAGCTTTCTCTATATATTTTGCTTTCTTCTTTTTTCATTTTTCTTGTCTTTTATGTTTTTGAGTATTGCTTTGGATTTATGGATTTTTTTTTTATATTCTCTGCATTATAATCCATTATAAGATTTTTAAATGCTTTTGTTATCTGAATTTAGTCAGAGTTTCTCCTTTTGACATGTTTAGTTAAGTTATTCTTTCCTTTTTTTAAGTTTATTTCTATCACAACAAGATGTTACAGGCTCAACTTGTACTGTCTTTGACTCTGTCCTATAGTTAACCATTTGTTCAGGGGCTTGGTTTCTTTAAGTAGAAAATGATATTTAGAAACCAAGATCTGAAAGCTTATTGTGTTTATTACAGGTAGGCAATTTAACTGAACAAAGCTAGGGAATAAACAAAAGCATACGATTATATGGCAATCACCAAATCAAAGCTAACAGAGCTTTCTTTTCATTTTCATTTCTTTCACACTCTTATCTTTATTCACCGTAAAAATCCTGGCTCTGAATGGTTGATGCACTTACTTGTTTGCTTGATCTTACAATTTATAAAAGAATATACAATTATTAAATCATTTCAATACCACAATCAATGAGCCTTCAGGGAAGTTCATACTTTTATTTCAGCTACTTTTTTTCCCCCCATTGAATATGCCCTGCTAAATTTGTACAATTAGAGTACCACGCTCAAAAACTGTATACATTGTTCCTGTGGAATTTTACATAAAGCAGTGTTTCTTCACTTTTGTTTGTATTTATATGAAAGGTTTGCATTTTCATTTAAAAAATATATTTTTATTAATTTCATGGAGGAAGGGAGAGAGAGAGGGACATAGAAACATCAATGATGAGAGAGAGTCATTATTCGGCTGCCTCCCCCCCCACATTGGGGATTGAGCCTACAACTGGGGTATGTGTCCTGACTGGGAATTGAACAATGACCTCCAGGTTCATAGGTTCATACTCAATCACTGAACCATGCTGACCAGGCTGCATTTTTATTTTTATTAATTTATATATAAAACCTGGTTCACAAGCCAACTTTACATAACATAAAGAGATTTACTTATTTATTCAGAGAAGTCTTACCCTCATCTTCCTTTCCTTTCACCATTATTAACTCCCCACATCCAGTGTTAAAAATGATAAACGAAGACATTATATATATATATATTTTTTCTTTTCTTTTCTTTTTCTAAATTATCTGTTTCCTTACTTCCAGGCTTTTGTGGCGGGCTTTCACAGCCTCTCCCCTGTCAGTTAGAATGGGGATGTTAGATTGTATCTAAATGCCTGGTCTGGGTGGCACGAGTGACCATCCCCTTTGGGCCAAGCTGCCAAATTCCTGGCCAATGGCCCCTGCAAACTGGGAGCACCCAGGAAAGCAGACGATTGCCTAAGGAAGGGGCAGTGATTTAATTATAGGCTAACAAGAATGTGCAGTAGGACACCAATCACTGGCACAGAATCAGATTGTTGTGGGGTCGAACCCTGGGTTCAAAATAAGACCACTGGAGGCTGATGATTTATTTAAGAAAAGCAGGCAAAGATTTATTGAAATATCTGGCCAGGACAGCCACAAGAGTACCACACGCAGGTGGACCCTACACGACTGTGCGGCTTTAGGGGCAGGTAGTTATTTTTAAAGGTTCTGAGAAGGAAAACCTCTATTTTGCAACAAACTGTTGTTTGGAATTTTCTGCTGTTCTTCCTAGATAAAATGATGCTTTTTAGTTTGCTTTAGCCTGTTTGAAGAATTATGAAGGTAAACTTAGCTGTCTGACCTTGTAGGCCAGAAACCAGATATACCCACAATCTCAATACCATGCCAGGTGCACCTTCTCAATTGGATAGAACAGCCTTGTTTTTCAAGGCCAGCATTGAGATAACCACTTAGTGTACATAGGGCTGGCTCTTTAATAAAAAAAAAAGGAAGTTCTGCCTGTAACCTTGCTTAGAATTTGAATTCATCCTATTTCATTCCCTACTGGTCTTTCATTACTAGTATCTACTAGTGGAGAATACTGAGTGTGTAAGACCATTAGTTTCACTGCCTGTATTTTATTCTGTACAAAATTAACCAAGCATTTAATGAGGCATGGCCCAAAGATTAAGCCTATAAGTAATAGTAATAGTGGGCCTGCTATGGCAGTCATTAGGGTGGTGAGCCAAGGGGACCATGAGTACAAGTTCTCATACCAGTTTCCTGCAGTCTTCCGAGCTTCCTCTCTGTCAGCTAGCCTCTTTCTCAGCTGACTTAGGCTTTCCCTTATGACTCCGGAGTGATTGGTGTAGAAATAGTAGGTTTCTCTTAGACCTAGGCAAAGTCCCCCTTGCTTTAGGAACAACAGATTAAAGCCTCTTCTGTAAAACTACTTCTGCTAGGGACTTGACCGATTCTTCTACTTTCCCTATAGATTTCTCTAGGGTCCTTAACTCCTGGTCTATTTGTTGATCTAATTTCTGCTCGTACATTTAGCCTTACTTAGCCTCGCACTTTCTTACTGGCTAGGAAAAAAAAAAGTTCTTATAATTACCAAAACCCTTAGTACCACAGTTCCCATCAGTACTGTCCTCACTGAAGTTCAATTCCCCTCCTGCAGGCATCAAGTCTCCTCCTGGCCTGTGTGGAACCCAGGCTAGGGATCTCACGGGTGAGTCTGCTGGTTACCAGGATCCAGGCCGTTTTCTGTGCAGGAGCTGGGAGTGGTGTAGTCAGGTCTGGGTGCTGTCTACTTCAACAGCCTTGGGCGTGCTCAGGGTAACAGTGTAGCATCCCTTTTAGGTTGGGGTGAGTCCTTGGGCAGTGAACTTCTTTACCCACACAGAGTCTCTGGGCTGGAAGGGGTATACAGGGTCCATGGTGGGCACTGGCAGTGCATTTGGAACAAGCTTATGGGTGGCTCTCTGGGTAAACTGCAGAGCCTGTAAGGACTTGAGCAAGGGAATGGTTATGAATTCCAGCTTTCAGTTTCTCCCTGACCCTGGGAAGGATGAAGGGAGGTCTACCATGCATGATTTCAAAAGGGGGGAACCTATCCCAGGAGGGGGTATACCTGGCCCATAGAGGGCGAAGGGCAGGAGGTTGGTCCAGTTTTCACCGTTTTCTAGGACAAATTTAATTAAACTTTTTAGAGTCCTGCTCATGTCTGTCCTAAGGCTTGAGCTATACTCTGAGATACCTTGCTACAAAGGCTGGGCTGTTATCTGACCCTATGACTACTGGCAGCCCCAATCTAGGTATAATATCCTGGAGTAATCTTGACTACTATAGAGGCAGTTTCTGTCCTATGCTTCAACCTAACCTGAGGTGTCTATAAAAACTAGCATGTATTTGTACCTCAATGCTGGTGGCTTAATCTCTGCGAAATCCACCTCCCAATGCTCCCCTCTGGAATTTTTCTGGGGCCCAAATTCCCAGGGGTACCCTCTTTACCTTGCTTAGCATTTACCTGTGCACAAACAGTACTTCTAGCAATTAGGCTTTTAATTATCTTATCTAAGCTTGGTAGTATCTGCCTCACAGAAGTTCAGAAGTCTTGGTGACACCTAAGTGGGTAACCTGGTGTAACTGGGCAACTAACATCTGACCTAGAGCCTCTGGGACCAACAGTCTGTTTTCTGGTAGGGTCCACCAACCATCTGGTTCTTTGATGGCTTGCTTCTGTTCTGCTAATTCCTCCTCTTGTTTGGTGTAGGTCGGGGTCCAGCAAGGTTACTAAGACTTGTAAAGGCCCCACTGGTTTTTGGGCATCTTCCTTAGCAGTTTGGTCTGTGGCTCTATTTCCTCTGGCTTCAACTGTCTCCCCTTTCTGATGTCCTTTGCAGTGCACTATTGCAACTGCCTTTGGGAGCCAGATGGCCTCTCCTTTCTGGCTATCGTTGGTAACCCTCTTTCTCAGGGGATAGCATTGTGTTCCCATCAAAAGGCCTGGATTAAGGCCAAAAGTTCAGGAACTGTGCCCGAATGGTATGGTCTAGGGTGACTACTGCTGACCCTGTATATCAGATCCCATCCTGAACGTAACTGCTCCCATCAGTGTACAGTACCTCATCTGGTGATGAGGGCAGGACATCTGTCAGTACTGCATCTGTTACCTCTATGTAGTCATGAATGGGTTCCTCTGGATCATCTGGAAGTAGGCTGGCAGGGTTGATGGCCAGTGTCTTGTGGAACCGGATGCAGGGCTGGTCCAGGAGAAGAGCTTGGCACTGGGTGATTCTGGTTTTTGACATCCATCTCTCTGGAGCACCTCGAAGGAGGGTCTCAGTGACATGGGGTGTTGTCAGGGCTAGCTCCTGGCCCAGAGTCTGCTTATCTGTCTCCTTCACCAGCAATGCTGTTGTGGCCACTGCCTGGAGGCACACTGGCCACCCTGCTGGCACAGGGTCTAGTCTCTTAGACAGATAGGTAACAGGTCTCTTCTAGGGACCTAGAATCTGAGTGAGAAAGCCTTTGGCAATGCCCCTTACCTCACTCACGTAGAGGTGGAAGGGCTTCATGACATCTGGCAAGGCTAGGGCAGGTGCTGAGATAAGAGCCTTCTTTAGATCCTGGAAGGCCCGTTGTTCCACTTTGGTCCAGTTCAGCGGCTGCGTTCCTCCAGTACGTGTTCCTTCTTAGGTCTACAGTCGTTCTTGATGTCCAAGGAAAACAGTCAGTTTGTCTGGTGGCTCCCTGGACTGATATCTTCCTAGAGGTCCCATCGGCTCTGTCAAGACTGAATAGACTGCCCCAGTATCCACCAGGAAACTAATAGGTTTGCCATCTACTTGTAAGGTTACCCTTGGGGCTTAATTGAAAGGAGCCCCCGGTCCAGTCAGCCTTCTTCCACTAAGTTAAAAAACCCTTGGAGTCTAAGTCTCCCTTTCTTTCAGACTGTCTCTGTCTCTTCCAGCCTCACCTTCTGTCTCTCTCCCTCTCTAATCTCTGTCCCTTCCTGTCTCTCCCTCCCTTTCTCACATACACACTCACACTTATACACCCATATCACTTTCTCTCCCAATCTTTGTTTCTGTTTCTGTCTAAATCCTTTTCCTCTCAGACTCCCAGAGTCTCTTTCTTAAATCACTGTCTCATTCTTTTCGTCTCTCCCTCTCTGTCTCTCTAGACCTCTACTTCTGCTGTTTCCTTCTCTCCCTGCTTCTCCTTCTCATCACATGTACAACCTTCACAAAAACTTTCACTATTTTACATTAGCCTTTAAACCTTCTTTCTATGTCCTTCAAAAATGTATAACCATGCCTTAAACCTCCTATTATTTTAAAATATTTAGAAAAGGCAGAGGGAGGAGGGAGCAGGCCCAGCATCCTGTTCCCAGGCCTCTAGCTGCTTGAAATTTAAACTGCCACATTACTTCTACAGATAAGGATCTCAGATTCTGATAAGCCTGAAAAAGGGGAATGGGAGAATTTCTAACTGCGCCTTTAAGCCCCCTAACAGAACACTGTGAAAAGTGTCCAAGCAGTCACAGGGGATTTTGGGTTTCACTAGGGTGCAGGGGGTCACAAAGGAATTTCTCTCCTCGTCACAGCCACTAGCTCTCCACTCCCCCTCCTCCGTCCTCCCCCCAGGTCGCTCCCTATATTCTCCTTCAACAGTCAGACGTGGTTGAATATACTCAACTGGGAAGCAGAGGCCTGTTTGCTCCACAGAAAGATGCAGCTTCATACCCCAAGGAATCACAACATTGACCCTCCAAGGAGGTTAATAACTCTTCCCCCTCTGGTACTGTACCATTGCAAGGGAAAGAGGGAGATGGGTGCATGTCCAATGAAGTAGGGAAGGTGTTTGCCAGTCTAGCCTGGGGAGCAATGGGTTAGATAGTGGGTGGAGTCCATCAGAAGTGTGCAAAATCTTGGACAGTTAAAACCCTCAGACAAAAATTCCCTCTTGCTTGCACTTGCTCTCTTTGCTCAGTGATCTACACTCATCTGTGGGCTCCCTGTTTTCTCTCCTTACCATGCGGCCTTAAACAGCTTCATGGTCTATGGCAATGCAGACTCTACACAGAGGGCTGTATTTTAATATGGTACAAAAAATTCTGGACAGTGCCTGTAAATCTGGGCCTTCTAAAGACATGTGAGACTTCTTCCATGGCAAAACAGAGATGGGACTTTGAAAGGGAACCCCTTAATGTTATCCCATCCATAAAGGTTTCCATGAAACCCCATCTTCCCATGGGGGCATCAGGAAATTCTTTTCCTCATGGCAACCCCAAGAACTCAACTTCACTGATAATATTCTTTCTTAATAACTACCTTAAAATTAATATCCCCAAAGACACATTTTGGGGAGGCAAAACTTTTGTTCATTTAGATAGATAGAAGATAGATAGATGAAAAATAGATAGATAGAGGATAGATAGATAATAGATAGATGAATTATCTAAGTCTTTCTTTTAATTACCTTCAGGAATGACTGTGTTCTGGGAGGGTGGCATCTTTTGCATCTTCTTTAGGGACACCTCTTACATCTATGGTGTCATTGAATACTACTTATACAGGATGAAACCAGACCCAATATTTGAAAGATTTCATTTTTAAAGTAGCTCTATGATCAAATGTTGGCCAAATTGGAGGCTTATATACAGAACCTGATAGAAACTAACGTTTTTAGTTATCTTCTACACTAAAATAAAACTATATGCCCAGAGGGAAGAAAAACCATTTAAAAGACACAAGCTCGAAATCTGACTATAAGAATCTTTTGAAGATCTTCTCTCTGATATAAAGAAGCTAATTGGAGATAATGTAGTTGGATGAGTGGGTCAGCTTCTTGATATCATCATTCAGTTTGCAATTCAGTTCTTTGAAGAATTAAAACCAACTCTCCTACAAATTGAGGACAACTTGTACAACTTGTCTTACAAATTGAGCCTATGTAAGAACAGAAAAAGCCCACCAATTATTTTTATCAGTCCTAAAAACCTTCCTTATTCATCTCAAAAGGCTTGTAAGTATTCTAAAAACTCTGGATTTAGGAAACAAGTCTTTCTTAGAGGAATCTATATATTTTTTTCTTTGTGCCTTTTTTCCCAGTGTCTTTGAGATGTAAATGCTAGACCTGGTCTTCTCTAGAAAGGAAAGCTGGGGGTGAAGGGAGGACATGGGGTCTCTTTGAAATGCAAACTTCAAATGCAAATAGTTAACTATTTCCAGAAGGAAAACAATTTTAAAAAAGTAGTTTTAAAAATGAATCCTATAGAAAAATCTTTAAAATATTTGTCACAAATATTATTTAAAAAATTAAGCCATCTTATCAGATAAACTTAGCTTATATTTTTTTTCAAAAACACAATTTGAATCCAAATGCTCTTTTATAAGCTAGTGATTCTTACATAATTATACTTGTCTCATGCTTAAAAGTTTAAAGCAAATGCTCTAAATCTGTGTTTGTTTTTATGTTTGTATATCTCTATTATAGATGTATAATATTTCTTCCAACAGGTGATATGGCCAAAATATATTTGTAAAGAGTTTTATTTAATTGCCTTAAAGAAGATCAAGCATTTATGTTAGGCCATAAATAGAATATTGGGGACTAGCTATGATTATAAGAAATAGTAGTCATGCTCTGTTAACCGTGATTTTTTGTTGTTGTTGTTCTGATTAAAGAAAGTGTTAGGTCACCAAAGGAGGAAGGCAAGAGGCCAGAGTGGTGAGGGATTACAAATTTATTTGATCATCTGCACACCAGGTGGCTGAGCCTGGATGGCTCCAGCACTCAGTGAAGGGAGTCAGTGGCTTTTAAAGAACTTTTGGAAGCCCTTTTTTTCTGGGTGGAGACTTCTTTATGCATACCCAGAGGGGAGATAATGGAATGTGGTCACCTCAGGTAAAATGTGGTCTCACCAAAGGGAATATCCACAGTGAAATCACCTAAAAAGCCAGTTCCCAGAGTAGAGGTATCAATGCAATTGCTTGATCAAACCTAACATTCCAGCCTTATTGTTTATGGAATAGAGAAGAAGGTTATATCTTCTGTAATTGATTCCTGGGGAGTGAATTTTGATAGTAGTAGGCCGGACCAGAGGTGCAACAGCTGGATAAGGGGTGCAGCAGCATGATTTCCCCAAGAGACTGGTTGGTGAAGTCTCTCAAGTGGTTCTTTGATTGGGAGGTAAAAGCTGGTCCTGAGGCTGCCATAGAGTTGCTTATCTAGTTTTTCTGCTTTTCTGGGCCTGGAGTTGAAATACAGCTGAGACCTAGATGTTATTTTTAGGGGGGGAAAGAGTAGAGGTCTTAGTTGCCTCACTAGTGATATGAAAGGGGAGAATAGGTTACCCTATGGTTTAGGTTCTTATTTTTCCAATTTTGCCCCTTGCTAGGTTTCTTGTCCTAAGACAAGATTTCAAATTAGATAGAGCAGTGATTAAGCTCCCTATGGCAGTTCCATGCTGTGATGACCAGGGTTATTAGGAGAGGAGTTACCTGGACTCATCTTTTGTGTCAGATATGATGGGTTGTGGGGACAGGTAAAGATTGATTATTAGGGCTACATTTATTTTGGGTGAAAGAAGAGAGTACAGGTTTCTGTCTAGCTAATGGGGTGACAGATGTATGTATTTTCCCCACAGAGGAAGAAAAATCCCTGATCATAGAGACAAGCTGATAGGTGTAAGGAGAAGAGGTGTAATGAAGGATATAAGATTCTTCTTTCTAGTTCCGCGCTCCAAGCTGAGATGGTAGTCACCATGGCACTACCAATAAGGGGTGTCAGATGAGTGGTTGAGATTTTTATTGTAGTGAAAGTGGGAGGGAATGTTAGAATAGACTGTTATCCAAGGGAAAAGAGGAAAAAAAAAATAAGGAAAGGAACAGTTGAGGACAGGGGCCAGGATTTTGGATAAGAAGTTAGACACTGCACTCAGATCAGCTAAATTTAGTACTTTAAATTTCCTGAGGCTATAATCTGCTACTCGCTGGCTTAACTTCTTATTTTTACTGAACCTTAGTCCTTGCTGTTTTTACTTTTAAGCCTTAAATTATTGCATTAAAGACTTTTACTTTCTCTCAAGCAGAGCAGCCATCTTGGTTGCTGTCCAGGAAATAGGTAGGAGAGAAACATGTTGGCCAATACTGCAATGCATACATATCAAGTAAAAGTAACTTTCTTTTTATTTATGGTCTCTCATTAGTGGTGAGATTTATTTATTTATTTATTTATTTATTTATTTAATATATTTCATTAATTTTATACAGAGAGGAAGGGAGAAAGATAGAGAGTTAGAAACATCGATGAGAGAGAGTCATCGATCAGCTGCCTCTTGCACACCCCCTACTGGGGATATGCCCGCAACCAAGGTACATGCCCTTGACCGGAATCAAACCCGGGACCCTTCAGTCCCCAAGCCAACGCTCTATCCATTGAGCCAAATCGGTCCCAGCAGTGGTGAGATTTAATGCTTGAATAATAACTTTTAGTTTATTCTGTAAATAGAGTTGGAAGAGATTTTTAAATTCCTTCTTTTTAAGCTTAAATTTATTTCTAAACAGCATTTCTTATGGCTAGGGCTCATTTGCATATAAAGGTAAATTTTACTTTGGACTTTACTAGAACCAGTTGCTCATAAAATATTGGCTTCTCATATGAATGAATTTATATGAACACTTGATTACATTGTGAAAAACTAACTTATCAAGTAATTAAAGTATGCACCTTTATTAAAAAGCAAAGTAAGCAAACCTATACATTTGACCGATGAAGAACAAATGCTCCCTCAGCCCCCCCTCCCCGCTTTACAATCTAAAGAGCAGGCTGGGTGGTCTGAGGCATTACGTATGCTCCTGTCTTAAAATTCTGCTGCTGAATATTCTGGTTTAGCTTAAGAAGTATCCAACAACTTTCCTGCCAGGCTTGGAGACGAAACCTCATTTTCTCGCTCCGAGTAAAATGGCCCTTTTACAATTCTTGTAAATGGTTAACTTTAGAACTTCTTTATTTCTTTCAACATTTCTCTTTTCCTTCTCATCACATACTCAACCTTCACAAATTTCACACTTTCAAATTAGCCTTCAAACCTTTCTATGTCTTTCAAAAATGCACAGCCATGCTTCAGACCTTACATTAAGTATTTACACTCTAATATTCTTTCTTTCTGTCATACCTTCAGCAATTTGTAAAGACCTTTCCTTTCTTTTTTCTTTAAAATGTATTAGAATTATTCACATCTAGAAACCTTAATTTTTCAATGATAACCAAAAAGTAAAGAGCCAACATTTCTTGGATTGACATTTATCAACACACTTTAAGCACACTCCTACTTTCAAGAAAATATACATTCAACAAAGTACAAGAGACCTTCTGTAATAAAAAATAGGAGCAGGCAAATTAAAATGTGTCTAGCAATCAATGTTTCAATATTGTATGCTATTTTATTTTATTTTTATTTATTTATTTTTTAAATATATTTTATTGATTTTTTACAGAGAGGAAGTCAGAGAGATAGAGAGCCAGAAACATAGATGAGAGAGAAACATCGACCAGCCGCCTCCTGCACATCCCCTACCGGGGATGTGCCCACAGCCAACATACATGCCCTTGACCGGAATTGAACCCGGGACCTTTTAGTCAGCAGACCGACGCTCTACCACGTCGGTTTTGGCTTGTATGCTACTTTAAAATATTTAGATATTTATCACTTAACCCAGCAATGCTCCAAAGTCTTTAAATTAATAAAGACTTTGGAAAATTATGTACAGGCATCTGATGCTGAAGGAAAGGCAGGGTGAAGAGGGAGTAGGCCCCACAGCCTGTTCCTAGACCTCTAGCCACTTGGATTCAAAACTGCTGGATTTTTCCTTAGAGATTACATGCTAAGGTTTGAGAGATAATAAGCTCAGTTTCTGATAATAGCCGGATTGTTAAGTAAGCATGTGCAGTAAAGAATGCTGTTTTGGGGGAAAGATGGGAGGTGGGTGAGAAGGTGCTGAGGTCAGAGCAGTTTTCAGAGCATTAAAAGGGTGAGAATGTTGGCCTTGGGGATCTAAAGGCTCACTGAGGGGGCCCTTCACCATGTCATGTCATAGAGGAGCTTTTCAAGAAGACTAAAGTTGTGAACCCGGAGGTGAGAGTACCCAGTGAGCCTGAGAAAGGAGAAAATTTCTTGTTCAGTGGGGAGGAGGGGTGGACACAGTCATGGAGGAGATAAGGAGGTAAGGCATTTGCAGTCCAAGGAATAGCTCGGCCTTGTGGGTTGAGAGAGTAAAACTGAGGTAGGTAACTGTGGTTTAGAACAGCTGGGTTTTATTGAGGGAATGCATGGTAGCTCTGGCAATGCAACTAGGTAGAATAGGAAAAGAGTGAATGGGGGAATTTAGTAAGATGCAGTGTAGATGTGAGGTGGCTAATGGCTGTGAGACTAATCCGTCAACCCCATAATAGAGACTGAGGAGTACACAAGGGTCCCAGAGAATTCAAAGAGGGCAGAATAAGTGGCCCCAGTGTCAACTAAAAAGGTGGCTTACCTGCCACCGCTGTCGTTACCCAAGGTTCTATCCTGGTGATGTCAGTCTCTGAGGCACTGTCAGGGCCTGGGCAGCTTCTTCGGTGGCCAGTCCCAGGAGGTATGGGAGCTCCCAACAGGATCCAGAGGGTGGCCTTGCTAGATGGGCTGAGGTCCATCCCAGGAGGGCCAGAGTACAGTCTGATTTTTTCCTGGCCTTCCCTTCCGCACCTTGGGCAGAGCCCAGGCAGGGGTTCTTTGTTTGAGCTGGACTTGGCTCAGTGTGTTTCCTTGCTGCATTTGAAGCTTGGGCCCAGAGGAGGCTTAGCCCCAGACTTACTCTTGGTTGGAGGACCGGCACTTCGTTTGGGGTTTATGAGAGTGGTGTCTAGGAGCTGGAAGGCCTTCTTCTGGGCCTCAGCTTTGGCCTGATCTTTCCTTTGTTCTTGGATTTGGGTCTCCTTTTCTCTAATATTAAAAACCTTAAAGGTCAGGTTAATGAGGTCTTTTTGAGGGGTTTGTGGACTTGTGTCTATTTTCCAAAGTTTATGATGTATGTTGGAGGCTGATTGGGATATATCGATAAAATGGGTGTTCAAAGAGGGGATTCTTTTGAGAGGTGGGGTCTTAGGTGGTAAATTTCTGTAGAGCAGGTCAGGAAGACATAGATATCATGCCAAGTCAGGACATAGGACTGGGCCAGGCACTCAAATTCCTTAGTAACAGTGATCAAGTCAGTGGAAAAATACCTGAGATGCCTCTCAATCTGTGTGAGACATAGAGAATAGGGCATGGACTCAGACACTGCCCTTAGTTCCTGCTGCCTCCCTCAGGGGTAGAATGGACTTGGGAATAGAAGAGGCTGTTGAGGAAAGCAGTCTTTGGATGGCCTGAGAACAAGTGTTAGAGGGGAAAAGGCTGTTTTGGAGCTCATGTTCTCAGGATTTGGGCTCTTGAGAATTGGGGAGAAGGTGGTTGCTGGTTAAGAGGGTCTAGATTTTGAGAATCTACTGCAGGTGAGGGAGGAGATGGATAAGGGGGTGGAGGTTAGTGGGTCAAGAGTAGATTCAGAACCAGAATTGTTAGGAGTAAAATGTTTTGTGTGAGGAGGAAAGATCTAATGGGCAGAGCAGGATTGAGAGAGAGGATTAGGGCTGGATGTAGGGAATCTTTGACCAGTTTCCATTGCAGTGCCAACAATTATGTAAATTGCTCAGTGTGTCCAAATTGAAAGTGTTGTTTTCAGGTCATTGAGTGAGCAGAAGACCTGAAACGAGGGAAATTGTGGAATATCGCTCACTAGAGAAGATTGGCCGGTGTGGGACAGAGGGTCAGTAATGGAGAAAGGAGAGATTCCCGGCCTGGTATCCTCCTTGGTTGGCTGGGGAAGACTCTGTAAGGAGAGAGTCCTGATGGAGGCTAGCAACTGAGTCATCTGAGTAGGATTCAGTGGTAAGTCCAGGATGAGCTGCCGCTGACTACTGCTCTCCAAGTAGCAAACTCAGGATAACTGAAGCCAGTACCATGGCTCCTCTTCCTTGTGGAACCCTCCCAAGACCAAATGTTAGGTCACTGAAGGAAGAATGCATGAGGCCAGAGTTGTGAGGGATTATGAATTTATTCCATCATGTGCACACCAGGTGTCTCCAGCACCCAGTGAAGGGAGTCATCAAGTTTTAAAGGACATTTGGCGGGCTTTTTTCTGGGCAGAGATTTCTTTATGCATATCCAGAGGGGAGATAATGGAATGTGGTCACCTCAAGTGAAATGTGGTCTCACTAGAGGGAATGTCCATAGTGAAATGACCTGAAAAACCAGTTCCCAGGGGAAAGATATCAATTCAATAGCTCAGTCAAACCTAACAGAAAGCACATTCCAACCTGGCTGAGAGTTGCACTGGGACCTAGAAGCTCATCTGGAAATTCAGCCATCTTCCACATCCTGAAGCTGCCTATTATCATGCCTATTGACAACCTTGATGCAGAAACCAGAGGTGCCAGCCCTTTGCAAACCCCGAGGCCTTTGCAAAACCCTCAGCTCTTTGCATACTCCTAGGCCTTTGCAAATCCCAAGTCCTTTGCAATCCCCCAGCCCACAATGCCTATCAACTGCCCATTTTGCATACCCATTTTTATTTCTTTTGCCTACTTTTCTATGTAATCTTTGACATTTTACACAATATAAGCAGCTTGCTTATGGTGGGGAGCAAAGCAGACTTTGTAGATGATCTGCTGCTCTCCCATACTGCCATCATTATTGGAATAAACACTCATATATAATTCAACCCTATCTCTGCTTAATTGGACCCATTGATTTCATTTCTGGTTTCATTTCTATAAATTAAGTATACTCTCAGAGATGTAGAAACTAATTTAAATGTGTTTAAAGTTTAAATGATTAGGCTAATCTTTGATATAAAAGTTAGTTTAATTAAAACAGGCATGTTTTTAGAGCTAAACATAATATAGCCATACAACTTTTATTTTACCTAGGTTTACTAAAAGTCAAATAAGCTTGTGGGGGTACAAAATGAATCATACCAAGAAGTGCCTCTGAAGTATGCAGATTTTATTGAGGTAAAGAAAACATAACTTTAATATATTAAAGAAATAATGTCAGAATGGCTAAAATTACTGGCGAGGATGTGTAGAAAAGGAATCCCTAATACACTGCTGGTGGGAATGCAGACTGGTACAGCCATTATGAAAAACAGTATGGAGTTTCCTCAAATAATTGAAATTGGATTTGCCATTTGATTCAGTGATCCCACTTCTAGTAATAAATCCTAGGAAATCAAAAACATCAATCAGAAAGACTGTATGTAACCCTTTGTTCATAGAAATGCAATTTACAATAGATAAATCTGGAAATAGCTTTGGTACCTATAAGTAGATAAGTGGATGAAAAATCTGTGGTACATTTACATCATGGAATACTATGCAGCAGTAAAAAAGAAGAATATTTTGCCTTTTGAGACAATATGGAGGGACCTGGAGAATATTATGCTAAGTGAAATAAGCCAGTCAGAAAAGACAAGTTTCACATGATCTCACTCATATATGGAATCTAATGAACAAAGTAAACTGATGAACAAAATGGATCCAGAAACATAGAAGCTGCAACAGAGTGTTTTCTTTCAGAGGGAAACTGGGAGGAGGGTGGAGAGGTAGGAAGCAATCAAACAAAGAACTTGTATGAATATATGCATAATCCATGGACACAGACAACAGGGTTATAGAGTCCTGGGCTGGGAGTGGAGGTGGGCTATCAGAGGTCAATGGAGGGAAAAACTGGACAAATGTAATACTTTCAACAATAAAGATTTTTAAAAAATAATAAACAAAAGAGAATTTTCTATCTTATTTTCCCTCCAAAAACATTGACATATCATTATTTAACAGACATTCATATGTTCTGGAAGTAAGGTTTCAAAAATTATATTTCAATGAAAAATTTCACTGTATATTTTTTCATTGGTTTACTATTCCTTTGCCAATAGCTCCCTCTACGTTTCATAGCACAGATACCTATCAATCATGATATAAACAACTGTGGATATGTTATTTTGTGACAAATAACTTCTTAGAAAAGTAATTAAGTTATTTGGTATATGCGTTAGAACACTAAAGATATAGGTTTTTGGTTGCCTCTACTTTAAAAAATGTGTCTTGTTGTTTTAGCTAGGCATTTATTACATTTTTACAGTTGAATCACTAAAATTTTAATTACATTTTAAAACATACAATTAATTTTCTTAACCTACAAAAGCCTAAGATCATGTAGACTGATAATAAAACAACATCTAAGACTACTTTCTTATTATTTGAAAACATGTATGGTCTCTTTCATATCTATGTTTCACTGCTAGGGTAAAATTAAACTGGTTTAGACTTTTGAAATGAAATATGTTAAGAACATGGTAAATTATCATGAAAACTAAGTATATGTGTCAGAAAGTTAATAAAGCTGACAATACAGTTTCTGTGGCCACTTATTTAAGAAATTATGAAAGGCTTACCTTTTTTGGGGGGATTCTGATGGTGATACATGAAAAAAAATCACAATTGTTTTTGTTTATGTTCATGGGTTGCAAATCCATAGCAAACAAAACAAAACAAAAAAACCAAACTGCTAACCTTTTTCCTGCAGTGTCATTAAGCAATTATTGCTCTATTCCCTGTTGAGATAAATAATGAATTCAGAATCCTTCTCAGCACAGCCCTCCTAACAGTCACTAACTTTGATATTAGATAAGAGCTACTTTTCATGTCTGTTAATATTTCCCATTGTATAATACATATTAAAATATTGTTGAAGTAACTAGGCTAACTTTTTGATATACCAGTTTGGAAGTTAAAAGTACAATTAGCAACACTAGATTTATAAGAGTTTTATATTTTATTAAAGATATTTTTCTTTGTTTTTTTTCCCCTCAAGACCAAGTTTTATAAAATTTTACTATTTCTCTGATCAAAAACATTTTCCCATAGGCTGCATGTAGCATTCTGCTGCCGAGATTATAGAATGACAGTCAAGGGGAGAGGGTTTTTAAATAGCCACCTATTTGTAAACCTATAAGAAGTAGATTTTTTAAGTGCCTTTAAAATGCCAAAACAAGTAATATAATTATTGAATCTATTTGAAATTTTAAAAGTTAAAAGTATTTTTCTAAAATGTACAATTTAAATAAATTTGAAACTATTCCTTCCACTTATATCAAGATTCTAATGTAATCTCCAATAAAGAACTTGTTCTAAATTTACTTGGTTGCCCTGACTGGTTTGGCTCAGTGGATAGAGTGTCTGTCAGCCTGTGGACTGAGAGGTCCCAGGTTTGATTCTGGTTAAGGGTAAGCACCGTGCTTGTGGGCATATCCCCAGTACAGGTTGTGCAGGAGGCAGCTAGTCAATGTTTCTCTCTCATCAATGTTTCTAACTATCCCTCTCCCTTCCTTTCTGTAAAAAATCAATAAAATATTTTAAAAAATAAAGTTACTTGGTTATGCAGAAATCCTATCTAATAAAAGGGTAAACTCCAACACACTAGATGACTACTAGATGACTGCTCCCATATAGTCAAAGATGGCCACCCCCATGTGGACACAAGATGGCCACCACAAGATGACCAGCAGGGGAGGGCAGTTGTGGGCAATCAGACCTGCAGGGGAGGGCAGTTAGGGGTGGCCAGGCTGGCAGGGGAGGGCAGTTAGGGGCAATTGGGTCAGCAGGGGTGCAGTTAGATGTTGATCAGGCTGACAGGGGAGGGGTTAGAGGGTGATTAGGCTTGCATGCAGATGCAGTTATGGGCATTCAGGCAGGCATGCAGGCAAGCGGTTGGGAGCCACCAGTATTAGATTGTGAGAGGATGTCTAACTGCCCGTTTAGACCCGATCCCACTGGGCCTAAATAAGCAGTCAGGTATTCCTTGAGGAGTTCCAGGTTGGAAAGGGTGCAGGCTGGGCTGAGGGACACCCCGCCCCCCTTGCACAAATTTTGTGTACAGGACCTCTAGTATAAATATAAAAAGGTTGTCTGGCCTGTGTGACTCAGGGCTGAGTTGATTTATGAACCAGGAGGCCTCAACTCTATCCCCAGTTAGGGTACATGCCTGGTTGTTGGCTTGATCTCCAATAGGGGGTATGCAAGAGGCAGCTGATCACTGATTCATATAATTGATGTTTCTAGCATTCTCTCCCTCTCCCTGTCTCTTTGTAATCAATAAAGTATGTTAAAAAAAAGAAATAAAAAGGAACCAAACACTTCACAAATAAATTAAATTTTTAAAAATATTGTTTAAAAGAAAACTGTGATAGGAAATGGAAGCTTGGGGATGGGGGTAACATCTCATCTTTTCTATTTCTATTAAATAGCTTCTAGAATGTTATGAATTATAATCTATTTTAGTGTATATTTCTAAGCTTACTGATAAAAATGTGAAAGAAAAATTATTGTGTTAAGAATTATATAGATTGTCCTTAAAAAGTTAAAGTTTAATGTGACATTTATTGATCAATAAACAACCAGCTAGGAAATTGGATTGAAAATTGGAATGGTCTTAGAAATTGAATGTATTTGGTACTGACCTCAATTTGCTGGACCCATCTGACCTGGACTGTAGCAGATATGGGAGGTCTGTGTGTCTGGCTAGAAGCAGCAATGCAGATATCAGTTTATGTAAATATATTTTCAGCTATGGTTTACTTGAAAAAGAAATAGGGTTTGCTTGAATTATAGAGAAGGAGAAGAAAAGTGAGCCTCAGGTATCTCTAAATGAGCTTGTTTATGTGATCCCGTACATAGGCAATTGGAGTACACAATGAGTTATAGTCCTCTTCAGAATCCAACCTTATTCAAGTCACATGCCACTGCATGGGTGAAACCAAAGTCAAGGTTATACGTGAGATATAATGGATTTCTTCAGATGAAATTCAACACATAAGTGAAATCTAGCCATTAAAAATAAGTGATAGAAGCACCAAACTCAACATCCTGAAACTAAGATCCAAATAAACCAAAAAAAACAATGTTGAAAACTAGAGGTGGAAGGTTAGTAGAGATGGACATAATTATTGAGAATGTGCTTTCCTTCTCTGGGCTGCTTTTAATAAAACATTCTTAAGCCTTTCTACTAGAACTGAAGGGCCTTTAAATTTTCTGGTACCCAATTTCAACAATTTATCAGCAGTTATTCAGGAATAATAAGAGTGAAATTAATGTATAAGTGGATTAAAAATAGATAAAAATGAAAAAATAAAATAAAAACACTCCCAAGGAACAAGTGGGTGTAGAATACTCAGTAGGGTAGTTGAAGGAGAAAGGAAAGTTTTGTGTATATGTGAGACTGAGAGCAGTGCAAAGATTTATTGTAGACCTGGTGTTATAAGAGCTGTTTTAGAATAGAAGATACTGAAAATCTGAGAATGTGCTAAGAGACAGACATTAGAGAAGGAGACTCAAAAGACACAGGAAAAAGGGGAGAAAAGCTGAGGGAACAACATCCCTGGCTTCTCTTTGTCAAATTCATGGAGCCATATACGATGCCTCTTTTCCATCATTATTCACATCTGGTACATCAGCAAATATTATCCTAGTGTTATCCTCAAAATAGATCCAAATCTTATTACTTCTCACAATGTCCACTGTCAACTCTCCTCACTCTGAACACTGTTTTTGCCTTTAAATTGACTTCTTATTTCCATGCTTTATTTCCAAAGATCTTCTACTTCATGTGCTGTCATTCTGCTATTAAAAAAGCACAATGATTTCCTCTCCACCCCTCTCTCTCTCTCTCTCTCTCTCTCTCTCTCTCTCTCTCTCTCTCTCACACACACACACACACACACATACACACACACACACACACACACAATCGCTAAGGCCTTATGTGATAGGATTCCTGGAGGCCTCCCTCTCCAGATTTTTTATTTGCTTTGCTGTTTTGTCATATTCACTCTCACTCACTTGATTCAAGCCATATGCCTTTTTAAACCTTTGAGTATGTAAACTGCATCTTATCCCAGGTGTTTTGCATTTGTCCTACCACAAGCCTGGTTAGCCATACAGATCACTCCTCAATTCTTTCAGGATTTCATACAAATTCTAGATTTCAGACAGGCTTTCTCAGATCAGAATAATCACACTTTATTACCTTACATGACTTTATTTTTCTTTATAGTACTTATCACTACCTGACATTATAACATCTCTTTACACAATTATGTGGTTAACATTTACTATACTACCCCACAGAGCAGGAAATTATTGTGTTTGATATTTGACTAAAAGATCAATACCCAGAAGTTAATATATAAATATAAAAGATTGAAAAAAAAAGAAGTTACAAAATGAATATTTATTACAAATGGGGAAAAAACCACAAAACTAATCACAGACTTTTGTTTTAAATTGTTTTGGTCAGATTTATTAAAGGATACATTTATTGACTATAAAATTCCTCAATTTTACATGTATCATTTTATCAATTTTGACAGCTGTATAAAGTCTTAAAATATTCACCACAATCACAATATTATCCCCAAATCTGTCCTTAGTCCCCTTTTTAGTCAGTCACCTTATCTCTTTCCTACCATTCCCATTCCATGGTGGCAACTTCTAATCAGATAGTTTTGCATTTTCAAGAATTGTTTATGAATGGGATCATACAGAATGTAGCTTATTGTATTTGTTTACTTTATTCAATGTTTTAAAGATGAATTAATGTTGTGGCTTGAATAAGTGTTCCTTCCTTTTTATTTTTATGGGATTTCATTGTGTATATTTACCACAGGTTTGTTTTTTGTTGTCGTTTGTTTGTTTGTTTGTTTTGTTTTCACATTTCATCTGTGGGTAGACATTTTGAACCTTTTTAGTTTTTAGTTATTACAAAATGGCATTGAGCACTCACATATAAGTCTTTGTGTGGACATATATTTTTATCCTTGTATTGGCATTAATATGTCATATGATAAATGCATACTTAACTTTACAAAAAACTTCCAAATTGTCTTGCAAAGTTCATTCGTGCCAGGAAACTATATGTATCACAGTTGCTCTATAGTCACCAACAAATGGTATTTGAAGCCTTTTAAATGTTTGCCATTCTAGTGTGTCTAGGTACCTTATTGACACTTTAATTTTCATTTTTCTCATAACTAATGATGCTTAACATTTTCCTGTGATAATGCCTTGCAATTATCTTTTTTTTTTGTGAGCTTTCTGTTTATACTTCTAGTATATAAAAATATAATTGAGATACATAACAGTTTTTAGATCTCTAGAATGAAGTCTCTTGATAAGTATGTGTCATGCAAATGCTTCCCCCCTCTCTGCATAAGGCTTGTTTATTTATTTACAGTTATTCAATTCATCCAGAATCATTTGTAGAAACACTACTCTTTCCTCATTAAATTGCCTTGGTACTTTTGTTGAAAATCAAAACTAAGGATTTTATATTTTGTACCATTGATCTATACATCAGTCTTTGCAATCATGTTGCATTCTCATATTTATTGCCACTTTATAGTAAACCTCAAAGATGAGTAATACGAATCCCCCAACTTCTATTATTTTAAAAAGTTTTTTCAGAAGTCCTTAAATTTCAATGTACCTTTAGATCCAGGTGGTTAATTTCTACCAAACAAAACAAAAACCTGCTGGGATTTTTATTTGAATGGCTGTGATCTATGGTACTTCAGCTTCCTACTTACTGAAATAAGGTGTTTAGTCTAGGAAGGCAGCCTGAGCCCCACACCCAACTCTAAACCTGAATTCAGATGCTTATGCTTGCTAGACCCAACCTGCTTTTCCCTTGTGTCCTAGCTAGCCTTGCAAAATCTGTTTCCCTGAATACTTCCATTTTACAGAGGCCATAAACCATGAACCATACACAAACCCTGGAGGGGGTTGGCAGGGCTGGTGCCAGCCAGGCCAAGCTTTTGGGTGTAATCTCACTTCCCCCATTCCAACTCACAGGGGCTACAAAGGCTGTGAGAAATCTGGAAGCCTGGTCCATATTTAGGAGACAAAGAAACTAAGGGGATAAAAGAGAGAGCCCCTGCACCCCCTTCCCGCTCAGATTTTGGATCCAATCCAATTCCCCTGGGCCATTCATTCACCACTGGTGCTTCATGTAATGAAGTTTTGTTCCTTATCTTCCAAATGCTCATTGTCTTTTCTAGTCACCTGGTAAATTCTGTAACAAGTCTAGAATTTGTTAAGACAAGCAATACTATTTGTGGTGTAGAGCAGTGGTCAGCAAACTACGGCTCGTGAGCCACATGCGGCACTTTGGCCCCTTGAGTGTGGCTCATACACAAAATGCCACGGCCTGGGAAAGTCTGTTTTGAAGAAGTGGCATTAGAAGAAGTTTAAGTTAAAAAAATTGGCTCTCAAAAGAAATTTCAATCATTGTACTATTGATATTTGGCTTTGTATTGTTGATATATGAGTTTGCCGACCACTGGTATAGCGTAATGACTACAGTCATCTTCAAAGGAAGACTGGCCACTGGACCATGCTAGAATAGAACAATGGAATAAGACCCTGAGCCAAGAAAAGTCAACTGTAATATCAGATTTATACTCTACACTGTAACATGTTCCTGTTCTCTCTCACCCATTTTCACTAGTAGAAATCCAGCTAAACTTATCCTCCATGAGATGTTGCTGCTGGTTTTCCTTCTCTGAAATCTGCATGACTCATCTGTATCTTGGAGTTTAATGCGTATATATCACTATCTATACTTTTCTAAAGTTTTTATTATTATATTTTTATTGATTTCAGAGAGGAAAGGAGAGGGAGAGAGAGATAGAAACATCAGTGATGAAAATCATTGATTGGCTGCCTCCTGCATGCCCTCTACGGATGGAGACCACAACCAGGGCATGTGCCCTAACAAGGAATGGAACTGTGACTTTCTGTTTCTTAAGTTAATGCTCACCCACTGAGCAACACTGGCTGAGTTCATTAGCTAATCTTCATGTAAAGTTTGTCTTTATTGTTAAACTGTAAAGTTTTCAGGGAAGGCATCATATATATTTTTTTCCTTTTCATGGGAGTTAGTACCTTGCTTATTATTTTGATTGCAATAAATGTACTGTTGGTGGGTGAATGGAGAAATGGTTGGATGGAGGTAAAGAACAGGTGGTTTAGTTCTATATAGTTGATTTATATTGAATAAAGGAAGAAAACATGCCGGAAGCCAATTCCAGCATGTCAGCAGGGTTGAATAATCTGTAAATGGCTGAGGCATTTTCCTAGATCCAAAAAGGATGTATAAATGATTGCTTGCTGCCAGACAGCTGAGGGCATTTCAATCTACATGTTATCACCTCCTGCTGGCCAAACACCTGAACAGTGAAAGGCAGTTCCCCCAATCTGACAATGGATTCTGTAAACTAAACCCTGGCCTTTGATGTGTATATCTACCTTGCCTTAGGACAATTTGTGTTAATAAAGAAGGGGGTCCAGAGAGACAGGAGAACTTGGTTTCTTTAGCTAAGTTTTCTCCGGCTCCCCAAAATGCCTTTCAAAATTATTTCATCTCTGGACTCTTGATTGATTTACACACCACACATTCTCCAGATTCCTGAACCCCTTCTAGATGCTGGATTAAGACCTCAGGCAAAAACATATTATAATAATATAATTGTCATCAGAATGATAAAATAATTTGTGTTCTAAATGATGTATGAACATTTTTCAGCACCCTAATTCTTTTCCTACAAAACTCAATCACTTATTTACTCACAGAAAATACATAAGACATGGCTGGGGAGCCAGTTCACACACCAAATCAAACATGCACAAGAAATGTTATATTGCCTAAAAGCATTCTGGGTCTCAATATATTTCTGCATCACTCCCTCTCAAAATCTTACCATCAGAATATTATTTGTTCTTTCTTTGTGAGACTATTTGCAACATTCCTAATTTGGGGCTTTGTCCTTTAAACTAGTGTTCTCACTATTTTCATATAATTTTCTACTATCTTTTCTCCTTATTATGCTAGTTGAACTTCTTAAATTGGTGCATTAGAATAATTATGCATATGAGATTCAGCTTTGATTGTTAACAAGTGTTTATTCTGATTGCATTAGGAATAATATTATGATGATATTGAATTACAGAAATGTGTGAATTTGTTGTGGTACTCATAAGACAAAAATTTTGAAACTTATCAAAAGCAAAAGTAAACAGCTAGCTTCTTAAAAACACACACACACACACACACAAAACACACACACACAAAATAAACAACAACAAAATAGAAAACACTTTGCAAAAATAAACATATATGGGTTGTTAAATAAAAGTACTATGGCAAATTTTCACCTACAGTGACAGAGTTAGGATCAAGAAATGTGATATTCACTCTAGAATTTCTGGGGGGAAATTGTTCTATAAGCCTCTAAACACATTTTTATTGTGTTTGCTTTTCTTTAAAAGAATATTATATCACCCTACCTTAGAATAGCTATGCTTATCCCCCCTTCCCTTCTTAGAGATACTAGATAAATGGATATAATGGTCAGAGGAGTTTGTTGCGTAACCTAAGAACATGCTCAGATACACCTCAGAACATGCTCAGGTTACTATAAAGGTCATAATTATATCCAAATACAAGATTCTGAAACGTGTATGTGAATAACAATTGATCTCAAAAATCAATAAAATGAAAGGTTAGTGACAAAGATATAGAGCTAGTGTACAATCTGATGACTGGCCTTGGAACTGATGAGTTGTGTTGTATGAGAATTTTCTTTGAACTGAAGTCTTTAATTAGGTTAGTCCTGTTAGATCACAGCAGCAAACCGCATACCAAGATATCAGTCAGTGAGCCTGCACAGCGCCAATTTCCAAGGATTCTGTGATGAAAAACGTATAATGCTTTTCTAATCACTAAAGTAGATATGAGTTTCTTAAATGTGAGCAAAGAAATAAAAACTTGGGGAAATTGCTGTTTTGCTCTCTGCTACCAACTACTGTGAGGTCTCCATTAATGAATTTTATCCTTATTGCATTTTGTTTTTTTAATATGTATGATGAAAATGATAATGTGAAATAATTCCTGAGGTCATGGCAATTAACTAGCACTTATAAAATGTTTTAAAGAGAGGTACCATGTGAGAACAAATTGTTTAATGTAAACCAACAGATATCTTATGAGTATGCCACCTGAATAAGAACTCTATCCATTGAAATATGGATGTGCTAAGAGACAGTTGGAATTTAAAAATAAAAGTTTAAAAATTTGGCACTTAATCCAGAATTTATAGGACATGCAAATTATTATGATTTTGTTCCTCAAAGCATATTACAACAAGCTATACATTTTATTTTGGTCATTTATTTTAGTGGTTTGGCTTCCACTCACAGAAGAAAGAACAAAATTAAAAATCATCCAATCAATTGCAATAACGCCAATTCCCTAACAGTGATGAAAAAGACATGTACATTCAAAAGATAGTTAAGCAGGTAAAAGAAGCATGGAAAGCAGTGATCTTAACAATAAATAGATAAAAAGAAGAGAAAAAAGATGTCCTGTTTAATATGAATGCCAAAGGTAATACACAGAGGGTGATGGAGCTGACAGCCATGCTTAGTAATACACGCAAAAAATCTGATTCACAATGAGTCAGTAGATTGGCCTAAAGAGGATGAGTAAAGACATTCTGTATGTTCCTTGTCTCACTCCCACATTATCTTGAGCAGATGACTGACAGTTGCTTTGCTATCAGGGAAAAGGAAAGCAACAGCATCATCTTAATGTTAAAGAGCAACCCAGAGCAGTACTATCTGGAGCCTGATGGAATGGGGAGCTTATGAAAATGCACACAGATGTGTTAACTGGTCCTATTAGTCTTCTTCTGTCTTATTCCCTTCTTCTGCCTTGCAGGCTGATTACAATAAGTGGTGGTAACAACCAGTTAAAAGAGTAGTGTCTTGGGAAGAGGAACAAGAGCTATTCCTTAGTTGAAGAGAATGACAGGCTGGTAAGTGGGTAAATAGAATTTGATTGATTTATGACAACATTGATGACTTTTGGCCTCGAGGAGTGCCCACTTCCATCACTTGCATTCTTTAATCTCAAGGATAGAAATTGATTACCACGGAAGTTCATTGTCCCAAAGAAACAAAAGTTCATAAAGAAAATTTACAGTATAAACATAGGGCCTACACACTGAAACAAAGATCACAGGTGGAATTACCTACAGAGATATAACTAATGAATGGGAAAAATGAATTATTACTTGAAACAATTATCTTTAGATCAACTAAGCATTACAAACACAAAATACCTTATTTTATCTGAATTTATTCATTCTACTTCTTTAATAGTACTATTTATGTAAATCTGAATTTCTTACATTTTCATTATACCTAAAGAATGAATTTTTTTGCAAGAATAATTTGGTGGTAATAAATTAACTCATTTTTGTTTGCTGTGGAATGTCTTTATTTCTCCACTTTTGAAGGATAATTTGCTGGATACATAAGACTATGAATTATTATTGTCTTTTACTTATAATACTTCAGATATTTCCTTCACTCTCTTCTTAGCTGAGTAGTTTCTAGTGAGAATTCCTATATAATTATTGTCCTCCCTGCTCTATAGATAAGAATGTTTACCCCCTATAGCTTTTTTCAAGATACACTCTTTGTCTTTAGCTTTCTGTAGTTTGAATATGATATGCCTAGGTGGAGATTATTTTTGTTTTTTTAATATTGCTTAATGCATACTGGTCTCTGATATTCCTCTATCTGTTATTTTGGAGAATTTTCAGTCATTAGCACTTCAAAAATGTCTTCTATTCTTTTCTCTATTTCTTCTCCTTCTGGTATTTCTATGGTGTGTATGTTATGTATTTTTAAATTACACCATAGCTCTAGAGTGTTCTATTGTTTACTTTATTTTATTTTATTCCATTTTTTGCATTTATTTATTTTTGGGAAGTACCTATTGACATGTGTTAAAGTTTACTGATTCTATCTTCAGCTATTTACTGATGGATGCAACTGGCAAAGACATTCTTCATTTTTGCTACAATATTTTTTATAGCTATTTTAGTATGTCTGTATTGATCTCACAGAATATCATAGACTGAGTAGCTTAAACAAGAAACATTTATTTTTCACAATTCTGGAGGCTGGGAGTCTGAGATCTGCAAACCAGTATGGTGGGGTTCTTGGTGAAGTCCCTGTTGTAGACGGCCATATTATTGTGTGCTCGAATGGTTGAGAGCAGAGAGAGGGCTAGCTCACTTCCTCTTATGAGGATGCTAAATCCCATTGCAGGGGTTCCACTTTCACATAATTATGTCCCAAAGGCACTACCTCCAAATATTATCACATTGGGGCTTCAACATATAAATTTTGTGGTGACTCAAACATTTGGTTCATAGCACTAGCATTTCCTTCTGATTCTATAGTTTCTGAATTTCTACTTGCATTGCCTATCTCTTCGTGCACATTGTTGATACTTTTCCATTAACCCTTGCTGTGTTATTTATAGTTCTGTAAATTTTCTTATCTGGTCATTTCAATTTCTATGCCATATTAAAGTCTGATTCTGATGCTTATTTTATCATTTTAGATTGTGACAGATATGTATATTATTTACCTTTAGCATGTCTTATACAATAATTTCTCTTTGAAAGCCACACATTTGTCAGGAACTAAAGTAAATAGATCTTCCCTGTGAGGTTTTACGTTGATTTCTGGGAGTCAGGCTGTGTTTGCCTTACCGGAAACTGCAGTTTTCACTAGTGTCCTTGTTTTTCTTTCCTTTTGACGACGACAACTACATGAAGAATTTTTTAAAACTCACTAGATTATTTTAATAGATACAAGAAAAGAATGCCTTCTTACTCGATAACTTTTCATATTAAAACTCTTAGCAGACTGGAACTAGAAGAAAAATTGTTAAAGAACTTAATAGACTAAATACAGAACTCTCATGTAGACCCATGCCTCACTTACATCTGCTAGGGACAGCCCTGGTGATTGCGCTTACTTCCCTCTTCTTTTACTTTCTTCACGTGAAAACTTAGATCATTAATCGGTCCTATCTCAATTATTTTAGAGAAAATTTTTTGAAAGAATTTTGTTTAGATAATAACATCAGAAAGATAACTGCAGTCATCTTAACTTTTTAAGTACTACTGGTGGCACTACCACTGAGAAATAAAGAAGTCAACAACTTGTTAAGGAAAGACTAAACTGATAGATAAAAATACAAATAAAAAACTCCAGAGAATGAAGTGCAGCTGGGTTGTTCCTTATCCCCAAGGGTCTTAGAAAATTCACCTTCTTTTTCTAAGGTATTTAGTTGCATTTAGAGAGAGGAGCAGAGAAATGTGATTCTATGCCACCTGGCCTATGCAACCAGAATACATTAGTTATTTTCTTTCCTCATATTATGATTGTTGTCCTACTTTCTTCGATTTCCTGTTGTTACTATTGTTAAGAGGGCTTTTAGCACAACTCTGTGATATGTAATTTGAATGTGATATGTAATTTATTCCAGATGCTATTAAGATTTTCTATTTTTCTTTGGATGTTTGTATTTTTCTAAGCTTTTCTAGATTATATTTAATTCATCCTATTTTGGATTTATTGGATCCTTGACCTGTGAGGGTCTTCAATCAGTTCTGGAAAACTCCCCCCCCCCACTCTATTATTACATAAATCTCATTCTCTTCTAGTACTACAATTTTAATTAAAAGTATTTTAAAACCCCTCACTATTTGGAATGTCTCATAATGCAATTTTAAATCATTTTTTCCCTTCATTCAGTAATATGTATAAAGTCTCCTCTTTTGTTTTCCACTTCACTAAGTGTGAAGCTCACATATATAGTATTGACAGATTCCCTTGGTTAAATGTTATTTCAATTTTAATAATTATACTATACAAACCTGACACTGTAAAATGAATTATACATATATTTTAATTACATTTTTAAATACTTTTTATTGACTTTAGAGAGAGGAAGGGAGAGAGAGTGATAGAAACATCAGTGATGAGAGATAATCATTGATCGGCTACCTTCTGCATGCCCCCCACTGGGGATTGAGCCCACAACCTGAGGATGTGCCCTGACTGGAATCAAACCACAACCTCTTGGTTCTTGGGTCAATGCTCAACCACTAAGCCACATCTGCTGGGCTATTTTTTACCATATTTTTTTAATGTAAGATGCTACTGAGAATGTTACAATAAACTGTAAATATATACTAATTCCAGAAATTTAAAGTAGAAAAAAAAATATGTGTGTCTTTGAATGAACAAACAATGTCAATGCTGAGGGAAGTAAATCCCTGTCTTTTTTTTTTTTCATTTCTGATATCTTCTGAGGAAAAATGTAAATAAGACATTTATAGAAATGTTTTAACTTGATAAAATAATAGATGTAGGTCTTTTGATTCGTAGTACTCAACTTCTCTCTCATTTCTAGGCAACTCATTTTATTTTATTTTTTTTTATTTTTATTTTATATTTTTTATTAAGTTATTATTTTTGTGCATATACCAATGCCCCTCCCCCTCCCGTACATACCCTCCCTCCCCAGAGTTTTGTGTCCATTGGTTGTACTTATATGCATGTATACAAGGCCTTCAGTTGATCTCTTATCTCCCCCAGATCTTCCCAGCCTCCCCGCTGTAATTTCACAGTCTTAGGCAACTCATTTTAAGCATTTTCCTGTTTTATCCTAATTTCTCCTATCAGAGGAGATTTGATGAATTTCCATCAGTGTGATATATCCAGGCCATAGATTGTATGCTTTTTTCATATTTTATGTCTCATAATGAATTCAAAATAAATGTCTTTAGAGGAGAAATTTCTGGCAATAGCAATATGTGAGAAAAGCTAATTAGGTAGTGAGGTAGCCTGTTGAAGGATAGTCATAGAGGAGACATCACTATTTCTACACAAGGGACCATCTTAATTTGGTAGAGATAAATAATATTATTTTATAAATAATATTGTGGTTAATGATTATTCAGCCCTGTTTTAGAATGAGTACTTCATTTTCCTTCAGTATATAATTGATTGCTCAAAATGGTTTCCCAATACCCACTTTTTTTTCAGTATTCTATTATACTCCCCAAGATAAGAAAACACCATTGCTTAAACTATTGGGAAAACTATTTCATAATAAGACAACAACAAAAATAACTGGCTCACATATTATTTATTATATATGTATAATAATTTACAAAGTAGAATCACAATTTTGAAGAGCTTTCATATCAGCAATAAGGCATCATTACAATGAGAAAGCATTTAATTATGTTGTAAAGGTCTGGTATTCCAGGAAAATGTCACCTCAAAATAAATTTCTAACAGTTAATTATCAGTGACATTTAACATGTACAAAAATTAAATATCACTATATAATCCTGTAATCATTTTATTGCTTTTGTAGACATTTCAATATTTAAAGTTTTTCAAGTAACAATGGAAAAGGCTTGCCACTAAGCCCAGTTCTTAGTTTTCTATGAAAAACGATATGACATTCTTGAGCTTTGTTTTTATAAGTAGATCTTTAAAATCATGAGAAAAATATTGCATTATCACCAAGAAATAAACATAAAATTATACAGTGTAGCTTAAGATGTTGAATTCCTAAGAATTATATTTAAATATGAAGTATATTACCAACAAAATAAATAGAATTCCCCACTTTTTTATCAGAGCCCAGACAAAATCATAAATGAGTATAAGAATTGAAAACAGCTATGTCAGAAATAAAGTTCTGTAAACAATTGAAAGTTTATAAGCAATTGCATGTTTTCTAGGTGAAGTGATAAATACTACATATTATTAATTTTATATATGTAAAAAACAGTTTCATAAAATATAGCATATAAAATAAAAATTCTGATTGAGAATAAGAATAAAAACCAAATACTTTTTATTGGTTTGAATAGTTAGTAGAAATTTTATTAATGAAAGTACAAAGAAGCTCATATCACATGTATATGTAGGTCTACCTCATGTTTCCAAATGACCATGTAATAGAAATATGGACATTCTATATGGACATTCTGGACATGTCCAAAATCGGTGCTACAATAACAAGTAGCCACAAGAACTGTTTTTTAAAAAGCTCAACCAGACAATCACTTATCTTAGTAAACTTCTTCTGTAATTCAACCAAACAGTGACAATCTCTTAATCTTGAATGCCAAGCAGTCCGCAGTGGGCTCATTCTCACACATCTTTTAGTATTAGCCAATCCACATCAGTCTCACTTGAGAAACCATGTTTCCACAGATGATGGCAACCCATTAAGGCTCTGAAAAACCACCAATCCTTATACAGTGAAGTTTACTGTATAAATGTTTAAAATTTTAAAATATGTGAAGAATTTTAATGTACTGATTGATGTTCAATTGATCTCCAATTTGGCCAGTAGGATGGCATTGAATTTCTCTATTATTTTAACACTAGGGGCCCAGTGCATGAATTTGTGCACTTTGAAAGGAACTGTGGGCTGCGAGGCTGTGGTGGACACAGGGGCAGGTCTTGGCCCATTCTCTGCACCCCCACCCTGCCCTTCCCACCATCCCCTGTCTGCCAGCAGCCCTGCTTTCACTGCCACTACTCCCACATGCTGATGGTGCCAACCCTGATTGCACCTGCTGATGGCATGAAGTGATTGTGGTCAGCCACCTTCAGTGGGTACGAGTGTTGGTTTCTGCCCCGATCAACCCTTAGGAGCAAGGGGAGGTAGAGAAGCCCTCAGAAGTCACCAGGACCAAAGCCACCATTCACACCCACTGATGGCACCAAGTGATTGAGACCAGCTCCAGGTGCTGGCAGCAGGTGTGAGTGGTGGCTCTGGTGCCAGAGGCAGGTGTGAGCAGGGCCATTGCCAGCAGCAGGTGCAAGTGGCAGCTTCAGCGCTGGCCATGGGTGCAAGAGGTGGCTGCCAGCCCCTATTGCCCCTCAGGAGCAGAGGGAGGTAGAAAAGCCCTGAAGGGCTATTGAGGCCATCAGCCGCCCCTTGTGCCCACTGATGGTGCCAAGCAATCATGGCCAGCACCAGGTGCCGGCCGCGGTGTAAGTGCCAGGCAGGAACATGGCATGGGGGAACAAAGAATTTTCAGTAACCACCATAGGCTAGCCCTGATGACAGTGATCAGAGTCTTGCTTTGGTCTAGCGACCCGGCTCACCTGCTCTACCATCCCACCTTGGCTGACACCTGCCGTGTTCCACACTTGCCCCCTTTTGGTCAGGACACATCATAGTGACCAGTTGTTTGGTTGTTCAGTTTGATTGTTCAGTTGTTTGCTTGTTCCAACGTTTGGTCTATTTGAATATTAGGGTTTTACTAGTATATATGTACCATATTTTCCAGTGTATAAGATGACTTTTGAAATGAAAAAAAGTCGACCAAAAATTAGGGGCAAAAGACCAAAATTGCACAAAAATTACCTGCAGATCTTGATGGCAAAGTAAGTCTTTTCTTTGAAGTGGGGGGTAGTCTTATACAGCGAATATAGGCTTAAACCTATGTTTTAACTGTAAAATTAGGGGGTTGTCTTATACGCTGGAAAATACGATAGATATTCTTTTAACATATTTCTACTACATTCCCAAAATTTCAATTTGAGATTATCAGATGAGTTCTCAATAATGTGTGTGAAAATTTTTCAGAGGGAGCTCTTTTAGTATTGGAGGTCTCAATTTATTTCCCATTAGTCACAAATATAAAAACATTTATGTGACAAACACATCCTGTACCCAGCACAGACCCATAATTGAAATTTTATTTATAATACACCATTTAGAGAGAATGGCTATATTCTTTTAAAAAGCATTTTTAAAAATAATGACTCTCTTAAATCTTTCTGGTTGATGCCAGTCATTCCTTGAAGAAAACTTGAGTGGCTGAATCACTGACCTGCTGGTAATTCTTTACTTCCCTAAAGGTGTAAATGTCCAGAATTGGAAAAGCCCTCAGGACATCATACATTCAGTGCTCTCCTAATTTCTTTACATTTCTGCTTATAATCTTTCTTACAAAAAAAAAAAAAAGAGTTGGGGGAAGGAGATTTACCTGTATAGATATTAAGGCAAACCTACTTTTGCCCCACCCTGTATTGGTGTCTGATGAGATTAAGTCAATATTGAGAATTAGGTATTTTGAGAGGTTGCCACTGACAACGTATTGTTTATTTGTTTTTATTTTTTTAAAATATATTTTATTGATTTTGTACAGAGAGGAAGGGAGAGAGATAGAGAGTTAGAAACATCAATGAGAGAGAGTCATCGATCAGCTGCCTCTTGCACACCCCCTACTGGGGATATGCCCGCAACTAAGGTACATGCCCTTGACCGGAATCAAACCCGGGTCCCTTCAGTCCCCAAGCCAACGCTCAGTGGAGCCAAACCGGTTTCGGCGACAATGTATTATTTATTAAAGCAAGCCACATTTGTGTACATAGTGAATTAATACCCTATCTAATAAAAGAGTAATATGCATATTGACCATCACTCCAACACACAAGATAGCTGCCCCCATGTGGTCAAAGATCCTTCCCCCATGTGGACACAGGATGGCCACAAAAGATGGCCAGCAGTTGAGGGCAGGTGAGGGACCAGGCCTGCAAGGGAAGGCAGTTGTGGAAAATCAGGCCAGCAAGGGAAGGCAGTTGGGAGGGACCCAGGCCAGGCCTTCAGGGGAGGGCAGTTAGGGGTGACCAGGTCTGCAGAGGAGGGCAGTTAAGGGCAAATAGGCTGGTAGGGGAGCAGTTAAACATCAATCAGGCTGGCAGGGGAGTGGTTATGGGCTGATCAGGCTGGCAGGCAGAAGTGATTAGGGGCAATCAGGAAGGCAGGCAGGTGAGCAGTTAGAGCCAGCAGTCCTGGATTATGAGAGGGATGTTTGACTGCCTGTTTAGGCCCGATCTTACTAAGGGCCTAAGGGATCCCAGATTGGAGAGGGAGCATGCTGGGTTGAGGGACACCGCCCCACCCCACCACCACACAAATTTTGTTTAATGGGCCTCTAGTCTTATAATAAAGCCTATGCTTGATTAAAGAAGTAAAATAGCTAGAATGAAGAAAATATGAGGCATTCACATGATCAACATAGATAACAAACTACTAAAATTCTTATCAAGCAACATAAGTAGGGTAGTTAATAAATAGCCCAGAAAGTGTCAATACCTAAGGAGAAAGATATCCTTTTTGCTCTGACTTTGCATAATGCAGATTGAAGACTGCAAACCCCTATGTTGAACTGCCAAACTTTTCTCTCTGGTGTTCTATGCACTTGCTCCATCATTTTCTTAACAACATCTGATTTCCTGGAATTCCACAGCTGTACATGCTCCAGAGTAAAGCTGGCTTCAGAAAGCCAAACCCTCTAAATAAGCCTTCCAACTCCTGGTAATAAAGTTTTCTGACAGGAATTAATTATGACAAGGAAAACAGCTGCAGCATATTCACACTTGCCGAGATCAAATTTGAAATAACATTGGTTTCTTTCCGTTTTTGGAATTCATTCATCCCACAAATAAAGATCAACTATTTCTAAACTTATTTAGAATGAGATAAGGAAGTACTATATTAATGACTAAAAACAAAACAAAATGAACAAACAGAAATATCTTTTTTCCCCCATGCTTTTACTTTCAACCTATTTTTTTTTTCCTTTCTGTTTCCTTTTATTATATTACTAGAGGCCTGGTGCAGGAAATTTGTGCATGGAGGGGGAGGGTCCCTCATTCCTGCCTACAATTTGGGACCATCCCTTTGCAATTTGGGACCTCTACACCTTTTTTCTTATCTAGCTAACCTCTTCACATTAAAAAAAACAAACAAAAAACAAACAAACAAATAAAAAAACAAAAACAATATATCACCTACTCTAGGAAATCCTCTTTGAACAAATGTCTTTATAATCTGTATTAAGTATTTTTATAGTATATCATTCTTTTTCTTTGATAGCTTATTAGAGTGGATGCAATGTGGATTTTGTTCTTGCATCTGAATTTTTTCTTCTTGCTCTTATAATAGCAAAGCTTATCTAATTTACATTTGTCCTTCAGGGGATTATATTTGGTTCAGTTTCTAGTTGGCTCCCTGCCTTTTTTAAGCAATAAATTTGGGTTGTGATAGTAAGCCTCACTTGTAATCAAGCCTATAGGTCTCCCTATTTGAATATTTCTATAATACCTATCACTTTAGCATACCAGAGATTGTATTCATTTATAGAAAATAACAATAAATGTTACCTGATCAGTTGATTTTCTAGTAATATTTTATAGCAAGATGAATTATTCTAGTAATTTAACTATTACAAAACTGAGGCATAGAGAAATAAATCACGGTGAACAATAAAGAATGACTCAAATATCAAAGCATAGTACACTTCGGGCCTCCCTTGTCCTGTGCCTCAGATATCATAGCATAGTACACAGTTCACATGGAACTCAGTTTTCTTTAAAATAGAAAGAGATCCCATACTCATGAAGCAGCTACTTCCATACATATTTTTTTTTAATTTAATTCACAGTCCATACTCTTTGTACTAATTATTGGAAAATCATCCCAGAAATTGCCTCTGTTCCTCTCTGTATTGTTGCCTTACACTCTGATGTTATTACTGTGCTTTTATCATCCACTTGCTCTAATAAGATTGTGAGGTTTTTAAGAGCAGAGATCATGACTTGAGCTTGTGTGTCTCTGTCATGGTGCCTAGATATTGTAAATACTCAAATGCCATCCAGTCCAAATGACTGTGATGAGAGAGGTCCACTGTTGCTGGAGACTTCTGATTTTTATTTAAGGGCCTCACTTGTTTGTGCCTTTACAGAGGGGTGAGTAGGGGCTGAGGGAATTTGGGGAAACCCACACAAAATTCTTCTCCTAAAATATTTTGCTAAGCTGGCGCCCGAGACCGGGCATTTGTCCAATTAAAACCCGGACTCACAGCAATAACAAAGGCACTTCTACTGCTAATGCGTGAGGATAAACCCCAGCCTGCAGGGATTCACCCCCATAGTCAGGACCAGGCAGCTGGGTAGTCCTGGGCTGGTGCTCCAAACTCTGGGGAGAGGGAGAGCTCCCATGGCTGCAGGCTAGAGGGGAACAGGTCCATAGTACAGGTTGGTCAGCGGAGTGGCTTCTTCCCCTGGGATTGCGGGGCAGCTTGGCCAGCTCGGCCTGCCCTGTTCACCCTGTGATCACAGGGTGGCTCAGCTTTCCCCCAGCTGCAGCTCACCAGTCTCCTATGGGCTGGGGGGAGCCGACCAGCGGAGCTCACAGGATGTGGCAGCGGTTGTAAAGGTTGCCATGGCAATCCAGCACTGATTTCTGGTTGGTCAGCCTTTGGTTGTGATCAGTTGTTACAAGTTACAACGCTGGGCTTTTATTATTAGGATAATTTATTTTTCCATGACCATTTATCCCCTTTATACCCTCCTCCACCTCTCCCCCACATATGGCCACACTGTTGTCCATGCCTATGAACTCTCTCTCTCTCTCTCTCTCTCTCTCTCTCTCTCTCTCTCTCTCACTCAACAGAGCTGTCTGCCTGCTTTCAATATATGGGTCTGTAGACAAAATCTATTATTTTATTATGTAAAGTTATTTATAAATGCCAACAAAATGTAGTCAGAGGAAAATTACCAGCTCTTCTATAGATGGATTTCACTCCCTGGGAGTAAATTTTTATGGCAGCTAATTGTCATTCTCAAGTATTATATTCATAAAAATGATGCTACTATAGAGTGACTTCTATCTGGAATACAACTTGGACTCAATATCTCTATCTCATCATTATAGATGCTAAATCTTTACTTCCTCTGTAGAGTGTTAGATTAATAATAATACCAGAGCTAAGAACCTTTCTTCCAAAATATGTACACCCTAACACTGGTATAAGGTTTTATGGTTTTGAAAGTGATTTAGCATTTAAAAAAATTTTTTTAGCATATATTCTTGAATCTCCTCAACAATGCTAGAGGTGGGAAGGACAGGTATTATATTTCTCAGTTTGCCAATAAAGACACTAAGAAAAATTATAGTGACTTTCACGGAGTACTACAGCATATATAGTATATTAGAACTAAGAAAAGTACTCATGTTTTCCAAAGCTTGGTGTAATTTTTTCCCCCAAAAAAATACATTGTTTCATGTACTTTACAAAGTAGTCCCACTGATATTTCAAGTATCCACCTGGCATAGTACATAGTTATTACAAATATTACTTGCTATAGTCCCTATGCTGTACTTTATATCCCTGTGACTATTGTGTGACTATCAATTTGTGGTTCTTAATCCCTTCACCTTTTTAACCCAACTCCCCTACCCGCCTCTCCTCTAGCAACCATCAGTCTGTTCTCTGTATCTAAGTTTGTTTCTACTAAAAATATGTTTTGTATTTACTTGATTCAACATTTACCTCTATGGTATACATGCTCATTCTAAATAATAAAGAGGGAACATGCTAATTGACTGCCATGCTCTCAAAGATGGCAGTGCTCTCAGCCACAAGATGGCAACACCCAGGCCCCTCAGCTCTGCTGGGCAGCAGGTGTGTGGTACAGCCCTCCCTCCCCCAGGCGGGCCGGCCACTCCTCACCCTTGCCTCCAGAGTCTCCCTGATCCCTCAGCCCCAGCCAGCCAGGGCCAGCCCAAATTGCAGGAAAGTCTCAGATGGCAGCTGCCCAGCCACCCAGGGCAGCCTGAGACTCAGGTAACCAGGGCCAACCAAGGCTTGTGCTGTCAGCAGTTGCAGCAACAGAGGTGTGATGGGGGCGTCACCTTTCCCTGATGGTTGGGCTACCTCCTGCCCCTGAGGGCTCCCAGACTGTGAGAGGGGCCAGGCAGGGCTGAGGGACCCTCCCCCTCCAGTGCATGAATTTTAATGCACCAGGCCTCTAGTACACTTTATAAAATTTATTAATTCTTTTTTTAAAAAATATATTTTATTGATTTTTTACAGAGAGGAAGGAAAGGGGAAGGATAGAGAGTTAGAAATATCGATGAGATGAGAGAGAAACATCGACCAGCTGCCTCTTGCACACCCCCTACCGGGGATGTGCCTGCAACCAACATACATGCCCTTGACCGGAATCGAACCTGGGACCTTTCAGTCCGCAGACCGACGCTCTATCCACTGAGCCAAACCGGTTTCGGCAAAATTTATTAATTCTTGTCCTCTGTTATATAGTTTAAACTTTTAGTTTCCATATTTTGCTTAAAGTTGTGATTGTAGAAAGCAATATGTTTTATAACAGAGAGAGAATATCCAAGTCACAGAATCATAAAATAATTTTAATATAGTAGATATTCGAGGTATCTATATGCTCAGTTTTCTATTCATAATTATAATGCCACATTATCAGTATATGAAGTTCAGTTTGGTTCCTACACATTTACTAGTATAAAGGTTAATATATAACCTAGTGTTGGCCAGTTTAAGCTCCCTACCTGCCTGGCTGTAGCACTAGTTGAGGATAGGTAGGTGAGCTATGATAGCTCAGTCATCATTAGTTTGAAAGCATTTGCTAAAACTCTTAAGGAGAAGTTTGTACTAAAATTCTCAAGAGAACAAAATCAATGGAAAGTGGAGATATTATTTAGGAACAATCTGACTCTTGTTGGAAATATTTCCCAGAAAATAGAGAGTATATTTGAATTCATATGTGAGGAATGTGAAGCTTGGGATCTGGAAAAAAGTTTGATCATGGAGGCAGAAATAGACAGCACTTGGTTCTATGGTAGCTCAGGTGAAGCTCACAGAGTGTGGAAAATATGCAGATGTACTTTGCTACATACTAGTATCTATTAAACACATGAAAAACATTTTCTATTCATGCCAATGGATCAATAATTATTAAATTTCATAGATTAGAGATGGAGAAGCAGATGAAAATTTCTCATGCTTTTGACTGCTAAGCCAATATCTGATAAGATCACATCTCTCTTAGTATGTTTACTCATGAGGCGCTTTGTAAAATCACAAAGATTCAGGATCTTTGCTGGGACTCAGGATTTTAAAATATAAGCATGAAGAGTAGAACTTAGAGTTACTCAGTGTTCACCGTGCAACGTTAAGTAAACATATTTAGTTCTTGAAATAATACTTTGAAGTACCAAACCCAAAAGTGATGGATGTGGGGCATCTGAAACTTGAGATACCAATGATGTAATTGGCTTTGGGTCATCTGCTTTCTGCTTACATCGGCATTTCTTCTTACCCATTCCCCACCTTGCTGTTTTCAGCTCAGATACGGTAAACTTTTCTAGTCCTTGTTGAAATAGTGTTGTTCTCTTCTGCCTTAGGTTATTACCTTGTGTTCTATGTGAATATGTCTCTTACCATCTGGACTAGCTATTTCCTCCTCATAATTTACATGCAATTATCTAAAATATAATCCCTCCCAAAGCATTGCTGATTGCTACAGAAATGATAGGTCATCTTTTTTATATGCCCCCTTAATGTTGTATATTCTTCTTTCCCAACAGTCTGCACAGTTGTGAACATTAAATTATTTATTTTATGTTATCCCTCATGTCTATAAACAACAAAAGGTTAGGAACCAAGTTTCTGTTTTGCCTTTTCTAAATGTCTTTATCTCAAATTCTTGACACAGTACCTAGAACAGAGCCAGCATTCAGAAATAAAAGTTGACATATAAACTCTGACTCAAAAGCCCTCTGTAAGTTTTATAGACCTAAATACTATGGTTTCCAAAGTTGATATAACTCACATTGGTTTATATCATGGAAAACATGTGACTTCTATGATAGACTACCATTTCTATTATAAACAAACATAAATTTGGACAAAATGAACAAAATACTTATCTTTTAAGCACTAGACAGTTGTCTGTGCAAGAATATAATTTCTGAAAGATGGAATCCTCCTGAGGTGAGTCTACATTGCCCTGACTCTTTGTCTGAGACAGTTTCCTGATCACCAGGTATCAAGCTGGAGTTCATCTGTGAATAGTGTTCCAAATGTATTCAGGAGGGAGAGATGATAATTGGGACAGTTTAAATGTTTGGGATCTGGGGAGAAGGGAGGAAGTTGCAAAGAGAAGATGCCAAGAAATTACTGTAAGGGTCCCATGAATACTTGGCTTAAGGATGGACCAGAAAAAAATTAACGAGTTTTTAAAGTGAAATAAAAGGGGGAAAAATCTATAAACCCCTTCCATATTAAGTAATAATATTGATCAGAAATAAGGGTGAAAAATACATTTTTAATTAACAAATTCAGAGAAAATTAATTGCTAACAGAAATGCACTGTAAGAAATACTAAAGGATACCCTTCAAGGTGAAAGCAGGTAACAACAAATAAACACCTATATTATAAGAATTAGTAAAGAGCAAAAGTAAATGTAAAAAAAAAAGCATTGTTATTTTTCTGACATAAATTTTCTTAAAAGACAAGTATTTTAAACACAAACTAATAAAATTGAAAGGTAGAATTTAAAACATTCATAGAGATAAAATCCTATATAATAAGACACTAATAGGCTAAGTGTCCAGTTATCTAGTTAGCCGTTCAACCAATCAAAGTATAATATGCTAATGATATGTAAGACTGCTCAACCGCTTGCTTGGTGTGCACTGACCACCAGGAAGTTAGACAGTCTACCAGTTGACCAGTTGCTATGACGTGCACTGATCACCAAGGGGCAGATGCTCCGATGGTAGGTTAACTTGCTGCTGGGTCCCTCAGCCTGGCCTGTGCCCTCTCATGATCTGAGGCCTCTAGGGGATGTCAGAGAGCTGGTTTTAGCCCGATCCCGCAGGCCAGGCCAAGGGAACCCAGTGGGCACCGATTTGTGCACTGAGCCTCTAGTATATAATAAAATAAAGTGATGGTGCAGAAAAGTAAACATAGTGTAGGTGGTTTATTGTATTTGTGAATTTGTGATAAGGTTGGAAGTGGGAAATGTCAAATCTATATATATATATATATATATATATATATATATATATATATATATATATATATATATATAATAGCCTAAGTGACTGACTGGCCAACTGGCCAACCATCCAAGTAGCTATGACATGCAATGACCACCAGAGTATAGATGCTCAATGCAGGAGTTGCCATGCTGCGGTGAATTGACAGCTGCAGTTCTCGGGTGACTCGCCCGGAACCAAAAAGGAGGGAGCCCGATTCCAGGTGCGTCACCTGAGAACCACCCTTCGCAATTCAGGACCCCTTGGGGGATGTCGAAGAGCCAGTTTCCATACTCACAGGCCAGGCCAAGGGACCCCACTGATGCACAAATCCATGCACTGGGCCTCTAGTGTAACATAAAAGTGTGGAGGGTGAAATAAAACATGGACAGTATTGTGTGTGGAACGTGAAGTGAAACATTGACTACAAATAAACTCTAAGGATGCATATTGTGAACCTTGAAGTGAACACTTAAAAACTCTTTCCAAAAACTGTAATTTTAAGTCTATAGACATAAAATAAGTATTGAAAATACATTTTTTACTTTTAGATAGCTAAACAAAACAGTTGCCACCTGCCGAAACCAGTTTGGCTCAGTGGTAGAGCGTCTGTCTGTGGACTGAGGGGTCCCAGGTTCGATTCCGGTCAAGGGCATGTACATTAGTTGCAGGCACGTCACCGGTGGGGGGTGTGCAAGAAGCAGCTGGTTGATGTTCGTCTCTCATCGACGTTTCTAGCTCTCTATCCCTCTCTCCTCCTCTCTGTAAAAAATCAATAAAATATATTAAAAAAACAAACAAACAGTTGCCACCTAAATGTATGCCTTCACATAGAAAACAACAACACTAAGAAAAAAACAAAAAACAAAAGGATAGATAAATACAGACTGGAAAAGATTCAAAGTAACTGTTAATAAGAAAATGGGGCTGGGGGGGGGGGCAGAGGAGAGGGGGGTTATCACCAAACCACTGAAAGTATTTTCTCACATACTTCCTGCAAGCTGTTGTGGCAAGCACAAACTTCCCAAGGAAAGCTTTAGGAAGAACAGCAGAGAGCTGGTATCTGCTCTAAAATTACTAGAAACCTACCAGAAAGATAAAGTCCTCTCTAAATGGCAGTTAATATAGCTACAAATGAGAGCCTGATTACAGGCAGGGGCCTTGCAATTAGGTGGAATTCAAGTGTCAGTTTTTCAAGGGGACACTAGAGGAGAAAAGGACAAAGGAAAAAAAAAAGCCCCCTTTATCGATCACAACCTCAGCAAAGAAGGAAAAATTAGAATTCTGCCAAACAAAAAAGACAACCGAAACATTGGTGAACACTAAACACCTCTTCTTACCACAAAGTAATGAAAACACTGATTTTAATCTTAAGAGAAGAAAGAGTACTTTCTTTTTATATAGCAGCATAGTATTCCATTGTGTAGATGTACCACCGTTATTTTTAAATACACTCATCTGCTGCTGGGCACTTAGGTTATAAATCATGCTGCTATGAAATAGAGGTGCATATATTATTTCTGATTGGTGTTTCTGATTTCTTGGGATATATTTCTAGGAGTGAGTTCACTGAGTCAAATGGCAGTTCCATTTTTAATTTTTTGAGGAAATTTTGCGGCTATAAAAAAGAAAGAACTTTTCCAGAAGAACATCACACAGATCATACACCATGACCGAGTAGGATTTATTCCAGGAATGCAAGGATGGTACAATATCCGCAAATCAATAAACGTGATACATCACATTAACAAATTGAAAGATAAAAATCATATAGTCATATCAATTGATGCAGAAAAAGCATTTGATAAAATCCAACACCCTTTCCTGATAAAAACTCTTAACAAGGTGGGAGTACAAGGATCATACCTCAACATAATAAAAGCTATTTATGATAAACCCACAGCCAACATTATACTCAATGGGCAAAAACTAAAACCATTCCCTCTACGAACAGGAACAAGACAGGGATGCCCACTCTCGCCACTCCTGTTTGACATAGTACTGGAAGTACTAGCCATTGCAATTAGACAAGAGGAGGAAATAAAAGGCATCCAAATTGGAAAAGAAGAAGTAAAGTTATCCTTATTTGCAGATGACATGATATTGTACATAAAAAACCCAAAAGACTCCATTAAAAAACTAATTGACTTAATAAATGAATTTGGCAATGTAGCAGGATACAAAATTAATGCCAAAAAATCCATGGCATTTCTATACACCAACAGTGAAACTACAGAAACAGAGACTAAAAAAGCAATTCCATTTACCATCGCACCAAAAAAATTAAGATACCTAGGAATAAATTTAACTAAGGAAGTAAAGGACCTATATGCGGAAAACTACACGACACTGAAAAAAGAGATAGAGGAAGATGTAAGGAGATGGAAGAACATACCATGTTCATAGATTGGTAGAATCAACATCATCAAAATGTCCATACTTCTTAAAGCAATCTATAGGTTCAATGCACTCCCCATTAAAATACCAACAGCATACTTCACTGACCTAGAAAGAACTCTCCAAAAGTTCATTTGGAACAATAGAAGACCCCGAATAGCCACAGCAATCCTGAGAAAGAAGAGTAAAGTAGGAGGGATCTCAATACCAGACTTCAAACTATATTACAAAGCCACGGTTCTCAAAACAGCCTGGTACTGGCACAAGAACAGACATATAGATCAATGGAATCGAATCGAGAACCCAGATATCAACCCAAATCACTATGCTCAATTAATATTTGACAAAGGAGGCACTAATATACAATGGAGTCAAGACAGTCTCTTCAATAAATGGTGTTGGGAAAATTGGACAACACATGTAAAAGAATGAAACTAGATCACCAACTTACACCATACACAAAAATAAACTCAAAATGGATACAGGACTTAAACATCAGACGGGAAACCATAAAAATACTAGAAGCATCCACAGGCAGCAAAATCTCAGACGTATGCCAAAAGAACTTCTTCACTGATACTGCCCCTAGAGCAATGGAAGCTAAAGAGAAAATAAACAAATGGGACTACATCAAAATAAAAAGCTTTTTTACAGCAAAAGAAACCATCAACAAAACAACAAGAAGGCCTACGGTGTGGGAGAATATATTTGCAAATAATACCACTGATAAAGGTTTAATCTCCAACATTTACAGACAGCTTATTCAACTAAATAAAAGGAAGATGGATGATCCAATTAAAAAATGGGCAATGGACCTAAATAGAATATTTTCAAAAGAAGACAGAAGGAAGGCCAAAAGGCATATGAAAACTTGCTCAAAGTCACTAATTGTCCGAGAGGTGCAAATCAAAACAACAATGCGGTACCATCTCACACCTGTCAGAATGGCCAACATCAACAAATCAACAAACGACAAGTGTTGGCGAGGTTGTGGAGAAAAAGGAACCCTTGTGCACTGCTGGTGGGAATGCAGATTGGTGCAACCACTGTGGAGAACAGTGTGGAGTTTCCTCAAAAAACTGAAAAACTCCCGTTTGACCCAGTAATCCCACTTCTAGGAATATATCCCAAGAAACTAGAAACACCAATCAGAAAGGATATATGCACCCCTATGTTCATAGCAGCACAATCTACAATAGCCAGAATTTGGAAACAGTCTAGGTGCCCGTCAGCAGATGATTGGATCCAAAAACTATGGTACATCTACACAATGGAATACTATGCTGCCATAAAAAAGAAGGAATTCTCATCATTTGCAGCAACCTGGATGGAATTGGAGAACATCATGCTGAGTGAAATAAGCCAGTCAATGAAAGAGAAACACCACATGACCTCACTCATTTGTGGATGATAAAGAACATTATAAATTGATGAACCAAGAGACAGATATAGAGACAGTAAAACAACAGGCAGACTGTCAAATTACAGTGGACAGGGGAGGAAGATCTGGGGGAGATAATAGGTCAACTGAAGGACTTGTGTACATCCATATAAGTACAACCAATGGACATAAAACTCTGGGAAGGGAGGGTATGTACGGGAGGGAGGGAGGGGGGCAAAAAAAAATCAATAAAAAAAAAAGAAAAAAAAAAAAGGAAGAAAGAACTTTTACCATTTGCAACAGCATGGATGGTCCTAGAGAGCATTACCGTATGTGAAATAAGCCAGTCAGAGAAAGATAAGTATCACATGATCTCACTTATATGGTGAATCTATTAACCAACATAAACTGATGAATAAAAATAGACTCAGAGACAAAGAAACATCAAACAGACTGTTAAAGCTCCGAGGAAAGACAGGGAAGGGTAGAGGGGAGGGGTAGAGACAAGATCAACCAATGAACTGGTGAAGGCTTGTGGAGGGGGGGGGGGAGGATGGAGGGGAGGAGGTGACAAAGGGCAATGAGGAAAAAAGGAACCTCTGTAATACTTTCAACAATAAAGATTTATTTTTTTAAAAAGAAGAAACTAATAAGGATTCTAATATTATCTCAAATCTGAAAAATAAAATTATAAGTTTATTTTTAACTTACTCATTTAAAATAAAAGATGTTCATCCATTTGGCATAGGCTCAGTGATTGAGAGTCAATCTATGAATCAGGTAGTCATGGTTTGATTCCCGGTCAGGGCTCATGTCAGAGTTGTAGGCTTGATCCTCAGTATGGGACATGCAGAAGGCAGTTGATCCATAATTCTCTTTCATCATTGATGTTTCTATCTCTCTCTCCCTCTCCCTTCTTCTCTAAAATCAATAAAAATATATTTTAAAAAGGATTTTCAATTTGACTTACAAAGTAAAAAAAAATATTTGCTGTAGATAAGAGATGCACCTAAACAAAGTAATTAAGTAAGGCTAAAAATAATTTAAAAATGATATTCTAGTCAATAAGAAATCAGGTGTTATAATTTTTAAATCAGGCAAAGTACAAGCCAATCCCAAAAGTATTAAACATAAAAAAGAATGGCAATTTTTGTTTGTTTTAAATGTTTATTGTTAAAGTATTACATATGTTCCCTTTTTCCTCTATTTCTTGACCCCACCTCCCCCCGCCCCACCCCAGCTCCAGCCCTATTGTCTGTGTCTATGCATAATGCAAACAAGTTCTTTGGTTAATTACTTCCTACCCACTCACCTGCCCCTGCCTTCCCTCTGAGATTCCACAGTCTGTTCCACTGCTTCTATGACTCTGGATCTATTTTGTTCATCAGTTTATTTTGATCATTATACTCCACATTTGAGTGAGATCATGTGATACCTGTCTTTCTCTGGCTGTATTTTTTCCCCTTAGCATAATATTCTCCAGGTTGCTCCATGCTGTCTCAAAGGGTAAGAAATCCTTCTTTTTTATTGCTGTATAGTATTCCATGGTGTAAATGTACCACAGTTTTTTTTGTTTGTTTGTTTGTTTTTATCCATTCCTTAACTGATGGGGACTTGGACTGTTTCCAGATCTTAGCTATTAGAAATTGCATTGCTATGAACATAGGGGTGCATCCATTCTTTCTGATTGGTGTTTCTAATTTCTCAGGATATATTCCCAAAAATGGGATCAGCAAGTCAAATGGAAGTTCCATCTTTAATTTTCTTTTTAGGAAACTCCATACTGTTTTCCACAAAGGTTGCAGCCATCTGCATTGCACCATACCAGCAGTATAAGGGGGTCTACTTTTCTCCACATCCTCACCAGCACTTGTCATTAGTTAATTTGTTGATGGTAGCCATTCTGACAGGTATGAGGTGATAACTCATTGTCCTTTTTAATTTACATCTCTCTGATCAGTGACTTTGAACATTTTTTCCTTCTCTTGGCCATCTGTATGTCCACTGTGGAGTAATTAGGTCCTTTGCCCTTTTTTTGAATTGGATTTTTTTCTTTTGTTAAATTGTATGAATTCCTTATATACTTCAATATAGACCCTTTATCAGATGTATCATTGCCAAATATGTACTCCCATACAGTGGGTTCCTTTTTTGTTTTGTTGGTTCCTTTTTTCTTTTGCAGTGCAGAAGCTTTTTATTTTGATGTAGTTACATTTGTTTATTTTCTCCTTAGTTCTCGTTTCCCTAGGAGTTGACTCCATAAACATATTGCTATGAGAGATGTCTAAGATTATGTTGCCTATGGTTTCTTCTAGGATTTTATGGTTTTACAACTTACATTTCAGTATTTTATCCATTTTGAGTTTATTCTTGTGTAAGGTGAAAATTGGTGGACTAATTTTATTTTTTTGACTGTTCCTGTCCAATTTTTTCAACACCATTTATTAAAGAGACTGTCTTTATCCTATTGTATGCTTTTTCATCCTTTGTAAAATATTAATTGAGTATAATAACTTGGGTCAATTTCTGGGTCTCTATTCTGTTCCACTGACCTATATATATGCTTGTCCTTGTTTTGTTTCCAGTGGCTTTGTAATATAACTTGATATCTGGTTTTGTGATTCCTCCAACTATGTTCTTGCTTAAGTTTGCTAGAGTTATTTGGGTCTTTTCTTGGTTCCATGTAAATTTTTGGAGTATTTGGTCTAAGTCTGTGAAATATGCCATTAATGTTTTAATAATGATTACATTAAATCTGTAAATTGTTTTGGGTAATATGGACATTTTAATTATGTTGATTCTACAAATCCATGTACACAGTATATTCTTCCATTTATTTATACCTTGCTGTATCTCTTCTCTCTCTCTCTCTCTCTCTCTCTCTCTCTCTCTCTCTCTCTCTCTCTCTCATGTTCTGTAGTTTTCTGAGTACAAGTCTTTTACCTTCTTGGCCAAGTTTATTCCTAAATATTTTACTTTTTTGCAATAGTGAATGGAATTGTTTGTTTAGTTTCTCTTTCGGTGAGCTCATTATTGGTGTGTAAAAATGCCAGAGATTTTGGGATATTAATTTTATATCCCACTACTTTGCAGAATTCATTTATTAATTCTAGTCATTTTTGAGTGGAGTCTATAGGGTTTTCTATGTACAATATCATGTCATCCTCAAATAATGAAAGTTTTACTTCCTTCTTCCAATTTGGGTGCCTTTTATTTCTTCTTCTTATCTGATCTCTGTGGCTAAGACTTTCAGTACTGTGTTGAATAAGACTGGTGAAATCAGACATCCCTGTCTTGTTTCTGTTCTTAGAGGAAATGGTTTTAGTTTTTGCCCATTGAGTATGATGTTGGCTGTAGGTTTACCATGTCTGGTCTTTATTTTATTGAGGTATAATCTCTCTAATTCCACTTTGATAAGAGTTTTTATAAAAAATGGATGTTGGATTTTGTCTAATGATTTTTCTGCATCTATTGAAATGTTCATGTAATTTTTGTCTTTCAATGTGTTTATATGATGTATCACATTTATTGATTTGCAAATATTGTAATATCCTTGCATTCCTGGAATAAATATCACTTGGCCACAGTGTCTGATCTTTTGAATATATTGCTGATTCAATTTGCTAATATTTTGTTGAGGATTTTAACATCTATGTTCATCAGGGATATTGGCCTATAATTCTCTTTCTTTAGTAGTGTTTTTATCTAGTTTTGGAATTAAGTAATGCTGGCCTTAAGAAAAGAGCTTGACAGTGTTCTTTCCTCTTGGATTTTTTGGTATAGTTTGGTGAGGATATGTGTTAGTTGTTCTTTGAAGGTTTGGTAAAACTCTTCTGTGAAGCCATACAGATCAGGGATTTTGTTTGCTGGGAGTTTTTGATTACTGCTCCTATTTCCTCAGTTGTTATTGGGTTATTCAAGTTTTCTGATTCTTCCAGATTCTGTGTCAGAAGAGTGTATGTTTCTAGTAATTTGTCCATTTCATTCACATTATCCAGCTTGTTGGCATATAGTTGTTCATAGTATTTTCTTACAATCCTTTGTATTCTGTGGTATTAGTGGTTTCTTCACTGCTTTTGTTGCAGATTTTAGTTATTTGAGTCATATATTTTTGTTTTTTGATGAGTCTAGCTAATGGTTCATCAATATTGTTTTTTGCAAAGAATCAGTACTTGGTTTCATTAATTTTTGTATTGCTTTTTTAGCCCCTATGTAATGTATTTCTACTCTAATCTTTATTATTTCCTTCCTTCTACTTACTCTGTGCTTTTCTTGTTGTTCTATTTCTAATTCTTTAAATTGCAGGTATAAATTATTAATTTTCTTGTTTTTTGAGGTAGGCCTGCAGTGCTTTCCTCTCAGGACTGCTTTTGTTGTGTGTCATAGATTTTGGGTTGTTGTATGCTCATTTTCATTTGTTTCCAGAAAGGTTTTAATTTCTTTCTTCATATTATTGGTAACTTATTCATTCTACATAATAAAAACCTAATATGCAAATTGGCTGAAAGGTGGAACAACTGGCAGAATGAAAAGTTGCTAGGATGTGCACTAATCACCAGGGGGCAAATGCTCAATGCACGAACTGCCCCTTGCCCGCAGGCCCCAGGGTAGTCCAAGGTGAGTGCAGTGGGACCCCCCCCCACAATTGCTTGCCAGTTGCCTCACAGAGGGAGACAACTGGCAGTGGCAGCAGGTAGTGGGATAGGTGAGCAGGCAGTGCCAAGACAGATGCCAGCAGGGGCCCCCAATTGCCCCACCAGTCACCCTACAGATCAGCCCTGATTGCTTGCCAGGTCTGGTGACCCTACCCATGCATGAATTTCATGCATCAGGCCTCTTACCATCCAATTTATTGAAATAGTAATATGCAAATTGACTATCACTCCAACACACAAGATGTCTGCCCCCAGGTAGACACAAGATGGCCAACAGAGGAGGGCAGTTAGGGGTTATCAGGCTGGCAGAGGAGGGAAGTTTGGGGTGACTGGATCTGCAGGGAAGGGCAGTTGGGGTGAACAGGCCTGCAGGGGAGGGCAGTTAGGGGTGACCAGGCCTGCAGGGGAGGGCAGTTAGGGGTGACCAGGCCTGCAAGGGAGGGCAGTTAGGGGCAATCAGGCTTGCAGGCAGGTGAGCAGTTAGGAGCCAGCAGTCTTGGATTGTGAGAGGGATCCCATATTGGAGAGGGTTCAGGCTGGGCTGAGGGACACCCTCCTCCCCATGCACGAATTTCATGCACCATGCCTCTTGTATAAAATAAAAGCCTAATATGCTAATTGTATGGTCTTCCGGTTGGCCATTAAACCAATCAAAGCATAACAGGTTAATGATATGCTAAGGCAGCTCAACTGCTCGTTATGACCGTGCACAGACTGGTCGACCAGTCTCTATGATGTGCACTGACCCCCAGGGGGCAGACAGTCGACTGGTTAACCAGTCACTATCATGTGCATTGACCATCAGGGGGCAGATATTCCTACCAATAGGTTAACTTGCTGCTGGGGTCCAGCCAATTGGGACTAAGTGAGGTGGGCTGGATATTCCCTGGAGCCCTCCTGTGGTCCCTCCCCAGCTGGCCAACCTCCCATGCCCTTCCAGTCACTGATCATGCACTGATGGGGTTCTTCAGCCTGGCCTACACCCTCTTGCAATCCGGGACCCCTCCAGGGATTTCAGAGAATTGGTTTCAGCCTGATCCCACAGGCCAGGCCAACAGAACCCACTGGTGCAAGAATTCATGCACTGGGGCTCTAGTTGTTGAATAATATGCTATACAGCCTCAATGTGTTTGAATGGTTTTGAATGTTTCTACTGTAGTTGATTTCTAAGTTCATTCCACTTTGGTCTGAGAAGATGTTTGATATATTTCAGTCTTCTTGAACTTATAGAGACTTGTTTGTGTGGTCTATCTTTGAGAATGACCCATATGCATTTAAGAATGTATATTCTGCAGCTTTGTAGTGATATATTCTATAAATGTCAATTAAATCTATCTGAACCAGTCTGTCATTTAGAGTCACTATTTTCTTGTTAATTTTTTTGTCTTGAAGATCTGTCCAGTGAGGTCATTGAGGTGTTAAAGTCCCCTATTATGACTGTATTGCTGTCAATTTCTCCCTTAAACTTCTCTAGAAGTTATTTTATTTTAATTTTGTTTGTTTGTTTTTGTTCTTTATATATTTTAAGTTCTCCTATATTGGATGCATTGTGTTTACCAGTGTTATATCCTCTTATTGGATCTATCCCTTTGGTATTATGAAGTGACCATTATTGAGATTAAAGAGTACTAAAGAATGCTGACATATACGTAAACTGAATATATTATTATTCATAGTGAGATAATGAGATAAATAAGTGGAGGTATATTACTTAGGGACCATTTTTAAATCTAAAATATTTTATCTATATAAGGGTTATAGTATCTGATTTCATTATTAAACACTCATGGATCATTTGCTTTATTTAATGGACTTTAAATACCTACTAGAACATTAGCAATGAATGCTATAGAAAATGATTTTAATGTAATTTTTATTACTAATTTGTGAATGACTCTCACCTTGATTCCATTTATCATCATCAGAATTGTTACCATAATCATTATTGTAATAGTTAACATTTACTGAATAATTACTATAACCTTAGCATTATGCTATGATTTGCATTACTTTACTTAAAACCCTCAATAATCCCATGATATTGTTAACACTATCACCCTCTTTCATAAAAAAAAGGGGGGGGGGACTGAAAGTCATACAGTGTGTAAGTGGTAAATGCATAAAAAGAAACCTGTTTTATCAGACTGGAGTGTTCTATTAACATTCTAACCTATTTTCTTTTTAAATACAAGAATGGAAACTCAGAAGTTATTTTTTCAGATACATTGAGACTAAACTCTGCCACTAAACCATCCATTTCCATGCCATTTAGTCATAATCCATTTGGAGACAGATTTCATGGCAGCTGATTACTAGGTTGGTTGAGTAAACATACACTTTGATCCAACAGTAAGTAAATTTGGTAACTTGATTTTACTCAAGTATAGTAATCTTTAGCCTGTGAACAGTGACATCAGAATTTCCTATTTGACCATAGAACCATTTCTCTGTCTACATAGGGATCTTAGCCAGTGTCTGTGTTCTCAGGTTGGATTTAGGAGAATAATAGAAAGTATCATATATTGAGTGTTTATTATGCACCATTCACCATTCTAAATACTTTATATGTATTTTATAAGTTATTGACTCAACAACTTTATGTGGCAATATTACTAATTTTTTTTACCAATAAGGGAAAGGATGCACAAAAAAATGTTAAGTAAATTATCCAAAATTGCATAGTGAGTAGCAGAGCTGAGATTCTAAATGAGACAAATATATTGGGTCAGCAAGACCTGCTCTTGGGTGCCATAGTATTAATGATAACACCAGCCAACATTTTTGGAACCATCTTTAACTCCTGTTTTTCTCTCACATAAATATTCAATCCAACAAAATTCATTGTCTTCAACACCTTGAGTCTGTTGTGGTTTTTAATTGTTTGTTTGTTTACTTTATCACTGCCCTCACCCTGGACTCAGTACTATCATCTCCAACTAGATTTTCAACACAGCCTGCTGTTTTTATCTCCCTGTTTAACTCATATTTTGCTGCATGCAGTCTATTCTCAAATCATAGGTCAGATTCAATTTTTTTTTAAATCTTCTGAATATTTTTGGAAGATGAACTAACATCCATATGCTATTTAAATGTTGGTCATACAATCTTCCAGTATCATATACAACCAGAGGAGATATAAAAATCCAGATGCCCTAATTATTAATATATGCTTCTTGTTATTTATTTATTTATTTATTTTTAATTATTTTTTCATTTTATTGATTTTTTCACAGAGAGGAAGGGAGAGGGATTGAGCTAGAAATGTCGATGAGAGAGAAACATCGACCAGCTGCCTCTTGCACACCCCCTACAGGGGATGTGCCCGCAACCAATGTACATGCCCTTGACCAGAATCAAACCTGGGACCTTTCAGTCCCCAGACTGACGCTCTACCACTGAGCCAAACCCGTTTCGGCTTTGTCATTTATTTTAATGGACATTCCCTTTTTACATTTAGGATCCTATGGGGGCAGTAATAGGTTATACCTTTAGTTATCAATTAATGAAAGTGATTATTTGATAAACAAACAAAAAACAAGAGAACAAAATAATAGCAATATAATGGTCAGAGATATCATCTTATAATTTATACAGTTATACATACTATTTCTTTTCTTAAAGCTACACTCTGATACATCATTTCTAAACAAAATAACATTAGACCAGGCCTATACCATTTGGTGTTGAGTGCTTGACTCCTTTAGGTGACATACTCTTGCTTTTTCCTACCCCACCACCAGACCAAAATTAATATCACAATCTTACACTTTACTGTTCAGAACACTTATCTTACAAAGAGCCATCCACTATAATAAAAGTTATATTATAAGTTTATATATTATTTTTATATTTTATATATTATAGATACTAATTATTATAGATACTAGATGTTAGTATCTATAGCACATACTTTTATGTAGATTTTTTAAAAGTTTTATTTATTTAACAGATATTTTTTACCTTAATGTCAAGAATATAATTTATTTACCTTATGGTCTTTTATGCTTCTGTTTAAATTTTTTTCCCTACTTCAACATAATAAATATGTTCACATATGGTTTACCCAAAAGGTTTTAAAATTTTATTTTAAATATATTTCACTTTTTTATCCATTAGAAAAAAAATTATAAGATTCCATCTCCTTCCCTTAATGGGAGTTGATTGCCGAAGTCCCCTTTATTAAATTAGCCATTACTTCCTTATGCTTTCATTTGTATTTAGATCTATTTTTGAGTTCTCTATTCTATTTCAGTAGTCATTTTTTTTTCTAATTCTGTGCTAAAATATGTTTAATGTCTCTTCCCATTCAAAGTTGTATTTCTTGCTCATGTTTGTTATACCATATAAATTTTAAAGTAATTTTTTCAAATTTGACAATGGCATTCCTCAAATTTGGTTAGTTTTATTCAAAATTCTCCAACTTACATGATATTTAATTGAATGCTTTCTCACATCCCTCCCCCAACTCCGCCCTTTTCTGAAACCTGGAGTTTTCTTCTTTAGCGTTCTAGTACTTTACTGCATTCTTCAAAATGATATATGAAGTACTAGGTCTCTTGTCTTTTTTTATTAAATTACTAACTTTATTTCATTAAATAGTTCTTTTAAAACTAAAAAAATAATTTTTTTTTGCACTTCTAAACATATCTTTATAATCTCACCTACTTGCTTGATCATTTAATTTAACATAACTTTATATTCACCCTGAATTGTATGCTTTTGCAAAACTCTGATGTTATTATTATTAATCTTTATAAAAATTTTATAGTTTTCTTTAAAATCAATTAAAATATTTTTTACATATTTAGATCTGAAATGCTATTTATAGGTTACAGAAAAACAAACAAAAAACAAACAAACAAAAAAAACACCCCAAAAACAAAACAATTGTCTTTGGTGCCTTCAATTTATTTGCAGTCAGTGTGTAGAAATGTGTTTTATGCAGTTGTCCGGGCTGACCAGCAGCTTCTGAACAATGGATGAACAGATTACTCCAATAGTTTCTAATAGAACTAAGGAACTGCCTGGCCAAATGGACCAGACAGCCCCAATTGCCTGCCTTGCTTGGCTTTCATTACAGTTTGAGGCAAAGTTTATCTTTAGATAAAATCAAATGGGTGAGTAATCTTGGGAGGACACAGGTGTTTACATTGTCCTCTAGGCAAGGGTATCCAGGGATTAAGCAAATGGATTTCAGTAAACACATGGAGTTCTGCACATTCACAGACTTGTTTGGAAAGGTCAAGGAATAACTACCGTGTTTCCCCGAAAATAAGACATCCTCCGAAAATAAGACCTAGCGCATGGAAAGATAAGACATCCCCTGAAAATAAGACCTAGCACAACTTTGGGAGAAAAAATTAATATAAGACACTGTCTTATTTTTGGGGAAATAGGGTAGCAGCGTCACCTTAGAGGCCCCCCCTAAGTTGGAATTCTGATAAGCAGGGCAGATGACCTTCCACACATTTCCCTTTTCTGGGAATATCCTCCTAGCAAGCTTTCAAACCAAATCTCATGCTTCTCCATATCTGCTCCTTTTTTTGTTTTGCCAAGTATAGAAGACAGAGGGCTGTGATGAACTTGTTGCCTGTGAATGTAAGGGTCTGTGAAGTGCATTTACTGCTCTAGTTCTGATTTTACAGACTATAAGAAAAACAAAAAGAGCAATGATTAGTTATCTGGAATTCATGGGGTGTGAGTACACTCCAATAATTGCTCAACCTCTGCTGTCAGCTTCATTATTCTCCAGGTTATTCTGGGAGCTGTCTGCATCCAAAGAAAGTGCAACTTTTGGTGTTGCAGAGTTTCAGATGCGCAACTTTTGGTGCTCAGATTCTTCATTTCTGGGAGATGATCGGTACCATGCTATGCAGGTGAGCTGGAACCCACAGTGGCCCTGTGGGAGTAGAAACACAAGTATATACTCTCTCCCATGTTAATTCATTGTGTCCGATCCAGGTATTAGTTGTTCACATCTTACCACAATATTTGTGGTTTCCCAGATGGGGTATTGAAGATTGAAAATGATCATTCAAATTTAAAAAAAATAAAGGGTAAACATTGCTTTAGATAGTATGATACCAGGGTCCTTGAGTCCCATATTCACCCTTTTTTGTTTTATTAGCATGTTCAGGGCACATTCAACTTGATGGCTTGCCCTTGTGGATTGTAAGGGATTACCATAGAATGCTGGATGGACCAAGTTCTGTAAAAGGCGGCAAAGACATGACTGCTATAAGCAGGCCCATTATCAATTTTCATCTTGGTTGGAATTCCTAAAAAGGCAAATATAAATAGCATATGTATAATCACACAGTGCATGCATTCGCCAGGAAGAGCATGGGCACTGATCACACCAGGGGGTCTTCACATGCACAGACTGGTTTGGAAAGGTCAAGGAATAATTAGAGACTCCACCTTTGACACTCCCCTAAGTCCCCTAAGCCGGAATTCTGCTAAACAGAGCAGGCAGCCCTCCACATTTTACCCTTTTCTTGGAACATCCTCCTAGTAAGCTCTCCAAGGAAGTCTTATGCTTCCCCATTTGCATTATGTTGGTTATTCATTTTATGAAGCTCCTATATTTTCAAACATAGAGAAAATAAATAATTTCTTGTGTTGTGTTTTTAACTTTGAAAAAAAATCTTACATAAGAAACCATAGATATAGAATTAACAAAATAATGAGGTGCTATATGTTTAGCATCTTAACTATCATGCATAAGTTTCTTCTACAACATGTATTATTTTTATAAGTGGGATTCTGCAGGTACATTTTTTCATAACAAAGATGTTTTTAATATAGATACAAAGTTTTGGACAATCTTGAATATAGCAATTACTAGTGAGAATCCATTTTTTGAACCAATTTTTTTTTGCCCATAATGTATTTCAAAGAGATTTTATTTGCAATTAGATGTCAGTAGAAGGCGAAGCTATATTTTTTGTATACTGTAGATGCAAAAAAATAAGAAGAACGAAAGCAAAATCATCACAGTTCCTCTCTGCCAGAAACATGACCTTCTCTTTGAAAGAGTGAAAGATAAACATTCTAATTGTATCTTTGAATCACAAGACTATTGAAAATGCATTTGCAAGGATGAAAGGCAATTAAATGTTCCTGCTGAACCTGGTGTTTGTATTATAGACAATTTCTTTAGTTTGGTTCATTAAGAATAACATCATTATAGAGACAGATATGATAAAATATATTAAGTTTTATAGATGCTGAAAAACTATTTTTCCCTTTCATTGCCCCCCCCCCTCTTGCAATCTTCCTGAAAAGCAAGTTGTTGAGTTGTTAAGGAAAGGGGCATTTATATTCTTCATTAGGAATTCTTCATAATTTGAGATGGTATGAGAGTGAGACCCTCTATTGAGATGGGACAATGCACTATCTAATTATAAGAATGTCAGAATCATTCTGTGTCTAGTTTGCCATTTACCCCATATCCAATAGCCACATTAGAATGATTGGGGCTTATTTTCATGCTAGCAATATTATGTGTCTATCATATTAAGAGTCATGACCTCTGTGTAGGGATGAAAGTGAAATAATATGTGATGACACTAGGAAGGCACTCTAATTTTATTCTACTATCTAGAGTGCTTAAAAGATACAAATATACATGGCTTAACCCCCTTTCAACATAGCTTGATTTAATTTTCCTGTAGAACACAGTAAATCATTTCTAGTAAAAAAAAAAAAAAATGCTCCTTGCTGGGAAAAAGTAACTCATGAATAAGGTAAAGAATGAATGATAAAATGAGGGTTGTCTGACTTGATGATATATGTTTAAGCTTTGCTTAAATATTTGCGATTTTTTCACAGTTCATATGTTTTGATGAAATCTGGAAAATTGTAGGCGGATGGTCAGTAGGTAGTTAGCTATTACTTCATTAGTTAGTTAATGAAGTAATAGCTAACTACCTACTGACATGGCTACTTTAACAGACTTTTATTTTACATTATTTTATAATCAATTTATAAAAATTTTATTTTAAAATTTTATGCAAGATTAAATTTACAAATATTTCTTAATGTCATTAATAAAGACCATTAAAAACCTATAATTAATTTTCAAATTATTTTACTAATTCTTAAGCGATTAAAATAATAGGAGGTTTTTTTTTTCCTGAAAAAAACTTACGATGTATTTGAAGAAGCAAGTCCTGTCCATCAAAAGCAACAAACAAACAAAAGCACTGGAAGACCACATACTCCAAGGGAAAAATAAGTGATATCACCACTTAATAGTATATAATTGAGAGACATAAAAATAATTTAAGAAAATTGAAATCAACACAATATAATTATAGTGGTTAATTTTTTTACTTATTATGGTTCACTTATTCTCATATCTGGCTTTTTAAAAAACTATAAAAATAAAAGCATGTTATGCTAATTAGACTGGATGTCCTTCCTTCCAGACAAAGCCACAGCAGGCAGGGGCCATGGCAGAGGTGGCAGAGGCCCCTGGTCATGACAGTGGTTGCTGGGGTCTGGGGCCACAGCCCTTGCACAAATTTTGTGCACTGGGCCTCTAGTATACTATTTCTATTGGTTTTAGAGAGAAAGGAAGAGGGTCAGAGAGATAGAAACATCAATGATGAGAAAGAATAATTGATTGGCTATTTTTTTCATACCCCCTACTAGGGATCAAGCCTGCAACCCGGGCATGTCCCCTGCATGGGAATTGAACCACAACTTCCCAGTTCATGGGTCAATGCCCAACCATTGTGCAATACCAGCCAAGCTGTCACTTTTAATAACTATATTTTGGATACAAATAGTTACCGTATTTTTTGGACCATAAGACACACTTTCCCCCCCCCCCCCCAGAAGTGGGGGGGAAAAGTCCCTGTGTCTTATGGTCCAAATATAGCCTACACATATACTTTAAAAAAAAAGTTTTTTTACTTGCCCGGCTCTGTGTGGTCTCTGTGTGCTTGCCCGGCTCTAAAATGGTTCTAAATGCTGCTGTTTACTTTACAGGGTTGATTACATGTGTTTATGACTGTGATGTTGGGTTTTAATGCACATAAAATATTTTAGGACCCTATTTGTTTCAGAATCTTTTTTTCTTCATTTCCCTTCTCTAAAAACTGGTGCGTCTTATGGTCCGAAAAATACGGTACATTACATTGTTCAGTGTCTGAATATTGATTACTTTTAAAAAATGTTTTTATTGATTTTTATAGAGAGAGAAAAAGAGAGGAATAGAGAGATAGAAACATCAATGACAAAGGAACATGATCAATTGCTGTCTCCTGCACCCCACCTACTAGGAATTGAGCACAAAACCAAGGCATGTGCCCTGACCAGAATCCAGCCAGGGACCTCTTGGTTTCTAGGTCGACACTGAGTCTCACTAGTAGACTGATCACTTTCTTTAAAAGATTTGGGCTTTGATAATTTCCAAGCAGTTAATTAGATTGCAGATCAATATAATCCCTACATATAAAGTAATTAAGAAAGCTTGACTCTGGGATCTACACTATGTCAGGAGATCATCAACTTATCTCTACTCTCATTGTTCAGAACTTAAATATCTCTCCCCAACTTGAGTTCTAAGAATTTTTTACTTTATAACTATGATTTGTGGATTTTTTTTTTTTTTGTGTGTGTGTGCCTTATCCTTTTTAATAAAAGAATAATAAGCAAATTTACCAGAAGAAAGGCCCACCATCCAATCAGGAGTGAGTATGCAAATTAACCCAACAAAGATGGCTGCAGCCACAGAGAGAGCAGTAAGGAGGCTTGGATTTACCTGGCAATGGAGGAAGCCAAACTTTCTGCACACCCTGGCTGGCCCAGTCCTCCACTTACGGTTACAAAGTTTCAATTACAGAAGAGAGCAGGAAGCTAGGGTCATCCCTGTGATGGAGAAAGCCAAGCTCCCACAGCCTTAACCTGCCTTGGCCTCTGCTACAAAGTTTCAATTATACAAGATAAATAAATCCCAACAAAAATGGCTGCAGCCACAGAGCAAGCAAGAGGCTTGGCTCCACTCAAGGCTACAAAGTTTCAATAGAAGATAAATAAACCCCAGATACCAGGGCCTCCACTCGTGTCACTGGGGGTGTGTCCATCCTGCAAACCACCAGGCCATCCCTTGCCCCATGGGAACCCCCACCCTGATCCTGGACACCCTTCAGGGATAACCAGCTGGCCTCCACCCATACACAAGGCCTCTAACCTATCTAATCCTATCTAATAAAATAATAGTATGTAAATTGACCATTACTCCAGCACACAAGATGACTGCCCCCATGTGGACACAAGATGGCCAGCAGGTGAGGGCAGTTGGGAGAGACCAGGCCTGCAGAGGAGGGCAGTTAGGGGTGATCAGGCCAGCAGAGGAAGTAAGTTGGGGATGACCAGGCCTGCAGGGAAGGTGGGGTGGGGACCTAGGTTCTCAGGGGAGAACAGTTGGGGGGTATCAGGCTTGCAGGGGAGGGCAGAGAGGCATGACAAGGTCTTCAGGAGAGGGCAGTTAAGGGCAAGCAGGCTGTCAGGGGAGCAGTTAGGCATTAATCAGGTAGGCAGGGAAGTGATTAGGGGGTGTTCAGGCTGGCAGGCAGAAGGAATTAGGGGCAATCAGGAAGGCAGGTGAACAGTTGGGAGCCAGCAGTACTGGATTGTGAGAGGGATGTCTGTTCAGGTGGGATTGGGCTTAAATGGGCAGTCAGATATCCTTAGAGGGATCCCAGATTGAAGAGGATGCAAGGCTGGGCTGAGGGACACACATTTCTGTGCAGGAATTTTGTGCACTGGGCCTTTAGTTTCATATAATTTCAATGTACCATGTATAGTCTAGTACTCATTTAAAACTCAAGAGGAAGTCTAGCCAATGCCTGGAGCTATCTTTCTGTATTGTTCCCTGGGCTCTGGTCCTTCTATTTGAAAATTCTAAGTGCCTCAACTTCCAATTTCATCCTTCTCAGAAATTGTCTGCAGGGCTCTGTAGAGTTTTTCTACCTTTGCTCTTGCATTCCAAAACATATGTCTGTAAGAATTCCAACTGGGGAAATTTGTCTCACTCATTAGTTTCCTTTCTCTCAGAAATCCTGACTTTGTCTCACTCATTAGTTTCTGCTCTGACTATTGTCTAATATTTGAAAGCAATTGAATATTTTTTTCTTAGTTCTGCTTGTGTTTTGTTGAAGGATCACAATTGGTCTTTGCTATTCCATTTTATCTGAAAATAGAAATCTGTAACTATTTTAAATGATGTTTTATCTATAGTTTTTATATGTTTGAAGTGGCGGGGGCATATCTGATGTTTTATATCTTATGTTTCATCCAATATTAGTTATATTTAGAGTGTTATATACTTCAGGATTTACTCTTATAATATTAGATTTGTATGATTAATAAACTGTCTATATTCAGGAACATTTATAGTAGATGTATATGATCATAAAAATTAGGCCCCTTTGGGGGACAGAGGATGAGAATGTGGAGCACAGAGAAATTTAAGGACATGAAACTACTTTCTATAACACTCTAATGATAGATGAATACCATTATGGATTTGTTAAAACCCAGACAACATACAACACCAAAATTGAATCCTCATATAAACTATGAATTGGGGTGATAAGGATATTTCAATTTAGGTTCATCAATTATAACAAGTGTAACACTCTGATGAGATATATTGATAAGAATGTAGGTTATGCATGTGCGGGGGCAATAAATCTTTAGCAAAATCACTGTAATTTCCTCTCCATTTCCCCATGAACATAAAACTATTATAAGAAAACAAATTCTTGCCCTGGTAAGTGTATCTAAGAGGTTAGGGTTATTGGCCTATGCACTTGAAGGGTCATAGGTTTAATTCCCAGTTACAGGCATGCACCTGGGTTTGTAGGTTTGATCCCAGAGCCACTCAGTATGGGAGGCAACAAATTGATGTGTCTCTCTTACATTGATTTCTCTCTCTCTCTCTCTCTCTCTCTCTCTCTCTCTCTCTCTCTCTCTCTCTCTTCTCTTTTCCCTTTCCTTCCCTCCCTCCCTTCCATTATCTTTAAAAATCAATGGAAAAAATGTACCTTCTGGTGAGGATTAATAACAATAAATAAATAAATTATGAATAAATAAATAAATAAATAAATGTAGTCTTAAAAAATTAAACTCTCTATTGGTTTTCAAGGACCAATTTTGCATTGGAAGTTAAAAGGAGTTGAATGAAAAAATTAGATTATATGAAGCAAGGTTTGGTTATGTTCCCACAGGTATATGGTGATGTGATGTTTGTGATGGTGGGTATTGTCAAAAAATCTTTAAAAATATGTGCCTAATAAACCATTTTTAGGCTGTGACAACATAATGTAGTTTTCTTTTGGTCCTTTCACTTCTACAAGACATACAATTGCCTTGTGGCGAGTGGCAAATGCTTTATTTTGGGTTATGCTCCTGATCAGTATTAACAGATCATTATATATACACACACACACGCACACACACATATATATATATAGATATATATGTATATATATATATGTATATATATATATGTATGTATGTATGTATGTATGTATATATATAATAATCTCGAGACAGAAGATAGATGCAAGTTATATCAAATGATTGTAGTAAGAAATAACCAGGGGAGTTTAGTCCTTAAGCAGTCACAGTTGTCTTAGGTAAGACTTTGAAGTTGTTTTAGGAAGAATCTCAAATGACATCTGAAGTAGTTAATCTCTGCTTAATACACATTTTCTTGACAGGCTAATATAAAGCTACCACTTCACACTGATTTTTTTTAAATCCTCACCTGAGGATATTTCTCCATTGATTTTTAGAAAGCAGGGAGGGGGAGAGACAGAGAGAAACATAGATCTGCGAGAGATACATAGATTAGTGGCCTCTGCATGCTCCCAGACCAGGGCTGGGTCTTGAGCCTGCCAAGGTACATGCATTTGACCAGAACTGAACCAGGACACTGTAGGCCATGGGTCAATGCTCTATTCCCAGAGCCAAACCAGCTAGGGCCACACTAATTTTTTTTTTTAATTTTCATTTGCAATTTTTAATGATTTTATGAATAAGCTAGAGGCCGGTGCATGAAATTTGTGCATGGGGGTGTGTGTGTCCCTCAGCCCAGCCTGCACCCTCTCCAATCTGGGACATCCCTCTCACAATCCAGGACTGCTGGCTCCCACCTACTTGCCTATCTGCCTTCCTGATTGCCCCTAACTGCTTCTGCCTGCCAGCCTGATCACCCATAACTGCCCTACACTTCAGGCTTGATCACTCCCAACTGACCTTCCTTGCAGGCCTGGCTTTCCCAACCGCCCTCTCTTGCTGGTCATCTTATGTCCATATGGGGGCAGCTATCTTGTGTGTTGGAGTGATGATCAATTTGCATATTACTCTTTTATTAGATAGGAATCAGGCCTGGTGCATAGGTGGGGGCCAGATGGTTTGCCCTGAAGGTGTCCCGGATCAGGGTGGGGGCTCCCTGGGGGCATGGGGCAGCCTGGGTGAGAGGCCTATGGTGGTTTGCAGGCTGACCACGCCCCCAGGCAACCCAAGCTGAGGCCCTGGTATCTGGGATTTATTTATCTTCTATAATTGAAACTTTGTAGCCTGGATCAGAGCCAAGCCTTCTGCTTGCTCCATGACGGCAGCCATTTTTTGTTGAAATTTATTTATCTTCTATAATTGAAACTTTGTAGCGTTAAGTGGAGGTCATAGCAGGCTGAGGCTGCAGAAGATTGGCTTCCTCCATCGCTGGGGGAAACTCTAGCCCCCTTATCTCTCTAGGTCCATGGCGGCTGCCATTTCTGTTGGGATTTATGTATCATCTATAATTGAAACTTTGTAGCCTTAAACGGAGGCCTGGGCCAGTCATGGTATGTGGAAAGCTTGGCTTCCTCCATTGCCGGGGAAACCCAGGCCTCCCTCCTGCTCTCTCTGTGGCTGCAGTCATCTTGGTTGGGCTAATTTGCATACTCACTCCTGATTGGCTGGTGGATGTGGCTTGTAGGTGTGGTGGAGTGATGGTTAATTTGCATATTACTCTTTTATTAGATAAATTAGATAGGATTCTTAAGATTGATATCCCTACTATGTACTCACTATATGTAGTTCTTTTTTTTTGGTGATTACTGAAAGGAAAAGTTAACATTGCACAATATTTAAGACATGTGTATCTTAGCCCAGATAAATATTTTACATTTCTTATCAAAGGATAAGACTTTAAATTTTTAGGTACTGTTTTCTTTTAATACTTTTGTCATTTACTTATAGCTATTCTCTATACTTTACTTTTTCTTCCATAAAATAAGAAGTATCATTATTTTCAGAAATAGACATTCCAAGGAAACATTATTTTAACAACACCCTTGTAGAACAACAGTCTCTTAAATTGTTTGTATAATATACTTGAGGAATGGTATTTGCCATATCTTGTTCTAGAAGATTTATAGTGCACATTGCCACATCAAAAGAACATTACAGCCATTGTGAATTATTGTAGTAAATGGAAATGTGTTTAGTTCTTTAATGCTCACCTATCTTCTTTGAACATAAAAATTATTGTTTTCAGGTGATATTTGAATGTATTATGAAAAATTATTTTCTCTTTGCAGTGTTCATAGGTAATATGGGACAGTATGCCATCAAGGTTCCATATCTGTATGTAACATCAGTATATCATTCCATTTTTTGTTCATGTTCAATTCTCTTTCTGGAATTATTTACTTATGGTGATTTCTTCTAATAATGCTACAAAATTGCCTTTGATATAATTTATTTTGAAATCTATAAGCTATTTTTTATAAATTGATATTAAAATTCTTTTATTTGATCAGAAGAATGTTAAAACTGCATTTATATTTCCAGATTATACAGTTAGTTATCTCACCAGACATAATTTCTATTCTTATTGTTGATAACATCAACTGCTCAGAAACTGGAAACAGGAGGAAAAAGAATTCACAGGCTATTAATATTTCACACTAAAAATAATTCTTTTCACATAACATCTTAGTTTCAGAAAGCACTTATTGTATTAGTTAGTCACCATTGTTAAATGCCAAAGAAAATGATGATTTTTTGGCAATATAAAATGAGGGAAAACAGAAAAAATATTTTTCCAGATGAGTACATTTTTGTTCTCTATGAAAACTAAAGTAGTCATGCCAAGATACTGTGTTTGGCATACAATACAGTCAAAATAGCCAACTCAAAGTTTTAAATATTCTTCCTTTTGACATTGACAGCTCTCTGTCAGAGTTGTGTGAGGACACCAGGCAAACTTTCTACTTATTGATGCAAATTAAAAGTAGAAGAGAGCAATGTTTTGAACTTTTAAATTTATGGATAGAGTAACTAATTTAAATGTTTCAAAAAAATAACTTTTATATTAATTACCCTCTTTTGAATATAGAATATCTCATGGGAAAATAGCCTACAGCAAGTGTGCCAAACACGATTATGTAGCAATGGTTTTGTGAGCAATACATAGCAGTTAGACCTTCATAATTTTTTTACATGTTCAATTAAATAGTAAATATTCATTTTTCTTTACTATCTTAAATATATCATTATCATTTTTACACTGAATCAACTATTTGGAAGTCCACACATCTCAAATACTCATCTGTACATAACTAAAACAAATTTTGTACCTACCCCAATATCAATAATAGCAAAGTTTTAACTTTTTTATTCTACATTATAAAAAATATTCTCAGATTACATTTCATTTGACAAGTGAAGAATTCACACTTTCATACATTATGTTTGGACACCCAAAATTGTTTTCTTATAACCCAAGATGACTTCCATGTTAAAGATGCTAGACATTTTTGCCTATCTCAAGGATCGACAGCCAGCAGCTAAACTTTAAGTTAATATTTTTTATGTGAATTGTTGATGTATTAATAATATTTTTGAATAATTTGTTTTCACATTTCATCCCTGATTTTATTTAAAAAGTAAAGTGTAGAAGACAAAAAAGGAGAATATTGATACTAGTGCTTATTAACAAAATGTAATTTTTATAAAGGTGAAACTCATGTATAGTTAAAAGGGTGAATTTTTAGTCTTAATTTAAAGCTTAAAGAAATGCCAGACATATTTCTTCAATTATTATACCTAAAATATATTTTATAATTTGATACTTTGTAATGTGTTTTTGTCTCCTAAAATGTCTGGACACTTTTGTGCATGTGCCCAAGTTATAACCTATAAATTATCATATATTTAATTTTTATATATATTTATAAGAAAGCTTTACACAGATGTAGATGTTAGTAAACAAAGATCCCAAGGAAGCAGAAAGCAGATTATCTTTGAAACCTGTTAATATATCCATTTAGTTTCCATTGTAATTTTTGCTGATGTATTTTATTTAGGTAAATAATGTTAATGAACTAATGCTAAATAAGTCATTTTAGGAGGACATATACATGTTTGTAGCAATTACTTTTATGATAACTTGCCTAAGATTGCCATCATTGAATTTTCGGTATTATAATGCTTCTCTTTACATTGAAACAAATTATAATATTGAAATAGCATATACTGCTTTTTCTGCATTGTTCTTTCTAGTATTAATATTAAGCATGTAGTATGTTTGTGCAAGTTAGAAAATGGCACCCCTTATTCTGGGCAGGTACATCACATGCCAGAGAATACAGTTCAGTGAGTGGGAAGTGGTTTGCATGTGAGCTCTGTCTTGCTTCTTTAGCCAAGTGCCTTTACCCAGAGCAGTACTTATACATGATTCCTTTATGGCTCTATTAACTTTGAGTACTTAATTTTAAGAAAGTTCTGGTGAAGATAGTAGAGAAGTTAAAAATTGTGATTAACTGAACTTCAATCTTGTTTATTCTCTTTGTGACCTATTTTTAAATTCTACTAGCTACCTTGTACTTATCCAAAAATTCATGATGCCATTTTTAATTTTTAAAAATTGAAATAGTTGCACATAACTAAAAATCTATTTTTAGTGTGCAATTCATTTTGTTCTAGTTTATTCACAGAGTTACACAACCATCAGCACTGTCTCATTTAAAATCATTACATCACTCCAAAATAGAGCCACATATTCATTAACACTCTCTCCTTATACTCCTCTCCCCCATCTGCTGACACCAACTAATCTACCTCTGTCTCTATAGCTTTGCATATTCTGGATATTTCATATAATTGGAATCATACAATATGTGCCTTTTATCTTTGTCTTTTTTTCCTTAGCACAATATATTTTTAAAAATATATTTCATTGATTTTTTGCAAAGAGGAAGGAAGAGAGATGGAGAGTTAAAAACATCGATGAGAGAGAAACATCAATCAGCTGCCTCCTGCACACCCCCTACTGAGGATGTGCCTGCAACCTAGGTACATGCCCTTGACCGGAATCGAACCTGGAACCCTTCAGTCCGCAGGCCGATGCTCTATCCACTGAGCAAAACCGGTTTCAGCGATTCGCACAACATTTTAAAAGTTCATTTATATTTCAGTGTGTATCAGTACTACATTAGTTTTTATGGCATTATGATTCATTATATGGATATATCAAATGTTGCTTATCCACACATCAACATATAAATGTTTAAAATATTTTTACTTTTTCTATTAATAATAATGCTGCTATTAACATTTGTGTACATGTACTTGTATGGATGTATATTTTCAAATCTTTTTGATATGTAGATATCTATAGATAGGAAAAAAAATCAGTTCCAAATAACCTCAAAAAGATTAAAGTTTCATATTATTTGCAAAACAGAAAATAAAATTGGTATACAAATTTTAGTATTGAATGGAGATTATACATTAATTTGATCTACATGAATGATAATTTTATTGACTATTCTCCATCACTAGTATATTTACATTTATTTAAACGAGTATATTTATTTGCTTTAGTAAATATGATAAAATTTCTAACATGAATATTTTGCTGTATTCCTGAGTAATCATAAACATTATGTTTAATGATACTCTATTTTCCTATTAATATAGGAAATTTTCAGGGTTTCATTGATTTTCTAATCTTTATTGAATATGAACATTATTTTTTACTTCATATAACTGCATTTCAATTATGTGCCTTACTAAAGGCCTGATGTATGACAATTTGTGCACTTGGGGGGTCCTTCAGCCCAGTCTCTCACAATTCAACCCCTTGGGTAGGGTCCCTAGGCCTGGCCTGAGATCAGGCCTATCAGGGCTTTCCTTCTTCAGGCTGCAGGCAGCTGGACCCATCCCTGCCACTGCCACTGCTTGCAATTTGTGCAGCGCTGCCTCCCTCCTCTGCCACCAGTGGCCTCGCTCTGCAGGTGACAGGCTGGGATACAATGGCTTGGCTGGCCTGGGCTTCCCTCTTTCTTTGCTGGGGGGCAGGGCCAGCCCTGTGACAGGCTGTCTGCCTACCTGATCACCCCTAACTGCTGGCCTGACTACCAGGTCTCCTTTAACCACTTGCCTGCCTACCAGATCACCCCTAACCTTTCTGCCTGCCTGCCTGCCTGCCTAATTGCCCCTAACTGCTTGCTTGTGTGCAGTGCCAGCACTGACTTTCGATTGTTCTGCCTCTAGTCATTACTGGTCATTACGACCCAGGGTTTTTATATATTAGGATAATATTTATTCATTGACTTAAAACATATTTCTCAATGCCTTCTCTGAGCCAGTTACATGCAGTTCCTAAGGGTACAGCAGTAACCAAAACAGATAATGTCCTTTTGTCAGGGGGTACACATAGTAGTGAGGGAGACAGGCAATAATACAGATTAAAATATAATTGTATTTTAGTCAATAATATGCACTGTGGTGAAAAGAAAGAGAGCAACTGAGATATGAAGAAGATTTGAGATCCAAGGTGGGTGATAGGGGCCAGATCATGAAGAACTTTTCGGCCTCCATAGAGTATAATGAAGAGTTTTGTACAACAGAGGGTTGGGATATAATGAATTTTTTTTAAAGATTCCCTCACCACTTTGTGAATGAATAATAAAAGTTGGATGTGAGTTAAACAAAAGGAGTAGAACCAGGAATACCAGTCAGGGGGTTATTAAAGTAGGCTTTGTATACTATAAGCCTATATTTTCAATTTTGTTACTTTATTTTTGTGAAAATGATCTGTTTATTAGAGTGTCCGGCCCCTAAGGGGTTCTTTCTTCCAGTCAACGTTTAGTATATATAACATTGGGAATATGGTCAGTGTTAGGCATGGTACTAGCTCTTGGGGATACAGACAAAAGCTACAGTTGCTGCCATCATAAATATGATAAAATACTACTAAAAGTCCAGTGACCTGATGTAAGTCCTGAGGTAACACATTCTACAACTGCAGTTTGATGTCATGTATTTCTTTTGTAACTCCTCAGAGAGGATAATATATACTTAATAAATCTCAGACATCATCAAATATAAACATAAATGAAACTATAAAAGCCTATATTATGTGTATACCAATAAATAGCAAGTCTCTGGCTCCACATATAGCAAATATAAGTTACTCTTAAATGTTCACACGAGTATTGAGTGCTTACTCTTTGCAGGGCTGTAAGCCTATCAAGTGATGCCATTAGAAATTGCAAAATGACCCAGTCACAGGTTCAGCCTTTGGAAAATGCTCACTAAGGTAGACAACAGTTATATAAAATACAACAAAAAATGTATTTTATACTATTTGGCTCCAAATTACAAATTATTCGAGTGCCATGGTTATTAGAGAGAGAGATCATCTTAGGAAATGTTTTCAATGTGGGTTTTTAAAAACTTAAATTTGATCCTGATTATAATTATAATTCTTATCAATTGTGTGCCCTTGCTGCAAGCTTTTATCTTTTCTCTGGTTAGAAAAAGATTGTTCATCTTTTCAATTAGCAAATATGCATTGGGAACATTTTCTGTGCCTGCAACTGTATAGTAGAGAGTGAGATGGTTAAGGTCTTAGTCTTTGTGAAGCTGAACAAACTAACTAGAGGGGCTAAAGATTATTAAAATGGTCATAATATTGTGTGTTAAGCTAGAAATATACATCAGAGAAGCACCTAACACAGGCTTTCTAGGAAAAACAAAAACAAACACAGTGGGGCATGATGAAAAGGGTGGAATTTACAAAGCAAAAGGACTTGAGTGGAGATAGGGAAGGTAGAGGAGAAGACTCCCAAAAAAGGGAAGCATAGACCAAAGTCCAAAATAAGAACACAGGAAAGTGTTTCAACAGCATTGAAAAACAGTCATTTTGGCTTTAGTGTGTTATGAGTTCTTGGGGAACAAAAGGCAGGGTGATTTAAGAAAACACTAGAAAGGTAAATGGCAGTAGTGTGGGATGGGATTATGCAGGTTGTCAAATATCACAGGGAAGGCCTGGGGTGAGAGGGTGAGGAGCTCAGGGTGAAGGGATAGGGATGGAAGAGATCAACCAAAAAACTTGTATTCATATCTTTATAACCAATGGACACAGACAATAAGGTGGTGAAGGACTGGGGTGGGGGTGTGGGCAGGCTAAAAGAGGTTAAAGTGGGGGGGGGGAGGAGATATATGTAATACTTGCAACAATAAAGATTTTAAAAAGAATTCACATGATTTATTGAATATAATTGGGGAGTTATTGACATTTTTAGCAGAGTAATGGCATGCATGTTCCAAGTTACATAACCAGGTTCACACTGACATCAAATGTAGTAGGATAGTAGGGCTCAAGAAAGAAGTCAGGGAAACAAGTTAACAGGAGGTTACAATGATCCCATTATTTTTGATGAGTGATTGACAGTTCATCAGTCTTGTTTATCTTTTCAAAGAACCAGCTGTTGGATTAACTGATTGTGTGTGTGTGTTTGTGTGTGTTTTGTGTTTTTTTTTTTGTTTGTTTTGTTTTTTTTTGTCTCTATATCACTTATTTACACTCTGATCTTTATTATTTCCTTCCTTCTAGTTACCCTGGGTTTTTCTTGTTGTTCTCTTTCTAATTCTTTTAATTGCAGTGTTAGATAGTTTATTAGAGGTTTTTCTTATTTCTTGCATTAGGCTTGTAATACTATGAACTTTCTTCTCAGGACTGCTTTGCTGTGCCCCTTAGATTTTCAGTTGTTGTGTGTTCATTTTCATTTGTTTCCAGGAAGTTATTTATTTAATTATTATTTCTTCCTTGATTTCATTGGTAACTCATTCATTGTTTAACAACATACTATTTAGACTCCATATGTTTGAAAGTTTTTGAGTGTTTATATTGTGGTTGATTTTTAGTTTCATGTCATTGTGATCCAAGAAGATGCTTGGTATAATCATTTCAATCCTCTTTAACTTTTAGAGTCATATTTTGTTTCCTAATATGAGGTCTATATTTGAGAATGTCTATGTGCACATATTCTGCCATTTTGTAATCCTATATAATAAAAGCCTAGCTGGTGTCAAACTCTCACATGACATCATCACAAGATGGCCAGCAGAGGAGGGCAGTTGGGGGAGGGCTGGCAGGGGAATAGTTAGGTTTCAATCAGGCCAGCAGGGGAGTTGTTAGGGGGCAATCAGACTGGCAGGCAGAAGTAGTTAGGGTCAATCAGGCAGGCAGGCAGGCGAGCAGTTAGGATCCAGCAATTCTAGATTGTGAGAGGGATACCCGAATGCTTATTTCAGGCCTAAACCAGCATCGGACATCCCCCACAGGATCCCAGATTGGAGAGGGTGCAGGACAGGCTGAGGGACATGCTTCCATGCACAAATTTTGTGCATGAGGTCTCTAGTGTTCTATAATATCAAAACAATAAAGCAGAAAATATCAAATATTGGGAAAAAACACATAAACAAAACAAACAAGTAAAACAAAACCAAAAGAAAAAAAATATATATATTTTTTTAAAGCCAGCCAAGTGAATTCATCTGTGTAGCTTATGATGTCTGAGACTCTCTATTTTGTATGATTTTAGGCCTCCTGGGAGGTACTTTTGTGTCAGCCCATGATAAGAGCTGTCAAAGTTTGGCTCTCAGTGTCCTTTTGTAGATGGCCTGTCTGAGGTTCTCTGCTGACCACCTCCACCTGTCAGTTACTCTACCTCCCTGCTGCAGTTGCCTGGTCTTTCTCCAGTATCTTCTAAAGAGTGTCATTAGGGTGGAGGTAGGCTAGCATAACTAAGGCTAGTGGACCCCTTATTTAGAGATTTCATTGCAGGCACTTACTCAAGGGAAATTAATCTCTGCTTTCAAAGCCAACTCTTTAATCTCTACCATTTCCTCCTGAAGTGGCCTGATGTAGGGTCAGATGGGCAGTTTCAGCTGCCCTGGGCTAAGTGAGATTGATCAAAAGAGTCTCCTGTGAGCATATTGCCTGTCTAGCCCCCAGTTCCCCTAAATCTCCTCTACCAGACACAGGCACCTCTTCCCATCTCCACCACTCAGGGTTTGAGACCCTTGTGTTCAGATACCAGTCCACACTCCTAAGGGGAAAGAGCTTTGCAGCCACTATTTCTCAGGCCCCTCAGCCAAGTGCTGGCTCCCTCTTTTTGTGACTTCCCCTTTCTTTTCAGTCTCTACTCTGTTTCTCCAGTGCTCCTTAGATAATATATGCCCCATCACCCACTTCTCTTGTTATTTCAAGCTGACTGTGCAGTATTTTAGCTGTAAATCCAGTCCACAGCTGGGAGCAAGGGCACTCATCCTCCTGTTAGGCTGCAGCCATCTCTGCTCCTCTCTCCACATTCACAACTACTGTTTTAATGCTTAGAGTTGATCAGATACCATTTCAACTATTTTAAATTTATTAACTTCTTTAATTCTAAAACCTGCCCTATAAAAGAGGAATTATAATTAACTTTCTATTGAAGATGGGTAAGCACAGAGGTTAAATATCTTATGTAAGATACAATCATTTCTCAAATTGGAAGTTATTTAAAGAGTATTGCATGAAACCTATTACAAATCATAAAAATGAAAATCTTAGGACTATGAAATATAAATTAGGATAGTAAGTCAAGAGTTCAAGGTTTGTCGGGAAAGAAACAGAGAGAAGGTGGTGTGTAGAATACGATAATCAGAGTTATTTGACTTTCCTTCTCAATAGGAAAATATAAGATACCTAAGATACTCAAGGACTAACACATCCACTCTGGTACAACAACCTACATTTACCTACTTTGCCTACTTAAGTACCAAAATCCAGCAGAGAAGTTTCTCTTACCCAAAGCTATAAGGGAAATGAATAAAGGGGCTTTGTAGAATTAAACACAGGGGGAAGAAAGGGAATTAATTTGTGATAATAAGCCCACTGCACTAGATATAATAAGAAGCAAATATCAAATGTGAAAATATGAAGCAAATGCCAAAGACGATGTATGGTCACAATAGAAAATCAAGAATGAGTAATTTGGTAGAACACCTGGGCACCTTTCTTGGAAAGTGCTGGTGCCAGAAGTAAGCTTTTCAGGACTTTGGGTGATGTAGTAAGTAGAGAGAGGACACAGGTAATAATATTTATAGAAAAATAGACATATCCACTTTTTATCATTCAGAGAGAGTTTATTGAACATCTATTCACACAATGCTGTGAGAATAATTGTTTAAAAATACTCTGCAGACAATTATTTATACAGTCAGTCCGGGTAGGGCCCATCACTTAATAATCTTAATTTTTCTTCCATATGTCTAGCACTGTGTATGAAGTAGGCATGGAACAACTTTATGCTGTTTGACTAAATGAACTTAATAGTAAAATATAGAGTCTCATAGGCATAAGCAGACCTCAAAAACCAGCTATAATGCGAGATACATTGAAAATGTCAAAAGCTCAGAAATAGAAAGAAATCACACCTAGAGTAATAAACACAATCTTCATGTCACAGGTGAAATTTGTGTCATACCTTGTTCAGATTCATTTAGCATTAATTTTGAATGGTACTAATGCTTTGACATGGTATTTCATCTTACTCAAATTTACTCTTTTTTTATTATTAAGGTATTATATGTGTACATATCTTACCAGTCCCCCCCACCCCACTCTCACACATGCTCCCACCCCCCAGTGTTTTGCATCCATTGGTTATGCTTATATGCATGCACACATGTCCTTTAGTTGATCTCTTATCTCCCCCATCTCTCCCTAACCTTCCTGCTATAATTTGACAGTCTGTTTGATACTTTACTGTCTGTATCTATCTTTTTGTTCATCAGTTTATAATGTTCATTATTATCCATAAATGAGTGAATTTATTCCAGTTCTTACTGATAAAGTTACAAAGGTGCAGAGCTTTTCTCACTGTTTTTATTTGCACCTAAATATATTATATTTTTTATCACTCTCATTTTAGTTCAGTTCAACTGAGAGGTAGTGTGGAACAGCTTTTTATGTGACCTTGGGGTGGTTAAAAAAATATTACTAAAGCTCTCCCATTTATAAGTTGAGATATTTTGATACTAGCTACTAATGCCCCAATGTTAATTGCTAAGACTTTTTTAGTTGGTGAGTAAAATGGGCATGTCAGAAATACTGTATACTAAGCCAATGAATGATTCCTCTGTATAGGTGAGCTGAATTCAATTGAATTGATCATGTCCAATTTAACCATTTCATTCTTAGTTTAAATAATGGTGTTAGAGCTACCCATACTAGAATCAAAACACTTTTTGAGTCTGAGTTGTCCAGACAATTGCTAATGATAAATGAAATAAAGAATCTTACAGCAAGTTGACACTACACACAGGCTAGTAATTGGGTCTTTTTAACCATCAGTGTACTAATTGTGTTTAGATTAATTTGTGTACCTTGTGTTAAAAATCTAATAATTGTGCAGTCAAAATAGCTGGTGCATCAGGTTCTCGACCAGGACATTTGGTGAGGGGGCACTTTACATAATACTTATATCTGCCACATTACTTTTATAGTTACATTTGACAGATTTTGTTATATATTGTAGTTTTGCTTAGCACTATGGTGACTACTGTATCAGATAGAAGGAAATCCATATTATCAGAAATACAAATCTAGCTTTATCTCCTTAGAGACAAATCACATTTTAGTTATCTCTAAATATTAAAGTATAGCATTGTGCTTTCTAGGCATATCTTAAGGTAAAATGCATATCTTTAATATCTGTTGGAGGATTGATCTAAGAATTGTCTTACCTTCTTTCTAATGTGTGAGACTGATAAATTTGCAGGAATACAACATAGATCTGGAATAAGAGAAGCCATGTATGTAATATACTGCATTTCCTTGAAGTTCTATTTTATTGCTGAAATGTCAGCTTTTTGAGGTCACTAATTTATAAATAATAATTATTTCCCCATAGACCTATAATTTGGAACAATTTCTTAATGTGCCACATTGTTTCTGTATGAAACTTTCTAGATTTAAATGATCTGTCTCTTTGTTACCTAGCACTCATCAACCTGTTTCCTGATGAGTGCTAGGTAATAAACCTGGCTAATTGGTTAGAGCATCATCACAATACACCAAGTTGCAGGTTCAATCCTCAGGCAGGGTGCATACAAGAAGCAACCAATAAAGGCATAAAAAATGGGACAGTAAATCAATGTTTCTCTCTCTCCCTTCCTCACTCTCTCTGAAAAAAAAAATCATTGTACTTAAGCTTAAGCTTCATGTGTGAACTAAATATTAAGTATTTGGGCCACCAATCAATAAGTAATAAACTCTAACTCAGCACAAAAATAAACATTCTGCATTATTGACCCAGAATTATTCAGAATGGTCCCCATCTCCACTGACACAATGTTCTCCACCTGCAACTGAAAAATTTTTGGTAAATTTGTTAACATATGATTTGTAACTGGGAAAAGTAAATAAAACAGCTGAATTTAGTTAACTACCTACAAACATCTAGATTTTAGAAAGGTATCATTCATACTAGAATAATTTCACTTGACAATTTTCTACTGCAAACCTAGTTATACTTGAAGATTCTGAATCCAGATTCATACAAGAAACTTGACCATGTAGCTGGCATAGGGGAAATGTAGTCTGGCATCAATATAAATGAAACACAATTCATGTATATTTAATACATATGGAAAAAAACACACAGTAGGAAACAGACTTTTATCCAGATGCGTTAAAAAGATTTAGCAGCCATCGTTACATTTCATACTGTTGCTTGACAGGTCAAGGCATCACTAATATTTGATGTTTCGAGAAAATAATTTTTATTGCTCCTAATAGAAAAAGAGGTTAAGAACACTTGGGAAGCACTGCTTGGAGGCATAGTGTTAATAGAAAATCCAAAGGAAGAGGATTAATTTGAATATAGCAAGTGTCATGTTTCTTACCTCATTTAAGATAGCTGAGAGAGATGAGATTGTTCAATTACTTTGTTCCCAGGGACACTGCCTGTGCCTTCCAGATCTCTGCCACTGCTACCTGGAAGTGATGGGTCTTCTGGGAAGAACTTGTAGGGTTGGTGCAATTTTTAATCCACAAAAAATGCTGACACACTCAGAAGGGGACAAAGTATTTACTATAAACTGTGATTCTTTATTGGGTCTGATGCTTTTGCAGTAAACATGGCTTTAAAATTATGCTGGTCTCATCAGAGGCAACCTGAAAAATAAGTTCCTTTCTCAGCAAACCCATTGTTAGCACAATTTCAAAATCTTCTGTTATCTGGCCTTTTGTGGATGGCAGCAAGCTTTAAATAAGGCTTCCTTTCCCCTGCTGTGAGCTTCAGTTGGCCTCATGCAGCTTTAACAAGATCCCTGAAGAACAAGATTCAAAGAGATTAAAGGATGTAGGCATGCACATCTGTTTTATGAGTGGCTGAGAGGGAGAGCCAAAGTGTTTTCTAGCTATTTTAAGTAAATTTCAACAACAGGTGTTGTTTCATACTGAGTCTTTAGTGTGAAATGCAGACATTTTGGAATTTACATATACAGAAACAATGAGAAAGTTGAACCATAAACTGCATCAAATCTTTAACCATGAAGCCAAAACCATAAATAGTCTGTAACAGGATTTTCTGACACCCTTGAAAAATACCTTTCTAAAGTTAATCTCATAGTTTTTTTGTTAACCATTAGCCAATCAGAGGACACTTATAATTCGTAAGATTGAGTATGTTTTTGCCTATCTAATTTGGCTGCAGCAACATGCGCATCATCAATGATCTTTACATCTCGTGTATGGTGGAAACCAATGTTAGGAATTTATGGTAAGGGGCACTACGGTTCCTTCCCTTTTATGAACATAATGATTATTAGGAATATTTTATTTCTGACACAGTCACTATAAATTTGGAAGTAACACATAGCCTGAAAGTGTAGATCTTTTCAAAGAAAAGAAATATGTGGTTTTGAGGCCCCCAACATATATTATTGGATGAACTGAAGTTCGTCTCCCAAGACAGACTTCCAGCAATGGTAGAGCCTAGAATATGTGGGTGATCAACCTATGAATAATGACCAAGGAAGAAAACATAAGTGCTTTGGGCTAGAGTTTCTCTTATATTCAAAATCATGCTGGATTGTTGAAAAGGAAGAGAGAAGCAAAGTATGTATGTATGTGTGTGTGTAGGGTTAGGGCTTTGGATACCTATGAAAGAAAAAAATTCCTGTTATAAATGTCAAGATCAAATCTTTAAGGGAACAGAAGAAAGATCAAACTGGGAAAATCTTTGAGATGTTTCAGAGACAGAATAAACACCATGGAATTACCTTAGAGTGGGGCCTCTGGTGCAGCAGGGGGTAGCATGTCTATGGGCAAAGATGAGAATAGTCCACTTAATTGTGGGATTGGCAGAGTTTACATTCTGACATATTACTGAGATGAGGCAAGCATTGATAGGAAAATGCATCCATGTGCATGATGAACATACACTGAGTGGCCAGATTTTTATGATATCTGAATGCATAATAATCTGGCAACTCAGTATATATATATATAATAATCTGGCCACTCAGTGTATGTTATATTAGAGGCCTGGTGTATGAATTTGTGCATGGGTGGCGCATCTGGCCAGCCTGACAATAGGGGAGGGGACATGGGTGGTTGGCCAGCCTGCCTGCTGGTCAAACTCCTGGTCAAGGGGACAATTTGCATATTAGCCTTTTATTATATAGGATATCCACTGAGTGGCCAGATTATTATGCGTTCAGAGATCATAATAATCTGGCCTCTCAGTATATTATTTGAATGTAAGAAAATCACTGATTTATGTGACTGATGGGAGGTATTTCAGTTATTAATATATTGCCTCTCAGCTCCCTATTCACCCTTACTCAACTGTAGGTAATACTAGTTCTCCCCTGACAGCTGGCACCATGTCAGTAGAGGATGTTGGAAGGGTATTACAATAGGGTGGCACATCTAGTTTCTGTGTGCTTATCTTCTTGGTTCTGAGCTGGTATTTGGGACACACAGGGAAACTCTACCTTTAAGTTTCAGCAATGCCCTTTGTGGCTTCACAAGTTTCACAGACAACCCATATGGCTTCCCAGTCATTCCAGGCAATGACTGTCTAGTTAGTTATGCAGATGCCTCAGCCAGTTTCCAAGGAAGTTCAACATCAGACCTGTCCTCCACTGCCCATAAAACCCTTCCCAGTGAATTTCATTGGTATCCCAGCAGGCTGTTCCCTGACCACCAGCTACCAAACATGGATCATCTCTGGTCTGGAGCAGCCGAGCAACCTGTGTCATCATCCAGTGGGTTGCACATACACTTTCCTTATTACATATGAATTCCAAACATGGGAAGGGTCTCCCTTTTCATATTTGTTATTTGCTTGGACACTATATTAACCTGCTTAGGCTGCTTTACAAAATACTAGACTGGGTGGTTTAAACAGCATAACTTGTGGGATGAAAGTTCATGATCTAAATTTCTGTAAACCAGGTTTATAGTGAGGATCTCTTCCTGGATCTCACTTGGTTGCCTTCTCACTTTGTCTTCACAGGTCTTTCCTCTTTGCATGAGCATCCCTAGTGTCTCTCCTCCTCCTCCTTCCTCTTATTTTTCTTCTTTTTGTTAATCTTCACTTGAGGATATTTTTTCTATTGTTTTTTTTTTTTTAAGACAGTGGAAGGGAGGGGGAAAGGCACAGAGAGAAACATCAATGTGTGACAGACACATCCATTGGTTGCCTCCCACATGCACCCTGACCAGGGATTGGGCCTGCAACCCATATATATGCCTTTGACTGGGATGGAACCCAGAACCCTTCAGTCTGAGGGCAGATTCTCCATCCACTGAGCAAAACCAGCAAGGGATTCCTCTTCTTTTATTTAAAATATATTTTTATTGATTTCAGAGAGGGAGAAAGAGAAACATCAATGATGAGAGAGAATAATTGATTGCCTCCTGCATGTCTCCTACTGGGCATTGAGCCAACAACTCGGACATGTGCCCTCACTGGGAATTGAATCCTGGTTCATAGGTTGACACTAAACCATTGAGCCACATCGGCCAGGCTGTCTACCTCTTCTAAGAGGACATCAGTTTATTGGATTAAGGTCCCACCCTTTTAGGACCTCATAAACCCCATAAAGGCTCTTGTTCCAAATAGAGTAACCTTGAGGGTTGGGCTTTAGCATATAAAATTTGAAAGGAGGTAACACAATTCACTCCATAACAGGCATTGTTCCTCAACTGTGTATTATTTTTTTTAACCATTTTCTTTTATTCCTATTTAGTATTAATTTCTCTAATAGTTAATAATTATTTGTATTAAACCTTTTATGTTCACATTGCTAAGTGATCTCTACCTCTTGACAGGACCTAAGCTGAACAAACTCCAAATCCCCTTGACCTTATGACAGCTGAGTATATAGAAATGAGCATTTGCTTTGCTCATTTGCAATATCACTCCTATGTAGTGTAAGTGACAGGGCTTTAACCTAGGCCTACAGACTTGATTCCATATAGCATTTCTATCTGCATCTCCTGAGACTGGATTCAGTCACATATGGGCAGATGATGTAAACACTTCCTACTGAAGTCTTTGCCATGGTCTACTTGGAGATATGCTCTAGAATCCTTTAATCTTTGCTGCTGAGCCAAAATAAAGTAAGCATGACTGTTGATAAATTTGTAATACCATGTCCTGTTTGCCATATTGATTGCTCTAAAAATTATTTATGGAATTAGGACCAGTGTGTCTCTCAGAAATTACCTGTTATGATAGGATTTTCTCCCCTGTTCTGATAGGATTTTCTTCCCTGGTAAAATAACTTCAAAATGACTTATCTCCTTCATGTTTATGTCTGTCCTGCTCAGGTACCCATTTGCTTCTTGGCCACATCAGCTAAAGGAGAACCCTTTGAGCCCATTCTGCCTGCTAATTTAAAGGGGTTTAGGGAAAAGTTATTTTTGGCTTCTTAATGGCTTGAGTTTAGATAATCTCAAACATGCACCCTGCATCCTTCTCTCCACACAGGCTCAAATTCCAGCCCCCAAATTGGGACAGTATAATTTAGTTCCTCATGCACTAATGAATCTGGTAGAAATATTACTCATTGGTATCAAAACCCAATTTTTTTCTCTTTTACAAAATAGTATTACTATCTTCAAATGAAAGTGGTTTCTGTTAACTAGAGGCCCATGTTGAAGGCCTGAGCATGGGGATGTAAGGTAGAAGGAGCTGGGATGAAGTGAGATCCCTGGCCAGGGAAAAGGGTAACTGGCTGAGAAAAAACAGGTGTTAGAGCTGGGAGCTACTACACAGGTCAGTGCAGTGAGCCAGGAGCTTAAAGGGCGGGGGGAGGGGGGAGCCCACAGATAGAAAAGGTGACTGGACACCCTATCTCTATTGGTTTAGCAGGTCACCAGGGTCTTGGGAGAAGGAACATATTCAGTGAAGAGTCTGCATTGCTGTGAAGGAAGAAATTTAAATAAAGAAAAGTTTCCTCTTTGCTATACCTTCCAAGTCTTGAGAGAATTCTATATTGTTCACTCGCAGTTTTAAGGCCACAGAGACTGTTGGGAAGCATGCATAACAGTAATGAATGCTTCAGCAGTGGTTCTGGATGGACACAAACAACAACCAAGGACAGAACAGGGGACGAATGAGGACACAGGAATGGGAACCACTCTGGTCCTATCACTTGGGAGTGGGTAAGGCAAGTGGCTTACCTTCTCTGCACCTCAGTTTTAGTATTTTTTTTCCCATACCATGCAGATAATAATGATAATACTCTCACAGTTGTCAGAATTAAATATCAACACCAATACAATCGCAAAGAAGCTGAAAAGTTATCAGGGAATAAGTGTATCTATTTTCAGTTTTATATTCTTTTGAAAGATATGATTGTTCCACTGAAGTTATTCATCTCTTCCAGTATCTGTTCTGTTTTTAAGAACGATTTTTGTTCTTCTGACAGACTGATACATAAAAGACAAAACTTTAAAACATACAAATGCTATACCTCACTAATGAGCTGAAATCTCTGTTTACCATTTAAGTCACTTAAAATCCTGATAGAATCACAAATTCATTTGTTTACTCAATGAACTTTTTTTTTCTGTGCCTAATATCTACATATTTTGCTATTACAATATCACAGAACAAGATTATGCTTCATAAAAATTGCTCAGGTGAGTGTATTGAATGAAAATGTAAGTGAAATCTTAAGTAGAAGTACATCAGTTTTACTAAGTTTGGAAAACCTAATTTAGTAAAACCAATAATAAGAAACTCATCTTAATAGAAAAAAGGAAAAAAAAGCACATTCATAAGCACCTTATCACATTTTATAAAACCAAATTTAACCTAATTCTCACAAGGAAAAAATATTATCACATCTATAAACATGTGAGAAAATTGGCTTTCCTAATGTTAAAATTAAGCATCCAATCATCATTCACATATTGGTGTCACAGGTGGATCTTTGCACATCACTCAATTCTTGTTTTTGGCTCTGCCTTGCTGCTCCAGTCAATCATTAAACCAGCTCCTAATCTTTTGCCTTTAGCCTCTATACTCAGAAGTTGTTTTGTTTTTTTTCCAAAACCTGATACCCATTATGAATCATTAGGTACTCATATATTTGTGGGTTGATTTCTGGGCTCTCAAGTCTATCTATTCCATTGGATCATGTGTGTGCTTTTACATCAGTACCATACTGTTTTTATTGCTATAGCTTTATCATATAATTTTAAATCAGAAAGCATGATGGTTCAAGCTTTGTTTTTTCTCAAGATTGCTCTGGTTATTTAGGGCAATTTTGTGATTCCATATGAATTTTAGGATTGTTTGTTATATTTCTATAAAAATGCCATTGGAATTTTAATAGAGATGTCTGACGGTCGAACATCCCTCTCACAATCCAGGACTGCTGTCTCTTAACTGCTTGCCTGCCTGCCAGCCTGATCACCCCCAACCACTCTCCTGCTGGCCTGATTGATGCTCAACTGCTCCCCTGCCAGCCTGATTGTCCCCAACTGCCCTTCCCTGTCAGCACCCAGAGAGTTTCTTAAGTGGAGGCACAGCTACTTCAGCTAAGTGTGTAATGTTGAATTAGGCCACCTGAAGTCCAGATGCATAAGTTACTTTAAATAAACATTTTTGGGGTGTGTGTGAAAATTTAAGTATCTGATATTGACAGGAAAAGAATATTGCTTTAAAATAATGACAACACCTATTTCAAATATTGTAATAAAAGCATGGAAAAAAAAAACCATCACATAAAAAAGCTGCAAAAATGTTATTTTACTTTGAAGACAGTAATAACTGAAAATAACAGGTTTCTTTAGGCCACATCCTAAAAAGGTAGCTGCTTTTTTTTTTTTTTTTTTTTTTTTTTTTTTGTCTTAGGCCTATACAAAAGTCTTAAAAGACCCCTGACCCAGCCTTCTGAAGATTTTAGGTTAACACATTTGTCTTAAAAACTATGAGGTGCCTAATTTTTAAAAACAATGAGCCACACCCACTTCCTCAACCATACTGTCACATCATCCAAGTTATACTTTATGAACAGCCCTGATGTGCTAAACACGTGCAAAAAGTACACAAAGTGGGTAAAACTACTTTGCCTCAGAGGTATATATTTAGTAATCACTTAGTTACATTATTTTATTTTTGTGTAATGAGAGCTGATTGACCAAACCTTTCAAACAGACCCACCAGATGATAAATATCACCGTATGTTTGATTCACAGTACATTTGGGCATAAACACTTCAATTACAGTTTTGTGTTTAGTATCAAAAACATTTTCTTGTGTGCATGTTTTCACTATAGATCCTTTGCTCTGTATTACATTTTGAAAACTGCCTATTACAGATAAAGCACCTTTCCAGGTATGCTTCTGAGAAAAGAGGGATGTACACACCTTTTCATGCACAGATGTCTATATGATGCCTGCGCCTGGCTCCTAGCACCTGCCCACCATGTGTGTGCGACTGCACACTTGGATCTTGGCATAAACAGGCTGCCCCCAAACACTCAAGAACCCCACTGGCCTCCCCAGCAAAGTTGTCACTGTCTGTCATTTTCATAGCTGAATACACAGGCCTACCTTTTGTCTGAGCTTTGCTTACTTCTCTCTTTCTGAACTTACTACTTCTGATTCACAATGATATTATATAATTTTTCTCTCTCATTATCCACATTCTGAAAATCATATTGGAACTCTATGTGCTAGATACTCTGTTAGACATTGGGCATTAACAGTAAATGAAACATGATCCTGACTTTCGAGGTAGTTTTCTCTACTATGAAAGACAGGTAAATAAGCATGGCCAAACAGGTGAATGCCATAATAGCAGTGATGATAGGGCACAGGCCTTTGCTAGTAGGTTATTAGAACATTTCATGGGGGAAGTTATCCATTGTCAAATATTATCATGAAAGTGCAAGAAGGAACTCAGAAGGCTGATGAACCTTGAGCTTTAGCAAGGGCTAAAGGTATGCACCAATTGTTTTGTTGAGACAGTGGTGGCTCGAAGCAATTTCCTGACTTAATAGTAAATATTTACTTATATTTACTGACCTTTAAGATAGTCTGTCTGCTACTGGATTGCCATCGCTAATTGATGGCAAAGATGTGTATTAAAATTGAACAAAAGCTAACAAATCCAGGGCTTTGGGGAGCTTCTCCTCTAAAGGGAAGTTTCCACCTCTCTCCCCATGCCTTCTAAATTCATATTTCTTGTCTAGTGTTTTCATTTGTGTATCTGCCCCTTCTCCAGGTCCTGAACCCTTGCTGCAAAAGGTTGAGGCAATTTTAAATGTGAATGTGAGTTCAAAGGGACAGTTCATTGCAGAAACCATGCATAATAAACCTGTTAACTTGACCAAGGGGGAAATGCCGAGGCTTATCAGTCCATCAATAAAGAGGGAAGTCTTTGCCTCAAAACCTTCTTATATACTTCTTACCTGGAAGCATCAGATGGCGGGCACCTCTTGCCTGACAGTGTGATCAAGGTGTGGCTGCTAGTCTTTATTCCTATTCCATTTGACTGCTTCACATTCATTGCCTTCTCCTTGTGTCCAAAGCTTCTATCTTTGTGGTGGTACTGGCATTATGCTTTGGAGAGCATTAGTTTTGAAGACATGCGGACATGGATTTAAACCTTGTCTCTGTCCCTTGCTAAGTTTTAACAATTCCTCAATTTTTAAACTCCAACTTCTCCACATATCAAATAAAGCTAATAATCATGCTTCTGTGAGATAAAGCATCTAGAGGGCGTATCATGTTACTGATACATACAGGATACATAATAATTATTGGTTTCTATTTCAAATTAGGGTTGTTGAACAGATGTGCAGCCAATTCTTGGAAATGTTCTTCAGACCAAAATCCCTCCCAGATTTCCACACAATAGAGTATTCTTTGACATTAATAGGGGTTTAGGACAATCTAAAAGGCACAATCTGCAATTTCTCACACTTAGCATGTTTTATGCCACTGTGGCTTTGCATCTGTAGAGACACCAAAGAACCATTGTAACTCATGCTTTAAGGTTCAGTTTAAACGTCAAGGGCTCTGAAGTGCTGTCCCTAATCTGTACTTTCCTCTCCAAGTGACATTACTCCTTTTCTTCCCTGTATTTCACTAAATATGTACTCCTTAAAATATAGTCCATCTGCATCTTATACTTTACATAATATCTTTTTAGACACATAAAACTACATTTCAGTTATTTTTGTGTGTCAACATATGGAACCTGCATTCTATTTTCATGTCCATATTTGCAATACCTAACTGCATGCCTAGTAACTGCTTAATACATATTTGAGTAGGCAAATGGCAAATAGCTAGACAAATAAAGGAGTGATTAAATGATTAGTAAAAAAATAATTTTTGTGTGTTCACAGCTCTAACAAGAATTAGGAAGATGAGTCAGACATAGTCCCCTTATAAAGTGACAAATAATTGAAAAATTCTACATAAATCAGAAGAAATAAAGATTAAGAACTCCAAATCTTGAACTTCTAAACTTTATATATTGATGTAGCTCCAGTGTACATGGATTTTTCATAACAAACTCAAAAGTAAGAGAAAGACATATATTAAAGATCACCATTAACTAGTATTCCTTACTATGGACAAAGAAATGGTAGCTAGCATATTGTTATAGTGGATCAGATCATTGATATCAGTAACTTCAGCCAAAACATCTTCTTTATCAACAGAGTTTTCTTTTGTTACCATTCTGTAGTTAGATTGTAATGATTGATTTATTATTTAACTAAAGTCATGTCATGTATTACATATTAAGATGTGTTATTTGAAAATAATTTTTAAATAAAAAATTAAAAGTGCTGCCTGGATATTTTCTACATGCCTCAAAGTGAAATTCTTCTTTTGCATATTTTAAAGAAATCTTAGGGATTCAAGTAAAATATACTGGTATGTTGAAAATGAATATCCTATTAATTAAATGAAAAGCAAGGCGCAATTTGAATTTAGCTTAATAAGCAAACCGAAGTGAAAACAGCTGTGTCCCATTAGCTTCTGATTTTCTGCAAAATGGAGAGGAACTCAGATATACAAAAAGAATCTCTAAAATTGAGCAGCTTGTAGTTATGTTGCTGTAGCTGCCAGAGGTCTTTCGGATGCTTTATTGGGTTGGCAAAGAAATGCAGTTGAGAATCGTTACAGTAAACACTCGTATTCACTGAAAAAGTGATGACATTTTAGCACAAGCCTTCAGTTTCTCTATAGCACATGTGTCAAACACAAGGCCCGCGGGCCAAATCCGGCCGGCCAGGCCTTGCAATGTGGCCCGCACCGCGCTGTCATCACTGCACTCCGCTGTCAGTTTATGACATTGTCAGTTTATGACTGTTCAGTAAACCATTCGGCCCGCGATTTAGGCTGGATTTTAGATTTTGGCCCCTTCTCTGATTGAGTTCGACACCCCTACTCTATAGAGTTAAAATATGGATGTAAAATAAAAAATAAAATACAATTACATAATGAACATTAGATCTATTTTATATTAGCCTAGGAGGGAAATTCTACAGTTTAAGGACAAACATGAAAGTAGAAATATTCCAAAACATATATATATGCTACATCTAGAAAGCTTATGTGGTGCCTCTGAATAAAAATAAACCCATTTGGGGACCATTTAGGAAGTGAAGGTGATAGTGATACAAAAAAAAATAGGGAAATTGTCTTAAAGAAACTCTGTTCTTAAGAATTCTCAGAAGATGTACATGGCCACGTTTAAAAAAGAATATACACAAAGAAACAAAATCTTACTGGTTTAGCTCTGCAGCTATAATGAGAAATATATCCAAGAGGAAATAATCAAAGTTAGAGAATATATTATGGTCTTTTGGGATGGCCACCAACACTACCTCCATCCTGACATTTTTTAAATGAAAGAAACATTTTTTTTCTTTTCACAATAACTGATTAAACAGAAACATAAAAAAAACTCCTCTAAAGTTTAGCATAAGAGACTCTAGACTATGAAGGGGTGGGGCCCCATGGCTCAGAGGCCTTTCCTTTCAATTTGCCTCCTTGATTACAATCAGCGATACAACATTGACCCTTGAAGGTTGAGGCTCAAATAAGGACAACTTCTTAGCACAGAATACATAACTCTATCAGCACATTCTTCTCGCTTGTCTGCAGATACAGTAGCTGCAGTGTGTAACATCAATAAATGGAGCTGCCTTATTTCCACGATCATGTTATCCTGCCAGAACTGGGAATAAATTAATAAGGCATAAAATATTTGTTTTTTTAGTTATAAGAAGATTGCAAGATCATAGTCAAATCCATTTGTCTGTAAGTGTTGTGATGGCACTTGAGAGCAGGCTGATGGAGTGCCAGGGGGAAGGGGTTTGGGGAGCTGAGTGAACAAGGTAAAGGGATTGAGAAGTACAAAGTGGTAGTTACAACATAGTCATGTGGATATATAGTATAGCACAGGAAATATAGTCAATAATGTTATAATAACTATGTGTGGTGCCAGGTGGGTATTTGAAATATCAGGGGAGCACTTTGGGAAATATATGATTGTCAAACCACTATGTTGTGCCCCTGAAACTAATATAAAATAATATTTAATTTAAACTGTATGAAAAAATATTTTGAAAATTAAAAATATGACTAATGAGAAGTTCAAAAACGATTAAGTACATTCATTTTCTAAGTAAGGTACTATAGTAAAAAGAAAAAGAGAAAATGAAAAGAAAAATAATATTAACAAAGTAAATAATATAATGACTGGTGTTATTCCATAAAAATCAAGTAGGCTATAGTGCTACTCTATAAGCAGAGAAAATTACCTCTTTATAATTTTTTCTGTCTCTCTTTCATTTTGCTCTTTTTAAAAAATTTTTAATCTAGGAGGGAGTAACTGATGTAAAAATTTGCATACATCACAGCAGTGATTAGTCAACATAAACATGCATAGACTATATATACATCTGGCTTATTTTCTTCCTTTTGGCAGGATTATTTTAAAATGAATCTAGTGCAGCTTGTATATAAAAAGAATCTGGATTAAATGGATATGCAGTGTTTCCCAAAGTGTGGTATGAGTACCCCTAGGGGTACAGGAAGAGTTTGGTGAGGATATGCACTGCACCGTGCTTAGCTGCACCTAATTCTACATTCTCATGAGTACGAGGGGTACTCAACATTACGAAAATTATAGAAGGGGTACACATATGTCAAAAGTTTGGGAAACACTGATTTAGAGAACTGCAAATAATTGAAGATCTACTTTTATATCCAGACTAGAGCCCCAGTGCATGAAATTTGTGCACCAGTGGGGGTGTCCCTCAGCCCAGCCTGTGCCCTCTTCAATCTGGGACCCGTTGATGGGGATAGGGCCTAAATGGGCAGTCAGGCATCCTTTTCACAATCCAGGAATGCTTTTCCCAACCATTCACCTGCTTGCCCCTAACCACTCCCCTGCAAGCCTGATTGACATCTAAATGCTCCCCTGCCAGCCTGATTGCTCCTAACTGCCCTCCCCTGATGACCCGGTTGCCCCTAACTCTCCTCCCCTGCAGGCCTAGTCCCCCCAACTACCCTCCTCTACAGGCCTGGTCCCTCTCAACTGCCCTCCCCTGCATACCTGGTCATCCCCTAACTACCCTCCCCTGCAAGCCTGGTCCCCCAAGCTTCCCTCTCCTGCAGGCCTTATCCCTCCCAATTGCTCCCCCCTACAGGCCTGGTCCCCTCTAACTGGCCTTTCCTGCAAGCCTGGGTACCCCCCAACTGTCCTCCCCTGCTGGCCTGCCCCCCCCAAAAAAAAAATACCCTCCCCTGTAGGCCTGGTCACTCCTAACTGCCCTCCCCTGTAGACTGATTGCTCCCAACTGCCCTCCCTTGCAGGCCTGGTTCCTCCCAACTTCCCAACTGCCCTCCCCTGCTGGCCAATCATCCACAACTGCCCTCCCCTGCAGGACCTCTTGTAGGCCCATTTTGTATCCACAATTGGGCAGCCATCTTTGACCACATGGGGGTGGCCATCTTGTGTGGTGGAGTGATGGTCAATTTGTATATTACCTTTTCTTTTTTTTTTTAAGATAGGATAAGCCACTGGTAAAATGTTTATTTGAATATATTCATATATGTTATCTTAATAGGCACTACTTGGCTTATCAAGTAATCTAAAGAAATGTTAAAGGAAAAATTTATAAATAAAATTCCCATGGACAGAAAATAGTGTGGTGAAGGCCTGGGGAGAAGGTATGGGTAGGGTGCAGGGGATTAGGGGGGGGGAATAAAGGGGACACCTGTAGTACCTTCAACAATAAGAATAAATTTAAAAATAAAAATAAATAAAAACGTGGGTATTTTCTTTATAGAAATGTTACAGTTATTCTGTTGGTCTACATAAAATTTCAATAATAGAATTTCTGTGCTGGCAGCCTGATATTTATATATGAACTACACCAGATCATCTGATAATTTAACTGACTCTAAAATTACAACATGGAAAAATAGAAATGAAGAGTCAAGATAACACTTTCATTTCTTCTAAAACAACAGCTGAAGTAATCACAGTATCCAAAAGATCCCCATGTTTTAATTCAGAATAGTACTTAAGCAAAAGCAGCTCTTTAGCTAAGGTGACTAAATAAGGCCAAGCAGGCAATTCTAACATTTTTGCTTGTAGGAAGTGTGTTCCGGACATGGGGGTGGGGGTGTTTATGGTAATGTGTGTTGTTATTTGTTTGATTCTTTCTCTTGGAAGCTCTTAGATGACAGAAACAAAGGAATAAATGCTGTTTTTCTTTTAATTTCTTATCACTGTGTTTCAAACTAATACAAAAAGAACAGCTCTGCCAGTCTTAGCTCCATGGGTTTGAAGCAAGACATGTGTTTTAGTGATGGGAACAATGTACCATGTACTGACTGTTTGTTGAGAATATGAACCACAATTGTCAGGAGAAGGTCTTGACCTGCAGAGTGTCATCTCTAAGTTGATGTGCAGAACTCTGGGCCGTTTGCCTTTTCTCACAGCTCTGCCTTAAATACAGTAGAAATTTATGTTTTCACTTTTCAAGTTACCATTTTGAATGAAGTTCTTATTATTTCCCTTTTAGAATTGATTCAGAGTAAACTATATTTCCCCAAAATAAAAGAAGTGAGAAAAACGGGTGAGTAATTATAACTTGATTCAAAAGAATGATACAATTGATTGAAAGAGAAAAAACATATGTAGATTTGACTATGAGAAGTTGTAATACTATAGTGTGGCACAGGCACAATTAACAAAATCAAAAGGCAAAACCATCTGTGACTAAAAAAAACCCTTATAATATGAACAATAGTTAAAGTGTTAAATTCTCAACATGCAAATAACTGTTATACCGATTTAGTAAAGATAAACACTTCAGTAGAAGATAAATTAAATATAATCTAAATGAATTATTCATAAAATTATGAAAATAATAAACTTACAAAAGTTGACTTTTTCACTAGAAAGACTTATTGAAAACAAAAAGTTATCTTTTTAGCCAAAACCGGTTTGGCTCAGTGGATAGAGCGTTGGCCTGTGGACTGAAGGGTCCCAGGTTCAATTCTGATCAAGGGCATGTACGTTGGTTGCGGGCACATCCACAGTTATTTAAAGATAACTTTTTAAAATATATTTAAAATATATTTATTGAGGACACCCTGTATATATACAGATACTCATGATATAGGACTATGCAGCCATTAACATAATGATATGTCTTTAATGAAAAATAAATATAATAAAAATATAGTAAATAGAGAATTGGTTTACTCTTAATGTCCAAACTATGTATTTTAGAATAATTACTTGGTTACTGAATATTTCATATACAGGGTGTACCAAAAATTATTGCACACTTTAATAGCTGATAGCTCAATTTTGAAAATGAGATGCACTTTAATGAACACTGCCTTTATAATTATTCAAAGTGTGTATTTACATTTGGGAGGACACCTTATATATTTGTCTTGATAATTTTACAAGTTTTAAGCTTGTCATGCAAGGGAAATTTGATATTATTGTTATATATATTTTACAACTCTTGTTCTAAATCCTTGCATCATGTTGAGTTTATGCAGACAGAATTCACTGAAATGTGTGCATGCTCACACACACACACACACACACACACACACACACACACACATACTCACAAGCAGAACTCACACATAGACACATACTCTCTTTAGATAAAATAAAATATTTTTCCTCGTAAGTTTTGCTGAGGAAAGCTTTTCATTTTCTCTCTCATAGACTTGCTTGTAAGACATTACAACTTGATTCAAACAAAGATGTGATAAAAAAAAAAAAAAAGACAAATTCTTAAAAAAAAGGACCGTCTTGCTAGGCTTATGACAGTTTGGTATGGTGAAAGATCAAATGTTGTGTGTGTTCAGCTTTAAGGTTTTAAGAAATAAACAACCAAATGAAAAAGAAGAAGAAAATTAATAGAATTTTTACCAAGGAGCATATCTATAAAAGTCCTCAGAGCATAAGAGAAAATAACCCTTCGAGAGAAGAAAAAATAAGAGAAAATGGAAACCCTGGAACTCAGGATATGAATCTCTAGCTGCAGCAGAAGCTACAATTTTGAAATGTAAGAGTTTATAAATTTTGAAAAGCATGAGGAGAAAAGCCCAGTATAAGACTTTTCCCGTCCCACCCCAAAAGCTCACAGCATATCAGAGTGCACAGATGCTACTATATTGCTCCTACTGCATACATTTCAAACAAACAACACACACAATTCCCTAAGTCCCCTACAAGTTACATATGCAGCTATAGCATGATATAGCACTGCTGCTCCCCTAGTTGCAAGTCCTATGGATACCCTTAGAGTTTGGAAGGAAGTAAACAATCCATGCCCAAGAAATGGCATGGGCATGCTCTAGAGCACATGTGTCAAACACAAGGCCCGCGGGCCAAATCCAGCCCGCCAGGCCTTGCAATGTGGCCCGCACCGCGCTGTCATCACTGCACTCCGCTGTCAGTTTATGACATTGTCAGTTTATGACTGTTCAGTAAACCATTCGGCCCGCTATTTAGGCTGGATTTTAGATTTTGGCCCCTTCTCTGATTGAGTTCGACACCCCTACTCTAGAGTGAGCCCACCTCGAGTTTTGTTCTGAGAGCTTCTAATATTTTTGTTCCCTGTGTGCCAGAACCTTAGTTAGGGGAAAGTTTCAGCAGAATATCCATCAGCTTTCCAGGTGTGTTTTTAATATGCTGATGCATCAAAATGTGCATATAGGGGTGTTTGGGATTATTCTTGGTCTGTTTTACTGTTTTACTTGGTCTGTCTGGCTCTAGTAGGATTTTTGTTCTTTGTTCCCCTGACTTCAACTGTTCTTGGGTTTATCTGGCACAAATGACATTAATTGAATCTTTGTTCTCTATTTCCCCTGTCTGGGGTGATTTAAGCTAAGCATCCTCTCCTTAGGGAAGGGAGGTATAAACCATTTTCATTAAAATGTCCTTGGTTGGGAAAGATGAGGTCTTGTGATTCACAAACTAGCTGGAAGTTGTTCAAATCATTAGGCCTTATTTAATTTTCTTGTCTCAGTTTTCCTGCCCTCCTACTATCCTGCTACAAGGTTAAACTTTAACAGGGAAGGAAAGAAGGGGAAAAAATTACATGAAACACAAAATATAATAAAAAAATAATTATAATGTGAAGCAGAATGTGCTACCTATATTATAATGGGTGCAAATTAAGTGAAAACCCAGGGAGAAAAAGTGTATTTTCTTTGAATATTGAGAAAATGTTCAGTGTTCACAAAATAGTGGAAGTTAAGTTGGATGTAAGAATTAATGGGAATGTGGGTAGCAAATGTGTTAGACAACTACAATTCTAGTATCAGTTCTCTTCTTTGTCCCATGTCAAAATACAAAAGTTGGCATGAGTATTTGAGGATAAAGCTTGACAGTGGTCCAGATAGTGTTCAATGTGAAAACATCTCACTTATGCTTGTGGATAGATGTTTTCATCATTCATATACATATAAGGCAAAGTCAGTCTTCTATTTGTGTCTAACACCTACTCTTCCCATATATTTTGTTCTGAAAAATTCCTACTGATTATTCTAGGTTCTGGGTGAAGTGTTCTGTTCCTGTGATTCATTTCGATAGACTTGACTTTCCCTTTTCTACATGTCTATAGTCCATTTTATTTTTGTATATGATTTAATACTGTATCAAAGTAACATAACTGAACATTAATGTCCCCCTTTGGACTATCAACTGCTTGAGATTAAGCAAATGAGTGTTACTAATTTCTATATTCTCAGGGTCTACCTTATAGCTTGATACATTGCAAATTTTCAGTGAGTCTTTATTATGTTTAACTGAATGAAAGAATAAATGATATATAATAGATGGGTTTTGAATCTCCTTTCGTTATTTTGAGTGTTTCTTCATGGTGATAATATAATGGCTCTGTCTTTTAAATATATATATATTTTATTGATTTTTGAGAGGGAGAGAGAGAGAGAGAGGGAGAGAAAGAAAGAAAGAAAGAAAGAAAGAAAGAAAGAAAGAAAGAAAGAAAGAAAGAAAGAAAGAAAGATCAATGATGAGAGAGAATCACTCCTGCATGCCCCTACTGGAGATTGAGCCTGCAATCCAGGCATGTGCCTTTGACTGGAATCAAACCTGGGACCCTTCAGCCACAGTCCAACACTCTATCCATTGGGCCAAACCAGCTGAGGCATGGCTCTGCCTTTTTAAAGAAAATGGTCATGGCTTGAGGTATGTATTTTTTCCAAGGATCATTTCTAGATATATTTTTCCAGAAGCATTAAAAAAAAAAAAGTTCTTATTCATTTTAGAGAGAGGAAGTGAGAGGGAAAGAGAGGTAGAAACATCAATGATGAGAGATTTGTTGATTGACTGCCTCCTGCACACATCCCACTGGGGCTTAAGCCCGCAACCTGGGCATGTGCCCTGACTGGGAATTAAACCATAACCTCCTGGTTCATAGCTAGATGCTCAACCACTTAGCAACATGGGCTGGGGCTTCCTGAAGCATTTTAACAATATTATTTTGCAAATTTCAAACAAGAAGATTTGTAAGATTGTGTAAAGCCACATAAATCATTCAGAATGATTGAAGAATTAATAAAAATAAGCCTAGAACACTTTAATTTATTGCTGGGCATCCTAAAGGACCATTGTTCCTCTAAGATCAGTTATATATTGTAATAACTAGTGCCCTGGTACACGAATCTGTGCACAGGGGGAGGTGTGTCCCTTAGCCCAGCCTGTACCCTCTCCAATCTGGGAATCTGGGACCTAACCACTCACCTGCCTGCCTGCCTGATCGCCTTCTAACCACTCTGTCTGCTGGCCTGCTCGTCCCCAACTGACCCACCACACTGGCCTGATCATCCTTAACTGCCCTTCCCTCCTGACCTGATTGCCCCTAACCACCTCTGCCTTGGATCCACCACCATGGCTTTGTCCAGAAGGACACAGTCTAATTATTAGTATAGACTATACACATATACTATATATATATATATATATATATATATATATATATATATGCAGGAAAGGCAGAATTCTATAGGTCAGTGAGATTATCTTATAACACTATCAAAGTGTTTAATAAGAATATCACTGCAATCTTTTTCTACCTCAAAATATGAATGTCTTTTTAAATATAACATCTATACTAATAAAATGGTAATATGCTAATTAGAACTGATAGACCTGGCATCTTTCAGACATAATTCCAGACATCCTTCCTGACAAAGCTGGGGCCCAGGCAGTGCCACCTGGGATCCTGGGTGCCTGCCTTGGCAAAGCTGCCTGGGGTCCCAGGTGCCTGTAGCTAGCCCAGGTGAAGCTAGCATAGGTCCCACGTTGGGGGGGGGGGGGCTGAGGCAGAGGCGGTTAGGGGAGATCAGGCAGGCAGGCAACTGGTTAGGTGTGGAAAGACAGTCAGGCAAACAGTTAGGGCTGATCAGGCAGGCAGGTGAGCAGTTAGGGACATCGGGAAGGCAGGAAGAGTGGTTAGGGGCAATCAGGCAGGCAGGCAGGCAGGCAGGTGAGTAGTTAGGACCAGCAGTCCCAGATTGTGAGAGGGATGTTTGACTGCTGATTTAGGCCCAATCTCACAGGGATTTGGCCTAAAAGGGCAGTTAGACATCCCCCAAGTGGTCCTGGATTGTGAAAGGGTGCAGTTGTGCACTCGGCCTTTAGTTTAGCTATAATTGAAAATTATTCTCCTTGCACACATTGCCATGTATAATTCATAAAACTGAAATAACTGCAAGTGGACACATGAGAATGTAACATCATACTTTAAGTTACATGACTTAAAGATGTTGAACTACAAAGTAACAATATTTTTTATCACAGATGATTCCTCAACCATTCATAACCTATAAAAATGCTTAGAGCACATAAACAAAAATTAAATGTGAACATTAATATCTGCTAATAGATGGTAAATACAAATTTAGGAGTAAAAAAAGGAAGAAAGAAATACATGATAGAACATGTTCTTTACAAAGGAAAATAATAAGACTTGTACTTAGATAAAACTTACAATATCAGCACTGTGATAACTGCACCATACTATTATAAACTATAGAAATTATTATTGTGCTGCCACAGTATACCTTTCAAATTGTAACAGTATCAAGTGGTCCCTTAGGTTTCAACAACATACGAGGTAAATAAGTAATCTGCTTTACTTTTTAAATTTCACCAGGAATACAAAAATTCTTATATTACAAAATGTCAATGTGTATAGCTAAAACTTAGAAATCTCCTTTTTATAACCATCTATACTATTTTTTATCAAATCATAATACACCCAACAGTTTTATTTCTCCTTTCAGGTCTCTAAAATATTTATTTACATTCATGATTATACTAGAGGCCAGTGCACAAAATTGTGCACTAGTAGGGTCCGGCTAGTCTGCTCCAATCAGGGCCGAGTGACAGGGGAAAGGGGACATTGGAGGTTGGCTGGCTGCCCTGCTCCTAAATTGGGGAGTGGGGGGCCAATCAGGTGTGGGGCCAGCTAGGGGAAGGGGCCCCGGGCAGTTGGTGGTTGGCCTCATCCCCTTGTTGAAATCAGATGGAATTCCCAGTAGAGGGGACAATTTGTATATTACCCTTTTATTATATAGGATATTTACATATATGTTTATATGGTATATGCATATAATTATTGCATGCATATTATCATTACATGTTGCTTTTTTCAATTAAATGTCTTGAGGAAAAATTCAAATATATTTAAACTCCATTTTTTAAAGTTTTATTTTATTGTTTAAAGTATTACATATAGTATTACATATGTCTCCTTTTACCCCCATTGACTTCCCCCCAGCCAACCTCCCACCCCTACGGGTCTGTGTCCATTGGTTATGCTTATATGCATTTAAGCTCCATTTTTTATTTTAAGTGTTGTCTAAAATTTCAGTTTGACTACACTGCAATCATTCAAAACTATTTACTTTTAGACATTTTATTTGATGCAATATTTGTTTGTTTAGAAAAAGAACCTGAATTTCTGCTTTGGCTATGATAGAATAACAGAGACAAGATTTAACCTCTCACATTTTAAAACTAGAAACCTTAAGATAATGTATGAATAAACTTTTTCAGACATGGGACAATAGGCAGGACAACTCTATAATCCCTGAGAGAAGGGAACAAAACAGAAATTCACCCTGGCCTTCTGCTGGAAGCACACAATGGACCACAATGCATAGGTGAAGGAACAGGAGACAAAAATTGGAATTCAATGGCAGATGTGGTTTCTGAAGTTGGCAAGATGAAATTCTGTAGAGAAAATATGCAGAAAAGGATACAGTATTTTTTAGGTATTCTCTTAAAGTAATAGGATTTAAAAAATACACAAATAGCATAAAATTCTAAGAGGTTGGACAAAGAGCTTCTGAAATTTCCCATGAACTACTTTGGAAGTAGGGATCATTAATTTTTCTACCAATAAAGAAAATAGCTCTTTTTGTTCACTCAAAATTTTCAATAGACACACCTAAAAGAATCATGCTTTAGTAATGGGGCTAAACTCTTGCTAGAGAAAAGGATACTATAGATCTGCTCAAAATGAAAGCATGTAAAACAAGTCTCATATTCATCAAACTGAACTCCAGTTGCATAAGAGCCAATCAGAACAAAGACATCTATACTAATGAAAGGATAATATGCTAATTAGACTGGTCATCCTTCCAGACATCCTTCCAGACAAAGCCACAGTGTCAGGGGCCGAGGCAGAGGTGGTTAGGGGCAATCACACTGGCAGGGGAGAGCAGTTAGGGGCTATCAGGCAGGCAGGCAGGTGAATGGTTAGGAGCGACTTGAGAGAAGGATGTCCCTGCAGGATCAGGCCTAAACCAGCAGTTGGATATCCCCTGAGGGGTCTCTGATTGGAGAGGGTGCAGCCCAGGCTGAGGGACCCCCCCAATCACTGAGGCTAGAATACCAACCCAATTGGGGAGCAAGGCCAATGGCCAATCTCCCATGACCCCTCCCTCCTGCTGGCCCCACCCCAAATCAGCCTCTCCCACCCCGATCAAGAGCAGAGTGTCCAGCCAACACCCTATAACCCTTCCCCACTGCTGGACCCATCCCAATTGGCTTGAAGCCCCTCTCCATGGCTGGCGCTGGCCCTGGTCCTGATGGGCCCCCACCACCCTGATAGGGGATGGGGTCAGCTGGCCAACCTCCTGCTGCCCTTTTCCACAGTCAGCACAAACCCTGATCAACCCTTTCACTCCAGTAGGGGGTGGGGCTGGCTGGCCAATCTATTGCAGTTTCTCCCCCTGGCTTGCCCTGCCCCTGATCACCACTTCACTCCAATGGTGGTGGTCAACATCTTGCCCTTTTCTCCTCCTGACAGGCTAGGCCCTGATCAGCCAGTTGGGGCAGGTCAGCTGGACTCCACCTGTGCATGAATTCATACACTGGGTCTCTAATTGATTCTATAAAAACAATAACAATATTCAAACACTCCACAGCATAACACTGCAATGTCCAACACCCAATAAAATATTACTAGATACGCCAAAAAGTGGAAAAATATAATCTATAACTAAGTGTGCAAAATAACCAAAACAAACATAACCTCCAAAAGAAATGAAAAGATCAGCATGACAAAATGTTAATCAGACATTATGTTATTTAAAGGAAAATGTGAATGGAGTGGAGAGAGAAATACAAAATATTAAAAAAATAAAAAAATACTAAAGATAAAAACACAATGTATAAAATGAAAAGTTCACTGGTTATGATTAAAATCAGATGAGAAAATTCAGACAGAAAATGTGTAAACTTAATAATCCCAATAGAAGCTATGAAAAATGAAGCACAGGAAGAAAAAAAAATAGGATAATATCAAGTGGTTGAATGCATGAATATATATGTAATTAAAGTCCCAGAAGAAGATAAAAGATAAGTGTGTGAGCAAAAAAAAAATCTAAAGAAGTTATGGCCAAAAATATACATTTTTCTAATTTTATGAAAACTACATGCCCATCAGTTTGAAGCTGACACCCATCAGCTACTACTTCTTTGAATCCACTGCATGTTTTATTGCAAGAGTATACTTTCTTCCCTAGTCTCCTCTTAGTCAATGACCAACATAGTCAGGGATACTAATGCAGGGTGTTCATGCCCCGTGAGGGACTCATCTAATGGGAAAGCTCTGTTTGAGGCCTACCCATTAGTTTGAACAGAGGTTTCCCAGTGTTGAAACAATGCTAGCATTATGCTAAGTGAAATAAGGTAAGCCATTCAAAGAAAGATAAATATCACATGATCTCACTCATTTGAAGAATATAATGAACAACATAAACAGATGAACAAAAACAGATCCAGAGACAGCAAAGCATCAATCAGACTATCAAGCCTCAGAGGAAAGGTAAGGGAGGGTGGGGGTAAGGGAGAGAGATTAACCAAATGACTTTTATGCATGCATATAAGCCTAACCAATGGACATAGTCAACAGGGGGAAGAGGACATGAGTGGGAGGATGGGGGGGGGGGGGTGTATTACATATGTAATACCTTAGTCAATCAATAAAAAATAAAAATATAAAGCCAAAATAAAAGCATGTTAAATCACAAAATAACTAACTAAATAAATAAATACTTAAAAAAAAAAAAAAAAAAAAAAACAATGCTAACAACATTAACTATTAAATGGCTGCCTCCTGGGTGCCTCCAATTTTTGCTCTTCTTTTTTTTTATTGTTGGCTAAACTTTTACAGTGACAAAATGTCCCAAGAATACTTAAAATATTCAGAGGAAAAGAAGAGTATTGTTGCATAAGATATATTACTGATTACCTTAGGTGTTTGTTTTTATTAGAAAATAGGTTGTTTAAAATATATTTGCTTCTTTTGAAATGGTCTTTTAATTTAGAATTCAAACATATTTCAAAATCCAAATCAATATTCACTTGAATTATATAATTTAATCAGTTGGATATGCTGAAAAAAAACCTGTTTATAGGTTTTTGAACTCTCTATCAGTCATTTCTATATAATTTTATATCAACTATAGATGTAATGATTCACTTGCCTTATTCATTAATACTTTCTCAGATAAATGAAAATATTTCCCTGAAGATTTACCTGGAAAGAATAGATTGGTTGAAGACATAATACATCTGATAAATACTATGAAAATATTTAGTAAGTTACTATATATTTAGTGGCTTTTTCATGTAAACTCCCATTGGGAATATAAGCACTCCAAACATTTCATTTGTTGGATGAAGCTGAGTATTGAGTGTTGTTAATCAAATATATATCTATACTAATAAAAGGATAATATGCTAATTAGACCAAACACCTTCTCTCTGTTCTTCCTCATGTCGTTCTGGCAAAGCCAATGGTGGGGGTTGAGGCAGAGGTGATTAGGGATGAACAAGCAGGCAGGGAAGCAGTTTGGGGCAATCAGTCTGGCAGGGGAGAGCAGTTAGGGGCAATCAGGCAGGCAGAGGTGTGCAGGGGCAATCAGACAGGCAGAGTGGTTAGGGGTGGTCAGGCAGGCAGTCAGTTGAGCAGTTAGAAGCCAGCAGTCTCATATTGTGAAAGGGTGCAGGCTGGGCTGAGAGACCCACCCCCTATGCACTAATTTTGTATACTGGGCCTCTAATAGTAATATAATGTCACAAGTCATAAGGTGTTCTAGTCAATGCTTTACGGGGTATTATCCCTGAGACAAACATATAGAATATATGCATGTATATGTAGTATAGTATATGTTTGTCTTTTATATATATATATATATATATATATATATATATATATATATATATATATATATATAGGCCTAAGTGATAATTATCACCGAACTACCAGGATGACTGGAACGGCCAGTTGACCAGTTGCTATGATGTACACTGACCATCAAGGGACAGACACTCAACACAGGAGCTGCCCCCTCGTGGTTAGTGCCCTCCCACAGCCAACCTGTGGCTGGCCAACTTCCTGCAGCCCCTCTTTCTATCTGGCTGCCTCCCCCATCAGCCCTGATGGGAGGGCTAGCAAGCCAACCTTCTATAGCTCCTCCCCCCACTGGCCAACCTCCCATGGCCCTGATTGCCAGCCAGGCCAAGGGACCCCGCCCATGCATGAATTTGTGCACTGTACCTCTAGTATGTATATAAAATACATAGTATATTTAAATATATACAGTACTCATATTAATACAAATTAAAATAAGTGTATTTCCATTTATTTTGTTGCAGGAACCCTTAAATATATATGATCTGGATTTTCAAACTGTCTCTCAAGCAAAGACACAGCTCCTTTTAGAGGGCCCTTTTCTAGAGCTATTGACTCCTCTAGTAACAGATTCCCTGCCTTGGGCATTTAGACTTAACTGTTGCTGTTTGTAAACTACTGAGATTCCCTCACACTTTGCTAAGAATTTTGCAGTCCTTTTACTACATTCTCCTCAGTCTTATTAAGTACAATGAATAAGTATTTTTAACAAATATGAGCTTAAGCTAATAAATAAGTGCCAGAACTTGATGTCAACCTAAGACTGTCAACATCAAAATATTAGTTTTAACTGCCATGCTAGCAGGCTATACTGTATTATATGAGTTGCTTATATGTGTGTTTCATGCCTCAGCCTTGAATTAGAGACCTTATTTTATACTAGAGGCCCAGTTCACAAATTCCTGCACAGGTGGGGTCCCCAACCCCCATTGGACCAGTTGGACTGGGCTGTCTGCAGGCAGGGGCCACAGGCAGTTGGCCAGCCAGGGGGAAGGGACTGCAGATGGTTGGCTGGCCAACTCCACCCCCTGGTCTAACTCCTGGTTGAACTCCTGGTTGAACTCCCAATTGAGGGAACAATTTGCATATTAGCCTTTTATTATAAAGGATGTTAGTATTTCTCACCTTTAGACACTTGCATTGAAACATACTAGTAATAGGTGCTCACCAGATATACAAGAGAACTGATAATTTCTTCAGACAACTAAAGTACACATAAGAGCTTTATTTAGGATATACATTTTTATCTACAAATTCTATTAAAGCCTGTTCAGATTTTTAAAAGAAGAAAAGCCCAATCAGCTTTGATTGACATAGCTGCAATCTGTGCAATCTGCCTTGAACAGAATTAGGACAGAGAATCAATTGGGCTTGATGTAGGAGTAAAACCTTTCAAGCCAAAGTACCCTAAGTATGATGATTACATCCTACATGCTGTGTAGGAGTGATCTGACTTAGGGATGCTAGTTAAATGCCTGGCTTGTGCATGGGAATTTTTAGGTAATTTAGATTTTAGTCATAATTTAACTCAAATGCAATGATATCCTTTAAATGAAGAAAAATTATAATTCAGAGGACTACATACTATTTTCAAAAATAGTATATTGAAAATGTGTAGCCTTGTGTAAATGGTGTAACATGTTTTTTATATTTTGACATTTGTGAAAAATTTACTTTTTATTGAATTAGGAGAAAAAGAAAATTATAATGCAGCTATTTCTGGTGATGAGATTCAAGGAAAATAGTATGAGGAAGGGAGGGAAAAAAAGAAAGGATAAAGAGAGGGGAAGAAGAGAGAGAGAGAGAGAGAGAGAGAGAGAGAGAGAGAGAGAGAGAGAGAGAGAGAGAGAGAGGAGTGATCATAGGAATATAGATTAGATTTTCAAATTCCCATGAGTAAGATATACTCTTTTGGTTTGTTTCTTTTTAAATTAAATACTCAGATGCAAGTTCATTATGAATTATCTGAAATATGCTATTATTTAATTATCTACAATGTATTGTGATTAAAGGTATTTAACAGAAAAGTAACTGGCCAAAATATTAAAATAGAGCTGTGTTGATAAAGTCACAATTTGAGAGGAGTTTACACTTAAAGAAATGATTAGTAAGTCTATTAACCACTATTTAATATTAGAAAATGTTTTTACTTTATTTGTTTAAACAGTACATTTACATTTTTCTCTATGTAGGCATTTTTAGTGATACACAGGCAATTTTAAAACTTTCTCAGAACTCAGTGTGCTGACATCTCCTAGGATTCTCTGAGATCTACAAAACAGTAAGATGGTTGCACCTCAATCAGGTTGGAATGTATGACCTAAACAACTGGTAAAGACATAATTAAAAATATGGTTGTTACTTTTATGTATTGATATTTACAAAGGATGAAACAGGGAAGCTTTGAAAGATTTTGGAAAATTTTAAGTCTTGATCTTGATGGTGGTTCCATAATTATTTACTTTGTGATCATTCAGTGAGTAGTAATGTTATATTTTATTCAATTTTATGCATATATATTATACTCTATATTTTTAAATGGGTGTTATTTTATTTGTTTCACTTTGGTGTTATAAAACAAAAAAAATACTTAATGGTTACAATATTTTTATTTCTAAAGAAAAATACTTTTTCCTGAACCTTTCTGCTTTGCCTCAGAGGGGAAGATAAATGCTTGTTGGAGGCAGTTACTTATAATGTATTACATTTTTTCTCAGCTATTTCTGAACTCAGATACACATGAGTCTAATGAAAATTTAAATTGCATGGTAACTCTTAAATTTAAAATGTTTGTTATAAATTTAGAATAAGCATCTCTCAATAACTATTATAGAGTCCCTCTTCTGTGTATTGTATGTGGGCCATTAGAATATTATTTTGGAGAAATGTGTAATAATGGGAAGAATGGGTAGAAGCCATGTGGCAAAGCTTCTGTTCCAATGATAGAATTGAATTATTTTAGTCCTGAACGTGTCCCAAGGATAAGTGGCTGCATTATCAATAAAAATGGAATCAGTTGAAAATTATTTGCATTAAAATTCACTATATTACCTTTTCAACTCTAAATGCAAAGATATGCAATGGGCAGGGTGTGACTATTTTGAAAGGAATTAGTGTAGGATTAGAAATCAATCATGAGACCAAGAGTTTTATCTTTTCTCTTTTTCTATGGTAAGATTACTTATCTGTAATTTGGGCTATAGATTCCTTCTTCATAAAACCAATGAATAGAACTTCTGAAAGTGGTTTTCAAATAATATGTATTCTTATAACCTTCAGGATTCTCAGAACTGAATCAAAGATATCTTTAGGAACAACAGGAGAATTGGTCAAGACTCTCATAGTTAATTCAGAAGTGTAGCCTCATCTCTTTAAGATCTTATCTAAAAAAAAAAAAAAAAAAAAAAAAAAAAAAAAAAAAAAAAAAAAGAGTAATATACAAATTGACCGTACCTCCACTTCACCCACAAAGCCACACCTACCAGCTAATCAGGAGTAAGTATGCAAATTAACCCAACAAAGATGGCTACGGCCACAGAGAGAGCAGGTTTCCCCAGCAATGGAGGAAGCCAAGCTTTCCGCCTGCCCTGACCTGTCTTGGCCTCCACTTAAGGCTACAAAGTTTCAGTTATAGAAGATAAATAAATTCCAGATACCAGGGTCTCTGCTTGGGTAGTTGGGGGGTGTGACCAGCCTGAAAACCACTACAGATCCCTCAGGCAGGCTGCTTTACATCCCAAAGGAATCTCACCTTGATCCAGGACACCCTTCAGGGAAAAGCCAGCCCCCACCCGTGTACCAGGCCTCTATCCTATCTAATAAAAGAATAATATGCAAATTGATCATTACTCCAATACACAAGATGGCTGCCCCCATGTCAAAGATAACTGCCCCCATGTGGACACAAGATGGCCACCACAAGATGGCCAGGGGTGAGGGCAGTTGGGGGTGACCAGGCTGGCAGAGGAGAAAAATTGGGGGTGACCGGGCCTGCAGGGAAGGGTAGTTAGGGGCAAACAGGCTGGCAGGGGAACAGTTAGGCATCAATCAGGTTGGAAGGGGAGTGGTTATGGGTGATTAGGCTGGCAGGCAGAAGCAGTTAGGGGCAATTAGGAAGGCAGGCAGGCAAACAGTTGGGAGCCAGCAGTCCTGGATTGTGAGGGGAATGTCTGATTGCCTGTTTAGGCCTGATCCTACCAGGGTCAATCTGATGTCTTTCCAGGTATCCCAGATTGGAAAGGGTGCAGGCTTTGTTGAGGGAAACACACCCCAGTGCATGAATTTTGTGCACCAGCCCTCTAGTTATGTATATATATATATATATATATATATATATATATATATGGCATTATATATAAATTGTCAATAGAATAAAGAGGGTTTCTGTTGCTAAATTAGAAAAAAAACACAAAGAATATCAATGATATGATAAATATGATTTGATTTGATATGATTTTAAAGTGAAATATATTATTCTTGGTATCTCACATTATGCCTTTCATTTTTAAGTATTTATTAAATGCATTTTGAATTATGAAATAACAAGTTAGCTCACAATTATACTAAGGGGCTCTAATTCCCATATATGAAAATTAATTGAAGTCCACAAAATGTAATAAGGTGTTTGTTCTCTCAAGCCTAATAGGTGTTAAAGCCAAAAGATGTATGAACACAAAAAGTTCCCTCCTTCTTATTTATATGTGAGAAAAAACAAGTTCACAAAAGATTGTATTACCACACTCTGGGTTTCTATTTCCAAACACAATGTTCTAAGCATTAGAACAAACTGGTACTGATTATGATTAATCATTCAATTTTGAATTCCTATAACTTAGTCACCTGTGAAATGAAGGGATTGGACCAGGTAAACTCTTGTCTTTTCAGCTTAAAATCTGACTCTAAATCTTGATAAGAAATCTAATCAATTTTGCCAAATACTTTACATGAAAAGAAAGAAAACTAATCAATTTCCAACAGATCCACCAAGAACTACTTTTGAACAAACTAATACCCCTTCTTAATATATTAAAGAACAATGCCTTAAGGAGCTTATGAACTGATAAGGGAAAGTTCAATAGTATCCCTTCCATTTTCTTTAGAGGCAGATTTATTTTTAAATTACATTTATTCAAACAAAGAATCAGAGGACTAATATATTAATGGCATCTAAAATTCATCATTTCAGGGCCTATTATTGACCTGTGCCTCTCAAATAAAGTAGGAGTGTTTATAGATTCAATGTACATTAACTTAGAGCCCTCTTTCTATTATAAAATAAATGCCTTAAATTTAAAAAATCAAAATGTTTATTGAGAGTTTTGTAGGTTCTAAACTGAATTAAAAAGAAATATGACAAATGAAAAAGTCCATAATACTTGTCTTAACAACAGCAATTGAGATTTGCAAAAATCTTGAATAGATTAAGTTCAACTTAAATTCTAATTAAAATTTAAAACATTGGTGCCAAAACACAATGAAGATGAAATCAAAATAATTTTAATACCCAGCCTTGAGATTAAGTAGAATACAAAAAAAATTTTTAGGAAGTGTCAAGTTGATTTGTGGTATCTCTCAGAAATATATCATTCATGGCAACATGAAAAAGAATATTTATCCTCCTTAATGGTTTATTAGCAGTTTGATTACTTCTAACACCTATATCAAAATCTTAGGTCCTTAAATTTCAGAGATTGCAATAATCATAGCAGCATTCCCACAAAAGCATTAGTGTAACTACCCTTGCACATACATGATGTGTTAGGTGATCATCTTTTCATGGACAGTCACCTGTGACTTCCCACAGGTCATTGAAGAGATACTCTGAGGGATGTTGACAGACATATCAAGCTTTAAATAATTGTTTCTGTATTGCCTCTCTGAACTCACCAGTTTTAAAGTTATCAACAACAGCATTAAGTTTTTTCAAGTGCCCATTAAAATAAAATGAAGTAAGTAAATGAAATGTTTATGGGTCAGTTACCTTACAAAATGGTCCTAGGTACAGTGTTGATTTCTGCCCCTCAAGGAGCTCCTTGGCAGCAAGACAGCTCTCCATCTACACCACATATCTTTACCCTCTTCTCATGCACCTCTGTGGGGGAAGATGGAACATGGTGAGATGGCACCTCTGCCTCTTGTTTCCTCTATTGCAACAAGTGAAGAAAGGCTTGTTATTTTAATTTAGCTTGTTATCCTAATTGAGCATCTCAATATCTGATTGCACAACAGACCTACAATGACCAAAAGCACTTTTAAAAATGAAAAAAACACTTGGAAGACTAACAACTGACTTCAGATTAGTACAAAGCAATAGGAATTAAGGTAGTTTGATATTGATGTCAATTAGATAAATGGATTGGTGGAAAAATAGAATACAGATATAAAATCTATTTTCTATAAATATACAAAAACAATTCAGTGATGAAAGAGTTATTTTTTTGTCAAACAATGGTGAAACAATTGAATATTAATATGCCAAAAAATGAACTTTGATTCATTCCTCATACTATATTAAAAAATTACTCAAAATTGAACTTAGATATAAATTCAAAACTTTCATGAATAAAATATAGGAGAAAAATATTGTGGTTCTAGGATAGACCAATGATTCTCAAACAGGGTTAATTTTTCTCCTAAGGGATCTATGGAAATATCTAGAGACATTTTTGGTTGCTACATACTGGAAGCAGTATTAACTGGTTTTAAGTGGGTTGAGGGCAAGGATTCCATAAAATATCTTACAAATAATTATATGGCTCAAAAGTCAACAGTGCTACTGTCTAGAAACCCAAGGTTAAGTGAATTTTTCTTCAACATTAGAGGCCAGTGCACAAATTTGTGCATGGGTGGGGTTGCTCAAGGTAGCCTGTGGGGATTGGGCCCCAGCTAGTGCCCCCAGACTCGCAGCCCTGCAAGCCCCACTTGGCACCCCACCATGGCCTTGTGCTGGACACTCACCTGCTCCACCATCACACCTATGGGATGATCAATTGGGGCCAGGTCTCCCACCCAGATCCCTCAGTGCCTGGGAGCCGGGTAGTGACCCCACTCCCACCACTGCCATTGGTCACCATCTGTGGGGCAATCGGCTGGGTGACCGGGCCCCTACTGGCACCTGCCTTGGCCTGGCATTACCCACTCACCAGCTCCACCATCCCTCCATGGTCCTGCTCTTGTCAGGGCCCATTGGGGTCAGCAGCACCATCACTGCCACCTGCTGTCAGCCCCTCATTGCTGATGCCCATTATCAAGAGATTGCAAATACTGACCAAGAATGGGAGATACTCTTTCCAAAGCAAATCTGATAAAGGATCTGTGTTCAGACTATAGAAATATCAAATTTAATATTTAATACAGGCAACCTGATAATAATTAATGAAATATATCAACAGGCATACCAAAAATACATACGCACTTAAAAATGTTCAATAGCATTAGTCTTTAGGTATCCTATATAATAAAGAGCTAATATGCAAATGGCCATCATGCTGTCATTCTGTAACAGCTCAGATACTCAACACTGGGGAGAGAGGAGTGGAGATCAGTGAGGCACAAATAAGCTAGCAAGAGAGGAATGGGGACCACCAAAGCTGTGGCCCGGGAGAGGGACAAGCTGCACACCCCGTGGTTTCCATGGTCCCAGGCACCAGAGGCTGTTCCTGTGGCCTGGGAGAGGAACAAGCCACCTGCCCTGCAGTCCTGGGTGCCAGCACCTGTGGCTATGGCCCTAGCAAAGCCTCCTACCCATAGTTTCCTGTGGTTGTGGCCAGGTCCTGGGTGCCTGTGGCCAGCTAAAGAGAGGGAAGCCTGGGTCCTAGGTGCCAGTGACTGGCCAGAGGAGGGAATCCTGGGTCCTGGATGCAGAGCAAAGCAGAAACAGTGAGGGGTGATCAGGTTATCAGGGGATCAGTTATGGGAGATCAGGCAGATAGGCAGAGGTGCTTAGGGGAAATCAGGCAGGCAGGCAGGCAGAGGGGTTGTAGATGATCAGGCAGCAAGCAGGCAGGCAGGAAGGTGAGTGGTTGTAAGCCAGCAGTCCTGGATTGCAAGAGGCAGTCAGACATCTTCTGAGGGGTTCCTGATTGGAGAGGGTGCGGGCTGGGCTGAGGGACTCCCTGCTCCATGCATGAATTTCATGCAGTGGGCCTCTAGTATAAAAATAAAAACCATAATAAAGTACAACTTCACATCTATTTAAATGGTAAAATTTTAAAAGAATGACCATACCAAATTTTGGCAAAGATGTGAAAGAATTAGACCACTCACATGTTTTTCTGGCATCTGTAAAATGGAACAATCATTTTGAAAAAACTATTTGACAAATTCTTAAAATATTACAAATATACTTACCATGGGATCCAGCCATTCCAACTTCTATGTACTAAGAGAAATTAAAGCATATATTCACACAAGAACATATAAGGGTGATTATAGGAGCTTTATTTGTAAAAGTCATACTGGAAACAACCTAAATATCTGTTGTCTGGTTAATGGATAAATAAACTCCATATTCATACAATGGAATATTTCTCAGTGATTAAATTAAAATGAATATGCAGTAGGACATGGATGCATCTTGAAATAATTAGGCTGAATGAAGACAGCATATTAAAGTTTATGTATACCACTGGTTCTATTTATATGGAAAAGCAAACTCATCTGTAGTGGCATAAAGTTGGTCACTAACCAGGGCCTAGTGGTAATCTAGGGAGTCAAAAAGGCATGAGAAAACTCCTCCGAATGATGACATGTCATTTTGCAGTTGTGATGATGATAAGTGTATACCTATGTCAACACTTCAAAGTTTTCTCTTGAAGTATATGCAGTTCATTGTATGTCTATTTTACTTTGATAAACTGAGAAAAATGAAAATTAATTAAAATGTTATACCGATCTAAAGACATTAAGAACTGACAACAACAGTAGCATGTACTTTGGATAGCCATTAAGAGCATTATATCTAACTAGAGGCCCAGTGCATTAAATTTGTGCACAGGAGGGCGGGTGTTGTCCCTCAGCCTGGGCTGCACCCTTTCCAGTCTGGAACCCCTCAAGGGATATCTGACTGCCAGTTTAGGCCTGATCTAGTAGGGACAACCCTGGACATCTGGGACTGCTGGCTCCTAACTGTTCACTTGCCTGCCTGCCTGACTGCCCCTAACCACTCTGCTTGCCTGACTGATCACCCCTAATCACTCTGCCTGCCAGCCTGATCACCCCTAACTGCCCTCTGAAGCCTGCCTTATCGCCCCTAACTATCCTTCCCTGCTGGCCTGATTATCCCTAACTGCTCTCCCCTGCCAGCCTGGTCATCCCCTGTTATCCCCTAATGGCCTGATTGCCCCCTAACAGCTTTCCCTTTCCAGCCTGATGGCCCCTAATCACCTCTGCCTCACCCCTCCACTGTGGCTTTATCCAGAAGATATCTGGTCTAATTAGCATTTTACCCTTTTATTAGTATAGATTAGAAACACAAACTCTTTTTGTTAAAGTTCATGAATTAAATCCATTTAAAAACATATTTTTATGTTTCATTTAAGAATTCAAGGAGTATTATAGCACTTTATTTATTTTTTACATATATTTTATTGATTTTTTACAAAGAGGAATGGAGAGGGATAGAGAGTTAGAAACATCAATGAGAGAGAGACATTGATCAGCTGCATCCTGCACACCTCTTACTGGGGATATGCCTGCAACCAAGGTACATGCCCTTGACCAGAATTGAACCCAGAAACTTTCAGTCCACAGGCCGATGCTTTATCCACTGAGCCAAACCGGCTAGGGCTATAGCACTTTAGAATGATTTTAACTTAATGACAGTTGATTTAAAATTATATGTGATGAATAAGCCTCAGTTAACTAGGGGAGAAAATCACATATCTGGAAAAACTGAAACCTTGAATATAATGGGTAGTTAATTCCATTTTCCACAAGGCATGGGATTCCACACCTAGAACAATTTAACATGCGGTGAGAACAAATGGATTGTAATTGCTGTTCAGCTTCATGCCTGCAACATAATAGAGAAGGCATAGTTAAAAACTGTATACCAGATAGAAAAAAATGTGCTTTTAATTGGAAGTGATACTACACCCATTGTGAGTAGCCCTATCAACACCATCTGCTCCTCAAAGGAAAGTTGCTGATACTGTATCTCTGAGTGGAGTTGGTTCTCTCTCCTGACAGCAGAAGGTAAGAGGCAGTGAAAGTGTTCAAGAGTTCATGCTTATTTACAAGGCTGATGGTTTTCCTTTTGACAGTATTGCTTTATGATGAACTCATTGGAGCTGATTAGCAGAGGAATTGCTTGAGACTTGGACCAGACTGGAGACAAAGCAAAACAAAAGTCAGATCGTCCCTCTTCTCTCCTCCCCAGCTTCCTGCACAGAGAACTTCCAAACAGATGTCTCGCCCAAGATCTAAAGCAATTGCCTGTGGATACAGTGGCAGCTGCAAGATTATATATATATATATATATATATATATATATATATATATATATATATATATATGGTTCATCCTGCATAATACACATGACACACTTAAGTAAATATTACTATGGTTATTTCCCCTCTTTATTCTTTTTGCTGTGTTTAAGCTGGAAGAAATTAAAGTAGTCTCCAGTTAAAGCAATGCAAGATTTAAAAATTCTCACATATAATTATGCAACAATGAATTGCTGAAATTATTAGTTACTCTAAAAACTACACAAACATTGTAAAATACAATGGGGAAGACATAGTTACCCAAACTTGACCTAAAGAGATACTGACATTGAATGAAATTTCATTGAAATCTAGTTTCTATACTTCATGCTATACTTAATGTCAGAATGGACATGAGGACTAAGAGGCCTAAAAAGGAAAACAGTTATTTGCTCCGGTGTTAGGAAGGAGTCAGTGTATAATTGTACTGTGCAGCTTCAGTACAAATTCCTAATTGCTTCTTTTTGTTCTGCACACTTTGGAATGGAATCTTTAAATTAAACTAGAACTTAGCCTATCTAAAATAAAACAAGAATAAAACAGGCTTTCAAAATGTTAACTATGTTAGAGCAATAGAAGGACTTGTATTTTAATGTTTTAATTCAAGTATAATTGGCATACAATATCCTATTTGTTTCTGTGGACACCATAGTGATTTAATATTTATATATTACAAAATAATCCCTACAAAATGTCTAATTACTTACTGTAACCACACAAAGTCATTGCAATATTATTGACTCTATTTCCTATGCTGATATTTTTAATAAGTATAAACTAAACTTCCAGTTATACAATAAAAAAGTCATCAGAATATAATAAGTGATCTAATGCAATGTAGAAGACTTTTTAGATGTGATAGTCACTTCTGAGTTCACAATGACTTCACAAACCAGTCTCTCCAGGAAAAGTTTACAATTATTATCCTGGTTTGCAAGTTGATACAAACTTGTTTCCCTGTGATAGACTGATTCTTATACAGAGATCAAATAATTCATTTTCTTGTAAACATATATTTTTTAAATTTATTTAAAAGGGTTACATATAATATAGAATATTTTATTTTATAAACACACATATATAATGCATATATATTTCAAAATTAGCTAAGTATCTTCTTATTTTATGTAATTTTCACAATTTATTTGTCCATTAAAATATTTATGAATGGCACATGTCTCCTGAATTTGCCACTTAGTCCTGTGAAGTATTGAACAAATTATTTTTCCCTTCAATTCTTTTTTCTTTTTTTCTTTTTTTAAAAATATATTTTATTGATTTTGTACAGAGAAGAAGGGAGAGAGATAGAGAGTTAGAAACATCGATGAGAGAGGGTCATCGATCAGCTACCTCTTGCACACCCCCTACTGGGGATATGCCCGCAACCAAGGCACATGCCCTTGACCGGAATTGAACCCGGGACCCTTCAGTCCCCAAGCCAACGCTCTATCCATTGAGCCAAACCGGTCTCGGCCCTTCAATTCTTTTTTCATCTATAAAATAAGAATGTCCTATCTCAGAGAAAAGGATTCTCTGAAGTTTAAGTGAGTTAATAGTGACCAAAAATGTAGATTACTGCCCGGAATAAAATAAATTTTCAAGATATTTAGCTCAATGGTTTCGTATAATCCAAGATTTGTGGAAAGTATGGAAATACCATGGTGAAATAAGAGTGCCTTGTTTCTCATGACTTAGAATTAAACATGAAAACCAATAGTAGCTACACATAATTATAGTCATTTATTTAATATGAAATATTATTTTAATACAGAGTATTGAAAACCTGTCAATAATCAGCATCTTATCATTTTATATATTTGTGCATGTTAAGAAAGTGCCCGGATCATCTATACTAATAAAAGGCTGATATGCTAATTCGACCAGATAGATGTCTTCTGGAGGTCCTTTTGGACAAAGCCAGGGTGGCAGCGGTTGAGGCAGAGTCTGTTAGGGGTGATCAGGTTGGCAGCGGAACATGGTTAGGGGCATTAGGCATGCAGGCTGAGGTGGTTAGGGGCGATCAGGCAGGTAGGCAGGCAGGCAGGCAGGCAGAGGCAGTTAGGGCAATCAGGAAGGCAGAGTGATTAGGGATGATCAGACAGGCAGGCAGGTAAGTGATTGGAAGCCAGTGGTCCCAGATTGCGAGGGGAATCTCTGACTGCCAGTTTAAACCCAGTCCCACAGTTGCACATCCCCTGAGGGAACCCAGATTGAAGAGGGTTCAGGTTGGGCTGAGATTACACCTCCAACCCCATGCACAAATTTTGTGTATTGGGCCTCTAGTAAGGAATAAAGCATCATGAGTATAGTGCAGACAGAAAATGCTATAGTTTATAGAAAGGCACATTTATGGATTATTTGTATAAGAAAGAAAAATTTTATCAAAAATGCAGAAATGAATACTCTTTAACCTAGTTTCTAAAAATGGTCATTGCAGGTCTTCCTAGCTTTATGATTACAGGATTTTAAATCAATATTGTAAGGTGACCTCAGGAAATTCCAAAAAGGTATGTCCAATTAAAACTGTGGTTCCTAAAACAAACAGTAAAAGTCAGTGATGACATGAGAAAGGACTGAAGAAAGTCTCAAAGCAACAGAGAAGCACTTATGTAATATTATAGGCAACAAAAGCATTACTTTTACAAATTTAGTATAACGATTTTTTTTCCTCCATGAATGTTGGATGAAATTTACCCAAGGGCTAGGAGGGAGGAATTTGTAAGCTTGATTTAACTAAATAAATTATTAAATAAAATAGACATGTTAGGACATAAAACACTGGGGGGTAAGGGCATGTATGGAAGTGGGGTGAGAGGGGTAATGGTAAGATATGTACACATATAATACCTTAATAAAAAATGAAAAAAATGGACATGCTAAACTCATATTTTGAGCCTATGCTAAATAAGTACATTTCCCAAATACGTTGTTTTATAATATAACTAATTAAATTCTTATTTTCTTTTATTAGTTTGTCCTAAAAGGAGTAAAGTCATTTTGCAAATTGTGCCTGGTTCTTTTAAAGCAATTTCCTGGCTAGTTGAAAACTACTGAACAAATGCTACTAAGAAAATTCTAGTTATATATATGGACTAATTGTTTTTAATTCGCTTTTAAGTGTGTTCATATGTATTTAATTGTGAAATGGGCATGAGCCCTGGTGCTCAGCAGTGCTCTCGAAACACAAGCTAATGAGTCTTGGGAGCGCAATGTGAGAGATTACATTTTCAAGTGTTAGATCAAATGAACACATGTTCATTTCTTTCTTATCCGGAGGTGGCATTCAGATGGCTAACTACCGATACATAAGTTTTTTTTCACAGGCAAGACATTTGGCTTCTTACTCAACTTCTCACTTGAGAAGACTGTTGAATTGGCAGCTACAGCCATTTTCCATTCTCAGAAATGAATAAAATTTCAAATTCTGGGGTGAGTCTTAAAAAGAACAAAACAAAACTTCTTTTTGTTCTTTCACCAGACACATATGGATCATTGGAAGAAGAAAGTGTTATCCTTCTGTCTCTAATTAAGCTTTCCTGCATCCCTAGCCTCCATTATGTTAGAAAAACGGAGACCTTGTGTAAATGAGATTGCCTATGTGAAAGTGCTTGGAAACTGCAAAACATTGTACAATTCTAAAGCATAAACACTCCTGTAAATATCATAGAATTTTTTTCATGAAATCATTCCTAACTACCTTATTATATAATATAACCTTCTTATATTTTCGCTAGTCATTCCACAAAAGAAAATATAAATTTAGCACCACAAAGAATATGCTCAAACCATTCCATCCACATGGAAAATGTTTCTCCTTCCTTTGCTTATATGAAATGTTCTCACTCCCTTATTTAAAAATACTTAATGATCACCTGCTATCTACCAGGCACTGTTCTGTGACTTAGAATATCTAAATGAAGGGAACAAAAAATGTTTATCCTTGGGAAGCTTTGATTTCCCCCCTCCATTTCTTCATGAGAATAGGAAGGGAGGCCAGTAGGTTGGAATTTGGTAGGCTGAGGGACAGTGAAGTCAGAATTTGCAACAATAAGCAAACTCTAACACATGGGGAGCCTGGGTACCATAGGAAAGACTATGGATTTATTTTAGATGTAATGGAAATCTACTGGAAGTTATTAAACAACAGGGAACAATGGTCTAGTTTATGTTTTTATAAGGATGTGTGTGTGTTTTTTCTATAAATATTACCCTTAAACTTGGGCAACAGAAATGCATTACCCTGAGCTCCAACATTTATAAAATTCTGTATATCACAAACACACAAACAATAAATTTATGAAAGGACATTTACCTGCCTCTATCATTGGGACATGATGGACAGCCCCAGCACAGGACATCTTTGTAACTATAAATACTTATCCTTCAGACAATATTCAGACCCCAGGCAATACTTCTCCACATCTCATGACTATGCCCTTAAGACTAAAGGGGGCTTTGTTTTACTGTCATAAAGGTTTGTGAGTTGTGCCCCCATTAAAATCAGAAGTAGACCGCATTCCAGTGGGCAAGGAGAGTTTGGGCAGCAAAAATGGGTAGGTTAGAGGTTAAGACAAATGCTCTTACGTGTTAAACCCATTTTCTCAGGTAGCATGAATACAATAGATATGTGTTTATGGATATCATTTTCCAATAGTGTCAAGTGTTTATTACCTTGTATCTCTTTATTGTCCAACACATGTTTCTATGAATATGTACAAATTAATTCAGTATTTACAATCAAGAAATATTTTACAAATATATATATGTGTGTGTGTGTGTGTATATATATATATATATATATATATATATATATATATATATAATTATTAGTGTGCATGCAAAGATCAGGAGTGAAGCCAGAACACTATATATATAGCTCATGGGCTAAGCTATTGTAAATGGAGCCCAATTTCTGTTCAGAAAGTTTTTATTGGAATACAACCACGCTCGTTTGTTTTATGCAAGTTCTATGGCTGGTTTTGAGGTCATAAAACACAAAAACTCTAAAATACTTGTGACTCAGACCCTTATAATAATTTTTTTCTCTCATCTACATCTACATGAAGTGCAATCCTAATTTTTGTATGTGCCTAGACGTTGTTTAAGAGATGGTAAAAAAATAAATAAAAATAAGTGGCTAACTGTGAAGGGCCATAAAGGTAATTTCACAAGAAAAGTAGAAAACTATGCCCTTATAGAACACACACCATCACTGCTCTAAGCTTTATTCACACTACCCCCAAACAGGAAACCACTGCATTTTCCATGAGTTTAATTGATGAGTACATTGTACTGTGTCTTGTACTGTATTCATACATGGAACGATTCTCAAAAATAAAAAGAAGTAACTTTCACATACACTCAACAGCATGCATGATTTTAAAAATATTATTCTCAGTGATAAAAAGCAAATTAAAAAGAACACATTGCATGATCCCATTTATTTAAATCCAGAAATAAGTAAAACTCATAAAACTCAATGGCACAAAAACAAATATGTTGATTAAAAATTGGGCAGAATATCTGAGTAGACATTTTTCAAAAAACAAAACAAAAAACATGCAGATGGCCTACAGGCAAATGAAAAAAAAATGGTCATCATCAAGAATTATCAAGAAAGTTTAACTCAAAACCACAATGAAATAACACCTATTATAAAAAAGACAAGATGTGAACAGCTATTTGGTGTAAGGTATAAGAAAGTGGTTTGGGAAAAAGTAGGAGAAACCAAGATGGTGGCATAGGTAAATGCCTAACCTCAGCCTCACACAACTATTTCAAAATTTACAAATAAAATATAAAGTGGACATCATCCAGAACTACAGGAAAGTTGACTGACTAGAAATTCTACAACTAGAAGGAAAAAGAAAACCAGAAGGAAAATCAGAGGAGCTGTAAAAGCCTAAGGTACAGAGACATGGTGAGCATATGGGGAGAGAACGGAACAGGAGAGGAGGGGCAGCCGAGTGCCTGGTTGACGTTTCCTAGTGGGAAGGAGATAAAAGCTCCAGACTGTGCTGAGCCCCAGTTCTGACTGTACTGAACCCCAGTTCTAGGCCAGACCCTGAGTACCCAAGCTCACACGGAGGGAATCTGGGCTGTAAGGCAGAAACTCAGGGGAGCAGTGAAAGACAGAGCCCCAGAGTCTCGCATGTTGCGCGCAGAGGACGGACTGTTGACTGTGCCGCTGGATTGCCCTAGCGGGAAGGAGGCAAAAGCTCCAGACTGCACTGAACCCCAGTTCCGGGCTCATTGTGGGAGAGACTAGACAGTCTGGTAGTGGGCGATACTCGAGGGCACCTTTCTCTCAGAGGTGCTTACAGCAAGTACCAAAGCACCGAGTACCAAATGACACTGAGGAACACTGAGGCTCAGGAACCTCATAGGGTGGGGCTGACAGGAAGCCAAGGCTGTAGGCTCCACCCTGAAACTCTGCAACATCCAAGCTGAGCACAGAGGCTTTTGAATAAGGCTGTCTCCCAGCATAGACACAGCTGATCCTCATAGCCAATTGGCCTGGAGGTTAGTTCCTCCCAGTGATACCAACAACAATTAAGACTTAACTACAAAAGGCTGTACACACAGTCCACAAAGGTGTGCACCAAGAGTGTCTACCTCAGATAACTGGGAGGCTGGCCCACTGAACCATATAGGACACCTTAGCACACAAAGCCACCCTACCAACTCAGGGAAGCTGTGAAAATGCCGAGACAAGGAAACAGATCACAAACGAAAGAAATGGAGGACAAAAAGCGACTGAATATAGAGTTCAAAACCATGGTTATAAGGTTTTTCAAGAATTTCCTAGAAAAGGCGAATAAAATAAACGAGACCTATGAGGATATGAAAAGGGATCAACTAGAAATAAAGAATACATTGTCTGAAATAAAAATATATATATATATATATATATATTTTACAGAGTCCTAAAAACAGAATGGAAGATTGCAAGAATCAAGTCAAAGATTTGGAACACAAAGATCCAGAGGACACTCTCCCACAGAAGCAAGAAGACAAGAGAATCCAGAAAGTTGAAGATAGTGTAAGAAATCTCTGGGACAACTTCAAGCGAACCAACATCAGAATTATGGGGGTCCCAGAAGATGAGAGAGAGCAAGATACCGAAAACATACTGAAAGAAATAGTGATAGAAAACTTCCCCCACCTGGTGAAAGAAATAAACTTACAAGTCCAGGAAGCATACAGAACCTCAAACAAAAGGAACGCAAAGAGGACCACACCAAGGCACATCATAATTAAAATTCCAAGAGCAAAAGACAAAGAGAGAATATTAAAAGTAGCAAGAGCAAAGCAGGTAGTTATAAAGGAGCACCTAAAGGATTGTCAGCTGATTTCTCAACAGAAACCATGCAGGCCAGACGGGAATGGCAAGAAATATTCAAGGTAATGAATAACAAGAACCTACAGCCAAAAATACTCAACCCAGCAAAGCTATCACTCAGAATTGAGGGTCAGATAAAGAGCTTCACAAATAAAAAAAAGATAAAGGAGCTCATCACCGCCAAACCAGAATTATATGAATTGCTGAAGGGGGTTCTTTAGGAAGAGGAAGAAAATAAAGATAAAAATTATGAAAAACAAATATGTAACTATCAACAAGTGAATCTAAAAACCAAGGGAATTGAAAAACCTGATGAACAATATTAACTGTTGAATATAATAGAATCAGAGGTATGGAAGGGAAGTGGACTGACAATTCTCGGGGAAAAGTGGAGTGGGAGGTACGGGAAGAGACTGAACATAAACTGTGCACCTATGGATGAGGACAATGGGGGTGGGGAAAGGGCAGAGGGTGGGGGTAGGAACCTAGTAGAGGGGGAAAAAAATGAGGAACTTTTGTAATAATATGAACAATAAAGATTTATTGGGAAAAAAAAAAGACATGATGTAAGATTTGGCAAAATTATGGAGAAAAGAGAACCCCCTTGTACTGTATGAGGGAATGTAAATTGGTGCAGCCACCTTGGAAAACAGCATAGCAGTTTCTCAAAAAAATTAAAAATAGAACTTCCATATTGTAATGAAAACCTAATCATGTGAACAAACCTCAAGCTGGAAACCCTGTTATTTATATGGGTAGTCATATGTCCTCCTAATGTTGATTCAATATTAGGAAATTCATTATTAAATATGAAAAAGGGAAATGGAGGTTGGGCACAATTGTTAATATTCCTCTGGTTAATACATTTCCAGTTATCATGCCCTTGGCACAGCCATTTCTAAACCAACAAACTGTGTTATGCAGTCTTTCTGTTAAAAACCCACCCTCTACTTACAAATTTTGCTATCACCTGCCATAGTACTTATTGATCACTAGAGGCCTGGTGCACGAATTCATGTACCAGTAGGGTCCTTTAGCCTTGCCTGTAGGATTGGGCTGAAACATGCTCTCCCCCAACCCCCAAGGGGCCCCAGATTGCGAGAGGATACAGTTTAGGTGGGGACTGCACGAGTGCATGATCAGGGCTAGGGAGGGACACGGGAGCTTGGCCAGCGGGGGAGGGACTGCAGGAGGGCTCCAGGGCATGTCCAGCCCACCTCATCCAGTCCCAATTGGCTGGACCACAGCAGCAAGCTAACCTACTGGTCAGAGTGTCTGCCCCCTGGTGATCAGTGTACATCATAATGACTTGTCGACTAGTAGGCTGTTGCCCCTTGGTGGTCAGTGGATGTCATAGCAAGCTGTTGAATGGCCTTAGCATTTAATCAGCATATTACACTTTGATAGGTTGAACAAATGACTGGACTACCAGACACTTAGCATATTAGGCTTTTATTATATAGGATTGTCTTTATATTCTACTATCTAGTAGGTTCACAAGCATTTGCAATTGAATATATGAATGAATGAATAAATAATGTGTCTTCTTTCATACTAACTGAAGTTTAATAGGTTGCATGCTCATTTCTACTATTTTTTGTTTTTTCGTTAAGTGCTCTATTTTTTTCCTTTTTCCTCCTTCCAGTATGTAATGCTGACCTCTTGTGCAATAGCATGCATGAAAATTCAAATGAATGTTAAGACCTATAGGTTAATACTTATTAAAATGAAACTTGCTAGAGTGCTAACTAGCATAATATTGGTTAACATGAGATAGGAAACAAATTGAGCCAAAGGTATAAGAACTTATTTCTTGGAAGAGACATTTAGAATAATTGAAAGTAACTCAAAAAGCAGTTTAGGAAAAGAGAACTCTCCAAATATGTACATATTGATCAATTACTTCTTTTGTTCACTCTTTCATTAAGCAGTTATTGAATGCCTATTTTTTGCAATATACAGCCTACATAATTGTTACAGAAGGCCTATTGATTCTATACATGGTGAACCCACCTTATATGATTTTATTGGAAGTTTGGGGAAATTATTATAAATAATTAGAAAGATATTCAAACCGAAAATGCTTTATCTTCAACTTGAAATTCAAGGATCTCACATTATTTTTACTTTAAAAGATTTCTACCTTTTGGCATCAACAATAAATCAGCATTTTAGGTTGTACTAACTGTTTTATGGCTTTAAAAGCAACTGCAAAGGACAACATTGACAGGCTTTCAACTATATCTCAGACCAAAACAATAAAAACAAATAAAACAATATAAGCTTTCTGACATTTCCATGAAAATTGAATACTCTTCATCTACAAACACAGAAGAGCAGTTTCATTACTGAATGCCAAGGATCACATATCCATAAAATACCAAGAGATTTTTCCATGTCATTCAATCATGCAGCTGACAATTTTTAAGAAAAACTCCTTTTCAGTGAAATGTAATACTTTAATGAGCTAATTAGTTAGCTCAGGAAGGTGATTCTGTGACATTGCTTATAGAATTCCTCTAAAATCTACCTATTCTTGCTGTTAATTTATAATAAATCATATCATCTTATAGATCTAACTAAAATATATGGTTTTTAAAATGAAAATCCTATTGAATAGCATTTTTTTTCTTTTATGGCAGGCTATTGATTTCTATATTATAGTGATTTTAATACTTACATTGTGAAATATATATTTTTACTTATTGGAATATAGTTAGCTCTACCATCAGTGCAAAAATTTCAGTCTAGAGATAATCTCAGATATATATTTAGGACAAATAAGCTGAGTCTTAATAATCATGTTTGTACAGTTTTTTAAACCCCTTTTTCTGACAACATAAACAACACTACCATATACTCTTAGAGATATGAGGGGTAGCAAACACTGCTTATTTTACCACTAATTATATCACAAAAGACTTGGCACATAGACAGTATTAACAAAATAAGGCAGACTAAATGAAATGTTAGCAATGAAAATAAAAACTAGTACATGATTGCCCATAGCCCTACATGAGATGACCCTTTGATGTGCTAAAATAAGTCAAAATCTTCATAGGGAGGTGAGGGTGGTAGAGGGTGGGTCTAAATATTAGTGAAACACAATTATCATCAACAACAAAGGGGCTAGATGCAAGTTTTAGGTATTTGAGAATAGGGTTGAAAGAGAAGGGAATATTTTATACTAGAGTAAAAATATTATTTTAAAAATATTTTAAAATTTATTTTAGAGAGGAAGGAAGAGGGACAGAAAAATAGAAACATCAATAATGAGAGAGAATCATTGACTGGCTGCCTCCTGAATGTCCCCTACTGGGGATCGAGTCCGCAACTGACCAGAATCAAAGCTGGGGCCTTTAAATCTGCAGGCCAATGCTCTATTCACCAAGCCAAACCAGCTCTGGCTAGGGTAATTATTTTACTAGTAAATGGAGATGCTCTGTCTTGTTCATGCATTTGGTTGAGAAAATGTGAGCTGTTCTGCTGGCTTAAAGAGTCATTATCTTTACTTATTGTCTCTCACCTACCTTACATTTTTTTCAGCAAAATAATTATTCTTCTTCAAGCCTATGCTATCAGTCCTTTTTTCCCTTGTACATGCTGCTATTTTTGACAAAACGGCGACATATTTCTCCACCTATTACAGCCTCAGAGAGGTTTCAAGAAAAGCTATAACACTTTTCTCTTCAGCAACCCATTCCTAGTTCAAGTGGATTTCTACACCTTCAGAAATGATTCTCACTGCATACTTAAAGTCAAGGAACATGCATTGTCACTATATTAGTCATAGTTCTTCAGAGAAATAGATGTAGATAGATATAGATTAGATAGATGATAAAGACAGATAGATGATACAGATGATAGATGAGATAGATGATAGAGATAGATAGATAGATAGATAGATAGAGAGAGAGAGAGAGAGAAATATATACATATATTTATAGTCAAGTGACTTTAGATCACAATCAGTGACCCAATTTCTTAAACTAAATCTTTTTATATATCTATGTATTTACATATCCATCTAGAGATCAATATATCTATAGATCTCTCTCTCTCTCATATATATATATATATATATATATATATATATATATATATATATAATTTTAACACAAAATTATCTATATTCATATCTATGTAGATATACAGTAGACACATAGATTTAGTTTAAGAATTTGGATCACATGATTTCTATAACTACACAAATGGACATAGTTATGTAAAGAGATTTATTTTAAGGAATTAGGTCATGTGATTATGAAGGCTTGGAAACTTCAAAAAACTATGGAGGAGGCTGGCAGGCTGAAAACTCAGAAAAGAACTGCAATTTAATCAGAATAATGTTGGGCACTATGGTCCACCAACCAGACATATAAAATTAATCACCGTCACCATTGCCTCCTTAATTTCTTTTTTTTGTAATTTAATTTTTTTATTGTTTAAAGTATTACATAAGTCTTCTTCCCCCCTCCCCCCTATTGACCTCTCCCTGGCTGCCCCCATCCTCCAGCACATGCCCTCATCCCCCCACCCCCCGGTTTGTGTCCATTGGTTATGCTCATATGCATGCATAAAAGTCCTTTGGTTTATCTCTTACCCCCTCACTCCAATATTCCCTCATAGTTTGGACAATCTGTTCAATGCTTCTATGACTCTGGTTCTATTTTGGTTCCTCAGTTTATGTTATTCATTATATTCCAGAAATGAGTGAAATCATGTGGTATTTACCTTTCATTGGCTGGCTTATTTTGCTTAGCATGATGCTAACCAGTTCCATCCATGCTGTTTCAAATTATAAGAATTCCTTCTTTTTCACAGCAGTGTTTTATTCAAATGTGTAGATGTACCACAGTTTTCTAATCCACTCATCTGCTGATGGGCTCTTAGGCTGTTTTCAAATTTTAGCTATTGTAAATTATGCTGCTATGAGCATAGGGGTATATATATCCTTTCTGATTGGTTTCTTCATTTTCTTGGAGTATGTCCTTATCACAGTGCTTGATTTAGTTATAGACACTTAATACATGTTAAATTAAGAAACGCACCTAAGCTGTTAAACTATACCAAAGGGGAAAAAATATCTCAAATTTTTTAGAATACATTGGTCTACACTGTAGGCAAACTAGCAGACCAGGGCTTATATGATGTGTAGTTATAAATTTCATAAGCAACAAAGCTTGATTAATAAAGACAAATTGTTATTTTGTATGGTGTGAACCCTCCCTTTGGAGAGTTTAGTCACCATGGCAAAGCTGTACTTTCTTAAAGGAATATATGCTATGACTATATATATTGGCTGTCATCTTGACTCTGTCACAAGTAACCATTTTTATTCAGTGTTTATTTTAAAAATCATTACAGTTAAAGACTTAAAATTCATGCATGTCAAAATAATATAGCGGCATGTATGTTCAATGCTGTTAAAGACAGAGAAAATCTTACACACAAAACACATACTGGCCTCAGTTACTTTTTTTAGTTTCTGAAAAAGTAAGAATTCATAACCTGAAAAACATTTTAGAAAAGTTTTTTTTAAAAAAAAAAACCAAATAGATACAGAGAACAGACTGGTGGTGGCCAGATTGTAGGCAGTTTATAGGGTTGGAGGGATGAGTGAAAAAAGTGAAAGGATTAATTAGTACAAATCTGTAGTGACAAAATAGTCGCAGGGAAGTAAAGTACATTACAGAGAATTTGGTCAATATTTTAATAAGTATGTAGGTGTCAAGTAAGTTTTGAAATATTAGGGGAACCATTTTGTAAAGTATATGATTGTCTAAAACTGCTACACACTTGAAATGAATACAAAATAATATTAAACATAAACTGTAATTGAAAAATAAAATAAGAGAAAATATATTCATTAACTTTCTAAATTTGTTGTTAAAAAAGGCAATTTTTCAATGTGGGATTAAAAATATTTCAAGAAACCCATGCCTCCTGTTTTTGTATTTTTAAAGTCAGTGTATTTTGTGTTTTAAACTTTAAACCTCATCCTTTTCACTTAGTTGTAATATTTATTTTAATATTGTTTGATGTCCTAACTTGGTAAGTGATTTCTTAGTAAAGTTGATAAGAGAGAAAAATTAGTCTCGCAGTGACTATATATCAAATATGAACACACCACTGTATCTATCTATAGCTTAATGGGTTTGCTTGCTTTGCTACTTCATATTGTTGTGTTGCCTTATTAACATCTCATTTAATTCCTTTTAGCAACCCATCTCTGAGGACAGATGTCATTGATTTCTACCAAAATAAAATGAATAAGTACAAAACTATTCCAAGTTAAAAATAAAGTTATATAATAAAACAGATAAATGAGTGGAAAATAAAGCATCTATCTGGGTGCTGTATAAGGAATATGATTACCTGAGTAAGTCTTAGTTTCTTCCCTTAATAATGAAATTAATTTCCAATGCTTTACTTAACTGACTGAAATATAGCTTACGCTCATGTCATATAATGTATATGTCTTTGGATCTATTTACTGATCCTCAAAGTTGATCAATATGAAACTTATGATCCTTTGTAAAAATTCCCATAAAACCATACACTATCAGGTTTTTAAAAAACACAGAGAGAAGATTGTATGGCTTCATTTCTTTAAAAAAAAAAAAAAGTGTGCTTCTAGAGTACCACAAATGGAAAAATAAACTTTTGCTGTAATATCTGTAGATATGGAAAAAGCACTAGTTGCTGACAAGGCTCCCTCTAATTTCAGGTGTTCCAGCTGTCATGAAGTCACTTGTCCTTAAGCAGAATTCCCTCTCCTCCATTTGCCTTCTATCTTTAGTTCTAAAGTTGCCTTAAGTGGTCTACTTACCCAGATTGTCATCTCTAGGGGAAATGGAGTCATCTGAGTTTACTGGGAATGAAATGCTGCCCTGAGAGCTAAAGCAAGGAGATGGACAAAGGCATACCCATTATCTACTTCATGTCTGAGGATAAAGAACCCAGGAGCTAAACCCCATTTAAAAAACAAGGCAGGAATAATGCCTTTGATCAAGCCAACATGTAGGACTGGAGTGTGGATGTGAAAAGAAGAGAAGAGAAAATGGGGACACCTGTAATAAAAACACAGTCTATATATAAATTAGGAGGAGCCCACAGTGGTATCTGGAATGACTACTACCTAACACAGCTGAGCATCATAGCTGGGTGGTCTGTCAGGTGTGAGCAGTGTGTGCATGTGTTGAGACTATTGAATGGTATAGTGTCAAGGTAAATTTTTATCTCTACTATTTCTCAGTTCCTGATGAAGCAGTTTCCAGTGACACAGTGGCTCTACTGAAGTATGTTCTACTTTTTCACATCCTCCTGAAACCAGCATAAAGGATAGACTAATTGATCAAGACATTAATTGATCAGGAAATCATATTTCTATAAATAAAGCCTAAACTTATGTTACCTTTTTAGAATAACTTATTAATTGACTTATAATGAGCCTACAATCAATTACATCCTAACATATATATGGCTTCTTTTAGGATCCCAAGTGTAAGACCTACATTTTTTCTATGTTAAATTTAATCCTGCCAGACCTGACCCAATATTCAAAACTACAGAGACTGTTTTAGATTCTGATGGTTACCCAAAATGCTAACTATCTCTCCTACTTTATGTCATCTGCAATTTTGAAAAGTACACGTATTAACTGACAGAGAGTTTGTAGTATAATTGCAGAAGTACCTTTCAGCAGGATTATCCCCAACATTATTTCCCTTGTTACCTAGATTTTGTTAATTTTAATGATTCCTTTTATCCTTTCATTACAGCCTTTATAGGAAATAATTATTTCAAAAAGAATTAAATAAATAATAAATCAAATACTTATGCGCTTTAATTATTTGTCATAAAAAATATATCAAGCACACATAGTGTTCAGAAATAATAAATCTGCTAATATTTAAAAGAACTGTATGAAGTAGATTTGCACTATTCTTGGCCATTTCAGAAATGAGGAAACTGTGGCACAGAAAACATAAGTGACTTGCTAAAGTCATAGAGTTAAGTGGCAAAGCTGCACGTGAACCCAGATACCTTTCTTTGCAGTCCATGTAGATGACCACCAATCTCTATGGACTTGTACATTATCAAAATTGTCACTTAGGACCGGCTTAAGGAAGAGCCCCAAGATCTGATTTTAAGATATCACCACTCTGGATGAAACTCAGGGTGATAAGGCCCAGTATTATGTGTATCTTGACATCTTGTGAAAACTGGAGGGCCACAAATGCCCTAACTACCAGTCCCTTTCCCACTCTGCTGCCTTGGGTAACAACCTGAGCCAAACATTTCTTCCCAAGGGGATCAGGTGCACTTCCTAGTTATCCTGGAAAAGCAGGCTTCAGTACCCGGAGTTATTCAAACAAGCCAGTCACATCCTCCCCAGGAGTCACTGCAACCTTCTTATACCACAGTCTACTTCCCACAGCCCCTGGTTCCTCAATATGTAAAATTATAACACAGTTTTATAAATTTTTCCTTTTTAAAAATAAATCTTCATTGTTCAAATCACTATAATTGTTTCTCTTTGTTTCTCCTATAGCTCCCCTCTATCTGATTCCCACCCCACCCTCTGCTCTTACTGTCCCCTCCCCGCACTGTCCTCATCCATAGGTGTATGACTTTTGTCCAGTCTCTTCCCCCACGCCCCACACCCTTTTCCCCACAAGAATTGTCAGTCCACTCCCTTTCTATATCTCTGATTCTATTACATTCATCAGTTTATTCTGTTCCTCAAATTTTTAATTCACTTGATTTTTAGATTCACTTGTTGATATATATGTATTTGTTTATCATGATTTTTATCTTTACCTTTTTCTTCTTCCTCTTCTTAAATAATACCTTTCAGCATTTCATATAATTCTGGTTTGGCAATAATGAACTCCTTTAGTTTTTATTATCTGTGAAGCTCTTTATCTGACCTTCAATTCTGAATGATAACTTTGCTGGGTAGAGTAACCTCCGTTGTAGGTTCTTGCTATTCATCACTTTGAATATTTCTTGCCACTCCCATCTGGCCTGCATAGTTTCTGTTGACAAATCAGCTGACAATCTTATGGGTGCTCCCTTGTAGGTAACTGTTTTTCTCTTCCTGCTTTTAAGATTATCTCTTTGTCTTTTGCTCTTGGCATTTTAATTATGTTGTGCCTTGGTGTGGTCCTCTTTGTGTTCCTTTTGTTTGGGGTTCTGTGCGCTTCCTGGACTTGTAAGTCTATTTCTTTCTCCAGGTAGGGGAAGTTTTCTGTCATTATTCCTTCAAATAGATTTTCAGTATCTAGCTCTCTCTCTTCTTCTGGCACCCCCATAATTCTAATGTTGGTATGAAGTTGTCCCAGAGGCTTCTTACAATATCTTTATATTTTTGGATTCTTTTTTCTTTTCTGGTTGGGTGTTTTTTGCTTCTTTGTGTTTCAAATCTTTGACTTGATTCTTACGATCCTCTAGTTTGCTGTTAGATCTCTCTCTATATATTTTTTTAATTTCAGTCAGTTTATGCTTAACTTCTAGTTGGTCCCTTTTTATATCCTTGAGGGTCTCACTACATTTTCAAGAATTTTCTAGAAAATTCTTAAAAAACCTTATAACCATGGTTTTGAACACTATATCCAGTAATTTGCTTTCTTCCATTTCTTTCATTTGTGACCTGTTTGTTTGTCTCTGCATTTCTGCTGCTTCCCTCAGTTGATAGAGTGGCTTTGTGTGCTAGGTTTCCTATAGGGCCCAGAGGCTCAGCCTCCCTAGTTACCTGAGGTGGACACTTTTGGTGCACCCATTTGTGGGCTATGTGCAAAGTCTTATTGTAGTTAAACCTTGATGTTGTTGGTATCACAGGGAGGAATTGACTTCCAGGCCAATTGGCTGTGAGGATCAGCTGTGTCTATGCTGGGAGAACTTCTGTGCTGGAGACACCTTTATGAGACAAGACTTGCAAAAGCCTCTGTGCTCAGCTTGGAGCAGAGAGCAGTGGCTTCCCATCAGCCCTGCCCTAAAAAGCCCCTGGGTCTCACTGTCCCATGGTAATTGCTGCAAGCACCTCTGAGAAAAAGTCATCCTTGAGTTTCACCTGCTGCCTGACAGTACAGTTGCTCCCCGAATGAGTCTGGGTTCCCAGAGTCTTGCCATAACTGGAGTTCAGAGCAGTTGGGAGATTTTGTCTCCCTCCCAATTGAGAAAGACAGCCACTTTCTCAGTTGCCAGCCCTCTCTACATGCGCACCTCCATACCTCTGACTTTTCCAGCTCCTCTAAGTCTCAGTGTGCTTTTCTCTTTTCTTCTAGTTGTAGAATTTCCACTCAGCCAACCTTCTTGGGGTTCTAGATGAAGTTTGTTTTGTATTATAGTTGTAGTTTTGAAATTGTTGCTCAAGGCAGCAGTTTAGGTGTTTACCTACACCAACATCTTGGTTTCAATTTATAATTTTTTATTTTGTTTTAGACTAGCCCATAATTCATAAAATAATATGTTTTAAATTTAAATTTAACCTAATGGAAAGTAGGATTGACATACTCATTAAAATTAAAACATTTGACCTAAACTGTCACCTGCATTGGACACTCCCTTACATGGTGCTACCAGCAAAATCAGGATATTAACTCTGTGGGTCTTCTCATTATATCAGCACAAAAACTATTGAGGTCCCAAAGTGGATATTGTCATGATGATTTTGTCCTTAAAAATATGTTCTCTGGACTACATTTAGAAGAAAAAACAAAACAAATAATAATGCAGCAATGAAGCACCTAACTGAACAGAAACCCTGAAAAATTCTCCAAAATCAGTGGAAAATTATTGATAGCACCTGTCTTAGATAATTAGTGACAATAACTCACTCATTTAAAAATATATCTAATAATGATATTACTTTTAATTTTAAAAGAGTCTACTTCTCTGTCCCCCCAAAAGAAATTCTATACTAAGAACAATTAGCTCTGAGCTCAGTCTAAAGGTGTCACAATAAAACTATATCATCATATTTGTAGAGGATATTTATCTAGGTGTGGTGTCAGAAGGGGATCTACTTAGCACATCTAAAATCATTTCGAAAATTAAGTCACTAATTGAGAAGAATAAAATTCCCAATCCTAAATTACACTTTCCTGAATGGCTTGATCCAGCAAGAGGTGTTTCTACCAACCTGAACTCTGACCTCAAGATCAGTTCCTGTTAAAACACACCATTTTTTGATGAGTTTACAAAACTTGGACCATGATAGGTTCCTTTCTTCCAAATCAAAGACTAAAAGAGCCATGTCATTGAAATAATTGTGGATTGTTCCAGAAAGATTTATCATCTGTACAGGAAAAGTAGGTTTATCTGGTATCTGTTAAATATGATCTTCCATAATATCAGATGTACACACCAACTGTTCTTTTACCTATCAATTAAAAAGTATAAAGCATCATGTTTTACCTGAGAACATAAGTTCTTAATGTTTATAAAAAATCCACTGCAATGACATACATTTTTTACACCCTTTGCTAAGAGTTTGTAATGATGTTTAACTTTGGAGTAATTGTGCTTAGCACCTTCTTATTTTCCATGGAGAATGCTGCCTGGATAATCACTCACTTTCATTATATCATCGAAGACCTAGGCACATCATTTAAATGAAAAGTAAATACGAGACCCTTCTCCACCAGTATTTCACTGACCTCACTTCTCTAAAATTTCAGAGTCAGTAGTTTATTTTATATTTTACTTTTAAAGAGATAGGTTGATCTCAGCCCAAAGGAAGGATCGAATTTATAAGTTTAATTTGGGTAAAACAAGTTGGGGGCAGGGAGGTTGTTGGTGCAATAACTTTTGTAACGAGTCAACTTGACCAGGTTAAGTCCCAGTTACATAGCATGAGTTCAGGTGCTGATGTAAAGGGAATTTGCAGATGCAATGGAAGTTCCTAATTAGGTGATTTTTAGTGAGAGAAATTATCCTGGATAACTTCAGTTAGCTTGACTCAGTCTGCTGAAAGGCCTTAAAAACTTTAAATAAGGCTGTCAGTCCCAAGAAACAGAAGAAATTCTGTGTAAGGACTAAAGCTTTGACTCATCTCCCTGGAGTTTCTCCCTGGAGTTCCACTGGCTTATGATCTTGCCCTTCTGGTTGCCTGTCCTGTGGATTTGGGTCTTGGAACTCCAGCTTTCAAAATTCTATAAGACAAATCCTTGTAATAGATGTGTGTGTGTGTGTGTGTGTGTGTGTGTGTGTGTGTATCCTACTAATTCAGCTTCTTTTGTTGAACCTATATTAATACATTAAGTTGTGATTATAAATCTGCACTTATCATCTAGTCTAAAAACAACAAAAGCCCTCTAATATATATTAGAGTTGACATTTGCTTGTGTATGCGAAGGTGTGTGTACATGTATGTTATCTTAATAGTCTATTTTAAACTCTTTTCTTTTTATTTAAGTTTCTGAAGAAATTCAGCTAACTTATTTCAGAGATTTGGGATATCTTAAACTATTCTAATCCAGAATTCAAAGTCTGAGACCTAATTTTGCTCAATCAAGATGCACTTACTAGTACATTAAATTGTAGAAGGTGAAATCACTGATTTCATAACACAAAGATTAAAACACTATCTAGTCTAAAATAGTAAAGCCCTGACTTAAATTTAAAAAATGTAATTCCCCTAATTTGTCAGATTAAATGCTAGTTATTTCATACTATTACAGATGATTCAAATGTGTACATCTTCATCATTAGATCAGGTGCATTATCAAAAGTAAATAACAAAATCAGATAACATTTTTTACATTATATTAACTAAATTTTAAAATATTAGGTAACAGTTTGTATTAGTGATGTTAATGCTGATGTGAGAACCTACATAATATAGATAGCTTGTGAAAAGAAAATTGACGTAGCCATTTTGGATGGCAATTTGGCAGAATCATGTAAAAGTCCAAGTGAATATCTGCTATAACCTGAAGATTGCATTTGGACGTGTATTCTAAAAGAGCTTCCTCAAGTTTATGCAAGAAGGCACAAACAATGATGTTTATTGCAGTATTCTATGTAATAGTGGTATAAAAATAGAAACGATATAAATGTCTGTCTTGCTGAAATGTTTTACTAGTGTCATTAAATTATTAATGTTTGTAAAGACTAGAAAATTCCAAAATTCAATGATCCTCTGACAACTAACTCAACAGTCTGATTCTTAGTCTTCTTATTTTAATTGCTCAATATATATGCACTAATTTTTATGAAGAGCAGCAGCAACCACAATAGAAGTATTGAGTTAGTTTTAAAATTTGAGTGTGATTATTCTATATTGCCTTGTAAAACCTTCTTCTTTCACTTAATATGTCTTGTATGTCATGTAAACACATACTCACAAGCATCTACCCACTATAGAGTAATGCCCCTTTTGATGAGAATTTAGATTGTCATCTCAAGAAACTCCTAACCTATTAAAACAACAAGAAAACATACATCCTGAGGTTTTAAAACAGGTTTTAATTGATAATGTGAAAAGTTGTCTTCCTAGAATCTGGGTAGAATAGGACCTGGGTAGGAGTGGGAGGCGGGAAGTATAAAAATTACATATTTGCTGCATTGTGCTTTTCAAACTTTGTTCTTGACATCTAATGCTTAGTAAGCGTCCACCAATGTGTATAACTGAAGCAGTTTTTTTCCTCTAAAACTAAGTAAAAAATGTATAGGAGGTCACTGTTTTAAATAAAATTAACCGGCAATGTCTTATTCCTAAGGCAAAAAGGATAAGTGGTTCTATATCTAAAACAGTTTAACACTGGGAATGGTTAGCTTCAGTACATTTTCATGAATCAAAATGAATAATGCTTTATAAATTTGACTATAAAGAGGGAGAGAAAGAAAGCAAGACAGCCAAAACCGCTTTGGCTCAGTGGATAGAGCATGGACCTGTGTACTGAAAGGTCCCAGGTTTGATTCCGGTTAAGGGCATGTATCTTGGTTGCGAGCACAATCCTCAGTAGGGGGTGTGCAGGAGGCAGCTGATCGATGTCTCTCTCTCATCGATGTTTCTAACTCTCTATCCCTCTACCTTTCTCTCTGTAAAAAAATCAATAAAATATATATTTTTTTTTAAAAAAGAAAGCAAGACAGAGAGAGAGAAAGAAACAAAATACTTTCCAATATGTCTAACTCTTGCCACAATTTCATGGACATAAATTTCAAACAGGTGATTAAAAAAAAAAAAATTAGCATTGGGGGAACACTAAAAAAAATCAACACAAATTTTCTAGCTGTACCAAGTTGGTTTACTCTAATTTAAGTCATGTTAATTTGCATGAATTTACAGTTCAACTTTGCTGAGCTCAATAAATATGTAAGAATTAACTCCCTGTAATTAACACAAATTTGAAATAAATTATTGGAAAGTGTTAAAATGCATTGTTCATGAACAAAATGAACTTTAACAAAAGATGAATAACAAACACCCAGTTATAAAGACATTAGAGCAATAGGAATTGTGCAACAAAACACATCAAGAAAAGCAATTTCTATTTTAGCACCAAAGGCTATTAAGGCATGCATGTTTATGCTAATTTTATTTATTCTGATGAAGGTTTTAATTGTACTTATTTAAAAAGTTAGACTAGAAAATTTAATGTTTTTGTGGGAAGGTAAATTTTTACTAATTTTTAAATGGACAATGAAAAATGTTACTCAAAATTAAATAATTGTTTATGCATGTTGAAGAATTAATAATTAATATAGATTTTTTTTAGTTTTTGAATGTCAGCTTACTCTTAATTTATTATAAATTTTCTGTTGAAAGAGGATGTATGAGTGTGAGTCATTACATCAATATTGCTTTTTTATATCAATTTAACAACACATTAACCACAAATGTGCAGGCTGCTATTAGTACTTACCTCCTTCAAAACACATTGTTATGGAAAATTATTGAAGCCTTAAATCAAATGCTAACAAGATAGCTTTGGCTATGAATAGGGCTATAGTTTATTTGCTTGAAAATGCTTTTATATGTAAGTATTTTACTGAACTTGCTTCTATAGATATTATATAACAAAAATAATATTCACTAGAAAAGTAAAGACTGGAATTAGGCCTTAAGAACTTTGTTTAGAAAAAGAACATACACTGATGATATACATAAAAATGTAACTAGCATTCAGACTATTTTTACTTAAACACTTAAACAGAGTTTACACCCACCAAAGCAGTTACACAAATCATGTAAATGTGTTACCTGACAGTCAGTTGGAGCACCTAGAAGTCTCCCCCATTGGCCAAGATGGCACCAGGGGAAGGCTCTTACACTTAGCAGCAACAAAAGCTTGAAATATGAATGGACAGGACCCAAAAAGAAGATAAGTGGAGATGATCCCCAGTGCACCAAAAAATAGGAAGATAATTAGATAGTAAAAAAAAATAAAAAAATAAAAAATACAGAAACAAAACAAACAAAAGCCTTCCCTCCCTATGCCTTTAAGAACAGCACAATTGAGGAGGAAGAGAGATTGATCTTTGAAAATGAAACTCATCATTCTCCTAGTTCTTGTGTCTCCTGAATATAACCTCTTTCCTTTTACACCTGAACCTGTCTCATGAGTTTGGCTTTAGTTGAGTCAGGCAACTGAACTTCAGGTTTTTTTGTTGGGTTACAAATTGGTTGAGCTAAAAAAACTCAGAGATTAATAGAAATCAGAATTTCAATCAAAAACAAAATATGGTTTTGAACAGGTTTGTCTTTTAATCACTTCCCTTAAATGACCCACATGTCATTGAAATAAATTGTTTATCATTTATTTATTTTAAATAGTTATTATTTTTTACCTGATTATAAAACTATATATGGGTTTATTGTGGAAAATTTTAAAAATATAGAACAAAGAAGAAAGTAAAAATAAATAAATAAATAAATAAGTCCATAATCTTACCATCCAGGAAAAACATGCACATTTAAATATTTTTTTCATACACTTTGAGATATACATGCATGTGTGCACACACACACACACACACACACACACACACACACCGATGTCAGAGAGAAATTTTCTAGTTTATTCTGTCAGTCTGTATAAAAAGGCATATTCCTAACATATGATTAGCACTTCATAAATGTTTATTAAATTGTTGAAGCTGTCTGATTTAAGACATGAACCATCTGCCTGGCTGATGTTGCTCAGTGATTGAGCCTTATTCAACAGGTCACCAGTTCCATTCCTGCAAGGGGTACATGCCTAGGTTTGGGGGCTTGATCCCCTGTAGGGAGCTTTCAAGAGGCAGCCAATCAGTGAACTTTTTCTCTCTACCCTCCCTTCCTCTCTCTCTAAAAATCAATAAAAAAAATTAAAAATAAATAAAGTTAAAAGGACATGAACATTCTACACTCTTGCATCCTGACTACTGTATGATCAATTATGCAGTTGCATTTGGAAGCATCAGTGATGTTGCACGGGGCATCAGAAACCATATATTATTATGTCTTCATTAGTAAATGTCTCTCAACCATGCAGATATGACAGCTAGTTCAGAGTAGAGACCGAACTCTATTGCAGATCTTCTAACTCTGGATCTGATATATTTTTTAATTTATATATTTAAAATATATATTTATAAATATAAATATACTAGAGGCCCAGTGCACAAAATTTGTGCATGGGGGGGGGGGTTCCTCAGCCCAGCCTGAACCCTCTCCAATCTGGGACCCCTCAAGAGATGTTTGACTGATCCTACTGGTAGAATCGGGCCTAAATGGGCAGTTGGACATTCACAATTCAGGACTGCTGGCTCCCAAGTGTTCACTTGCCTGCCTTCCTGATTATCCCTAACCACTTCTGACTGCCAGCCTGATCACCCTCTAACCATTCTCCTGCCAGCTTGATTGATGCCTAACTGCTCCCTTGCCAGCTTGTTTGCCCCTAACTGCCCTCCCCTGCAGGTTTGATGGCCCCCAACTTCCCTCCCTTGCAGGCCTGGTCCCTCCCAACTACCATCCCTTGCAGCCATCTTGTGGGTTGGAGTGATGGTCAATTTGCATATTACTCTTTTATTAGATAGGATAGAGGCCTGGTACACGGGTGTGGCCCAGCTGTTTTGCCCTGAAGGATGTCCTGATCAGGGTGGGGGTTCGCTTGGGGTGTGGGGTGGCCTGGGCAAGGGGCCTGTGGTGGTTTGTAGGCTGACCATGCCCCACGATGACACAAGCAGAGGCCCTGGTATCTGGAATTTATTTATCTTCTACAATTGAAACTTTGTAGCCTTGAACAGAGGTCAGGGCTATGGGAGCTTGGCTTCATCCATTGCCAGGGGAACCCAAGCCTCCTGCTTGCTTCATGGCCACAGCCATCTTGGTTGGATTAATTTGCAATTTCACTCCTGATTGGCTGGTGTGCATGGTTTGTTGGTGTAGCTGAGGTAAGTAATTTCCATATTACTCTTTTATTAGATAGAATATTTACTATTTATACAATGGATTTGTGGTTGTTAATGTTCTTATTTTAATTTAATAAATCTTTATTGCTCAGATTATTACAATTTTCCTTTTTTTTCCATAGCTCTGCTCCACCAGGTTCCCACTCCACATTTGCCCTTACCTCTCCCCACTGTCCTCATCCATAGGTGTACGATTTTTGTCCAATCTCTTCCAGCAACCCCCACACCCTTTTGCCCCCCAAAATTGTCAGTCCACTCCCTTTCTATGCCCCTGATTTTATTATATTCACCAGTTTATTCTGTTCATCAGATTTTTTATTCACTTGATTTTTACATTCACTTGTTGATAGATATGTATTTGTTGTTCATAATTTTTATATTTTTCTTTTTCTTCTTCCTCTTCTTAAATAATACCTTTCAGCATTTCATATATTACTGGTTTATTGTTGATGAACTCCTTTACCTTTTTTCTTATCTGTGAAGCTCTTTATCTGACCTTCAATTCTGAATGGTAGCTTTGCTGGGTAGAGTAATCTTGGTTGTAGGTTCTAGTATTCATCACTTTTAATATTTCTTGCCACTCCCTTCTGGCCTGCATAGGGTTAATTTGCATACTTGCTCCTAATTGGATGATGGGTGTGGATTGTTGGTATATCAGATGTGTGGTCAATTTGCATATTACTCTTTTATTGGATAGGATATTCACTATTTCTAAAATGGATTTGTGTTTATTAAAGTTCTTTATAACTATCTGACCAACAAATTTAATTTCCTAGCTGAAACTGGTTTGGCTCAGTGGATAGAGCATCGGCCTGCAGACTGAAATGTCCCAGGTTTGATTCTGGTCAAGGGCATGTACCTTGGTTGCAGGCACATCCCCTGTGGGGGGTGTGCAAGAGGCAGCTGATCAATGTTTCTCTCTCATTGATGTTTCTAACTCTCTATCCCTCTCTTCCTCTCTGTAAAAAATCAATAAAATATATATATATTTTTAAATTAATTTCCTGGACAAAGGAAAAGTTAACTTTATGTTATGCTTTCTTTTGATGAGTTTTGGACTAACAATTTGGCATGTTGACTGGATATAATCAAGTGCTTTAGTAAAACACCCCAAGAGTAATAGTTGCAACCAGGACTTACCTTAAGCTGCAACAAATAAATCCTTGCTATTGCTAAAGATGATCAGATGATATAAGTAAAAGTATTCAACTGCAAAATTTTAAATATGCTGATCAACCAAATAAAAGGATATGGAGTAAAAATTAACACTTATAAAATCAGAAAATACTCCATATGAGGGAAGAAAACAAAAAACCCTCAAATCACTGAAAGCACACAACATCAAAATGTACAATATGTAAAGCAAAAAGATAGTGAGAATTATACCCACACACACAAACACACAAAGTGATAAAGTAGGAAGTGAAAGATTTTTGAGTAAATTATTTGTAAGTTGTACCATGAAGAGAATGTCTCTGGGTTAGGAATATTGAAATATTCACATTTTTGCCTGTTTCAGAGTGCATTTTATCTTGATTGTATCACAGATGTTTAGTTTCAATGTGCTCTATTACTGCAATATTGGCATAAAAAGGAGAAAACATAGTGATTTGCCTAAATACTCACAAAAGTTTTCTAGTTTCTAGTTCTGCTTGGGAAAAATGCACCTTTCTAGAATTTCAAGATTGTACTCAGTACAATGTCTAAGTAATATAATTATGAATTGAAACCAGCTTTGTAATTGTTAAAATATTTATTTAAATATTAAAATATATACCTTAATGACTTAATTAGTTACATTTATAGAGTTTTCTATCTTCAAAATGTATTGTCTATATTTTATGGATATAGCTATTAATCTCTGTTGCATAAAAGTTTTTTTGTCATAAAATATATTATTAATCTTCATTCTGTTTTCTTTTTATAAAAGAAAAATATCACTTATTACAAATTATTTTTTTTTAAATTTTGGGGACCTTACAAAATTATCAATACAGTAATAGAGAAAAAGCAAGTTCTTTTGTCTAAGACTGAAACAATACATTATAAGTGATACATCTCTAATCTCTCAAAAATTATGAATTTAACATTTTTCTAAAAATTTCCTGAGGCAGTCTAAAAATGAAATATTAATGGCATTAAACATTTAAAATAGAGAAGACACAAACAAGTGTTATGGGGAAGCATGGGACTTGGTTGGAAAGTTTGTAAGGGGGACATTCTGAGAAAAAGAAAGTGTTTGGAGGCCACCTGCCCTTTCATCAGAATTCCAACTTAGGGGAGTGTTGAAGGTGGTACCCCTAATTATTCCTTGTCCTATCCAAAGTCTGTGCATGTGCAGACCTCTGGATGTTTACTGGAATCCTTATGCTTAATCTTTGGGTGTCCTTGATTAAAGAGCACTACAAACACATGTGTCCCCCCAAGATTACTTATCCTACTGATTATATATTAAAAATAAACTTTATCTCAAACTGCTGCTATAATAAAAGCCTAACAAGACAGGCAAAAGAGGCTATCTGGTTCCTTTAGCCAGGCAGTCCCTTAGCCCTCTCTTCTTAGCAACTTTGGTGTCAGAGTAATCCATTCATCTGTCACTAGGGGCTGCTGGTTGGCCACAGAAAAGTGTAGAGGTAAAAATAAAATTACATAAATAAATGAGAGTTTTGAGCATGTGAAATTAATCTGTTAGGTATCAAAACACAAAGTTAGTAAACCAAGAAAGATATTTTCAAGGTGATTTATACTTTTCTTTAACTTGGCTGTGGCATGAATAAATAGTGAGAACTACTAAAGTTCCTCACAAGACAAATAAAAATTTAAGAAAATAAATTTGCCTAGTTGTTTACAAGCTATAATACATATTGAAAAGACAAATGTAAACCTTTTATTCTTACTGACAGGTTTTGATTTAGTTGTAAACTCTAAAAAACGATCTTGGTGTCATGACAGATCAGTGAAAACATTTCCTCAATATTCTTCGCATTTTAAGTCTCATTACAAGCCTAAGGAACTATTCTGCTCTGCATTAACAATATTTCCAGCATCTGTAATTGTTATGCTTTAACATTTTCCTTACATGCATATAATGGACTACACAATAATATGCTTAAGTCACCCTGCCTTGGCCTCTTCTTCCTCTGCTTTTCCCAAGTAAGCTTTAATTTTATTAAAGTTAATTTTTAGTGAGAAAGGAAGAGAGAAAGACACAGAGAGAAACATTGCTATGATAGCAAAGGATAAATTGACTGCCTCTTCCACACCCCTTATAGGGTATCAAGCCCACAACCAGGTATGTGCCTTGACCAGGAATGGAACAGGTGACCTTTCAATGCATGAGATAACACCAAATCAAATGAGCCTCGCTGGTCAGAGCACTTAAACTATTTTTATTTATTTATTTATTTATTTATTTATTTATTTATTTATTTGTTTGTTTATTCATTCATTCATTCATTCATTAATTTATTATTTTTTAAAAATATTTTTTTATTGATTTTTTTATAGAGAGGAAGAGAGAGGGATAGAGAGTTAGAAACATCGGCCGGGACCAGTTTGGCTCAGTGGATAGAGTGTCGGCCTGCGGATTGAAAGGTCCTGGGTTCGATTCCAGTCAAGGGCATGTACCTTGGTTGCGGACACATCCCCTGTGGGGGGTGTGCAAGAGTCGGCTGGTCGATGTTTCTCTCTCATCGATGTTTCTAACTCTCTGTCCCTCTCAATTCTTCTCTGTGTAAAATCAATAAAATATATTTTTATAAATAAATAAATAAATAAATAAATAAATAATAAAAAAAGAAACATCGATGAGAGAGAATCAGCTGCCTCTTGCACACTCCTGCTGGGGATGTGCCCACAACCAAGGTACATGCCCTTGACCAGAATCAAACCTGGGACCTTTTAGTCCGCAGGCCGATGCTCTATCCACTAAGCCAAATCGATTTCCGCAAAAAAAATATTTTTTTAAATATATTTTTTTATTAATTTTTTTAGAGATAGAGGAAGGGAAAGGGAAAGATAGAAATATCAATTGGCTGCCTCCACCAGACCCTCTACTGGGAATTGAGTCCACAACTTTGGCATGTGCCCCAATCAGGAATCAAATTGGCAAATTCTCGGTGTATGGATTCTCAACAAACTGAGCCACAGCAGCAGGGATCCCAAGTATGTTTTTAAAATACAAACCCACACTCCAGTCGATCTTTACCAGACTCTCATAATCCAGGTCTCTAGGGCCACATTTTTAATTTGTTTCTTATCTAATTTTTGGTGATTTTCTTTTATATGTAGAAGATTTTGCATCTAATTTCAATTTTATCTTTTTACTCCTTTATATTACTCAGTGTTTATTCTTGTTTTTCTGCTCAATTCTGAATGAGTGAGATCTTCTGAAAACTTTTAACAGATGATTCTTTTGGAAGTAGGAAGGATTAGGAAGTCTCTGGTATCATAACTCAAGTGTACCTTACATTCTTGCTACAGCAATGATAATATTCCATCTTAATATTCACCCACTTTGTGTAGCTTCATCTCTTTTGACTCTCACAACATACCAGATTCAGGAGCACTATAGTAGCCCTTGCCTTCAAGGAACGTGGTCACTACTTGCTTAGGTGACTTCCCCAACTATAAAACATACACACTGAAAGATACTCTTTTAGTTTGTTTGTGCTGCTAAAACAAAAATACCATGAATTGGGTGGCTTACACAGCAAAAGTTTCTCACAGTTCTAGAGACTGAGATGTCCAAGATCAAGGTGTCAGTAGATTCAGTGTTTGTGTGTTTGGTAAGGGCCCACTTCCTAGATGGTTAGTTTCTCTCTGTGTTCTCACATAGTGGGAAGGAAGAGAGAGCTGTCTGGGTATTTTGTAAGGGCACTAATCCAATTCATAAAGGTCCCACCCTCATCACCTAATCTTCCCCAAAGGCCCCACCTCTAATACTATCTCATTGAGGCTTAGGTTTCAACATATAAATGAGAGAAGGGCACAAACATTTAGTCCATAGCACCAATGCTGGGTCTCTCTGAGTACTTTCATGCCTTTTCTCTCAACCTAGACTATTTGTTTTGCCCATGTGCCTTTCTATTTAGATGAAATATTCATTATCAGTTTCTGTGTCTGCTATAGAATACTACACTGCTGTAAGAAATAAGTTATTACCATTTGCAATAGCATGGATGGAACTGGAAAGCATTGTGCTAAGTGAAATAAGCCAGTCAGCGAAAGACAATTATCACCTGATCTCACTCATTTGTGGAATATAATCAACAACATAAATGGATGACCAAAAACAGATCCAGAGACTGAGAAGCAATAATTAGACCACCAAACCTCAAAGGAAGGTAAGGGAGGGTGGGGGTAAGAAAGAGAGATCAAAGGACTTTATGCATTCATATGAGCTTAACCAATGGACACAGACACCAGGGGGATGAAGGCATGAATTGGGAATGGGGGGCAATGGGGGAATAAAGACACATATGTAATACCTTAATAAAGAAAAAATCAGGAGTGTAATAAATAAAATAATGTGTTGAAATCCATAAAAAAATAGTAGCTCATAGTTTTTTACTAGGCTTAAATTATTTAATATTTGAAAATCACTTAGATTCTTAGAATAATACCAGAAACATAATAAGCACCACTTAAGCATTTCTTACATTAAAGCAAACAAACAGATCTACCTCCTCCAGGCCTTTTCTTCACCCAGTTTTTCTTGGTCAGAACACCGTTACTTCACCCTGAATTTTCTGATGTCAAAAGGTTTTGGCAGTACTCACATATTATTTGCAATTTATAGGTTTTCTTTGACTTCTAATTTCACTAAAAATATATTGTGAGGACCCCCCCCCCCCCAAATCTTATTTTCTGTTTGCCTTTTTGCAGGGAGGGAGAGTGGGAACATTCATGCAGTCATATCCCTACAGGAAAATTACTTTCAATTTAGAAATAATTTGTAGTATGTCTTTTACTTAGGACCAAGCTTCTAAATGAGCCCAATATGGAAATGGAATGTGTTACTTTTCTTATTTGCTCTATCCTCCCATTCATCTTAAGGTACACTTTGAGGAACTGACTAAATCATTCTTGAATAAATATTAAAGAGTTAAATATAAGAAAAGAAAAACTATTTTAAACATTAGACAGAGTGAATAAATCTGTCATGTTATGAAGATCTGTTTGCTGTAGGCTTGACACTCTTATCAACACACCTACATCCCCATGTCTGTGACTTGTAGCAAAATTTAAATCAAGACTTGCTATTCTGTGAGCACATGCCAGCTAATTCAATGGTCTAAAGTAAATTAATTTGTTAACATTTTATTTGTTATGTTAAAATATCAAAAAATAATAATTTTGTTGATACCCAGGTAACAATGACATTTTTTTGTAAGTTGATTTTAGCAGCTCAGCAGGAACACAGAAAAAAACAGTGAAAATTAACAGAAGCGCAAGTAGGCTCAGTTGCACACACCCACACACCAAAAGTGCAAAAATTATAAATTTGTAAAATTACAAAAAACATGTGTGAGACTGCATTTAAAAAAAAAAAAAAGCATTTTGAAAAGAAAATAACAAACACCATCTACAAACTTAATTTTCTTATGATCCTAACATGGACTTACTCTTTTCAGGGTTTTTTGTTCTCTGAAGCAGGAAAGGATCATGTCGTCTTTATTTATATATAAAAAATTAAATGGAGATGAGCAACCAAGTCTTATTGCAAGTCTTAAGCCCAAATGCCACCTTAATTGCTGAAAAAGCAGAGAAAAAGCCTAGGTTCAAAGACATAGCCTTACCTTCTAGCTAACATTCCAGAAGAACTTGCACCCATAAAATTTGGAGTTTACAGATATACTTACCTGAGCCACTACCTCCTTAATTTAGCATATGAAAATGATAAGAAAATCTCTCAAACCCCATGCTTAAATCCACTTAAACAGGAATGTGGCATAATCTCTACTGCTTACCAATCTAGTAATCTTTTCCTTTTCCATGGGTTGGAGAAAGGCAAAGACATGGAAAATGTCCTTAACTACAGAAACCAGTGGAGTAGGATGAAGGCACTCTCCATTGAAGAAAAGTTTCTTCCTTTCTTATGTTTTTAACTAGCCTTAAAATAGGATTTGTTGGAATAAATGAAGGCCACCCAATTGAGAAGACTCTATTATTTAGAGCTTGCTATAGCAAGGGAGTCAGTCACCATCACTTGTGTTTGGCAGATACTTAAAGGTAGCTAGGAAAATGGAAAAGTTTTACAGTAAACAACCAAAAAAGAGGGTAAGATTTAGGTAGTTTCTATCTGAGGTTGTTGGACACCTCAGTGCACAAATTTTGTGCACCAGACCTCTAGTGTTAAAATAAAAGTTTGAAGCTTCATGATATTTCCTGTCTTCTTAGAAAATTAAAAAAATTATCTTCCCTTCTATGCTACTTGCAATTTTTTCTTCACCTATGTATTTTGTGACAGCATATATTTCTGTTTTTTGTTTCCTTTATAGTGCTATTTCTTTTTCAACTAATAGCCCTGTGCATGAATCTGTGCACCAGTAGCTCTCTGGGGGCCTGGCCACTCCACACCCACTGCCCAGAGGCTCTCCAGAGCCCAGAGGCCCATCCGCAGCTGGGCACTGAACACTTGCCTCATCTCTGTGGAGACGAAGAAGCAAGCTTTCCACCAGGCTGCTCATGCTGCCGGCTCTCAGTGGCTGACTCCTAGGACTAGAGGCTCAGGCAGGGCTGAGAGGACTGGGGACTGCCATCTTGTGTCTATGGGCACCACCAACTTTGTGGCAGAGTGATGGCTAATTTGCATATTACCCTTTTATTAGATAGGATTATTAGATAGGGTGTGCATTATTTTAATAGACCTTTAATCCACTGAAGGGAGATGGTTAAAGTCATCAGATTCATTCAAACTACTTTGGCAATTTTTTCAGTGATTAACCATTTGTAAATGCAGTGAGTGTTTATTCTTTTTTCTTGACTTATTTGATTTGTGTTGATTATATCTTCCTTTATAGGACTCTTTCATTTCTTGAGTTACATACATGAAAATGTATGATAGCTTCATTCTATTCTAGAAAAACAGATTCTATATTATAAATGTGTAGGAAGAGGGTTAGGTATATAACAAAATGAATGTGCTATACTACTTATATTAATTGGACTAGCCATAGAATAGAACTAAAATAAGAATGTACTAACATGCTGAAATCGGTTTGGCTCAGTGGATAGGGCATCGGCCTGCAGACTGAAAGGTCACAGGTTGGATTCCGGTCAAGGGCATGTACCTTGGTTATGGGCACATCCCCAGTAGGGGGTGTGCAAGAGGCAGCTGATTGATGCTTCTCTCTCATTGATGTTTCTAACTCTCTATCCCTCGCTCTTCCTCTCTATAAAAACTCAATAAAATATATTTTTAAAAAGTGAGCTTATAAAATTATCTATATAAAGCTACCCATATTTATCTTACTAAATGTTAAATCCAGCTTGTTATTCTAACCTGGTTTTTCTCTCAAAACTAGACCTTGAATGTTAAAAGTTTTATTTTAGTGTACTTGACAGTTCAGCAGTTTCATTTCCAGTGTGAATCTAAAAAGCAGCCTGACCACCCAATCACAGGAATCCAACTGATGAAAACCAGATAGCAAATCCAAGAATGATGACCATTAAGGCATACAAGAAGACATTCTCCACAGCCTATATACCTGTACACTCTACATTTCCTAAATGCCCAGTTTTCTTTCCTCAACTTTCAGAACTACAAAATTTATAGATTGACTAGACTTGTTAAAACATACTATGGGGTGAAAGTTCCTGATCTTTTCAGGTGGCCATTTCTTAAGTAAACCTATTTCCTTCTCATTAGCAACTGTCTTATGAGTTTGGCTTTCATTATGGCAGGCAGCCAGACCTGTTCTCAGTTTTAGGCAGTGATTAAGTTTCTACTGGAAACACACAATTTGGGTCTATTTTCTGTTCACCCCAAAAGAGCCAGATCCTAGATTATGACTCCAATAGGTAGGAAGAAAATGGTAATCTGACTAAATAATGAGAAAGGAAGGATAGAAAGACAAAAATGATGGGCAAGTTTAAATAGATCCCGTATACCTGTGAGTCTTTCTATGCTTTTTCCTTTGTCTTTCTCTCACTTTTTCTGTTTATTTTTTAGTATAATCTCCCCTCTGTTTTTACTGCTTTATATCTCCCTGCTTTCCTCTTCTTCCTCACCAAATTTTCTGTTTTTTTTTTTTGTTTGTTTGTTTGTTTTTTAGGAAAATGGGGTTCCATTTTAGATAATAAAATTATATTATTTTTTGTTCAAGCTCAATTGCTTCATAGTTTCATGTAAGTCACTGAGGGAAAACCCTGCAGTTATATTTCTTTAATTTCTAGTCACTTTTGCTTCTGGCTAAGACAGGATATTTAATAAGTAATGAAGAAATGACAGCAGAATATTTCTCAGAAAGACTAGTTGATAGGTCTGACATTTTCTATGAAAAATACATATTGATTTGTTTTTATTAAGCTGTTGGTATAAGTTGTATAAGTTCAACACTTATATTTTTACTTGCCCTGAGCTAAGAGTAAAATCAATGAATAGTTTTGTGATATCCTGAACACACACCAAGACTGGTTTATGACTATATGCCAATCAATAATTGTTTTATAGAGAAGAATAAACTTAGTTGCTTTGGTCTATGTCTCTTATTTGGAAACTTATCTTAAAGTTGTTTTTTGCGTGTGTGTGTGTGTGTGTGTTTTACTTCTAAGAAGTTTCAATTAGTGCACTTGGATGCTAGTGACTATTTCTCTGGGCTTTCATGTATTGGTATCTGTATCATGAAAATAAGAAAGTAATTATATTACATTTCTATCAGAGAAAAACATATTAGTCTACTATTACTTTCCTATATTGATGGAAAATTGAAGGTGGTCTCTATGGCTTATAAATATAGTTTTCGTTTAAGAGTAAAACAATCCTGAGAGAACTCGCATTTCTAAGGAAACATTTGCCATTATCAGACAATAAAATTTATAAAGAAATAATTCTTTAAAAAGATAAATTTAAATATTCAAGCACATTTCTTTCATTTTCTCTATTTATTTTATATGTGCCATCTTTCTTTGTTACTCTCTATGTACTTGTGCCAAAGCTAACTTGATTTTATCTAAGAATACACAATTTGCATATTGATTGTAGGAAAAGGTTTTTCCTTAAAGTCACAAGAAGTTCTATTTAATAAAAATTTAAAATGGCAATTAGGGCACACATGCTTAATTATAACATTTAATTGGCACTATGCAACTTGTATATTATAAATTTTACCTTTCTTATCACCTCTTCTAAAAAAACATAACTCATAAATACTCCTGTCTTAACTCCTAGTTGTCCACAGTGTTTCAAACCACACTCTTATTCAGTTCTAACTATGTTACAATAGTTAGAACTATTGTAACATCAGGATTCAACTTGTCCAGCTCCTACTAATATGGTTTACACAGAGAACTAGCCCCAAAGCTTCCACTACACTCGACCTTCTCAGATCCAGCCTCCATCAGCCCCTTCCCTGATCAAAGCGGAAACTCAAATACCCATAAAGTAAATCTTCAGAGAAAGATAAACTTTAGTATGTATAAAGAAACATGATTATATAAATGATGGGTCCTTTGCTCCAAACATCTGCCTTAAAATTTCTTCAATCATAGTCCTTCTTTAAAAGCGTATTCCCTATATTAAGGATAATAACCCATTTTCCACACCTGTTATTATTCAGCTGAAGGATGTTTGTGTTAATGACTACTTTAAAAAATAGATGATTTCAGAGGAAATAGATGAACTAATAGGTGTGCAAAAAATAGAAAGGTGAGACCCAGCCCCCAGCAAACCAACCTCTTTAGAGTATGCCATTTCCTTCTACACTGGGGCTCCAGAGAGCTAAAGGGAATTATCTGAAATGCCATAGACAAGGAAAATTTGCACAGGAGTTACCTGGGAAAAACAAACAAACAAACAAACAAAACAGGTGTGGGAGCCTACTTAATTAAGAAAGAAATTCTAAAAGAAGGTATTCTTACCATTTGCAACAGCATGGATGGAAGTTAAGACATTATGCTAAGTGAAATAAGCCAATCAGTGAAAAAAAATACCACATGATCTCACTCATTTATGGATAATAAAGAACATTATAAACTGACGAACACAAATAGATACTGACACAAAGAAGCAGCGAACAGACTGTCAAACTACAGCGGGAAGGCTGGGGAAGGCTGGGGCCGGGGAAGGTAAGAGATCAACCAGAGAACTTGTATTCGTGCATATAACCATAACCAATGGACACAAGACACTTGCGGGGTTTGGGGGGTGAGAGCATGTGCCAGGGGTAGAGAAAGGCAGGGAAGGTCAATGGGGGGAAAAATGAGAAATATGTACTACTGTTTGTGATACTTTAAACAATAAAATAAAATAAAAAATAAAAGAAAGGTATTCTGCCAAAACTGGTTTGATTCAGTGGATAGAGCATCGGCCTGCGGACTGAAAGGTCCCAGGTTCAATTCTGGTCAAGGGCATGTATCTTGGATGCGGGCACAATCCTCAGTAGGGGGTATGCAGGAAGCAGCTGATCAATGATTCTCTCTCATCGATGTTTCTAACTCTATCCCTCTCTCTTCCTCTCTGTAAAAAATCAATAAAATTAAAAAAAAGAAAGGTATTCTAAAATACACAAACTTTGGAAACAGTTTGCTTAGCAAAGTTACTAATTATGTGATCTTTGTAAATTAATTAACCTCTTTTCCACTCTGTTCTTATCTGTGAAATAAGAATAGCAGTCTCAACTTCCCTTTGACCTGGAATGCCATGTTAAACACCTAGCATAAAAATCATTCCATTTTTGCCTGGCTGGTGTGGCACAGTGGTTGAATATCAACCTATGAACTAGGGGCATTTGCCCTGGTTGCAGGCTTAATCCCCAGTAGAGGGATCAAGCCTGGTTTGATTCCCAGTAAAGGAATCAATCAACCATGGTTTGATTCCCAGTCAGGGCATTTGCCCTGGTTTCAGACTTGATCCCTGGTAGAGGACATGCAGGAGGCAGCTGATCAATAATTCTCTTTCATAATTGAGGTTTCTATCACTCTCTCCCTCTCCTTTCTTCTCTGAAATCAATCTACTACTACTAAAGGAGAAAAGTACAAATTAACTATACTTTCCCGACACCCACCTGCCAATTAGGAATGAGTATGCAAATTAACCCAACAAAGGTGGTGGGTTAATTTGCATATGTAGGGGCCCAGCTCTCAGGGGTGGAATGCTTGCATCATTGCCATGGTAACTACACAGGCATTTAGCACCACTCCAGATGCTATGGGCCTCTGGGAAGCATGGGAAGGCAGAAAGGCAGCTAGCTCTAGGCCTGAGCAAAGGCTGTGCAAGCAGCCAGGGTAACGAAGGCCCATTCTGCACAAATCTTTGTGCATCAGCGTCAAGTAAAAATATATTTTTTTAAAAGTCATTCTACTTTATTTTTAGTTAAGGCAAATCCTTTTAGCAATGTATAATTATAAAAGTATAATGATAATAATAATATTGGAATGGCAATACAGTTTATTTGTCAAGATTTTTTTTTTCTGCCATTGCTTAGAAGGTAAAGTACTCTGAAGGTTTAGTATGACATCACAAGAAATATTTTGCATCCTGAACAAATACTGAGACCTCTTTGTGATTTCCTATAAAATGTATCCAGATTAAGCTGAAAGTTGTCCATTAACATGCTTGCATTTTGAAATCATTATATTATGGGCTAGAAAATAAATAGAGCGAATTTTCCTCTAAATTACCAGGGGAAATAGTTTCATTAATTATATTAATCAAATAACTCCTAAGAATGTGCTACAATGTACAGTAATAGGAAAAAGAACTAGTTTGTGACTCCTGAATTTGAATAATGGCTGATTCCTGATTAACTAATTCTATTTATTTATTTATTTATTTATTTATTTATTTATTTATTTATTTATTTATTTATGGAGACAGTCACTACTCCTCTATAAAGGTTCACTTATCTAATCAGCTAAAGGTGAATGTCAATACCTCTTTGTTTTTTATGATTTCTGAAAACAAAGGTATGTTAAAATGCTTTGGAAATTAAAACATGATGAAATGCCATGGGGAAGAGTTAGTTTCCATAGCCTATTGATGAATAAATAATTCTCCTCACTAATTTTAGCTATAAAATATTTATGTATAATGTTTGATGTCAATCTGATACATACCTTGTGTTATATCTGGTCATATGTGGGTCCCGTGCTGTTTGTGTCCACTACCAAAGATCATTACGAGTTCTGAAACCCCATTGCAATGTGTGGATGTGTGGTTTTCTCCACGCCTCCCAAGCAGGCTCAGTCATGAGCTGGATGTCCTACAAATCAACTCAATTCTGACACTATTTATGCAGAAAGAGCATCAGGTTCTGCAGGTTAAGAATTCAGTCCCATGAGACTGACTCCCGCCATCCCACTGAATTCAGTTCAGGCGAGAGTCTCCAGTCCAGGTTGTTACATGTTTTTGCAACTGACTAGTGAAATCAAATATGTTGGAGACACAGCTAATATATTTTACTTTAACAAAAATGCAAACTATTTTTCCTTTTTATAATGCAGCAACTTCCCTGTCTTTTCTGGAGAGAATGTAGTTGTTACACTTAAAAAGGTTAATGATAGTTTGAAATTTACGTGTATTATGTCCCCCTCCTGGCTCAGTTTCCTAAGATAATTTCAAAGCATTTCTTTCCTTAGAATAAGGTGTATTTGTGCGTGTGTGTGTGTGTGTGTGTGTGTGTGTGTGTTTTAAGTGGTCTGTTTACTAGTAGTTAGTGTTTTGTTTTTCCCTTAAGATCTGTTATTGGAAGAAATACCTGATATTCAAAATTGAAACAGTAAACTCTTTTCCTCTTTCTTTGATATTACTAGAGACAGACTCAGACTACAAAATTTATTCTTGAAGTACAGTATAAAATGTGATAAAAATCCACCACTCACATTACTGATTATTATAGAAAATATTATCATAGATATATTATACTCTGAAGGTTTCATATGACATCACAAGAAATGCTTTGCCACCTAAACAAGTATTGAAACCTCCCTGTGATTTCCTACAAAACATACTGAGATTGAGTTGAAACATTAACATGCTTGTAATATGAAATGAAATTTTTTTCTGCATAACACAAAAACATTCTTCTTGATGTCTTCCTAAGGTCTATGTTAAAGATAGTTTGTAAAAGGAAGAAAACAGTCATTAAATATAACAGAACATGTTCTCATCAACATATTTTCCTAAATTATCTTCCTTGTGTTACTGTACTTTTTAATTTATTCATCTGCCATATAGTTTATTCTGTTGAACTCTAAATAGCCTATGTATTAAAATACTTTATTTTTCCATTTTTTCTGGATACTAATTTGCTTTATTCTAATATTCTTCTAAATTTCTTATTTTACATAAGTTTCATCTCTATGAAAAATGTATTTTCAGCTTAGCTGGTTTTGCTCAGTGGATAGAGCATCAGCCTATGGACTGAGGGATCCTGGGTTCAATCACAGTCAAGGGCACATGCCCGGGTTGCAGGCTCGATCCCCAGTAGGGAGCGTGCAGGAGGCAGCCGATCGGTGATTCTCTCTCATCATTGATGTTTCTATCTCTCTCTCCCTCTCTCTCCCCCTTCCTCTCTGAAATCAATTAAAAATATATTTTAAAAAGAAAATAAAAAAAATGTATTGTGTTTCAAACTGCCAGATCATCTTTATTTTTAAAAATCAAATTCCTTTTCTACAAAGCATAAATGTTTAGGACTACTTTGAGGTTTTCAGGAATCTCTTTGCCATTATAAAAATCTAGAGGCCTGGTGCACAAAATTTTTGCACAGGTAGGGTCCCCAGGCCTAGCCAGAGATCAGGGCTGATCAGGGTCTTCTGGCTGCCGACCAGGGCCTTCCTTCGTTCTGTACCACCCACTGGTGGTGAGCACACATCATAATGGGCAGTGGAATTTCAGGTCAGTCAAACTCCTGAGGGGGAAATTTGCATATTAGCTTCTTAGTGTATAGGATTGTAACAATACCCATTGATATAAAAGCCTTCTTTCCTTAAGCTGATAATTGTCTTGTCTGGGTAACTGCATATGTAGATGTTTCATTGAGTCAACTTGTTTCCTGTCAATGTATGATTTTTATAAATGTGCTTATTAAATTATTTTTCATTTTCTGAAACAGTCAGCAAAAATTATACTCAGCGTAGGAAACTAGAATCATCCATGTTCTCTGGTAAAACCAGTCGCTGCTCTAATTTCTCAAGTTGATGTTCCCACATCATTCAGTTGGCTTAGCACTCACTAAATTTATTCTTCTAAAGGGAAATTATTTTTGACAGTTAGAGCTCTTGGCAGATAAACTCTACCTTAGCATTTCAATGGGTCAATGGACAGAGCTGTTCTCATCTACCGCTGTGAAATGGCCATTTCTTTCAATGCCCAGACTCTGTGGTGGTCCCAGTTCTCTCTCATTACCCAATAATGTTTGAAAATCACAGCTTCTGTTCCTATTCAATATTAAAATCTCATTCTATTAAAGATTAAAATGCATATCTCAGTCTTAGAAAACCACCACAGTTTCAGCACTGACAATACTTAGTATTTAAATTTTTGCTTTATTTCTGACACGTAACACCTCCTCAACACATACATTTGATTTCATCCCATTAATCTCAACTCCACTTAAGTAATGGCATTTTATACATATTTTTATGGTAAGGTATCAGGAAAATAACTCCATTTTGCTTGGTCAATAAAGTATGTTCAAATAAATTGTTGAAAGAGATGGAAACACTAAGTTATGAAAACTCTAAAAAGTGGTATTTTTTCAAAGTTGATTTGGTGAAGAGAGAGGGAAGAATTTCATCTTAGAACTTCCTATAAAATGTTTATAAGTTATTTACATAGATGAATATATATCATACAAAGCTGTATTGGATACTGTTTATCTCTACACATCCAATTTCCACTCTCCTATCTTTTTTTTTCTTTCAAAAATATATTTTATTGATTTTTTACAGAGAGGAATGGAGAGAGATAGAGAGTTAAAAATGTCGATGAGAGAGAAACATTGACCAGCTGCCTCCCGCACACCCCCCACCGGGGATGTGCCCGCAACCAACGCACATGCCCCTGACAGGAATCGAACCTGGGACCCTTCAGTCCACAGACCGACGCTTTACCACTGAGCCAAACCTGTTTCGGCCACTCTTCTATTTTGATGCATGTGTAGTGACTCACTCAGATTGCACCAATGTGTTCCCATTACTCTGGCTTCTACTTGGACTCATTCAATTGAGGGACAGGGGGACACTTGCAGGAAGAAGTGAGCAGGAGAAGAGTGAGTTTGTCATATTATTCTAATCATCCTCCAGATTGGGTTGCATGAGATGATTGTGCTTCTAATAACCAAGGCCAGGAGTTCCTTCCCAAGACCTCACAGTATTACCATGTTAACGTTGCTGGCCCTTGAAGAACTACATTTCTTGTTTGGTCTCTGAATCCTGCTCTCTTCTTTGAAAATAGTTCTTTTACCAAATACACTCAATTAAATGTAAGTGTGTCCTCCTTTTCCTGATAGAGCTATAGCTCTATAGCTTGTACAATATATGATCCCAGAGTAGCCTCAGGAGGCAGAACTTTACATATTTCAAGGATTGGGGTTCTAGAACTTGCTTGCTGATAATACTTGAGAAGGGCACAAATTACTTTTTGCTGGGATTAAACTGAAATTTGAGCATGTGGCGACAACACAATTAATTAAATCATACCACTGGGACAAGGGAATGAGCATGAGGAAGAACAAGATACCTAGAGATCAAGTGACTCTAGCACTAATCATTATGGACGTTCAATTAAAAACACTGATAGAATCTCCAGGAGAGTGACATCATCAAATGGCAGAATAAGAGTGTTTACTATCTTTTCACCAAAGAATACCAATTTTGACAAGCATGCATGGATGAAAAAACTATTTGGAAATTTATGAGTCCAGCAGAGATGTTCTAGCACAACACGAGCAAAAAAAATCCAAGACTGGATGCACTAAAGAGGGTAAGAGGAAGAGTTTGAATTTACTCACATCACTTCTTTGTCAGGGCAGTACAGTTCATTGCCAAGAGAGCAATTCTCTGATATGATTTCTCTCATGAGAGAAGTAAGAGTATGTGAGTGAGTGCCTGACTTTCCACCAGATGTGCAGGATTGCTGACAAAGAGGCCCATTTCTCTTTCACCCATCAATAGTACTGAACCCTGAGCTGTGTGTTATGGGTTGGGGATGGAGGGCAATGAGTGACTGGGAGAACAGCGACCAGAGCTCAGAACATAACAAAGGGATGTGAATCCTACTAATAATGCCCTGTATATCGTCAAGAGCCTTGTACATGAGGATGCCTCGCCTAAACTGGGCATCTTCAAACATTCCCAATCCAATCACTCCCAAATGGCAGTGAAGATGAACTTTTTCATGAGGCTGCTGAGCATATGCAGAAAGCCATCCCAGATCTGCAGGCATGAGAGAAACTACAAACTTGGACACTCAGGATCATCTTAGGGGAAGTAAATGGGAGGCTGGAGAACCAGGCTTGGCTTTATAGGGTCAAGGGAAGACATGCAAGCTTGAGAAATCTGCCTCAAAAATGAACATAGAAGAGACTGAAAACTTTGAACTTCCAAATATCCCTTTCCATCAATACAGAAGATTGATGTGTTGTATTGATGAGGCCATTATCCACCTCTCCTCCCTCAATGAGAGAACAAAAATTCCTATAAAAACTTTTCAATGAGTGAGATTAACATCTTGATGATTCTCAGAGACAACACCCATCATACCTCATTGTCATTAGGCCTATAAAGAGATAAGATATTTAGACCTCCAAGTACCCACTCCACTCCCCACCCACCCCCACCAAAACACACACACACACACACACACACACACACACACACACACTCACACTCACACACGGAGACATATCTGGCAAAAGAGAGAACATGAAATATGTATAGGACCTCACAATTTTATTTTATCAATAATTGGGAAAAATGTATAAGAGTTTATAAGAGTATACTCAGGAAGTGTTAGAATAAGGAGGGTGGAACACAAGATTAAGATTAGGACAAACTTGTTAATGTATTTAGACAACTTTAGGATTGGAGATTTATTGAGTCCTTGTGAATGACCACAATTTTCTGCTGTATTGGTTAATTGTCTGGACCTACAGGTGGTCCAGAGTGAATTAACTCAAATTTTGAAGTTCCCTTGGTATGAGTCAATAGAAGGAATCTGAAACCTCAGAGATTTCAGAATGAGGGAAAGGATATATTGTTTGCAACTTGCTCAGCAATCCCCCAAACATGTTACCTTGAACCAACCAAGCTTCCCTTGTGGGGATTCTCAGTTACTTATTCAATTCCCATTCCCAAGCCAAGTAACAAAATTAGAGTCCTTTTGTTGGTAAGAAGCCAGACCTCTTGTCAAAAACACCTACAAATCTGTAATGGGGCCACCGGGAACTGCACTCATACCAGGATGACTGGGCACTGAGGAAAGGGAAACACCCTGACACTCTGTAGGTCATCAGTAGAGCAGTCATACAATGAAGTTTTCCTGGGACAATAGTGATTTATGCCTATTGGCACTGCATGCTGTCCATTTAATGCCTCCTTCACTCTACATAGTGACCTGGTTTATCTGATAAACTATGTGGCTATTCTAGCTCTTAGATATTATTTCTAAACTGACATTCATAACTCTAGACTTAAAATGTCATTGTTAGCATTAGAATTTATGAGAACAAAAGGAATATTGGCTTGAGTCTATATCTAACAATTGAAAGACACCTATTCTATAGTTATTGCTACAGCTCCCAAACATATTGTGGAAAATACAATTAGTAGCTGGAAGAATCCCCACAACAATATATTAATCCATAGAGTAAGGGCTATTGTGGAAGACAGGGCCAAGTGAAACCTCCTAAAAATGTCCTCACTAATTCACCAAGCTATGAAATCATAATAATACCCAGTGTAGGAAATTGCAGAGATTGATGCCACCGTATAATTGGGATGGTCAGTGACTATGACTTATAAAATACTCCTACTTGTCATGTTTGTTTGTCCAATTAATAATTCATATGGGAATTTGGGACATGATCATAAACCATCTTTGTCAAGTGATATTCCCATTGCAGCTGTGATTCTACTTATGGTATTTTGATTGAAATAATTCAATATAGGGTTGCTGCTGGTATATAGTCACTGTTGCATAACCTCCTCCTTCTTATCACTATTAGCAAAGGTTAGCAGAAACTGTTAATTTTTTGATGATAGGGATAACAATTTTTTTGCTATTGTCTTTCCTCAAAACTTTGTCAAATTTTTTTTCTTGTCACAACTTAATATGAAAAGGTTGTGATAGACTTGTTGTTCTATAGGACATTATGCTGGTCCCTTACATTGATGACATACTAACTAGATTTTTTGGGAGATCCATAACTGCTGACTTTGTAACACCATACATTATACAACTTGAACCATCCATCATTGCCCATATGATATATAGTCCACTGAGTCATAAAGATGAACCTTTATAGGAGGACTAGAGGCCCAGTGCATAAAATTCGTGCACAGGGTGGTGGAGGGGGTGCTGCTCCACTCAGCCTGCACACTCTCCAATCTGGGACCTCTCAAGGGATATCTGACTGCTGGTTCAGGCCCAATCCCATGAGACATCCCTCTCACAATTCAGGATTCCAGGCTCCCAACTGGTCGCCTATCTGCCTACCCTAACCACTTCTGCCTGCCAGCCTGATTACCCCCTAACCACTCCCATGCCAGCCTGATTGATGTCTAACTGCTCCCCTGCCAGCTTGTTTGCCCTGAACTTCCCTCCTCTGCCGGCCTGGCCACCCCTAACTGCCCTTCCCTACAGAGTTGATTGCCTCCAACTGCCCTTCCTTGCAGGCCTGGTCCCTCTCAACTGCCCTCTCTTGCAGGCCTGGTTCCTCGAAACTGCCCTCTCCTGCTGGCCATCTGTGGTGGCCATCTTGTGTCCACATGGGGGCAGGATCTTTGACCACATGGGGGCAGCTACCTTGTATGTTGGAGTTATGGTCAATCTGCATATTACTCTTTTATTAGATAGGATAGAGGCCTGGTGCATGAGTAAGAGCCAGCTGGTTTGGCCTGAAGGGTGTCCTGGATCAGTGTGGGGTTCCCCTTGGGGCATGGGGTGGCCTGAGTGGGGGGCCTGTGGTGGTTTGCAGGCCAGCCATGGCTCCCCACCCCCGGGAAACCCAAGTGGAGGCCCTGGTATCTGGAATTTATTTACCTTCTACAATTGAAATTTTGTAGCCTGGAGTGGAACCAAGCCTCCTGCTCACTCTGAGGCCAGCAGCAATTTCTATTTGGATTGTTTACCTTCTATAATTGAAACTTTGTAGCCTTGAGCAGAGGCCTAGGCTGGGAAGGGCAGGCTTACGCTTGGCTTTCCCCATTGCCTGGGAAACCCAAGCCTTCTCTCTGTGACCACAGCCATCTTGGTTGGGTTTATTTGCATACTTGCTCTGATTGGCTGGTGGGTGTGGCTGGTAGGCGTGGCTTGTAGCAGAGTGATGGTTAATTTTCATATTGCTCTTTTATTAGGTAGGATAACATTGTAAAATGAAAATATATTTATAAGAGTGGATCCAAACAGATCTAAAAGGCATAATAAACTTCACAAACAGATACACCAGTTTGTTACAGTCCCTGCACCTACCAACTTTATGACTTTTTCTGCATATCTCCTGCCTCCTGGGGAGTTTTCTTTGACTCGGTAGGATAATTTTAGTTTGGCTGTGCACTTGGATCTGAACAGTATTCATGCACCAATCAAAGATGATATTCTAAGGAATGGTCCTGAAAGCAGTGTGAAGGAAAAGCCTACAAGTATGTATATATCAATATGTGATCTGAAAATGAGAGTGGCTTGATATATTTACCTACACTCAGATATGAATGGTGATTAATAGATTAGAAGCCTAACAAAAAATATGAAGAAAAATTGAAATATGCTTTGTGGTTTGTGGGGAAAATTTTGTGGCTGAAGCTCTGGAAATTGGACCAGAGTTCATCTACTTTGAGAAAGCTGTCAATATAATATAGTCAAAAGAAAGATCCATTTACAAGTCAGTCTCTTCTGAATATTTCATTGCTTGCTAAATGAGCCCAAATATGCAGTGCCCACATGGTAAGAATGAAACTTTATAAGCCAGCAGACAAAACCAAGGATTTTATGTACATACCTATGTAAATGAGAGAAAATGAATTTCCACAAAAATTTATTGACAATATTCTAAGTGTAATAATAATATTTGACTGCTATTTTTGGTAATATATGTGTATTAATGTAAAGAATGAAATTAATTTTAGAAAAATTGAATTATTTTTTGGAGGAGGTAACATTTGTTAAATTTGAGTTCCAAGTTACTGTTCTCTAGACTCAAGGCCTATTGGAAATGTTCATCTGTTAGTGCTGATCTATGAGATTTTACATACTTTATCTTCAAAAATTTTTATGCAGATATTTATTGCCAAATACTGATATTGTTCTATGAGCATATAACTTTAATTAAGCATATTAATTAATTCACATGCATTTGCAGAATTCTGTTATATTTCTACCCAATGGTGCTTTAACATGTCATCCTACTGCATATCAATCAGTTCCAATTGAAGGTGAGATGAAGGTCCTCAATTGAAAACTTATGTGGATTATGAAATATGGAAATTATCTTTGCATTCATATTAAGATAATAAAAAATGCTACTGGAACTGTAGTTTGAGCCTGGAAAATATATTCTATGCAAATTTGTGTGGGTATGAAAGTCTCATTTTTTGTTTTAACTTTTGACAGCACTAGAAATGTATCAAAGAACTTGATATCACTTGTGATTTAAACTTTTGTTGTTGACCTTACTGAAGTATATTTCACATGTAAATCTTGTTTTACCTTGAAATTTTAAGTTGAATTAATTAAGAAGCCTGATCAAGTATGCAGCAAAAGCTAATTTACAATGCCATTTAGTTTTCAATATAGTGGCTGAGTGCACTTCTTGTTCAGATAAAAAAAAAAAAAAATTGGACTTCACCCTGAACTCAAAAATTCACAGTAAAAATTGCTGCTGTGAAACTATCAAATTGCTGGCATAATAAGTCAGAATACTCAACTATTTCTGACAAAAGTTCATATAACTGACAATGGTCAAATCCATGAAAGTGACTCAATTTCACTGTTGATAGTACTCTTCAGTAATTCATGATAGATTCAAATATTTTCTGCAAAGTATCTACTGATGAATACTATAGTCAATAACCACAAGCTTTAAAAACCTACATTTTCAAAGCTTTGCAAATTTGTCCTACTAAGCGTTATTCTGCTCCATACATATTTTACCATCATCAATTGTGATGCATCACAAAAGTAGATTTCACTTCAGGCTTCACCAAATGACTAGTTTTCCAACCTTAAAAATAGTGTGCTTCTAGTTGTTTCACACAGGCTATTCTTAGAAGCTAATTCTTCAGTTACTTCAATTTCAGCATTGACTCCTTGAATCAAGAATGACAACTGAGCAGTATCACTAACACCCATCAACTCATGAAAAGCCAAGAAAAACCACTCAAAATTGTTTGTCTTGTCTTTTTTTTTAATTAACAATTGATACCACTTCCAATGTTTCAACTTACTGAGCAACTGTTCTTACAGAAAGGTTAGCAATCTCTCTCTCTCTCTCTCTGTCTCTCTCTCTCTGTCTCTCTCTCTCTGTCTCTCTCTGTCTCTCTCTCTGTCTCTCTCTCTCTCTGTCTCTCTCTCTCTCTCTCTCTCTCTCTCTCTCTCTCTCTCTCTCTCTATATATATATATATATATATATATATATATATATATATATATGCCAAGTGACCAGAATGACAGGAGAACCAGAATCACCTGAATGACTGGTCACTATGATGTGCACTGTGGCAGCCAACTGGTCCAATCAGGCTTCTTAATTAATTCAATCAGCACCCCCAACCTGCCACAGCCCCTTCCCCTGTGCTAGCCCAACCCCCAATCAGCCCCTTCACCCCTTATCAGGATTGGGGCCTACTGGCTAACCACCAGTATCTTGTCCCTTCCCCCTACTGTCCCAGTCCCAATTGGCCCCCATCAAGACTGGCTGCCCAGACCCCACCCACGTATGGATTTGTGCACTGGGCCTCTCATCTTAAATAACTTTTTTGTTTGTTTGTTTGTTTTAAAATCTGGACACATTAATTCACCTTCTGCAATCAAACATGAATTAATTAACTTAGCATAGGCAAACAGCTTTCCTTGTTTGACTAACAAATTAGCCACTTGTTAATTTGCTTTCAGAGTTCCAAAAGGATCAGTTTAGTCCTTGGTAGAAGTCACATCATAGTTAGTCTTTCCCTTCTTACCTCATTTTTAATTTTTATTTTCATTCAGAAATTCTGCTGTGATGAGACATTCTGTAACAGTTTTATTCTCTATTAGCACCTTGAGTGATTGGGGAATCTCTTACTGTCAGTATGATCTAAACTTTCAAGCTGGATGATCTAGGTTCTGATGGTTTTGTCTCTGCCCAGTTGTCTCGGAAATAGCTATAGAAGTAGGACTCCCTGCCCCGCCCCCCACCTTGCACCCTCTCCAATCTGGGAGACCTCCAGGGATGTCCTACTGACTGCTTAGGCCCACTTCCTGTAGTTCTCTGCTCTCTGGGAGCCTGCCTACTCACAGCCGCCACAGGCCCTGCTCTCTGCTCTCTGTGGTAGCCTGCTTGCCCCTCACCACTGTGGCCAGGGGCAACCAGGCCCTTCTGTCTGATCTTTGCAGGGGCCTGCTTGCCCCTAGTTGCAGCAAGGGCTAAGAGGACTGTGGGGGACTCCAGCAGGGCTGAGGGGACTGGGCGCTGCCATCTTGTGGTTATGGGCACCACTATTTTTGTGACTGAGTCACAATCAATTTGCATTTTCCCCTCATTATTAGATAGGATAATTACATAGACATATGCAGAAAGTTTTCTTCATGTATTTATACTCAAAATTGTTCAGACATTAATTTTCTTTAAACTGATATACAAATCAATAAAATGTTATTCAAACCACAAGATTTGGGGCAGAAATAGGCAATGAATTTTATGTAAATAGGCAATTTGGAAGCAATAGATTAGGAATGATAAGATAAAGCAAAGAAATAGAATAGTTAAAACAAAAGAAGAGCTAAAGTTGCAGTACAGATGATACTTGCTTGTAGACTTACATAATTGGTAATGATGTTTCATTTTGAGATATAGTCAGTGATTTTATTCTAATACAGTGGTTCTCAACCTTTCTAATGCAGCGACCCTTTAATACAGTTCCTCATGTTTTGTGACCCCCAACCATAAAATTATTTTTGTTGCTACTTCATAACTGTAATTTTGCTACTGTTAATGAATCATAAATATCTGTGTTTTTCCATGATCTTAGGCGACCCTGCTAGAGGTTCTATTGTGACCCACAGGTTGAGAACTGCTGTTGTAGAGCCTAAGACCATCAGAAAACACAGATGTTTACATTATGATTCATAACAGTAGGAAAATTCCAACACTGGAAGGACATACTTAGAAAACACATATCTGACAAATTATTTAAGCCAGAATATAAAAAGGACTGTAAAAAATCTATAACAAACAAAGAATTATTAGAAACTGACAAGAAATTGAATAAATATTTTAGCAAAGAAGGTATGTGGATGACAAATAAACACATGAGAACATGATAAACATCACTAGTCACTAGAAAAATACAATCTAAACCAAAATAAGACAACACTACCTACCTTTTAGAATGGCTTAAATAAAAAAAAAATACTGACAATACCAACTACTAATGAAGATGCAGAAAAAATGAAACTCTCATAATTTCCTTATGGGGTGCAGAATGATACAGCCACTAGAACATTCAGATACCTGAGTGAGACTCTACCTGCGTTTTAAAAAAATAAATTTTATTGATATTTTACAGAAAAGAAGGAAGAATGATAGATAGTTAGAAACATTGATGAGAGAGAAACATCTATCAGCTGCCTCCTGCACACCCCCTACTGGGGATGTGCCCACAACCAAGGTACATTCCCTTGACTGGAACTGAACCTGGGAACTTTCAGTCCATAGGCCAATGCTCTATCCACTGAGCCAAATCTGTTTTGGCACTACCTGCTTTTGAGAAGTGTATGAGACTGCACAAGGCTGTGTAATGTATACTTGTAAATGTCCTAGAACCTAACTTTAAAGGTGCAATGAATATAATTTGGAAATTGTCTACATTGAATGTGTTCATATTCATATATTTATTGTTTCTGCTTTGACAATTTATGTAGCATTTTCTTCCATTATTTGCCATCATGCAGAACATCAGATTAGCTACATTTAACAATATAACTAATCATATAGAAATAAAATAGAGAATGAATGCCTGTGCCTTTTGACTTAAGCTGAAAGAATATGCCTCATATTATTGTCTACATTAGTGAAATGAGCTTTTGTTTTACTTGTCCATCCTTTGTATTCTTAAACTATCATATCAAGTAAAATGGGTAGATTTTCACCACATTTGAAGGGTGTAATTGAAATTGTCTCTTAAACTATTGAAATATAAGGCACTTGAATTTCTTGTTGAGAGCAACTACCAACTAAGTCAGTGGAACTTGGAGTATAAAAGCCCTGTGTAGCTGCCAATTAATAGAAACATGATTGTTATATTGCAACAGCCTGAACAGAAAAAAGAACAACTAAAAGTAAAAGACATGGCTTTAAATATGAAGCCAAAAAAGAGGAATAAATAAATAAATAAATAAACAAACAAATAAATAAATATGAAGCCAAATCATTTGCGAAAACTATGAATCATTCTAAGACCTATTTCAAATGCCATTTCCTCATTGAAGACTTTGATGGTCTTCTAAACCTGAGGTCATATTTCTCTCCTTTGAAACCCCACAGCACTTGACACTATTTTGTGCCATACATCATAATCTTTATTATTGAAGTGTCTTATTCTCTGATTAACCTGTGATTTATTTGAAAGTAGTAACTATATATTTATCTTTGCATCACTGACAATATCTGTAGTGGCATCTAGATCAAGGGAAATGCTCAGTAACTGGTTTCTGGGTTCTTCCTGTGTCTAAATGGCCTACAATCATGCAGCCAGAACCCGTAGAAAGATACAAAACATTGTCATCAGTCTGGTAGTAGCTTCCCTTATACCATATAGTCCCACTCCCTGGTTACCTCAAAGTTGATCATTATCTTGACTTTTAATGTCATAGATTAACTTTGCCTACATTAAATTTTATGTAAACAGAATAACAACGAGTTTGCTATTTAAATCTTTATATATATATATATATATATATATATATATATATATATATATATATATTATTGATTTTTGTACATAGAGGAAGGGAGAGAGATACAGAGTTAGAAACATCCATGAGAGAGTCATCGATCAGCTCCTCTTGCACACCCCCTACTGGGGATATGCCCGCAACCAAGGTGCATGCCCTTGACCGGAATCGAACTCGGGACCTTTCAGTCCCCAAGCCGATGCTCTATCCATTGAGCCAAACCGGTTTCGGCCGAGTTTGCTATTTAGTGTTTGGCTTTTTTTCACTTAACATTCCCTTTATTATAGTCATTCATATTGTAGTTCTTGCATTCATATTACTCTATCACTGTGCTATTTGAAGTGTGGTCCCTAGACCAGCAGCATCAGTATTACTTGGGATCTTATTAGAAGGGCAAATTCTCAGGTCCCTCCCCAGGCCTGCCGAGTGAGAATTTCTTGTGGGGAGGGTCCAGGAGTCTGTGCTTTTCAATATGACTTGGTGGTCACTATGTCTGGTAGAGTTTGAGAACCATACCATAGTCAATTGCATAGAGTATACGTGCTCTTTTCATATGGCTTATAATAATGGTACCAGCTTCAAAGATCAATTTGTCTCATGTCCATAGGAACTGTATGATTAGGATAACTAAAATTATTTCTGTTTTTCCTCTAAATATTCCACAGTGCTTCATACCTCTGAACAGTTGCACATGATATCTCATTTGGCTGTTAATCACTTATATGAAAAGCCTTTTCTGATGTGAGACAAATTTTCTTTTTTTCTAATGCAGTGTGCCTAGTGTCTATTTTATATCTCTGTCAAAAGCATTAGTCATTTTAAAATAGTTTATTTATATGTTAGGATCTTTTATAAAACCTTTCTGGATTTTTAAAAAAATATATATTTTATTGGTTTTTTTTTTGCAGAGAGGGAGAGGGATAGTTAGAAACATTGATCAACTGCCTCCTGCACACTCCCTACTGAGAATGTGCCCACAACAAAGGTACATGCCCTTGACCAGAATAAAATTGGGGACCCTTGAGTCAGCATGCCAATGCTCTATCCACTGAGCCAAACCAGTTAGGGCCTTTCTGTCTCTTAAAAAACAAAAACAAAAACAAACAAACAAAAAGCAAAATGAAGAGTGAGACTGCCCCTCCCTGGATAAACCAGTTCTTAGACAAAGCAAAGGCTTCAGCCAGGAGCATGCCTTTGATATGCAACTAATGAACCAGATTCTCCTCTGTCTGACAAGTGGTCTTAGGAGTCAATGCTCCACATCCTTAATTACCCCAGGGCCTGATACCACGCAGTTAGAGGTCACCTCTGTAGCTCAAAGCCTGCAGAATTATTCAGACTAACCAGTCCTAAACTATTGATATTTACCCTGTCTTGCCTTTCTGGCAAAAAAAAAAAAACCCAAAAGAACAAACCCACACAATGAAAGAAAGGAAGGAAGGAAGGAAGGAAGGAAGGAAGGAAGGAAGGAAGGAAGGAAGGAAGGAAGGAAGGAAGGAAGGAAGGAAGGAAGGAAGGAAGAAGGAAAGAAAGAAAGAAAGAAAGAAAGAAAGAAAGAAAGAAAGAAAGAAAGAAAGAAAGAAAGAAAGAAAGAAAGAAAAAGAAAGAAGCCAGAAAGACTTCTGGCCCAGGCTCTCCCCTCGCTCCAACATCTGCTGCCTGAGCAAAGCCAGGTGTTCCTCCTGTGGGGAGCCAGCTTCTTGCTTCTAAGGGGAAACTGAGTAGCAATAAACTTTTACTGACATTTGGTCTCTCCATGTCATCACTCTGTCATCTATATAAATTAAGATCAGGACATGGCACACTATGAAATATTATATATTAACTTATCCATCTCCCCCACCAGGTTGGGAATACCTTCAGAATCAAAACAGTTTTTTGTTTTGTTTTGTTTTGTTTTTTCATCCTTAACATTAAAAATAGTTTCTGATGCAAAGTACATCCTCAACAATAGATTGTGGAATTAAAAATAAATTAAGTGAAGATGCAAAAATACATATAAAAAGAATCATAAATTTCACTGAAGAAAAATAGTCATCCTTTATCTCTACACTACAAAATAACAAACAACACCTTTGAATTATCTGAAAAAGATATTTTTGAACACTTACTTACTATGCAGAAGGCAATGCTAAGTGTTTGGGGAAATATAAATTTGAATGAGTATTGATAAAAGCTTTCAAAGTGTTCTATTATAATAAGACTAGAGGCCTGGTGCACAAAATTCATACACAGGATAGTGAGGTCCTTTCAGCCCAACCTGGACCCTCTCCAATCCAGGACCTCTTGGGGGATATTCAACTGTCAGCAGTTGGACATTCCTCTCACAATCTGGGATCGCTGGCTCCTAACTGCTCACTTGCCTACATGTCTAACTGCCCCTAATTGCCCCCCTGCCAGCCTGACCATCCCTAACCACATCTGCCTGCCAGCCTGATTCCCCTAACTGCCCCCCCTCCCACTGGCCTGGTCACCCCTCAAGCCTCCCCTGTTGGCTTGGTTGCCTCACACAGTCTGCTGGTCAGTCATTTGGTTGTCCCTCGTGAACCCTCCTGCCAGACTGGTGGCTCCATGCACTCTGCTGTTTGGTGTTACTGTGAGGGTGTCAGGACCAATTTGCATATTACCCTTTTATTAGTATAAATGGACTATGTCAATAAGATTAGTCATGTTCTACTGACTAAACCTGCCAACTGTACTTGCTTTTAGGAACCTGAATCTTCTCTTTCCTTTAAATGGACATAAAGAAAAATAGAAGTAAAGAAAAATAGGAGATAAGAGAGAGGAGAAAGAAGAGACGAGGAAGTAAGAAATGGGGAAAAAGAGAAGTGAGAGAAGAGTAAATACAAAGCCAGTTTACTGTGCCTTGTCTAAGGAGTGTACATGGAAGAAGAAAACACCTGGATCATAAAGCTTCTCTTTAAAATTATGGTGCCAACATGTGTTATTATTAGAAATATACTATTTTGGAGAAGCCAGTGTGTCTCAGTGTTTAATCATCAACTTATAAACCAGTAGGTCATGGTTTAATTCCCAGTCAGGGCACATACCTGGGTTTCAGATTCAATCCCCAGTGTAGAGCCAGTGTTGGAAGTGCATAAGGCAGCAGATCAACTATTCTCTTCTCTCATCATTGATCTCTCTCTCTCTCTCTCTCTCTCTCTCTCTCTCTCTCTCTCTCTCTCTCTTTCTTCTTCTTCTTCTTCTTCTTCTTCTTCTTCTTCTTCTTCTTCTTCTCTCTTCTCTCTTCTCTCTCTCTCTCTCTCTCTCTCTCTCTCTCTCTCTCTCTCTCTCTCTCTCCCTCCCTCCCTCCCTCTGAAATAAATAAAAATATATTTAAAAAAGAAATATACTACATTGCTTTAAAATTTTATTACTCTTAAAAGACCAGTATTCTTAGAAGTGACAACAATTTAACCTTTTCAAACATTATAATGATGTCTAATAGTCTCTGAAATATACAACAAAGAGATTAGTGGGCATTTAGGAGTTGAGTAAAGGTCAGCCTATCAAAGAAAAAAATGCCTCTATAAATGATTAGTTGGTCTATTTACTTTATTACTTATGTTAGGTTGTCAGTGCCCATCCTAAAATCCAAATCAAAGTCTGAGGCTCATTTGAAGAATATATGAAGACTGTCTACCACTAACTTGATAGTTTTCAACCAAATACCTGAAAATTGGTGTAGAAGAAGGAAAGTATAAGTGAAAAGTTTCTGAAATGCTTAAGAATTTGTCAAAAAAAATATGGGTATTAATTTTAAAATCTCCTTCTTGTCAAATAATGAATTATACATTAGATTACATATTGGAAACATTGCTAAAATGGTTGGATGCAGTTTGCTGGGAGAGACACACAAAACCATCAGGCAAATCATACAAAATAGCCATGATAACTAGATAAGCAAATTTCCAAGCATTCTTCAAATAAAAAATGTTAGAACTATTGCATATATCTTTGGGAATGTATCATATTACATACACATCAAATGCTACTTAAATGCTATGTTCATTTACTATGATACTTTAACAATGTGAGTTCAAAAACTTCACTGTCTCCAAAGTAACTTCGAATATACTAGTTAAGAAAGGGATACAAATGTTCTGTGGTATTTGGAGCATTACTTTTCTATACTATCAATGCATAGTTAATGTTAACTGTTGAAAGATACTTTTAATGGTACCCACTTCCTACGTAATAAAACAGTATTATGCAGATTGACCATCACTCCAACACACAAGATGGCTGCCCCCATGTGGTCAAAGATCCTGCCCCCATGTGGACACAAGATGGCCAGCAGGGGAGGGCAGTGGGAGGGACTAGGCCTGCAATGGAGGTCAGTTGGGGGGGACCAGGCCTGCAGAAAAAGCAATTTTGGGGAATCAGGCCTGTAAGGGATGGCAATTGGGGGCAATCAAGCCTGCAGGGGAGGGCAGTTAGGGTGACTAGGCTGGCCGAGGAGGGAAGTTGGGGATGACTGGGCCTGCAGGGGGGGATTGTTAGGGGTAATCAGGCTGGCAGGGGAGCAGTTAGGCATCAATCAGGCTAGGAGGGGAGTGTTTAGGGGATGATCAGGTTGGCAGGCAGAAGTGGTGAGGGCCAATCAGGAAGGCAGACAGGCAAGCAGTTGGGAACTAGCAGTCCTGAATTGCAGGGATTGGGCCTAAACGGGCCATCAGCATCCCTCGAAGGGTCTCAGATTTCAGAGACTGCAGGCTGGACTGAGGGGCACACCTCCCCATGCACGAATTCTTGCACCAGGCCTCTAGTTAAAAAATAAGTGATAACATAGAAAGCACACTATATACTTTCTCATTATCAATGACACTCCAAAGAGGGTTCTAAAAATTTTGACCATAGTTTTAATTTCTGGATCTGAAATGACATACCTCATTTTTGTGGATGAGTGTGTCTCCTACTTCACTGAGAAACTTAAGATTATTTGGCTGGCACTTTTTCCAAGCCCCTCCCCTAGCATATTTCACCTCTACCTTTCTTCAATTATTTCCCAGGAAAACTGTGTGTGTTCTCAAAACCACAATTTCTTGTCCCCATCTTAAATGACCTACTATCATATTGGTAATAGAGTCCCAGTGCACAAACTTCATGCACAGGCTGGATCCCTTGGGGTGGCCTGCAGAGATCGGGCCCTCCCCAAGGCCCCAGACTTACAGCCCCGCAGTCCCACCTGACACCCAGTCTTGGTTGCTGTCTGCGGGGTGATTGGCAGGGCGATTAGGCCCTTGTTCACACTTGCCTTGGCCTGGCATTGCCCATTCACTTGCTTCACCATTTCACTGCAGTTCTTTTATTGTTGGCACTCATTGGGGTCGTCAGTGCTTCCACTGCTGCCCACTGCCAGCTCCATGTTGCTGATACCTGCCATGCTCTGTTCCACCCCCTGTGGTCAGCACATGTCATAGTGACCAGTTGAACTCCTGGCCAATGACTATACAAGGGGATATTTTACATATTAGGCTTTTATTATATAGGATTAGGCAACATCTCTATGATACCTATTCAAACTTTCCTATTACATCACTCCCCAACATGTTCACTATGCTTTTGCTAAACTAACCTTTCAAATTCTTGAACACACCAAAATAGTTTGAATTTCAGAACATCACAGATATTTTTCTTCTCAGCATCAGATGTACTTCAACCTACTTTTTATAGAATTCTTTCCTTTTAATAATTTATATTCACCTTCAATAACAATTGTTCAGAAAGGACTTCCTCTCATAATGCTTCCTAAGGTAATATCATGCTTTTATTTTCTGACACTTAATTTTTAAAGGCTTTTATCAGAATTTATAATATTGGCCAGTCTCTCTACCTAACTAGAATATAAGGTATATAAGGTCAGTGCTCATGTCAACTTATTCAATATAATTTGATACATAGAAGGTCCTCAATATTTGCTGCATAGGAAAATGAGAATAGATACATGCCCATAAACTAATATAAAATAAAAATTCAGCAGCAGTAGACTTATGTATTTATTATTCAGGATTTTTATGGGTTTCAGGTGGAAAACCATCAAATCAAATTAAAAGAAAAAATGTTATTGATTTTGGTACCTAGAAAATCCAGGGACATACATAACCCTGGGTATAGCAAAATCCAGAGAACTGTGTGACTCAAAACAACAAGACTGAGTTTGATCAGAGGGATTGGAAGATAAACTTTACAAGTGAGAAACAATTCAACCCTTGTACTAAGCAGGACAGGGTTAACTCTTGACTCCATCTTGTGCTACATCCTATAACTATGTCACTATGTAACCCTAGCCCTCACCCACCCAACCAATCGGGGTCAGCCAAAGCAGTGACCTCACCACTCCTATAAATTTTTTGTTCTAGAGAAACCGGTCTCTTCTTCCTCCACGTTGCTGCTGCATTGGTATGTGGGGGGTGAGCTGGGCTAGACTGAAATAAAAAAGAATCCTTTGCTTTTGCATCGGACTCAGCTCCCTGGTGGTCTTTGGGAATCACGAAATCTGGGCATAACAGTACCTCAGTTCAGAAATTATTTCTAATTTTAAGCATACCCAAGTTGATTTCCTATGTAAGCTTCCTAAAATTGAATACTCCAGCCTTGCAATCATTTCAGGAACTCCAAAAATATACATAAAATAAAAAATTGACAGTGTATTTTATTGATTGAATTGCTGACTAGAAGAATGCAAATATCGGAAATGTTTCATTCTGTCAGCATAGGTACTTGGTGAGTAATATAATGAATATAGCTAGTTATTAATATAAAAAAGAAAGCAAAACGGAACTAAATAATCTTAATAAACTGAGAAGCCAAAGCAGGTACAGGGTAGCATTCCATCTAGTTTGTTGGTAAACAGACTTATTCATCTACTCCATGAGATTGCCTACCCTCTGAATGACAGGAAAGTCAGATGGGGGAGGAATAAATTCCTCTGTTGGCACAGGCACAGTAGAAACTAGATGGTATAATGAAATATTTTTATATGGGCAACAAGAACCAGGGTGATGGCATAGAGGGGCAAGGCCTATCCTGGGAACAATTAGAAAGATAATTGAATTGGATAGAGGGCTTAAAGCCCTAATAGAATTTGCTTGGTGGAGGGCCCAATTCAGGCCTGGAAAAGTTAGGAATTTGGTTGAGTAGTTTGAATAGTGCTTTGTTCTATACCTGAACCAAGAAGCTATATGGAGGGTTAATAGGAGCCTTGGGGCAGCACAGTAGAGTCTACCCACCCTCTCCCTTCTTGAAGGTGTATTAATTCCTCATAACTCACAATAAAATTTTGCCATCACATTTAAACTCCTCTATGGATATGTCTTTGAAATTCATTTCTCAAGACACCACAAAATAACTCATTCTTCGATGACAATTCCAAATACCAAAAGGGAAGAAAGGCATAGAACAGGTTGAATCCTCAAGTCATACATTATATGGGACTGTTATTGAACAAAGTGGAGGGTCCTTTTTTCCACTGGGTACTATGGTATTTGGTCTTCCCCTTGCTCATTTCCTGTTATTATAATTATTTGATTACAATAGTATCAATATTAATACTCAATATTAATTAAGAACTTATCCATGGATCATTATTGTTCTAAATGATAGATCTCATAAACACCACACACACACACACACACACACACACACACATACACACACACACGCATATGCACATGCATCTATATGTGGCTAAATATTTGGATGATTTGAATGTATGCATATATATATATATATATATATATATATATATATATATAAAATGGGGATGATATAGAAAAATAGGGGATTTTTGAGGTGAGAATTTAAATTATGTCACCATGGCTATGAATTTTAAGTCACCATAAAAGATTTCACAACCAAATATAAACCATTACCTTCTGTGCCTTTCAACAGTACAAGGAATTTAAATTAACAATCTGCCTGTTACTAATATAGTTGTTCAAACTGAGTGTTTATTCAGTGATGCATGTAAAAGGAGCCAAATTAAAAGTATCTTTGAAGCCCTAGATTTGTGGCAATAAGAATAGCAGAATTGAAAAGTATTTAGAGGCACTGAAAACATTTAAAAGTTTTGTGTGTTTTTTCAAAAGTGTTAAAATTTTGTCTTTAAAAGTTGATGCCTAACTAGAAACTCTTTGTCAGAGCAAGAAATAACTCCTGAAAAATCCCCTTTGGGAAATACCTATGGAATAGTTTAGACAAATTTCTGGTGTATAAAATATATGCAGGGTATCTGCCTAAAATTATGTTTTGTATATTTTTAATACTCAATTATATTCGTTTATTATCAATATAGAATTTGACTCAGCAGGAACATTCCCTAGTGTACTCCATGTCCATAAAGTACAATTGTGCTCTTTTTCTGTAACTAATAGTCTTTTCCCCACTTTGTCCATTTATTTCATTGAGCCCATCTACCAGTTTGCATCTTGCCACCAATTTTAAGTATTTACTATATTATGTATTTGTTTTGTCTTTTACTACACAATTCAGAGAAGACATAGCCAAACAAAAATATTAATTCTGTCGACACTTGAATAATAGAGGGGTTTGGGGCACCAACACTGGTGCAATAAAAAACCCACATATAACTTTAAAAAATATGTATTTATTTCAGAGAGGAAGAGAGAGGGGAAGAAATAGAAACATCAACAATGACAGAGAATCATTGATCGGCTGCCTCCTGCACACCCCCTCCTGGGGATGGAGTCCACAACCTGGACATGTGCTCCTGACCATAATCAAACACAGGACCCTACAGTACACAAGCCAATGCTCTATCCACAGAGCCAAACCAGCTAGCCAGCTAGAGCCACATATAACTTTTTACTCCCTCAAAACTTAACTATAGTTTTCCCTTTTCATCCATGGGGGGGAGGGGGATTGATTTCAGGACCAAAAGTTTGAACTATGTAGGCCTATTTATATGTGGATTTTTTCAATAACATACAAGCCAGTCCTCCATATCCCCAGGTTTCACATCTGTGCACAGGGCAGACAAAATGCATTGTTCCACAGCATTTTATATGAGAGACAATGCATGTTGTCTGCCCTGTGCACAGATGTGAAACCTGGGGATATGGAGGACCGGCTTGTATGTTATTGAAAAAATCCACATATAAATAGGCCTACATAGTTCAAACTTGTATTGTACAAGGGTCCACTGTACACAGATACTGATTAGTGATTGTTAACTTAATATACATTTTGGTTAGGAAAAATATAATTTATTTTTTTTAAGAAAATATCAGCATTTTTGTTATTGCTATTGTTACGCTTTTTTTCCCCCTTGAAAATAAACCTACACACAGCCTTAGAAATCAAGCTACTGCATAGTAGTATACTTTTCAGAAAAAGATACTGCTATTCTTTGGGATAAAGAGATAACTGTTTAGCCCAGTTGATGTGTCTCAGTGGTTAAGCATTGACCTATAAATCATGAGGCCATGGTTGGATTCTTGGTCAGGGCACATGCCCAGATTGCAGGATCGATCCACAATGTGGGGCATGCAGGAGGCAGCCGATCAATGATTCTCTCTCTCCCTCTCCTTTCCTCTCTGAAATTATTTATATATATATATATATATATATATATATATATATATATATATATATATATATTTTAAGAGATAACCATTTATATCAAAGTTGGACCATAGTAGAAGGCAGGTCAACCCAAGCTCCAAATGAGATGCAAGAAATGAAATTACATTTTATAGTAATAAAATGATGGGTATGTTTCTTTAAGATCTAGCTTATATTTTCAGAATTACTCAGACCACAGTAAAGAACAACTTCAACAAGCAGAGGACTGCCATGTATTATTACAACTCATTTTTTCCAATTAAAATATTCTCAAGATATAACCCTTCCATATATGTTTGTACAGTAAGCAGTAATACCTGTTTTGTCTGTTAATCCTCACACTCAATATTTTAGTTCATAAGAAAACAAGGATTTCTTAGCTAAGACTGAGACAAGAATCAGCCGCTGTGGGCTGCATTTTCAAATTATTTGTGTATAGTTACAAATGGCATTTTCTGAAAATAAACTTCAAACATCAAGGAAGGATACGCAGCTGATATATTCTGTCAAATGGCCTCATTGCTCAAGAGTGGAGACACTTTGGATCAAATGCAGCTTTAGGATAATTTGGTGTAGAGGTAATGGATAACCGTCATTCATGTGGTGGCAGGGCACAACCAACTTGACTATGGCACACTTGTGATCATTTTGAAAATATATAGTATTTAAAAAAAATTAGTAAGGCAGTGACAAATCATTTTAGGGATAAATATGACATTCCTAAAAAGAGCCAGAATTTACTAATATGTTCTGAGTCTAGGAAGAAATTAGGATGGAAGTAAAAGAAATAAGTTTACTCTTTTTTTTTTTTAGTAATACCACTCTACTTTTCATTATGGAAATTCACAAGCCAGAAAATTATATTATTTTACTTTCTCTAGTTGTAGCAGAATAACAATTGAGTAGATACAGTTTTAGCTCACTCACCAGCTGGCACTGTCACTAACATGCTGTCAGCTACCTTTTTTGAGAGAATGGACAGATTGTTAAAATGTTGTGTGTTCTTTTTTTTGTTTTTTTTGTTTTTTTTTGTTAGCTATTAATTTAACTTTGAAAAAGAATGTAAAACTCAGTAATAAAGAGTACTTTCTAAAAACTGAGAAGGGACATTCTCTGCTGACAAAAATAAAGATGTATGATAATTAACCCTTTGTTGTAAAAGAAAGGGTTCATTTCTCATTTATCTTTGCTTCATAAATGTTTAGCATATACTAGTACCACATAGCTGTTTGATGCTTAACAACTTAAATGGGTAGAAGTATAATCACAAGTTTTTGAATTGTTTAAGAGGTTTGAAAGGTATACTTACACGTAGAGATTCTGATAGTCCTGATCATCCCAAGTTCCTCTTTTTGTTGTTGTTATTGTTTGGGGTGTGTGTGTGTGTGTGTGTGTGTGTGTGTGTAATCCTCACCCTAGGATTAACATAGAGAGAGGAAGGGAGAGAGAGAGACATCAGTGTGGGGAAGAAACGTTAATTGGTTGCCTCCTCTCATAGGCACCCTGACCAGGGCAGGGGATTGAACCCTCAAACTAGGTGTGTGCCCTGACTGGAAATTGAACCTGGAACCTTTTGTTGTACCAGACAATGCTCCTACTGGCTGAGCCACACTGGCCAGGACTTTCTTTCATTTTTTTGCCTATTGTGAATAACGTTGCTATGAACATTCACGCAGAAGCTTATGTGTGATATATGTTTTCTTTTAAAAAATTTAATCTTTATTATTGAAAGTATGATACATGTGCCCTTCCCCACTTGAACCCTTCAAGCTGCTTCCCACTCCAAGACTTCACCACCCTATCGTCTATGTCCATCGGTTATACATACGTGTATACAAGTTCTTTGGTTGATCTCTTCCCACCCACCCACTACGTCTTCCCTCTGAGATTCCACAGTCTGTTCCATCCTTCTATGTTTCTGGACCTATTTTTGTTCATCAGTTTAATTTGTTCATTGTATTCCATATATGAGTGCGATCAGATGATACTTGGCTTTCTCTGACTAACTTATTTCCCTTAGCATAATACTCTCCAGATCCTTCCAGGCTGTCTCAAAGAGTAAGAGATCCTTTTCTTATAGCTGCACAGTATCCCATGGTGTACTTTTTAATCCACTCATCTGCTGATGGGCACCTGGGCTATTTCCAGATTTTAGCTATTGTAAATTGTGCTGCTATGAACATAGAGGTGCATCCATTCTTTCTGATGGGTGTTTCAGATTTTTCTCTAGGTGTATACTTACAAGTGGAAGTACTAAGCCAAATGATAAGTCTGTATTTAACATTTTCCAATTTGACAAATTATTTTCCAAAGTGGTTGTAACATTTACAAACTCCACAGCTGCAAGAAGGTTTGATGGTTTCCACATCCTTGCTAACACTTTATTTGGTTTTCTTTTGTTTAGTGTCATTTTTAAATGTTAGCCAAGTTAATGGGTATGAAGTGGCATCTCATGTTGGATTTATTTTCCTAAAAACTCATGAAGTTGAACATTAGTGCTCACTGACCACTTATCATTTTTGGAAAAAATACCTATATAATTTTTTGCTCATTTTAATTTTTTTCTTTTAATTGTGGAGTGGGAAAATTATATATGATTTGCAAATATTTTCTTCCATTCTGTGAGTTGCTGTACTATTTTTTATGGTGTGATAGGAAGCAAAAACTATTGCTTAATTCATGTTCATAAAGATACTCCTGTTTTCTTATAAGAATTTGATGGTTTTAGCTCTTATATTAGGGTCTATAATCCATTTTTATCTAATTTTTATTATTATGTGAAGTAATGGTTTAAATTTATTTAAAGCTTGTGAGTATCTTGTTATTTCAAGACCATTTGTTGAAAAGACTATTGTGTTTTTTGTTCTGTTTTTTTTTTAATATATAAAAAACACTTTTATTAGCAATTTCTAGCAATTTCAACTTTTACTCAGCTAACAGCAAAATAGCATCTCCAACAGGATCGAGGATGGAGGTGCAGACCTAATAAAGATTGTCTCTTAAACAAAGGATTAAAAAAAAACACATACTAAATTGTACATTTCATAAGTATTTTTTAAAGGGCAAAATTCTCCAGTGTTGCAGAAAAAGATTTCCCAAAATGATTTCAGTCCATAAAAAAACGGCATTTGGCACTATGCTGTCCTAAAAACCCAATTCAGGGTACACTTGGGAGAAAAGCATTTTCTCTTTTTAAAAAATTCCCTTTCTCCTTCTTCTTGTTCAACTTTCACTGCTTATTCCTAGAAATACCCAAAGAACCGTATAAACAAGACCCAGCCCATATCTCTTGGCCTCTGGCAGTCTGGAGGCTCACATCAAGGACTGTTCCTTAAGAATGTTCACCTCTGCTACAATCAGGAAATTGATCCTTAATTTCTGGACACTGTAAAAACAAAACAAAGCAAAACAAAAAACTCACAAAAAACAACAATAAACAAACAAACAAAAAACCTAATACCTATTTCCTTCAAGAAAGGGGTTGAGGGCTCTATAAAGGATCAAAGGGGCAGTTGGGCAAGGTCCAGACTAGAACACCATTGTATCAGATTATTCATTGTATGAATATAGATATTCAATGGTTAGGCTTCATTGTAGACATTTGACCACACCTTACTCTATTTCTAGACTCTTAATTATATTTCCTTGAATTATAAGTCTAGACTTCTGTCAGAACCACAATGCATTGATTACGGTAGTTTTAGAGAAACTTCTGAAATAAGGAAGTAGATGTAAGTTGCAGTTTTGTTCTTTTTCAATATTGTTTTGGTTCTATAGGTCCCTTGCATATGAATGATAGAAAGTACTAACCAATTTTTGTATCAGAGCTAGTTGGGATTTTGAGTGTTTGCATTGATTCTGTTGACCAATTTTGAAAGTGTTGCTGTCTTAATAAGTTTTCTGATTCGTTACAAAGAATGCCTTTTGTTTTTTCAATAACATTATAGTTCTCAGTATACAAATCTTGAGCTTCCTTTATTAAACTGTATTTATAAATATGCTGTTCATTTTGGTACTACTATAAATAAATTTGTTTTTATTTCATTTTCAGATTATTCCTTGTATGAATATATTCAATTGATCCTTATAAATTGATGTTATATTCTGAAACACTGATGAAATTCTTTGCTAGTTAAAAAATGTTTTTAGTAAATTCCTTAAGGTTACCTATATAAAAAATCATGCTGTCAGGAGTACCGCTCAACACTGCTGCTCTAAGTTGTCTGAGTCCATATATTATCCTAAGTTCTTTCTGACTATGCCAGGGCTGGTCTTTCTTGAACCCTACCCACTGTACTAACTATCGGGAACTTAGTCCAAGTACCTCCTTTAGCATCTGCTTACAGAGACACAGGTCAATTCTTGGTGGCAGGGCAGACGAAGAAGCCATGAGAAGTTGTGGGTATATGAAAATGAATCTTTATTCCAGAAGCCAGTGGCCACATAGCCATCAGACAAGACAATTCTCCTTAGCAAAGGCCATACAGGCAGGCAGCCAGACATCTTTCCCACAAAGCAGCATCACTCTCTGTACCCACAGCTATCATCTTCTGAGCAGCCGCATGCTGCCCCAGACCCACCACCTTACACCATAGCTCTCTGGCTCAGCAGCTTCTCCTATCACCTGCCCGTGCCCAGCACACTGGCTGGTTAACATTGTAGCTATATCTGAGCTCTCTATGAGTGCTTAGTCTTGCATCATAGCTCCGTCTGAGCTCTCCAGCCTCTTCTGCACACATAGGAGTTACATTCTCTGTGCTATCACCTCTCTTCTCTGAGCTCTCCAGTCTTTGCTCTGCTGCTCTTTCTGCTCTGACTAGCAGACTCCTGATCAGTAACGTCTATATTACGCCAGAGACAAAGAGGGCTGGTTGCCAATAGTAACATCAATCATTTGGGTGACAGAAGGACAGTGTACCTTGTGTCCTTGCATCTGCTCATGGTATCTTGGTCTGACTAGGATTCCCAGGCTCAGAGTCCTTGGACATCTCAATTAGGTTCATGATTACAGTGGCTTTTGGCCATTCTGGTGTATTGATAACAAGGTCTCTGTGCTCCCATTGGCCTTGAATATCCAGGAACCTGGCATGTTTCCCACACGTGCTATTTGCAAATAAAGATAATATCATTCTTTCTCTTCTATCTGTATTTCATTTTTTCTCTTGCCTAATTACAATAGCTAGAATCTCCAGCACAATATCATTGATATTTTTTTTCAAATGATTTTCTGTATCTATTGAGAATACCATGCAATTTTCTCTCTCTTATAATAGTAGCATGTGTTACATTGGCTATATCTGGGGACTTAAACCAACCTTGAATTCCTACAATAATTCACACATATTCCTGTGGAAAATTCTTATTATTTTTTTATGTTGCTAGGTAACATTTCTAGTATGTTTCCCCTCTATATTTATAAGGGATATTGATCTATAGTTTTCTTGTAAGATTTTTTATTTGGCATGAGAGGAACCCTGGATTATGGAATAAGTGGGTAATTCTTTACTTCTATTTTTGCAAAGAATTTTTGAAGGAGTAACATCACAATTCATCATTGAAACTATCTGAGAAGTGCTTTTTTGTGGAAAGTTTTTTATTTATTTATTGCTAATATATTTCCTGGCAATAGGTCTATTAGATTGCTGTTTTCTTCTTGGATCAGTAAGTTGTGTCTTACAAATAATTTTTCCATTTAACTTGGTTCATCTCATTACAATTATTTATAGTAATAGTCTCTTATAATCTTTATCACTTCAGTCAGATTTGTAATGACTTTCTTCTTTCAATCCTGATTTTAACAATTTTATCTCTCTCTCTTGTTTTGGTGAACCCTAAAGTTTTAATTCTTATTTCATTTATTTTTTTTCTATTATTTCTCTTTTTTGTCCTATTAAATAAATTGAGGTGATATCCTAACATATAAAAAGCCAGGGACCATCACAAGCAAAACAAGACAGACAAACGAACAACAGGTTGCATTGTGGGGCGACAAGGCCAGCAGAAGGTTAATGAGGGATGATAAAATGACTGAACAGCAGGTTGTATGGAGTGACCAGGTCAGCAGGGGGGTTAGCAAAGGACGACCAAACAACTGATCAGTAGGCTACGAGAGGCGACCAAACTGGCAGGGGAGTTAGTGAGGCATGACCAAACAACTGAACAGCAAGCAGGCTAAGAGGGATGACCAGGCTGGTAGAGGTTAGTGAGGGATGACCAAACAACTGAACAACAGGCTGCATGGGGCAGCCAGTCTGGCAGGGAGAGAAGTTGGGAGTGACCAGGCCAGTGGGGGGCCAGTTGGGGGTGACCATGCCAGCAGCGTGGAAGTTGGGGGAAACCAGGCTGGCAGGGGGACGGACAGTTGGGGGTGACCAGGCTGGCAGGGGGCAGTTTTAGGCGATCAGGAAGGCAGGCAGGAGAGCAGTTAAGAGCCACGGATCCTGGACTGTGAGAGGGATGTCTAAATGCCAGTGTAGGACTGATCTCTGGGATCCTACTTAAATTGGCATTTGGACATTCCCTGAGAGGTCCTGGATTGAAGAGGGTGCAGGCTGGGCTGAGAGTACCCTCCTGTGTATGAAATTGTGCACTGGGCCTCTAGTTGACTAATAAAATTATAATGTTTCAGGAGTACAATGCTATAATATGCCATCTGTATATTTTACTGTGTACTCACCACCCAAAGTCAAGTCTCCTTCCATCACCATTTATACCCCTCATCTACCTCCTTCCACCCCTTTCCTTCTGGTAATCACCATATTGCTGTTTATGTCTATGAGATTTTTCTCCCCTCTTAATCCTGTCAGCAATTTTACTCAGCCCTGTGAGCCCCCTCCCTTTTGACAGCTGTCATTCTGTTCTCTATAAACCAAAGAACAACTTTTTGAGTCATTTTTTTCTATTATTTTATTTGTTATCATTTATTTTTCTTCTATTTTTTTATTATTCCTTTTCTTCTATTAATGCAAATTTGTTCTCTTTTTCTCTAAATTCATAAGATACAAAGAAAAGTTATTCATGTAAAATCTTTCTTTTTCACTAATGCTCTTAACAACTATACATTTTTTCTCTGAGCTCTGGTTTTAGCTGATAAGTTTTGGTATGTTGTGTTTTCATTTTCATTCATCTCAAAATACTTCCTAATTTTTCTTGAGATTTCTCCTTTAATTAACTGTCTATGTTGTTTAATTTCTACACATTGGTAAATTTTTCAAATTGCCTTTTCTTGATAATTTCTAATTTATTTCTGTTAAGGGGGTGCTGGAGGTTTCAATTAGGGATATATACTAAACAACCGGAATGCCAAAACAACCAGCCACTATGATGCACATTGCAGCTAGCCAACAAGCCTGATCAAGAGGAGGTCCCTCCCCTGGTTGGCCCCAGCTGGATCAGGGGCAGGGACAACCAGCCAACCACCACAGCCCCTCCCCACCACCAGCCTGGACTGATCATCCCCCATTTGGGCTGACCACCTGGGCCCCACCCATGCATAAATTCATGCTCTAGGCCTCTAGACTATAATCATAAAAGTGTAATATGCTAATTAGAGCAGACATCCTTTCAGACATCCTTATTTTCAGACAAAGTCACTGTGGGAAGAGACAGAAGCAGAGACAGAGGCAGCAGAGGCTCATGGCAGCCATGGTGATAGGGATTAAGGCCCTTACTTGAATTTTGTGCATTGGGCCTCCAGTATGCTTATAATTGTAATGACTTCTTTATAGATTCGTTATTTTATGACTATAAAATGTTCTTTGTCTCTAGTAAAAATTTGATCATAGCCCAGCTGATGGCACTCAGTGGGTGAGTGTCATGGTTTGATTCCTAGCCAGGACACATGCAGGGGTGTGGGCTTGATCCACAGTAGGGAGCACGAAGGAGGGAACCGATCAATGATTCTCTCACATCATTGATGTTTCTCTCTCCCTCTCCCTCTCCTTCTCCTTTTCTCTCTCATAAGTCAATAAAAATATTTTTAAGTAATTTTATTTTAAAGTCTACTTTTATGGTAGTTTTGCCATATCATCTTGTTTGTGTGTTACTGTTAGCTTACTTCAGAAGATACTTGACAAACATGAGGGTAGGGACACTAACCACCACATAACTACAGTCAGTCTTTAACATTCATGGATTTATAACAATGGAGCTAATCCTTGAACAATGTAGGTTTGAGTTGAGCGAGTCAATGGATCTTCAGTCAATTTTAACTGCTCAGGCCACTTGAAATACATGCTCAATTGAAAAAAGAAAAACCACAATAAAAACTACAACACAAAATTCTGTGTATAAGTGTACCCAGACAATTCAAACCCATTTATTTAAGGGTCAAATATACTTTTTCACTTCTTGTACTTTTAATTAATTAGTGTTTTTTTAAATCTCAAGTGTGTCTCTTGTCAGATAGCACACAATTGGGTTACTTTTAAAATCCATTTTATTACCTGTCTTTTGTTTGAATTATTTAGTACATTTACTTTTAATGTAATTACTGGTAAAATAGTATTTAATGCTTGTTATTTTGCTATTTGTTTCTTCTATGTCTTATGTCTTTTATGTTCTTCTATTTCTTGAGAATAGCCTTTTTATTTTTAATAATTATTCTTTAGTGTAACATTTAAATAATTTGTTGAATTATTTACTATATTTTTGCATTATTTTCTAAGAGATGCCTGGGAATTTCAAATACTTCATTAACTTATATTTACTGGTGTTCTTTTTTGTGTGTGTGTGTGTGTTTGATTTACTGTCTAGTAATTTTTAATTTCAGCCTGAGTCACCTCCTTTGGATTTTCCTATAGAATAAGTCTGTAAGTGAAAAATTTCCTCAATTTTTGTTGTGGAATGTTTAATATTGTTTGATTTCTAAAGGATCATTTTACATCAAATTCTTGATTGTGAGTCATTTTTAGTACTTTTAATATATTATCCCACTATAGGCCTGGTGAACGAAATTCATGCATGTGGGGGGTGTCCCTCAGCCAAGCCTGCACCCTCTTGCAATCTGGGACCCCTTGGGGGATGTTCAACTGCCAGTTCAGGCTTGATCAGGTTTAAACTGGCAGTTGGACATCCCTTTCACAATCCAAGACCACTGGCTTCTAACCACTTGCCTGCCTGCCTGATTGCTCATACCTGCTCTGCCCGCTTGCCTGATCACTCCTAACAACTCACCTGCCTGCCTGATCACCCCTACCACTTGCCTGCATGTATGATTGCCCCTAGCACTCATCTGTCTGCCTAATTGCTGCTAACCCCCTCTGCCTACTTGCCTGATTGCTCCTAACTGCTTCTGTCTCGGCCCCAACCATGGTGGCTTTGTCTGGAAGGATGTCCAGAATGAAGTCGAGAAGGTTGTTTGGTTGCCCAGTTTAATTAGCATATTATATTTTTATTATTATAGATTATTATAGATTACTTTCTGACATCTATGATTTCCTTAGGGATATTCGTCTGTAATGTCCTTTCTTTGTTGTGTCTTTATCTAGTTTTGGAATTAGAATAATGCTGACTTCAGAAAATGAGCTTGAACGTATTTTTCTTCCAATTCCTAAGTCTTTACTGATAGTTTCTATTTGGTAACACATCATTTTCATGTTTTTTAATTTTGTGAGCATAGTTCTCTTAGTTATTTGGTCATAATTACAACAGCTTCTTTTAAATCTTTGTCTAACGAATCTAAAGTCTTAGCCTCCTTGGGAATATTTTCTATTGGCTGCTTTTTGTTTGTTTCTATAGTTTCTTGATATATCATGTATCTTTATTTTTAATTGAAACCTGGAAATTTAATATTACAGTTTAGTGCCTGGCTAGTGTGGCTCAGTGGTTTAGCATTGACTCATGAGATCATGGTTCGATTCCCAGTGAAGGCATATGCTTGGGTTTCAGGCTTCATCCCCAGTGAGGGGACATGCAAGAAGCAGCTAACTTATGATTCTCTCTCTCATCCTCTCCATGAAATCAATATACCGGTATGGGTGTGTGTGTGTGTCCTATATAATAAAAGCCTAATATGCTAAGTATCCAATTGACTGGTCTGCTATTCAACCAATCAAAGCACAATATGCTAATTATATGCTAAGAACACTTAACTTCTCACTATGATGTGCACTGACCACCAGGAGGCAGACAGTGGACTGAACGATTGATTGCTATGATGTGCACTAACCAACTGGGGGCAGATGTTCAGACTGGTAGGTTAGCTTGCTGCTGGGATCTAGCAAATTGGGATTGAACAAGATG